>NC_064273.1:37154544-39828470 GCF_003254725.2 Canis lupus dingo
TAAGGCACAGGCTGTCCTGCTCCCTTTCATCTAATTTTTTTCAATGAGGCGACTTTTGTGGGCTACCTGTGTCTCCCCTGTCCCCGCTCTGCTGACACGTTGGCCAGAGGGGCCCTCCCAGCCTCTCTGGTGACCATGCTAATTAGCACAGGTGCCTCCTTAGCTGTGGGTCAGGACTCCCCCTCGTTTCTTCACCCCCAGGACTGCAGGGACCCCACATCTCCCTGAGGGCGCACGTGCCAACCACCCTCCGCCGGCCCACGGTGGTTCTTCCCTTCTGCCAAAAACTGGAACAAAATCCAGCTGTGTTTCTTGAGCTCTTCTGGGACTCAGAAAAGAAAAATGTAATGATTCCATTATTTCTTTCCCTGGACTTTCTGGCCTCATTTTGTTCTGATAGATTTGTATACATCTGCGCTAAAACCACAGTGTGTTATTCTATATCTCCAGTGTTCTGAGCAAACTTGCCCTTCTACTATTTTTCCAAATATTTTTGTGATTTATTTATTTTAAAGATTTTAAAAAATTCATCCATGAGAAACAGAGAGAGAGGCAGAGACACAGGCAGAGGGAGAAGCAGGCTCCATGCAGGGAGCCCAACGTGGGACTCGATGCTGGGTCCCCAGGATCACACCCTGGGCCGAAGGCAGCACTAAAATGCTGAACCACCCAGGCTGCCCCATTTTTGTGATTTAAAACAATTTTATTATTATTATTGTTTTTAAAGATCTCGTTTATTTGAGAGAGAGAGAATGAGAGAGAGACAGCACGAGTGGGGGAGAGGCAGAGGCAGAGGAGAAGCAGATGAGCAAGGAGCTGAGCAGGGAGTCCAATGTGGGACTCGAGCCAGGGCCCCGGGATCATGACCTGAGCCGCAGGCAGGCGCTTCACCGACGGAGCCACCCGGGTGCCTCACAACGATTTTATATTTTTATTGTGAGCTACGCGGGACGTGTAGAGGAATATACTCGCATGTACATTTTGAAGACTGTAGCCTCTTCCAGACTAAGAAGCAGAACGTGGCCAGAACTGTAGAAGCTGCCTGTGCATCCTCTGGGGTCATGTGTCATCCCCCTCCTGCGTCCTTGCTGCGTGTCCCGTGTCAGGCATGGTTCTGGGTGTCGGGGACCCGCAGTGAACAGCACATCACCCCCTGCCCCGAGGCCCTGACGCTGCGCCTGCAGGAGGACGTGTGTGACGCTCCCCGCCTCGCTCGGCCGGAGTGCCCGCTGACGGGCGTGCAGCCCTAGACCTCATGGTGCAGGGGTGCTGCCCGGCAAACATCCCGCCAACCAGACACCGTGTGCGCCTTGAGGGCCTGGCTTCCCTGGTCCACCTGGTCTGTCCTCGTCGGCCTGCGTGGCTGTCGCCTGCTACCGTGCGTGCCTGTGCGGTGTTGCGGGGTGTGACCCGTGAGCCAGTCCCCCCATTCTGCAACTGGGGGCCATCTGAGTGGTTTCTGACTCGTGGCTCTTATAGCAAATGCTGCTGTGAGCGCGACCTTCGGTGTCCCCGGAGCCACCAGGGATGGAGTCGCTGTGGTGGGCAGCGGGCCCTGCTCAGCTGCGCCGGGCGCTGCGGCTCCAGCGTGGTCCTGCCCGGGGGCGCCGGGGCCGGAGAGCTGCCCGCTGGTCGGGGTATCCCCGGCTGTTGGCGAGGCGATGCCTGTCTCCTGCGCTCAGCATCCTGCGGTCGTTGTCTCTGATCGTAGCTGCGTCCTTCGCGTCCCGCGTTCTCTCTGGCTTCCTGCGTTCTTCACTTGGCGGTTCTGAACGGGGGCAGCTTTGGCCCCCGGGGACACTTGGCAGAGCAGCCCTGATGGCCCCAGCCCCCTCGGGCTCCCAGAGCTGCAGCCGTTCTTGTGAGTGCTCACGCGCCCAGATGTCGTCCCCAAGCCGGGCCCCCGCCAGCCCTTCCCCGGGGCATCCAGGCCGTGGCTGAGGCCCCGGGTCACCGCTGGTCTGCTTCTGCGACCGCAGGGGAGGGGCTGGGGTCACTGGCGCATTCCCCTTTCTCAGACCAACTCAGCCTGCACAGGTGGGGGAGAGGCAGCCTCTGCCAGGCGACCTGTCATCCTGTCCCTCATCCCTCAGGTGCCTCTGCTGGGGCACAAAGGAGTGTCCCCCACTGCCACCCGCCGTGCCCATCCCCCAGAGGAGGGCTGGCAGCTTCCTAGGCCAGAGTCCTGGTTGGCCTCCTGGAAGGCCTGCACCCTGTGATCTACCCATTGATTGGGGACTGCCGCCAAGGTCATGCGGGGGGCCCGTGGACGCCAGTACAGTACCCCGGAGAGCACGATCCTGCTCGGGCCCCATGGAGGGGCGGCGTGGCTCTGACCGGAGATGCCGAGAAGGGGCGCCGAGGGCTGCAGTCCAGACCCACTCCTGTCCCCCAGACTGTCTTTGAAATGAGATGTGGGAGCTCACCACCGTGGGCGTGTTCTTGGAGGCGTGGATTTCCTGATGTCATTTTGCTGACAGTAGTGTTTACCTCATAGCGATCCATGAGGGATGAGGGACAGGGAAGTGGCCGGAACATCTGTGTCAGGTCCAAGGATGCATAAGGGGTGGAGTCGATAGGAAGGAGCCGGGAAAGGAAGGTGGGAGAGCATAGGGACTCCCCCCAGCCGGTTGGGGGGCTTCTGGCACTTGGGGGCAGGTGGCCTGTCCTCTGGTATGGGAAGCACCTGGGGCCCCTACTTCCTGGGCCACCCCGTAGCTGCAAGCATCAAAGGGAAGCTGGCAGGGGCACGGGGGGAACAGTGCATTTGTAAAATAGCAGCAGCAGCGTAAAGGTTTTCTTTTACACCTTTGATTCATTAGCCATAAATTTTCTCCCAACAGCAATTAGTTTTTATGTTAGTGCAAGAAGTGTTAATTTTTGCACCGTATAAAACTGCCACCCAATTAAGTTTTGTGCAAAAGAGTAACAGCAGACAGCAGGACTGAGCGCTCACCCTCTCTTTTTGGAATGACCCCTGCCTCGGGCTTTCTAGAACCTTCCCGGCAGCCGTCCTGCAGGGCCCCGGGCCCCAGGGAGCCCAGGCATCTCTCCTCCCACCCACAGCTCACAGTCTCCCGAGAACCACCCCTGGGTCTGGGAGCTCACAGCTGCCGAGCCCAGCTGTGGCCCTGACACCATCTGCACCTTCTTGCACAGGCCAAGGTCACCCCTCGCTTGGGGCTTCCCTGGGAACAGAGGTGAGGGTGAGTGCGGGAAGCAGCCCCTTGTCCGGAGGGCGATGGCGGGGACCCTCCCTCCGTCCCCATCCTCGCGGTCTCGGTCTGCTCAGGCTCCCATCACGAGCATCACACGGGGCAGCCTGGGCAGTGTTTCTGTGGGTTCTGGAGGCGGAAGTCTGAGATCAAGGTGCCCACTGACTCGGGGTCTGGGGGGGACCCGCCTCCTGGCTCGCTGTGTCCTCACCGTGTCCTCGTCTCTCCCTCTTCTCCTAAGGTCCCATTAGCCTTTGTCACCCCTCACAGGCCCCCTCTGCCCTTCACCGCGGCGCCCCTCCCAGGTGGGGCAGGGTACCTGGCGGCCTGGGCCCCTGGGAGACAGCTGTGGGTCCGTGCGGTCAAGCCTCGCTCCAGCCCTCCTGCCTGAAGGACCCCAGGGGTGACGCGCAGGGGGGTGGGCATGGTCTCTGAAGTGGGGGCTCAAGCACTCTGCAAAATCGCAGAGCCTGGGGGCATCACGGGGGCGGCCACAGGCTGGAGTCCAGGCTTCAGGGGGAGGAGCTGGTGGGGCGGGGGCCCCGATGTTGCTCCACATCCCCCGAGGCAGGAGACCCGGGGAGAGCAGAAGCCCTGCGTGTGTGTCTGGTAGGAAGCACCCCGGACTATGGTGAGACTCTATCGGAAGGGCGGGCAAAGGGCAGGTGCCGGCAAGCACCTGCGAGGCCAGGCTTCTCTGTTGTGAGGAAGCGTACGCGGAGTTAGAACCAGGCTGGGAACGGCGGAAGGGGGGTGACGCACAGTGGAGAGGGCGCCTGCCCCGAGGCCAGCTGGTTTGGGGCTCCTGCTGAGGGGAGGGGCTAGGAGCTCAGCCGAGTTTGGTTAAGGGCAATTTTGATCCTGTTGACCAGTGGGGACCGTGGGTCAGCTGATCCGTTATGAGGCAAAGAATGGGAATTTGGGGGACTCCGGGGGGTCTGTGTCTGGCCTCGTCCTAAGTCCTAAGTGAGCAGGGGGGCCTTGGTGAGTCTCATCCGAATCATCCCGGGGTAGGGGGTTCCTCACTGTGAGCCACTTCCGGAGCACAGGGTGTGGGGGGTTTGCTTTACCAGGGCTGTTTCCCAGGGTCCTGGGGCTGGAATCAAGCTGGAGATTGTCCGAGGGCTCTGTCTCCCCTGGCACTGAGTCTGGCCTGGAGGGTAGGTGACTGTTGAGGTCACACACAAGCCCGAGGCAGAGCTGGTGCAGGAACCCAGGGCGCCCGGCCCCCCACTCCGGTCTCTCTGCAAGGTTGGCTCAGGAATGTTGCCAGTGGGGGTGCGGAGTGGATTCCCCCTGAGTTGTGGGTCAGCTGCCACGTGGGGGGCCCTCTGTGAGGGGTGGGGACCCAGCCACACTAAAGGGGGCGCTGCCTCTCAGCTCCAGGTGACTGCTGTCTGGGGGCGCGAGCTCACAGGCTCGTGGCATCTTCTGGTTTCTCAAGGGGAATGAGACATCGGGATTTATTAGTTTACATTTTTAAATCACTGTACAAACGAAACAGAAAGTGTCTGGGATTTGGATACAGCCGCTGGCCACTGGTCTGAGATTTCTGCCAGAGTCTTCCCGGCCCTGCACCCGCCAGACCAGGCCAGTATGGTCGGTCTCGGCATCCCTGCGAGCGATGGTGATCATTTTGTTTTGCATTAGAGATCTCCGGGTGCAAATGAGCTCGGGACATGGGGGCTTATTATAAAGACAGCACAGAAGCATACAGGTGGCAAAGCCTCCGGAGTCCGCGGTGGGAGCTGTGACAGCGAGACATCTCAGGGCGAGGGCAGCGCTGGGGCACCCCCAGGGGCCTCCGCGGGAAGACCGTGCAAGTTAGGGAGGCCGGCGTCATCTCGTGGGCCTGCCCTGTCCCCGTGTGTCACCCACCCACAAACGGTTCTCGTTTTCTTGTCTTACAGCTGTCGTGTGCAACCTCAGGAGGTCCCTGAGGTCCCCTCTCATGTCCCTGTCCCTGCAGGGCCCCAGAGTTGCCTCATGCTTCATCCCTTTAAGTGCTTCTTGAGTCTCTCACTACCTAGTGTCTTGTTCGTGTGGTGCTTATTAGTTCATGGTTCTTGAAAGCAAAGGAATCTTCCTGGTGGGCCGCCCCCCAGGTCACTGGCAAGCATGTGGACTTGTTGCTCTGGTCAGGCGTCCCCTCGGATCTGGTCAGCTCAACTGCAGGAGAAGGGCCTGGCTCACGGGGTGCAGGACACGGGATCCCGAGGCCTGCCCACCCGGCAGTTCTGTGGGCCAGGCCGAGGCTGTAGGTGACCCTCCAACCCAGTCCTCTGGACAGCTAACCCAACTTTCCTGCACGTTGGTTTTCCGAGAAGCTATGGACTCAGAGGAAAATCTTTCACCTGGAAATAGGAAGCCCCGTGGGCCAATGCTGGGGACGATGGTCCGAGGTCCCTGTACTCAAGCACGAGGCTCATCTGGGAGTATCATCAGCTGGAAATCCCAGCTCACCCCACTTTGAGTACAGCCCTGTGTTGGCAAATCATGCATTTGACTTTTTGGATGTTTGGAAGCAAGAGACATACGTTCACGCCAAGATCAACACCACAGCTGTGGAACTATCGGGGGCCCGACTGGCACCCCTCGCTCCAGCTGCCCTGGACTCCACGTGGCCGCTGCTCCTGGGGGACCACGCCCTGGTGTGCCTCCCTCGTCCCCAGTCTCGGGGACTCCCACTTAATCCAATCAGCCTTCCCGGGGTCAGGCGCTGGCGGGTGCTTAGAACACATCTGTTGTGGTCTCTTAAATGGTCTGTTTGAATCTTCTCAAGCTCATTTTCTGAGGAGTCTCAAGGAAGGGAAATGGTTTCAAAGCACCAGAAACCATTTGCAGGCTTTCTGCAGCTGGTGACGGAGTAATCAGCGTAGAAGCTGTGCTAGCTCTTTTCTTTTTCGCCAAGAAGGACCTAGAAAGCTGGACAAAATATATGGAGCAGGTGCATTTGGACATCGGGACAAGAGCCAGCGCAGAAGAACGGGAACAGATGAAGTGAGTCGTCTGATCAGCTCGGTTTCCCTCCTGGAGGTGGTGTCCCTGCTCCGGCGGGGAGGGCATTGCCTGGGGGCCTGCAGGACTGAGGAGGCAGGGGCTGGGCTGTGTGCGTGGGAGATGCCCGGAGGCGGGCAGGGGATGGTGAGCTGGGGCCTGACAGCTGCTGGAACCCAGGCCGGGCGAGGAGACGGGCAGCAGAGCTCCGGAGCCCGGGGCCGTCGATGCAGACGGGGGCTCATGCCTGCGCAGGGGGGGTAAGTGAGCTCTGGAGGGAAGCCTACTTAGATGCGTCTCAGGACATAATCACGGACCTCAGACACTAAAGTCAAGAACGCCTCCCTGGATACAAATGTAACCAGTTCCCTTGTAGTTATAGGAAACATTGTTCCCGGAGGTCTTTAACGTTTTGCTCAAGGGTTTGATGTCTAGACAACTACAGACGCGTGTCACCAACCTCTCGCTCACCTGGAGTGAATAAGGCCGGAAACTACTGCAGCTTTACTTCCTTCAATATCAGATGCGTGTAGCAACGAGACCGCACGCTGGTTTTTCCTGGGGAGGACTCTTTCTAAAATATATTTTATTATTTCTACCTGCCTTGAATCTTTGAGATCTGATCTTTTCTGGAATGCTCTTCACGGGCCACTGTTGTTTTTGTCTGCTTCCCCCTTAAATTCTGGTCCGTGCTTGCCTTTCCCTCCTCCTGGGACTCACCCTGGGCCATGCTGCCAGTCGGAGCACCTGGCCTGCTCACAAGCACGGACATCTGGTCGGAGTCTGGCCCGTCACGGCACTCCATGCCCGCAGCCACAGAGGGTGATCCAGGGATGGGGTTCTGAGTCCTTCCTTTACTCTGTGGGCCACACACACACACAAAATCACTATCCAGACATGTGTTTTCTGGAGGTGTTTACCTTCTGCAGTCTCGATGGCTCCAGGCTTCACACTGGTGGCGAGGGGAGAGGGGAGAGCTACAGATGGCCGCATTTGGTCAGGGTTCTGCAGAGAAACAGAACCAATAGGACGTATATATGAGGAGATTTATCACAGGATGGGCTCAGCAACAAGTCCCACGATCTACCACCTGCATGCTAAAGAGCCAGGAAAGCCATTGGTGTGATTCAGTCCGAATCCTAAAGCCTGAGAACCAGGTGCTCTGGTGTCCAAGGGCAGGAGAATGTGGATGTCTGAGCTCAAGCGGAGAGCGTGGAGTGGTCCTTCCTCCACCTTTTTGTTTTACTTGGGCCCTCGACAAATTGGGTGACTCCCACCTGCAATGGTGAAGGCAATCCTTACTCAGTCTGCAGACTCAAATGCTAATTTCTTCTGGAAACACCCCCACAGACACACCCAGAAATAACGTTTTACCAGGTGTCTGGGCCTCCTGGTTAAGTTAACACATGGAATTAACCTTCCCGTACACTGTATAAGCTCCCACTTAATCCCCATTGCCAGGCTCCACTCCTGACCTCTGGACCTGATGTTCCTAGCTCCAGAGACTTGATGCTTTAGTCTTTCAGAAAATAAAACTCCAGATGTTTGTGGGGAAATGTCTGCTATGGGGCCTACAGGGAGACTCCCACACTTTATTTTTTATTTAACAACTTAAAAAAAATTCATAAAAGACAGGGAGAGAGACAGAGACACAGGCAGAGGAAGAAGCAGGCTTCCTGATGGGGGGCCCAATCCCAGGACCCTGGGGATCACATCCTGAGCCGAAGGCAGACACTTAACCACTGAGCTACCCAGGTGTCCTGACTTTCACACTTTTAACCAAATCCCCAGTTTTATCTCTCCTCCTCACCCCAGCCATGCTTTGGTACGTCGAGTCCCTGAGCCGTTCTGGGGTACATCTGAAGTACATTCCGAAGTAGTTCATTTGCTGAGTGTCTGTGAACGGCAAATGTACCTTGTCTTTGTTTTCCTGAAATTACTTTAGCTTTGCTCTGAAGGATAGTTCAGCTGGGTATAAAAAAAAATCCCGACTTGACAGTAATTCTTCTTCAGGGCATGGTGGCGATCGCTTCAACAGGTTTTGGTATATCTTATTCTTGATGAGAAGTTCGTTGGAAACTTAGCTGTTTCTCCTTCGTAAGAAACCTGTGTTTCTTCCCCGAAGCTTTTAAGACTTTTGTTTATTTTTATTTATCCTCTCAGGCACTTGGTGTGCCCTGTTTGTCTGAGTGTTCATGGATTCAATTCTGAAGATTCTGAGCCACTTCCTCATTGTTAACCTCAGAATCCCAGGGCCTAAGTGTAATTTCCTGTTTTCTACTATTGGAATTCCCAGTACGTATGCGCCAACTTTTCTTTATCTGGTGTCCATGTCTCTCAACTTTTTTCTTATATTTCCCTTCTTTTGACATCTCTGAATTATTTTCTTGATATCTCGGTGTTATCTTCTTGGTCAGTGCTACATTGCTGATTTCCAATTCACAAACTGTTTCTTCTAGGTAGCATTTATTCTACTCCCTGAGGTTTTAAAAAAAAATTCAAGGCCATATTTTTCATTTCTCATATGTTTTTGAAAGATTTTATTTATTTATTTATTTGACACAGAGAGAGAGTATACGAGCACACAAGCTGCAGGCAGAGGGAGGGGTAGAAGCAGGCTTCGCACTGAGCAGGGAGTCTGATGCAGGACTTGATCCCAGGACCCTGAGATCATGACCTGAGCAGAAGGCAGACACTTAACTGACTGAGCCACCTAGGTGTCCCTCATTTGTAGCATTTTAAATTGGTTCTTCCCTATATTCTTCTATTTTGTGTTGATTGTCTTCTTGGTTAGTTTACCGATGTCTGATGGTTTTAAACAAATATACTTTGTAATGTCTTCTTTGATTGCTTTATTATTTCAACTTCTCCCATTTGTTGTTAAATTCATTGGCTGGGTTTCATGGCATTAGTTTCTCTAATGTGTTTTCAGTTTACTTTCTAAAGTCATCTTGAGTTGATGTTTTCTGTTTTATTTTGTTCCCTTAACCCCTGTAGCTGCCTCCTTTGGGTTCACAATTCAGAACTAGGTCATACTTCAGCAGACTGGGATTGCCTCCCCTGTGGGGGATTGCACAAGGCTGATGTGGTCGATGTTCTTGTTGCGTTGCTATCTGTCCCTTGCAGGTAAGAGCTCCTTTTCAGCCCTTGTTGACAGGGTGAGAAGCTCTCTGCCAGACCTGCGCGTGCCTCTGCAGGCTCCCTGGTCCATGTAGCAACTGGCTCAGCCTGTCTCACTGCCGAGGCTTCAACACCCAGTGCCCTGGCTGGGGAAGGGGTGTCTCTTGGCTTCTCTGCCTTCTCTAGTCATGAGTATGGGGCTTCAATTTCCGATTCTTGTTGGGAGTTCCTGTTCCCTTTGGAGATCCCCAAATGCTTGTCCTGCTTTAGGGCTCAGCTGTGCCCTTTTAAACATACACACCTCAGCGCTGACAGGAGTCAGGGTGGGGTGGCCCTGCATGAGCTAGCGGACAGGTCCCTGATGTCATGCCTCACACCCCACTCCAGCTTGTCTGTGCTCGGTCCCTATAGCTCTGCTGCTTTCATGTAGCCTCTGCTTCTCCCTCTGTCTGCCTCCAGGCTGGTCCCCGCACGTCCACTCTTCACATTGTCAAGAGGTCCTGCCCTTGTTTGGAAGCTCAGAAGCATGGCAAGGCTCGGTGGTCCTCAAGACAAAGCCCTGACCCTTTAGCAGGCTTAGCACCCCCCTGTTCTGGGGCAGCTGCTCTCGCTCTCCCCCTCCCCCATGCTCCCCTACTCTTCCTGTCCTCATGTGTGAGATTAGATGGTCTGGCTTGTGTGGCCAGCCCTGTCCTGGTGCTTGTGCAGCACGTCTCCCACCCTGGGCCATGAGGCAGGGACGGATGTGCCCCATTCCCCTGTGAGCACTCCGGGGCCAGGTGTTCCTTCTCTTGGCTCTGGGGCTGGGTGTGGGGAGGTGCTCAGTAGTGTTTATTCAATTAACGGAAGGAGGCTTAGTGATTTGGCCAGCTCTGCCATCACGCACATGTGGTTTCTCAGCCCCACCACTAAGTTAATCTGCCTCTGGCAGGGGCAGGGGTGGGAACGGGCCATGGATCAAAGTCTTAACCCGGCACCTGCCACCAGCCAAGGGAAAAAACAGCTCTTCCCTGAAAGGGGAAAAAAAGATCAAAGGCACCAAATGTATTGACGGAAAAGCCATCTCTGTGAGAAGGCAGAGGCAGTGGGTTCTTAGCAGTTATCATAAGAAGAAAACGAAAGTCAATACCCACCCGGAGAAAGTCAAATCTTGCGCAGCCTCTAGTGGCTTCCCAATCAATGCAAACCTCTTCCCCGTTAATATTTTTCCCAGTTAAGAGCTTTCACTCCTCGGATCCTTATTCACAGATCCATTTGTCCGGGCCTGCCGCGTGCCCTGTTGTTCATAAAATATACGTGCATGCGGAAGGAGGAAAGCCCGGTGTTCATTCAGCATACCCTGGGGTCCCTGAATTACAAGAAAAACAATTTCCCCTACAAAACGAGGATATTACACTACAGGGTGATGCCAATTGCTCCCAAAAGAACTTCTAATGGGGGTGGGGGGCGTCTTTCCTTGCTCAGCTGAAATCTCACCACCGACACATGGAAGGCATGTGGTCAAACTGTCGGTGAGCGAGTGGACAGCTGCCTGACGAAGGCCACACATTGGCCCCCGTGGGGTCTCACACCAGCTGCTCTGTGTTCCCCGGTGTGAGTCCGGCCAGGGTGAGTGCATGTTAGAGGTCTCACCCAGCATGCTCCTCTGCTGGGGTCCGGGGGCTCCCCAGGGCAGACAGGGTTGGCTGAGGTGGACTGTGCATAAGCACCCAGCTGACCGGCATCCACAGCCACACCAAAGCTTTTGCCTGCCAGGCTCTGCTGTCCCGCTGCCCCTGGGGACCCCCTCCCAGGGTGCTGGAGCACACAGTCACATTGGGGCTGCTTTCCGGGTGCATCCCCTCACACTCGCTGATGGGCTTGCCGTGCACAGGTGTTTGCATCTGTCCCCAGGAGGGAGCTTGCTGGGAGTGTCCTTTGCTCCCATTCTGTGTCACGCCCACAGGGGTGCGGTGGGCAGGGAGCAGCTCACAAGCCTTCTGAGGGCCTGTGGTGGAAAACAGCACCCAGCACCCCCGTCAAGGGGAATCGAGGTGGAGGGAACCTGTGCAGCAGCACCACGGTGGGGTGGGCGCGGTCTCTGGGGAAAAGGAGACCTGCTGGTTTACAAGATTCAGGGAAAGACAGTTCAGGTCAATGAGGGGGGAGGGGAGGAAATAAGGTGCCCACTGTGGAAAGCTGGCCGTGTTTCTCTTTTCCTGCCCCTTGTACAATTGCCCGAGCTCCCCACCAGCCCCCACGCCCTCGTTTCTGCAGTGTCACCCCCAAGTGGGGAGAGCGTTTCCTGCCACGCCAGCTGTTGGGACGACTGAGCGAAGACCCAGCACCCAGCTCCGGGACGGGGTGAGCCCACCGTGCTGATCACCCTGCTGTGGCCTGCGGCAGTGGCCACCTACTGCTCCCCGACGGCTCTGCTGCCCCCCGTTGGAGCCGCGGTCAGGAAGGTGGGGTTGGCAGGGATGCTAGGTGGGCAGCGATCCCCGTCCCCAGAACCCACTATACAGCTCCTTCAGCCAACTGCTCCCGGCTCCTGCTGACCAGACTGATTCCTTGGTCTTCGTAGGTGAGGAAGGCACCTCCCTGGACCTCTAGGACTGGGGTTCCCTTGGTGGACTTTGGAAGATTCAGGAAGCCTTGCCCTGTGTGTGTTACTTGTCAGGGCCCCATTCGTTTCCCTGCAGACATGGCCAGTAAATCTGCTTAGAGGGGACAGGCTCATGGGCTTAGTTTGGGGGGGGCCACTGGAGGCTGCTCAGAGTAGGTTCTGGGGACAAACAATGAGACGTCCTGCAAGGTGGGCACCCGGCTGGTCTCCTGGAGACCCAGCTGCAGCCCTGGACTCCTGCCTCCTCCTGGGGTGCTCAGATTTGCTTCTTGGGGGCCGCCAGGACCAGCCTGCCCCCTCCCCATTTCCGGCATCCAAGGCTCCTGAGGCCCTGGCTGCCTGCGACAGGAAGCCTCGTGATGGGAGGACATCCTAGGGCAGGCGTCCCTGCTGCAAGGCCTCCCTGGCCATTTGCAGACGATCCCATTTGCTGCAGCAGAGGGCCATGTGGGGGCTGTGGCCAGGACGGTGACGCTGAGTGCGGGGACCCCGTGGAGGAGGTTTCTCGGAGGGGAGGGGCCTCTCAGAGATCCATGGTGAGGTTTGCTCAGCTATAGTTTCTTTTTTCTCTTTTTAAAGATTTATTTATTTATTCATGAAAGACACAGAGAAAGGCAGAGACACAGGCAGAGGGTGAAGCAGGCTCCCTGAGGAGAGCCCGATGTGGGACTCGATCTTGGGACCCCGGGGTCACGCCCTGGGCCAAAGGCTGAGCCACCTGGGCGTCCCTCAGCTACAGTTTCTACTTCATCTTGTGAGTGAAAGAAAACCACGGGTTCCCACAAGGTGCCAGGTGAGGGTCGCTGAGGGCTTTGCAGGGATGGCCCCAGGTTTCCTTGCGGGGGCTGCTGGTTAGGTGCCTTCGGGGGACCCCCTCTCCCAGGCGGCTGGCCTATGGTGACATGTCCTGTGGGGAGCGGGGTCTGCAGAGGGCTTGGGTGTGCAGGTTCCCGGAGGACCCCCACCAGCCACCTCGAGCTGTGCCCTCCAGTCGTGTCGGGGGTTTGCACTGGCAGGGAGCAGCTGGAGCCCCTGCTCCCTCACGGCCACCGTGGGGCTGGGGTCTGCGGGGAGAGTCTGTGTGTGACCCCTTCCAGGCCAGCAGGCTTCCAGAGCCGACCATTCAGGTTTCTTCCCTTCTAGTAGAGGGTGATTATCTCTGTGGAGTGAGATCAATTAAGCAGCAAAAAGGAATTACTTACGTCTTGGCACATACAGGAGGCTTGGGCGTGAGTGCGCAGCCATTCCAGAGCCAACACAGGCCCAGTGGCGCGGGAACCAGCTCTCCTCGGGCAGGGACGGCGGAGCTTCCTAGTGGACCCAGTGTCCGGCCTCCCTTTCTGGATGCACCTTCCCGCCTTCCCTGGTGGACCGTGACCGTGGACCGTGAGCCGCAGGCAGGAGTTCAAGTCCAGATGGGTCCCCGCCTCCCCTCCCCTTTGCCCCTTCAACGAGCCTGGAACCCAGATGAGAAGGCGGGAGCTGGAGCAGCCATCCTGGGCTGTGCGGGTAGCAGAGCGGCTGACGGAAGGAGTCTGGGTGCCACGTGCCCTGGAGTCACATGGGGCGTGTGACTGAAGCTGTCCTGCTTGTGCTCCTGTGTTTGGGGTCCCTTTGTTACAGCAGCACGACTTGTGCCTTAGGGGCCCCCCTCTCTTGCATATGACCCCTGATCCTCACCCTAAGGCTGACGTTACTTTAAAAACCTTTGCTTCCGACTCCGTTTTCCAAGGCCAGTTTACCAGACTCATTTGCTGAGACAGGACGGCGAAGGCGGCCAGTACTGCACTCTTCTAACGACTCCCCCCATTTTACTTCCCTCTGCTGTCTGGCTTCTCTCTCTGTGCACTGGGGCTGACAGCAGGGCCTGTGCGAGGAGCCCCCTGAGACCAAGGCCCCCCCAGGGCAGCGAGTTCCGGAGGAGGGCGTCGGGTGGAGGGTGCAGGGTGCTTGGGCTGCAGACACCTCGGCCTGGCGAGCTCCGCGCCTTGTTGAGGAAACCAGGGCTGGCCCGGATTCCAGAGAATGAACCGGCGATCCCAAGGGGCATGGCCTTTATATTGTGCACTTTTGTTTTTAAAACATTACAGGCCTTAGATCCGCTGTTTCCCTTCACCTTTGGTCACTCTGGCTCCAGGCTGGAAACTCATCTCCCACCTCTGTTCCCGTCTGATGGATGTTTCTGCTCATCAGAATCATTTCCTGCTACGTGGCACCTCGCCCCTGTTCCAGGAACCAGTGAGGGCAGCAGGCGGGAGGCCGGCTCGGGTGACCCTTGCCGATCCGGCTTCGCTGGCCAACCGTTTGTGGGTGATCCCTTGCTCAGCCGCAGGCCTCCCAGAGACCCTGCTCTTTCCTGGTCACGGAACCAGCAGCTCAGTGACCGCTGTGGGGTCTGTGGCTGCCAGGGAACCATGTAGGTTCACCCGGACGGGCCCCCCTTCCCCCAGCTGGATGTGGACTCTGGCTTCTGCAGGCCTCCCCCGTGAGGGCCTTCACCTGGGTCACCTGCTAACGAGGATGGTGGGGGGGGGGCTCCGTGGACACCTCCCTGGCTGGGGGCGAAGTCTCGGGCTGGAGGCCCAGTGCAGCATGTGGGCTCCACTGTCTGGGGGCCGGCGCCAGGCTGGGGGGGCAGTGGCTGACTCTCTCCCAGCTTGCTCTGGACCCTAGGACTTGGGAGACAGCCAGGGGGGTCTGAAAGGCCACGGACCCCTGGGCAGGCATGGCCGTCCTTAGGGGAGCTGGTGGCAGTATATGGACGGAGAGGCAAGTGCCAGCTTCGGTGGGCCTCAGGCCATCAGGGCCACCCCTGAGGGTGATGGAGGAGTGGGTGCTGTTCAGGTCTCCCCCTGGGCCCCAGTGGCCCGCGAGGTATCACGGACAGCACCGCTGACCCGGCAACGTCGGCAGACCCCTGAGACTTCCAAGACGTGCAGGAATAAAGGCACGAACGCCTGAGTGGACTTTCGTCCGGCACGTCTGGCTTCCCCTCGTGTCCTGCTCCTTCCACTCTGCTGGTTCCAAAAGCAAATGAGCACAACGTCTGTGAGCAAGGAAAGCGGAGACTCCTGGCTGGTTCAGAGCGCTTCCTCCCTGCGGCCCCACAGGCAGTCCCACCGTCGGGAGGCCCCCAAGAGATGCTGACCGACCGGGCCTCAGGGCCCCTGCCTCCCCCTGCCAGGGGCTCGGTGTCCTCGATGGCACAGTGCTGGCATGAGTCACACGCAGCCAGACCCCGGGGGACAGGACCCCAGGAGTGGCTCAGCTCCCCAGGTGCTCCCTGTGGGGGTCCGTCTGGGTCCACGTCATGACGGAGAGCTGGAAGGTACAGGCAGCTGTCCCCAGAGATGAGAGGGCAGGTCCCCCCTCCCCGCAGCAGCAACTGCCCCCGCCACCCAGAGCCACTGGCCTTTCAGTCTGCCCTGCCCCGGGCCTGTGCCCCTTGACACTGGAGGCGACAGATGGAGGACACAGCCTGGGAGGCCGGGGCGCGGCTCCCAGAGGCAGGCCGAGGGACAAACGTCACCCGCGGTCCTGGGATGCCCCTGCTCCAACCAGTCGCCTGCGCCTCCCCGAGGCCAGGTGTCCCTGCTGGACTCCAGACCCCGTCCCGCAGGTCGCTTTGAGAGTGGCTGGCGGGAAAGCAGCCTGAAGAGCCACCCCAGCCCTGTTTGGGGAAAGCAGCTGTGTGGCCTGAAGGCTCGCAGTTTGGATTCACTGGAAGGAAACCGGGCCATCTCCCCCTTCTCAGAAGTTGTCATCTATGCAGAGATTTCCTGGAACTGCCAGCACGTCCCCCTCGGGCAGATGGCCTCGTAATTACCCTCCGGTTGGTGGCCACTTGGCCTCCCCTGGGTGCCTGCTGGCCGAGCAGGCGTCTGAGCGCTCCCGGCTTCCTGGAAGTCCCCCCACCCCCCTCCCCGGGGAGGGGAGCCCGCAGCCCGGCTGGGATCCCGCCCCGTCCAGACGGATGCTCGGATGCTCGCGGTTTGGAATGTGACAGACGTGAGCGAGGCGTCTTTTTCTGCTTGTGGCAAAGGGGCTGCAAAGTGAAGAAACGTGCCAGCAAAATCCGCGGGTGTCTATCCGACTGAGTTGGGAGGGAGGGCGCCTCCCTCCGCCAGCTGCTCGCCTCGGCCCTCGGGGTTGTCGGGCACACGGTCATCAAGGGACGGCCCGAGGGACGTCGGGAGCAGAGCATCACGCAGAACGAATGCCCTAAGCCCAAAACGACCACGAAGGTCCAACAGTTTTAGTTTTAAAAATGACCCCAGGACCCTCTGCCACGGGGCACGGCCACGGCTTTTCTCTGCAGCCTTCGCGGCCGCCCTGGTGGTCCCGGTGCCAGTGTGAGCCCCCCCTCATCCCCCACTCGTGCCCACCCCGGTTCTTCTAGATGCTCCACTGTGTTGGACAGACCCTGCCCTGTGGGTCCGACCCGGGGTCCCACTGCCTAGGGGACACCTGGGGCTGTCCCCCGCTTCCACCGCAGTGTGGGATGGCCCACGCAGGGTCCTGCTGACAGCGTGGGCTCTCCGGAGATCTCCCCAGAACGCACTCCCGGGGTTGCTGAGGGTCCGACCCTGCTGGCCCCTTCCCGCCGTCTGAGAAACACCCCCGCTCACCGCTCAGGCGGGAGGCTGCTCATTCCCCCCAGGCCAGGCCAGGCGCATTGGGCTGATTTCATCATTTTTGTTAAATTCAGAGGTAGAGTAGGCTGGCCCCGTCACGGGCTGATTTTGTCTATCAGGAAGCAAAGCGTTTTCCTAAAAATCGGTTTGGATTTGCGGTTTGGGAGAGACAGGGCTCTCGGAAGCTGCTTCTCTACTCATTCCCATGCGGATTCCCACAGCCTCTGCGCCCACAGTGTGGCTGCGAACCTGAGCCGCCCCCGCGGCTTCACCCCAGGCTTCTGCACCCTGTGGGGACATGGTGGCGGGAGGAGCCCCCAGGTGAGCAGGCCCCAGGGCCCGTCCTCATCCCCTTCCTGCACAGAGGTGCTGGTACCTAGAAGACCCGGCCCAGGATGACCCCCCCAGGAATCAAGAGGGGAGCCCTGCATCTTCCCAGAGCTGGGAGGGGCTGTGTGTGCGCCTCCCGGGTCCAGGTGCCACCCTCCCGCCCTGCTCCGCGCAAGGACATCTGAAGGTTGAGGCTCACTCCGGGATCAAGATCAGGGGGCTGCGTCTCATGATTTGAGGATTCCGTATTTGTGAATTCTCTTATGTGCTAAAATCTATTTGTCGCCCGAGCGTCACTACTTGGAGCTTTCGTGGACATCCTCGGACATTCGCAGGGAGGTGGCAAGTTGGATGTGCATGTTCCAAGGTCGAACGAGTGATGCTCGGCCTTCTTCAGGCCACTGTGAGCAAGCGTCCTATTTGGTGTAGCTAGTACTGCGTTTCTAGCATTTTTGCTTCCTACAGAGTGGGAAGGGCCTCACCTAGAAAATCCGGGTGTAGCTAAGCCTCCGTCAGGGGTGAGTGATGGGGCCGTCGGCTGGGAGTTCAGCGTAGCGCGTGACGTAGGGAGTCCTTACACAGAAGTGCGCATCGAACAAGGTCACGTAGGGATCCACTGATGACGATGCGACCGGGGACTTTCCGCACGGAGCTGCCCTTCCCGGGGAGCAGCGGTTCAGGGTTCTCGAATTCGGGCCGGGCAGCGACCTCACAGAGGTGCCACTGCTGTGATATCGAGGACGGGCTCTACCTCAGAGAATACTAGAAAGCAGAGCCTGGGAAGCCAAACTGTGGCCCAGCTGCTGAGGAGCCCGCCTGTGTGTGTCGGGGCCTCGGGGGCTCCCCAGGTGAGCTGCCAGCAGAGACGGCTTTGCATTCGGGGTGTTTGCATTCGGTAGACGTGGTGGGTGGGGCCCCAAAGCCCCATCTGAGCCTCTTGCCTTGCCAGCACCAGCTTTTTTTTTTTTGCTTTTTCCGTCTCCCTTTTTGCTCATGGGGCTCTTGAGACCGAGTCCTGGCCCAGGGGACATAAGCTGGTCCCTAAGGGGTTCCTTTGGTTCTCTAAGGTGTGGTCTCCAGCTGAGCCTCATCTCTTCCTGCCCAGCCTGGAGCTGAGGGCTGCTTTATTCACTTTATTTTTTACTTTGCAAAGTGTTTTGTTTTGTTTTTTTTTTTTTTTGTCGATGCTTCTTCCAGATTGGCCCCAAGACCGCCTGTGGGTGCCTGAAACCATAGTACCAAGCCCTGGATATATTGTTTCCTCCTATACATGCAGACCTATGGGATTAGCGACAATAATCACTACCACAATTATAACGATATGTGTAATGAGTCTCTCTCTCAGCTCACCTGGTGGGGCTGTGCCCACTTTCTGCTGCTTATGCCCACGTGAGGTGATGAGGTGCCCACGGGATGAGGCGAAGCCAGGTGGGTGGCACAGGCCACACGCGGCTCAGGCCCTGCTTGTCGGTTCTGGCCATGGGATGCCGCACCTGTCACCGATCTCCGAGGTCCTGATGGGTCTGCGCTGCCCCTTGCACAACCTGCCTTCTGGAGTCACTGGGTCCCGAGCAGCTGGACTCCTGGGTTCTGGTCCTGACGTGGCCGCCCCATCACTGTGCTGGAACGTGCGGGGTGCTGCACCCTGGCGCTGGGATTACTGCGGAAGCCCTGACACCGCGAATGCTGTTGGACACGAGCTTGGCGCTCGGTGAATATCTGGAGGGTAAAAGCTTGCCTCTGGCTGTCATCGTGCGTGTGCAGCGCCAGGGCCGGGGAAGGGCTTAGAGCTGAGCTGGTGGGAAATGCCCCATCGGGGTCCAGCAGGGGCCCGGGTCTGCGGACGGGTGGGCCTGTGGAGGCCTGAGATGCCGGTTGGGTCTGGTTGCTGCACCCAGAACCTTCCTCCCTGGCCCTGGCTTGCTCACCTCTTCCCTTCCCACACTCACTGCTTTCTTTCAGCCCCAGGGAGCCGCATCCTTTTAGCTGGAAGGAGTCACCTTCACTCTCCCTTCGGGGGGAGACGCAAAGGCCTGGTGGCTCAGGCCTTGGCAGGCGGGTGGCCTTGGGCCTGCCTGATAGCCCTGCGGCGTTGGCTCTCGTCCTGGCCCTCGGCTGCCTCCCACCCTCTGGGGCTGGAAATCCAGTGGAGGAAATGAGGGCCAGAGGGACGGAGGGAGGGACGGAGGGAGAGAAGAGGCTTTGCCTTTGCGCTTCTGGAGCCTCGGGTCTCTCCCAGTTTTGTGAATTTGGAGCAGGGGAGGGCTCTGTGGGCTCACAGGCTGAGGCCATTGTGCCAACGGAGCGTCAGCTCAGGGGCCCCAGGGCGTCACAAGGCCCCCGCAAGGACCCCTGCTTGTAGCTGGTGGGGATGAGAAGCCGTGTTGAGGGTCTCCTGAAGACCCTTGGGTGCCAACCGCCATCCCTCTCGGCCCCACATTGTCGGCCAGCACCCAGGATGACAGATTCAGGCCACAGCCCCCAGGGCGGCCCGACCTTGGGTCTTGAACCTCACCCCTCCTGGGGGGAGAGGGGTTAGCTGGGGGCAGGCCCGGGTTCCTCCCCACCAGGAAGTGGATGGGATGGGGGGGAGCAGGGCACCGCCACCAGAATCTCACCTCACGTGAGAGGCTTTGCAGGAGCTCAGGTCCACTGCCGGGACAGGTAGGGGCTTCATTTTTTGTTGCAAATGGAAGAAGTTCATAGAGACGCCGGCTACCTGCCTGGCCCCGTAAACACACTCCTGACACCCTTGAACAAGCATCCTCTTGACTTTGGGGGAACCTCTCAGAGATGCCCGGTGAGGAGGCATCGGCCAGCACCTGCTGCGTGTGGGAGGGCGGGACTCCAAGGGACCCAGGGAGGCGGGAGCCGAGGTGGAGACCCCGTGTCCTGGTGACCGCGTGCTTGACCCCCTGTTCCACATCCCTTCCCACACCGAGCTTCAGGGGAGAGGGAGAGATCTCTGCACCCAGCTCACCCCGGGGTCGTCGTGTGCGAAAGGGTGCTCCGGAGGTGAGGCGCCACGTGCGGTGACAGGGGGCCTGGAGCTGGAGGAAGGGTCGGGATGGACGCACCCTGTAAGGCCTGCGCTCCCCTGAACCACCCGTCCCCCAGTGTAGGGGCCCGGCTTTCCCGGCTCCTCCCCGTGAGTGCTCCGCGGCGACGTAGACGCTGCGTGCGCGGGAGGAAGATAAGGCGGGTGCCAGCAGAGCCGAGGTGGCCGGCCCCCCGGCTGCCAGGAAACGGGAGGCTCTGGCTTCGTCATCTTCGTGAGGGGGCTGTCCTCCCCTGGGCCTTGTATTCCTTCAGTGACGGAAGCAGAGCCCTTGGGGTGGAGTCTGGCCGGGCCTCTCAGAGGTGACGCCCCCGCTTTCGGGGCCCCTAGTGCACGTATACGTATGTGAGAAGCCAAAACGGGGTTTCAGAAGCTGTGGCACATCGTGTTTATATTTAACGAATTAGCTTTTAGCACATAACAATGAAATGCCACGTAGTCGTGCTATTCAAAATAAAGTCACAGGGTTTACGAAACACATCACTTCATGATGCATGTGGCTCACGGGGTCAAGCTTCCAGGCGCCAGGAGCCTCTCGTCTCCCTTCAGTCCTGATGGGAAGCTCCGAGGCTTCCTTGTGGAGGGGAGCCCCTGCCCGGCCCCAGGGGGCACCCGTCCCTCTGTCTTCCCGCTGCTGACCAAGCTGCCAAGTTCCCGGGCCAGCAGTTGTGCCCCCGGTGAGCTGCCCGGCTGGACTCTCGCACCAGGCACAGCGGTCCTGCTGGTGTCCCCCCAGGAGCAGCGTGAGAACTGTAGGGGGCTGTGTCCCCGCGTCCACGTCCTCCCGCCCAGAACTATTTAATACCTTATGCAGCAGAAGACGGGATCACGTTAAGGATCTTGGGGGGCAGGAGGAGTCTATGGGGATTAACAGGTGGGCCCTACGTACCGTCACAGGTGCCGTTAGAGAGGGAGGCAAGAGGAAAGCAGAGAGAGATGGGGTCGCAGCCGGGGTCGCCAGGGGCCGCCAGGAGCTGGAGGAGGCAGAAGGGGGTCTCCCCCCAGAGTCTCCGGAGGGAGCACAGCTGTGGCTAATACCTGGATGTCAGACTTCCGGCCTCCAGAACTGAGAGAGAAGAAATTCTTATTGTGGCAAGCCCTTTGTTCTGGAAGCCCCCAGGAAATGGACCCGGGCATTTTCATCTTTGTGCTTGTTTCCATACTTGGTCGCCCCCTGCACCCTGGTGTCCTCCTGCTGGGCTGAGCACGTTCTCACGTGTCCCCCGTGACCTTGCCTTCCTGGGACCCCTGCGCCATGGCTGGCAGGCCTGCTGCACACGGGGCACCTGCAGATCGGGTTGACGTGTCTGGGGCACAGCCTGGCCTTCGGGCCTTGGAAAACTCTCCTGCGGATCCCGGCTCAGTGGTTCAGGCCCAGGCGGTGCGTCCTAGTGGCGGTGGCCCCTTCGCTGGGAGCAGAGGCGCCGAGCCCGCCTGGCCCGTGTTTGGCGCAGTGTCACTCTGTAGACAGCAAGTATCTATCGGGCAGACTGAGGGCACCCTGACAAGCGAGGCTGTGCTAACACCTGTATTTTAGTCTTTCTGGACTTCCTGGGACACGGCTGAGCCACCTTGAGCACACAGAGAGAGTAAAGGCTGTCCCTTTCTTCCCTATGTTTGGACTTCAAAAGTGGTAAAACCACCCAAAGAAGCTCAGGGGATGCAATTGCTTAATGATTCTTGTTTGCTTGGTCGCCTGACCAGGAGGATAGAATAGTGGCCAAGGTCCTGGCAGTATTGAACGGAGCTGCCCCAAAGCCTCGGCTCAGCAGCCGGCCATTCCTTCATTTTGATTTGGGAGTGGAGCAGTCAGCCCAAGGACTCAGACGCGCCCAGGGAGCCTGCCCGGCGTGGCCACCTCAGCTGTGAGCCGGGTAGCCGGTGAGACCATGAGCCTCTGTGCCCCGATGGGGTGCTCGGTGGTGGAAACCGCCACCCTGTCCCAGTAGGAAAGCCAGTGGTGTCCGCACGCTGCGGTCAGGGGCTCCGTCCCCTAACATGTCTTGGCCGGAAGGGACCAAGTCTCCAAACAGCTTCTGGGTCAGGCCACAGTCCGCGAAAAATGCTCTCACCCCTCCTCCCTTTGGCGACCTGCCTTAGCTAAAGACGAGAACCACATTTGCGATTGTGCTCGAATCATCTTCGGGTGCTGCTTCCCTGAGAACTCCCTCCTACCTGGCAGCCATTCAAGGAAAAGAAGAGAACATCCCTCTGTGCCGGCTTTATTAATTAAAAACGTTGATTTGGGGCACCCGGTGGCTCAGTGGTTGAGCGTCTGCCTTCAGCTCAGGGCCTGACCCCGACTTCCTGGGATCGAGTCCCACATCCCAATCCCCTCAGGGATCCTACTTCTCCCTCTGCCTGTCTCTCTCTCTCTCTCTCTCTCTCTCTCTCTTTCTGTGTCTCTCATGAATAAATAAATAAAATCTTAAAAAAAAAGAAAAGTGGATCTTCTCCCATCTGAGTGCTATGTTCACAGGCTCAAAACCCAGAAGGCACCCGACCCTAACACGTATGCACCTTGTCCAAAGTCTCACACCTGATACGAACACTAATTCCAAATGGATCGCAGGTTACCTGTTGAACTCGATACCATAAAACTTCCAGGAAAAAATAGAAGGGCGTCACGATCTACGGCGAAGCGTTTTTTAGACTTGCCACAGCAAAAGCACATCCGTCAGAGGGAAGATTCTACGCCAGACTTCATTAAGATGAAAAACTTCTGCTCTGGGAAAGATCTCGTGTGGAGGCTGGAAAAGGCAAGTTACAGACAGCGACGCGGTGTTTGCAGACTGCGCGTCCCACGGAGGATTAGGGCCGAGGCCACGCCGAGAAGTCTCCACTGCCAAAGCAAACGGGTCAGGGCGCGGGTGGAAGGTGTGGGCGGCTGCAGAGGGTCTGCAGAGGGCGAGCGGGGCTCGGCCCCTGAAGCAGGTACTGCGTGGGGGGGGCGGGGTTCGCCGTCGGAGTGGCAGGCCCACGGTGGCGAGCACACCAGGTGTGGGGGCCGTGGGCGCGCGGCCGGTGGGAGGGGACGGGGTGCGGCCTCTCTGGACGAGCCTTCCCGGGTTTCTTACGAAACCAACGTCGGCCTTTCTCCAGGAGGCCTGAGGGCTGTGTTCACCCAAACATGCGCCCACGGCTGTCTACGGCGGCGTTGCTCTCGATCGCCCGAACCTGGAAGCACCCCAGAGAGGATGTCCTTCCACGGGGGTGGGCGGCTGAGCCGACCCAAGCCCTTCAACCCCCGGCATCGCCCACGGACGCGGAGCGGGCTGCGGCTCGTGCGACAGCTTGCCGGGTCCTCGGAGAACCGTCCTGGGAGAGGAGACCCGTGTCCAAGGCTTATGGTCCGAGCCGCCCAGTTTCCAGCCATTCTGGAAGTGGGGCGATTGCCGGGCCGGGCCAGGGAGTAGTCTCCAGGGGTGTGGCGTGCGGGGCTACCGTGGGTCAGCGGGGTCGTCACGTGGAGCCTCACGTGTGCCAGAACTGCCTGGGACCAACGTCACGCGCGAGTGTGAGCGCAACTGGTGACATCTCTCGGGGTCTCGGGGCACAGATGCCTGCTCCCTGCCTGACCCGAGCCTCACGTTTACACTCAGGCTCCTGCAAATAAAGGTGGTTATGAAAAATGTATCCTGAGGCCCGGGGGGCCAGGGCGGCCCTTCCCGACTGGTGCCGTGGCTGCGACGCGAGCCGAGAGGCACCAAGCACCCCGACCCCCGGGGCTGGGTGGGGAGCGCCTGACCGCTGGCCTCCGTCCACACCGCTGTCCACAGGCAGGGGCAGAAGGAGCACGGCTGGGGTGGGGCTGGGGACCCGGACAAGTGACCTCCAGGCCGGCCCTTTCCACCCGAGCCCACTTCTCATTGGCGTGGCTTTATCCCCTGGACACCCCAAGGCCTTGGCCCTTGAAAGGGGAGCTGAGCCCTTATTCCTGGCAGGACGGGAGTCGACTCTGCCCTAAATAGAAATACCATTCATAGGGAAGCATTTACCATCAATGAATGGGAGAGAACGGTTACGTAACCCTGTAAAAATAGACCGACGCTGAAATGTGCTCAAAGGGCCGGAGGGGAAATCTCCGGTTAAGCTCCTGATGAAATAGACTGGCTTCTGTCCCCGGGGATCCTCGGGGCGTCAGGACAGGGACGATTCGGCTTGTTTCCCTCTGGCCGGAGAAGGCGGCTGGTTGTGTCGCGCATCACCGGCCGGCTAAGCCTGTCCCCGCTGGAAGGAAGGCCGTCTCGGCGACCCGGCCGCTCCGGGACGGTGACGTTGTCCGTTGGCGGTTGCTGTCTCTGCTCCGGGATGTCTTGTGTCGCCTGCTGATCCAGATCCCCTCCGTGCACTTGTGCGGCCGCCCCCTTTCGGGGCTGCAGGGCAGGGAGGTGGAGGGTGAGCACGCTGAGCAGCAGGGGTGTGACTGACCAACTCAGGTCCCGGGGGGGTGGGTTTGTGGGGCACCAGCCTCCCCATCCTCTTGGGTGACCCTTGAGCCTCCTGCCACCTGCCCACTGTCTCGTGTCCCCTCCCCACCTGGCTTGTGTAATGCCGACGACAATGCACCAGGGGCTTTTGGGCCTTCGCAGCTGGGACCCCCGGATGCTCATGCGGCCCCACGAGGAGGCTGCTGTTACTACACCCATCTTACCGAGGGGGACACTGGGGCGTGGAGAGGCTAAGTGGGTCACTGTGGGTCACCCCCAGCTGGGGTCTGAGCCCCAGCAGACTGGATCCAGAGTCCGGCTCTTCAGATGAGCGCCCCTTACCTGGGGAAGGCCGAATGTGCCCCGGGACCCAGGCTGGGTGCTGGCAAATCCAAACTCCTCCCCTGTCCCCACCCCACCCCACCGCACCCCCATGGCACTCTGAGCTGCTCCTTCCGCGTGTCTGTTTTCACGCGTGTGCACCGGCTGCCTGGGGCGCTCACAAGCCTCCCGCCTTCCTGCCTGCCTGGTGGAGGCGGCGAGCTGAAATGCTGTTTCCGGGCAGCAAACCCAGAGCTCACCCACAGGGGCAAGGTTGTGTGAAGCGGGGATGCCAGGAAATAAGGCAAAGATGGAGTGCGGGGGGCGGGGTGACCTCGTGACCCGGGAAGGGGAGGGCCTCCCCGAGGGCAGTGTGGCATGTGAACACAGACCCGAGGGAGGTGGGGAGGCAGCCACCCGAGGAGGAGCCCTCGAGTGAAGGGAACAGCACGTGCAGAGGCCCCGGGGCAGCGGCAGGCTTTGGCCTTCGGAGCCTGGAGAGGGGAGGTGGGCATAGAAGGTTCTGGCGGCACCTGCCTCGTTGCGTCCAGAGACTTCACACCAGTGCACACCCCCCAGCAAGGGCAAGTTTCCTGGGGGCAGGGTGGGGGTGGGAGGAAATCCATGGCAAAGGGCCACCAGGAAACTCTGGGGTGCTGGAGGCGTCCTACATCTTGATCGTGGTGGTGGCTGTGTGGGTTTAAACGTCTGTCAGACATGTGGATTTGCGGTTTACGTGGGTGTGGTTCATCGTACGCAGATTGTACCTCAGTTTACCATGCACAGAAGAGGACATTCCCGAGGGTCACTGAGCTGTGGGCAGCAGGAGCAGGTGACCACGCCAGGCCTGGGTGCCGGCTCCTGGTGCAGCCCCTCCAGCCAAAGCCCGCTCTGCAGGGACATTTCCAAGGAGCCGGGGACGCAGCCCTGCGACGATGGCCAGTGCCCCGGGATGTGGCAGGTCCAGGCTTGGAGGCAGGCTGCCCCTCACCTGAGCTTACAGGTGAGCATCGAGAGGAGGGTAAGGGTGTGTGCGTGTGTGTGTGTGTGCGCGCGTGGATCCCCGGGGAAGGGGCCCCTTCTTCTGGGGCTCGAACCCCGAGCAGGTGCGGTGCAGGGGCTGCTGAGAGAGAAAGTCTGGGGAAACTGGAGCCTAGACGCAGCTGGAAATGGGGGTGCTGTGGCTGGAAGGAGCCCCTTGTCCCGGAGCGCTCCTCAGAGGACACAGAAGTATAGGAGAGGGTGCCCACTGTGGGCTTCCCAGGGGGCAGGGGCAGTGCCCCATCCGCCCCTTGAGCCCCCCCTCCCCCCCCCCCCCCCCCCCCCGCACTCCACACAGAGACCGGGATGCTGGCACCAGCACGCCATCACCTGCCAGGAGACAGCCCAGGAGGGGCGTCTGCCAGCAACTCGGGCCCGGGGTACCGGTGACGCCCCCGCCCCCACCCCAGCCACCACCGCCCCCCAAGAGCCCCGAGTTTCATGCTCAGGTATCACTATTACCTAACCTGGGGTCGAGTTGCACAGACGGTTTTACAACGGGCGTATTTCCCAGGATACGATCCTATGAGCCTTGCCTCACGCGCTGTGTCTGTCCCTCCTCTAAATCGCTGAAGAATAATCCAGCAGGTGGACCAGCAGGTCACTGGAGTGACCAGGGTACACAGTGTGCTTCGGGGTGGATTCATTCAGCAGCCACGTCCGTGCGTCAGCTGCGTGGCACGCGGCTGGCCCGGTGCTGGGTCACCGACAAGGAGCAAGTCCCCAGATGCGCCCGTCTATCACACCGGGCGCTGCGGGGGGGCCGCGTGACGTCTGGCTGCGCTTGGGCCCCCGGCAGGAGCGTGCCGGTAGGTTCAGGGAGGGTGTCCGCAGCCTCGGGCCCTGGCGGAGCCGGGTGGGGGTGCTGGCTGTGCATGGCCTGTCTGGGGCACGTCTACGTCTAATCATTGGCCTATTCCAGCATCGCTGGGCCCCCTTCCCCGCTCACCGCTGCGCACAGTGCAGGGGGCGGGGGGGGGGGGTGTCTTTGTACGTGAGACGGCTTTGCGCCCAGCGCCGATGCGCTTACCTGAGATCCCTAGGGCTGGGGCGGCTCCTGCTGAATGCCGCCTGCCTGCATTCGAAAGGTCTCGACGCAGTTCTCTGCCGACGTGACCATTGTCACGTTCTGGACTCAGATGTTCATGAGGACCCTCTCTAGACCGCGGTGCCGGGAGCGTCTCAGCGGGCACTGGGGGCAGCCCACCCCCTGCCCTCCTGAGCAGAGCTCCGAGTCCTGAGGCTGGGGAGCATGACCGCATGCGGCAGGGGGAGGCCGGCTCCCGGGGCAGCACCGTGCCCAGGCCTGCTGCCCAAAGACACAGGCCTCTGCCCTGGTGGGCGGCTCGATGGCAGGTGGAGAAGGCTGGGTCCTGAGCTTGGGGCGGAGATAAGTGGGGCTCGCCTTCAGCTTCCCCTTCTGCCCCCACCAGCTAGCTGCCCACTGACCGATGGCTTTGCCAGGGCTTTCTGGGGAGGGCTGTCGCCGGGGAAGGGGGCCCCCGGGAGCTGGTGACTGAGAGGACAGGACACTATAGGTCCCAGGCCACCTGGCCCAAGACAGCTGCAAAGTACAAGAAAGGCCTTGGTGTCCTTGGAATCCCGAGGGCCTGCCGTCACGCCTGGCCCAGGCCTGGCACCAGGGCACCCACAGGCAGGTGTGTGCTCGGGGTGGCTCCTCCACTCTCAACACGTTCTCCTGACCGTGCAAGCCGCCACTGGACGGCGGGGACAGGCTGCCGTGCGGCAGCAGCTAGTCATCAAAGAGGGGCCTGCCTGCACCCACGATGCCCCCTGTGTCAGGAGGCCGGGCCTAATTCCCCGTAACTCCCCTGCCTTCAATTCCAGCCCCCCTTGGGACTGGCCTCGACCTAAGGAGTGCAGCAGGAAGGGGGTTCTGAGGTTCCTAACCCAGGCCTTAAGCCGGAGCTTCCACTTCCTGCTCCTTGGAACCCGGCTGTGCTACTGTGAGGCCAGCCAGGCAGCCTGGGGAGCCCCATGCGGGGTGGAACCAGGGCCTGGGGGCGTGTGGGGAGCCCCACATAGGGTAGGACTGGGGTCAAGGGCATGGGGGGAGTCCCATACAAGGAGAACCGGGTCTAGGGGTGTGTGGGGAGTCCATGGGGGGTGGAGCTGGGCCGGGGGGCCTGTGGGGAGCCCCATGCACAGAACTGGGGCTGGAGGCCCATGGGGGAGCCCCACGCAGAGGAGAACCAGGGTCCCCAGCCAGCCCCAACTTGTGGCAACATGAGTGAAGCCCCTTTGCACCTTCCCACCACCCCCACCCCCAGAACACCAGGGAGAGCAGGAGAGTCCCCAGATCAAGCCACAGAGTGGTGGGGCACATAAATGGCCGGTTTTTTTTCTAAGTCTCCAAGTTTCGGGGTCATTCATTATTGAGCAATAGGTCATGAAACAGAAATGGATACGGCAAGGCTCTTAAAAATGCAACCTAACCTAGGATTTCAGGTTTTGCTAATTAATAATTCCAGAAGTGAGTCAGCCAGGGTCTGGGGCCTCAGGTGCTGACAGCCTGACCCTGACCCCCCCCTTGCTGTTAAACCGGTGATTTGGCTGTTGAGCCTGAACCACCTTCAGAGGAATCATTTCTGGAAAGGACCCCGTGGCCCTGGCGCCGTCCCCGGCGAGGCCAGTTTCTGTTTCTGTCAGCGTCTCTCTGGCCCGTGTGTCCCCTGGGGAACTCTTCTTCACCTCAGGCAGGTCGAGGGAGGGCACGTTTTCCGGTGCGGCCCCGGGTCTTGGAGGTCAGGGTCACCCTGCCCTTCCCGGGGAAGCCGCCGCACCCGCGACCTGCTGGCCGGAAGCTGGGACTTCCTTGCTGGCCCTGGTCTGGAGGCAGTGACGTCCTCCTGGCGCACGGACGGCACGGGGAGGGTGGACACCCAGGCATTCACACGAAAAGACTGTCATCTGGTGATTCTAGCTGTCAGACCCAGAGGCTCTCTTTCCTCCAGAAGGTTCTTCGCAATTGCAGACTTGCCGGTCCGTTGAAGACACTGCACAGCAGGCTCCTGGCCTGCAGCACCGGGCGGCTCCCCAGCGGCAGGTCGGGCGAGCCGCGTTCCTCTCTCCTCTCCGAAGGCCACGAGGAGCAGAGCCACGGGCCGACCCCGCGTGCCGGGTGCGATGAGGGAACCATCTGGCTTCCGTCTGGTTGCTTCCCCGCATGGGTGACTTTTCCGGCTCACCTGCCACCCACCCGTCCTCTCTGAGCCAGACACCGGCTGCCCCTTCCACCCCGGGGTCCTCGCTGCCGTCAGGCCTCTCCCGGGGGCGCAGCAGGGCCTGCCTCCTGTCCACCTCCCTGGTGTTCGGGGGGAGTGACAAGAGTGGCCCAGGGACAGCGGGGCCCCAGGGGCCGGTCCGGGGTCTCTGGTGCACTTCTGTGTTGGTTTTCCCCTGGAACCCTGACCAAGCCACTTAGGCCAAGTGCTCCCAGTTTTTAGGAAGCGTGCAGGGAAGTTGCCACATGTGTCATGGCACAAGGCTGCACGACCGGATGGTGGCCGAGGGCCTCCTGAGCCTGGCATAGCTCTCGGTGCCGTGCCCTTCACAGCCTTGTGCCCAGGGACTCCTGGGGCGCGGGTGGACAGGTTGCCGATGCTAATGCACTTGGTGCCCCGGACGCCGAGGCTGGCCTTCCCTGCTGCCCTCCACCTGGGCGGTGGCGGCGGTGGCCCTGATGCCCAGCAGCCACGCCGGGGCAGTGGGGTCGTGGGCCCGCCTTGGTTGTGAGCCGGACGAGCCCTCTGACTTCCTCACCCTACGGTGGGGACTTTGGACATCTTCACAGGGTGTTGTGAACGTCCGGGGGGCCGGGGGCCAGCTCTGGACTCTGTGGCTGAGGGGTGGGGACTGTCAGACCCCAGGACCCCGGGGCACCCGGGAGGAGCCAGCCCAGCTTCCGCTGCGTGCCTCTTCGGTGGCCCCAGCCTTCCTCTCTGGTGAGGATGGTGCAAGGTGCTCAGCTGTGGGGCGGGGGTGGGGGGGACCCTGTGAGGAGGGACCCTGTTGAGGTCGCTGTCCGAAGCCCCAGGGCTGGTGGGGAGCCAGGCTGCCCACATCGTGCACGGGGGACCAGCTGGTGCAAGACAGCAGCCGGGGGGAAGCGAGCACAGACACACAGCCTCCCTCACACACACTCTGATACCCACGTTCCCACCCCCAATGCACGCTCACTCACCCCTAGCTGCCACGCACACCAGTGCACAGCAGGACCCACACTCCCCCCTTTTAGACTCCTCCCCGTCCTGCCTCGTCCCCACTCTGGCGTCCTCAGAGCCTGAGGGTGAGAGGGGTGGGTGTCGGGGCTGCCCAGGGTGTGGGTGCGGTGCCCAGGCTCACGAGTGGCTCCCACCTTCTGCAGGCGCTTGGGGTCAGGCCGCCTGGGGTGTGAGACCCCTGCTGCTGCTCGGGCCTCAGCCCTTCTCCCAGGGGCTGGGCTTCCCCCGCCGCCTCCCCCGCCGGAGCCTGACCGCAGGACCCTTGCGCTGGTGCGCCCCGGGAGCCTGGCCGCCTTCCAGAGGGCCCTGGAGGAGCCGCTGTGGCCCGGCCCCATTCCTTCCTCCTCGCTCGCCTCCCTGGGACCCTGAGGCTGCACCCACTTCACCTCTGTTTATTATTGTTTTAAAAAGTACTTCTTTCCCACAATTCTCCTACACTGGAAGGAGTTTTTACTTGGACTCTTAAAATATATTTACTACTGGCCCAGGGTCAGGTGGCTGATGGATTCACACGGCAAGTGGGATCCTGAGTCAGTGGGAATCCGGCCTTTCGGGGCGTTTACACACACCCCTCCGGGCTTGGGAGGCGGCGACAGCTCCCGGGGAGGCGGCGGGGCCGGCTGAGCCGCAGCCCACGGCCCATCTGCTCCGAAGCGTCTGGGAGCCGACAGGCGCGCCTGCACGCGGGCCCCGGGCATGTGGTGACGGCATGTTCAGACCAGACTGTCACGGAGCTGACAGCCCAGAAACACACCCGTACGGAGACGAGACGGGAGTTTGTTGTTCTCTCCCAGAGAAGAAACTCGGCAGCAGGTGGCCTGGTGTGGCGTTCGGGAACGTGGGGTCTGGCTTGCGCTAGCCTGCTGCTCCCTCTTCCTCCATCACCGCGTGGGTGTCACCTTAAGGTCCTGAGTGGCTTAGGGCACCAGACATTCAAAGTCTGGGCACACGTGGCTGGGACTTTGTGTGCCTGGAGCCGGCCCCCGGGCACCCTTTTCGGATCATGGTCCTTCCTCCATGCGCCCTGGCCCCCGGATGTATGGCCTGGGGCCTGGGTCGGATGCTCCCAGCAGGCAGCTGGGGGTTAGCAGGGAGGAAGCACTTGGGGCTAGGACGGGAAGTGGATTGGCATATCACCCCATCTTCCCCCTGGGGGGGGGGCATTTATCAACAGCCTCCCACCTCCCTGGAGCTTTGCATGATTTCCTGGCATCTCGGAGGGCTGCAGGATCGTCCCATTCCAGGGGTACAGAAATTGAGGCCCCGAGAGCCCGTGGAATCTTGTGACTGGCCAGGAGAGCTCCACGACTGGCAGGGTGGGTGCAGGGGGCAGGAGGGAGACCCTTTCCCGAGGGGAAGCAGAGAGGGCCCAGCGGCCCCCCGAGGGCGCCCAGCACCGGGCCCCTTCCTGGCCTCGCCTGCTTCAGCCGCCTTCTGCGCGCAGGGCCCGCAAGTGTGTTCCCGCGGAGCAGATTCAACGTGAGCGGCACCAGCATCCCCGTTCAGAGGCCGGGCTGTCCCCAGGGAGAGGAGGGGCCCCCAGTGGGTCCCACAGGAAGCCGGTCCCGTCACTGCCCCGCGGATGTGCATTCCAGAGGCCCCTTGGAGTCCGGCCTTGGAGCTTCCAGGCCCGCGGCCCGCTACGTGACGGCCCGCGTGTGCACACGCCCGGCTGCGTGTGGGTGTTGGGTGTGCGCCGGCCCGGAGTGCAGGGGCAGCAGCGTGTGGACTCGTCATTGGAACAGAGCAGCAGGCAGGGCCGGGGCTCCCGGTGCGGCGATGAGGGTGCCGTCCCCTGTGCCGCGCAGAGAGCCACTGCCGTCTGCGGCGCCCCCTCCCTCAGAGTCCCGGCGGCCCGGGCTCGGGGGGCCGGCGTGGGAGACGGGCTCCGGTCCCCAGGAAAGCCTGTCACCCAGCCACCCGACTTTCAGCGGCTGGGATTGTTTTCAGACTCGGGCTTTAGGGCTCCGACAGGTTACGGCAAATTAATCCAGCGGGACAAATCTGCCTGCCTTTTCTCTCCTGAGGACGATGAGGATTCTGTCTCTGGGGAAATAAAAACCAACACTGGGAGAACTGTAGAATGTGCTGGACTTCACCTGGAATGTTTCTTCTTCTTCTTCTTCTTCTTCTTCTTTTTTTTTTTTAAGATTTTATTTATTTATTCACGAGAGACCCAGAGAGAGAGGCAGAGACGCAGGCAGAGGGAGAAGCAGGCTCCCTGTGCGGACCCCGATGCAGGACTTGATCCCCGGACCCCGGGGTCACGCCCTGAGCCGGAGGCAGACGCTTCACTGTTGGAGCCCCCCAGGAGCCCCTGCCCCCTCCCCCCGCCCCCATTTGACTTCTGAACAGTTAATGAGGTGAGTCATCTGAGTGGTGGATTTGGGGATTTGACCACACCCAAACTTCTCATTCTCCCAGAAATGCCTGTGCCCCAGCAGCCTCTGCCTCCCGGAGCCTTTCCTGTGCAAACAGATCAGCCCCAGGCCCCGGAGGCTGGGGAGGTCACACCCTCCTGGCTACTCCTGGGGGGTCAGTGGAAGTGAATGCCCCTTGATGTCATCCTTCCCCTCCCTCCCCCCCAGGCCAGCCGCCTAGGCCTGCCCACACCTGCAGCCTCAGCAGACATCCCCGTGTGGTGGCTGGACTGTGGTCTCTGCCGCCGCATGCCCGCCAGCACCCCCAGGGCCTCTGAGCCCGCCCAGCACTGCCCGCCAGCTGGGAGCTTCTCCACAGATGCACTATAGCCTGCCTGGGCCTTACTGCCCTTAGCTTGCCGGTCGTGGGGTCCCCCCAAACCTACCATCTCCACAGTGGTGACAGGATCTGCCCAATGTCTGTGACTCCTGCTTAGACCAGGCATTGGAGGAACTGGGTAGGCAGTGTGTGTGCACGCATGTGTGCATGCGTGCATGTGCAGTGTGCACGTGTGCATGTATGTGCTGTGTGCAGACACATGAATGTGCACGTGTGTGTTTCTCATTAATCCCCAAATATACATTATTGTATTTGACCCGATTTTGATCATTTTTTGCAGCACTATTTTGTTGAGACCCAATTGTTTGGGGCTGTCAGTTATAATTTGCACATCTGTGACATTTCCTGAGCTGGTGTTCCCCGGCTGGTCAGTTTGGGAAACATTGGCATAGACCAAACTTTGAGGAGCTCAAAATATGATTTTGACAATCTCCCTGTCATCCCTGACGCCCACACTTCCCCTAAACCTGAGAACATTTGATCTGGAGGATTCTGAATGTCTTTTTGGGGGATTCTCTCCACATCCAGTGGGGGGGGGGCAGAAACCAGGCCGGAAGACCCTGGAGCTGTGTGAGCAGGACAGGAGGGAAACACAGGGCAGCCTGTGTGGGGTGAACCTGCGTACGTTCTGGTCCTGCTTCTGCATGTTGGGGTCAGATGCACGGGGCGGGCCCCACGTACACTTTGTAAACCTCGGGCCTTTCCCCTGACTCACGGGGAGTGAGCCTGAGTGCTGTCAGAGTCGTGCGGCAGTCTGATTTGAATAGTGTTGTAGAGATGTGTCACTTACACGGTTAGATTCATGTCACGGGCAATTGTTATTGAACAGACCGCAGTAACCTGACCTTCAGTTGGAAAAGCCGCATCCATGCCCATCCCCTCTCTTTCTGTAAATGGGCACTTTCCTACCCCAAAGAGCATGTGAGGATCACGCAGGCTGACGTGTGCAAAGCTTTGGCACAGCAGAGCCAAGAAGGGTTCATAGGCTGAATTGCGTCCCCTCCAAATTCGTATGCTGGTGTCCTGACCCCCAGACTCTCAGAATGTGGCTCTATCGTCTTTACAGAGGTGATTAAGCTAAAACGAGGTCACTGGGGAGGGCCTCAATCCGATCTGGCTGGCGTGTCCTTACAAGAAGAGATCGGGACACAGATGTGCACAGAGGGAGACCATGTGAAGACACAGGGGAAAGACGGCGTCCACACACCCAGGAGAGGGGCCTCAGGAGGAGCCAGCCCTGCCCACGCCTGGACCTCGGACCTCCAGCCTCCAGCCTCTGGCCCCGAGAGGGAATATGTTTCTCTTGTTTAAGACGCCCGGCCTGTGGTGCTTTGTTGTGGCTTTGTTGCGGCAGCCCCAGGACATTGGTACAGCAGGTGCTCAGCAAGTATGAGTTGCTACCAGTAGGCTTTCTCCAGCGTTGAATTATGGCACTCTATTTCTTGAGGACACCTGAGACACATTTCTACGTGCTTGGAACTTCACCTATGCATATTTAAAAATGTATTTTAGGAAGAGAAATGTTAGCACATTTTGCTGCTAGTGAGAAATCCAGCGGCATCTGTTTTAAAAATACTTGTGTGGTTCCGTTCCTTGGAGCTGGACATCACTGGTCCTGGCCGTCACTCCAGGGTGGGGGGGGTGGGCTCAGCAGACCCCTGGTGAGTTCCAGGGGTCAGAGTTTCAGTGTCCGGTAACGCCACAGGGTCCTGTGTGTGACTGGTTAGCCTGTTTGGTGTCAGAATTAACCCAGTGCCTTTGTCAGCGGATTTTACTTGCTGTGTCTAAGAGTCACTTACCAAGCCCCGCCCTCTATGCCCAGGCCTGCTCCCGCTGCAGAGCATGGGTGACACAGGTTTGGGGGCCTTAACAGCAAGGGCAGACAAGGGGCCTTGTTCTCTCCTGCCAGTACATGTGGCCCAGCGGCTGCTGCCTTTGTCTGTGAGCCTGTGATGTCCACGTGGCCTGGTCACTTAGGTCCCCTGGCCCAGGGACCCCTAGAGAAACCGTATGCCTTTTCCATCAGCTGTTGAGTGGAAAAAGGGGGGTTCCCTGCTCCCGGGAGCAGTGAAGGGGAGGCTCTGGCCATGCAGGTCCATGAGGAGAGTCTGCAATAGGCATCTGAGTACTTGTGAGTCCTCCTACCCTCACCCTCTGAGTGGGGCCCCGTCCCCTCTGCGGAGCCCCGCCCCCTCCACGGAGCCCTGCCCTCTGTGCCCAGCCCTGCTCCCCTGCAGAGCCTCATCCCCTCTACGAGGCCCCGCCCCTTTGCCAAGCCCCGCCCTCTGTACAGAGCCCTGCCCCCTGCACACAGTGCCAAGCCCCGCCCCCTCTGCGGAGCCCCGCCCCCAGAGTCATGTCCCTTCGTGCCAAGCCCCACCCTCTAAGGGAGCCCCGCCCCCTCCACAGAGCCTCACCCCCTGTGCCAAGCCCCGCCCTCTGAGCTAAACCCCACCCCCTCTGTGTATCCACGCCCCGCCCTCTGCGCTAAGCCCCGCCCTCTGTGCTAAACCCCACCCCCTCTGTGTATCCACGCCCCGCCCTCTGCGCTAAGCCCCGCCCTCTGTGCTAAACCCCACCCCCTCTGTGTATCCACGCCCGCCCTCTGCACGAAGCTCCGCCCCTCCACGTAGCCCCGCCCCTCAGCAGATCTTCCCCGTGCCAAGCCCCGCCCTCTGCGCTAAGCCCCACCCCCTTTGTGGATCCACGCCCCGCCCTCTGCACGAAGCCCCGCCCCTCAGCAGAGCCCCGCCCCTCCAAGATTCCCCCGTGCCAAGCCCCGCCCTCTGCGCTAAGCCCCGCCCCTGTGCTAAGCCCCACCCCCTGTGGATCCACGCCCCGCCCTCTGCACGAAGCCCCGCCCCTCCGCAGAGCCCCGCCCCTCCGCAGAGCCCCGCCCCTCTATCAGGTGGCCTGGAGGACCCTGGGCACTCTGGCTCCCAGCAGGATGCTCCCAGGGCGTCTTGCCAGTCCCCCCTCACCTGTGCACGCAGTGTGGCCACACGGGGGTGGGGTGGGGGGTGGGCAGACCTGCAGCTAAGGGGCAGAAGACAGAGCCCAGTGGGAGGAAGGGCCTAGCCCGCACCTCCGCTGCCTTCGGGAGCAGGGGCTGCTCTTCGTTCAGCAAATAAAAAGCCAGAGGACCCTGAACAAGTGGCTAAGAACAACTCTCCTCGGAACGCATTGCTGCTGGCCGGCTTTCAGAAGAATCAGGAAAGATAAGCAATGAACAATAAAGGGATGACGTGAAACGGGGTCATTTGTAAGGATTCTGGCCGGGCGCCCGTTGGTGAGGCGTGCGTGCTCAGCGATCCTGGCTAAGCGGACGACACGGCCAGTTACCATCAGTAAAAGTCTGAAGTATGGAAGGTTAGCTGTGGGACTTCCAGGGTGTCTGTGGGGCGCAGCGCACGGTGACCTGACCTTCTCTGGCAGCAGGTCCTGGTGTCCGGCACTGGTGCGTCAGTGGCCTGCAAGCGGGTTTCCAGGGAGCAGTGGGACCCGTGCTCTCAGGAGTGTTGTGCGTGTCCCCAGTGTGGCCGATGGGTGTGAATGGGAGGCATTACAGGTGTGTGACCCTCAGAGCCTCACCCGGCTCTTTTGAGGCCTCACAGGGCAGCTTTCCTCCCGTGCCCTGTGGCCACCACCTGTGCCCTGTGGCCACCACCCGCACCTATTCCCTTGTCTAGGCCTCTTCTGTGAGGGATCCTTCCTCTGCTGTCTGGGTGGCCCGTGGCCACCAGCATGGACCACAAGTCACCATGTCCTTGCGTGGCCTTTGGGCTGTGGTCACCTGTGAGTCCCTCTGGCCCCACCTGTGCTGCTGGATGCAGTTCTCACAGAACAAAGCTGTGGGTGTTCCAGGACCTGTCGAATTGGGCAGAAGCTAGGCATGGAGGGGTCCTCTGGGGTGACACAGGCAGTTCTGTGCTGGGCCAGCCAGCGGGGAGGGGGCCTCCCGGGAGCAGGAGGGGGACTTCCTGGGCCTGGAAACATTTCAGTGGAGGCTCCTTCATTCATCTGTTTATCGCTCGTCCCTTCCGTGCACTCTGACTGAGGCTACCGTGTGCCTGGCCCTGGGGCTGCACCCAGGACCTCCTCCATCTGCGGCCTCGGGGGTCCTGCTGAGGGAGACCACCAGGCAAGCAGGGCAGGCGAGTGCAGGCTGGAGGATGGCGAGAGGGAGGTGGGTGCTGGCACTGCCCTGGACGGGTCGTCTCCGAGAGATGGCATGACGTGCCACTCTGGACTCGCTCTGAGCAGAGGGCCGAGCAGGTGCCCCGCGGGGGTCAGTGAGCTGGGCCAGTGGGCTGGCTGCAGGGGTGGGAGCAAGGGGGGAGGCCAAGGGATGGATCCCCGCGGTGGGGGCAGATCCTACGCGGCCTGGAAGTTGCGTGGAGAGGATCCAGCCTCTGCTGGTGGGGAGGGGGGCTCAGCTCCAGGGAGCCCACGAGACTCCCACTTCCTGGCAAATATGTGGGGACGGACCTGCCCCCCGGGCGGGAGGCTCCGGTCGGGCCCTGGGAGGCCTCCCACCCTGTCCTCCAGCCCTAGGAACGTCCTGTGCCCGCTGGTGGCAAGAGGAAGAGAGTGCCTCCCTCCCGGCCTGGCCCTCCCACTCCTGAGTGGATATTCTTACCCTCCTCCCTCCATCCGCCTGCCTGCTCTCAATGACGCACAAAGGCAACAGCAGCCGTCATGACTCTCCACTCACATCCGTTGTCATTGTCGCACTGTGGAGCTCCCGCCGAGGCCCCGGGCTCCTCCCGCTGGTCCCCCGGCTCCTTTCCCTCCCGGGGAGTGCTGTCCTTTTCTGGGCCGTGGTGTGTGTGTGTGTGTGGGGGGGGGGGGTGGAGATGCTTACAAAGCCCAGCCCCCACTCCCTTCAGGAGAAGAGAAACTCACTGTCCATTTGGGGGCGAATCAGGCAGCCCCATGGGGAGAGCTGCGGGGGGCGGGGGGGCTCTGGTGCCCTGGGGAATGCACACGCCCTCCCCACCCCTCCCCACCCCCCGCCCCTGGGGACCCACAGGGTTCACCACGGGGCCTCTGCAGCTTTGCCGTCCTTGCTGGGAATTTGTGCCTCCAGGCGCCTCCTCTGATCCTGACATGCACAATTTTACTCCAGATCCCGAGTGACGAGTCACAGTGTCAACATCTGTGACTTCCACTGGGATGGCAGGGCTGGGAGGGGAGCAAAACAGCTCCCCAGACACGGGACGCAGGCCAGGGCTCCCTGGCTTCTCTATGTCCAGAGAGTGCTGTGGGCCAGCTGTCGCGGGGCCCCAGGTAGGGGCGGGGCTGGGAGAGGGACAGGGGAGGGACAGGGAGAGGGGCCCAGGGGACCAGTGCAGCATGTCCACACCCAGGCCTGAGAGGCCCCGCAGGCCCCTTGGACGCCCCTGGGCACCTGGCCGGGGTGAGGGAGGGGAGTGCCAGGGCAGGCCAGCGTCTCACAGGGAGGAGGGGGTTCACTGCAGCAGGGAGGGGCAGACAAGGCCACACTGGGCGGTGACCCCCACAAGGGTCTCTGTGGCGAATTCTCGTGGCAGACCTGCAGGAGGAGGGAGGGCACAGCTCCAGCCCCGGGCCCAGCCCTCGGGAGCCCCGCATCCACAGGGAGCCTGGGGAGGGAGCTTTGGGTCTGCACCCCCAGCCCCAGGGTGCCAGTGGGGGCTCAGTCGGGTCTCCACGCGGGAGCTGACCGGTGCTCCAGCACCTGTGCCTGTCGGGGAGTTTGGGACAGTGCACCGGGGAGGAAGGACCGGGGTCCTCATCCTTCCTGGGCCCCCGCCCAAAGCCATAAGTCGCGTCCACCTGCGCGCTGGTCATAGGTGATGGCTTATACGTTTCCTAGAGCTGCTCGGAAAAAGTACCACCGAGTGAGTGGCTTAAAACGCGGGAATTTATTCTCTCACAGTTCTGGGGGCCAGAGGTCCTAACTCAGGCTGTCAGCAGGGCGTGCCTCCTCTGGGAGTGCTGGGGGACCATGGGTTTCTCATCTCCCAGCTTCTGGTGTGGCTGGTGACCCTCGGTTTGTGGATGGGTCCCTCCGTCCTCGGCCTGTGCCACCCATGGCTGATCCTCCCTGTGTCCCTGGCTGTCCTCTTCTCTCTCAGAGAGGCACCAGTCATTGGATTTAGGGTGCATCCGACTCTGGCCCAACCTCATCTTAACTAATGACACCTATGACCCTATTTCCAAATAAGGTCACTGTCAGGGGCACCAGCGGTTAGGACACGGACATACCTTTTTGGGAGACCACGCAATCCAACCTACAACGGACGGTAGTGTTTCCCTCCCTGTAGGAGGCCCTGAGGGTGGGCTGTGGGCTGTGGCCCGAGGTTCAGGCCTCACCAGTGGTCGCCCAGGTGTAGCCTGTACGGGCTGGTGTCCACCAGCACCCCAGGGGAATGTCAGCACCCGACCTGTGTGCCTTTCTGAGGAAGAGCAGCAGCTGCTTGCGTTCCACGGGGACTCAGGAGGTGTCTGCCTACCAGCTGCTCTGGGCCCCATGGGGACCCATGAGATGAGTGGGCAGACCAAGGTCCTGCTGCTCGGCCACGGTGAGGAGGGACACTGAGGCCCACGGCCTGGCCCTGGGCGTCTGGGCCCAGTCTGGTCAAGGTGGGCGCAGTGGGGAGGGTCTGAATGCAGCGGGGTCACTCGGCGCCAGACCGTCTCCCCGGAGGACGCCAACTGAAACGCCTGAGGCCGGCGGCCTGGCCTGCTTGAACAGGATTGGGGCTTTCCTGCAGCAGAGGAGGAGCGTGTGGAAGGAGCCCGGGGCCCACGCTCGCTGTCATCTCTCGTCACCGTCACCCACTGCTGGACGAGTACGGCCCACGTGCGTGTGGACAGGGTCAGGGTCAGGCGCTGTCCTCCATCGGCGGCACGCGGAGCACGTTGCTGATTCACCAAGGGACTGTCCTGGCCTCCAGCAGGCGAGGCCGGAAGCAGGTGTCGGTGGCCACCGGCCGTGTGTCTCGAAGGCACTTCCCATAGCCTGGGCAGTCAGGGCAGCCTGATGGGCACACACGGGGAGGGGGAGCCAGCCTGCCCTCCAGGGAGTGCTGCGTCACCCAAGGTGGGGGCTGACGGCCCTCCCTCCTCCCTTCCACTTTGCCGCCCTGAAGCTCCTTGAAGGCAGGCTCAGGTGGGCGCCCGAGGACCAGCTTGGATGCCCTGAGCCCAGCGCAATAGCTTGACCTTCCAGAAGGATCTCCAGGCTCTCAGAAGCCCCGACGGGGTCCTGCACCCCCACTCCCCCAGCCCGGAGGTCGGCCCCAGCATCACCCCATGGGATGTCTCCGTGCAAATGTGCCCCTGGGAAGTTAGGGGCAAGTAGGGGAGGCCTGCAGGTGGCGGACGTGTGGAGGGGGTGCTTCCTCAACAGCACAGGGATGCCCGCTGCCCCGTGAGGCGTGGGGTCGGGTGGAAGTCCACGAAGCAGTGAGTGAGCACCTCGCACAGAGGAGGAGCCTGACAAATGCGTATTAGGATCACCAGGGAAAGCCCTGTGGCCGTGGGGCATGCAGGGCCGGGGGTCACATCCAACTTGACCTTGAGCCTTGGCTCCATCGGAAACCAGCTGGGAGTGGAGAGGGGTGGTGGCCGAGCCCTGGAGGGGGTGGGCTGGCGTCACCCAGAGTCTGGGGGCACCCTGGCAGCCTGGGGTGGGGTTCTCCTAAGCAGGCACCTTCCCCAGGGTTCCCAGGCCGTAACCGGTACCCCTTGTGCTCAGGGCCGAGTGGGACAAGAACCAGGAACGGGCTGTACCCAGGAATGCAAATGACCCTCCCGAGAAAAGGGAAGGCAGCCCCTGGGACACAGCTGGCAAACAAAAGTCCCCTGTCCCCGAGTCAGCCGCCTCTTGTTTTAGTTTTGGGTGGGAGTGGGTGTAGGGAGAGGTGACCCTGATTCGTAAGACCCGGGGTCCGAGCAGGCCCGAGGGACTGCTGCTTCGTCCACCCCGAGCCTGTGGACCTCTCTTGCCCATCCAGCCCTGGCGCACTGGGGAGCCCTTGCCACGATGACCCTGTTTCCACCCCCAAATTCAGGGATCGGAGTTGGATGAGCCGGACTGCGGAGGGGCGATGCCAGCCACTCCACCGGCGCCCCCATGGACACGGGATGGGAGCCCCGGCATCCGCGGCCTGCGGCAGCTGGGGCAGGGCTGGGGGAGGGCAGTGAAGGCAGAGGGGGAGACGGACAGGCTTCCTGAAAGAGAAGCACCGCTCACACACGTCCCGGCCCGGGGCGGGGGGCCTCCCCCAGAGGAAGCAGTGGGCAGCTGGCCCAGGAGGGACCATTGCTCAACGCAGGAAGGGGAGGCCTCTGCTGCTTCCGGGGCGGGAGGGGTCTTCAGTTCAACCGAGGGGGGAGCCCTGGGACCAGCCCGGGGTCACTGGAGAGCCTGTCCCTGGGCCTGCAGACCCACAGGCCCCTGCCCTGTGTGGGTGTCTCAGTGCCACGGGCCCCTGGTGACTGTGGGAGAGGCCCTGGCAGGAAGCCACCCTCAGATGGTGCGGCTGCGGCTGGAGCCTGCCAAGCCTGACACCCACCTCACAGGGGCTGGTACTGGCGTGGGGCTGGGCCTCTCCCACTGCCAACACCGATGGTGACGCACACGGCAGTAGCTGACACAGAATCCGGGGCCGTGAGCGTCATCCCTACACCGGCCGGTAGATGTTATCCTGACCCACGGGCAGTAGGTGCTCAGAATTCACCCCGAAGTCTGGAGCAGTGATCTGAGCACTGACTCCCTAGCAGAGCTCTCCTCCCCGCCCCCTGCCCCCTGCACCGTTGTCGTCGTGTGTCCCTGCCTCGATGGCGGTTGTCGGCATCGTCGGGCACGTCTGAGTCGGGAGATGAGGTCGGAACTGCCACAGGTTTCAAAAGGCCCCACGCACCTGCACTTCCCCCCTTGGTACCAGCCTTTCCAGATGCGCTCGGAACAAAGCGCGCTGACATAGGGCGCCGTGATGGGCGCGACGCCACAGACCAGCCCTGTCACCTGCCGGGGGGAGGACAGCTCGGCTGCCGCTGCCGGCCTTCCGCGCCCAGGTGTCCCCGCCTTGCACGCTGGCCTCCTGCACTGCTGCTAGCGCCGCAACGGTCCCACAGCCTGCGCCCGGGGCCTGCGTCTCCCCATCCCGGAGCTATTTCGGGGAGCCTGCTCTGTTCACGACATGAAGAACGAGGCTCGTGAGTTGACGAGGTAAGAGCCAAAGGTGAAGCTCCGGGTCAGACTGCGTTGGTGGAAATGTCCGGAAAGGAGAGGCGAGGTCAGCTCAGCGGCTTTCGGCAGAAAAACCAGCTTGCTGGGAAGCGTCTCCCAGAAGTGCCGGCGTGAGGCTGGAGGGAGGATTCCTCGGAAGCTTCCCCGGTCGGGTCGGATTCCTGGATTCGGAGGGACCGGGTGGGGGTGGGGGGCCGTGCGGGCCTCGTGCTGACGCTCTGGCGGCAGATCCCACGGCCCCAGCTTGTGCCTTGGGTATTTCTCGGCTCCTGGAAAGAATGGCTTTTTCTAACAATAACTTTTTTGTTGACTTTAATACGTTAAAGAACTTTTTGTTTTACTTCTGCGTTTGATTGATGGTGGTAAGATACACAAAACACAGAGTTTACTGGCGTAACCATTTCCAGGCGCCTGGCTCGGGGATATCGAGCGCGCTCGCACCGTTGTGCAGCCGCCCTGGCGTCCACCTCCAGGACCCCTCTGGCCCCCGACACTGAAACTCTCTTCCCATCGGATGGTCAGCGAGCCCGGCAATCCCCTCACCCAGCTCCTGCATCCCCCACCCCTCCTGCCTCTGTCTCTGTGGGTCTGACTCCTCTGGGAGCTCACGGGAGGCGAATCGCAAGGTCTCCGTCCCTTTGTGTCTGGCTTGTGTCACTGAGCGTGATGTCCTCAGGTCCACCCAGGTGCTAGCAGATGCCAACATCTCCTTCCTTTTTAAGGCTGGAAAATGCTGCACTGTAGGTGTGGATGCTGTTTTGTGTATCCATTCATCCACCGAGGGACATTTGGGTTGCGTCCACCCCTTGGCTCCTGTGAATGGTGCTGCTGTGGACGTGGGTGTGCGTGCAGAGAGCTGCTTGAGTCCTTGCCTGCAGATCTTTAGGGGACATGCCCAGCAGTGGAGTTGCTAGGTCGTATGGTAATGCTGTGTTTAATTATTTTGAGGAATTTCTATGCATATTTTTTGGAAGGTTTGGGGTTTCTTTCAAAGTTCCTTTAAGATAGAGAGCGAGCAGGGGGGACAGGGGCAGAGGGAGGGGAGAGAATCTCAAGCAGACTCCCTGCTGAGCATAGAGCCTGACATGGGACTCGATCCCAGGACCCTGAGATCATGACCTGAGCTGAAATCCAGTTGGACACTCAACCGACCGAGCCCCCCAGGGGCTCCTCCATTCATATTGTTATAATAATGTCTCACAACTAATTTGACAGGAAATTCTTCTTCCCTCTTCTCATCCTGGGGGGATGAATTAGTATGATTTGAATATGGTGTAAGCGCACAGCAACCCACAGCCTCCCAGGCACTGGCGGAGGCTCAGGGTGTGTGTTGGCTTGCCGAGGATGGCCTGCTCTCAGAGACACCAGTGAGGCTGTACCAAGGGGGTGTCTTCTCAAGAGGGGCTGTGTTCTTCTGCTAACCATTGAGAATCGACAGTGCATGATAATAATGGTTACCTCTACTATCATTTTAAAATTCTGCATGTGGGGGATGCCTGGGTGGCTCAGTGGTGGAGCATCTGCCTTTGGCTCAGGGAGTGACCCTAGGGTCACTGGGATCGAGTCCTGCATTGGACTCCCTGCATGGAGCCTGCTTCTCCCTCTGCCTGTGTCTCTGCCTCTGTCTCTGTGTCTCTCATGAAAAAATAAAATAATAAAATAAAATAAAATAAATATAAAATAATAAAATAAAATAAATAAAATAAAATAAAATAAAATAATGCATATGGGTGTGCTTCCACCAGTTACCCACCCATCCCTTCCATTCGTCTTAGCCGTGGACCCCCAAAATTGTAAAGCTGGAACAAGGAAAGGCTACAGATGGCTCCAGGCCCAGACGGTTTCATAGGTGATTCCACTGTGCCCCTGAGCGGCGGACACCACCAGTGCTGCTTCAGTGGCTGCCACACACAGACAGGGAAGGACATTTCCAAATCCTTTTTATAATGCTAGCATGGGAGCGACACCAAACCCCAGTGAGAATAAGCAGAGAGACAGCCACAGCTCCGTTTCATGAATGAATGTCAACACAAAAATGTCTGAAACCCAATAAGCCGTGACCTGGGGATGTAAAGGTGGTGTGAGATTAGGAAGCCTCTTAAAACAGATCTCCATGTCCACAGAGCAGAAGAAAAGACTCATGAGATGCAGACATTTGATTGAAACAGCACCTACACGTGTTTTGTTTATTTTGTTTGCAAAGGCCCAAAACATAAGGATATGGATGCTTCAAATGATGGAAAAAGGATATTCAACACATTGCAACCAAAGTGCATGAGTTGTGTGGAATGAGTAAAACCTGGAAGCACTCTAATGAAAGCCAGAATCACCGCCCCCTCCCCATTTAGCCCGATTCTGGAGGACTGAGCACACAACTGTACACAAGGGTGAGAGGCTTGAGTGCAGGTGATGGGTTCAAGCCCAGACCCCAGAGAACCCACTGGAGTCAGCTGCATAGACTGGGAACTCAGCCGAGAGGGCCAAGGGCCTTCTTCTGGTGCAAACAGCCATGAGAGAGATTGTGTAATGGGAAAACATCCTGCCTACAAGAGCAACAAAACAGATAAATACTTGGTAATTAATGCAAGAAAAGTGGACAGCAGTGGGCCGCAAGCTCTACAATAGGTTTTCTCCAATGAATGAATGAATGAATGACTGGGAATGAAAAGGAAACCTGTTCTTAGGTGGAAAGACTCAGGAAGATAAAGGGGTGAAGCTTTCTGAAATTAGACTATGAATTTATTGTGGAAGCGATGAGATACCAATAGTTTTTTTTCCCCTTAGAGGTAGCCAAGCTGGGGCACCTGGGTGGTGCAGCAGTTAGCTGAGCCTCCGACTCTTGGTTTGGGTGATCTCAGGGTCGTGAGATTGAGTCCCGTATCGGGCTCCACACTCAGTGTGGAGTCTGCTTGAGACGCTTTCTCTTCCTCTCCCTTTGGCCCTCCCTGCCTCCCCTCATGTAAATAAATAAATCTTAAGACAAAACAAAACAAAACAAAACAAAACAAAACAAAAAACTAGCCAAGCTGATCTTAAAGTTCACATAGAAAAATAAGCAGGTGAATAGTTAGGGAAATTCTGGAAAAGAAGGTTATGTCAGGTGTCAAAAATAAGACCATAGGCCCAAAGTGGAGTCACTTATGCTAAAACCCAGGTCACCAAACAGAGGAAGAAAAAGAGACAGAGAGAGAGAGAGAGAGAGAGAATGCAAGTTGGAAATGGGAGCGATACCACCGGAGCCTGTGAGATCGGCAAAGCCAGAACTGTGTGAAAGCCCACAGCGGGAGAGATTACAGGAGATTATAGGATCTGCTTCTACAGATCACTGGTGGGGGCAACTCGGCCTACCTTCTGCGGCGGCACTTTTGCAACATTTATAGTATTTACACTCAGCAGCTCCATTTCTAGGGACTTTCCCTGCATATATGTGCACGTAAATGCCGAATAACATTTGCACAAGGGTACTGATTGCGGTTTGATGTGCAACAGTCAAAGGCTGGAGACAGCCTCCACGTCAGCCAACGGGAGCTGGTGCAGTAAATCGCACTCACTGAGGCGGTGGGATTGGGATCAGGCAGCTGCTAAAAAGCACAAGACAGCTTTACCTGAAGCCAAGTCATTGTCAAGTGCCAAAGTGTGGTACGGAACAGGGCGTGTGCTATGCTACCTGCACGGGGAACCCTGGAGCCGTGCGTCACGCCACCTGGAGCATCTGAGTCCTTTTCTAGCCCGGGATTCAACACCCCCTGACCTCAGCTCTGCCTCACAATGGGTTTCTTTAACCCACAAGGTCCTGAGAATTTGCATGTTGCAAAAGCTTGGATCCGTCAAATGCAAACTGTTCTATGCAAATGTTTCGAGAGCTATTTAGGTCACTTCTCCAATGTTGGGGGGGTGGGTTGGTGCAGTCTTCTGTCCTGAGGCCCTTCTACCCCTCCTCATTCCCCCCGAGGACAAGCCCACACTCCTGTCTGACCCTGCTTCCCCCTCCTGGTCTTTCCAGCTGCTCTTGTGCACGAGCCCCTCCCGGCATCCCAGAACCTGCGGACTCCAGGTCTGAGAGAGCGTCCGGGAGGCCTACACCCCTTTCTCAGCCAGGACGCCGTGTAGCAGGAGCCTCTCAACGGGCGGTCTGGACTCAGAGGGATGCTTACTTAGCAATGTCTCCAGACGTTGAGGTTGTCACAGCTTCGTGGGGGGCGCTGCCCTTCGCATCTGGTGGGTGGAGGCAGGGAGGGTGCTCAGCATCCTCCACCGCACAGGACGGGCCCCAACGAGGAATGCTCTGGCCCCAAATGTCCATAGTGCTGGATGGGAAGCCATGATCCAAACCAACCCGACCCCCAGGCATCAGGGCCGGTGTCAAAGATGTCGCAGAGAGGCGGCAAAGCCTGTCGAAAGACAGACCCTTTGGAGGAATCCTCTCGGCTCCTTTGACTTTGTGAGGATGTGCGTCCCCCTTCTGGGCGAGCTTCCCCGCGAGAGGGACCCCGGCCATTCTCACTGGGGGTCTCACAGGCCAGGGAGCTGTGTTCTCCTGAGCTGCACTCAGCACACGGCGGGGTCTGACCCGCTGCCACGGGGGAAGGTGGCTGCCATTGCGTCCCCTCCCCCAAGGACACTTGGCCTCATGGTGGCCTGTCTCTCCCCCTTTCCTTCATCCTCCTCTGAACCCAGAGGCCCATTTCTGAGATGTCCTTGCACCTGCTTGGGCGCTGGTTCTCCTCTTTCCTGAAGGAGACAGATGGCAGGTGGAGGGTGCTCTTACCTGGCAGGGTGGGCTGACACGAAGGAGATGACGTGTCACTGTGCCCCCAGTCCTCCTCCAGCCTGGGCCCTGCTGGGCAATGGGCAGACGCCCTTTCCGGCCCAGGGATTTACAGACCAAGCAGCACAGGGCCCTGACCAATAGGGTGGCGCTGCTACCGGTAACTGCGGTGGGGCTGGTCCTAAAGGGGCTGAGCCCGGACAGTAACGGCAACACGGTGACCCTGAAGTGGCAGGAACCAGCCCTGGGCACGCTGTGGTGGCCAAAAGCATGCTGCACGGAGCTAGTCCACGCAGGACTCTTGCTGCCAAGGGGGTCACAGGCCTGGCCTCGGATGGGGACGGGCCACACAGGCCCCATCGGGGAACCTGGGGTCTTGGTGTGGGACCACAGCCTCCCGCCAAAGGTGGACACTTCCCTGAGCCTCCCCTAGTGGTGCCCCGGCCAAGGGGGACAATCAGAGGACCAGCACCTCCGAGAGAGGACAGGGTGGGAGCCTCTGTCCCTGGCTGGTAGCTCATATGGTAACAGCCTACAAAGTACCCCATGGGTTTGTCCTCTGGTTGCAGAGTGACCTCAGGGGGACGGCTGCTTCCTCCCGCCCTTGTCTTTCTCTGAGGCTGACAGGGCGGGCAGTTCTGGGTTCTTCTTCATTCCACTTTTATTCTGAGACCCCCTCACGCAGGCCCCGTCCCCCTGCAGGCTGAGTCCCCAAGGGTGGACCTGCTAGAGGTCAGCGATGGGATGGCCACCAAGGGGCCCCGAGGCCCGTACCCCGCTTCCCTGGGCCTCTGTGTGGTTTCATTTCCTCTGCTGCTGCCCCTGGGGGTTCCCCTCCAGCTCCTCCGTTGGACCATCGGGGTGGAAACTTCTTGCTGCGGAGATACGGTGGCACAGGGTGGCATGGTACAGGGTCGTGCTGGGAGGGGGGGCAGGAAACAGAAGCGTGCAGGGTGGCTGGGTGCACAGGGAGCCCCGGGAGCCCCCAGGAGAGGCTTCTGGGGAGAGGAGAGCCTTGAGCTGAGCTGTTACTAAAATATGTACAAATTCTCTTTGGTGTTTCTAAGATCAGCTGAGATTTTGAGCTCAGCTAGGAGTGACCGTGTTGTAGGAAGAGGGCAGCGTGGGAACGAGGCGGGCTGCGTGAGCCCCAGGACGGGAGAGAACCCCCCAGGGGTGGGCCTAAGGTGGGGCTCCCCAGCCATGCTCCTGCTGGGCAGAAGGCACCCGGGTCAAGCGGCCAGGAGGGCCTACGAGGTCACATTTCAGGCCAGCAGGCAGCACGGGACAGTGGCTGACCCCACGCAGCCAGGCTGGTGGTAGGATCGGGGGTGAGTGGCTCAGGTGACACCTGGGACCACCAGGCCGAGAGGCTTCAGAGCTGAGGGTGGGAGCCTGGGCCCTCCTGGGGCTGTCATAGGCTGCCTGACACTTCGCAGGTTCTCCTCCTCCTCCTCCTCCTCCTCCTTCTTCTTTTTTAGTTTTGGTCAATTCAGAATTAGTTATTTTATTTATAAATAGGGTCTTTTAGAAGCTAAACACCAACTCAGGCCCTGTGCCAATATAGGTGCTTATTTGACCACCGTGTATTTATAGAATGCTATCGAGTGGTTCTTTTATTTGTTATTTTATTTTTTATTCGTTTCAGGGGTAGAGGTCAGTGACTCGTCAGATTGCATATAACAGCCAGTGCTCATCCCATCACATGCCCAACTTCGTGCCCGTCCCCCAGGGACACCGTCCCCCCACCCCTCCCCTCCAGCCACCCTTAGTTTGTTTCCTGGAGTCAGCGTCTCTTAGGCCTTGTCTCCCTCTCAATTTTCATCCTATGTATACTTGATGGCCTTCTGCAAGCCCGTACATGTTTTGTTTGTGCTCCCCCATGGTGACAGGCCAAGAAGCCCCCTAGGCCCCCCGCCCCCAGGAGGTACGTGTGCACGTCAAATCCCTGGAATCTTTAGATGGGACCTTACAAGGGAGAAGCGTCTTTGCAGGCATAATTCATGGAAAGATCTGGATGTGAGACCATCCTGGGTTATCTGGGTGGGCCTTCAATCTGATAGGTGTCCCCACGAGAGACACCCAGGGAGAGATGCAGAGAAGAGGAGGCCGTGGCCCATAGAGGCATGGCCGAGGGACGCCTGGTGCCATCAGGTGCCAGACGAGGCAGGAAACCTCCATCCCTGGAGCCTCCGGAGGGCGCACGGCCGCCGTGTGGACACCTCGATCATGGGCAGACGAAGGTCACTTTTCTGCTGCTTGAAGCCACCGAGTGTGTAAGAATTTGTTAGGGGACCTCGGGGAAGACCCGCCTAATCTGGGAAAGTGAGAAGGAGGAGGATGCATCTTAGCCTGTGCAGTGAGAATTTTCAGGCAAAATAATTACTTATTTTATTTTTTTTTCTCATTAGAAAACCGAAGCCAAAGCCATATTAACGTTGAAGGCCTATATATATATGTTCTGTCCCAGAGTGCACTGAAAATCCAAGGTAGGGAGCAATCTGGCATCTGGCTCTTAACTGCTCCATCGTCAGCAAGCTCCCTTCCCGACCAGCTGCTTGGGCGTCCCAGCCAGCGGGACGGATGCGGAGAAGGGGGATGCCTCGGTCAGCTCGGTGCCGTCACAACAGACATTTATTCTTCACACTTCGGGAGGCGGCAGGTCCGACCGAGATCAGGGTACCTCGCGGCTGGGTTCTCGGTGAGGCCTCTCTCCCTGGCTTGCAGACGGCTGCCTTCTCGCCGTGTCCTCACATGGCACAGACGGAACCAGTCTCTTCCTCTTGTAAGGACGCCGATCCCACCCGGGGCCCCCACCCAGGACCTCATCTAAACCCAAGTTCTTCTCGGGACGCCTGGGTGGCTCAGTGGCTGAGCGTCTGCCTTTGGCTCAGGTGGTGACCCCGTGGTCCCCCTGCAGGGAGCCTGCTTCTCCCTCTGCCTGGGTCTCTGCCTCTCTCGGTGTGTCTCATGAATAAATAAAAATCTAAAACAAACAACCAACCAAAATCCCAGATTCTTCTCAAAGTTCCCACCTCCAAATGCCATCACACTGGGGTCAGGGCTTCAGCATGTGAATTTGAGGAGGGTGACAAAGTGCAGCCCGTGGCAGAGGGCATGGCCCCGCTGTTAAGGATGCTTTCTGAGGGTTGCGTGTAACACACGTGCTTCAGAGTTGCCGGCCCAACTTTAGGCACAGGGCCGCAGCTAACCACGAGACGATGGGGGGTACACCCAGGTAAATTGAGGGGCTAGAGGAGAGTTGGGATTCAGACTTTTTTGCACATTGCCTACTCCTTTGTCCTCATCATGACACCTCGTGGCCCAAATTGGCTCCTTGAGGGACCGTCCTCACCTCTGCATCCCAGCCAAGAAGACATTCCTCCCTCAGTCACAGCGTAGTGTGGGGATGGAGTCCTTTACGTGCCTGCAGCGTATCCAGCTAAACCCGGGGACCTTATTACTAATGGGAAAGGTTGGGCAGGGCGCTGGGGGCAACCAGCAGCGTTTTCTACACGCGCCCTCTGCTTGCCTCAAGGACCTGGGAGCCTGCTGCATAACGGTGGCCTCCTGTTCCAGCATAGCCCGCCCCGATTCTGTCCCTGCTCAGTCTACACCCCAGGCTCCCCAAGCGCACAGGCCGCTCCTCCCAGAACGTGCCAGCCTAGCAAATACCAGGCTGTCGTCAGCCGAGCATTTGTTTGCTGAGCGGAGGTTGAGCTGCACCAGGTGTGGAATCGGGGAGCGGAGGCCCGCGGTTGCTTTCCGACCTCAGGTTCGCCGATCGCCCACACGAACACCTGCTCCCCTCCCCGCCCTGCCCCCTGCCCGGCCCCGTGTCCCCTCCGACTTCACAGTTTATGAGCCTGGCTCGCCTCAGCAGACACTTTCCACTCCGTACCCCCTCTGCTCCTTCTAATGAACCCCAGGTGCAGGGAACGCTCTGGCCCTGGCAGCAAGATCACTGCCTGGCATCGGAGGAGGCGCTTCACAGCCAAGGAGTGTCTGGAGCTGGGAACGGAACGGACGGGGACAGGAGGTGACGAGGACTGGGGAGCAGGGAGGGACCATTGCCCTCAGCCCTTTCTCTGCAGCCAGGGGGCAGAGGGGGGTCCAGACTGGCTCAGCCTGCCCCGTGGGCTCTCCCCTCTTTTACCTGCTCTGTGCTGGGCGGCGTGACTCGACTGCTGAAACTGTCCCGGGCATGTCGGGCAGGGGGGATGGTGAGGTCCTCCTGGGTCCTCACGGCCCCCCGGACATGGCAAGGACTCCCACGATGCACGCATGCTTGGACATCGCTAGCAGACGTGTCGCCTCGGAGCTGCCAGTGCAGGGGGTGCAAGGACCGTCCCTGCGAGGAGCCCGCAGCCTCACTGTGACCCTGTGCCCCGCAGCGGCCGGGCCCTGCAGTCGCAAAAAGCATTTTGGTGACGGGCTTTGGGAGGAATCAGAAAATCCCGAGTAATTAGAGCTCATGCACATAGAAAGGGGCGCACGGTGAGACCTGCGGCCTCCGTTTTAAGGGAGCCGATTTACACATTAAAACAATAAAACACGTCCAAGGGAGCGTGGGCTCCATGACGTTTTCAGTGGCTCCTCTCTCTGGTTCTAGAAAGCTCTACCGCCAGAGGAAACCGAGGAGAGACTATGCCGACACCCCCCACCCCCGCTCATCATCGCGACGTTCCAGGCTGTGTTCGGCCAGATGGAGAAGATGTAAAATTATGATGCGTATTCCCGCGGCAGGAGAGGGCCTCGCAGTTAATGCTCACCCTGGCAACGTGCCCGCGTGAATCAGCTCAGCATAAACCGGGGGGGGCGGCGGGGAGGGTGCTCGTCCTTCCAGGTCTTGATGTGGAAATTTAAGGAGCAGGAGGGCTGGCTATTAAATTTCCAGCTCGTAAAATGAGATGCAGGGGTGTGCGAGCACGGAGCCGCGGGGAGGGGCCGCCCCAGCACAGCAGACCCCTGGGCCCATCCGCGGGGTGGGGGGTGGGGGGCTTGCAGCCTCCCCTGCCTGCCCCCAGGGGTGGGCTGAATGGTGTCCCCACCCCCCCGCCCCAGATGGTGAAGTCCTAACCCCCTCCCACCCCCCGGTACCTGCAAATGGGACCGTAACTGGAAATAAGATCTTTGCAGATGGCCGGCTACGATGAGGCCGTTAGGGTGGCCTTAATCCAATCTGATGTCCTTATAAAAAGGGGACGTTGGACACAGAGGGAAGATGATGTGAAGTGAGGGGGAACACGGCCACCTGCAGGGAGCCCCTGGGGCTCCCAGAAGCTGGGTCCTGGGAAGGGGCCAGCCCTGCCCACACCCTGACCCCTGACTGCCTGCCTCCGAGCCTTCCTTCCATGACACAGAAAGTCCAGGACTCAGGCCACCCAGCCCGTGGCGCTTTGTCACTGCCAACCAGGACCCTCACCTACCCCGCCTGTGGGATCCAGCATGACTAGTTCAACTCTCTAGTTAACCCAGCCCCCATGCCCCCCGGCCCCAGGACAACCTACTCCAGGGCCCTGCTCATGCCCAAGGCTCCTGAGCCACCCTTGGGGGGTAAGGTCACCTTTCCAGCCCCACCCTGGGGCCAGGGGCACAATTCAGTGTTCCTTAGGGTCACTGCACCTCCCCTGCCCCCGGCCAGCCCACCGCGATGTTGTCCACCAGCATCGCCAATGTTGGAGACCCCCACCCCTTGGTGAGGGGCCTTGGGTCGTCCGGAGGTCCTGCACCCTAATCCCAGCCAAGGCCTCCCTCCTCTCCTGTCCCACCCTGCTCCCAACTGCACCCATCCTGGCCTCGTTTCTGAGTATGGAGGCCAGGAGCATGCTGGCCTGCTCTTCGGGGCCGGAGTGTGTTTGCGAGTACCCCCAGGGCCCACAGATTCCTCAGCTGTGCCTAGCGAGACTGCCCTGAACTCTGCATTTGGACCGTCCTTCCCAGTGACTGCCCCCAACAGAGGATGGTGTCCTGTCCTCGACAGCCAGTGCGGCCACCCCTCCCTGAGAAATGGGTGGGGCAGGGGGGTCCTGGCCTGGGTCCATGCTCCGGAGGCCCCTCCTCCCCACAGGCCGAGGGGTGCCCAGTTGGGGCCCTGGCCCCTCTTTCCAACCCTCTGCCCGACCACATTCTGGTCTGACCCTGGGCCCCTCTGGCGTCTGTCCCCTCTCCCAGAGGCAGGCGGGTGGGTGCGGATGTGCCAGCAGGTGTAAGTGCCCTGGGGTGGGAGCTGGCAGGGCCGGGGCAGGAGGCCTGCGGGGAGGAGCTGCACCTGCACCCCTGCTTCCAACCCCTGAGTCCCCACACGGAAGCCCAGGGTGGTTTGGGGCTCTCCTGGCTGGAGAGGTCAGCCCTGGAAACTGCCCCTGCACCTGGCCTCCTGACCGAGGTGCTCATGGGCACCAGGGAGGGGGCTGGGCTCTCTGCAGGCCATGTGGAAGCCAGACGGGGTGTTTGTGGGGTGAGTCCACGGGCAGTGGCCAGCGGGCAGAGTGCCTGATTGCATGTCTTGGGGACCCTGGAGGACATGTACCGGGGTGTTGGGAAGCCAGCTGCTATCCTGGGGGCTGTGGAGTCAGGCGGGTGGGGAAGGGATGGGGTTGCACCTGCAGACGGAGGGAGGTGGCGGGGGGACCCCAAGCCCTGAGCATCATGCGGCAGCGTCTGCAGCATTGGAGACGGGACACTGGAGATCGCCAGGTGGGAGGGAGGAGGCTCTGCGGGCCTCAGGTCTGGGGGGCCAGGGCCACCCGTGCCTGCTCTCACCTGCTGGGCCCCGATGGCTCCTTCCCACCTCGCAGGGCCTTCCTCTCGGTCTCCATCGCTGAGACGAGGGTGAGCCCACAGAGCCCCCTATGGATGGAGCCTCGGGGGAGCCCCACTGGCCGTGGCTCCTCGCGACCTCTCTGCCCCCGGGCCCCTGCTCCGGTGCACAGGCGCGCCCCCCCCCCCCCGCACGAAGGTGCTGCCCCCCTGCCAGTCCTCAGGGGCTCCCCCGACGCGCAGACGGCGTGAAGATGTCCGTGTGAACAGACCTAAGCCGGTTCGGTCAGGCACAGCTCTCGGGGTGGCAGTGACCCCAGGACCCTGAGCGGCTGAGCTCAGAGACCCTCACCGTCGGCCCAGCGGTGCTCTGGAAGGTGGGCTGTGCTGGTGAGACTCGAAACATCGCTGGCCAGCTCTGCGGCCCCCGGGGGGTGGGGGGCCCAGCAGCCTGTCCCCTGTGTGCTCTGGCCACCACGGGGCTTCCCGAGGCAGGACCACCCGCCACCCTGCGCTGGATGCAGGGCCAGGCCAGGTCCCCGGACGCCCTGCTCGGGTCTGCGCCCTGCACAAGGGGGGCACCCGTTCCGCAGTGTAGCCCACCACGCGGATTCACCCGGAGAGCCCTTCCGACGGGCCTCATGCCGACTGAGGAGCTGCTGAACCCCCGGGAGCCCCGGCGCACGGCCCCACGCAGGCTCATCAGCGCGGCTGCAGGGCTGAGGGTGGTGGGACAGCGAGCCCGGCGCCCTCCACGCAGGGTGTGTGTCGTGGGCTCCGCAGACCTCCTGCCGGCGCCGCCTCTTCCCCCGCAGGCTGGGCTCCTGTCCCCGGCAACTGACAGCTCTGGTACCCAAAAGGCACATATTTGACCAAAAAGCACACATCTGAAGCAAATGGCAGCCCATTTGGAGCAGCAGGATGAGTCCAGAAATTCCAGCATTGTCGCTGGTCGCAGTGTCCGCGTGGAGAGCGTGGGCTGCTCCCCAGCTCTGTGGGTCTCTCTGACCTCGCCGTCTCCCCGAGACGTGCCCGAGGCACAAGGACGGCCCGTCAGCCCCAGGGCAGCCGCTCGGGGTCCGTGAGCTCGGGGAGGAAGAAGCAGCGGCTTCCGCGGCCCCTGCTCCCCCCTGCTCCCCCAGCTGACCGAGGGACCTGCGGGACCTCAGGGCTGCGTGGCTCGCGGCTGGCCCGGCGCGGGGCTGTCGTTCTCTGCAGACGCACGATGCAGGGGCCGCGCGGTCAGCAGGGCCAGTGTGATGGCCCAGTGGCTCCCGGCAGGGTGACTCGCAGGAAGGAGGCCAGGAGCCAGCAGACCCCGGGAGGCACTTTTCAGGCAAGGTTGAGATTGGGGCGCCTGCTGGTGGGGGTGGGTGGGCAGGGGCGGGGGCCGGTGGGGTGACAGGCAGTCCTCTGGGCGCTTCGCCCTCACAAACTGGGAGAGACCAGGTTCCTCTGTTAACAGATGTGTGTATGGTGCCTGGGGACCCCAGGGCTCCCTCCCGTGACAGCCCCGAGGTGGGGGTGCTGGGGGCACAGGGGCTTGGAGCGGGGTGGTGCCAGACGGGAGACACCCTGTGTCCTAGGAGGTGGGGCCTGCGGATCTGCCGATGGCTTGCAGGTGCGGGGAGGGAAAGCACGGAGGCCCTGGGGCCCTTGGGGTTCAGGTGGCATTTGCTGGAAGGGGGCGCTCTGGGAGGAGCAGGTTCAGAGCCGGAGGATGTTGGGAAGTATTGGGGTGACCGTGTCCACCGGGGGTCCGGGGGGGTTAAGCGGGGTGGATGGTGGAGGTGCCCATCCCCCTGGATGCAGGACCGGGTCCTCAGGCACCGCCTTAGTGGCCAGGCCGTCTGGAGACACAGGCTCGGGGTGCTCCAGCCTTGGGGGCAGCGCCAGGACCTGTGGCCCCCGTGGCCAGGGGAGAGGGGGATGCCTGTCGCCGTGGCCTCCATCCTCAGCCTCCGGGGGAGTCGGCGTCTACACCCGCGCTCCTGCAGTGTATCACTGTGGGGAAGGGCTCATTACAGAGGGGCAGGTGCACAGGTTCCACCCCGGAGGGACCCTCATCTCTGACATGTGGGTGGCGCGTGGGGGCCCAGGGGCACGACCCCTGGGACGTGCGGACAGCGGCTGGCGTCCTGTGCTCCAGGTCCAGGTGCCCAGCTGGCTGCAAGGATGCCGAGGAACCCCACGACTGTGGGCCGGGGAGCGGCGGCGGCACCGGGACCCACGCCCCGGCCCTCGCGGTCCCCTGTGCACCCCCGGCCCGGGACCCCGTGAAATCCCCTGCGCGTGGTCCCCCTTCGCTGGGGCTTCCAGGTGGTTTTCACCTATTCTAGCCCGACCGAGCTGGGAGGCCGCTTTCCTCGGACGCCCCGCGGCCCCCGCAGTGGGTTTAACACCGGCGGCTCGCGTGGCAGAGGGATGGTGTCCCGGGACCTCGGGGGCGAGCACGGCTACTTGGAGCTGCTGTTTCTGCAGCTGTGCCCACGGACGCCGAGGCTGGGGGGGGCCACGGTGTCCAGAGTCTCAGGGCACGCAGGGAGGCCTGGGGTCGGCCCTGCCTCTGCTCCTCCCTGACCTGCGTCCCGCACAGGCGCCCCTGCCTGCCCGGTGCTGAGTCAGCTCTGCGATCTGTCCCCCGGGCTTCACTGTGCCCCATGAGGTTTGGGGCAGCAACGCTCCAAGGCAGGAGGAGAAAGCCGTGCTGGCAGGATGGACACACGCGTGACGCTCTGTCATCAACACATTCCGGCCCAGGAGGCAGACGGAAGAGAAGAAGAACACTAGGAGGTCCCTGGGCAAGCTTAGTTCCCGTCCCCCTGCCCCCATACACACACAACTGTCCCCTAACTGTGTCACCAGAAAACAGATGGGTCGTCCGGTGCCACAGCAGCCACGCTGCGTCAGTGAGGTAAAAGGCCCAGAACGCTGCAGGCACGTGGGTGATGAGCACATCGCGCTGCGAAACCCCAGACAACAATCGTCTCTCTCCGGATTCCCACAATGTGCAGTTTTATAAAAACCCTATTTGTTTAGGCAGTTCCAGCTCCCTCCTGGCCCCCGGCTCGTGGCAGGGCACGTTGCTTCCTGATACCCACAGAAACCGGATAGCAGGTGGCTCGGTTTCACGGGCTCCTCTCGGGGAGATCATCACACGTTTGCGGATTTGGTCTTATCTTCACTGCCTCACGTGAGTCCGGAAACAGCAAACAAGTTTCCTGAGATGAGGGCAGACTGGCGGGGTCCTCGCGTCCCAGGGCACCGAGACTCCCACCTTATTTTGTTACTGGACTCGACCCTCACGGGCGCCCAGGCCCATGCCCTCCAGACGTAGGAGACGGCGCCGTGCGGCGAGGACCTCACGAGCCGTGTGCGGGAGGCGAGTGAGGGGCGCCCACGGGCTCCGGTGACCTCCGCCCACGCGCCCCTGGGGCCAGGACCCAGAGCGGAGGTCTTGCGGCATCGAGAGCTGGAAGGTTCTTGGAGAACACCCGGCCCGGCGTCTCCCTTCCGTGCTGCTGACACGAAGCCGGCGTCTGGAAGGGCTGTGACCTTCTGAGGCCACCGCACGGACGCCTCGGGGACCCAGCAGGGGGTGGGTTAGCCGGGGCCACCCCAGAACCCGGCCCAGGACACGATGTCGTTCGGGGAGATGCCAGCGACAGCAGGCCTGGGGGCAGGAGGCAGGGAAAGCCGGAGAGCCATGCGGGGGCCCCGAGTCCTGACCCGGAGTGAAGGCCGGGGGGTCGGGGTGGGCGGGGGCACGGGAAGGTCCAGCCCGGCCGCAGGAAGCCTCCGGGCTGCTTGTCTGGCTTGGGGGCGCTGGGCCTCCCGGGGATGCCCCCTCCACCCGCCGCAGGCCGGGCGCCGCCCTCAGGAAGCGGGTTGTTGGCACCGGTCTCGGCAATGCCGTCAGGAGAGGACGCTCACCTCACAGCCTCCGCAGTGCCGTACAGATCCCCTTCGCCGGGCACCTGGGCTCAGCGGTGGAGCGTCTGCCTTCTGCTCGGGGCGTGACCCCGGGGTCCCGGGATCGAGTCCCGCGTCGGGCTCCCCGCGGGAGCCTGCTCCTCCTGCCTGTGTCTCTGCCCCTCTCTCATGAATAAATAAATAAAATCTTAAAAAAAAAAAAATCCACCATCGTGGCCCTGCCCTGCCCGCCCCCCGGGGCATGCGGTTCAGCGGCCTTGGCACCTCCACGTATGAACACAGCCGCGTCCACGCAGCAGACACACACACCCGTGTTTTCTCTCCACAAGCTCCCTGTCGTGTCCCTGCCGTGCCAGGTGGAGGGGCACAGCCAGCCTGCGGTGACATCTTCCCGGGCTGGCTCCAGCTGTTGTGGGCGTGCACCGCTGCTCCGGGCCGTCGGCGGGTTCTCTGCTGGGTCTCTGGAGCTTTGGGCAGCCCCCGGCACACGCGGTACACCCTCCCCGAACATACGACGGATGGACGGAAGGACGAACCCCAAAGACAATGTGGGTCACCTACTTTCTCCCCGGCTCGTGACCTCTCGTCCTCTCGTCCGCCGTGACTCATTCCCATCTGTTCCCCGCCCGTCAGGCCCTAAACGTCCAGTCCCGCGCCGCAGCCCACTAACAAGGACACGGGAGCTGGGTGTCCTGCCAAGGAGCGCGCGCCCTGCCTGGCCTCCCGTCTGGCTCAGCCGCCGCGGGCCGCGGGCGGAAGCCTCTGTGTCGCTTCTTAATGGTCTGGATTGTTGGCCTGGCTTTGCCCTCGCGGGCGGCCAGCGGGGCTGTGGTGTGGCTGCACGTCGTGGTCCGGGTGGCGGGTCGCCCGTGGAGCTGGATGGCCTCCTGCTGTCCGGGGGAGCCAGCCCGAGACACACGCCTGAGAGACGGCGCTGCGGGGGGCACAGGTGAGCCACTGCCCAGGTGGGCCCAGGGCTGGGGGGCGGCCTCTGACAGGTTCCTGCTCCCCTGGTGCATCTTCCTGACTCACTCCCGGCAACGTGGTCGGGAGACGCAGGCAGGTGCCCGCACGGCCAGAGGCCAGGCCTACCCTAGGACCGTGACCCTGGAACGCCGGCCCACTTGGGGTCCGTGGTGGTCCTGCCTGCATGCCGGAGCTACGCACAGTCACCCCGGTTCCCGGGAGCATCCCAGGAGCTCCCCGTAACCCCCGGGGACTGACGTGCGGGGGGGCTGGGAGAGGGGTGGCTTCAGGCAGGGGTGCGGGGTGGGGGGGGTCTGGGGCAGAGGCTGGGCCCGAGGACGAGGACGGGTCAGTGCTTGCCGCCTTCCTGCCACTGTTCCAAGTTCCTTAGGCGTCTGAGCCACGTCGTGCAGCAGGGACGCTGCGATCCGGAGGCGGCCTGTCCGGGGCCACGCAGGAGCTGGACCAGAGGCCCGCGACCCCGGACCCGACCGCTACACACACGGCCTGTCCGACAAGTTTACCTCCTATAATATAACATGATTACAAGTCGGGATCATACTAATGTCCTTTGCTATTATTGCACTTTGGGAAATTTGGGTTGTTCTCAGATCTTTCCTATCACAGATGATAACGATGGTCTTTGCTACAAAAGAACCTGTGCGGTGGCAAGATAGTTTCCTAAGGCTCAATTTCTAATTGACACCCACAGATGCCTTCCTGTCCCTTTGCTGCTTTCAGATGCTGGCCTGTCCCCCTGCCCGGCCCGCCGTGTGGCATTGGGGTCGCCGTAGATGGGGCGCTGAGCCGAGAAGGGTCCAGCTCGGGGAAGTCTTCGGAGCTGCCATCTGCCCTGCACATGGGTTTGCAGGGTCACCCAGAAGCCCGCCTGCTGTGCTGTCCTTGCTGAGAGAGGACGCATGGGACACGGAGGGAGCCCTGTCAGGACATGCAAGCCTGGATCCCCGGGCACAGGCGGGCGGCGAGGGGGCCAGAGCCGGGAGGGCGGAGTCTGGACGCAGCTCTGTCCTTGGCTGAGCAACCTGAAGGGGGTGCAAGGAGGGTGTTTGTGGTGCAGACACCCCGAAGCCCCGGCCCCGTCCCCTCCCCGGTGGCCCTGTCTCTGCAGGAAGTCTCCACCGCTTGGCCTCTGCCCTGGGTTCACCCGGGTTCTTCTGGGTCTGGAAGGTGTACCTGGAGCTGCGTGCAGCCCCCTCCCTGCGCCCGGCCCTTGACACCTTTCCACTGTGAAAATGTCCAAACACACACAACGCGACACGGTGTAATGTCCCTCATCTCCATCCAGAGACGAACGATGATTGAGCGCCTGCTGGATTCGCTTTATTGTTGCTACGTTTGTGAGATGGTTTCACGGAAATCGCACACGTCCCGGCATCTCGACGCCTGGTGTGCGCTCACCCACAGCCTCTCCTGCAGCCTCCGCCACGGGCCGCCGCGCTGACCGCAGTCGGGCTTCTCCGTGGCGTCCTCCGAGGACCGGTTAGTTTCTCCACGGTTGGCTTGTCCGGGTCAGGACACGAAGTCCTCCCTCGGCATCGGCTGGTTGGGTCTCTTCCAACTCCTGCCGTCTGGAACCGCCCTCCCTTTGCTTCTTTCGTGCCAAGCATATTCCAGAAGCCAGGGTCCCTCATTCAGGACGTCTCTTGGCGTCAGCGGTGACCCTCACCCTCCGCCCCTGCAAATGAGGATTTAGATCTGAAAGTTCCAGTACGACCCAGGGGTGCTGGCAGCAGAGCCTGGTCCCCTCCCCTGGGACCCGTGTGACACTGTGGGTGCCGGGACCTTTGGTCCTGGTCCCCTCACCTCAGAGCTAGAGAGCCCGCCTGCGATGGTGGCCTGAGCCATCACGTCGTGGGGGCTGGAATGACAGTGGGCCTCCGTGTGCTCACGTTCATTCTGGAAGGATTAGCGGGAATACTTTTGTGAAGAGCTTTCCACGTTATCACCTGGGGTGATACAGGACAGAGGGTGTACAGGAGGGCAGGATCACTGCAGAAGTCATTTCCTTTTGCTCTTGTAGTTAGAAGTTTCTGGAGTAAGGAGTCTGGCTGAAAATTTCCTCCAATGGAACAAATGAGGTCAAAAATTTTAATCTTTTTTAAAGATTATATTTATTTATTCATGAGAGATACAGAGAGAGGCAGAGACGCAGGCAGAGGGAGAAGCAGGGTCTATGCAGGGAGCCCGATGTGGGGTTAGATCGCAGGACTCCAGGATCACGCCCTGGGCCGAAGGCAGATGCCCAACCCCTGAGCCACCCAGGTGCCTCCTCCAATTTTTTATTTTTTAAAATTTTCGGTTTAGGATCGCAGAGAGTGAATGGAGTGCATGTATTAAATGGGTTGCACCTGTAGCTCTGTGACACTCCTGCCAGGGACAGGCCAGCCGGGTGGCTGATGGCGGGACCTCATGTGGCCGTGACGCTCTCCTTAGTTGTGGCACGAGACCCGTCTCAGGCCCACCGTGTCTCCATTTCACCCACGAGCTTTTTAAAAGGGGGCTGAGGTGTTCAGAGACCCCAATCCAGGTACTTGGCGCTGGATTTTGCGGTCATTGCTTCCCGTGGGGGTGGGGGGTGAGGAGAGCCAGGAAATATGCATTTTGTTTTCAATGCACCAGATTACATGAACATTTCCAATTCAGATTTAGGGCTTGCGGTGTCATCCGTAACAGATCTGACTCTCTTTTGTCCACTTTTTCTCTCACGCTGGTCATTTGGGTCCCTCACAACATTCGTGTGATTGCTTATTGGCATTATCTTAGAAAATACAAAAAAAAAAAATTCGACGAACGATGTCGGATCTCACACGAACAGTAAGACTTACTGAATGATATTTATAATTTCTTTATTGCCTTTTGTCCCTAAAAAAATCCCATTAAAAAACAAGCAGCCTAAATATTATGCTCCAGAATCCTCCTTTGAAATAAATCTTTCCTTTGGATAAATTTATAGAAATAGGTGGAGGTTCTTTTTGTGAGGATACTCTTCTTTTTCAATCTAAGTTTATTTTTTGAATATGAAAACATTTACATAGTTCTGAAGTCAAACGCTGTGAGATGGAAGAGAATCTCCGTTTTTGTCTCTGACCCCCCCCACCCTGCACCCCCCCGGGCCCGGCCCTGCGCTCCCGAGCCCTCCTCGCTTCCTAAGTGACCAGAGTCCTAATGGTGATGCAGGTGGGCTCCTGGGGGGCTCCTGGGTGGGGGCTGAACCCACAAAGAAGCTCCAGAATTTCAGGCCCCCCCCACCCCCCCTCTAGGGAAGGGGAGGGGCTGGCAACGGGGTCAATGAGGCAACTCAGGCCCCGGGAGGAAGCCCCTGAGAATCCCAATAGTGCGGGGTCCAGGGAGCTGCCGGGTGAGTCACAGGTGCACGCTGGGAGGGTGACGACCCCCAGCTCGGTGGGACAGATGCTCCTGCGCTCGGGACCCCCCCCCCGCCGTGTGGCCGTTCATCGGCTCCCTTCATCACATCCTTTATGATACAGCGAACCCAGAGACGAGCTTCCTTGAGATCTGTGAGCCCTCCTGGCGAATGAGTCGGCCTCGAGGGGGGGTCGTGGGAACCCTGATTTGTGGCCGGTGGTCAGAAGTGACGGATGGGTCCCCAGAACCAGCAGGTTGTGATTGGCATCTGAAGTCGGGGCTGTGTCGGGGGTCGGGGTAGGGTGTTGTGGGACTGAGCCCCCCACCTGGGCTCTGACGCTGCCTCCGGGCAGATGGTGCCAGAATTGAGTTAAATGGTGGGACACCCGGCTGGTGCTGTGGAGAGTCACTGGCTGGGGGTGGGGATGCGGGGGGGGGCAAAGACCCCAAGTTTGGCGGCAGAAACGTTTCAGAAGCAAAGTGTTCTGCGTGAGCGGTAAGGGAGACGGGACTGGGGGGCTTTTCTGACGCAAATACTATAGGAAAGTGGAGGCAGGGATGTTACACTGTCCTCCTTGACTCCACCCACTCCCTGAAAATCACCCAGAAATTGTTAGTAGTTTCTGGTTTATCATTCCAGCGCTTTTATTGTTTTGCCAATATACATACACACGCACATATTCATATTTTTACCTTTTATTACGCACGAGACAGCACACCACGTACCGCATCCCACTTCATCCACTCAGCAGTGTGTCCGGAGGTGGTTCCTTAGGGCTCCCTGGAGAGGGACGGTGGGCCCCCCGGGGGAGGCAACGGGGCCCAGAGCTTTCTCTGCTCGGTGCTGAGCATTGAGGGCCAGAGCTCCTAGGGAAGCTGGACATCAGCGGGGCAGGGAGGGGACGGCGGCAGGCTGTGACCCGAGCCCCGTCCCAGCCGGCCTGAAAACCTCGCATTTTGCATCAGGTTCTTCATCCATCGTGTGGGATGTAGGACGGTGGAGAGGGTTGAATAGGGTTCTCCCAATGTTCGTGTCCACCTGGAAGATCATGATGTGACTTTATTTGGAAATAGGGTCTTTGCAGATGTGAGCCAGTTAAGGTGAGGCCGTAAGGGATGAGGGCGGGCCCTCTCCCCAGCAGCTGGTGTCTAGGAGGAGGGGACCCCCAGACACAGACCCTATGAGGAGGGGACCCCCAGACCCCCTCTATGAGGAGGGGAGAAGGCCATGTGACAGGCACTGGGGTGATGTGACACGAGCCAAGGAGTCTGGGTAACGAGCAGCAGCTGGGAGAGGCAGGAGGACCCACCCCTGGAGCCTTCGGGGGGTGGGGGGAGCACAGCCCCGCCAACGCCTGGAGCTCAGCCTCAGGCCCCCAGACTCTGAGACAGGGCCGCATGCTGCTTAAGCCCCCAGAGAGTGACACGGAGCGCCGCAGCCCGAGGCCCGTGACGCAGACGGGCTCATCGCTGAGGTCACTTTCTGCTCCGGACCCAGAGGACTATTCCAGATAAAGTGGCACTCGAACGGCAGAAACAGGCACCCAGAGCCCCGCGCCCACGGAGACCGCCCCGGGTACAATCAGCTCCCTCGATGCTTGTAATCACTCAAGCGAGAACCGCGACTGTAAACAGACATTAAAAGATTCTCAATTATACATGCATCTCCCGGGCAGAATTACATTTCCATAAACACCGCAGGAACGGCTCAGAGACTGCGGCTGGGGGGGCAGCCTGGAAACCGGGGTGGGGGCACCCACCAGACGCAGGCCGTGGGCCAGGGCCAGCCCCTCCCAGACGCCAGGCCCGTCTCCGCCGGTGTGGGGGGGCATTCCCTCCGGGGGGGGCCGGTCACCCCACACCGAGCGGTTCAGAGCCGGGCTCCCCTGGTCTCCACAACCTCATGCTGCTCCCCCCACTGATGCACCAGTGTCGTCTGGGGCTGCGCGTCCCCCTGCATCTGCCCTGAGGCCGCCTGGGGCACCCCGCCTTCCACTCCTCCGGTTCCCAGCGCCACCACTGCCACCGGACAGTTGTTGGCCGCTGACCCTGGCGGCGGCTTGATCACGCACCTGCACGCTCTGCGGCCGCTGCTTCGGATACTTGGTCAGTCAGCCGCAGGCCGAGGGCACGCGCTGTTACCCCGCCGTGCGTGGCCATCTGTCCATGGAGGGTCACGGAATTAGGATGGACAATGTCGGTGTCAGCCGCCTGCCGGACTGGACGGAGGAAGGCCTCTGCTCCTGTGGCCCGGACGCTGCCTCCCGCGGTACGGTTCTCGCAGGGGCCTGGTGGAGGTGGGCGGCCACGGGGGCCCTACAGCACCACAGACACGGCCGTCCTGTTCTGGGCTCCCCCAGCCGCGGACACCTAGGGGCTCCAGCTCCCGTCAGAGGGCTGGGGTCCAAGCCGGCCCCGGAGCTCGAGGGCGCTGAGAGGCACCTGTGCTATTCACCGGCACAGGTGTTATCTGCTCACCTGTGGCTACTGGTGTCCCAGATGTCCCCAGGGACACGAAACTGGGTGGGGGGGGAGGGAGACAGGTGGAGGTGTGCATCTAAAGGGTGAGCAGACCCCCCAGGGGCTCACAGACCTGCACAGGTGCTCAGAGGCACATGGCTGGGGGGGTCAGGGGGTGGGAGGCAGGTGGAGGTGTGCATCTAGAGGGTGAGTGCCCCCCTCCCTGCAAGAGACCCACAGACCTGCACAGGTTGTCACGTGTTCCTGAGAATTCTTGGGACGAGGCGCTCATGTTTGGAGAGATTTTATGCTGCCTTTAGTTCCAATAATTAATTCTTTGATAAGGGTCCGCTCTAAGTTGCTCCCAAAGATTCTTTGGAAAACAGCTCGGCTGGACCAGCCTGGACGGGCAGCTTCAGCGGCAGCCCAGGGGGAGGAGGCTCTGCACACGCGTCTGCCCGAACCTGAGATCCCCTTGTCCACCTGCAGAGCCAGGAAGGCTTTATCTTACCGGAACCGTCAGTGGTTTGCTCCCCATAACCATCTAGAGAACCCCATTTGAGGGCATTGCACTGAGGATTCCTTTCGGTTGCACGTGACAGGACCCCACCCCAAGCTCATTTCAGAAGAGAGTTCGCTGGTTGACCTAACGGGAGGAGTAGGACGCAGCCAACGTGGGGCACAGGTGCTCTAGGAGCTCCAGCGACGCCACTGGGCACCATCTTAGTTCAGACTCTAAACTCGGTTTCTCTGATGCTGACTTTGCTCCCGGGCAAAGGTGGCCTGGGTGCTTTTAGCCTAGGGGGTCCTCAGAACTCCCAGCTTGGGGGATCGGGGTTATACCGCCTTCACCGTTCCAGAAAAATCCAAGGCAGGGCTCTGATTGCTTGGACTTGGATCGCATGACCGTCGCTGAACTGATTTCTGGGGGCGGGGGGTCTGCTCTCTCATCAGGTGGCCTCAGGTCCCACCCTGGGGATGCTGAGGCTGCCACACCACCAACAAAAAGCACCATCCCCTAGAAGATCTTGTTTTTTGGCACCTGACATTTCACCAGGGAGCACCTCCTACTGTCCCATGCCGGAGGGGGCAGGGTCCCACAGAGCTCACAGTGCTAGGAGCACAGTAGGTGCCCCACGCATGTTTGGGGTGTAGAGGCATCCGATGGGCACTTGCAAGCAGGCAAATCATTGACTCCTCCTGCCTGGGACCCTCCGGGCTGTACGGCTCACGTCGCAGAGGGTCCGTGTCTGTGCGTGAGACAGACGGGCAGAGGGAGGCACAGGGGTGTGGGTCAGCCCGGGGTCTAGGCTCAATGGGCCATCCCCACCTCTGCTGCTGGGGTGCAGTGCCCCTCGGGGGTCTGGTCTGGAGGACACCCCCTCTCCCCACTCCGTATCTGGGTTATCTAAAATGCTTCCCCTTTCTCGCATCAGCACAGGTCAGGATCCACATGCATTTGACTCTAATGGAAAATCTGCCTTGTGACTCGTGGAGTGGCCTGAGTGACAGCGAGGGGGGCCAGGCCGAGCTGCCTCTCCCCAGGGAGGGCTGGGAGGGGGCGCCGCCGAGGTCGGCCTCTGGGTTCTGGGTCGAGGCCAGGCGGCTCTCTCCCCGGACAACACGGAAGGTCGGAAGGTCGCGGCAGGCAGGCCCTCCCGGCGGCCCCCTGAAAGGGGGTCGGCCCTCAGCTGGCCCTGGGTGGGAACGGTTCCAGAATTCCAGGCATTTGCGGAGGGAACAGCTGCAGGGACAGCCTGGGCCCCCGCGCTCCGCCCCCGCCCAGACCCCCTTTCCCCACCCCAGCCCCCCAGGTCAGCTGCAGGCGGGCGGCAGGCAGGAGGTGTGCGGGAGGTGTGGGGAGATTCGGGGATGGAAAACATTGTTCCTTAGCCAGCACCTCGAACAGAAATCCTTCCCAAGCCCTGAAAGTTAGGACTTTCTTCTTTGCAGCTCTGCCTGTGTTTCTGGGTTTCCAGGGGCCTGGCTGGGGCTGGAAATAGAAATGCATTCCGTGCATTCATTCACTTAGCAAATATTTACTAAGCACCTCCCATGGGCCAGGCCTGGGCCAGGCACGGCTTCCTCCTCCTCCTCCTCATCGTATGTCAGTGAGCAAAACAGACAAACCCGAGCCTTTGCAGAATTAGTGCCCGAGTGTGGGAAGACAGAAAAAAAAAAAAAAAAAAAAAGCAAAAAGAGAATAAAGGATGAAATTAGTAGATGGAGAGTGCTAAGTGCAACGTGAAAAGCAGGGCAGGGCCCGGGGGGCGGCCTGGACCAGGCGGTCGCAGGCACTTTTGCTTGTGCCGGTGGTGAGCAGAGGGCCCACGGCCCCCGCGTGTGCGTTAGCCCCCCCCCCCCCCGAGCTGCCGCGTGGACAACAGATGGTGGCGACGTGGCGGGGAAGCCGGGGGGAGTCCTCTGCGTGATCCAGGGGCGATCCGGCGAGGGGGGCGCCGGGGCAGATCCCGGCTGTGTTCTGAGGAGAGAGCCCGTGGGGTTTCCCGTGTCCGTGGGGGCTGCGGCGGCTCAGCCTGCGGGATACGGAGGAAGCGGATGGAGCGCGTCCAGGTGGAGGAAGCTGGTCTGCCCGACTGCAGGGGTGGAGGGAGGCATCGGGAGAAATGGGGACGGTTGGTTCTCGTGAAAAATATATTTGGTTCAGGGACGCGTGCCACGATCACGTAGCGTTTACTGAGCCCCACCACCCGGCCCCCTAGAGACCCGGCCCCAGGTGTGGGCTGGTGTGCGGCACCTGACACCTTCCATAGGCTGGGCCTGGGCTCAAAGCCCCTCCAAAAGCCACCCCCGCCCCGGCTGCCGCGTGGGGATGGGGTCTGAAAGTGACGTTGCCTCTGTGGCCAACGTCTTGGAACGCAGCAAGACACGATGGGGTGACGCACCCTGCTCTCCCCCCACACACCCGTGCACCACCCCTACCCTCGGGGGCAAGAGGACGATGCTGAGAGTGTGTGGTGTGTGCGTGTGAGTATGTTACATGAGCGTGTGCGTGCATGTGAGCGTGTCACAGATGTCTTCCCCACTGGTGTGTGAGGGCTGCTGGCGTGCACGTGTGTATCTGCGTCTGTGTGTGTGTGTTTGTACTGGTTTAAAAAGTGACCAAGTGAACTCAAGCAGAAAGCATCCAAGGTCAGGAAGGGCGCTGCTACGTGGACTTGGAACGTGTGAACCCAGGGCCTCAGGAGCAAGGGGCAGAGGGCACGCCGCAGCAGGTGGTCCTGCTGGTCCCTGCGCCCCTGCAGCGGGCGGAGAAGCCACTGCTGACCGGGACGGGGTGGAGAAGGGAGACCCCAGGGCGCTGGGGGACAAGGGCAGGACATACACCGTGTCTGGGTGGGTGGGCATCTGGGGCAGGAGCGACCCTGGGTGGGGGGCGCTTCCTGGCAGCAGCCTGTTGGGACCTTGGGAAATAAGTAACCCAAATAAGAGGGGGTCAGCTGTGGGCCCGGGGCCTCCGCAGGAGGTGTGACCTGTGCCCAGTGGCTCGGGGAGGCTCGGGGAGGCTCGGGGAGGCACCGCCGGTCAGAGGGAACGTGGCCTGGGGGGGCCGGCAGCAGACAGGACCACGTCCCCCTCCACCATCACCACCTCCACCACCACCACCCTCAGCGAGCAGCGCTCCCTGTGCACGGGCGGCCAGCCTGGGGGCGGCGGGGAGGGCGGACGATTTGTGGAGTTTCAAAAGGAAAATCGGAGCTTAACCGGATGCTGACCCGATGGCAGGTAGCAACACGCCACCAGAGCTCCAGGCTTCCCTCCTTCTGGGGCTGGGAGCCTCATTGTCACTGCCACCAGCATCACCACTGCCTTCATCACCACCTCCACCATCACCACCTCCACCATCACCTCCACCTCCACCATCACCTCCACCTCCACCACCGTCACGACCACCGTCTAACTGCTACTGTTTGGGAGGTAACGACCACATGTTTGTTCACTCCGTATACTTTCTCACCCTAGACTTTAACATCCCTCTCTGCCCCGCCGACACTGTGCCCTGGGGAGCTGCCCACCAGGTAGGTGCCTTTGCCCACCTGACTCCCTCACCCCCTGGTTTCCAGCCGATCAGAGGGAGTGGCAGGACATCACAGGGAGGAAAGCAGACGGGAGGGCTGCTTGTTCTTCCTCACCGGCCTTTAGGAGCACAGATCCCACCAGATGGCCCTTCCTGAGGCCCTGGGCCTCGCTCTGGTGACAAGCATCCTTCTTCCCACACCCCTTCAGCCTGGGGGTGGTCATAGCTTCTTCTGTCACAGGTCTCTCGGTGCCTCAGCAGCCCTGGTGGTTCTCTCAATGCTGCCAACACCTCTGAAAATGCTCTTTTCATTAACAAATCTCTTTGCCCCCCCCCATAAGTGGGCCATCTGTTTCCTGTCCTATTCTGAGAGATGCCAGTCTCGTGGTGTGCCAGGCACAGCGCACACAACCCAGAGGGTCCCAGCAGCACCTGTACAAAACCCCCACTAAAGCATTTGGTGGCACCTGTGTGTGGGGCACCTGGGCTGAGTTCGGGGACGCGGCCTACCCCGAGGAGCCCCGGGGGGCCTCCGTTAGACGGAGCAGAGTCCAGCTCCAGAAGCTGGGGTGGTGAGCAAGGAGGAGGGAGCCTCTTGGAATCAGGCCTGAGTGTAATGGGGAGTCGCCCACAACTGGAGGGGAGATCCAAAGTGGCCCCTGGAACCTGCCCTGGCTCGCCCCAGGGTGCTGGGAGGCTCCGCTGGGCAGGGGAGGCCTGAAAGACAGACCTTCCTGCCAGCGCCGAGCTCTCCAAACAGCGCCCAGCGGGAAGTGCAGAGCGGCTGCTCTTCCTTCTGGGCTGAAGCCGCTCTCTGCTGACTTCCCTTCCTGCCCCGCTTCCCCCTTTGTCTCCCCCTGCCCCGCCCTCTTGCCCCAGCTCTGGCTCCGCTGTCAGCCCCCAGGACCCTCCAAAGAGAGCAAGCCCTTGGCGCAGGGCCGCCAAGCCCGGTCCCCAGCCTCTCCTGCCCTCTGGACTCTGGATGGGAGCCCCGAGGGGGCTGTTCAGCCCCCCCATCTGGATGGTCTGCAGGAGCGGGACATGCCGTTTCCATGCGTGGGACTTTGTCATCTATCTGGGCCTGGCTCCTGCCCGGAGTGTCCTCATTCCTGAGCCTCGGGGGCGACGCACTTACAGAGAGGGGCCGCTGGTTCCTGGAGGGGGTGTGGTCTCAGGGCAGACTGAAAATTGACCCCACGGGACAGGATATGCTGCTGAGCCCGTGCAGCTGGGAGGGGTGCTGGTCCCGGGGTCAGGACTCTGCTTCCCCTCCTCGGGGCTCCTGGCCTCTTCCCTGGCCCACCTGGCCCCGTTCGTTTCCTTCCAGATCCATCTGTTGATGTGGCCATAGCGACCGTCATTGTCACTCTTCGCAGAGCCCCTGCTGTCCAGCCTGCCCTCCCCTTCCTCCCTCTGTCTCCTTGGTGACAGCAGTGACATCTACAACCCAAGCCCCGGCACCTGCTGACCACCAGTGGGATTTGGGGACAGCTCCCTTTCCTGGAGCACACCCTGCACCGTGGCAGCCATGGCCTGGGCCCCCCGAATCTGGCAGCGGTCTCCGTCTCAAGTACTCATGACAAAGTCACCACGTCTTCAAAATCTTGTTTTAATTTAAAACAAAATCCATCCACATATGCATGCTCCTCTTTGCCGATCGATGCTTTATACGGATGCTCCCGGGAGGCTGTGCTGACCTGTCCCCGGAGCCTCCAGACCCAAGTGCCGTGCTGTCAGATGCCGGTGATGGCTCAGGGCACTCGTGTTGGGGTGACCAAGTGATAGCTCATCACCGGGCAGGCAGGCAGGGGAGCCAGACTCAGATCTGGTCTTGGCCAGCCTAGGGCAGGGTGGGGACCTGGCTGCCCGAACAAAGGCCTGTTTACCGGGCCGGGAGGACGCCAGCCGCAGGCCTGCCAGGCCCTGCGGGATCCACCCACGGAATCACAATGGGCAGCTTGTGCCCAGCCATCCAGTCCCCCTGGGGCCACCCCGGGCCTGGCGCCGTGGACAAGGCGAGCCGAGTGGGGGTGCGGGACGTGCAGGGAGGCACCTCTGTGTCCTTGGCAAGGCCAGATGCTCGTGTGCCTGCGGGTCAGCCGCCACAATGTGGGCAGAGTCGTGGCCCCAAGGCTGTCCACATCCTAATTCTGGAAACTGGGAATGTGTTGCCTTCCATGACAGGGGGGGATTCAGGTCACCAATTCCCTGACCCTAAGGTGGGAAGATGGCCTAGATCCTCTGGGCAGGCCCAGGGCTCACGAGGTCACTCAGGTGCACGAGGCAGGAAGGAGAGTCAGTGTCAGAGAGATGCTGCTGTGAACGGAGGGAAGGCCACGAGCCAAGGGGTGTAGACGCCTCCAGAAGCTGGAAAACAGGGTCCCCCAGAGCCTCCAGAAGGAACCAGCTCCACCCACACCTGCAGGACCCTGACCCAGGAGACGGTACGAGGATAAATCGGATAAATCCGTGTGTGCAAAGCCACCGAGTTAGTGGTCATTTGTTACCCCGGGAGCCCCGTGGGAATTGGGATTCTGTGCTCCACGGAGAGCCACCAGGAGGCAGTTAGGACTTGGCTCAACCTGGGATTCCCTGCCTGAATCTCCTACAGCAGGTGTGGGACGGTGCACACGGGCCCTGAACACTGCAGGACGGCAGCCCCGCAGTCACGGCCACCTCCTTCCTCCCCGTGGCTCGGGCCCCAGTCACGGGTTCATCCACGTGTGGGTTTGGGCTTGTTGCTGGGGCAAGGGGAAGTGGGCAGGGGGAGGTGCAGGGGATGGGCCGGGAGCCTGGAACGGGGAGCGCGTCCCTCCACGATGACCGATGACCAAGGGCACGGCCCATGTTCCAGCCAGGCCCGCCTGCTCCTGCAGCTCAGATGGGCTGCGGGTGAGTGGAGACACGGATCCTCCCTGGCCCAGAGCCGCACGTCGGGCGTGCGTGGATCAGATCCTCCGCAAGGAGCTCAGGGGTGGCCAGGGAACCCGGCAAGGATGAGGGTTTTCCACAAGTTCAGGATGTGGAAGCCTTTGGGAAGCAGGGATGGGAGGGAGCGTGGCCGGGTGCTGGGCGGGGGTCTCCGTGGACGGCTGGGGTGGAGGGATGGACACCGGCGAGGGGGGAGGAATGGAGGGGGCCACTGTGGAGCAGAGCGGGGGGTGGAGGGACGTGCCGGCAGGTGGTCAGGGCCAGCAGGCTGGGCCCGCGGCTGGTGAGTGGCTGGACCCCGAGCAGGGCCCCTCAGCCCCACCAGGCACCCCCTGACCAGGAGGGGGGTGATCCCCAGGTGGAGACAGCTGCTTCCTGGCATCTTCCCATCTCTACCAGGGACCTGGGGCGGCCACACAGCACAGCACATGCTGCACCCACCCGGTGGCCTGGAACCGAGGAGCTGGGGGGGCCATGCCCCCTCTGGAGGGTCTTGAGGAGGGCCCGTCTCGTGGCTGCCCCCCAGTTTCTGGTGCTGCTGGCCATCCTTGGGGCTCCCCAGCCTCTGTGTCTGTGTGTCCTCCTCTGTCTGTTCGGGACACTCTAGATGGACTCAGGGCTCACCCTGCTCCGGCCTGCCCTCCCCTTAACTCGAGGACGTCCAGAGACTCTGTTTCCAAATAAGCTCCCCCTCTCACAGCAACGGGGGTCAGGACGTGGACACGTCTCTCTGGGGGACACAATTCAACCCACAACATCATCCACACCCCAAAATGGAGCACAGACAGCTGAGGGCCAGGCCCGGCGCCTGCACACGGGTCCCTGGGAGGGTCCAGGTCTGTGACGCCCCCTCTGTGGGCCACCGTGGCCCTGAAAGCCTCCCCGTCCTCCCAGCACCGGGGCTGGGCCAGCTCCCAGCCTGAGGCCTTGTGACCCTGACCAGGAGGGTGGGGCCAGACCCATGAGCAGGGTGGGGGGCCCCAGCCCCTCTTCCCTGTGCCTGGGTGAGCCTAAGCCGAGGGGAAGGTGTGAGTCTCCCCGACCTTGACCCCCGCAGCCTTCGGCCTCAGAGCAGCCGCCACGGGGCCCTCATGCTGGTGGACAGGAAAGCCTGGGGGGCCGGGCACGGGGGCACGCCGCGGCTGCCCGGGCTGGGGGCTCCCCCCTCTGGGCCGGGGCCTCCTCACCTGCAGTACAGCATCGTGGACACAAGCACAAACGTCCAGAACCGAGTTGCAGGTAGAGTGTGGAGCGCAGAGCGGTTGGGGGTGGGGGCGGGACACGCTTACCGTCCTCCTGGAGAAGTGCACAGCCCATGACACCTCTGGGGGGGGGGACCACGCGGGGGGCAGGGTCCGGGGCCTCCAAGGACAGCCCCCTCCCCGCCTCTCCCAACCGCCTCTCGAAGTGCACAGGGCAGGTCGGCCCGGGCCCGAGGCCTGGTCACCGGTGCGGCGGCCGTGAGGGAGCAGCCTGCAGCCCCGTGGAGCTGGACCGGGCGTCCCAGGCTGCGTGAGGCGGGACGAGGCTCGGAGCCAAGGCCCGTGTCTGAGGCACCACCGCCCAGGATAGTCCTGCCAGGCCGGGGGACCCCCCTGCACGGAGCGGCAGACCCCGGGACCCCACGGGCCTGTGGGGTGGGCCTGCCCATCACTCCCGAGCAGGGGGATTGAAATAGGGGTGACAGGCCTGGCAGGCCGGAGCCTGTGGCTCTGCGACCCTCACCCCTACCCACCCACCCCACGGGTGCAGGGCTCCACTTCTCCTTTCCACCGAAGCAGCAGGTCCCTACAAGCTGGGGCTTCCTACGGAGTGGTCCTGTACCGAGTCAGGATTAGGGTCCCGATGGGGGTCGGGGGGGGACCTGGAGGAGGCCTGGGGCCGGGGTGGAGCCGCCAAGGACGAGCCCGCTGTTTCTTAGCCTGAGAGGGCCTGTCGCCTGGCCGCAACCTGGGGGGTCTCCTGGGGAGAAGCTGTCTTCGAGCTCGGCCAGCAGCAGCCAGACACACAGGACAGCTCGCCGCCGACACCGCCCGGGCCCCGCGGCCTCACGTGTCCGGGGGACGCAGCCAGAGAAGTATTTCTGTCCCACACGGAGCCCTGTGTCCGGGCAACATCAGGGGGGCCCCTTCCCTGCCTGGCAAACTGACGATCCCAAGACCGCAGCCCGGGACGCCACGCCGCCACCCCACTCACCAGTGATGAGAAACTCGGCCTTTGGGGGAGGAAGGGCTTCCCCTCACGGAGCGGGAGGCTCAGGGCCCCTCGCCCCGGGCATCACAGGCCCTCGCTCTGGTTGCCCTCCGCCTCCCCTAGGGGCGCCTGGGGGCTGCTCCCCAGATTCCCAGAGGCCTGGGGTGAGCACGTGTCCCTCTGTCCCCCAGGACAGCCTGTCCGTCCTGCGGATGGCACCAAGGCCGGGTGGGAGGCCTCCTGGCTCACACTGCTGTAGGGGAGGGAGGGAGAGAGGTGGTGGGCGTCCCAGCCTGCAGCGCCCCGGGCACCCCAGTGGTGTGGGCACCGACCCGAGGCCCTCCCCTCCCACCAGACTGGGCTGGAAGCTTAGCACGTGCGCAACTATTTGCGGCCAGACGCCCTTCCCTCCTCCTGTCAACCCTCCCCGGAGGCCTCGACCATGAGTCACCGGCCCTGCCCTGGGGTCAGGGGAGCAGCCTCGCCCATCCAGGCTCGGGAGGCTGCACCCTCCCGAAGTGGGGCCCTGACCCAGCTTGCAGCCTGGGGCAGGTCGGGAGGGGGCAGGGGAACAGCTCTGCTCCTGGGCCCTGGCCCTGCTCCGGGTCATCTGCACCATGGCCCTCCCGCTGTGACGAGCTCAATGACTCCCCATCAGCTGTCCCTGCAGCCGTGGGCGGGTCACGGTGACTGTGCATCATCCGGCCAGGCCTTACCACGCACGGGTGGCTCTGTCCCAAGCGGCTCAGCTGTCAGCTTCCCAGGGTGGCCGGTTCCCAGCCCCTGCTGACCAGGAGGAGCCAGGACAGCTGCTGGCCTGTACTGAGGCTGGCCTTTGTGACAGGGAGCCACCCGCAGGCCACAGGGCAAGCCAGGGGACGGTGGGGGGTCAGCAGGGAAAGGAAAGGCCTGTGGAGGTCCGAGGTGCCTGCTAGGACAGACACCCGCAGTCACACATGAGCCTCTGGGGGTCGGGGGAACAGCTGCCCACCCTCTTGTCCTGGCCCTGCCCCTACCAAGCACGGCCCGGGCCGGCCATCAGCCTCGGACTCAGTTTCCCCATCTGGCATCATGTGGGCCCAATTAAATGAGCTCATAGTCATGACCGGGGACTGTCCCTCCTGCTGACCTGCTATGGTGGGCTGAATGGTGGCCCCGGGACACCGTCTACCCCCACCCGTGAGTGTGATCTGTGAAACATGGGCCTTGGCAGACAGGATTAAGGGAAGGGACAAGATGACATCATCCTGGCTGGTGGGGGGCAGGGTGGACAAAAAGGAGCAGGTGCAGAGGGTGGAGGCGGAGACGAGAATGATGGGTCGTCGCGAGCCAGGGAGCACCAAGGGGCGCCGTGATGCCCAGGGGCCGAGAACAGACCCACCCCCGTCCCACCCGGAGAGGACGGGGAGGCCAGCCAGGCCCAGAGGCACAGGACTGCCTAGCCAGGCTGCGGGGTGCCCAGGCACGGCCCAGACATTCCCCAAACCAACCCCCGGCCACCTGGGACCCCGCCTGGGAAGGTGCCTGCCCGCAAGAGGCCTTCTCAGCAGCAGGCAGCTTGCGTCCGTCCCCTCCCTCCCATCCTCAGACTGCAAGCCTCCGGCCGGCGGGCCCCAGGCCCCCGAGTCAGCCTCCAGGTGGAGCCCCAGGGAAGCATAGACCATAGGTCCCCGAGATCAGTGGGTCCCCAGGAAGGGGTCTGAGTGCTCCTTTTAGGTGGCAGGTCCCCAGACTGCTTCCCTGCAGGGCCTGGAGGGGCCACCCCAGAACCCCTCCGGCTGGAGTCTCGGGTCTCCCGAGGCGAGGAGACGGCCACCAGCTCTCCTTGTAGGCAGGGACACGGCTGGCGTGAGCCGCAGACTGCACAAGCTCGAGGGTGAGGGGGACGTGTGTCCGTGTGCTTGGCACCCAGCCTGGCACTTTGTATCACGGGCAGCTCACGGGGCTCGGCCTGCAGACCACCACGGGGTGGCCGGTGGGGGAGGTGAGGCCTCCCGGCCAGGGTCAGGGTCACAGAGCAGCCCACGCTGCAGCAGGCAGTGGCCGTGGGGGGCCGGTGCTTTGGGAGTCCTGGGGGACCGTGGGTCCTTCCTGGACTGCTGCTTGGAGGAGGAGGCATTCTGAGCAGGAGCACTGAGGCGCGGCTGGCAGGCCCAGGGAGCAGAGGGTGTGTGCAGACAAGAGCTGAGGGCGGTGGGATTCAAGCTGCCGGGTGGGGTCCCTTTTGGAGGTGTTGGGGGCACCCTTGGAGGGTGACACTGCAGTGCTTTCAGCTCACAGTGGGCTCAGGGGAGTTTGGGGGAGCCCTGCTCAGAAGGCCTTTGCAGGGGCAGGGTATTGAATCTCTCAGGGGACGCACTTCCCTGCCCCAGGGCACCAGGGGTCGGTGACAGAGGCAGGGCTGGGACGGTGGCCGTGGGGGCCCCGAGAGGCAGCGGGGTGACACAGTGCAATCCAGACCTCCACGGGACACCAAGGAAAAGACATCAGGAAGTGAGTGCTTTTTTCCATGAGCTCCTCGTCCCTGTGTTTTGGATTCGGGTCCTCTGAGGCTCCTTTCATCTCCGTGAAATTGCAGGTTCGCTGTAGTGGCCGCGGCCCCGGCCAAGCCCCTCAATTAGCCGGAGTCCTCTGGTGGCCGCAGGACGGCGAGCGGCTCCTCCTGGGAGCCCAGCGGGGGAGAGGATCCAGCTTCCGCCCCGTCCTCCTGGGGCCTGACCCCGGGACGCTTGCATCATGGAAACTGCTTCTGGAAACCCCGTTGCCCGAGCCGCCCAGCCCCCGGGGAGCCAGGGATGCAAGCCCGGCCGGCGGCACCTGGGTGGACGTGCCGCTGCCTCTCCCCTGGGACCCCCTTCGCCTCGCGGGGCTGGTGAGCAAGAGCCGTGATGTCACTAGGAACCCGCGAGGCTGCCAGGCGCCCGGCACGAAGGCCCCTCCTGGCCAGCTGGGCACTGACGCAAATCTAAAGCTCCAGCTCTGAGGAGCGGCCCCGGTCCCGGCCAGCGGCCCCGAGGTGCGCCACGGGGAGGGGTGCGGGTGGCAGAGGGCCCCGGGGCCCTGGCTGTGGGGGTAATCAGCTGCTCTTAACGGGCGGCCAGCGTGGCCCGTGGGGCTCCCCGGAGGCCGAGAAGAGCCAGTCACTGTCACAGCTCCTGGCAGGGTCGCCGCCCCCAGGCCTGGGGTCCTGCATGCCGGGCCCCCTCCTGCCCGTCTCCCCAGCGGGGGGCCGGGTCCTTGGGCTCTGCCCAGGGCTGCTGGCCCAGTGCGGCCCGGAAGCGCGGGAGGAAGTGGGGACAGACGGGCCCCCCCAGGGGCCGCTGGGGGCAGCTTCCGCCTGGCACCTGGCGGGGTGGGGACAGTCCTGTTTCCCCCAGGTCCCCTCACGCCCCGGGCTGAAGCGGCAGCCGTCTAGGACCGCACCACCGGGCCTTCCCTGGCTTCCCAGGCGCTGGGGGAGTCTCACTTTTCAGATCCTCCCTCGGAGCAGTTCCCGGACACATGACACGTCGTGAGGACCGCTCCGGGGCATGTGGGACGCTGGGCTTGGAGTCACGAGGACCAGGGCTGCCCTTCTGGGCACCTCTGCGTGAGCACTGTCACGGGAACCCAGACTGCCCCGGGAGAGGCCAGCCTTCCAGAGTGTTCTGTTCTTCCTTAAAGACACACATGCACACACACACACACTCACACTGCATATGTGCACACAAATGCAGACGGGTGTGAACACACGTGCACAATGCATGCACATGCATGTGCTCACACACTGTACATACGCGTACATGCACACACATGTGCAACATGGCCATACCGACTCATGTACATGGAGCAGATGGGCACACACACATATGTGGGTGCACACACTCACACACTGGCATACAGACTCACATACACTGACACTTGGGTATGTGCATGCATGCATGTGCACTCACATGTGGGCACACACACATGCACCGTGCACACACTCACGTGGACACACACATGCACAGTGCAAATACTCACATGCCAGCACACCCCAAACATGCACATGCGCACACATTCAAACACACAAGCACAGTGCACACACTCACACGCCGGCACACAGGCACGCATGCACATGCACACACACTCATGGGCACAGGCACACAGTGGGTTCCGCTGCTTTCCACGTTCAGATCAGCACTTGCTACAAGTGACAAGGTACCACTTCCTGTCCAACAGGAGGACCGTCCGTCTCTCCTGTCCCCACCGACACTGTGCGGTCAGGACCACAGGCCTCGGGCCTGGATGTGATGGACACGGAAGGATGGAGTACCCCGGGGCCCTGGGATGGTGGGACCCCGCCCCGTGGAAGCGCCTTGGGACTGTGGCCTGCACAGTCCTGCCTGGAGACCTGAACTGTCTGGCCGGCAGGGCGTCCCGGGAGGCCGGCGTTCTCCCTTCTCGTCCAAGGTAGAGACACTGCTGCTCACAGTGCGGGGACACTCGCAACCCTGGACCTGTGGTCTGTGCACGACCTCCAGCCCTGTCTCTGACTCAGGGCCCCAGGACACGGGGTCACCCACGAGGTCAGGAGCTGGTGAATCCTGACCCTGAAAGCTGAATCTGTCTGTCTGTCCCCATGTTGCTGCGGCTGTGTTCCTCCCCGACCTGCACCACCATCCCGCTGCACCCTTCTGGATGCTCCCACCAGCGGTTCCATGCAGCGCCGGGCCCTTCTCCGCGGGGACAGTGGAGATGCAGGCCCAGAGCTGGTGGAAACATCAGAACGGTGCCGCGGGATGGCCGTGGGGATCAGAAAGGAAGACAACGGGGGCTCCATGCAGAAAACATAGGACGGGCTGGGTCTGGCCGGAGACCCCCAGTCTAGCCGGCGCTTCTCGGAGTGTGGGTTTCCCCGAACTGGCTCTCCCACATCAGGGTCGCCGGATCTGCACGCTTCCCCGCAGCCCCGTGGCCTGGGGCCGCCAGAGCAGGGCCCCCCGGGGCGCCGGCCGCAGCCCACCGCCCGGCGCCCAAGGCTCCAGAGGAGGATGCTGCTCTCTGCGGGCAGAGCGTCCTCCCCCGGGCTCCCGTCCGCTGCCCTCTTTCTGCTCTCTCCGCTGAAGCTGGCTTCGGTTTTGTTTTGTTTCAATAACCCCAACAATTGGCGCAGGCAGCATCAGCCGACGGGCAGCCGGCCGACGGTCACGCTCTCCACGCGGCCGGGCTGGCGGCGGTCATGTGCAAGTGGGGACGGGGCTGGCAAGCAGGGCGCGAGGAGGGAGCCCGGCGGGGGCTCCCCCAGGCCCAGCCAAGGCACCCCAGGAGAGGAAGGACCTCCCGCCGCCCCACCTCACTTCTGGTTTTCCCGATGGCAGGGCGGGAGGGACGGCTGAGCAGGCCTGCCGCCCCCACCCTGCCTCCCTCCGGCGCCCCGGTCTCTGTCCCCGGCACAGAGGCCGCCTCTTCTGTTCTGCTGGCCGAGCCAGGCTTCCCGCCCGCTCCCCGTGGAGCTGCGGGTGGCAGCGCCCCAAAGTCAGTATTCCTACACACTCCAACCTGCCCTTCGGTTTATAAGACGCAAATATTTGCTCTTCCATTGAGAAAATAGTCGGAGGCCGTCCTTTAAGTGGAGTGTACACACCGGTGCCCTTCAAAGCTCTTGCTGCTGTTTCTAAACGGTGGAAGGAGGAAGCCTGGCTGGGTGGCTCCTGGGGCACAAGGCAGGCCTCCCACGGCGCCCCCGCCCGCCCGAACGTTCTAGAAGCCAGGGCCCCGGGTGGAGGGAGGACAGCAGGAAGCCCCGGCCTGGGACCCAGGCCAGGAGGAGGCAGACGCGGCAACTGTCGGCCACGGGCAGCACAGGCGGGTCCCCGGCCCGTGGGCCTCGGCAGCGGGGGGCGTCTGCGGCCTGGGCAGCCCGCAGGGAGGCTTCTGTCCGCAGGGGCATGTTTCTGGGCTCCGCGCTCTCATGGGCCTTGGTGGAGGAGCAGTTACAGGGGAGAGGGGGAGAGACAGAGACAGGGAGGGACGGAGCGGGGGGCCTGCTGTGGCACAGGTCTGCATCTCACGGGCCTGGCCTGGGCTGCCTGCCTGCCCTCTCTGGGCCCCAATTCTCTTACATATAGAAGAGGGGACCCCGGCCCCTTTGCACAGCGGCTGCGGCTGGTTGCTGGGCTGCGGAGTGTGGACCGCAGGGTGTGCATCTCTCCGCAGTGCTGCATCGCGGGGTGTGGGGGCGCTCACCTGGCCTCAGGGGCACAGTTACACCACAGGGATCCGCAGACGCCGCCCCTCCGGGCTGTGTCTGGGAGCTGGTTACCGGCTCACCATGGGCTCTGGTCTCAGGAGCGCCCCTCGACCCTGAGCTGGATCCGGGCCCAGAAGGACAGCATGTGACATCCCAGTGCACAGTAGGCCCTTTCCACCAGCACTGCCCACATACACGTGGCAGCACGTGGACGGCTACCCGGGTCGCTGCGGCCTGCACTCTTGAGTGTCCCCTCCCCGAGCATGGGTGCTCCCCGGGAAGGCCCCGCTCCTGCGGGCACCAGCAGGCTGCCCACCTTCCTGGTGATGTCTCTGCGTTAGCCTGCTGCCCACGTGAGCTCCTGGGGGTCCTGACAGTGGCCCCACAGGGGGCCAGGGTGTCCAAGGCGGCCTTGGTCCCCACTGGCCAGATGCCCGGGGCCCCTAGGACCTGGACGGACTATTCCTGGGGCCCCAGCTTCCGCCACAGCCTCCCTCTTCCTCTTCCTCATCAAAAGTGGCTCCTGCAGGACACACTGCCTGCGGAGACCAGGCCACTTTTGGGTTGGAAGTGCATAGAATTTGGGACCGAGCACGTGGAAGCCCCGTAGATCTCAGATCCAGATCTGCAGGGGAAGGTGCTGGGCTGCCCGGCCGCTGGGTCACCCTGCAGAGCCCGGGTTCCCCGTTTCTGGGAGACAGTCCTGCGAGGCGCCTGAGATAGCGCCGGAGGAAGAGCTTGCGGCCGCTGGAAGCCGACGTGTCTGCGGGCCCTCGGGAGCCCGCGTGAGGCTTCCCGGGCGTGCGTGGCGGAGGCGGCTGCTGGTTTCTTTTTCCACAACTGGGAGCAAAGGATTAGGTAACAGACGGCCTGAGGGTGGGGGCGGGGGCACGTGGTCAACCCCGTGGCCCCACAGGAACCAAGTGGTGGCCATGGGGACAAGGGGGCGCTTTTAATAAGGAGACACTTAGGTCTGATCACATGCCCGTGAGTGTGCGTGGGCCTGTGCTTCCCCTTCTCCAGCTCGAAAGCTCTCCTCCACCTGGAGGCCTCCAGGCCAGGATGTCCCTTCCTGTTCCTGCCCCTCGCACCCTCCTCCCCGCCCTGGCCGCCTCCTCCAGGAAGCAGCCCCACCCTTCACCGTCCCCCTTGCTCCACCTGGGTCTCCAGCCTCCAGGAGGCCCCCCCTCGGGGATCTGCTGACATTCTGCAGCCCCTGTCAGCCTGGGGAATCCTCTCCACTGGTCCAGAAGACAGGGCCGCGTCCTGACAGGTGTTCCTCTGCATTCCACAACCTGGAAGGTTCCCCAGGGCACAGCATGCCCGGTGGAGGGAAGGCCAGCCTGGGGTGGAGTGTCGGCCGCCTCCACTGTCCGCATGGGGTTCCAGCTGGCGGCCCCCCGTCTCCTGCAAGGGGCAGGTACCCATCCCTACCTTGGAGCTGAGCGGGCCCAGGAGATAGCAGAGGGGAAGCCCAGAGAATGTTCTAGGCGGGCCTGCCAGGGACAGGGAGTGAGCAGCCTCGGGCCCGGGAGGCCCCTGGGAGGCTGCTTGCCCGATGGCACTGCCAGAGGACACACCGTGTGTGGATCCGACCTCCCGAGGCGGGCAGCTCCCCGGGTGGGCTGTGCGGGGCCACCACCTGCCTCCGAGGCAGCCCACTCTGCGTGTCTGGGTACCGGCCTGCCTCCTACGGATGGAGGCCCCTGCCAGCAGCGACGGTGCCACTTGGCTCCACGCTCACCGCTCTGACGTCTGCGCTCTGCAGTTCGGGCCAAGATAGAAACCAAGCGGAATGTTCCTGAGATGGGCTCACAGTCCTGTGGCACCCGGGCCACCCGGTGGGTGGGACAGCGTCCCCCTCGGGGTCGTCCAACCCCTCCAGGAGCAGCAACAGCATCGTCTGCCGGGTGTTTTCGAGGGAACATGGAGTCCACAAGACTCTGGCTCGTGGGAGCTGCAAGACAGGGCTTCAGGGAGTCGGCCTGGATGTCCTAGGGGTACCAAGGACCATGCCTTGGTCCCCCACCACCTCCATGGGGCTCATACCCGCCCCGGCCATCTCCCCACAAAGACGTTCTGGCAACCCAGGGCTCAGGCTTTACGGCGGGCCCACAGGCCTACCCCATCCTCACCCCTACCCCAGGAGCCAGCTGGGGAGTCAGGAGAGTTTGGCCCCTCCCCAATCCAAACATGACCCCAGATGCCCAGCCCTGGCCCCAGACTTCCTGCCCCCCCCCCGCCACGAGGCTCCCGCTCCATCAGCCAGAACCAGGGCCCAGGGCCGAGGTCCTCCTGCCGTCTCCTCACAGAACACAGGGTGTTCTCCTTTCGGGTCCTTGGGCACCAGCCCCGGCTCTGACCCCACGAGGCTGGACACCTGCTAGGCTGGTGACCGACGTGGCCACAGGCAGAGAGGGGACATCAGGACAGGCCAGGCCCTGGATCCGGCAGATGGAGGCCCCCAGCTCAGCAGGTCCTGTATGCTTTGTGCGGCAGGAGGGGCGGGATGTAGGGTCTGCTGTTTAAAGTCACGTATGGCCCTCGCGGACCTGGCTGGACTCCCACCATGGTGGATGGAGGGCGGCGGCGTGGGGAGCACCGGGCAGCCCAGGGCTCTGCAGACCTATTAGAAAGGGCCAGAGAGTCAACATTCGGGCTCTGTGGCAGCCTGGTCTCTGTTTCGTCCTCTCCGTTGCAAAAGTCACAGCGCTGATGTCCCACGGACAAGTGGGCATGGCTGTGCCATGATGAAATTTTATTTACGGACACAGAATTTGAGTTTTGTGTATAATCTGCACAGGTCATCCCCCGCCCCATTGAAAAATGTTATAGCCATTCGTAGCCTGGGGCCGGGCACCAACAGGCCAGACCTGGGCTGGCACCCTGCGGACGCAGCGCAGACGTCAGGGCATTTAATGCCCTCGTTACAGACCCAGAGGCAGGGGGACTTGCCAAGCGCACGACCGCAGCGGCAGAGGCTGGTCTGGGGCTGTCGGCGCACTCGGACGCACCCACTGCATCTGTTTCCTGGGGTTCCCGGGGGTGGTGGGCCCCGGCAGCGGCTGTTAGATCTGTGCAGCACCCTCTCTGTCCTCAGCAGCACCCTAGTGCTTTGGAGGAACGGCAAGTCTGACTCTGAGGGGTTCTGGGGGCTGTTGCCCACCTCAGAACCTGCCCCCGTGGGCCCCAGAGGCCTGCACCCGACCCAGACCCAGCACCGGCCCCCCAGCAGGTGCGCTGGCCCAGCAGGGGTGAGGGGCGGCCTCATAGGACTGTCGGGGCCCTCCCTGGACATGGGGAGGCAGGGGCTCTGGTTCCTCTGGGGTCGTGAAGCTGGAGCACCACGCAGGCCTCAGGGTGCTGCGGCCAGGGGCCCCCCTTCCAGGCAGCTGAAGGAGAAAAAGACGGTTGGGGCCAGAGGGGGTGGAAAGATGGGGACACCTGCCTGCCCAGGGCTCCCAGCAAGCTCCGTGTGCTTTAAGCTGTTCTGGGTGGGGGTTGGTTCTCTGCACCCCCCACCCCTGGGACAGCAGGACGTGCAGCGCGCACCCCGTGGGGACCCCAACTCGGACTGCCTCCCCGGCGCGGGGGGCGCCTTCCCACTCCCCCAGGGGCCTCCTCTCAAGGCCTCGATCCGCCCCCAATGCCTGCAGAGGGTGCCGGGGCCGCACACGGGAACCTGTGGCCCAACCAAGATGTGCCCGAGGAACTGGCAGCCGCACTGGAATATTCCAGCGTCCCCGGAGGCTGTCAGAGACTGTGACGTGTGATAAAAATCCCCAAATGTTCCAGGACAGGAAACCGGTTTAACCCTTACGCCTCCCCCACGGGCGGCTACTTCCAAAGGCAGCGGCGGCCCGGCCACACGCTTGCTGGTGTCCCACGGGCGGCCGCGGGTGGTCTCTGGGCGGGCGGCAGGTGGCAGACGCATGAATAAAAGATGGGTTTTCCAGATTAAAGTCTCACCCTTCTCTGCGGTGGCGGAGGGGCTTTGCTCCAGCCCTGAGCGGACGGGGAAGCCGGGAGCGGAGGGCGTCCAGCCGGCACCGCGTGGACCCCACAGCCCGGCAGGTGTGGGGCTCCCGGAGGCCGAGGCTGGGGTCCCTCTGCACGGCACCTGGCGCACAGCCCGGCGATGGGGCTCCCGTGGGGCAGGGCCGGCCCGGTCCCAGCAAGTCATGCTGATGGGACCCGGCGGCCTTGATGAAAGTGGACGCTGCCTGCGAATGCGAAGGAGGGATACGGGGAGACCTCTCTCACAGTCTCTGGGGAAACTGAGGCCAAGCGTCCGGGGGCCAATGTGGCACCGCAGATGCTCCAGCTCCGGCCTTCCGGCTTCCGGGGAGGTGTCCTTTCTACGCCCCAGGAAGGCCGGCAACGTGATCATTCTGGAATGCGAGCCGTGGGGACCCTGCTCACACCTGCAGGGCGATGTGGGCACACACAGAGGCCAAGCTCCAAAAGACGGACCCCGGAGGCTGATTCCAGCAGAGCTTGCAGCCTCCACGGGGGACTGTGGGGCGCAGACCCCAAAGCCCCGCTTGGCGGGCTCCTCCTTCCCACGTCCCTGCTTGACATGCGGAATATTCCAGAGAGCGCTTGGTCAGGCAGGAAGCCACGAGCCTGGCGGTCGCTGGGCCTGCGCGTGGGTGAGGACCTGCAGCCCGCTCCCAGCTGCCCCTGAAATGCCTCGAGCCCAGGGGGCCGTTGAGATGTCTGGGTTTTCCAATGCTCCATTAAAATCTCCCAGCACAGGAGTTTTTACTGCATGCACGCGTATGTGCGCAAACCCTGCATAGAGGCCGTGAATCAATTTGGGCAACAAAATGTATTTTGCCATAATTTTTTTAAAAAGATTTTATTTATTTACTCATGAGAGACACAGAGAGAGGCAGAGACACAGGCAGAGGGAGAAGCAGACTCCATGCAGGGAGCCCGACGTGGGACTCGATCCCAGGACCCTGGGATCACGTCCTGGGCCGAAGGCAGCGCTAAACCCCTGAGCCACCCAGGCGTCCCTCCTTTCCTTTTTTAAAAAGATTTACTTATGCATGAGAGACAGAGAGAGAGAGAGAGAGAGAGGCAGAGACACAGGCAGAGGGAGAAGCAGGCTCCATGCAGGGAGCCCGACGTGGGACTCGATCCTGGGACCCCAGGATCATGACCTGAGCCGAAGGCAGACGCTCAACACTGAGCCACCCAGGCGTCCCCTTGCCATAATCTCTAAACAATGTCCTGTATGGAATGTGGTTTACAACGCCTGAAAAAATGTTGACACGAGGCCTGAGTCCCCTGGCACCTTACCTGACCTCTTGAAGGTCACAGCCTAATTGAGGTATGGTCTGGAAAGGGACATACCTGATCACTCAGGATATCACCCCAGAATGAGTCTCCTCATATTGGGCCCCTGGGAGCCCGTGAGTAGCCATCCCCGTTTGTCCAGGACGGAGGGACACAGGCCTCTAATGCTGAAACCAGGACCGTCGGTCTCCAAGCCGGGGGACAGTCACACCCTGGGACGGTCACGGGACGTGGCCGCTCCAGTTGGGATTCTGATAAAGGGGCTGGGAGGCTGAGGTCCTGGCTTCCCTGGCTGTGCCCCGCACCCTGGCCCCTCTCCGTGGCCGTGTCCTCCTGCCCGAGGAGCAGGAGAGGGGCTCTGGTGGCACCTGCCCCCCAGCCGTGAGCGGGGGGGCTGCTGTCCTCGGTGCTGGCTCCGCGGGGCCCCCCACATCGTGCACGGAGTAGCTGATAATTAGTCACCGCACGATCCAGGTGTGGTTTTCCGTTTCACGGGCAGCCTGTGGCCCCGCGCTTCGGCCGCTTCCCTCTGTCCTGGGCCCAGGTGCCAGCGCCAGGACTCACGGCTGCTCCAGTCGCCATGGGGCTCGGGGGGCCGTGGGGCCGGGGGGGCGGAGGGGAGGCTCCGAGGCCCACTGAGGCCCTGCGTGTGCGCCGCTGTGTACACGGCTTAAACCCCGTGTCCCGCCTTTGACGTGATGCCTGGTCGTTCACACAGGATCTGGAAACTAGGAAAATGATCAGAACCAGAAGGAGGAGGCGCCCTTCGATCCAACACGGGGGACACCGGCGACGTTTTTGGGATGTTTCTTTCCAGCTCTATCTCTTCTAGGCATTTTAAAAACAGAATTAAATGTGTGAGTGTAAGTGTAAGTGTGTGAGACTGTGCATACGTGTGGGTATGTGTGTGACAGTGTGTGAGTGTGCGTACGTGTGAGTGTATGAGTGTGCATGGGTGAGAGTAGGTGTGAGAACATGCACATGCATGAGCATATATAAGTATGTGTGTGAGAGTCTGTGTGTGAGTGTGCACGTGTGAGAGTAGGTGTGAGAGCATGTGTGTGAGCGTGTGTATGTGTGAGTCAATGTGCGTGAGTGTGTATGTGTGCGTGTGTGAGCAGGTGTGAGAGCATGTGCATGAGTGTGTATAAGAATGTGTGTGTGGGAGTCAGTGTGTGAGCATGTGTGAGTGTGCACGTGTGAGAGTAGGTGTGAGAGAGTGCATGTGTGTGAGTCAATGTGCGCGTATGTGTGCATTGTGAGTGTGTGAGAGTGGGTGTGAGAGTGTGTGTGTGCACGTGTGAGTGTGCGTGCGAGAGTAGTTGTGAGAGCGTGTGCATGAGCATGTGTAAGTATGTGTGTGAGACTCAGTGTGTGAGTGCGTGTGAGCGCGCGTGCGTGTGCGGGTTCTTCGTGTTGGGCTGCGCGTCTCCCTGGAGTGCGCGTGGCCCGCGGAGCCCCTCTGGTCCCAGGGCCTGTCCTGCTGCTGCCCTGCGGGTGGCCTCCCACCTGAGGACCGCGGGCGCCCCCAGCGCTGCCAGCCCCCAGCACACAGCGGGGCGCCCCGGGGCGTGCCCTTCACACACAAACCCAGGACCCCGAGCCCGCTGCCCCGAAGCCTTCCTTGTCTAGTTCGCCCCCACGGAGCCAGGGTGGCCCCCACGGACACCCGGCGCGTACAGCCCCTAGAGACCCCTCCGCGGCCCGAGCCTGCCAGGACGGTGCCAGCCGGCCACTGCTGACCTGGTGTCCCCGCCCGCCTCGCCTCTCCGCACAAGACCCAGTGACCACTGCGGCCTTGCCGCCCCCGCTCTTACCTCTGCCTCCTGACCCCAACCCGGTGCTTCCCGGGGGGCCCGCGTGGGGTGGCGTGGCCCCTCCCCTAACACGTCTGCTTCCAGCAGCACCGGCCTCTCCTTGTCACTGTCGTACCCCCACAAGCCACGCCCTGGCTATGGCTTTAATGCAGCGTGTGGGGCGCGAGGGCGCGGGCTCTGCCCCTTACACAGTCACGCGCGGCCTTCCCGAGGCGGGACGCTCTTCTCCAGGGTGATTCGCGCGGAGCGCACCACCCGCCTCCCTCGGCTACGGCGACACGTCTCCTTCCTTCGTGGGTTGGGTTTGCTTCTGTTCATTTTGAATTACCCTGAGACGGGCGTCTGCGCACCAGTGCTTCCCCGCGTTTGGGGATCTTCCCTTAGGTCAGCCGATGAGAAACAGGGGCGCCGGCTCTCAGGGACGCGTGCGGGGCGGGGGCGTGCGTGGTGGCCGCGGTTGTCGGAAACGCCACCAGCTCCATAGGGAAGACGCCGTGGGGCCGTGTGATTTGCGTTTAGCTCCCGGCTACGTGGACCGGCCCTCCCTGTGTTTTGTGGCCACACATAATTGCTTGCTTTTTTTAAAATTTACTTTTGATTTTTTTTTTTTTTGATATTTCCTTTCTTAAGTCCCTAGTCCTGTTCTTGGCGCGTTTTTCAACATCACGGTCCCTGAGAACCTGTTTTGTTTTTACTCTGAGACGTTCTTCGCGTATGATGGGGACTGTTCCAGGTTGAACCGCCTCTCCCCTAAAGCCCTCCCGCGTGGAAGACCTACCCCCCCTCTAGGTCATCGCTGATGCCGGTATTATGACGAGGTCATGTGGGAGCAGGGGTCCCCGAGGCTACACGGCCGGTGTCCTCGCCGAAAGGGGACGTCTGGACACAGACGCGCACACAAGGACAGCCCCGCGTGAAGATGCAGGCGGAGATTGGGGCGAGGCTTCCACCAGCCGAGGAAGGTCGAAGACGCCGGCGAGCCCCCGGAGAGAGGCTGGGGGACAGCCTGGGACAGAGGTTCCCTCCCCGCCTCAGAAGGAACCCACCTGGGCACTTTGATGTCGGACCTCTAGCCCCCAGAACAAAATGATGAATCTCTGCTGTTTGTCCTACTTGCGGCAGCCCCAGCAGAGTCACCCTGTGATGAAGCCCACGTCCACACTGCCTGCCAACATGTCCTCCGACCCTCCCACGGGGCGGCCTCTCCGGTCACCTCTCCGCAGGGGCCGCGGGAGGTTCTCCAGGGCTGACCCCACAGGCCTCGTGTCGGAAGTGCTGAGCTGCTCGATCCCCTCTCCTCCTGGACAGGAGCCCAGGACGACACGACGCCAGTGGCCCTCAGTCCCAATCCTTTCCCCCACGGCCCCCACTGCATTTGCCACCCTGGTGACCGCAGGGACCCGGGGGGACTTCCAGCGACAGCATTGATCCCTCCGGTTCCCACAATCAAATCTTGGGTAAATGGCTGCACGTGCCCAGTTCTAGCAAAGAGGCACAGGTTGAACTGCTTTTGTCGGCCAGGTTGGGCCAACTCCCTGGGTATTGAGCAAGGACCCCAGGACATTAAGGAGCGGCCGACTCCGCATGGACAGTGCAGGAGGAGACTGGTGCCGGGCCGGGGACAGAGGATGGCAGGGCGGGGACCCGGCGCATTTTGGCCAGCACAGGCCCGGCGGCCGCGGGAAGCTGGAACGAGCAGGACCAGGGCCAGCGAGGCCATCCACACGCAGGCCAAGGTCAACAGCGCAGCAAGAAGGATGTGGTTTCCACCCCCCGCGCATCACGGCCCCCTCCGCCGGGGCCCACCCACGCCACATTTCCTAAGGGCCAGTGGCCGCTAACTCCTGCCCCAGCTGCTGTGGGCTCTGCCGTGGGAGAGCGTGCGAGGCGGGGTAGCGGCGCAAGCATCCGCTCTCCCTGCTTGTGTTGGCATCGGTGGCCACGAGGAGAGCGTCTCCGTCCCACTCAGGGTGGCGCCTCGTCAGCACGTCCAGAGCCGGGGCGACTCGGGTCTCATGGCGCAGCCGGGCCACAGGGGCGCCCGGCCTGCCTGTCCCTCCTGCAAGCCCGCCTGCCTCCTCTCCGCCGCTCTAGCTCCCAGGTGGCCAGTCCCCAGGGCTGAGGTCCCTCGGTCGGAGCCCCCGCCCAGGCTACTTTTCCTACAGGACCCTTAGCCCAGGCCCAAACCACTGGGCAAGTGGAACCAGAGCCTGTGCCCCGCGGCCGCGCCCGGGCACTGCCCCCGCCTCCGCTTGCAAACACAGATGTGCGTGCTGCACCTGCGCCGCCCGCGCCTCCTGGGCCTCACCCCGCAGACCCACAGGCCCACCTGGGCAGTGGCAGCTCACGGGCTGACCCTACGCGTCCACCAATGTTACAAATCACTTTGTGACCGAGAGAGAGGGACAGAGTATTGCCTAGAAAAACGAAAGCACCCACCGCAGTCTCTGAATACAAGGGGTAAGACGACACGTGTGCCTATTTGCTCCTCCCTTCCCTCCTTTGCTCATTAATGCGCCGGATACGCACACGCAAAGGCCATACTCCCGGCTCCGCAGGGTTGGGGAGTGAGGGGAAGACCTCGCTAAGTGTGTACCTCGTTTTGCCTTAGAAGTTTTTAATTTTTTTCTGTAGGCTCCATGCTGGGGATGGGGCTTGAACTCATGACCCCAAGATCAGGACCTGAGCTGAGATCAAGAGCTGGATGCTTCACTGATGGAGCCACCCAGGTGCCCCTTGCCTTCAGAATTTTAAAGCCCTACACCAAGTATGCATAAAAAGGTGCTGTTTGTTTGAAGAATTCAATATGAAGTGGGCCCCTGCGTGGCTCAGTGGTTGAGCAGTCTGCCTTTGGCTCAGGGCGTGACCCCGGGGTCGTGGGATCAAGTCCCACATCGGACTCCCTGCATGGAGCCTGCTTCCCCCTCTGCCTGCATCTCTGCCCCTCTCTGTGTGTCTCATGCATAAATAAATTGAATCTTAAAAAAAAAAATTACATTTGAGTAAGATCCTGGCACTGGAGGTGGGGCGAGGTGGGCAGGCTGCGCCCCGGGAGTGCCCACCCAGATGCAGGCCGCATAGTGTCAGGACAGGGACCCCACAGCAGGGTACCTATAACCCCGGGGAGCTGGGTCCCCAGCCTCCCACACCCCAGGGCCCCCGGCCTTGCTGCTCTTAAGCGCGCTGGTGAGGGAGGCTCTCGCCACCCCGGGGCCCCAGGAAGGTCGTCTGGGGGTTGGCAAGTGCATCTGCTTATTTTCTGTGATGAGCGGTTGCTGCCGGGAGTGGGTGTAAGTAATGACAGGCCGGCAGGGCCCACTTCAAAGCCACGCGCTGGCAGCGAGGGACCCTGGCGATCATGGCAGTCTACACTGCTGCTCCCTGGGTGCTGAGCCAGCCGCGGGGTCTGGGGGGAGCCCATCTGAGCAATGTGCAGACGCCCCCAGGGGGACAGGCCACGTGGTGGCCGGGAGCAGCTGTGCCCACATCCACCGGTCACCAGCGGGAGACAGAAGGGGGCACCGCTGGGCCCCGAGCGGACGTTGGTCCCGGAGGTGCGGGCTGGGCCGACCCCTGTGCCCTGCCGTGGGCTCCCGAGGGAGGTGCAGATCAGGGCCTTAAAGAAGTAGGATTTTATAGTTTTTATTTCAAAAGTATGTGCATCTTGACGGGGTTAGCTGCCAGAAGCGGATTTCAGAATTTCTCGGCTGAAACCTTTGGTTGAAACTTTGATGATGGGCCGGCGTGAACGCTGCCCCAGAGCCCTCTCCCTGTGGGTTCCGACCTGCTTGCTCCCAGCTCAGAGGCCTGCCCACACCCACTGCACCTCGTGGCCAGCCCAGCGGGGCGGGGGGGGGGCCTTCTTCCCAGGACCTCTGTGACACCTGCTTGGTGGCCTCCTCTGCGGGCACAGACAGCTCCTACAGCTGACTCTGGGCACCGGGGGCCCGGCCTCCTGCACTGACGCTTCACAGGCAGCCAAGGGGTTCCACTTCTAGGAGCTAGCCAGCTGCCTTCGGGCCCGGGGTCCTTCTGGCTGCAGCTCGGGGGTGCGAGATTCATCCTCCTTTCCTGGCCGGGATCATAAAGTGGCAGGTGCAGGGCCCCTCGTGCAAACAGAGTCAATCCCTAAATAAGTGAGTTGCAACACCAGCTAGTCAATACTAAGCTCGCAGACAAGTTACTCACTTAAGGAATAACCCACCAGGGCGCCTGGGTGGCTTAGTCAGTTGAGCGTCCAACTCTTGATTTCAGCTCAGGTTGTGATCTCGGGGTCCTGGGTTGGAGCCCCAAGTCAGACTCTGCACTGGGCACGGGGCCTGCTTAGGATTCTCCTTCTCCCTCTCCGTCTTCTCCATTTGTTCGCATGTTCGCATGTGCTTTCGCTCAAAAAAATAAAAAAGGAGAAAGACAGAACCCACCTACAGAGAGATGAGTCAGGTGGTGGCAGCGGACAGCAGACCAGCAGGTGCAGGACTGTTCCCCCAACAAACAGGGAGCGAACAACCATGGCCGGTCCAGACCAGTTCTGGGAGGCCCCACGGTACAGAAGGAGCTGCAGACACCCAGATGGAATTTCACAGGGCACAGCGGGCATTTATCCCCCACTGCCCCGTCCGCAGCCTGGCACACCGTGACCCCCTTGGCACAACCTCCCCTGGGGAAGAAAGGTGGATGGGCAGCCCTCGTCACCACCACAAACACTGTGGCTTTCCCTGCCAGGGACCCCACAGCCTCAGCCAACACCACACCTGGGTGACAGAGCTGCCCGCTGGGCCCTACTGCAGGGAGGGGACAGCCGCAGCTGCTCTTGCCACCTCGAGGCCACCACCACGTCCCATACCCCTGCTCTGCAGCTACCCCGCACATTCTCGGGACTCGGACTCGGGCCCTGCAGTCACCATGGGGACCCTTGCTGGGCTGACACAGCTCCACAGAGCCAGTGCCGGGCCTCTACCACCTGCCGGAGCTGGGTCCACCTCGCCTCCCCCAGCTCAGCCCGTGCACTCACCTGGGGTACCACTCCGCACCTGCTAGGAGGGCTATTAGCTGCAGGCAGAAGACAGCAAGTGCTGGTGAGGACGTGGAGCAGAGAGTCCTGCGCTGTCGGCGGGAATGCAAGTTCTGGAACACAGCATGGAGGTTCCTCAAAGAATGATAAATAGAGCAACCTTATGATCCAGCAATCCCACGGCTCGGTAAATATCCAAAGGAAATGAAATCAGGATTTCAAAGAGCTGTCTACACCTCCATGTTGTCTGCAGCTTTATTCACAACAGCCAAGGTACAGAAACAGCCTAAATGCTCACTGAAGGATGGCTGGATAAAGAAGACGGGGTTCACGCTGGAGCCTCATCACCCCACATCCTGCCATTTGTGACAGTGTCGAGGAACCTCGAGGACATGATGCTCCCTGAAGTAATCCAGATGCAGGAAGGCAGACCCAGCTTGAGTTTCATATATGTGGGACCTAGAACACGGGAGCGCACAGAAGCAGCAAGTACAGCGCTGGTTACCAGGGGCAGGTGGTGGTCAAGGGAACAGAGTTGCAGTTACGTGGGGTGAGTGAGTTCTGGAGACACAATGTGCAGCCACTCGACTGGAGTCAACGATACTGTACAGTTGAAATCCGCTAAGAAGGGCCACCTGGGGGGCTCAATGGTTGAGCCTTTGGCTTAGGGTGTGATGCTGGGGTCCTGGGATCGAGTCCCACATCGGGTTCCCTGCAGGGAGCCTGCTTCTCCCTCCGTGTCTCTGCCTCTCTCTGTGTCTCTCATGAAAAAATAAATAAAATCTTAAAAAAAAAAATCTGCTAAGAAGGTCAATATTAACTGTTTTCACAAGAAAGAAGAAAGAGAGAGAGAGAGAGAGAGAAGCTATTTGAGCAGACAGACATGTTCCTTAGCTGGACTGTGGTTTCTACTTCACAATGTGTAGGACCGCCCCATCAGATGGTATGCCTCAACCGCATATAATTTTTGTTTCTCAAATATCCCTTAATTAAAAAAAATTAGCAAGGGCTTGGTCTTACATGCAAAGCTAGATCCCACTGGAGACCCTGATGCCTTTGAGGAGAAGACGCCACCAAAGAAGCAGACGTCAAAACATGCCAGGACGTGAGTCTAAACCCTCACTTTGGGGAGGGGGTGGGGGCTCGCAACGACTCTGTGCTGCATGTAGGGAAGCAGCGGCGTGGGGCTCTCACAACACGCGGGCAACATTTTTTCCATCCAGGGCAAACTTCCCCGGGGAGCCACGGCCCCAGGTACAAGGGGAGATGCGCCAATTGGCCCCCGGAAGTCTGAGCTGTCTCCTTTCTTGCTCAGCATGACAACTGAGTGCTGGTATTTCCCATCCCAGGCACGGAGATTTTTCAAAAACAGATGGCCTCCGGTGGCAAGCGTTCTGTGCTCGGCTTCACAGATGGGGAAGCGGTGAGGTTAATTAAACCATTTGTTGCTCCACGTGTCGTCGGCTTTGGGCGGGGAGTCACCCGGAGACCTGCTCCTGTCGACCTTGGCTGAGCCGAACGCGGCCAAAGATCCCATCCTGCAGAGCAGCTTCCCAGCCAGCCCGAGGAAGAGGCCGGGGTCAAAGCTGTAGAAGCCTGTGTTTCCATTCCGGCAATTTATGATTGCTCTGCTCCTCTGAGTTCCCAGGGATAAGAAATCGTGCCTATCAACCAAATTTGAGCACAGATCCTGTATCTTGTTAGATGGCCCCGATTATTTGAGAAAATCTCACACTTCAATGAACAGAAGGACACATGGGGCAGGTTGTGAACAAAGATCCTTTAAAAATCCTCAGAAGAAGAAGGCCGTTCCAGCTTCACATGCCCGCTCCCAGCTCACCCTGGCCCTTACAGCCTGTTCTGCACGAGGCCCCTGGGTGCAGGCGGCACACCTGGTCCACCTCCTGTCTTTGAGGAGCAGGACCCTGGGTGGGTCCTGTCTCAGGCTGGCTCTCCCAGGGGCAAAGCCCGAGGCAGAAGTTGGTGGCGGTGATGGATGGGGAGGCTGAGCACAGCCGTATGAGGTGAATCACATTCTCCCAACTCACGTGCTGGAGCTCCATCCCAGGATCTCAGAATGAACCCACATTAAAGAGGTGATTAGGGTAAAATGGAAACATCAGGGTGGCTCTAGTCCAATCTGACCAGTGTCCTCATAGGATGAGATGATCAGGACACGGAAAGGAGTGTCCTGGGCTTGAGGGACACAGAGAAACAGCTGTGTGAGGACACAGCGAGAAGACAGCCATCCGTGAGCCGGGGTGGGAGGCTTCTCAGAAACCAACCCCGTCAGCGCCCTGACCTCAGACTTCAGCCTCTAGATCGTGAGAAAAAGATGCTCTGCTGCTTAAGCCTGTCGTGTGGGTTTTGTTATGGGAACCTCGCTGACTAATACACCTGGGAAAGGGGGAGAGGGAGACAGGACAGGGGAGATGGCCGGGCTAGGATGTTCCCCGGAGAGGAGTTTAACCTGTCCCATGGGGGCTCTGGGTGTGAGCCGTCCCCCGAGGAGGCCCCCCCTTGTAGAGCTGCAGCAGCCCTGAGCCCGGGCAGCTCACCACTGGGGTTTGTGCCGGGGCCTGGAGAGGGGGCTCACATGTGATGCCAGCAGCACCCACTGCCTCGCTCGGGGACCTCCAGCCAGCGTGATCAATCCTGGCTGTCTGGGGAGCTAAGTGACCATTGCCCCAAGCAGGGTGGTATTACCATTTGGATATCAGCACACAGAGGGACAGACACCAGCAAGGGAAGCCAAGTGCCCAGGGCACACGTGGACCCTGTGGGGAGCTGAGGTGGTACCTGGCTCCTGGCAGGGCTTCCTCATGGCCCTGAGGCTCTGGGCAGCACCTGCATGTAGCTCATTCCATGTCTCCTTCGGGGTCGTGTCAATCGGGGACTGGCGCTTGCAAAAGCTCCCCAGGGCTGGAGAGGCTCCCTTCATGGGGGGGAGCAGAGTGCAGGAACTAAAAGGGGTGCAGGAGGCAGCCCCAGGGCATCTAGGATGGCATCCTCTGGGCAGGGATTGGAGGGGACCCACTGCCCTCAGCGAGAGCTGCCCGCACACCCCTACCTGCCTGTGCCCCCAAAGTGAATTGCACAGCCGGCAATGCTGTATCCCCCAAACCCTCCCATCAGTCACTGCTGGTGGGGTCCACGCACCCCTCCCCATGCTCACTGGAGACCAACGTCCAGGGACCCTGCCAGCAGGCACTGCAGGCCTAGGTGGTGGGCCGAGTGGAATCATTCTCTGGCAGTTGTCCCCATGATGGAATGAGGCTGGGCCTCCGCGTGACACTGTGTGTTCCTCAACGTCCCGCTTAGAGCTGCAGAAGGAAGAAAGGATGTTCGGGGGAGCACGCCCACAGGCCTGCTTCTGCTCACCTGCTGCAGTGCATGTGCAAGCACAAGGCACACGCATGTCCTCGGCTCGTCCAAGAGGAGCGGGTCATTCCCACAAACTGAGGATGGTGTCTGGCCAAGTGCTCCACGGGCCCCAGGTGCCACCAGTGCAGAGCATGGGACGCCTGGAGACTGTGCGCCCAGTGCGAGGACGGATTCCCCTTCCCGGGGAACCCTCTTTGTCCACCCGATGACATGCAGCTTTATTTAGTGCTTTCTGCCTCCGTGTGCTCATCTATAAAATGGGGGGCACGTGCTGCAGGCCCGGTTGCCGCGATGATTGCACTGGATCTCTGCCAGGCCTGGTGGGGACCCCTCGCTGGCTGCCAGCCGCCCTCCATCCATGTCCCTCCTGGACGGGGGCTCCAGACCGCTATGGGATTCCCACCCCGCCCTGGGGTTCCTCGGACCTGCCACTCGCCAGGGCTCCGAATCAGCGGGCACCGGGCACAGCAGGGCGCGTGCAGAGGGGTCCGGGTGCTGACGGTGACAGCTGTCGTCGTTAGCTAGAGCTGACGGGCGCCTGCTCGGCCACGACTGGCAAGGAAGATCCCTGTTCTGTTTGCTCTGCTGCCTCTCGTGACTGCAAACCAGGCCTCGAGGGACAAGCGCGGTGGCCGAGGCCCCGGGGCCCCCCCGATGCTTCGGAGATGAGAGGGGACGCATGTGAGAAGGCTGGGAGGCCCTTTGCCCAGGGTGTCCCTCTGTGTTCTGCTTCCCCTAGACGGCCGTCACGGCCCACACCCCACCCCAGGGAAGCCTGGAACACAGCAAAACCCGAGCCTTTGCCAACAGCAACGCGGTTCACGGCGGTTCCCACGGCGCGGGACGGGCAGACAGAGGGGGTCCGTGTCCCTCTAAGCGAGAGGAAGGGCCAGAGCACTGCCGCCCCCACCATGCCATAGACGGGGTGCGCTGCGCGGGGCCCTGACCACCCCTCCCGACACGGAGGCCAGGGTTTGCCTTCGAGGAGCGGCCTCTCGGGAGAGACCTCGTGCGCTTAGCAAACCCGGCGCCCCGAGGGCAGCCACCTGTGCCAGCCCGCTGCCCAGCGGCCCTCCGTGTCGCCTCGCTCCCTAACCCGCTAGGATGCTTTTGGTCACAGCGGGTTGGGCGGTGGCCCTGCCCGGGGGGATAGGACAGTGAGGCTCTGGCCCGCCTGAGTCCTACGGCCCGTGTCGTAGATCGTGTTCATAACGGCCGGGGATACGCGCCGTGCGCACTCGGGCAACAATACACGTATACAGAGGTTTTAGCAGGAACAGGGGTAGGACAGGAAGGCCGGAAAGGCTGAAAGGGGAGGCCGCGTTGACTTGTTTGGTATTGAACCGGAGGTTTTCAACCCCACCCGCCAGATGGCTCCGTCCAGACGCGGAGAATGTTCTGGACGGCTGGACGGAGTGCGGCTCCCCAGGAGGCAGAGGAGTCCCTGATTCCCCATCCTGGGTGTCAAGCTCGAGTCTGAAGCCGTTCGCTGCCTTCCCTGGGGGAGACCGGCCCCGCCATGCAGGACCCGGTGGGTGAGGACAGAAAGGACCGGCAGGCGGCGGCGGCGAGCTGCTGTCCCCCCTGCCCCGCTCCCCCCGCCCGGGGAGTCCCCGCCATCACTTCGTCTAGGCTCCGTGTGGAATTCTGAGTCACGGCCCTGGCTCAGCTCAGAGGGGTCGGTTTGTTTTTCAAGGGAAACATGTCCTGGGGGATTTCTCTCCGTGTGTGTTTTCTCATGACCCCCTCTCCCTCCGCCCGTGTCCCATTTCACGATGCGTCCCCCTCTGCGGTCACACGTGACGTCATCCCCCGCGCCCCCACCGTCAGCTGCTCAGTGAGCCTCTCCCAGCATCGCGGCGGCCTGCGGGGCACCAACCCCCACCTTCCCTTCCCCTCCCATCTGCTGCTTCCTCGTCCGGGCCACCGACCTCAGGGAGCCAGTGGTCCCCAGGCGGCCACCTCTGCGCCAGCCACTAGCCGCCCGCCGCCCCGCCGCCTTCGGGAGCTTCTGCAGTAGGAAAGCGTCCTTCATTCGATGCCCTGGACGTGTTCCTAAAATGCGGTCTCCGCTTGAAAAAACGAATCACACGGTAAATGCACTTGGGGAAGTGGTTATTGGTGCTTCTGGCAAATTAAGGGTGTTCTTTTCCAGAAAAAAAAGAAAAAGGTCCTTTGGAGAGAGTCTTCTTAATTTCCTTGATTTTGCATGTTGGGTTTCTTGAAGGGAAGCACCCCCTGGGGCCTGTGCTCACGACAGAGCAGGACCAGAACGTCCTATATTTTATCATCCGAGCCTCGCCCCTTGAGGACAAAGGAGGACCTAGGACACAGGTGCTGCCGGCCAATGTGGTCGCCCCGAGCACAATGCAGGGTGCCGACCTGCCCTGCGGGCCCGTCTCTTCCACTGTTTCCTAGAATCACAGGCCTCGGGGCCCGCGGTCCTGTTCCCAGGCCACCACGGTTTAGGATCTGCTGGGACCTCGTGTCTGGCTTAGGAGTCTACTAGCTCAGCAAAGGTGGGGTGCAGGGGTCTCCCCGCAGTGTCTTTGTCAGAGGGAGCTGCAGGATCAGGAATGGGCACGGCCTTAAAACTGCTGATCCAAGCCGCCTTCCCTGCTCGAGCTAAATGAGTGTCCCCAGCAGCGGGCCCGGGCAGCGGCGGTGGCGTGCCTGGGGGCTCCCCGTGCCTCATCCGGTCAGGGACCACAGGGGGATCTGGGCTCTTCCAGCAGCTGCACCTGAGAAAGCCCCCCAAGGACTGCTGGCAGCCCCCCAAGGACTCTGCTGGCCCAGAGCCGGGCCCTCCCTTCCCACATCTGGATGAGAGAAGCCAACGGCTGACTCCGGCCAGGTTGGCCTGATGGGTCCCTCATGGGCCCCTTCCCTGAGACCTGCTACGAAGAGGTCAGCCCGCCCCGGGGCACGTCACAGGCGGACAGAGGCATGCCCTCAGCATGCTCCAAGCACTCCGTCTGTTTGGGTCAAGGACCACCCACCCGCATCCCAAGGGTCATGGACACTCCAGGGGGCGAGGCTGGGAGATTACGGGGCCTCCTGCTCAGCTCCACCGCTGGTCCCAGGGAGGGTCAGAGGGCCCAGCAGGGAGCCCCACACCGAGAGAGGACACCCCTACCGAGAACGAGCCCCTTGGTGGGAGTTGGGGGGCTGCTGTCTCCTCGCCTCTACTCTCGGCAGAGCTGGAGCCCACATGTCAGGTGGGTGGGATGGGGCTCCTGCCCCCTGCCTGGGGTAGGACCAGGCTTCCAGCCTGTGGGCCGCAGGCGTGGCCACCTGACGGCTTGGCTGGTGGAACGGACACAGTGAGAGCCCCCAGCCCCAGCGGAAGCCTCGAGGGCCGTTGCCAGCATCAGTGGGCTCTGTCCCCTGGGCCGTCACCATGAGGAGGGGCCCCAGGCAGAGGCTGTGCCTTTATCCCGGGTCTTAAAGCCAAGCCACCGAGACTGGCAGGTGGGCAAGAAGCAGAGCTCTCGTCGTAGAGCCCCAAGCGTCTCTGTGGTCCTACAGCGTGACCCGCAGGGCTGGAGGAGCAAGGGCCGTCATCGCAATGGATGCTCAGCTGTTGTCATGGGTCGGGAGGTGCTGCAAGCACGGCCGTGGGCTGCGCTCAAGCCGCTCACTCCCAGTGGGACCGGGGCGGCCCAGAGCCTGCTTCCGTCCCCCTGGAATGGGAGCTTCCCCTTGGGAGCCACCCTGACTCGCTGTCAGCGGAGACCGGGGTGGGGGACCCGTCCTGCTGCTGGGCTCTGGGCTAGGTGACCCGTCCTGGCCGAGCCCCCGAGCCTAGCTCCGGCGCCAGCCACCCCTGGGGAGAGGAGCAGCTTTGCCCTTTGGCGGCCTGGGAGGGGGAAGGTCCTCCGAGGGCCCAGCCGGCCTGCGGGCGGGGCAGCTATGCTCGCCTGACGCTGAGGATCTGAGGGCCGTGGTCTCTGTTGTGTAGTCTTCTCCGCTTCGTCTGGAACCACGCAGACACGGTCAGCTCCGGGCAGTCCTCATACGTGGACACCTGCCTCCGTGGGTCGGACAGGTCCCATCGGGGAGGTGGCGACACATGAGGGCGGGGGGGGATAGCCCTCCCGACAGGTGGATGCACCTCGGCCCCCCCAGCCCCCCGAGGCCCTGCCCGCAGCCGAGGCTCTGCAAGCAGCAGCTGGCTGGAAGATCTACCCGGAGAGGTGTGCGCCCTGGCCCGACGGCCCCCACCACGCTTCTTGGCACCACCCCAGGATGGCCCCGGGGCGGCGGGCGCACAGCCAGGCCGTCGGCGCACAGACCCCCTGAAAAATCACCTGGGAGCTGCGGGGAAACTGGCGGAGTCTTCTCTGCCCGTGAATAATTCATGAGGATGGAGGCCTTCCCAGGCCTGGTGCCAGCTTGTCCACCAGCTGAGGCCAAGTGACAGCCAGGGGGGAGGAGGAGGAGGCGGCGGGGGCAGGGCAGGACGGCGAGGGTCCGGGACGCTAGCTGTGGCCACGATCCAGTCAGTGACTCCTTGTTTAGGGAAGTCTGGTTACGGTTCCTGGGAGTGAAATGCTGCCCTGGGGACTGCGGGGGCTGTGACAGCCGCCAGGCCCCTGCCCCCACCCTGTGTTGGGGCCCTGGGGTCTCGGGGTCAGGCGGGGCGGCCCAGGGCTGCATGGAGCGCAGAGAGACCCCACCCACCCCCCAGGATGCATTCCAGACGCCGTTGGGTTTTGTTTTTCCCATTCTTGGCTTCTTTCATTACTTTCCAATCAAAAGCTTCATTTAAAAGCACACTCTGGACTCTGCGGGGAGCAAAGAGGTCAGTGGCGGGCGGAGCGCAGAGGACCTGGAGAGCAGAGAAGCCGCTCCGCATGGCACCGCCACGGTGCACACGGGTCATCAGACTGTCGCCCGAACCCGCAGAACTCACAGCACCGGGAGCGAGGCTGACGTCAGCCATGGCCCCTGCGTGGTGATGACGTCAGCAGGCCCGTGGATCTCCAAGTGGCGGGTGTGCTGCTGTGCTGGGGGCGGGGGGAACGGGAAATCTCTGTACTGTGCTCGGTCCTGCCAGGAACCTACAACTGTTCTCAAAAATGAAGTCTTTTTTTTTTTTTTTTTTAAAAAGCATAGGTCTGAAAGTCCTTCCAAATGCATCTTTCCCTAAAAATTCAAAGGTATGTTCATTATTAAAATACCATAGATTTATTTTAATGTTTAAGTCTTTGCAACATCCCTGTGACTGTGTGATTTGTTTTCGCTCTACTGGAGGAGAGAAAGAAGCATAAGGGGCCCGAACATGGGCACTCGTGTCCTTGGGGTGAGTGAGGTCAGGGGTCTGGCTCAGCTTCCTGGAGGCTCCCCGACACTCTCTTCTCTCATTCTACCTTCCACCCTTCCAGAAGCTTCCCTGACTGCTGGATCGCTCAGGGCCTGCACAGCAGCAGATCCAGGCTTTGTGGGCATGAAGCTTACACACTTTGGGGCCCCATTCCAAGACAAAGGATCCAGAATCATAACCACAAAATGTAGGTGCAAAAGGGCCTATTTGGAATGAGAAAAGAAATCACAGCAAAGGATGATATTTTAAATTCCACGTACACCACAAAATCAAGGAAAATTATTGATCACTCGACAAACCTGTGTCATTCCCCTTTTTTTTACTATATGTCAACCAGATGCTGTGATGGTCTCTTCAGGTGGCAATGTTACAACACTGTAGCATTTCCCATTGAATAAACATTGCCTATAGAGAGAATAAAAAGATAATTCAAGGTTTCCTATTGCATGGTTGATCAAAGTTTGTTTCTAATTATTTATAGAAAAGCTTCTTGAAATAAGTCAATCACAGAGAGAGACAATTATCATATGATCTCACCCATTTGTGGGATTTAAGAAACAAGACAGAGGACCAAAGGGGAAAGGAGAGGAAATAAAACAAAGTGAAATCAGAGAAGGAGACAAACCCTAAGAGACTCTTAACTCCAGGAAACAAATAGAGCCGCTGGAGGGGAAGGGGTGGAGGAAGGGTCACTGCGGGATGGGCATGAAGGAGGGCACGTGATGTCATGAGCACTGGGTATTGCAACTGCTGAATTGCTAAATTCGACTCTGAAATTAATACTCTATGTTAATGAATTGAATTTAAATAAAATTAAATTAGGGAAAAAAAGAAAGCTTCTTTACTGATGATGTCGAGCATATTTTCAGGGCAATCAAACTTAAGGAATCCTCTGGCTGCATTCCCAAGCTCACTCACACACTTCCAGGACCAGGACCCAGTGGACGTGCTGGCGTCCAGACCCAACCTCTCACCCTGAGGTCTGTGTGACGTGGCCACTGGGGTCAGGCCGCCAGAGGTAGGAGTTTCCAGATGGTCACAACTTAGGTATGTGGCCCAGAGGTGGGCGTGAGCCACCACTATAGACATCCACTACACCCAAGCTAGACATGGCCCCAACTCTGTGCCCTCCAAATTTCTGTGGCTCTTGCAAGGCCCCAGAGGGAGGGGTCCGGACTGGAGAGAGCGAGGTTGTAACCGGTCGTGGCTGGAACGTCTCACTTTTGCAAAGCTTATGACGGCTCCAAAGGAGCCCAGGTCCATGCTCCCTGGGGTCTGTGGGTGGTCCATTGTGGGTATGTCATGACAGGACCCGTCAGTCCAGGACGCTCTCAGGAAGTGCCACTCTCATCCCCCTCCTGGCGTCCCTTGAACAAGGGTGACAGTCACCCACACAGAGCATGAGAAGCTGCCCTCCGCCCCTGAGAGCGATGTCCCCCATTGTTGTGCCCCAGCAGCAGAATGTCACCAGTTACCCAGGGTGAGAGGGGAAGGATGTGAGCAGGTGCTGAATGGAGCTGGAGGGCCTTCAGGGGCCTGTCACCCCAAGCTTGGGGACAGCGTCTGAGCCGAGGCGGGCCTCCTGCATATGTAGAAAGGTGGGTGAGATGCAGTAAGTCCTGCCATCAAAGTGGCGGGCATGGTGCCGGCATGAGGGGACCGGGGGTTTCTTCCCTTCCTGCCCCAGGCTTGTCAGCAACAGCCACCCTCCTTGAGGAGGAGGAGGCTTTCTTCCCCTCCATCCCACAGGGCCTCGCTCTGTCAGCCCCACCCACTGCAAAGGCAGACCCTGAGCAGGTGGCGGTCCCACCTCAGTCCCCGTTGCCCCATGTGCTCCCCTGGGTCCGCTTCGGCAGCTGGGGGAAAGCTATCCCAGCGACACAGCAAAACGAACACGTGCTCTTTTTAGAGCATCCACCTCTGTATTCAATCAACAAACACAGTGTGGCTTCCCTGTGCCAGTCCCAGTGGTACAGCAGTGAGCACAGCAGATACCACCCTCCTTGGGAGCAACCAGAGCAGATATCGACCCCAAAATAGAACACACGCATGCGCACAGACACAGAAACATCTTTTCCAGCTGTAATGAGCAGGTGCTCAGGGGCCTGGTGTTGGGGGATGGGGTGGTTAGTCACATCTTCCCAGGGACTGACCCTGGAGGTCACAGGATGGGGTCCAGCTGGCTGGAGACCAGGTGTGGTGGGGGCAGAGGGTGTAGGAAGGGGAACCCACACTGGGCATGTCAGGAGCTAAAAGGCTGGTGACCAGAGGGCAGAGAGAAGCCCATCATGTGGGGCCCCGAGGGGCTTTCCCACAAGCAGGGCGTCAGGAGGCTCTGATCCGCCTTTTAGGACGTTGGCAGAGCTGCTGTGTGGACGTGCTCAGAGGTCAGGGAGCTCCATCCTGCGTGCCCCAGCTGAGAGGGCTCCAGAACACTCAGGGGAGGACGGTCAAGGCCTGGCCAGGTGTCAGCAGCGCAACAGGAGAGCGCACAGACTTCCATCCGTGTGGCTTGGTCTGTCCTGGGTGGTGGGTGAGGAAGAGGAAGGGACCAGGCCATGTCTCTGCTTCTGGAACAGCAGGCTGAGAAATGGGCAACGGAGCCCTCGTCAGTCACAACAGGTGAAGTCAGGCTAAGGTAACAAATAGTCCCAAGGCCTCCGAGGTTCAGGGCCCCCATGTTTATCTCTCACCTGTGGGACATGCCCATCCCAGTCGACCCTCCCAAAACATGCGGTCTCCATGGCAGGGAGGCTGGGGGAGACTCGGGAGAGGTACAGACTTCTACAGGCTGTCCCCTGGCAGTCACATGTCACCCCACTCACTCCTGTTGGCCAGATGAGTCCCACCATGATGGAAGCCAGATGGAGACTGGAGCATTTGGATAGGCCGCCCCTGGGGCTGGTGGGAGGAGACAACTCCAGTCTGTCTGGGACATTCAGGGGAGGGGTGCTGAGTGGACTGACCCCAAGGAGGCCGGTCAGAACTGGGAACCCCCAGGCCCCGACAGCCACAGCCAAAGCTGCAAACCCAGATCCCAGATTTAGAAGCAGACAGGGATTTGAGTTGGCCAAAGACTCAAAGTAGGAGCCAAACAGCAAAAGGGATGCCAGATGAGGAAATTGGGGTTTGCTCTTCTGTTGTCAACGTTGTCTGGTTTTTAGGATAGAGAAGGACCCTACCCCCTGAGTGGACCGACGTGATGAGCCCCTTGTTTAGCTTCCTAACAGAGAAAAGAGTGTGCACCTCTGGGGGAGGGCAATACTCACCCCACTGTCTGCAGTTCTTTTAACCATAACACCCAGAAGACAATAACAGGTTATGAGACACAAGAGGAAGTAGGAAAATGTGACCCTTAATCAAGAGGAAAAATTTGGCACGAGGAGCAGACTCACACATGACCCAGATGTTAAAGTTATTGAACAAGGACTTTAGAATAACTATTACAAATATGTTAAAGAATTTGGAGAAACATATAAAATGAATTAAGGGCTGGAGAATTTCAACAGAGAAATGGAATCTCTGAAAGGGAACAAGAGGCCCTCTATAGCTGAAAACTCGGGGGTCTAAACCCAAGGATTTGTTGTAAGGGCATGAGAAAGAGTGAAACCAGAAGAAAGAGTGAGACACAAAACAGCATTCTGGACACGTGCTCGAGTAACAGAGACTACCCATGAATGCGAGGCATCACATGTTCAGGCGCTAGATTTACGTGAGTTCCACAATACGGTTTGGGCAAACACAAGTCAACGGAAATTATCCAAAGTGAGGCATAGACAGAAAAGAAGTGGGGATAAAAGGACAGAATTTAGGGGCATAGGAGATAATCACAGTCTATCATCCATGCTTCCGTGTAATCGGCATCTCAGAAGGAGAAGAGATTGAGAATGGGACAGGATAAATATTTGAGGAGATGATGGCCAGGGATTTTTCCAAAACTCATAAAATACATCACTCCATCATCCATAGATTTAAGAAACTTTAAATTCTGAAGAGGATAAAGGCAAAGAAAACCATGCCCAGGCACATCATAGTGAACCTGCTAAGAGCTAAAAATATAGAGAAAACCTTAGAAGCTTCCAGAGAAAACAAGACGTTGCCTCCTGGGGAAAGAGTGGTAAGAATGACGAGTGCCTTCCAGTTAAGAACAAGAGAAGCCAGAGACAATTTAATACACCTTCAAAGTGCTGACGGAAAGAACTTTCAACCTAGAATCCCATACCCAGTGGAAACATCCTTCCAGAATGAATACAGGAATGAGCAGAGAGGCCTACACAACCAAAAGCCACCGGAGGAAGCTCTTGAGGCTGCGGGGAAGTGATCCCAGCTGTGAGCATAGATCTGTAGAAAGGCAGAGACAGAGCACCAGAAAAGTCTGGGAGAGAGGGATGGAGGATGAAAGAGAGGGTGGGACGAATGAAGAAGCAACAGTAAGGTGGAAGGTCCGAAGCCGACCATATCACTGATTACATTAAATGTAAGTGGACTAAACTTTCTAGTAGAAAGACAGAGCCCATCAAAGTGGATAAGAAAATCAAGGCTTGGGACACCCTTTGGCTCAGGTCATGATCCCAGGGTCCTGGGACTGAGTCCTACATCCTGCTCCTTGCTCAGTGGGGAGTTCGCTTCTCCTTCTGCTCTTGCCCCCTGATCTCACTCTGTCTCTCAAATAAGTAAATAAAAATTAAAAAAAAAAAAAAGAAAGAAAGAAAGAAAATGAAGACTCAACCGTATGCTATTGCTGAGAGACACAGGTTCGATATTAGCACCCAGAGATTGAAAGTAGAGGATGGGGAAAGACACAGGGTCAAACTGTAAGCATAAGAAAGTGGACGGGGCTGTGTAGACGCCGGGCACGTCCACTTCAAGACAAGAGCATCACCCCAGCTAAAGATGGATGTTTCTACATGAGCAAGGGGTCGAGTCGTCAGGGAGATGAGGGAGAGGAAGTGCTCAGGATGTTTGCAGGGATGTTTGCAGGTGCAGGCAAAGGGCCTGCAGGCAGTTTGCAGATGACAGAAAGAATGAGTGATGTGGGTCAGAGTCCCAAGGAAGGAATGAGGAAGAGACACAGAGAAAGACTAGCAGGTGAGGACGAGCATCCCAAGGCAGAGAGCGGGTCAGCAGGGGGCTTGAGCAATAACTGTGGTCTCGTTAACCAAGTGTGTACCAAGGTCGTGGGAGAGTGGGGTAGGTGGTCCACGGATGGGGTCCTCGCTCGTTGGTCGTAAATGAGCAAAAGGAGGGAGGATGCCACAACCCAGTCCCATAAGCCCTCTGCAAATGCTAATTGGAACCCACTGTATCCAGCGAGGGCCAGGGGCTGGGACCAGGGTCCACCCGGATTCTGATTCATAAGCTGAGTCCCTCCAGCTCCAGGCCACATGCAGGGAGGAGCCCACCTGTGCTGTGTGACCTCGGATGAGCCCCAGCCTCCCTGGGCTTTGGTTTTCTCTACTGGGTACTGGGGTGCTTCCCCCAGCTGGAATGATGCCCGGGTGGCTCTAGGTGCCCCAACAGCCTTTGATCCCATCAGGGAGGTCTGAGCCTGCCACTCAAATGGCTCATCTAGGAAGAAGGCCTCCCGCATCCTGGGACAGCCCTGGTCGGGCCGTGAGGCAGGTTAGGCTCACCTGGACCCAGGTGGGTAGGCTTCGTGGGAGCTGGGCAGGCAGTTTAGATGGGGCAGAGAGTGACAGCGGAAACACGCGTGGCAGCTCGGCGCTTGTGTAAGGGGAAAGCCTGGTTCTGTGTGGCCCCGGGGGCTGCCTGCTGGTGGGCGGACCGGGTGCTCTCTGGTCAGCCCCCAGCCCAGCCGGCCACCCACAGGCCAGACTGTGGACGGCTCCGAGGGGTCCTGCGGGGCAGTCCAGGACAAGCCTTGCGGCCCTCCTCCCCCACGCACACCCTTCCCCTCTGTAGGCCGCCTGGACCGTCCCAGGGCTCAACCAGGCCGTTGGAGAAGCATCAGAGAAAGCAGCCGCATAGGCAGGGGCGTGCTGACCCCGCGTGCAGCCACCACCCGCTCCCTCTCCAGGGGACCCGATCTCGGGAGGCTGGGGAGCTCCGAGCTCCGGGGTGTCTCAGGGGCAGATGCGGAAGAGACAGGTCACTGAATGCAGAGACCCAACCCCATGCCAGCCAGGAGTGGGGGGCAGGAGGGTGGGGTGGTCGGCAGGATGAACCCCCAGCACAGCACTGGGTGGAGGAGCATGGGCTGCCCCTCCTCTATTTATCGGGAATAACAGGGTCCCCAGGGTCAGGGCCGGGGACACCTAGCAGAGGACGGGGGGAACGTGTCCCCTGCACCCTGCAAGTCCGTGATGGCACTGGTCACCGGCCCACATCCAAACACACTGTTGGAGGTGGGTTTGGAGGGACACGGGCGGGAGAATGGGGCAGAGCCGTGCCCTTGCGTGGCTGGCAGCCAGGGAGGGAGCTTCTAGGACAGGCAGGGCTGCCGTGGTCCTGGGGAGTCTGGGCGCAGCCCCACGGAAGGGCTGGCTGCCGGGAGGAGGGGTGGCTGCGGCCCCCAGGGCCCCCCAGGGTCCCCCAGGGCACTCTCCTGGGGATGCCCCCGCCAACCTCAGGGCCGTCCTGCCCGAGAGGCTGCCAGCCGCCTGGGCCTGCCCGCTCACTGCTGCGCTGCGGGCCTGCGTGGTCGCCGGGACGGGCACCGCGATCGTGGGGCTCCCGGGGCAGCGGGGCCCACCGTGCCGGCCGCTGGATTCAGGCTCCGCGGGAGTCGGCCCCGCTCAGAGGCCGGCCAGGCTTTCACTGTGTGTCGGTCACCCGGTCACTCAGGTCACTCGAGGGCAGGAGACAGATGCCTAGCCTCAGGGCATGCCAGGGGGATTCGTCTCCCTGCAAAATTTAACTGGGAGTCGCTAAAAAAACTCATTAGGGCAACACTCCTAAAAGTCAAAATTAATTCAAAATTCATAGTGAACAAAATATCGAACTTTTCAACAAAGGCAGGCTCCTGCCCGGCTGGTGCTGCCCTTCATCGCGGGGGTGGGGGGACTGCATCCCCCCCATTTTCCCAGTGACCAGCCCGCCCCTGCCCCCCGGGAGTGGGGAGCTCTGCTTCAGGGGAATCCCTGCCAGGAAGAGAGCGGGCTTCCTGGGCTTCCTTCCCAGGGAAACGACGTTCCAGGGATGTGGTGAGGAAATCCCTCCTCCCGGGGCTTTCCCGGAGCGCGGGGTGCAAGTGCGGGGCTGACGGGCCCCTCTGCCCTCTCTCCCCGCTGGACTTGGCTCCCGGGGTCCCCCCCAACCGGAGGCCACGCTTCCTGTGCACACCGAGCGGGCAAAGTGGGCGGTGGGTGATGGTTGACCCCAGGGCTCCCTCCTCACACATCGCCCTTGGAATGATTATTTGGGGGGAAACAAGAAGGAAAGCAGCTTCGGGGGCATCTGGTTGCATTTTCTTTATTCAAAGTCGTTGCAGCCTCCAGCGAGGTCGGGGAGATCTGAGGCGCAGGTGGCAGCTGCCTCCAGGCTCCTCCGGCGGGGAATGGCCTGGAAAGTCCCTCCCAAGGGCGACCGCTGGCCCTTGACGTGCGGTGGGGGTGGCTGTGCGGCCCACGGGCCTGACGACAACTTCCTTTAAACCCGGTCACTTGAGGGGTTTAGTCCAGACACGGTTTGCAGGCGTGTAGACAGAGCTTACGATTCAAGGCAGGGGCAGCCCGGGGGGCTCAGCGGTTCAGCGCTGCCTTCGGCCCAGGGCGTGACCCTGGGGTCCTGGGATCGAGTCCTGCACCGGGCTCCCTGCATGGAGCCTGCTTCTCCTTCTGCCTGTGTCTCTGCCCCTCTCTCTGTGTCTCTCATGAATAAATAAAACCTTAAAAAAATACATTCAAGGCAGGGATGGAAGGGGGTGTCCCTGGAGGTGCGGGAGCTGGCCTTGGGAGCCTGGGAGAGCTGCCGTGTCAGGGCCCTCGGGAAGAACACACGTGCACACACGCACACGCATGCACAGGCCGTGCCCATGCCACACTTGGTCCCAGAACTGAGCAGCTGAGAGCCTCAAGCGTTGACTACCTTACACGGTCTCCGTGGCTCGGGGATTCGGGGATCCTGCAGACTCAGGGTTTATCATGAGCCTGCAGCTAAGATGTCAGACAGGATTGCGTCATCGGACGGTGTCACTGGGGCTGGAGGGTCTGTTCTCCACACGGCGGATTCGCGCGGCCGCGGGTGAGAGGCCACGTGGCAGCTCCCGGAGCCACCTGCAGCGGGGTGGCGGGCTCCACCAGAGCAAGTGGCCTGGTGTCCGGGGTCACATACCGTCGTTGCACGGAGCAGCCCAGCCCCACAGAGGCACGAACACCGGGAGTGGGGGCCCCGGTGTCGCCCCGGGAGCTCGTGGCAGCCCGGCGAGCATTGGGACCGTGAGCGGGATTATGAGTGAGGTTCTTACTGGAAGCCCTGGAATTGGTCCCCGAGGGTGCAAATGGCAGTGGCGCCGAGCACCCCGACGCCCTCCCCACACCACCACCACCACGCACCCATCCTGAGGGGCCTCCAGGGACCCAGACCTCCCTCTATGGTGACCCAGCAGGGCAGACACCCACAAGCGAGGCCCGGGGCATCCGAGCTGCTGGCGCCTGAGGGTGGGGGGCCACCCGGAGGGTGAGGGACAGACACGCCTGCACACGCCCCTCCGAGCCTCGTCTGTCGCAGCTTCGCCCCAGGTTCGGGGGACACTGGGTGGGATGAGAAGCTGCTTTAGATGGTGGAACAGCACTGTGACAGCCCAAAGCCCCGGGCGGCGTGGAGTCCCCACAGGGGAGGGAGGGCAGAGCGTGCTTGGATGGCGCCCTGGGCCCTGACGGAGCCGTCCCGTGTTCACGCCGAGCTGGGCTCCGTGAGCATCGTGCAGCCGTGGGCTCCGCGGCACCCACAAAGCAGGGAGGCCTCTCTTGCCCTTGATGGGGACAGAGGGCCTTGGAGGCAGCCAGCTCCAGGTGACGGGAGGCGCAGGGGCCCACGGGCCACGAGCACGGAATCCACGAGCACGAAATCTGTTTGAACTCCGCTCCCATCCCTGACAATGGGTTGGTCCTGTTAACATTTATGCAGGGAAGTCATTTTATTTTATTTTATTTTTATTTTTATTTTTTTTAGGGAAGTCGTTTTAATGCACATTCTCACAAAGACCTAACTCCCCTCTTGCAGACTCTGGGACCTGGTGATTTGGGAGAGTGACTCAGATGAACTTAAGGAGAAAATCTGTTGGCTTCCATACTGCATCACCCGGAGCAGCTTCAGGCATGGCTGGATCCAGGACCCCAAGTGATGACCCCATGGCTCTGACCCCACCAAAGCTGGCGCTGGGGGTCCTGTCTGGGATGACCGTGGCAGACTGTCCGGCCTCCGTTTCGCATTTTCCATCCCACTGTTGCCAAAGTCAAGCTGTGTAAGCCTCCCGTTTGGAATCGGAGTTGAACAATGCCTCATTGTGAGCCGGGCCTCAGGGGCACGGAAAGCCTGCCCACCCCTTCCTCCTGTCAGTTGTGCGGCAGTTTAATCCTTCATCTTGAGGCCACCAGAGGAGGAAGGGCCAGACCTGGGCAGCTCAGAGCTTTCCCAAACGTGACCTTTGTCACTTTATCATTTCCCCAGAGCCCGTGTGCTCCCCTCTCTAAGGCCAAGAAGCCTCCCTGGGGAGGGGACAGTTGCTGGTCAAGAAAGATTGTACCCAGCTGTGCGCTGGTGCAAGGGGCTGCGGGTATAGACGCACTTAAAATGCCCAGCACCCCTGCGAGGAGCTCACTCACCTGCTGGGGACGCTGCCTGGCTTCCCTCTCCCATCTGCCAGGCAGTGACCCTCTCCTTCCCGCGGGCTGACCTCACCCAGGATAAGGACGGACATGTACGGCATCCGCCAGCCGCACTGGCCGCCTGGGGTGTGCACATGACCCAAGCCATACCTTGAGAACCCTGCTCTGGGACATGATTACACAGTGACCACAAAATCGGCCTCTTCCCACTCGGAGCTGCTAGCTTGGCAGGAGGTGAAGGTGGGAGGTCGAAGGGCACCTCCAGCCCATGGGGACAGAGGTGACACCCAGAACGAAGTCAATAAAACGCAAGCAGAACCAAGACATGGAGAGACAGGTAGAGCTGTGAGGCTGTGATTTGGGCTCCTGGATCCAGCCAAGCCTGAAGCAGCGCCTGGGAGATGTAGTTAGGGTAAGCCAATGAATTCCCTTTTTTTACTTATGTTCATTTGAATGGAGATTCTGAGCCAAGACAGTCCTAACTAATGAAGAGAGACCAACGCTCAGTTTGGGGGGATGCAGAGCCACTGTGGGAACAAGGGGAAGGGCAGTGCCAGGTCTTGAAATGGGGACGGGTACCCAGGAAGGGGTTCTCAGGGTGACCCGGCAAGAGGGTGCATAAGAGGGAGGCTGGGGGCGGCTGTCCCAGGCCGGGGTGGAGGCCAGCTGTGCAAAGCCGAGAGGTGGGCCCCTGCGGTCACCTCCTTCCATCGCGGAGCACCCCAGATTCCACACGCGAGGACACACGCCCATGGTGACCAGGCATGGTGTGCAAATCAATCCTTGGCCTGCATGTCCTCCCAGCAGCCTGATGGGATCCCGCAGGCAGCCTCTCTCCCCACACCCCGCCCACGGGCTGACCCCACCCCCAGAAGACACTGCCCTGTGTCCTGACCCCGAGTCCCCATTTAGGGAGATCTCTCCACCCCTCTCCTTACTCCACCTTCCCCGTCTCTCCAAACTCTCCAGACAGCACCCCAGCCTCCAGCCTGGGAACCCCAGAGCCTGCCTGTCTCCAGGGCACAGTCTGTACCCTAGGGTAGGGGCGGGGAGGGCCCCAAAGCCTCAGGGAGGCTGCAGAGGGCTCCTGGCATCCCAGAGCCAGGCGGGGGGCCGGGCGGGACTCCTGAAAGCCACACCGGCCTGGGCAGGGGGTGGGCTCAATGCCCAGGGTGGGCGCTGCCTGGGCAGGCTAACTGGGTGCCTCCACCCCAGGTCACGCGTAGGCGCTGGCAGCCGAGGCTTCCCAAGCCCAGCGCAGCCAGGGTGAGCGGGGAAGCTCGTCATGGCTCTGCACCCGATGAGTCACCCCGAGAGCACCTGCCCAGGGCGGAGGGGCCTCCCCCTGCACTTTCGGTCCGTCCCCTCAGGAGACAAGGCTGGGGAGGTGAGCCCAAGTCATTGTCTGAGTCACTCTCAAGTGTCCCGTCTCACCAGAGCGATACTTGGACGGGCCTGGAAGCCAGGGCTGGCGGGAGCACGGCAAGGTCCCCTAGAGCCCTCCCTGCGGGGTGGGGCCTGGCTGGGGGGGAGCCGGGGAAGGTGGGTGCCCCCAACCTCCGCAGAGTACTCCTGCAGCCTCCCAAGGCCCAGGTGCCCAGAAGGATCCTGACGCTCGGAGGCAAGCCCATGGCTCCGGGGCTCTCCCCCAGGATAAGCAAAGGAAAAGTTACCTGGGGCTCAAAGTCAAGGATGAAATGTCCCCAGAAGAGGACTCGTGTTTACACAAAAACTCCGATAACTCGGCCTGCGACCCAGCTCTGTGCCCCGAGGCCGAGGCCGGGGAGAGGGCCCTGAAGGCCGGCCCCACAGCCTCCAGGGCACACGCAGTGAGCGGGCACCCCAAGGGGCCGGGGCAGGGGTGGCGCTTCCTGGGACCCCGAGCCGGGGCGGAGCATCCCCCCACCCCCCCGGGCTCTGCTCACCTGCAGGCCCTTCTCTGAAGCAGGCCTTTGTGATAATATTTGACAATAAACCAAGGCTGGGAGGAGCCCTGTTTGCAGTAAACCTGCACTTCCTTCTGCCTGGATCCACAGGACTCCTCTGGGCCCGGGTGTCTGTGTCTGCGGCAGAGACGCCGTCAGGCTCCACCCGCCTCGTCCGGGGCTCAGCGCGGCCGGAGGGAGGGTGGCTGCCCCCGGCGCCCTGGCCTGGCTCTCCCGAGGCTCCCGAGCCCTGAGCACCGGCCCTGCTCAGCGGGCACACGCAGGGCCCGGCGGGGAGAAGCCCCTGCGGACGGCGAGAGCCGGGCCCAGGCCAGAGGGCCCCCGGCACGGGGACCGGGAGGGGGGGCAGGAGCTGGTCGGCCCGGGCCCTCCCCGCACACAGGGCACAGGACGAGTGCCCTCCTCCTGCTGAGGGCCTGCTTCCTCAGCCTGCACTGCGGGGAGACGTCACCTCCCCCCGGCCACCTCGCCCCCCAGTCACCCCTCCCCCCCGGTCACCTCTCCCCCCCGGTCACCTCACCCCCGGTCACCTCTCCCTCTGGTCACATCAGCCAGCATGAGACACCCTTCTGCCGGGAGCTCGCCCACTTAGCCTGTCCGTCAAGGGCGCTGTCCCCAGGCCTCAGGAGCCTGACCTGGAGTCCCGCGGGCCAGAACAAGTAGGGAGATGGGTTTCTGTGCCCGCATGCATGCCAGTCTGCACGTGTGTGTGCACGTGTGCGTGTGCGCGTGTGCATGTGCCTGTGCGCGTGTGTGCCTGTGCACGTGTGTGCCCGCACAAACACACATCACAGAGCAGCCCGCTGCAGCTGAAGCTGTCCGGCCGCCCAGCCCCCCTCTCTGTTCCCTGGCCCCGTCATAGACGCCGCTGGAGCAGATGCATCCCCTTGGGGTGAAGCGGAGGGGCCGGGCTGCGGGTCCCACGGGGACGTGGGGTGCAGCCCCAGCACAATGCCCTCCTTCCTGCAGGCTGAGCCCCAGGGTTCAGCTGCCTCGTCCGGGGGCCTCCCCACTGGGTGGGCGTGAGGGCAAGTCACCCCGAGCCAGCCAGCAGCTCGCCGAGGGTGTCCGGGGGACAGGGGTTTGCAGGGGGTCCCGCACCCGCCAACACCAGGGCTGGGGTGCCTGCTGCCCCTAGGGGTGGCGGCCCTGCCGCAGCTCCTCCCCCCGCCCTCCCTGGGAAGCCCCTGCCATCCTGCCGCACCCTGGCAGGGCTATGTCTCCAGCCGCCCTGGGCTCCGGGGAGCCCCGGAAGAAGCCTTTCCTTCTGGAGCGACGATCACCAGTGTTTTCAGGACCACCTCCCAGGGGCAGACGGGCCCCACTCACCACATCCTGCCCCCTCTCTTGGCCCATCTGTCACCTCTGCCCCACGCCCCATCCCAGGTGACCCAGGTGACCCGGTCTGCCCCCTCAGGACTCTGCGGCTCCTCTGCCGCGGGACCCTCGGCATGGGGAAGCCCAGGTGTGGCGTGATCATGGGGTGCAGCCCCGAGACGCCCCCACGGCTCTCCCGGCAGCCCAGAGGTCTCCGTGTGTCCACGGATCCCGCCGCGGGGGGCTGGGGGCCCGGCCCCCCTCCCCAGGGGCCCGAGCGCCCGCTGTCCCCACTGCCGCCTTCCACACGCCGGGCGCTTGTGACTTTCTGCCACGTGGGAAACCACTTCCTCCTGGTGTTTTCATTTCCCTTTTTCCCAGGGAAGGGAAGACCACGGGCCGTCACCCAGCGCAGCCGCGTTCCCAGGCCCGGGACGCCCGGCTCGGAGGGGGCCAGGCACCCAGGGGCAGCAGGGGCTCTGGGGATTCAGTGTCCTTCTTACGTACAGGCCGAGAGAGGTGTCGCCGACCCCCGGAGGGGAAGGACTGCGGGCGGGGAGCGGCTGGGGAGTCTGGCTGCAGGGGTCCCAGAGCCCCGGAGCAGGGCTGGGGAGACCCATGGTGCGGCCTCCCCGCCCCGTGGCCTTCCCGCAGCCTCTGCCCCAGGAGGACGCCCTCCCCTCGCCCTCCGCAGGTCACCCCAGCACAGCTGATGGGTCCCACTGGCCAGCCCGTGCACCCAAGCACACTGAGGCAGGCACCCTTACCTGAGCCCGCCCCACTGAGGCTGGGGAGGTGCTAGGGCCCCAACTGGGGGCCACCCTGCCGACTGGCCCCACACCCAGTTCTCTGAACCTCGCAGCAGCCAGCTCTGCTTACCCAACAGCTCCACGGGATGGAAGCAGAGGGAGGGGTGCCCTGTGTCCCCCCGGGGTCGAGCCCTTGATGCCAAGCCTGGGCACATCTGGACCCCTCCCATGGGAGGGCACAGGACCGGGCCGGGCACCCAACTGTCCACAGTCGGTTGGAAGGGGGAGCAGGGGTCAGCAGGGAAGGGGGGCCGTTGTGTCTCTCTAAAGATGCCCCTGCCCCCCACGCGCGGGAGGAGGAGGGGCCCTTCCCTCGGGAAGCTGCATCAGCACCGGACAACAGGGGCCCGGAGCGTGGCGAGGGCAGGGGATGGGGACCCCAGAAACGGGATGGAAGCTCCCCGCCCAGGAGTCCCTGTGACCGGACGCTGGAGGCCTTTACCCTTCAGAGGCAGGGCCTTGCCTGTGTTGGCCTCCGTGTGTGCTCTCCGGGGCTGGGGAGGCAACGCCACAGACTGGGGGGGGAGCCTAACACCCCCAATTTACCCTCTCATGGCCCTGCCGTCTGAGCAGGGCCGCGCCAGCTCCAGAGGCTCTAGGGCAGGGCCAGTCCTGCTGCACCTGCTGCCCTGGCGCTCCCGGCCTCCCGGGCCTGTGGCCACGGCACACGCATCTCTGTCCGCCTGCTTCCCTCCACATGTGTCCAAAGTCCCCTCTTCTTGTAAGGACACCAGTCCTATGGGATCAGGGTCCACCCTGGTGATCTTAGCTCAACTTGGGAGACAGGCCAGGGACCTTGAGCAGGGCAGGGGGTGGGTGCCGGGCCGAGCGAGCCCCGGGGGCACAGGCTGCGGCTCCAGCTCAGGGTGACGGGCTGTGTGCGCCCCATGGTTCACCTCAGGAGCCTGTTGCCCCACTTGCGACCCCGTGGGGACAAAGCTTCTGTGCTTGCAGCCTCCTCCACGGGTGACACTGAGGCTCTGGCCCTCTGAGCTGCAGGAGGAGCTTCGGGAGGGGAAGGGGAGGAGAGTCTGGCTTGGAAGGGGCCGCAGCCCAGCCTCCGGGCGCCTCTGCACCTGCAACTCCCACGCCAGCTGCTGCCAGCCCAAGCGAGGGAGAAGGGACCCCAAAACAGCACAGAAGGGAGGGGTGAGCAAGGCGATGGCCCTGCCAGCACCCCTTCCCTGTCCTGTCCGACACCTCGCCACAGACCGTGGCAGCCCCAGGCAGTGACCCAGGCTCCGAGGGCTTCCTCTTGGTGGGGGTGACGTCCCTGGGGTGTGCGTGGTGGGGGCGTCCCCTCTCCCACCGCGGGACCTGGCTTGGCACTCCGTTCAGACGCAGCTCCCCTGCCCCATCCAAGCCTCACTGACCCCCCGCCCGGCCCCACCCTGGCCACCAGCCTGTGTGACCAGCCACGCACTCTCGGCACCAACCCCACCCCTTGGAACTGTACGTGACTCCTGACCCCGCGGCCTCGGGGTGGGGGGCGGTGGCTGTGGTGGGCAGCAGCTCGCCCCCCTGGCTGCCCCTGACCCTCCCCTGCACCACCTGCCAGGTCTGCAATCACTCGGGATCCCCGGTGGCCAGTGCCACGCCACACCTGCGAGAGGCGATAATCACCACCCAACCCAGACAGGCCAAGATTACTGGGCCGTCATGCCTATTTCAGGAGAATTAATTATACCCCGTCCGGAGAGGGAAGTTGCCCCTGAGGTGTCTTCAGTGCCTGGGCCCGAAGGCGGGGGACAGCCTGCCTGCAGCCCCGGCCCGGAGAGAGGGTGGGCAGGCCCCCCAGGAGCTGTAGGCGTGTGGAGGGCTCCTGGGTGGTGGCCGGCAGGGCTCCAGGCCCTTCCAGCTGGCTCCCACCTCCTCCATCCATCCATCACCCCCTACGCCGGGAGTCCCCATCCAAAGCCAAGACTCCGGGCCAGCTCACTGCCAGCAGGATCCCTGGCCGGGGCTGGTGGGAGAAACTGGCTGGCGCAGGTGTCTTTGGGCAACTCTGCACCTTGAGGTGCCCAAGCTCGGGGATGGCTGCCCCAATGCTGATTTGGATGGTTGGACGCACCCCAGGACCCCTTTCTTTCCCCCACGAGCTCTTTGGGGTCTTCTGATCAGCCAGTGAGAGGACACGGACAAGCAGTGCATCAAGGCCCCAGGGCTGGAAGTGGGGCTCAGCTGACCTGGGCCCAAAGCCCCAGCCCCAAGCTTCTGCCCGGTGGGAACTGACACCTTGGCCGCCAGGCTGCACATCGTCAGGGAGAAGCTTCTGTAGGAGGAATAACAAACAGCAGCTCACGCTGGCCCAGTGTCCCCCCGGGTCACACTCTGCTCATACGTGCCTGGACGCCCCCCTCCCCGCCGACAGCCTGGGGCGCGTGCTGCCATCAGCCATGTGGCAGGTGGAAGAAAGGGCTGGAGAGGCTGCAGCCTCGCTGGGCCACGGAGCACGGCCAGGGACCTGCAGCCTCCAAGCATGACCGGCCGGCTGCTCCAGTCCCATCTGAACAAGCAAAGTCCCCCAGATGGACACGGCCCGACCTCTGTGCCGGGTTTGGAGCTCATGGGAAAGGGAGCCCACCTGTCCTCGCTAAGACCGTCTCTGTATCCTTTGGTGAAAGCTGTTGGGGTCTGCTGGTCTGCAAGCCTGTGTCATGGTTGTGACCGTGACGTAAATCTTATGCAAACACTGCTCTCAAGAATATGATAAAAGTGGGCGGCTTTGTTGAAGCCCACAGCCTCCCCGTTGAGGGTTGTGGCCATGTGTCCAGAGTGTGACCCGTGGGAGGTGGACCGGGCGGTGCCGCAGCCCCTCTCCTTGTGGAGACGAAATGGAGCATTTAAAACACAGCCCCGCAGAGGACATGCAAGGAAGAGCGAGCCCCGAGGTGAAGAGCCAGACGGGCGACCGGGACCCAGCATGTCGGCCACGGAGGAAGCCGTGTGCCACGCGACAGGAGACGACGCTGCGGTCCAATAAGAGGAGACGAGGAGGCGATCGGGAGCCTCCGAGAAATAAACCCAATGAGCCAGATGAAATGTGCCGTCGTCTTGAAAAACACAAACTTCCAAAGCTCAGATAAAATGGGGACTGCATCACTCTCCGTGTGGCCACCAGACGGGCTGGGCGGCTTACAGCCCCCCCACAGCGGCCCCGGCCCGTGCGCGCTCGCCGCCGCGCTCCGTAGGCCTCCAGGAGAGGATGAACACCGACTCCACACACATACACAGACTCAGAACAGCTTGTAGGGAACGGCAATGACTCCAAAATGCATACGGACCCGCAAAAGCAAAACTAACGTCGAGAAAGGAGAGCGGGATTAGACGATGTACGCTACCCAGCCTCACCAAGACGTCGCCTGTAACGATAAAATAATCCAGACCGCCTGGTACTGCCCGGCAGAGACGTCCAGCTCCGCAGAACGGAACAGGGACCGGAAATAGGCCCTTCCGTTGACGCTGATTTTCTGACAAATGTCTCAAACTGACTCCATGGGGGCAGAGGAGAGACTTTTCCATAAATGGTGCTGGGACGACTGGAGACCCAGGGAGAAAACGTGAGCCGGCACTGCGGCCCCAAACTGCAGGAGAAACTAATCTCGAAGCGGGTTGTAGATGTGGACCAAGAGCTGAACGAACGCATGAGAAGCTTCTGGAAGGAAGCACAGGAGGTCCTCTCAACGTTGCGGGGGTTGGGGGAGGAGTAGGGATCTCTTAGGACACGAGAAGCAACAGAAAAGATAAAATACATGGGACTTCATAAAAATTAAAACTCTGAACTCCTCTCTTCCAGTGACAAGCGAGCCACAGGTGGGAGAAACACTCTGTGTGCATGTGTGTGTGCCCACGTACCTGTGCCGATCTGTACGCGCACCTGGGTGAAGGTGTTTATCATACACACGTGTGTATGGGCGCACACACGACAAGAAACTTACATGCAAAATATATAAAGAGTTCCTACAACTCAATAATAAGAATGCAAACGGCCCAATTAAAAATTGGCAAAGGCTTAAATAAACTTGAAAAACAGAATCACCGCTAAGCACATGGAAAGATGTTAGACATCACTAGTCATCAGGAAAATGCAAAATAAATGCCAAATAAAGCCATAGTAAGATACCGCTCTGTGCCTCCTGGAGTGGCTAAACCCCAAAGACGGGCACCACCCAGAGCCGAGCGCCGGGAAGGTGCAGGGCCACCTGGGACGCCCACTCGGGTCGCGGTGTGGCAGCTTCTTGTGAAGCCAACAGCAATCGTGCCGTAGGACGCAGCGACTGCACCTCCCTCTCCCCGGAGAAGCGACACACATCCGCACGGACTCGGGCGCACATCCTCGGCCGCACGTGTAGCAGCGCAGACCGGACCGACCCGCCTCCCGCCGGCAGGTGCGCGCATCCCAAACCCTGGTGCGTCCCAGCGGGAGCAGCGCTCTCAGGACCGGAGGTGGCCACACCCGGCCCAGCCGCCGCGCCACGATGCGGGAGAAAGAAGCCGGACAGACGGCAGGGGGCCGGGGCGGGGGGCGCACGCAGTACGGCTGGTTCATAGAAAACTCCAGAAAATGCACAATTAATCCACAGAGTGACGGAAAGCAGGCCAGCAGCTGCCGGAGGCCAGGGGAAGAGGAAGTGCCCCTGCCGAGGACCCGGGGCTTTCCGGGGGACATGGGGCAGGTGTGCTGGGTTTGGTGGTGGCCCCACAGATCCATGTGTGGTCAAAGCTCAGTGAACCACACGGTCGGGGAGGGCGCGTCTCTCCGTGTGCCAACCGCACCTCAGCAGGGCTGCTGTGTTGTGGGGATGCGTTCACACCCGTGTGCCGCTCACAGCCCGCGATCTGTGATCCGGCGGGTCCTAGGAGCCCTGGCTTTACACGTGAGCCCTGTGGCTGGAAGGGGACACACCCAGTGAAGGTAGAAAGCTATCTGAGCCAGTATTTTCAACAACAGGCCTGAGACGAGTGGCTGAGCCTTGAGCCAGCTGGTCCACTCGCCGTGTGCACGGTGCAGCCCTTGTCCACGGTCACGGGCCTAGAAAGCTGCAGACGAGGGACTACACCCAGGTGTGTCTGACCCCAGAGGCCACCTTCTTAGGCCCTCATGCTCCTCTGCGTGCTGGGCTCGGCTCCACCTTGCACACTCTAGAACTCAGGCACCCCTTGGTCTGCAGCGGTCATGGCTCTGGGCGGCCCCCGGACCCTCACCCAGGAGACCAAGAAACAAACTCTCCGAATCTCATCACTCAGTGGAGCAGCCCTGTGCCGTGGACATGCCAAAGCACCTCTGAGCCTTGCCAGGCCCCAACAGGAATGGCTTGTGCACACTGTGAACACCTGGAGACACACCTGAGTGGGTGGGGCCCTTGCAAAAGCAAGAAGCAGGGGTGGGGAACCCAACACGCCGGCGGGCCTCACCCAGTCCCACGGTTGCGCTGGCTTCCCCGCTCTGTGGGGCCGGAAGGATTCCAGAGCAGATGAGCCGGCCCAACGGAGTTAGGAGCTATTTAATGATGGTGATGGTGATGGTGACGGTGACAGAGATGGTGATGATGACGGTGGTGGTGACAGTGATGGTGATTACAGTGACGGTGATGGTGACGGTAGCAGTGATGGTAGTGATGATGGTGACAGTGATGGTGATGGTGACGGTGACAGTGATGTGGTGGTGATGGAGATGGTGACGGTGGTGGCAGCCCCCCACAGACTCCGAAGCCCAGTGTGTATGTGGGGTATCCCAGCTGGCAGCGTCTGTCCACGAGCTCCCCATGACTGGCTGCTCCCGGTGCCCCAGGTGTGGGGACAGGACGTGGCCGGCCCTCCAGGAGCCCCCTCAGCTGGGGAGCTGAGGGCCCCGCACACCAGGTCAACACGTGGTGGCCTCCTGCATACCCGAAACCGTGCAGCCTGCGTTCAGGGACCTGGCTGGGGACAGGCGCAGGGGGCCATCGAGCCTGAGCTCCCCACCCCCAGAGCCTCGGCTCCGTGCAGGATGTTGTAGCTGGTCCTGCCCGCAGCACCAGGAGCCACCCGGTGCAAGAGCAGTGGTCGCCCATGGGCTGGCTGCCCCGCCGAGGGGTGCTCAGGTGTGCTGTCATCTCCGGGCCGGCCAACAGACCCCGACGTTTCTCAGGACCCTGCGGGTCCCAGCCTGCTGTCCTCTCGCTCTCCGATGCACCACGGGGACGCTACGGTTCACATTGGGCACCGCCCGAGACAGTTTCTTCTCGTTACGGTGAAATACACGTAACGTGACAGTCACCATCGTGGCCACGTTAAGCGTCCAGGTCTGTGGCGTGAAGTCCAGTTGTGTCGTCACCTGGCCCTCACCGCCGCCCGTGTCCAGAACTCTCTCTCGTCCCCACACCGACCCGTACCCACGAAGCACTGACTCCGGCCCCCTTCCCAGGCCCGACGCCAGCGCCCCCTTCCTGTCTCTGCGGGCCTGGCCACTCTGGGTGCCCACGTACGTGGGTCACTCGGGGTCTGTCCTCCCGCGCCTGGCCGGCCGCACTCAGCGTAACGTCCTCGAGGGGTGTCTGCGTTCCAGCAGGAGTCAGAGCCCCCTTCCTGCCCGCGGCCAGTGCTGCTCCCCGTGCGCGCCCCGGGGGCCCCTGGCTCGCAGCCGGGAGCGAAGGGGTCCCACGGGTGCCAGGTGTCTCTGCCTTCCGCTGGCCGCGGTCTTCCCACGCACAGTGCACGGACCCGCGGGCCGCGCTCCAGTTCCCCGGCACGTTGACGTTCTTTTGATAAGGGCCATCCCGGTGCGTGGAAGAGACTGAAGAACTTTTCAACCAAAAAATATTTGCCAGGGAGTCAAAACGAGGAGATTCCTTTTGTTGTCTGGCGGCCGCGTCCACCCCATTGCTGGGACTCAGGAAAGTCGATTTTAAGAGACTGGGAGCGATTGGCCGTGAGAGTCTTCCAAACCCTTGACTCACTAGTGGATTCACAGAGCAATAGGGGGGAAGGGGGAAGGGGTGAGCAGCGCCCCGGGAGGGGAAGGGCCGGCGGAGGATGGACGGGGCTGTGACATGCTCGCCAGGTTCGTAGAGCCTGTCACCATCACCCGTGTCCGCCACCCATGCCCAGCACCCATGCCCACCACCCAGCACCCATGCCCAGCACCCACAACCACCACCCAGCATCTGTGCCCAGTACCCAGCACCCATGCCCACCACTCAGCACCCACACCCACCGCGCCGGGCAGGCAGCAGGAACCACCAGCAAGGCCAGGGTGCACTGAGCTCCAGGCCCTGACCCGCCCTGCTCAGCAGCAGGTGGGTTCCCACCTCAGGGCAGGGGAGGAGGCTGTGGCTGCTGCCGGGGGGCCACCGGCTCCTCGAGGCCAGGCCGATGCGGGAGCCGGCGCCGTGTCCCCCTCCTTTAAGATGTGAAACCTGAGTGGAGGCTGGAGGACGCGGCTCGGAAGGAAGGCACTCCCACAGACACGAGCCACGGGGAAAGGTCGAGGGTTTGTTCCCCCAAATATTTTATTTAAATATTAAATTAAAAAACATACACCCACTAATCATTTTGGCATACATTTCTCATGTGAACATAAGAAATAAAATAATTAAATCAGTTATGGTAAAAAAAAAAAAAACAGACTATATACATCTCAGATCACGTAGTGCCTATAAACAGGCGCCCAGCCTGCCCCACGGCGCCGTGGGGGGAAACTACAAAACACACGTCGCACACGCCTACACACGAGACGCAGAGACACACGGCTCACAGCAAGAAAGAAAACCTCCGTGAAAGTAAAGTGCTTGTCATGGTTCTGAGGCCTTTGATCTGCGGCGTTAGAACAGCGAGGAGTAGAACAGGGGAGCGGCTTGGTGGGGAGTCAGCCGTGCGGCCTCGGCGGCCCCGCAGGCCCGGGCGCCCCGACCCTCTCTCCGAGCCAGCAGGAGGCTTTGGTGATTTCTCTGCGGCCAGGCACGAGGACAGTCCCCTCCCCGACTCTTGCGACAGCCACAGGGCAGTAGCGGCGGCCGGAGGGCCGGTAGCAGCAAGCTGGGCAGGTGCACAGACCCGGGCGCGCCCCCCGCGGCCTCCCTGCCCGCGAGGAGCCCCGGGCAGTCTTTGGCTTCTACAAATGCCCACCTTTCCCCCTGTTAATACTGTAGGGCGTAAGAGCCAGAGTGAGCTGAAGGCACCTGGGTCGCCGGTAAGGGCTTGGGGACCGCCGGGCGTGGAGGGCGTGCAGCAGCCGCTCGCGTCGCTCCACTCGGGTGGCGCGCGACTGACCCAGCAGCCACATGAGATCACCTGCCAGGGGAAGGGCGCACCTTGTCGCCCTCCTCCATGCCGACCCGGTGCTGGCGCTTTGTCACGTTAACCAGAGAGGAAAATTGAAACCAGGAACACAAAAGAGTGTAGTAAAAAATATAAAAAATAAGTAGTGTATATTTGTCTCCTATTTATATACATGTACAACGTTTGCTTTAAAAAAGGAACAGAGCTTGAACAACACTGATCCGACCTCTCGTTTCATTCTCTTGAACGAAAGGAAGCCTGACACGCGTGAGGCCTGGAGAAGGCAGGGCCACCCCTGGAACCACGAGCCGGCCGCGGGCAGGTGGGGGCCCCCGACCCCCGACCCCCACCCGACGACCGCCCCTGCCGTATTGCACGTCCCCCACCCCAGTCGGTTGTTCTTTTTGGACCCTGATAATGAAATGCGTAAAAACTTAATTAGCAGCGGAAATAAGATGGGCAGCGGGAAGAAACGTCTAGGGCCCTCCAAGGCACGCGGGGGATCTGGGCCCTGCGCCCCGGGGCCGGAGTCCCAGCCTCACAGTCACCCACCCCTGCCAGTTTCTTCCCGTGGCTCTTCTGAAGAATCCCGGAAACCTGACTCTCGAGCAGTGGATACAAGTTCTCATCTAAAATAAGGGAAAAAAACAAAAACAAAAACGTCCTTGGGGTTCTGATTTCAGGGTGGAGAATTCCAGGAATTTGTAGATTATTTTCTCCTGGGCTGGCCAACAGAGCTTTTTTTTTAAGAAAAAAAACAAAAACAAAAACGGATGCGTAAAGCAGAAAGTTCACAGTTCTCACTCTGAAGCGTAAATGTTTCGGGAAGTGGAGAATTGTTAACTAAAAATAAAAGAGGATGCTAAACACTCACAGGCACACACATGATGGACACGCGGCTCACGCGCGGTTTCTTCCGAGGCAAGCCCTCCGTGGCCCCCAAGGTCCCCTCCCGCCGCCCCCGACCGACCGTGGTGGCGCTGGCCAGCCCAGCCGAGCCGGCCGCCTGCGCCCCGCCGCCCTCCTTCCCCTTCCCGTCCACCCACCCCGACACGCCCCTCGATTATTATTTTTCTTCAGAAAGTTTCCAGGCCCTACTCAGAGTTACATCTGCTCAGTGCAAGGAAAAAAAAAAACAAACAAACCAAAAATCAAACAAAAAATAAACTAAAAAGCCAAAACACCAAACGTATTGCTTGTTTCGCTTCTAGAAACGTATTGGCTTCGAGTCCGGAAACATCTTCACATCCTCTGAAATTATTGCTTCGAAGGGCCGGCGGCCCGAGCGGAGGCGGAGGCAGGGGCGGGGCGCTCACTGCACCAGCACGAACGTGCCCAGCTGGCCCGCGGTCAGGTCCTCCATCTCACAGTCCCCCTGCGGGAGCCCCGTGGCCACAAAGCCGGGGGGCAGCGTGGCGGCGGGACGGGGGGCCACGGTGTGGCTGATGTGCAGGTGGGTGTCCAGCAGCCGGGCCGCCGATGCCACCGGGGAGCCGCCGGCGTGCAGGAGGTGGGGGGGCAGCAGCGGGCCGGGCCCCAGCCCCAGCTCCTTCTGGAGTCCCGACACAAGGAGGGCGCCGTCACACGGGGCGAGGACCAGCGGGGCGGCCTGCTGGCAGCCGGGGGGCCCTGCCGGGTGGTGCTGCAGCTGGAGCAACCTGCGGGACGCGAGGGGGCGGGAGGGAGAACAGGTCACTGCCTGCTCTGCCCGCTGCGCCCCCCGCAAGTGCCGCCACTGGCCCAAAGGGCTGCCCCGTCGCTGCTCACTACGTGAAATGCCGTGTGTGACGATCCCCCGAGCAGTCCTGACATTTCCGCAGCTCGCTTTTGCAGCGGCTCAGAGATGCCGCCCAGACGTGACACGCTCACTCCCTGCCCCCTCCGTCCCCCCCAACAGGCGGGCGGGCTTCAAAGCAAGGGCACCTGGCGGCTCCCACCTCCGTCACCACCTACAGGGAAGCAGGCCCCCTGCCCCCCGCAGTCCTCCCCACGCCCTGCATCTGATTACACGCACAGGGGACGGGCTCAGGAGCTAAGGTGGCTCAAGAAACCCAGCGGTGCGCAAGGCCTACCGCGGCGAGGGTGGCGGGCGCCAAGCGGGCGTACCTCTGCTGGTGCAGCACCTCTTCCAGGGGGCTCCGGCCCTCCCGGCTGCTGGGCCCACTGCCGTGCAGGCCCGGGCTCTGTGTGGGCAGCTGGAAGGCGCTCAGGCCGCCCCTGGTGGCCCGGCTGGAGGAGGAGGGCTGGCACACCTGGCGAGCCAGCCCCTTGATCTTGTTGAGACCCAGGAGCCCTTTGGTCCTCGCGTTCTTCCTCAGCTGCTGCCGGAAGGCTTTCAGCCCTGCGGGGAGCAAAACCAGGCTGGTCAGTGGATCTCCGTCCCAGGGCGAGTGAGGGTTTGCAGACCTGGGGGAGCCCTAAGGAGGGATCCGGTGCAAACACGATGGGGTAGGTCGATGGCACGCTTTCCTGCGGGGCTCACGGCTCCTCTCCGGTCACCCGGTCACTTCTTACTACAGCCCCCTCGAGGCTAAGTCATCTTTGTTTGATTTGGAGCAGCAGCCCCAACCCAGGGGTGCAGCTAGGAGTCTGGGCAGACAGGGGGTCCCTTGTGGAAGGAGGGCACGTGTGGCGCCTTGGAACAGGGAGCGAGCCTGGGCGGGCAAGGGGAGCTGCCTCCTGCAGGTCAGGAACTGCTGGGCATCCTGGCGTCCCCTGGGCTTTTAGGACCAGCCCCCGGGAGACTGAGTTCACCCCAGGAGACTGCTGCTCACCCAGCTGGGCTGCGCCAGGACTGTGATGCCCCCCAGGGCCACAGAGCATCTTCCGGGAAAGGCGGGAGTGTGCGTGAAAGGGGAACCCACCTTGAGTGAGCGAGGTGTCTGACGCCCTCCGGCCTTCCTGGAAGCTGATGGGGAGCAGAGTGACCCCTCCCGGGGCCCCCTGAGCCTGCAGCACTGGAGTGGCTGACTGGGCCCCCAGGAGCGGTGAGGCCAGTCTGAGAGGGGAGCAGGTGCCCACCAGCCCCTGAGCAGCCAGGCGTCCACTGAGTGCTCCCGGGCCGTCGCCTGCCGAGAAGGTCAGACAGCTGTCGGAGCTGGTGCCCTCCGAAGGGCTCGCGGTGGACGAGGAAATGACTATACCTGTGGGAGAAGCACGTGCTTAGGGGGGCCCCGGACGCTCCCCAAGGTCAGAAGCGGCCCCCAGCACCCCATAGTTCTCACTGGCAATCTGCTGTGGCCACGGCTGAGAGGAATGGGCATGGACACCTCCTCCATGCCTGGTGCGGCCTCTCCCCGGCCCGTGGGTGGCCCATGGGGCCTGACGTCAGGCCGGACAGCCGTGCTGGGCGGGGTCTGTGATGGCCGGAGGCTACCAGAGTCTGAGCCACCACCGTAACGGTGCAGCTTCCCCCGCGGCTGAGTGGGGGCTCATGCAGGTCATGCAGGGCCTGGACGGAGGACCTGCCCTCCAGACACCCGGGGGGCAGCTAAGCCCCACACCCTTCTGCCCCTGGAGGGTCACACGCGGCCTCGGGGGTTAAACAAATGACAAATCTGGACCAGTGTAAGCAGAAGCTGCCCTGCAACAAGGGCACGCTTCACACGAGTTGGCGGGAACCTCAACCGTAAACTCGACCCCGGGGCTGAGCTCCAGGCCCACGTCTCTGGCCCACGGGGACACTTACACGGAGGGGCGCACGGGGAGAAGCAGGTGGAGACCTCGGCCAGCGTGTGCCTCCGGGCGGTGCTGCCAGACGGGGGCTTCTGTGCCTCCCGCTCCTCCTCTAGGCCTGGGGCCTGCCCGACCTCCTCACTGATGGGCGCGTCCAGCAGGCCATTGGGGGAGATGGGTCGGTGCCGGAACACCCCGTTGCAGTTGGCGTCCAGGGGGAAAAGCAAGGGCTGGGAAGGGACAGACACGATCCAGTGACTTCTGGGGCTCGTGGGGCCTGGGTGCCACCGGCACTACGGCTGGGAGAAGCCCCTCCGCCCCAACGGCAGCCCAGGGTAAGCCACACACCTGGAGCGAGCTCAGGGGGTCACAGTCCGTGTCGGCGTGCAGGACAGATGGCCCCAAGGCCTGGGGCTGAGGACACAGCAGGGAGGATCGGAAAGGGTCACCGGAGAAGGCTTCCTGAGTCACCTGTGGGCGAGCAGAGGACAGACGCCGTCAGGGACAGGGAGGTGGCTCTGCGGCGCCATGAGGAGGCCCCGCTGGCTTTGCTGGGGGCTTGCAGACACCAGGTGCTAGCTGACTGGGCTTCCCCGAGGCCACACTGCCCAGGGTGCCAGAGGACGGGGTCAAGAAGCCAGAGCGGAGACAGTTAAGGGACAGGTGGCCACAGGGTGGTGCCCGAGCTCGGCAGAGCCGCCAGGCCCGCCTCTGGTCCGCGGCTCACACAGGACCCCCCTCCCCACGCCTAACGGGCAGGGGCCGTGACCTGGGGGCGGCCGTTCGGCCTCCCGTTCCCAGGCCCTCGGAGCGAGGGATCTGTAGCTGGGGCGGGGGCGGGGGCGCAGTCCAAGGCAGAGCTCGAAGGACACTGCTCCCCCACCTCGAAGCCGCTGAGATCTGAGCTCCTGGGCCTCTGCTGCCGGGCGGGGCCGGGCCGGGCCGACGGCTGCGTGTGCCGATACTCCTTCAGCCGCTCGAGGAGGAGGTAATAGATGGCGGCAAAGTGGTTGTAGCTGCTGTTCTGCAGGGACTGGGGGAGGCGGAGAGGTGGGGTCAGAGCGAGGCCAGCGGGAGTGGGGTGCAGCCGCCCGCACGGGGGTGGTGCCTCCCTGCGCTCACCGAGTGGCTGAGGCTCCTGACGAGCCTGTTCCCAGGGTTATTCTGGGGTGGCCGAGAATATCCCTCAGAGGAGTGGACAGCTGGCCCTTAAATTACCCCTGTTCCCGTTTTAACTCCTCGGGCTAGTGCCTGCTTCTCCTCGCAACGAGCGCCTCTCCCGTCAAAGTGCGCGGGGCAGGGGCGCGGCGGGCCCTCACCTCCACCGTCCTCTGCCGGTCGATGCCCAGGGTGTGCATGATGCCCAACACCTGCTCGTCATAGTGGCCCAGGTTGGAGTTGTAGCTGAGCGCGGAGAGGGCCGGGCAGGCCTGCCGTGGCACGGAGGGGTCAGCCTGCATCCACCTGTGCTGCCGAATCTGGGCGATGGTGATGCGCTTGGTGGGGTCCACCACCAGCATGCGGCGGATCAGCGTCTCGCAGTCTGGGGGACGAGGGAGGCCTGCTGAGCCCGGCGTGGCACCTGCGCACACGCCCCCACCCCCACCCGGCCCCATGGCAGCCTGCTGGGGACGAGACTCCCTTCCTGAGGGCGGACAGACGAGTGGTTCTCCTAGAGAACACCGGGACCAAGAGCAGCGGCCTGGGCGGTCAGCTCAACCTGTCGCCGAGGAGAGCCAGGGGTGGAGGGGCCGGGCCCCTGGGGGCACGCGGTCCTGCTAGCCTGCCAGACAGGGGACCACTTAGATCCCCAGTGAGCAGGCCAGCGTCCCCAGATCCGGGGCCGGCAGGGACCCAGGACTAGGCCCTCTCGGGGGGCAGCAGAGCCCAGGCACCGCCTGCCCTGTAAGTAGGGCACTGAGGAAACACCCAGTGGGTTGGGTTTCAGTTGCGGGCAGCTTGTAAACACCCCACGGGAACACGGGGCTGATTCACGGACCTGACGGCACGCTCAGACACAGTCAGGCAGGCATTTCAGGATATAAATTCCTCCCTCCTCTCCCAAACTCGCATCCCGGTTACCCAACAGTCCCAGCAGCTGGCGGGGGAGACGGCTGGCGGTGCCTACCCTGAGACATGAAGAAGGGGATGCGGAAGCGGCCCTCCAGCACCCGCTGCCGCAGAGCCGGCAAGTTGGGCCCATCGAAGGGGAGCGAGCCGCAGACCAGGACGTACAGCACGACGCCAAGGCTCTGCAAAGGGCAACACGTCGCGAGTCAGGCCCGCGCCCCAGAACACTTAGCCGTTAACTAGAGTCCGGGCGTCTGACACGCGCCGTGCACACGGGCTCCTACCCAGATGTCGAGCTGCGGGCCTTCGTACTCCTTGCCCTCAAAGACCTCCGGGGCGGCGTATGGGGGGCTCCCACACCACGTGGACAGCGGCTCTCCAGACTTGTAGAAGTTCCCAAACCCAAAATCTGTGGGATGAGAAAACAGTGAGGTCACAGGGCGAAGGGCAGGGCCCAGGCTACAAAGCCCAATGCACGGTGAGCAAGGAGGGCCCTTGGAGGCCTGCGCCCGCCACCCCTCGCCCCTGCAGGTCGGCACTGCCCGGGCTGCGGACGCCTTGCCTGCCAGCTTGATGTCCATGCTGCCGTCCAGCAGCAGGTTCTCGGTCTTGAGGTCCCGGTGAACAATGTGGTGGCTGTGGCAGTACTCGACGGCCGAGAGAATCTGCCAGAACTTCTTGCGTGCCTCATTCTCGCTGAGGTGCCCGTTGGAAGTCAAATAATCTGTGGAGCGACCAAACAAAGCTATAGCCCTAAAATCCAAGGGTCTGGCTACCCTGTGGGGCACAACTGAAGAGCACTGTGGACTCGTAAGATGGGCGGACCCAAGGGCCCGCAGAGGGATTCCTGACAAGTTACACGTCTGTCGTCAACAGATACTGAAATAGGTGTGGCTTACCAAACATTTCTCCATTTTTGGCGAACTCGGTGACAATGTAAAGCATATCCTTTGTTTCCATAACCTAAAAGCACAAAAGACCGAACGCTGAACCACACGGAAAGGGAACATACCAGTGGTATAAATAATCCACTTGAACCCCAGTAAATTTTTAACTTCCCCAGCATGAGTGCATCCATTATCTTGAAAAAGGAAAGAAAATAAACACTTCTGCCTTAGAGGAACAAAGATGGGGGTTCCTATTCAGGAAAAGAATAGAAAACGTCGGAGGGGAATTCTCCATCAGCCTGCCCGGCCTGACGCACTGGAAGCCCAACGCACCTGCCCCGCCTGCCCTGAGGCCTCAGACGCGCGGACGCCGCCGAGCAGCATTGCGAGCAGCAGTGCGTCAGGCCGGGGGCCAGTACCAGCTGAATAATAGATAGCAGACCCCCCCTTCCCACCTGCGCTGGCCACGCGATCACTTAGGGGCTGGGAAGCCGCCCGGCCAGGTAAGCGAGCCGCAGGGGCAGCGAGCAGCACCCCGTAGGTGTGTGTCAATAGCAACAGCCAAGGTCACATACACCCTCTGGGCTCACTTACGAGAATTTTATCTCGCTTTGAAAACAATTTTTAAAAGAGCTTCAAATCTAACTAATTAGGAAACAAGGTAGAATTAATCTGTAAAACCAAGTCACGTCCCTGTATTTTAATATCTCTCAGAGCGGGGTCCCGGGGGGTCTCAGCGATTTCGTGCCTGCCTTCGGCCCAGGGCCTGATCCTGGGGACCCGGGGTCAAGTCCCCCGTCCGGCTCCCTGCATGGAGCCTGCTTCTCCCCCTGCCTAGGTCTCTGCCTCTCTCTCTCTGTGTCTCTCATGAATAAATAAAAAAATCTTAAATAATAAAATAAAATCTCTTGGAGGGAGACACAGGGACAATACATTCTTACAGGAACAGACTGCTTTCAGGTTCGAAATGCAGTTGTTCCTCAAAAAAGACACTTTAAAGACAACTGCATGCAGCCGTTAAGTCTAACAAGAACGTGAAACCAGGGCAAGTTTTAACCACCCTGGCGCTCAGTGCGTGCGGCAGAGTCGCGGGTGAGACCACGGTTAGTCCCTGTCCTCAGCTAAAGAGAGGGACGGAGGAGAGCAAACGGGTTTTGAGTTTCAGAAATCCTCAAGGCAAGAGGGAAGTGACTCCCCCGAGGCTGTGGGGCCTGGGCCAGCTGGATGAGAAGTACACACCGTGTCAGAACCCGGGGACGGACATGCGTGGCTGTCCCACGGAAGCCTATCCCCTCCCAGCCCGACCCCCCGGGGAGCAGCGAGCAGCCTCGCCCCGAAAGGACCTCTAACTCTGATGACGCGGGCAGCGCGCCGTCTAACTGGGCTGCTCCACACAATGGGTCAGCGGAGGGACAGGAAGACCAGGAAGGTGCACGCTGGCTCATCCCTCCAGCAAAGTCAAAAACAGGGTTCAGCCCACTCCTGCGGAAACAGGCCAGGCACATTTCTCAGACGCTGACATCAGTGACCATGAGGAAACCTCTTATCAAAGCAGCACAACTGAAAAATGACACAGAAACAAAACACAAGCCGGGTGGATGGTGACGGGAGCGCCGCACTTAATGACTCTGAGTAAACTGTCATTCAGGGGGACACAAGCTCGGGTGACGCTGCTTCCGTGGCATAGTTTCTATTCTGATTCCTCTCCTATCACACTGGACATCCAGGCTTGCCAACTGGACACGCGTGTGCACACACACACACACACACGGGGCCATATTCATCCCAGATTCAAGGCCTCCATGACCAACACCGAAAGGAACTTAACAGCCAACACAACTGGATGGGACACTACTGAGGACGTGCAAGGAACTCCTCCTCTGCGAGCAGGCCCCCCTCACCTGCACCAGCGGGCGGCTGCCAACGAGACCGCTCGGCTTTGCTGTCCTAATTCAATCAACGCCCATACTCCAAAGCTATAATGTATTAGTTTCAACACGATAACAAAAATAAAGTCACAGAACAAACCAACAGGCGGGACAGGGTGAGGCATGTTCTTAATGTGGATTAAATGTCAAGTTCCCCACTTTCACCACGGCGAAGGTATTTTCATCTCTCCAGTCTCTGATGGGAGAGTTTAAATGGGAAGATGAGTGCTCAATGCTGCCGTTGCAAGTTTACAGAAGCTGGTAAGAGCAGCCAGTTTTAAAGTTTAATAATTATCTCCAAAGGCGGAAGTGTCTCGTTGCACTAAAATCTGTCCTTCTCCGCTAAATGTTTGACTTGTGGCAATACATTGATCTGGTTAGTTGTTTTCATAGTAAACTAAATGTAAACAACCAACCTCTACGCATCTAAAACCGGAATGAATGACAAGACTAAATAAAATTCTAATGAGGCAAATCTCAGTTACGACCCAAAAGCAAGAAAATAATTGGAAATACATCTGAAGAGCTCACAAAAATCGATCTATTTACCCTACACAACCAGCTCCCAGACTGCCACATGTAGCCAAAGAGGAGCAAGATTGAGAAACTGCAGACTTATTCTTGAAACTAATGCACTTGCCGGACATAACAGCAAAAGGCAAACTGGAGTCCTTACCTGATAAAGCTTTATGATATGAGGATGATTCAGAAGCTTCATGATCTGAACCTCACGATATATTTTCTCCAAATTGCTTGAATCTAATCGGGTTTTATCAATTATTTTTATTGCAACCTACAATTTAAAAGAAAGGATATTTAAAAAAAAAACAACCTTCTATTTATATGTTATGTATTTTGCAGCTTAATCTCAAAAACACTTTATGTCCCCAAAGGGTCACCAAAAGTTGGGGGGGGGGGAATAAGGAATAACCAAAGTAACCATTAATAGTGTTTAAACGGGCAGGGCAACCCTGGGTTATCTGGTCATTACTGTCTGCTGTCCCCTAATACCTATACAAATCACTCAGAATCATAATCTAAAGCATCTTCTCTTTGTGGAACTGTCAGCGCTGAGACACCCCACATGAACCCCAAGGACAGGGACTCTGCGAGCGGCCCCCAGGATGCTCTCCCCCCCCACGCACCTGGGTTTTGGTGACTCGATGGCGGGCCAGCTTCACCACCGCGAAGTTGCCCTTGCCCAGGGTCCGCTCCACGTCGTAGAAGCCCACCCGCAGGGGCTTCTGCTGGCCCGGGCCGGAGCCCGCGGGGGCCGCGCTCAACTCGGACATGATCACCATGGCTCCGCGCTGCACCTGCGGGCCACGGGCGCTCAGCGCGGACCCCGACCCAGCCCTGCCCCGGCCCCGCCCTCTGCTACGCCCCGCCCCGACGCCCGGGCCGCTCCACTCCGTCCCCAAGACCCCCGGCCCCACACCCGCCCGCCGCCCGCGGTCGGCTCCATCCTGAGCTCCAAGACCCCCGGCCCCGCGGGGGACCCGGACCCACCCCCGCCCGCCGCCCGCGGTCGGCTCCATCCCGAGCTCCAAGACCCCCGGCCCTGCGGGGGACCCGGACCCACCCCCGCCCGCCGCCCGCGGTCGGCTCCATCCCGACCCCCGATCCCCTAACCTCTTGGGGGACCCGGACCCACCCCCGCCCGCCGCCCGCGGTCGGCTCCATCCCGAGCTCCAAGACCCCCGGCCCCGCGGGGGACCCGGACCCACCCCCGCCCGCCGCCCGCGGTCGGCTCCATCCCGACCCCCGATCCCCTAACCTCTTGGGGGACCCGGACCCACCCCGCCCGCCGCCCGCGGTCGGCTCCATCCCGAGCTCCAAGACCCCCGGCCCCGCGGGGCGCCCCGACCCACCCCCCGCCCGCCGCCCGCGGTCCGCCCCATCCCGAGCCCGATCCCCCAGCCCGGCGGGGCGCCCGGATCCCCCCGCCCGCCGCCCGCGGTCGGCTCCATCCCAACCCCGGAGCCCCCGGCCCCGCGGGGGACCCGGACCCACCCCGCCCGCCGCCCGCGGTCGGCTCCATCCTGACCCCCGAGCCCCCGGCCCCGCGGGAGACCCGGACCCCCTCCCCGCCCGCCGCCCGCGGTCGGCTCCATCCCCGGAGCCCCCGGGGCCGCTGACCCGCTCCCGCGCCCCCCCGCCCGCCGCCCAACAAAGGGGAGCCCAGCGGCGGCGGGGCGGGAGGCGTCCGGGTCCGCGAGCCCCGCGCCGCCCCTACGGGCCCCGGAGCCCGGCGCGGCGGCGGGAACCAGAGCCCCGGAGCCCCGGCCCCGCCGCCCCGAGCGCACACTCGGCCGCTCCGCCCGCGCCGCAGCCTCACCTCCGCCGCCCCGCGAGCGCCGAGGCCGCGCCGCCGCTGTCCCCGCGGCCCCCGCCGCCCGCTCGGCCGCTCGCGCTGCTCGGGCGCCTGCTGCTCGGGCGCCTGCTGCTCGGGCCGCCGCCACCGCCGCCGCCGCCGCCGCCCGGGCCGCGCCGCATGTCAGCTCTGGGGCCGCGCCGCGCGCTCGGGCCGCACGCGCCACCCGCCGCCCGCCCGCCCGGCCCGCCCCGGCCCCGCCCCGGCCCCGCCCAGGCCCCGCCCAGGCCCCGCCCCCGCCGCCCAGGCCCCGCCCCCCCGCCGCCGCCGCCGCCGGAGCGCTACAGCCCCATTGACGTCGCTTTGACGCCAGAGCGACGCGCGGCCGCGGGCCAGGCGCAGGGAGAGCGGGAGATCGGGCCGTTGCCAAGAGACCGGCGGCTCTGACGCGCGCGCTGATGGGGCCGTCGCCCTGGCGACCGCGGGGCGGTGACGTCAGGGGCGCCGGCCGCCCGAGGCCCGCCGAGGCCTGCCCTCCGCCCGCGCCGCGGCCCCGCCGGCGAGCGCCCCCTACCGGGCACGGCGGGCGCGGGGCCTCGGGCTCCCGGTCCACCCGCAGCGCGCTCCTCCGCCCTCGCGCCGCGCCCAGCTCGCGCTCTCCCGCGGGGCCGGCTCCCGGGGCGGCCCCCAAGCCCCAGCAAGCGCAGCAGCGCGGCGGCTGCGTCCCCTTCGGAGCCCGCGCGATCGGGGGACCCGGTTTCCATCGGAGGTGCTCGGCCCTGGGCGCGTCTGTTGGGGGAAGGAGCAGGTGGCGCCCGGGGAAGCTCGCAGACTCCGGAGGGGGCCCCGCGGGGTGCCGGGGCGCTGGGCAGCTGCGGGCCTGCAGGACCTGCGATTCCTTTTCTTCTGCACGAGTCTCCATTGTTCAGCTGGCGACAACTGAGACAGGGAACGCTCAGCATCCCCGGCCCACCTGCCACTGCCGACCCACCCCACACCCCGCGGGGGGGCCGCGGGCTGGGAGGGGGGAGCCGTGAGAGGGATGGGATCGCGGCCCGGGCCCTCCCGCGGCGCGCCGGGGCGTGGTCCGGCTCGCCCTGCCCTTTCTGGGTCACCTCTGCAGGTCAGGACCTCGGGATGAGACGCAGGGGACCTGACAGGGAATCCTCGGGCTCTGCTTTGATGAACAGCAGGATGGGGGGGAGGCCGCCTCCTGTGCTGCAGGTGGGAGTGGGGCGTTCAGGTTCTTGGGACCCGCCGTGGGAAAGCCAGTTAGCAACCCCATCAAGTGAGGCGGTCATCTGGCAGGTGGCCCAGTGCTGTGTATGCAGACAGGGAAGGACTCTGCTCCTGGGGCTGGGGGGGCCCCGCCCCAGAGGCCACAGGAGGACTTCCTCTTTGCCAGCACTGCACACTTTGCAGGCCCTGTGGGTGGTGACTCCAGGGGGGCCGCTTGCTTCCCCAGAGCTGCAGGGGAGCAGTCCTGTGTGGGTCTGCACTGGTGCACTCCCCCCACCTGCAGCCCGCAGCCTGTCCCTAGTAAAGGGGAGGCTGGACAGGCCGACGGCGGCACTGGGTGACCACCTCCATGGTACTGCTGCTCACTTCGTCCCCCCTTTACGCCTCTGCACAAAACAGAATGTTCTCTAAGGGAAGACAGAGGCTACGGGCGAATGGTACCTTTTGAACGTCAGGCGTTAGGAGGGCAGGGGTGTGGGGTTTAAATTCTGCATCTCGCCTGGAATCATTCTGCCTCGTGTTAAAGGAAATACTACTTCACAGGAGGGGCTGGGGAGCAAGAGTTAAGATGGATGCAGAACCCACAAGCGGTCTTCCGGAGGCTTCCATGTGTGGGCGGTCGCCTGGAGACGTGGCCGGCCTGGCAAGGGTACCATGGAGGACTCGGACGCGCTTCTCCTGATGCACCGTCATCAGCCAGACCAGAGTTCCCCGTCGCCCCCTCCCTGGGCTGTTGCTGGCGGCTCAGTTTGTTTCTTGAAAGGCCTCTCGAGGGCACCAGGAACGCCAGAGTTTTCCTGTCTTTCAAAGGTGCGCTCATTATCTGTCCTGGGTTTATCCACCAAGAATCTGGAGTATTTTTACTTTCTGATTCGTTTACAGCGGCTTTTCTTCCCTTCCGCGGGTCCCCCTAACCTGCTCCTCCGGGAGCGAGACACAGAGAGAGGAAACCAGGGCCCTGGGTGCACTCACCTGCTGCCCCTCATTCTGTGACCTCAGGACTTTCCGCAGGCTCATCCAGGGGACTTCCAGCAAACCGGGTTCCTCCACCGCCCTCCTATCCCGGGTTTAGCCAAGTCTTCTGAAAGGTCACAGGTGTTTTGCAAACACCTGGCTGGCTGTTTGGAAACATTTTGTCATCGCTGAACAAAAACTGCAGGCAACAGAGCCAAGCTGCCTTCCCAGAGAAGGTCCCTGGAGCTGGGCACCCTGGCCCCTCTACTCCCAGCCCGTCCTGAGCTTCCAGCCGTCTGACCAGCCCTGTGTGGGCCGCGGCCACCCCAGCCCTGGGGCGGAGAGTGCAGGCGGAGCAGAGGAAGAGTCTGACCTCGGAATGGCTGTCGTGTCTCCAGCGGGGTTCCTCCTGGCACCCCCATGAATTTGCCATTGATGGGCCTCTGCTCCCAAGTGTCTTTGATTATTGTTTGCATCCTGGGCACATGGAGGCCAAAATTCCTTCCAGAATCCTTGATTTCTTTTCAGATTGCTAGTCTTGCGTGCTTTGCACATGCTATGAGGGAGAAAAAGAAAAAAAAAAACATAGCGTGTGCTCAGTGGCTGTGAGCAAGTGATGGGACGAAGTCTCCACTTAACAGAGTGGAAGAAATGCTCTCAAACTCTGCAAGAATGTACCATCGGGCGTGCGTGTGTGTGTGTGTGTGTGTGTGTGTGTGTGTTTTGTATATCATTGCAGATTCAGGAGAAACAGTAAAATCGGATTTCTTTTCCATTCAGAATTTCTTAAGCCTGACTTAGAATTGCAATATCTCTGGAATTCATCTTATTGTTTTTAAGTCTTGAGACGGGGAGACCTCGTCAACAGGAAGTGGGTGTCTTTAATATTCACACATTTCTGGCCGGGCACCCGTAGTGCTGAGCAAGAGCAAGTCACAAAGTTCTCGAAATAATAAGTGCAGAGTGGGGTTTGAAGACAGCGTTTATACGCACGAAGGAGTGCACCCAGCCTGTCCCCGGGGGTGTGCTAAACCTGCTCCCTCTGGATTAAAGGTGGGGGGGGGACGACAGCGCCCCTTTCGAGATGGCTCTCCCTTTGTCACCTGTAGGAAGACGAGGTGCTCCTCCTTCTGCACACCCTCCTCCTAGATGCCCAAGGCCCTCTGTGTCCTGACGGCTGTTCTGTTGGGTGTTGTGTGGTTTATCGAAGGCATCTGCCCGATGATTTCAGGTATCAGGAAATAAGATGGGCTGCCAGCAGCATCCTCGGGCCTCGGGGCTGGCCCTGGCCGCTCCTGCTGCGTGTGACATTTGTGGAGCTTGACACACGCACGCTGCTTCAGGGAATCACTGCCCCTGGCCTGGGGTTCGGCAGGTGGGGAGAAAGCCCTAACGGTCAGCGGCCAGCCCGGCTCTGACGGTATCGCCTCCTGCGTCCCGCTCCTCCGCGATGCACTTGGTCTGTGCCTACCTCGGTGATGTCCGTGCTCTCGGTCCAGGCCCTCTGCACCCTGGGAGGGGAGGCATCCTGGTCTTAGGGACACTGGGACCGGGGTATGGGCCCTGGGGAGGCCTGGAGAGGCAGCCCCCGGACAGGCAGGGTGGAATTCCAACATCCGAGGCACACACTCGCACACACACACACCCACACCAGCAAAAGCCTCCTCCTCTCCCACCAGCTGGCTCTCGAGTCCAGAGATCTAGGGCTCTGCTTCCCATTTCTGGGTTTGAGGAATCAGGTGGCTAATGGGGTGGCCCGATATTAAAGCAAGGCTGTGGTTGATGCCACACCTAGGGACCCAACAGACCTTCGGATGCCTGTCTCCCTAATGGATGCTCTGCAGACAGTGGTCTCCAGGAAGCTGGCCGTGGGAGGATACCCGGACAGGGCAAGGGAGCACCAGGGGCCTGAAACACAGGCATCAGGACTTACAATTTAAGAAAAGCAACACCCAGAAGCCTGGTGGGGGTGGTCTCAGGGCCTGATTGCACCCCCAGAGTAAACCAGGTGACATCAGTGGGTGGAAGGAACCCGCGCCTGTAAATGCCCCAGTTCCCGCCCTGGTACTGGCGATCCCAAGCAACTGGGGAGAAAAGTCCCGAGTCCTCCATGTTGTAGAGTGGAAGCCTCTGGGGTGCTCTGGCCTCATGCAGACCAGGACCCAGGCCCAGGAGCCCCAGTGTAGTCACGTCCCTTATTCCGGGCTTCGTGCTGGCGATGCACAGAGCACCCCGATTCCTTCTGGGAGTAGCGATGGTGTCCGATGTATCCCCCAGCATCAAGCCTGGAATACTCCTTTTTATGATTATTCAGTCATTTAGAGACCATGTGAGTTCCTACTGTTTGTCAGAACTGTGAACAGGCGTGCGCCCAGACTCCGGCGTGGGCAGTGACCGGCGCGCCGGCAGGGACGGAGTGGGCAGGGAGGGGCGGGTCTGCAGGGAGGGGAGGTCCGGGCACGCGGTGCCCCGAGTCACCCGTCGGGCGTGCACCCAGGCTCCCGAGCGTCTGCCGGGTGCCGCGCATGGTTTGGGAGCGGGAGCACAGCAGGAAGGGAACAGACAAGGTGGCTCCTCTCCAGGGCAGGCGTCTAGTTAAGGAGACAGACAACAGGACATGAGATGACGGGGGATATGCTTTCAGAAGCTGAGCCAGAGGCGAAGAAAGTGTTTCCAGGCGACAGAGCAGAGGGGCTGGGCTGGGGACGGGGCCTGACACAGGGGGCTCCCTCCAGGTCCCCCAAGAGAAGGCAGAGGGTGTGGACACAGGCCAGGAGGGCAGGGGGAGAGGCAGCTGAGGGGGGAAGCAAGAGAGGGGGGATCCGAGCCAGCTCCCGGGCTGGAGAGGCACAGGGGGTGGGATCGCTGACATCATTGGACGTGCCAATGTGCCATGTGGCTTCTCTGGAGGTGCTCGGATGGGGACCGCTGTGTTCTAAGTGGGGAATCTGGGCTCCAGCAGGGGTGAGGCATTGCCAAGCAAGGGTGGTGGCAGGGAAAGAGGCCAGGATGGGGAGAAAAGAGTTTGGGATGTCCCCCTGGCAGTGGCCAGGTCCTGAGCGTGGCTTCCCCACGGGGAAGGAGGGAGTGAGCACGGGGGCGTGAAGGGGTGATGGGGAGGGGGAGGAGGTCCACGGGGCGGCGGGGGGAGGTGGTTTGCCCAGCCTAGGCCCTGCAGCAGATGGAAGACTTCCTCGTCCAGCTCAGGGGCAGCTTCCTGGGGGAGCCATGGGAGGACAGGCAGTGACAAGGAGGCGGGGCACGGGGTCCCTCTGCAGCCACGGGATGGATCCAGACACTTCTGGCAATGCCAGGTGGGCACAAAATCATTAGAAAATGTAAGGTGGGACATTTAGAAAATGCAGAAGTACCTAAAGAGGAAAATAGAAACCACTAGTGATGCTATCGCAGTGAGACAGTTGTCCCCCAGCCCCAGCCCCATCTTTTCATTAAAACAGCGTGGACACCCTTTCCGCCGGCCTTTTGCACCTGCCGCGTAGGGAACTGCCGCATTCAGGGCACCGTCACCGAATCAGGTTTTAGTGGCTGCACCCGATTTACCCCCCTGCTGTCCTCCCCTCCGTGCCGACACCTCGGTCCCTCCGCCCAGGCTCTCCTCTGACATCCCCCGGGAGGAGGCCGGCTGGGAGAGGCTGCGGCTCCCCTGGCTGTGGAGAGGCGGCCAGGGTCACGACGGGTCACCAGCAGCGGGGACCACGCGGCCTGCAGACCCGGGAACCCGCAGGCGCAGGCTTGGGGGCCGTGGGGAGCCGAGCACACCTCATCGCCCGGTTACCAAGGCGACGCGGAGGCCTCTGACTGCCCAGGAGGACGCGCGGCTCCAGGGCTCCGCACCGGCCTCTTGCACGCGCAGGGCCTGCCGAGGTGCCTGGTTTCCGTGATTGCGGGATGGTCGTTGTGTTGTTCGTTTAGACAGAAAACACGGAGGCTTACGTCGCGGGGAGGGAAGGACGTCACAGGCATCAAGTAGTAAAAATGACCGTAAGCTGGCGCCCGACCGCGACAGCTCCAAGGTACAGCGTGAGCGGCGGTGAACAGAGTGGGACAAAGCGCAGTGGTGCTGGCAAAGGACAAAGCCCCGCCTGTGCTCGCGTCTCCACCGTGGTCCCTGCGAAGCCAGGAGGGGCACAAACTGGGGTGGGGGAGAAAACAAGACAGCTCGGCCCCAAGCTACTGAGAGTAGCGGCAGCCGAGCGCAGGAGGCATCCGGGTGCCCACCGCAGGCCGTCACAGCCCAGCTCCCGCCGGCCCCGTCCCTGGTCTGGGCTCCCACAGCCCTCAAGTCGGCAGGACGAGTGCAGCAGAGACTTTTGAGACCCCCCCCGCCGCCCCCCTGCCCAGGGCAGGGAAGGCCCACGAGGGGCAACTTTAGAATAATAGGGCAAGTTCAGGAGCGGGGTATTCCAGAGAGGTTGGCAGCAGGGGCATGTGGTCTGTGGGGCCGTGGGGTCACGGAGACGCCGAGCCTGCAGCTGGGGGGGCTCAGCTGAGCAGGGCAGCCTCTGGGCTGGCAGGCAGCAGGGGTGGGGCATGCGGGCAGTGGACCCTACACAGGAGCATGAAAGGAGGTGCCTTGTGTCGCCTTGGCCTCTGGCCCCCGAACTGACTTCCCCTGACCATGCTTCCCCGCATCTGTCCGCTCGGAGAATGCCTCCCTCCGGGTCCCCCCACCTAAAGCCGGGCCACTCAGGAAAGGTACCCAGACAGGGCCCGCCACACCTCCCCTCTCCCTTCCGGGTCCCTCCACCCCTCCTGGGTGCTCCCCCCAGGCTCCTGGGCCCCAGGCTCGGTGCTGCGACCCTGCTCCTTCCAGGCCTGAGCCGGCGTCCTTCCCGAGGGGTCCCCGGGGATACTCCACAGCATCCCCAGGCCCAGCCACTGTGAGTCCTCGGGTCAGATGCTCTCTCACCCTCTGCCCCCAAAACCAGACGAGGGAAGGGGAAGAAAGGACAAGAACGGAGACGTTCGGGTCCTAGGGGCAGGAGTCTTCTTTGCAGGATTCCTACGGGCTGCAGGATGGGGTTCAGCGGCTCTCAGGACACCTTCCCCCCGTCAATCAAGAGCCTGCGCCTCCAGAGGGAGGTGTCCAGATGCCCCAGGGCCCGAAGTTTGAAGCGGGCATGGCCAAGCAGGGTCATTCAGGCTCGCTCCACCCCTCCCCATCGGGCTCCAGGTGACGGTGAGGTGGCTCCTGAGGCCCTGTCATGGCAGGAAGGAGCCTCAGACACCTTGGGGGTGGGTGGTGGGTGGGTGGGAAAGCGCAAGATGTTGCCTTGGGGGTGGGTGGGTGGGTGGGTGGGGAAAGCACAAGATGTCACCTTGGGGGTGGGTGGGTGGGTGGGGAAGAGCAAGATGTCCCCTAGCAGCGTAAATGCTTTTCTTATTTATTCTGATTGCTCTTTATATACTGAGAATATGAATCCTTTACCTCTTTCTTCCACATATTTTTCTCATGGCTTGTCTCCTGGTTCTCTTCCTGGAGGCCAATGCCGTCTTTTGAGTTGTGTCACCACCACGGTACCCCTGCCCTACAGCGCCCTTGTGTAATGACATTAATTCAGGGGGTTTGGTTGGGCCGCATTCCCTGGGCGTGAATGATGCCACCAAACAGCAAAGGAAAACACCTCTGGCCAGTACCTCAGTAAACGACTAAGCACTTAAGAGCTTATCTTGGGCAGTACAGACGTCACAGGTGCACGCAGAAGCCCGGAACCGCCCTGCACCCAATAAAAGCACAACCACGCCCACGACGGCTCCCGAGGTCACAGCAGTAAAAGGAGACAAGGGCCAAGGGCTGCTCCTCCAGATGCAGGGCACAGACCCCCGCTCGCACTTGGAGATGTGATAAGGGGTGGACTCGGAGCTCGTAAACCCTGTGACGGGGCGCCCGAGCCTCCCAGAAGCTGGCACCGCCTCCCAGAGGCGAGGGCTCCAGAGGCCCAGCTCTGCAGCACCCTCCCTCCAGGCTCCCGTGCCCCCGCACCCTCCCTCTGCTCCCTCCCAAGGCGGTAAGGACGCCCATGCAGACACTCGGCTACTCCACCCGGTCCCTGGACCCTGTCCGCGGCCAGGATCCCAAGCCCAGACTGGAGGCTGACATTCCAGGGTACCGGAGCGTGGCCCTGTGGGCCCGGGGACAACACGTTCCCTTCTGCAGGGCTGCCGGGGGCTGGGCCTGCGGCGGGGACAGCGGCCAGGTGGGCGTGCAGGTGGCTCCCGGGGCACTTGTGGCCCACGCCGCTGCCCGGAAGGAGGCCTCCCCGGGGACACCCCTCAGGGTGCGGGGGGGATGGGGCGCCCCTTCCACAGCCTGGCGGGAAGGGTCCTCGGGGCAGACAGCACAGCTCAGAGAGGTGACTGGAGGGACGGGCATGGGGACGGGTCGGGAGACAGCTGGAGCATCACCTCACGGAGGCTGACCAGCCCCTGGCCCTGCCGTCTGTAGCCTGGGGACCGGGACCTGGGAGCCCTGGGGGGTCTGAGTCCCAGTCTGAGTGGAGGGCAGGAGACGGAGCCGCGGGGGCCCCTTCACCTGAGCACCCTGCACGCCTTCTTCCCGGGAGCCTCCTGCATCCCTCCAGATGCCCAGCTCCTCAGGAGGTGGCCTTGGATTGTCCCGTCGGGAGCCATCCAGGCCTGCTGCCCAGGTGGGGGCACGGCCAGGGGACAGGGGGCCCCGCGGGGGCCGCCCTGCACACCCACCCCTCCTGCTGCCTCTCCAGGGCCGCTGTACGGTCACCGTGTTGTTCATCTTCAGCCCAACAGGGGACCAGGCCCGGGGCTCAGCCAGGATGGGGAGCACGACGGCCTGCCCCCCGCTGTGTGTTTGCCCTGAGCCCTGCACCCCCACGGAGGGGCCCAGCTGTCACGGAGCAGCATTGGGGAAGGATCCCTGTGTCTCTGATTTGGGGACAATCCCGGCTTCCTGTCATTTTATTATATTCAGGACACATAATTAATTTTCTCCCTTTCAGAGATTCCAGAGAACTTTACAAATCAGAAAAATGCTTGCAAGCCCTGCGGGGCCAATCTGGCTGGCAGGGACACTGGCCAGCAGCCCCTGCACACACTCACACTCTCCCACACACTGCCGCACTTGTGCTACACACGTGTACACACGTAGTAACGTCCGCACGCCCCCTCCGCCACCCCGTCCTGTGTGGCCCGCCCTGCCTAGCCACCCCGTGTGTCCCCAACCCTGGGACACCATTTGTCACCTCCATTCCCGGCCACCTGGCATCGCTGCAGGCCTCCTGGCCGGTGGGACACAATTTACCACGTGCCCTCAGCTACACCCCGTGTTTACACGCCGGCCACCGTTCACTACCGGAGGCTGCTGCACGTGCTTCCTGCTGGGAAGACCTGCGGCCCCGAGGCCGGTTAGGACAAGGCCGGCCAACGTAGGCACCCTCAGCCGACGGGCCTGGCAGGCTGGGTCCCCAGGCTGCGGGAAGGTCCCCGGGCTGGGGCTGGTCGCCTGCAGGGTGGGGTCCTGGCTTTGTGGGGCCGGAAGGACCGGCAGGGGCACGGCAGGCAGGCCCGGGCTCAAGGCAGCCCAGACCCCGTCCGCCGAGGGACGAGGGCGCCCGGAGGGAGATGCTGGACGGCCTGAGCGGGAGGGCCGCACCCAGGGAGCAGGGCTGGGGGGGGGGCGAGGCTGAGCCCAAACCAGCAAGATGGTCAGAGGCAAGAAGAGGGGCGGGGTGGGGGGGCGCGGTTTGCTCCAGGCCCCTGCCCAGCCGGAGAAGGAGCGTCCACCGGCCAAGTCCCTGGCCCGCTGCGTGCGCGGCCCAGAGCTGACCCTAACAGCCCCGGGACAGGGGCAGCGGCCACGTGGGGCTCGCGGGGGAACCTGCACGTGTTCTCGTATCTGGAGCGCAGGCAGCAGACTGGGGGGGGCTCCCCTGAAAGGACCGGAGCCAGGGAGCCCGGGCAGGCCCCTGCAGGACACCCCCAGCGTCCCGGCTGCCCTGCCCCTGTGCCCAGGTCCCCGCCGTCGGACACCACCCGCCACCGCCTGACACCAGCGATCCCGAGCCGCCGGCAGCGGCTTCTCCAGGGGTCCTGGGTTCAAGCCCATTTTCCTCAGGGGCGCGCCCGTCTCTGACTTGTCCCTCTCCTGAGCGCCAGGTGGGCCACGGGGACAGCAGACAGCGGGCTCGTGGGGGGCGGTGATGTCACTGTCCCTGCCCCACGCCCTTTCGCCCTGCCCGAGGGCGTCCTCGGTTCACAGGGTGCTCAGCCTGTCTGAACTCCGGGAGCAAAGTCCCACGGTGCTGGTGGGGGTGGCGGGGTGGGGGGTGTGACCAGGACACGGCTCTGTGGCCGAGGAGGCACCGCGTGGGGGTGTGGTCCGCGCACCTGCCAACAGCCGGTCCCCCTCGCAGCCTCCCTGCTCGCTGGGCTTCCTGGGATCGCCTGCACATAAACCACCCCCACCCGATCCCTTGCCTCAGGGCTGCCTTGGGGCGGGGAGAACCCCAAGTGGGAGGACTTGACTTCACTCCCAGCAGGTGCAGGAGAGCGGGGCAGGGGCCCCACGCCCAGGCCCTTCCTCTCCTCCCCTCGCTAGCTGGGGGAGCCCAGGCCGGGGAGCCGGGCAGCAGGGGAGCGAGGGTCGGCTCAGAGCAGCTTCCAGAAGGTGGGGCTGGGAGGGCGATGGGGTCCGCTCGGCCGCAGCCTCGTGCTCACGTCTGCTCTGCGGTAGCAAAGGCTCCAGGCGCTGTGAGGCCGTCCTCCGCGGCCCCCCCTCAGAGCCCGTGAAGCCCCCACGTCATCTAGCAGATTAGGTTGGGAGGAAGCGCCGCTGCAGCCCTTGGGGGATTCCATGGGGGAAGAGGTGTGGAATCTACTAGAACACAGCTGGGAGTGCTGTTCCTCGCCTGCAGCTACGACCTCGTGGGACCATCCAGCAGCTTCGTGGGGATCCACCTTCGGGAAACCCCGCATCTTCAGGTACAAGTTTAAATAAAACACAAGTGGCTGAAGAACTTTCTTTGCATAATAAATTCCCCAAAGGATTCCCTGAACCGCTTCTGCTCTCGCTGGGGGCGGGGGGGGCCCTTCCCGGAAATAGGTCAGGGGCAACCAGGGGCCAAGCACGAGGAGAGGACGGGGCCAGCGGATGCCCTCGGGCCAAGCACGAGGTGCTGACATCCATGGATCCATCGAGGGGACTCCGCCGAGGCCAGGGCGACACAGCACCGCCAGGCAGAGCAGGCCCCCCCCCCCCGCCGCAGCCTCTGCGGGGCGCAAGCAGGAGCGGCCCCCTAGCGCCCCGGGGCTTCGGGGGCTGAGCCCGACCTGCCCACTGTGGTCCTCCTCGAAAAATGGGGGAGCCTCAAGGTGCCACCCCCGCTCCCCCCACGGCACCAGAGGGCAGGGAAGATCGCATAGGGGGGGGGGGTATTGCTATGTAAGCTGTAACATCTACGTGAACGCATCCGGGGCCTGGGGTGGCCTCACAAAGCACAGCGGGTGTTGGGGCGTCCCCGTCCTGGAGGCTGGCATGGGGGTCCAGGCCTGGGCAGGGCGGCTCCCCCCAAGGCCGCTCTCTGTCCTGTCCATGTGTCCTCCCGTGCTCCCCTGTGACCGTGTCTGGGTCCTTGCCCCCACCCTCACCACCTGACTCCCGCCCCGTCCCCGTCCCCGTCCCCGTGTGAAGGCCCCATCCCCAAATCCACCCCGTCCTCGGGGGTCAGGGCTTCCGTGTGGGAATCTGGGAAAGACGCAGAGCCCGTGCCAACACCAAGGAATGGGGGAGGGGACTTCAGGAGGACAGCTTCTGGACACTTCCTCTCGTGTGGCCCTTAAAGTTGTGTCGGATCTTGTTTTACGGGAAGGGGGAGGGAAATCGAGATGCACCCCGGGGCTGAGCACAGGAGACACCCCACCAGGCCGCCTGCTCAGCAGCTCTGCCCCGCGCCCCTCGGGGTGCAGTCACCGTGGGTGCCGAGCCCCTGCTGCCTGTTGGCTGGGGGTTTGTGTCCGGCGGCCCGTGGGCTGTGGGCGGGTCAGTGCCTCACCCCTGCCAGGGGTCCCGGCCATGGGGGTCTCCCCCAGGGAGTCCGGTCTCTGTTTCCAGAGCTGTCCCTTCTGCAATAGCTTAAAAAATAAATGAATGTGAGGGGCGCCTGGGGGGCACATTTGGCTCAGGGCGTGACCCCGGGGTCCCGGGATGGAGCCCCACATCGGGCTCCCTGCAGGGAGCCTGCTTCTCCTCTGCCTGTGTCTCTGCCTCTCTCTCTGCGTCTCATGAATAAATAAATAAAGCCTTTTAAAAAAAATGAATGTGAATGCGAATGAGCCAGCATACGGACGGAAGACGGGGCGAGGACAGGCCCTGCCCGCGGGGACCAGCGTGGCTGGAGCCCAGGTGGGCTGAAGGGCAGCCAGGAGGACGATCGTGCAGAGCACTGCGGTGGCAGGTCTGGGGGGCACTCGGCACCCGGCATCCTCCTGACCCTCCTCCCCCCACCCCCAGACCTGCTCCTTCCACACACAGCTGAGAAGGGCTCCCAGTCCCACTCTGCAGAGACGTGGGGCCAGAGGGGGTGAGGGGCTGTGTGTGTGCTGCATTTCCAGAAAGTTCTTCCCAAGTGTGGAGCGATATGTGAACCTGGAGATTCACTGTGGTTCTATCAGTTTTCTCATTGATTAGCAAGGAGTCGGGGGCTGATGTTGAAGGTGCTCAGCTCCCGCAGAAGCTACTGGGCCCACCCCCTCTGCCCGCGCTGTGCCCGCCACCAACCCGAGACACGGCCTGAGTCAAATCAGCCTGGGGGTGGCACAAAATGTCCTTCTCAGCATAGCCATCCCATAGAGGGGCGGCACAGGCCGAGGTCTCCAGGCCCGGACCTCACTGTGGTCAGGGGCATGGCGCTGGGGAACAGCCCAGGGTGGCCCAGGGCGGCCCAGTGTGGCCTAGAGTGACCCAATGTGACTCACAGTGACCCACGGTGGTCTAGAGTAACCCAATGTGCCCCAGGGTGCCCCAGGGTGGCTCAGTGTGGTCTAGAGTAGCCCAATGTGACCCAATGTGACCCAGGGTGGCTCAGTGTGGTCTAGAGTAGCCCAAGGTAGCCTAGGGTGGCTCAGTGTGGTCTAGAGTAGCCCAATGTGACCCAGGGTGGCCCAACGTGGCCCAGCATGGTCTAAAGTAGCCCAATGTGGCCCGTGGTAGCCCTGGCTCAGAGTTCATCTCTCCTGCCGGCTTGGGGCAGCATCAATGCATGCCTTGACCTTGGGCCTGGTGGGTGTCCTGGGGCCCCCTCCAGCCCACTGAGGTGAAGGGGCACCCGTGGGCACTGGTGTTGGCCCCCACCAATGTCCAGCGCCACACCAAGCTCTTCCCAGCATCTTCGTCTCATTCACCCCCAAGGGCCCTCACTGTCATTGCCACTTTATGCAGGAAGAAACGGGGTTCAGAGCTCCTGGTATGCAGCAGGGGGCACAGCCAGGCTCCACACCCACGGCGTCTAGAGTGGCCCGGGGGCCACTGTCTGCTTCCAGGCTTTGCCACCTGTGTGTCAGAAACCCTGCATCGGGGGACACGCTGGATGGTGCAGGACCAGCTCGTTCTCTGAGACCAGACTGAGTGTGGAAGCGCTGACCAAGAGCGTCAGGCCCGCTCAGATGACACCCGTCCACCATTCCGCTCACCGGGCTCCAGACGTGGCTCGGCCACCGACGGGTGGTGTGACCCCAACATGGCTTCCCCCCCGAGGTCCCCCCACTTCCTGGAGAGGTCTCGGCCCCCTCCAGCCCTGTCCCGACCAGACCGGGCCAGCGGGAGCCCGTCAGAGGTGGGGGAGCGGCTGTCAGCAAGGAGCGCCCCCCCCCCCCCGCCCCGGGCTGCAGCCTGCGAGCATCTGGGACTGCCGCTTCTGGGGTTCCTGGCGGGATCCGAGCCCCCCGAGGCAGGTTCCCACCGTGCCCCCTCACATGCTGGGCAGCCGGCTTCCCACCACAATCCTCTTCATCAAAAGTGCGCCGAGGGCCCTTGGGGGGACAGGACTGGGCCAAACGGGCCCCCACGGTGTCCTCTCGAAGTGCCACATGTGGCGACAGGAACAAGGATGAAGACCCTCCACGTTGTGGACACACAGGATCACCACGTGGAGACGCGGCCTGGCCAACCCTGCTGGGGACAAGCGGAGGACTCGGCCCGAGACCACCCCCTGCTCCCTCTCCCTGCACCGAACAGTGTCCGGCAACCGTGCTGGACCCGGGGGGGGGGGACTCTTCCCAGGCAGAGCCCACACCCCGGGTGCTCCAGGCCACCATCCCCTGCCCCCATCACCCTGGGGCCAGGAGCCAGACGGCCAGGGACAGCCCCGTGCCCCTCCAGCCCGCCCAAGTTAGGCAAATGGGCTGCCCCTGCCCAGCCCTTCCTTCCCGTGGAAACCACAGTGAGGCTCCCGCCCCCGCTCGCCGGCCCGCTGCTTCCCCGCGAGGGCATGTGCTGCGCCCCAAACTTCAGTGACCGGTCATCTCCTGATCTGCTGACCTCACCACGCAGGCAACAAATAAAAGCTAGATTTTATCTTATTTATTTTATTTTATTTTTTAAGATTTTATTTATTTATTTGACAGAGAGAGAGAGAACATGAGCAGGGGAGGCAGAGGGAGAAGCAGGCTTCCCTTCCCACGGAGCAGGGAGCCAGACGCAGGATTCAATCCCAGGATCCTGAGATCACGACCTGAGTGGAAGGCAGATGCTTCACTGGCCGAGCCATCCCCGCCCCCTGTACCCCAAAAGGAAGATTTAAAAACCCTGTGTGCACAGGGCCGGCCCGACAATTCCCGCGTCCTGGGAGCTCGAGGTCAGGGCTCCAGGCTCCTCGTCCCTGGCATGCGGCCCGCACTGTGTCCATGGGACCTGGGCCTGCGCCCTCACTGGCTCCCCCACCTCGGGGCCTACGGCCCACGTCCCGTCCTCATGGGGCAGCCTCCATCCCCCCCACTCGCTGGCCTCGGGAGCAGGGCCCGTGAGGGGTCAGCTTCAGGCGTCCACAGAGACGGGCTGCCAGGGGGCAGGGGGGCTTCCTAAATACCCCCTGGGTCTGCCCCCGCCCCGGAGCCGCTGAGTGCCCCAGATCCCGCGAGGGGGACGCCTGCCTCAGGACGGACCCCGGGACCAGGGAGGCAGCAGCGTCACCTGGGCCAGCCTGGCCACCTGGGCTCGCTGCTGGAGCCTCGGGCTGGCCCGGGGTCCCGTCCGTCCCGTCCCATCCCTCCGTCCGGTGTGGCGTCGCCCCTCTGCCTACGTTCCAGCTAGTGTGGCCGGTCGGCTGCCGCAGCCCCGGGCAGCCTTAGCCCCGCGCTCCCTCGGTCCGTGCCGCCCTGGACCCAGCGGCCTGCGGCCCCCCGGCGTCCTCACCTGCCATCCTGTCCTGCCCCCTCCTCCCCTGCTGCCATGTTCTCAGCACCCCTAATCCCCAGAGCTCCGTCCTCCCGAGCGCCCGGGCTCCCTGCCCATGCTGGAAGCCGGCGCCTGTGTCTCCAGACTCCGTGTCGCTCACACGGCGCTCCTGCGTCCATGCACCCGGTTCAGGGGCACCCTCGGGGCTCCCCGGGGTCGGAGGACTCGGCCCCCCTCCGCCTCCCCCGGCCCCAGCTGGCTGGCTCCCCACTGCATGGCCCGGGGACCATCTCCCAGAATGTGCCAGAACAGGAAGGCAGCAGTGACAGAGGGAAGGGGTGAGAGACCCCAGCGTCTGCTTGCCTGGGCGAGGCCACTCCAGGGGGACACGGGGCCTCCCCAGGGGCAGGACAAGAGGGCAGACCTGGGGTACCCGGGGGGGCTCGCAGTTAAGCGTTGATTCTTGGTTTCGGCTCAGGTCACGATCTCAGGGTCATGGGATTGAGCCCCGTGTCGGGCTCTGTGCTCAGCGAGGAGTCGGCTTGGGATTCTCAGTCTCCCTCTGCCGCTCCCCCCACCGCAGTGCACACACGTGCTCTCGCTCTCCTCTCTCGCTCTCTCTAAAGAAAAACAGAAGAGCAGGCCCAGAGGTTCCCCTTCCTAGGGGTTTTCCACAATCCTCAAGAGCAAAGAGCCGTGGCCTCAGGCAGGAGGGGTTGAGGTTCTTAGCTGGGGTCATGATGGGTCACAAAGATGCCCCCGGGGACCCCTGACCCCAGCGCAGGCAGGACCACCCCACTCCACAAACCCGAAGGCATGGCCCTGGACGCCAGCCGACGGGGACGGGACTTTGCCCTGTTGGTGTCCCCGGGGACGTCCCGGCCAGACACAGCTCGCAGGGAGCCAGCGTGTGCAGCGGCTTCGGTTTCCATGTGCAGATGTGACCTCAAAATGCTGGCAGCTCCCTTTCTGGTCTGAGTCCCCAGGACCTGCACCTGGGGCCCCAGGAGGAACGGGAAGTGGATGACCCCAAGTGGAAGCCACACCCCAGCTCCGAGCTGCAGGATAATCCCCCAGGAGGGGGAAGAGCTTGTAGCGCCCCTCGGAGCAGAGGCATTGCCTCCCCCGGAACCCCGGCCCCATAGCCTTCCTGGGGCCGCAGGTTCTGGGTTTGGCCCTGGACTGGGGCTCCCGCGGGTGGCAAGGCTGGGAGGCCGCGCAGCCAGACCCCTCACGGTCCGTCACCAGCGCAGCGATGTGGGCCAGGTCGCCCGGCACCCGGCAGGCACAATGCCCCTCTGCTGCCCCCTGCTCCTTCTCCGTCCTCCCCCAGGGGCGGCTACGTGGGCGCTGACGTTTACCACACTCTTACGCGGTGGGGTATTTGTCCTCGTGGGTGAAGTGCAGGGCACCGCGTGGAACAGAGTGTGCCGTTCTGCTGGACTTTGAACCCACGCGCCTTTTGAGGCCTGTGGCTCTTTCGGTTGGGTTTTCGATCACATAATCCAGTAGGTTGGCCAGTGTCCCCTGGCCCCTGCCTGGGTACAGTCTGCGCCGAACCTCAGCGCGGGGACCTCATCTGGAAACGGGGTCTTGGCAGGTGCAAGCAAGTTAAGAGGGGGCCTGGAAGGCAGGCCGTGCCGCCGGTAAGCAGACCCTCCGGGACCAGCCAGGGAGGTGCGCTGGCCTTACTACGGGGGCGACTCCCCCTCCCAGGGAGGCTCAACTGCACCAGCTAGCTGCAGGGGGGTGGCTGAGGGGTGGGAGGTGGGGGGACAGCCTGGCCCGGCACCGCCCTCTGGGGCCTCCCCCGTGGCTCTAGCAGAAGCAGGGCTGAGCCCGACTGCAGCCTGTGTGGTGGTGCAGGTGGTGCCGGAGGCTGTGGGCTCCAGGGACTCGAAGTGCAGGCCACAGCGTCAGGTGCCCACAGCCCCTGGGCGACAGTGACCGTGCGCCCGATTGGCCAAGGAGGTGGACTCAGGTGCCCCTTACCTGGAGGGAGAACGAGAAAGGCCAGGGGGCAAGATGATGGACAATCAGAAGCTAAGGAACAGCAAAGAGGAGGGAGGCGGGGCAGGGAAGCCACGGGTGCTCGAGGGGTGCGGGGGGAGGAACAGGGCCGCGTGTGGGGGCTCCCACCCACCTCCCCGGACGTGCCCTCTCCTGTAGCGAGCCTGCCCCCCGCCAGAAGCCCCGCGGGGTCCTCGCCAGCTGAGAACCCAGCCCTGATCCTCGCCGCTCAGACCCCGTGTCCCCATCTGTAAAATTGGGGGATTTTGCCTCCGAGCCACCATGCCAGTCAGGCCGGGCGCCCCTGAGAAGCGTTTACGGGGAGCCCATGGCCACCTTTACAAGCCGGGAAGTAGTGACTCGAACGGAAACTGCTCGTTCACCACCGGCCAAGCCAGCAGAGCCCGGCCTTCGGCAGAACCGTCTGGGTTTGTCCGTCTGCTACGGCCCGGACAGAGCCGCCAGCCCTCCGTGTGCTGATAGCAGACCCCCAGGAGCCGGGCCCCACGGCGGGGGGCGCGGGGGACAGGAGGCCGCCTGGGCCTATCGTCCCGGGGTCTGGATGCCTTTCTAATTCAGGGCTTTCCTTAAATGGTCAAACGCGGCCTGATGGCCATGGGCCCGTCATCAGCCCTGTGTTCGATCTCCCGCCACGTCCCGCTGTCCCCGGGGCACGTCTACAGGTGGGAAGGGCCGCTGTCCCCCAGCCCTGGGCGGCGCACGGCTGCACGACGTGGTCTGGGGCGGAAACCGCTTCCTCTGAGCGCTCAGGGCCTGACCCCAGCCATGCGGGGCCCTGGAGCGCACCAGGCCTGGTGGGGGGCGGTGGGGGGGCGGGACACACATGCTGGCAGCTCCAACAAGTGACCAGACGTGTGCCCGTCACAGCGACCAAGTCACCTCCACGCCCTGGGGCCCTGGGAAAGCAAGCACGTTTCTGAAATCAGGGAAGAGCCTGATTGGAAAGAGCAGGTGATTGATCTCGAGGGTTCGGAGCAGAGCCCGCGCAGGTGCGGCCAGTGTGAGGGGGACGGTCCCCCAGCAGCCCCCGTGGGGCGGCGACAGCGCAGCAGGGGAGGTGCCGACCGACACCGTGGGGCTGGGCCCGCGGAGCACTGGGTGTGGGTCTGCGTGTCCCTGGCCTCAGACGGTGCCGTCCCCCGTCCTGCCCTCAACGACCCTTCTCTCTCAAGTGTCCCCGTGACGGCGCTGTCCGTGCTGGACCTGCACACAGGCCGCCTCCTGGCTCCGGGGGGCGAAGGGCCACATGGAGCCCCCGCCCCAGCTGGCCGTCAGGGGGTCCCGTCTCAGCAGGGCACTCCCTGAGTTATGAGGGGACCAAACGTGGCCTGGACGGGACACCCCGGGTGCCCAGGGGGCTTAACGAACAGGGAAAGTAGGTCCCCTTATTTGTCTTTTTTAATATTTTATTTATTCTTGAGACACAGAGAGAGAGGTGGAGACACAGAGGGAGAAGCAGGCTCCCTGCGGGGGGCCCGACGCGGGACTCGATCCCAGGACCCTGGGGTCACGCCCTGAGCTGAAGGCAGATGCTCCACCACTGAGCCACCCGGGGGCCCCTAAGGTAGGTAGGTCCTTTTATGGGAACTCAGGGGACCCCGATCCTGAGGAAGAGGTCAAGTGCCCCCCATCCGGGTCACCCAAGGCCGGTTCAGAGCATCACCACAGCGGCAGGATCCTGGCTCCGAGGGAGCCCCTAACCCGCCCTGCCCGTCTGCCTCTGCTGCTCCTCCCCGGCACCCCTCCGTCTCTCTCATGGCCCCCGACTCCCACTGGTGACCCATCTCTACCCCTGAAGGGGAGGGTGTAGGCGTCTGGCTTCACATCACCGTGGGACCGGTTGCCCCGCACCCCCCCACCTGTCGCCGTGAGTGTTGGGGGTACTCCTGAGCCTGGAGTTTGAAGCCCGTCTGTCTGCAGTGGTGCCGCCGGCCACCTGCCCCTCATTCGGCCCCTGGCCTGTGCAAGACGAAGGTCCATGGGAATGAGCCGCCCCCACCCCCTGCACATCCGGGTCCCCCGCCCACGTCCCCCCTCCTCTGCCATCCGCCCTCCGATCTGGGGCACGCACGTGGCCAGGGGTGCGGAGAAGAGGGGCTGCATCGGGTGCCCTGGGGCCTCGCTCTACCCTCCCAGAAAGCCCTGGGAGTGCACCTGTGCAGAGCCCCAACCCGTGCCATGCTAACTCTCTTGAGGTGCACCCTCCTTTCTGAAGAGGGCCTCCTGCCCAAGCCCCCGGGAGGAGGCCGCATCAGCGAGCTCGGAGGCACACTCCTGAAACAGGCCATGCCCCATCTGCTGAGTCTGCCCCCAAGCTCACTCCCCCGGCCAGGGCAGCCCGCTGGGTCTTGACCCTTTACTTTCTGGAAGCATCTTCCCAGTGGGGAGGACAGAGAAAGCCGCGTCCGTCATCAAAGTATTAAGAAGGGAGAGGCCTCGGGACTGCCAGGGCTCGGAGGCTGGCCGGGCCTCGAGGGGGTGGACGTCCTTGCAGGTGTCCTCACTCCATCTGCAGTGCCAGGCGCCAGGAACCAAGAGTCAGGGCACCGCGTGCCAAGCGCTGAGCTAGAGGTGGGGGGCGTCCCGGGAGAGCCCAGACACCCGGTGTCCTCCAGGAGCCTCAGCCCAGGAGAGGACACACGGGGGCCTTAGCTCCAAGCACGGGCTCCCGGCTGAGGACTAGGCCACGGCCCGACACCACCCAGCGGGTCTCCACACGGGCCGCCCTGAGCCCCCACCTCGCCTCCCTGGCCCTCGTGCCCAGCCTAGGGCCTGCACGCGGGGGTCCCTCCTGGGACCTGCATCATGGCTGGAAGGAAGGGGGTGCCCGGGGGCTGGAGGCAGGAGCTGGAGAGAACCAGTAAGTGGCTACGTTGTCTGCTGCCCGTGGCACAAGCTCATCTCGGGCACGTCCTTAAACACGTGTGTCCCGGGAGCGCGATGGACACCATCCCAGGGCCCGAAACACAAACTGTTTTATTCCAAGCGGAACCAAGAATGCTTGATGGGCACACACGCCAGGCGCGTGTCCCGAGTCTCCTCCAAGCAGGAAGGGTCCCCGAGCCCCGCCTGGCCCTGGCCCGGCTCTCAGGAGAGGCGTCCCCTCCCAGCGACTCAGCGCCTCTCGTGGGCCATCCTGAATTGGTGGGGAGCGCGTGGGGCAGGGGGTTCTGGCCCCATCCTGTGACCGGGGCCTAGGGCCGCGCTGCTGGGCACACAGGGGCACGCTGGCGAAGGGGGTCTGCAAACAGCACCGTCCCTCAGCCGAGGCGGGTGCTCTCGCGAGCAGGGGAGCGCCCCAGGAAGCGGCCAGCACGCCGAGGCCGTGTGCACCCCCTCCCTGGTGTGGGAGTCCCCCCCTTCTTGCGGGGACCTGAGCAGACCTGAGCGGGACCCCGGCAGAGGCTACGGGGACCCACCGGGGCCGGGTGGCCTGCCTGCCGATGATTCCCCGCGGGCGCCCGGCGGGGACACAGAGCGGGGTTGAGGGGTCCGGGGGGGGCTCCCTGCCTTGCCACCCCGGGGAGACGAGCGGAACCTGCTGAGGCTCCCGTGACGCGCGGAGCCGCGAGGTATTCAGAGCCTTTCCCTGGTGACCCTCCCGCCACAGGCTCAGCAATCGCCAATTTTTCCGTCAGGGCTTCCCAGACACGCGGCGCTGCTGGAAGTGGCCCCGGGCCTGACGTCAGCCGTTGGCTCAGCACGTGGGGCCGCTCGGTGGCGCGTGGCCCCGCGCCCGATGCTCCCGGTGCAGGTCCCCGCGGAGAGTCGGGGTCTGGTGCTCCTTGGCTTGGGGGGCCCAGCTCTGCTTGGAGAGGGAGGGGGTTTGGGACGCCCCATGCCTCGCCGCCCGGCCGGGGGGTCCCCCGCACACGTGCACACAACGCCAGCCTCTGGGCAAGTCCCGAGACCCCCAGCTCTGGGAGGGAGGACTCGGCCCTCCAGACGCCCTGCGGGGGTCCCGCGCTGTCGACACCCCAGCCCTGCGGCTGGCCTCCCTCCTTACACTCCCTTCGCCCTAAAACCCTGTGTCAGTGGCTGCTGGCTGCATGGACGCACCCCTCCTTTCCGTCTACGTCTGGAAGGGAGCCGACGAGGGTGCCCACCTCCAACCTCAGCCTTCCGGGTGTGTCTTGAAGGGCTTTTCCCAAATTAAAAAATAAAGTATAAGCATTTAAGGGTTACTTTGTATTCTTGAGATTTTTTTTTTGAGAGAGAGAGAGAGAAGGGGGAGGGGCAGAGGGAGAAGCAGTCTTCCCGCTAAGCAGGGAGCCCGATGTGGGGCTCGATCCCAGGACCCCAGGTCATGACCTGAGCCGAAACCAAGAGCTGGACGCTTAGCCAGAGGAGCCCCTCGGGTGCCCCAATATTTGACATTTACAACAAGTAACTGCTAACAGCAGATAAACTGAGTTTACTTGTTTTTTTATTCTAAAAGGCACACTTTCCCGGAGCCCTAAGGCTGGTGGGACACTCGGGACAGAGGGGCCCATGGGCCTCGGGGCCGCGGGCAGGAGGGAGGGTGGGGAGGCTGGTCAGGAGGCCTCGGGCCCCCCAGCGGCACCACCAACCACTCCCAGGGGCCGCGGCCACTTGCGTCCACCGAGCCGCTCCCCGCACGCTCGCACCCTGCCCTCTGTATGGGGTCGTCCCATTCCCAGGGTTGAAGAAGGGATTCACGGACCCACTTCACAGCCGGAGACACTGGGGTACAGGCCAGGTTCTTGCAAGGACCCAGGTCCCATGAGCAGTCAGTGGGGGCCGTTCCTCTCCCCTCTCCCGAGTCCCCCCAGCCCACGTCCCCGCAGGCCTCCTCCTACACCCCGGCCCCGGCCCCACCTCCCTTCCCCCTCCACGCCCGGCCTTGCACCCTGAGCTCTGGACTGACCTTCAAAGTGGAGGCAACTGTTTAAATATTAAATGGTCCTTGGAACACCCGGGCTTCCATTAAGACTGAATCAAAAGAGAAAAAGAGGCATTTTAAAGATCGCTGCAGTTCTGAAAAGCCGAATTATTGATGTCTGTGTTCCGGGGCTGCATCCACGTCTTCCTCCTGTTGGCCGCGGGCACCTGGCAGCAGGGCGGCTCCTGGGTGCTCCTCTCGGGGCGCCCTGGCAGGGAGTGAGCGCAGGCAGGGAGGGGACACGCACCAGGCCCGAGGGGCGCCCGGCCGGCCTGCCTGTGACGGGCCTGGGGTCCCGACGTGCGGAGCGACGGCGCCGCCCGGGAGGGCCCAGGGTCCCTGCCACGCGTCCTCGGTCACCCAGGCCAGGAGCGGCCGGGAGCAGCAGGCCAGCGTCCTGCGTGGGGAGGGCCGTGGCCGCTCCGAGCGCCCTCTGTCCTCTGCCGGCCGCAGGCCTCGCGCTTCCTGCACAGAAACAAGAACTTCCTTCGTGAGGGACGTTTTGCTTAGAAAGTCCCCTAAAGGATGTCGGAGGAGGATCCTGCGCCCGGCCCTGCCCGACGGCTTCACCGCCTTCTGTCTCAGGTGCTTAAACAGGCCCAGGTGACGGTGCCGGAGGACGGGCCAGTGCCCCACAGGTGCCCGTCGGCGCCCATCCAGGCCCGGGCTGTGAGCAGCCGCAGGGAGCCATGTGGCTGCCACGTGCCGTGCGTCCCACCGCATGCGAACCAGAGAGAGACGCAAGGACACAGGCCCAGCCGCCAGCTGGGAGGGACACCAGGATGGAGAGGACGCCTCCCCGTCCCACTGGCCGCACCGGGGTCGCAGTCACCGGGAGGCCTGGCTGGAGAGGTGTCCCGGGCCTCGGACCTCATGACACCGGTGCCCTCGGCCTCCAGCGTCTCAGACGCACCCAGCATGTTGCGCCTGGCCATTCCTCGTCCCGTGAGTGACAAGCCCCCTCTGTCTTCCATCTGGCCGCCTCTCCTTCCCTGAGCTCGGGACCCGGGGGCAGGTCACCTGGCACCTCCTAAGGTCCTCTTGTCAGCTCCTCTTCTGTCCCTCCCAGAAGGATGTCCCTTCCCCAGACGGCCCCACCCAGGGTCTCCTGGGACCAGCTTCCAGGGCATCCCTGACCCTCCTGGGCACAGGGCAGCCAATCCCCAGGGCCTCCCAGCCAGAGGGAGGAGGCGTCCAGCCCACAGCCCTGAGTAGACTCTGTCCGGGGTGTGGGCAACCAGGCTACTTCACTGGGCCCCGACTCCACCCTGACCCCCATCGCCCAGCCCAGAGTGGCCAGACGTGACTCTGGGGCTCATCCAGGTCACGGGGCCGGGGCTCCAGGACATGTCCACTGTGACCTAGTCGTGCACTGAGCCAGCCTGTTCACCCTCCCTGTGGCTGTGGCAACAAAGAAGATGCTTCTTTGTCCCCTCTAGGCCTTAAATAACTGGGTGACCCCAGATAGTTTAGGCTTGCTGGTCCAGCTAAGTCCACACCCTGCATATTCCTCCCCTCTACTGGGGTCAGTGGCCCCCCAAACATCCCACCAATACCGCTCCACCGCCGCCAACAACACCTACACCAACACCAACAAATCTACGTCATCAGCACCAGCAGCAACATTTTGCCAACATCGCGGCCACCATTAACCCCACTGCCATTGACACCGCTGCCACCGCCACAGCCCTCAGCTCCGGCAGGGGAAGCCTGGCACGCAGAAGTGCCCAGCATTCATTCTCTCATTTGATACACGGGGTCTCCCTTCATTTGCAAGTCTTCGCGGCCAACAGCTAGCTCTACCACAGAGGCTCCAGACGGGCACCCAGCCCAGGAGCTGTGGGGAGCCCCAGGGAGCCAAGGGCCCAACCACACCCTGGCAAGCAAGAGGATGACAAAGACGCTCCCTCCCTCCCGCTGCCTCGCAGGTTGGAAAGGCATGAGTCAGGAAGGGGTGTGCTGTGCCCTCAGCTGTGTCGCTTCCTAACGCTCCTGCGGTCATGCATTCTTCTGGCCAGCAGCAACCTGAGTGCCATGGCTTATCCCCTGGTGCCCCGGGACCATCCCCACCTGCCACACACACAACATGCATGCAACAGCCCCAAGACACACACGGCACACACACACACACACAAGATATGCACAACTCACACACACCACCCAGCACACACGTGCACACGTGTGCTATGATATTTTGTGCATATGTGAATTGTGTTGTACTCTGATAAGCTGTCCTGTTGAGGCCTAGGACTAAGGCCATCCCCTCTGCAGGGATGGAACAGACTGGCTCAGCTGGCCAGAGGAGGGAGTTTTATCTGTCAGCCCTGGAGAAGCTGTGACCCTAGAGAAGCTGCTGGCCCTGGAGGAGCTGTTAGCCCTGGAGAACCTACTGGCCCTGGAGTAGCTGTAGACCCTGGAGTAGCTGCTGGCCCTGGAGTAGCTGTGGCTCTGGAGAAGCTGCTAACCCTGGAGAAGCTGCAGACCCTGAAGAAGTGGCAGACCCTGGAGTAGCTGCTGCCCCTGGAGAAGCTGCTGGCTCTGGAGTAGCTGCTGCCCCTGGAGAAGCTGCGGCTCTGGAGAAGCTGCTAACCCTGGAGAAGCTGCAGACCCTGGAGAAGCTGCAGGCCCCGGAGAAGTTGCTGACACTGAAGCAGTGGCAGACCTTGGAGTAGCTGCTGCCCCTGGAGAAGCTGGTGGCTCTGGAGTAGCTGCAGACCCTGGAGTAGCTGCTGCCCCTGGAGAAGCTGGTGGCTCTGGAGTAGCTGCAGACCCTGGAGTAGCTGCTGCCCCTGGAGAAGCTTCAGACCCTGGAGAAGCTGCCACCTCTCACCCTTTCCCATCTATCCTAGGAGGCTGAGCCCTCCCCAGGTATAAACCACCTTGAATGGTAAGCAGAAAATCACCCCAGGCACTAACTCCACCGCCCGAGGACAATCAGGACTGGTTTGTACAGACTCACGTGCAAGAGAGAAAAGCAGTGAAGCCGCCCGGCCTGCCACACCCTCGCCTGGCTCCAGGATTTCATGCACCACATCCTCTGAAAAGAATCGGGTGGGTTGAGGGTGTGTGATTCCAGCTCTGTGACATTCTGGAAAAGGCAAAGCACAGGAGACAGCAAACAGATCAGGAGCTGCGCGGTGGGGGAGGGAGGGGCGGCCCGGTGGAGCACAGGCCTGGGGGGCAGGGCCTCCTCCGTATGATTCTGGAATGGGGCACACACGTCAGCCTTCATTTGTCAATACGGCCCGAGAATGAACCCCGCGGGAACCATGGCTTCCTAAGAGCGCATCGACCCGGGCTCAGGGATTGTGAGGAGCCGAGCGGCACGCAAGGTGGGGCCCACGGGGGAGGGGTGGGCACTGCACTTTCCCATCAGATCCTCTGCAAAGGGAAATTCCTATAAAAGGAACTAAGTCAAAAAAAAAAAAAAAAAGGAACTAAGTCCATTACTTTGAAGGAGGAGGAGGAGAACCAGGCTGCGGCCCGGCCACCCGCTGCCCCCACCCCCCCGAGAACCTCCTGCGCCCCCACAGACACAGCCCGCCCCTGGGAGCCTGGGCTCGGTGCAGCGGAGGCGCCAGCCTGTGAGCAGCCCCGCTCTAAGGAGCCGCCTGGCGCAGTCCCGGCAGGCGGGCAGGCGTCCCGGGGACTCCAGGCTGGGCCTGGGCAGCCTGCCAGGCCGGGGCCCGCACGTGCACACACGTTTGCTTTGACAAATCGCCACGTGGCTCCGTGGTGTCAGGACCTTGATGAACGGGGCGCGGAAGACTCCGGCTCCTACAGCTGGGCCCCTCTGGGATGCGCAGTGTTTGGGGCCTCGTGGGTAAGCCCCGCTCCAGGCTGTGTGCCGCCAACCAGGCCGCGAGCTCCAAGGGGAGGCGCCGTGTGCCCCAGGCCTGCCCGCGGGAGCCCTGTGTCTGCAGTCCTGCTGACTGAGCCTACAGCCCGTGCCCACCACCGCCCCACCCGCAGCCACCCTCGGCCTCGGCTCTTGGTAGCGGGGCCTGGGTCAGAAGACCTCCCTCTTGAGTGCCTAAGGCCCATCTTCCTGAGTAAGTTCATTTTCCTAAGCAAACAGTCCCCGTTCCCAAACCTATTCTCTCTCGATCATTCCTTCAGCCAGCTTTTTCTCAACCAGGATTCCAGGACAGAAGGAGGCCCCTACAAAGAAACGACCTGAGTGGCCTTGTTCTGGATTCACCCAGGGTGGTGGGGGACCCCCCCACGGGGGCAGACGGTAATGCACGGGGGGTCTCAGGGCCCGGGCTCTGCTCTCTCCTGGATCTCAGCGCAAGGACCACCCCCGCCCCCGCCGCCCACCCTCGCCCTCAAGAACTGCCCACAGGCCCCACCTCCAGATACCGTCCCGTTGGGACTGGGGTCTCCACGTGAGAATCTGGGCGACAGACGCCTTCAGACGGCAACAATCACGAAAGAGTGGCGGCCCTCCCGCCCTCCCGGCACCACAGGTTCTGTCCCCTTCGGCCAAGGCCATCCTGCCCTGACAGGGAGTTCCGAGCCCACTGGCAGCCGCGGCCGCGGGGAGCAGGTGGCGGCCGAGCGCCCACGATGTGCGCCTGGTCTCCAACCAGCTCTGATCCGCTGCCTGTCGCCCGCACCGTGTTCTTGCACCGGTCACTGTCCTCCCAGGAGAGGAGCTGCCGGTGGCCCCCAGCCTCTCGGTGCCATGTCCCCAACAGGACAGAAACGTATCTTTCAGTGGTGTCTCTTAGAAAATACCCAGCAACAGACGGTTGGAGACTAAAGCCCTCCGACACCCCATCTAAGTGACGCCCCTCCCCGGGGGGAAGCCCCAGGGGGACGTTCCTAACTCCACCCACAGCGAGAGTCCCGGGTTCTCGGATTTCCCACTCGGACACGCGCTCCCCGCTCCCCGCTGCAGAGGAGGCCACGGGGGAGGGGTCCGGAGCTCGCTTTTTCCGGGACAGGAAATTTAAACGTTTTTAGACATGGCAGGAATCACGGATTTCACCCAAAGGACACGCTTTCTTTGATGTCACGTTGGATCACAAATCACAAAGTCCACGCACGATCAATCTTTGGAAATATCCAAACACAAGAAGAATGCTGGGTGGTTTGTTTAACCCGAGTGTGGCCTGGTCTTCCAGGAATCCCTCGGTTCCGCGGGGCCTTGGGCGCGCAGCTCCGGAAGCGGACGGGCCGGCGGGGAAGCACGGAGCCTCGGCGCCCCCACGGCGGGCGGCTGCTGGCGCCCCACTCCCTCCGGGCCGGAGCTGTGGGGCTGGGGTTCTGTTGACCTCCTTCACCCCGGGCTCGAGCGCAGGAAGCGGGTTAGAGAATCCCCGGGCAACAGCTCCCGGCCCCCGCATGGGAGCGCCGCCCTCCAGAGCGCCCCCCCTTCCCAGGGACGCCCCTCTGCCCCCGAGGAGCCTGTTCGGGGAGCAGCGGGCTCACCCCCAGTCAGGAACACACCCCTTTGCATTTCAGTCCCTGCTGAAGACTTCCTGAAATCTGCTCCCTGGTTCGGCAAGAAAAACAGAAAGCCGAGCTGGCATTTCAGGTGTCTGGAACATTCCAGAGCTCTGGTCCGACTGCTCAGGGCCAGAAACACATGCTGACCATATCCTGACCTCAGGACGGACTCCATGAAGTTAATATTGTTTTTTTCTTAGCTAAATCCCTTGCATTAAAAAAAAATTTTTTTTGAGCTTTCCAATGTTTTCCCTCTTACTTCTGGAAGCATTTATTTCGGGGCCAAACTCCAAGCTTCCAGCCCCTGCGAAGCCCCCTTTGCCTGAACTTGGACCTGGCGGTCGCGAAGGTCCATCTCCTCGCCTCCATCCACAGGAGCTGTAAACCCGCACATGCACGTGCCACACAAGCACACCACTCACGCACACTCATGCAGGTGCCGTGCACGCTCATGTATACACATGCCACACACGTGTACACACAGGCACACGCCCACTGCATGTGCCACACACACGCTGCGCATGTGTTGCTCATGCACGCCACACAAACACACACATACCTCGCCTGCACACTCACTCACACCCTCACCTCCCTCAGTCTGCCCCGAACCTGGAGACCTACCTCTGTGTGCCCATAAGAAGCCTCTGGCTCTGAGGGCACCAGTGTCTCTCCCTGCACGGCCCTGCACCCCCAGTCCAGCCCCGCCCATCCCACCCCATAACCTTCCCTGCACCCTCTGAGAAAACGTGTCAGCAGAAGCCCACAGGGCTGCCTCTTGTCCCTGCCTCCTGCTGTAACTGACCCCAGCCTCCTAAGAGCCTAGTTCCCTTGCACCCTCCCACCATGGGGGGCCCCTCCCTCACTCCCTCCATGGGTCAGGGGTAGGGGCTCCTCCTGGCTCCTCCTTGCCACCCCAGACCCCGTTCCTCCATCCTCTCTGAAGCCTTCATCCTGCCATGCATCCTTATAGACGATACTCTGTCCAGGTGACATCCCTCCGGGATGCCCGGGACCGTCCCACCCCCAAGGCGCCAGCACCTGCTTCTGTCACTCTTGCCAACTCCACCCCGGTTCCTGAAGAAGCCGGTGTCCACCTGGACAGCCGTCCCCACCCCACCTGCTCAGCCTGCTGACCTCACCCTGCCTGCCGCCCTCCCTGCCCGCGGGGTCCCAGAGGGGTCGTCCCCAGGCACCACCCGTCCCGGTAGCCCCGTCTCTCAGGCTCACTCCCCCCAGAGCCCAGGACCATTTGTCCCTTCTGTCCTGTGTCCTCGCCTCCCTCCTGTCCCAACGGAGACACATCGTAGGAAGAACTTGGAGGTGGACAGAGTCCAGGAGGGCACACAGGAGGGGGCACGAGAAAGGGCTGGAGTGTGTGTGTGTGTGTGTGTGTGTGTGTGTCTGTGTGTGTGGTGTATGCCTGTGCATGTGTTTGTGCTGTGTGTACGTGTGGTGTGTGCGTGAGTGTGGGCATGTGTGCATGTGGTGTGTGTGTGCATGTGCACGTGCGGTGTGTGCAAGTGTGGGCATGTGCACTGTGGTGTGTGTGCATGTGTGCGTGTGCACACAGGCTGTGTGGGGCGTGGCCCACAGGGAAGCGAGCGCAGAGTGAGGGCGGCTGGGTGCTGGCTCGACCCCTCCTCTCTAATGGGACTCGGGCTGCACCGGCACCCCCAGGGGAGCGAAAGTGGGGATGCAGGGCCCCTGGGGGTGGCCTGTTAAGCCCCCGGAGTGGCGGGAGCACCAGGGATGTGGGCGGGGAGGACTTGGGCCGGGCCGGGGCAGCTGCTGCTGCTGGAGCAGGGCCCGTGAGTCCCCGCAGGTGGGCCTGGCTCCGCAGTCCGGGGCGCGGAGAGGCGGGCAGCGCCCACCTGCTGGGGGTCCCGGCCTGCAGAGCGACGGGCGGTGGAGAAGAGCCGGAGCTGGAGGGTGGTGGGGACCCGAGGTCGAACAGCCACCACCAGCCTCTGCTTGGTCCACAGACACGGACGGCCTCCTGACGTCGCATCACCGTCCCCAGGACCCACTGGGGGAGGAGTCCCCAGAGGGAGCATCAGGCAGGACGATGCTGGCGGGATGAGGCGGGAAGGGGCCCCAGTGGGAACACACCTGCCCTGCGGGCAGAGGAGCCCCAGACAGGGGGACGGAGGGGCTCCCAGGACACGGTGGGGAGAGAGGGTAGGCCAGTCCCCACCCCTCCCATGGCTCCTGGGCTTCTCAGAGCCCCTGTTCTTCCCTGCCTGTCCCCCCAGCCTGCTGTTCCCCGTGGTCCCATCACCCTTAATGTCACTGCCCCTGGGACAGGGGGCCACAGTAACGAGTAAGAGTCAATTGACCAGTGAGCACACAGCTGAGCACCTGGGAGTTGAGGGGGGAGGGTGGGGTTCAGAGGCAGGGGATGTGGCAGCCGGGCCAGGAAGGCTGGGGGTGTGCAGGGGCTCTGGGTGCGGGCCTGGGTGCCCAACAGACATGCAGGGGCCCCCGGGTGACAGGACTCCTCCTCTCACAGAGGGAAACCCAGCTCGGAGGGGCCTGGGCCAAAGGGAGCCCGGGGGTGCAGGCACCCCACTCAGGCCAGTGGGGCCACCGCTTCCGGGCACTGTAACCAGCCTGCAGCTGCAGAGCAACCCCAAGACCTCACATGTCCCGCCTCCAGCCTAGCCATCTCCACCTGCTGGGGCGACACCACACACCTCCTGCCAACTTCTGACCCTCCAGGTCTCACCTGAACTCCACCCGGCGGCGTCGGGGAGACGCTCTGACCCGCACCCAAACCCCGACCAAGCTCGGTGTGAGTCACAGGGCTCTGGGGCGCCTGCCTGGAAGGGGCGCCGTCGCGGGGGTTCCCATTCCAAGGTGCGAACACGTGGACTGCACGTGCTCTGCGGTTCGAGGCATGTGTGCACACATCTCAGTCCTTTTGCTCTCAGCGCGATGATCGGTGTCATTCTTCACAGAAAGGACTTCCTGGGGACTTCATCCCAGCAAACCTCACTTCACAGAAGCACGGCTTTGTGCACGCGGACTTACATACGATCTTTGTGTGGCCCCGACATAGCGAGCCCGCTGTTGGCGGCTGAGGCCCTGAGAGGCCTGGAGGCAACAGGCCAGCTCCGACGTGCGCTTAGCAGCTAGCTGGGGGGTCTGACTTGTCCACTTCTCTCTGTGTGTAGGGCGGAGGGTGTGTGTGACAGCTGATGTGTGTGCACGTGTGTGGTGTGCTGTTGATGGGCATACGTGTGACGGTGGGCTCATGTGCAAGCGTGCATGGCACATGCGACACGTGACCATGTATGTGAGTTCGTGTGTGACTGTGGGTACACAGGTGAGTACATATGTGTGCACACTGTGGGGCATGTGTCCAATCCTAAGCGTGTGTGTCGGTATGACTGTGTGTGAGTTCATGCGTGAGTGAATTTGGAGTGTGATTGTGGATGCGACAGGCATGACTATGTGTGTGAGTTCGTGTGTGTGATTGGGTACATTCTTGTGTGAGCACACGTGTGCACATTGGTACACGTGCACTTGTGTGTGAGCATGTGCGCACATGCAACGGGGTGTGTGTATGTGTGTGTAAAGCACACTCAAGCTCCTTCACAGTCTAGTGCGTGTGTCTGGAGCATTTCTACTCAACGGCACGTGAGCCGTCACACCCTTGGCCTCTGGCCCCGGGGAAAGCCCACTGGTGGGTGTGAGCCATGCAAACAGGGCCCAAGAGCACAGAGCCCCCTCCTCTCCTGGGGCTCCCGTTGGCACCGGCCCGACCGAGCCAGGGCACCCGGGTGACTTCTCAGCTCCTCCAAGACGGGCCGCCCTACCCTGGCTGTCAGGGCCCGATGGGCAGCCCCCAGGAGGGCCACGGAGTCAGAAGGGCCAGGTGCCTTGCTGCCCTGCGTGTGGGAGGCCAGAGCCCCCCGGGCACCAGCAAAGAGGTGTCCCAGAGTGTTCTGGGGTTCTCCGACTCGGGCAGCATGCTCGTGACCATGTGGGTGCTTCCTGCCACGGCTAGGCCAGCTCTGCGTCCTCCCAAAGACGCCCAGCCCCCGTAGGTTCCAGGTTCAAAGTGGAGAGGTCTCTTCCCATGCATTTGTTCAGAACTTTAAGGCTTTTTTCCCCTAAGAAAGTAAAAGGAAACAGGTTTTCCTCCCATTGTGCTGGCAGTTGGTGTTCCTCCGAGTTTTGTTCTGCCAAGAGGAAAGCTTGAGGCTTCGCCCCCGGATCAAGGCCCCATGGCCTCAGAGGCTTCCCACAGATGCCACTTCCTCACCACCCAGCTCGAGAACGTGCCTGCAGGTCAGGGAAGGACCCAGACGGCTCAGCCGGCCCTGCACCACCCTTCTCAAGCGGCAAAACCGGCCTCCGGTGACCTCTCAGGGCCGTGCCTCACCTCCACCTCCCTCTTCTGCAGCCTGCCTGACCTGCCCTCCCCCGATCTGGCTTGAAGACCCTCCTCTGCAGCCACCAGCCACACCTGCTGTTGCCCACCCTCCTGCGAGGGCAGGTCTGCCACCTGGGTTCCGTCCTGCAGTGCCTTCAGCACCGCATGCCTGCATCCCTTCCCATGAGGGAATGAGATGGAGACCGCCCTGCAGGTTGACGTGTTTCCATGTCAGACCAGAGCCTGCTTCTGAGTCCCCATCACTGACCCCAACATGTGCTTAGCGTCCATGATACAAGGGCATCCTTGATGCTTCCAAGACATCAGCTGGCTGGGGTGTGACCTCACGGGCCAGGGTCCTGAGCCAGCCCCATGGGAACCCCAGCATGAAGGCCGTGAAGCCCATGCAGACATGATCCTTTGGTCTGGAGCTCCCAGGGTATGGGAGGACTTGGGCAGGGATGGAGGGATTATGGGATTATGCAGGAATTTAGCCACTATTTATATGATTTATATGAAAACACACACAGACCTTGGACAGCCAGGAGAGGCAGGTCACAGGGACAACCACGAGTCCCCCCAGATCACTTGATGCACAGGGAGCCACAAAAATTCTCAAGGGAATGACAATCCATAGATGCCACCCCCTCGATATGACCCAATGCTGGAACCATCTGATAAAGACTTTGAAGCACCTGTTATAACTATGCTCCACACGGTAAAGGAAAATACATTTGAAGTGAGTGGAAAGATAGAAATCCTCTGTAGAGAAACAGACACTACAAAAACCAACTAAATAGAAATTTTAGAACTGAAAGATAAAAGATCTGAAATTAAAAAAAAAAAAAGCCACATCATTGAGTGGGCTTTGTAGCCAAATGGCAGTGGTCGGAAAGGGGAGTGAACATATGGAGAGATCCCTACAAAATTTCCAGCCTGTACGACAGAGGGAAAAATAAGCTTGAAAAAAGAAAATGGGCAGAAGCTTAGGGTTTGGTGGCATGATAGCGAGCAGTCCGCCATTGACACCATAGGAGTCCCGGGGGAGAGGAGGGAAACAGGGGCACAGAAAAATATTTGACATAATAATAGTGGAAAATGTCCCAGATCTGGGGAAAGGCAAATGGGCAGTTTTAACAAGCTCAGCAAATCCCAAACAGGCTCCACTCAAAGAAAACTGCGCCCAGCCGCATCACAAGCTGCTCAAAAACAAAGCAAAACAAAACAACAAAAACCACGAGGATCTCACGAACCCAAGAGAAAAATGATGCGTTACCTGTAGGGAGGAGCAATTCAAGGGACCATCGATTTCGCCTCCACCTCACGGAGGCCACAAGAAGCCATCGTGGAGGAACCTGAAATGCAGATCGCTAAGGAAAAGAGGTTGGTGCGGAAGGCCACACACACACAGTACGCTTCCAACTCGGATATTCTGGAAAAGACAGAATGACAGAGACAGGAGAAAGGTGGCTGGGGGCTGGGCAGGAGGGCAGCGAGCCCACTCCGTAAGATACTCTATGGTGGCCACGCGTGGGCGTTCTGCGTGTCTCCAAACCGCAGAAGCACGACACCAGGAGTGAACCCTACTGTCAGCCGCTGGCATGGTTACTAGTAATAATGGGGCAGCACTGGCCACCGGTCGTGACAAACATGCCCCGTTCCAGCCGGCGGGGTGACCTCCGAGCAGGGGAGCAGGGAGTGTCGGCACCTCCCTGGCTCTCCTGCTCAATCACTCTGCAAACATAAATCTACTCTAAGAAAGACCATTAATTAAAAAGAAATTAGGCACAAAGTAGACCAGAACAAACATCTTTTTTTTTTTTAATTTAAATTCAACCAGCCAACGTCTAGTACATCATTAGTTTCAGAGGGAGAGCGCGACAGTTCATCAGTTGCCCGTAACACCGGGTGCTCATCCCATCCCGTGCCCTCCTCGATGCCCGTCCCCCACCCCCGCCCCTCCAGCGACCCCAGTCCCGGAGTTCAGAGTCTCTCATGGGTTTTCTCCCTCTCTCATTCCTTCCCATTCACTTTCCCTCCTTCCCGTGACCCTCTGGGCTGTTTCCTCTAGTCCCCGTTCGAGGGAGGCCGTGCGATCATGTCTCTCCCCGGCCGACTCGCCCCCCTCGGCATCACGCCCTCGGCTCCCCCCACGTCGGTGTAAATGGCGAGATCTCCCCGCTCTGATGGCCAAGTGACACCCGGGGTGCGCAGGGACCACGTCTCCTCCCTCCAGCATCTGTCCGTGGACATCGAGGCTCCTCCCGCGGCGCGGCCCCCGTGGACACGGCTGCCTGGGAACGCGGAGTGCAGGTGCCCCTGCAGCTCACCGCCTCTGGGCTGCAGGGGTCAGGTACTCAGCAGTGCAATTGCCAGGTCGGAGGGCAGCTCTGTGTCCAGCTCCTCGAGGCCACCCCCCCCCCGTCCCCACGGTGGCCGCCCGCCTGCGTTCCCACAGCCGCAGAGAGGCTCCCCTTTCTCCACATCCTCCCTGCACCTGTCGCCTCCTGACGGTGGCCGTCCTGACGGGCGAGCGGGATGGGGGTGGTCCCATGTGGTGCTGGTGTGTGTCCCTGACTGCCGAGGGATGGGGAGCATCTTCCTGCGTGTCTGGGGCCCCGTGTGGGTCTCCGCTGGAGATGTGTCTGCTCACGTCTTCTGCCCATTTCTCGACAGTCTAACGTGTCTTCCAACGACGTGGAGGCAGGGGGCAGTGGACAGTGAGTCTAGAGGAGGGGGAAGCATCTGGGGGCTCGTGCGCACTATCGGAGGCAGCCTTCCCGGGGCGCGGGGGGCGCGTATCACAGGCTCGAAGCAGCCTCCACGGCAGACACGCAGAGGTCAAGCAAGGAGCCAATCGCTAAGTTAAAATGGAAAACAACAAAATACTGAAGGAGGGAGCGGCCGAGGAGCGGGGCAGGAGCCCGAGTGGACCAACACACCGAGGGAGGAGCCCGAGTGAGCCCGGCGCCCGCAGGCACCGCTGTCAGCGCCTCAGCTCAGGGCCCAGAGCACAAGGTGACCGGCAGCTCAGGCTCGTGGGAAAGCCCCTGGACAGCGCCTCCGCGCTCACTGTGACCCAGAGGACCTCGATGTCGGGACGGGGGACAGCTCTCGGCAGGTACGTCCTAGAAGGGGGGCCAGAGCCCCGGGAGATGGACGGTGAGCCTGCTTTAATCCAGACTCGGGTCACAGTGGGGGGCAGGGCTGTTTGGGGGCTGGCGGGTCTCCGGCCACTGCCCTGGGGGTGCCCTGTCACCCCAGGTGGGTTCACCTGCCGTTCCCCTGTTGTCGGAGCGGCATCCTGGGGTCCCGTGCCTCTCCGCGGTGGTGGGGCCAAGAGTGGGTTCTCACGGCCACGGAGCTGGAAAGCACAGGTGGTCCCGGAGCACCCGCGAGCACCCCCACTTTCCATCCTGACTCATTGTTGGCTTCCTGAGAACATCCCTTGTCTGGTCACTTGCTGGGGGTGCAGCTTCCAGGCTCCCTACCAGCCGTAGAAGGAAGCTGGGACCGGAGGTGGGGGGGCACCTGCTGGTGGGCTGGGGACGGGTCCGTGCACACCCGAGGCCGGGCCTGGGCACTACCCACCCTCAGGCCACTACCCCAGGGCCTCTGGGGACACAGGGAGGACCTGTGGGCATCACCTGGGTCAAAATACTGCTCTAGAAGGTGCCAGCGTGAGGCCAGAGAAGCATGTGCCCCCCACCCCAGCAGGTTCCCTGGAGAGGCAGCCGGGGACAGGCGCTCACAGGGACCCACGGCCGCCGAGGGCAGGGCACAGCCAGCGTGGACAAGCCACAGACCTCTGCCTGTCTGGGGGCTGAGTCCCAGGAAGCTGGAAGATGGGGCTCAGCTTCCCAAAAAGAGGCCTGTGGCTACTTAGAAAAATAAAACTATTTTTCTACATCTGCCGTCCTGGAACAGCCTGGAGTGGGGGCCGTGGGGGCCTCGGAGCTCCCAGCTTGTCCAGGGAGCACAGTTCAGGCAAAGGGCCAGCCCCCTCCGAGGACTGAGAATAAAACACAGCACCCCCTTCTCTGGGTTTGCGGTAACCGTGGGAACCGCTGGGTCCGCGTGAGCGCCAGGGGACAGATGGGCCGGAGGCACGGAGAGCCTCACACAAGGGATGGAGATGCTCCCGGGGGTGGGGCAGGGGCGCCTGGGCGGGAAGGAGCCCAAGGAGGGACGGGGCACGGGGCGTGTTTGGGGCTCGGCTCCTAGGGAGCAGCCCTGCTGGGGGATGCTGTCCGGACCCCACTGGTCCCACCAAGTCCGGAGGCCTCTGGGAGCCTCCCCAGCTCACAGCACAGCCAAGGGGTTCAGGGGGCACCTCCTCCTGCCAACTGGCTTGGAGGCATGCTGGTACCCCAGGCTGTGCGCATGTCCTGATCCCCCGAGCCCGTGGGTGACGCCTCATGTGGAAAAGGGGTCTTTGCAGATGTGACCAAGTTAGGGACCTCAGGATGAGCTTCCCGGGACCCCCGTGGGCAGAAGAGAGGGGCCAGCACGGGCCTCCCCGACCCGGTTAGGGCAGGTGGTCAGCCGCGCAGGCGCGTGAGCCGTGTGAGCACGGACAGCGGGACGCGGCTGGGGCAGGGCCGGGGCAGGGCCGGGGCAGGGCCGGGGCGGCCTCCTGGAGGCTCAGAGCCTCCCTGGCTGAGCACTTTCTCCGCCAGGGCCGCCCCGCCCAGAGTCCCTTTCCTGCCAGCCGCCAGCCGGGGCTTTCCGCCTTACTCACCGCGTTCCCGGGGCTCGGCCACGTGGCTCCCCGCCCGTTGGTGGCTGTTCCGACTTGCCCGGGGCTGTGCGTGTATCTTCACGCCGCTTATGTAAGGAGGCTTGATGCCACCAGCAGGCTCTGTGGTCCCAGGGAGGCTGGCAAAGCGGAAGCCTGTCCCCCGGGCCCGGGGTCTGGCCAAAGCCCGGCACCCGTCAGAGCACCCAGCCCTCCCCACCTCCCGAGGCAGCCCCCTCCCTAGCTCTGCCTTCCTCCCCTGCCCCAGTCTCAGGATGGGGGGGGAGGCCTGGCCAAGAGGCAGGCCCACCGGCCGCCCTGGACTGTGATGCTCGAGGGGTCCAGAGGGAGAGGAGGCCTGAGGGACCCCCGAGAGGCCCTGCCCGGGCCGATGAGGCAGGAGAGGGAGGCTGGCTGGGACGGGTTCCCCAGAGGCAGAGGCTGAGGCAGGATTCCTGTGTGGGAGGTGACCCTGAGCCCCAGGAGGTGAGTGGGGGAGGGCAAGACATGGGGTCCGCCCGTGGGGGCCTTGGGGACACCGTGGCCACATTCAAGGGCTGCCTGCCTGGAGAGAGGAGGGTGTCTCTGTCATGGCCAGGGGCTTCTGGGGCCGGGGGAGGCTTCAGGCGGCCGTCAGCGCGTCCGGGATGCCAAGTGCTCCGGGACCTACTGTCCCCAGGCTGGAGGGACAGAGGAGGAGGAGCTGCTCCAGCGGCAGAGACACAGTGGGGACAGGCACAGCTGCAGGGGGACGGGGGAGGGATAGCTGGCTCCTCCCAGGTTCGCGGCCAGGCCCCCCCCGCCCGTGAGATCGCCCAGGCCCCGGGGTCGGGGGTGGCTCTAGATCCTGGGACTGGAGCCCCAGAGCCGAGCTCAGGGCCGGGCCCGGCGCCCCACGTGGCTCTCAGAGGCCAGGAAGCCGGGTGTCAGGGGGACGCCGCGCCCAGGCCGCCGCAGGGGTGCGTCCAGGTGCAGAGCCGAGGGCGCCTGGGCGCATCTGGGGTGCCGGGGGGGCCCTAGCCGGGGCCAGCCTTCCCGGCTGTCCCCCGGACAAGCCCCCGCCCAAGCCCCCCCGCCCCGTTTCCTATGGGCAGGGGCTCGGGGCCAGGACGTCAAGGCCCGGGGCCGGCTTCCAGGGAAGGCCGCGCTCTGGCGTGGGCGCTCAGCGGCGCGGGCGCCGTGTCCCCGGTGTGTTGTCTTGCCCGCGGCTCCGGAAGGGGCTCTCCTCTTCCTGGACGCTCCAGAGGCCCAGCTCTGCTGCATTCCCCAAATAGGAAGTCTTCTGCGAGCTGACTCCATTTCGGCAGGAAGCGTCCTTCCCTAAAGGGCCGATGGGCCGATAAGGAGCCCCGGGGGAGAGCCCTCCGCAGGCCTTGGCCCAGAGAAGCCGCAGGAAGGGGCGGCCAGCAGGGAGGACGGGTCCCGGAGCTCGGGCCACCACGCCGCTGGCCCTGCGCCCCCCGCGTCCCCTCCGCGCTCAGCGCACCGGCCGATCCCCAAGGACAGAGAAGTCCCCAACAGCGGAACAAGGGCCCCTCCCTGAAACAGTCCCACTTGGAAATATTATGACGCCACCTGATCCTCCCACGACGAGGAAATTGTTCTAAGCAGGAAAGGTGTGAGGGCGTGCCCGTGACGCTCACCCGTCACAACCTCCCGCGTGGACTCCCTCCGTGGGCGCCAGGACGTGGGACCCTCGGCCTCAGGGGCTGTGGTCGTGTCTTGGACATTGTTAGCCCCACGCGTGTTTGGAGGGACTGCCTCCGCAGGCAAAGGCGGCTGTCCTCCATCCCGGGGCACCAGGTCCCTCCGTCCCCACGGGGCCCTGACGGGGAGACAAGGGGCCCAGCCCTCGGGCAGAGCCAGGCCGGCTCGTCCACGCAGACAGTGCAGTCTGGGGGCTCCCGGGGGGCGCAGCGGTGGAGCGTCTGCCGTCGGCTCAGGCCGTGACCCCGGGGTCCTGGGATCGAGTCCCATATTGGGCTCCCCGCAGGGAAGCTCCTCCCTCTGCCTAGGATCTCGGCCTCTCTCTGCATCTCTCATGAATAAATAAATTAAAAAAGAACAGTCCAGGTTGCCGCGGCTGCTGCTCTGGTTATTCCCCCGGCCCCTCCTCCCGGTCTTGCTGCCCAACCTGGAGACACCACGGGCTCCCCGGGCAGCAGCCACATCACCCCGGCCTCTCAGCCTCGAGGGACGCCGCTGGGCCCCCAGGACGGTGACAGTGGACACGAGCGGGGGCTCTGGGCAGGGGCGCTGCCGGGGGAGCGCATGGGCTCGGGGACACCCCGGCCTTCCAGCCCCGGGCCGCACCCCCGTGGTGCATCCGCGGACGGGACCCTTGCCCTCCCCGCCCACGCCCGCGTCTCTGGAGGGGCCAGGGAAGCAAGCGCCCACCCGGCCGCCCCGGGAGCCTCCGGCAGCAAGATCAAGGCCCTGCCCGGCCGGCAGCTCCGGTTCGTCGGCACCGTCCCCAGATCGGCCCCCGACAGCCGTTTGGAGGTTTTGCAGGGTTTGCCTTCTGGAGCCCACCTCTTTTGGGAAGGGGATGCCGGGGCTGAGGGGCCCCTCAGCGGGACGGGTTGGGGGGCAGGGGCGGGTCGAGGCAGCCCTAGACCAGAGGGGGCGGAGGGCCCAGGAAGCCCATGAGGGGGCCCGTGAGCACCACCCCAGGGCTCCGGGGGGTGGGGGCAGCGGAGGACGAGGTCCCGGGTGAGTTCCCGCACGCCCTGGGGCACCGCACACAACTGCCCGCGAGGAGGAGGCTGTGAAGTGGGATTCTCGGGGCGCAGGTGCTTGCCCAGGACCACGCCACAGAAAGGGCAGAACCAGGGGGCCTTGCACGGGGCTCCTGCGCCCCCGCCAGTTCCGCGCCTCCAGTCTGGCTGCCCCACGTCCCCGGTCACCTGTGGCTTGCCCAGGGCCACACACCTGGTCGGCGGGGACGAGGCTTGAACATGAGCCTCTGCGACTCCCTGAAAACTGGTGGCCCAGGAGCGGGCAGGGCTGAGCAGGGAGGGAAGCGCGGGGCCCCCGCTCCCTGGACGGAGGGAGGGCAGGGTGGGGTGCGCGGCCCGGCTCACGGTGACGGAGCTCGGCCGGGGCAGGGGGCCGGGTGGAGAGAACACAGGTGAGCACACTGGCGCGGCCAGGGGCACAAGGTGGGCAGGGGGAGGAGCTCACCCTGTGAGGGTCACAGAGGCCCCTGGGCCAGGTTGGAGGCCGCGGAGTCCCACGGACGGGGCAGGTGAGGGACCCCAGCGTGGGAGGTAGCCCCCGTGCGCTGCCCGAGGCCACCTGGGAACCGCTCATGCCCGGGAGCGCCCCCGGGGGCCAGGCTGGGCCCACTTGGCATGTGACATCACTGCCGTCACCCATTTCCATGTGAGGAAACCTATCGGCCTGGGAGTCACAGGACCCAGGACTTTCCCTTCATCCAGAGGGACAAGCCTGTGAGGGCCCCTGGCGACACAGTCACACAAACCCCCCTGGGCCCGGAGCCCTGGCCAAGCCCCGGGACTGACGCGAAGCCGGGGTGGGGGGTTCCAGTGACTCTCAAACTCCCCCCGGTCCCAAAGCTCCGTCTCCAGGCTCATCACCAGGTAGGACAGGCTCCTGGGCCCAGGCCGGGTTGGCCGCTGGCCACGTGTGTGAGCTCCGGCCGGCTCTGTCCCACAGGCCCGGGTCCCTGAGCTGGGGCGCGGGGGGCGGGGGACGGTCAGCTCCAGACTCGGGCAGACACCAGTGTGAAAGAGCAGGGCCATCGGGGTGACCTCGTGAGTCACCGTCTCCAGAGCCAGGCCTCTTGCCATCCCGGCCCGGCCTGGAGGAGGGTGACGCAGTTTCCAGGGAGAGGAGCCCCAGCCTCCGTGCCGGGAATGCCCACGCCCAGGGAACGCCGCGTGCCCGCGCTCCACCGCAGACAAGCCCCGGCCTGCGGGGGCCGCCCTGCATTCCCGGGGCCGGAGCGCCACCCCGCTCTCAGCACGGGCCATGCGGGCACCCCGGACTCGGAGCCCCCCCGGGCGGCTGCCCCGGGCGCACCCCCACCCGCACGCTGGGGGCTCTGGGCCCGGGGCGCTGGTGCCAGGTGCTGGGCTGGGGGCGCCTGGGGAGAAGAGCTGTAACCGGCCCGCGTCGGGCAGAGGGGCCGGGAGCTGGCGCCTTCCCGTCGGGCCTCCGCGGACCACCGTCCAGAGGACGACACCCGAGCGGAGCCGAGGTGTCTCCCATCGGCCTCCGACTGGACACAGGACGGCACAGCCCGTGGGATCTGGCCCGCAGGGGCCACGGGCGGGCTGATCTGCCACGTGGGGTGAATCTTGGGGCCTCGATGTCCTTATCAGGGACGCGGACAATGGAGTCCACTCTGGGGAGGGCGGCACGGCCCAGGGAGAGGGCCCGGGCCGGGGGCGGGCGGTGCATGTGCCCCGAGCCCCATGAGGGGCGCAGGGGTGCTGGTGCTCGACGCCAGGCCAGGAGTCCAAGCGAGCATCCGGGTTTGTGGGCACCCTGGAGTCTCGGGGAACAGCCCTGACCGTGTCCCCAGTCCGCTGCCAGCCCCGCTGAGTCACCCCGTCCACGTGCCACCTCCCTGAGTGTCCACGCAGGTCGCAGGCTCAAGGTCATTCCTTGGCAGAGCTTGGCTGCACACTGGCAAGGCCTGGGGTCCCCAGGAGACCCCATCAAGGGCAGGAGGGGGCCGGAGACAGCGGGACCCCGGGGCCCGGGCAGGTGGTGGGAGGCAGGTGGGGCTGCCTCCCCCGCGTCGTCAACAGCTTCCGATTGTTGCTAGAAACTTTGTTCTACCTTTTCAGCCACCAACACACCCCTTGTACGGCTGCGATCAGTCCCGCCCTGTTCCACAGTCGGTGGCATCTGAGGTGTCCTGGCTGTCACCCTGCACCCGGAAACGCGTCGCCTCCCGCCCACGAAGGATGACGGGTGACTTCCTCCCACCCCTGCACCTGCCGGGCGCTGCCCTCCTCCTGTCGTCCCCCCCTTCATTCTGCACCTTCTCCGGACATGCCGAGGACCCAGGCCCTCCTGCTCGCTGGCCCCGTCCCTCGGGGACAGCCCGGCCTCGGCCGCCTCTGCCTCTGGAGGTCCAGCGAGTCCCGGAGCTGCCTGCAGCCTCCACCCACCGCCTTCGCCTTCTGCCAAACCAGCTCGGCCGCCTTCCTCGAGCCGCATCCACAGACTCGACAGACCCACTGAGCACCCCCACCGGAGACGGGCCCCCACGTGCCAGCATCGCGGGAGAAGAGGCTCGGGGCCGGACCAGAGTGGGCCCTGGCACATCTGCCTGGAGCAGGTGCACAGGGTGAGGCAGGGGAGCCACGCGGGGCAGGCCCCAGGCGCGGACACTGACGCCCCGCAAGCCCCAGGACCTGTCACCCTCCCGCAGCCCTGTCCCAGGGTTCAGGGGACACAAGCCAAGGAGGCTGCGGGGTCCCCCTGGGTTCGGGCTGGGACCACAACAGGACCGTCCACACACATCAGTCTCCCTGGCGGCCTCACAGACACATTCAAGACTGTGGGAGGGTCTGGGAAACGGTTCGGATCGAGAGACAGGACATCTGTCCTATGAGAGCCAATGGCCTTAGTTGGCCCGGACGCCAACTCTCTAGACGATCCGTTTATCCAAAACGTCACAGGCGCCTGGGGGGGTGGGGGGGCTCAGTCAGCTGAGGGTGTCATTTGGGCTCAGGTCATGACCTCAGGGTCATGGGATCAAGTCCCCAGTCGGCTCCGGGGAGGCTGCTTCGCCCTCCGTCCCTCCCCCTCCTGTGCTCTCTCTCCCTCCTCCCAAATAAATAAACAAATAAATACATAAAGAACAAAACAAAACAAAAACAACTTCAGACCAGTATTTAAACCCAGGCAGTTGGCTGCAGCCCTTCGCCAGCAGGGGCAGGAGCCGGGGCTGAAAATTCTGGCCAGGATCGAGGGCACGTTCAAAAGAAAAGACAGTGGGTCAGGCTGGACCAATGCATATGGGCAAAAATGGCTGCCATAAGGCAGCAAGAAAGAAAGTTCTGGGACGTTGTGTCATTCACCAAATAGATCTCTTGGGTTCCTGCGGCTCCGGGCAAACGGGCTTTGGTGGATGGACCTAATCCTGACGATGCAGCAGACAGTAGGGTCCCCATGGTTCCACCGCTGCCAGCTGTGTGAGCTCGGGCTGGTCACGCTCCCTCTCTGGGACTCAGTTTCCCCCTCGCAGGTGGTAGTAAGGATTCAGGGACGTCACACAGCCAGGAAGTCCCTGGAGGTCAGTAATGCTCCTTGTAGGGCAGCTCCCCGCCACCCTGTTCCTTCTGTCCATCCCCCGCCCCGGCCCCTATTGCCCCAGTATGACGTTCAGGGGGCTCGTGTGCAGAAGCTCCCCGCCAGCTGTTGGGAAGGGGTGGGCGGAGGGGGGCTCCCCGGAGTCCCCAGAGCAGCTCTCTCCTTCTTCCCCCTCCCTCCTACCCCCGCTCCCTCCCATCCCTCTCGTCCCTCCCTCCCTCCCTCCCTCCCTCCTTCCTCCTTTTCTCCCATTTCTGTCTCTACCCCGTCGCCCAGTGCCCAGTGCCACCCTTTGAGCAGTGTGCTGGCACCCCGGAGCACAGCCGGCCCCGTAGCACTGTGTCTCGCCTGCGTGGCCTTTGAAAACGCGCAGTGGGGGCACCGAGGTGCCCAGCCAGGTGCTGGCCCAGACCCGGCTGGGGTCCCACCTGAGCTCAAGTCCCCGTCCCCAGCTCCACTTTCAGGGGACCGTAAGGAAGATCTGAAGATCCGTCTCTTTTACATAAAACAGTGAAGGATGGGCAGCCTGGGGGGCTCAGGAGTTTAGCGCTGCCTTCGGCCCAGGGCGTGATCCTGGAGTCCCGGGTTCGAGTTCCGCGTAACTCCCTGCTTCTCCCTCTGCCTGTGTCTCTCTCTCTTTCTGGGTCTCTCATGAATAAATAAATAAAATCTTTTTTAAAAAGTGAAAAAAAGGGGATCCCTGGGTGGCGCAGCTGTTTGGCGCCTGCCTTTGGCCCGGGGCGCGATCCTGGAAACCTGGGATCGAGTCCCACGTCGGGCTCCCGGTACATGGAGCCTGCTTCTCCCTCTGCCTGTGTCTCTGCCTCTCTCTCTCTGTGTGACTATCATAAATAAATAAAAATTTAAAAAAATAAATAAATAAATAATTGTTAAAAAAAAAAAAAGTGAAAAAAAACAGTGTTGGAGATGTTCTAAAAGTGGGTCACGGTTGTGGCTGCCTGACTTGGTAAAGTTACTAAAATTCACCCGCGACACCCCTAAAACAGGGATAGAAATCCCACCTCGATAAAGTCGTTGTTGAACCAAACGTCCACAATAGGCCAGAAGTTCAAGCAGGGGGAGCCCGCGGGGCGGGGGTGCAGGCGCCCCAGCCCTGCCCGCCTGGGCGACCCGCCGCAGCCCCCCTGCCTCGGCCCGTCCGCAGCCACAGGCCCTTCCTTCCTCAAGCGCGGTTCTGCAGCCCAAACAAGAGGAACCTAAACAAACAACACAAGCGGCCCGAGCGCGGTGGCGGTGGCGATAGCGGGCTTCCGGCTGCGGTGGGGACACTGTGTCGGGGACCCCACGGCTCTGTGTGCAGGGAGGTGGCCGGCCGCCAGCGCCCGCAGCTGCACCCCGCGGCCCCCACCCCCGGAGGGGCCGTGAGCCCAGGGCGCCTCAGTGCAGCGGCCCGGCTGCCGGGCGGCTTCCCGCACCTCCCACCCTCTCCCCGGGTGGAGGCAGCGCCCGGCCCGTCCGTGCCCCGGTGCCCAGCGGCGCCCACCCAGTGGCCCAGCCCCCGAGCCAGTAGGAGGACTGACGGGTGGCCACCGTCCCGGGGTGTGCGTGGAAGCATAGGCACGGATGCTCGGCGGCACCCGTCCCGTTAGCTCCTAACGCCGTACTGATCAAGCTTAATATAAAAACACAGGAAAGTAAAAATAAAAATAAAATAAAATAAAATAAAATAAAATAAAATAAAATAAAATAAAAACACAGGGAGCCTCAGGATCATTTTCTGGCGTTCAAGGCTCCAGCGGAAGCCCCGCCGGCCGAGCGGGAGCGGCGCTGCCGAGCGCGTCAGGCCTCCTGCATAGCAGATAAAAGGGACACAAGCAGCATCACCAAGACGATGGCCCCGGCCACGCGAGGACACGGTCCCCGACCCCTGTGTTTACTCTCATTCTGCATCTTCCTCCCCGCCTTGGTTTTAAACCTTCCTGGCAAAAATAAAAAATAAAAATACAAATACAAATAAAAATAAAAATAAAAATAAATGAACCTGGCTCATGGCTCTGCTTGCTTTAATATTTCCCTGGAATTTGGGTGATACGAGGTCGATGCTTCCTGGGGACCCAGAGGAAGGGGTGACCCTCTCAATGAAGAGCGACGATGGGAAGGAAAACCCACCTACCTGTTGGCTGATTGCCTGATTTTGGACTTTTTATTAGGGAGTCGTCAAGACAGACGCTAATGTGGAGACAAGGCTGTCACGCCGACGGCCAGTGTCAACAGCGACCAGTGGGCCACGGCGGCCCCTGCCCACGGCCCACCCACAGCCCGGCCCCGGGGGGACACCCCCACCCAGACCAGTCCCGCCACAGCGCTGCACAAGCACCTCTAAGGACAACTCTTTTAAAAACTGATAATATTAACCACACCCAGAAATGAAACGAATGGTTTCTTAGTGGTGTCAGAGGGCGGACTTCCCACCCGACTCACGGGTGCTGCAGGAGAGCTTCACGTGTCGCTACGCTGGGCTGATGGGAGTCAGTCCCCGGCAGGCCAGCGGCTGCGCTCGTGGCTCTGACTCCCGTGGATGTGGCCGAGGGGCCCTCGTGCTGCAGCCAGGACGGGCCTCTGTCCTCTGAGCTTCTGGAAACCAGCGGTCCCACGGGGAGGTCGACCCCAGCCAGGGTTGGGGTCTGTGCCATCCCGGGGTGCACGGCAGCTGGCTGGCCCTCGCCTTGAGACGGGCCGGAGGGGGCCGGAGGGGGCGGCGAGCTCAACCATCCTGGTGGTGCCCACAGCCGGGCCGCCTCCTCCCTGGGAGCCACCAGGACGTGGGGCACGTCCGGGTTTCACGGGAAGTTGCAAAACGGCAATATCTGAATTCCACGGTTCAGGTCATCGGTGTTTGCTGGCTTTTTTTTCTTTTTTAAGATTCTATTTATTTATTCATGAGACACACAGAGAGAGGCAGAGACCCAGGCAGAGGGAGAAGCAGGCTCCCTGCGGGGAGCCCGATGCAGGACTCGATCCCGGACCCCGGGGTCACGCCCTGGGCCGAAGGCAGACTCTGGACCACTGAGCCCCCCGGCATCCCTTGTGTGTGTTCGCGGACTTTTATAAAGAATTCTCCGTCGTCAATGTGCTGTTTGCTGGGAAAGACAGGACGGAGACTTGATTCTGGGCCCTGTTTCCAAATACTGAGTCAGCTCCCCGGCATCCTGCTAAGCGATTAACAAAGATAAATAAACAGGACGACGGCACTGGGCACTGGCGCTGGGCTGGGAAGGAGGGAGGTCAGGCGCGGAGGTGCGTGCAGGGCCCCGGGATGGGAAACTTCACCTGGCAACGCGAGAATGGGGCCAGAGGGAGTGAGCGCGTGACCCTTGTGGGGTTCCAGAAACCCCGTGTCATGTGCAAAGGTCCTGAGGCAGCAGAGAAGCCCAACTGCTCCAGGCTCGGCAATAAAGACCGCGGGGCTGCAGAGAGGGGGCCGAGGGCTGAGGGCCCGCGGTGACGCACAAGCTGGGCAACCGGGGAGCACACGCGGCTCCGAGCCGTCTCCACAGTCCTTCTGTGAATCTGAAATAAAAACCTACTTAAAAAGCAGGGGGCGCTCAGAGGGCTCTGGGCAGCAGGGGAGTGGCGGTGCGGGGCAGGGGGTCTCTCCGCTCAAACCCCAGGAGGGGCAGGTGGAGGCGGGAGGGAGGCCCGGGGGAGCAGGCTACGGGACGGCCAGGCCTCAGGTGAGGTTTAGGCACTGAGGTGCCCTTGAGACTCCCGGGGGGGCGGGGGACAGGTGTGATGGACAGTCACGCGGGGCCCAGCTGGGGGCAGAAATATGGGGGGTGTTGAGGGGTGGACACGGGATGTGCAGCCCACGTCTGGAGGGCAGGGGTCCTGGTCACAAGTGTAGACGGAGGGAGGCCCCTAGACCAGCCCTGGAAGGGGTCGGGGAGGCAGGGCCAGACCAGCAGGCTATGGGACCCAGACACCTCGAGCAGGGGAGCGGGGGGAGGGGGGCACGCTGGGTCAGCGAGGACTGGACCTACAGCCAGGTGGGGGCCCCTCCTGCCTGAGGCTGGACAGTGAATGAAGGGGGCACACGGGCAGCATGGTATAGACGGCTCTCCCAGGACTGGGGGTGGGGGTGCAGACGTCCCTGGGGAAGCAAGGGTGGGAGCCAAAGATCTAATGGAGGGTCACAGGGACAGGTCACCTGGCTGCAGGCAGGGGGTAGTGGGGACCGGGGTGTGTGTGTGTGTGTGACCAGACTGGGAATGGGGGGGCAGGGGGTAGTGGGGACCAGGGGGGAACAGACTGGGGTGGACTGGGGGGCAGGGGCAATGAGGCGAGGCCGGGGCTGACAAGAAGCAGGAACACAGGGGCGAGGTTTCCGGGGCCAGCCGGGCGAGGGGAGGGGGATAACGAAGTTTCCAGGCAGCAGGACCTCGACTGGGACCGTGTCCTATGGCTGAACCGGGTGAGCAGGCTGGGAGGGCAGGAGGGGGTCCGGCACCCTAGAGGGGTACATGGGGGTGGGGGCCGGGAGCCCAGAGGGGCACGCTGGGGGTGGCGGGAGCCCAGCAGGGGCTGCTGAGCTGGGTGGGTGTCCGCGGTGCCGTCAGGCTGAGGGCACCCAGATGGAGGGTGAGCAGGGCCGGCTGCAGGGAGGAGGGGCGGGGAAGGCCTGGGAGCCCCCACCCCGCACAGCTCCGAGGGGACAGGGTGGGGGGCGGCAAGAAGGCCGCAGGTGGTGGCTCGTGGCGCCCTGAGCACAGTCCCCTCGGAGGGTCATCGGGCCATGTCCCCTGAGCCAGCCCGTCCTGCAGGCCGCATCCCCTGAGCCCCGTGAGTCCCAAGCCGGGGCGGGGGCACAGTTGCGGGGGCCCAGCACCTGGGGAGCCCCGAAGGCGTCCTCTCCTGCCCACAGCAGCGCCCCAGCCTCCGCCCTCCTGCCCGGCCTGACCCCGCGGTGCCCGCTGTACAGAGACAGACGCGGGGCTGAGCAGCTCCCCTGGCACCGCCCCGTGTGGGGAGCAGGAAGGCCCCAGGTGGGTCTGTGCGGGGGGCGCCCCTCTAGCAGAGGCTGGCCTGGGGGCTCCCGGGGCGACAGCACCCCACCCCCGGGGCTGGTCCCCCCCATGGCGAGGGTCTCTGAGCGGCTAGAGAGGCTTTCGGGGAGACGCCGTCTGGTGCAGAGCCCCGGAACCCCTCAGGGTCTCCCAGGTGCGAGGAGCCCACGGAAGGCTTATGCACCACAGGCCCCCAGGGACCTAACCTGAGCTCCGTGTCAGTGAGGTGACCCCCCAAAGCCCCTGGAGGACCCGCGGAGGGAGGGGTGAGCCTCAGGGAGGGGCTGGGGCCGGACTGGCCAGTGATCAGTGAGTCATGCCTGGGCAAGGGGACCGCCACAAACCCCACTAGGACGGGGTTCAGAGGCTTCCAGGCTGGCGGGCGGGGGTGCCAGGAAGGCCAGGCCGTGAGAGGCGTGGGGGGCCCCCCATGCAGACCTCGGCCCCCGCCCCGGGCCCCATGCACCTCCCCAGTCCTGTCCTTTATCATAAACCTGGCGAGCCAAGCGCTTTCCTAAGTTCTGTGACCCAACGGTCACCCTCCGATGTACCGCCAAGTGGGACGGCAGCGTGGGGACCTGGGGAGCCGCTCCTTGCGCCTGGCATCACAAAGGGGCGTCCCTTGGGGCTGAGCCCCCAGCCGGGGGGCAGCACTGCATTGACAGGTGGGACACGAGAACCGAGTAGAACACAGGAAACACGGGCCTCCCCTTGTGGGTCCGTCACCCGCCGGGAGTGCAAACGGGCGGCTGCAGGTCCTGCCCGGGCGAGGGCTCAGGGCCACAGGCCCCCCCGGCTGCCCTGGCTGGTGACGGGGAGCCCCGTCACCGGCCACAACCATCAGGGCCCCCCATTGTCCTGTCTTAGCCTGGAAGGGCCCGCTGCCGGTGACCCACCAGAGCCTGGGGTCACGAGCCAGGCCGCAGGGGGCCGACCCCAGCCCCAGAGGATGGTCCACGTCCTGGACCCTCCGTCCCGCCAGGCGCCCCCTGCGCCCTCTCCCTGTGTCTCTGCTGCCTTCCTTGCACAGAGCAGCCTCTCCCGCGTGGGTGCTCTCGCTTCAGGGCACGTGGAAGGGGACACTGAGGCCTGGGTCACCCGGCCAGGTGGCCGCGCAGGGACGTGGGGGCCCAGAGCATTACTCAGGGCAGAGCTCGACCCTGGGAATAGGCACTGGAGGTCGCCGTCCCCGACAGGGGCCACATGCTCCCCGCTGGCTGGCTGGGGCACAGAGCGCAGGCGGGTCGGGACCCCGGGATCACACCCGCCGTGGCTGGCACGGGGCTCTGGCGAGGGTGCCCTCGCCCGGGGTGGCAGGAGGTGGAAGTCAGGCGCTCGGTGGAGCTCCTCGGCGCGGGCGGCCGCATTTCCTTCTCCCCACGGCCCTGGCTGGCGAGCTGGGTGACGGCCCCGGTTCACAGAAGACCCGGCCCCCGGCCCGGCCTGTGGGTGGGGACAGACGGACGGCCGCAGGCCTCGGCCCCCCCTCCTGGCCCTTGGTGCCCGCCCGTGTGTGAAGGTGGTGCGGCGGCTCTCGGGGACCTCTAGAGTCACGGACAATGGGGTGGGACTGAGCACCTGCTCCCACGGGGACGAATGCTGAGGACACTGTGCGCAGGGACACCAGCCAGTCACGGGACGAGTCCCTGGAGGGGGGATCCAGAGACAAGGCGGGGGCAGCAGGGGGCACCGGGGGTGCTGGGCAGGGACGCCGGGGGGGGGGCGCAGCGGGGGGCTGCTCCAGGGTCCCCATCACAGGCACCTCGCCCGGCCCCGTGTCCCCTAGCCCACCAGGGCCCTGGCACACATGCCACCGTAGCGGCCACATGGCCTCATCCAAGGGCACCCAGGCTGGCCCCGCCACTGCCCCGTAGGAAGGCCAGCTCGACCGGCCGACACACTGGCTCACTCGGGAAAGCCTGGCCACCAGGGACCAAGACCCGTCCACCCCACGCGTGCGGCCATGATCCCCCTCCCAGGGCTGGGTCGTCGGTGCATGTAACCGGGCTTCATGTGTGTGCGTGTCTACGCAGGCAAGTGTCCCCTGCAGTGTGCGTGGGTGCAGCCTGCGTGCACAGCGTGGGAGCATGCACACTACATGCATGTGCTTGTGCACGGAGCACACATCGTGGGCACATGGGTGTGTGTGTGTGTGTGTGTGTGTGGAATGGCCTCTGGGTTCCCAGGATGTGTGAATTCAAGCCCTCGCCTGGTGGCACCACACCTGCCAGTCTCCCGTCCACCCACTCCTGCGGGGCCAGGAAGCACGGGCAGGGGCTGGTGGGGTTTGGGTGAGGGCCAGGCGGGGCTATGCGGCGCCCTGTCCCCCAGCAGCCTTCCCGGTGGAGGGTCCAGCCTCTGCCTGGGGGCGATGGGCTGCAGGAAGGACCCCCCCTTGACGGCCCTATGACACTGGGAAGTGCCCGCACCCTGCCTCCAACGCTCTGTGAGACTGTCGCGGGGGGCTTGGCCAAGGGCACAGCTTGGACGAGGATGTGGCCAGGCCGGAGGCACCCCCACCCAGGCCCGCCGTCCCCTGAGGGCTCGGAACCAGGAAGCCCTGGCAGCTGTGTCCCGGGCTGTTCCCAGGGGCAGGGAAGGGAGAGGCAGATGCTGTCATCAGCCGCTGATAAGAGGAGGGGGCCCTGGTGATAAGAGGAGGGGGTGGGAGGGGCTGGGCGCCCCTGGATGTGGGTGCAGGAGGGCCGCTGCAGGGCTGGGGCGGGAGGTGGCGGGTCGGCCCTCCCTGGACCCACCCGCACACGCGTGCCCTGCAGCCTGAGAGCAGCTGGCTCAGATGCGCCAATACGAGCGGAAGCCGCCGGAACGCGGACCCCCGTGTGTTCAACACGAGAGGCCCGTGAAGGTGGGCGCAGGGCGGGAGGTCAGCTCCGTGATCGCCCACCCACGCAGGGGCCGAGCTCAGAGCGGGAGACAGTGGGGCGGCCACAGCGCCCGAGCCCGGGCGCCCTGCAGCTCTGCTTCCATCGCCGCCTCGCAGATGGGAAAGCGAGACCCACGTGGCGCCAGCAAGGGCAGTCGGGAGAGTCCCCCGCAGAGTCCTCGCGGGACCCCAGGCAGCCCGTGCACACCTGCCATGCGCGCCGGCGTCCCCGTCGGCAGGGCTGTGCCCCCGCACGGGCAGGTATGTCCAAGGGCCCCGACCCAGCCCTGGTGGAGTGCGGGGGCCCTCGGGGCCGTGCTCCCGCTGCCCAGGGCCCCGGGCCTCCGTCTGCTGTTCTGGGACGTGAGCGGCGGCCAGCGTGGCCGTCCCACGGCGCGAGGACACCGGAGCTGCCCACTTCTGTTCCCCAGCTCCTCCTTGGGCACTTCTGGGGCAGGAGGGGGACGGGCTGACTCCGGAAACTTCAGAGGGTGGGACCCTGGAACCAAGACCCTTTCAAAGAGCAGGAAGTCCTTGGCCGGAGGGTGGGGCTTCCCCTCGGGCTCTGGGGCCCTGACGGCCAGGCCAGGCCCGGGACTGGTTCGGACCTTCAAAGGGACCCGGAGCTGCCCCGAGGGGTCAGCACCCTGCCTGGCTGCCAGCTGCCTCTCAGTCCCAGCGTGGGGAAGCCTTTGCCGTAGGACGGACGCAACCAGACGGTGACCCCTGGCCCCGGGGCCCCGTGGGGTTGCCAGGTCCTTAGGGACACACCTGAGGGCTCCGAGCGACCCTGGATGCTGAGAGGCAGGGACCGTCATGCGCGCCCCGCCCCCGGGCTGTCCACCCGGGGCCTCTGCTGGCTGACCGCGGCCACCACGCTGGGCCTCCAGACCCTCGCACGGGCCCTAGCAGATGGCAGGTTGTCTGGCCTCCACGCCGCCCCAGCCGGAGCTCCCAGGCTTTTCTGTGAGTGATTAGCGCCCCTCGGGGCACCGTCTGCCGCACGCAGAGCTTCAACGGCATCTCACACCAGACCTTGCCCCTAAATGGCCGGTTTACAACAGTGGCTCAACCTCAGGTCGGGACCCTCGGGCCCGAGAGCCACTGCGTCTCACCCCAACCTCCCTGGACCGGGCAGGTGAGGGGCAAGCAGCCCCCATCCCGGCAGCTCCGCTGGGGCCACGGGCTCAAGGGCTCAAGCCCCCCACCCCCCCGACGTTGCTGAGTGACCCGCACCCCAGCCTCCAGCAGCGGGGTTTTCACCGCGGTGGTTTTCAAATCAATGACAAGTTTCCTGCAGCAGAGGCAGCCGGACGCGGCGACCCGGTGTCTGCAAGCAGGCAGGTGGGGGGATTTTTTTCCTTCCCACAGCCTCCAGCGGGGGGCCGGGGAGCCCCCCACCCCAAGGACCTTCTGGGCCTCCCGCGCCCCGCCCGTGTGGGCTCCCTGCGCTGCGGTGCCGCCCTGGGGTAACCAGGAGCTTCCGGAGCCACAAACCATCCTCACCGCTGCGGAGACCAAGCTTGTGGGGCCCCAACAGCTCCTGCTGGAGGGACCCGGGGTCCATACCCGTCCCAGCCAGAGAAGCAGCCACCTCCCCCTCGCACCTCAGCACACGTGCACATGTGCACACACGGGCACACGCGGGGCAGGTCTCCCAGAGCCGTGAAGGTGACCGGGAAGGGTGGCCGTGGAGCAGGGGTCTCCGGTGAGCGGCCTGTCTGGACCCCCTCCATTCAGCTCCTGGGAGTGGGGACCCTGTGTCCGCAGAGCGCCGCGTCCAGCTAACGGAGCCCCAGGCTCGGGGGCAGGGGCAGTGCCCTGAGCCTGGAGTCCCTGCTCACCAGCACCCTAAGAGACGGCAGCCGCATTTTCAGAAGGGGGCAGAAGGGGTCCCCGAGAGACCCCTGATGCACAGGTGACAGGTGGCGAGGCCCTGTGTGTGTTCAGTCTGCAAACCATCACAGTGGGTCGTGTCCCGGCTAGAGGCCAGGGCTCTCGGTGACACGACAGACATGGTGGGTGCCTGTCCAGAGGGAAGACACGCAAAGTCACATGTCAGGGTCCCGGGGCGGACTGCGACTCGCAGCTCCGGGGATGAGGGTGTGGGCGCGGGGGGCATCTGTCTCAGGCTGTCCCCAGCTTCTGGTGCTGGCTTTCTGTGGCTTACGGTATCATCCCCACCTCGGCCTGCGTCGTCACATGGTGTCCTGCCTGTGGGCCTGTGTCCCAAGGTGCCCCGTTCATATGCACACGCCAGTCCCATTGGATTAGGACCCCTCAGACGAACTCACTGCAAAGATCCTCCTTCCAAATCAGGCCACGTCCACGGGTCCTGGGGGTTAGGACTTGAGCATTGGGGGGGGGGGAGACGTGACTCAGCTCTAACAAGTAATAAATCCCCAGGAAACATGTTAAGGTCAAATTCCCATAAGTGCTTCGAAGAAAAATCTGGCGACCAAGGCGACCGGGTTCCACCTGGAATTCAGGAGGCACCGTCATTAACCTTGGTTGCTCTCCTCCCCGCCTACGGCGCCCTGCGGCTTGGGGCCCCCCACGGAGGGCTGGGGGCACCTCGCAGGAGCCCAGGCCGGCGGGCGAGGGCGGGGGGCTCGTGCTGCCAAGCGGGGCCGTGGCGCTGCGACAGCCAGCCTCCTGCTGCCCCGGACACGGGCACCCCTGGGTCCCCTCCCAGGCCCCACTCTGACAAGCCACCGTCCGCACCGGGGACCGTGGCTTGGATGTCGGGTCCTGCCTGCGGTCCCCTTTCCAGCGACTGCCCCGGCCCCCTCCCGGCCCCCACCCCAGGAGCCCGCTCCGGGAGGCCCCAGACTGTGAGTCTTCCCGGGAGGGAGGAAGCAGGCCTCACACCGCCTTCTCCAGCTGCAGAGACGGGGCTCTGAGGTGCGGGGGGGTGGGGGGGGGTGCAGAGCTCTGGAATGGGCCTTTTACGCAACAGCGGGAGGAGGTGTGGGGTCAGAGGGGAGGGGAGGGGAGGGATGGGCCGGGTCGGCTTGGGGAGAAACCTATAAGGCTTTGAATCCACTGTGTGGCCACAGGGCCCTGAGCCTGCACCTGCTCCTGGCAGCCCCTGCTGGGCACAGTGTGACCCCCACCCCCACCCCTCTGCACCACAAAGGCAGTGCTTTGCCAAATTCTTTCCCTCAGGATTTGTACCTCCTTGTAATAGCAACGTACCAAGTGGGTGGAAGTTTCTAGAAATTATACATACAGCGGGAGAAAACTCGGAGTATTAGGAGCATCCCTTGCAAGGGCTTTTCCGGAGCCTCGGCACCCCTCCCCCCCCCGCTCTCCTCTGCCTCCGCCCCGACCCCAGTCGTGTCCCCGAACCCACGACCTGCTTCCTGCCACCAGCGATGGGTGTGCACTTGCCGAACGTACACACGGCGTCACACGGTGCACGCTCCGTCTGGCCTGCCTTCGCTTCATCAGCGGTCTTGGGCTCCGTCCCGCCGTGGCGCACCCTGGCCCCCTGCGCCTTCCCCGGGGCCAGCCCTTCACCTCCCGGGGCGTGTTTGTTTGGTTCCCGGTTTGGGGCGATGACAGACGGAGCCCCTAGAGCACGTGTGCACGCGTCTTCCACAGGTCGGTGCTTTCCTATCTCTACGAGCACCGTGGTCAGATCCTGTGCCCGCCCTGTGCTCGGCTTCTAAAGAAACTTCCAGACCGTTTTCCTAAAGAGGGCATCAGTTGGTCCTCTCGCCACCAAGGACCGCGAATTCCCGCTCATTCCCAACCGCGTCCGCCCTTGGGAAGGTCAGTCCCGTGGATCTTAGACTTTCTCATTAGTGCACGGCGGCATCTCGCTGTGGTTTGCACTCGGTTTCCCGGGTGACCAATGACGTGCACCTGCTTCCCTCTTCGCTGTCAGTGTGTCTTCTTTGGTGAAATGTCTATTCATATTTTTTGCCCTTTAAAAAAAAAAAAAAACTGGGGGATTTGTCCTCTTGTATGGGTTTAGGGCGTTCTCTACATACTCTGACGTAAGTCCTTCGTCACGTACGTGCTTTGCAAAGACTTGCCTCCCGGTCCGTGGCTTGTCATCTGCTTCTTAACGGAGGCTTCGGAAAAAGCAAAAGTTCTTAATTTTGATGGAGTCCAACTCATCCGCTTTCTTTCACGGCTCACGCGTTCGGTGTGGTAGCTCAGGAATCTTTCCCTAACTCACAGTTATAAATATTCGCTTCTGTTTTCCTCTAGAAAGGTCACAGTTTTAAGGTATATATTTAGGTCTATGATGTTGAGCTACTGTTGAGTACATGGCCAGAGGTACGGGTCAAAGTTCCCTTTGTGTGCCTTTGGACACGCAATGTGTGGGAAAGACCCTCCTTCCTCCACTGACTGTCTCTGCACCTTTGTTGAAAGTGGTCTGTCTATTTCTGGGTCTGTTTCTGGACTTTCTATTCTATTCCATTCATATATTGTCTTCCCTGATGTCAACATGCACTGTCTTGATTGTGATAGTTTTTTTTTAAATCTTTATTTATTTATTTATTCATGAGAGACACACAGAGAGAGGCAGAGACACAGGCAGAGGGAGAAGCAGGCTCCCTGCAGGGAGCCCAATGTGGGACTCGATCCCAGGACCCTGGGGTCACGCCTGGGCCAGAGGCAGATGCTCCACCGCTGAGCCACCCGGGTGCCCCAATTGTGATAATTTTATATTAAGTCTTGAAACCAAGTGATATATGTCCTCCAAACTCACTCCTCTTTACCCCATTTAGACCAGGTATTGTAGGACTTTTACATTTCCCTAAGCACTTGATAGCCCGCTTGTCAGCTTCTGCAAGAGTCTGATACGACGTTGGTTGGGATTGCTCTGGGGGAGCAGATCTATTTGGGGAGAACGGACGTCTGAACAAAACTGCATCTTCCCATCCATGAACATAGTTCATCTCTCCATTTATTTAATTCACCTTAACTTCCTTCAGCGATATTTTGTCAACTACAGTCAGAACTTGCACATTTTTAAAAAGATTTTATTCATTTATTGATGAGGTACACAGAGAGAGGGAGAGAGAGGCAGAGACACAGGCAGAGGGAGAAGCAGGCTCCATGCAGGGAGCCCGACGTGGGACTCGATCCCGGGACTCCAGGATCACGCCCTGGGCCGAAGGCAGGTGCTAAACCGCTGAGCCACCCAGGGATCCCTGAGAACTTGCACATTTTTTTGATAAGATCTATCCCTAAATATTTCATATTTTGGGTGTTCTCTTTTATTTAGATTTTGGCTTGTAAACAGAATACACGGTACTTCTGCACGATGATCTTGTATTAACCTTGCTACGTTCACTAGTCCCAGAAGTCTTCTGCACTTTTTCATAGGACGGCCCAGACACTGGGTTCTGATTGTGCAGAAAGACAACTAACTACTTCCTTTCCAATCTGGATGCTGTGTTTTCCTTTTCCCTTCCTGTTGCACAGGGTGGGATGTTCAGAATGATGATGAACCAAAGTGGTGAGAACAGACATCCTTGCCTGCTCCTGACCTCATGGGCTGAATCGTGTCCCCTAACGCTTCCTATTATGTTGAAGTCCTAACCGACAGCACCTCAGAAGGTGAGGCTCTTTGGAAATAGGGTCACCGCCGATGTTGTTGGTGAAGATGGGGTCGTCCTGGAGAAAAGGGACCCTAAACCCAGTATGACTGTGTCCCCGAGAGCGTGGACACAGACGTGCACACGGGGAGAAGGTCGTGTGAGGATGAAGGCAGAGGTCCTGGTGATGTACCTACAGGCCAAGGACCAGCAAACACTGAAAGCTGCAGGGGATCCTAGAACAGATTCTCCTTCACAGTCCCAGACGGGGCCAACCCTGCCCACACTGGGATTTTAAACGTCCAGCCTCCAGGATGTAAGACAATAAACCACTCTTGCTTAAGCCTTCCAGGGTGGGTGCTGGGTTATAGCAGCTCCAGCAGACTTAGGGTGGGAGAAGCATCCAGGCCTGCACCAGTCAGTGGGTATCGGCTATGAATTCTTCATAGATGCCCTTCATCACGTTGAAACCCTTGTACAAATAAAATAATAAATGAAATTAAATGAAAAGTGGTGCTGATCCGTGTCCAGGTGGCATGGCCTACCAGGTGTGCTCACTCCTCTCTGCAGCTGCACTCCCAGGTGCTGCTCACTCCGCCTGCCCACAGGACACGGTCAGCGGCCACTGTCCTCTTGCCCCAGCTGGCCGTGGGGACACTGGGGCACGAGCCTGCTTTGCCCCAGGGGGCTCCTTGGCCCTGGGCAGGACAGTCTCCCTGGCCTCCACCACCCCAGCTATGACACGCCGCGGCAAGGTGCTCTCCGTGGCACGATTGCAGCTCACCTGCCTGCCGTCCGGCCAATGCAAAGCCGCCCACAGGCGCAGGTGCGGCATCTGCTCCCCCGGACTGAGCGTGGACCACGGAGTCAGCAAGCAGCTAGCTCCTCGTCCAGCGCTCCTCGTCTCCAGGGCGTGGAGACCCGGGCCTGCGGGCCGGGAGCTGCCGTCCCAGAGGCAGGCCTGTCAGGGTGACGGTGCTGGTGCTGCAGGGGATGTGGTGGGCAGCGAATGAGTCTGGGGGGCGCAGGGAGCCTGAGGCGCCAGCTCTGGGATTTCGAGCCTGCAGTGTCGGGGGCCCCAGGTTTCTGCAGAGTCTCTCCTGGGACACATCTGCATTCCCGGGGCGGGGCTCAACAGTTGGCCTGGAGAGCGCCCCCCGGGGGCCCCCGCGTGCCAGAGTCCAGTGTGGCCCCTCTGCCAAGCCGCAGGGACCCTTTCGCCCTGAGCCTGGTGGAGCGTGGCTGAGGGACATTCAAGGGAGCCTCAGAACATGGAGGGGTGCTTCCCAGGCTTCCGGAAGTCACGTCCTCCCGTCCAGCCGCCCACCCACACAAACCTAACCCGAGACCCTGGGTGGTCCCGGCCTGGGGTCCCCCACACTCTCCCTCCCGCCCTCTCAGGGGGAAGTGCTGTTGGTTTTGAAAGTAGCCCAGAGGCAGGCCAGACAAGCAGCAACATGCTGCGCAGAGGGTCCCGGGGCCCTGGCCCCCCACCCACCGGGGCTCCGAGACGCCCCGACCCCCGCCGGAAGCCCAGGCTTCTCTGCAGGCCTCTCTCCGCCCTGGCCAAGCACCTACGCCAGCGGAGCGGCTCCGGGGGGATGTCCGTGCGCCCCCGCCCCGCCGGTGGAGCTGGCACGTGGGGGCGCCGCCGGGACAGGCAGGGCTGGCTGTCTGCCCAGCCAGGAAGAGCTTCCTGCCCTACTGACGGCCCGGCTCCGGCGAGATCGCATTTCAGCCGCGACAAAGGCTGGTAATGGAGGCGCTGGCCCAGAAATGCCCTTAAAAGGCCGAGGCCGGCCAGGCTCCGCGTTCCCAGGGGGAGCGCAGGGGGCCACGGGGGCGCCGACCAGGGCCGCCCCAGGAGCAGTTGCTGGTCACCATGGCGACGGCCGTGCTGGTCCATTTATAACTCCTGCTGGAGCCGGCGGCCCTGCCCACACCCTGCACACCTGGAGCCTGGTGGCCCCGCTTGTCACTGGCCTCCCAGTTGGAAAACAGCCACCTTCACCTGCCACTGACCACACTCCTGATCGCCGCTGCCAACCGTGTGCCGGGGGGAGTCCAGGGCCCTTCCCTGTCCCGACCACCTGCTGGAGTAGGTGGAGTCAGGAGTGACCTCTGGCCTTTATCTGGGTGAGATCCGGATCCTGAACCTTGCTCAGAGCTCCTCCAGCCCTGTGGCCTGTCTGCTTCCTACCGGCTCTCCTGCCCCCGGGCCTTTGCACAGCTGGAGCTGTCCCCTGTGCCGACTGCCCGTGCCCTTCATAGCTTTCACCCAGCAGCGGTGTCTCAGCACCATGATCCCCCCGCCCCCCGTGCCCTCCCAGCCCACTTCCGCGGGGCCCTGCACCGCCCTGGTGTTCACTGGGGCAGCGGCCAAAGGACCAGGAAGGGGAGTGTGTGGGAGAGAGAAAGGTCGGGGACACGGAGGCTCCTCCAGAGAGCAGGGTTCCAGGACGCTCAGAACCAAGGCAAAGTCCCCACAGGGGCCCAGCCATGCGAGGGTGCGAGGGTGCGAGGGTAGCACTGGTGCCGCAGGGCAGGGGCGGGCAGGGCCTGCGCTCCCCGGGGCTCCCCTCACCTCTCTCTCCCGGCATAGCCTGCACTGTGTCCCCAGGCTCCCACCCTCCTGCAAGCCTCCCTCTGTCTGATCTGGGCCTTCAGCCGGACGCCCCCTGACCTCCCGGGGCCCCCCAGCGACCAAAGGACAGTGTCCCCTGGGGGACAACAGGCGCCACCCACAGCAAAGGCCAATCCCACCGCCCCCCTCGGGCCCACGTGGTCTCGGCGCCCCCCGCCCAGCCCCGCAGGCTCAGGGCCGCCAGGGTGAAGCCTCGGGGGCCCAACCCCAAGATCCGGAGATGCAGAGGCCACTCAGCGAAGGCCGCGGGGCTCGGGGGCTCGGGAACTCGGGTCCCGGCCCCACCCCGCAAGTCCTGAGACTCGGTTGGTGCACGCCGGAGCCTGGGCGCCCCAGCCCGAGTCGGAGCGTCTCCTTTGAGGCGGAGAATCGGCCACGCCGGTGCACTGGCCGTCCCGGGGAGGCCTGGGCTGCCTCCGGGGACACACTGCTGCCCGCGGCCTTGGCACCACCCCGCATCCCCGCCGAGCCCCCCACCCCCAGCAGGGTCCCCGGCCTCGCAGGCTCCTCCGGGCCCCCCGCGTGCAGCGGAAGCCGCCCCAGCCGTGGCCCCTCGACCCTCGCGTGGACGCTGCTCTCGGCTCCCAGGACACAGCCCGGCCCCCAGCCTGGCCCCGTGCTTCCTGGCGACCTTCCGCAGGAAGCCCGGACAGCGACCCCGTTTCCCCGGTTCCCGGGGGCGGCAGGGAGCAGTTTGGGGCCCTCCCGGCGGCCTGGCCCCAAGGACGAGGACGCCGCCGCTGCCCTCCGGGAGCCGCCGAGGCCCCGCGCCGCCCGCGGTCCGAAACCTGCCAGAGAGGACGGCGGGGAGGGCAGCCCGCCCGGCTCAGCGCAAGGACGGAGGCGCCCCGCAGCCCCCCGCAGCCCCCGCAGCCCCCCGCCGCCCGCAGCCTGCCCCGGACACACGGACACGCGGCTGTCGCTGGCAGGCAGGAGTCCGGGGCGGACGGAAGACAGACGGAGGACTCCGCCCTCCCCCTGCCGCGGCGGCCTGGGTGAGAAACAGAGGCCTGCGCCCCTACGGGCAGGTCACGGGGTGCAGGGGGCGCCCGGGCTGTCCCTCCTCCTCCCGCCTCTCCCGGAACCAGGGGCGCAGTGCCACACCTCCACTGGTGCCACACCTGCACCTGTCCACGCAGGCGCCCTGCAGCTTCCAGGACGCGGCGGCGGGTGCACCTGGCGCTCACCCAGGGCCCCCCACCCCGGCCCAGCCAGGCAACCTGCCCCCGCCCCGGGCCATCAGCCCCTCTTTGTTCATCACGTGCACCATCCACGCGAGGTCGGCTCGGTCCTGCGCTGGGCTGCACGGTCCCGGCGCGGGGTCCCTCCGCTCTTCCCCTCAACCGAGCGGTGGGGCGCGGGCGGGCCCGAGGCTACTGAGTTCCCGCGGGGCCTGGGGCAGCTCGGCCCCCCACACCCCCCCCCACGGCACTGACACCTGCTACACCTGACAGGTGTGGGGACGACTGACATTGAGCCCCTCTTCCCGCGCTTACGTCTGCCCGCGACTGCCGCCCGTGTGTCCACGGGGCTGTGGATCTGCCTCGGGTTTGTGGGATCTTTTCATGCACCGACCCTGTCGGCTCAAAGTGCTATAGACCCCTCTCCCGGGGTGTGGCTGCTCCTGCATCTCCCCAGGGGGGCTCAGCAAACTGACGACCTTAGGGCGCTCCAGGCTGCCTCGCGGCCCGCCTCCGGCTCTGAGCGGCTCACCCAGCACCCCTCCACCAGCTCAGCGCGGGGGCAGTGCTCCCCTCCTCCTCTGCAGATGTGGAGGCTCCTCCCTCCGGGGGAGAAATTGGTCAGGAGAGGACCCTCCCCGGCCGCCACCCCCCCTCCCCCGCTGCTGGCTGCAGCCAGACGGCTTTGGGGGCCAGCTGCCCGGGGTGACAGGTGGGCTGGGAAAGGTGTCTGGGGCACATCCATCTCGGAGGGGAGGGGCACCCCAAAACAGACCAACCACACACTCGGCCAGGGCTCCTCAGCGGCCCAGGCTGGACGGAGTCCCCAGGAGCCGGGGCCACAGGAGCCCCGACCCTCAGGACGGTGGCGGGCTGGCGGGGCTGACCCAGCAGGGGCTGGAGGCTGGGCCGGCCCAGGCGGCCCCCAGTGCTGCTGCCAGTGTGAGAGTGGGTGGCCCTCGAGGACACAGGCCCTGGACTGGCCTCCGCGCTCCACGCTGCCTCTCCTCACAGCATGTGGCCATCGTCTCGGGCCCTGCGAGCACGTGAACCCAGGCCCCCGGGGTCAGCGGGAAGGGCAGCGGGAAGACAGGGCAGCAGCTGCAGCAGGAGAAGCCGGCTCCGCGGGGCTCCCGGCTGTGCCCACAAAGCTCTGGTCCTCCACTCACCGCCACGGGGACAGGGACGGGACGGCCGCAGGGGAAGGGAACAGCGCCTGTGGGGCCGAGTGGGGCTGTGGTTATGGTCCCTGCTCTTCCTCAGTGCTGCCCAGCCCCTCAAACAGTGCAGCAGTGGGGGGGGAGGGGAGGTGGGATGGAGGGAGGGGTAATGGAGGGGGGATGTGGGGATGGAGGGTGGAGATGGAGGGTGGGGGTGGAGATGGAGGGTAGGGATGGAGGGTGGGGAGAGGTGGGGATGGAGGGTGGGGGGAGGTGGGGATGGAGGGTGGGGATGGAGGGTGGGGTGAGGTGGGGATGGAGGGTGGGGGGAGGTGGGGATGGAGGGTGGGGATGGAGGGTGGGGTGAGGTGGGGATGGAGGGGGGCAATGGAGGGTGGGGATGGAGGGTGGGGAGAGGTGGGGATGGAGGGTGGGGATGGAGGGTGGGGTGAGGCGGGGATGGAGGGAGGGAATGGAGGGTGGGGATGGAGGGTGGGGAGAGGTGGGGATGGAGGGTGGGGATGGAGGGTGGGGATGGAGGGGAGGAGGGAGGGGGATGGAGGGGGGGATGGACCACTGAGCTCTCAAGGCCACTGAAGCCTGTGCTTCTTCCCAGCTCAGGAAGGGTGTGTCCGGGCAGCGTGTGGGTCGCTGGGGGGAAGCCTAGGCAGGGCAGGGAGGCCTGTTCCCTCCTTCCCTGTCCTTGCCAGCAACACCCGCCTCCCACGCAGCCTCCCACGGCCTCCCCAGGACGAACTCCCCTAGTTCCAGGTGGGCAGGGCACCAGCCGTACTGCTCTGGCTCCAAGCTCTGGGGGACAGCATCCATCCCATTCCCTAGCAAAGCCAGGAAGCCGCCTTGCCACCCTGGCGACCCCCCCTCCGGGTGCTCTAGTGGAGACCCCCTGAGGAGGGTTCAGCTGGGGCTTGGACACAAAACCTGAGAAAGGCAGCAATCCTCGAAGGAGAAGTGGGGAGGGAGTCCCCACCCCCCACCCGGTGGTGCACATGCAGAAGTGTGGCCCAAGCCCACCCGGGGGCCAGACACCTGTGGGTCCCCTCGGAAGCCTCTCCTGTAAGCCCAGCAGGGAGCAGTGGAGCCCCCGGGAGGGCATGCCCACCTGTGAGCAACCAGGGTTTCCAGGTCACCCTTTGAGAACCTTCTTCCTTTGCGTCTCCTAAGAAAGTCACTGTTGTCGCTCCGGGGGCAGGAGAGGAGGGGATGGTGCGCTTCGAACAGCAGGAAACTGAAAAAAAAAAAAAAAAAAAAAAAAGGAAACTGCCGAGCGTGGGAGGGGACGGATGGGTCTCTGCAGCGCCTGGCACAGCCTGGCACCAGCCAAGCCATCGCACAGGAGAGGACGGAGCTCAGCACCAGCTGTCGACAGGGCAAGCTCCACCGCCTCCTCCAGAAGGTGCCTGGGGTGGACGCAAGGTTCACGGGCAGCTAACGCAGAGCCCGGGGGAGGCCCCACAGCACAGAGGGGCCGGGCAGGTGCGGCGTCGGCTGGGCAACTCGGGCCTGCCAGCCGCTCAGCCTGCCACCCTCCACAACCCACTCCGCCCCTGCTAACGGAGAGGCGGGACAGGAGGGGGCTGGTGGGGGGTCCCCAGGTGGCACAGCCCCATGGTGAGGTGGCCTGCCCCCTGGCAGGGTTCACTCAGCTAATACTCCGTGCCTATGGGTGCCACGCAGGTCCCGGGCCCCCCTCTCAGGACGAAAAAGCCGCATAAGTAGCAAGAGCCGTGCCGGCTGGTGCAGGCATCCACGGTGCTTGGGGCAGCGGAGCCCGGGCACGACAGGTGGGCCGCACGCCCGCTCCAAGTGCCACGGGACATCACGGAAAATGTCTAAGCAAGGGGATTACGTGGTCAGGTCTATGTTCCTAGAAGACGCAGCTGGCTGCTGGGTGGAGAGCGCACAGGGCACCGTAAGGAGGGATACTGAGCAGGAGCCCAGGAGGCCCTGACGCCGCCACACGCGCGGCCCCGGGCCAGGGTCATCGCACCTGCTTTTCCGCCAGCTGCTGCCCCCGGCGTTGGGTGCGGCGGTCCCCCCGGGCGGCACCCAGCCACCGAAATGGTCCAGCTCTGCCAAGGGAGTGCGGCAGTGGGGGAGCGGGTGAGGATTTGTCGGGGGGGGGGATGCCAATGCTGGCCCCAGAGGGAAGTTTTCTCAGTGGGAGAGTGGGGCAGGCCCCGCAGCCCTGGCCGGAGTGGCCGGAGTGGGGGTCCCCGAGCAGGTGAGCAGGAGTGTGGGTGAGGGCGGGCAGTGACGCCTGAGGCGACCAGTCTTATGGGGTCTGGCTGAGGGTCTGGGTGACCTGGGTGGCAGGTGGGACTAGTGCCCGGGACCCGTGGCTGATGGTTTCGACGGCTGAGCCACGGAGACGAAGCGGTGAAGGGGCAGGGCCACGTTCAGACGGGAGGCTCGGAGAGGCGGGTGGAGCAGGAGCTTTGCCCCCCTGCGGGACTCCAGTTAACACAGACACAGGCGCCCGCACCCCGGCCAGCCGCAGGCTCCTGGGCGCGGGGCCCTCCCTTCCCTCCTGCTCGGGGCTCAGCTGTGTGCACACCCCCGCCTCTCTCCAGACTGCCCCCCGCCGGGACCGAGAACTCCCCCGGCCTCCTCCCGCTCAGAGGCGCTCAGAGGCCCCGTCCTGGTGGGCAGGACCCCGCGGAAGTGAATCAGGGAACATGAGGGACGGGGTCGGGACGTGGCCCCAAGATGTCGCCACGGCCCCTCCTGGCCTAACTCGGAACAGGTCTGCAATCCCGCGTGTGAGCCCAGGACTAGGGTGTTTGTGCGCACACGCGCTCGGCCCTCCCAGCTGTTCCCAAGAAGGGCTCCAGCCTGCAGGAAAATTCTAGTAACCAGCTTTCTAGGAAGTGGCGGGGGGTGGGGTGGGGAGGACAGTCTCCAGGAAGGACAGAGCTCAGGGAGCAGCTGGGCAAGGGCAGTACGCTGCTGGAACATTCCGCTGCCAGGGAGCAGGAAGGCCCTGGGTATCCTTGCTCGGAGCACCCTTCCCTGCCGAACGCTGGCCTTCGTGGCGGCCCTCTCTGCCCTCCGACCCTGAAAGGCCTGAGGGCCCGACGCCTGTGTCCGCCGCCCCAGGCTCCGCACACGGCCCGGCTGCGCCACGGCCGCCTCCCACCCGCTGTACCAGCAGGAAAAGCCCTGGCGCCAAGGAGACTTCGGCCACGAAAGAAGGGCCCGTGGGCCCATTCCTGCCGCTCCTGTCACTCCAACCCTGTCGGGGCGTGCCCGCCACGGTCCCCAGGCTGCCACACGAGAAGTGGGGGCCGGGGAGCGGGTCTCGGCAGGCTTTACCTTCAGGAGTGTGAGCCCTGTGGCAAGGTGACGTCCCTTCACTGGCCTGACCTCCCGCCGTGCGGGGTCACCGCAGGGCACGACCGCCCACGCAGGCCCAGTAATTATCCCCCGAATCAGGCCTCCCCACAGCAGCTACTGGCCGAGTTCCAGCACGCAGCTCAGACATTCTCAGGGGCAGGAGAGAAGCGGGGGCCCCAGCAGGAGACCAAACGCTGAGTCCAGAGCAGTCCCCGTGTCCCCGACTTCCCCGGGACGTCCTCCCTCCAGAACGTCCTTTCCTCGGGGCAAGCGGCCCTCACGGGACGTGGTGCTTCTGTGTTCCACACGCTGGGACCCGAAGGCCACGCCTGGTGGAGAACCCAGGACACAACCCGAGGCCACGCTGGGGCCCGGCCAGCCTGCCAGCGCCTCGGGGACCCCGGCCGCCTGCTCCCCACCACCTGGCACCCCACCCTGTCCTCTGCCCAGAATCCGCCTTCCTACCTGCAGACTCCCCCCGACTCCCCGACTCTGCGCCCCTCCAGCCCTGGCTCCCTTGGTCGAGGCAGCTGCCCCTTTCTGCTGTGCTGCTCCAACCATTACATGGTGTTCTTGGATCACGGAGGGACACGGGCCGTGGAGGCCTGTCACCGTGGGAACGTGCTCTGGTCTTCCAGGCTGCAGTTCCCCCCGGGCCCCCGTCGTCCCCGCCGTCCGCCGCCCGCTGTGAGTACAGTCCCTGTTCACAGACTGCTGCGCTGGATAATTTGACCCCCGCCCCTGGAAAGACAGTACCTACGGATCTGTAAACAACAGAAACCAGATGAAATGTGGTTGGTTTTCTTGGTGTGCACATCTTCCAGTCCCTGGGAACCCGGAAGCAAAAATATGGCCCCTTCACCCAGCCAGCAGCTCCGGCCCTGCTGCCCCGCACTCTCTGTTCTGGAAGCGGAAACTCCGGGAGCTACCCCCCACTCCAGCCCCCCAGTCGGCGCAGCAGCCCCCGGGGTAGGCCGAGCCCTCCCAGGACAGAAACATAGCTTCCTTCTGGGTTGAGGCTGCCTCTCCTGAGCAGGGCAAAGTGTAACCCAGAGCCAAATGTTCCAGAAGGAAAAGAGGAAGCATGTGCTGCTGAGCAGGGCAGGAGTTGTGAATCTGTGGGACAAGCGAAGCCACCAGGCTGCCCGAAGTGCTGTGGTGCAAGCTCGGTGGCTGCAGCCAGACTGTCATCTCTGGCCTGGGGATTAACATCGATGCAGATGGTGTGTCTTGGCCCAGAATCCGTGTGACTAATTGCTCGACAAACAGGAAAGCTTTTCACCTGCCCGGAGCTCTGTCAGGGTTTCCTACCAGATGATAGCATCAGGAGCCCGAGTACAGGCAGTTTTGTTCCTTGCCGGGAGTCTCTCCTGCTGCTGACGTCAACAGAACAGAAGGCAGTACCCGGTCTGGATGGGTGCGGGGCAGGGAGCTGGTCAGCAGGCATCTGGGCCTCCGGGACAGGGACGCTCAACCCAAGGCTGGGGCCTCTGGCCTGAAGATAGGGCTCTTCTCTCGGCAATTTCCAGGAATGGGATTTTTTCCAGCACCGCAGAGAAAACAAGATAAGGTTGTAGGACAGCGGGGAGTAGAGGTAGCCGCAAAGAAGGCTGGTTCTGCCTCAGGTTGGCCTGCAGCCCAGCACCCTAGTCATTCTGTTGCTGGTTTGTTGGGTATTTTTTTTTAAGATTTTATTTTATTTATTTGAGAGACAGAGTACTTGTATGCACCAGTGGGGAGGGGGAGAGGGAGAGGACAGAGAATCTGAGGCAGACTCCACACTAGGCATGGGGCCTGATGTGGGGCTCGATCCCAGGACCCTGGGACCACGACCTGAGCTGAAACAAAGAGTAGGATGCTCAACCAGATGAGCCACCCAGGTGCCCCCTGTTGCTGCTTGTAAGAGCAAACACAAGCCTGACCTAAGCTGGCCCCGAATGAGGAGGGGTTTCAGGTTTGTCCTGTAGAGCTCAGAGATGGCATCTGTCCCTGTCACCATCTCCTTAGGCCTAACTGAATGTCAGACCACAAGTACTCATGGTCTACAGCCAAAAATAAACAGATACACATCCCCAGAGATCGGGATGTAAATGACTTCGGTGTCATTAAGGGTCCTGTACCCATGGAGCCTCTGTTGAGCACACAAACCCCAGACCCCTCCAACATGGGGACTCAAAGGGAGGGGAGAGAATGAGAGGGGTCCCCTCCGAACCCCAGTCCAGCCCCCTTGGTGGAGCCACATGTGCCCTGGAAAGCCTTACTATGGACAACCTTAGTTCTGTGCACAAAATGCTTGAACACATCAGACAGAAAACCATGACCTCTCTGTGACCAACTCTCCACTCAAGACACAGGTCAGGAAAGGCAGCACCAGGCCAGCCCCGGAGGGGGACTCAGTGACCCAGCCAGCCCCTTCTCCGTGCTGCCTGCTTGACAATGTGCCCGAAGCAATCTCCCAGGATGCTGCTGCTTCTGGATTTTTATTCTTATATGTGCTTGCCTTGTACTCCTGGAAAGAAACCTACACACAGAGGCTCGGGCTTTCGTATTTGTAGCCAAATTCCCACTAGGATTTCACAGGCTTGGAGAACAGACATAACCAGGCAACCCAGCTGGACCAAGGGTCAGGCTCAGCAGTGAAGGAAGGTACAACGGACGCCACACACAGGCACAGCTCCCCCCAGGCACAGGCTCCCCCACGGGCACAGGCTCCCCCATGGGCACAGGCTCGCCCACGGGCACAGGCTTGCCCACAGGCACAGGCTCTCCCACGGGCACAGGCTCCCCCACGGGCACAGGCTCCCCCCAGGCACAGGCTCCCCCACGGGTACAGGCTCCCCCCCGGGGACAGGCTCCCCCCCAGGCACAGGCTCCCCCATGTGCACAGGCCGCCCCAAGAGGCACAGGCCCCCACACAGGCACAGCCCTTCACACACCCCCGTGTGCACACACGATCTGCTGGCCATATCCACTCACTGACCTGTTGGGACGTCATTATAGAGGCTGACCTATGTCCACACCTGAGTCGGGCACAAAGTGTGGTGTGAGGGCAGGCTTGTGGGAAGGCCCCACGGTGGTGTGTACGTGGGAGGGGACGGGGAGAAGCAGGTGGCCGCTCACCAGCAGGAGCAGGCGCCACAGGAAAGTGGCGGTTGTGGCGCTAGCTGGAGCCACCCCCGGCCACCCAGGGGCTCAAGTGAGCTCCACAGCATGAGGACCCCAGGAGCCCAGGGCCTCAGCCACCGCCCCAGAAAGACCTCTCCCTCCTCTCTCCCAGGGAGCCTGGACTCTGAGAGAAGCGAGGAGGTGCTGGGCCTCCCCAGTGGGGTGGGGGCTCCAGTCCACGGGGGTGGGGGCTGCCTCTTTCACCCAAGGGCAAACCTTCCAGCACAACCCCCGGGGAGGGGCTCCCCCAGAGGCAGGCAGAGCCAGGCAGGGGCTCCGCCCTGCTCCCCACAATGCTTCCCAAAGGCACCTCATTGCAGACCAGGAGGACCTGAGGAGAGAACCCCGAGGTCTTGCTCCCACACACCCCAGGCTGCTATGCTGGCAGGATCACAGCCCAGCTGGGGCAGAAGGCCCCGCCACCCCCTGTGCCCGGCCAGAACCAAACAGAAACCACCTCTGACCAACAGGGATCTAGGCCACCATATGTGCCCCTGCCCCCCAACCCCGTAAGCAGGGGGTACATGTGGGCGAGAAACTCATCTCAATGTGAGAAACCACCTCCCACTCTCCTAGCTGGAGGAAGTATGCTCAAATGCTACAGCACAGCTCTCAGACTCCCCCCCGCCCGCGGCGGGAGGCAGGCGGGGGAAACACTGATTCATCCAGAAGAGTGAACATGCCAAGTACAACGCATAAAGGCAGCCAGTGTGCGAAGTGTTTATAAAGATTGCCATGAAAACGGTTCACCTCAAAAAAGCAGCTTGGATGCTTAAGAGGTGAGTTTCCGGTCTCGGGAAAGTGTGCATTCTGTGAGTTCGGTGCCAGCAGGAGGAACCTGCCCCACTCTGCCCTAAGTGGTACCTTCCAAGCTCCCGCTGTCCTTCATCTCTGCTCCATGGGCAGCGAGTTAAAGATGGGAAAGAAAAGCAAAAGCGCCAGCCCTTCTGCACGGGGTCTCCTCTCCCCGGCCCCCACCGCCCTGCCCATCAGCCCCAGCCCAGCCCCAGCCCGGCCTCCGGGAGCTGGCTTGCTGGCCTACAGCAGGCAGGAAGGCCTCTGCTCCAGGCCCGTTGGCCTCCGCTCTAGGGGATCTCAAACAAAGAATGACACAGAGAAATACCCAGTGTTCCCAGCAAAGGTAACAGACTACAGTGACCCCAGGAACCAGCAGGCTGGAGACAGAAGGACATACTTTTATAAACTGACCTGCAGACACTGAACAGAACCCTTTAAAAATCAAAGTTTTCAATACTGATGATTAATCTAGGTCTCTCCCTCCGTGTTATCTGCCTGTTTCCTTGCAATCAGGCAGCTACAGGAGCCTGTCATGGATCCCGATGTGTGGTCCAAACGCCACCTGGGTGGGTGGGCAGAAGGGGTAACTGGTGGCCATCACTGCTGTGTTCGATTTCCCCTGCCTCCTGTGCCTTGGGCCACAGGAGCCCCAAGGGACCGAAACCACTAGTCACCAGAACTGGGAAAACCCAGGAGCAGGATCAGACCCTGGCCTGGAGAACAGGTGAGCACAGGTGAGCATGGACGCACACCCAGCGGGGAGAGGCTGCCATGAGGCTGTGATCTCATCAGCTCAATGGCCTGGGCTCCCCCCCTACCTGCAGACAGTGAGTGTGAGGACTGAGCTGGAGCGAAGTGGACACAAGCCCCGGCGGCCGCCAGAAAACCAATGCGTCCAGCTACAGGGCCAGCTCCCAGGGCCTGTGGGAGGCCTTACAGTCTCACAGAAGTCATGGCGCTATCAAATGCCTGTCATGCCACAGTCCCGTGTCATGTGATTCTCACACCCAGGGCAAGAGGTCACCTACCTGACACTGACGGGGTCCCCACAAATGCCGAGAGATTGTGCTTTCGTACACATCTGTGGAGAGCAGCTCACTGCACTGGCTAAGCACTCCAGGATTCCTCCATTGCTAAAAACGTCTGCCGTGAGGTCCGCAGTCCAGGAGAGAGTGGACCCGGGACAGCTGAGGAGCTGACGGTGCAGGTGGCTGAGAGCAGAACTGGCAGTGAGCGGGCTCTCCTCCACCCCACAGGGACACATCCCCTCTGCTTCACCCATGCTCTGCACGACACACGTGCGGGGCAGCGAGTCAGGTGCCAGGTCCACCTCCAGCCTGGGTGTGGAAGTACAGGTACTGGCCCAGGGCACCAAGGCTGCAGTCTGGGGAGGCATGTGTCTCACTGGTCTTGGTATCGTGAACCCCTAACCCCTGTGGCTTACGGTGCTGGGGCTGGCAGGTGACCACTAGGCTGAAGCCAGACAGTGTAGCCACCTACTGATCCTAAAAATTAAATCTATTCTTTTTACATGTTAAAAAGGACAATCAGATATTGCTCCTGCCTCCAACTCTCTAACAATGCACCATCACACAAAGCAAACCATGAAGTCTGTCCCATGCTGGTACCCAGACGCTCCCTGCTATCTTCAAACTCGCCCCAAACAAGTGCTGCAGGGCCCTTGCCCCTTGCACCTACCCTTCCTGCTCCCTGGATTCTTCTCTCAGACGTCCAAGAGTAACTGTTTGCATAAAACCATTTATTCTAAAAAGCTGAACTATGAATATGCCTTCATTTTTATTTATTTTTTTAGTCATTTGGGGCTAGGTATGTTCTAAGAATATTAAATATGCATCCTTGGTGGGAGAGTAGCTGCTGAGGAAGCTCTACTAGGAACAACTTAAAATCCTTACAATACAATACTCACGAAAAACACCAAAGGCTCCTAAAATACGAGTACAACATACACGAATCTTTGTGTTTTGAAAATCACACTTGTAAAAATATTTCCAAATGACAATCACAAAATTCAACAAATGGTTGGGAACACTGGAAATCCACAGGCAAAAGAATGAAGGTGGGCCCTTACCTCACACCATATCCAAAAATTGATTCAAAATGGATCTAGGACCTAAACTGCAGAGAGAAAAACAATAAAACTCTTACAAGAAAACATAGGGGAAAATCTTCATGACTATGAATTTGGCAATGATTTCTTAGTTAAGCAACAAAAGAAAAACAGATAGACTTGATAAAAATTTAACTCTTATACATCACGGGACACTATCAACAGAGTGAGAAGACGACCCATAAAACGGAGTGAATATTTGCAAATCATCTATCTGACTAGGGATTGATATCCAGAATATATAAAGAGCTCCTGGAACTCAACAAGAAGCAGCAAACTGCACAATTCGAAAAAGGATAAAAGACTTGAGCAGACATTTCTCCAAAGTAGATATGCAAATAGCCTGTAAGCACATGAAGAGATGGCTCAACATCACTGGGTCATCAGGAAAATGCAAATCAAAAGCACAATAAGATACCACTTCACACTCATAAAGATGGCTGTAACAAAAACAAACGGAAAATAACCGGTGTTGGCAGGGACATGGAGAAACAGGAATCCTCGTGCATGGACACTGTTGGGAATGTAAAATTGTGCAGCTGTTGTGTAAAGCAGTTTGGCAGTCCCTTTAACAGTTAAACATAGGACTACAGTGTGACACAGCAATTGCACGTTTAAGTATACACCCAGCAGTCTTGAAAGCGGAGACTCCGAGACCTGTGCGCCAGTATTCACTGCAGCATTATGCCAACAGTCAAAAGGTGGAAACAACCTATCAACAGATGAATGGATAAACAAAATATGGCACGGGCGTACCTTGTTTTATTGCACTTTGCTTTATTACCCTTCACAGATACTGCTTTTATCTTTTCTTTTTTTTTTTTTTAAACAAATGGAAGGTTTGTGGCCTTCACCAAGTCTACTGACACTATTATTTCCAATAGCATTTGCTCATTTCATGTCTCTGTGTCACATTTTGGTAATTCTTGCAACACTCCACACTTTTTCATTATTACTACATTTGTTGTGGGGAATCTGTGACCAGTGATCTTTGATGTTACTACCCTACCTGTTTTGGGGTGCCCTGATCGCACCTATATAAAATGGCAAACTTAGCCAGTAAGTGTTGTGTGCATTCTGACTGCTCCACTCACTGGCTGTTCCCCCATTCCTCCCTCTTTCCTCAGGCCTCCCTGGCCCTGAGACACGGTATTGAAATTAGACCAATGAATAACCCTACGATGGCCTCAGAGTGTTCAAGTGAAAGGAAGAGTTGAACGTCTCTCGCTTTGAATAAAAAGCTAGAAATAATCAAGCTTAGTAAGGAAGGCAATGTCAAAAGCTGAGCCAGGCCAAAAGCTCGGCCTCTTGCACCAAACAGCCAAGTGGCAAATGCGAAGAAAAAGTTCTTGAAGGAAATTAGAAGTGCTACTTCAGTGAACACACGGATGATAAAGTGAAACGGTCTTATTGCTTATTTGGAAAAAGTTTGTGTGGTCTGGACAGGTCAAACTGGCCACAACGTTCCCTTAAATCAAAGCCTAATCCAGAGAAGAGTCCTAACTCTCTTCAATTCTGTGAAGGCTGAGAGGTGAGGAAGCTAGCAGAGGTGGGTTCATGGGGTTTAAGGAGAGAAGCCGTCTCCACAACGTGAGCATGCCAGGCGAGGCTGCAACTACTGTCGTAGAAGCTGCAGCAAGTTCTCCAGAAACCCTAGCTAAGATCATTATGAAGGTGTCTAAACAACAGGCTTCCCAGGTAGTAAAAACTCTCTTACATAGGAAGAAGATGTCATCTAGTGTTTCTTAGTTAAGCAACAAAAGAAAAACAGATTGACTTGATAAAAATTTAACTCTTATACATCATGGGACATGGCTCCATGGCTGGAGAGGAAAAGTCAATGCCCAGCCTCAAAGCTTCAAAGGACAGGCTCTTTTGTCAGGTGCTAACACAGCTGGTGAACCTCATTGGAAGCCAACGCTCACTGACCATTCTGAAAATCCTAGGGCCCTTAGCAATTATGCTAACCAACTCCACTCTGCCCAGGCTCTGTGGATGGAACAACAAAGCCTGGATGGCAGCACATCTGTTTACAGCATGGCTTACTGAATGCGTTAAGCCCATCGCTGGAGACCTACTGCTCAGAAAAAAATAATCCTTTCAAAATATGACCACTCATTGACAGTACATCTAGTCCCCCAAGAGGTCTGCGGGAGATGGACAATGAGATTACTGTTTTTATGCCAGCTAATACAACACCCATTCTTGCAACCCATGGGTCAAGGAGTAATTTTAGCTTTCCAGTCTTATTAAGAAATCTATTTTGTAAGGTTTAGCTGCTATGGATAGTGATTCGTCTGACGGATCTGGGCAAAATCAATTGAAGACTTTCTGGTAAGGATTCACCATTCTAGATGCCATTAAGAACATCTGTGATTCGCGGGAGAGGTCAAAATACCAACTTTACCAGGAATGTGGAAGAAGTTGATTCCAGCCCCTCATGGAGGCGTTAGAAGGGCTCAAGACTTTAGTTGGGGAAGTCACTGCAGATGTGGTGGGAAGAGCAGGAGAACTAGGATCAGAAGCAGGGCCTGAAGATGGGACTGAGATGCTGCAATCTCAGGATCCAACCTGAACAGACGAGAAGCTGCTTCTCAGTGATGAGCAAAGAAGTGGAGTCTTGAGATGGGATCCAGGGCTGGTGAAGATGCTGTGAAGACTGTTGGAATGACAATGAAGGATGTCGAATATTAAACACTCTTAGTTGATAAGGCGGCAGCAGGATGTGAGAAGTTCTCCTGTGGGTCAAATGCTATCAAACAGCATCACAGGCTACAGAGAAATCGCTCATGAAAGGAAGAGCTGATCAATGTGGCAAACTTGATTATTGTGTTATTGTAAGATGTGCGTGGCCATCCCAGCCTTCAGCAGCCACCACCCCAATCAGTCAGCAACCATCAGCATCGAGGGGAGACCTTCCAAAGGTCCAAAGATGGTCCAAAGACCATCAAAAAGACCACAATTCCCTGAAAGCTCAGATAATGGTTAGCGTATTCTATCAACAAACTGTTTTTCAGAAACAATGCTACTGCACACCTAACAGACTACAGTGCGGTGTAAACGTAACTTCTACATGCACTGGGAAACCAGAACATTAGACTCACTTTATTGCCATATCCGCTTTGTCGTGGGCACCTGGAACTGACCCCGCAATATCTCCAAGGTGTGCCTGCATGCAGATACAATGGAATGCTATTTAGCCATGAAAGGGAATGAAACTGAGACATGATACCGCCTGGCTGGCCCTTGAAGACTTTGCACTCAGTGAAATAAGTGGGCCCAGAAGGACAAATATTTTATGATCCCACTTATAGGAGGTATGTAGAGGAGTCAAATTCATAGACAGAAGTGGAACAGAGGAGACCAGGGGCTGGAAAGAGGGCAGCCGGGGAATGAGGAGATCTTGTTTAATGGGTACAGAGTTTCGGTTTCGTATGACAGAAAGTATTGGACATAGACGGTGGTGGTGGTTACACAACACTGTGAATGTACTTAATGCCACTGAATTCTACACTTAAAAACGGTCAAAATGGTAATTTTATGCTTATCTTTTACATCTATGTGGTAAATCCTGCCACAATGAAAAGACACTTGAAGAATTACAAGTGAGAAAAGACAAGTCTTCATTTTGCAACGTGCACTAGCACATTCAAAGGACTCCTTATTCTACATCTGGAGACAATTTTAAATGTGCACACTCTCAGAGCAGAGGGACAGCTGTGAGCCTACAGACGAGCTCGGTGAAGATGCAGGTGTACCAGCTGTGTCTTGACCTCCCCACCTGAGCCTGGCCTGGAAGAGCATCAAAGAACTTCTACTGGGTTCGTCACTCCGCCGTCTGAGCCAGCATAGTCCCGACAGGGTGCTGTATCCTGTAGTGCGTCCCGTACTACACCAGGATCTACGCCCAAGACTCTACTCTGGTCAGAGGAGTCCTGCTCAGGTAGTCAGCATCCACGGCATAGGAGAAAACAGCAAACTTTGTCTCACGAAATTAGTAAGTCTACGGGAGTATTCATCAACCTTTCCCCCTTCAAATTAATGTCATGGCAGGACAGCTCACGGCAGGACTGGTTAGAACCAGAGCAACAGGCACATTTACGACTCTCATTTGCACCCTTCTTTGTCCCTGGTCTGAGTGCCGGCCTTAGGCTGGTTTCAAGCCCCAGACCTGCGATGCTCTGCTTGGTGTTCCAATTAATTTTGAAATCCTCTGAAATAAGTAAAAGGCATGGGGCTATGTAAATATCCGGGATGAGGACTTCTCAACCCCACTCTGCGCCGTGCACAGACCCAGCTATGGAAAGCCAGCCTCAGAACCGCAGCATGGGTCTGCTTCTGAATGAGGATCTCTGAGCTCCGTGAGCAAGAGGGCTGCTCTGAGCACCGTCTCGGGCAGGATGGGGTGGTGTGAGGCCTGGCTGCTGCTGGCCTGACAGGCTCCAGGCCTTTACAGACAAACTGACAGCACCGTGGAGAAAGAAACAGTGCCTCAACTTAACGTCAGAGGAATTCTTTAAAAGAAAATAAATTTTAAAATATATGTGCTATTTTACTGCTTTTGTTTCTGATTTTAAATTCACAAGAGACCCAAACACTGCCAAGCACAAGCTTTTATACATACTTTTAAACTGAGATTTCGTTAGAACTCATGTGTCCCCCTTGACCTTCACATGAAAAACAGAAATATTAGAAAGGCTAAGCCATTCCTTAAGACTGGCTGTAAGTACTTTTCCTGTGATAGACACTCCACACATGGCATTTGTCATGCGTTTCTCCCTGAAGGAGTTTTCATGAGGACTCCTGCTATCCCTATAACACTTCAAAATTAGGAGAAAAAAAAAAGTATCCTTCTTGATCACATCCATCTACTAATTAGCTAAGCTATATAACACTCATGTTTGGCCCAGTTCTGTGTCTCTATACACTGCAGATCCCGTGTTTGGCAGGAACAGACCCAGCATTTCTAGAGGCAGCACAAGCTCATTACACTAGTTTATCTCCCATTACCTTATCAAACAAATACCCGAAAAGAAAATACCATGCTCGAAAAAGTACAAACACACAACATCCTCAATTTTATTCGCCAATAGTCAGACCTACAGAACCACAGCACACAGATGGATGGATTTCTGCACCCATGAATTTCAAACTGTCTCTTACAACAGCTCTCTGGCTCCGATGAGCTAGCAGTGCTCCGCAATCTGTCGGCCTGCGAGTCAGCACTGTGCCTTCCTCCAAGCCCCTGGCTTCAGCTTCAGCCATAAACTACACATTGCCTATAAGATCCACCTAAGAAGAATGAAATTACTCTAACATGCCACGCAGCAGAAACAGCTTATAAACGTATATTAGGCTGCCACCATCAGGGGATGACAGCTCTTTCCTTCACTCTGAGAGGATGCCCAGAGCCCAAGGGCCCGCAGCATCACTGTGAGGGAAGCAGCACAAGGGAGGAGCGAACGTGTTCCCTAATGTGACTTTATAGGGTGATGTGGATGGAACTTGCACTCTGGCACACATGGTGTCTGTGAGAAATGAAGTGGATCCCTCTGTGCTCTCTGCCAGTGGCCTAGGTGTGGTTGAGAAAGACATACATGGTGAAGGGATCCTGGGACACACCCACCTATGTCATGTGAAGAACTGCAACCAACTGCATGGACTCTAATCTATGAGGCCCTTTTCATGATATTTGTTATAGGAAAAATGGGACTTCTGAATGTATAGCCAAATGGCCCAGAACAATGGAAGGAGGGTTTTTTCTACCCACCAAGCACATGCATTATAATATACAACTTCCTAATAGCAAGTATACATTTCAGAAAACAATAGTTGTGCACATCAGTGACTCTTCTGGCTTTCTTTATTCAAAAATAAAACAGGCACAAAAAATAGAACTAAAATGTCCAATGTCACCTGAAATAGCAGGTTCACCAAAAGGTTTAAAGGTAAACTTGCATTTTAGGGTATTAATTATAACTAGAGAGAGAATGAATTGTTTTTCAAAAAAATGTATCTCAGATAAATGCTGACCAATGGGGCAGATGGTTATTTCATCCTCTCTGTATGGGGAACCCACAGGTGTCAGAAAGTCTCCTGAGCAGCAGGAGCCGCTCTAAGACGGCCCTCTTCTAGGTGCAGGACATGGGCCTTTCTGGAAGACTGCCCCTGGGCCAGGCTAGCCAGCCACCCACAGGAAGGAAGTTCTGTGGTTCTTCACTTCCAGGAAGTTGTGTGGATACAAACACGTTCACGTCCCTCTCGAGCACTCACATTCTACCATCTAGAACACATGGCGCACAGTGATGGTTTCAGAACACAAAGTGGGGGCCTGGGGGAGGGGAAGGGACACACCAAGCATCCCTACACATCACGCTCCAGGGCGCGGAGGTCGTCCAGCAGCTCCTGGGCCACGGTCTGCAGGTGGTGGTTGCGGCTCTTGGCCATGGCCAGGATGCGCTGCAGGGGCAGGGAGCTCCGGAACTCAGAGGCCGACTTGGATAAGACTTCCGGCTCCAGGACCAGAGACTGGACGAGTCGCAGTGCATGAAGACACACTTCTGCGTCTGGGTCTGGGGGAGAGAGGGAATGCTTCTGGTTAGAATGAGACTCTACAGGAACGGAGGCAAAGTCTATTCCTCCAGAGCTCTTGGCCCTTCTGAATGACAGGTCTGACTCTCCAGCAACTACAAGCTGAATGAGAAACAGTGTTACTCCAATGTAAGAGCTCCACTCATAAGAGCGACACAATAAAACTCAATGACCATCTATTTAGTGACATCCTGTCTTCAAATATTATTCATAATCAGATCACTTTAAGATTCTGAACTAAAAGCACAAGGGCCTTTCATGGTGTTCTAATTCTGTCCACATAAGATTGTTTGAAGAATTATTACTTCATTTGTATTCCAAGTACATCAACCCCTTAGAGGCCACGTACAGGTACGGCAGCTCTTGGGGCCTCCAGGTCCCACAGAGTCATAGGCTACAGTATGCACAGTGTTGCCATGTTCCTGAGGAATTCTCTCTGGAGTTCAGAAGCTGGTACCCTGCATGGACTCTAGCACCACTAAAACACAGCTAGATGCAAACAGCACGACACAAAGCTACGCTCTTAACCAGGATGGATCCAACTCTTCTTACTGCTTACTCCTTCCTACTGGGAAACTTTAATATGCCATTGATCCACTTCTTGATTGAATATCATATTTGGATCCAGGCTCAACATAGGTACCTCTTTCTTAGCACTACACTTAAACCTTTTAAGAAGTAAGCGTGGGTTATAAGAGCAGACTTAAGTCCTCAGTGGGAAGTGTCACACACCAAGGCCACCCAGAGGCTTTTGCTGTTGACCCAGGGCTCCCAGGGCAAAGTGAAGACTGCTGTGCTCTACCCATGGAGGGGGCAACTTTCCCTAGTACGGGCTACCAAAGGCCAGGTGCAGAGTGTGGCTGTCACAGGGAGGAGGCCTGGGAAGGCCCTACCAGCCAGACACAGATAACAGGGGCTGAACTGAGATGACAAACAGCTCCCCTCGTCCTCCAGCATCAGCTCAGCAAACATTCAGCAGCCAGTAAGGGCAGTCTACAGCTGGGACAGGAGCAAAGTAAGAAACAGACACAGAGGGAAGGTCAACAGTAAGGGGCGGACTAGGGCACTGAGGAAACCACTCAGGCACCTCAGCCCTCACCCTCACTCAGCACAGGGGAAAGAGAGGTATTTGAAGCCCATGGTACATAGAAGGCAAGCACGGCAACAACAAAACCCACACTCATCTCATCCCACACCAACAGCCCAGCAGAACGAGGCATGGCCATGTCCACATGTCAACACCAGTGACCTCATTCTCTGCTGCAGTGGCTGGTACACTGCAGCCCAGAGGCCAAAAGCAGCCCAGGAACGGTTTCTATACAGGCTGTGAGCTAAGAGGGATTTTTACATTTTAAAGGGATATTTTTAAAAAGAGAGATAGAGAGAAGAAGAAGAATATGCAGCAGAAACCATATATGGCCCTAAAGCTTAAAATATTTACTCTCCAGACCATTACAGAAAAAGTTAGCTCTACTGCCCTGCACATAATGTCCAACGTTCAATCAGAAATGATGATGACAAAGCAAGGGAGACAGAAGGCCCAGAGTCGAGCAATAAAGTAATCAACAGAGCCAGACTGGGAGATGACCCAGCCACATGAACATCTAGAAAAGGAATCTGAAATAAGTATCATTCATAGATGGAAAAGCACTGATGTAGGGTTCCTACAGTACACCCCAAGCAGTGTAGTATTATTTAAAGATTATATTGTAACCCTAGGGCAAATAATAAGAAAAGTTTTTAAAGTGATAAGCCAACAGTGTAGATAAAATAAAATATTCAAATAATCTATAGCAAACAAAAAAAGAGGAAAAAATAAACGAGATATTTTCATATTTCTTTCTATATACATTAAATGAAAACTCTATAAACACACTGATTGGAAGACAGAGAATGCATAAAACAGTAAGACCTTACTATATATTGTCCATAAGACACCCAAGATAAATATAAAGACAAAAGTTAAAAGTAAAAACAAATATCTAAAATATGCCGTACAGGGCAGCCCCGGTGGCGCAGCGGTTTAGCGCCGCCTGCAGCTGCAGCCCGGGGCGTGATCCTGGGGACCCGGGATCGAGTTCCGCATCGGGCTCCCTGCATGGAGCCTGCTTCTCCCTCTGTCTGTGTCTCTGCCTCTCTCTCTCTAGCTGTGTCTCTATGAATGAATAAATAAAAAATCTTTTAAAAAAATAAATAAAATATGTCATACAAATACTACTTAAAAGAAGGCTACAGAGCCTATATTACTACCAAACAAAGTAGACTTCAGAACAAGAAATGTTACCAGGACTACAGAGTGACACCGCATAATTATAGAGAGGTCAACACAACATGAAGACATAATGGTCTCAATTATGTATGTACCCAACAAAAGAGCTTCAAAAGACACAAAGCAATATATGATAGAACTCTATAGGCAAATCTATTCACAATCAGAGTTGAAAACTTTAATGCTATTTCCATTACTGACTTAAGAAAGGAAGGAAAGAAAATCAGTTAAAACACAGAACCCCTGAATAACACAAACTAATTGAGTTTAGCAAGGTCAGCATACAATGATCAATTGTATCCACATATTGGTAACAATACAATGGGAAAGGAATTTTTTAAAAAAAAGAATATCATTTACAACAGCACCAAAAACATAAAATATTTAAGTATAAATCTTACAAAATATGTGCAAGATTTGTATGCTAAAAATCATAAAACATGGACATAAATTAAAGATAACCTAAGTAAACTGAGAGATATAACACATTTATGGACCAGAAGACCCAATATTGTTACAGTGTCAATCTCTCCAGTGATCTATATATTCGGTGCAATCCCAATCAAAGTCCCAGTAAGGCTTGTTTGCAGAAATCAACAAACTGATTCTCAAATTTATTTGGAAAAGTGAAGGAACTAGGACAGCCAAAACAATTAGAAAAAGAAAAACTGAAAGATTCAGAGTACTTGATTTCAAGACTTAGTTATCAAGACAGTGTGATATGGTAAAGGGACAATCATAGAGACAAATGAAATAGGATTAGAGAAACCTGGAACAGACTGCAGTTTTGTAAAATCTCAACAAACACATAGATGCAATTGATATCTTTTTTAGAAATGCATTTTAATAAAAAAAATAGCAGCCTTTTCAGATTGCCTGTCTGGCTTAAGTCAGTGGAGCCTGGGAATCTTGATCTCAGGGTCCTGAGTTCAAGCCCCACATGGGATGTAAGCATTATTTAAATTAATTAATTTTTAAAAAGGATTCCTCGGGGCACCTAGGTGGCTCAGTTAAGCGTCTGACTCTTAGCTTCAGCTCAGGTCATGATCTCACAGGTGGTGAGACTGAGCCACATGTCAGGCTCCACACTCAGCATGGAGTCTACTTGAAGATTCTCTCCCTCTCCCCTGCCCCTCATGTGCTCTAAGATAAATAAATCTTTCATTAAAAAAAAATTCCTTAAGTAACTCCTAGCTGCCTTAATGTTGATATTTCATTAAAGACTAAATACAACCTTATCTTGACAAATAGACCTTCAAGGCCAGGTATACCCTACTTTCAGCAACAGATTAGAAATTTACGTCATCTCTCCCCACCTCTTCCCTCCACAAACTTAAAAGTATATAATCAGTTGCTCTTTATCTTCCCCAGTGTAGCTCCTTTAGTCCAGGGTCCCATCCCCATGCTATAATAAAAACAACTTTCTGCACCATAAAAAATTAATTAATTTTAAAAAATAACAGCCTTTTCAACAAGTGCTGGAAAAAGTGAACACATGTAAAACCAGAGAATGTGAATCCATACCTCACCTCACATATAAAACTTACATGAAAATTAGTAATAGACTTAAATGTAAAACCTAAAACTAAAAAACATCTAGAACACAAGACAGAATCTTTGTAACCTTGAATTTGGTAAGAATTTCTTAGATAAAAAACAAAAAGCACAATTCAAGCAAGAAAAAAAAAAGAATAAGCTGTATCAAAATTGAAAACATCTGTTCTTCAAAAGATAGAGTTAGCAAATAAAAAGATGAACCTGGAGGCCAGGAGAAAATACTTGTAAAATATGTATCTGATTTATTTTTTAAAAATACCTGAATATAGACTATAAACTCAAATATACTCAATAACAAAACAAATAACTCAATAAAAATTATCCAAATATTGGAAAAGACACATCTTTTCATGTGCTTACTTCCCATTTATGTATCTTCTTTGGTTAAATATATTTTCAAATATTTTATTCACAATGTCTTTGTTCACAGTTGCCAAAAACTGGAAATAACCCTAACATCTTTCAACTGATGCATAGAGAGACCATGGTATCTCCGTAGAGTAAAAAAAAATATGTAAATATCAGTAAAAGAAATTAACAACTGATACACACAAATACATGATGAATCTCAAATGAATTACACTGAGAAAAAAGCCAGACCTCAAAATCTACACACATCATGATTCTGTTTATATACGCAAAACTACAGGAAGAGAAAAGAGATCTGTGGTTGCCAGGGCTTGGGAGTGAGGAGGAGGTGATCACAAAGTGGCGTAAAGAAAATATTCTGCAATGATGAAACTATCCTGTGTCTTGATTACAACAGTGGTTACATGGTGTGTGCCTATGTCACAACTTCTAGAACTCTGTAGTAATAAATGAATTTTACTCTATGTAAAATTATAACTCAATAAGCCTGACCTTTACAAAAAGAAACAATTACATCTCTGGACTCTTACCCTTTTCCCTGCCCCTAAGCAATTGCTCTTTCCCTCGAGGACTGGGAATTTATTTTCTAAAGAATCCAGAGCAGGGACATTCAGCACAATTGAAGATGGAGGCTCTGTCTGGAAAACACATGAATTATGTGAAAACACATCCACAAATTCTAAGATACTCTCTCTTCCCTACTCTGTTTCCAGAGTTTGTAGGCCTCTGCCCTATAGACAGACTAGATGAATCCTCTCCAGCCGATCTGAATAACCCAAGAGAAAACACCTAAGGGTGCTGACCTGTGGGTTCCCACTGAATGGCTGAACAAGCTCTCACTACAGTCAAGTTCCCAAGCCTCACCCACGTGCTAGGGCTCCCAATCAGCACATTGCACTCCCTCCCATTGTTTTTTCTAGTGTAGGTAGCATACGGTATTAGGTTTCAGGTATATAATATAGTGACCCAACACTTCTATACATTACTCAGTGCTCATTAGGATAAGTGCACTCTTGAATCCTCATCATCTATCTCACCCAGCACCCCACCCACCTTCCCTCTGGTGATCATCCATTTGTTAAGAGTCTGTTTCTCAGTTTGTCTCTTTTTTATCCTTTGCTCATGTGTTTCCTTCCTGTTTCTTAAATTCCACATGAGTGAAATCATATGGTACTTGTCTTTCCCTGACTTCCTTCACTTAGCATAATATTCTCTAGCTCCATCCATGTTGCCGCAAATGGAAAGATTTCATTCTTTTTTATAGCTGAGTAATATTCCATTGTACAAACACACACGCACATCTTTATCCATTCATCAATGGACACTTGGGCTGCTTCCACAGTTTGGCTATTATAGATAATGCTGCTATAAACATAGGGGTGCCTGTATCCCTCTGAACTGGTGTTTTTTGTATATGGGGGGCTAAGTATCCAGTATTGTAATTACTGGATCACAGGATAGTTCTATTTTTAACCTTTTGAGGAAACTAAACACTGTTTTCCCAGTGGCTGCACCAGTTTGTATTCCCACAAATAGTGCACAAGGGTTCCCCTTTCTCCACATCCCCACCAACACCTTGTTTCTTGTGTTGTTGATTTTAGCCATTCTAAGAGGTGTGAGGTGATATCTCAGTGTGGTCTGGATTTGCATTTCCCTGATGATGAGTGATGTTGAGTATCTTTTCATGTGTCTGTTGACCATTTGTATGTCTTCTTTGGAGAAATGTCTGTTCCTGTCTTCTGGCCATTTTTAAATTGGATTGTTTGGGTTTGGGGTATAGGGTTGTATCAATTCTTTATTATTTTGGATACTGACCCTTTATCAGATATGTCATTTACAAATATCTTCTCCCATTCTGTAGGTTGTCTTTTAGTTTTATTGATTGTTTACTTGGCTGTGCAGAAGCTTTTTATTTTGATGTAGCCCCAATAATTTTCTTTTTATTTCTCTTGCTTCAGTAGATATAACTAGAAAAATGTTCCTATGGTTGATGTCAGGGACATTACTGCCTGTGCTCTCCCCTCTAGGATTTCTATGGTTTCAGGTCTCACATTTAATATATTTTGAATTAATTTTTGTGTATGGTGTAAGAAAGTGGTCTAGTTTCATTCTTTTGCACATAGTTGTCCAGTTTTCCCAACACTATTTGCTGAAGAGACTGTCTTTTTCCCATTACATATTCTTTCCCCCTTTGTCAAAGATTAAATGACCATATAATTGTGGGTTTATTTCTGGGCTTTCTATTCTGTTCCATTGATCTCTGTGTCTAGTTTTGTGCCAGTACATACTGTTTTGATGACTACAGCTCTGTGATACAACCTGAAGTCTGGAATGTAGTACCTCTGTTTTTGTTTTTCTTTTTCAGGATTGCTTTGGCTATTCAGGGTCTTTCATGATTCCACACAAATTTTAGGATTGTTCATTCTAGTTCTGTGGAAAATGCTATTGGTATTCTGATAGGAATTGCATTAAATCTATAGATTGCTTTGGGTAGTTTAGACACTTTAACAATACTTGTTCTTCTGATCCATGAGCATGGAATGTCTTTCCATTCTTCATTTCATCTTCAATTTCTTTCATCGATGTTTAGTTTTCAGAGTACTGATCTTTCACCTCTTTGGTTAAGTTTATTCCTAGGTATTTTATTATTTTTGGTACAACTGTAAATGGTATTGTTCTCTTGATTTCACTTTCTGCTGCTTCATTATTAGTGTATAGAAATGCAACAGATTTCTCTATGTTGAGTTTCTGTATCCTGTGACTTTACTGAATTCATTCATCAGTTCTAGCAGTTTTTTAGTAGTCTTCGGGGTTTTCTAATATAGAGTATTATGTTGTCTGCAAATAGTGAAAGTTTTCCTTCTTCCTCACCAAGTTGCATGGCTTTTATTTATTTTTCTTGTCTGATTGCTGTGGCTAGGACTTCCAGGACTATGTTGAATAAAAGTGATGAGAGTAGATATCCTTGTCTTGTACTTGACCTTAGGGTAAAAGCTTTCAATTTTTCTCCACTGAATATGATGTTCACTGTGGGTTTTTCCATATATGGCCTTTATTATGTTGAGATATGTTCCTTCTAGATCTATTTTGTTGAGAGTTTTTATCATGAATGGGTGTTGTACTATAAGTCCCACCCTTAAACGTGAGAAGACAATGCACATCATCAGACCCCTGAGAAAAAGATGGTCATTATTTTCAGCAGAAACAAAAGGAGGGAAAATAAAAGAGTGTGTAATAAGAAGAGAAATTTTTAAAAAACATTGCTGATACTTTCCTCAAGGAGATAAAAGAAGTTATATCATCCATTAAGCAAGAATGAGATGTTGTATTTTTTAATCCCCCCCCTAAAAAAAAGGCTGTTAGAAATTAAATGCATGATAGTAAAGATGAAGACCTCAATAGGAAAGACAGAAAATAAAGTTAAGGAAATCTCTTAAATGTGGTGCTAAAAGAACAAAGAGATGAAGAATACAAGAAAAGAGGACTAGAATAGGAGGCTCAACACCCAAATAACAGATATTCCAGAAAGAGAAAACTGAGTCAACAGAGAAAGGAAATCGCTCAGTAATGATTCAGTAATTCAAAATAACTGATAAAAGATTGCTAGAATTAAAAGACAAAAGTTTCCAAACTGAAATGGGACCTTTTAGTTTCCACCAAAATTAATAAAATATACATGTAATAGACCAGGCATATCAGTATAAAATTTCAGTTCAGAAAATGAAACAAAGAGGGGATTCTATAAGCTTCTAGAGGGAAAAACAGACCACATACAAAGAATTAGGCATCAAAACTACTCAACATTGGACATTACAGGATAATGCAATAATGTCTTCAAAATTCAGAAATAAAAAAAAAAACAAAATTCAGAAATAAAAAATAATTCTATACCCAGCCAAATTATGACTATTATAGGTGAGGGTAAAATAAAGACATTCCAAACATATAGTATCTCAAAAGTTTTGTGTCCCACACACCCATTCTCTGGAGACTCAACAGGACATGCTCCCCCTAAACAAGGAATATACCAAGAGAGAAGATGACATAGGATACACAGAATCAGGAAGGCTGACACACACAGGAGAATCAGCCTGGTGACAGTCTTGGAAGGGAACACAGACTAAGAGAAAGGTAATCATCTTATGTACCAAAACGGTGCAGGGAGGAAAGTAACAGAGAATTTGGGTCTGTTCAGGCCACAGATCAGCAAATTCTGGTTATAAACAATCATGGAAAATTTATTACTTGAGACAGAGACTGTTGCTGTAGATGGCTCAATTATGGGTTTGGAGATAAATGAATCAACTAGAGTGTGAAAAGGCATTTACCTGACTCCCACACAAAAATGACATAGATATGAAGATTATATGATGAGAGTTTTCAAGCAGCCAATATAAAAGTTATTCAATGAGTAACAGCAATCTGCTAGAAGCAAATAAAAAACAGAAAGTCTCAGCAAAGAAATCAAAGATATAAAGGACAACAAAGGGGAAATGTTAGAACTGAAAAATATAATAACTGAAATTAAAAACTTGATAGAGAAAAAAATGGAAGGGACAGAGGAAAAATCAGTGAACTGGAAGATAGGAAAATAGAAATTATCGAATCTGAGTAACAGAAAAAAGACTGAGAAAAAAAATAAACCTCCTGGGTCCAGTGAGACTGTAAAGAAGATCTAACATTCATATGGCTGCAGGCTGGAAAATACTCTAAGAAGCAATGGCTGAGATTTTACCCTATTTGGCATAACACAAGCATACAGATCCAAAAAGCTGAGCAAACTCAAAGTAGGACAGACCTCAAGAAATCTATGCCAAGACACATCATAGCCAAACTTCTGAACAAAGAAAATAAATATTTAAAGCTGCAGAGGGAAATGACACATTGTTTACGGAAGGAAAAACAATCCAATGATATTGGATTTCTCACCAGAAACCATAGAGACTGGAATAACATGACACAACACTTTCCACATGTTGAAAGAAAAGAATCACCAACCTAGAATCCTATACCCAGTGAAAATGTCCTTCACAAATGAAGAGGAACTCCAGCATTCTTAGATGAAGGAAAATTAAGAAAATCTGTCATCAGCAGACTACAATAGCAGCAAGGCTACACCACACAAACTTGTACAGGAACATTCGCTACAGCACTGCTCAATAACAACCTGTTGAGAGTGTAGCTCAGCTGCATCCTGGGATTGCTACCTCACCGTGCATTTCTTTGGTCAAATGGCCTAATGGTAGCCTCTCAAGCACAGCCCGCAGAGTCACAAGCAAATGTTAAGTCCCTGGTATGACTTATCCCACAGCCCTTGTGATCAACAACCCCCCACCTCACCTCCCAGCATCTTCCCCTCATGTGCCCTCTACTTAGATAAGATCCCCACAGGGCTTCCCTGAGTCCTAACTCTTCTGGTTTGAACTGATCAGTCCAGCCCTAACCCAGGAACCCCAGACCCTGATAAAGGCACTTGGCCCCCTCCTACCCCTCCCCCCGTCTGCACTCCACCTTCATCTCCCAGTGTGGCACCTCAAGGTGTCCTCTAGGACCTCTTTTTCAATTCCTCTTGTGGCCTACTGTTGAACCATAGCTCACCATCCAGCAACCTGTGCTCCACTTAATAAGTGTTGACAATTTATAACATGGCCCCAAAGTGGAAATGACCCAAATGTCCATCAAGTGGCAAATGAATAAACAAATTTTGGTATATCTACACAGTGAAATATCATTTGGCAATGAGAAGGAATGAAGTATTGTTGTACACACTACAATACAGATGATCCGTAAAAACACACTACATGAAAGAACCTACAAATTATAAAATTCCAATTTTATGAATGGCCCAGATTAAGGTAAATCCATAGACACAGAAAGCAGATTAGCAGTTTCCAGGAGCTAGGTGAAGAGAATGGGGAGTGACCGCTAATGGGCATCCTGGTTTCTACTAGTAGTGATGAAAATATTCTAAAATTAGGTAGATGGTAGTCATGCTTGCACTACTCTGTGACTATACTAAAAACTACTAAATTATACACTATAAATAGTTGAATTTCATTTTTTGTGAATTACATCTGTTTTTAGAAAAAGATTAGTGGAAAAACTGACAAAATTCTAATGAGCTAAAGATGAGGTTCTAATAGTGTAACAATGTGGGTTTCCTATTTCAGTAACTAGTCTATGGTTATGGAAGGTATTAACATTAGGAGAAGCAGGGTGAGTATCACTGAATTATTTTTCTCCTACAGTTGACATGCCATTTTTTCTCACGACTTTCAATATTTTTCTTCTTTGTACAATCTCACATGTACAACTTCTGCAACATTTCTGAAAATCCGGAAGAATAAACTGAAGAGACAATTGCTAAACGACATTCTCTAAACAGGAAAAAAAATGATAAAAAATAATTTTGGAACACTAAGAAAAAAATAAAGGATGAAAAAATAAAAATAAGGGGACATATTATATTTGCCGGTTGATGCAAAAATTATCCTAACGTCTGATATGGTTCTCAATGTAAACAGATGGAATATTTAAGACAACTGTAGAACAGGGATCCCTGGGTGGCGCAGCAGTTTGGCGCCTGCCTTTGGCCCAGGGCGCGATCCTGGAGACCCAGGATAGAACAAATGGGAGAAGATAAAGGGAGGGAAAGCTTGCACCCTGCACTTGAACTGGAAAAAGGTTGACACCAGTAGATAGGGGTTAGTTATTATAATGAATGTAAAAATACATAATAAAAAACATTTTTCTTGGATGGTCTTGTCAAAATGAAGTTAAATTTTACATCAACTGCACAAATCTGACATGTACAATTCAAACCTTTTGACAAACATATATATCCATATAATCCTAATGGGGTATGGAACGTTTCCATGACCACTGAATTCCCTCATCCCCCTTCACTCCTAGTCAAGCCCTACCCTTACATAACTGATGTTCTGATTCCTATCAGCATAGATTTGTTTTACCTCCTCTTGAAAATCATACATGTGAGACCACACTATTCTTTTAAGCACTATTTCATTATTAAAGCTCAGGGAACTCAAAACAAATGAAATAATATTCTGCTTGGAGTTTTCCTATATTTTTACCCTTTTTGACCTTCTGGGGATATTTTCTTCTCACAAAGTCCTATTGAGCAGTGCGATGGACAGGAAACCACTGCATCATACCAAGTTTCCTTCTAAATAGTACATGGATTTCTTTGTAAATGTTTTTTACATTTGGGAGTGAGGAGGACATGGTAGGAGAGAAGTGCACTAGGAGAGTTACTGGCAATTATAACCCAGCAGTGTGACTTTCCTGGTGACATCCCCCATAGCACTGAGCTCTCACGTCACTGGTGTCTGTCACAAACGCCTCTGAGAAGCACGCAGCTCACACAGTCACATCTGTCCCCAGCAGCAGCATCTGGAAGGAGCTGTGCCCGTAGCCAGGCTAAGTAATGCATCACATCCATGCTGAACAGCTGAGAAGGAACTGGTGCTGCAAGGTGTGCCAACTCAGTGTGCACTGCCCACGTGGGGAAGGAGGATTGACTACCGGCCAAAGATTCAGTGGCAGGCAACTTCCCTATTACTCTATGCAGGGATTTGGGGAAAAACCCAAACTGGAAGGTTAGGATATAATCATATTTCAATAAAATAATAAGGAATTTTAAAATTGCAGTTCTTTGAACACAAGCAGAACTGAAAAGTTTAACCCAGGTTCCTTAGAAAGAAGGCCCTGACAGGTGCACCTTCCCTCTGACACCAAGGAAGGTCCAAGAACTCCCCTCGCCCACCTGCCCCCTCACTATCCCTTCCCATTCTACACACACACTCATCATCACCATCCAGGTAGCTCTATGGCCCCAAACTGTGTCCCCAGGACACTAGCTCCCCAGATGGTGACAGGTATTTCCATCTACCCCACACCCATCCCACTGAGCAGAGGGAGGAAGGACAAGGACATGTGACTAAGACATCCCTACCTCCACACACCCTATTACAGACCCTGTCACAGGCACTGACTCCCAACACCACATGCCTCAAGCCATAGGCACTCACATGGACGCAGAGAAAGCTGACTGGACCCAGCCCAATGGATTACTTGACAGCTGAACTGGCTCCTTAAAGCACAGCTCCCACACACACTCTCACACACCTATTCACATGCACACTCCCACACATGCTTCCACACTCCCACACGCACTCATGCACACACACATGCTCCCACATACACTCGTACACACATGCTCCAACACAGGTGCTCATGCACACACACTCCCACACTGCAAGCTCCCACTGCTGCAAGCTTCCACATATACTCATGCTCACACACACCCACACACACACTGCCACATGCACTCATCTGCACATGGTCCAACACTCATGCTCACGCACATACACTCCCACAAGTGCTGTGAGCTCCCATATGTACTCATGCGCACACACTCCCACACATGCTCCCACACACTCGTGCACATGTGCTCACTCACACTCACATACACATTCCCACATGCTCCCACATGCATTCATGCACACACGCTCTCACACATACCCATGCTCCCACATGCATTCATATACACACACATGCTCCCACATACTCTGACATGCACTTATGCACACAGGCTCTCACACACAACGCTCCCACATACACTCATGCACACGTGCTTCAACACACATGCTCATGCACACCCACACACTCCCTCATGCACTCATTCACACACACTCACACATACATGCTCCCACATATACTTGTGCACACATGCTCCAACATACACACTCCCACACATTCCCACATGTACTCGTGCACATAGGCTCTCACACACATACTCCCACATACACTCGTGCACACATGCTCCAACACTCATGCTCACACACATACACTCCCACACATGCTGCAAGCTTCCACATATACTCATGCTCACACACACTCCCACATGCACTCATGTGCACATGGTCCAACACTCATGCTCACATACACACACTCCCACATGTGCTGTGAGCTCCCATATATACTTGTGCACACATTCTCACCCACAGACCTGTTCCCACATATACAGACATGCTCCAACACACATGCACATACACAACACTCCCACACATGCTCCCACGAGCTCCCACATACACTTGTGCACACATGCTCTCACACTCATACACACATGCCCCAACACATATGCTCATGCACACACACTCCCACATATACTCCTATGAGTTCCCATATACACTTGTGCACACATGCTCCAACACACATGCTCATGCACACACACATTCCAACACACATTCCCACATCCCCCCCCCCAACACACACACATGCTCACACATACATTCAGGGGGTCCTTCTGTTCTCAGGCATATATGAAATTAAACACATTTGCTGTTCTTTACTTACCTGGTGATTAACTTTGTTTTTAAAAATTCATACATTAAAAGCATAAATTAAAATCTGAGGTGAACTGGGAGTTAGCTCCACGACAAGGGTGGCAGCAGCACCACTGTCATCTTAGCAAAATTATTTAAACAAAGGCTGGGTAGGCATTTGTTTTCTCAGCTGTAAACTGAAGGTTTAAATCATCCACATCATTACCGTAAAGACCAAACGAGGACACACATGAAAGTGTCTATCAAAATGCTCAGACATAGTTGGCATTCCATAAATAGCAATTTCCACACCACAGGGCACAAACCTCACCCCTACTCTCTCCACCAGCGACCCATTCTTGCCACGTGGGCCTTTGGTGTCCTTCCAACAAAGCAGGGCACTCTGGCCCTGGGCTCTCGCACTGCTGGTCCCTCTGGTGAGAACACACTTTCCCAGATAAGGGCCCAACAATGACACCTGACTATTTCAGATTAAGGAGGCACTCACAAGCCCTTACATATAAATGTAAATGCATATTACTCCTGAAACACCACAAAAGATTTCTCTAAAATTAATTTTCTGCAGTGGAGGAAAAATTTATATTAAAAAAAAATCCCATTAAAATAAAACCAAAATCCATCTTCACAAATCAACCAAACTTGATTCTCTAATTCTCTAACCAGGAGAGAGTTACTGAGCCTTAAATATTAAGACAGATCAAATTCATGATGTTTAATACTGCCGTAGGAGCCCTCATATTAAAATAACAGTCTGAGTAGATTTAGCACTTCGATATAAAAACAGTGAGCAAATACTTTGATGGGCAGCATCTAAGCCCAGCCATGCATCTTGTCATCCTTCTATGAACGGCCCCTTGGCCAGCTACAGTGCTCTTCTGCTACCGGGAACCACTGGGGATGAGTTCCAGAGAGCCCAGCACCTTGCCCTATCTTCTCTCAAAGAGCCGATGAAAGATGAAACCAACACAAAAGGGCAACACACCAGGCATACACTGTAGCGATAATCACAACAGGTGAGCATGGGGAAGGAGGGCAGGTGCACTCCATCCTGTCTGGAAAACTGTACAGAGATTGATAAAACCCATGAATTTCAAGGTGACTACAAAAGATTTGATCATAGAATCCTGGTTAAATTACAAAAACAATTAAAATAGAATTTTATTTTTAACTTTTCCCCACAAAAATCAAAATCTACTAAATGAAACAAAACCAAACAGAAGCAAAGTGGTCTGTCCATCAACAGTTTGCTCTGGCAAAAGAAGAGGGAGGAGGTTGGCGGCTGCCCACACCCCTCCTCCAGGCAAAGGGCTCTTCAGCCTGGAGGGTCCGGCCAGGTGGCTAATGAAGAAAACAGAAACAGCCGGGGGCGGGGCGTGGGGTGTCTTCCGGGCACTTCCATCAGAGTTCCAGAACTGCCTCCAGAGCTATCAGAGATGAAGACTACATCCTCATTCCAATGACACCGCCACTGCCCAGGATGTCATTGGAGACTCTCCTGGAACCGCCCTCAGAGCTGATCTGTGAGCCACATGCAAACATCAGTGTCACTGCCTTAGATTCAGAGCACACGTCCTCGGTAGGCGCCCAACGCTGAGTGTATACTTCGACAGCCATGCCACATTGAACCAGCTTATCTGAGCTTTGCGCATGTACCACTAACAAAAGGAAGGGACTGAGCGGCTGGGCTTTAGCCCCCAACCCACCCAATACCCACACAGCGAGCCCCTGGCCTCCCCAGCCCACCAGCTCACTGACCACGGCTGGTAGTTCAGGAGCGCAGTCAACTTGCTGCATCTACCAATGCTGCCTTCTCTGGGCCTCAAGGACACCACCCCTCCTGGGTTTCCTCCCACCCCATCTCCCTTGTGTGCCCTCCTCCTCTTCCTCCTGCACCGAAAATGTCAAGGCCTAGAGACAGCTGTGAAGATCCTGGGCAGTGCTCCGAGCGGGGGCCAGCCCTGGTCTGAGAGGTGGTTTCCCAAGCCCATCCCGGCTCTCCTGGCGCTCTCTCCAACCCTTGCCAACCACACGGGCCTTCTCCACGTCCACATTCTCATTGCCTGTGGCTGCCACAGGGCCTTCCCGCTGCCCTTCCTCGGCCTGTGAAGCTCTGCTCTCAGACCTCTGCTCGGCTTGCCATTCCACTCACACAGGCCTCACCCAAATACCTGGAGAGCAGCCTCACCCCATCACCCACTAGCCCCCCATGCCGCCCCGCCGTTATCTGTATCATGTGACATGGGTCATTCTGTTTGTCCTCATGTCTCTCCACCTGAATATAAGTTCCATGGTGAAGAACTCCATCTCGTTCACTTCTGACCCTCCGGTTCCTAGGACAGGGCTCAGAGCTCAAGGAACACCTGTAAGTAAGTGAGTTGCTGGAGTGCTGCAAGCTGCCAGGTGCCCTGCCCACAGCACCGGCCACCAATGGATAGGTAAAGCCCCCCAGCTCAGCAGCAGGGCCTCCAGAGGGGATGCCGAGCCCAACAACGTACTGCATGGGAAACAAAAGAAATACAAACTCCAGTCCTGCTTACCTAGAGATTTCTTTCTTAAGTAAAATAATTCCCAGCCATTAATATGTAAGAGATCAGAAAGTGAAAATATAAGTCCATCTGTAATATTTACCATGGGACACTAAAGAAGGAAATGATCAGACATGTGGATGGGGCATGTGGAGAGGCTCCCTAGACAGTGGTTTCAAGAGGATTTTTCAAGGTCTGCAAACATAATGCCTCAACCATTAGATGACTATGAGGTGGGTTAGTGCAACTTTATGTAGTAGGCTACTTCATTTACTTCTAAGTTTTTCTTTAAAAATCCAAAGAGAGATTATAACTTCAACCTTTATGAATTAAAATGCCCTCATAATGGATGTGAACATCTTGGCTTCTTCCATTAGCTCATCTGTTTCTGAATTACACTCTAGAAACAGATTCCTCACCTCCCTCTTTCCAAAATCACTCCTCAACTTTTTCAACACGACACTTTAGACAACAGATCACACACAGAGGGAAGTGGGAAAGGTGTTACTTATCCCAAGTAGGAATTTGCTCCCTTTCTAAAATACTCTGGCGTGGCAGATGGATCAGCTCTGATACACAGGCAGAGCCTGAACCACAACCAAATTAGTCCCACTTCAACACATGTCAAAACACATTAAAATAAGCAGATGTCAATAAGCATAACAGAAATACCCCTGGCAAACACAGGAGTCTCGGAATGGCATGTCATCTATGAAATGAAGGCAACACATAATTTTTACATTTCAAATTCCATGTCGGTTGAGCTTATGGATTCAGCCCGGCCCAGGAGAAAACGCACAAGCTCAGGCCGAGGATTTGCAGTCAGGATGCCAGAACATGACCACCACGTGTGGAGCTTCCCAACTGCCGGGGTGTGACAAGTAAGGCAGTCACATCTCTGAGCCTGTTTCCTTGTCAGTAAACAGGAGCACGCAGCCACCCCCAGAGATTTTACTGAGCACAGAGGATCGCATGTGTAAGGAAGTGCTGGGCAGGGACTCGAACCAGAATTCCTACTGGGTGCTGTGCTTCTCCTGCAGGCCGACAGAACTTGGGCATCTCATCTGAAACACCTTTCCAAGAATTACCTTTTGGTTTAGTTTTCTGGAAGTTTAGTCTACAGGTAATACATTTTATTTATTTTTTTTTTTTTCAGGTAATACATTTTAAACACGGGTTTGTGCCAGCAGATATGTTTCTGTTTACTGGTAGAGCACAACGTGGGAAGAAATGGTGGCAGGAATGTGAGGAGGTGGTGAGCACAGATGGCCTGCTTTACATGATTTTTGAGGATGGTGGTGGCTATCACCCCAAAGGAAAACATGAAGCTACCACATTTCTTCATATTATAATTTTCTTCATTGGACTTTTGCCCTCACACAAAAAGGAAAAAAGACTGAAAGAAAAAAAAAGCCAACAGCAGCAGGGACCTGCAGGACATCAAGCATGTCACTGGGGTCTTAGAGAAGAGGAGAAGTCATAAAATTTTGAAGAAACGATGGCCCAGAATATCCAGATTTCAGGGAAACTATAAACCACAGACCCAAGGAGATAAAACCCCACGGAGACATGTCATTATCAAAAGGCTAAAAACCAGTAATGAAGAGAAACTCTCAAAACCAACAAGAGATGTGTTCGGGAGACAGAAATGAAGGCGAGCAGGGCAGTGGACTCCAAGTCTGAGACCACGTGGCCCAGAGGGCAGCTGAACAACCTCGTGAAGGGATGAAGGAAAACATCTGTCAACCACGAACCCTGCACCAGCACAAATATCTTCCCAAAATAATGGTGACTGAACACCATGTAAAACAAACTCATGTAATTCACTACCTGTGGACCTGCACCTCAAAAAGTGTTAAAAGTCCTCCACGCAGGAAGAAAATTATACCAGGTAGAAGTCAGGATCGTACACAAGGAATGAAGAACACCAGAAATAGTAAATATGGAGACAGTGTCCCTCATATCTTTTTGGGTTCTTTAAAAGGTAGCTGTTTAGTGGCATCTAGCTGGCTCAGCTGGTGGAGCATACCACTCTGGATCTCAGGGTTGTGAGTTCAAGCTACACACTGGGTACAGAGGTTGCTTAAAAAAAAATCTAAATAAATAAAAGGTAGATGTTTAAAGTAAAAATAATAAAACTGGATTTGGGGGCTTTCCACATATGTATGACAATTGCAAAAGGATGGAAGGGGGAAAGGAAGGAAGTTCAGTGTTGTAGGCTGCTTGCACTATACATGAGCAGTATGGTATATTTTAAAGGTTGACTAAGATAAATTAAGAACATATGTTTTATATCCTGGAATAACCACTGAATATTTTTTAAATAAACAGGTATAGCTAATAAGTCAAAAATGGAGATAAAATGAAATCACAAAATATTATGAAATTAATCCAAAAAAAAAGCAGACACTGAAGGGGGAAAAAAAAAAAGAAAACAGGACAAATAGAAAACAAAGAGCACCACTACAGATTTAAACACACACAAGTTTATAATCACATTATATGTAAAAGATAATACAATTTAAAAAGTAGACTGTCAGATTAAGTTTTCTTTCTTTTTCTTTTTTTTTTTTTTTTTTGAGAGAGAGAACGCACACATGCAAGTGGGGAGGAGGGGCAGAGGGAGACAGACTCTTAAGCTGACTCGATGCTCCATCTCACGACCCTGAGACTATAACCTGAGCCCTAATCAAGAGTGGGACGCTCAACAGACGGAACCACCCAGTAGCCCCCGTCAGATTAACTTTCAAAAGGCCCAACTATAAAGAGTTTGCAAGAATGAACACTAACAAAGAGAAACCTTGTTTAGAACCAGAGGCCAGCAGGGGGAGCTCTCAGCCCTCCTGGGCACCTGCTGACTCTGCGGGAAGAGACCACCCCAGTAGGAGGAAGGTTTCCTCCTACCCTGGAGACAGCTCAGCCAATGAGAGGCTAGCATAGCTCAGCCAATGAGAGGCCGGCACAGCTCAGCCAATGAGAGGCCAGCACACTTCCAGCCCCCTGTTTACTTCAATGGACATTCCGTTTACAACAGCCCCGCCCCCCTTTCCTCTATAATATAAAGAGCCTCCTTGGTACCGGTCGGTCTCCTGATTTGTCTATTTGTCTATGGTGTTGTCCTGCTGACTGCTTGTGGGCTGCAGTTCCCTCTTATTCCCTGTTATACCCTTTCTGCTGGTAAGATAAGTGGCCGTTTATATTTAAGGTTATCACAAGGAAGTCGCAAAAAATATAAAGGCCGGGTGGGTTAAAAACATGGAAATATGTTTTTGATGCATTATATTAAAATATATATTATATATTTCTATATGTCTTATTTTATATATACATACATATAAATAGATATACCAATATCAGAAGGAAGCTGCAGTGGCTATACTGACCTCAGCAAAGTGGAATTCAGAGGAGGAATCATGACCAGGGATAAGGAAGGACTCTAACAATCAAGGAGTCAGTTCTGTTAGCAACATTAACAGCCCTAAACGTGCGTGCACCTACTAACGGAGCTGCAAAACACATGAAGTGAAAACTGACTGAAGTGAAAGGAAAACAAAATGCAGAGATGGTCACAGATTTTGGCATCCTTCTCCTGATAGCTGACAAGATAAGTAGACAGAAAGCCAGGAAGGATAGATAAGACCTCACAAGCATTATCAACGACCTTTAAAGTACTTCCACATCATTCCTGGGCCCTAAAAGAGGGAGGAGGCCCTGGCCATGGGCTGGGCAGGTTTCTCAGCAGATTGCCATCAAGCCTTCCTCTGGAAAATACTGCAGTCACTTCCATGTCCTTTCAACCCATGAGCCTATTCAGCACTGAGATCTGACACAAACCAATCCAGCATCCTCTCCATCGGCTGCCACACACGGGCCCACTACTCTGAAGACACCCAACAGATCTACAAGTTGGGTGTTTACCTTGAGAGCAACAGTTCTCAATCCTCCTCCCCAACATACACACATCCATCCCTCAAGGATCCCAGTGACAACAATTGATGAGGAAGGCAGCAACCCGCCAGCTGGATCTCCATCACTACCCCATCGCTTCGCCCTCGAGACTGCTGGGACATGACCAAGTCAGAGCTGCTGGCCCTCCTCTCCTGCTTCGGGGTGGCTGAAGAGGGCTGGCCAGACCAGCCAACAGACTCACGGAGCTCTGGCATGCCTCTCTACTCCCTCTGCTCCTGGGCCTGAGGAGCCCACGGTGCACGTGAGGGCAGCAGAAACGCAGGAGTGCGTGAGGCCTTCCCTCTTCTTCCTTGCTTCTAACAGAGCTCCCACTATGCTTTTAAAACAGCCTGTTTATATTTGCTTCTGACTTCAGAATTGGAACTCAAGCCGTTTGGACCTCCAGGGTTTGGTAATTTTCAAATGCTGCTGTGTGCTTATAACACAATCCTGCTAACAGGCAGTCAGCCTGTTAGGTCACAGCCCGTGGACACGCAATGCCTCGTTCCCATGCACGCCCACTTCATCTTCCTAGGGGCTGCAGTACCGGTCCTTCCCAACTTTGTTCAAAGCCTGTGCATTTCCACACAGAAGTCATAAGCCTGTCATGAGAACGACACCCTTCATCTGGGTTCTGGACTCCTTGAGGAACTTGGGAAAATGCTGCACATCTCTAGCTGCAAGATGGGAGAAACTGCCACCCGACTACTGCAGGACACACTGTAGTGCTGGCCACCCTCTGAAGGACTGATTCTTCCCAGAAGACGGTGATAAAAACTTGCATGTGACCAGCAACTTACCACTTCCAAGTGCTTTCACACACTTACTGCAGTTCTACCACAGGGAAAATCTCTTTAGGCCAGAAGAAAATGAAACACTGCTGTCAAGTAACCCTGCCAAATAAGTCACCTCCGCTGACTCAGTAGGGATGAAAGAAATGGACCATTAGGATCCTGCTGTGGAATAAGAAAATCCCTAAAGGCATGTTGACAATTGAAAGAGCAGCCAGAATTAGGGCAAACTGAAAGCCAGTGGCAGGTCCTAAGGGGATTTACATCATAACTCAAAAGTCCTTTCCAGATTCCCATGTCCGGTTTCATGTAAGGATAGCAACATCGGATGTGGGCTGCCGTCCTCCTAGGCCCAGAGCTCAGTGACTTAAATTTCTATGTGGATAAGAAGTTGAGGGTTTGCCACTTGCTTTGTACCTTCATGACTGTCCACAGCATTCACCTTGCCCCCAGCCATGCATGTGAATCAGCTCCACTAAAGCACCATACTCCCAGGTGTGGCCGTGAAGAGTGCCCACACCTCCACGAGTCTCAGTGTCTATGTGTAAAACAGACCTGTTGTAGAGACTACACAGTGTGGTGAGTATGGCCTTTAGTCCTGTGGCTGCCACACACCAAGGGCACAGGTGAGGTGCTGTGTTCATATTTGCTTCCAGTGCTGTTCACTGACAGAAACAGGACATGGGGTACCAGGGATTAAAAATTAAGCCAGTCGCACATATTTTACATCATATAGAAGGCGGTACCTCCACTACCCCACCTCCCATACAACAGCCTTGCCTTAGTGATGCTAAACTTTTTAAAGAATGGCAATTATGAATGACATAAAGAATGACAATTATGCTAAGAGTTAAGCACTCTGTGCACAGTCTTGAAAAAGAATCATGTAAGTTACTTTTCTGGCTGATGTTTACAGTCGTGCAAAGTGAAGTGAAAGATTGCTAACTTAGCTTAGAAAGAAATTTCACTGAACGTTATTTAAAGCCAAAATTATGCTTTCATTTATCCTGATGACATTCTCATTCCCAATTTTCACTCACTTTTGATAACAGCTATCATTATTATGGCCTATAACGGACAAACCCTGGTGACTCTGTGTGGCCACTCTAGGTCCAAGGGCTGACAGCTCTTATGGGCATTCTGAAGCTCGCGTCAACATCACTGTTTTACAGATGGAGGCTGGGAGCACAGGCTGCTCACCAAACTTGGCTCAAAACCAAACTAATAAGTAGGATTTGCACCCCATCCTACCATCTCCACTTCGCACACGTGGAGGCTCTACGAACTCTATTTGGTTCTGCACTGCACATTTTGTCAAGAACAGAAAAGCAGGTAAGATGGTGCTGGCAGGATGTGTTTTCAAGCAAATGCAGATGTTACCTCCAACTATCACACCTTCTGTGCCTTCTTTCTGCATATTGAGAAACTTGGACCTGACTTAGGAAATTTTACTGGATTTACTACAGAACAGTGAGTCAGAACTGTTCAACTGAAAGTATAAAACCAGCTCAAACTGGCTTGAGCAGTAAGAATCCATCACCTCTTGTCAAGTGCAGAAGCAGGGCTGGATTCAGTGGTTCAGATACATCATCAAAGGCCTGGATCTGTTCTTTCTGTCCTGCCCTCCAGAGCGTCACCAATAAGGCTGCCCTCCTCGCTCACACAGAGCTACAATGTGCATCCCTGTTCGTATCCAGCAAGAGAGAAGCTTCTCCACCAACTTTGGGGTCTAGATGGGCCTATTAGCTCATGCGTCTACCTGTGCATCAGTGACTGTGGACAGATGGGTGCCACGCACTTGTCTTAAGCCCCAAAGCTGAAACCAATCAAGGCACAATGACGGGATCCCTACGACTGCCTCATAACACTAACCTTCAAACCTGCCTTACATATCAAAGGGATCTGGACAGATGTGAAAACCCAGATGCCTGTGCTCCACTCCCAATCAACTAAATTACAACCTTTAGGGATAGACACCTAAGTGTGAATATCAGGGCACAGGGGTATGTGTTTTCTTTCTTTTTTTCTTCCTTCCACAAAAGGCTTACTCTAAGGAGTTTAGGCTCTATTTCTCTATGTCACATGGTCCATAAAAGGGAGAGTGAAGCCCTGAACAGACATGAGGAAGAAGACAAAGGATAAACTGTCCACAGAGTCCTGGAGACACAGACACAGCCAAACACATCACGGAAGAAAGGCACCGTGGTTCCTAATCCCAGCTGCACCAGGCTGGGGAGCAGTGTTACTCTCAGCCCCGCCCTGTACCCAGTTTTAGGTTATGCAAAGACGGATAGTAATCTCAGACGTTGACGAGTCCTGTAACCTGCAGGAACGTGAGCAGAGCTCTAAGGGGCACCTTCCCAGATTAAACTGGCAGGGCGGTGCGGGGAGGGGGTCCCTGCCTTCTGGGCTGTTCCTGAGTGGAATCACAATGGTCTGTGGTGCCTTGGCAACTTCTCTACTCAATATAGGTCTCTGTGGCCTGCTGGGACAGTCTGGCTGGGAATGTGATGCCGGCAAGACTAGAGGACGCTCTACCTGAGCATCTGCCGGTCCAGCCAGGACCTGTCTCAAACGGGACCATGTGACCTTGGGACAAAAACGTTTATCCTCTGTAAGTGCAGCACTTAGAATGTTATATTTGTGTCCAAGAAATATAACCCAACAAATATTTGGTAAACACTAACTCCCCAGCTTTTACCTTCTAAAGGGTTTTTCTTTGGACTTCTGAGTAAAAATGGCTTCCACAAGGTTACATGACTAATGTCATCAACAGGTGTTCACAGCTGGAAGGCCTGCAAATCAGGTGGGAAATCTCATCAGCTGAGGTTTCATAGTCTGATCAAGAGTAATAACCCTAAGCACCGGATCCCTCATGAGTGAGCTGATGAAGAATACTCAGGGGTATCTTTTCTCAAAGACAAACACAGAATTCACAGAGAGAATCATCATGAAAATTATTCTAGTATTAGGGGCCTATTGAAACAAACCACCAAAAATGAAGCAGATTTCACATTTTAGTAACCTACTTTTATGCCAGAAAAGAAGTCACTATGTAAAGACAAACTGCAAGGGATAATGACTCCTGATCCAAGATGTCAGGCTGCTGTGTGTTCAAAGTGAGACATACTAATGTTTGTTTTTAATTCTTTTCTATTTGAAAGGAGAATCTGACTGCCCTTGGCACAAACACCCAAAACTCCCATCCTGCCAGCCTGGCCCAAGCAGCACCCACCTCCTCATCCTTCTGGGCAGCTCCAGCTCCTGACCCCATGCGCCACATGAGCTCTGCCCCTAGATCACCAGTCAGAGCCTTGTTTCCATTCCTGTTGATCTTCACGTTGTATCTGACCTTCCCAGAGAACTGTTTCCCCCTTTTTTGAAAATTTGTGCATTTCCATGTACTCTTCCACTGAATTGTCATGGCCTCCCTTTGACGTGACATACAGCATCTGTCTGTTTTGTAGATGACAGCCCAAGCACCACAGAATCACCCCACACTCGAGGCCTCTGGCCTATTACACAAACTCCAAACTCCTAAGTTTCTCATCACCAATGAACTTCTGGATAGTTCCATTTGGATATAAAGTTTCTTTCTTTCTTTCTTTCTTTTTTTTTTTTTTTTGTATATAAAGTTTCTACTGTTACTTCAAACTGAGCATGTCCCACACCAAACTCATCTCCCCATGTACACTAGCTCCCCTTTCTAAATTGTGACTGTAAGTCAGTTATATCTTGATCAGATGACAGTAAATCTTAGATGGCTTTCAACCTGCTGGATTTGACATATGTGAGCCAAATGTTTTCTGACATCCTTCAAGATATGAAGCAGTCATCCATCTACTCAATTCTATCAATAGCTGAAAATCAAACATTTAAATTATGTTTCTTATTAAAAGTGCTATGTAGGGGCACCTGGGTGGCTCAGTCAGTTGAGCGCCTGCCTGCGGCTCAGGTCATGATCTCAGCACATGATCTCAGGGTCCCAGGATGGAGCCCCCATCAGGCTCCCTGCTCAGCGGGGAGTCTGCTTCTCCCTCTGCTCCCTGCTCATGCTCTCTCTCAAGTAAACAAAATCTTTTTTTTTAAGTGTTATGTAAGTTTTGATTAATCAAAGAGAACAGGGCCCACCATCACCTGTAGAAAGGTTGACTTCTTTGGCCTGTTGGACCTTCTGAAGGCCAAGTATCAAGTCAATGATGTTTGAGGGGTTTTTGTTGTTTTTCTTAAAGACAAATACCACACTTACTGCATTAACAGTCTGAGCACTGGGCTAATGCAAAAGTATTAGGAGGAATATTTAACCAACATAATAAAACATTTTTATCAAAAAACATTTGTAAATAGGGGTACCTGGCTGGCTCAGTCAGTGGAGCTTGCAACTCTTGATCTCTGGGTTGTGGGTTCAAGCCCCACACTGGGTATAGAGAGTACTTTAAAAGAATAAAAAATATTGGGGCACCTGGGTGGCTCAGTCAGTGAAGCATCTGCCTTTGGCTCAGCTAGTGATCCTGGGGTCCTGGGATCCAGCCCTATGTCAGGCTCCCTGCTCAGTGGGGAATCTGCTTCTCTCTCTCCTGCCCCTCCCCCCACTCATGCTCTCTTGCTGTCTCTCAAATAAGTAAAATCTTTAAAAAAATCTTTGTAAATAAAGGCCATAAACATTTTTTTAATCACATGGTTATCGTCACTGTTCATGTACAGAGATGCAACCTACCAGAACCACAACACAGACAGTGCTCTTGCAACACCACATACCCAGGCCAGCAGGGACCCTGAAGTCACACAGCCCAACTTGCCTAGCCTCCAAACCTCTCAGCCTCCTTCTGTGTATACAACCCTAAGACACAACCAAACCCTTCTCTGTGATATAACCAAGTTTCAAACAATGGCTTCTCATCGCGGAGATGATATACAGCTTCAATCCTTCACTTGATATGTATTTTAGAGGACCATCTGTGTTAAAGGCACTGGGTTCCATCTGTGAACCAAATGAAGATCCATACCCTCCGGAGCTTTCATTCCAGTGTGGCAGACAGACAGCAAAGCACCAAGGAAACTAGGAGGGAAAGTGTACATTCTGCCCAAGGTGACAGGTGCCATGGAAGATGAAGAGGAATCAAGGTGTGGGCGGGAGAGAGATACACAGCCCCAACAGAAAGGAAAACAAGGTTTAAACTAACTGAAGAAAAACAAGAGTGATTCACAGAAGCTTCCAGAGTAACTTGAAATTTGAGAAAAAGCTAAAGAACCAGGACATGGAAGGACAAGATGAACTGACCAACTGCAGGATTCCTTCTGGAGTCTCCTGTCTCAGCACCTACCCTGGCTTCAGTGACGGACAGCACAGGTCACCTTCCTCCAAGCAGCCGGGAGCACCACCACAGGCAGCCCTAGACTCATGCCTAGTAGTAGGTCCATGGCCCAGAGTGGGAAAAATTCTCTTCTTTATCAGCTGTAGCCAGAAAAGTCTACAAGGAAGCCTCAGGTCCTGCTCCACGCATACACCCATCACCGAGACCATCACTTGGCACTGCTGGGTCCCTCAGTGACCGATGGTCAATGTAGAAGGCCCGCTCCAGGGGAAGAGGACAGGAGCATAGTGGGCAACCAGAGTGACAGCCCCAAAAAGGCTAAGTCAAGCGCTAACTTGCCCAGTCCAGAGGCCAGTCACGCCACCAAGGTGGGGATTCGGTCTCAGACCAAGCTGTGTGATCCATCAATCTGAGGATCACCCCGGGAGTGTGCAGAACAGGAGGGGTCTTCGGGCAGTGCTGGGCCACACGTGGGTGGCTAATTGCCTGCAGGCCATGGCAAGGAGCCCCAGAGGCTGGGGGAAAGGTGGCATGGATTCAGGAGGTCCTGAGGTCCAGTCAGGGCTCAGGCCGGTGGAGAACTGGAAAGCAGATCCTGAATGGAGGCAAGATGAGCACGGTGGTCAGTGCAGCCATGGCCTGAGGGAAACCAGACACCAGCACCTGGCAATGCTGCGCTGTGCAGGGCTGCTTCCATGGTTTGTGGCCCCCAGGCCACCGCTGACAGGCACTGGGGGAGGCAGGCTTGTGATCACAGGAATTCCAAAGAAACCTAAGAGTTGGTTCCTACCAAAAAGAATTTTATGGTCTAGTTGGAGATAACTGGCATTTGTGAAACAAAAGAACAAGAAAATGTTAAACTGTTTCTAGGTAAAATGGAAACCAAAGGGAAGCGAGCCCAATGTGGGCCAGGTGGCTGCAGAAGGCTCCCAGGAGGTGTGGCCTGAGCAGAGCCTGCAGATGGGCAAATGAGGGGGGTCAAAGCTTCAAATGAGGGGGGTGGGGATGTTTTACTACGCCATTTCATGGGTGCATACATATGATAAACTGGGTCATATGTACACAGTTTGGGGCAGCTATTTTCTCTGAACAACAAGATACTACAACTATCTTCCCATGTGGCTTTATTACACTTTGACAGCTGACACTTCAAGTGTTTTATTTTTTTATTGTGATAAAACTTACATAACATAAAACTTACCAGGTTAACCATTTTCAAGTGTACAGTTCATGGTGGAAGTCCACTCCCACAGCTGTGCAACCATCCCCACCGTCCATCTATCCATCTCCAAGACCCTCTGCTTACCTTGTAAATCTGACGCTGTATCCCCATGAAACATTCTCCTTCCCCTGCCCCTGGCGCCCCTGGTCTACTTTCAGCATCTGTGTGCAACTGCTTTATGCACCTCTTATGAGTGGACTCATGCGGTGGGATTGGCTTTCCTCACTCAGCATAATGTCCTCAAGCTTCAACCATATGGCAGCAGGGGTCAGAATGTCCTGTTCTGTGGCTGAACAGGGTCCCCCATGTGGGTGCCCCACCTCTCCTCTTTCCATTCAGCCACCGATGGGCATTCTGGTGGTCTCCATACCTGGGCTATTGTATGTAAGGCTGCCATGAACACGGCTGTACAAACAGCTCTTCAAGATCCTGTTTTTGAATTGTTTGGGGTAAATACCCAGAAGTGGGATAAGCCCTCTCATTTTTGCTACAAGTCTTTGAAGCAGCAGTTTCTGAAACCCCAACACTCCCCGTGTGAAACCGACAGCACCTGGCAGGGATTGGGGGCATCATGTTCTGGTACGTTCTCTCAGCTTGAAGAACTTCTTTCCTGGTAAAGGAGGTCTGCTGCCAATAAAATCTCCCCATCTCTCTTTATCCGGGAGTGTGTTATCACCTCCACATCTGAAGAACAGTTTAGCTGGACATAGAATTTTCGGTCCACAGTCTTTCCTTTCAGAACTCTGAAAAATCATCCCCCTGCATTAGGACCGCTGTTTCTGACGAACAGAGAGCTGTTCGCCTTATTGTGGATCCTATGCACGTGTTTCTCTTTTGCTGATTTTTGAGATGTTTTCTTTGTCTCGAGTATGAACAGTTCGATGTGATACGTCTAGGTGTAGATGTGTGTTTATCTGGGAGTGCACTGTACTTCTTGGATGTCTAGACTGTTCTTCATCAAAGTTATCAAGTTTTTAGGTGTTCTTTCTTCAAATAATTTTTTCTGTTCCTTTCTCTCTTATGCTTCCTTTGGGACTCTGCACACACTGATGTACTCAACAGTTCCACAGCCTCTGAGCTTCCAACACTCTCCATTCTTCAGACCCCATGGTCTCTGTTGGTCCAGATGCTTCCCTCCATAGCTCAAAGCTGCTGTGGAACCTGCTAGCAACAGCCTGGTTATTTCTGCTTTTTCCTTTTATTTTCCTCCGTGTACTTTGTTTGGGTTGTTTCAGTTTTTTAAAAAAAGCTTTATGGTAGATGTTTCAGATCATGAATTTCTGCCTTCCTCCTTAAACTAATAAAATTTCTACTAAATACTTATTTAGATGCATTTCATCATTTTTGATATGTAATATTTTTATTGTTTAGTTCAAAATACCTGATTTCTCTTATGATTTCTTCCTTCACTTATGGGTTACTTAATTTCTGCATGTGAGATTCTACTAATTTTTTTTCACTCATTTCCAGCTTCACTGCACTGTGGTCAAAGAAAATATTCCACAGGATTCTTATCATCTGAAATGGTTGAGACCTGCTTTATAACCCAAAACTCTACAGTGTTTTTTGTTTTTTAAAGGTGCACATTCACACATTACCCTGCACCCACATCATTGAAGTCCAGAGTCAGCCGTCCCTGCTTCCCCCTTCCTGCCCACTCACACAGCAGCGCCCCTGCCTCACTAGCACCCAGTGCTGGTGCTGCTGTGCTGCCTTTGGCGCTCTAACCCCATTGCTTCATACAGCCCACGTTTCCTTGGACTCACCCACACACCCGCTTCTCCCTCTGTCCCTCATTCTCTCCCACATACTTGCTATCTGAGATCACACTCCTCCCTAGGTACATCCTGGGAAGGGCTCCAGAGACAGAGCCTCAGTTCCATCTCACCCCTGCTCTGAAAAGTATTTGTGGGAGGAGGAACATGCAAACAAGGGTTGGCAGCTATTCTCTCTAAGCATAAGATAGGACACTGTTGCCAGGAGGGTCAATTCTAAGAGCTACCCCCCTGAAGCCATAACTTTGCTGTCTGCCTACCTCTAAGACCATCTCTATCTCTAATATTCTGTGGTTTTCATTACAATGTGCCCAAGGAGAGAGTTTTCCTCAATCTTCCCACTTACAAGCAGGCAGACTTCTCACATTAAGTAACCAAGTTTGGCAAACTTCTCAGCCATTCTCTCTTGCAATATGGTTCCTGCCCCACCTGCTCTCCTCTAGCCCAGAACTCTGGTTACCCATGGGTTCCATTCTTTGTCTCTCCTCCACGTCCCTATCTGTTATCCTCCAACCCTCTCTGTGCTTCATTCTTGATCATTTCTTCAGATCTGTCTATATCAATTTAATTATCTCTTCAACTATGTATATAATCTGTTTAATAAATTTATAATCGCAATCATGACACTGTTCATCTCCAGAATTACTATTTGGTCCTTTTTCAGATCTGCCTGGCCATTTCTATAATCTCCTACTCTTTACTCATATATTAGTCCCTTCTTTTATTTCTTGAAACATATTAAACAAATTTATTTTATACCACAAGGAAAGGTGTATTTTATACTATCAAGGAAAGACCATAGAAAAAGGTTGGCTGCTGGCCAAGTTTAATAAGCAAAGGGAACATACACAAGGCTTGTCTTGGCCAACCACAAGACCTGTGGGTCCTCACACTCACCCACCAGAATAAAAAAATTAAAAATAGAACTACCCTACATCCAGCAATTATACCACTAGCTATTTACCCAAAGAATACAAAAAAGGATACATTTAACATGCACCCCAATGTTTATAGCAGCATTATCAACAATAGCCAAATTAGGAAGAGTCTCGATTATCCATTGACTGATGAATGGATAAAGAAGAGGTGGTACATATATACAATGGAAATTACTCAGCCATAAAAAAGCATGAAATCCCTCCACTTGCAACAATATGGATGGAGCTAGAGGGTACTATGCTGAGCAAAATAAGTCCGTCAGAGAAAGACAAACAGCATACGAGCTCACTCATGTGGAATTTAAGAAACAAAACAAAACAAAACAAAAACAAAGGAGGAAAAAACAGACAGTCAAATAGACTCTTAAGTGTAGAGAACAAACTCCTGGTCACCAGAGGGGAGTGGATGGAGCGATGGGGGAAACCGGAGATGAGGATGAAGGAGGGCACTTGTGATGATGAGCACCAAGAGTTGTATGGAAGTGCTAAATCACTATCTTGTGCCACTTGAAATTAATATAACACCCTGTAACTGACTAGAATGTAAATAAAAACTTTAAAAAATAAATAAATACATAAAAACACTTCTATCTTCAAAAAAAAGAAAGTTTACATAGAAGCCCTAAGTGGGTTCAGTCACGCATACCGTCCAGAAGGTCTCCACACCACATCCCTATCTCAAGGCTATGTCCTTGGGACGACTTGTGGGAGCAGGGAAGACAGAAGCTCAAACATCCCAAGGATGGGGTGCAGAGTGAGAAGCCTCCAATTGCTGGGTCCAGCTCACAAGTCTCAACCAGCCTCATGTCCTCTCAATGATTTCCCCTAAAAGCAATTTTCCTGCAGTCCCCAAGGGCTGGAGGAGTATCCTCAGTTTACCCTGCAATGTTGGTAAATGCCTTTGGGAGTCCCTACAAGGCCACTCACCTGGGGTGAGACATGGGCTTCGTTTCCTGTCCCCACACTCTGTGAGGCCATGGAAACCAAAAGTCATTTTGAGAAATGCCCTCAAAGCAGGTGTTAGTTCAGGTCTCTTAACTTCTCTGGCATCCCACTTTCACTTAGCTTTTGGGCTTTGGATACAGTTACTCTTTTTCTAGCTCAGAGGAGCAATTTTTGTATCTTTTTTACATCTCATTCAACATTTTGACTGCTTTCAATAAGGAGAGTTGGTCTTGGATTCCTTCTGTCCTATCCTTGGCTTCCAATTCATGCCCTGCAAGGATGGACAATAGGGAAATCTATAGGAGGCTGCTGGAGTTCTTTAAAGGAAAGATGATGGAGGCTCATGACCAGCTGGGAGTGGTAGATGGTGGTCAGATTCTGGACAGATTTTGAAAGTGGAGCCATTAAGATTTCCTAACAGATTGGATGTGGGTGTGAAAGGAAAAGGAGATGAGATTCACTCTGAGGTTTCTAAAGGCCTGAGAAATCAACATAGAGTTGTCATAGGAAGGCGTGAAAAGAGGTCAGTGTGGGAAAGATTAGGAACTGAGTCTGAACATACTGAGTCTCACTGTCCCTTAGGTGTCCATGTGAGGCTGTATGGATACGTGGTAGGGGTCATGCATACAGAAATATGTGAATGCTGTTAAATGCCTATGTGGAGATGGCAAGGAGATAGTGGGAGATGTGCTTTTGGAGTTCAGGACAGAGGTTTGGGCTACAGATACGATTTTGGTAGGACTACCAAAGTCTCCCACTGCTTAGACAACCTGAATAAGTATAAGGTGTAAATGCCTTCCTATCCAACACCGTGAACATAGTAGGAAATACAGCACTAAAAAGTTAGCAGTGTGATCAAAATACTCCTTTGCATTAGCAGTTCTGTAACATGTGGTCATCATCCCAGCACACCCTATCCTCATCAGCCATCCACTGGTGTTCCACGTAGTTCTGCAACCTATGAGGAATGTTAAGAATGTAGAGAAAGCCTGGGGAAAAGCCAGCCACATAGATGAACAAAGGGAAGGAAAATGAAATCCAACAAACATTAAAGGAAATGAAATTATGAAGTCAGGGATGATTAACAGCAACTGGTCCTATACTCTGGATCCAAGTACAGGTACTGGACAGCAACTTGCCACCTTTAGGTCAAAAGAAATAAAAGAAAATGAGTTTTCATTACAGCATGAAAGGTTTAGATGAGGCATAAAAAGGGAAACTGACACCTATTTAACACTGACTCTGAGGTGTTGGCTGCATGTTAATACACACTAAGACCCTTGAGGTAGAAATCTTTACTTTGCAGATCAGAAAATGGGATTCTGAAAGGGTAGGTGAATTCCTAAATAGAAAATCTGCAATTTTAATGAGTCAAACATGTCCAAAGTCAATACACTTTAAAATACATCAAATCCCCTAAGAACTGATAAAAGAAGGACCCAATTACTGAGAGAAATAATGAAATCTTTTTCCCTAGATCTTCTAAAAAACTAGAAGAGACTTTTGTTTCTCTAGTATATTTCATAAAGCAGAGCTACCCAAAAGCAAAGTGGTACAAGAAGCCAGTTCTCAAATTCTCTCCTAGCTCTAAGCAGTTACAAGAGTCTGGAATTCTGAAAACAAACATACCACCACCACTGGGCACCAAGAAGCAAGGATTACTATTCAGAAAACTATTTTTGCTTCTATTTCTCTATTCCATAATAAAATACATACTCATCCTCTCAAAATACGCAACAAATTCTGTAACAAATGTCAATTTTTAAGCTGAAGTAATTCCATACAGAATTCAGGGGTCAAACATCCTGGGCCTACTAGACCTTGTCTTTGTTTGACTATGATAACAGCTCTAAAGATATCAGGCAAAATGACCTTGCAAAGGATTTATGAGGGTTTTGGCTGTCCTCACTGTGTCAAAAGAACAAGCAATTATTTTCATAGACAAGAATGCCTAATGCCACAGTGGGAAAAAGTGTCATTAAGGCAACTTCACCACAGTTTCCTACTGTACATGACCCAAAGTTTAAACAGGAACAACCATGTTGGTCAAAGAATAGCACCTGTGGTGAAAGTCAGGAACTGACATTCTTGGGCTATTTGTACCTAGGGAGCTATATAAATTAGAGACTCATTACAATTGTCACTTCAGCCCAGACAATTTCTGGAGCACCACAGCTAAAATGGGCCCTACATTTAGCATACGGCCCTCTTTTGATGAGAAAGTAAACAGCTAGCAGAAGGTGCTGAGGGCTCAGTGGCTGCAAGCTAGCGTAAGTGAAGGGCATCTGGTTTCAGGATAACCGTCTCTGAGGACAAGCCAAGCCGACCTACAGGCAGGCAAAGGCGAGAAGTCACCCAGGACTAAAGCTTCCATGTCTGAGGTGCTTCCTACAAAGCAGCAATCCAACAAATTGGCCAGGAGATAGGGTCTGGAGCCCAACTGGGACAGAGGTCAGCAGGCTATAGTTTCACGAGTGCTGGCAGGAGACACATCAGCTTCCTGAGTCCAAGACAAAGAACTGCACCACTCACCAGCAACAGCCATACCCACACTTGGGCCAGTTCAATGAGACCCAATTCCATAGGGCCATGCACAGGCCATGAGTTGCATTACACAAGCTTAGGAACCCCATATCTTTCATAATGGGTGGTAAGCCTACCTAAACTTTGCCCTAGAAGGAAGCATTATCCTTACTGCATGCTTATAAACAAACCCACCCTTTGCTCTGTATAAAGATAGTACCTCTACCTATAATGGGTGCTCACTATATAAGCATTCTTGCAAAGATAGTAAGGAACAAAAGAGGTCAGTTCCTCTGCTCTTAAGACATAAAGAAACATGAGAGACCCCTGTCTCCCAACAATATCTAAATAAATGGACATATATACCATGTTCATGGATCATGAATATTGGAATTCATGAATATTGGAAGATGCAATATTGCTAAAACGTCAATTCTCCTCAAATAAAATGTCAATTCAACATAATCCCAATAAAATTCTCAACCAGGTGTTTTTTTGGTAGAAAGTGACAAACTGATTCTCAATATATCTGGAAATGCAAAGAACTTAGAAATAGCCAAAACAACTTTGAAAAATTAAACAGTGTTGGAGGATTTACAGTAAATGACTTTGGGGAGAAGAAATGTGTGGGAAATATCAGAAAGGGAGACAGAACATAAAGACTCCTAACTCTGGGAAACGAACTAGGGGTGATGGAAGGGGAGGAGGGCAGGGGGGTGGGGGTGAATGGGTGACGGGCACTGAGGGGGGCACTTGACGGGATGAGCACTGGGTGTTATTCTGTATGTTGGCAAATTGAACACCAATAAAAAATAAATTTATTATTAAAAAAAAGATTTATTATAGAGTATGGTATTGGCATAATGATACAAAAATGTATCCATGGAACAGAAGAGTGAGCCAAAACCTCACCCTCACATACACTGGCATGTGATTTTCAACACAGGTGCAGAGGTTATCGGGTGGAGAAAAGAGCCTTCACAACAAACAGCATCACATCAGCCAGGCAGCCTTACTGTAAAAAAAGAACTGGGACTCCCACCTCTTACTACATGCCAGTATTAATCCAAAACAGATCATAGACCTGAATGTAAAATGTAGAACTATAGAACTACTGAAGAATAACAAATTTAAGAAACTTTGTGATCTTGAGTTAGACAAAGCTACCCCAAAAGCACAATTCATTAAAGAAAAAGAATAAGGTAAGGGGCACCTGGGTGGCTCATTAGGTTGAGCATCTGCTTTCATCTCAGGCCATGATCCTGGAGTCCTGGGATCAAGTGCCACATTGGGCTCCCTGCTCAGTGGGGAGTCAGCTTCTCTCTCCCTCTGCCCCTCCCCTTCACTTGTGTACTCTAAGAAATAAATAAAATCTTAAAAAAAAAAACAATAAGTTAAACTTCATCAAAATTAAGAAACTGAGCCTAGGTGGCTTAGTCAGTTAAGTGTCCAACTCTTGATTTCAGCTGAGGTGATGCTCTCAGGGTCGTGAGACTGAGCCCCACACTGGACTCCGTGCTCAGTGGGGAGTCTGCTTGAGATTCTCTTTCTTCCTCTCTCTCTGCCTCTCTCCCTACTCTTGCTCTTGCTCACACTCTCACTCTAAAATAATAAATTAACTAATAAATAAATATTTTTAAAAATTAAGAACCTCCATTCTTTGAAGATGCTCTTAAGAAAATGAAAAGACAAACCACAGACCAGGAGAAAATATTTGCATTTGTATCCAATATCTGGATTTGTATCTGGAATACACAAAAGAAAACTCTTGATATTCAATTAAAACAACTCAATTTTTTTAAAGATGGGCAAAAGATATGAAAAGATATCTTATCAGAGAAGATATGTGGGTGGGAAATAAGCACATAAAAAGATGCTCAGCATCATTAGTCATAATAAAAATGCAAATTAAGACCACAACAAGGTGCCACTATGCCCCTGATGGAGTGTCTAAAGTTAAACAGAGGCCACACAAGCCCCAACAAGGACACGCATCAGCTGGAACACTGACACACCACTCTAGGGTGTGCTAAATGGTAGCATACACCACATACCCAGACATTCCACTCCTAGGTATTTACCCAAGAGACATGAGAGCATATGTCAATGTAAAGACATACTAGAATGTTCATAGCAGCTTCACTTATAATAGCTAAAACCTAGAGACAATCCAAATGTCTATCAACACCTGAATAAGTAAAGCAATATGGTATACCCACAGCATAGAACACTATTTAGCAATAAAAAATGATCAACTGTTATCCCAAAATAACATAGTTGGATCTCAAAATAAATATGTTGAATGAGAAAAACTAGGCAGACAGAGTACAAGACATATGATGCCAGTTATATAAACACATGGAAAATGAAAACTAATTTATAGTACAGAAAGGGGGCGAATAGGTGTCTGAGAAGAGGGGAGCAGGGAAGTAAGGGAGAGGCACCACCAAGGAGCACAAGGTACCTTTTGGGGCTGATGCTCACCTTCACTACCTTTATTGAGGTGATGATTTTACAGGTGTATATTTATATCAAAACTTAATCAATTTTTTGCCCTTAAATGTGGGCAGTTAATTGCATATCAATTACAATTCAAAAAATCTGTTACATAAAATAAGCATTCATCACCAAGTGGAACTGAAGCTCAAATAGAGATCAATCCAAATTACGAAAAAATAAGGAAAGTCCATTTTTTGCACACCTAAGTGAAATATGTACCTACTGAATACATAGTGTTAAAAGTTATCATGAGCAAATTGGGACAAAATCAGGTTAAATTTGTGGTCAGACACTGATTCTAACAACATTTTTGATATGTCTCCTGAGGCAAGGGAAACAAAAGCAAAAATGAACTACTGGGACTTCATCAAGATAAAAAGCTTCTCAGGGCAACAGCCTGAGATGTAGGTAATTTGGCTAATGTACACAACAGCCAAATTATGGAAACAGCCCAAGTATCTATCAACTGAAGATGGATAAAGAAGTTGTAGTATATATACAATGGAATATTAGCCATAAAAAGAATGAAATCTTACCATTTGCAACAACATGGATGGAGCTAAAGGGTATGATGCTAAGTGAAATAAGTCAGTCAGAGAAAGACAAATACCACATGATTTCACTTATATGTGGAATTTAAGAGACAAAACAAATGAGCAAATGGGGATAAAAAGACACAAAGAAACAGACTCAACTATAGAAAACAAACTGATGATTACCAGAGGGGAGGTAAGTAGGGGCTGCGGGAAAGAGGTGATGGAGAGTAAAAATACACTTATCTTGATGATGAGAGAAGTGCTGAACCACTATACTGTACATCTAAACTAATATAATATTGTATGTTACTTACATTGGGATGAAAATTTTAAAAAGTAAAAATAGATAAATAAATTGGTGGTCACAGAGAAAAGATACAGTAGAAAGAGCTTTTATTTTAGAGATAACAAAAAACCCATATACACATAACACATATGGGACTTCAGAGGTGCAATCTCAGATTTTCTTAAAGATTTATTTATTCACGAGAGACACAGAGAGAGAGAGAGAGAGAGACAGAGGCAGAGACACAGGCAGAGGGAGAAGCAGGCTCCATGCAGGGAGCCCAATGTGGGACTCGATCCTGGAATCCCAGGATCACACCCTGAGTCAAAGGCAGAGGCTCAACCGCTGAGCCACCCAGGCATCCCTCATATTTCTTTTTCCCCACATTCTTTCATCTGACATTCAGAGCCCCAGACAACCCACAGCACTGTTTTGTCCACAGAAAAAGGGACAGCTGAATGTCCTCTGCCAGATGTTAAGACAGTTTCTCTTTTGGGGTGTCTGGGTGGCTCAGTTGATTAAGTGTCTGCCTTTGGCTCAGGTTGTGACTCTAGGTTCCTGGGATCAAGCTCCGCATCAGGCTCCCTGCTTGGTAGGGAGTCAGCTTCTCCCTCTGCCCCTCCCTTATGCTTCTGGGTGCATGCTCTCCCTCTCTCTCTCTCTCTCTCTCTCTCTTACTTTCTCAAATAAATAAAAATATTTTAAAAAATTAAAATTAAAATAATTTTTAAAAGATAATTTCTCTGTGTCACAGAATCATAACTAACTGAAAGCAATACTTCAGAAACAAAACTAGAAACAACCTAGCATACCACTGAGTTCTCTCTAGTTTGAAATCTCTTTTAAAAAAACACTAACAGGGCAGCCTGGGTGGCTTAGTGGTTTAGCGCCTGCCTTCAGCCCAGAGCCTGATCCTGGAGACCCAGGATGGAGCCCCACGTCGGGCTCCTTGCATGGAGCCTGCTTCTCCTTCTGCCTGTGTCTCTGCCATTCTCTCTCTCTCTCTCTCTCTCTTCTCTCTCTCTCTCTCTCCCTGTGTCTCTCATGAATAAATAAATAAAACCTTAAAAAAAAAAAACCACTAACACCTTAGGACAATCAACCCCTATTTCTAATACTTTACACCTTCCTCCAGCCACAGCGGACCAGGTGCCCATGCTGTATGAGAAAATGTACAGGGAAAGCCTGTCCTCACCACTCAAAAGCCACCACAGCAGTGGGATGAATCCTGGGCTCTCACTGATGTACTTCAAGCCTTTCAGGTTGATGCTCACATTGTACAGGGACATCAGCAGTAACCTGGAACATAAAGAAGACAGATTGAGGTGACGCCCACGGGAAGTCTCACCCTAAATACAGCTCCTGGTTAACAGGGCTTTCCGACACTCTGCAGGCTGGGTGATGCACGTCAAACAATACTGATCTCCGGGACACTATGGGAAAGTGGGAAGCTCCAGCAACACAGCCACATAAAACCACCTTGTGAGAGCACATAGGACCAGGGTACACAATCACAGAGGGTCCCACAGGAATCTCAGGACCACATTTACTGAGTGATCTCTTTTATAACTGGTCCTGCATTTACACACAGGCAACCCTCAATGCAGAAGTATACTGGGCTCAAACAGTTCAATTCAGCTGCTGAAAATGTAATCCTATCTTTTCAGTCACTGAACATTATCTATGATGTCTGGGTAGCCGGCTCAGGCCATACAAGTGTGTCTACCCCACAGCACAGGGGAGGAAGAGCACCCCAACCCCGGCCATCTCTAACAACCGACAAGACAGTATCCAGAGTCACACAAGATCTTATAAGCTACCTGTGAACTGACCATAACTGGTAAGTTAGAGTCCAATGAAAACTGGAAAACTGTTGGACAAGGTTTTTTTTTTTGTATATTTTTTATTGGAGATCGATTTGCCAACATATAGCATTACAACCAGTGCTCATCCCATCAAGTGCCCCCCTCAGTGTCCATCACCCAGTCACCCCATCCCCCTTCCCACCTCCCTTTCCACCACCCCTTGTTCATTTCCCAGAGTCAGGAGTCTCTCATGTTCTGTCTCCCTCTCTGATATTTCCCATTCATTTTCTCTCCTTTCCCCTTTAATCCCTTTCACTATTTTTTATATTCCCCAAATGAGACCATATAATGTTTGTCCTCCAATTGACTTATTTCACTCAGCATAATACCCTCCAGTTCCATCCACGTCGAAGCAAATGGTCATCTTCGTCCTTTCTGATGCCTGAGTAATATTCCATTGTATACATAGACCACATCCTTTTTTTTTTTTTTTTTTTTTACCACAGCTTCTTTATTCATTCATCTGTCAATAGACACCAAGGCTCCTTCCACAGTTTGGCTATTGTGAACATTGCTGCTATAAACATCGGGGTGCAGGTGTCCTGGAGTTTCACTTGCATCTGTATCTTTGGGGTAAACACCCAGCAGTGCAGTTGCTGGGTCAGAGGGTAGCTCTGTTTTTAATTCTTTGAGGAACCTCCACAGTTTTCCAGAGTGGCTGCACCAGTTCACATTCCCACCAACAAGGTAAGAGGGTCCCCCTTTCTCCACATCCTCTCCAACATTTGTGGTTCCTGCCTTGTTAATTTTCCCCATTCTCACTGGTGTGAGGTGGGATCTCATTGTGGTTTTGATTTGTATTTCCCTGATGGCAAGTGATGCAGAGCATTTTTTCATGTGCACGTTGGCCATGTCTATGTCTTCCTCTGTGAGATTTCTGTTCATGTCTTTTGCCCATTTCATGATTGGATTGTTTCTTTGCTGTTGAGTTTAATAAGTTCTTTATAGATCTTGGATACTAGCTCTTTATCTGATATGTCATTTGCAAATATCTTCTCCCATTCTGTAGACTGTCTTTTGTGACTGTTTCTTTTGCTGTGCAGAAGCTTTTTATCTTGAATAAGTCCCAATAGTTCATTTTTGCTTTTGTTTCCCTTGCCTTCATAGATGTATCTTGCAAGAAGTTGCTGTGGCCAAGTTCAAAAAGGGTGTGGCCTGTGTTCTCCTCTAGGATTTGATGGATCCTTGTCTCACGTTTAGATCTTTCATCCATTTTGAGTTTATCTTTGTGTATGGTGAAAGAGAGTGGTCTAGTTTCATTCTTCTGCATGTGGATGTCCAATTTTCCCAGCACCATTTATTGAAGAGACTGTCCTTTTTCCAGTGGATAGTCTTTCCTGCTTTGTCGAATATTAGTTGACCATAGAGTTGAGGGCCCATTTCTGGGTTCTCTATTCTGTTCCATTGATCTATGTGTCTGTTTTTGTGCCAGTACCACACCGTCTTGATGATCACAGCTTTGTAGTACAACTTGAAATCCGGCATTGTGATGCCCCCAGCTCTGGTTTTTTCAATATTCCCCTGGCTATTCGAGTTCTTTTCTGGTTCCACACAAATCTTAAGATTATTTGTTCCAACTCTCTGAAGAAAGTCCGTGGTATTTTGATAGGGATTGCATTAAATGTGTAAATTGCCCTGGGTAGCATTGACATTTTCACAATATTAATTCTGTTATTCAACATAGTACTAAAAAAAAAACAAAAAAAAACAAAAAAACATAGTACTAGAAGTCCTAGGCTCGGCAATCAGACAACAAAAAGAAATAAAAGGCATTCAAATTGGCAAAGAAGAAGTCAAATTCTCTCTCTTTGCAGATGACATACTGTACATAGAAAATCCAAAAGACTCCACCCCAAGATTGCTTGAACTCATACAGCAATTTGGCAATGTGGCAGGATACAAAGACAATGCCCAGAAATCAGTGGCCTTTCTATACACTAACAATGAGACTGAAGAAAAAGAAATTAAGGAGTCAATCCCATTTACAATTGCACCCAAAAGCACAAGATACCTAGGAATAAACCTAACCAAAGAGGTAAAGGATCTATACCCTAAAAACTACAGAACACTTCTGAAAGAAACTGAGGAAGACACAAAGAGATGGAAAAAATATTCCATGCTCATGGATTGGACAAGGTTTTTAACAATACTGCAGAATACAAAGATCCCAAAACTTCACACTGCAAAGCAATTTTTTAAAAAGGCTACACAAAGATTTTGCAAACCCCTGAAAGAATAGATGAGCTTGTGAGAAGTCAAGGGAAAACATCCCTGATCAGGAACTGGGTAAGAGTGCAAATTCAGGGAGGCGTGTGCTGGAGAGGACAGATTCCAGAAGCACATAGCTCAGAGCAACAGAGTGGCTTTGTGCAGAGTGACAGAAGGAAAAGCCTCAGACCAATGTAAGACAGGAACTCAGGTCACAGACCCCCACACAAAGCCAGGGAAGAGTAAGCTTTCAAGCTTGGCATGAATCCATACTTTATGGCCTGAAAATCCACAAGCCAATTATTTTAATACAAAGGAGAGTTGGGAGGGGCACCTGGGTGGCTTAGCCAGTTACGGTCTGACTCCTGGTTTGGGGCTTGGGTCATGATCTCAGGGTTATGAGATCGAGCCCTGTGTAAGGCTCACACACTAGGCATGGAGCCTGTTTAAGATTCTCTCTCTCTGTCCTTCCTCACCTCTCTCCTAAAAACTAAAACAAAAGTTAAAAAAAAGGAGAGTTGGGATAGGAGCTCCTTCAGCTGCCTAGCCAAAGTAAACATCCTCTTGAAGGAAAGGTTCCTCAACCTGGTCTTCAAAATTCCACAACAGAGTACTAACAAACGTGGGTTCATAACAAAAATCACAAAACCATGAAAAACAAGATCCCATAAGCAACAGCACAAAGAATCAATGAGAGCCAAAACTAAAAAAAGAACTGTCAGATAATAGAAATATCAGTTACAGAATAGAAAATGGGTATGTTTAGCAAGTATAAATAATATAAAAAGAAATTCAAAATACCATCAAGGAGCTACTATTATAAATACCCAGTGATTCAAAGGAGAACCTAAAACTTAACAAAAAAATTGAACTGTTAACAATCACAGAGTGAAAGTTCAGGGTAACTGACACAAGGGCCATGAGGTAAGGACAGGTACCCAACAGAGCCGAACAGAGCCAGGGCAGAGGGAAAGAGGGAGGCCAGACAAGAGGTCCCGAGGAGTGGGAACTGGGAAACCAAGGACGGGACACAAATTTGATCGATCACCTCAAGGGAGCCAGGGTTGAAGAGTCAGGTAAAGTTAACTACCTGCTAGGACAGTCATTCTCTTCAGCAAAAGCTAACGGAATCCTGAGTCCAACAAAGACCTGCAATATCAGGGTACAATGGAATACTTAACCAGCAGGGCCCAGTAGGGTGTAGAGAGTAAGACACTTGTTTTGGGGGCAAATGTAAGGGGTGCCAAAACATTCAGTTCAGTAACCAGGATCTTTTAAATGTATTGTAATCCAAATGTCTAAAAACAAAAACAAAACTACTGCAAAAATTCTATAATAAGCAATACAATCAAATTTTAAATAAAGATGGGATCAGTAACAGCGTCATGCCAAGACACACTGGAGCCTGAGACAGAAGAAAATCAGTAACAGCCATTCAGTCCATTAACAAGGGCCTGATTAAATAAACTGTGGGAGGCGCATCCATGCACGCCACAGAAAGTGCTTATTACAGTTTTTTGTTAAAATAGCTGGTTTCAGGGCGCCTGGGTGGCTCCGTCGGTGAAGCATTTGGCTTCAGCTCAGGTCATGATCCCGGCGTCCTGGGATCAAGCCCCATCCATGTTGGGCTCCCTGTTCAGCAAGAGTCTGCTTCTCCCTCCCCTCTCCACTCATGCTCTCTATCTCTCTCACACACAAATAAAAACAGTCTTAAAACAAACAAACAAACAAACAAACAAACAAACAGCTGGTTTCTAGGCTCCATGGCTTATTCAGGACCTGGGACATGGTAAGCATGCAGGTTAAATATGGAAAAGTGAACCAACCCCCAGTGACTGAGAGCCTCTGCCAGGCAAAGCATGCAGAAACGGTCTTTCTCTCCCCGTATTTAGATGAGCATTTTCAAAGGCAAGGCAATGCTACCAGGTTCAAGAAGACAACACTAGACTAGCACCCTCGAGAGCAATGATGCCCGCTTCTCAGACTATGATCCTCAGCCTCCTCACAGGCCACAGAATGAGCCAAACTTGCAAGTCCTTTCAAGTTTTCCTGACAATTTTTATACATATCCAAAGTCTATTCACTAGTAATCTGTTTAATGAGTTATTAAGAGCTATTTAAAAGTTGTACTCATGAGGAAAATTCATCACTTTAACTACAACTTTCTGGAGCCTCCAATCCAGGATTCTAAAAGTGAAGTTCTTACTTCAGATCACCAACACAGGTAGTTGGAAGTCCTTAAAATTAAATGTGCTGCCCATGTTGCTTCCATGCTACAATTCAGGTGAGTCAGAGTTACAGAGATCGTATGGCCCACAGAGCCTAAAATATTTTCTATCTGGCCTTTTCCAGAAAAAATTTGCAACCCTTGCCTTAGAAAATGAAAATAAAGTTAGCTAATCTTTAAATCTTAAAGGCAAAATTAACATTGGGGTGATAACTAGAATATAGGGCAAATTCTAGGAAATACATTCAGTTGAAATTCTTCACCAACTGCCATTTAACTTTAAGGCAGCAAAAAGGACTCACCAAATTGATAAATGTCTTTAAAATTCATATTTGGTCAAAGTCAGCCATTGTTAAGAAGCTAGAGTGGAACAGATGTCATTGCAGTGACCACAGAACCACCTGAGACCTCATGCCATTGCTAGGCTACATCTCACAGAAGACCAGAGAGTGCTCCAAGGTCACAGAGGACTTAGCAAACAATAAACCCAGAAAACTTTCATTCCTTATGCAAGTGCTTTCTGTTCCAAGATTTCTATCCTAACCACAAATATTTTGTAAATAATGTATCATGTTTCCAATTGCAAACTCAAGAGAAACTGCGCATTCAGTCCACTCTTCTGGCATTGAGGTATTAAAAGTAAATGTCCTTCCCCAAACTACCATAGAACTAGGAATCAGACTTTTTATTCCAGTGACAAAAAGGGTAGGCAAATTTTGCTTCCTACCACAAACCTAAGCAGAGTATTTGTTATAAATGGGCTTACAGGCTCGAAGCAGCAATTGGCCAGGCTCTGCAGCCTTGGAATTACAGATAAAGCTGACATTGGCAATGAAAGGAGAGAAAGCTAACAGAGATACCGGCAAACTTGAAATGCTACAAAAGCAACACAAGCAGCTTTCTTTCAAGGACACGGTCTTCACCTAGCTACAGCAGGCCTGGGGTTGAGGAGGCTGGCCTGGTAGGAAGTCAGAAAGCCCTCCCGACAGTGTGATGGACAACGCTGAGTCATTAGAAGTAAAGGTGATGCAACTCAACTATTGTATTCATCTCGAAATTACAACGGAAGTAACAAAGAACAAACATACCCGGTACTTCAAAACAAACCAGCAATTAAAATAAAGAAAAAGGCACTACTGTGATGTCCACCCTCCAGAAACAAAAGCCACCAACTGTTCATCTGGAGTAAAATCTAAAGTAACCAAATTAGCACCATCATGTAATGCTAAGGAACAGTGAGCAATAAAACTCTTACAGATGACTGCATATGCAGTTTCAGAGAGAGGCAAATAGTACAGCAATACAGTCAGACATTTCAGACCAAGAGGCCTAAACTTTTTTTTAAAAACATTTATTTACTGGGGCATGTGGGTGGCTCAGCTGGTAAAGTGTCTGCCTTCACCGCAGGTCATCATCGCAGGGTCCTGGGATTGAGCTCTGCATTGGACTCCCTGGTTTGAGAGAACCTGCTTCTCCTTCTTGTCCCTGCTATGTTCACTCACTCACTCTCTCTAATAAATAAATAAAATCTTGAAAGAAAAAAATATTTAAGTGAGTGAGCTGGAGAGCGCATGCACAGGGGTGTGGGAGGGCAGCAGGAGAGGGAGAGTCCCAAGCAGACTCCCCATTGAGCATGGAGCCCAACATGGGGCTCAATCCTAAGACCTTGAGATCATGACTAGAGTCAAAACCAGGAGTCAGATCCTTAACTGAATGACCCACCCAAGCATCTTTTTTTTCTTTTCTTTTTTTTTTTTTTTTTATTTCATTGAGCATTTACTAGGGGTCAATTGCAGGAGCAAGTGCCTGTCGAATGAAATTTTTTAAAGTTTTAATTTAAATTCTAGTGTTACCATACAGTGTAATATTAGTTTCAGGTGTACAATATAGTGATTCAGCACTACCATACATCCCTTGGTGCTCATCACAAGTGCACTCATGACTCCCCATCCCCTTTTTCCCCACCCCCCACCCCCTCACCCACCTCCCCTGTGGTGACCATCAGTGTATTCTCTATAGTTGAGTCCGTTTCTTGGTTTGCCTTTTTTGTCCCTTTGTTCATTTGTTTCTTATATACCACATATGAGTGAGATCATATATTTATCTTTCTCTTACTGTACTTAGCATAATACCCTCTAGCTCCATCCATGTCATTGTGAATGGCAAGATTTCATTCTTTTTTGATGGTTGAGTAATATTCTGTTGTGTACATAACCATTATTATCCATTCATCAGTGGATAGACACTTGGGCTGCTTCGGTAACTTGGCCATCATGGATAATGCTGCTATAAACATCAGGGTGCATATATCCCTTTGCATTCTTTGGGTAAATACCTAGTAGTGCAATTGCTGAATTGTAGAATGACTCTATTATTAAATTTTGTGACCCCTCCATACTGTTTTCCAGAGTGGCTATACCAGTTTGCATTCCCACTAACAGTAACACAAGGGTTGGGGCACGTGGATGACTTCATCAGTTAAGCATCTACCTTCGGCTCAGGTCAGGATCCCAGAATCCTGGGATTGAGCCCTGTGTCGAGCTCCTTGCTCAGTGAGGAGCCTGCTCTCCCTCTGCTTTTCCCCAGCTTGTACTCTGTCACTCAAATAAATAAATAAAATCTTAAAAAGAAAACAAAAAACAGTGCATGAAGGTTTCCCTTTCTCTACACCCTCACCAACACTGGTTGTTCCTTGTGTTGATTTTAGCCATTCTCACAGGTGGGAGGTGATATCACATTGTCATTTCAATTTGCATTTCCTTGATGATAATTGACGTTGAACATCTTTTCACGTTTGTTGGCCATCTGTATGTCTTCTTTGAAGAAATGTCTATCCATGCCTTCTGCCTATTTTTTAAATTAGATTGTTTTTGGGGTGTTAAGTTGTAACTGTTCTTTATATATTTTGGATACTAACCCTTTGTCAAATATGTCATTTGCAAATATCTTCTCCCATTCCATAGGTTGCCTTTTAGTTTTATTGACTGTTTCCTTAGCCATGTGAAAGCTTTTTATTTTGATGAAGTCCCAATAGTTTATTTTTCCTTTTGTTTCCTTTGCCTCAGGAGATATATCTAAAAAGAAGTTGCCACAGGCAACTTAATGTCAGAGAACTTACTGTGTCTCCTCTGGGATTTTTATGTTTTTTGGGTCTCACATTTAGGTCTTTAACCCATTCTGATTTATTTTTGTGTATGGTGTAAGAAGGTAGCCCAGTTTTATTCTTTTGCATGTTACTGTCCAGTCTTCCCATTTGTTAAAGACACTGTCTTCTTTTCCATTGATTGCTCTTTCCTTCTCTGTCGAAGATTAATTGACCATATAGTTGTAGATTTACTTCTGGGTTCTCTACTCTGTTCCACTGATCTATGTGTCTGTTTTTGTGCCACTACCATACTGTTTTGTTCACTATAACTTTGTGCTATAACTTTGAAGTCTGAAATTGTGATGCCTCCAATTTTGTTTGCCTTTTCAAGGTGACTCTGGCTATTTGGGATCTTTTGTGGTTCCATACAAATTTTAGGATTAAGTTGTTGTTGTTGTTTTTAAATACAGTAATTAACTACAGAACCTACTTGTTTCAGATTCTGTGTCCCCCTCATTGAGTTAGAACCTAAAAACCAGTGTATGTAACCCTAACCAAACACCGATAACTTTTTATCTACTATGTAACATTAAAGGCCCACAAAAAGATATAAAGAATACAATACCCACCTCCCTGGTTAAGAAAAAAAATCTTATCACCATAGTCAAATTCCCTTTGTGAACCATGTCTGAACATAGCCATAGACGCTCCAGGGAGGTGGGAGCCAACAGCTCCATTTGTCATGTGACAGAGCCACACACTTCTAGATACTTTCTCACAGCACATGTGCAGAGCTCAACAACTCAATCTTCCATGTCTGTCTCAGTGGCAGCACACCATATGTAATCTTCCACACCATGGTGAGATATTTGTCTACAATGATTGTATAGTAATCATATATTTTCGCTGATGCATCCCAACTTTAACTGATCACAATCTATTTACCTATTCTGCAGGTGACAGAGGCTTAGGTAATTTCCTAGCACATGCTACTACAAACACAGATGCTATGACGTTTCTGCACAAGCGTCCTAGTGTTTGTAGCTAAAACTTGTTCTGGAGTACATATGCAAAAGGGGATTACCTGTCCCAGGCATGAGCATATTGACCTCAACAGATGCTGCCCACCTGCCTCCTTCCCCCTCTCATCAGCACAGTGGAAAGGTGTAAGCTTTCTCTGGGCCTCACATCTCTCTAAAGCTCATGACTTTTTTCCAGTGAAATAGAATGAAAAGTTATTTCATTATGGTTATAATTTGCAATACAATTGAAGAATCTCTTCCATACTTATGAAGCTTACCAGTGTTTCCTCTATGAACTGCCTGATTATCTCTTTTACCCATGTGTATTAGATTATTTGCCTTTTTCTTAATGAAAATGCCAAATACAGATTTTTTTGTTTTTTAAAAAATGTACACAGAATGATCAAACTAGATAGGCTGAAACCCTAAAAGTACCTTTCAGAAGAATCAAAGTTATATTCAAACCACCACCTACCAATTTATAACCACTAGATGAATTCACTGGATGTTAAATATTTTGTGGCTCAAAAGCTCTACTGACTGAAAAAGAATAATACATAGTAGTTCCCAGAACCCAAATGTCAGAGAGAAACATTTTAGAAGCTTGGTTGACCTTTGTTAATACCTGGAAATGCTACCGACTCTAAGGGATTTGAACATAATCTAATATTTGTCCTCAGAATGTACTTGCTTCTTAAAATATTAAACTGTTAACCAACATCCTATAAATGTGTTATAATGTCCTTAATAACAGCTTTCCTACTACCTAGGATTAATAAAGTTTTAATTGGAAATGATTAAGAAAGCTCAATCATGTTTGAAGATTTCTTTTCCACTGGTATTAAGCTGTTCCTTATGTGAGGGTTTCAGGCCACCCAAATGCAAGGTAACACTTTGCATGACTTTTAACAACAAACAAGGTATAACCATAACCCAGAAAATGAATGTCTGCATCTCATTTGCTCACAAAGCATCATTTACTGAGCACCTTTCTGTGTATTAGACCTTGAGAATACAGAGCAGAAGCACAGTCTGTGCCAACTACAAGTTTACAGTGAATGGAAGAGAGGCAACTCTCTGTGGGGTACACTTAGAGGTCCAAGCTTAGTGTCCTAAGTGTAGTTCTAAAGCACTGACATGAATACATTTTGTGGAAATGCTTCCAGAATCACCTTTATAAAATACAGTCTGAGTTCTGACTATCCCAGACAAGTTCTCTCTTCTTTAGAAGCTAGGATTCTGTGGGGAAATTCAGCCCGCTGGTCCTTATGATGGTGAATCATCACTCAAGGAGGTTCAGCTCTGCAAATATAGCTACAACCACTCAGAGCTACATCTGTTCAAAGATGTAATAATGCTGGTTTGGTTATAAAGTATGAACTGGTTTTCCTGCAGAGCTCACAAGCTGGTTCTGGGAAATTTCATGTGCAGGACTTCTCACTGACTAAACCCTGCTGATGACAAGTGGAAGTTGTCATGTAGCAAGGCCAAGTACATTCCTAACTCCAGGGGCATTTCTTTTTTTTTTTTTTTTTTAAAGCAGACTGTCAGGTCCATCTCAGGACTACTGAAACAGGTTCTGCATTTTTTAAAGATTTTATTTATTTATTCATGAGAGACAAGAGAGAGAGAGAAGCAGAGACATAGGCAGAGGGAGAAGCAGGCTCCATGCAGGGAGCCTGATGTGGGACTTGTGATCCCGGGACTCCGGGGTCACGCCCTGGGCTGAAGGCGGCGCTAAACCGCTGAGCCACCCAAGGGTCCCCAGGGGCATTTCTATAATCTTCTACCTCTATGTGCCTGGGCATGAAACACCTTTGCAAATTTACTGTTCTCTCCGGCCTTCCCTGACTATAAACACCATATACTCCCAGGGCCCTGAACTATGAAATGTACTGGGTCAATAGCCTATGGTTGGCACAGAGTAAACATAGTCCATTCACAGAGCATGCAGCTCAACCCCAAATCTGGGGATACTGTTGCACTGAGAACCAGCGGTCTTCGTTCAGGAATGTGGATAAACCCTCCCTGGCAACCTCCTGGTCTCCTCTCCAGCTGGGCCTCCAGGAAACCCATCAACAACATCTCCAACAGATCTGACCCTAAGCAGCAGCTAGAACAAGCTGCTAAGAGGTCTCTCATGGTCTGCTCGATAGGGTTGGTAAAATCATAATGAAGAACAGGCAATGAGAAACAATTAATGAGAAAATTAAAGACAAAAAACAGGGGGTACTTAGAAAGGCTGGGGTTAACCTGATTCCCAAAATCCAGATCTCCCACATGAAACAAAAAGTTTCTTTGTCCAGCCTCAGGTGTCAAAGACCAGGGCAACAGCGGTGCATGTTACAGCAGTAGGGAAAAATGCCAGGAGAGGATCAGGGTCCACCATACCAGGCTCAGCATCAGCATGAGACACACTGGCCCTCTGCAACCCCAAGGTTGGAGTGCAGCCCCAGACACAGCAGAGACCTTGCCAACGCCAAATGCTGTGTGCATGCCTGGGTGACCTGTGGCTGGGGGTGGAGAGCAAGGACTGATGCCAGTGGTGACAGGGAAGCTCCTGACATGGCACATCCTGACTGCTGGGTAAGAACTAGAAGTGCATGGAGAAGAGGCAGACAGGGGCTTGCTATCAGCTGGTGGCACTGAACTTGGCGGATGGAGCCTAGGGAGGCCTAGGGCTGGTCCGGGCTGTCCACAGGTACCTGAGGGGCTATTTGTGAATGGAGAAGTGCCCACAGAGAGTGTAGCCCTAGCTGGTGTGACCCTCTTGGAGGCCTGGAGGCCAAGGCTTACGAGATACACCACTGCAGCAGACAGCAGTCCAGCCGTCCTGCTGGCAGCACAAAGCACCTCAAGAGGCCCAGCATCAGCTGATGTGTCTGGCCACCAGATATTGGAAGTTTCTATATTTGGAGAGTCTTCCCCAAAAGCAAGCAGATAAACCAGGGCAAGTGGGAAATTATAAAGCCCAAGGGGACAGAACAGTGAAAGAACTCACTGAGGCTGAGCCATAAGAATGTCCCACTTGTCACCCTGTGGGTGTGTGCCACCAAAGAGATGACCCTGGGTCACACAGCAGAATCAAATCTATTACAAGGCTGCTGGCCCATGGGGACTTCAAGAGGAAGCAAAAGGAACCTGGTACCATGAGCCACCCTTTACCCTGGGAAATGTGTCATGTCATGTCATGGTAAACCTCAGGCTGCCCAAACTCTAGCAGAGACAGAAAATGGGCCCCATTGAAGGTTGTCATAGCACAGCTGGGAGGTAAAGGGCTGAAGAGGAGCCAGTAGAGAGGGAGAATTTGAAAATGCTGAAGCAAGAGATGACAACTCACTGAGCAAAACCCCAGAGGACTGCTAATCAAAACCAGAGGTGCCAGGACCACTCACCCAAGAGTCCCAGAAGACCACAGGTTCCTCTGACACATGTAAGACGAAAGGGAGGATGGGAAGGTACCAATGAGGTAGCCACGATGAGTAAGCTCACACTCACACCCCCAGTGCTCCCTGGGGAACAGGAAGGAAAGCCTCTGCCGGGAGCCCATCTGCAGAGGACGGAGGAACAGCAAAGTGGCCAAGGTCAGAGTCTGAAGTCTGCCATTGCCACTGTGAGGACCAGAGTGGAGGGCAATGAGGACATGGAGAGGGCTCTGACAGGGGCTTCAGGCCAGGAGACAGTCAAATGGCATGAATGCACTGGGAACCACCTTGTCCAGCATCACTGGGTAGCCCTGGCTGCAGCAAAGGAGAAGGCCAGTGGCTGGTCCAAGGCTGCAGGAGCGGGAAACAGTGGTGAGGGATCTGAGACTGCCGACAGGCAAACAGAAACCCTGGTGTAACCACAATTGGGTCCAGGTGAGCTAGACAAAACGGGAAGCCGGGGAGGTCGGCAGGATGGTCAGGAGAGAAGACTGGTGAGCAGGAGCTCTCAGCAGGTTTAAGGGAGTGACGAGGACAAGGTACAGAGAGAACATGCACCTATGAGCGGCAGTGAGGTCTGCCATTTCAGAGGCTGAGCAAAGGCCAGGGTGTGGCCGCAAGACTAGATTATTCACTGTGTAGGGCTCCCATCCCTGGACCCGAGAAAGGCAAGCAACCCTGACATCAGAGTATTGAAGAATCAACCACAAACATGATCAAGTCATTCAAGACAGCAGGGAATGGCATACAGGAGAAGACAAAACCCCAGTGCTTGCTCAGTGGACAAGGGAGAGCAAGGGTGGACGGGGAGACAACTGGCTGCTTGAATTCTGAAGAAGGAAAAAGTTTTATATGAAGTAGAAGAGAAATGGCCCCTTTTAAAAATGGACTTTAAAAATGAAAGCTAGGGGACCCTAGGGTGGTGCAGTTGGTGAAGTGTTTGCCTTTGGCTCAGGTCATTATCTCAGGGTCCTAAGATGGAGCCCCACACTGGGCTCCCTGCTCAGCAAGGAGACTGCTTCTCCTTCTCCTCCTCTTCCCTTCCCCTACTCATCCACAGGCACACTCTCTGTCTCCAAGAAATAAATAAAACCCTTAAAAAAAAATGAAAACTACAACTTTCAGTTTCCAGTTCTACATGTTCAGGAGCTCAATACGCTGAAAGTCCTCCCCTCTTAGATCCCAAGGAGAAGGGAGCACACAGGGAAAATTGCTGATCCAAGACAAGAAAGACAGGTGAGTACAGGGGGTCACAGCTTATTGGAGCAGGGGGTTATGAATAGACGTCACCGCAGGAGCATGAGCAGGGACAGGAAACCTGAGCTGGATTGGTGAACCACCAGAGGCTCAGTGTAGACAAGTGTGAGAATTAACACATCCAGGACGACCCAGTCACAGAAGCCTCCACAGTACTGTGACACATACCTCCAGGAGCCCAACCAGGCTTCTAGAGCAGATATAGGGGAAAAGCACCCACAGTGAAACATACCCAGGTGTCTGTTCTTCCCAACGAGGCCTGCCCTCAGCAGAAACCAGTCAACCAGAGCCTAACTGACCTAGGGAAAGGAAATAACCAACACCAGCTCACTCCAGCCATCCTCTTCCACTTAAGGGCAGCAGGGGAAGGAAAAAACTGAGAAACTCTTGAGAAGACGCATTGGCTCACTGGAAGCCTGAGCCCTGATCAGAGGACTACAGAACGCGTCCCTCCCTGCCAACACCTCACCACCATGGTACTAAAGGTTATTTACAGCAGTTCCTTCGACTCAGGTCATCGTGTCTGGCTATCGAGAAAAAAAAAAAATCACAAGGCAAAAGGCTAAAAAACACATTTGCAGCCAGAGCAAGAGACAGAAGCAGACATGGCCGACATGTTGGAATGATCAGCCCAGGAATTCAAAACCACTCTGACGCATGTGCAAGGGCTCCGATGGGTAAAGCAGACAGCAGGCAAGAACAGATGGGAAAACGTAAACAGAGACATGGAAAGAACCAGAAAGAAACAGAAATGAAGAATGCCTTTGATGGGCTTCCTAGTAGACTGGACATGGGTGAGAAAGTATCTCTGATGCTCTCTGATTTATTGGCAGAAACCCACAAAACTGAAATGCAAAGGGAACAAAGACAAAAAACCAGAACAGGACACCTGAGGAGCAGAAATAATGACTGAGGCTCCACTAAACTACTGTAAGACACCAAACCACAGACCAGGAGGCTCAGACAGCACCACCCAGGTCAGTGCAAAAATCAGTACATCCAGGCCCATCATTTCTAAACTGCAGAAAATAAGAGATGAAGAAAAAATCGTGAATATGGCCAAAGGGGAAAAAAAAAAAACCTTACCTACACAGGGCCACAGGCAAGGATTACATCAGCTTCTCCTCAGAAGCCATGTGAGGAGAGGAGAGAGAAAGAGAGATTTAAAGTGTTGAGAGATGGGATCCCTGGATGGCGCAGCAGTTTAGCGCCTGCCTTTGGCCCAGGACGCAATCCTGGAGACCCGGAATCGAGTCCCACATCGGGCTCCCGGTGCATGGAGCCTGCCTATGTCTCTGCCTCTTTCTCTCTCTCTCTCTCTCTCTCTCTCTCTCTGTGACTATCATAAATAAATAAAAAAATTAAAAAAAAGATAAAGTGTTGAGAGAGAAAAAATAAAAAACAACCTAGAATTCTGCACCCAGTGAAATTATCTTTTAAAAAATGAAGGAGAAATGAAGACTTTCTTAGACAAATAATAATTGGAATTTGTTGCCAGTAGACCTGCCTTGCAAGAAATGTTTAAAGCTCTTTAGAAAAAAGGAACATAAATCAGAACCCAAATCTACTTTTAAAAAGGAAGAGTATGGAAAAAGAAGTGAAGGAAAAGTGAAAACTTGATTCTTACTTGATCCATCAGCAGTTCATTTAAAATAACAGCCACGACAGCAGTTGATGATCACAGCTTACAGAATGGACACGAGGCCTGGGAGGGAGGAATCAAGGTGACCACATGACCACAAGGCACTCCTACCACCTGGGAGCTGATACGGTGTTTTTTGAAAGTGGAATTGGATTAGTTGTACATGTACTGCAAGCTGTAGGGCAACAACTAAAAAAAGTTAAGAAGGTGGTATAAGTTGATATGCTAAGAAAGGAGAGAAAATGGAACCATTTAAAATGCTCAATTAGGGACGCCTGGGTGGCTCAGCGGTTGAGTGCCTGCCTTCGGCCCAGGGCATAATTCTGAAGTCTGGAGATCAAGTCCCACATCAGGCTCCCCGTGTGGAGCCTGCTTCTCCCTCTGCCTGTGTCTCTGCCTCTCTCTGTGTGTCTCTCATGAATAAATAAATTAAATAAATAAATAAAATATTTTTAAAAAATAAAAAAGAGTGGAAGACAAAACAGGACAAAGATCAATGACAACAAATAAATAAAGAACAGTCAGGAGTATGGTAGACAGCAGTCCACCTATCAGTAATACTGTGACCGTCAATGGTCCAGATGCATCTACCGAAGGACTGACATCAGAGCCAATCAAAAGACACGGCTCAACTATACGTAGTCTACAGGAATCCCACTTTAAATATAAACATAAATATATATTAAAAGTGGGGCACCCGGGTGGTTAAGTCAGTTAAGCATCCAACTCTTAGTTTCATCTCAGGTCATGATCTCAGGATTGTGAGACCCAGCCCTGTATTGGGCTCCACGCTGGGCATGGAGCTTGCTTAAGATTTTCTCTTGCTTTGTCCCTCGTCCCCCCTTTAAAAAAATATAGATTAAAAGTAAATGGATGGAGGAAAATATACCATGTTAACACTAATTGAAAGAAAGTAAGAGCAGCTATGTTAACTTCAGACACAGTAACTTTAGAACAAAGGATGTTACCAGGAATAAAGAATGGTATTACATAATGACAAGAGGGTCAACCCTCCCTCCACACAGGAAGCCTACTTCTCCCTCTGCCTATGTTTCTGTCTCTCTCTCTCTCTCTCTCTCTCTCTGTGTGTGTCTCTCACAAATAAGTACCTAAACTCTTTCTTTACAAAAGTATAGGGGATCCCTGGGTGGCTCAGCGGTTTGGCATCTGCCTTTGGTCCAGGGCTTGATCCTGGAGCCCCGGGATTAAGTCCCGCATCAGGCTCCCTGCATGAAGCCTGCTTCTCCCTCTACCCGTGTCTCTGCCTGCCTCTCTCTCTCTCTCTCTATGTCTATCATGAATAAATAATAAAATCTTTTTTTTAAGAAGTATAAATACAATTATACACCATGACCAAGTGGCATTTATCCCAGGTACGCAAGGCTGGTTCAATTTGAAAATCAATTAATGTGATCCATCACATCAACAGACTAAAATGAAAAATCACAAAATCATATCAATAGATCCAGAAAAACACATTTGATAAAACCCAACATCCATTCATGACAAAAACTTTCAGTAAACTAGGAATAGTTTGCTGGACAAACTTGATAAACTAATTTCAGCTCAGGACATGATCTCAGGGCTATGAGACTGAGCCCTACACTGGGCTCCATGCTAGGCATGGAGCTGCCATGGAGAGGAGAGGAGAGGTCAAGATAAGAAAGGAATGAAAGAAAGATAGATTGGGGCATCTGGGAGGCACAGTTGGTTCAGCATCTGACTCTCGGCTGCAGATCAGGTCATGATCTCAGGGTCAAGATATTGAGTCCCGCATCAGGCTCTGAGCTTTTGGGAGCTTTGGGAGGGAGGGAGTCTGCTTTTTTTTCCTGCTGCCCGCCACCCCCTGCCCCCAGCTTACGAACATACATGCACATGCGTCTGTGTGTGCACTCTCTCTCAAATAAATAAATAAATCTTTTTAAAATAGGTATACAGATTGAGAAGGAAGAAATAAAACTTTGTTCACAGATGATGTTTAATTGTCTATGTAGAAAATCTAAAAGAATCAACCACAAAAACCTAGAACTAATAAGATTATACCAAGGCTTCAGGATACCAGGTAACCAGGTAACTTTTACAAAAGTCAACTGCTTTCCTATATACCAACAATGTACAAGTAGAATTTAAAATTTAAAATGCAATACCATTCACATTAGCGCCTCCTAAAAATTAAATACTCAGGTACATATTTAACAAGACATGCATAAGATCTGTATGAAGAAAACTATAAAACTCTGAGGAATTAAACCAAAGAACTAAATAAATGGAAGACAGAAAGAAAAACAGGAAGGGAAGGGAAGGGAAGGAAGACAGATTGGAGCCTCTGGATGGCACAGTTGGTTGGTTAAGCATCTGACTCTTGGTTTCAGCTCAAGTCGTGAGATCGAGGCTTGTGTCAGGCTCCAAGCTCAGTGCTGGAGTGTCTCTCTCCCTCTGCCCCTCCTCACTCATTCTCCCTCTCTAATAAATAAATAAATAACTCTTAAAAAAAAAAAAAAAAAGAAAAAGGAAAGGATAGATAGCTTGATTCCACTTTCATGGATAGGAAGACTCAATCTTGTCAAAGTGTCCGCTCTTTCCAACTTGATCTATAGGTTCAATGCAATCCCAATCCAAATCCCAGCAAGTTCTTTTATGTATACTGACAAACTAATTCTAAATTTATACGGAGAGGGAATAAACCCAGAATACTCAACACAGTATTGAAGGAGAATATAGTTATAGGACCAACCTACCTGAGTTCAAGACTCACCATAAAGCTATAATGATCAAAACAGTGTGATACTGGTGACAGAAAAGGCAAACAGATCAACAGAACAGAATACAGCTCAGTGATAGACCCACACACATATAGTTAACGGATCCTTAACAAAGAAACAAAGGCAACACAAGGGAGCAAAGAGAGTCTCTTCAACAAGTGGCACTAGAACTGGATGTACACACACACACACACAAATCAATCTAGACACAAACCTTACATGCTTTACAAAAATCACCTCAAAGTGAGTCACAGACCTAAATGTAAAATGCAAAACTATAAAGCTCCGGGAAATAATACAGGAGAACATCTACGACCCATACAGTGATGCCTTCTGTAGACACAACACCAAGATCTGTGGGGAAAAAAATAACTGATAAGCTGGACTTCATTCAAATTAAAAACTTCTGTTCTGTGAAAGACCATGTCAGGAAACTAAGAAGACAAGTCACAGCATGAAAGAAAGTATTTGCAAAAGACACATCTGTTAAAGGAATATTATCCAAAATATACAAAGAACTCTCAAAACTCAAAGCCACAAGAAGACATGGAGGGACTGTGAGTGCATGTGACCAAGTGACAGAGGAAGCCAGTGTGAGAAGGCTGTATACTGTGTGATTCTAGCTACATGACTCTGGAAGAGATACAACTGTGGGGACAGTGAAGGGTCAGGGGTGGCCTGGGGCTGAGGGAGGGAAGAGACCAACAGGCAGAACATGACAGATCTGCAGGGCAGTGAAAACACTCTGTATGGTACTACACTCATGAACGGTATGTTATGACACATCAGTTCAAATCGACGGAATACGCAACCATAAGAGTAAACGTAAAGCATGGTCTTTGGGTGATTACAGGATTATGACGTGTCAACATAGGTTCATTGTTGGCAGAAACAAAACAAAACATTCTGGTGAGTGATGTTGATAGTGGAAAAGGCAATGCATGTGTGGGGGTAAAGAGCATATAGAAAATCTCTGTATCTTCCTCTAAATTTTGTTGTGAAACTAAAACTGCTCCAAAAAAATTTAATATTTTTTGTCTTTCTTTAATTTATATCATCACTGTTTTTTAATTTAAATTTAATTAGCCAACATCTAGTAGTACATCATTAGTTTCAGAGGTAGAGTTCACATGCTGAGATCCCAAGTGGGATCTGAGGAGAACAGTCCATACATGGGCTCTGCTCCCTGTCAGATGGAAAAACCAAGGAAGCAAGCAAACATCTCTGAACCCAAGTCTGCCTATCTCCCACTGCAGGCCAAGGACTTCCTCAGATGCAAAGGCACAGAGCTCCATGTGCTGGAATCACAGAGACAGAGACGAGACGCAGCCCCCAACAAAGCCTTGCCTCGGAAGTGCAGCAGGGCGCTGACTGGCCCCATAAACACTGACTTTGTACAGACCACAGAAGCGAGACAGACAATGATGTAATATCCAGAACACATCCAAAGCAAGTCATGAAAATTACAACCCAAAAGAAAACAAGCAACAGACATGAACAGGTAATTCACAGGGGAAAAAACTGTTATGAACATGTGCAAAGAGTGTCAACTTCACTGGTAATATCCATCTAGAGACAGGCAGACAGATGGATGTACACAACACAAGCATTCTTTAGAAGACGGTAAAAAATAACGAAGCACTGAGGAGGTTGTGGGAGACCCAGAATACCACTGCCGTGTGGGTGGAAGTGCACACTTTGGAGACCCATTTCGCATCTTACCCAACCTAAAAGTGTTATTCCTTCCTTCTCAAATATCACACTTTAGGGACAGCTCCTGGAGAAGCACTCACACAGGTTAGCAAGGAGATCTCTGCCACAGATGTTCTGCACACTGTTACATGTGACGAGTAAAACCTGAATGTAAAACCTGAATGTCCAGGGAATCCCTCGGTGGTTCAGCGGTTTAGCACCTGCCTTCAGCCCAGGGAGTGATCCTGGAGACCCCGGATCGAGTCCCACGTCGGGCTCCCTGCATGGAGCCTGCTTCTCCCTCTGCCCGTGTCTCTGCCTCTCTCTCTCTCTCTCTCTCTCTCTCTGCCTCTCAGGAATAAATAAATAAATCTTAAAAATAAATAAACAAACAAACTAGTGTCCATCGGTCAGGGATAATTCATGTTATGCCTCCTTTAATGCAAAATATTTAAAAGAAATTAACAGAAATTAGATTGATTTAATCTAATAAAGTTAGATCCACAATGTGTAAAAACATACATAAAACTATATGAGCTATACGTTATGATGTATTACAGATTGCTCATGGACATGTATTTGTGTGTACAAAACGTAAGAACAGACTTGAGAATCTGGTTCCAGATAAGATGGAAAAAACACACCCCACCCTCTTGCTCTCACTGAATGTAGCCCTGAATTCTGAACGGAATACAGGGAGCAGCTACATGAAGCCCCTGAAGAGTAAACAGTAGCAGGCAGCCTGGGAAGTAGTCCAGAAGTCTAAGAACCAGCAGCCCCACAGCAAGTTTACCACTCAGCCCCGAAGCCCAGGAGTAGCACTGGCTCGCACAGAGCATGCACCAGGAAAGCAGTAGGAAGGGGCTCTGCGGCAAGAAGGGCACCTACGTCACCCCCACTGTGTGGGAAGGAAATCTCCCTCACCTCTGGAAGCTGCAGAAGCATAGGACAGAGCAGGGCACATGCCAGCACTCCAGGTGAGGGGCTGGCAGGGGGCCCTGGGTAACTAACAAGTACCAAGCACACTGTGGGGAGTTAAGAGATCATGCAGGTGACCCCACAAGGCTGAGAACCCCTGGCCTCACGTCAAGCTGGGCATGTGTGATTCTCACCACAAAGAGCACATCCCAGCCCGAGAAGTAAATTGGCAGTGGTGACCCAGGTCTCTCGGGCTGGCACAGATGGAGCAGAGGAGGGGCAGAGCCGGCTGTACCGCGAAGGCTTTCTGAAACTGGAAGTGACACTGGAAGCACAATGGCTACTCTGAGCCTGTGACCTGGACCCAACCAGGCGGACTGCCTCATCAAACAAAAACATCAGCCTTTTTCACAGCTCAAACATGATCCAGGGGCTCAAATGTCCAAGATACAACCCAGAATTACTCAGCCCACGAAGAGATGGGAAAAATCCCAACTCACATGAGAAAAGAGACACCTGCCCAAGATGTCAATATCTGACAAGGACTTTAAAGAAGCTATTATTATAAGCAATCTTCCAAGGAGGAAACCAGCCAGTCAGAATGAACAGTGTGGTAGGCAGAGGCCTAAAATGGCCAACATCTCCTGCCCTAATCCCCAGGGCTGGACACAGAACATAACACCCTGGCTGTGCTAAGTTATATGGTAGGGAGTCATTGCAAACGTAACTGAGGTTACTAATCAGGTGAGTTCATCAAAAGGGAGTTTATCCTGTGATGCCTAACCCAAACCCATGAGCCTATCAAAAGCAGAGCCTTTTTTCCAGCTGGTAGCAGAAAAGAAAGTCCAAGAGTTTCCAAATGGAAGAAGGATTCAGTGGGCGGTCGGAGCTGGAAGATGGGTGGCTCCTATGATCAGAAACTCAATCAACCCAGAAGCTAAGCAAGCCCCACATGACAGCCAGCGAGGAAACACGGCCTCAGGTTGGATCTGCTAGCAACTGGAATGTGCCTGCAAGCACAGTTTTGCCCAGAATCTCTGGAGACGAACCCAGCATGGACAACCCCTCGATCTCAGCCATGCAAAACCCTTGTCAGAGAACCCAGGTGAGCCCCCCCACCCCAAGACTTCCCACCTGCAGAACTGTGAAGGGGGTGTTTGTCAGCCACTAGGTTTGCTACCCAGTAGAAACTGAACACAGATTTTGTTATGTGGAAGCAGGATGCCTGTTATAACAAATACCTGTAAGTTTGTTTTCAGCTAACTAATATAACCTAAGTGTCATATAATAGTATTTCGGACTCACTGCTCTAAGGTGAGAACATTCTTTTTGTTTCTTACTATTTTTCTAAAATAGTACTGAATAAAGAGTGCATCCCGCAATTCTCCAGGTAATGTATTTCTTCTATTTTTTTTTAGAACTATTACCAAATTAACTGTGTTTACTTGAAAAAGAAGCCCAATCAGCAAATTCTAACTAATAAGTAAACAAACATGAACTTTTTAATATCATCCACCGTACACTTTGAGTTTGGTACACTGTCCTGGCTTCAAGTCTCCCAGAAGCTGCAGTATGGTGTCCAACAGCACCCGACTTGAGTTAACCAAGAATTCTCGACCACATGCTATGGCAGCAACATCTGCAACAAAAAGATAAAACAAAGCATCAAAGTCAATGTTAACTTGAGAGTTCAGAAAACCCTGCCTGAGTATTTTTTTTCTGCCTGAGTATTTTTTGCTATTTTTCTCCTAAGAGACCTAATGAAAACACAGAATAGCCCACAAGGTACCATCAAACAGTGTCATCCACAGAACTGACAGCCCAGAGAGAGTAACTGACAACCACAACAGTTACTAGGACGCTGAGTAATGTCCTCTGTGATTAGCAGATGCCTCGGGAGCGGAATAGAGCACAGAATCTAAATTTGTCTGCAACCTGACCACAGCACAGCAGATGGATACCATGCTCCAGAATAGTGGATTAAACAGCTATGGGTAGTCAGGGTTCAAACAGAAGGTGGATGCATATTACTTTATCTGGGACCAAAGACACTAAAATGCACTTTCAATCCTGGGAGAGAAAGATCCTTAATGACTTTGAACCACAATAGTAAATTGAAATCATGAGATCAAAAAAGAATATGAACACTAATCCTGAAAAGGCTCTTTTTCTAAATTTTACGTTCTATTATGGGTCAGCAAGTATCATGTTTCTTCATGCCTGAGGGCCTGAAAAGCCAGCATGGAGATCAGACCAGGTAATCCCACTTGCTCCCATGGGACACTGCTGCCGCTAATACAGGCTCTGTCAATGCTACCAAACACCCGTAAGGTTATAGCAATGCTCCAAGTGTATTTATGTGCATGTTGGTAAGACTTTTCTTTAGCTGGGTCTAACAATAAAGCATGATTCACAGGAACTAAAATTCCTAACTCAGAGGAACAGGCCAAACTGGAAGAAAAGCAGGGCGGCAGCAGCCTTTTCATCCTCCGGATTTCAACAGGAATGCTTCCAGGAGTTCACAGGTCAACCTGGTGTCTGCTGTGTGTGTGATCCTCGTAGATACCCTTTACAAGTTTAAGTAACTTTTCTTCAACTTTCAGTTTGCTAATAATTATCAAGAATGGAGGATGAATTTTATCACTTACTAGTTCTGTCTTTTATTAATTATAATTTGATGGCAAAATATAAACTTTTATCTATGCTACCAGACTAAATTTATGAAATCAATGCTCAGCATGCCTATTTATTTTTGACTATCTGGACTGAGAAGAATAAAAAGAGGTATATTAAGTCTCTTAAACCTAACAGATTTTTTCCCGCTTCTGTTTGCCTTTCCAGCAAATTTTGCCTCATAAATCAGTGCTGTGTTATTTGGTATATAATTTCACAACAGCTATAATTTTACTGAAGACGGGACCCTTCACTGACATGATCTTACCTTCTTTGTTCAATGAACTTGAACCTGATACTTATATTTTCTAGTATATGACACACTGTAATTTTAGGAAAGAAACACTTGCAGGGAAACTTAACCTTTAAGCATTTGGCATCATAAACTCATAAAAGTCATTTTAAGGCAGTTTTTCAGAGGAAAGCCTTTTTCCTGTAACTACAGCAGACCACCTCCTGGAAACCCCACAGAAAAACCTACATCTAGCTACGTCCTTTAGTAGCCAGCTTCCAGAGATGACTTCTCCACAAATCATGCCTCCAGCAAGCAAACCCTGGACAGGCCCCTGTCCCGTGACTCAAGTGTGACAGCAGAATGCAGTGGAACTAACACTATGACTTTCAAGGCAAGGTGGGAAGGAGCCTGATGGCTGCTACCTTGGTCTCCTGCCACTTTCTCTAGAAGCCCAGAGTCACTAAGAAAGAAACCTAACTATCCTGAGGCTGCCATGATGCAGAGACCACAGTAAGAAGATACAGTGAGAAGCCCTGAGACTACGTGAGGGGAGAGGGCCTCCACCAGCCCCCCGCTGTTCCAGCCCTCCATACTCTGAGACAGCCCAGCTGAGGCCCCACATGCTGCAGAGCAGCAGCAAGTCACCCCTGCCACGCCCTGAGCAAACTGCAAGAGCATAAGCAAAGTAAGTGACCATCCCAGTTTAAAGACCTCAAGTTCAGGTGGTTTGTTACAATTGAGAACAGGACATCACTGAAGTATCACTGAAGAAAAAGTTACAGAGTAAAAAACCTACTGTATCTCAACAGGCAACAGCACCCAACAAAACACAACAAAAACACAACATGGTACAGGTAAATAAAGTCCTGTACCATGTGTCCTGTAATCAGATAGCAAATGCCAAGCCTATACTTCACTGGGTATCAATAACTAAAGAGAAAACTACAAAGTAAAATAAATATGACTAAATTCCTCCACAGCCCCCCTATTCATCCATCTGTTTGGAACACTTAGGAGGCAACTCCAAGATGATCAAGGATTGCCAAAAAATGTACTTATGTTTTCCAGGTTTATTTTTCTTTAAAATTTTTACAGACATTTCTATAAGTTACCACAGTAATTATATAATTTAAGAAATGAATCTGGTGTCAGTTATGTGTGGTGTTAAAGATACAAAGAATCGAGGAGCACTCGCTGGCTCAGTCACAAGAAGATGCAACTCCTGATCTCAGGGTCATGAGTTCAAGCCCCAGATTGGGAGAAGAGATTACTTTTAAAAGAACATTGGGGGACGCCTGGGTGGTCCCCCAAGGGAGAAGTCTGCTTCTCCCTCTCCCTGCTCATGCTCTCTCAAATAAATAAATAAAATCTTTACAAAAAAAAAAAAAACAGTAAGATCCCACTTCATGCCTACTTGGGCATGGCCACAATCAAAAAGTTAGTTTAAAAAATACTGATGAATACCTGGAGCAACTGATGCCCTCAGACACTGCTGGTAGGAATGGAAGATAGTCTGACAAGCCCTTAAGTGGTTAAAGCCATATGGTCATCTGACCCAGCAAGTCCACCCCTACTGCACATCCAAGAGAAATGAAAACACATGTCCACACAAAAGTTTGTACACAAATGTTCACAGCATCATTATTCATTATAACAAACCAACAGAAACAACCCAAACATCCATCAGTTGATAAATGAATAAACGGGTAGAGCCGGACAGCCATACAAAGGAACAACATGGACACACCTCAAAACCACCACCCTAAGAGAAAGCAGCCAGGCACTGAGGACCACATACTCTCTGTTTCGACCATATGAAATGCCAAGAACAGGCAAATCCAGAGGCAGAAAGCCAATCAGTGGTTGCCCACAGCTTGAGGAACAGCAGTATTGAGGAGTGATGGCTCAGGTTAGTGGGGTTTCTCCCTTATCAGGGTGATAAAAATGATTCAAAATGGACTGTGGAAACGGAGGCACAACCCTATGAATATATTAAAGCCATCAAAGTGTGTACTTTAAATTGGCGAATTGCAGAGTGCATTATTTTATCTCAGTAAAGTTGTTTAAAAATAAATTAACAACAACAGTAACAACAGGGTTACAATTTACACGTTCAATACATTAATCTCTACTGCTCATCCTGGATCTGTTTTCTGTGAACATCTCATCTGCAGCATGAACGCTACAGCATATTATAAATAATACACACAGAAGACTATACTTTCAGGGATCATTTCTATAGTTTGTAAATAATACATACCAAATTTTCTGAATTAGCAAGACCTCTGTGTTATTGGACTAAATCAAACATGTCAGAACCATACCCGTGGAATACAGAAACAAAATATGTCTTCAATGATCCTAAAATATCTTTTAACAATTACCTCTAATATCACAGATTATCGTAAATCTTTCTGTATATGTACCTGAAAAGTTAAGTTCATGATCTAGAAAGCTAGGGAAAGCTGACTGTCTCCAGGAGATACTCGGCAATATCTGGAGACATTTTCGATTGTCACACTCAGCAGGCTGCTACTGGCCTTTCTAATGGGTAGAGTCTAGAGTTGTTAAACTCCTACAACACACAGGAAGGCCCCCACAGTGGAAAATTCTAGTGCTGAGGCTGAAAAGGGATGGTCTAACCAGGTTACCTCAACGACAAGGCATGCATCAACGACCCCTGCCTCTCAGAACCTGTCTCATGATCCAGAAGGCAAGGCTTAATGCCTGCTTGTCTCAGAGCAATTGCCACTCAGCCAAATTCGATAGTCTGCAGGCCTGAACTAGGATCACCTTTTAGCCAGACGGCACCACACACAGTATCATCCCAATCACTAACTAGAAATACCAGCACTTCTCTTCTAGTCAATTAAGTAATCATGAAACGGTGCTCCTTCCTCCTTCTCATATGACAGTAGGTCAATGGAACACCCTCAACCCAGCCCCCTTAGTCCACCTGTCTGATGACAGAGAACCTCCTGGTTATCTCTCTAGTTAACAACTGTCCATGTCAGAAGAGAACGGAGGAAGGACACTCCTGCCCAGACCCTGCCTTAGTGCTGCTTATTGCTGGGTCCTCTCCCACCAGGGGAAGGGGCGATTCTGAGCTGCTTATCAAGTCATGTGAGTCATGGTTTCAGAGTGTCTGTCTCCTTCTAGTGCTTCCAGTTACATCTGTTGCCTAAGTCTTAAATGATTCTGTTTGGCTATTGTCCTGACAGCTGATTCAATAAATGATTCAGACACAGAACCAAGATAAAATGACGGTGATCACTGCTCACACTGGAAATCAGCTCTCTACAAGCCAACCTCGCCTTTCAAGAGGTCCAACAACAGTGGTGAGGATGTAGACAAGAGGATCTGATGATTGCTCTTAGATCTCCACCACCTCCAACACCACCAAAGATACACACACATACAGAAAAAGATGGACTGTCCTGAAGACACAGGAGAAAGTAGCCATCACAGAGTAAAATGGCACAGCTGCTGTGGAAAATGGTCTGGTGGTTTCTCAGAAAGTGGAGCACAGAGCTATCATGTGATCTAGCAGTTCCATGCCTAGGTACATGCCCAAGAGAACCAAAAATATACATTCACACAGAAACTTATCCACGAATGTTCACAGCAGCATCACCTGTAGGAGCCAAAAAGTAGAAACCACCTAAATGCCCATCCACGGACTCTTCACTGCAGACTCGGACTGGGTGACACAAAACCATATGTAGGTCAAGGTACAAAACTGGCACCTTTTCCTTCCACACGCACAACCACTCAAGCCTAGGGTTAGAGCAGACCTCAGGCACCAAGAGTCTTCTTAGGAGATGAAACTGAGGGCCAAAGACATAAGAACACAGGGCTGGTCAGAGGCAAAAGCTGAACTGGACACTGTGCCTCAACTTCCAGCCCATCTTCTCTCTCATACTGCTTGCCTGAAGTAGAGGTGATGGTCATGGACACAAGGGTGCTCTGCTATCAATTCTCAGGAGCTCTTATGTCCATGAGAGACAAACTGGATCCAATCCTGCCTATAAATTACTAACAATCAGGTAGCCTGAGTGGCTCAGCAGTTTAGCACCGCCTTCGGCCCAGGGCCTGATCCTGGAGACCCGGGATGGAGTCCCATGTGAGGCTCCCTGCGTGGAGCCTGCTTCTCCCTCTGCCTGTGTCTCTGCCTCTCTCTCTCTCTCTCTCTCTCTCTCCCCCGTATCTCTCATGAATAAATAAAATCTTTAAAAAAATAAAAATAAAAATAAATAAAAATATGGGAATGCCTGGGTGGCTCAGTGGTTGAGCACCTGCCCCTGGCTCAGGGTGTGATCCTGGAGACCCAGGATCAAGCGCCACATCGGGCTCCCTGCCTGGAGCCTGCTTCTCCCTCTGCCTACGTCTCTGCCTCTCTCTCATCGTGTCTCTCATGAATAAATAAATAAAACCTTTAGTTAATAAATAAAATAAATAAATAAAAATTACCAACAATCAAAAAGCAATTTTGATTCTTTAATTATTATGTAATATTGTTTGAATGAATAAACCAAGAATTAAGATGCAAGGGGTACAATTATAACTGTCGAATAATAAAAAAGCAAAGAAAGTAGTTACAACTAGAGCAATAAGTTTTTTCCTTGCAAGCTAAGCAAGTTCGTCCCACAGGACTGTGATAACAATTGGCCATCTATATTTGTACTCCTATAAAAGTTACTGAGGGGCGCCTGGGTGGCTGAGTGGCTAAGCATCTGCCTTCAGCTTGGGTCATGATCCCAGGATCCTGGGATGGAGCCCATCGGGCTCCCTGCTCAGCAAGGAGCCTGTTTCTCCCTTTCTCCTCTGTCCCTTCTCCCTGCTCGTGCTCTCTCTCAAATCACTAAATAAAATCTTAGACCTACACCTCTATTCTTTAAAAGGAGTGAAGGAGATAATATGCAAAATCACAACTTATCTTGGACATTATCAGAGAGCTGATGCCGGAGATCAACCAACTACCTGTAAAATCAGAAAAGGCAGGTGCTCCAAGGAGAGATATAAGGTAAGCATTTCTTACTTGGAGCAAACACTGGATGCCATAAGGGCCAGTAAGAAAAATTTGGCTAGGGGATCCCTGAGTGGCTCAGCACTTTAGCACCTGCTTTTGGCCCAGGGTGTGACCCTGGAGTCCCGGGATCAAGTCCCATATCAGGCTTCTTGCATGGAGCTTGCTTCTCCCTCTGCCTGTGTCTCTGCCTCTCTCTCTCTCTCATGAATAAATAAATAAAATCTTTAAAAAATTTTTCAGCTAAAAGTTAAAAATACTGCCAAATCAGCAGTTATCTGGGGCTGACAATGGACAGAGGGCACAGTGACAAAAGGAAAGGTGGGGGAGGTTTGAGGGAGATAATTGGAACTGTCCCATACCCTAACTATGGTGGCTACAGGACTATATGCATTTGCCAAAACTCACAAAACAGCAATAAGGTAGAAGAACAATCTGTAATGGGGGAGTTTACTATATGCAAAATTTAATTTTTTCAAGTTTTTATTTAAATTCCAGTTAGTTACCATACAGTGTAATATTAGTTTCGTGTACTATAGAGTGAATCAACATTTCCATACAAAACCCAATGCCCATCAGGACAGGTGCACACCTGACTCCCTATCACCTATTTCCCCATCCCCTCTCTCGCCTCCCCTCTGGTGACCATCAGTGTGTTCTCTAGACTTTGTGTCTGTTTCTCAGTTTGCCTCTCTCTCTTCTGTACCTTTGCTCATTTGTTTTGTTTCTTATATTCCACATGAGTGAGATCATATGGTATTTGTCTTTTCCTGACTGACTTATTTCACTTAGCCTTATACCCTCTAGCTTCATCCACATCATTGCAAATGGCAAGATCTCACCCTTTCTGATGGCTGAGTAATATTCCATTGTATATATAGACCACATCTTCTTTATCCATTCATCTGTTGCTGGACTTCTGGGCTCTTTCCATAGTGTGGCTATTATGGACATTGCTGCTATAAACATCGGGGTGCAGGTGCCCTTTTGAATCACTACATTTGTATCTTTGGGATAAATACCTAGTAGTGCAATTGCTGGGTCACAGGTCATAGTTCTATTTTTAACCTTTTGAGGAACTTCCATACTGTTTGCCAGTGGCTGCACTGATTTCATTTCTACCAGCAGTACAGGAGGGGGTTCCCCTTTCTCCATACCCTCGCCAACACATGTTGTTTCTTGTGTTGTTGATTTCAGCCATTCTGATAGGTGTGAAGTGGTATCTCATTGTGGTTGTGATTTGTGTTTCTCTGATGATGAGTGATGTTGAGCATCTTTTCACCTGTTAGCCATTTGTATGTCGTCTTCAGAGAAATGTCTATTCATGTCTTCTGCCCATTTTTTAATTGGATTATTCATTTTTGGAGTGGTGAGTTTTTTATGTTCTTTATATATTTTAAATACTAACCCTTCATCAGATGTGTCACTTACAAATACCTTCTCCAATTCCATAGGTTGCCTTTTACTTTTGTTGGTTGTTTCCTCTGCTGTACAAAAGCTTTTTATTTTGATAAAGTCCAATAGTTTATTTTTGCCTTGGTTCACTTTGCTTCAGGAGACATATCTAGAAACAAGGGCTATGGCCAATGTCAGAGAGGTTGCTGCCTGTATTCTCCTCCAGGATTTTGATGGTTTCAGGTCTCAAATTTAAGTATTTCATCCATTATGACTTTATTTTTATGTATGATATAAGAAAGTAGTCCAGTTTCCTCCTTCTGCATGTGGCTATCCAGTTTTCCCAACACTCATTTGTTGAGGAGACTGGTTTTTTTCCCCCCAGTCGATATTCTTTCCTGCTCTGTCGAAGATTAACTGACCATATAGTTGTGGGTTCATTTCTGGGTTTTCTATTCTGTTCTATTGGTCTATATGTCTATTTTTGTGCCAATACCATCCTGTCTTGATGACTACAGTTTTGAAATATAACTTTAAGTCAGAATTGTTATGGTTCCTACTTTGTTCTTTTTTTTTTCTCAAGGTTGCTCTGGCTATTCGGGGTCTTTTGGAAAATTTGTGGTTCCATACAAATTTTAGGATTGTTTTTTATAGATCTGTGAAAAAATGCTGTGATATCCTATATAGAAAACCTGAAAGACTCCACCAAAAAACTGCTAGAACTAATAAACAAATTCAGTAAAGTCACAGGATACAAAATCAATGTGCAGAAATTTGCTGCATTTCTATACACCAATAATGAAGCAGCAGAAAGAGAAATTAAGGAATCAATCCCATTTACAGTTGCACCAAAAACAATAAAATACCTAGGCATAAATCTAACCAAAGAGATGAAACACTTGTATTCTGAAAACCATAAAACACTTATGAAAGAAACTGAGATGACACGAAGAAATGGAAAGGCATTCCGTGCTCATGGATTGGAAGAACAAATATTGTTAATATGTCTATACCGCCCAAAGCAATCTACACATTTAATGCAATACCTATCAAAATACCAACTGTATATAAACTTTTTTTTAAAAGAATCCTTGTTTTAGAAGGCAGAGGATCTATCTGACAGCTAACCCAAGGTCTCTACTGTTACTGCCTACTCCTCCCATAGGACAGAAGCTTGGTATTGGCGATGCACAAGCCTCCACAACCTCTGTGAAGCAGCACTTTAATAAAGTACCACCAGAGTAAGTAATTTCCAAATAAAATTCACAATGCCTAAGTGAAATGTAAATGCGCACTTTGCGACTCTTTGTGAGTATCCATGTAGGCCACTCCCAGGAAGAACAAACAAGGCCCAGCTGATCTTGTGTCAGGCAACAGGCTGCTTTACCCACTGGCCAACCACCTCACTGCTCCACACTAGTCAGCTACTCAAGAGGCTCAGACTCACAATCTGGCAGAATGACGAATCATATTTGTCATAGGCCTGTGGCATCCTCTGCAAACAGCAGAGAATCCAATCATCAAGTCTGCAAATGCCATAGAAAAAAGACCTTAAAGCAATTTGAAAAGTTGGAGCAGTGCAAGCCCCCTCCACCTGAAGGTGTGATGTCTGAAGCATGCCACACCGTCCTGGGAAAGGGCTGGGCTAAGTCAGGACTTGCCCCGGCCACTGTCAGAGTCTCAAGAGCCACCTCAAAGAAGTATCACAAATTTTTAAGGGATTATGAAGAAAATGTCTACACAGGATCTACCTCGTTAGGATTTCAATAGATGAAGGATAATGCCATGAGGAAAAATAAGATTTCCTCTCTTTAATAGCAGAGAATTACCCTAAGAGTAGCATAGGATAAAGCAACAGGATAGCATAGGATAAAGAGAAAAAAGAGCAACATAAACAGAGTAAAAACATAAAGAGCAAAACTCACAGTCGTGGCAATGAACCGAACCAATTCACTGACCTCAGAACAATACTACTCACTAGTATCCACCACCTCCCACTACACTAAGATAGGATTTATTAATTATATAGTCATTTGGCTTTATCGCTTACAGCAGTTTTATCATAGAATTCTATCATAAGAATAACTATAATCTTTGGAAGACAATTTAGGTTTTTGGAATTCTTTAATTATTGTACCAAAACAAGAGCAAGGGCTTCTCTCACTCTTAGCTTAAGGCTTCTATTTTAGCTAGATGTTAGTAAAATGATTCCAAATAATGAGTAGCTAAACTTCCAGTTTTGACTTTTTTCCATGTGCAGAACTGAACAGAACATGCAATTCATCCTGTGTTTTCTAGATCAGTCTTCTTACTCACTGATGCTTATCAGAATCGCCTGGTGGGGGGATGTTCCCCAAAACACACACACCTTGTACCTATCCCACACCCACTGAATCAGATTCTCTACAGTAAGAACCAAAGGCCATTTAAAAAGCTCCTGGGAAATGTTCCTGCACACACACACCTGGCTGTAATCATCACTCTAGAAACACTTCTAACAGTCACTGTGCCTAAAAAGAATTACTTACTTGTTACAATCCCAGCCAAAGCAAACACAAACTGATTTTCATCAGAATCAAGCTCCTTGACATCCCCATCCAGTGACTTCACAAAACTCTCCATTGTTTGACCGGTGATACTGAAAAACTTCAAAGCTTTATCCTGAAAGTTTGGAAAGGAAAGTATCACACCCCTGCACAAATACTCATACAATACTTTATAAGAGTACAAGCACACAAAAGGAAGACTCTCTTTTAATTACAGAAGCAGTATTTAAAAGTCTGCTCCTTCATTACAAGTTCCCATATCAAAAAGAACAGAAAAAGGAAGTTTGGAATCTGTAGAAAAATTACCCTGCAGACTGATAGAAAGAGCAAAATAAAATATATGTGAGGGAACAGCACAAATTTATACAGTGGTGGAAGTGTTAGGGTGAGTTCACCCAAAATACTCTAGGAATATGCTAGAAAAATATGTTCTCTGTTGGTTCTTGGCATGAAACCACAGGTTTCAACCATGGGAGAATGGATTTTCAAACAAAATCTTAACAGAAACTTCAACATGTCAAGAGATGAAGGCAGTAAGCAGGCTTCTTGGGCAGTTTAAATCTTCATTACTTAGGAGAAGTCCCTCCAAGTATGCAGAACCTCTGAAGCACTTCCTGGGGTGTCAGGGTTCTAAGGAATAGCGTAAAAGCTAACACATTTGCAAATGGAACAAGGCAACTTCATGGGCTGATATAAATGTACTAAGACTGGGTTGTGGTGATGATTACACAGCTCTGGAAATGAGCTAAAATCACTAAATTGTATGCTCACAGATGGGGGAATCTTATGATGTGTAAATTACACCTGAATAAAGCTCTATAAATGTTAAAACACAATTTATCCACCTAAAGTCACACACAATTATTTCTCTACGTCATAAGTAATTTATTGCTGGCCTCGTATCTGTATCTCTGTCCACAAGCACACCCCTCTCCTAGAATGCAGCCACAAGCTCTCTGGCCCCTCTCATCCTCTGGCACCACACTTGCCTTCCCTACCCCCCACAGCAGGGTACTGCGTGAGCCACTCGGAGGGCCTTTCAGTTAGTCTTCCTGTCTTGTCCCCATACCCACCCTGCTCCTACCTACCCTCACTCGAGGTCAGGACAATCTCCCTGAAGTCTCTCTTTCCACCACTCTTTTACTCAAAACCCTCAGGAATCCAGCCTTACCACCTACCAGAGAAAATCAGCAACCTAGCATCTGAGGTCTTCCAAAATCACATTCCATCCTCCTTCTGGATCATTATCTCCCCATAACTTTACCACACTAGCCCTCCACTCTCAGTCAGCAGACCTGGGCACCATCCCTAAAACTAACTTCAGGCTTCTCAGCCCATGCCCTTGATTATGCTGCCTCTCCCCTCCCCATTTTCTGCCCTTGCCACCTATTCAAGTTAATCAAAGCCCATTTCAAATCTCTCTTCTTCTGAGTTTCCTGAGTGTGGATGTGTGTGTGCACTATTAATACATATGTTAAATAACACGTAACTTTAAACAAATCAAGTATTATGGTACCTGTGGGGTAACATACATAGAAGTACTTTAAACTTTGTTAAGTGTGTGTAGGTCAAGCAACAATATGGAAGCGGTACTATCTCCACAAATACCATACAGGTTCTGGGAGAGTAGGTGTCTTATTTCTTTCATTTTACGCACCCCCTAGAGCACCAGCTTACAGTGGACCCTACATACTGGTATGCCACCACTGTCTGATGAACTGAAAGTAAGACATGGATTTCATCTGTAAATGCCTTCGTACACATTGTACCCTCTGTGTCCCATAAACACTGATCAACAACATCCAGGGAGCCCAGCGGTCGTGCTTACTCCTCCCAGAATGGCTTTGACGACGTCCTCACTACTGGAGACACCCCACAAAAGGGTGCAGGCTGCTGCTCCCATTTCTGTACAGTATTCTGCTTGTTGCAGGAGCTGCTGCTTTGCTTCATTCAGCTGCTGTCGAAGAGCAAGTTTCTCCTAAAATCAAAACAAAATGAAATCAGCAAAATGAACAGCATTCAACTTTAAAATACCTCTATTGTGTTTCTTATACAAAGATTTTTTTTTAATGCACGTAGAATTATAGAAAACATGTTGGCAAATGAAAACTCATCCTTAGCCACAATCTATGTATTTTTTTAAACTTCAGAAGGAAAATTACACTCTCAAAAAAGAACACACTGCTATATTAGAGTTTATAAGTATTGCCAAAGACTTGAATTCATCTTCTTCAAGTAAAATGAAACAGAAGGCACCTCAGGTCCCAAGTGGCTACACCTAGAATCAACCCCAACTGGGCCACCTGAACAAAGTAACAACCAAACACAGCAGTCCACAGAGCAACACTTGTAGTACATGACCCTGCCACCTCCAAGTGGCTCACCCCACTGTACAGATGTCAGACGACACAGCTAACCCGGCTAGGACATATGGGGCAAAGACAAGAAGTGCAAAGGAGGGCCTCCCAGGCATGCCGAGCACAGTCAAGCTGAGCGTCCGTGTGACAGGAAGATAGAGGCCAGCGGGACTTCTGAAGAATATAGCTGGCAAATCCCAGCCAGGGTTCTCAACAGTGACTTGTCCTCCCGATGTTCCCTCAGACCACACAAACAATCCTAAAGGCTCGCTGCAGGCGGCTCTTGGGCAGTATGGGGATTCCTGATTCCCCACTTTCACCACTGGTTGTACTACTCTTGTTACCTGAAGTTCCCTTAAAAGGTGAGAGCATTTCCTTACTTAACAAGAGATAAACTTAAGAAATACAGAAACCTGGTGCGACTGGGTGGCTCAGTTGGCTGGGCATCTGACTTGATTTTGGCTCAGGTCATGATCTCAGGGTGGCAGGATAGCGCCCTACATCAGGCTCCAACGCTCACTGGGGAACATGCTTCTCTTGTCCTCTGCCCCTCCTCCCCCCCATTCATGTACACACACTCTCACTCAAATTAATGAACACATCTTTAAAAAAAAAAAAAAAGAAATATAGAAATCTACTTAAATTCATTTATACCAAAGTAAAATTAGAATCATAATAACAGTTCTCAAAGTTAAAGTATTTCATGGGCACCTGGTGGTAAAGTTGATTAAGAGTCCAACTCTTGATTTCGGCTCAAGTCATGATCTCAGGGTTGTGGAATCGAGGCCCACATCAGGCTCTGTGCTCAGCAGGGAGTCTGCTTGATACTCTCTCCCTCTACCCCTCCCTTGTTTGCACACATGCACACACGCATGGTCTCTCTTTCTCTAATAAATAAATCTTTAAAAAGTCATAGTTTTTTTTAAGTTATATTTTTTTAGATGTTTTCATTTTTTCTTTTAGAGAGGTAAGTGCAGGACAACTAGGGGGAGAAGGAAAGGAATCAGTGGGCCACAAACCAAACTTTGGTGACTTCATAACTTGGTCTAGGGTGGCCCATTCACATCTAACCGGGGATGATGTATTTGGTATACAGAATCTCTTACACATTCAGACATATATTCATACTCGTTTTAGGAGAAAAGATGATCACTAATCTATGACACATGCTAATAACCATATACTCACCCTATGACCCAACAATTTCACTCCTAGGTATTCCCCAAGAAAAATTAAAATATATATCCACACAAACACTTGTACATGAATGTTCACAGTAGTGTTATTCGTGAGTCAAAAATTGAAAATAGCTAGATGTCTATCAACTGATGAAAGATTTTTAAAAAAGTGTTACGACAGGAACAAACAATTGACACATGCTAACATGAATGAACTTCCAAAGCATTACACCAAATATAAAGGACTGCATATTGTATTTCTATATTTCCATAAAATATACAGAAAAGGCAAATCTATAGAGAGAGACAGAAAGCAGATCCGTGATTGCCTAGGGCTGGGCAAGGGAACAGGACTAACTACAAACAAATATGTGATGGAAATATTCTAAAATTGGACAAAATCCAGCACTCTCTTGTGAGAAAAATTCTCAGCAAACTAACAACAGAAAGGAACTTCCTCAACTTGATAAAAAGCACCTATGAAACACTACAGCTAAAATCACACTTATCTGTACAATAGGGAAGGTTACAAATGAATGGGGTTTGGGAGCACATGGGAAATCTGTATTTTCCACTCAATTTTCCAGCGAACCCAAAGGAATATAACATAAAAACAAAATCTTACCACTTGCAATGACATGGATGGAACTAGAGAGTACTATGCTAAGTACAATAAGTCAGTAAGAGAAAGACAAATACCATACGATCTCATTCATATGTGGAATATAAGAAACAAAACAAATGAGCAAAGCGGGCGGAAAAGAGAGAGAAGCAAACCAAGAAACAGACTCTTAACTACAGAAAACACACTGCTGGTCACAAAAGAGGGGGTGGGAGGGAGGCTGGGTGAAACGGGTGATGAAGATTAAGGAGTGCACTTATCATGATGAGCACCAGTGATATATGGAAATGTTAAATCACTCTACTGTACACCTGATACACTAAGATAACACTGTATATAACTAACTGGAATTTCAGTTAAATTCTTTTTTTAAAAAGGGCTCTTCTTTTTTTTTTTTTTAAATCATACTTACTGGTAAAAGACTGCTTTCCCCCATGATCAGGAACAAGGCAAGATTGTCTGTTCTTGCCACTCTTACTTAACACGGTGCCAGAAGTTCCAGACAGTGTAATCACACAAAAGAAAGAAACAAAAGGTAGAGAGAGTAGAAGGAAGAACTAGAACTGTCCCTACTTGCAGATGACATGATTGTCTATATTAAAAAAATCTCAGGGGAAAAAAAAATCTCAGGGAATCCAAAAAAAACTCCCAGACCTCATGCATGAGTTCAGCCAGGTCACATGTTATAAGATCAACACACAAAAAGCAATCACATTTCTATATGCTAACAACAAAAAAGTGGAAACTACAATTTAAAACACCATTTAAAAGTGTTCCAAAGAAAACAAAATGCATCCCGGCTGCCGGGCCCATGTGTCCTGTGGCCAGTCTGCAGACCATGCTGAGTCAGTGCTGCTAGGCCTAAGCCTCGCCAAGACTCTCACCACCGTCCACCCGGCTCAGCCCCAAGATGCTGGTGGACCTCAGAAGGCAGCCTGGGCCCCTGAGCCCACAGGAGGTAGAGGAGCAGCTGCAGCATCCACTGCAGGTCAAATACAGCAGGGCCAAGGTTGGTACACTGCACAACGTACTGACGCCCACCCAGGTTAAGAACCAGCCCATCAGTATTGCATGGGATAGCCTTGATCCAGGTAAACGCTGCATGTTGGTCATGACAGACTCAGATGCTCCCAGCAGGAAGGCAATCTGCCAGGTGCCCAAACACAGGCAATGGGGCTATTTTCTGGGGTCAACACACGGGGCAACGACATGAGTAGTGGCACAGTTCTCTTCCATTACATGGGATCTGGACCTCCCAAGGCCTTCACCCTTTACTTCCAGCTGGTTTACATGCAGGATGGGCCACTGAAGTGTGATAAGGCCATTCTCAGCAAACAATATGGAGACCACTCTGGTAAATTCAAAGTGGCATCTCCCCACAAGAAGTATGAGCTCAAATCCCTGGCAGCCTGCACCTGTTATCAGGTTGAATGGGACAGCTGTGTGACCATCTCTGTGAGCAGCTGTCTGGAAAGTGGAGGGACGCCAGGAGACAGGGACAGGCAGTGCCCAGCATGCTCTCAAGCTCAGTGATGCATGTAGATTTCTCCCCTTCCCCGCTCCCATTCTCACAGACAAGATCTGAGCCATCAGATAGTGGTTTAGGGTGACTTTTCCTTCTGCCTGTCCTCTGTAATTCTACACAGTCACACTCCTTATGTTTTGATCAAATCTAATCCTCCATTTTGGAGGACTAGCAATCCAGAATTTAAAGAAGAAAAAATTCAGGTGAAAAGACCAGGTTTACAGTAATAGAGCAGAACATCAAAGAATCTTTAAGGTTTAAAAAAAAAAAGGTTTAAAAAAAAAAATAGATTCACTGCCTCTGTCTTTATGAGCCTGAGTCCAGAACTGTGCATAATAGCATCTTCTGGGTCACGTTTTCTCGACAGTGTCTCTCACACCATTAGCCCCCAGTGTGTTACATCTAGGACTGATTACTGGGGGCCAGTGTCTCTGGTTCCTTCAAAGAGCGGTACTGGAAACAGCAATAGGGAGAGTCGCTTTGTGGTTCAGGCGCAGCTATCTAGATAAACTGCAGGCCTGGGTGAAAGGCGGTCAGAAATCCCCAAGCCTGGACCTCTTAAATTGATCACTCTTTACTCATGGAAGAAAGCCAGTTTGGGGTTTCAGAAATTTGTATTAATTCTGCTACTTGCTTATAGTTGAATAAAAATGAAAACATTGTGTAGAACCAAAAAAAGAAAGAAAGAAAATGAAAGGCTTAAGTAAAAATCTAACAAAATGTGTACAGGATCTGTGTGCTGACAATTACAAACCACTGATGAAAGAGATTAAAGACAACTTAAAGGAGTGGAAAGATGTGCTTTGTTTATGGGCTGAAAGACACGACACAGACAAGATCACAGTTCTCCCAAAACTAACCTACAGACAATCCCCATCAAAACCTCAGCATGTTTGTAGACACAAATGAACCTATAATGAAATGTATGTGGAAAAGTAAAGGGCCTGTCTAGACCATTTGGAGGAAGAAAAAAATGGGAAGAATCTCTTTACCCAATGCTGAGGCTCACTACGTGGCCACAGTAACCATGACAGTGAGCTCTGGCGGACGAACAGGTAGAGGGGCCAGACAACAGAACAGGCCAGGGGAATGCGCCCAACTGATCAGTAACAGAGTGCAAGAGCAGGTCCATGGAGGAGATGTCATGTCTTCCACAAAGTACAAGATCAACTGGACAACAACAACAACAACAACAAAAAAAAAAAAAAAAAAACAAAAAACAAAGCTCATACCTTGTTCATGATCATGGAAGCAAAAATCAACAAGATTTGTTCATCCTCACCAGATTGAACATTTTTGCTCTGTGAAGACCCCATGAAGATGAAGCGACACGCTCCAGCCTGGCAGAAACTATCTGTAAATCACATCTCCAATGAAGGAGTTCCATCTAGCATATATTAAAAACTCTCTAAATTCAACAGGAAAAAAAGAACAATCCCATTAGAAAATGGGTAAAAGATATGAACAGATATTTTACAGGAGAGGATACACAGACAACAAACGAGCATGTTAAAAGATCCCAACATGATTAGCCATGCGAGAAATGCAAAGTACAGTCACCATATATCTACCAGAATGGCTAAAATAAAAATGGTGATAACACCATTTACCAGTTAGGATGTGGAAGAAATAAATCACTCATGGACTACTGGAGGGAACATAAAATGGGGCAGCCACTCTGCAAAACAACTTGGCAATTTCTTACAAAACTAAATGTGCAGGGGTGCCTGGGTGGCTCGGTTGGTTGGTCTGCTGATTCTTGGTTTCAACTCAGGTCACGATCTCATGCTCATGGCACTGGTCCCCCCCATCAGGGTCTGCACTCAGCAAGGAGTCTGCTTGGGGCTCTCTCTCCTCTGCCCCTCCCCCTGCTCATGCCGTCTATAAAATAAATAGATAAATCTTGAAAATAAAAAAAAACTAAACATCATTAGTACACAATCCAATGACCATACTCTTAGGCATTTATCCCAGAGAAATAAAAACATACAGTCACACAAAAACCTATACACTGATGCTCACAGTACCTCTATCATAATAATGAACAACAGCAAATAACCCAAACTTCAATGGGAGAATAGTTAAATGAACTATATTTCTACACTATGGAACATTACACAGCAATAAAAAGGAACAGACCACTGATTCAAGAAAGAATTTTGATGAATTTGAGTGATACAAGTCATTTTCATGACATTCTTAAAATATAACTATGGAGATTAATGTGTAGCAACTATGTGTTAATAGATGAAAGAATTCAGTATCTTGAATGTGGTAGTGGTTACATGAATCCATGTATGTGATAAAACTGCACTGAACTAGGGAGCCTGGGTGGATCAGTCCGTTGAGCATCTGACTCTTGGTTTCGGCTCAGGTCGTGATCTCAGAGTTATGAGATAGACCCGTGTTGGGCTCGGCTCCGTGCTCAGCACAGAATCTCCTCATCCATCTCCCTCTGCTCTTCCCCCCTCCCTGTTCCCTTTCTCCCTCCTTCTCTAAAAAAAATAAAATATTTTTTAAAAAACTGCACAGAACTAGTCTCTCACACACACATTTTCCCTCTCTCTCTCTCACACACACACAGGAGAGCATCCAATACTGGTGAGATACATCACTAGATAAGACCAGTGGACCCAAATAAGCCCTGTGGGTTTTACCATTGTTGGTCTCCTGGCTCTCACCATGCCCTGCAGGGATTCCAGAGACCCACCAGTGGGCAAACTGGGTACAGGGCACAAAGGGACTCCTGTCGATTTTTCTGTACCTTCCTGTGAATCTATAATTCTTTACTTTTTTAAAGATTTAATTTATTTATTCATGAGACATATATAGAGAGAGGCAGAGACACAGGCAGAGGGAGAAGCAGGCTCCATGCAGGGAGCCCAATGCAGGACTTGATCCCGGGACCCCGGGATCACGCCCTGAGCCGATGGCAGACGCTCAACCGCTGAGCCACCCAGGTGCCCCTCTATAATTCTTTCTAAAAATGTTAACCAAAATCAAAATGGACTGTGGTGAACACTGTACAACTGCGTACACTCACTGAAACAGTCAAACTTCACTTTTACAACAGATTATTCTGTTATGCAAAATATATCTTAACAAAACTGCTTTGAAAAAAGAAACAGTAACCGAGTCCTGACATGTTTACATACTTAAAGTGAGTATGGATTCCTTCAAAACCCTCTGTAGCTCATCTCTGTAACTCAAATACACTATCAGTTAATTTTTTCTTTAGAAGGTTTCCTGAAATAATATACAATGTTTACAACAACTTCCCTTTTACTATCTCAAAAGTAGCAACTCTTTCCTAACAAAATCACAGATAACCATACATGGGCAGTCTTGTGCAAGTTAGTAGTTAACTCTGAAAGGTACGTGCACAAGAAAACGTGCAGAGAAGGCAAAGGCAGAGGCCAGCAGCTGAAAGACCCCCTAGAGAGCAGGGCTGAACCCGCACATCATCCAGGACAAGTTCACACAGGCGGGAAAGCCAGGTCAGACACTATAAAAGCTCTGCTGGCAGACCCTTTGTCGAGAGCCACATGCGCCCTCACAGTGACGGCACGGGCCTCTGATGGTGTCACACACAGGGGAAGCCGGGCCCTTTCTCCTCTGGAGTTCAGAGGCTGCCCCTCCCAGGAAGACCCACTCTCCTGGCCAGCCCCCGCGCCCACAGCAAGGCCCAGCTGGCCTCCCCTGATCTGATTCCACCACTGCTGGGGAAACATCTCAACTAAGCAGAGAACCAAGCTTTCCTTGCCCGATGGCCATTCTCCCGGGGTTCGGGGTGGCTGCTCATCCAGCACAGTTATTTATGATTTTGAGTCCACACTTTGTTTTCTCCTTTCTTCATACGTACTGGATCCAGTAACTTCTGTCTTTCCCAATGACTTCTACGCATACTGTAGTACTTACTAGCAGTGCTCTAATTTGGGATCTAGCCCCTGCATTCTTTCCTGGTTTCTCAAGTCTAAAATAAGCCTCCAGAGTCCAGCCTCATGAGCTGTAGAGATCTGGACGGAGACCACAGAAAAGGCTACGGAAAAGGCAGCTGTCAGTTCTCTACAACAAGAAGAGATGTGGCCTTGTAACAGCAGACTTGAAAGGGCTCCCATCGGTATTAAATTGGCAGGACAATTAAACAGGAAACGTGACTGGAAATAGGAAATAGTTTAACCTAAAATATTCCCACATTTTAACTAAGGTCAAATTGTCAGGGCAAAAACACACTACCGATCTGACACTAACTTCACCAGGGCCATTTCATCCTCTATACGGGCACTTTACCAGAATGGCTTATTTTTTTTAGATTTTATTTATTAGTGAGTGAGTAAGGGGGGAGGGACAGCAAGAGGGAGAGAGATGAATCTCAAGCAGACTCCACGCTGAGCAGGGAGCCTGACGCAGGGCTCAGTCGCACGACCCTGAGATCACAACCTGAGCCAAAATCACGGGTCAGATACTCAACTCACTGAGCCACCCAAGTACCCCACGAATGGTGCATTTTTAAGCACTGCCTCTAAAATGTCCACAAAACATGCATTTTTCCTATGTTTATCTACTAAAAAAAAAAAAAAAAAGGAAATCTAAGATTCTGTCCAATTAAGTTTTAACCTTAACAAGGACATCTCAGCAAATTCAGGAAGTACAGAACCTAACAAGTGCATTGTCAACTTTTATCAGATCCTTCCTGTCTGTTGGTCAACTTCTTTCAGACCATGAAACTTTCAGGCCCAAATTAGCCACCATCATCTTAAATTATTGTGATCTAAACATACGACAAAGCTAAAATTTCAACTTTGATTATGTGACTGACACTCAACCTAACTCAGTTTTGAGACCGAAACTCTTTCCCTGACCTTTCCTTCTTGTTCAATGTTAAAGTCCATACAAAACCCACCAGTTCCGGAAAACCTCCATAGCAGCCACAAATATTCAGAATTCTTTCACATGAGGCAGCAGTGGACCTGTGACCAGCTACCTAACCTCCTTGAGGCTAACAGTGCCTACTGACTCTGCTGTGCTAGGAGACGCACAAGAGATATTCGATGCACAGCCAGTGGCTGGCCACCTGCCAGCACACAGGAAACAACAGATACTAGCTACTGTTACTAGTACTGTTAGTGTTTTTCTACTTTAAAATAAAAAATACACACACCCTGACTTTTATCAGAAGTGATAGGATAGTTCTAGCTTTACAGAAGAGAAGGGGAAATCATTTATTCTATAGAAAAACAATGTGTAATTTTTTTAAAGATTTATTTATTTATTTATTCATGATAGACACACACACAGAGAGAGAGAGAGGCAGAGACACAGGCAGAGGGAGAAACAGGCTCCACGCAGGGAGCCCGACGAGGGACTCGATCCCGGGACTCCAGGACCGCGCCCTGGGCCAAAGGCAGGCACCAAACCACTGAGCCACCCAGGGATCCCCAAGAATGTGTAATTTTTAAGAAATACTATTAGTCTCGTCAAATATTAAAACACATTAGTTGTTTCTTAAAGATTAGTAAATGATCCCCTAGGTTTATTACAAATATTTCCAGTTAATACATCTCTGATTATAAATTATTAAGTACATTTTTCAGAATTCTTATTATTCTATGATTTTTAATGTTCTGAAGTGATCTTTTAGACATAAAAATTAGAGTCATCTGTGTGGCTAAGTTGGTTGAGTGTCCAAGTCTTGATTTTGGCTCGGGTCATGAACTCTGGGGCCTTGAGAAAGAGCCCTGCATCTGGCTCCATGCTCAGTGAGGAGTCTGCTTCTCTCTTTCTCTCTTTCACTCTGCCCCACCCTTCCCTCCTCACCCCCTGGCCCCCCACTAAGGCACATGTGAGTACTCTGTCAAATAGATAAATATTTTAAAAATTTTTTAAGCTGGGGCACCTGGGTGGCTCAGTGGTTGAGCATCTGCCTTCAGCTCAGGTCATGATCCCAGCTTCTTCCTCTGTCTCTGTCTCTGTCTCTGCCTCTCTGTCTCTCATGAAAAAATAAAATCTTAAAAAAAAAAAACTTTTTTTAAAGTTAACAGGAAGTCATAATTACAAGCCTACCCAGTAAATATTCTCCACATTAAATGGTCATAAAATCCAAATGTTCGACTATTTTCCAGCCCTTATTATTTTTTAAGATTTATTTTAGAAAGCGCATATGTATGCACACGCACAAGAACACCAGGAGGGGGAGGGGCAAGGGGAGAAGGAGAATCTCAAGCAAACTCCCCACTGAGTATGGAGCCCAACGCAGGGCTCAATCTCAGGACCCTGAAATTGTGACCTGAGCTGAAATCAAGAGTTCGACACTTACTGACTGAGCCACCCAGGCGCCCCCAGAATTACATACATTTTAAAATACAGTCTCTTGAGGCTTAAGGGTTAGGAGGGCTGCCGGCCACTCGGCTCTGTCGGGGAGCAGCCCGGACACTGGTGTGCTAGCATCGTACCTTCTTGTCTCTCATGCTGTCAGCCTGCACGGTCTCTAGGCGGGCTTTGAAGTGCTCACAATCCATTCTCAGTTGCTCTAACTCTTGCTCTTTCCTTTCCAGGTCTAGAAGAAGAGAGACACAACAACACTCAGCATTTCAGACCATTAATGTCCTCTAAGAATCCAATGAGCCAAATCTCTCAAGAAAATGGGCATGGGCTGCTCAGGTGTGATTATTCACAGAACCAGTCCTTCAATGACCAATATTCTAAAAGTTCTGCTTTTCAGGTTTTTGCCAGTTTTTAGCCCATACCCAAAAGCACTTTTCTTGTTGTTGTTTTCAGTCTTATGTTTTTAAGCCCTGATTTTACTGCCAAACTCGTACTGGAGGCTCTAAGAAAGTGGGTTACGTAAGGGACTGACGGCAGGGCTGAGAAACCCGACTGTCTCGTGGCACAGACTTGTATCTGCTCCATAAAAAGCAGAAGGCAGCTCGGTGAGTAGACGGTGCCAGCCAGGGCTGATTCACAGTGCTCGTCTCACCAACTGGCAGACTGACTCAGGAGGAAGAGCCGCAGCGGCCGTCAATGGAGGGGCGGAAGCAACGGTGATCAGACAAGAGAAGGCCGCGGTGAAGGCGGGCAACCGTGGCAACTCCCCACCACGTTCATTTAGGTGGTGATTCAAATAGCCAACAAAATCCCCAAAACATCCACGTTAGTAAGTCTGGAATCACAGGTATGGTCAACTTTAAAGAAAAGATATTATGGTGCAGAAATACTGACATTTAAAAAGCAAAGTAATGAAGTGCCTTGACCTCAGGAACTAAGAAATCATCAGTGTCTATGCTAACACGTACCCAGATGTGAGGTGGCACACGGCACTCAGAGCTAATGCAGCAGTGCTTGTGGACACTGACTCCCAAATGTTAGTCCGCCAGTATCCCCTACAGGGCTGGGTCAACACAGGCTGCACCCGCCCCCCCCACCCCCGCCAGCGTCAGTCAGAGTCTCCGATTCAGTAGGCCTGAGGTGGGCCTGAAGAATCTGCCCTTCCAGCAAGCTCGCAGGTGAGGCAGATGCTGCTGGTCCGGGAATAGACTCTGAGAAAGACGGCTTCAGGACAACAGCCTGGTCTCTGGTCCATTAACAAAATGAAAACAACACACAACCAGTGAGAGCCAGTGAGGGAGCCCAGCCACAGGAACCTGGGGACAGAAACAGCAGGTGGTGGGAGGCAGCAGCCAGCGGCCTGAAAACTGGTGCCCCCCTCCACCTGGGGAGGAGACTGCAGGACAGCACTCCCTCCAGGGAAGTGCGGACAAGCCCAGGGGGTGGCTTGGTGGCCCTGGGCTCTGAGAAGGCAGGGGACTGCCAAGGACAGCAGGGGCATCCCCAAAGCGTGGGAGAAATGAAGGGAGTCAGCAGTTTCCTAGGCACCCTTTGCCCTAGAGGGAAGATTAGCACCTAAAGCCAAATATTCGGTTACAGATTATGAAACTGGCTGGCACAACTTGTCTTAAACGGCGTTTCTCAGAAACCATGTTAAGTGGGACTATTTTTTCTAGCTCAAATCAGTTCTCCTCTCTGCCCCCTCCTCCTACAATGCATCACGCCACAACAGGACTCTCCTGGAAGTCTGTGCTCTACGCTGCAAATCCTGGCCACCCAAGAAATCAACTGTCAGTCAAGTGCTAGGCTCTAGAAGCTACACAGTTGCCTTCTGTGACAGTGTTAAATGAAAACTTATGTCATTTATAATTATGAATGAACTATGAAATGCATATGCTCATAAAAAGAAACAAAATGAAAAGAACTAAAATAAATCAGTGGTACAAACTTTTTCTTCGCAGTTCACTCTTAAATTTTCTTGTATCATCAAGCTGTACGTCACTCAAAGGTGGCAAAGATAGAAAATTACATCTCTACAAGCCTTACCACGTATAAACACACATGGGAATTCATCCTGGCCCCACAGATTTTCCTTAGGGTAACCTCACAGTCTCTGGCCCTGTGTAGCCGTACATCCATAGGCTACCATAACAAGGGGACGGGGTCAAACGTTCCACTCTCCCACGGGCACCCCACAGAATTCAAAGTCAGCATGGGCGGGGCGGGGGCGGGGGGGGATGCCACACCTGCCTACCCGGGCACCTGGAGGTGGCAGGTGCCTTTCAGCTGTACAAGGCCGCCACCTCGTGGCCAGATGGGAGCACTGCCGCCTTCTCCCAACCAAACCCTCACCCTGCTTTTTCAGCGTGGCCCCCCGCAGTGCCAACAGCCCTGAACAAACCCCACAAGGGCAGGCATTTTCATGTTTCGCTTTCTGATACATCCCAAATCCCTACAACGGTACATGGAATTTTATAAATATTTGTCACACAAATGAATTTTACTTCTCTGTAAGTTCCTTCTGCTAATCCTTGAAGAGAGAAAAATATACAGCCACTTTGATTATATGTCTCATCCTCATAATGAGAATATACCACTTCTATGATTTTTTTATTTTAAAAACCAGGGACAGAAAGAATATGGACAGTGAATAATACATTATCTTACCCAGCTTCGATGTCAGAATAGGGAAGAAGCTGCCATCCAGCCTAGGCTGTCTTGTAACTACTAATCTTTAGCATTCATAAGGAAATCTCCCTGTAACTGTTAACTGAATGAAATGGTGGCTAAGACAGACTACTAATATACAGAAATAATCTACATCACAGGCCACTTCTGAAACTCACAATCCTTTTTTGATAGTTTTTTTTAAGATTTTATTTATTTATTCATGAGAGACAGAGAGAGAGAGAGAGAGAGAGAGAGGCAGAGACACAGGCAGAGGGAGAAGCAGTCCCCATGCAGGGAGCCCGACGTGGGACTCGATCCCAGATCTCCAGGGTCACACCCTGGGCTGAAGGTGGTGCTAAACCACTGAGCCCCCAGGCTGCCCTGATAGTTTTAATACCATGAGAAAAGGCTGTATCTCTCACTGCTTAACTTATCCACGGAAAGGGTGCAGAGAACTATTACCAGCAAGGAGCTGAGCTACAAATGAAAAGCAGCATTTCTGAAACCCTGAGCAAAGAAATGTAAAGCATACATAAGGGATCAATTTCTCTACCCTTTAGCACCTGGCATGCTTAAAATAAGAATAAACTTACACTTGTTGTTTCATGTTAATATGAAAGTATCGTTTTTGACCAAAACAGCTAAAAGTCTCAAACCCAAAATAAACGGTCTTTCATAGCTAACCTCTCCCTTCCTAGCACTCCATAATAGGTTTAGGAAAGAATTCACGATTAGCTGCTAATGGACTCCATCTTTACTGTGAACTGAGATCTGGAGGGTATGTAACAAAGCACCACAGACTGGACAGCCGACAACAGAAACATCCTGTCCCCCAGTTCTGGAGGCTGTGGGCCCGAGACCAAGGTGTCAGCAGGCCCACGCTCCCTCCGAAACCTGTAGGCGAGGGTCCTTCCCTGCCTCCTCCACCTTTCAGGAGCCTAGATCTTCCAGAGTTCCCATCTGCCTCCACTGTCCCTGGGCCTTCTCCTGGTCCCTTCATATCAGCTTACCTATACACGTGTGCTCTATGTCCAAATATACCCGTTTACAAGGACACCAGTCATACTGGATCACGGCTCACCCTAAAGACTTCATTTTAACTTAATCAGCCTGTCAACAATATAAATACCTAAAGTAAAAAAAACAAAAAACAAAAAACAAACAAACAAACAAAAAAACGGGGGAAAAAAAGTGAAAAAATGAGAATATTTCAGGATTCATTAAAAAAAAAAACAACACCTTCAGTTAAAGAGCTTAAGTGCATTTGAAATCCTACCCACTATAAGCCAGCCAAACAACACTTTAATTAGCTATCAAACTTTTAAAACAAATCAAAGGGGTTGGGGGAAACGAGTTGGAATCAGAACGTGCAAATAGCATTTTTTTCTCTCCACTGCCAAAAATCTCCCCAAACCACTCTTCTTCTTCTAACTTAAAGGCCATTGGAGTTATCTTTTATAAGATGAAGAAAACGTGTGACTAACAGGAATTTGTTCTATATTGGCATTGCCAAATGGACTTGGCAGTACCTTGTATCACTAACTTCAACATCTGAGTCTCTTGGAGCTCCTTAGTCTACCTGTAAATTACTAAGGAAGAGGGTCAAATTCTGCCCTTTGAATATCTCGACATTACCTAGCAGTGCTTGACAGATGCCAGGCAGATGGTGAACACCTCCCTGACTCACTGACTAAATTCGCTGGGCACCTGAAAACAAATACCATCACAGAAACCTAAGATCAATCTTACTGAATTCAGATGAGTTCTGTGAATGTATTTCTCAAACCAGAATCAGGAAATGTTTTCAGTTATTGGCATACGAATACTACTATTTTTTTAAGATTTTGTTTATTCATGAGAGACACACGGGGGGCGGGGGAGAGGCAGATACACAGGCAGAGGGAGAAGCAGGCTCCATGCAGGAAGCCCAATCCCAGAACTCCAGGATCACGCCCTGAGCCGAAAGCAGACGCTCAACTGCTGAGCCACCCAGGTATCCCTTAAATGTTTTTTTTAAAGATTTTATTTATTTAGAATAAGATGTTAATGGTGGGGTGTCAGGAGTGATATATTCAAATAATGTACCTCTCTACTTTCTCCATCTTGGCTACCTTCCCACTTCCTCTGTCCATAAGCCCCTATTTCTCTCCTTTTCTCCCAGGCCCCCGTCTGCCAGACCATCTCCACATGTCCTTTGGATCCGTACTCCACCCCACTCGGTGCTCCCAAGAGGCTAAAGTCAACATCCACAGCAATCGGGCTCCTTGGCTTTTAGCTTCATGTTAGATTTGAACAGCAGCAGGCTCCAAAGGGACCGGGGACGAAAGGAGACCTGCTGGGACATCTACTTCCCCTGTGTCATCCCTGACAATCTTCCAGTAACAGTAACTTCACCTTCTGTGCAGCTGGCAGCTCTAAGGGAAGCCCTGGCACCCCACTCCTCCAGTTCCCGGGGCTTTGTGATCCTCCTGTGGATTCCCCAAACTCTGTCCAGTCCTGTCTGTCCTCTACGTTATACTCCAAGCTTCCCCTTTTGTTCCTGCCAAACATGGACATGAGACACTGATATTGTCTCACTTGGGTCACAATAAACTTTTGGTTCAAATGATCTTTTTTTTTTAAGACTTCAAGTAATCTCTACATGCACTGTAGGGCTCAAACTCATAACCCCAATGTTGAGAGTTGCACACTCCACTGACTGAGCCAGCCAGGTACCCCAATAATCCCTTCTTGGCATTCACTCTTTCATCATAAGCTTCATGATTCTCTCTCTTGTTCAGATTTCTATAGGCCAGAAATAATAATTTTTCTCTGAGCTGAAACAGAGGTCTCCCTCTTCTCAATAATACCAAACTCTTGGGAAATTAATCTCAAAACACCCACCAACGCTTTTTTTTAAGATTTTTATTTATTTATTCATGAGAGACACAAAGAGAGGCAGAGACACAGGCAGAGGGAGAAGCAGGCTCCATACAGGGAGCCTGACGTGAGACTCGATCCCAGGTCTCCAGGATAATGCCTTGGGCTGAAGGCAGCACTAAACCGCTGATCTACCCGGGCTGCCCCCACCAATGCTTTAGAGACCAGGTAGTACTGTGGTTTTCAAACCCCACTGCTAACAACCCAAGAGTGCCTAAAGGACACATATGTTCTATAAACAGCACTTTATCCATTTTACAATGTTTTTCAGACTTTTTATTTGGGAACAATTTCAAACTTACAAAACATTGCATGAAAAAAAAAATACAAACAATACCTATATTCCCTGTACCCAGACTTACGTGCTGGCAACGTCTCGCATTTGTTCATCGTTTGTACCACATACAGACACACACACACAATACGCGTTCTGAGCCCATTGAGGGTAAGTTACATACATCGTAAGTACTTCAGTATTTCCCAAGAATAGGAATAACGTCCTACACACCTACTCTATACAGTTATCAACTTCAGAAAAATGAATACAATAACTTTATCTAATCTGCCACTAACATTCCAATTCTGTCAAATGACCCGAAACTGCCCTTTATGTAGCATTTCTTCCCTTCCAAGTACAACCACCAGTCTAGGGTCACGTGTGGCCTTCAGCCGTATCTTTAGCCTCCTTTAATCTGGGACATTTCCACAGCCTGTCTTTACTGTATGACATTAAAATGTGTTTTTTAACAACTTAAAAGTCACAACCACATATATGAAGGACTCCCATTTCCAGCTATGATGGTGAGGTAGCAGATCAATCGTCCCTTGAGAACAATTAGGAAACTGGAATTTAAACAAACTAACTCCTTTCAAGGTATGTGGGGACCACTGAGTCACAGAGGCCCTCAGGCCAGGACCCAGAGAGGAGGAGCATTCATAGCGGTACAGGAGCCCAGCCTCCCACCCCATTCCTCCTGGGAATCTTAGCATATTCCAAACCAGCACAGGCAAAGAGGCAGCAAAGCTGGGCAGAGCCGTCAGTGGTAGCACAGAGCTTGGGAAATGGAAATAAACCACAGAGCTATTGCACAGCCAAGACTTAGGGTGGGTCATGATCCCAGAGGAGATGGAAGCACAGAAAAATGAGCTGACGTCAGAGCCAACTCCCTCTTCTAGGCGCTCAGCAAGGCATAAGCAGCACACGACAGCTGCAGAGGCGAGCAGACAGTGCGTGCAATGAGGTAGGGGGTGGTGAGGAGGGGCACGGCTTGCGAGAGAAAAATACTATCATCCAAAGTCTACAAAAAAAAAAAAACAAAGTCTCTACAAATTTTCACTTTAAATAGTCCATTAGTTACTTAAAATGACCAAGATTACCAAAAGGGAAAATAGACACTACAAGCAGACCAATAGCTGATCCAGATACTGAATTTGCCAGATTCAGACTTTAACTGTGATTAATGTTCCAGCAAAAAGACAATTTCATCAGGGAGCTAGAATAAAACATAACCAAGTAGAAAATCAATATAAAAACTAATAAACACTAATAATGAACAATATAAAAATAAATAAAACTAATAAAGAATTCAGAATCGGGCCCCGCCTCCGCTCCAGCCAGCCTGGGGCGGGGGCGGGGGGGGGGGCGCAATAAAAAGAAAAAAAAAAAGAATTCAGAATCAAATCCCCACATACACAGCCATTTAGATCAAAACTAATCCTGTTGGGCAGCTTCAGTGGCCCAGCAGGTTTAGCAATGCCTTCAGCCCAGGGTGTGATCCTGGAGACCCAGGATTGAGTCCCACGTCGGGCTCCCTGCATGGAGCCTGCTTCTCCCTCTGCCTGTGTCTCTGCCTCTCTCTCTCTCTGTGCCTTTCATGAATAAATAAATAAAATCTCTAAAAAAAAAAAAAAAACAATCCTGTACAACAGGAGTAGGAGATTGTCTTTTCAATAAATGGTGCTGGGCCAATTGGCTATATACAGCTAGCAGCTGTTTTTTAAACATTTAGGGAATCACACAGTACCATCATCATCACAGAAGGTTCTACTGGACCATGCAGACAGAGACAAGGTGCTGCTACACAAATTTTATTTTTTTTAAGATTTTATTTATTAATGAGAGACACGGAGAGGGGGAGGGGGAAAGGGAGAGAGAAGGAGAGGTAGAGAGGGAGAGAGGGGGAGAGAAAGAGAGAGGCAGAGACACAGGCAGAGGGAAAAGCAGGCTCCATGCAGGAAGCCTGACGTGGGACTCAATACTGGGTCTCCAGGATCAGGCCACGGACCGAAGGTGGCGCTAAACCGCTGAGCCACCCAGGCTGCCCTCCTGCACAAATTTTAAATTGCACAAAATAATTTTTTCTGTTGCTACAGAAAATTAGACAAACCTCTCCCCAGTATATCACAGCTACACTAGTTTCTGTTCATTACTGACGTTTAAGGAACAAAACAAGGCTGGTTTACAATATGAACACTTAAACATTTTTATTTAAATAAATAAATTTTAAAAGGTTAAAACTAACGTTGCAGATTTAAAGTCATCAAATGAGACTGCAATTTATGTTTGGTGTCAATAGGAAATGTTACACAATCCCAACTCCAGACGCCTGCCACTAAGATGTCCAATTGTTTCTAAATCATATCATCTGACATCTCAAAGGCAGCATAGGTGTTTGACAAGTGTTCCACAGGACAGGCTGACTGGCTTTTCCACCATCTTCCTCCAAATGAATCCATGCCAGTAAGACAAAGAATTATCAGACCTTGTGACTTCACCATGAAACAAAAACATCTGACCCCACTGCCTTCAAGCTTCCAGATCAGTTTCCTTGAAAAGCATCCTGATGCTGCAAAGTGAAATGTTTAAAAACTCACCATTTGCAATTCTTTACCTTTGTGATTTATGTCTTTTTCTTGTAACTTAACAGCCACAACTAAAAACAGAAATTGGACACTGAGGATGGCACTGCAACTGATTTCCAAAATCTAATATTGATCAGTATTTTGTTTTCATCAAAACATTTCATTGTATCAACTTTACAAGTAATGTTCTAAAACAGAATTTTTTAAATATGCAGAAAATATAACTTTCATCTATTTTACATACTGAACCACATAATATATAGGATTTTATTTTTGAAAAATAAATTAGTTAAGTGACCGACTCGTGATTTCAGCTCGGGCCATGATCTCAGGGTCGTGAGATGGAGCCCCACGTCAGGCTCCATGCTCAGCATGGATTCTGCTTGGGATTCTCTCTCTCCCTCTGCCCCTCCCCCCACTCACACGCACATGCCCACACTCTAAAATAAGTCCTTAAAAAACAGGATTCTAATTTAAAACAAACTTTTTGACACACATTGACACAGTAAAACTCCATTATTGTTAGATGAACACACTCGGGAAGGGGTGAGAGGCAAGGGAGCGAGCTAACTTTTACCTAGTACTTCCCCATCTCTGCTTTGCCAAGGTCATCTGTGGAGGCCTGAGAACACCATGGGAGCCCCATTTTACACAGATTAAGAAAGGACAGAAACAGAATTCAAACCAGGTCACTCGTACTCCAAGCCTCCCTAAACCTTTTTCAAATTCACAGAGTGATGTTGTTTAAGTCAGAATGCAAAGTGCTGGGTCAGGAGCGGAGCTGTCTTCAGTCCACCAGGGGCCCCTCCACCTGAAGAGGTCCTTTCCCGAGGGCCCCCCCGAGCCGTACACTAAGCGCCTGTGCTTCCCAAAGAGTCGTCTCATTTGAAGCCTTGCCACCTCCTGTGGTAAACATCACCGTCCCCTCTACAGGCAGGGAAACATCTGAGAGCTCACAGAAGCAGCGCGCCAGCGCTCCGTACTTCCACTGTCAGGCTCTGCCCTCACTTCTCCACCCAGACTAACCATTTCTTCACGTGTCCCTTCCAGTCCACCCAGGCAGCCATAATCCTGCTCCCAAATGGAGTCCAAGACCTTCCTTGGTGAGTACTCTATCTATTGATTCTCCTTTATCTTCCACTCAATTCCTCAAGCTTATTCTACAGGTAAAAAAAAAAAAAAAAAAATCATACCCCTGAAAATGTCATTTTAGTCGCTATTTTGACATGATTTCCATGGATAACTTCCACCTGCCTCTCATCTCAAAATAAAAATAATTTATTATTATTTAGTCTCCTATCAACTACTGACATTTACTGACCTTGACTCTGCTATACCCCAATCCTTGCTCCACGTATCAAGCTGAAAAATTAGCTTATTAGTGGGCAATCAACTCTACTCTCATCTGTGACTTTCATACCATCTGTAACCATCACCCCATCTGAAAACACCTTCCTCTTACCCCTCAAAGCATGCCTGGCTCCTCAATGCTCATATATTCTCAGAGATCCTCAGGGAACACCCTTCCCATGAAGACTCCAAACTCTACCACTTACCTGCCCAATTTCCTAAAGGGAGTTACTATGCTAAAATCAGAATTAAGTCCCATTCACTACGTGACACTCATTTTGTCAACATGGGTCCTTTATGGCCTGAACCCAACCAAGCCAACCCCCTAGGCTCCAAAAGCAGCTTCCCCTCGAATCAGGTATAGTTGCCCTCTACTCTCTTCCTGTCTGCATTCGTTCCTCCCTCTGTGTTGCTCTTTGTCATTCCTTAAGCTGACAAACGCACATCCACTGGAGAAGCAAAAGAAACCCCAATACTGCTCTAAGACCACAGGGCCAGGAGGGCAGGTAGATCAGCATGTCCATCAGCTCTTGCTGTCACCTTGCGATCCTTGGATCACCTCTCGGGGAGCCATTCTCGGGGCCATGGCTCACCAGATTTGTCTCAGAAGGCCCAGGGAAGAGCCAGCAGCCCTCCTCCTCATAAAAAGAAAAGGGAGAGAAACTTTGTTTCCTTCATGTCACCCATGTCAACAGCCAAAACTAAGTGAAAGATGCCTTAGAAGGACCTCTTGTAGGCCAGGCCTCAGGCCAGAGATGCAGAAGCCTTCAAGGGCCAACTCAAGTTCATAGTCAAGCCTTGAGCGTGAGCATGACACCAAATCCACTTTGATCCTCCCTTTCTCTTAACACCCAGGTACCTCTAGCTCTAGCTTTGTGATACTGAGCAATTCAGAAAAAAGAGCTTGCAGAAAACGGGTGGGTGGGAAGTCCCTCGGAACCAAATATTTGGGCACAGAGAATACAGTGGGAGGCAAAAAGAGGGGCCCTGCCCTCCCACGGACCTACATCATAGGATGACAATAAAAATGACTTTATCTGAAGGAAAAGTGTGGTGTGCTGCAACACCTGACAGGACCAATGGGAAGACAGATGTTATCTAGGCAGACCAGGAAATGAGACTGCGCCTGAGGCTAAGTCCAATAATACAAAGTGTTTTGGGCCATGGTACAGGTTTGCTTAGGTTTTTGGGTGGTGGTGCTTTTTTAGAGAGGGGGTGTTTTTTGGTCTGTATCCTAAAAGCAAGGAAAAGCCACTGAAGATATCAGCAGGGAAATGACCTAACCACACCTAACTATTAAAAACTACACAGGCGGGCAGCCCGGGTGGCTCAGCGGTTTGGCGCTGCCTTCAGCCCAGGGCGTGATCCTGGAGACCCGGGATCGAGTCCCACGTCGGGCTCCTTGCATGGAGCCTGCTTCTCCCTCTGCCTGTGTCTCTGCCTCTCTCTGTGTGTCTCTCATGAATAAATAAATAAAACCTTTAAAAAAAATTAAATAAATAAAAAAATAAAAACTACACAGGCTACACAGTCTGGGCAGACTGGAAAGTGACAATGAGCAAACAGAGAAACAGGAGGCAGAGATAGGGGCCTGGGCTCAGAGGTGGCAGCAGACGCAGGCTAGTGAATCCAGGATGCAGCCATGAGGAAAAAAACCTGCTTGTGCCCTGAGGAGACTGAGAAAGCCCAGTGTGAGGTGGGCTAGGGGGATGGACGGCACGAATGAGTCAGAGGCAGGAAAGGAGAAATCTGTCCCGGAGTTCGCCACACTGGGCCAACAGACATATGAAGCAAGCTGCCAAGTTAACAGGAAACAGTGTTTCTCCCAAGAACACACTGTGACAATGACCCCTTTCAGTGACTGCTGATTTCTGATTCACAAAAAGCCTATTCTGTAAAATCTCAGACTGTCAGAAATTTTGCTGTTTGGAATTACACCAGTAAAAAAGGAACATCCCGCTGTTCCCTACAGGATCAAAGTCACTGGGACACAGGGCAGCAGCCTTGATTTCTAGCTAGTTGCAGAGCTTCAAATAAGGAATTTCCAGACACAACATTCTACACGATCTAAACTTTGTACTTCTCAGGACGCCTGGGTGGCTCAGTGGTTGAGTGTCTATCTTTGGCTCAGGGTGTGATCCTGGAGTCCCAGGATCGAGTCTCACATCACATTTCCTGCAGGGAGCCTGCTTCTCCCTGTGCCTGTATCTCTGCCTCTCTGTCTGTCTCTCATGAATAAATAAATAAAATCTTTAAAAATAAATAAAATAAACTTTGTGCTTCTCAAAGACACGAGGCCGCGGTCCATTGTAGTAGGATATGGTGATGCCCCCACACACGGCCCTACTCTGCTTGGCGGCCATTAAAACACGATTTAATGTGCACTTCACCTAAATTCCACCCTTCCCCAAAACCCACCGCGACTCTAGCCTCTTGTTGGCAAGATGCCCATGGTTCTTCTGGGGTGTGGCCTCTCTTATTGCAAGAAGCCAATAAGCCTGACCGAGGACCCATGGGTGCTTCCTGATGGCTGCAGGCTGATTAGGCTGGGACAAACACTGAGAATTTGAAATGATGGTGAAATACACAAGGAGAAATGCCAAGTAGGAGTTGACTCAAGGCCCTAACTAAGCCTGGGGGTCTGGGCCAAACCCAGAAGCCACTGGCAGCAATATGGAAACTGAAGCTGTGTGTGCATGAGACTGCCCATGGAAAGACCGTGGAGTGAGGCGACTCCACAGGAAGCTCCACTAGCCGAAAGGCTGCTGCAGAGGACACGTCAGCAAAGTAGACCAAGACAAAACAGCCAGAGCAGGAAGACATGACTACAGGGTCTGGGGACGGCGAGGCAAGAGCTCTTAAAGTCTAACTCTGATCACATCACCACAGATTCAATCTTTGTGCCCCTCAGTCTCATATATACATTTTTGATTTTGTGATCTCCAGACTCGTGCTAACCAATTCATGAGACCCTGATGTCGTTTTCAGAATGCCAGTTCATTAATTTGCTGAGACGTAACCACTCAGCCCACTGGCATGCTCTGCTACGGGTCAGGACTTTCCTTCCCTGAAGATAAACGCACTCAGGTGACTGACTGCTCTCAGAAGGTCACTGGCTGAGCACGGGATCAGAACAAGGGACTCCGAAGCCAATGGTCTAGAGCTACGGTATAACCAGGGACCTAGAGCACAGCCGACAGGGTCTCCATGGGAGACAACATCCCAGATGGTGAGATGTGTGGAGGAGGGTAGGGGTTGGTGAGGCACCCAGAGACTAGCAACAGCCCTCCAGATGGAGGAAGGGGAGACAAACGGCTACCAGCGTCAAGTCCAGCAAGAGCTGAGACTGTCAAGGAAGCCCTGGGGAGGAGTCATGGCCATGGAGTAGGAGGAGACCCCCAATCTGAGGATTCCAAAGAGGGAGTAAGGACAGGGGACTGCAGTGGTCATGAGCGTTCTCCCTTCTAACTATGTATGGCTGCGCCCTTGGCCAGGTACATCAGCCCACGCCAGAAACATGTACTGTTGAATTCAGGTATCTTCTTGTCTGGACCAGTGCTAGAGACACACTCTGGGCCACTCAGAAACACTTGTCCTGGGCAGCCCGGGTGGCTCAGTGGTTTAGCGCCGCCTTCGGCCCAGGGTGTGATCCTGGAGTCCCATGTCGGCTCCCTGCATGGAGCCTGATTCTCCCTCTGCCTGTGTTTCTGCCTCTCTCTCTGTGTCTCTTATGAATAAATAAATAAAATCTTTAAAAAGAAAAGAAAAGGAAAGAAACACTTGTCCTAGAGACCACTCAGGGATGGTGAGGAGTCCAATGCACAGCGTTAGACCAGCCTTAAGCACCAAAGACTCACTTAACTGTAATTTAGTATGTTAGTTAAGCGCAGAATCAGTCCCAGAATCTTAGAACTTCGATAAGGCTCCCAAACTGACACCTGACGTCAGAGCTCAAGGTGAATCTCAATCTCTGAATGGACAAGTCCTGGCAATTCCAGACTTAAATCAGGGCTGGAAACTGACTGGTGGCAGCTGGCAGGGCGGCATCTGACTCTGGGATTTCAGCTCAGGGCATGAGCTCAGGGTCGTGGGATCGAGCCCCACACCAGGCTCAGAGCTCAGCACAGAGTCTGTTTGGGAGTCTCTCCCTCTCCCTCTAAAATAAATCAATCAATCTTAATAAAAACAAGAAACGGGCTTGTCTGTTCACCTAGAAACAAGTAAATACACACGTATCTCTACCGAGACTTTTAACTCCATGCAAAGTTTCCACAAGGCAGGATTTTTCACTTATACCAACGCTTAATCTTTAGAGTGGAGCTTTCTAATTCTAAGAGTATGGAATCTTCACGCCGAGGATGAGAGGCAGGTAGAAACAGGAGCCACTAAGGGAGACCCCAGGGAGCTGGCCACGTTCCCCCCAGCCAGCTTACTAGGGATGTGTGAGCTCTGCGCCCCAGGGCACCTCACCCTGAGTCCCCACCGACTCTCCCAACTGCAGCCACAGTGGCAGTTCGTGGAAGGTCAGCCACAGGCACAGACTGCCGTCCCATCCCTGCCTGCTCACTGCAAGTCAGACTCACTTTTCTCTACAATCTTCAATTTCTGGAAGCTTTCCAGCACCTCCCCATTCAGGATCCGAGGTAAGAAGTCCCGGATCTGCATGACTTCAGTGGTCAGCCGCTCGAGGTCCTTCTTCCGGACTTTAACGAATTCCTCTTTAGTCCCCACGTGCTAAAAGGAGGAGCAGATTTTCCCATTATTACCGTCTTTCCGGACGACTGCTGCCCAAGTCGGCTGGCTTCCTTCCTTGGACACCTCCTGCTCACAAAGCTTTCAGAAGCTCCTCGTTACCCATCCTGCCCTCTGCTCCGCACACTTCAAAGGGGGAGCCAGTGTCTCCCTTCCCATCCACATGCCAGCCCCCCCCCAGCCGAGGCTGAAAATCGGGCAGCTCTCTGGTCCCCCACCCCCGGGGGCTGAGGCCAGCCGGACAAGCTCAGTCCCCCCACCACCAACAACCCCCCCCCCAAGGCCGAGGCCAGCCCCGGCTCCGGACAGGCTCTGGTCCCCCACCCCCACACCCCACCTCCATCCCCCGAGAGAGCCGAGGCCACCAGGGCACTCGTTCCCCCACCCCTGGCGGGGGGCCGAGGCTGATGCTCTGGACACGCTCCGGTCCCACCCCCCACCCCACCCCCACCCCCGGAAACCGAGACCTACACCAGCCGGACACGCTCGGGCCCCCCTCACCCTCACCCCCCCACCCCCGGGCCCAGCTGCCCGGCCCTCTGGGAGCGCCCCCCGCACCTCCGCTGTTCCGTTCATCTTCCCCACCCGCCCAGGCCGTGGGGGGGGCAGGCCGGGTGACCGCCTCCGGCCCTCACCGTGAACCGGACACTGCCCGGCTCCGAGCCCGGGTCCCCCCACCTCCCGGGCCCCCGCACGACGCCCCGGGGCCGCACTGTCCCCGCCACGCCCGCTGCCCCCTCCCGGGCCCCCTGTGCGGGTGGGCGCGGCCCGGACGCTCCGGGGGCACCACGCAGCCAGTCGCCGGGGCCCGGCCTCCCCACTGACCCCGCAGGCCTCCTCGGCGCCGCCCGTCTCGCCCATGGCCGCCCCCGGCTGGTGCGGCCCGGCTCCGTGCGCCCGGCTCCCGGCTCCCGGCTCCCTGCTCCCTGCGGCCCGGCTCCCTGCGGCCCGGCTCCCTGCGGCCCGCTCCGTGCGCCTGCGCGCCGCGCCCTCTGACCCCGCAGGCCCCGCAGGCCCGAAAGCGCGGGAACGCGCAGCAGCGAGGCTCGAACCTCCAGGAGCTGGCGCAGCATCCTCCGCCCGGCGAGCAGCGGTGGGGGCAGCGGTGGGGCTCGGCGAGGTTCCGCGTCGGCTCTGCTGCCTTAACCGGGCTTTTAGACTCGCTGCCTGCAGAGCAGAAGGACAGGGGGATGCAAGGCTGAGCGGCAAGGTAAGCAGTCCCGGGGGCCTTCCCGACCCCGGGGGGCGCTGGGCTAGGGGCGGCGCTCAGCGGAGCCGAGGCTCCTCCGGGGGTCCGCCCGGGATTCGGAGGGCCAGCCCAGCCAGCCGCCTGTAGCCCAGACGACCACCTGCTCGGGAAGATGCCACCTGGTCCATTCACCTGCCCCGCGGGCCGAGCGTGCACCATCGGTGCCACCAGCGCGGTCCAGTGTACTGGGTCCTGCACAACTAAGACCTCGTCTGTTTCTGAGGCCAGCAGGTTGCCAACAACACCCAAGTCCCCCGAATGTTCTCCAGGCAGGAGAGCACACTCGCAAACAACCACTCTAAATCTGTCCCCATGCCAGGACCTGTACCAACCCATTATCCCCTGCATCTGTCTTGTACCTAGCCCCGGCATCCCCTGCACTGGGACCTGACCTCGTCCCTGCCCCTGCCATCCCCTGCACTGGCAATGACCCTGACCCTGCCACCCCTGCACCAGGACCTGACCCTGACCCTGCCATGCCCTGCACTGGCACCTGACCCTGACCCTGCTATCCCCTGACCCAGGACCTGACCCTGACCCCAACCATCCCCTGACCTAGGACCTGACCCTGACCCTGCTGTCCCCTACACCTGACCCTGACCCTGACCCTGCCATGCCCTGCACCGGGACCTGGCCTTGACCCTGCCACCCCTGCGCCAGGACCTGACCCTGACCCTGCCATGCCCTGCACTGGCACCTGACCCTGACCCTGCTATCCCCTGACCCAGGACCTGACCCTGACCCTGCCATCCCCTGCGCCAGGACCTGACCCTGACCCTGCCATGCCCTGCACTGGCACCTGACCCTGACCCTGCCATCCCCTGACCCAGGACCTGACCCTGACCCTGCCACCCCTGCACCAGGACCTGACCCTGACCCTGCCATGCCCTGCACTGGCACCTGACCCTGACCCTGCCATCCCCTGACCCAGGACCTGACCCTGACCCCAACCATCCCCTGACCTAGGACCTGACCCTGGCCCTGCCATCCTCTGCACCGGAACCTGACCCTGACCCTGACCCTGACATGCCCTGCACCGGGACCTGGCCTTGACCCTGCCACCCCTGCGCCAGGACCTGACCCTGACCCTGCCGTCCTCTGCCCCGGGACCTGACCCTGACCCTGACCCTGACCTGCCCTGCACCGGGACCTACCCCTGACCCCAAGCATCCTCTGCACTGGGATCTGCCCCGGGCCCCGACACTGGGGCGCTCGGGGGCGCTGGCTCCGAGGGCAGCAGGGGCTCAGCCCCGGCCCCTCAGGGCGCCCCTAACGGGGCTGTCCCCAGCATCCCGCCCGCAGCCCCCAGCCCCCAGCCCCCAGCCCAGCACGCGGACGCCGAGGCTCGGCGGGTGGCCGCCCGGCGCACGGAGCTCCCGCGGAGCGGGCCTGGAGGCGCGGGGCCTCCTCCAGGCGAGACCCGGCGCTCGCTAACCTCGCCGCCAAACGCCGGCTGCGGCGACGCCCGCCAGCCGAGGCCGAACCGCCGCGGGCCGCCCTCGCCCCCGGGACGCGCTGCGAGCGGCGGCGCCCGGCGCCTCTGTGACGCCATCAGCGCGCGCGCCGCCCCGGCCCCGCCCCGCCGCCTTCTGCGCAGGCGCGGCCCCGAGCTGCTCGGCGGCGGCGGGAGGCTGCGGCGGCGGGCGGCGGGGGATGGTCCAGCGGGCGCGATGGCCCCCGCCATGCAGCCGGCCGAGCTGCAGTTCGCCCAGCGGCTGGCGTCTCACGAGAAGGGCATCCGGGACCGCGCGGTGAAGAAGCTGCGCCAGTACATCAGCGTGAAGACGCAGAGGGAGACAGGTGGGCGCCGGGCGGGCAGCGGCGCACATGGCGGCGGGGGGGGGGGCTGCCCGCGGGGGTTTGCGCCGCGCTCGCCCGGACGAGGGGGCGGGAGGGGGCGGGCGGGCGGACGGACGGACGGACCCGACCTCCGGGGGGCGCCGGGGGGCCGGGGAGCTCGGAGAGGTCCAGAGGGCGGGGAGGGGATGGGGAGCGGGTCCGGGAAGGCCTCTGCGGTGGCGAGCGGAGCGGGAGCGGCTGCGGGTGCAGGAGCGGGAGCGGCTGCGGGTGCGGGAGCGGGTGCGGGGCCGCGCTGCGCTCCAGGCCGTCGGGGCTGCAGCCCGAAGCTCCCGGGCCCCGACATGCGGTGCAGCCCCCGGGGGTGCGGACCACCGCCCACGGCGCAGGCTCTGCGCTGCGCTCGGATTGATTTTGACGTGTTGACTGCTAACACTACTGCCTTGCCAGTCTACTGGACAGAACAGGTATTGGGACACCCCCACCCCCACCCCGGTGGCCCAGGGCGTGACCCCGGGGTCCTGGGATCCAGCCCCGCATGGGCTCCCCCGCAGGGAGCCTGCTTCTCCCTCCACGTCTCTGCCTTTCTCACGAATAAGTAAATAACCTAAAAGAAAGAAAGGACAGGCGTTATCTGTCTCTGTACTGACTTTCTCAGTTCGTTTGGTCTTTGAGGAGAGATGGAAAAGGACCACCCCGGGGGAAAAAGAAAATACAGTTCTGTGGGACGTGCCCCAGAAAGGAGGGAAGACCAGATTTCTGACTTCAGTTCTGCTTAGGGATCTCGCGGAGAGGCGACGTTTATTATCACAGCTTCGGGTCCCCGAGTGCTCGAGTTGCGGGAGCAGACCTGGCTGCTCCCAGCGCAGATAGGATGCACGGACGAGGCGCTTCCACCTGGGTGTCCCTCGTGGGCACCCCAGACTCGAATGCCCCAACGTGATTCATTCTCCTCCTCCCTAAAACCTGTTCTCTCTTGCTTCACTTTTGCCGCCTGTGTTCTCTCATCTTAGGTGCTAGCTCCCGCCATCCCCTCAAAGCCAGGCTGGACGCACCATAATGTCCTGGATGGCTCTTCCCGGTCTTCTCCTCCACCCCTCATCCATGGTCTCTTGCTGCTTCTGCCTGTTTCATCTGCTGAGTTACTCTGCCCTCACCGTTTATCTCATCTAGACTCTGAACTTGCTTATTTCCTAGCCAATCTCTTTAAGTCCATTTGACCCTCTATTGAACCTCTCGTCCACAAACCAGCCCGGGTCATTTTCTAAAAACGGTTCTGATCACGTCACCACCTTCTTGGATTTCCAGGTCTGCAGGCAATGGTCTGTCCTCCCTTCTCTTGCCACTTCGGCCCCTACGTGATGCTTTGTGCTGACTCTTGGTATACATGCATCGTTTCTCTCCTCTCCGCCTTTGCTTCTCTTGCGCACTCCTAGCATTCAGTTCAACATCACTTCCTCCAAAGTGCCTTCCCTACCATCTCACACCACCCCTCCAGGATTCCAAAATATCCAGTGTGTGTCTGTCATGGCACTTAGCTGTGTGGCTTCTTCGTTCTCTGTTACTGTATCACTCTTCCCCAAACAGTGTAAACTTCCGTCTGTCTGCTTAGCTGGAAGTGGGAGCACATCCAGGCATACCGGGCTTGCCTCCACACAAGAACACAAGAAAGGCCAGATGCAGTACATATGGGCTGAAATGGCCAAACAGAGCTTGATGAGCGGGCCCAGGATCTGCAGGGACATGGGCATGAGGCCACTGGGTCTGCACCAGTGCCCCCAGGTCCTGTTTGGTCAGTGCCCATCATGCCAAGAGAGACTATCTTGTTCACCACCACGCCCACGTTGCGTAGAGTATGCTGGGCCTCTGAAGAAGGAACTGCATGGTGAATGTCACAGACGGTGACAGGGAGGTATAATAAGCCGGGCTTCTGCCGCCACTGTCCCCCGTGGACCTGAAATGCAAGTTGGGGAGTAACTTGACCTGACGTGTGTGTCTCCTTGACAGGCTCACGGTTTGTTGTGTTTTGTTTCGTGTGTAGTAAAGGAAATCTGAAATCTTAGTCTTACTGGTATGAAGAACTGCCCACCAGCAACATAAATAGTTTTGTGGGGGTTTGTTTTTTTGTTTTAAGTGATCTTGGGGCACATGGGTGACTCTATCGGTTGAGTGTCTGACTCTTGATCTCCCCTCAGGTCTCAAACTTAGAGTCATGAGTTCAAGCCCCACCCTGGGCTCCACACTAGGCATGGAGCTTACTTAATAAAAAATTTAGGGACGCCTGGGTGGCTCAGCGGTTGAGCGTTTGCCTTGGGCTCAGGGCATGATCCCAGGATCTGGGTTCAAGTCTCACATCAGGCTCCCTGCATGGAGCCTGCTTCTCCCTCTGCCTATATCTCTGTCTCTCTCTCTGTCTGTTTCTATGAATAAATAAATAAAATCTTTAAAAAAAATTAAAAAAAATAATCTCTACGACCAACATGGGGCTGGAACTCACGATCCCAAGATCAGGAGGCAGATGCTCCACTGACTGGGGCAGCCAGGAACCCCAGAAGCTTTGTAAACAAATTGGGAACTTTTGTAGTGCTTAAAGCAGCTAAATGATGCTCTGGGGTGTTGTAACTTCACACAGAGCACGTACAGAATGATCGCTATCTATGGTTTTACCCATGAGAGCTCATTTGTACCGTTCATTCACGTCTTCAGCAAACACAGAGCACCTACTGTGTGCTCTTACTATTGTTGGCACTGAGAATAATAGAGCAGGGAATGAAAAACAGACACACACACACCCCCCCCGGCTTTATTGATTCTGCAACTGTAAACATGTAACATCTGCAGAAACTGGGATGGATCTTAAAATCAACCTTGTGCCCTCTTGCTCTCATTTGGTGGCACGTAGAGAACCGTACATCTTACGGCTGATGGGGCTTCAGATTCAGTATTGGAGGAAGTATTTCTTCATACTAACAGGCTTAGGGGTCCTGGCCCCTTGTAGGTAGAATAGATGAGAGCTGCAGGTGTTTTGACTGACCAGGTGTGGACTCACCCCAACCTAAAATGCTCCTGAGCTCATTTCATCCCGAGAGTAGCGGTCAGGGTTTTCTCATTTCACAGTTTGTTGAAATTTACTCTGCCCATGTCTCACTTCATGTTCGCCTCATTTGCTGTGAAATAACTAAACCTATATTGTTGCCAGAAACCTGGTGGCATTGGTTTAGGAAGTCAACCCCAAGAAGACAGAAAAGCCCCTGAGGGCTGAACCTGCTTCAGATACATCCTTCACCCTCAGAGTGAGAGGAAATTAAATGAGCATTTCTCTGTTTCGCTTTAAAGCCTTCAAAAATGGGTACGTTAGGCCCCCAGTGATGGAATGAGTAAGTCATGGGATGAAAGGTACAGTCGTGTAGAGAATATAGGCCATGGTAGTGTAACAGTGTCGTGTGGGTGACACATGGTAGCTCCACTTGTGGTGAGCACCTGACACTGATGTAACACTGAGTGTCGGCTGTAAGTCAATTTACAAAAAATGGGGGGTGCCTGGGGCTGTCAGTGGAGCCAGGGATTCGATCCTGGGGTAGTGAGTTTGAGCCCCATGAGGGTAGAAAGTACTTAATAAAAGTTCTAAATTTATTTTTTTAAGTCTTAAATAAAAACTAAATTCCTGGGCAAAAACAAGTGATTTTTATACATATATTGAAAATAAGTGTTTTAAAAGGGGAGAGAGCTTCAGCAGCCTGTGGGTGGAGAACACAAGACAATCGTATTACCTACCAATAGCACTGAAAAGCGCTTTACTCTTACAAAGTGCTTCTCGTACATGCCTTTAATTTTGACTGTGACCCTAAACCGTACACATATCATAGGTGAGAGAACAGGGCCAGGGGCTAGCTGATGGTTTTCTACATAGCACGGCTAACAAGTAGCGAGCTGGGGCCTGGCCATGGGTTTGTGTCCTCTGCACTCTGCTGCCTCGCTTAGGAAGAAGCAATCTGTTTTCACACCTGACCCCCTTTCCTGCGCACTGCCTAGGAGCTACTGTCACCCTGTGACTGTTGAAATCCATAGTTTTCCATTACATAAACCTCTCTAGCATACATATCCTTTGCACCTTTGCCCATTACAGGTGTGGGGTAACCACAGATACTCGGTATGTCACAGTATCACTTAGAGTTGGCGTGACACACTAGTGCTCTTAGAACCATCTGGAAATATACGCTGTGCTGCTTTTAAGTGAAAAGTGCCAGAACGTGGAATGTGTAGAACCCACGACGCTATCTAGGTTACACACACACAGCTAATGTGTCTGTGTGTGTCTGTACCATATGTAAGCATTATGTCAAAGCACAGGACAGATCTGGAAAGATGCCCAAGTGCCCCTAAGCCAGACCAGTTTGTTGTGTTTTGTTTTGTTTTTTTTAGATTTTATTTATTTATTCATGAGACACACACGGAGAGAGAGGCAGAGACACAGGCAGAGGGAGAAGCAGGCCCCATGCAGGGAGCCCAACGTGGGACTCGATCCCGGGATTCCAGGATCACACCCTGGGCTGAAGGCGGTGCTAAACCGCTGAGCCACCCAGGCTGCCCAGCCAGACCAGTTTTTTTTTGTTTTTTGTTTTTTTTTCAAATTTTTATTTATTTATGATAGTCACACAGAGAGAGAGAGAGAGGCAGAGACACAGGCAGAGGGAGAAGCAGGCTCCATGCACCGGGAGCCCGACGTGGGATTCGATCCCGGGTCTCCAGGATCGCGCCCTGGGCCAAAGGCAGGCGCCAAACCGCTGCACCACCCAGGGTTCCCCCAGACCAGTTTTAAGGGGGAAAACCAAAGCACAGCTTCATGAAGGAGCTCAGCTGATGGCACCAAACTTTTTCTCCATGGCAAACCTGGCTCCTCTAGATGGGCTCCCTTCTCACACAGGCTCCCCAGCAGCTGGTGAGGTGGCCGAGTGCAGGTGCACACTACGTCCTCTTCAAGCCTGCTGGCGAGAGCAAGAGCCTCTGAGTTGGGGTCATCTGTCCAGCCTTGCAGCAGCCCTGTAGCTGAGGGAATTCATGCGTATTCGACATAAGCGCAGCTTGCTGGCTCCCCTTTCTCTGGGCCGAGCCCCACGCAGACCACTGTCTCCCTCCCCGAGCCCTGCCTGGAAGGGGGGAGCGCTGGAGGGGGCCGCAGACCCCGGGACTGCCCAGCTCCAGGCCTTAACACAGGAAACAGCGTCATCCAATCCTGTTTGCTGTTAAGTTGGCCGGCGTTCTGGTTTTCTAGTTTCATTATGAAGAGCTTTCTACACAAACAGAAGAACGAAAACGGCCCTTGGTAACACCTTAGTGACCTTGTGCAGTACTTTTTACCTTTCAGATAAATAGAGTACTCAGTACTCCGCTTCAGGACCAGTTAGTACCTGCCTGGTCTGTCCCATCTGTCCACATCCACCTCCCACTGACATCTCCACGCACCTCATTATGGAGCTCCAGAAGACAGGCTCTTTTTAACATCACCACAGTACCATTATCGTACCTTTTTTTAAAGTTGCTTCATGTGAAATAACTAATCCGTTGAGTTTTCCCATCATTTTGTGAATTTGTCTGTGACACATCAGAATCCAAGCAAGAGGCAGCCGTTGCATTCAGTTGGTCTGGCTGCCGTTCCTATCTTTTCCCTTTGCTGTTTACTTGTTGCTGGAACGGGCCATTTGCCCTGGTGACTGTATCCCGTGGTCTCACCTGACATATTCCTCTGTCCCCTGTGTTTCCCCACAAACTGGTTAATAGTCAGATTTGACGTGTCAGTTGGTTTTGGTTTTTGTAAGAATACTTAGCAGGTGGTGCTGTGGTCTTCCGATTGATAGGTGACTCTGCGAGCTAAGGTGGATCAGTAGGTTCGGGTGTTACCGACATCTGATTTATCCATTCTAAGTTCCCCCCGTATATTTTTCATCTGATGTTTTCCCAGCCAGCCAAGGGTGATCCTTGCCCTGCCCACTAATTCAGTAGTCTTATTTTTTTTAAGATTTTATTTATTCATGAGAGCCACACAGACACAGGCAGAGGGAAAAGCAGACTCCTCTCAGGGAGCCTGATGCTGGACTCGATTCTGGGACCGGGATCGTGCTCAGAGCCGAAGGCAGATGCTCAACCACTGAGCCACCCAGGCGTCCCTAATTCTTCATTAGTCTTAGCATGATTGAATATAAACACAGGTCACTTTGACAAAGTTATTGTGGTCCTGATTGCAGTTGTCTCAGCTCCAGGGAAATTTATCACTCACTGTAGCTGTGCTAGCAATAGCTAGGCCCCCAAGGTGTGGCTTATAACAAGGTGCCCGAGGGTCGGGGGAGCCAGTTGCCATGCCATGAGGTTTGCCCGACTCTTAAAGGAAATGTATTTTAATAAATTTTACTCTTTAGCATACTGGTTTTAAGTAGAAACTAACAATCAAAATGCACCGTAATAAAATTGTTGATATTTAATATAAGGTCTTTGGTAACTTGGAAGTCAATACCTATATACCTCTAAAGGTTCACTCTCACTCTGAATACACTAAACTTCAATACATCAAAAAGGATCTGTTTGCCACCTTTTAATTATTTTTGGTATATTGAAATTACATTGATGCCCAGTGTATACGTACTTGTATGCATTCACCTAGTTTGTCCTTCTTTGATATTCCAAACGATTTTTCCTAGTACCCCCTAATGAAGTATTAACACAGACCATTTGTAACATGCACCAAGACTCAAGGGTTGTTTGTTCTCCATCGACTTGGAAACTCCAAGAATGTATACTCACCTGGCTTTTGAGATCCCATATGTTACTCAGCAATTATGACATCTGGGGTCTGCCCAGGAGCTAAAAGGCTGTGTATGACTTGTGGCTTAGTCGGAGGTAGTACAGGGCTTAAAAAGGAGTCCAAACGAGGCTAACCAAGGTGATGTCACTTAAAACAAAGCTAATGTTGCCCAGGAAATGAAAACTATAACCAGGAGGGAAAGAAATCCAGATATAGCCAAGTTTGACTTCTTGCCAGGATCTTTAAAACAATATCTTTGCAAGGGCACCTGGGTGGCTCAGTTAGTTAAGCATCTGCTCAGGCTGTGATCTCAGGGTCCTGGGATCAAGCCCTGCATCAGGCTCCCTGCTCAGTGGGGAGTCTGCTTCTCCCTCTGTCCTTCCCCCTGGCTCATGCTCTCTCTGTCGCACACTCTTTTTCTCAAATAAATAAAATCTCTAAAAAGCTGTGGGAGGTTATCTTTGTAAAAATATCTCAAAGCTCTGCCAGTTTCCCCAGGGCCAGTTGTATGGGACTTAAGCAAATCCTGTATCTTTTGTAGGAGTTGCAATTTCATTTTGTAAGAATAATGCAAATGTTGGTATGCAGAGTGATATGCTAGATTTGGCAGAGAGGAGCACACAGAGGGAGCTATTTTTATAAATGACTACCTCATTAATAATTTTGTAATGACATGTACTTCCTTACACTCCTCAGATGGTAAGGACACACCACCACTACCACCTGCCCCATAGATGATAAAACTACGTGATCTATATGTGTTTATTTTGTACCACCAAGGAAGTGTATGCTTCAAATTAAAAAAAAAAAAAGTGGGTGAGAGAATGAAGATGTTTGTGGTGTTGTTCCTGTCACGTGGTAGTTCTAGACCCTGCGACAGGATATGTGAGGACTCTAAAGTAAGATGTCTGTGCTGTTTTGTCCTCTAGGAGGTTTCAGTCAAGAAGAACTTCTAAAAATATGGAAAGGGCTCTTCTACTGCATGTGGGTGCAGGACGAACCCCTCCTACAGGTAACATACAGTTCCCTTTGTCAGACGACTGGTGCTTTGGCCCAGATGGATAAAAAGGGCTTGCTCGTTTTATGTGTCTGTCTCCTGTGCACGTAAAGAAATTGAAGTCGCTGCTCAGGGCTCAGTTGCCCGCCTCTTGTCCATCAGAAAGGGATATACAGTGGCCAAGCAGAGAAGTTATCTTTTCAGATAACGAAGAAGAGGCATAAAATAGAAGTTTCTTGTTTCTCTGTCATATTTTCATAGGTTGGTTCCGTGGAAGGTTTTACATATTTTGAAGCTTCTGTTTAGTATGTTATTATTTGTGGTCAGTAATGTCATGGCTCTAGTCAAAGAGCCTGTGAGCACCGGGCTCCGAGCCTACCTCTGGCATGATCTGAACGGGTGCCGTGACTGGGCAGTCACCCTGCTGAGGGTCGGGAGCCTAGTAGAGCAAGCAGTGGACCTGCCTCTGACAACCTCTACCCTTAGAGTCAATGGGAGACTTGGCACAGATGTGCATGTGCTTCTAGACCCATCTGCCGAGCATGCTGAACCCCACCACCAAAACAATTTAAGAAAATGACTTTCGCTGTCTACAGAGTTTTGTTCTAGTGCATGAAAGCAAACCTGCCAATGTCGAAGTGGAGAGTAAGCCTTGAGGAACGCTATTTGAAGCCCTTCGATACGTAAAAGATTATAGATTTTACTTGTCTGGATTTTGGTGTGCAACTTTACCACTTTCCCCAAGCCATGTAATAGCCTGCTTTGATTTATTGCTTTTACTTCACTGAACATATTTTGAGTAGGACAGCAGGGCAAAATATTTTTAAGTTACATTCAAAAGTAACAAACCAAACGACAGCTTTAGTGGAGGAAGAAAACAGATGAACAGGAGCATCATTTTCATTTAAAATGGGTGAGGAAGACGTGAGCCCAGGTAAAGTAAATGCAAGTCATACCAAGGATGGCTGTTCTTTTTTTATGTCACTTGTGAACAGGATTCTATTGACACTTCCCAGGGCAGGTCTCTTCTTAGACCCAGACCACCAAATTCTCCCCACCAGTGATCTTGCTGCATTGTAGCAGGACTTATTCTTCACATGGCCCTTTTGCCCTGGACAGAGCCTGGATGGGTGCCATTGACCTTCGCTTCTGGCCCACCCCCTGCACACACACCCCCCATCGCAGCCTGGCTCCAAGCGAGTGAGCCTAGGATGGGACTTTCTGGTTCCACACACACCCCTGAGGAGTGACAGTCCCCACATCTAACCACCAGGGATCCCCTTGCATCTGTATGCCAGAATTTGGTGGCTTAGGGTAGGATGTCCACGTCAGTTACGTTTTTTTTTTCCAGCTATGTACTTTTAAAGCCAAGAATTGACCGTTTATTTCTGTAGGTCATTTGAACTGAAACTAGAGATACTATCTTAAACCTACAGCGTGATCCTCGGAGGCATTATCACATTGGCACAATAGTCCACTGAGATTGGGAGTTTCAGCATTTGCTAAAATCTAAACAGTGATGTAACAAGAGGCCCAGACCCCAGCAGATGCTGTGACGTCCAGTGCTGCCGCATAATAACCCTGCTGTCTCTCCCCGACCCCACCTTTGCAGGAGGAGCTAGCGAACACTATTTCCCAACTCGTCCACGTTGTTAACAACTCAGAGGCCCGTAAGTCCTGATGTTTTCATAACTTTCAGAACTTCCTCATTCATCAGCTTGGGTAACTTGCATAGGAAACTAGGCAATATTGTTTGTTCTTCCTTCAGAGTTTCCTCTTTCCAGGGGGCTTGTTGAACTTGTGCCCAGGGCTGCCAGGGTGTAGATGTCGGGCGACAGACCTTCCCTGTGAGAAAGCCCTGAAGAGCTTAGATGTTGACCCCAAAAGAGGGCCAATGAAAGAGGCATATTGTGCAGTATTGTGTGACCTCTGATAGATTTCAAAAATAAATGGATATATATATGTATACATTTTTTAAAGAAATGAAAATCTCCTGAGTCTCCACATTCTGAGTTGCTTTAATAAAACTCAGAGGTGGGACGCCTGGGTGGCTCAGTGGTTGGGCATCTGCCTTCAGCCCAGGGTGTGATGCTGGAGTCCTGGAATCGAGTCCCATATTGGGCTTCTTGCATGGAGCCTGTTTCTCCTGTCTCTGCCTCTCTGTGTCTCTCATGAGTAAATAAATCATTTTTAAAAATAAAAATAAAACTCAGAGGCTGGGCATGCATATGCCACTGTTTGCTGTCACCTCTGGGTACCAGGACATCCTGAAGACTGGAGCCACATAAGGGCATCACTGGTAGTAAGCCATAAAGTAAGCCAAAAAACAAAGGGAGAAAATGAATTATTTCTGAGACATTCAGGTTTTGATTGTGCTGACAAAGGAAAAAAAAGACAGCAGATTTGGTTGGATTTGCTTGGCGCTCTTCGGAGCAGAGCCATCCCACTGGCCTTCGAAACCCCAGTGGCTCTGTGGTTCAGCCGGGTCCCAGCTGACCCATAATGAGCAGAATTCTACCCATGGAATATTATCTAGGTTTTCAGATATCAAGAAAGAATTGTGCAAAAAGAAGTAAAACCAAAAAATCCAACAGTTATTTTTGGATGGAAAAGTGGTAGATTCGTGGCTCAGAAGAGAAAAATGGAATGTTTTATTAGAGCTCAACCAGCTGACATGGAACATGAAACAAAAAGCTGAGTTTCTATGCGGATCATCCAAGTGTTCATCAAAATTAATGGCTTTGGATTGATTGTTAGGTGTAGGTGGGCGGAAAGGGCCCATGGATGTGGCTCAGAGAATTTTTGATTTTAATAGAAACAAGGCTTTGCAGTGGATAAAGAAAAATGCTTCATAGAGCATTACAGTTGAATATCAAGATATTATCAGCCTTCCTGTTATAATAGGCTTTTGTGGGAATGGAAAATAAATTACTGAGCATATTTAATTATGGACCAAATTTTCTAGCTGCCAAAAAATTCTTGGAAAAAAGTAAACAATAATCCTAGTTTGTTTCCCTTTGTTACTTTCTTGCTTTATGGCAATATGTGAATCTGAAAACCAAGTATTCAAAAGCTTTTGTTCACTGCAGAACACCTGTTCATTCAAACCTTTTGGCAAACAATGAATCGAGAGTGGAAGGGGATAGACCGGCTGCGCCTGGGCAAATATTATATGGTAAGATCTGAAGGCCCTTCCCCCAGTGTGCTTTCGAAGCCTGTAAAGGAAGGATGTTGAGCTTCTTGAGAGCAGTGGGAGGGCTTATCTGTGAAGCAGAGCAAGCCCCAGGCTTAGTGTGGCAAGAGGTAGCGGGATCACGGGACGGTGTTCGACTAGGTCTCGCAGGCCGCTCTGTTTTCTCTTTCAGCTGCTGGGGGTGAGTCTGGGGATCCTTAGTTAACACTTCCTGGTGAAAAGTTCAATGAGATGACTGTGACTGTGTTTTCACTTTGGAGACGCAGGCTGTAACCAATTTCGTTGGTCTCTTCACTCTGCTGACTGACCGGCATTTCTTACTTTCCCTTTGGTAACAAAAGTTGTCTATCTTTAGCTGATCCGCCTGGTCCTGAGGCAGTCCTTTGAAGTTCTCAAGCGACATGGCTGGGAAGAAAGGTTGGTAAAGTATTGGGGTAAGCATTTGGTGGCTTTAAAATGTTGAAAGGGATAGTGTGACTTTCAAGCGTTCCAGTTAGCGAGCTAGTAGGAGTGGCGTGATTTCTGCCTTCCCCTCCGTCGACTGAGACGCAGAACCTCCTTAGGCGTGAAGAACACGAAGCCCAGGAGAGGCTCCTGAGGGCGTGGGGGCACATGCGCGTTTCTACCGATTCCAGGGATTGCTTTTCCCTCATAGCACGTTCTCAGCCTTGCACTGTTTGTTACGCATTGTAGCACAAGAACAGACGTGACTGTTTTCTTTGGGGGAAGAGGGAAGAGCTGGCATGCTGCAGTTAATAGGACCGCGTGTGTTGTTTTCTTCAGCCGAATCAAGCTCTTCCTGGATGTCTTGATGAAAGAAATCCTGCATCCTGAGAGCCAGTCTCCTAATGGAGTGAAGTTCCACTTCATTGATATTTATCTGGATGAACTATCCAAAGTGGGAGGGAAAGAGGTAAGAAGCAGTGAGACATCAGGCCCGGGGTGTAATGAGACCACAGCGGACCTGACCGGGGACTCTGGTTCTCCGCATGTTCCTGGAGCTGGGGAGAAAACGCTGTGGTCAGCACCGGCCTTACCAGCAACAGGAGCAACATAAATTGGCTCACCCTGTCTTTTGACAAATCCTTCCCCATCTGGGAATGTGTCCTAAGCAGCTAATAGGACACGTGAACAAAGATTGTGAGCTAAGGATGTTCTTGAAGTCCTGCTTATAAAACAATTGAAAGCAACTGACACAGTCCAATAGTTAACACAAGGACACGCTCACCATAATGATTTTTTGTTATTTCATCTTACAGTTTCTGACAATATCTCTGTCGATTGAACCTGTCTCTAGATCAGGGAATGCAGAACAGCATGGGTTAGTGGGGTGGTTTTCTCTGGTCATTGCACTTTGATGCCCATGTGGCTGGAAGATGGCCATGAGCTGGCTCCGAGCATCTGGGCAGTTCACGCAGAGTGCGTTTTCAGCATTGACAAAGGTGTTTCCCTGATCTAACCCTATGTGAAAAATGTGAACGGCTCCTTTTTCTAGGACATACAAAAAAATTTTGTTTTGTTCCTAAATTTCAGCTTTTGGCAGATCAGAATCTCCAATTTATTGATCCATTCTGCAAAATTGCTGCCAAAACTAAGGAGTAAGTGAATCCCATGCTTGTTTTTCTCTACTTCATTTGGTCCTTAATTGTGGGTACTGGTGTTAAATTGTTGAGAGGCTTGATGCAAGACACCTGTGATAGTTTAGCCAAACCCCAGAACAGCTGAACTTTGAATTTCTGTTAGCAAGACTTGTGATGCTTTGAGTCCTACCTGTGCTCTGCTGGCTTGACCACAGACCTTCAGGAGACACACCCCCCCCACAGTCGCAGTTCTGTCTGCCTTCAGCACGTGGCGCTCCACTGGCTCTGCACAGCCACAGCCGGCTGGCGTGGGAGTGTGGTCAGGAGAGCCAACACTGTGGGCCGGGCAATGGGTCACATTGGGCCCTGGGGAGGCTAGAGTGGGCCGTGCACCATGTGCCCCATCACCTCTGCTAAATGACCAGGTCTTCTGTTGTCATCACCTTCTCTCTGCTGTACTTCTACCCCCAGCCAGACATTGGTACAGACTATAGCTAGGGGTGTGCTGGAAGTCATCGTAGACCAGTCTCCTTTCGGACCGGAAGAGACCCTCGAGGAACAGAAAGCCCAAGGGGAGGAGAACGAGTTCTCCGAAGATGAGATGCCTGAAAACGAGGTGGCATGGAGAAAACCAGTCAGTAAAAAGAAGCCTGGTAAGAGGATTCCCTTGAACAGTCTGTCTTTTTAGATAAAATTCTCCTCAGGTGAACACTTTAGTACATACATTGGAGTCTCACTGAGATAACCTAAGACCTCATCAAAGGGAGCCCTGCCATGAGCTCCCCGAGAAGGGAAGCCAAGGGGCGCTGACACACGGGAGCCCTCCGCGGCGTGCATGTGCTGCCTCCCAGGGTCACGGGAGTCCCTCTAGGGTTTCACTTTACCATTGCTCTTGCCTTGGCTTTTGTTTATTTTTGTTGTTTGGATTTTTGATGTATTTAAACATCCTGATGTGGACTTGTATCTCCAAGAGGGTCCTTGGTGCTCACGTGGCGAACACACGCTTATTTCCATAGCGCTGCCTCCTGATCTCTGGGTCCCTCTTTGGGTAACACCCGCTGTGGGCTGCGATGGCCGGGGCCAGTCTTAGCCCGCAGGGACTGCATGTGGAGCCCACATTTCCAGTTGCAGACCCCTCCCACTCCAGCAGTGGTTTACAGCATTTCAGGGCTCAGCATTAGGTAAACGTTCAGGTCCGGGTGTGCGCATGCTTTTAAAATGTCACACAGACGTTAAAAAGCAAAGATTTCAAAAGTTAGTGGCCAGAGGAAATTTAATTAAACATTTTTTTATAACAAGACCCAAAAGTCTATGGAGCCTGGTTTGGTATGTGCCTTCAAAAATCTGGAAGGATATCAAAATGTTAATAGTTGGCTGCATGAAGCAGAGTTAATGGGTGACTTCTGCTTTGTACTTCTGTCCTAAATTTTCTACAGCAATCATGTGTTATTCCTTAATTGGAAAAATAATTCTTTTCAAAAGAAGAAAATCTTTGATCTTAAATTCAGTGTAGATGAATTAACCAGCTGCCCTTGAGCAGGTTTCATGCAGTCGTGGGGGCCGTCCCCGCTCCCTCCTGCGCGCCCGGCCTTTGTCTCAACCAGCCACCCTCTCCCAGCTCCTTTTGTCGTGCTTGTGGCCCTGGACCCGCACATGCATGCAGGGCTCTGCTGCGTCTTCTCGAGGCTGTGCCCAGAGGCCCCACCACTAACAAGCAGATAAAATTTGAAAAGTTGTGAGTTTTCCTTGGTAGTTTTATCTGCTTCTTCATGGGCATTAGTGCTCTTTGAATTATTTTCTAAGTGTTAATAGTTGCATTAGCATTAACTTGTGTCTGCTGCGGCAGCCCCCTGAGACGTGAGTGTGTTATCTGCATAGATTTCTACCCCCGGCCTCAAGTTTTCCTGAAACCGGGGACAGACTCCTGAGTGAGCTCTGCTCCGCTCTCCCGGCCTCCAGCCCAGGGCCTCCCGTCCCCCGCCGCCAGTGTTAACGGAAGGCAAAGCTCGCCGGAGGGCGCTGAGGGCAGCAGAGGTCTTGTCTGTGATGCAATTAAAAGGCAAAATGTGTGATTTCTGTGGGATTTATTTTAACAAAACTGCTTTGGAAGATGACAAATGTATTTGCAGGGGTTTTCTGTTTGAAGAGACACTGAGACAGTGGCTCCTCTGGAAGTAGTGACTGTGTTTAAAGAGCTCTGTCTCTGGGTGTGTTTTGATAGCACTGGGCAAGCAGCACTGCAGAGAGGACGGGGTCCACGGCGACGGGGAGAGAGGCGGTGGGCGCCTGGAGGACGCTGGGCCCCTGCTCCAGGTTGGTAGAACAGACTGGCTGTGGAGTAGGCCTGGCTAAGTGGGAATTAGGGTCAGAGTGCGTTATCCCCAGGCCCGCGGCTCCCGTCGTCTTTAATCCCTTTGCTCGCTGACGTCACCTTCCTTACGATGAGCTTACTGGAGGCACATTTAAACGTGACAGAGAAAAGAAAAAAAAAAAAAAAAACGTGACAGAGTTATGAAAGCTGTCAGTCTTCATCCCAGCGTGCGCTGTTAGGATCCATGCGCTCCCTACGACAAAGGCAGCTCAGCGCTTTTCCAGTAAAGGTGACTGTGTTACCAAGCACAGGTCGGCTTCTAGATCACACTTCCAGAGAGCCACACCCAGGCCAACTCTGTGCTGTGTTCTACCACAGTTTTTCTTTAAAGAAAGAATAAACAGGATGGATGAAGAATAGCATCCCCCAAGAACAAATAGAACAGGCTTCTCAGAGATCGCACTGAACCTTTGGTCGCTGAGTCTCAGCACTCCCTTGTTCCACCGGCCTGCTGCCGAATGCGCCTGGGAGCCCACACCGCTGGTTGCCGTCACCTGTGGAAGTGACTTTCTAAGTCAGTGTGGCTTGGCTGCGGGCTTACGTTTTGTTGTTCTCACGCAGTTCGACTACAAGGCTGTTGCGGACCGGCTCCTGGAGATCACCAACAGGAAAAACATCCCACCCTTCAACAGGAAGCGTCTCTCCAAACTCATCAAAAAGTAAGTGGCTGTGGGCGCAGTCTGTGGACTCTCGCAGTGGAGGCTGTGTCCCCGGCCCTCATCACGTCTAGCCATAGCCTGGGCGTGCACACAGCAGCAGGAAAGTTTCGTGGAACAGCTGCTCCCCTACCCACACGTGTATGCTTCACATGCCCCTAAGAGTTCAACTCTGGCCACCACGTCCTCGTGGGGCAGCAGCAGCACATCAGTAACGGCCGTTCGTACCGCCAGCGATTGCCGCGTAAGGGTGCCACTGAGTGGTGTCGGCTCCCTCACCTCCCACTGTGGTCACGCCCGTGCCGGTCTGCCACACCAGTCATTGAGTGCAGAGCACCCTGGCTTCTCGTGGTTGGTGACCAGAAACTGAACACCCACTGTGTTCAGTGTCAAGTGTCCGAGCACTTGACATAAGTTAGTTCCTGTGAGGAGAAGCCCTGCAAGGCTTTTCTAATGTCCCACCTCACTGATGGCTCAGCCAGGGCACGAGGCTTGCCCGAGGTCCCTGCTGGCAGGTGACAGAGCTGAACTGGACCTTCTGTTGGCTCCCCTGGTGCTCTGCCCCCCCACCCAGCACTGGTGCTTCTCCACCAGGTGAGCAGAGAGGACAGTGGGACATAAGCAGAGACATGGGCTGCTTTGGCCTTGAGAAAAGTTTTAATTTCTTCTGTTACACATGAACGAACCACAGTGGACTCTCTAGATCACCACGTCCCACGTCCTCGAGGGCAATGCGTCCTTCACATCACACCACCGTTAGCCTCTCCTCCTAGAAGGAAAAGAAAGTGAACACACACCCAAGTAGCACATCTGAAAACTGGTATGTGTGTGTTTACAGAACACAGAAAGAAGAGGTTTTTTCAGGGACTTTTATTCTCTGTTTCAGGTTCCAGGATCTTTCTGAAGGTGAGGGCATCAGGATTACAGCTGGTGATGTTACATGAACATGGCCCAACTGAGGCACTTACAGCAAATACTGACAAACAGGATTAAGAGACATTGGGAACATAAGACAGCCTTTACCTGTGAAGGCCGTCAGCTGGGCAGAGCTTGTGGGAGGCCTCTGCGCCAGGGAAGGGGGTAGACTGGGCTGAGGGGTCATCGTCGGTTTTAGGAAGATACCAGTTTGATTCTTTAGGAAGAAAAGAGTTGACATCTCAGGCTCCCTTTCCTTTGCCGTCATGGTCAGGTGTGCCCCAAGGGAAAAGCTGTTGTCCATAGCCAGGGACATGTGAGCAAGCCAGCACACCCTGCTCCCCATGTACGCCTGTGGGCTGCTGAGCCCCAGGGGGCGTGCTGTCAGGGTGTCCCCCATGGGGTGCAGTTCCTGCATCCACCACAGATTTGGGTTGGGAAGGTAGCGAGGTTGCAGAAGTCAGGGTGGAGAATGCCGGTGTGAGGTGGGGACAGAGTCGTGGCATCTCAGGAAGCTGACTGGATGCGGCTTTGGTGTCCAGCAGGCAGTATATCTCAGCTCAGTTTTGCCGAGGACATTTCTGCTGATGAAGAGGAGCAAACCCTCAACCGAGGAAGACACAAGAAAAAAGGAAATAAACTTTTAGAGAAAACCGAGCTGGAAAAAGAGAGAGGTGAGCCTCCAAGCTCCACGTGGGTGAGGGAGGAGGAGGGCGCCTCTGCACTGCTGGGAGGCTGGGCACAGGGCTTCCGGGGTCAGGGCAGAGCCAGAGCCTGAGCCTCAGCTCGGGTTGCTGAGGAGGAAGGATTCTCACCCGCAGCCTCCCTGTTTCCTCCTGGGGCCACCTTCAGCAGGTGAGGGTGTAGCGGCTGCTACACAGACTGCGCCCTCTGGAGCAAGTGTGGTGTGTCTGCCCTGCAGCTGTGGTTTTCACGGGCCTGGAGATGCATAGTCCTGAGCGTGGCTGTAGTTCCGTCTCTGTGGGAACCGGCATCGGGAGGGTCTGGTCCCAGCTGGGCAGGGAAAGGACGGCACCTGACGACAGAGCCAGCGGTCAGCCCCATGTCAGGCACTCCCTCATGGGCCTGGGTTTCTTTCTAGGAAACAAGTTCTTTCTTACTGAGGAAGAGGAGGGTGAAGCCAGTGTTCAGAAGAGGAAAAGGAAGAAGAAGAAGAAGAACCACCTCCAGCCTGAACATTTAGGGTCGAGCGCTGAAGCCATGCCCCCAGAACAGAATGGAGGTGGCGAGCCAGAGGCCGGTGCGAGCAGAGCCCCGAGGACGCCAGCAGCAGAGCCCAGGCCGGCAGCCACCCCAGGCCCCCAGGAACAGGGCGGCGCGGGGCCCCCCACAGCCCACAGCAGGAAGAAACGGCCCAAGAAGAAGAGCTCCAGGGTCCAGGCCGGGAGCACGGAGTCCACAGCACTGCCGCCCCTGGAGGACGCGGCTCCTGGCGGCCCCTGCAGCGCCCGTGCTCAGGACCTGGCTCCGCGAGCCACCCCCGCCGGCGGGGCCCCGGTCCCGAAGAGGAAGCGGAAACTCGGAGCCCTCCCGGTCAACGGCAGCGGTCCCCCCGCACTGGCCTGGCCCCCGCCTCCGGGCGGGAGGCTGAAGAGAAAGAAGGCGGAGCACGGCAGCCCCGACGTGCACAGCCCGTCCAGTCAGAAAACTGCCATCTTGAAAAAGAGGAAGAAGGTGAAGGAGACGTCTGACTTGGCAGCACGTGGCGCGGTGTTGGAGTCCGAGGCCACGCTCAGGCAGGCTCTGGTAAGCCAGCCCCCTGGGGGGCGGCAGGGCGAGGCCAGAGCTCCAGGCCGAGGGGCGGCCCTGGTTTATAACAGCCTGGACCAGGAGGAAATAAACAGGTGCCTCTTCTTGGGGGCCGGGACTGTCGTCCTGGACCCCCCACCCTGCCAGGCTGCTCCCTGGGGGCTGCAGAGGGCCGGCAGGAAGCCTGGGAGTGTCCCCCAGCTGAGGCCCCCTGCAGTATGCACAGGCAGGCAGGTGTCCCCGTCAGACGCTGCTCTGGTGTTCCTTCATCAATGCGCCCGCGGCCAACCTTTGGCCCTTTGAGGGCCAAATTTCTTCTCCTTTTCGCTTATTTTTTTAAAGAAAAGCTGTCTGTGCTTACACATCTAGAGTCAATTAAGCAAGGAGTGGGCTGTGGATCTGCTTCCCATGTCGCCTGTGGCCCTGTGGCGTGTCTGTACCAGTGTCAGCAAACCGTTCGACTGTGACGTAGAGGCACGCTGGTGGTGAGGGCTGGCCCAGGCAGCCTTCCCTCCTCAGCAGCGGCAGCAGTACTTACAAAACCTCATGACCCCAGGGCGCCCGGTATTTGCTCCCCAGCCCTTCCCCAACGGGCCTGCTGACCACGTCCAGCACCCGCTCGGGCAGACATATGGGTAACGGGCACCCGTGTGCACTCAGCCAAGTGCTCATCCCAAGCTGATGGTGTCTCTGAGTGGTTGAGTCCGCTTGTGACCAGGAAAGGTCTCAGCTGGGGAAGCACCCGGAGCTCTCCCCTGGGCTCCAGGAAGCCTGTTGTAACCTTAGACCTTCCCCGAGCACCTCTGCGGCAGGTACCACTTCCCTTGGGCCTCCACGCCCGTTCATTTGGTGCCCTGTCTTCACTAAGCATCGGGAAATCTCCGCGTGTCATTTCTCAGGCTCAGCAACCTTCCTTGGCGTTGGAACTATTGCTCATAAGCCGCAGGGTCAAGGGAGCTTTTCCTCCCAAAGGGTCTGGTGTCTCTCGCTGGTGGGTGAAGGCGTGTGAGAGAGGCCTCCTGGGTCCACCCCTCGCTCACACCACCCGGGGGGGGGGGGGGAGGGCTCCTGGGGGAAGGCCTCAGCTTCTAGGCCAGGAACGCCAGGACCTTGCAGAATCCAGCCGTGTGACGTTAACTACATCGGGCTTCCAGACCCTGGGACCCCAGAACCAGAGCAGGGGCCTTGCTGGGGGCTGCAGGCAGCTGTAAAACCCCCGGTGAGGGTCCTTTATCTCCCCACAGTGGACCTGCAGGTCCTAAGGGCGTGCTCACTCTCTTGCACCACCAAACTTCTTGGTGGACGATGAGGTCTTTGGTCAGAAATGAGAAAGTGCGTTCAATTATTTAACAAGTGGTCTTTGAAAAGCAGAAATCTTCAGGAGCCCTAGGCTTGAAGATCCATGAAAGTGGTTCTTGTGGCTAAAAAGCTAGGAACCCTGTGGCCCTGTTGGCGTGGTGCCGCGTGCCTGAGGTCTGCGCCCTGCCGTGTCCAGGAGGTGTTTGCAGACCCGGGGGGGGGGGGGTGTCTGAGCCAGAGACGCTGTGGCCCATGGGCCCCACATGGCCTCCCTGCACACACGTGTGACCTCCCCTCTCATCACCCCTCCCTCGTGCAGGGAGACGGGGGCGCCTTAAGCCCCTCGAAGAAGCAGCAGCTGAGGACGGAGAACGACTTTGTGAGGTTCGACACTGCCTTCTTACCAAAGCCGCTGTTCTTCAGAAAAGCCAAGAGCAGCGCCACTGCCACTTCTGCACACCCTGCCCTGCAGGTTCGTGACCCCACCGCCACCCTCCTGACCCCGACCACGCCGCCTGCGTGTGCCAGGCCTCTGCTCCTGCCCGCGGCCTGCAGGTTCCTGTCGAGGGAGCCCTGGTCTGCCGCACTGGGGGCCCCTGGGGCCAGGTGGCTCTGGGGCTCTCGCCGCCTCCTGGTAGCACAGGCTCGTCTCTCGGTGATCTGGGCCGGCCTGAGGGGTTGGTCCGCGGGAATCGAGAGTGCAGCGCGTGATGCCTCATCTTAGTATCCCCGGGGGTGGTCAGGGTGGGGGAAGGAGCAGGCGCTGCCCCGGGCGCCCATGGGGGGTACAGGGTGAGGCGCAGACTGAGGCTGACAGGGCCTGCCGCCAGGAGGGTGCTACTGGGCCACCCTGCCAGGAGGCCACGGGACAGTGGCTGTTTTGAGAAAGGAGGGGGTGCTGCGTAGGTACCTGCTGGAACTAGCAGAGGGACGACTGCTGTGTTAATACACACGCGTGCAGAGTCTCAGACACACTCGCCGATGATGCCACAGACAGATCCGGCTTCTCTTATAAAACGTTTATGGTCTGAAAGCAAGTGGTGCAGGGCAAGGTGACGGGGTTCACATGGAAATGAGGGTGCTTTGTCATATGCAGAGTGCAGCCACATCTGGGAATCTCCCAAATAGGAAACCGCTAATTCTGATGAATTGTTAGATCATCTAGATGAGTGTGTATGGGCACCGCTGGGAAGCGCATGTGCCGCCCTTGAAGCCAGAGCCCGTCCCGGTATGTGGGCCCATCGTTCCGTGCACCCGTAAAACTATAAAGCTCCTGGTGAATGGGAGTCCTAGCGTGGAAATGGCGAGCCTTTTCCTGTTACGTTGGGGGGTTCAGGCATCACGGGGTACCCGGTCTTCCTCCCCAGTCCTAACGGACGGCATGGTCGCTGTCTTATTCCCTCTGTTGTCCTCCCTTTGCAGCGAGACAAGATGCCGTCCAGCTCCAAGAAGGTCACTTTCGGGCTGAACAGAAACATGACCGCGGGTGAGTGTGGGGTCAGCCTCCTGCAGGGCTCCTTCCACGGAGGCGGCTCGCGGGGGACACGGGCCCTGACCCGCTCCAGAGTCAGAAGTCCAGAGCCAAGCTGCCAGTGGGGCATCCAGGGCCGGGTGTGGAGGGGTGTCCTTGGGGCCTCTGGAAGGGGTCTGTCTGGCGGGGGATGCGTTGAAAAGCCGTGTCCTCGAGCCTGGGCACCCAGACCACTGCAGGCCCTCGTGGCCTGGGGACCACTGGCAGCCGAGCTGCATCTGCTAACATTGTGAGCCGCGTACCCAAGAGAAGATGCTTTTAGTATCAGTGCCTTTTGCTTGTTCTGTTTTAACAGAAACCAAGCTTTTTAGAAGGATGTAATGTGTTTAAGATCTGACCTTTCATAGGGCCTACACGTAAACGTACGTGTGAAGGGGGGAGACCGTGGGGGAGCCTGAGGTGCCTCTGGCCTTGCCAGGCCTTGTTTCTGGAGCTGGAGGGAGTGTGGGGAGCAGATCAGCTGGAATGAAAGGCTCTTCCCGCCTGAGCCTCAGGCTCATGCGCATTCCCTCACCCCCCCTGCCCGACGCCCCCTCCTATGCCGTCCGTGGACATTTGTTCATTCGTTCTATGGAGCAGGATAGTGAGTCTGTGACCTCTGGAAGCTCGGGGCCTGCTCTCTGCAGGACCTCGTGACCGCACGGGCCTGGCTGGGCTGCCGGCAGTGGGAACGGGGGACGGCACCGACGGGAGACAGCACTGGGGCGCTGGGCAGGCCAGGAATGCTACTCCGCTAACGCGTGGCCTTGCTTTCATCCGGGGCAGAATTCAAGAAGACAGACAAGAGTATCCTGGTCAGTCCCACGGGCCCCTCCCGAGTGGCCTTCAACCCTGAGCAGAGGCCCCTCCACGGAGTGCTAAAGACGCCCACGAGCTCACCCACCAGCACCCCCCTGGGGACCAAGAAGCTGCTGACCACCACGCCAAAGAGAAGGCCAACCGCTATGGACTTCTTCTAGGATAGTAGCAGGGTCCTTTTAGAGACTGTTTTTGTACAGATATTCTATAAATTATAACTTTAAAAAGGTGGGGCCTTTTTTTATTGTTTTATAAATCCCCATAAATTGTATAAACAAGGTTCTGAGTGGGAGCTGCTGCTGCTCCATCCTTCTGTGGGGGCTGTGGGTGTCTGGCTGAAGGTTTTACAACAGACGCTGTTGGCACATGAGCCCCTCAGGTGTGCGAATGACCTCTGTGACCCCCACCGGGGTGGGAGCCTGGAGGTGCCGTCCCCATCCGCAGACTGCAGAGCTGGGGTGCTCAGGCGCCGTGCCTGCCATGCCGGGTAGCTTTCCGGTGGCCTTCCTCCCCTGTCTGTAGGTGTCCGGCAGGTGCCTGGCAGGTGCCTGTCACCGGGTCAGCAGGAGGCTCGTAGCCTCTCTCCACGGGCCTGCGGCAGGGGCGAGGAGAGAAGAGCCTCCGCCCTCGGGACGCCTCCTTCCTCCCCTGGGCCTTGTTCCCCTCCTTGTGTTCCTACCTCTCAGGCCAGCCCAAAGTGTCTTCCCTCGTGAGCGCCCCTGGCGGCGCTCACCCGGGACTCCGAGCACACTCCTTCCTCCGGGTCCTGTGCTCCGCCTGCCCTTCTGACCTTTCTCCGTAAGCCTTCGAGCCAGCACCCCGGTGACTGGCGTGCCCAAAAGCAGCTTTCCCGACTTAGACTAAAACTCATTTCTTCAGAGGTGTGGCTGCAGTGTCCGAAAACCTGCGTTCCTGCTGGAAGGTGGAAATCAGCCGTTAAGAATTGTTTGTATTTATTTGTTCGTAGCTACCTTTTATCTGAAATGCTGAAGCTTGCACTTAAGGTTCTTATAGACTTCTGTTAATGACAGACGTTGGTGGCAGGTGCTCAGACATGAGCAGGGGAAGCAGGGACAGAGCGGAGGGAAACCGCACCAGCCCTGAGCCCCCGTGATGGACAGGATGCAGATTCCGAAATCAGGTGGTCACCTCTGGAAGGCCCCTGGAGTTTACGGCGCCGTGTTGAGTTTATGAGATAACAAATCGCACACCTAAAGAAGAGGTCTGCGACGTGGGGCTATGGTGTTGGCACGCAGGTGCTCCGTGCTTCTCCAGCCGACCCTCCACTCGGGATCTCAGGCCTCCTGGACGAAGGCTGCCTCTGCCCCATGCAGGGTCCCCAGCGTCTCCCCAAAACCCAGGCAGCCCCCTTGGCTCCTCCCCACGAGAGGGCCCCAGCACTGCCTCAGTGAGACCAGCCAGCGCCTCGTGACAAGGGAGGCCTGCTGGGATCGCGGGGTTGTATTGATTCGACTTTGGTTTCTTAATCACGTCATCAGGGTGGGGCCCTGCGTGCAAATACCGCCCCTGCAGGGTCAGGTGGACCGGCTGGCGATGGAGGCCCCCCCAGAAGGAGGGATGAACCTTGTCCTTTTCCTGCTCTGTAATAAAGTTTTGTCATGATTAGTCCACGAGAAGAGAAATAACTAACCCTGAGCTGTCAAATAGTCATTGTACTGAGAAGTCTTATGTACGGGATGGTTTTGTGGTGCTTGCATGGGGTTTATGTGCTGCATTCCGTAAGATACTTAAATCACGTTCAAAACCAAATCTGATAGTGTGAGAGAAGATGAGATTTGAACATTCAAATATTTTTAACTTTTTGTTTTAAAAAAAAAAAAGTTTCATGATCCTCAGCCAGATTATTTTTGTAACAGTTTTCATTTTAGCTTTAAAGATGGAGCACGTAGTCCAGCGGCGTTAAAGGTGTTTCATCAAGAGGTTCGAGGGCCCGGTGGGTGCGGCCGCCCCCGGGTGCATGCTGGACGCTCTCCACGGAGCACACGCCCGTCCCTGCTCAGAGGCCCCGGAGGAGTGTTAGAGACGCCCCTGCCGCACCGCCGCGCCTCTCGATGCCATCCCTCCCTCCCTCCCTCCCTAAATCTGTCCCAACTTACTCCATTTTGTGGGTAAGTTCAGTGGGTTTACTGTGGCTTAATTTTAATGCCTACATTTTGGCAGCAAAGAGAGGAAAAAAAAACTTTTTCTTAATTCACATTATGTATCCACACAACAAGAATGTGTCACACAAAGAAAATGTATTTAGAATACCAGTTTTCTACTCAATGCATGTTCTTTTCTTCAGCAAAGTTGCCAAGGGGACTTGGAGTCCAAAACTGGAAATAACTCACGTTAATGCTGGTGTTCCTACGGTATTTTGTAAAACGGTCATCTTCCCCTGACCCCACACGCCTGGTTAGTTTTGTACAATTTGGTATCACAGTTTATAAACGTACAATCCTTTCTGACTCCTGTTTACCTGAAAGCACAAAGGAGGGTCCGGGAAACCCGGAGGCGATTAGTGTGGGAAGAACATGACACGGAACCCGTCCTCTGATCTGTTCTCTGAACCGCCCTGGCTCTGCCGGCAGGGACGGTGTGCTCACCACCAGCCTGTACGCGCGCCTGCAGAGTGCCTGTCGCGTCAAAGCCAAGTCCAATAAACCAACCCTGCCTTTGCACTCACGTCTGTACCTGATGTTGGCTGTCCGTGCGCATGGAAATACGCCACTGGGGGACGACGGCGCAGGGAGGCAGAGGGTGGCGGCCGGTGGGCCTGACCCCAGGGCTCTTAGGCCCATTTGCCCCGGAGCCAGCAAGGGGCTGCCAGCCGCCGCTCCCAGGTGGGGGGTGCGGGAGCAGAGGTGCCCTGCTTCTCATGCTGGGGACCAGCGACGGGCTCCGTGGGTGGGCGGGCAGGAGGCGGGCACTGTGCCCTTGACCCTTACCTGCACTGTGTTCCCACACAAACTTCCTCGGCTGTGGTGTGGATCCAGCACCGGTTCCCCAGAGGGCCAGCAACCCACAGAATAACAACTGGAATACCAGCGAGGCCTGTCCCCGCCACGCGCGGTCCTGCCTTCCCCCACGTCTCAGCACCACATGCACGTCCCTCCGTCCGCTTCTGACAGTGGGCAGTTGGGATTCGGGCTCTTGCTGCTGTAAAATGTAGCTCCGGGGTCAACCTGGGGCTTCCATTCTACACCTCGTGAACGTGAACTCCCAGAAGGAGCTCTAAGGGCCCCCTGGCCTGACTGTGCTGCTGCCCGGCTCTAGTTCTCCCTTCGCCCCGGTGGGGCGGCACAGGGCCTCTGCCCACACCCACCGTGCAGGCCTCGGGGAGCAAACCTGTTCCCGGGGGCTCGGGGTCAGGAGTCCCATCACTCAGCCACCACAGGCCGGCAACCACGCACATCAGGTTTGGTTTGGTTTGGTTTTCAAATATTTTATTTATTCATGAAACACCCAGAGGCAGAGGCAGAGGGAGAAGCAGGCTCCCTGCAGGGAGCCCAGTGCAGGACTCGATCCCAGGACCCCAGAGGTCATGCCCTGAGCCAAAGGCAGATGCTCCAACACTGAGCCTCTCAGGCATCCCAGGATCCTTTTATTCTTAAAAAAAAAAAAAATTAAAAATTAGGGCAGCCTGGGTGGCGCAGCAGTTTAGCGCCGCCTTCAGCCCAGGGTGTGATCCTGGAGACCCGGGATCGAGTCCCATGTCAGTCTCCCCGCAGGGAGCCTGCTTCTCCCTCTGCCTGTGTCTCTGCCTCTCTCTCTCCCTCTCTCCCTCTCCTCTCTCTTTCTCCGTGTCTCTATGAATAAAATCCTTTTTAAAAAAATTAAAAATTATACATTTACATCAAAATGTTGACAGTGGGTCCTAGAATCACACCGATTTTTATTTATGAACTTGACTTCTTTCTTAAATTCACAGATCTTACTCCTTAGGACAGTCTTGAGTCTACAGAGCCCCCGAGCAGGTAGTGCAGCGCGCCCACATAGCTTCCCCGCGTGTTGACGACACCTCCCCCGAGGGAGCTACACTGGTCACAACCAAGGAACGGGCGCTGTTTCATCATCGTTAACTGGCGTGCCCCGCCTGCAGCAGGCTGACTCTTGGCGGTGTGCGTTCCCCGGGTTCGGACAGATGGGTGATGACCGGCACCCACCCCCACAGGCTCCTGTAGTTTCGCTCCCTAAACACCCTCAGCGCTCTGCCCCCGGAACCCGGCAACACTAGCTTTTTGTTTGATTGCGTTGCTTGCATAACCCTTTCCAGAACGTCGCATCGACGGAATCCTGCGGCATGCAGCCCCTTCAGATTGGCTTCTCTCACCTCGCGATAGGCATTTACGCTGCCTCCGGGTTTTTTTTTTTTTTTTAACTTTTTTTTCTTTTTAAGATTTTATTTATTTATTCATGAGAGACACAGAAAGAGAGAAAGGGGAGACAGAGACACAGGCAGAGGGAGAAGCAGGCTCCGTGCAGGGAGCCCGACGTGGGACTCGATCCCAGGTCTCCAGGATCACACCCTGGGCTGAAGGCGGCGCTAAACTGCTGCGCCACCCGGGCTGCCCTGCCTCCGTGTGTTTTGATGGCTCATTTATTTCATTGCTTGATAGTCCCCCATTGTCTGGCTGCTGGAGGTCGCCTGCTGGAGGACGTCTCGCTTGCTGCCCTTTGGGGGCAATTATGAACAAAGCTGCAATAACCATCCGTAGGCAGGGGTTTTGTGTGGTCACGGGTTTGCAGCTCATTGGGCGAATACCAAGGAGCGTGATTGCTGGATCCTATGGTACGGCTGTGCTCGGCTGCCGAACAGCGCCAGACCACTCCCGAGGCGCCTGCGCCGCTCTGCGTCCCCACCAGCAGTGAAGGGGAGCTCCTGTCGCTGCACCTCCTCGCCAGCACGTGATGCTGCCAGTGCCCTGGACTTGAGCAGCAGGTGTGTAGTGACATCTCGTTGCTGTTTTAATTTGCATTTCCCTGCCGACATTCGCTGCTGAGAACTTCTCATGGGCTCATCTGTTATCGGCACATCCTGTTTGGTGACGTGTCTGTTCAGAGTTTTTGCCCTTTATTGCGCCTTTTTTTTAAAAGAAGTATAGTTGATACAGGATGTTATAGTTAGTTGCAGGTGCACAGCATAGTGATCTAACGATCCTGTGTAATATGCAGTGTTCACCGCGAGAAGTGTGGTTAGCACCTGTCGGCACACAACGCTAGTACCGTATTATTACTGACTGTGTTCATTTATTGAAAACTGGGAGTTTGGGCTTCTGCATCCCCCTCTCCTGGCAACTCTCTGTGTGATCACTGTATTTATGAGTCTGTTTCTGGTTTGTTTGTGCATTTGTTTTGCTTTGTGGGATTCCACATAGAAGTGGAATAATACAGTACTTGTCTTTGACTGACTTATTTCACTTTACTCTCTAGGTGCGTCCATGTCATTGCAAATAGCAAGATCTCATTTGTTCTGGGGTGTGTGTTTTCTTATTATTGACTTTTTTTTTAATTTTAAGAAATTCGTTTATTTGATATATATAGAGAGAGCACAAGCAGGGGGAAAGGGGAGCAGGAAGGGGAGAAGCAGATTCCCTGCTGAACAGGGAGCCCGATGTGGGGCTCGATCCCAGGACCCCGAGATCATGACCTCAGCCGAAGGCAGATGCTTAGCCAACTGAGTCCCCCAGGGGCCCCCTTATTATTGACTTTAAAGAATTCCCAGTATATGTTGGACACAAGTGCTTTATCAGCATTTTACAACAGAGATTTACAGATTCTCTGTGATGCTGGGACACATGCAGTGACACTCAGACCTCTGACAGAGCCGCACAGAGGCTGAGCTGGGAACATCCGTAAACTGGACACCACCAAGGAAGGATTCAGTGAACTTAAAGATATGTCAATAGAAACTTCCCAACTGAAGGGAGAAGAAGTGTGTGGGAAATATCAGAAAGGGAGACAGAACATAAAGACTCCTAACTCTGGGAAACGAACTAGGGGTGGTGGAAGGGGAGGAGGGCGGGGGGTGGGGGTGACTGGGTGACGGGCACTGAGGGGGGCACCTGACGGGATGAGCACTGGGTGTTATTCTGTATGTTGGCAAATGAACACCATAAAAAATAAATTTATTATAAAAATAAATAAACACTAAAAAAAAAAAGAAGCTTCCCAACTGAAATGCAAAGAGGAAAAAAAGTGAAAAAAAAAAAAATGAATGGAAGACCCAAAAACTACAGGAGAATTACAAAGGGTGTAGCACGCCCACGATGGGAGTCCCAGAGAAGAAGAAAGAGGAACAGGAGAAATATTTGAAGTCATGATAGTGGATAATTTCCCAAAATTAATGCCAGACATCAAACCACAGATCCAGGAAGCCAAGGAAACGCCAAATAGGATAAAATACGATAATCATCATCATCATCTACACATAGGCATATCACATCGAAACCGCAGAAAATCAGAGACAAAGAAAATCTTGAATGAGGCCAGAGGAAAGGCCAGCTTACCTGCAGGGAGCAAAGGTAACCAGGCAAGAGAGAAGACGGAAGTGAACCCCCACCTAGAGTTCGCTCCAGTGAAATCTCCCTCCAAATGGAAGGAGGAGTCAAGACTTGTGGACAAAGCCAGATGGCACGTGTTGCCCGCAGACCAGCCCTGCAAGAAATGTTCAGAGAGCCCCCCCCCAGGCCATGACACGCGAAGCCTGTCTCCCACTCCCCGAGACGGAAGCTGAGGGGCGCTGGTCAGGCGTCTGGTAGGGTGACCCCCACCAGGCCCATGACGAGCTGGCTCTGGGCACATCAAACCGGTTGCCTCCCTTCCTGCTGCACCAAGCACGGGGGATCCGCTCTGGTCCCCACAGCTGGATCCAGGAAGGGCTCCCAGAGGTGAGCCCATGTGAGGGCCCCCACCCCACCAGTGTAACTCTTAACCTGGTCCACACTCAGCCCCCACTAGGTTGTCAACTACAGTTTATCTGGTGCCACAGTTAGCCCTTCTGGAAGCTTCCGCCCCCGGGGCGAGCCAGCCACAGCTGTGACCCTGTGGTCTCATCCCTCCAGACTTGAGGGTGGCGGTCTTCGTGGGCCCTCGGTGCCCTGCCAGGTCTAAGGAGAGTCGCAGACTGTCAGCCCGCTCACCTTCTCTCGTGAGGACCAAGTGATGGCGGCCGAGCTGAGGCTGGGGGTCCCGGCCTGGTCTGCGTCTGAGTGGTAAGGATACAGACCTGTGGATCCCTTCTGAGTCTAGACTTCCTCAAAGAATTCAGTTTTTTTTTCTTCCTTTTCCTTGCTTTGAATGTCCCCCTTTTTTTTTTTTTAATTTTTAGAACAGTCTAATTGGGATATATTTATACACCCTAGGGTTCACCCGTTTAAAATGTACAGCTCTGTGGTTTTTAATATATTCACAGAATTACACGTCTATAACTGTGATGCAATTTTAGAACATTTTCCATATGCCACCCCCCTCAAGTCATGTGCTTGCTCTCTATTACTCCCTGTTCCCTCCCCACTCCCCCCACCACCCCTCACCACTCCCCTACTTCCCTTCTCCATGGATGTACCTATTTTGGACATTTCACATAAATGGACACCTACCCTCTGGGGACTTTTGTGACCTGCATCAGTGTTTTTTGGGGAAGAAAAAAATCATCTACCTGCCTCTTTTAGCCTGTGCTGGAGTTCAGGTCCTCACTGGCTGAGTGCACTTCTCAGTCTGATCCTCATCCAATGGTAACAGGCACCCAGGCTCCCTCTCCCCCTGCACCCCTAGCTCCTGGCTCACCCCCCCACCCCTGGGCAGTGTCCAGCAGAGCCTGGGAGTCCTGGTCACAGACACGTCAGCCCCCAAGACACTTCTCAGTGCTTTTCTCTAGTGTTTGATCAAGTCTACTGTTAAGGAGCACTTGCCAGGGAGGGCACCCACACAGGATGTTGGCCCTGCCTCGGGTGCCATGGCATCCATCGTGTCCAGCCACCCCACAGGTCCACGGCATCCATTGTGTCCAGCCACCCCATAGGGTCGGACAGGAAAAGGCAGACACAGCAGAACAAGAAAGCAGAAAGGCTGAAGGGCCAGACTGGAATGCTAGAAATGGGAGGAAGCCACCAGAAGCCACTGGTGGATAGGGAGAAACAGGGAAGAAGACTCCGTGTGCCCTGATGGATGCAGCACCATGACAGCGTCCTATGTCCTCTCTCCACCCCGGCAGCCGCATCCTGGGGTTGGGGCAGAAGGTACAGGCACCAGCGACCTCCCTCTGGGGACTGGCTGCCCAAGGGGAGCAGACATTGTTTTGCACGGGCTGAGCACCAGGCCACCCTGACCCTGGGGACAGCAGGCTCAGACACGGTCGTCGGGGTGGGGCATCCAGGCCCTTCCCTGGCAGGAAGGCTCATCATCTGGACTGACCCAGAACACCCAGTCACACTCGTAGTTTTGTGTTGTTTTTTTTTTTAAGATTTTATTTATGTATTCATAGACATAGAGAGAGAGAGGCAGAGACACAGGCAGAGGGAGAAGGCTCCACGCAGGGAGCCCGATGTGGGACTCGATCCCGGGTCTCCAGGATCACACCCCAGGCTGTAGGCGGCGCCAAACCACTGCACCACCGGGACTGCCCTGTGTTTTGTTCTAAACCAGTGTCTTATCACCCCCCCTAGCTTATCACTTGTGCTTATTTTGCTTGATGTGATAGAGAAGCTCTCAGAGTAGAGGGAATTTGCTTTCATCACATTTGATCTTATATCAAACTTGCCTGCCTTCTTTTTTTTAGATTTCATTTATTCATGAGAGACAGAGAGAGGCAGAGACACAGACAGAGGGAGAAGCAGGCTCCACACAGGGAGCCTGACGTGAGACTCGATCCCAGGGACCCCGGGGTCACACCCTGAGCCAAAGGCAGATTCTCAACTACTGAGCCGCCCAGGGCGTCCTCTGCACTCACCGCTTCTTCCGTTCCAGCGGGGGAGGATCTCCGTTGCTTCCTGGACCTCATCGAGCAGAGCCTTCCTGCAGCAGCTGCCTTTTGGAGTGGTCAGACGTGGGGTTTCCCCTTCCCCTTCGGCCCAGGGCGTGACCCCGGGGTCCTGGGATCGGGTCCCCCATCGGGCTCCCTGCATGGGGCCTACTTCTCCCTCTACCTGTATCTCTGCCTCTCTCTGTGTCTCTCATGAATAAATAAATAAAATCTTTAAAAAAAATTTTAAAAGGCAGCAGCAGTGCGTGCCGAGAGCAGACCCGGACAGGGCCGGAGGCCTAACCCCACCACGCACCCACACGCTCCCTTCGCCCTGGGATGGTTCACTTACGACGTCCTATCCTGCCTCATTTGTTGTGCAGGCCGGTCTCCTGCTTCGCTTCGTGGGACGTGCAAGAAGCCAAGGTCCGCACTGTGGTGAAGTGTCCCTGAGTTTGGAATCCTGGACCTGCTTCATCGTCACGTGCACCTTGCTTGAGGACCGAATAAAGCCAGGGCAGCCACACCTCGCGCGCTGGTGACGTCTCCGCCGGGGGGCGGTGGGGTCTGCCGGCAGTGCAGGACACCGAAGAAAGGCGCGGTCCCCAAGGATGTCCACCGTGATTATCCGAGCTCAGGCCGCGACAAGATCCCACAGGCCGGGCGCTCACACGGCAGGTGCGCCCTCTCACAGTTCCGGCCCCTGGGAGGCCAACCTTGCACGGGGACCCGCACCCATTCTACCCAGTCGAGCTCTCTTCCCCACCTGTGGGTGCCTTCCCACCCACCGCGGGCCCTCGCCTGTCCTCAGGCCTGCACGCAGACACAGCCAGCTCTCTGCTGTTTCCTCTTCTAAGGACCCAGACCCATCAAATCAGTCTCTGCTCCATACGACCCCAATTAATCTTCATCACCCCCCAAAGGCCCATCTCCAAAAACCATCACTTGGGGGGGTGGGGCTTCCACACACGAATTCTGGGGGATACCAGCATGTCGTGACAGTGGTCGAGCGTCTGGAGCCCCCCATCCCTTGTTGCTGACCTCAGGCCCAGCACCCCAGGCCGGGAGGAGCCTGGGGACAGTGGCGACTTTTTCTGGGACTATGATTAGTCTTCAAGGTCTGCTGGTAGGACAGCACACAGACGCTGGGAAAGTATCGGAGAACCTGGGACGGGAGATACGAGCTGAGCCCAGCCAGCTTGTCCTTCCGTGGCCGCCAGCATCTTCAGGACTCATGCCGGTGGCCCTGGACCAGCAGAGGGCAGGCTTGGTGGCCACGGGGTGGTGTCCCAGGGGGAAGCTGGAACCCTGGCCCACGTACCAGGGCGGCGCCAGAAAGAGCCACAGACCAGGAGGCTTCACCAGCAGAAAAGGATTCTCTCCCAGCTCTGGAGGCCAGAGGCCCTAAGGTCAGGAGCGAACAGGGCTGCTTCCTCTCGAGGGCGTGGAGGAGCGTGTGTCCACGCCCTGGCCTTGGCTTAGATGCCCATCAGCTCCCCGTGTCTGCCTGGGTCTCCCCATGCCACGTCTTGTCTTCCCCTCTTCGTAAGGACACCAGTCATGCTGGACTTGGGGTGACCCTAACGATTTCACTGTAACATGATTACATTTGCAGAAAGCCCTATTTTTTTTTTAAGATTTTATTTATTTATTCATGAGAGACACACAGAGAGAGAGAGAGGCAGAGACACAGGCAGAGGGAGAAGCAGGCTCCATGCAGGGAACCGGACATGGGACTCGATCTCAGGTCTCCAGGATCACACCCTGGGCTGCAGGTGGTGCTAAACTGCTGAGCCGCCGGGAAAGCCCTAGTTCTAAACAAGGCCACACCGCCACGTCTGGGAGGTGGGGGTGGGGGTGGGGATGATGACATGTGAGTTGGGGGGTCACAGCGAACCCGTAACAGGCAGCAAGGATGTCAAGTTCACCTCCAGTGGGAGGTGACACCGTTCTGGGGCTGGGATCCGCCAGCCTTTTCCCAGGTCAGGTCACAGCGCCCCTGTGGCATGGGGGCGGGAGGGTGAGGCATGAGGGTGGGCACAGGCCCAAGTAGGGTTCCAGCTGCAGAGTTGGTATAACCACCAGGGCGCAGAGGTGCAGGAGCCCCTGGCCCCAGGGGGACCCAATCAGACCGGGCTTGGCCACATGTCGCTGACAAAACCCAAAGGCAGAGACACGAGTGGCCGTGAAAGAAGAAAGGGATTTATTTCAGGGAGGCCAACGCTGGGAAGACAGCGGACAGGTGTCCCAAGGCCTGTCTCCGGAGTGCTGGAAAGACTCCCAGGTTTATGGCAGGAAAAGTGGGGCAAAGTCAGCACGTGCAGGCGGGCCTCGAAGGTGAGGTGCAGCGGTGTCTTGGGGTCGGTCCCGCGGGGTCTCGCCCGCAGTCCTTACTGCCTGAGGCGGTAGTTTGGGTTCCCGTCACGGGGTGCTTTGCCTGAGTTAAGGCTTGAGCTGGAGGGAAGGTAAAGGGTTAGAAAGTCCAGCTCGAGGTCAGAATGAGGTCATTCCGGAATGTTGGTGGAGTCGGGAGCCGACAGCCAAGAAAGAATTTTTGAGATGTCTGGTGCAAAAAAGGTGGTTTTATGAAAGCCGGGGGTCAGGACCTGTGGGGACAGCGAGCTGCCCCGGGGCCAGGAGGGCTGCTGGTCCTCTACTCGGGAGCTGGGGGAGGAGACGGGGAGGGAGGCGGCCAGGAGGTCTCTGAGGACGCTCGGGCTGCTGGAGGCCCTGCCACTGTCACGTGGGGCTTGTCTCCGTCTAGGAAGTCTCTAGGGTTAGGACACCTGGGAGTTTCCTGGGGGAGTGGTGCACTCTGCCCACCGCAGGCATCCCCCCACCCCACAGGCCGTAGGTTATAAGGACATTTTACTTTATTTGCATTCCTTCCACCTTTGTTTCCCACATGCTATGGAGGGGACAGTAGCCCTGGGGCTCCTGGGGCTCCGGGAAGTTGAGTCTCTGTGTTTCTGGAAGGGAGGTTATGAAGTAAGAAGGCCTGTAAGTCACGAAGACGTTGGTGCACTAGTGGACGCTTGTGTCCTGCAGGGCCGTGGGCTCCATCCGTTCGCCATGTGTTTTCCCTCCCCGTAGTTTGGGGGCAGCCAGGAGGGCCTGAGGACTGCCACACGCACCCCATCTGGGAGCGGGGAGAGGGCTGCGGGCTGTGGGCTGTGGGCCTGCGCTTGGCCCTCAGCTTGCTTTCTGCTCCCTCATCAAGAATGGAGGGGGTTGGGATCCCTGGGTGGCGCAGCGGTTTGGCGCCTGCCTTTGGCCCAGGGCGCGATCCTGGAGACCTGGGATCGAGTCCCACGTCGGGCTCCTAGTGCATGGAGCCTGCCTCTCCCTCTGCCTGTGTCTCTGCCTCTCTCTCTTTCTCTCTGTGTGACTATCATAAATAAATAAAAATTTAAAAAAAAAAAAAAAGAATGGAGGGGGTTGACGTCGTTCAAAGGTCTTAGGCGCTGGGCTCTCCCGGTCAGCAGGGCAGAGGTGCCCACCCAAGCTGCTGGCCGACCACAAGACCCGAGGGCCTCCCATTTCATTAAAGAAAACCGTTTTTAGCACCCTTTACACAATGAGCCTCTGCGATCAGAGGCCGCGGCCAGACTACCTCTGGGTGTGCCCTCTCGATCTGGGCATTTCAAATGCCACCGGGGTTTAGGTGAAAATGTGCTTACACAGCTTACACGTAATCGCATCCAAGTGGAAAGCTTTTCAAAAAAAATTACTAATCTCTGGCATATGGTCTCCAAAATCGGGCTCAGCTTCCAAGGCTCCAAGTCCTTCCCGGACATACTTTGCCCCCAGCAGCTCAGAGGGGCTCCCAAGAGCTCTCTTAGAAAGCAAGCTCAGAGCAGGAGAGAATTCTCGGTTCTTTCTGGGTGAACTGCCTCTGGGAACCTCCTGGACTCGCCCCCGCACACCCCTTGCCTCTCCAGCCACGCTCCCCACAGGGGACCCTGCAGTCAGCTGCCTCCTCCTAATCAGCGAAGAGCGACCCTGCAGGGCATCTGCTCCGCACTGGGGACAGTGTCCTCTCCCAGGAAGGGCAGGCCTGCCTCAGGACACGGGAGGTGGTGCGAGGGGTCCTAGGGGGCCCCGCATCCATCCCCCACCCCCCGACACAGCGGTGAGGCACCACCTGTCGCCTGGCCGGCCAGGACTGTGAGAATCTTTTCAATGGACTTGTGGTTTCTGAAGGTCTTTACTATCCAAGTCATCGGGAAAGAGGTTCGTTTGTGGCTGATAATTAGCAGCATAACAGTGCTCATAAAATCCCAAATTCACTCACCTGCCCAACCTGAGTGGCCCCAGAAGCACCTGCTGAAGTGAAAGAGCACCCCGGGGCCAGGTTCAGTGAAGTGGGACAGGGCTGGGCCTTGGGTGGCCCACCAGCTTCTCCAGGTGACTCTCCTGGGACTAGTTTGGGAAGCAGGGACACGGGGAGTGAGGAGCCTAGATTTCCAAAGCCCAGGAAATTCACCAAAATTGTCGTACCCAGGGAGATGACCTCTGCCTCCGTCAAGGAAGAGGGTACCAGAGCCTGAGACCCCTCAAGGCCGGTTAGCCTCTCCCCCAACCCTTTACTCTTCTGGATTTACCTGTGGCTCACGGTGTCAGGGGTGGGGATGAAGAAGGGGGAGGGTGCTCATGAGGTTTGTGCAGGAAAGCAGGGCTCAGTAGGTGAGAGATCAAGGTGGGGAGGGGTGACATGAGCTGCAGAGGGATCATCAGGCCCTCCTAAGAGCCAAGGGCTGCTGACCTCAGAGGAGGACAGAGAAAAGGCAGTGAGGCCAGCGGCTACCCTGCTGGGCCCTGCCGTCTGCACGGCTCTCACCAGCACCTGTCCCTGACTCTGTAACCTGTGACTTCTCCTCTCTTGTCACGTGACACTGGATGACCCTCCACTGCTTGGGGTGTTGAGGATTTTATTTTATATTTATTTATGATAGAGACAGAGAGAGGCAGAGACACAGGCAGAGGGAGAAGCAGGCCCCATGCACCGGGAGCCCGACGTGGGATTCGATCCTAGGTCTCCAGGATCACACCCTGGGCCAAAGGCAGGCGCGAAACCTGCTGCGCCACCCAGGGATCCCGTGTTGAGGATTTTAAATGTTAACAGGTGAAATGGGCTTGGCACATGGTAAGGGCTCCATAGACCTTAGGCCTTACTAGCTACTGTTAGGATTAATTAGGATCTAGTTCCTCCTGAAAACCTGGACGGCTGAGGTGCAGACCCCCCCACCCAGCAGGAAGCCCACGCAGCACTGGATCCCAGGACCCCCGGAGCATGATGCATACTCAACCCAGGGAGCCCCCCAGGCGCCCCGCTGCAGAGGTTTAAACACAAGCCGCCTTGGGTGGCCACAGGGACCCAAGTCACCCAGTCCCGAAGTCGGAAGCCCCCCAGGGAATGGCTGGGCCCAGTGGAGGTGAAGCCCCAGGTAGTGACTCCAGGGCGGGGGGGGGGGCTCTGAAGGTGGAGATGGGGGGTGCAGGGGCGGGGAGCACACAGCCGGCCCGGGGCGCCCCGCGGCAGGCAGGAGGGTGGGCCACGTGTCCGGGAGGCGCGGGCGGGGGCGGGGGGGGCACCTCGAGGTCCCCAAGGGTCTCGGGGCGGCGCGGGTCTCCGCGGCCGGAGCCCCCTAGACGGGCGGGCGCAGGGCCAGGGATTCCCGGCGCCGCCGACGGAGCGGCCCCGACCACCCCGGGCGCCCGCGCTCGGGGTCACAGCCCGCGGACCCCCCCCCCGCCCGGAGCGCAGCGCGGCTGCAGCCCGGTCCCGGGGGGCGGGGCTCCGCGAGGCCCCGCCCCCGCCCGCCTGGCCCCGCCCACGCCGCCCGGCCCCGCCCCCGCCCCGCCCCGCGGGCCCGGCCGCGCTGAGGTCACCGGGAGCCGAGCGCCTGCGCCGAGCGGGGCCGAGCGGAGCCGAGCGGAGCCCAGGGAGCGGCGCGCACGCGGACGCCCGGCCGGCCCGGCATGGAGGCGGAGTGCCGGGTGCTCTCCATCCAGAGCCACGTCGTCCGCGGCTACGTGGGCAACCGGGCGGCCACGTTCCCGCTGCAGGTACGCGCCGCCCCGGCCCGGCTTACGTAACCGGCCGGGGGTCCCCGTGACCTTGGCGGGGCCGCGGCGGGGGCGGGGGCGGGGGCGGCGGGGCCGGGCGTGCCCCCCCCCCCCCCCCGGGAGCTGTGGCGCACTCGCTGCCCGTGCGGGCCCGGGGCTCCCCGGGGTTCCCGGGGCTCCCGGGGGCGGTGCCCTCCCCCGACCCCGCCCCGGGCCTGCCCCGGCCCTGCCCCGGCCCTGCCCCGGGGGCGCCGGCGGAGGGCGGGGAGGCAGGTGTTTGCAGCGCGCACCTGCGGGGGGCGGGGGGCGGGGGGCGGGGGGCAGGTGCGCTCCCGCAGCCCGGGCGGGCCCCGCCTTGCCGAGGACTCTCCGGGGAGGTGGTCGCCGGGTGGGGGGGGGCGGACGAGGCCTCCCTGCGGGTGTCCAGTGGGGCCCCGACCCTCTGGCTTTGGAAGCTGCTCGTCGCTCGCGTCGCAGCCTGTACTCAATGGCGGGCTTCCCTCCGCCTCTCCCGCCTGCCCTTGATGGGTCCCACGGGCCAGGCACCCAGGCTTCCTCTTGCAGCCCCAAGGTTGTGGCTGGGCGGCCCTTGGAGGGGCAGGAGGAGGCCTGGATGCGGTGGGGTTTCGTGCCAGGCCAGAGGCAACACCAGGGTGATGGGCACCTCCTTGCCTTGTCCGCCGGCAGGGGTGCTGGGTGCTTGGGACAAGGTCGGCTCCCCTGGACCGCCCACCGTGGCCTGTTGTCCCTGAGCTGCTCTCCCTGCTAGAAGCAGGTGATGCGCGCCCCTAGCTTCTTGGGGGTAGGGATTGCGTGGGCAGGGTCACTGGGTGGTGCTGTGCTTGGGGAGAAGGGTGCAGGGTCTCTAAGGCAGGGGCCCTGGAGAACAGCCCCAGGAGGGTGCGGGCAGCCCTCGCCCCTCTTGGCCAGGGAACCTCGGGAGCTGCCCTTGGTAGAGGTGTGCAGGCACCTGCTGGCTTCCCTGCGTCCGGTGCCCAGTCCCTCCTCCCTGTCCTCTGCGCACACTCCCTTCTCGCCCCCTGCACCAGGCAGATGTCCCCCTCCTCGGCTGGCCTGGGTCCCCCAGTGATGCCCCTCGTTCCTTCCGGGCACGTGCTCTCGGCTTCCACACCAGTTACCCTGGGGAGGGGCTCCTCCGGGCGGCCCACCTGGGGAAGAGTCCTGCTAAGGTCGGAGCTGCGGTTCTTACCTGTGCCCAGCATCCTCGCCTGCGTGCTGGGGCTGTGGGACCTAGGCTGGGGGGCAGGTGGTGTATGGTCATGTCATCTGCCACCTGTCATAGGGGGCGGACGGGCATCTCAGCACTTCCTCCCGGGGTTGTGGGGCCCAGGAGGAGCGTGGCAGGGTGTCTCTGAAAGCAGGGGCCATTTGTTCGGTTCGTGAACCTGAGGGGGCCATCTTCCACACGGAGCTCAGTTGCTTCACCTGTAAAATGGGCACGATGGCTGCTCCTAGGGAGATGGGGTATGTGGACATCTCTTGGAGGTGCCAGCTGCTGAACGAGGTGTGCCAGCAGTGCCCAGGGTGCCGTGCTCACCTCTCACCGCACAGGAGGACCAGACGGCTGGGAGGGCTGGGTGGCACATAGGTGTGTCTGGAGCATCTCATTGCGGTTGGGACCCCTGCCCCGAGGGGATGTGAGTTGGGTCTTCAGTTGCTTCCCCGCGTGTGTGTTTTGCCCTCATTACCTCCCCATCCTCCTAATTACCCAAACAGGATACAGTGTTAGGGGATGGAGCTGGCTGGCGAGGGGAGAAACCAGGGGTGCTGGTCCTCTAAACAAGCTGGACCCCAGACGCAGCAGTGTCGCCGTGTTGGGCGGCTGTGACAAAGCACCACAGACCGAGCAGCTCATACTCGCCGAGTTTATTCTCTCAGTTTTGGAGGCTGGAAGCCCAAGAAGAAGGTGCCAGCACGGCTGCGTCCCCCCGAGACGGCTCCGTGTGCCCTGGGGAGGTGTCTTCACCTGCTTCTTCTGTGCGTGACTGTGTCCCCATCTGGGGGCCAGGGTCTCCACAAAGGAATTTGGGGAACACAGTTCAGCCCCTAACAGGAATCATTTCCAGAAATTTCTTCAGCTCACTGGACACAGTGCTTCCTTGAGCAGAGTCCAGATTTCTTATCAGTCCACAAACACTCGTTTTGGCCCCCGGTTGCTTAGCTCTGGGAGGATCAAACAGCTCCGCAGGGTGCCCTGCAGGGTGCACCACAGTCCGGGCTGGCATTTTGCCCCCGGCCCCCACCACCTGCATACCACTGGAGCAGACGGGGAGAGGGTGGGGATGGCCCACCCACTGGCCGTGGACCAGCCTGAGCACAGGCTGGGCTGGGCCGGATGGAGCCAGAGCAGGCTGGGGCCTCGCACTTGCAGATTCCAGCAGGGGCTCCGAGGGGAAGCGTCATGTGTCATGGGGGGGTTGGTCCTTCTCAAGTGGGCTGGCACCTACTGTATGGCTGGGCTAGGGCGCACTGGGGCACACAACTGGGCACGGGAAGGGAACACAGGAGGGCAGCCCGAGGGGGGACTGGCCCGCTGTCCCTTGTCTTGGGGTCTGGCTCTGGGACCGGCCGTGGCCTGCCGAGCCTTCCCAAGCCTCATGTGCAAAGTGAGACGGGTCCTCGGGGCAGTTGGGGCGCTGGCTCCCGTCAGGGGTATCGCACACAGGCCGGAGACTGGCTGCGGGGCAGTGGCGGTGCCGGGTCCCCACCACACACGCCTGCAGGCTCAGGCGGGCAGCCCGTGGACGGCGCCCTCCCTGCGCGGAGAAAAATGTGCAAAAGAGAAAGGACCAGAACCTTGACCCTGCCTCTGGATTGGCTTCCAGGCCCGAGTCCAAAGTATACTTTCATGAGCAGAGATGGGAGGGAGAGCCCCCGGCAGGGTGATCCCACGTGCGTGGCCCCCGCGGTCCTGGGGGAACTGGTGGTGAATCGGAGGCGCCTCCCTGGACGGGCCTGGCCTCCCCGTGGCTCTGGCCTCCCTTTCCGGGGGCAGGAAAGGGCAGGGAAGGACGAGGTGGGGTGAGCTCAGGTGCAGCCGGCCTGCCTGCTGCCTCCCGCCAGACACTGGTGTCGAAGTTGGAAACCTAGACTCCTCCGGGGCGGGGTACGGTCCCTGCGAGCCCCGCGGTGCACGTCTGCACAATGGCTCAGCGGCACCTCCTTGCGGGGGGCGAGATCCCAGGATCTCCCAGGCCCCCCCCCCCCACCTGCTTCTGTGCTGTTTCTGTGAAGGCTCAGCAGGCCTTGGAGGCCCCGGGTGGTGTGAGGGTCCTGGGGCCGCCACGCTCCTCCTACATTGCAGATGGGACGCGGGGGTTAAAACCACAGATTGTTGCGCCGCGCTGGGGCCTGGAAGTGAAGTCGGGGTGTTGGCGGGGCCGCTCGCCCTCCAAGGGCTCCAGGGGAGGAGACAATGTGACCTCTGTGTGGGGGAGGGGGCTCACTGGGGAGTCCCAGTGGAGGGGCGCAGCCTCTAAGGGTCACCTCCAGGAGCCCTGAGGATCTGACTTGGGCCTTCGCTCAAAACTCATTGAAACCCCACGTCACCGCCAGGACGGGAAGACAAGACCCCGGGAGTCCTGGGAGCTCGTGCAGGGCCTGCCGCAGAAGCCAGCCTCGCCCTGACTGCGGCCCCAGGACGTCTCTGGTGGCCGGTGGACACCTGGCTTTTGGACGGGGGCCTGTTGCCCACGCACCACGGCCCAGGCCTCCCTCAGGACGGGCTGGCAGCAGCGGGCAGTGGGGAGAGGCCCCTACCTGGCCAGTGACGTTGGCTCCATCAGCCGGGCAGAGGGATGGCAGGGCCACCGCCGCTGTGGACCCGCGCCAGGCCACACAGCTGCAGGGACCTGGGCACAGCAGGGTCTCCCAGAGACGCGGGACTATGGGATGGGGGGACATCCTCTATTTCCAGCCTTTCACCTTCCAGAGCCCCCGGAGCCTCAGGCAGCCTTCCTCAGCGGAAGATCTTTACATCTTTCCCTGAGCCCCCCAGGGTAGACGAGGCCTTCTGCAGCAGAAGTGTGTTTGGAAAATACCAGAAGCACGTCACCCGGCCCTTTAAAAGACACGGTTTTTGCCTTAACGGTTTTCCTGGTGATGCGTGTTGGCAAACAGCACGAGGGCCGCGTCCAAAAGTGCACATCCCTCCTGCCCCATGTGGTCATTCACATCCTTGGGGGTGGCGTGTTGGGTTTGGAACGCATCTTCTGGAACGTTCCCTCGTGCTCCGGGCCATGTAGCTCTCTGCTTGCTTCATTCCCTGCCCCTTGTGATGATTCCCGGTTCCCTGGCCTCTGGAAGTCCCCGGTCGGATCCGGAATGTTCCAGTCCTGTGACGTAGGTGTTATTTTTGCTGTGTCTCCAAGAAGGCCCAGAGTTGCTCAGTTTCTTCATTTCCTAACTCTTTATTGGATCGGGACGGAGGTTTCTGTTCTCCTTGCTCGTCGTGGGGAAAGCAAGAGCTCAGCCAGCCCCCTTTTCTGATCTTTTCTCAGTGTGTCCGCGCGCGAGTGTGTGAGGAGCACGTGGGCGTGTGTGTTGTGTGTGTCGCCCTGCTCCCGGTGGTGCCGACTCCTCGGTGAGCGCTCCTCTCTGGGGCCCGGGGTGGCACCCTGCCTTGTGGCCTTGGTCATCCCCAGTGCGCGCCTGCCTGCATGGGGCCCGTTCTCCCAGGGTGCCCTGGAAGCGTGACACCAAGGAACGGAACAAATGACGGAGTTTCTGGAGGAGAAGGGAAGCCGGCGGGGGGCCCCGGGACATGTGACAGCATCCTGCCCTTGGCCGAGAGGGTGGCACCTCTTCTCCCTGCCACCCAGAGCGGCCGACCTGCTCTCCGTCCATACCCGGGTGCCGCTAGTGGGGGCCCTGAGTGGGGTGGGGGGCCGCGGTCCTGGCATTGAGCGCTCTGTGAGCCCGGAGGTCAGGGCGCGGGACCACGGGGAGCACACACGGGGCACACACGGCCGTGGGCCTGAAGGCGAGCCGCAGGCCGCCGCGGGATGCGGGGCTGTTTGCAGTACAGGTTCCCGTTGGGGGTCTGAGGACAGCAGACGTGGGTAGCGCGGGGTAGTCACAGGGGCAGGCAGGACACCGGGCACTCAGTCCCGAGGCTGGTCAGGATCCCAGCAGTCATGTGACACCCCGGTGGCCCCTCTTTCTTAATTCTGATTTCCTGTGGGAGCAGCTAAAGGTCTTGCAAAACAAGCCGCGGTGAGGATTCTTGAGAACCCTGGCCCCTCTCCCCCAGAGGAACCAGGGTGGTCTGGGCAGGAGGTGGGAGCTGTGCTGGAATATTCTAGAGCTTCCTCTTTCCTGCTGTTCTGAGTGCTCTGCGTCCCCGCGAGGGCGGATCGCCCGCCGAGCTGCTGAGTTAATGACCGTGTCGTGCGTGGCTGTCAGCAGAGTGGGCTGATGATGCGGCAGGAGGGGATCGGGCCGCGGAGAACATGCGTCAGCCGCCCAGGGCCCCCCCACGCGTAGCCGCCCTCGGGAAGGGCCTCGGGTCGGCCTGGGGCAGAAACGGCAGCCGTGGGGGCAGGCCCCAGAGCTGGTGTGCGAGCCGGCGTCCCGGCTGTTCTCGCCAGGGGCTGGTGGCTGGACAGAGTGTTTGCGAGCCCCCTCCCCCGATGAGTCGCTGCAGGTGTCACCCCCCCCCCCCCCCGCGCCCCGAGAGCATGCCTAGAGGCATGGGAAGCAGGAGCGATTTCCAAGCTGCCTGTCCAGTCTTGTCTTGGCAGGACACGGAGTACTTCCCATGCCCCGTGCGCACGTCTGCACCCCATCCTCTAGCAGGTGGAGGGGCCGCTTCCGCGGGCAGGGTGCCCACCACGGGACCGTGCCAGAAACGCCTCCGGTTTGGGCCGCCGTGAACCTCAGTGGTTCTCTCAAGCCTGAGACCCTCACGTCCTCAGCGTGGCTGTGCTTCGTGGTCACGGGGCTGCCAGGTCTTCCTGGCAGCTGTGCGGAGGGGCAGGGGCTGGTGGGGGACGGGGGGGGGGCTGGGCTGGTGGGGGACGGGGTGCAAGGGTGGGGGGATGGGAGCAGGGGCTGGCGGGGGACAGGGGGTGGGGGGAAGGGGTCAGGGACTGGCGGGGACCAGGGGACGGGCTGACAGGGGACGGGGTGAGGCAGGGGCTGGTGGGGGACAGGGGGGCCTGCTTTGCTGCGGGGCTTCCTGGACAAGGTTGCAGGTCTTTTCTGAAAGGGGAGTGGGTTTGCTCGTGGAGCCCAGGCTGGGGCCTTGGCCATGCCAGCCTTCGTCCAGAGGCGCACAAGACAGTGGACGCACCCTAGGGGCTCAGGTTGGCAGGCGGGGAGCCCCAGAACACTAAAACACCCCAAAGGGCAACCCAGGTGGCGCAGCGGTTTAGCGCCGCCTTCAGCCCAGGGCGTGATCCTGGAGACCCAGGATCGAGTCCCACGTCGGGCTCCCTGCATGGAGCCTGCTTCTCCCTCTGCCTGTGTCTCTGCTTCTCTCTTTCTCTTTCTGAGTCTATCATGAATAAATAAATAAAATCTTAAAAATAAATAAATAAGTAAAACACCCCAAATCCAGGGGCTGCGGCAGAGGCTGAGAAGGAAGGCGAGGTTTTGAACAAGGTCGTGGGGGCTGAGAGGAAGGTTGTCTACATTCAGATTCGCTCACAGAGGCGCAAGGTTTCAGAGCTCTTGGGGGGCAGAAGGTGGGCAGCAGCTCTGTGGCCACCGTGTGGAGTTCGTGGAGCCCTGGGGCACGCAGCCCAGGGGGCCCGGGCCTCCTCCTGGGGGTAGGGCAGGCCCCGGTACGTTGCGGGGGTGAGGAGAAGAGGGCCCCAGGGTTGAGTGAGGACCGACCTGCTGGGCTGCAGAGGAGCCCGGGCGCTGCGGGCCCCAGACTGGGGCTCTGTGGGGTGGGGCTCAGTGCTGGGAGGGGGGGCTGGGCTCGTGGGGGTGGGCAGCCAGCGTGGGCGGAGGTGGTGCTCCCTCTCCTGCCACAAGGCTCTTCTTCCTCTCGCCTTCCTCAGCCCAGCAGCATTTCTTCCTCTTTTTTTTTCTTAAAGTATCTGGCGACTGATCATGTGCTGCGCTGGTCGATGTGACCAAGGGGTGGGGGTGGGGGAGGCCGAGTCCTGCGTGTGTGCCCGTTTCCGTGGTGACCACGCTCTGCGCCGTGGGTGGAAGAGGTGGGCGCGGTGGCCTCTGGTGTGGGATTCGGCCGTAGGCCCCTCGCTCGGATCCTCTCTCGGAGCCGCTCTTGGTGAAATGCAGGGAAGTGTGGGGGCGGGAGGCTAGGGGAGTTGTTCTGTGTTGTTCTGTGTTTTCATCTTACTTCGCTAAGTTTCTAGTAGCAGCTCTCCGTGAGACGGGCTGGCACGACCGCCGGCGGGGCAGGTGCCCCGGGCCGCACACCGCTCTCCCTGCCTCCGCGCCCACACCCGCACACCTGCTTCTGCAGCCCCTGGACTGAGGGTGGACTCCCCCCTCCGCCCGGGCAGTGTCCCTGGTGCCCAGACCGTGGTCAGGGAAGGTGACCCCTCCACGGTGGTGCCCACGCTCACAGGGGTTGCATGGGGTGAGCAGGCCCCTCGGGTGAGCGCTCCAAGGCTCCCCGCAGGCCCCGGGGACTCCCACCCCCCAGGGTGCATGGCCCGGGACTGTCCCCCTGCCCCATGCAGGGCAGCTTGTCCATCCGTGGGGTCCAGAGTACTCGGGGCCCTGTTCCCAAGGACCGAGACTCCTGAGGCCTCTGCAGGGATGGGAACTGGGGTGCATGTGCCTGGGGAGAACCCAGGTGCCTGCGGGGTGCGTACAGGACACCGCACCAGCCACTGGACACACAGCCTGTCGCTGGTCCCCCGGGGGACAGGAGGATGAGGGGCGGGCAGCAGGGTCCACTCCCCCGAGGGTTTGCTGGGCGCTAACCAGTTGCCAGGGTCCCCGCTCCCCAGAAACTCTGGGTCACCCCTCGCTTTTACGGCAGGCCTAGGTCGGTACCCGTGAGTGCCAGCCGCGGGACCCCGGAGCCAATCCTTGGTCTGGAGGAAATCCCGTTCCTGGAAAAGCCAAGTGAGCCGCGAGGGCTTCAGGAAAGCTCAGGGGTGGGTGCAGGGGGGTGGGGGGTGCAGCCCACTGGACGGGGCAGGACCGAGCCCCTGGCGCCTGCACTCTGGGCCTGCGCAGTGGGGCGCCCGCGGTGGTGCATGCCCTGCACGCGGCCGTGCACTGAGTAATTAGCCCGGGGGTGTGTGTGGGGGGGTGGTGGCCTCCGCTGCTGTCGTTCAGAAGCGAGAAATGGGGATCATTTCCAGATCAGCTCGTCAGCTTCAAAGGATTAGTTATCTACACATCCAGGGGTGGCGGGGCCGGCTGTTGGCCGGGTTTCCGGGATTCGTGTCGTGGTTTCTTCGGACTTGATTAGGATCCCAGGGGATCTGAAGCAGCGCAGGCCGAGTCTGGGGACGCGGGGCTGGCTCAGGCGGGCGGATTTGCGAAGGGCCATTTCCAACCGTTGAGTTTAGTAAGACGGGCGATTTTTGTTTTATTTCTCTAAGTGCTGATAATCCCCGCTTAAATATTTTGGAGAGGGTTGTTAGGTAGGATCGCAAGTGTGTAGCTCAGGGAACCTCACAGAGGGCGAGCTCGCCTGTGGGACCCTCCCACCCCGGCCCCGCACCCCCCGGGCAGCCCAGTGTGAGCAGCGCCCAGTGCCCGGCAGCCCCTCCTGACCGCCGGGGTCGTGCTGCGTGTGTCTGAGCGTTGGGGAGCCCTGGGGTGGTGGGTGGTGTTGGGGTGAGTCAGGGAAGAGGCTGGGTGGTCCCTGGTGTGTGGGCGCGTGAGGACAAGGACGCCCAGGCCGGGCCACCCGCTCTCCCCGCCTCTCCCACCCGCCCACCAGTCCTTGTCCTTCTGTCTGTCCCCCCTCCCGCTGTCTCCCTCCCCAGCACATTCCTCAGACCCCCGCCCACCCCCTCTTGGGACCTGAGGATTTAACGTCCCTGTGCCTGGGTATCTGTGCGTCCTCCCTAAAGTTTGTCGCAGTCTCCCCTGCCGCTGGGTCCCCTGTCCTGTCCGCAGCCATAAAAGGCTCCTTGTTCCTTCCCATTTTCCTGAGGTTGGGGAGGGAGAGAGTCCAAAGGTTAGTGGGCCACGTGGAGCCCGACAGCGCTCGGTTTACGGGGTGGAGGTGCTGAGGGCCTGGTTGCCCTCGTCCCACTGGGGTTGCATCCGCTCCTCCATCAGCAGCGGGGCTCATGGGGCTCCGGCTTCCCACCCCCTGCGGGGCCACGGTCCTGGCGCTGGTGTGGGTGCCTCCTGGGGGCCCACCGCGTGCGTGTGGCCTGTGTGGTTGGGGTCTCCCCGCAGCCTGTGGGCGGCCTCAGCTGTCGCCGAGGACGGAGCCCCGGCAGGAATAGGGGGGACGCCACGCCCGCTGGGGTGGGCTGAGGGCCAGGGCTGGGGGCTGGGGCGGGGCGCCGGTGGGACGCACACAGGACAGGCTTGGGGGGTCATGAGCATGGGCTCTGTGCCTGTGTGTCCTAAAGAATAGGCTCGTGTCCTCCTGGAGCCCTGATCGTCACAGAGCGCAGCGGTGGCCCACCTGCCACCCGCTGCAGTTGTCACCCGCCAGGCTGACGCCAGGGGAGATGGGGGTGACATAGCCGGGAGCGCCGAGGACAGGGGACAAGGGGCCCCTTCCAGGCTGACAGGCGGCCCCTCCGAGGTCTCACCCAGGCGGGTGCTGGCAGGTGGTGTGGGCCCAGCGCCAACCCCAGAGGGAGCCGTGTGCGGGGACTGGGGGGGTCAAGGGGGGCTGTGCTCTAGGGAAGGGGGACACGAGGGTCTGAGAGGCCATGTGTGTGGCCTGAAGCAGACAGATGGGGAGGGACGCAGCGAGTGCCCCGAGAGCTCTCAAGGGGACCATGTAGCAGGGCCAGGGTCCTGGGTCGGCCTGCAGTGATGCCAACTGGGGCCAGCCCGGAAGGTCAGGGGGACGAGGCCAGTGGGCCTGGCAGGGTCCCAGGGTCAGCATGGGACACAGGGGCTTAGGGCCGGGCCGGGAGGGTCCTGATGCCCACCGAGACCTCTGACGGCCCAGGGTCGTGGGGAGGGCCCCACGGAGAACAGGGCTCGTCCCCCGGAGGGCTCTGCAGTGTCCCGTATGTCACGTTGCCTGAGTGACTCTGTACCTACCTGTTAAACGTGAAGCAACGGGAAAGATGAGCTAAAGGAAAGACTGGCCTGGGATTTGCCATTCTGCGGGCACGCCGCTGTCCACATGGGCTTGTGGGGACGTCTGGCCATCGTGGACACGGCCTTTCTTCCCCTTCACTGGAAAAGGAGCTCTTAATTTTTTTTTTCCCTCCGTCCCCGCCAAAGAGTTCCTACTTCTTATAAACTTCATTTCTAAGTCCGCGGCCCCGGCTCCTGTGCGCAGGCACCTGTCCCTGTGCTGTGAACAGGGACGACCCCAGGCTGGCCGGGGCTGACGCCGCAGCGGGGGCGCGAGAGCCAGGCTCCCGGGGACGGGGCGGCCGGCTGTGCCACCGGCGGGGAGCCCTGGGCCCTGACCCCCAGAAGGGCGGTGGCCTCGCACCCACACTCCCGGAACAAAGACGGCCTCAGTCCTCTCTCCGCGTCTGAACAGATGGGCGCCTCGCTGTCTTGCACTTTCAAATATTTTCACTTGGCAGGACTTGCAGCGTGAAATCGGGGCGTTGCCGCGGGTGGGGCCGTGGCTCTGAGGCTCGGAGCTGGCTGCTCCCCGTCGGACCTTGCGAGCACAGCCCCTCAGAGGCCACACGCGGCACCGATGCGCGGACGTGACCCCGAGTCGGGGAGGGAGAGCCGCCGCCCCCCCCCCCCCAGGTCCTGGCTCTTTTTCACCCGCTCCTTCTCTGTCTTACAGGTTCTGGGATTTGAGATCGACGCGCTGAACTCTGTCCAGTTTTCCAACCACACAGGTAAGGCCTCGGCGGGGAGCTGGGCGTGGGCCCTGCAGAGGCCGCCCGGCATGTGAGGGGCGGCCTGACCTCGGGTGTGGACGGCGCATCTGGATCTCGGCCCGGCTGCTTGGCCGAGTGACCCCGGGGCAGGCTGGCGAGCGTCCCGGCTCCGCAGTCTCCTCTGCCGCAGGGACGGGCTCTGGCCCCTGCAGTAGGGCCGTGCCCTCTTCCGAGGGAGCCCCGATCCCGCAGGATCCTGATTCCCTGTGTCAAAACCCAGCACCTCGGGAACTCACGCGGTGCCTCTGTCTCCGCGCAGGGGACCTGGGGACTTCTGTGCCCACAGGCTTTGAAACAGAATTGCTAAGTCAAGGGCACGTGAGGGACGCTGCCCCGGAAGGGCTCGGGGTGTCCGGACACGCTTCCCGAGCCCGCTACCCTCGCCGCCCAACCCCGGGCCTCGGGAGGCGCCCTGCCCTGGGACCCCACGCTGCCGTAGAGCCTGGGGGCGAGGCCCCTCCCTTCCTGGAAACGTCCCCACATCACCTCTTCTGAGATGACTGCACGCAGACGGAACCCAGGAGCACAGAGCGTCCCGGAGCCGGCCTGGCAGGGTGCCCGCAGGGGTGCGGTGGGTGCTGGGCTCAGCCCACGCGCTTGGGAGAGGTAGCCCGCGATCCTCTTGGTGCGGCTTTTCTTGGAAGGGCCAGGGTATCGTGAGTCATGGATGGAGGGGCAGAGTGACACTGGGGGTTCAGAAGAAAAGCCTCCAGTTCTCAGCGAAAGCCTGTCCCTGCCGTGGCTGTGACATTTGGAGAAGCCCCAGGAAGCTTAAGTGGATTCAGTGAACTCACCTGAATCATCCCGCGTGTTCTGTTACGTGTCTTAACCACCTTCCTGTTTGTTTAAATGAGTCCGACTGGCTCGGCCACCGAGCGTTGGAACCGTGTTGGCTGCTGAGTGTCCCGTTGTGTCGTAACCAGCGTGAGGCCCGCGGAGCAGTGACCCAGCTCAGCAGCTCCTGCTGCCCAGGGCGCGGGTTCCGGGATGAGGGGAGGGGGCTTCTGGGGGCTTCAGTGGCAGGCTGGCTGCCTCCTGGGCTCCCACAGAACCTCCGCAGGTGCTGGCCTGGCCGTCCCGAGGGGTCCAAGCCCCAAGGGCGCCTCTGGCCTGCCCGGGAGGGGTGGGTGGAGGCCAGGTCCCCGAGGCCTTCCTGGGGGGGGGGGTGTCATTAGGGCCAGAACGCGGCGGTGAGGCCGGGGGCTGACTTCCAGGGTAGCCAGCTCGTGTGGTTCCTGGCGGGGCCCCCACCCAGCCTCCAGATGCCGCGGGTGCCTGCCTGGTGAGGGGGGAGCACCCCACCCGTGGGCTCGGCGGGGCTGTCTGTGCAGCCTGACCACGAGTCTCCTGGGCTCAGTCCTGGGCTTTGGGCTCAGAAGAGCTTAGGGTGTTTGTTTTGTTTTGTTTTTTGTTTTTTTTTTAAAAGAGAGAGACAAAAAGTATGTGTAGAGTTGGGGGGCAGAGGGAGAAGACAGAGAATCTTTTTTTTTTTCTAAGATTTTATTTATTTATTTGAGCGAGAGCACGAGTAGGGGGAGGGGCAGAGGGAGAAGCAGACGCCTCGCTGAGCGGGGATCCCAGTGCAGGACTCCATCCCATGACCTGAGCCAAAGGCGGATGCTTCACTGACTGACCCCCCCATGTGCCCCCATTCTTACCCTTTTATTCTATTCATATTTTTAAAGGTATTTTATTTCTATATTTGAGAGTGAGTGGGAGGGAGAGAGAGTCCTTAAGCAGACCCCCAGCTGAGCACAGAGCCCGACGTGGGGCTTGATCCCATGACCCCAAGATTGTGACCTGAGCCAAAACCAAAAGTCGGGATCCCTGGGTGGTGCAGCGGTTTGGCGCCTGCCTTTGGCCCAGGGCGCGATCCTGGAGACCCGGGATCGAATCCCACGTCGGGCTCCCGGTGCGTGGAGCCTGCTTCTCCCTCTGCCTGTGTCTCTGCCTCTCTCTCTCTCTGTGACTATCATTAATAAAAAAATAAAAATAAAAAATAAAAATAAAAAACAATCCTTTAAAAAAAAAAAAAAAACAGAAGTCGATGCTTAACCAACTGAGCCACCCGGGTGCCCCGTTACCTCTTTTATAAAAGAGCCAGAAGCAGGAAGCACTCACCGCGGGTCCCTATCAAGGCCTGCGTGTCCGGGGACAATGACGTGGCTCCCGCCGCCTGGCCGAGGCCTCACTGTTGGCCGTTTCCCCCACGTGGTCCTGCTGCGTACTCAGCCCTCGGCTCACAGCACGCGTGACGGGCCAGGACGTTCCAGCCACGCTGCCGTCTGTGCCCTGCTCAACGGGGCCACGTGGATCGAGTGTGGGGACCCCTTGAGCAACGCCCGATCGCTGCAGGGGCTTCTGAACGCGGCCGCCCACATCACTGGTTTCCTGGGGCTGTGACCATGGGGCACGTCCGGCAGCTCTGTCCCCACGGACGCGGTCCCGCTAGCAGTAATCCACCTCTTTAGCGTCAGGAAGCCCTTCTTTTTTTAACAACATCTCTGCGATGGCGTTTATGTGCCTCGGGGCTGTTGCACCTGGTGGAGTGTGTAGTTCGGTGGCTGTGGGTTCACTCCCAGAGCGCACGTGTTCACCGCTCCCGTGGAAGCCGTACCACGTGACTCCCTGCGCCTCACCGTCGCCGTCCTCCTGGCCCCTGGCCCCACATCTGCTCTGTCCCCGTGGACTTGCCTGTTCTGGAGGTTGCACAGAAGCAGAATCACAATAGGTGACCTTAAGTGACGGCTGCCACTGATCCCGGCGTTTCCTTGCTCGTCCGTGTTGTAGCCAGTGCGCCTGTCCTGTTCACGGCCAAGTAATGCTCCACCGCAGTATGGACGGACCACATTTTGCTCCGTGTCTGCTTGGTGATGGACACGGGTTTATGAATTGTGGCTGTTCGGCACGCTGCTGCTGGGGGCGCCTGGGTCTCCTCCTTGATATCTCAGCGTCGTGAGATCAAGCCCCCACGTCGGGTCTGCTTGCGACTCTCTCTGCCCCCCACGTAAATAAATATTTTTTTAGATTTTTATTTTATTTTATTTATTTATTCATGAGAGACACACAGAGAGAGGCAGAGGGAGAAGCAGGCTCCACGCAGGGAGCCCGATGTGGGACTCGATTCCGGGTCTCCAGGATCAGGCCCTGGGCTGAAGGCAGTGCTAAACTGCTGAGCCACCCGGGCTGCCCTTAGATTGCTACTGGAGGTGGCCAGGATCTTACTCCAATGTAATTCTTTTTTTTTTTTTTTTAAGATTTATTTATTTATTCATAAGAGACACACAGAGAGAGGCAGACAGAGGCAGAGGAAGAAGCAGGCTCCCTGCAGGGAGCCCAGTGCGGAACTCGATCCCAGATCCTGGGATCATGACCTGAGCCAAAGGCAGATGTTCAACCGCTGAGCCACCCCGGCGTCCCAATAAATAAATTTTTAAAAAGAAATGAATGTGGCTGCTGTGAGCATCGTTCTGCGCCCATTTCTGGGGCCGAGTTAGTTTTGTCCAGGTCCGTGTCCCCAGCTGCCCGCTTGCCGGGCCAGACGGTAACTGGTGTGTGATCGCGTGGACACCTGCCAGGCTGCTCTCCGCGGCGGCGGCACCACTCTTCAGCCCTGCCAGCAAGGTCAGGGGGCTCCCGCTCTCCGCCTCCTCATCGGGACTTGTCCTTTGACTTGTCTCCAGTCTTCTTCAGTCGTAGCCAGCCCGGCGGTGTGAACAGGATGTGTTAAAAAATGAAACTCAGCCGAGTAAATTTGCAGATCTAATTGGTTTCGTTCAATGATTCATGAATCAGGCGGTGTCCCATCTGGCAAGTGGAGGGGAGCACCAGTGAGCTGAGTGAAAGAGAGGTTTTTAAAAATTTATTTTAGAGAATGAGAGAGGGCAACGGGGGGCGGGGGGCGGGGTCCAGAGAGGGAGAGAGAATCCCAAGCAGACTCCTCGCTGAGCGCAGAGCCCAATGCGGGGCTCAGTCTCACGACCCTGAGATCATGACCTGAGCCGAAACCAAGAGTCAGATGCTCAACCGACTGCGCCCCCCAGGCGCCCCTGAAGGAAAGGTTCTTAAAGGCGGAGAGAGAGCGTTAAAAAGACAAAGGAAGAAAGGAACCGAGTAGCAAGGGATGCCTGGCTTGGGCAAGGTCGCCCCTCTGAGGGGAGCAGGAGAGTCTACGGGTCAGTTTCCCAGGATTGACCTGGAAAGTCCATGTTGTCGGGTTAAGGGGTTCCCCTCCAGGGGTGACACTGCAGTTAGGTTCAGCAGTAGGTCTTGGTTTACTCACTCGGGGCCTTCACTCAAGTGACACCATTTGGGGCCTGTTTCTTTTCCGCAGAGCTTGTTGTGGCTCAGAAACAACTGTGGGGATCCCCGGGGGGCTCAGCGGTTTAGCGCTGCCTTCAGCCCAGGGCGTGACCCTGGAGACCCAGGATCGAGTCCCACGTCGGGCTCCCTGCATGGAGCCTGCTTCTCCCTCTGCCTGTGGCTCTGCCTCTCTCTGTGTCTCTCATGAATAAATAAATAAAATCTTTAAAAAAGAAAAGAAACAACCGTAGGTTGCGGCGGGTGAGCCTCCGTCCGGGTGAGCAGGTCTCCCAGAGCAGGGCTGGCCGACTGTCCCCGTGGGGGGCCAGGCAAATAACTGAGGCTGGGCACCTGTTGTGCGCCTGTAGTGTGGAAGCAGCCCGACACCCTCTGTAAGGACGGGGACCCGCGAAGATCCCATAAAACCTGCACCTTGTGGATGAACGCTGAAAATGGACTTTCTTCTAATTCTCACAAGTCATGAAGTGTCACCCTCCTTTTTTCCCCCCATTCTCGGCTCCAAGGGCAAAAGCGTGCAGCAGGCTGGGCTTGGCTCACGGGGCCTGGTGGGTTGGCCCCTCCTCTGGGTCTGCGTTTCTCAGATTTGCTGTGGATAATATCCCGCCGGGGCCTCACTAATAAAGCTGTGCTGGGCTCACCCCCAGAGACCCACTCACCTGGCCGGGCCCGGGCCCTGAGAGAGAATCCGCACGTCAGACGAGCCCCCGGGCTGCTGGTGCTGCCAGTCTGAGTGGCCCCGCTGGGGAGGAAGGGTGATGAGCCCGAGGTCAGAGCAGCATTCCTAGGGGTTACAGATGGCCGCAGGGTGCCGGGGGTCCCCAGGACCACCCCCGGGTTTAGCAGTTTGCCGGGGGACCCCCCAGGATTCAGCACAGAGTGAAGTCCACCCAGGGCAAGGCCCATGGGGAGAAGTCAGGCACCAGGCCTGCACTCCCAAGCCACACGACCACGTTCTCATGGGTGGGACGGGGGTGGCCACCTTAGCCTGTGCCGCCAGGGGTCCTCTGCACAGCAGCAGCGTCCCCTAGGAGTCCTTTTGGCTCCTCATGTGCCCGTGTGCCTGGTCATACTTGGCCCTTGCTCAGATCTTGACCCGAGAGTGACTCTGGTCGCAGCTCGGTCTTGGGGGGCTGCAGGGCAGGATGTGACGAGCCCCGCCTGCCGGGGTACCCGGGTAATGGTGGCTGAGCCGCTGGAGCGGGATGGGGAAACATGCGCAGCACAGGCTGCAGAGCAAGTGGCCGTGACGTGGGAGGCGGGCCGGGCACCCCCACACGCCCCCTGGATTCAGGGAGAACGCACGCAGCCACGTGGTGTCATGCGTGTCAGTGTGACAGGTTCCACGGCCGTCCACAGGCAGCGTGGAGAGCTGACCGTCCCTGCGGCCCTGGATTGGCTCCACACGGAGTGGGCCGTGGAGGGGAACCCTGGGGTCAGCAGTGAGCACCCCGGCGGTGTAAGAGCCAGGGGTGCATGCTGGGGCCGTGAGGCTGGTGCTGTCGGGGACCCTCCGAAGGCGTTGCATCGCCCATGGGGAAAGGACTGTCCCCTGGCATCGCTGAGGGCGAGTGAGCAACTGTCGGGGCCACAGAAGGCCAACGGGTAAGGCCGTGCCCTGCCCACGTGCCCTGGGTGTCCCGGCCCTGAGCGTTCCCCTCTCCCCACAGGCTACGCTCACTGGAAGGGTCAGGTGCTGAACTCGGATGAACTCCACGAGCTCTACGAGGGCCTCAAGCTGAACAACGTGAATAAATATGACTACGTGCTCACGGGTAAGAGTCCAGGGATGCTGGGTGCTGGTGCCAGGGGCCTCGCACTAGCGGGGTGTGGGCTTGTCCCTGGTCCCGGCGTCCTTCAACGAGGGATGGCCCCTGCCGCCGAGTAGCATGACCTTGGGGGTCCTGGATGCATGGTGCTCACTCAGATGGGCCGTGCTGTGTCACCGTAGTTCTGGAGGCGTGTTGGGGGGACAGGGGTGTTGGGAAGGGGCTGGGGGTGAAGACACCCAAGTGAGGTGACGTACTGCACCTGGTGCATTTAATCATTAGGTTTGTGTAAAAATATCTATTTGTGGGGCCCCCGGGTGGCTCAGCAGTGGAGTGCCTGCCTTCGGCTCAGGGCGTGACCCCGGGGTCCCAGGATCGAGTCCCACGTCAGGCTCCCTGCATGGAGCCTGCTTCTCCCTCTGCCTGGGTCTCTGCCTCTCTTTCTGTGTATCTCATGAGTAAATAAATAAAATCTTTAAAAAAATACATTTACTTATAGTCACATACACAGGAGTGAGTACACTTGTTATTGACGATGGAAAAGACAGAAGGAGGACGCTTCTCCGTACACTGTCACCCGTGGCCTTTTCCCTTCTTTTAAAACTTGACGTTCCTCTTGGGAAATGCCCAGTGTCCCTGCAGTGACTACAGAGGCTGGGGATGCTTTGTCTTAACCCCGGCTGCGGGATTGGAGAGCTGCCCGCCGCGCTCTGGTGCGTGGGGTTTTGATGGCGCGCTTCCCCCGGGCCGTGGGCCGCTGATGCGAGCCTTCTGGCTTCTGGGGGGCCCGGATTTCCGTCCCAAAGGTTACACGAGAGACAAGTCCTTCCTGGCCTCCGTGGTCGACATCGTGCGGGAGCTGAAGCAGCAGAACAGCAAGCTCGTGTATGGTAGGTGCTGGGCCGTCACCCCTGGGGTGGGTGGACCTGGGGCCCTCGAGTGGGTGGCTCGGCGCTCCCCCCTCACAGTCCACCTCTCCCGGCCCCGAAGCATCGAGTGTGCTGGGCGTGCAGGGGCGTGTGCCCTCAGGGCTCTGGGAAGGGCTCGGGACGTCTTCACGGCGGCCCTGGCGTCTGCGTGGGGCACTTGAGAGAAGCGGGTCGGGTACATGCAGTAATCCGCGTCCGCGAGTGAGGCCTGGGGTGGCCAGGCCCTGCGGTTGGGGCGTGTGGGCCACCCTTGGCCCTAGAGAGGGCGGCAGCGGGTCTGGATGTCCCGAGTGGGGCCCAGCTGTCCCGGGCGAGGCCGAGGCCCCACTGAGGTGCGTGCCAGGCCCGTCTGTCCCTAATCCCAGGCGGCAACCCCAGCCCCTAGGGTGTCCCCAGCCAGAGGCCTGTGCAGGTAAACGACACGGGAGACTTGGGTTACTCTTTCCCCTCTGGGACTCAGGCGTGTGCATTCCGGGCCCTTCGGGGTCCTTCCACGTGTGTGACGCTTCCTCCGCCCGGGGGGAGCTCCAGTGGCCTGACGGGGCCGTTGGGAGCGGGAGCCGGGCTTGCGACCCACGCAGGACCAGTGCGGTCTTGTCGCTTCGGCCCTGCAGGCTGGGCCTTCCCAGCCGTCCCCGCCGGCCCCCGCCCTCCGTCCCCGTCCCCACCCTCAGTGGGAGCGCCCACACGGCCGGTGGCTTTGCCCACACTGCGGCCCGCGGCCCGAGGGGAACGTGCTTGTGTGGGGCAGGCGACACTGAGGCCACAGCAGGTCCTGCCGCCAGGACGAGCGCACGGGCTGCTGGCCTGTGTCACTGTCCTGGGACAGGTGCAAACGACGGTCAGATAGAAATCCGAGCCCTCGGTCGTCTAGGACGACAGCCGCCGGGCATCAGGCGGAGGCGGGAGGCCGTGCTTTCCCGGGCGGTTCGCAGCCGGAGGTTGGGCAGGGCCGCCCTCCCGCGGGCGCGGCGTGTGCTGGTAGCTGTGCTTTGTGTCTCCGCAGTGTGCGACCCGGTGATGGGCGACAAGTGGAATGGCGAAGGCTCCATGGTTAGTGACTCCACGCAGGACGCTGCGCACGCCGCGTGTCAGCCGTGCCGGGGAGCAGGGCTTGGCCGGCGAGGCTTCCGTGGAGGGCCGGACCCCCCGCCCCCGCCGGGGCCCCACGTCCCGCTGCATCAGAGTAGTGCCGGGCGCGGCCAGCTCAGGCCCTGGAGCAGTGTGCGGCTCTTGACCTCGGGGTCATGCGCTCCAGCCCCACGTTGGGCACAGAGATTACTTAAAAAAAAAAAAAATTTTTCAGAAAAAAAGTAGCCACGCTCCGCAAATGAACAGACGTGGCTGTTGCCTAATAGAATTTCACATGTAGACACTGAAATAGGAGTTTTCTATGGTTTCTGGGTGTCCCACAGGGCCGCGGCTGCTGTTCGGTTGGCTCTGCCCCAAGCACTGAGGCGATCCCGGCGGGGCGGACAGCGGGGATGCCAGCCCGCGGGGAAGGCAGAAACCCGCCCCCGAGGGTCACCCTGCGCCCTCCAAGCCGGACTGGAGCGCTGGCGGGGTCAGCCCCGGTCTCGGGCCCGCAGCCTGGGCCACACGGCTCCCGTGGCCTCCCGCGTGCGCCTCAGCCCGCGCCCCTTGTCGCCCTCAGTACGTTCCGGAGGACCTCCTTCCCGTCTACAAGGAGAAGGTCGTGCCCGTGGCGGACATCATAACCCCCAACCAGTTTGAGGCTGAGTAAGTGACTTGAACCCAGTTGGGCTTTTAGAGGCCTGCCGGTCAGGCGGGGCCGTGGGGTTCCTTCTCGGGAGGCCCCGCCTCAGGTGGGGGCAGGAACTCGGCACCGGGGGGCCCCGGCCCCCATCCTGTGATCGTGCATCTTCCTAGACGGCAAGAGCTGGGGGACACGCAGGGAGGCACGCTGAGGCAGGGGCGTGGGGCGCAGGCCCTGGGTGGAGCTCCCGACACCACGTCCCAAATCCTCGCATGAGGTTAAAGGGAGCCAGTCGGGCCCTCGCGGCCGCGAGTTTCGGAGGGCCTTTCTGGGGGCGGGGGCCCCGTCTGATGAAGAGCCGGTGCCAGGGCCGGGGAGTGGCACTGAGCGTCCAGGCGGGTTGTCTGCGCCCTGGGGTGTGGATCTGGGGCTCCCTGACCCGGCCCGTCCGTCCTGGGGGACCCCGAGCCCTCGGAGAGCGATGTTAACCATTTGTAGTCTGTGTTTCCAGTGTCCATGGACGTTGGTCACTCTCACTGACCACGACGCAGGGCCCCGTGCTCCTTGCCGTCGTTACGTTTTACTCTCCACTGGTCTTTACGCACGTCACGGTGGCCACCGGGTCTGTGATGGCCACAGACGCGGGGTTCCTGCGGGGATGGGAGGAGGTCACCGGTGCCACCGCGGCTTTGGGGGCGTTTCCAGCGGGACGCTGGAAGGAAGAAGGAAGGAGAAGGAAGGTCTCACCTGTGCTCGCCTGTCTTCCAGGTTACTGAGTGGCAGGAAGATCCACAGTGAAGAAGAAGCGTTAGTGGTAAGACCCCCCGAGGCCTGGCATGGGACACGTGGCCCCGCGCACGGCAGGGAGGTCACAGCCACACGCCCTGGGGGTGGGAGCTCCCACGTCCTGGCTCCCAGCCGCCAGGGCCTGAGGACGTCTCGTGAGCCCCCGTGGGCACCGCGTCGGGCGCCTGCAGCCCTCGTGCTCATCTGGGTGCAGGTTCACCTGCTGCCTGATCAGGGGAGCCGGGGGGCGTCCTGGGGTGGCCGTGGCAGTGCCACAGAGCAGGGGGCCAGGGACAGCACTGATTCTCTGGTCCTGGGGCCAGGAGCCCAAGATCAGGGCGTCGGGGGGACCGTTCTCCATCTACACCTGTAGGGAGGAACCCGTCCCTCACTGTCTCCCGGCCTCTGGGGTCCTAGGTTTGTAGACCCATCACCAGGCTCGGCCTCTGCCTGCCAGGGGCGTCCCCTGTGCCTCTGTGTCCTCGTCTCTTACTAAGGACGCCGGACAGCTGGGATCCAGGCCCCGGCCAGTGACCTTGTCTTAACTTGCTTGCATGTGCACGTATGTGGGGTGTTGTGCGTGTCAGGGCACACGTGTGCAGGTGTCTGCATGGGTGCGTGAGGGGCTGACTACAGCGAGTTGGTGTGCATCTTTGGGGGCCGGCTGGGTGCACCCGGGACCCTCAGGAACGGCTGACGGGGGAACCGGTGCACCCGGGACCCTCAGGGACAGCTGACGGGGGGGACTGGTGCACCCGGGACCCTCAGGGACGGCTGACGGGGGGGACTGGTGCACCCGGGACCCTCAGGGATGGCTGACGGGGGGGACTGGTGCACCCAGGACTCTTAGGGACAGCTGACGGGGGAACTGGCTGGCATCGAGGCAGGCGAGGTTTCTTTTTTGAGGTTCTTTTCGCCTTTCTGCTGAGGAGCTTGTTGCTGGTCGGTCGTTTAGCCTTCTATGGGGTTCCTGGGCCGTGTGTCCAAGTGGCAGACACCAGGGCCCTCGCTCCATCTGTGGCTGGGCCTCAGAGGGGTGCCCTCTCTTCATCGCCCAGGAAACAGATCCGAGTAGCAGGTCCCATCACGGCCATAGGCCCGAGGGGCTGTGGAGCCTCTGTTTCCCCAGCGTGCAGAGGGCTCGCTGTGCAAGGTTACAGAGGCGTCTTCCCCTCCACTCGGAGCTGGCCCAGCACCCTGGGGCCTGCGAGTCAGGTGACCCTCCCCACCCCGTGACGCACCCACAGGCTCTGAGAATTAGAGGAAGGTCCTGTGTGGTGCCTGGCACAGGGTGGCGCTGGGTGGGTGGCATGCCCCACGTGTGTGACCACCCGCAGCCTGTGCTGGGCTCCGGAGCAGACGTGCCCGCCAGCGTGATCACAAGCCCTGGTCTGAGGCCTTTGCTCATGGACAGGTCCTCTTCCAACTGCGAAGGAAAAGCCACTTAGAGAGCAGTCACTGCCGTGTGACCCTCTGGCCCGTTTCCTCCCCGGCTCGTAGGCCCTGGGCTGAGCCTCGTGGCGCAGCCACACGGGGTGACTCGGGGGAGCCTTCTGGGCCAGGGGACCTGGCTTGGGATCACACTGGCCCCAGGACCAGAAAGCCAGATGCACCCACTTCAGGGTCAGCATGGGAGCCCTTCCCGGGGCCCAGAGTGACCCCCAGCAGGGCGGGCGACCTGAGTGGCTTCCCGGGTGCTGCCCCCACGGAGGACCGTGAAGCCACCTCCTCCTGGAGACGAGCCCCCTTCCCTGAGCCGAGCACGCCCATCTGGCTGAGCACCCCGTTTACCCAGGCATGTGTTCTGGGAGGGCAGGAAGCCTGCACCCCCACCCCCACCCCCCACCCCACCCCCAGCGTGTCGCCGGGCACACAGCAGGAGAGCTTCGCTGAATGAATAAATGGGCACATGAGTGGCTTCCCTGAGCGGCTGCCCCGGGGGAGCCACGGCTTGATGGGCTGAGTGGTTTTGCTGCCCTGGAGCCGGATGAGCCGGGTCGGGCTGTCCAGGGCCGCTTGCCCCCCACCCCGCCCCGCAGTGTGAGTACGGCAGGGTGCAGGGTCCGCAGGTGCACGGCTTCGGGCTTCAGGCACAGGGACTCGGCCTGGTGGCTCTAACCTGACGAGTGGCACTCAGCACGCACAGACTGGGTGCTCGTGTCCTCCGCCTCCGGTCTCCACCCCACGAAGCCCAACCCCCGTTACAGGGCGTTTGTGGTGCAAGTGCCGGTCGTGCCTGGCTGCTTGGGGCTCTGGGGGCCCTGGCACAGGTGGCCGAGCCGTGGCTGATGTGCTCCCCGTGCTCCGGCAGGTGATGGACGTGCTGCACGCCATGGGCCCCGACACGGTGGTCATCACCAGCTCCGACCTGCCCTCCTCGAGGGGCAGTGACTACCTGATCGCACTGGGGAGCCAGAGAACTCGTGAGTCCCGTGGGCCTGGGCTCCCCCTGCCTCTGCTGCCCGTCCCTTGAGGCCTCGGGCTTTGGGTTCAATATGAAAAGAAGAAATCCCTGCCCCACTCAGGTGGTCAGCATCCTGAACGCCTGCTCCCCCTGAACGATCACATGGGAACAGAATCCAGAGGTTCCTGTGAGTCGGGGTGCAGAGGAGCTCCCCACGCTCGCCGAGCCGCTCTCACGGCCAGCGTCCATCTCACGGGCTCCGGGGCACGTGGACGGCCTGGCTGAGCCCAGGACCCGAGAAACCGGGTGTCCACACCCCCCCCCCCCCCCACGGAGCAGGAGGGCCCGTGGGGCCTCGTGCGCCCCTTGTTAATCGTGTAAATACCGCCCAGGTTGGCATTTTCGGTCCGAACGACACACGAGGCCAGGGTCACGCCCACCACCGCAGGGGGCGCGCAGCCTGGTCAGCACTCGGGGGCCGGGGGCGCCATCCGCGTCCCGTCACACACCCTGGTGTGTGCCGCTGCACCGTGCTCCCCGCCCCTGGCCACCCCACTAGGGCTTGCGTCCCCATTCTTCCTGGGGACAGCGTGTCTGTCCCGTGAGCCCCTGGTGGGCAACACTGGCCCTCCCCACCACCCCCGGGCAGGGAGGAGTGGGGAGGGGGACAGGCGGTCGTCTGCCGAGCCCGGGTCTCAGGGGCCGTCGGCCGTGCTGTCCTCCAGGGAACCCCGATGGCTCTGTGGTGACGGAACGCATCCGCATGGAGATGCACAAGGTGGACGCGGTCTTCGTGGGCACCGGGGACCTCTTCGCCGCCATGCTCCTGGCGTGGACACACAAACACCCCAACAACCTCAAGGTCAGCAGGACGAGCCCCCTCCACCCCTGCCCCCATCAGGCTCGGGGACAGTCTGGGGGCCAGCAGAGGCTTAGACGGGAGGACTGGGTGCGCCGTGCTGGGGTCGGCCGTGTCGAGGCCCACCGTGACCACCGTGTCGAGGCCCATGGCGTGCAGCACGTCCAGACGAGGTCGGGGGCGTTAGCCGAGCCCCGGGAGGGGCCATCGCGGCCTCAGTGAGTCTGTAGCCGGGAGCATCTCCCTGGAGAGCAGCCCAGTAGATGTTGGCCCTAAGGTGTCATCACCCCAGTGACTCGATAGACTCAGAAGCTGGAGCCCTGGGGGCGTGAGGGACAAGGCTCCGAAGTCACACTTGCAGAGAGGCTCATGCTGGGCGCTGTGTGTCCATCTGCCTCCCTCCCCCTGCCCCTTGTGTGTAAATGTCCACACATGTAGTGTGTAGACGTCTTGCGTGGACACTGCCGGGTGAGGGGGCAGTTGCTACTGATCCGGGGTGTCGGGGTTCCCTGTGTGCCTCTGGTGGAGCACAGCAGCCACCGCCGTGTCCCCTGGCCGCCTCCTGTACCGCCAGGCTGTCCTGGCCGCTGGCCCTCTGGGTACCGTGGTGGGGAGGAGGCCGGCAGCCCCGGGCAGGCGTGAGGGGCGGTTAGGAGACAGCAGCCACCTCCACCTGGGCTGTGTCTGTCAGGGAAGGAGGACCTCGCAGGGGGGCTCTGGAAGCCGGTCCCCCTAAAGCCACCATGAGGGCCCCGTCCCCCCGGGGGCAGGCACATGCCCTCCCTGTCACTCAGTGCCCTTGTGAAAGGCAGGCTTGCCCAGGCCCGGCCCCTCCTGCCTGCGAGGCTCAGGGACGGGCCGCGGGTGACCACACACCTGCTGCCTTGGTTGGCGGCCCCGGGCGTGTCATCTGGTACCGGGCACCTTGGCCGCTGGTGCCCTGCGGGGGGCCTGCTGCTGGGCCGCTCAAGGCCACATTGGGCTCCCGCAGGGCCCTGCATCACGGAGCTGGGTGGGAAGGGTTCCGCGCGCTGCCCCAGCTCCCGTTGAGCCCCGAGTCTTTGACTGTGAGACGCCAGCAAGGGTGACCTTGCCCAACTTCAGGGTAGGAGAGAGCTCTTTTCCGTGTAGACGCTTCATTCCAGAAACACTTCCTAAGCACCGACTCCTTACCAGACACCACGGCCTGGCCCTTCCTTCCCCGGAGTACGGGGCCAGAGGGGGCCCGTTAACTGCCGTACGCAGGCATCGGCCCGACGCCCCGGGACCTTTGTGGCGAGCCGTCCCGGGGGCGGGGGGGCACGTGCTGGTAGAGCCAGGCCCCTGGCGCCTCAGGGTGGACGCCGCGCTCGCAGATGCCGGAAACCCCATCCAGGCTGCGGGCGTCACAGCCGTGTGTATCCCCCCGCAGGTGGCCTGTGAGAAGACCGTGTCTGCTATGCATCACGTTCTGCAGCGGACCATCAAGTGTGCCAAAGGTACCTGCCACCAGGCCCGGGCACGCGAGGCGGCTGGCACTGAGTGCGGGGAGGGGGCGGGGGAGATGGCGCCTGCCCCCCTGTAGTGCTGGCAGCAGGTCCCCGAGGCTCCCGCCGCCTCCACTGGCCCTGGTGTCGGGGCGGGGACTCCAGAGGTGACACGGGCGACCGGGGCTGGTGGGCGGAGGGGGCCGAGGGGCGGACACTTGGGGTCTCCGCTGCTCCATCCCCGTCACTGACGCTTTGTCCTGCAGCCCAGGCAGCAGGAGGGCTGAAGCCCAGGCCGGCGCAGCTGGAGCTCAGGATAGTCCAGAGCAAAAAGGACATCGAGAACCCGGAGATCGTGGTCCAGGCCACGGTGCTGTGAGGCCCGGGCGCCGCCCCCACCGCCCGGCGTGTGCTGTCGCCCTCGTCGTCCTGTGAACACGTAGCGTCTGCCTTAGAGCTGTGAATGAAACTTGGTCTTTTTTGCTTTCATGAGTGTCCAGCAGCCACTGGTCTTAATTGTGAAAATGTGCTGGTCGTGCTTCCCAAAAGTAACAAAACAATCACAGAAATCTGTAACTCGGGGGCCGCGGCTCCCCAGCAGCTCTCCTGGCTCGGGGCGTCTGGTCCCGAGCGGGCTAGGGCTGGGGAAGCCCGGGGTCTGCGTCCCCCAGGAACCGTTGAGGTTTAACCACTTGCATCTGGAAGAATTATGCCAAATCTCTGTGTTGTCGCTCTGACCCGACCCTCTTTGCTCCCGCTTCAGACGCCCTGTTAGTCACTGCGCTGTTGGGTAGGTTGCCGGGGATCGTTTCACCGCGGGGACAGGTCCGTACCAGCTGGCCGGCGCCGTGGGCACTGTGCGGTCATGCTGGGGGCACCTTTCCAGGACCCCGAAAATGCAGGCCGGTCTGCAGGCCTCACCCCCCTCAGTGGGACCTTCCCGTAAGTCATGAGTGTCCGTGCCAGGGACCCGCCGGCTGGCGTGACGGAGACGAGGGCAGGTCCCGTGGGTCGAGGACAGCTTGTGGGAGGACTGGCACGTTGTGTTTCCCTTTGGAAAACTCCCCCGGGTCGCGGCACGGCGGGTCGCGTTAGCGCAGTTTGCCCCCCGTTGGGACCTGATGCACGTGTGGCGGTGCCGAGACGGGTCCAGAGGGCAGCGGGGCTGCGGCCCCAGCATTGGCATCTTCACCCGCCCGGGCCGGTGACCTTGTGCCCTCACCCCTCCCTGCCAGTCCTGCATTCTGTGCCAGCCGGGAAGCCGGAGGCCCCTAGAGCCAGCCCCGCTGCGCCCGCTCCTCAGAGGGGGTGTTGGGCATCAGGGAGGGGCCGGGCCAGCAGAGCAGCCCCCGCGTGCCTCGGGCGGAGACCCCAGCCCAGGCCTCGGCACTAGGCCGCTTGTCCACTGTGGGGGGGACCTCTCTGGCCCCACGGTGTCCAGAATTTTGAGGACCCCCCAGGCGTGGCTGCAAGCGGAGAGGGGTGCCCATCCTGAAGACGGCCTGCCTCGATCTTAGTACCCGGCGCCGGCCCCAGCCCCACTCCGGGGGGCGCAGAGGTTTGCCTCTCCCAGGAGCCCGCAGCCTGCGGGGGGCCTGGGGACCAGATGGTGGCTCCTGGGAGAGCAGATCCCCCAGCTGCGGCAGTTCCCGTGGCCTCCTCAGTGGGGTGTTCTTCACGCTGGTGAAGACCCCAAAGCAAGCAACGCCGGCCCCAGACGCTCCCACGTGCTCTTCTTTCCCCCATTTCCACATCCTGTGTCTTAGCGCTCCCACCTCCACGTCCCTGCGGGCTCGGTGGTTGGCGGCTCCTGCAGTGGCCACAGGTTGGTGTCGTGTCCTGGTCCTGGGGCCCGGCCTCCACTTAGCCCCGGGGGACAGAGCCCGGCCACCGGTCCCTGCAGGGCCGCCCCCTCCCTGGACCAGGAGGACGGGGGACCCGTGGCCGGCAGCCTCCCCGGCAGGGTGGGCGCAGGGACCAAAGTCAGCCTGGGCCTGGAAGCACCTGTCACTGCCAAGCAGAGCTGGGGAGCGGCCGCGCCGCCAGCGGGCAAACGGCTTCCCCCCCTCTTTTTTAATACCGAGAGCACGCGTGAGACTGCGAGGGAAGCTCCGTGCGTGTCTGCGGCGAGGTGGTGGGAACGCCCCCCGGCAGCTTCGGTGTCCGGCGGCCTCGGGGAAACGCCCACAAACAGTGGACTCTGTTCCCCACCTTTTATTTCCAGGGCTCAGCCTTTGCGCCCCTGCCCCCGTCCTTTGCTTCCCTGTGCCGTGCGCAGGATGGAAGTGCTCCACGCTTCCTGGCACATCGTGAACGTCCTGGTGGGACCCGGGACCGTTTCCTCTGTCTCCTCCGACTCCGAGGCCCCGAGCACTGGGACAGGTGGCGTCCCGAGCCCTCTGCACCCGCGGCGGGAGCCGGGCAACCCGAGAGCGTCTGCAGAGCGCGGGGCTCCTGCGGGAACAGCGTGCACGTCCCCGGGAGACCGTCCCACCCGTCCTGGTGCGACCCCCACCGCCCCCCACCCCCCATGCCCCTGGAGGCCCCGGCCTGTCTGTGCTTAGAATTTCCCACCCCCGAGTCCACTGTGGTCATTAGCCGTGGTTTTTTATACAGGTTGGGTCCAAATTAGAATTGATCTTTGTTTCTACTCTCCGTAGTCTAGTAACGTGCAAAGTAATAATTATATATATTTTAAGACGAGAGATGTATCATTGGTCCTAAATCGCCTGCTTGTGACCAGAGTACAGATTTCAATAGTTTTTTCGAAGCTTCCGTAGACCTCAGAAGATGAATTACAAGATATCCTTTTTTTAAAACCATTTTCAGATCATTGCCAAGTCCCGCTAAGGTAATCGTGTCGACCTGCATTATTTTTGTAATATATGTCAGCGATGGTAAAAATGATGCTGTGTCGTCTTGTTCTTACACGTGTTGCAACCAGTTTTTAAACCGGGCGTGGTTTGGCGTCCCTGCCCCGATGAGTAAGTGGAGGGTACGTCTCGGGTTCGGCCAGAGGCCCTGCCTGCACCGTGACACCCGCGAGTCCCCGTGCAGGTGCAGGGTCCCGTCCCAGCTGCGCCATCCAGGAGTCGTGCTGGAGGGTGGAGGGCAGGGTGACTCCTTGCTTCTGGGGAGGAGGCGGGGGGCGGGGGCCAGGCCAGGGCCCTGGCATTACTGGGTGTCCCCAGGCCGCTCCCGACTCTGCCCTCCTTGCTTGACCTCACGTTCACCCTCAGTTGAAACGGACAGTAAAGGAGGTGACCGTTTTCTGGCCGCTGGTCCCGCCCTCTCCTTACCTTCCTGCCCTTTGGTGGGACCCCCTGCCTGGGGCTTCGGGTCCGTATCTGCCTGAACCAGAGGCACCCCGGGAGCACTCTGTGTCCTGGCACCAGAAGAGCCGGGGTCCCTGTCTTCTCTGCGCCCACCTGGTGGCTCAGGCGTCCCTCTCACACGTCTCCCTGCACGACGGTCTCATCAGGAGACCCACCCCAGCACCTGCCTGAGACAGAAGTCGGGGAGGGACGCCCAAGTGGGCAGAGGGGATCACCAGGATGCTCTGAATGTGGCCCTCACTGACCGTGTCTTGGGGGGAGGCATGTGACCCCCAGACTGCTGAGCCCACCCGAGTTCCCTCCACTCCACCTCCCTTCCCACCCCATCACCCCACGCAGCTCTTGGCTCGGACGCTTCCTGTGGAGCCAGGTCCTGTGTGCTCACGGAGGGGGCGCGTCAGGTGTATGTGCCGGGTGGGCACTCGGCCCCCCATCCCTGGGCGGGCAGCTGTGGGATGCCAGGTCCGCTGCCCCAAGCCAGGAAGCCTCGCACTCGAGCCCGGTGGGTCTGGAGGGATGACACTCCGCACCCCCAGGAGGACGTCCTACTTCATTTCTGCCCCGAGGGCGCTGGTCAGGCTGGACCCTCGCAGCACAGAGACCAAGCACCTGCCCACGTGTGGCCACAAAGCTGATGTGTGCTCGTGTGTGGGTGTGTGCACGCGGTGGTGGGAGGGGCTTCGCAGGTGAGAAGGGTCCTGCCCCCCCTGCGGGTTCGGGGCCCTGCTGTGGTGGCCCAGTGCAGCCGTGCACTCGCAGCCTCGGAGCTTGCACACATCACACGGGGCGCTCCCGTGGTGCGCGGGGCCTTGGGGCCGTGCTGGCATCAGGGCTGGCCCCGGGCTGGCCCGGATTCAAATCCCGGCCTTCTAGTGCGCACGTCTCCCCATGCGCTTCGCAGGTTCCTCTCGGTGCAAACCGTTTTCTGTTCTGTTGCGTGAAGATGCCAATTAAAACAGTGTCTCGGGCAGCCCGGGTGGCTCAGCGGTTTAGCGCCACCTGCAGCCCGGGGCCCGATCCTAGAGACCCAGGGTCGAGTCCCACGTCGGGCTCCCTGCATGGAGCCTGCTTCTCCCTCTGCCCGTGTCTCTGCCTCTCTCTCTCTCTCTGTCTCTCTCTCTCTCTGTGTGTGTGTCTCTATGAATAAATAAATAAATCTTAAAAAAAAAAATAAATACAAGTGTCTCACGGACCGACTTCCCGCCTGTCCCAAGAGGTTGTGCTCGCAGACCCCCCCCCGTGTCTTCCTTTGCTTAAGACAAGAATTTTTGAGTGACTCTAGTTCTGACTTGGAGAATATCTTCACACTTTCTATTAATGGGAAGTTCTTCCCGGAATTTTCATTTTAAATCCTGGCTGGGGAAACGGGTGGTAAAGGCCTGGCTGCTGAGGGAGCCCCGCAGAGCCCTGCGCCCGAGCAGGAGACTGTGAGCCCGGCCGCAGCTGCGCCCTGGGAGGGGGTGCAGCCTCCCCCCGCCCCGGCCCCGCAGCTCCTGCACCCGCGAGCCCGTTCTGGTGGGAACGGCCTCCCTGAGGCCGCGGGCCACGCACCTGGCCTGGGTGTCCCTCACCGACCCGCACTGTCCTGTGAGGCCCGAGAGCAAGGGTCCCGGTCCTCCGCCCTCTGCAGAGCAGAGCCAGGCAGTCTGGGGAGGGAGCTGGGGTGCCCCTGGCGCCCTCCGCTGTGCTGGGCTGAGGAGCGAGGTCCCTGGCTTCAGAGCTCACCCAGGCCCCAGCTCGGGGCACAGGGGTGGGCAGAAAAGGAGAGTTGACGGGCTTGGCAACGCCTTCAGCACATCCCATAGAACAGAGGGAAGCAAAACGGGCAGGGAGACTTTATGCCCTTACTGTGCCCTGCAAAATATCTGGGAGCCCTGTCTTGACGGGCGGCGTAGATGGTACTATTATGGGAGCCGGTTGCGCATCCTCATGTGCCACCCGGAGCCAAGGACGAGGCTTGTGTGTTGACAGGTGTCTTGAATGCTTTGGACTTTACAGCTGCATATGCTCTCTGATTTAGAATTTTATTTTATTTATTTTTTAAAGATTTATTTGTTTGTTTATGATAGACACAGAGAGAGAGAGAGGCAGAGACACAGGCAGAGGGAGAAGCAGGCTCCACGCCGGGAGTCCGACGCGGGACTCGATCCCAAGACTCCAGGATCGTGCCCTGGGCCAAAGGCAGCCGCTCAACCACTGAACCACCCAGGGATCCCTGATTTAGAATTTTAGCCGGGATTCTGGCCAATGGTTGCAAAACCGGATGGACAGGGGGACTGAGACGCTGACTCAGACCCCGACCCGAGCTGGCCGGGCCTTCCCGGAAAGTAACTCCGAGGTCAGCAGCTGCAGGGAGGGGGCGAGGGGCCGCGGCCCCGGAGCAGAGCCCTTGGCGCCCCCGGGCCGGCTGCTGCAGCTGCTGCGAGGGAGGCGGACGGAGGGCCTCTGAGGTGGGGCCGCTCTGGGGCTGCTCTGGGGCCGCAGCCGTGCGTCCCTGGGAGGCTTAAGGCCTCCAGCAGCGCTGTGCAGGCCGTGTCCGTGTCCTCTTGACTCACAATTATCCACAAATAAATCTCTTTCTGGCCATGGTGTCGCAGGGCAGTGATTTCTTTTCCTGTCGGGGACTCCCTGTTAATTATCCCCTAGTACCTGAAGCCCCCCAGCCAGCCCCCCAGCCCGGCCCCCAGCCCCCGGGAAGAGCCTGCCCCACCGCCAGCGCCGGGAGGCCCGGTCCCCTCTCTCCCACCTGCTGTGCCCTGAGGGCAGGGCCCCCCGGGAGTGGGGGGGCTCCCTTCCCCACCACGGCAGGCCAGAGTCTGAGACGTGCTTCAGTCACTGCTCAGGTTCCACCGCCTGGGTCCCAGTTCCTGCATGGGGGCGGGGGGGGGGCAGCGCTGGTCCTACTGGCCCGGCGGGTACTGTGACTCACCCACACTTTGTGAATAAGTCCCCAGGCAGCCTCCAGGAACGCCAGGCTCCTTGCTGTGCCAGAGAGGGTGGGAGAGAAGGGGGGGGGCTGCTGTACCTCCCAGAGGCCTCAAACTCCACCTCTCGAGCCCCCTGCTGGCTCTCCTGTGCCCCTAGCTGGCCGGCGAGGCCCTCCTGGTGGGCGACTTTGTGGCTGCTAGAGCCCACTCCCACAAATGCGGTGGCTTACAGCAACGCAGAGTCACTCACAGTCGTGGAGGTCGGACAGGTAAAGATGGGGGCGCAGGGCTGGGTCCTTCTGGAGGCTCCAGGGAACCTACCCTCTGCCTTTGCCAGCTGCACTCCTGGCCGGTGGCCCTCCCACGTCACAGCCAGCAGTGTAGCCTCTCTAGTGTGACTCTGGCCCCTGCCTCCTCTTATAAGGACCCCAGGATGACATTGGGCCCCCCAGAGAGTCCAGGGTCACCCCTCCAGCCCAAGATGCTTAGCGTAATCATCTGAACCGTCCCCTTGCCACATAAGGTTACATCCACAGGTTCCTGGTGATGAAGTCTTGGAATACAGGTGAGGCCCGGAGCCGACGACCAAGAAAGGATTCCGGAGGCATCTTTGGTGCAGAGTGGGGGGTTTATGGAAGCCCGGGGACGGGCCCGTGGGCAGGAAGAGCGGCGGCCCAGGGCCTGTGAGGGGAGTCGGGTTACACACCTGGGAGTCGGGAGGGGTTTGAGGATGGCATCCTCTCGAAGGAAGCTTGGAAGCAAGGTTTCCAGGACCCTGAGGGGCAGCTATTGTTGGGCAAAGGTCACTGATTACCCTCTAATAAATCCGAGGCATGAGACCCTTCAGATGTGTATCGGTGGGCCGTGTGCTTGGGGATGATCGTCAACATGTATCTTGGGGGTTTAGAGATAAAGGACATTTCTAAAGGAATTTTTATATGTTAAAGTAGATCTACAGGCTCCTGGGGGTCGGGCTGAGGTTGCCTTCTGCCCTTAGCGAGGTATGAACATCCAGGCAGCTGAGTCCGTAGAGGAAGTTCCCTCTGCCTTTTCAAGGACTTGTCAATGTGCCTTGTCCTCAGCTAGTCCTCCGTCCCCCCATCACTGGCACATCCCCAGGGACATCCTTCAGCCCTCTGCATCCTGTGATGGGGATGGGGGGGCACCTGGGTCCTCACACGGTCGCCTGTCTCTCTCTGAGGCTCCGCATGAAAGGTCCAGCAGAGGACCACGCGTGGCTGTCAAACATCAGCTGCACAGAGGATTCCTGGTGCCGGCTTCCCCTGGAGGGTGGGAAGACCAGCCTCGGGTCCAGGCCCCACCCTGGAGACCACGCTGCTGCGGGCTTTCCCAGGCTGGGTTCCTGGAAAAGAGCCTGCTCCCCACCTTGAGCAACAGTAGTGGGGAGGGAGCGGGGTGCCATCCGAGGGTGTCAGGTGAGGCCAGAAGGGACAAGGCAGGGGGAGGGAGAGAAGATGCATGGCAGAGTGTGACCACGACCAGGGCTTCCAGGTCGCCCATCTCCCCCCATCTTCTCCAGTGGATCGAAGTCCAGCCCATGGGGGTGGGCGACTCTGGGCTTTTGGGGTGTGCTGTGTAGCTTCGGGGCAGGTGTGGGTCCCGCTGGGTTGGACGTTGGTGCCAGAGCTGCTACCGCAGAGGCCAGGGTAGGTGGGGACGGACAGGCTAGGGTGGCCCGTTCCCGGGGCTGCGGAGGTGAGCTGGGTAGGGTACGATGGGAAGCCCTGAATCCGATGAGGAGTCCCCCCTCCTCCAGCGTCCGGTCACTGTGGACTCTGCTCGTGGTCACTGTGCCGTGGGAGTGCCTGCTGGAAGCCCACGTGCCTGTGTAGTCCCGAGAGGTCACCAGGTCCCCGCACGGGGGCTGCACCTGTTGGCACTCCCAGCCTGCTGGGGGGTTAGCAAGCTTCCAGACGTCTGCCGGTGGAGCAGGACGAGACAGGGCCTCAGCGTGGTTTCACTCTGCTCTTCCCTCTTAATTAGGAGAGTTACAGGGAGGGGCGTCTGGGGGGGCTCAGTCGGCAGAGCGTCTGCCTTTGGCTCAGGTCATGATCCCGGGTCCTGGGATCGAGCCCCTTGTTGGGGTTCCCCCCTCAGCAGGAAGCTTGCTTGTCCCTCTGTCTCTCCTCGCTGGTGCTCTCGCTCTCCCTCTCCTTCTCTCTCTCTCAAATAAATACTTTAAAAAAAAAAATCACAAGTCTGTTCTCCGAGTTTGTAATCTGTCTTGAGTTGTAGATGAAAAGCCCGTGTGCGGACCCGGACCATGGAGAATTCACCCGTCCCCTGGCCCTTGTGTGCTGGAGCCACGTCCCTGCCTTTGCAAGGGCAGAAAATGCCTTCGGGCCGCTTCCCAGCAGCTCGGAGTCTCGCAGCTGGGGAGTCCCCACCTGGGGATGACGGCTGACCCACGCCGACGATCGTGTCCAGTGCTCGGATGCCGTCCATTCCTTGTCCTTCTATCTCCAGGACAATGTGCATCCGATGCCATCTGGGTCCGTGGGCTGTGGTTTCTGCCCCCACCGCGTCCCGGGAGCAGTTAGGCAACAGGTGCGGCGGGGTGTGCCCCCCCTCCCCGAGCTGGTGAGGATGCTGACCCAGGGCTGGACCAGGGCATGGCCCGGTGCTCTGACCCGTGTGGCCCCAGGGGGAGGATGCAGGGTCTGGCTTTGGGAAGAGTGACATTGGCCGAGGATTCCTTTTTTTTTTTTTTTTTTAAGATTTTATTTATTTATTCATAGAGATGCAGAGAGAGAGAGAGAGAGGCAGAGACACAGGCAGAGGGAGAAGCAGGCTCCATGCAGAGAGCCTGACGTGGGACTTGATCCAGGGTCTCCAGATCACGCCCTAGGCTGCAGGCGGCGCTAAACCGCTGCGCCACCGGGGCTGCCCTTGGCCGAGGATTCTGAGCAGAGGAGAGGAAACTCACCTGAGGGCAGCTGGGAAAGGTGCCCACCTGCTTGGGGAGCTGGAGATTTGGGGTCTGTGACTCTCAGGGCTGGGCCTGGTCCCTGTGTTCTGGGTCCCAGAGAGACGGATGGCACTCGCAGGGGCGAATGGCGCTGATAAGGGGGCCATTCCAGGCAGGGGTAGGGGGGCACGACTGGGGGGCGTCACCAGCCTGGCAGGGCAGGCTAACAATGGGTGAGCTGCAGAAGTGCAGGACAGTCGTGTCGCAGAGACCGCAGGCAGGACAGGAGCCCCACAGAGACCGCGGGCAGGACAGGAGCCCCACGGTCCCTGCGGGGGGCGGATGGACGAGCTCCAACCCACCGGTTGTCTCCCAGACCGGCTCCGGGTTGCTGTCTCCGTGCCGAGCCGCCGACAGGCTGAACCTTCGCTTCAGTGCAGAATCGGCCACGCCAAGGGGTCGAGCGGGTCACGAAGGCTTTACCCTTCTCGTTCCAGGACGGCGGGTGGACGCACGCGGCTCGCACGGGGGCTCCCTCGCTCAGCCGGGAAGCTGCTCGCTCACGACCCTGGGGCCGTCTCCCTTCCCTCGCCATCCAGACGGCCCGATCCTTCGGCCCCAGACGCCGAGTAGTTTGGGAAGTGGAGACCAACTCGAGTCCCTAACAACTTTCTGCCACGACCCGAACCACATGGACCCCTCCCCAGCCCTTGCTCTCCCCATAACGGTGCGCTCTTTATTGACGGGACGCAGACACGGGGCAAACCAACCACAGGACCGGCCACTCGTGGCAGGGCCCCTCTGCTGAAAACCGGAGCTGTGCTGTTGCCCGGGTGCCCCCTGGACGAGCACATGCAGCTCAGAGGGTACACTCGAGACCCTTCCAGGGGGAAGGCTCAGTGAGGCCGTACGGTTCTTCTACACGTACGTATAATTTTTTTTGAAGATTTTATGTATTCACGTGAGAGAGCAAGGAGAGCATGGGCAGGGGACGGGGAGACGGAGCAGACCCCCGCTGAGCAGGGAGCCCGACATGGGGCCCGATCCCAGGACCCTGAGATCACAATTGGAGCCAAAGGCAGACGCTTCACTGGCGGAGCCCCCAGACGCCCCTTCACGTACATCCTTGTTATGTGAACTGTTGTGGCCTCTTGCACGCACATCTGTGTGTTTCTACCAGGGTGTAAGCTGGTGTGTGAAGGCGTCTGAGTACACGAGAGCTAATGCTCTAGAATCAGATTTCCCCAAATCTGGTCATTAAATGGGGGAACTAAGGACCAGAGACAGGACGGAGTCGAGGCAGGTGTGGGGAGCCGTGGTTAGAACACAGGCTCCTGGATCCTGGGCCCCCCACCCACTCGCCGTGATCTTGGGCGGCTCCCCCGGGGCTCAGCAATGCGGGTGGAAGGGGTGGCCGGCCAGCTCAGGCCAGCGCGTGACCCAGGAGGGGCCCCACACGGCGCAGAGGTCACGAGGCTGTAAAACAGCCACATAAACACGTCACTCGCACCTCTTGATGCTTCTGGATGTGATTACAGTTTCAGATGAAAGAAAACACCAAAACAAAGGAGGAAATTCGCAAAGATCTACAAATATGTATTTAAAGAGACTATAAGCCCTCGATGAACATAATGAAGGTCAGTGACTGTGCTGACTTTGTCTCGCCCACGGGAGTTAGGAGCAGGGACCAAGACAGGTGCAGGACAGCCTCTCCCTAAGTGGCCCTGCAAAGCAACAGCATTGGCTTTTTTTTTTTTTTTTTTTTTTTTTCAGCATTGGCTTTTGATCCCAGACACGCCCAGAGAGGACGGAACCACACGGAACCACGTGGATGGGCCCGCTCAGAGCGGAACTAGAAGTACGCCAGCTCGTCGTGCTTGGCTTTGTTGGTCTGATAGCTGGACAAGGCCAAGGGCTTGTTCTCATGCGGGAGACTCTGAAATACTCGAAGGTGCACAAATTCGTCATCGTCAACTTGGACCTGGAATGGGGTGCGGTCGGGGGAGGGGAGTGAGGGGCTGGCAGGACCTCTGACCCCACGTGCCCCTGCTGGGCCAGCCTGCATGGTGTAGGCCCTGGAGTCGGGGAGGGGGAGCCCTCCAGGTCATCCCCCCCCCGCCCCCGGCCGCCCCCCTTCCCCACTGCAGCTCTGCCGCTCACCTTGATGAAGTAGTTTGTCCCCGCGACCACCTGGCTCCTGAATGTCACGGCCTTAAAAGTAGTGTACTTCTTATTTTCCCGCTCTTCCAGCTGGGCCTTCACCTGGGGGCCGGGAGAGAACGTTAGCGGCCTCCCTCCCGCGAGGGGAGCTCACAGCTTACCTGCTCACGTTAAACACTGTGAACAGTTCCCGTGCGGCCCCTTAGGTTTTCTCCACCACCACTGACTGTTCTTGATCGCGGAGGGACGCGGTCCACGAAGCGCAGAACACGACTCCCTCGATCTGCCCGTTTCCATGGTGGTGCCTCAGCTTACCTCCGCCCTTCCAGCTCCACGAACGTCACGGGGTCATTTAACATTCTCACCACGACAGCACTATATGCAGGTTTCCACCCGTCTTCCCTTTTACTTAACCCTCGGACGGGTCGCTTGAAAGGCTGTGTGTGATTTTTTTTTTTTTACTCTTAAAAATTGAGTAAAATGTTTCAAAATTTTCAAAATTTTCAACAAAATACAATCTTTAGTTGAAAGGTACTCTCCCTTCTTGTAGATGTGCCCCGGTTCTCTGCACCATTCCCCTACTGGGGCCACTACAGCTGTTCCTCAACGTCTCCCACAACACAGGATGCAGCGGATTCTGGGCTCTGCAGGTAAAAATCACTTTACTGATCTTTAGACGATTTCTTTAAGAAGCAGAGCCTTTGGGCACAAGCTGATCCTGATCATTTGTGTCAAAGAGCAGTCATACTTTTGGGTCAATGTTGTTTTCCAAAGCTGTGACCTTTTAGGAACTGAGCATCTTTATGGCAAAAGGAAAACAGGTTTGCCTTTTTTTAAAAAATAATTTTTTAAAGATTTTATTTATTTATGAGAGAAGAGAGAGAAGCAGAGACACGGGCAGAGAGAGAAGCAGGCTCCCTGTGGGGCGCCTGATGCAGAACTTGATCCCAGGACCCTGGGATCACACCATGGGCCAAAGGCAGATGCTCGACTGCTGAGCCACCCAGGCGCTCCCCCCCCCCCCCCCGCTTATAAATTTAAAATCTAAGCTACTTTACAAGTGCTCTAGCTGCCTGCTGGGTTGACAGTAGGCCCTGGAGTGCACAGACTTTGTGTTGGAGGGACAGGACTAGTTCCAGAGGGTTGTGGGGTTTTGGGTCATCGGGCTGCAGGGCACAGGCTAGCCCCTGGGAGACGGGGTCGGGGGTGTGTGTGTGTGGGGGGTCACCATCATGACACAGGTGGGTCACCATCCAGTGCAAACAAAGGCTGTGTGTGTGGCCCTCAGGGAGGTGCCCCTGCTGGGACAAAGGGACAGGAGGCTGGCCTCTGGGCAGCACGGGGCAGGCTGGTCACCGTCCTGCTGCTCCTGTGCTCTCTCTGTGTAACCGCCTCCCCACCTGGGCCTACCTGTGTCTGAATTCTCACCTGGAGCCCCCTTGTTTGGGCAAAGCACCATGCTAGCTCTGCAGTGAACGGGCTCTGCAGGCAGCTTACAAAGCTGGGGCCCAGGGGTTTGGGAAGGAATCACCTGTCCCTTCGCCTGCTTCAGGGGGTGGCGGCAGGGATGGTAAGAAAACCCCAGCGGAGGTGAGGGAAGGGGCAACGTGGCAGCCTCGACGATGCAGAAGGGCAGCTCCGGGCACCGGTACTGACCCGGGAGGGGGCTCGGAGTCCCGGCTGGGCTGGGGGGCTGGGGGGCTGCCAGTCAGCAGTCAGCAGCCTGCAGGGACGGGCCTGGGCGGAGGCGGGGGAGGGCACAGGGCAGGACCAGGACAGGACCGGGGTGCGGGGCGCTCCTGGGGGCGCTCCTGGGCGGGTGCAGAATGTCCCCTGAGCCGGGTCGGGGTGGCCGTTCGCGCAGGCCGGCCCGCTCGGAGGGCGCCTGGCTGCCTCAGTTTCTCCCAGTGGCAGCACCGCGTCAACACGGGCGGGAGCGGCTGGCCTGAGAGCGGCGGGGGAGGAAGGGCAGGGCCTGGGCCCGGGGCCGCGGGGAGGCGGGGCTCGCGGCAGTCACCGCAAATCCCTCATTTTCACGGGTCCCGTGGGGGTGAGTCACCGGCCCGGGCGGCGGGGAGGGGGAGGGGCGGGGGAGGGGGGGGGGGGAGGGGCGGGCGGGGCGGGGCCGGGGCCGGGGCGGGGGTGGGAGCGGGGGGAGGGTGTGGGGCCGGGGTCCCGCCTTCGCCCGGCTCCGCGCCCGGCTCTGCACCTGCGGCGTGCGGGAGGCCCCGAGGCCCAGCGGGAGCGGCCCCGCGCGCTGCCGCCTACCTGGTCGGCGATGGCCTGGGTGTCGGCCGTGGCGGGCTGCGAAGCGCTGGGCGCCCCGCACATCATGCTGGCGGCGGCGGCGGCGGGAGCGCGGACGGAGGCGCGGGCGGAGGACCGAGCGGCGGAGCTCAGAGGAACCCCGAGCCCCGGAACCCGCTCCCCTTAAAGCGGGCGGCGGTCACGTGGGGCGGGCGGGGCGGGGCCACGAGGGGGCGGGGCCACGGAGGGGGCGGGGCCACGAGGGGCGGAGTCGGGTCCCCTGCTGCCCCACCCCCGCCCCCGTGCGCCCCAGGCGGCCGCCCCCGGGGCCCTCGCCGCGCGCACCGTGTGGGCGCTCGTGGTCCTGCCCTGTAGGGACGTCCCCGAACCGCGGCCTCGGTGTCCTCCGGTGGCCGGTCGGGCGCGGTGGGGGCGGTCCCCCTCGGGGTGGGCTCTGCAGGGGACGGTCTGGAGGCGCCCCCCGTGCAGCGTTGGGGCGGGGTGGGGGCGCCCGGGGGAGCGGGGAGCTGCCCGGGAGGTGAGAGCTTGCCCCGGGCCCAGGGGAGAGAAGCCCGCGCGGCCGGGAGCTGGGGGAGCGGGGGGGGGGGGCAGGAGCTGCAGGGGGGCCGAGTCCAGGGTGCGGCCTCAGGGCGCTCTGCATTCAACCGGCCCCGCCCCCCGCTTGTGCCAGCGGATCTGGACAGTCACCCGCATGTGACCCAGAGGCACAGGGAGGGCGGGGGGGGGGGCGGGCGCTGGACACAGGAGGCTCCAAGCTGTCCCGGCAAGGGAGGAGCTGGCTCCAGGGGCTTCGGCCCGGCTGGGCTGGGGGCTGCAGGGCTTGTGGTCAGATGGAGGGCATTTAGGGCAAGATCTGGGTGAGAATTAGATTCAACCACCCAGGGATGGGGGAGGGTCCCACACTTTATTCGGGGCGGGGGTAGGGGCCGTGCTAGGAGCTGTCAGGACAGGACTGGTTTTTGAGAAAGGGCCGGGCCCCTGCCCCCCCATGGCCCACCCCTCGGTGGCCGCGGGCGTCCTCTCCCTGGGTGCTGACTCTGCAGGAGCCCACCCGCTCTGCCGGGTGCTGGGCTGACCTGGAGCCGCTGCCAGGAGCCTCCCCCGAACAGGTGTGTGGGGAGACAAGCCTTTCTGGTACCTGCTGGGGCAAAGCCCAGTTTGTAACTTTAGGAAAGGACGGAGGACAAGGTGGGAGGACAAGTGGTTGAGCCCGGGGCGGGGCGCTGAGGAGGAGATGGACAACCTGTTCACAGCCGCATGAATGTGCCACTGAGTCAGATTTGATTCCATAAAAATAGAAAGCAAAGCATCAGAAATTAATTGTCAACGTGGGGAAAGGCAGGCGGTTCTCTGGCTTTTCCTTGTCACATGGCTCAGTGGGCTTGGCCCTCCTCCCCTCCCCCTCCTCTCTCCACCCTGCCCAGCAGGTTTTGTTCCCTCTTGCATTGGGTTAAAAAGAAAACCACAGGCCCAAAATGGAGCCTTTAGGTCACGTCACCAGGCCGGGACCTCGTGCCTAACCTAGCCACAACCTGCCCCAGAAATGTAGTCTTAACTGGCCAGTAGGAATCTTCTGGTGGCACCAAGGAGATCATCTGTCCCATGGGTTCTCCTCCTTCCCCCAATGGAAGAGGAGGGAATCTGCAGGATCAGGCCCCTGTCCCCCCACCCCCCACCCCTCCCACCCCCCGCCAGGGAAGGTGACCTTTTCCAAAATAATCTTCTCTTCTGCTGATTGTCCTCCCCTGTTTCTGCCTACACTATCCCCACACTCTCTGCAGCTCCCGGAGCACCTGTGTGCTTGCTAGATGGGATGCTGCTCTCAGTGGATCGTTGAATCAAGCCAGCTAGCCCTTCAAATGCACACAGTTGAATTTTTGTAACACAGGCCTCCTCGGGACGGGTCCTCTCTCCCTGCTGGACCCACTCCTCATTCGCTCACGCTGAGACAGGAGAGCCAGGTTCTTGTCTCACGGAGTTGAAGAAGGAATCTCATGGACAAAGGAGAGTGAGTAATGCGATAAGAGTTTTATTATTATTTTTAAAGATTCTATTTATTTATTCATGAGAGACACACACACACAGAGAGAGAGAGAGAGGCAGAGGCACAGGCAGAGAAGCAGGCTCCACGCAGGGAGCCCGACGTGGGACTTGATCCCGGGACTCCAGGATCACGCCCTGGGCCAAAGGCAGGCACTAAACCGCTGAGCCACCCGGGGATCCTGATAAGAGTTTTATTAAAGAGGATTCAGAAAAAGCTCTCAGGACTGTTAGGGATCCCAACAGGGCTGCACTGGGGGCCCGTAGGATTGGTCTTTTATTGAAATCCAACCAGGGAACTTTTAACATCTTTATTGAGAGCACCATGGAGTAAGGACTGGTGATGACATCTTTAATGGCCCATTTCCCTTTTAGGGTCCAGTAAGTTCTCTATTGGATCACAAGTAGCTGTTAGAACAAGACACCGAGGACCAGATGGTCCTGTTTGTTTCTTCCTCTCTGGTTACCTTACACCTCCACATTTTTGGGATTTTTGTGAGCCTCATCCCATGGCCCCCTACTTCTCTCTCCCTACCTAGCCTTCCCTTTCCCCTACTCAACATTTTACAAATAGGAGGGTAATACCCTGGGAAGTAAGTAAAGACCAGCCAAAGGACGGTGAGCAAAAGCTGTTAATTCAGAGCTGGCTTGTGGCTGGGGGTCCCACTGTCACCTGGGTTTGGCAGAGACTCACAGCAGGCAGGGGTGGGGGACAGCTTGATCATGGAAAACAAGGAATACTCGGGTATGCTCCATGGGGTCTGTGGGTGGGCTCACTACAAGCTGGGCATCCTGTGGGATTGTTTTCAGGGCTGGATTCGGTTTTCTCTGGCTGTCCTGAGCTAGAAGGGGAAGAGAAGCTGGCAGTCACAGCCGCCTCCTAACTGGTCCGGGCTTGAGGCCACAGAGGCCTGTGGCCATGGTCTGGCTTCTAGATGGTGGTTGTAGAGGTTGTGTGTGGGTCAGAGTTCTCTGCTCACACCTGGTTCCAGACAGATGTTTTACAGCAGCCACAGCAAGGAGGCTCTGGAGGCCAAATGCTCGAACTCAGATGCAGGCAGGCCTCCCTCGTACTGCTCTGTGGCACAGGACTAACTGCTGAGCATCTCTGGCCCTCTCTGTGGGGATAATACTCATAAGCAACCTCAAAGGGTTTTGAATTTTGTTTTTGTTTTTGTTTTTTCCTAAGTACTAAATGAGGGACCCCTGGGTGGCTGAGTGGTTGAGCGTTTGCCTTTGGCTCAGGGCGTGATCCCGGGGTCCTGGGATCGACCCTGCAGGGAGCCTGCTTCTCTTTCTGCCTGTGTCTCTACCTCTCTGTGTGTGTCTCTCGTGAATAAATAAAAAAAAAATCTTAAAAAAAAAAAGTACTAAATGAGTTACTAAGTGTGAAACATATGGGGCAGCGTCCGAGCCCCCAGGGTGAACTAATAGTGTTATTACTATGACTGCCTATAATTAGTACACTAACGTAAATCTCTCCCATAATTAGCATTACTTTTTCTGTCCAAAGGCTCTGGAAGACTGACTGACACTTATCTCTCATTCCTTAATGCCCCGGGGTTCTCATGTTGCTGGAGCTGGAGAAAAAGACCAAATATCCTGTCTGCCCAGCCAGGGTCCTGGAGCCGCTCCAGGGCCTCGGACATCGCTTCAGCTTGAAATCTGTGAAGTCCCTGATTTTCCCCGGCATAGGGAAGCCGAGGGCTTTGTTTCTCAGCGTCTCGGGGTCCTTTCTTCCTCAGCAAGGTGCTCATCTCTTTTGCTTTCCTCTTGGTGCTCGCAGGCAGGTGATCCACAGACCTTGCTTCTGCAGCTAATCAGTTGTGGCTTGTGTTCCCATATGCAAAAAATTGTCATCAGAATCGGTTGCTAATTCCTTTTTTTTTTTAAGATGTTATTTATTTATTCATGAGAGACACAGAGAGAGGCGGAGACACAGGCAGAGGGAGAAGCAGGCCCCATGCAGGGAGCCCGACGTGGGACTCGATCCCAGGACCCCGGGGTCATGCCCTGAGCCACCCAGGCATCCCAAATTGGTTGCTAATTCAATTCTAGCCTAAGAAACCCTTAAAAAAAAAAAAGAAAAAGAAAGGAAAAACAGGAAGAAAAGGAAAGATGGAACATTTACACAGCTAAGCATTTACCAGTTACCAGTTCATCTCCGTTCACAAGGGAGGGACAGTGAAGGTAAACCTAAAGCCAGGGGCCCCACGTGGGCACAGCGCGGTCCTGCCTCCCGCATTAGTGCCCATCACACGCCTGGCCACCTGTGCTTGCTACAAACCAAGTGGACCATGGCTTTAGCTCTGAGCCAGGGCCCTCGAAGGGAGCCAGCACCTGCAGAGGCAGCCCTGAGCCCCCTGGAAGGGTGGAGGGAGCTGCAAAAATCGGGGCGAGTCAAAGGAAGGAACAGATGTACCATCTAATCAACTAATGCAGGCAAGGGGTGCCCTAAGCAGAGAAGCCTCAGCACAACCCAGGGGATGCCCGGGGCCAAGGTCGGGGGCAGTGGACTCTCTGGGTCCACCTGGTCCACCTGCCTGGGCATGCCAGAGGTTCTCCCCACGTGTCCTAAGGACCTGCGTCCTGGGTGGGGTCCCCAGCGGGCAGACGGCATTGGGCCTATTCCTCGCCGTCCTGTCACACAGGAGGCACTGAATAAATATTTGCTTCTCACATGCTGCTGTGAATCAGAAATAAAACCATGGTCGGAGCCATCAATACCAGGAGTTAAGGACAGTTCTTGGGTGGAGAGAAAGTTTATAAAAATTTCCATCCCAGAATTTAGAAGCACGTCAGTGGTCAGCCCCCGTCCATAGCAGGGGGCTGTGCGGTTGGAAGGGCTTCTAGAAGAGCGTTTCCCCCATTTCCCTGCCGTCTGCTCCACCAGCTGCTTGTGGAAATGCGAGTTTGCAGCCTGTCCCTGGAGACTCGGGTTCCTGGGGGGCTCCGTGGGGCCCGGGCACCTCGGGATTGACGTATTCACTGAGCTGTTGACGCCTCTGAGGGTGGGATGCAGGCATTTAATAACTTTGCTCCCTGTGATCTGATGTATTTTTCCAAAGTTTTATTTAAACAACTATTTTTGTTTTGTTTTTAGGAACAAGAATTGTTTTATGTTGGAATACTGCATATTCTTGGGAAGTTAATAATATCACGGGGGAAATGGTAGGGGTGTTACTGAAAAGCAGTTGCAGGGGCCCCTGGGTGGCTCTGTCGGCGAAGCGTCTGCCTTCCACTCAGGTCATGATCTACGGGTCCTGGGATCGAGTCCCGAGTCGGGCTCCCTGCTCAGCGGGGAACTTCTGCTTCTCCCTCTCCCTGCCCCCCCCCCCACATGGGCTCTCTCTTGCTCTCTCTCTCACATAAAATCTTTAAAAGAAAAACAAGAGCAGTTTCAAAACTGTCAATCTAGTGTGATGAATATAATTAACAAGTTACATTAGTAAATGAATGTGTAATGAATGAAAATCTCATGCACCGAAAAGACCGAGATGCGTGCAAAGTTGTTCCTTCAGACCCCGACGCTGTGTCTGGCTCCTTCCTCTAATTTTTCTTATTTCCCTAATTACCTATAATGAAAAATCGAGAGCATCAACATGAGGAAGAGGCCGCTGTGCGATCCGAGTGGGTGAACTGGAGCCTGGAGGGAAGGTCCGCGGCTGCAGGCGCGGGGATCGGGGCCCGGAGCAACGTGAATCTTTGGGCCCCTCATTTAGAAAATATGAAGGATTTCAAGATGGTGGTGACAGAGCCACAGCAGTCCTCCTGAGGGTGGGGACCCCGACGGGCCACCTGCGACGCGGCCCTGGCTGGCTCCCGGGTGCCCGGGCTCAGCCTGGGCGCACCCTCTGCTTTGTGTCTTGCAGGCTCCGGGCAGAAACACAAGCTGGAGCCTCTTCACTCCCCCGTGAAGTGGCAAAAATCGTACCCCCCTCCCTGGCAGCGTATTTTGGGGGTTTCCTGAAGGGAGAGTCCTAGGTGCGGGGAGCAGCCCGCGAGATGGTGGTGCGAGTCCGGGTTCCACCTTCCGTACCCCGGGCCCCGACCGCCGGGATCTGCAGGGGCTCCCCGAAAGTCACGTGCACCCGGAACCCGAGCCGGTGACGTTGGTCTGGAAGTGGGGTGTTTGCAGATGTCAGCAGTTAGGAGAGGCTCCTAGTGGATCAGGGAGGGCCCTAACCCCAAGGGCTGGTATCCTTTATAAGGAAACCAGAGGACCAGGGAGATGGGTGGGAAGGAAGCCGGGGTGCACGGGGAGGGGCGGGGCCCAGACTGCGGGCCGCGGGGAGCCCGGGAGCAGGGAGGACGCCCCAGAGTCTGTGGAGGGCACCTGGCCCCGCCAACTTCTGGCCCTGAGGGAAACCGACATCCCTCGCCCCACACCCCACACGCTTCCACACCTGCACACACACACACACACACACACACACACACACACACACTCGCTCTGGGGCCTGCCCGTCTGCATCAGGGCGAGCCCGGAGCCAGGAGGCCGAGTTGGGCGAACACACAGGACCCGCGAACGCGGAGTTTGCTACGCTCTAAAAAACCGAGACACAAGCAGGACAGGGATGAGAAGCGGGTCTGCGTGATACCGTGTGGAAGCACCACGGTCCTCGCTCCCCGAGGAGTCCGCGGGCGCCTCTGTCACTACCCACACCCCCTGGGCAGGTGTCCCTATGCACTGGGACCACGACGCTGTCCTGGGTGCGCCGTCCTGGGGGCAGATGGCACGGGGTGATGTGCGTGGAAGTGGAGAGAGACACCCGTTCCCCTAGTTCCCACCAGACTCTCTTAATACTTAGAACGTTTTCTACTGAACTAACTTCAGGCCCCAAAGACGGTGTAGCTTCCGCAGACTCTGCATCCAGTTGCCCTGCATGTGGCCCCGTACAGAGGCAGGGGCGGCAGCGATCCGGGCAGGAAGGGTCTGGGTTTAGGGCAGGGGAGCCGACCCACAGGGTGACTCATTGCTCTTCGTCCCCGCAAAGTCATCCCTCTGGGCCGCGCTCCTCCCAGGCTGCTAGTGCACACTCAGTTTCTCAGCCTTTGTCTTTCAGGAACTTGACCTTTTTGAAGAGTGCAAACCACCTGTTTTGAGGACTGATGGTCTTTGGGGCTCCTGGGATATTGCCTCATGATCAGATAGGGGTGATGCAGTTTGGGCAAGAATGCTGCTGTTGAGGCAACACGAATAGAATTAGAGATTCTCATCTCTAAAAGAACGAGAGTTTTCTTCGAGCCCGTTATGCTCTGGAGCGTGGACAGTGTTCATGGGGCCGCGTGCTCCTTACATCCTGTGAAAGGACTAAGGAGTCACAGTCGTGCAGACGGACGGCAGGAGTCACAGTCGTGCGGCGAAAGAATGTGGGAGCAGGAGCACGCGATCCCCTCGGCTGGGGGCCCGGAGCAGGGGCCCCAGGAGGGCGGGCCGCAGTCGGGCTCCAGGTCCCGCTAGGGTCGTGGACAGTCACGCCGACTTGGAAATCTGAACAGGCTCCCCTCGTGTACGAGCCTTTACAGAGGTTTGCTCACGTCACCGCCACGGTGAGGCTGTGTCCTCTCGGCGCACCTTACTGAGGGTGCCTGGCACCCGTGGGTCTTACCGCTGGCGATGTTGACTTCTGTCCAGAGTAAAGACGTGCCCGCCGGGTTTCTGCACCCTGACTTGCTGCTTCCCTATTGGAACCAGTAAGGACCTTTGAGACTCTGCAAACACCACTGCCGGTTCTTGCCTGCAAGGCACAGCCGGCTTTGAAAAGTTTCCCAAAGAGGGATGATTTTGCATTCAGGACAGAGCACGTTTATTTATTTTTGAAAATATTTTGAGAGAGTGAGAGAGTGTGAGCACGAGCGAGTGTGAGGGAAGTGGCAGACGGAGGGGAAGAGAGAGGATCTCCAGGCGCCCTGCTGAGCACAGAGCCCGACAGGACAGGGGGCTCGATGTCATGACCCTGAGACCACGACCTGAGTCAAAATCAATCAGAAAGGGAGACAGAACATGAAGACTCCTAACTCTGGGAAACAAACTAGAGGTGGTGGAAGGGGAGGTGGGTGGGGGGTGGGGGTGACTGGGTGACGGGCACTGAGGGGGTCACTTGACGGGATGAGCACTGGGTGTTATTCTGTACGTTGGCAAATTGAACACCAATAAAAAATAAATTTATATATATAAAAAAAGAGTCAGAAGCCCAACCGACTGAGCCACTCAGGCGCCCCGCACATTTATTTCTTAGATACACTGCATAGGATGCAAATATTTCATTAGCTGCAAACGTCCAATCGTTGTTTATACTATAAGGCGTATTTTAAAACTATATGTTGGTCCATTTCATTGACTTTTTTTTTGTGAAATTTCATGTCACAGATTCACTGTGATTATTAAAATTGCTCTTTTCTTCAGGCTCAGTTGTCTTCTGTCTTCTTTCTCCTGCTTTCGGATTGTTCCCAGCCTCACCCGCTGCCCTTTGTAGAGACTGACCTTGTCTCGTTCACGGCGTCGCTATTTATGGATGGCACTTAAACAGTTGGTCAAAAAGTTCATTCTGCTGCTAAAACCAGTTTCTAAAACGTTTCCCAACATTTTGTCATGGAAATCTCCAAACATAGAGACTGTGGGAAAAACAGGGCAACGAACACCTGTGCTCCTGCCACTAGCGTCAACCTTTGCTAATATTTTGCCATATTACGTGATTATTTATTGCATTAACTTCCAGACATCAGGAAGAGCAGAGTTGTGGAAGTCAGGATGGTTCACTGTCACCACTCTGCAGTTGTCTCCTAAAACTTTCCTAAAAGTGGGGATCCCTGGGTGGTTCAGCGGTTTAGCACCTGGCCCGGGGCGCGATCCTGGAGTCCTGGGATTGAGTCCCACATCGGGCTTCCGGCATGGAGCCTGCTTCTCCCTCTGCCTATGTCTCTGCCTCTCTCTCTCTCTCTGTCTATCATAAATAAACAAATAAATAAATTAATTAATTAATTGATTAATAAATATTTTTTAAAAAGTAAAACTTTCCTAAAAGGACATCCTTTGACAGCTGGTATTGGCAAGCTACCATCCGTGGGCCAGATCCATCGCATCATGTGTTTAGTTATGTTTTTTTTCAGTAAGCTCTATGCCCAACATGGGGCTCGAACTCATGTCCCCCAGATCAAGAGTGGTGTGCTCCACCGGCTAAACCAGCCAGGCACCCCTCATTCCACCTGGTTTTGAAAATAAAGTTTTATTGGTACACAGCCATGATCGTCATTTACATAAGGTCTGTGGCTGCTCTTGCACCACAGTAGCAGTTGTGTGGCCCATGATTCTGAAAACACTATCTTATCTGTGTTGTGGAAGAGGGTTGACACAAGTCCTGACTGCTCTGCTCAGAACCTCATGAATTACACTGGTGTCTGGGAATGTGGGTGTCCAGAGGGTTCCCACCACGTGATAAGGGTGCCTCAGTGGGCCAAAACCATTTGCACAAACCATGTGGTTTGTTGACCTTAAAAATAAAAAGTTAAAAAATAAAATAAAATAAAATAAAAAGTTATTGTTACCAGCTACAATGGGTTTATTCAGGTTTATTCTCAGCAGAGAATCTAACTGGAGATAAGCAAGCTACCGAAAAAAACCGCTGGTCCGACGAAGGAGAGAAACTTTATTTTGTGGGGAAGAAGGAGGAAGTTGGAAGAAGCAGTTTTGAACAGAAGTCCACTGGAGAAAAGCATGAGTTTGGGGTGATGACGGTTTCTCACAAGCTACGTTGCAGAAGCGGCTAGCTTCTTATAGGACGTGCGGTGTGTGTCCTTCCCCGTCGGGACCTGTCACTGCCGAGTCTCCCCTGTGGGGGGGTCCTTCTGTTGGGTCTGCGATTGACGTGGTGGGGATCCCCCTTCCAACTTCCCATCCCCCCTACGGTGAGGTTTCCCTGCGTTAATTGTCACAGGCTTGTGCTGAACACTTGTTCTCCTGCTGGGAGTCTGGAATTTTGCTAGGAGCCAGGCAGAGAGCTCCCGGGTGACTGGCTCCAGGTAGGAGCCTGGCGCTGACCTCTGACCAGGCTCCTGGTATATAACATTTCATATGTGTGTACTGCTCTTTGCTGGGGAATTAAGCAAGTTCTACGTAACCCCCACTGGGAGAAGCTTCTGGAAGCTTCCTCCTTGACTCATTCCACAAGTCCTTTTCCCTATGCTAATTTTGCTTTGTATCCTTTTGTCATAATAAACCACAGTCAAGAGTCCTCCTAGCACATCAGGGAACCTGGGGGTAGTCGTGGGGTCCCTGGACACACACAGAAAAAGCCTGCTGAATCCCCCTCTAGGTAAACACCACTGTCACACCTAAGAAACTATTCTGCGGGGATCCCTGGGTGGGATCAGGGGTTGAGCGTCTGCCTTCGGCCCAGGGTGTGATCCTGGAGTCCCGGGATCAAGTCCCACATTGGGCTCCCTGCGTGGAGCCTGCTTCTCCCTCTGCCTGTGTCTCTGCCTCTCTGGTGAATAAATAAAATCCTTTAAAAAAAAAAAAAACTATTCTGCGCTAAAAAAGAAACGTAGTCTGTATGAAAGCTTTTTCAACTATTTCCAAAATGACTTTTTAGCTTTTTCTTTGAACCAGGATCCAATCAAGATTTGTAAGTTGCACTCCCCCCTCTATTCAGTCAGTCCTTGTTTACGATGTTAACTGTGAAGACATCAGGACAGCTGCCCTGCAAACTGTCCCAGACCTGGGTTGGCGGTTTTCTACGCACTGTGGGTAGACAGCTCCTACGTCCTGAGACCTGGGGTGCAGCCCTAGAGGCTGGGCAAGGTTCAGGCTAGACTACCCCATAAGTGATGCTGGCGGTGGTGAGCACTCTCGCTCCAGTACAGATGCTGGGGTTGGCGAGTTCTCACTCCACTGTAGATGCTCGGGTTGTGAGCTCTCGCTCCGGTGTAGATGATGCTGGGGTTGTGAGCTCTCGCTCCACTACAGATGCTGGGGTTGGTGAGCTCTTGCTCCACTGTAGATGCTGGGGTTGGTGAGCTCTTGCTCCACTGTAGTTGCTGGGGCTGTGAGCTCTTGCTCCACTGTAGTTGCTGGGGTTGGTGAGCTCTTGCTCCACTGTAGTTGCTGGGGCTGTGAGCTCTTGCTCCACTGTAGATGCGGGGGTTGGTGAGCTCTTGCTCCACTGTAGTTGCTGGGGCTGTGAGCTCTTGCTCCACTGTAGATGCGGGGGTTGGTGAGCTCTTGCTCCACTGTAGATGCGGGGGTTGGTGAGCTCTTGCTCCACTGTAGTTGCTGGGGCTGTGAGCTCTTGCTCCACTGTAGATGCGGGGGTTGGTGAGCTCTTGCTCCAGTACAGATGCTGGGGCTGTGCGCTCTCGCTCCCCGGTAGGTGCTGGGCTGTGCGCTCTCGCTCCCCTGCAGATGCCAGCGGTTACTTCCTACCGCGCTTTCTTGAATCAACGACCAGGCGGTTGTAAGCAACGAGAAGAGCCCGACGCCACAGGGCCCCCTTCCCTGCGCGGTCCTGGCTCTGCACACCGCGAACCCCACCGTGCCCCGCCGCACCCCCGCGCCCCCTCTCGGTGCTGCGGGCGGTGGGGAGGCCCGTGGTTGCGGCTGGAGCCTGCAGCTCCGCCGGCGTCTCCCGGGGGCCCGGGCCTTCCCCTGCCTCCCGCCAGCGGGTGCGGCCGCGCGTCCGCTGACCCGGGGGCACGTCGCCCGGATCAAGGGTTCACCGGGCGGCACGGGGCCGCTCTCCGATTCTACCGACTCTACCGCAGCCGCCGGGCACGCGCTCAACGGCCTGTCTGTAATCGCGCGTGTCCCGGGCCCACGCGGGCTCCGGCAGGGCCAGGCGCCGAGGTCAGCGCCCCGCCCGGCCGCTAAGCGGCGGTGTCCGCGGCCGCGGCAGAGGCCGTCGCGCCGTGTGACGTCACGGGCGCGCCCCGGCGAGACCGCCGCGCAGGGGGCCGTCTGCGCACGCCCGAGGGCGACCGGCGCCGTCGAGTGACGTCGCACGCGCGCGCGCGGGTGGCGAGACTGGGTCCCGGAAGCCGAGGGCTCGGCGGCGGCCGCCATGGCTCCGCGCGCGCAGCTCCCGCCGGAGATCCAGCTGGCGCAGCGTCTGGCCGGAAACGAGCAGGTGGCCCGGGACCGGGCGGTGAGGAAGCTCCGGAAGTACATCGTCGCGAGGAGTCAGGGGGCCGCAGGTGGGCGCGGGCGCGGGGGGGGGGGCCTCGGACCACGTGGGTGGGTCCTCCCCGCGGCCCGGGGGTGCGTCCCCTGCCGCCCGCCGCCGGGCCCCCCGCGGCAGCCTGCTCGGTGGCCGTCTGAGCCCCGCCGGGGCGGGGGCCGTGCTTGCGAGCGCTCCCGAGGGCGTGGCCGCCAGCACCTGCAGAGGCCGCAGCGCCCCCCCCCCCCCCCACCTCCCTAGGGCTGCAGATTGCGGAGTCCCGCTCGGGCCTCGTGGGGCGAACCCGGGCTGGGCCTGCGCGCTGCTTAAGGAGCATCCCCCTCCCCCCCAGGGGATGCCCATCCTGGTGCCAAGGCACCCGGCACCGTAGGTCGCATCTCCGGAAACATTTCAGGTGACTTACTGGTTTGAGTGAATTGACTTTTCCTGCATAACACGGAACAGTGCGCGGACCCCGGAGCGTGAAGCCGGAGGAGGCCTCCCTCGCCCATCCACGCGGCGTGCAATGTCCAGAAACGGGAGAACGGCGGCTCCGAGACGGATACTTGGACATTCTCAGTGGTTACTGAATAATGAGATGCCTTTTACCTGCAGGAATACTCAGAGCCGCAGGCGCAGCGGGTTCTGAGTTGAGAGGATGGCGGGGAGGCCCAGGTTCTCTGACGGTCAGAGTCTTTAACGGCTTTGATCTCATGCAGGCAGTCACGCTTCCGTGGCTTTGATCCTGGCGCTCGGAAGCACTTGGGCTGGCTTTGAGTGCTGCTGTTTTCGATGCAGGTGGTTTCACTCACGACGAGCTGCTGAAGGTATGGAAAGGGCTGTTTTATTGCATGTGGATGCAGGACAAGCCGCTCCTCCAGGTGAGTGTATGAGGAGGTCGAGGAGGTACTAGCTGGAGCATCACGTGGTTCAGCCTCGTATTAGCGCAGCCAGAGACGCTGAGCGGAGGTTTACAGCTTCAGTGCTTTATATATATTTTTTATTTTATTTTTTTAAATTTATTTATGATAGTCACACACAGAGAGAGAGAGAGGCAGAGACACAGGCAGAGGGAGAAGCAGGCTCCATGCACTGGGAGCCCGACGTGGGATTCGATCCCGGGTCTCCAGGATGGCGCCCTGGGCCAAAGGCAGGCGCTAAACCACTGCGCCACCCAGGGATCCCAGTGCTTTATATTTTTATGGTCAGAGGGCCGAGGCCGTTGGTAGGAGTGTGTCGTGCTGCTGAGGTGGGCACCGTGGTGACAGACGATTGCCAGCACAGGTGATAGGTGCAGACCTGGGCTGTCCATGTGTGTCCAAGCCGGCAGACAGTGCTGAGATGACGGAAACGGAGGGACAGGACCCACGTCTGCTGAGAACAGGGTTCTGCTGGGGTTTTTTTAGAATTATATATTTTTTTTAGAATTGTTTTTCTAAAAAAGTAGACTTTTTATTTTTTAAAAGATTTATTTATTTACTTATTCGTGACAGAGAGAGAGAGAGAGGCAGAGACACAGGAAGAGGGAGAAGAAGGCTCCATGTAGGGAACCCGATGTGGGACTCGGTCCCAGGACTCCAGGATCACGCCCTGGGCCGAAGGCAGTGCTAAACCGCTGCGCCACCCGAGCTGCCCTAGACTTTTTAAGGAGCAGTTTTCGGCTCGCAGCAAAATTGAGAGGAAGGTGCAGAGAGTTCTCGTACGCTGCCTCCCCCCACACGCGCACAGCCTCCCCTGCCAGAGTCGTGTGTCTCTTACAGGTGATGAACCTGCCTGACACGGACCACCCCCTGGAGCCCCAGTGGATGTGAGGGTTCACCCTTAGTGTGCATGTTCTGTGGGTTTGGATGGGTGTGTGCTGACACACAGCTGCTAGGACAGGAGCTCACATGCAGCATCATTGCCCTTTTTTTTTTTTTTTTAAGATTTTATTTACTTATTTACAGAGCATGCATGGGTGGGGGGCAGAGACAGAGAACCCCAAGCAGACTCCCCACTGAGTGCAGAGCCCCACACAGGGCTCCATCCTATGACCCTGATCGTGACCTGAGCTGAAACCAAGAATCAGACCCCCCAGCTGCCTAAGCTGCCCAAGCCACCCAGATGCCTTTAATGCTAGCTTTTTTAAAACCATATTTCTCAGAGTGAATTGATTACTTTTTTTCAGTCACTTGGGTGGCAAGGGTCCTTACTTATAATGCAGATTCTTTTGTGGTATTTGATGCCTCCTACGCTGGGATCTCTCAAGGGCAGGCCTTGGGATTGTCTATCCAACACGTGCACTTGGGGACGCTTCGCACAGTGACACAGGCAGGCGGCGAGTAGTTTCTGGGGTCTGGTCAGTCTCTGTGGCTGGTTAGGTGACCCTGTCTGTCCTGTGCCCTCCTTTGACCATTAGCCTCTTGCTTGAGGCTCAGCCTTGGTGTCGGGGGCAGTGTCTGCCCTTGCTTGTGGTGAGCATCTGTTGGTTCTGGCTGCAGGGAGGTTGGGGTGGGGAGGGTCTCGAAACAGTACAACTTGCAGACCTGAAGCACGCACAGTAGAAGGGCTGGTGGGAGTTGGTTCTCAGTGAGTGAGTGTGGATTTACTGTGCTTGTCTTTCTGCTTTTGCTTCTTGTTGTAAGAGCACGTTTCTTTGGGGTCTGAGAGTTTTTTACTATTTACTACCCAGGAAGAACTAGGGAGGACCATTTCCCAGCTCATCCATGCTTTTCAGACCACAGAGGCACGTGAGTATCCTCATCCCGGGTAAGCCCTTTGGGAAGGACAGAGCCGCCCTACCAGACGTGGAAGGCTTGCGATCTAAGACCCTAAAGCAAGAGGGAGGTCCTTGTCCTGGGTGCTGTCTGCTGGTACTTATGTGCGATATGCTGCCCTAAGTGTCCAACAGTATTAACTTAACTGATCCAGCGTGGACTGAACGAAATCAAGGCTGAAGGGCCACTAGCTTATGTTTTATTTATTTATTTATTTTTTAATTTTTTTTTACATTTTTATTTATTTATGATAGTCACACACAGAGAGAGAGAGAGAGAGAGAGAGAGAGAGACACAGGCAGAGGGAGAAGCAGGCTCCATGCAGGGAGCTCGACGTGGGATTCGATCCTGGGTCTCCAGGATCGCGCCCTGGGCCAAAGGCAGGCGCCAAACCACTGCGCCACCCAGGGATCCCTAGCTTATGTTTTAAAATGAGAATGGAAACTTGGGGCGGTGTTGCCAAGTTGCTGGATTGAGTCACCTGACGGTCATGGTGTTCCCTCAGTGCCCTCGCATCTGTTTTGGTCCTGCCCAAGATCCCTAGTTCTCAGCCCTGCTGCCTGCCTGCTGTGATCACTTGAGCATCCTTAGAAATCTTGATGTCTCGCCTCTAGGCCCAGTTTGATCAGGCTCTGGGGGTGAGGCCCGGGCACCTCCAATGCTCGGGGTGGGGACAGCGTCCCTAGCATAGATCACTGGCTGTTGCTGGGGAAACCCTGGTTACCTGGATGGGTTTAGTTTGGTTAGAGTAGGTAGGGTAGTCACAGGGAGGTGCACAAGGAGGTACGGTAACCACTGTCTCCATTAGGGAGAGTCATTAGCATCTGAGTAATTCGCGGAGGCCCGTCTGTTGTAACTTTCACCTGAAAACCTGCAGAAGAGTCACTGTGCTCAGCAAAGGCCAAGTACAAAGCATTCACTTGGTGACAGTCGAGTGAGTTAGTGAACTGGGGCTTGTCCGTCGTTGAGGCATCGGACCGGCCCTTTGTTGTAGGAGAAACTTGCAACAGGAGGTCAGAGAGGCCACATTTGTTCGCTGAGGTCCAGGCGTGGGCAGGGCTGCTTCCCCAAGGCCCCTCTCCTGGGCATCAGGACTCCGTCTTCTCCCAGTCCTCACACGCTCATCCCTCTGCGTGTCTGTGTTCTCATCTCTTAGAAGGACCAGCCAGACAGGTGTAGGGCCCACACCAGTGACCTCGTTTTGCCAGAACTCTTTAGAGACCTCATCTTCAAATAAAGTCTTACTCGAGGTCTTGGGTTTAGGGCTTTGAGAGAAATTTGGGGGACACAGTTTAGGCTGTAGCACCATGTGTCTGATGTAATGTTGGGAGGGTTTGTGCCTGGTTGGGTTAGTGGATGTAGTGGGGCCAGGTGTGAGTGTCAGGCAGGGACCCAGCCCGAGCCAGGAAGGGGGAAGAGTAGGCTCATGGGCGTCAGGCAGGGATCCCGGCCCGAGCAGGAGGAGGAAGAGCGGGCCCGTGGGCATCAGGCAGGGACCACAACCCGAGCAGGAGGGGGAAGAGCGGGCCCGTGGGCATCAGGCAGGGACCCTGACCCGAGTAGGAGGGGGAAGTGCAGGCCTGAGCAGCTGCTTCTCTTGCTGGTGGCTTTGCCAGCTGCTCTGAACTCATTCTTCCGAGACCCTGGCTGCAGAGGTTGGAGCTAGTGCTGCTCTTCCAGAGGTGCCTCCTAGCCCCCATTTCTGCTTCCGGTTTGTATCGTGGCCTCTGAGTGGGGCAGACTGGGCCGCACACGATCTCCTGAGCAGGTTTCTCCATAATCTCTGACCTCCCTTCCAGAACGGTTTCGGTGTTCCCCTGTGATTCTCTTCTGGTCTGTTCTCCTCCTTCAGAGCACCTGTTCCTTCAGACGTTCTGGCAAACCATGAACCGCGAGTGGACGGGCATCGACAGGCTGCGGCTGGATAAGTTCTACATGGTGAGGAGACCACGCGCTCCTCTGCGGGGCCCTCGGGTGCCGGCGGCGGCGTGGGGGCAGGGCTGGGGGGGCACGGCCCAGAGCGATGTGGCCTCTGAGCCTGTCCTGCCCTGGCAGGTGGTGCCCCTGAAGACTGAGCAAGGGCTGTGAGGGGAGCCCAGGCCTTTCCTGGTGAGCGCAGGCCGAGGGTTGCCGAGTAGGCACAGACCTCTACTTCAGCAGTGCCCAGATTTCCATTCGAGGAGGGGGTTAAAATGGCCCATCTGGGGAGCTCAGGGCTGCGGCCATCGCACCCCTGCTGGAGGAGCCTTGAGCCCGTGAGCGCCAGCAGACCGGTGTGCAGTGCGAGCCCTGATGCAGACCCTCCGACCACTGACAGCTCTGGGTGGTCCGCTATGGGCTTTGGGCCCCGGAGGTGTCCGGGACGGGGGATTCTGGGGCAGTTGGGGCTGTGTCCCCCCTGACGAGGGTCTCCGTCTGTGTCACAGCTCATGCGGATGGTCCTGAACGAGTCCTTGAAGGCCCTGAAGACGCAGGGGTGGGAAGAAAGGTGCGTGCTGGCGGGATGTGGAGAGCGGCTCTGCGCGGCCCTGGGGGTGGGGCCGTGTGTTTCTCTTGCTGTCATGCGTCGTGAAGAGAGGTCAGGTGGGGAGCAGGAGGGGGACCCGATGGTGCTTACGGTGAAGCATGTTTCAAATTAGTTTGTGCGTGGTTCCCAGAAATGAACATTTTCAATCTTGGTAAGTTCTTCCTATGAAACCAAATTGATTTCTCTTATTATTATGATATCATTCGTCAGGTGATTCCCAGCCAGGTGCTGTGTTTTTGGTGTAGCGTGGTATATTCAGCTGTCAGCAGTGCTATTTGTTTTGGTTCTAGAAATATTTAATTCATCCAGACTTGTCACTTTTGGCAGGGGTGCTTGCGATAGGGGCAGTCTGTGTCCCCCAGATTAAGAGGGGGACTGTTTTGTGGCCAGCCTTGGACTTCCCCAGGCCTCTGAGGCCACTGAAAATGGCGTGTCGGGGGAGGGCAGGGGTGGCCGGCCCCAGGCCGAGGACTCCATGTGGAGGAACCCGGGAAGCAGCTCTTCCCCGTCTCTGGCCTCCCGGCTCCTTTCTTTGCCTTCCTGGGCAGTTCCCGTGAGCACAGTCCCATGAGACGTGCTGTAGCCTCCTGTCACGCCAGGCCTTTGTCTTTCCACTTGGGGTCCGAGCACAGAAAGGGAGCCTGTGTGAATGTTTGCACGCCTGGCCCTTCGTAGCCGAGACGCCTCTTGCCCCCTGTGCTGGTGCCAGCAGTGGTCACGAACCCGAAACCATGAGTGCTTTGTGCGGGAACAGCCCCGGGCCCAGGCTGCCTCCCGTGCGGGTGGGAAAGCTGGGCGCTCGCCCGTGATGGCATCCTGTCGGAGCTCCCGTGACGTGGAGGACCGTCGCTGGCTCGTAGCCTGGTGTGGCCACCTGCCCTACTGGCCTCCTTCCTTCCTCAGGCAGATCGAGCAGCTGCTGGAGCTGCTGACGACCGAGATCCTACACCCTGACAGCCAGGCCCCCAGCGGAGTGAAGAGCCACTTCCTTGAGATCTTCCTGGAGGAGCTGAGCAAAGTGGGCGCCGCTGAGGTGAGGGCAGGGGGCTGCGGGTGGCGGCTGAGCCCCTCCCCTTGCGCCCGCAGGAGAGACTGACACAGCCCCCCCTCGTCGTAGCTGACAGCAGACCAGAACCTCAGGTTCATCGATCCCTTCTGCACAATCGCTGCTCGGACCAAGGAGTAAGTAGCAGGGGGCTTCCTCCTCCCTGGGCCCCCAGGAGGACTGCCCGTGGGAAATGGCTGCTCCCTCTTGGGAAGAGAGAGTTTGGGTGTGTGCAACCAGGTCGCCGGAGGGGCTGCTGCCGAGGGCAGGTCGCGCCCGGACTGACTGGCCTGCCCTGGTGCCTGCTGCCCCTCAGCTCCCTGGTCTTGCATAACATCACTCGGGGCATCTTTGAAGCAATTGTGGAACAGGCCCCATTTGCCATTGAAGACCTTCTGAATGAAGTGGACTCACAGGAGGAGGAGGAGGATGATGACGATGAGGACAACGAGGACGGGATGTCAGAGGATGATGAGTGCAAACAGGATGTGCCATCCGGGAAGCCAGGTAATGGGGTCATGGCACATCCCATGTGGTGGCGCCCGTCCTGGCCCAGCAAGCTTCAGGGGTCCCCTCTCATCTGGTCCTCTTGTTCCTGGGCCTGTCCCCAGCATCTCTCCTCGGCTTGGCAGCCTGGGTGACCTTTAAAAACAAGCACATGTGTCCTCCATCTCCCAGTTCCCCCCGCCCCCCGTGCTTCCTGACTCCCTGGCTCCTTTCTGACCTATGGTTCATCTCTGGTGCTTCCGCCCCCGCTCACCCCTCCTTTCCGATCCCACCCAGACCACCTGTTTAAACACAGCCTCTCCACCCCTTCCCTGTCTCACTCGCTGGGTTTCTCTACAAGGTATCTTTTCTGGCACAAATCCTGTAAGGTTACTTAAGTTACTTATTCACTGTTCATGGCCCTTCCTCTCCCTGGATGTCGGCTCCCCCAGCACAGGGAGTTCTGGTGATCACGGCTGCGTCCCTGTGCTGGGAGCAGCATCTGTACTGAGGTGCCCATGGTGGGACTCAATCCCGGGTCTCCAGGATCAGGCCGTGGGCTGAAGGTGGTGCTAAACTGCTGAGCCACCCGGGCTGCCCATCCACTGGGGGTCTTGATGCTAATAGGGTCCTTGTGGGACATCCCTTGATCTCAGTTGGGCTCATGGACTGTGTTGTGGCCCATGGTTGTGAGGGTGCGTCTTCCACCAGTTTCCGGATTCTTCCCTGCCTCCGACTCTTTTTCTCTCGTGAAACCCACGTTACGTAAAGTTTACTACGTTAATCTTTTTTTTTTTTTTTTTTAAACACGTTTGTTCAGCGTCGTGATCAGACTATTACATTTGGCAATCAACAGCGTGGGTGAAAAAAAAAATGCCTACATTAAAAACCCTTCTTGGAACGCTTTATGCTTTCCACAGAGCAGAAACTAAAATACTCTGTTGTACAGTTAGTCCCAGATCTGGTCTCTGAGTTTTTGCCCACACGCTGGAGTGTCATCCAGAATGTGTTCTCTTGGCAGTGACTTGGCCCTGCCGTCACGGTGTGTGGCTGAGGACACAGGTCCTCGTAACCCTCAGCTTCCCCGGCTCTCCCCTGCTGCTCCCCCGGCGCCCCCAGCACAGGGGCCAGGGCTCTTGCCTCCAAATTTCCTGGGTCCAGAGGTTTTTTTTTTTGAGATTTTATTTATTCATGAGAGACACAGAGAAAGGCAGAGACACCGGCAGAGGGAGAAGCAGGCTCCCTGCGGGGAGCCTGATGTGGGACTCGATCCCGAGTCTCCAGGATCATGCCCTGGGCCGAAGGCGGCGCTAAACCGCTGAGCCACCAGGGCTGCGCCCCTGGGTCCAGTATTTGAGGATTGTTGTAACTGTCAAACTCCTGCAGCTTCCGCTGGCTGTGGAGCTGCTCCCGTCGTTACCAAATCCCGTATAGCCGGCCCCATGGCCTTCGCCGCCACCAGAGCCACCTCACCCACGGAAGGGTCCTCCATGACCAGAGTGGTCATTCCCATCAGACCACCTCCATGGCCACCACTGAAGTTTCCAGAACCTCTCTGACCTCTGCCTGGAGGAGGCACCGGCCGTCTGCTATTAGGGCTTCCCTTACCTCGCGGCAGGAGCTGTTCACAGGGTGGTATTTCTGAGCGACGGTCTCGTGTGCAGTCATGGTCGTCAGGTATTACGGAGCTGGGCGGCCTCCCACCGCGTCGCTCGGTCACGTCAGTTTTCCCATAGCGCTTGAGGGGATCTCATGTGGTGGTCTTCAGTGGCATCTTGCGTGCCACCAACAGAAACCTGTCTTGGCTAAGCGAGCGCCAGGCCTTTGAGAATCTTCTCTTGAGACAGTCGTCTCTGGTTCCACGGCTCTTCCACCGCCCCCGGGTGGCCTTGTGTTCCCAGCGGCGTCCCCCTCTTCTGTGGTGGCGGAGGCGACAGACCCAGGGCCTTGGGGGCACTTGGTGTCTGGGTCTCGTCACCGCACAGCCCGAGAGCGTTTGCCGTTGCTCAGGCTCCTTGGTGGTTAGAGCGCTCAGACTGCCGATGAACGGCCCCGCAGCTGTCTGACCTGGACTTAGACGTGACAGTGCTGGGTGGGGACCTTGACCGGGGCTTCCCCAGCAGCATCGCGGGCGGAGGAGAGTTAGGCGTGTTTAAGTGTACACGTTAGTGGTGTTCAGTGTGTTCGCCAGCTTGTGCAGCCGCCGCCACCATCGACCTCCAGAACTTTCCATCCTTCCTCCTGACACTGTGTCCCTGGTAACCCCCCCGCCCCGAGCCCCTGGCGCCTACGCTCTGCTCTCAGCATGAGAGATGGGACTGCTCTGGTCCCTCTCAGCATGTGTCCGTTGCTTTAAGGTTGAGGAATAATCCACTCGTCACACTTACCCTGGGGACCCTGGGGCTTCTTCCGTGGTTTGGCTCTTGTGAGTAATGCTGCAGTGCGCGTGGGTGAACGAGTATCTCTTGGAGACCCCACTTTCAGTTTGGGGCATATACCCAGAAGTAGGATTGTGGGGTCGGTCACACACGATTCTTTGTCTAATATTTTGAGACCCCTCCCCCCACGCTGTTCCACAGCAGCTGCACCATTTTCTGCACCCACCACCACCAGCAGCGTCCAGGGGTTCCAGTTTCCTGGTTCTTTGCCAGGAGCCGCCCCAGGCTTGTGAGGGGGTCTGTCTCTCTGGTTTTGGTCAGGATGTCCCGGACGATTGGGGACGCGTCCGCTCCATTCCTTTGCTTTCAGGCCAGTCGTGACCTGCTGAGCGTTAGGCACTCCCTCTGCCTCGGGAGTGAGTCTAGGACACACACGCCCTGTTGGGCCTGATTCGCACACATCTTGGCCCATTCTGTGGGCTGCCTTGTGGGTAGTGGCTTTCAATGCACAGAAGTTTTAACTTTCATAAAGTTCAGTTGGTCTCTTGTCACACATGCCCCCAGTGCCCCATCTGAGAGTCCTTGGTACGTGCAGTCTCGTCAAGGGTTTGCTCTGTGTTTTCTTCAGAGTTTTATTATTGGGAGTTCTTACGTGTAGCTCTTTTATCCTCTTTAAGTGAATTTTGGAAATGGGTGGAGGGCCTAGTCTCATGGTCTTGCCGGCGGATGTCCAGTTTTCCAGCTCCCTGTGTTAAAGAGCCTGTCCTTCCCTGGGGAGTGGTCCTGGGGCTCCCACAGAAAGGCTGTTTGGCCATATAGATTCAAGGTCTAAATTCTCTTGCTGCCAACCCCCCCCCCCCCCCCGGAGTGCTCCTGGGTGGTTTTGTTCACCCCACCCCCTGCCCCAAGTGTGCCCCTAGCACATTAGCCAGCCCACCTGTGCATCTTGTCCATCTCTTCTCAGCAGCTGGAGTCCCCCCAACACAGGCAGGTCCAGGGGTTCCTGGCAGCCCTTTGTGCCTGCCTGTGGCCCTGCCGTCCTCATTCTCTGTCACTCTCTCCTGCCTGTTGCTCAGAACCATTCTGTAGGTGGTGACATCAAAGCCCCGAATCCCCTGCAACCCTGTCTTTGCGGCCCCTTGGTCAGGCCTACCCTGTGGCTGGACTTAGCTCTCCTTCTTCCCTGATTAAGGAATTTCTGACGCTATGTTGGCTTTGTAAGATGTCTACTCATGATTTCCTCTTAATTTTGCTTTAAGGAAGAGGCTCAAGCCCACCTACCCTGGGATGTCTCGTTCCATGGCACCTCGCCCCCAGTGTGAGGCTGTCCATACCCCAGCCCGCACCTGCACGCCCCACCTGGGTCCTGGTCCCAGCAGAGAGGACTCTTGGTTCCCAGGTGCCTGGGTTGGGTTCCTCTGCACACTGGGCACGAGTCTTTGAATTGATGGGTTCCTTTCGTTCCAGGCTCCCTCCGTGGAGCTGCCTGCAACCCGAGCAATGAGCCAGCGGAAGATGGCGAGGACAGTGTGGGCCCCGTCCTCCAGGTGGGTGGACTGGGCTGGGGCCTGGCTCTGCCTCTGCACTCTAGGAAGGCAGAGAGTCCTGAAAACCGGGGCTGGGGGTTGGCCCTCGGGGCTCAGGCTTCACGGCCAGCCCACGTGCTCCTGCTGGCCTTGGGCACGGGGCAGGTAAGAGCATTGCTGAGAGGTCACCTCCGGGCACACCTGCGTTGGAGCCCAGTAGAAACAGAACGCTTACTAATTGGTGAATTTGGTTGCTTGGCAAATTAGAATTAGGAATATTGGCTTAAATGACGTCTGTTGAGATTAACGTGACTAGTGTTGTTTTTCCCTATTCTGATGTGGCTGCCCAGTTGCAGGGGCCGGCCGGGACGGTCCCTTCACAGGGTGGTGGCCACAGGGAGCGTGTTCACTGCCTCCTGCGTTGTACAGTGTTTGCAGAGGGGACTCGGGAGGGCGTCGGGGTGTGTCCTTGTGCACTCCCCCTGCTGGGTGCACGTCTCTGGGACACCTGGGAGGTGACTGGTGTCTTTGTGCCGCAGTTTGACTACGAGGCTGTGGCCAGCAGACTGTTCGCGGTGGCCAGCCAGCAGAGCACCCCTTCCCAGAACAGGAAGCGCCTCTACAAAGTGATCCGCAAGTGAGTTGCCCGGAAGGTGGCTGGCAGTGCCCTTGCCCCTGCCCTTGGAGTTGCTCTCACCCCCATCTCAGGTGGCCTCAGTCCTGCCCTTAGAGTGCAGGTGGAGGGCTGTCCTCGGGGGAGGGCCCACAGGGCTGCCTGCTGGGGTGCCCCTCCCACCCCCAGCAGAAGCTGCAACCATGGTGAGCCCCTGTCTCTTTTCAGGTTGCAGGACCTTGCTGAAGGTGAGCATCTCATGCTGGGACCCTGGCTGGCAACTCCCCCCTCCTCCCCTCCCTGGGATGCACACTGGCTCCCAGGGTCGCCCTCACAGTAGGACTGGTTGCTGTGGAGGCAGGGCTTTCTCTCTGGGAGAGGGGGCCTGAGGGCTTCTGCTGCTCCTCCTCGCCAGCCCCCGCTGTGTGCTGGCTCCCAGGGTGGGGCGGCCTGAGAACCTGCATTTCCAGTGAGTTCCCTGGCTGCCCTGTTGCAGGTGTGCTGTGCAGCAGACGTGGGTGCTCAGTGTGCTCCCAGTGCAACTGGTGATAAGGTTTGATGAGGAGACAGGGGTGTCTCTCACGTCACCACGAGTTTTAAACGTAGAGTGATGCCAGGAAGATTTACAGTGAACACTTCCACGGCCCCCACCTTGGTTCTACCCTTCGTATTTTGCTGTTCTTGTATTATCACGTGTCTTCCCTCCCTCCCCCCGTCAGACTGTTCCCACAAGTACTTCGTGCTCACCATGAGCTAAAGTTCAGTATTTTTAGGTAAAATTTCATACAGTGATATGTGTTAATATCGTGTACATGTGGTGGGTCCTCCACACACAGACCCTTGTGACATGGAGAGTTTGGCCATTGGCCCAGAAAGTGATCTTATCAGCCCCTCCTCAGCCTAAGCTTTTCAGGGAATCCATCATGATGTATTGGAACCGGCCCAGGGCCCGGCTTTCGCTGATGTCGTACTGCCAGCACTGTCTTGGGCTGGTCGCAGCCGTGGTGGGCCTGAAGACGTGCTGGGCACGAGGACGGGGCCTTCTTGCACCAAGGGCGTGGGTGGTGCCTGCACGGCGGTTTGCAGCCCTGCACATGCACCCTGAAAACACCATAACCTGCCTTCAGCCTCCTGATGGCCTGCTTGGTCCTTAGGCCTCTTCCCAGAGGATGATGTGCCAGAAAAAGCCTACAGGAACCTGCAGGAAGAGGGGCGGGATCAGAGGACAAAGAAGCGTTTGCCCACATCCACGTCTCACAAGTCAGGTAGGACTGGCGGTGTCTGCTGGTGGTGGGGCTATCGGACCTGCTGTCTGTGTCCCTCCCATTGCCTCCTCCCCAGCTTGTCCACAGGACTGTGATTTGGCCCAGTGGACACACTGGGGTGGGGGTGGGGGCCTGCCCCGTGCTCCTGCACCCTGCACCTAGTGCCCACCGCAACCCCGGGGCAAAGGGATGCAGAAGGGGACAGGTGGTAGCCCCACCCCAGACTGAGCCCTTCCGTGTTCACCCACATGTCCTTCATGGTCTCAGGTACTGGCGCGTCTGCCCTCTGAAGCTCTCCTGATTCACCCCGGTTCTGCTTTCGCCTGTCTTGGCTTACGCCTGGGCCCTTGCTGCATGGCCTGGCTTGTGCCCTGGTCCCCAGAGCCTGGCTTGCTGTGTTGTGCACCAGCTTTGGTCTGCTCCATCTTGTGCTTGAGCCTGCCCACCCCCCGGGTCAAACTTTACAGGCTTCTTTCTCCTGGGTTGGCCTGTCTGCTTGTTTTCCTGAAGGGCCACCTGCTGGCCCTGGAACCCGACATCCACACAGGCAGGATGCTCTGGTTGGCCGTGGTGGGTCTGCTCCTGAGGCCGTCAGGTCCCCTCATAGGCCCTTTGTGCGGCCTTGGAGCTGGCACCTTTAGTCAGCATGGAAGTGGGGTAACCAGGCCTTCACAGTGCCTTGGTCACGTGGCCCTGCTGTTTTAGGGAAAGGCAGGAAGGAGGACTCGTGTCCAGACCTGAGCTCCGGATCTGAGAGGATGACGAAGAGGCGGCGGCGGCGGCGGCGGCGGGGCTCAGGGGCTGAGCCCACTGGGCCGCAGGAGCAGCCCGGGGTCCCAGGTCAGAGAGGGCCTCGGAAGAAGAGGCGGCGGTCTCGGGCGGGGGCCAGAGTGAAGGTGGCCGGCAGCCAGGAGCTACAGACCAAGCAGCAGCTGCTGCAGAGCCGGAAGTGACCCCAGCAGGCCCAGCATGCGGGGAGGCGCTGTCCCTGTAGATCCTCCCGGTTTGCGCTGAGTTGAGTGGGCACAGGACTGTAGGCTCTCAGTCACAGACTGAGACTGTGGACGTGGACACTCACGGCTCCCTGGCGTCCTGAGTCAGCAGGGCTCTGGCCCCTTGCTCCGTGGCTGGGCCCAGGGAGCGCTGACGCTGTGCTGACTTTGGTCAGGCCAGGAAACCTCCCGAGAGGTAAACCTGCCTGGCAGGCAGCCCCCCTGGGGTCGGGGGCTGGCTGCACGCTGCGGGTGTCTGTGAATAAAATGCTGTGCGGTTATTAGGAACGAAGTCCTGCTTCTGGCGCGTTCCTGCGGGAAGATTTCCAGGGGTGTGGATTGACAGGTGCTGTTCCCAAGTGGTGTTTGTATCTTGGACCCGACATGTGGGGAAAAGCTGTTCATACATGTCTCAAAATTTGGAAGAAGACGGCAAGTGGTAGCTGCGGTTGTCAGGACGTCAGGACGTCAGCTTCATAACCTTGTATTCGGAGCTGACCCTGAACCTGGGTGTGTCGGGCCCATTGCACAGGGAGGCTCATGTGACAGTGGGCAGGCCCACTGTGCCCCTCATGCCTCCCTGAGGCGCCTCTGATTCCGTTTCCGCCCTGCTGCTCTCCTGGAGGGTCCAAGGCAGTGGCACGTTTGCTGGACCCTGACCAAAGGGCCGTGGGAGGGGCCCCTGGCCCAGGAGTGCGGGTTATGAGGACAGTAGGTGTGAGCCAGTTCTGTGTGGGTTCTGGGTGGCTCCCAGGCGGCACTGCGTGTGGTCAGGGCTGCGTAGGTGACAGGTGGGCAGCGTCTGGTGCTGGCCTGAGGTGTGTGGGTGAGCCCGGCAAGAGGCCCCTCCAGGCTTCAACTGCACCCCGGTTCCTAACGCCTGCTCCGTGCTGGGGACAGTGGTGCTTGGTGATCTTTACGTCCGCTCAGCTGGGTGGGCAGAGGCGGGGGGCTGGCTGGGGCTCGGGGGTGCAGGCTCACTGCCCTGGAGGTGACAGTTCCTGCTCTCCAGAGTGACCTGGGGGGACAGCGCAGCTGGGGGCAGAGCTCAGAGAGGCACACAGGTAGGTGGCCTGGCCAACACCCCTGAGCCCTCCCACCTTCGCCGGGGGTCCCACTGCCACCCCTGCTGCTCTGTGTGTGTGTGTGTGTGTGTGTGTGTGTGTGTGTGTGTGTTTGTGTGGCAGGGATAGGCTGTGCTTTATTTTTTTCGGTGAAATATTTTTGGTCAAAAACTAAGGGAACAAGCACATCCTAGAAGTTTCTGAAAAAAATGGAAGTCCTGCCTGCCGTCTTCAAACTGGTGTTGGCAGCCTCCTGAGCGCCGGTTGCCAAGCTGTTCTCAGGCCACGCTGTGTGGTGAAGGTCCAGCAGGGGAGTGCCCGGCCGGCAGTTGTGCACCTGTCCCTGCGCTAGCGGGATGGAGGGTGGACTTGGGGACAGTCCTGCCGGCAGCCCCAGGTTGGGACGCGCTGGCCAGTGCCTTGGGAGGCTGCAGCCTCTTCAGACTGCCTGTGAAATAACCTTTCGGTCACTAGGTGCCTGACAGCAAGGGGCTGCTCCTCGGCCCGGAAGTTGCCCAAATAAATGCACCCGACTCCCCGTGGTCCGTGGGCTGCCGGGGCGGAGGGGCGGCGCAGGGGAGGCCCCGTCCTGTGCCTCGTACCCCGAAGAACAAGGAGGGCCCCAGGGGGCACCGCGCCTGCCCGCCCCGGTCAGGCTCCCAGCCCGGCCTGTGGGGACCGGTGGAGTCTCCGGTGGGAACGTTTCCTCAAATGACCCTTCTGTGAAGACGCGCAGCCAGCTGACCCCGGCGGACCGGGCTTGGGCGCCCCACCGAGAGGGGCCCCCAGCTTGTAAACTGGGCCGGTTCGCTTCCCAGGCCGGATTTGGTGACCCAACGCCGTGTCAGGCGGTGCCTTGTGTCCCCGCGGCAGCCGTCCCGGGAGTCTTGGGGCACCCCCCCCCCCCCCCCCGCTGCACAGTCTCCGGCGGCTTCCCTGCCCCGAGCCGTGATGACCAGACGTGTCCACTCGAGGTCACCGTGCAGGGCTGCTCCCGCAGCGTGGTGTGTGCGTGAAGGTGCACCTCGAGCTCCTCCCCGCCGGTCCCCTGTCCCCAGTCCTGGCTCTGTCCATTCCTCCCCCCCCACTTTGCAGAAGGGACGGTGGAAGAACCATGCCGGTTCTGCAGTAACTGAGTCCCTCGGCGTTACCCTGCGGGTGTCCTCTCCCCACCGGGCCGTCCCCCGAGGCGGCCTCCTGTGCTTGGAGCCTTCCGTCCCGCGCCGAGGGGCAGGCCAGGGCTCAGGGAGGGCGGAGGCCCAGCCCCCTCGGGTGACCGCTGGGGACACTCCCCCCCCCCCCTCCCCGTGGCCCCTCCCTCGCCCCTGGGACCTGCAGTCTCACCAGCTGCCCCTGGGGGCGCCCGTGGTCCTCGGATGGGATCCCTAGCCCCTCCCCGCCAGGTCACCCCGGTGCTGTCCCTGGGCCCGCGGCTAAAGCCCCATCTGGTCCTGCCCCTTGCCTGGAGCCCCAAAAGGGGCCCCGCAGGATGGACCCATCCCACCCCCGCAGTGGGCAGGGCGTGGAGCGTGTCCCCAGGCATGGCTCCTCACCCAGCCCGCGCAGCCCAGTGGCCCGCCCCGTCCTGGCCCCAGGTGGCTCCTCAGCCCACGGGGAGCCGGTGTGGGGGGCTTCCTGCCTGAGGGCCTCCTCCCTCCGGGGGCTGCAGGAGCGGCCGCCAGAGCTCCGGGGGCTGGACTCCCTGCGCTCCCTCTCTGGCGCCCCCCCCCCTCGTGCAGGTGGCTGGCTGGGAATCAGGCCTCAGGAGGAGCCTGCACCTCTGCCACGGCTGCCCCGGGGCCCTGTTGGCTGGGGCTGCAGACCTCGGCTGGGGCTGCAGACCTCGACGGCTGAGTGGAGGCGGGCCGGCCCCCACCCTTGGCAGCTGGGCCTGGGGAGGTCTGTGGGGCCAAATTTGCAGCCCTGCCTACCTCTTAGGAGCTTCTAGATTCATGGGGTCAGAGGTTGACAGTGCAGGCAAAGGAGAAGTGTGGCTCCCAGGGCCTGTGGGAGGCCAGGTTGCGGGGCGTGTGCTCGAGTTCACCTAGCCAGCACCCTCCTGTCTGAGGGGGGCAGAGGGAAAGGGCCCCGGTCCCTCGGGTGGGTGCCTCACCGCCGGGAGCCTCAGTATCCTCATCCGCACACAGGGCAGGGAAGGCTCCACGGGGCTGTCTGTCCCTGTGGCTGCCGCCACCACGTTTTTGGAACCCCTGGAGTATGGACGGAGTCCCAGCCTCACCTCCACCCGCTTCCCCGGGGTGGGCACCCTAACCGCAGGGCTGGCCAGTGTGGCACAGCCACGGCCCCTGCCACGCATTTGCACACCCAGGCTGCCCGGTGTGTTTGTCAAGAGGCACAGGAGACAGGAAGAAGGGGGAGCACAGGCTCGTCAGCCCCAGGGGTGTGTGTCAGTGGCACCAGCCATTGCGCCCAGCATCCCTGCCCCAGCTCCTTTGCGTAGTTGGAGGGGGGCCCTGGGTGGCAGTGGTGGGTCCTCGCCCACTACGGGGCCTGGCTCATGAGGATACTGTGGACACGTCTTGCACACCTGCTCTCTCCCGTACCTTGGCCCACCTCACCTAGGAACCTGAACTGTGGAGTTTTGAATTAGGACCTGGGTGGTTCGCAGTGGCCACGCTCCCCGCTGGGGCCCAGGGCCTGGGGGTGTCCTGAGTCCCCGCAGCCCGACTTGCCCCTGTGCAGTCAGCCCTTCCCTCTGTGTCTTCCTCCTTCTTGCTCTCTGCTCCTCTCTATAAATGCTTATTCTGTCCCGTGCAAGCTGACTGGGCTGCCCGGCATGTCCCCGCACGTCCCCATGTGTCCCCACGTGTTCCCACGTGTCCCCGTGTATCCCTGCGCCCACCAGGGCCCCACGTGTCTGCAGCCTCCCTGCGGAGGTGGGGAGCCAGGGTGCGGCCGGCAGGCTCCTGTTCAGGGTCTCTTGGGGCTGTAGTGGAGGTGAGGGCAGGGCTGCCCCTACATGTGAGGCCTGGGGTCCCCCCCCTAAGCTCGCTGGTTGTGGGCACAATTCAATTCTTGGCAGCCGGGGCCTGGGGCCTCTGTGTTCTTGCTGGCTGGCCGCCTGGGTCACTCTGCTCCCGGGGCTGTCCGCAGCTCCTGGTTGGGTGCCCGGGGCCCTTCCGCTCCCATCAGAGCCGCCCACCCTTCTCAGCACCCCAGCCTGCTGGTTAGGCCCGGCCCACCCACGCTGGGGCTGGGGCTGACCGCGTCCTGCCTCCCACAGTCCCTAGGTCCGGGCATTGTTTCCTGGGTCTTACACTCCACGGCTTGGCCCCATCCCTTTCCTGCCCCTGGAAAACTTCCTGCTCTGGGAGCTTTGCCAGAGAGTGAAAGGGGTAGAAAACACTGGAATGTGGGGGTGGGGGGCACAGTTAGAATTCACTAAAGCCAGAAAGTGGCCCCAAACTCCTTGGACACCCAAATGGCTCCGCCTTGCCTGGCAGTGCTGCTCGTGTCCCTGGCCAGGGTCCTGGGGTTGTGGCGCCGGGCAGCAGGGCAGGGGGCGGGGAGGGGCGTCCTGGGTCACCTCATCACCCCACCTCGTCCGCAGCCCAGCTTCCCCGCCTCCCCAGCTGCGTTGCCCTGTTTACTCTCACCCTGCGCAACTCCCGCCTCCGGCCCCAGAGCACCTGGGGTCAGCAGCCCTGGGCTGTCAGGGCACAGGTAGGAGGTCATGAGGGCTGTTGCATGGGCCTGTGTTGGGCACGGGCCCCGGCCACCTGGCAGACGGGACGAGCGTGTAACCGAGTGCCCGTGGCTGGCCCTGTCCTTTCTTCTGCCGGCTCAGTCCTGGGCGAGCTCCTTCAAGGCTGGAGGGCCAGGCCGCTCCCAGGGGCCGAGCCTCAGTCCTCGGCCCCCGGTGGGGATGGCGCTGCTCCCTGAGCCATCAGGCCCCCCAACAGCCCCTGGCGTCCCCTCAGGCGCACCCCAGAGCCCCATTTCCTTCATGGTACTTCATGGCCTGGGATGTGCCCACCCTCCCACCCCGGGAGGGGCTGGGATGGTCTGGTCGGTGGGGTTCTTGGCAGCCCTCCTGTGGGAGAACAGAATGTCCCGTCCTGCCCGGAGGCCCCAGGTCACCCGGACATGGAGCAGCGGTGGCCTCCCTGCCCCTGCCAAGGGCCCCCTGCCCACCAGGCCAGGCCCCCGCTCCTCTCAGCCCTGTGCTCCCCAGGAGACGGGGCTCCCAGATCAGCTCCGGCCCGAGGCCTTTGCTCAGAGCTCCTTTGTTTGGCGCCAGTCTGGACGGCGGCACCTCCTTCAGGCGGACACGCACCCTCTCTTCCAGATCCATCCCGTCGGGTGGATGGGGGCTCGCGGGCTCCTGCCTTTGTGTCCCGTGCGGGGGCTCCTGGGAGGCGGGGCAGGCCTCCAGTCCTCTCCCGGCCCCACGTCCCGGGCAGCTTGCTGGACAGTCGTCGCAGTCTTCCGCCTGTAGCTACTGCAACAAGCTCTGCCTCCGTGAGTTGGCGGGGCGCTCCGTGGGCTCGGGTCCGAAGTGGGGATGTTTTGATTCAGAATGTTCCGACTCACTGAACCCCGACGGGGGCTGGATTAAGCAGGAGAGGGGTTCAGTGGCCCTCGCCTGGGGAGCTCTGGAAGTGGTGCTGGCCTCCGCCGAGGTCGCCGCTGCAGGTCCTTCCCTGCTCGGCCCTGCGTGGCTGCTGCCCCTTCACCAAGCGGCAGCGCTGGGGCTCCCCGGGCCCTCGCTCACCGCCTCCGAGAGGCTGTCCCTGAGGGGGCCTTCCCGTGGGCCCACCTGGTCACTGGCTCGGAACTGGCGGGCCCACGACCCGCGGATGGAGGGTACCGGGCGGGCGGGGCGGCTCGTCCAGTCCAGTCTGCTGACGTGAGGTTTCAAAGCAGGAAGCAAAGTCTCCCCCTTTACGTGGGGTAAACCCTGACGTGTGGGGAGCCCAGGCGAGGCGGCTGGTGTGCGATTGACGCCTGGCTGGTCGGCGCGGAAGGGTCGGGCCCCAGGACTCCCGCAGGCTGGGTCTACTCCAGGCACCCAGTGTGACTAAAGGAGCTGGAGGCTGGGGTTCCCCAGGGCTTCCCATGAGTCGGGGAGGGAGGAGCCGGGAGGTCAGGACTGGAACCTGGGGCCGCGAGGGCGAGGCGTTGGGGCCTCTGGTTGTTCTCCTCGTGAACTGGCGCCTGCAGCCTAGGGCAGATGTGGCCTCGGCGTCTGCCCGAAGCGGGTCGGGGTGCTCCTGTCGGGGCGATGAGGTGGCTCTTCGAAGCAGAGCCTGAGTCAGGGATTCTCATCCCCCCGGCCCCCGGAGGCGGCAGGGGAGTGGGAGGGCAGTCAGGATAAGCAGGGACGCGGGCTTGGCCGGCGCAGCACCTCCCCCCCCAGCTCCGGAGCAGCATGAACCATGGCCGGGCCCATCCCGGTCCCCCCCACCCATCCTGGCATCCGTCACTGGCCATGAGGTGGGGGTGAGGCCTTGGTGAGGCTGTTTAAGGCAGGGGAGGCCGTGTCTGGAAGGGGTGGGGGTCTGGAGGCAGGGCCGGCTGCAGCATTTGGGGGGCCCTATCTCTAGAATCATTATGAGTCTTGAGCGGGCGACGGCCGGGGGTTCACTCAGGGGCAGGACCGTGTGCATAGGCCCTGGGCGCCTGCTGGAGCCGAGAGGGCCGCTGCCCGGCGGACCTTGGCGCTGGCCGCACCAGGGGCTGTCCCCGGGATGGAGGCCATCAGCCTCCGCAGAAGACCCACCGTGCGCTGGGCCTCATGGCCCAGGAGCTCCTGTTCCAGTGGAAGTGGGGCAAGGGGAGGGGCTGGGCCGTGAGTCGGGCACAGGTTTGGGGCAGTGCTCTGGGCCGGGGAGGCCAGCGCAGGGGCGCTGAGCAGGGAGGGACGAGTCCGTCTGTCGCGGCTGTCTTCACCGACACACGGACCCAGCCTCGAACAACTGTGTTTGCTCCCAGGGCCAGAGGCTAGAGTCCGACACCCCAGCTCCTCCTGGGGCCTCACCCAGGCGTGAGGACCGTCTCCTCCTGGGTCCCTACACACCTGCCCCCCTGTGTCTGCCCTCAGCCCCTCCTCTCATGGGGACTGGTCAGATCGGGCTAAAACCCACCCTGTGACCTCGTTTTAACTTAATCCCCTGGACCTCCAAATGCGGTCATGTCCTGAAGGGCTGGGGGGTCAGGACCTGACCTGTGAACTGGGGGGCACACAGGCCAGTGCGGGGCAGGCACAGCCGTGGGAGGAGCACGCCCAGAGGCCTGCAGGACCCAACAGTTCTTTCCGGGGCCTCGAGTGAAAGTACCTCCTGCCCCGGCACGGATTGTGAGAACAATCGTGTGCTTCCCAGCATCCTTCTGGGGATGGTTTTCCCTTTTCTAGCAGCGATCAGATGGACGCTTGCAGGTTCTGACATGAAGTGGAAGGTAGTTTATTTTGTGAAACTCTTGCGTCCCCAAACCCCAACAAACCTTACACAACCTGTGCCACGGTTTGCGCTCCACAAAGCTCAACTTTTTTTTTCCTCCTTGGAGAACAGATATGAAGTGGTGGGGAGAGGAGGAGCCTCGATCCCATGCCCTGGAGCCAAAACCAAGTCAGACGCTCAACCGACTGAGCCACCCGGGCGCCCCTCCACATTTTACCTGAAGATACCGGGCAGTGTCTGTGTGCGTGGGGCAGAGGAGGGGTGGTCTCCCCACATCCCAAAGCCCCTGACAGCCCTGCGTCCCAGAGCAAAGAAAGTAGGAGATGAAATGTCACCAGGAATTAGCTTTGTCTCCAGGTTGCAATAGGAAGGAAGAGGTGGGGCAAGCTCGTGGGGGGACCTCAGATGCCAGCTGCTGGGTGGCCACTAGCCCTGCTTTGGGTTTCCCCAGGGGTGGCCCTAGAAGTCACCTAGATCCTGTTGGGGTCTGTGTGGGGGGCACACAGGTGCCACCCGCTGGTTCCCTGGGGCCTGCCGTACTCAGGGCTCTGTGCCAGCACTCAGGACAGAGCCCAAAGAAAGAAGGGTCCTCGCTAGTGGGCGTGGGTGCAGTCACGGACACGCGACGTTCAGTTGGCGTCAGGATGCGCCGGTGAGACATTCAGCAGAGTTCTGGAAAGGGGCTCCACGTGTGACAGCGCTCCCACTCCCACTTGGTCACCGCAAAGGGCCTGGGACTGGATGGTGTGGGGTCCCAGCTCCCCCCCAGCCAGTTGGGTCTCCCTCGGGGCACACCCTGCACACCCAGAGCCTGGGGCTTTTGGTAACTGAACCAAAATGCACATAATAGAAAGTGAAAAGTATACGCCAGAGAGGCATCTGGGTTGTCCAACCACCAACCCTCCCTGGTTCTGGAACATTCCTGTTGCCTTCTCTTCTACTTTATAACCTGGTGTGAGATCCTGTCCAGACTTGGCGGTCATGTTCACGGCGTGTGCCACACCTGGGACCCTGAGGTGCTGGCCGAGCCAAGTTACCTTCTCTCCCCTGTCCTTAGAAGGGGGGCGGTCTTTGTTGGTGGGACGATTTTGTTTCTCTGGCAGGCCTGGGAGGCGCTTTCTATGCTCATCCAGGAGGCCCTATGTGGGGGGACTCCTGCCGAGGGGTGGGGGGTGAGTCAGTGCCCCGGGGGCCATTTGGCCCCTCCCCGCACCCACCACCAGCTTCCTGTGTCACATAAGAGACCTTTTATCACAGGAGCCTGAATGCACATCAAAGCCCTGTGTGCCCAGCACCCGGCCTCTGGTTCCTGGCCGCTCTAGGGTCCTTTTGAATCGGTGCCCGGTCACTGGCTTGCACGTTTCAGCCCCATCCCCGCACATCTGTCCCCAGCAGTGACCTGGGCTCATCCCCGTCATCACAAGGCAGCAGGAACAGGTCTGGTCTTGCCGTCTTGGGAGCTGCTGGAGCCTTGGGTGTGGCGTAAGCACACCGTGGGACGACGGGGAGCGGACGGTGGGCGGCCGTGCCACCTCTGCAGGCCACCAGCCACTCCTGCGGCTGAGCAGCTCTCCCGGGGCTGGGAGAGCTCTCCACGTGCCCCCAGCAGAGGCTGAGGAGGGAGGCTTGCTGGTGAGGGTGCACGCGATGGGGGCTGCGACGCCAGCCTCGTGGACAGGCTCTGCTCCGGCACGTGCTGGGGGGGGGGGGTCACTGGGTCCCTTCCGTTCCCGCCCCAGGGCCCAGCAGCTGGGATTGCTGCCATGTAGACCCTGCCTGGTGGGGTTGTGTGCGCACGATGCCCAGCAGGGGACCCACATGGCCTGTATGTATTTCCTTGGCTACTCTATCCTCCACCTTCCCTGACTTCCCGCTGTGGTGCTGGGAGCGCTAATGACAACTTAGGTACCACGTCGTCACCACCTGGCCTGTCCAGGCCTTGCCCCCGGGGACCCCTCGCTCCTTGACTTGAGGGCCCAGGCCGGGGGGCGCAGGCAGGGGAGACGTCTGGAGGGTCTGGGGGATCACTGCCAGAAGCCAGTACGAGAACAGAAGACGAGACGGGGGTGGGCCAGAGCAGCCTGGGGCTGACCGGGGGGCCTGGCTTTGCACCTCTGAGGAGTGCTGGGCCTGGCTTCCCACCCCCTCACGCTGACCTTCAGAAGGGGGCTGTGCAGCTGTGTCCCCAGGGCCCCTCTCCACCCTGCCACCTCCAGGGTGAGCCCAGCCACCCTTCCGAGGACACCCTCATCTCCCCAGGGGCAAACTTGAATGCTCCAGCTTTTCCTTTTGCGCCTTCCTGGCCAGTCTGAGCCTGCCCTCCCTCCTCTGGGAACCCTGCCCTGCTCTGGTGGGCAAATGCGGGGTCTTCTCACCCTCCTCTGGGCCCACACAAGGGAGTGTCCCGAAGGGCCATCCTGGAGACCTCTACAAAGGCCCTTCCAGGGACTCAGGGCCCCCACAGCCCCACTCAGACTCCAGCTTCCTGCCATCGTGCAGCCTCCTGGCCCTCCCCCAGGTCTGGAGGGTCCCCTGCTCCTGAGAGGACAAGCCACGCCCACAAAAGCTTCATGTCCTTGCGCCTGTACTAATTCCACTGACCCTGGCGCTTCCTGGCAAGTGGCTTAAGGGTGAAGCCACGCTCTGGCCCAAGCAGGGGAGCTGCAGGGCCGGCCAGGGCCCGAGGAGCTTGCCCTGCTGCCCTGCTGGTAGGTGCTGGCCTGTAGGGCTCCAGGCAGGGGGAGGGAGCCAGGCTCCGTCTGCCCCACCGGGATTGGCCGTAGCACCTGCCTCAGGTTGTTTGAGGATTCAGTAAATTAATTCGTGTAAAGCATTGACAAGCGTGCGGCACAGAGCAGCTGTGGGCAAGTGTTAGCCATCTGACGTTTTGTGCTTTTTTTCAGCCTGCTGGTGCAGGCCGGAGGCCGGCCTCCACGCTTTGGGAGGATGTGGGCAGGTGGACGTGGAGTCAGAGACGCTGCCGCCGAGGGGGGGTCCTGGCCTTCTGAGCCTGTGACAGAGCCGGCCTGCCTTCCCTGGCCACAGCGGCCTTGTAGAGAGGAGAGCTGCGTCCGCCCGCAAGGAAACGCGACTGAGCAGTTTATTTAAAGGAAGTTATATTTTTGGAGAGGCCCTGAAAGTACACTCATCACTTGGGAGAAGAGAGGCAGTTTTATTGCAAACCCGTCAGAGACATGAGGTCCATTAGCGAGCGCTGCAGCCCATCGTGTTCTCCGGCGTCTGAGATGGAAGCAGCGTTACAATAGTCATTTGTGTCTCTTAAGCAGCCAACTATAAATAGTGGGACACACTGAGCTGGAAGCAGCGAGGAGCCTCGAAGGTGCTTGGAATAGCAATTAACTGGCACAGCGAGTCCCGGTGGAACCGAGTGTGGGAAGGGCAGGCAAGGGCCGGACCCCGGGGTCCTGCAGGACTCCAGCCCCCAGCCTGGCTGCTGCGGTGACCAACCCAGTAGGGACACTGCCCCTGACCCCCTTGTGCTCTCTAAACCGTCCTTGGCCTCGGGCCCCTTCGGAGTGGCCCCACCTCCGTGCCCTCCCTGCCGCCCAGAGAGCCACCAGCCCTGTCCCAGAGCACAGCCCACCCCACCCGGTGGGAGCTCCACAGAGACCCCCCGTCCCAGTGTCATTCGTTCATTCACTTTGGCCGCGGGCGTGCAGCTGAGCCAGGGACTGGACAGGGCCGGGGGCGGCACCCAGGGGCGGTCGCCGTCCAGGTGGGGGGCTGCCCGCGGGCTCCGTGCTGCCCAGAGCAGACGCCCGGTGTCCGGCCGTGTCACCCACTCCGCCGCAAGGGGCCTCGGCTTCTGGCCGCCCTTGCCGTGTGAGCACCTGTCCCTCCGCCGCTCTGGCCCGCGGTCAGCCGGGGGAGCTCCCTGCAGCGGCCGCCGTGCGCACGCGTGTGTGCCTGGGGTGCCCTCGGCGACAGCTGGGGGGGGGTCCGGGGAGACCTCCCGCTGCGGGGGTGCGGAGCCCTGGCCCGTCCTCCCGCCGACGCTTTGGGGCTCAGGCTGCTGTCATCCCTGAAAATACAACTGCCAGTTGTCTTGCCAGCAGAAAGGGGTTTATTTGGGAATAACAGGGAGCTGCAGCCCACAAGCAGCCGGCGGGGAAGCACCATGGACAAGTCGGGGACGGCGCGGAGGAGGCTCCTTTATAGAGGAAGAGGGCGGGGCTCTTGTAAACGGACCGTCCATTGGAGTAAACTGGGGGCTGGAAGCGTGCTGGCCTCTCATTGGCTGGGCTACCGCTGCCTTTTATTGTGAGCCATGACAGTCCTTCATTGGCTGGGCTGTGGCGTCTCTCATTGGCTGAGTGAGTCACGACAGTCTCTCATTGGCTGGGCTGTTGCCAGGGCAGAGGAAACCTTCCTTCTTTTGCTGGGCAGTGAAGTAGCTACAGCAGTATCCACCTGCAAGGTGTGTCTTTTGTCGTCGGTTCTGCAGGTGCAGACAGTGGTAGGAGGTGAGGGCGCCTTCCGTCGGCCTCCAGAGTCCATTCTAAGCGGGTTTCCCCTTAATGGTAGCGGTGCCCCGGAGCAGGGCCAGGGTCAGGGGGAGCTGAGTAAGAAGGGACGGCTAGGCGGGGGCCATGCCCTGGTTTCATTTAAAATTTTGATACTTTGTTCATTAGGGTTTTTTTGGCATCTGTTTGACTTCCTAAATATTGAGATAAAGCATTATTCATCTCAACTGCTGCGTTTTTGGTGCCACCTTAAATTTTTTGTTAAGATGAAGGCCTCCCCTGCCCCAAGAGGACCTGGGGCAGGCCCCGGCAATGCCCTTGGCATAGGGGGTGGGAGGGGCAGGAAGAGAGGACCCTGCAGCGGGGCCTCACCCCTGCAGACCCGGGAGCGCCTGGGCCGGCAGAGGGGGAGGCCTGCCGTCACCGATCCCCCTGGGGAGCGGCCAAGACTCCTGTCCTCAGATGCCTGTCCTGGCTTCAGTGCTAGGCTAACGAGTTTTATTGCCTAAGAAGTAAAAATAAAGCAAAACAAAAACCAAAGGACTGCCTCACCAGAGTCACGGGCAAAAAGAAGCAAAGATGAAGCCGGGAAACAGCAGGCAGACAACAGACTTTGCTTTTGTTTTTGTCTTTTCCTGCCTCAAGCTCATCTTTGATTGTCAAAAGCCAGGGAGGGTAAAGGGATCAGGGTGTGAGCTCAGACCCTAATGCGTGTGTGAGCATCAGGTGTGTACGTGTGTGCAAGTGTGAGCCTGAGCATGTGACCTTGGGGGTGTGTGTACACGTATGAGTAAGAGTGTGTGCTAGTGTGAGGGTGAGCCGGTGTGAGCACGAATGTGTGTGTGTGTGTGTGTGTGTGATACACAGCCAGCTGGACAAGTCTCCAAAGAACAAAACTGAATAAAAAAAAAAATCAGTCCTAAATATTATGTATCCTTACAAACATCCTTACAATGACGGAGTTATGGAGGCAGGAAGGGTGGGTGCTTGGTGGTTGGGGAGGGTGGCCCTGGGGTCGAGGGGGTGTGGCTGTGGGAGGCCGGGCCACCCCAAGGTCCACATCCTGTGTGTGACTCTGTATTACAGTTGTGCAAGCTGTTGCCATCGGGGGGGCCGGGTAAAGGATGTCTGTTATTTCTGATAAGGGCACGTGAACCTACTGTTTTCTCAAAATGAGAAGTTCATTTATTTTATTTTGGGGCGGAGGAGAGGCAGAGGCCGACAGAGAGTCTCAAGGAGATTCCATGCCCAGCATGGAGCCCAACATGGGGCTCGATCCCATGACCCTGAGATCATGACCTGAGCCGAAATCAAGAGTCGGACACTCAACAGACGGAGCCACCCAGGTGCCCCTCGAAATGAAGAGCGTAACAGTAAAGGACACCAGGCGGGCAGGACTGGGGCAGATGCCACTGGGTGCCCGGTGCTCTAGATCCTTCCTAGCGCCGGGGCCCAAAGGCTTCCCTGGGGCAGGCTCTCTGTCCTGCCCCATAACAGATGTCTTCTGGCCGGAGGCTGGGGGTGAGCCTGGGCCAGTGGCACCGCCTCCCTTTCCCCGGCTCTCGCCAGGACACCTGTCACCCCTCTGGAGTATCCCAGCATCGCTCGCGGTCTTCTGTGTGGCAGAACAGGGCACTCAGCAGAAAAGCCTCCCGTGCCCCTTCTGCCCCCGCAAGACGTCTGACAATACCCCGGATCTTTTAAGTTTAATGTCTTCTTTCCCTCGTTTTGCCGGTGTTTGGTGCCAACCTTAACTGGATGTGGAGCAGGAGTGAGCGTGTGAGCTCGCGCAAGATGGGCTGCGGTGCGGAGGGAAAAGCGCCTCCCCTGGCTGATGACCCGACCCGGCCTGCCTTGGGGTCCCCGCCTGTGTGCTCACCTGGTGCGCACCAGGTCCAGACCACGGGGGACCGCGTGCCTCCAGGCTCGCCTTCCGAGACCGACCCAGCGTCACAAGGGCCGGCTCCAGAGCGAGATGCTCCGTGTTTGCACTTAGATTTAGCTGATGTGAGAAAGGGATGGAGCCAGACGCTCCCCGGGGACCGCGCGGCAGACGTCAAGCGCGACTTTCAGCCCCGCGTGGGCAGAATGAGAAACACCAGCAAAGCGAGTTCCCTCCTCCGAGGTCTCCTGGCGGCTCGGGGCTTAATCTGCTCATTTCTCCCCGTCTATTTTCTTCTATTTATAAGTTGCTGGCACCGTGTAATTTCATCTAGTTGCAGTCTCGGAGAGGAACGGGGAATTTGATTTTAACTGTCCTCTGGCCTGTCTGTCCCCCGCGTCGGGGGCCGAGCTCGGGCGGCGGAGCTTCCCCGGCCTGGCGCCTGCACTCTCCCGGGCACCGGGCAGGCTGCCTGGCTGTGCGCCCTGACTGCGTGCACGCGCGCGTGTGTGTGTGTGTGTTGAGAACGACGGGGTCGCACTGGGTGAGGAATGTCGGTTTTAGGCTGAGCAGTCCAGTGCTTGGCCCTGGGGTTTACCTGCCGTTTAGAGCTGGGCTTCCCAAACTTAAAGTCCCTTCATGTCACGAAATGGCTCCTGGAGCTCCAGCAGTCACGACCGTATTCCGGGCAGGAGCAGGGAGGCTGGAGGGGCCCGAGAGACAGGACGCCGTTCTCCACGGCCGCAGCCCTGTTTAAAGGCTTCTGGAAGCCTCCGCCCATCCCTTGGAACAGCTCGCAAGCCCCTCTCTGCAAGGCGAGCTGCGGGCCTCGCAGGGGCTGTGCCGGAGGGAGGGGGGACAGCGGGTGTTGGCCCGCGGGGTCCTCGGGCACCTGCCCAGGGAGGCTCCCCTGCCCCCGTTTGTTTTGTTCACAGCACTGAGCACAGTTTGTCACTATGAGTTTGGTCTGCGTCCCCATAAGAATGCCGGCTCCGACGGAGCCCCCGACCCCGGGGTCCACAGAGGGGTGCCGTGGGGGTGCCGTGCGGGGAGGGGTCTGCGCCTCCCCCGGCCCCGGTCAGGCCACCGCGCGGGGATGAGCACAGGGCCCACGGACCCGCGCACCCTCCCAAGCTCAGCTTCCGCACAAACGCGTCTGGACTCGGTGGTCACAGCCCCGGAGGGGGAGGGGCTGGAGCCCAGGGGGGCCCATCACTCCTGAGCTGTCCAGGGCGGGGCCGGCGGAGGGTGCGTGGCCCCCAGCTCACGTGGTCTGCGTCCACCGCTTGGATCTGTCTTCAAATACGGAATTTAACTTCATATCTAAAATAAGGCACAAGGGGCTTTTGAATAATCAAATTTTGTTTATTGGGGGGAAGGACCCTGCTCCCCCATCCTCTTCTATTGCTAAGATTAATCACTTTTTTGAATTTTTTTAAGAGACTTTAAATGTTTTGCTTTAATCACCGGTCCTCTCCGTCGGAGCCCTGCCCTGGCCCAGACTGGGTGGGGGAGGCTGGGATGGGAGGGAGCCCCATCTTCAGGGCAGGGAGGGCGCTGCAGGGACGGGCCAGCAGGCAGGGGGTGGGGGTGGGGGGCAGGCAGCTGGCTGCTGCATGGGGCTGTTGGGTGGAACAGAGCCCGGGAGCCCCAGCATTTCCATCGCTGGTGACAGTCCTGGAAGCGGAGGGCCGAGGGGCCCGGCGCCCCAGCAGCCCACACGGGAGTGACCCGGATCTCCCAGCTAGGCCCCGTGGGCGGGGGCCCTGCTCCTGCTGCCGAGTGACCCCATGCTTCCGGTGTCAGAGAGCCCCGAATCTCGAATCCCCGCCGCCAAGCCTCCTCAGCTGAGTCCCTGGGGCCTGATCCCGCTGCAGTCAGAAACAGGGGAAGCGCGTGACCCAGCGGTGCTCCCTTCTGTGAGAAGCCGGGCTTCTAGAACCTTCCCTGGTTGTGCCCCCAGAGGAGCCGGGGGTGTCTGATGGCTGCGGGAGTCGCCATCCTGGGTCAGGCCAGCAGGGGCAGGAGCTGTCCCCTTCTCTCCCACAGCCCTGGTGCCCCCCTCCCCCGACTCCATCGTGGGTCAGACCAGCAGGGGCCGGAGCTGTCCCCTTCCCTCCCGCGGCCCTGGGGCTGCTCCCCGCTGAGTCCAGCCTGGACCTACCACCCGCGGGGGCTGGAGCAGATGCACTGCTCCCTGAGGCCTCGTGACTCTGTGTCTGTCCCCAGGTGACCTCGCCTCTGCTTCATCTGGGGCAGCGCCCTGGGATCGCTGGGAGGCCCGCGGAGCCTCCTGCTGGGGGTGCACCCACGTGTGAGCCCCGCAGAGCCCTTGGCCGTCCCTCCCCGTGAGGGTCTGTTCTGTCCTGGACCCTTTCCCAGTCCTGTCTTGAGACTTAGGACAAAACTGGCCCGTGGTTGAGTGGGGAGTGGCGTCTCAGGACTGCCCCCACCCCCTGCCACCAGCCTGTGCTCCTGGGGCCCCTCGCTCACTGCCCTCTGTCCTCTCCTGCGAGCACGCCGCCCGCCTGCCCGCCCGCCCCATCCCTGCCCAAGCCTCAGGCCCAGAGGGCTTTCCCTCTCCATCCGTGGTGCGCTTTCCGAAGGAACCCAAAATACCTGTTTCTAGAAGTGCTGGCATCCGAGAGCTGTAGATGAGTCACGTCTCAGCCAGTGTCTCCCTCCTTGGCGCCCACGCCACTGGGCCTATTTCTAGCTGCTGGGTAGCACGCGGTGTTCAGAAAACCCGGGTTGGCCAGACGGCGCATCTGCTGGTTCGCCCTGAGCTCAAGGTGGGCTGTGGGGCCCCGTCCCGGGAGGCAGAGTGGTCACCTGGCTGAGAGAGGAAGGGGGGGGTCTTCCGCTCCTTCATCCAATGGACACCACTTTTCTTACCCAGAAAGCGAAGATGAGAGATCCCCGGGTGGCTCAGCGGTCTAGCGCCTGCCTTCAGCCTGAGGCGTGACCCTGGGGATGCGGGATCGAGTCCCACGTCGGGCTCCCCTCATGGAGCCTGCTTCTCCCTCTGCCTGTGACTCTGCCTCTCTCTCGGTGTCTCTCATGAGTAAATAAATAACATCTTTAAAAAAAAAAAAAGAAAGCGAAGATGATGAGCTTATAGTGGTCTTGCGTGTCTTCAGGGCTGTCCTGGAGAGATTATTTTGGAGGTGACTCCGTACGCACAGCAGTCGCTCACTCACTCCTTGCCTCTGTGGAGGCTCCGGGGGCCTGCCCGGGGTGTGCGCCTCAGGGACCCGGCCCCAGGGTGGTCCCTCAGAGCCCAGCCCCTCGGGGGTGCCTCCGATCATCCCCCACCCCGCCCCGATGGTCCCTCCCCTGGCGCCCCGGGACAAGTCGCTGAGCCTCAGGATTCAAAAGCCACGAACAAGCTAGGAGTCCGTGACTAGGATCTGCTCCTCTCGGCGTCTCTGCACTTTTGGCCACTTGCCCCCCCTCCACCCCCACGCAGAGACCAGCTCTGGAGAAGTAGCCCCGAGTCTGTCCCTCTGCCCTGGAACCGAGAATGGAAGTTTCTGGCAAGCACTACCTCGTGGGCAGGAGGCCGCGTTGAGACCCATGGAAGGACCGCAGGTGCCGTGTGCTCCGTGGTTTCTCCTCCTCCCAAGGGAAGCGGGCAGGGGGCGCCTGTGCGGACGGCCGTCCCGGAGGAGGTGGCACCTACGCCGCTCCGGCCGCACACATGCTGCAGGCCTGTTGCACAAGTGAAGCCCAGTGAGCAAACTAATGGGCGATTTTGTAAAGATGCCCATTTTATGTTAAATCTAATATGTAATAGAATCAATTTTTCTTCTAAACTTATGGCTAGTTTTTACTCTCTGGCACCGCTTGCCCCCCACCCCCACTCTGGGTTTGTCCCCAGGCCTGCAAGCTTGTCCCTGGTCCCCACGGACAGCACGGACCATCCTTGGTTGCTCAGAGTCGCTGCCTTTGGGAAGCCGGTTTATTTATTTAAAAATTAATTATTAATAGGCAGACACTTCAAGAATGTGGTGTTTAGACAACAGATTTTCCAATTGAGAAACTTTTGGGGAGTCTTTTTTTTTTAAAATATTTTATGTATTCATGAGAGACCCAGAGAGAGAGGCAGAGACACAGGCAGAGGGAGAAGCAGGCTCCCTGTGGGGACCCGATGCAGGACTCGATCCCAGGACCCCGGGATCACACCCTGGGCTGAAGGCAGACGCTCAACCACTGAGCCACCCAGGCGCCCCTTGGGAGAGGCTTTGATAGAAGAGAGCAGAAGGTCACTACTGGCCTTCTGTGGCTCCTGTGAGAGCTAACCACACATTGATCCTCAGGGTTTGGAGGTCAGGAGTCCTAACGTGGAGGCTTTGACGAGGCTGTTCTCTTGGCGGCTCCGGGAAGATCATTTCCTTGCCTTTTCCGACTGCCACATGCCCTCCTTGGCTGGCGACCCTCCTCCATCCTCACCGCCAGCAGCACAGCCCCATCCCTCCAACCTCCACTTTCGCCACCACACCTCCTCTGGCTCCGACCCTCCGCCTTCCCCTTTGTTTTTGTTTTTGTTTTGTTTTTTCATTTTTAAAAAAATATTTTAATTATTTATTATTTATCATGGGAGATACAGAGAGAGGCAGAGACCCAGGCAAAGGGAGAAGCAGGCTCCCTGCAGGGAGCCTGATGTGGGACTCGATCCCAGGTCCCCAGGGTCATGCCCTGAGCTGAAGGCAGATGCTCAACCACCAAGCCATCCGGAGGCCCCTCTGCTTCCCCCTCGAAAGGACATTGTGATTACCCCATGTCCACACAGCCCGTCCAGGACATCTCCGGACCCTTAAACTAATCCCGTCGCCCAAGTGCCCTCTGCCCTGTAGAGGGACAGATTCCCAGCTCCGGGGACCAGCACAAGGACCTCTCTGGGTGGCCATTACCCTCTTTACCGTGGGAACCAATGGGAGGCACAGTGACGCCCTCGAGTCTTGCTCTTCCGGGGTGAGGTGAATGCCAAGGGACTCTAACTGGTGGGATTATTTGGGTACCAAGATAAAAAGCTAGTTTTAAATAACCTGTTTTCCATTAACTGTGTTGCTGACCTACCCACGCTTGCTCACCTTATTCCATTTCTTCAGCCGAGTGAAAAAAAAAACACTTGAAAACGAAAAAGCAATTTGTTCTCAAATCCTGGCCCTCAGTGAAGTGTTCTTGAGTTGCTCCAAATATAGGACAGACCCAACTCATGGCCCAGAAACTTATCTCTGTGGGTGCTGCTGCTTCCCCTTCGGTGGGCGTTCTGATCAGCCTTTTTGACAGAAATAGCAGCAACTCACCGCACAAGAGAGACATGGAAAGACCCCATGAAAATCAGTGGCGTGCCTGTTTTCTTCCCAAAGGGGAAGACTTCTTTTTTCTTTTTTCCTGAAGTGAAAAAAAAAATCACTCAGATTTTATTTTCCCATTCCAGAAGCTAAGAGTACATGCTAATTCCTCTTAGAAAATATGGGCCACTTAGCATATGATAAAATATATCCTGCTGGAAGGACTCTAAATTGGCTTAATTCTTTCAGAAGAGCATTTTGGCAGCATAAATTCAGAGCCCTAAAAAAAAAAAAAAAAAAAAAAAGAAAAGAAAAGAAAAAAATCCCTGTTCTGGGAAATGATCCTGCGGAAATTTACTCCAAATACCAAAAACACATCATGCATGACTCTGGTCTTCATGGCACTTCTCTGAGAGTAGAAAACTCACCATAAAGAGGGAAGGCTTGAGAAAACAATAGTGAACATATTGGATGGAATATTATGCAGTGAATCATAATTTTCCAAAGAACTACGGTAACCGGGGTGGGGGGGTGTGTCTTACTGTGGGTTCCCGCCACATCCACCTCGAGATATGGAGGTCCCTTTGGGGTGCGAGATGGGAAGGATGAAAGGGAGAAGAGAGTGCTTTCTCTCATGAGCAGGGAGCCAGGTGGGAACCCCGAGAGACTGTGCGGAACCCAAGGAACACCCTCAAAACGCTCCCACAAAGGATCATGGGCAGCAGAGCTCTGCAATGGATGGGAACTCCCGTGGCTTCATGTGCGTCTCACGCCAGCCCTGTGGCCGGAGCCACCCTCGGGCAGAGATGCAAGAAACAGGTGTTGGAGCTGCTTTTGGAGAAGCCTGAGGACGCGTGGGACAGGCACCAACGGGGTTTGCTACAACACGCCTCGGTCATTGATGCGAGGTGCACACTGTAGACGCAACGTCACATCAGCGATACAGTGAAAACACAGGAACTGTGCCTGGAAAAGGGACTGGAAGAAAGCACACCAAGAAGTTAGCAGCGATGCCCCCGGAGTGGTAGGCAGGACTGTGGAGTTCTTTTTTCTCCCCTGTTTATGACTTTGCTGCATTTTCCAGCTTTTTGCCATAAAACATTATGATTTTAGTAATGAATAAGCCACACACGTAAAAAAAATGATATAGTGAGAGAAATTAAAGAAAATCCAAATGATCAGAGAGATATATCATATTCAGTGTTTTGGAAGACTCAATATTATTAAAAACAACACAATTCTTCCCAAGTCAATCCAGTGATTTAGCAAAAAAAAATCCCAACCCAGTCCCAGAAGAGTTTCATGGGGGAAAATTGACAAACTGGCTCTAAAATCTGTATAGGGATGCAAAGGACCTAGGATAGCTAAAGCTATCTTGGCAAAAAAAAAAAAAAAAAAAATCGTTGGAGGACACATTACTGGATTTCAAGTACACTCTTAAACCGTGGCAATCGAGACAGTGTAGTATAGGCAAAGAACGTCAAATGCATCAATGGACGGGCAGAGTAGAGAGCCCAGAAACAGACCCCACTCGTGCTCTCATTCGATCTTCAGCAAAGGCACTAAAGCGATCTGATGGGGGGCAAGGGAGTCTTTTCTATAAGTCATTCTGAAACTAGGTCCCACATGGGGAATGACAACCCTTGATCCCTACCTCACGCCGTGCTCAGAAGGCAAATGGAGACCTGCACGTAAAAGCCAACACTGGAAACCTTCCAGAGGCAAAGGGGGAACATCTTCTCAACGTAACTCGAAAGTAACACCCCGAGAGCCATAACCAGGAGAGAAAACCTGATGTAGTGGACTCCCTGAACGTTCTGCTCCTCAACAGACATCATTAAGAAATAAACAGGCAAGGGACGACTGGGGGGCTCAGCAGTTTAGTGCCTCCCTTCAGCCCAGGGCGTGACCCCAGGGTCCCGGGATCGAGTTCCGCATCGGGCTCCCTGCAGGGAACCTGCTTCTCCCTCTGCCTGTGTCTCTGCCTCTCTCTCTCTGTGTCTCTCATGAATAAATAAGTAAAATCTTAAAAAAAAAAAAGAAATAAACAGGCAAGTGGCAGATTGGGAGGAAATATTGGTAAAGAACGTATCTGCACACACGAAGAACCACCTGGCTCGACAACAGGAAGACAGCTCAACTGATGGGGACAGACTCATCACAGAAGACCTGCGGGAGGCCACCAGGCACACGGGGCGGTCCCCTTCATTAGACACCAAAGAGGTGAGAGTGGAAGCCACAGCGGCACCCGCCAGCACACTCGCTGGGATGGCTACGATCACAGAGATGGTGCGCCCCGGTGGAGCACTGCCGAGGGGGCGTGTAAAGTGGCGCAACCCTTTGGCGAAGCATCTGGAAGTACCTGCACAAAGCCTCATCACCCGGCGACGGCTCCCTTAGGTTTTTACGGAGAGGAATGAAAAGACACGCTCGCAAGACACTTGTACGAGGATCCGTGCAGCCGCTTGGCTTGGGCCGCAGGAGCAGAGCCCCGGGCCCACAAGCGCTTGTTCCTTCTCCATTCTGGAGGCCGGGAGGCCGAGCCTCCGCCAGGCCTCTGCAAGGGCCTCGTAGTGCCGACTGCTGGCGTCTCGCCTGGTGGACAGAGAGCAAGCTGGCTCTTCTGATGACTCACCTCCCGTTAACGTGATTAACACGTTTTCATTAACCAAACAACCACCACCAGACCCTGTAGGTTCCCAAAGACAAAAACCTGAATGAGACGCGCTGCGTCGTTTTCACGTTTTTGCCCATCTCTTTAGCCTCCGGTCCCATCAAGGACGGCCGGGCTCCCCACCTGCCTCGGCGTCCTGCCTCGTGTGTGTGTGTGGCTGCAGCGCGTGGGGCGGGTCCCCTCACTCGGATACGCAGTGGGAACAGGAGTGTCTTGAAAGCCTTTTGTGTTTCCCGTGGCAACGGTTAACATTGGCCACGTTGGCTTCGTGTGTTTCTATAAGGAAACTCACAGGAATTATCCAGTAACTGTAATAATGCAAGATCCAGTCGCTACCCCAGTGTCCCCTGCTGTGCTCAGTGGGTCACATGGGTGCCCATTGGGGCCCGTGGCCCCCGCAGCGGCCTGGAGCCTCTGGCCCCCGAGTGGAGGAACAGCCCCATGTCCCCTCTGCCCTCTGTGCGCGATGGTTTGAGGTTTGGGATCTGCGTTTTGGATCTGCTGGGTTGATTCCTGGGGGACCCCGTGGCCGCTTCCTCCATCTCCAGTGGCACCTGCAAGTGGGGTGTCCGGCTGAGCAGTGTCGCGAAGCAGTGTCACGGCGGGGAGTCCCGGGTCCTAACGCCGCACGGACGTCCGGCTCGTCCCTGAACGATGGGCGGATGCAGCAAACGACAACCGTGCCGGTGCCCGTGACTGACGCAGAGTGAGCACGAGACTTTGCACACCATGACGGGGCTCTGTTGAAGTCCCGGGGGTCACCGTCGCTTCTCAGGACGCAGAACGGCCCCGGCGCCCCGGCCGAATCACCCACACGGTCAGTGGTCGTGCAGTGATGGCTGTCCTCCGTTCCCGAGCTGTTCCTGGTCACCAGGGAAAGGGCAGGAGGAAGAAGGATGGTCACTTACCTTTCCAGGCCAGTCTGCGCGGTGAGGCATCCATGTCGCCTCCCGGTGACAAGTGACACTTGCCTCCTCTCCTTCACTCTCTCGCTGGTGTCACCCTGGACTTGTGGGCTGTCACCTAGTCAGGATCGTGCGGTCGACATCACCCACTGCTCTTTTTTATGACCTGGGCTTGGCCACAGGGAGCCCCCACGGTGGCCCCACATCCCCTGCCAGGCCCGCCCCCCAGGAGCACCCCGTTCTCTGAGGACACGGCCCCAGCCCACTCTCCGCTGCCCCCCCAGAAGCCCTTCTCGGGCTCCCCTGCCCCCTTTTGCCCCCGCGCGGGGCTGGGCCTGCGGGGGCGCAGCCCTTCCTGCCGAGGTCCCACACTCTGCCTCCCTCTCGCCAGCCTTGCAGGCACAGAAACCTCACGGCACCCCCTGGGCTCATGTGCTTTTGTTTTCTTTTTTTTAAAGATAGATTGATTGATTGATTGATTGATTGATGACAGACACACAGAGAGAGAGAGACAGGCAGAGGGAGAAGCAGGCTCCAGCAGGGATCCTGACGGGGGACTCCGGACTCCGTCCCCGGGTCTCCAGGATCAGGACCTGGGCCGAAAGCTGCGCTAAACCGCTGGGCCACCTGGGCTGCCCACGTGCTTTTGTTTTTAAGGCTTTTTTCCAAGTGTGCCGTGTGACCTGGCTCCCGGGGCCCCGGAAGCTGAGCCACAGGCTGCCAACGTGGTGTGATCTTTGGGACTTTTGGAACTACTCTGGATTTTGCTATTGGCACTCGAGATAAAACACCAGATTCTTCTGTTTCCCGTGCCCTCCGCTCCCACACGCCACCCATCAGCAGGCCGAACCAGCCCTGGCTTGCCCTCCCCGGCCCAGGCCCACACCGACCCCTGTCCCTCCCTGGACCCTCCTGAACAGTTCTGTGGCTTTGGAGAGGAGGGTGAGGGCCACGTGTCCCTGGGTCTCCTCCACCAGCAGGGCAGCCGCTGGCTGTGAGGGCAGGTGTGGCCCATGGTGTGAAGCCGGTAGTGGTTTCCAGGGAGTTCCTGAAGTGGGGACATCCCGAGGTTGCAGAGGGTGTGCTCAAGAGCCATCCCTGCCCCCTGGCTCGGGTCTGACCCGTGCAAGCTGACAGCCACACCACTCAGGGTCGGAGGGACCCTGTGAAACATGGCCAGCCCAGGTCAGCCTTCCAGGGACTTCTGAGCCACTCGGAGGGGAGTTCATCCTCCCCCTCCACCCCAGCGGCCCTGGGCAGCCACCGTCCACCTTCCCGCCCTGCTCATGCTTTTCTTAGCTTTCCAGCATAACTGTTTCCCTGTTTGCCTAAGGATGTCAGATCACAGGTCGCTTTACAAAATGTTGTGGCATTTTCTCAGAGGATTTTTTTTTTAAGATTTTATTTATTTATGCCTGAGAGACACGGAGAGAGAGGCAGAGACACAGGCAGAGGGAGAAGCAGGTTCCCTGCGGGGAGCCCGATGCAGAACTCCATTCCAGGACCCTGGGGTCACACCCTGGGCTGAAGGCAGATGCTCAACCGCTGAGCCACCCAGGCGCCCCTTCTCAGAGGATTAAACAGAGTTTCCATATGGCCCTGCGGTCCTGCTCCTGGGTATGTGCCCGAGGAACCAAAAGCAGGGACTCAACTAAATGCCTGTTCGCAGGTGTTCCTCGCAGCCCTGTCCACCGTGGCCAGAGGAGCGTTCACCGATGGCGAAGGGATAGACACGATGTGGGCATCCACACGAGGACTGGAACATTGCTCCGCCATAGAAAGGACCGAGGTACGGACACACACTATAACATGGACTGGCCCCGAGCCCATGATGCTCAGCGAAAGAAGGACCATGTCGTAGGATTCCATTGACATGAGCCACCCAGAACGGGTACATCCAGAAACAGAAGGCAGGTTGGAGGTCATGGGGGGCAGAGGGACTGCTACTGTGTAGGAGTGTGACCTGGAGGGATGGAGGTGGTGGTGGTTGTACAACGCGGCATGGGGGCTGCATGCAACTGACCATTCAGTTTATTTATTTACTTATTTTAAAAGATTTGAGTTATTTATTTGAGAGAGAGAGAGAGAGAGAGAGCACGCGCAAGCACCTAAGCAGGGGGAGGAGCAGAGGGAGAGAGAGAAGCAGACGCCCGCTGAGCAGGGAACCCAATGCAGGGACTCAATCCCAGGACCCCGGGATCACGACCTGAGCCAAAGGCAGACACTTCACCAGATGAGCCCCCAGGCACCCTGATCATTCAGTTTAAAATGATTCATTTCGTGTTGTGTGAATTGCCTCCTGATAAATTATTTTTTAAATGTGTCTGTGTGTATGTGTGCACGTGCGTGTGCACATGGGTGTGCATCCTTCCTTGGGAGATGTGGATGAGGGGTCAGCCCTGGGCTGTTGGGCCATCTCACGGGGTGCTGCGCCAGCCTTCTCTGTCACTCAGCCAGTGGTCCCGTGGGCCTCCGGAGGTGGGCCACAGTGTGTGTCCCTGGGGCAGAGCGGGGCCACAGAGAGTCCCCAGTATAGCCAGACCCCCGAGGCTGCTCCAGGCCATGCTAGCACTCTGGGACAGCAGGCCTGGAGAGCACATCCCTCACACTTAGCTGACCCCCACATCTCCTTTGGTGTCTCCGTGGGCACCCATGTCCGCCAACCCCCAATGCTGGCCTCGCTGAGTGTCTCCCCTGCTCCAGAGCATAGTGTGCCTGCCTCGTCCCCACAGACCTGCCTCCACGCCACAGACAGCAGTAACCCCAGAGGCAGCCGCCAAGAGGTCCAGGGACCGGACTGCACGCGGGAGGCTCCTTGCTCAGGGAACAACTCTCTCGAGCCTTAGATATCTCTCCTGACCCCTCTGCACATGGTGGCGCGGGGACGAGGTGCTGTCACAGAGCTCACCATGCTCTGGCTGAGACCTGGGGACCATGCCCACCTCTCTAGTGGGAAGGTGATGCAGATAGCCTCAGGAAAGTAGGTTGTGTTCTGAGAAAGACCGTTTCCCACGCACAGATCCAGCTGGTCTTGTCCAGCAACATGCCATTTCCATGCCTTTGCTCCCCCTCCTGTCACATGTGGCAGCTTGTGTCAGGCCTTCATTCCTTTCACGGTGGAGAGCAGTGCTCCCCTGTACGTGTGCCGGACTTCGTTATCCGTTCGTCAGATTGGAGGCGTTTGACCTGTTTCTACTTTTTGGCTGTTAGCAATAGGGCGGCCAAGAACATTCATGCACAAATATTTTGTGAACGTGTGTTCATTTCCTTTGGGTATATACCCAGGAGTGGAATTGGGTCAGATGGTAACTCTGCTCTTGACCTTTTGAGAAATTGCCAATCTGTTTCCCAAAGTGGTTGTACCATTTTATGGTCACAGCAGCAATGAATGAGAGAGTTCTGCTTGTTTTCTCCGTCCTTACCAACGCTTGTTCGTGCCTTGTCTTTTTCATTATAACCATCCTAGTGGGTGTGAAACGAATCTCATTATGGTTTTGATTTGCGTTTCCCTTCTGACTAATGATGTTGAACATATTTTCATGTGATTCTTGGCCATTTGTAGGTCTCCTTTGGAAAATGTGTATTTGTGTCCTTTGCCCATTTTTAATGGGGTTGTCATTTTATCGTTGACTTGTATGTCCTGGATACAAGTCCCTTACCAGACGTGTGACTTGCAAATATTTTCTCTCACTCTATGAGTTGTTTTTTGGACTTTTTGATGGTGTCCCCTGAAGGACAAAAGTTTTTAATGAAGTCCAATTAATTTTTGTCTTTGATTGCTTGTGCTTTTGGTGTCATATCTGAAAAAACATTGTGTAATCCAAAGTCATGAAGATTTGTAGTTATGTTTCCTTTTTAAAGTTTTATAATTGTAACTTTTATAGTTAGGTCTCAGGTCCCCATTGAGTAAAGTTTTGTGTATGGTGTGAGGCGGGGATCTAACTTTTTATCCTTTTGCATGTGGATATTAAGTTGTCTCAGCACCATTTGTTGAAAAGACTATTCTAATTGAATGGACTTGGAACCCTTTTTGAAAATCAATTGGCCATAAATGTAAGAGTTTATTTCTGGACTTTCAATTCTATTCTTTTGGTTTATCTATATATCCTTATGCCCAAATATACCATTTTGTTTATTGTAGCTTAGAGTAAGTTTGAAACCAGGGAGTACGAATTTCCCAACTTTGTTTTCTTTTTCAAGATTGTGTGGCTATTCTGGGTCCTTTGTATTTCCATGCAATTTTAGGATCAGCTTGTTAATTTATGCAAAAAAAAAAAAGACAATTGAGATTCTGATAGAGATTGAGTTAATCTGTAGATCAATTTGGGGAGTATTGTCATCTTAATGATATTAAGTCTTTTGATCCACAAACATGGAAATCTTTCCACTTATTTAGATCTTCTTTAATTTCTTTCACTTATAGAATGAAAAAAATGTTGTAGTTTTCAGTGTGTAGATCTTGCACATCTTGTGTTAAATTTATTCCTATTTTATTACTTTTCTATTATAAATGGAACTATACCCTTAATTCTGTTTTCTGGTTCTTCATTACTAGTGCTTACACATACGATTGATTTTTGTATATTGAGCTGGTATCTTGCAACTCTGCTGAACTTGTTTATTAGTTATCATAATGTATTTGTGGATTTCTTAGGATTTTCAATATAGAAGATCATATCATCTGCAAATAAGTGCATTTTTTGAGGGGAAGGTGGAGGGTCAGAGGGAGAGGGAGAAAGACAATCTCAAGCAGGTGCCACACCTAGCATGGAGCACAACACGGGGCTCAATCTCATGACCCTGAGATCATGATCTGAGCTGAAATCAAGAGTCAGATGCTTAACCAACTGAACCACCCAGGTGCCCTCAAATAAGTGATTTTTATTTTTTTTCTTACCTAATTGCCCTGGCTAGAATCTCTTGTTTAGTGCTGAATGGAATTGGTGAGCAGGGACATCCTTGTCCTATTCCTGATATTAAGGATAAAGCAGTCAGTCTTTCATCATTAAATATGATTTTGGCTGTGTTTTCACAGATGTCCATTGTCATATTGAGGAAGTTCTATTCCTGGCTCCTTAGAGTTTTCATCATGAAAGTGTTAAATTTAGCCAAATGCTTTTTCTCCATCTACTGAGCAGATCATATTTTCTATTAATATGATGTCTTACACTGATTGATTTTCATATTTTGAACTGAGCATGCATTCCTGAAATAAAACCACTTGGTCATGGTATAGAATTCTTTTTATATATTGCTGGATTTGGTGCACTAGTATTTTGTGAGGATTTTTCTGTATATATTTGTAGGGGATATTAGTCTATAGTTTTCTTTGATTGTCATATCTGCCTGGTTTGGTATCAGGGTACAACTGGCTTCATAGAATGAGCTGGGAAGTGTTGACTTCTCTTCTATTTTTTGGAAGAAGTTATAAAGGATTGGTGTTCATTTTTCCTTAAATATTTGATAGAAATTAGCAGTGTAGTAATCTTGGCCTTTTGTGTGTGTGTGTGTCGGGGGGGTAATTTTTAAAAAGTAACCAGTTCAATATCTTTACTTGTTATAGGGCTCCTGAGATTTTCTTTCTTCTTGAGTCAGTTTTGGTAGTTTGTCTGTTTAAGAATTTGTTCATTTCATCTAGATTATTTAACTCTTTGGTATACAATTGCTCATAGTTTTCTTATAAACCTTTTAATTTCTATAAGGTCAGTAGGAATGTCTCCTCTTTCTATTCTAGTAATTTGAGTCTTCTGTGTGTGTGTGTGTGTGTGTGTGTGTGTGTGTGTTAGTCAATCTAACAAAATTTATCTATTCTGTTGATCTTTTAAGGGACTAGCTTTTGGTTTCTTTTTTTTAATTTTTGGTTTCACAGATTTTCTATATTATTTTACTATTCTCTAATTTCACTTACTTCTCTTGTCATTTATTATTTCCTTCCTTTTACTTGCTTTGGGGTAGTTTTCTCTTTTATGTCTTGTTTCTTTTTTTAAGATTTTATTTATTTACTCATGAGAGACACACAGAGAGAGAGAAGCAGAGACAGGCAGAGGGAGAGACAGTCTCCATGCAGGGAGATCCCAGGTCTCCAGGATCACGCCCTGGACTGAAGTTGGCGCTAAACCGCTGAGCCACCCAGGCTTCCCTGTCTTGTTTCTTAAGATGGAAGTTTAGGTTACTGATTTGAGATCTTTCTTTTCTAATATAGGTATTTACAGACATATATTCCCCTCCAACCACTACTTCACTGCATCTCCTACATTTTGGTATGTTGTGTCTTCATTTTCACTTATCTTGAAGTATCTTCTCATTTATCTTGTGATTTCTTTCAACCATTGATGATTTAGGAGTCGGTTGTTTAATTTTCACATATTTGTGAGTTTCTCAAATTTCTTTCTATTAATGATTTCTAATTTCTGGATTCTCAGGAGAATATGAAGATGTTTCAGGGCTCCCTGTGGACATCTTATTCCTCAGCTTTTCCCTTTAAGTTTTTGGTCAACTTGTTCACCTCAATTGAGGTAATACCGCTTCAGACAGCTGTGATATTAAACAATTGCCACTGATTGTTTTCAACAATCACCCTAGGGAAAAAGCTGTTCACAAGAAGTGAGGATTGAGTCAGGTCAAATAAAGATAAGCCTTGCTTGTCTTTATTTCTGGGTTTCCAGGGAACTACCATATAGGCCAAATAATGATAATTATCAGGAGATGGGGCTCTTGCAAACCCCCAAAATATTATCACTCCTCCAGTGGATGTTAGGCTGCTGGTTTTTATGATTCCTGGGATTATGAAGCTGTTGATTTTCAGGACCACTTCAGGGATGAAGAGGTGGTTGGGAATGGGGCAAGCTAAAATGACCTCAAAGCTCATTGTTCTTTCTGAGATATAGCTGTTTTCCTTGAATTTCTTGAGTTGCAAACCTTTGGTTAAATTCTAAAAATTTGAATAGTAATTTTAATAAATTTTGCCATTGTTCTCATTGCTTTTATGGAAAAACAGATTTTTGGAGTTCCTTATCCTATATTCTGAAAGTGTCTACTTCTGAAGCTTTTTCTTTTTTTTTTTTTTAATTTTTATTTATTTATGATAGTCACACACAGAGAGAGAGAGAGAGGCAGAGACACAGGCAGAGGGAGAAGCAGGCTCCATGCACCGGGAGCCCGACGTGGGATTCGATCCTGGGTCTCCAGGATCACGCCCTGGGCCAAAGGCAGGCGCTAAACCGCTGCGCCACCCAGGGATCCCCTCTTTTTAAACATCAAATACAGTATAAAATTCTGTCTGAAATAGTCTCTCTCTTTCTAATTTTGATGCATGGCTGGCACTCCCTGTCACTAGTCCAGCTCTGGTGGGGTGCTAAGCCCTCAGATCTATGTGACCAACAATGGTCAGTCTGTTGGGTTTGGGGATTAGGCACCTTGGAAAGAAAATGATTCATGGGCAGACCATGTATCTAGAGGCTATAGGTTCTTCTGGCACCTCTTGGCCATGTCATCTCAGCTGGTGGACAGAGGTCATAGGGGAGCCCACAAGAATGTAGTTGGTCCAGGATCTAATAGCATGAGTTAGAAAAAACATGGGAATGGAACAAAAAAATCTGAGCTGAGCAGAAAGTTTCTTTTCCAGACGTGATATCTAGAGCTGGCCGTGGTGCTGAAGACCAGGCTCCGGTGGGGAAGGCCATGGAGAACAGCAGAGTGTAGTGACATCAGCCACGGACCACAGTGGGCCAGGCCAGACCAGGGGAAGGAGAAGGCATTTTTAATGTTTTCAGTCCTGAGGAAGCAGTCAATTGATGGGAGCCTTGTCTTCGTACCTCCTGCTGACATCCTAGTATATTTTACATATTTACTTATATCACAGGCGCTGGCACTAAATCTCACTACAGGAAAACTCACAAGCTAAGAAACAATTACATTTAATAGCAGCTGTCTGAAGCAGGTACTGTTCACAGCTGCTTCTTTCAGATAAGGACAAAAATTAGACTTTGGATTTAAATAGCACCTTCCCAGCTTCCCTTCATGGCGCGCAGAGCATCACATGGAATTAACTAAACTAGTTAGACTTTTCTGAGTTACACAGTAACTTGGGGAACAGCTCAGAAGCACCCCCGTGTTCCTGACACCTGATTTACCAAGCCTGCCGAATTATAAAGAATAGAAAAAAAAGGGAGGGTGAAGCTTAAAGCAGCTGTAAATTCTATTTTGTCATACAGAATCATTTCTGCTGTGCCTGGAGCCCCAGGCGGTGGTCTGCAGACCCCTTGCCCACTCCAGGAATTAACCTCTTGTGTGGGGTCGCCCAGGACTGGGAGCAATGCCTTTCCTTAGTCCTGTCCCTGGGCCCACTGGGAGGGGGCCAGGCTGGGACTTTGACCTGGGACCTGGACCACAGTGGAGGCAGAGATGAATGTCACTGTGTCTCTGAGGAGCAGGGATTTTAATGCTGCGGCTTCAATCATTAAAATACGCTCCAACTTTTTAAAGATGGCTTTATTGGGCTCCTAGGTGGCTCAGTTGGTGAAGCATCTGCCTTTGGCTCAGGTCATGATCTCGGTCAGGGTCATGGGATCAAGCCACATGTCAGGCTCCCTGCTCAGCAGGGAGTCTGCTTCTCCCTTCTTTCTCAAATAAATAAATGAAATCTTAAAAAATAATTTAAAAATAAAGATGGCTTTATTGGCATATAATTCACATCCCATATGATCGTCAGTTTGATGTATATAATTCAAGGGGTTTCTACATATTCACAGATGTGTCTAAACATCCCCCTACTCAATTTTAGAACATTTTCATCGTCCACAAAACAAGCCGCTTCTGTGGACAACAAGGTGACATTTTCAGCATCAGACTCATGTTTAAAAGGTTTACATGTATAAAGATCCTGTATTTTTTCATACACCTGAAAAATACCCTCATATTTGGAGGCAGTAAAGGACCAAATTAACTGAGTGAACAAGGGGACATAAAGGGGGAGATTTTTCAAAGAGTAAGAAAAGAAACCTCATACCTTTCAGCTATCGGCCTTCTTATCCTTCCAGCCCCAACCCGCACCCCCCTCCCAGGAAACCCCCCAACCCACTTTCTGTTTCTATGGATGCACCTGTTCTGGATGCCTGATGTAAATGGAGTCACGCAGCATGTGCTTCCCGCAGTTAGTGGCCTGCAACCTGTCATGTGGGAAAGGAGTACTAGTGACGGGACTGACTTAGGGGAGCCTCACCCTGGGGGGCGCTTCTTCAGTATTTAACCCTGACCACTCTGCTGCTCAGAAGCTTCCAGCAGCTCCTGGCTCACTCGGTGTAAAGGCCAGAGGCTCTTCCCAACCCCCGAGGCCTTGCACGCCTGCAACCTTGCCCGGACCAGCCACGCTGGCCTCCTGGCTGCTCCCCGAACTCACCAGGGGCGCATCCCCCTCCCCAGTTCACACACCTCTCTGGAAAGCTTGTCACCATCTGACGTTCTAGGTGTTTTACGTATGTCTCTATTTGTCGGCTGACTCTCCTTCCCAGGAGAGAGTCAGCTCCACCTGCAGGGGCTCTGGCCCTGTCACTCTTTGCTCACTGCCATGGCCTGGGTGCCATGCTGTAGACACTCACCTGGCCTTTGTTGAGTGACTCAATTAAGCCAAAGGTCTTTAGACAGCCGTGTTTGGCCCTGGAAAAGTTAGTCCTGACCATGGCTGTCACCTTCTCCTCCTACCCACATCCCTACCACTTGCCCACGTCCTTCTCAGTCCCGTAGCCAATAGGTTACATAGAAAAAGCAGCGTGGAGGGTTCTTGCGAGTGTCCTATCTGGGAACGCTGCCTTCCTCACATGAAGCCGTCTTTAGTAGAGAGGCTGCTCGACCTTTCTCTTATGCGCCGCTTCCCTGGGCGGGCACAGTGGACACACTCTTGTACTGACTAGTCAGTCTTTGCTGCAGATTTCTGCAAAAAAAAATGTTTCATTTTTTACAGAAATGGCTGATATTGGCTGTGTTGTATGGACTTGGGATTCAGCTCCATTCCACATGTGTTATTCCAGACCCAGGTTGAGGAGCAGTGACCCCCCCCCCACCCCCGGGCACCTCCTCACCATGCGGGGAGGAGACTCGGCTGCCTCGGCTCGGAACTGCCTCCCTGGTACTTCTCCCCACTTTCCATCGACAGGTTTCGGGGCCAAGCCCAGACCCACAGGGTAGGGGAATTCATTCTGTCTGCAGCGAGGCCCTAGCAAGGCCAGGATGGGGGTCTAGGGACGAATGGCACAACCTGGCCACATAGGCCTCAGGGATGAAAAGGGACAGACTGTCCTGTGGAGTGTGTGGAAGGTCAGGGCAGCTGGCAGTGCTCCGAGCGTCCGGAGTGGACAGAAAGGCCAAAGGGAATTGCAGCCAGGTGTTTCATTCCCTCTTACCAACTGACTCCTGGTGGACCCGACTTCAAACCCGCTGGCATAGGCCTGGACCTTGGCACCCTCGCTGCCCGTGGGGAAGCAAAATGCCCAGGACAAGCCAGGGGCCCAGCGGGTCAGGAGGAGCAACTGGGCCGAGACCAGGTGCCTCAGCCTGGCAGTGCTGGGGCTTCTCCTGGGCCTTGAATCAAGTGAGGGTCCGAGAAAGCCATCTGGGGCCGGAGTGACGGACTGACGGTGCCAAGTGTCTGGGCAGGTCCCTTGCGGAGCTCTTCATATGCGTCAACTTGTTTTCTCCTCCCAACCCGCTGGGGCAGGTGCTGCTTTGTCCCATTCTACAGGGGAGGGCACCGAGTTCTAGGCCGGGGCCCACATAGAGTGCCATGCCCCAGCCCGCCGGGCCCTGGAGCGTGGTCCCTAACCTCGGGCGATCCCCGCAGCATGCACAGCTGGTGCCCAGTGTGGTCAGCTCCCATAGCCTCTCAGAGCCGCTTCCTGCTTCCGGGAAAGGGACTCTTGCCTCGGGCTAGACCGGATCCCCTCCTGCTCCAGGGGGACACAGGCTAGCGGTGGCACGTTTGGCTGCCTTGTGGACTGAGGTAACAGATGAGATAAACAGGGCGGGCTGTGCTGACCTGGCCCTGGGCAGGGGTCATGGCGACTGCCTCCGCTGGCCTGCTGCCTGTCCCCTGTGGCTGAAGACGGGCAGGTGCTATGGGTGCGGGGCTGGCACGGGGGCATTAGCAACGGCTCTGACCCATCCTCCTCATTGACTCCAGCTGATGGACTAGATTTAGGGCTTAGGGTGTCAGGTGGCCACCCCTGGTGAAGAGAAGCAGATAGAGGCTTGGAGCCCAAGCCCTGTGGTTTAGACCAGCGGCTCAGCCCCGCACAGGGAGCCCGCAGCGCCCCGGACGCAGGGGGCAGGCTGCTCCAGGGCCCTTGGGGCTTCCCCCCTCATCCTGGCTTCGGGGCACCCAGGACAGCAGCTTGAAGGCGCTTCCAACCCAAGGCCTGCTGCACAGCAGGGCCTGCCTCCTGGTGCTGTCTCAGCCAGAGAACGTTCCAGATGGTGCAGTTCAGCAGGTCTGCTGGAAATGCCCCTGCTGCGATCACCTCTCGGAGGCCAGATGGACCCCCACCCAGATTCAGTTCTGATGTGGAGACTACTGGCGTGCCTCGTGCACCGGGAAGGAAGGGGGAGGCTTTCAGGGGGGTGCAGAGGGCTCCCCAGCGGGTCTGTTTGAGTCCGGAGAGCAGGAGGGGGCTGGCCGGGGTCTCCGTGAGGGGTGAGGGGGTGGGTGGGTGGGGAGGGCTCCCACTTGGGGTTGGAGCCTGCACGGAGGCCGGCACCGGGTGAGCACCACGCATGACTCCGTCGTAGCCGGAAGCACAGTGACGTGAGGCCTTGAGGCTTCCCCATGGGCCTGGGTGTGGGGGAGGCCCACGATGGACAGACAGATGGATGCATGCCTCCCCCCAACCATGAGACCTGGGGGAGGGGCTTTCTTCCCACCTCTCAGGCCAAACAACTCACTTCCTACTGTCTGCTCTGGTTTTCATTTAGAAGATCTTGAAAATGTTAGCAAAAATGAATCACGGCTCCTGTGGAGGGCCGTTTGGCAGCTCCTCAAACACCCAAAGCCAGTCCCCACGCAACACCGTGGTCCCCCTCCTGCATCTGCGCCCAGAAGAAGCGGGAGCAGAGTCTCGGGGGGACATTTGTTGGCCAGCTCACGTCACCCTGACAGCCCGCATGGGCCCTGGCCCGGGGGTTGTCACGGAGGCCCGGGGACCAGCCTGCGGGCTGTACGCACGGGGATCGCACAAGGGGCCGGTCCCGCCCCACACGTGCCTCCGGGTGTCGTGCTCAGTGACAGAGGCCAGGCGCCGAAGGACGGCCGTCTTCCTCGAGGTCCCTGCAAGGGGCGCCAAGCGGAGTCCATTGGGATCAGCCCGAGGTGTGAGGATGGTGTCGTGCCCATGGGAGCTGGGGGAGCTGGGCCCCCGCCTCGAGATGCTGGCTGGTGGCGCCCCATGTGCAGGCCGGGGCTCCCTCCACTGCCCTGGGTGTCAGCAGGACTCAGTGTCCTGCCCACGTGGCCCCCCAGGCTGCCTCCCACGGGCCCCTCCCTCTCCAAAGCCAGCCTCAAGGTTGTCCCCTCCTGTCGGGGTCTCTGTGTCATCTGCTGCGGCTCTGGACCCACATGTGAGGGGCCCCGTGCTCGGGCCAGGCTGCTCCTGTCGTCTCCCGACGTGAGCTCAGGGGTTCGAGCCTTAATGACGTCCTCAGAACCCTCCAGCAGCACCGGCCTGGGGCGGGGGGCCACGGGGGGACGGGGGGCGCACCCAGGGTGGGAATCTTGGCGTCTGCCTCAGAAGTCTGCCTCCCACACTGGGTATACACTGGGTGCTTAATGGATGCTGCGAAAGGTGGTGAGATGGGTGCGGGACCGAGGGTGGTGGGATGCTTTCCAGCCTAGGTCTACTTTCCACGGCCCCCGACGGAGGTGATGCGCAGCTTGTCAGGCCTGCACTGTCGGGAGGAGGTGGGGGCGGGGGCTGTCCCGGCGGGAGTGTCCGCAGCACGGCGGGTGGGGGTGCAGGGGGCTCGCCCCGCCTTCTGTCCACCCCGGTGGCGGACCATTCTTCTCCCCTGCCGCTCACGGGTCAGCCACCTGCCCGGTGTGTGAGCTTCCTGGGTTGGCCGTGACAAGTCACCAGGGGCTGGGGGCCAACAACAGCGGAACTGTGTCCTCACAGCTCTGGGGGCCAGATGCTGAAGATCGGGGTGTCGGCCACGGGCCCCGAGGTCACCCCGTCCAGCTCCCGGGCTCCGGGTGCTGCTGGCTGGTGGTCGCACGGCTCCCATCTCCGTCTTTGCGGTCACACAACCGTCCTCCCTCAGGACACCTCTTCCCGCATAGACCCCTTCCCGAACGAGGCCACACTCATGGTGGGGTTCAGAGGCGCCTCTGTGTCTGGGGGGCCGCCACACCTAGGGCCCCTGGCATGCGCCCCGCGTGGGACAGGGGGACTCGGCTGCCCGGCAGTGCTGATACAGGGGCACAGACACACCGATGTGCACCCTGAAATCCCGTGTCCCTGACCCCCCGCAGCCTGGGCCAGCTGGCACATTTGTCTCTCGAGTGGGTCCCAGAGCAGAGGACAGCTGCGGCTAACACGGTGCTGCCGGCTGGGGTGAGGGGCTTCCAGGAGCCTCGTGGGGAGCCCTGTGGAGGGGCAGCGTGAGCAGCTGCGGGGGTTCAGCTCCCCTTGAGCTCGGGGCATCCTGCTGACCTTGAGGACGGGCTTGCTGGAGGTCCGTGTGCCCGGGGCGGGGAGGTGGGAGGCGGGGGCAGCGGGCTGCCGTCGTGCGGGGACCCAGGGGTGCCATAGCCACCGAGGAGGCCTGGGATGCTCCCCTTTCCACACGGCGCTCGGTGAACCCGGTGTGAGAGGGGTACTGGGGGGGCTGTCCTCTCTCTGTTGGGCCCCTGGCCCTGGGAGGCTCGTGTTCTGGAGGCTACCAGCTGGGTCCGGGTGGCACACGTGTCCTCACGTGCTGGACGGGCTGAGGGGGTGCCTGGGCACCAGCTCATCCGGGAGGGCCCACCCTCCACACTGCCCAGCCTGGAGGCCCCACCCCAATACCATCGCATGGGGGGTTTAACCGGAGTTTGGGGGAGGACACAGACACTCGGGCCAAGCCATCACCAGGCCCTGTGCCCCTGGCTTGGCACCTGCATGGGCCTCTCCTGAACACGCCCCCCCCCCGGTGTTTGCAGGTGCTGTCCTCCAGCTGGGACAAGGGCTGGGGTGTCTTGGAACTTCTTAGACTCGGGGCTCAGTCCTTGGGCCACCCCTGCCCCAGGCGGAGGTTAAATCGGGGGCTGCTGTGGGGGCTCACGGGGACAGAGCCGCAGCATCCGGACTCCCCAAGGCCAATGTTGGATTTTATCTGTGTTCTCCCTTCTTTGGGCAGAGGGTGGGCGGACCATGCGGGCCAGCAGAGGGGGGCCCCTGCGCTAGCCCAGGGAGGCGGGTGGGGCCCGGGGAGCCCAATCTTGCTGTTGCGCCTCTTCCAGGGATCGGCGCGGCCCTTGCAGCCGTTGGGCGGAGGTAGCGCACGGGCGGGGACGTCTTTTTCTCTGGAGCCCATGGGCCCCTTCGGGCCAGGAGCTCCCGGAGAGAGGAGACGGAAGGAGCAGGGATTGCAAACTGGGTCCCACAGGAGGGGCTCAGGCTCAGCCCCGCCTCCCCCCAGGCAGGGGCCGCTGCTGGCGGGACCGTCCGGGACCCTGTGCACAGGGCTGGTGGGCCTCGGGGGGCAGCAGTACAGCCTCCCACCTCACCAGACAGCTCGGCCCGAACTGCTCCCCGTGCCCGGAGGTTAGGGGTTCGGGAGACTGCGGGTGTGCAGCGTGGGCCTCTGCCTGCCTTTGCACCGGTTCATGCTCCCGGAGAGCGTTCTGTTCTTTGATCTGAAAGTTCTCTTTCTAGAAACAGCCAATGGGAGCAGCACGCAAGTGCTCGAAGGTGTGGACAGGTGAGTGTGCTTCAGCAACGTGGGGACACGCCCTCCCTGTCGGTACCAAGAGGGAGTCCAGCCTCCTTTGTGAGGTCAGGGCTCCTCTGCCCCCGATGTGTCTAGGATCCCGGGGCTCCATCAGCCCCGAGAGGTCGGTCCTGTCCCTAGCACCGCACCCACCGTGGCACAGGTGGCCGGACCCAGGTGCCCCACACTCTGGGGGTGTCTGCCCCCCAGCCCTGCCCTTTGGCTCAGGGCTCAGCTCCACTGGCCTCCAAGGCAAAGCCTGGCCTCCAGGCCACGGTTCACACCCGTGGATGCTCTCCCTGGGGTGCCCAAGGACCCCTGTCGGGTGCTCCCCGGGTCAGAGGTGCTCTCCCCAAACATCCGGACCTCAGTGCAGACGTCATCCGCCCGGTGCTCTCACGGGGCCGCAGCCTGGCAGGACCAGGACCTGCGTGGGGCCGGTGCCAGCAACCGTGCATCTCAAATAGGAAACAGGTACGGCCCTGACCCCATTCCGCCCGGGAGCCTCTCTGGCCCACATCGGAGGGTCCAGGCTGCCCGCTCGGTCCTCCCCAGGACGCCCGTGTCCTGAGGCAGCCTGCCCGGGGCTCCTGCGGGCACAGGGGACCTTCTCCCCCGAGGACAGATGCCTGGCGTCCACCTTCCGGAGCAACGCCGGCTCCCCTCTGCCAGGCAGGAGTGCGCTGGTGTGTAGGGCCGACAGCCCAGCAAGCTGGCTCGTCTGCGCCCTCGGGAATGGTCAGTATTGCGGGATTTTCACGCAGGGAGTGTCTCACCGGCGAGAGGCGCTGCCGTGAGAAAGGTCTACCGCGTGTCGTCCCGCCTCAGGGACACAGGTAGTATCATCCTCCTGGTGTTAAAGACAGAACTTTATATAAAATATATAAAATCGTATCTAAAAGGTCTTGAAGGCTCACGACCAACATCCTGACAGTGGCTATAGCTTGGGGTTGGCCATGGGGAGACCTGTTAACCTCACATACACGCCTGAAGTCCTGGAATGATCGGAATTGAGAGCGGCGGGGGCTGGGGGCAGGCTTGGCTCAGTGCCCCGCCCCGAGGTCGTGGCGGCCCCCTCGGCCCCCACTGCCCAGGCCACGACCCAGGCCCACCAGCCCCTGTGGGTTCCCGCCTGCTGGGCGGGCCCACGTTTGTGATCGCCGCCCCTGGGCCGCGGGGGAGCCCGTGTGTGCGCGTGTGCCGCGAGCCAGGCTCCTCTGTCCCGGGGCCCCGGGGGCCGTCCCCTTGCCCGGAGCCCCGCGGGAGGAGCGCAGCCCTGCCCGACTGTCCCCCCGCCTCACGGTCCCTCGGCCGCTGCCCTGGCCTCGGGCAAAGCCGGTGCGCTCAGCTCTTCCTTACAGCGAATTACAAATAAAATCTGTCTCATCCCCATGACCAGTAACCAGCGTCGGGCTTCCCGCATCTCCCGGAGGGATTTTTTTTTTAATATATATGTAATCCGGTATTACTCTCATTAACAACAAAATATCTCCACTATAGAAATTACTGCTCTACTCTCCGTGGGTTCAAAAGTCAAGCCTTGCGTGGAGTCCAGTGGGGAAATGTGAGTAATGCTGTGGGAATCGCAGGGAGCTGCTGTCCCCGGGAAAGCGGGGGGACGTGTCCGGGCGGCTGCACCCGCGAGGGGCTCCTGTCCCGGACCTCGAACTGTGCAGTGCAGCCCCAAGACAGATGTGCAGCCCCGCAGTCCCCGGGGCAGAGGACGGGCCCGTGGAGCCAAGACTTCCCCCCTGCAGTGCTGGCCACTGCCCCGGGGACGGAGGCGGCCCCAGGGTGGACCCCGTGCGCCAGGATCCAAACACGGGGCCAGCAGAGACAGGGGTGGGCTGGCCGGGGGGAGGGCAACCCGGGCTGAGACCCAGCACCCCCAGACGGACTTAAAGAGGAGATCACTCCTGGGCAGTTCACCTGGCTCTTAAGACCAGTGATTTGTGTGCTTTCCACACGGGGTCCTGATCCCAGTCGTTCTAGAAAAACGTCTGCCTTGTTGGATTCATTTCACATTGCCTTTTCTTTTTTTTCTTTTTAATTTTTTTTCACATTTCCTTTTCATCAAAGGCGTTGGGATTCACATGCGTGTGTATGCACACGAATGTACACAGGTGTGTGCACACATGGATACACACAGAGAAACACAGATGCACACATAGAAACACACGGAAACACAATGCACATAGGAAACGTGCATGCACACACACAAACACGGGAATATGCATGTTCACACGGAAACACAAGCACACATGAACACATAGAAACACACATATGTAAACACACGCACATGTGGAAACACACATGGAAACACATGCTGACACACAAAACACGCATGGACACACATAAGCAAGAGCACGGGGGTGGATTTTGTTTTGTGAACTCGCACATACGTCCAGATGGGTGGAGATGGCTGCTGGCGACAATGTGACCCCGCGGGTGGTGGTCTGCAGCACAGGGGCAGAAGGAGTCCCCGCCTGTGGAGTCTGGCAGAGGTTTTCTTTCTAGAACTGTCTGTCACGCACCTGTGCCGGCCCCCGTGGCCTGGCTCACTGTCAGAGAGGAACAGCAGGTCAGCTCATGGCGCGAAGAGACAGACCTGAGAGCAGGTGTGGTTGGAAGCGTGGAAGTCCTCATGACACACACAGGCACATGCGTGGGGAGCCTGGGACACCAGCTGGCTCCAGGTCGGGGGACCTTATAAGTTAGTGGACCCATGGGGCACCTCTGAGAGGGGCAGGGGGCACTGCTATCAATGATGCTGGGACAGAAGCCTGACCCCGGCAGCCCTGGGCAACCCTGGCCATTGGTCACCCCCGGCACAGTGTCCCTGCGATCCCGTCCCCTGCCTGTGCACCTGTGGCCTCAACGCACTGAACCCAACTTTGAGAGGCTGGGCTTGAGGCCTGCTCCAGAGTCTGTGCCCAGTTCCTCGCTGGGGTCCACACGGGCCAGCCCGGGGTGGGGACGGTGCCCTGGCTGGAGCGTGGAATCCTGAGCACGGGGTGCCGGTCACAGGAGAGCGTGAGGCCTGTGTGCACATCTGAGCAAGGAAGTTTAGTGTCTGTGGGGCCGGGGGCTGCTATGGTGCAGCTGCTGTGAAAACGAGGGGGGGGGGGTGCTTCTCAACAAGGCGGCCACCCACCGAGCTGCCAGATGACCCGGCAACTCCACCCCTGCGACCTCACAAGGGGGCCGAGAGCAGGTGTCCAGACAGAACCTGCACCTGCCCGTGCGCAGCAGCACCCTTCTCAGCACCCAAAAGGGGCAAACGACTCGAGGGTCCGTGGAGGTCTGTCCACACTGGGGAGGAGCACTGGGCAGTAGGAGGGACCCGCGCTGATCCCCCACTACCACGTGGGCAGGCCTCCGGGTCCTGACGCTCAGCAAGGGAGGCCAAGGCACAAGAGATGGCAAGTCCCAGGTGGGGTCACTCGTGTGAACTGACCAGGACGGGCAGGTGCACAGACGTGGGGAGCGCAGGGAGCGGACAGCGGGGACCTTCGCAGGACAGCTGAGCCCTCCTGGTGCCACTGAGCCCCACACTGTGAAACCATCCAGGTGGCAAATGGCGTGTGTTTTACACAAGACACACGTCTCTGGGCTGGAGGGTGTGCTGGCACCGGGGTCCGCGTGGGCCACCCCGCTCACGCCCCACGGAGCACAGCATCCGTTTGCCGTGTCCCCACTCCTGGGCCAAGGCGGGGAGGGGAGGCGAGGGGGCCTGGCAGTGCCTCCCGGGGAGAGCCCCCCTCTCGGAGTGAGAAGCTGCCCCAGGGCCACACACGTTTGCAGATGAGACCCCGCCCCTGGTGGTGTGGGGTTTGCCCCTTTAGGATTCTTCCTGCGGTTGGAGTTGGGGTGCCCTCAGCAAGCCCCCCGTCTTGGTCTCCCCTCCGGGCCGTGAGAGACGTCCTCTACCCGCAGGACGCTGATGCGGGTGTGGACTCGGAGCCCTGCACGGGGCCTGAGACCCTCGAGGTTGCCCCCATGTGGACGCGGCGGTGAGGACTGGGGTGGGTGCCGCCCGTGCCAGTCTGCGGGACGTTATGGGGTGAGCTGCGCTGTGCCCTGGAGTGGGGCATCCCACAGGACGCGTGCGCCGGCACCCCAAGGTCATGAGCGCCCAGGCAGGGAGGACAGACCCGCGCTGTGCAGGTGCATCCGTGGGGCCGGACCGCGGGGGGAGGAACCGCCCGAGTCCTGGGTTCGAGTGATCCCGGCTTCGCCACGCACGCGCCTGAGATTTTAGGCAAGGCGTGTGACTGTTTCTGAGCCTGGGTTTGCTCGGCTGTCAAAGGGGGTGCGGTAGTCGGCAGCTGAGAACGTCGCTCCCGCTTCTGTGAGAGGGGCTCCCGCTGCGCTCGCGGGGAGGCGGTGCTGTCCTCGCGGGGTCCCCTGCGGAGCTTCCACAGTGTGCAGGGATGGGGGGGCCACCATGGTCACCGGCGCCGTGGGGAGGGTCCGGGGCGTCGGGAGCAGCCCGGGGCTCACGGTCGGGGCGAGACCCCCAGGGCCACCTTCCCCCCGGGGCCCCTCGACGCGGAGCCAGCAGCCTTCCTCCTTGGCTGCCGGCAGCAGCCGGCTCAGGGCCCACGGACGGCTTCGGCGCAGATCCCTCACGCCTCTGCCACAGACGCTTATCTCGCACCATTTCTTTTTGGTTTTGTGGTTGCTGGTTTATTGTGCTTTCGAAAAGGCTGTGGCTTTGAAAACAAAACCGATTTTTAAAATTTTACCCAAGTGGAACAGAAATGCATTCTTCTTGTAAAACGTCAAAGACGAAAGTCACAGGGGCGCCCGGGGGCGGGGGGGTGGTGGTGGCTCCGTCGGGGAAGCGTCTGCCTTCGGCTCCGGTCGTGATCCCAGGGCCCTGAGATCGAGTCCCGCATCGGGCTCCCGGCTCGGCGGGGAGTCTGCTTCCCCTCTCCCTCTCCCTCTCCCTCTGGGGCTCCCCGCTGCCTGTGCTTGCACGCTGTCTCTCAAATAAATAAATAAATAGGATCATTAAAAAAGGAAAAAAAAATTCATGGTCACGGAGCTTCTGGATAGGTGACAGGGTCCACGTGCTCCCCAGCTCCGCGCTCAGGGCCCCTCAGGCCTGGCCCGTGCGCCTGCCCCTCTGGGTGCTCGTCTGCAGCCTTTGGAACAGGTGGTCAGCGTGAGGAGGCCCCGCAGTGACCCACGGCCCCAGGGCCATCGCCCCATCCCAGGCTCCCCTCCCTCCGGTGCTCGGGAGCGTGGGGCGTGCCTCCCAGGTCCCCAGCCATGCACCCACACAGTGTGTGGGGTGCTCTGCAGCCTGTTTCTCCCCCCAACTGGCACCATGTAACACATACCACGTACTACTGGTCTTTGAATTCAACTCTGCGCCTTGATCTTCCGAATGTCAAACAGCATCTCTCATGATATCCGAAGTGATGCCCGCAGATTCAATCCGGGGTCACCAACCTGTCCTGCCCCGGCTCCAGCTGCCCCCACCTCTGTTAGCCCGTGGAGGGCCCCTGGGGGGTGACGTAACCCAGCCAGCGTTGCCATTGTGCCCATCGCCCTGTGGGGTCACGCTGCCCGGGTCCACAGTTCTGGGTAAATCCGTGCACTTTCCTTGAATCTGGACGGAGCGTTGGGTCATAGCGGGAGCAAGCGGGAATTCGGGGTTGAGGTCAAAGGGCCTCACTGACCACCCGCCCCCATCCAGCCCTGGTGTCCCTCCTGCGCCCCGAGCCGTGCGCGGTAGGGCTGGCACTTGCTGGCGTCTCTGTTCACTGGCATCTGATGATGACTTAGGACATCCACACGGGGGGCTGCGAGCGGACTGGAGCGGTGGACCTTCACCAGTGGCTGACACCAGTGTGTCCTCACGTGGAGCTGAGAAGCCGCGGGACGACGGGGGCGCAGAGTGGGCTGATGTGCCCGAGCCAGGGGACCCCGGAGCCCCCAGAGCTGGACGAGGCAGGGCCTTGGGAAAGGGCAGGGCCCCGCGATGCCCTCACCTGGACTTGCGGCCCCCAGCAGGGGGAGGACAGCCCTCCACACCTAAGCTGCCCGCGTGGGCCCGTTTGAACAGCAGCCCCGGGAAGCTCCTACTTCAGGTAATTTATGTCATGGAAATGGCTTTTCTGGCTACATCCTGATCCCGTCCCCACCCCCCAAACATTCCTGGGAAGGGAGAGGCACCGGATAAGAGTGTCCCATAAACCTGTCATCTTGCGCAGAACCCCAGGATCTACGCAGGGGCACTGGGAGCAGCCAAGGAAGCGGGAAGCCGGCGGTGTGGATGGAAACACATTTCCAGCAGAGCCCTGCCCCGCGGAAGCCTTCCTCCTGGCGTTGGCTACGGGGCTCCTGGGGGGCCTCCTGCTTGGTGGCCTCGGGCCTCAGGTGGGCCTGGCCCCCACGGATGCCGCTCTGCTCTGCGCGTCTTTGAGAAGCTCCTGGGAACTAGGTGGTCTCAGTGCTGAGCTGGGTGGAAGGGACACCTCCAAGGTCCCTCCGTGTCTGAGGCCTCAGCTTCGTCTACACCGGGGGCTGCGTGAGCTTTCCCCGTGGTGCCCTGGTGAAGTCAAGCTGCCGACCTGCGCCCTGGGTCGTCTTGGGCCGGGTCTCTGCCTGCGAGCACAGGGCTGAGGCCTAGCGGAGTCACGTTCGCCTTGCCTGGACAGTCTCCTCGGCCTGGAGGTGGGCGTGCTGTGTGCCCGCGGATGGACCAGGCCCCTGGGAGGCTGGAGGCCACCTCGGGTGACCCTGGGAGGGAGGCCGGGCCCAAGCGGCCTGCGGGCGTGGGGAAGGGAGGCAGAGTCAAGCTACAGCGGAGATGGGGCGCCCCCGCTAAGGGAGCACCCAGAGAGTGCTCGGACACCCCCTTCCCCGTGAGCCTGCCAACACAGGCCCCTTCCTCCCCGAAGCAGACCCTCAGGCGGAACACGCAGCTCAGCCCCCTCCGTCCTCCGTGGGGCCGGGACCCTGACTCGGTTCCTGGACAGCTGGGCGGCACTGACGTCCAACAGGCATTGGGGACCCGCCCACGCGGTCCTCAGGGCACAGGTGCGTGGATGCACACCTCGGCCAGAGCAAAGCCCTCTTCACTTTCTTTATCAGGGCATTTTGTCATCCAGCTTGGGCAGAGAGTGACCCTAGGAAGAGGTGCACTACTTTCCTCTGTCCCGGATTCTTCCCGGATTTCACAAGTGGCATTAATTACCTTAAACATGAGGACGTTTGCGGGAGCAAATATTCTTTTGCTGTATCTTTGTTTTGGTAAAGGCAGTCTGTCAATTGTCTGGATTCTAAGTTCTGGAAAACAAATGCCATTTTCATATCGAATCCCGTCATCACCCGACACGTGCCCTCACACGGGGGCAGACCAGTCTCTGCACGGTCAGCGTGGGCCGCATGATGTTCTGGAGCAGGGGTGACAGGCAGAAGGCGTGGGGTCAGGGAACAGCCCCACGGGGCAGGTGGCTGTGCTCTCAACCAACCCGGGAGAGCGGAGGGGGCCCGGAGCCCTGCTCGGCCCGGCCCTGTGTCTGTGTGGGGCCGAGGGGGTGGCCCACCCAGGTCCTCGAGCCCTTCTCAGAGGGCCGTGGGCTCAGCTCCGGGGTCAGAGAGTCCGAACACCCAGCCGAGGAACCCCCAGAGTTGCCAGAGCTCAGAGAGGGGCCTGGACCGAATCATCTCGTGGTGCCTCCAGCAGAAAGCACGCCTGCCACCGCGTGAGTCTTGGGCTTCCAGCCTCCAGGCCTGGAGACAACACCGTTCGCAGTGTTGTCTGCAGTGTGTACTCGGCGGTGGCCGCCACAGGGCGCGCACCCGGGGCGTGGGAACAGGAAATATGTGACCCTGTTCGGAGCAGGAAGGGAACGCGGCAGGAATGTTTTTCTTTTTCCCGCAGCCTGGCTTTTCTGGATTTACTTTGATTTTGGTTTATTTAAAAATTATTTATTTATTTGTTTATTTATTTTAAAGATTCTATTTATTTATTCATGAGAGACACACACAGAGAGAGAAGCAGAGACACAGGCAGAAGGAGAAACAGGTTCCCTATAGGGAGCCCGATGTGGGACTTGATCCCAGGACCCGGGGGTCACCCCCTGAGCCGAAGGCAGACACTCAACCACCAAACTGCCCAGGCACGCCTTGATTTATTTTATTTTATTTATTTATTTTTTAATTTTTATTTATTCATGATAGTCACACAGAGAGAGAGAGAGAGGCAGAGACACAGGCAGAGGGAGAAGCAGGCTCCATGCACCGGGAGCCTGACGTGGGATTCGATCCCGGGTCTCCAGGATCACACCCTGGGCCAAAGGCAAGCGCTAAACTGCTGCGCCACCCAGGGATTCCCCCCTTGATTTATTTTAAAGATAAAGCCTTTCCAGCAGTGGTTCTCAGACTCAGGGTGGGTCAAGTCTCCTGGAGGGCTTGTAGGAACCCAGATCGCATGGCCCCATCCCCGAATTATTGGTTTGGTGGGTCTGCAGTGAGCTTGGAAAATTTCCCTCACGATGCTCACATCTGGCCCAGGGCAGGCCTGGGGCCACCTTTTCAGAGCGACTGCTTTATGGAGTCCGACAGGTAAATGCACAAATAATTCACATCATAAAAAAGAAGCCCCGACCTTCCACAGTGAAGAGTGAGGAAGAACGGATAGAGGCGATCGTCAAGCCCACCGGAGCTCGTGTCACCCACACCCCACGCCAGGTGCCCTGTGAGGCCCTGTTGACCTGATACCTTATTGATCCTCACAATACTCCGGAGATGGAGGTACTTTACTTTCCCATTTGAAATGGGAAAACAGGCACAGGGAGATTAAGAAACCCTCCTGAGGTTGCTCAGCCATAAGCCGCAGAGCCAGGATTTGAACCCAGGAGACTGGCCCCTCGAGGATGGAAGCTCAGGCCGGACTAATCGTGCGGATTAGATAGGACCTGCCTCCACTGGGACCGTCCAGGATCAAACTGCTCAGATGCCTCGATCTCAGTGGTAGCGTGGATTTTCACCTGAGGCCTGCCTGTGTGCAGGGGACGGGGCTCTAGGCAGGGGGACGGGACCTGCAGCTGTCGGGCGTCCCTTGGAGCCATGTCAGCCACGGACACGTGCTCAGGAGGGACACCGGCTTCCTCCCCCCAAGCTCTTGGGGTGCTCCCCAGGCCTAGACAGGGCAAGACATTCCCCAAACCACTGCCTCCCAGAGAGCACCCACTGGGTGCCGAGCACAGAGTCTGAGAGGCCTGAGGCCCGGGCAGTGGGCAGGCGGTGGGGGCACAGAGGACCGGTTCCCTCCCTCCCTCCCACAGTCACCTATTGGCAAGTGCCTCCCCGTGGGCTGGTGAGCTGGTGAGCGAGGCCCCATGGGGACAGGACAGGGAGGAGGGGAGATGGCTCCTCAGAGGATGGTCACAGGGTTGCATGACTCTCACCCGGCAGGGCCACCGTGGACGTGGGGTGCTCTGAGAGCCCATCTGCAGAGATAGCAGGGAGATTCAGGGTGGCTTGGGGGTGACGTCGGGGCCAGCAGGGCTGCTAGTGGGCGGGCAGGGGGTCCGCAGTGGCAGCAGAGACATCCTGCCACCGGCAATGGTCACCTCGCAGCCCACTGAGGAGATGCGGCACCGACGGCCCTCACTGTATTGTTTTGCACAGAAAGATGTGTGATGGCGCAGGGCAGCAGGGGCCCTGGCGAGTGGCAGGTGCACGGCAGACGCCTCAGCCTGTGTCCAGGCGAACAGGTCCCGCCAGGCAAGGGGCCTGGGGCGCCCACTGGCCTGGATAATGGAAGGGCGCCCAGCCGTCTGGGGGCAGACGCCTCATACACCCTGGATGGATGCCGGCCCTCGCGGTTGTTATTTAAATTACCAAAGCGTGGTTGACTGTGTCAGGTGTACAACAGTGAGGTGACAATTCCAGCCAATAATCATTGCTCACCTTGGTAAGGGCAGTCGGCACACATTAGTAGCGTATTATCGACCGTGTTCCCTACAACGTACTCCTCACCCCCATGACTCGTTTATTTTATAACTGGGAGTTTGGGCCTCTGCGTGCCCCTCTCCTGGCTTCCCCATCCTGCCCTCCCCTCTGGCAACCACCAGGCTGTTCTCTGTGTTTATGAGCCTGTTTCTGTGTTTGTTTGTTTGCTATCTCCCATATAAGTGAGATCATACGGTATTTGTCTTCCTCCGACTGGCGTATCTCCCTGAGCCTAATACCCTCTAGGTGCATCCACGTCGTGGCAAATGGCAAGTATTCATTCCGTTTTATGGCTGAGGAATACTCCATCGTGGAGACACCACGTCTCCTTTATCCATCCATCAGTCAGTGGGCGCTTGGGCTGCTTCCCTATCTTGGCTACTGTGGGTGATGCTGCTGTAAACATCGGGGCGCATGTATCTTTTCAAATTGGTGTCTGGATTTTCTTTTGGTAAATACTCAGTGGTGGAATTACTGGATCGTAGGGTAGCTCAATTTTTATCCTTTTGAGGACCCTCCACGCTGTTCTCCAGAGCGGCTGCACCGGCTTGCATTCCCACCAACAGTGCACGAGGGCTCCTTTTTCTCTGTATCATCACCAACACTTGTTTCTAGTGTGCGCGTGTATGATTTTAGCCGTTCTGACAGGTGGGAGGTGGGATCTCATCGTGGTTTGGACGTGCATTTCCCCGATGATGGGTGATGTGGAGCATCTTCCCATGTGTCTGGTGGCCATCTGGGCGTCTTCTTTGGAGAAATGTCTGTCCGGCCCATGTTTTCTTTTCTTTTTTTTTTTTTTTAAACATTTTTTAAAATTTTTATTTATTTATGATAGTCACACAGAGAGAGAGAGGGAGGCAGAGACACAGGCAGAGGGAGAAGCAGGCTCCATGCACCGGGAGCCTGATGTGGGATTCGATCCCGGGTCTCCAGGATCGCGCCCTGGGCCAAAGGCAGGCGCCAAACCGCTGCGCCACCCAGGGATCCCCGGCCCATGTTTTCTTGATTAATGACCGTCAAAGCCAATCGCAAAGGGCCAGGCATGTGCTGGCTGAATGGACGGAGGTGGGCAGATGGCAGCCACTGAGCGGATCCCCCCCTGAGAGACCAGCAGGGGTCAGAGTGGGGGTGGAGGGTGCCCCCTGTGGAGGTAGGAGTCCTTCCTCGTGGGCAGGCTCCACCTTCCCTGGTGCACGGGGAGATCTTACAAATTCATACCTGCTCTTCGTCAGGGCAAAACCGTCCTTGAGACCTCAAGCCTTCCAGACCGGGCTCTAAAGTCACCGGCTGCGGGGTTGCCATAGAAGGCTCCGCTCTCAGCGGTCCACCTGCCGCTCAACTAGCAGGAGCTTGGTTCTAGATCGTCTGGTGTTGGAGTGGTGCTTGTGGGGGTGGTGGTACGTGCCTCGGGCCAGGGGGTCCCTGGGCGGGGCAGGGGAGCTTCCCTTGTAGACAGCCAGCCCGCTTCCATTTGAGGGGGGATGTCAGGGGCCCCCCGAGAGGCCCGAGGGCAGAGAGGCCCTGGAGGGGTGGGCGCCACTTGTGCTCAGGTCTCTGGGCAGTGACAGTGGCGGACGTGTCACATGTGGCCTCTCATCTCACCGGCAAGCACCTTTGCACCAGGAATTCCGACCTCTAGTTGCTCCAGAGGTCAAACACGCTGAGGTCGCAGGCTGTGACGTCGGGGAGCCGGCAGGGATCTGGCCATTGCAGGAGGGGCTGCAGAAGGAGCTAGAAGCCTGCATGTCCCCAGGAGAGAGGGTCAGAGACGGAGGGGGGGGGGCTGCATCCCGAGTAGGCATCCTGCCGACGCCCTAGGAGGGAGCCTGAGCTGCAGCCCCTGGGCCCGGGGTGCTGTGACCATCCAGGCAGCCTCCACCTGCCGGGGGCTTCCGCCCCTGTCCTCAACTGTGCGGGGCTCTCTGTGAATGACAAGTGCCTGGCCAGCTGCGGGGGTTGGACAGAGGGTCTGTCAGTCGTACTTTTATTCACGTTATTCACAGGGTGCTGGGCAGAGAAGCTCTCCAGCCGGAGGACCAGGCCTTGATACGCCCGGGCTGTGACCTCAGGCAGGTTACTTAGCCTCTCTGTGGTTCGGTTCCCCCCACCCCTGCCCGGACAACAGGTCCCTTCCTCGTAGAGTTGTTAGAGCAGCTTGGCATGTGGAGGACCCACAGCAGGTGTCGGCTACCGTCACCACCCCCATCACCGCTGTCATCACTGTCTCATCGTCCCTGGCCCCGACTCTGACCCGCTGGGCCGGCAGGTGCTGAGACTCTCTCGGTGGAGGATCCCTGTGTGTGTGTGGGGGGGTCAGATTGGTGCTCCTTTTGATCTTGTTTCCTATTTCCTGCCAGATTCCTAAGCCCCATTAGCTCTTGTTCCCCAGAGTTGGAAGCCCCAGCCGAGGGCCCAGCCGAGGGGAGGCCGGGACAGAGGCGCTTGCTGCTCCCCCCAGCTGGCATCTCTGTCCGCCCGCGTGAGCCCAGTCGGCCCCTAAGGCCGGCGCGCCCTTGACGTCCCCTGCCCCGGTGCCCTTGAACCAGTGAGACACAGATGACTTTAAAATGCTTTTCAGCATTACATAAGGAATACATGCTTATTGCAAAAAAATAAAAATAGCGTGAGAGAGAGAGAGTACAAATATGTAGGCCTAGTGTTTGGGGGGCTGTCACCCCCAAGGTCGTGTTAAGTCTTGTACTCGGCATGTGTTAAGTGTGACTGTATTTGGGGGGGGGGTCTTTAAAGAGGTCACTGGGTGGGCCCTAATGTAGCACGACTGGTGTCCTGAGACGAGGAGGAGAGACACAGCACAGGGGACGACCAGGTGGCGTCTACACGTCCAGGAAAGAGGCCTCGGAGGAGCCAGCCCTGCCGACACGGTGACCTGGACTCGTAGCCTGCAGAGTGAGAGGGTGGCTGCTGGCTGAGCCGGGCAGGCTGGGGGTTTGAGAGTGCAGCCCGCAGGCAGCACGTGTACCGTGTGTGGTGAGGAGCATGCTGGTCCCTGCGGACCCCCCGCTGCGCAGCGCCAAGGGTGACGGCACCTTTGCGGCCGTTCCTACGGACGGTACACGGGGGCTGGGGGGCAGCGGGGGCCAGGCGGGGCGCTGGTGGCCTTCCAGGGTAGAGGTCAGACGGTGGCGAGAGCCGTGAGGACATGGAAGGATGCTCCGGGGAAGACTGGGAGGTGGCGGGGACGGTGGGGGCGGGAAGGGTCCCTGGGAGGCGGCCTGGCATCTGAGACACCAGGGGAGGGGTGTCTGAGAAACCTCTCTCATGGCCTTCCCTGTGCGACTTCACCCGGTCCTCTGGAGACCTCTTGGGGCAGGTGCGGTGGCGCCCTCACTCCCTTGAACTGTACAGGGAACGGAGGCCCAGGGCAGCAAGATGACCGCTCAGCCGGGCCACAACCCTGTCACCCCCTGCCACCCCGGAACCAGCCCCAAGGCAGCAAGTCCAAGGGTCCTTCTGTCCAGGGGTGACCGTGCCCGTCCCCACCAGTTCCGGGTTCAGACGCAGAGGCGGCTTGCGAGGTAGAGCCGGTTCCATCTAACAGAGGGGGTGGGGGGTGGGGGGCACCTGCAAGCACCCAAGCCCTGCCAGGCCCCAGGAAATGGGAACGCACAGAGTCACCTTGCAACTGCACAGTCCCCATGGACAGCCCGTCACCGTGCTAAAGGATGCGCTGATTTTTTTTTAAAGATTTTATTTATTTATTCATGAGAGACAGAGAGAGAGAGAGAGAGAGAGAGAGAGGCAGGCAGAGACACAAGCAGAGGGAAAAGCAGGCTCCATGCAGGGAGCCCGATGTGGGACTTGATCCTGGGACCCTGGGGTCACACCCTGGGCCATAGGCAGCCACCTGGGCTGCCCAAGGATGCGCTAATTTTGTGTGACATGACAGGACCGTCGTGTCCCTCCTCCACTCAGCGTTTCCAGAAAGTGCCACTGAGCTTGCTCTTAATGCCCCGGCTGGTGCGTGGGCCACTTCCTCACGGGGCCAGGGCCCAGCCTCCCCTTTTCCACTGTTACTCCGAGTATTTGGGTTTGTAGAGCATTTGCTTCCCCATCACGTGGCACCATCACCTGTGCCTGTGCTAAGGCAGGTAGTAACCGCCCCCCCAAACTCTGGAGGTTCTCCTCCTCGCCTAGTAACACGCTGGGCTGCTTTCTTCTGGAAGTGTTTCCTCGAGCCCGCCGACAGCAGAACCGACCGGCTCTTTCCTACAGCTCAGGGATTCGGTAGGTCTGTGAGCTGGGTTGCGGCTCTCCTACATCGGAGATGCCACATCTGGGCAGGTGACCTTGTAGAAGTAGCATGTACTTTTGTTTGTTTTGTTTAGTTTTGAATGCCAGAGAACAATTTGAAAGCTGATTTGGTGCAAAGAAAAAAATTAGAATTTTTGTGTGTCCGGGTGGGGCTGCGGGTGGGGGTGGGGTGGGAGGGGGGAGGGTGTGATCCTTTGATAGATCACACGTCCTGTGTGGGTTTCCTGCCCACCTACTCTGCCAGCCCCAGGCTGTGGGCAAGGAGCCTGGGCCGCTCAACGATGGAGAGGCCAGGGGGCCTTCAGGGCGGGATCTGCACAGACAGCCCCCCCTTCACCTGCAGAGTTGGGTGCAGCACCCGGGAGTGCCCCGGTCAGGCAGTGTTTCTAACGGGCAGGGGCAAAGTCTCCTTTGCAGGTGCCTGTGTCAGGAGAGGCCTCTAGGCACAACGCAGCCAGTGGGGTTTGGGGCACTAGGGGGGCAGGACGGGGCAGGCGGAGTCTCAGGCCTTGGGGCAGCTGCTGACCAAGGCCGGGAGCCAACATGGCCTGTTAGAGGCACCGGGCCGTGAGCTGACATGCTGGGGTACCCCACCCGCTCCGACTGGCTGCAGGGACAGGGCCTCACAGCCTGGCTCTGGTCACCCTGTCTTTGTCCCCTGGCCCAGCTGCCCACCTCTCTGGCTCCCCTACTCTACCCAGGGAGACTAGGATGTCGATGGCGGTCCATGGCTATCAGCGGGGTGGCTCTGGTCGGAACAGCCCCTGCACTCAGGCCACAGGTCCTCAAGCCCCACAGCTCGGCCACTGCATCCAGAAGCCCCATGGCTGAGTATGAGGGGGTGAGGCTCCTACTGCAGCTAGGATGAGCCTGGACTCAAACCCAGGGCTCTCCCCCGGTGCAGAGGGCTTCCCCACATGCTGGACATTTGCCTGAGGTCTGTCCTCGGCTGGGCACTGGCTTCACCCACTCGTGTGACCTTGACTCTGACCTCCAGGTTAATCACAGTTTCTCAACAACCACCTCGGGGCAGGGTCTCAGAGTGTCCGGGGCTTCCAGCCTCTGCGTCATGAAAAATCCCCTTGAGGGTTTTCGGCCCTGTAGAAGCCCATTTTTAAAACACTGTCTCCTGTGGGGCTCCTGGGTGGCTCGGCTGGGTAAGCGTCTGACTCCTGATCTCAACCCAGGTCTGATCGTTCAAGCCCCGTGCTGGGCTCCAACGCTCAGCGTGGAGCCTACTTAAAATAATACTTAGTCTCCTGAAAAACTTGCATTTGTAACCACTGTTTTCCTGCTATATACTAATTAAAAACATACACAGTATCTCTCCATTTGAGGCTAGTGTTAACTGCTGGAGTTCATCAATTTCCAGCAAAGTCACTATCTTTAGTTTTGGTAAACTTTTACATCTTGGTTAAAAGTAAACTCTAGGCTTTGAGAAATGCCAGAGCTAGCCCCTCGGCCTGGCTCTCTTGGCACACGCTTGGGGATCAGGGAAGTCTAGGGTGGGAACCTCCTCGCTTTATAGGAAACGAAGACTCACACGGGCCATGTCCTTGACCAAGGTCACAGGCTAAGCTCCGAACTTTGACTCTGAGTTCCCCCAGGGCAGTGACATCCGTGTCCAGCTGCCCCAGGAAGCCGTCCTCAATCCGGACTCACCTGGAGCCCACAATGCCCTCGGAGCACTTGAGGAGGCCTACGGGCAGGGCTTGACCAGATCGAGCGAGAGACTCTGAACTGGAAAGACTGCTTCTAGGCTGCTCCTTGGCCTCAGGATCACCTCCAGGGGTCTGGTTTATTTACCTGGTGGAACGGTTATCAGGTTATCAAGCAAGTTGGTTTGGAGATTTAGAGCAAATAATGAATGGGGAGTCCCCCTCCCAGGACCTACCTCACACTCAGGCTGTACCCAAAGGCCACTCCCCTCCTTTCTAGGCATGCACAAAGCCCCTCACCCTGCAAATCTGTGCCTGCGAACACTCCGGCTAAGACCTGTCCTTTCCCCGTTTTAATTTAAGCGGTTCAGGGGGGACCTAAGTCTCTCTCCCAACACAGAGAACTTGGTTACTGGGGTCACATGGAGCGGGGGCACTGCGGCTGAGTCAGGCCGCGGCCCTGCTGCCCACTACGGGCTGGCGGGTGAGACACGGAGCTTCCCGGTGCCTCAGTCTCTGCAAATGTGGAACAGATGCTGGTCGTCTCTACCCCAGGGCTTTGTTTGGGTACGTAGGTGAACTAACGCACGCATCTAATAAAGTCGGGGAATCTCAGCGAGGACCACATTTCCCAGCCGTCCCGGCACGTGCTCCGCGCAGGGCCCGGTAAGTAGCTAAGGGCTGCTTGGCTGACTTCCAAGCTCTGTTTAAATGTTTACTCTGCTCATATGTTCAGCTGAGCTTTTCCAGATGCAAATTCCTGCTAGCTTAGGTCTGAATGATCATAGATTCTATCTGAATATAGATTAGATTACACTGATGATGCTTTACTCTGTCGAGACAAGTAGTATTTTGAGCTGATCTAGAAGTTCAGAGTGACTATTAAGGGGCCACCAAGTGTCTAAATGATGAGGTACATTTAATTAGTTTTAAAAACATATTTCTAAAGTGTGTGCATATGACAAATTTAAACTACCTAGCAACAATGAAGTCGACCTACCCCTGTCCAGCCGTTAACAGTCCAGCCGAGAACAAAAGAGCCGATAACTCTTTATCTTTCCAGAAGTTTTCTGGACGTACGGCTGCATATACACTGCTTTTCGATACGGCAAAGAGATTCTTGTATACACACTGCCCCGCATCTTCACTCTCTCTTTTGACTTAACAAATCTTGCAGATTATGTAATATCAGCATATATAGTTACCATGTTAATTTTTTAATGTTCTAAATTAAAAATTATTATTCTTAATATATTAAAAATAGGCTGGAATTTATTCAGCCAGATGTCTGTGGGTTGTTTTCAGATTTTTGTGATTCTACGCCTAAGTCAGAACATCCTTACTCGCACATCTGCAGGTGCCTGTGGGAATTTTACCTGTAGGATGGGACAGCGAGGAGGGGCGGCGGCGCAGGCTGCAGTTTTACCGGTAATGATTTTCCACCAGCCCTGCAAACCATAACTTCTTTTTCAAGGATTAGGGAATTGTGAGTAGAACAGGTGCATGTATGTTTATTTTATTTTATTCTAGCCCAAGTGTTTTCTGAAATAATTGGAGGAGGGTTAAAAGGAGGTACAAGCCGAGTAAGGGCGCCTGGTATCTCAAATAGTTTCCCACTGAAAGCCGTCCACCGTCCACCGTCCACCGTCCAAGCGCAGGGGGGCGGGCGGCGGGGCAGGCAGGGGGAGATGAGCCTCGGCCGGGCCAGGCTCCCTGGGGCCGCTTCCTGGCTCAGCCACCAGCAGGTGCTCCGTGGGGAACTCCCGGGGGGGGGGGGGGGGGGGAGGGGGGCGCCCAGGGACCCGGGGCACCGGGAGGAGCGAGGCAGGTTCCCGGCCTCCCCCCCACCCAGGGTTCCGGGAAGCTTCCTCCCCGGTCAAATCGATACAATGTTGCCAGCGGCTGCAAACTATAAATAAGTCAAAGGGCGCTGCACGTGGGTCGGAAATCCGTCCTCCGCCCACCCCCCGCGGCGCCCGCGACCCGGGCCGTGACCCGGGCCAGGGGAGGAGCTCGCGCCCGGAAACAGGCCGGAGCGCGGGGGTGGGGGCGCGGGCGCGGGGGGCGGGGGCTCGCGGGCCGTCTCCCCGCCCCCGGCCGGCCTCGCGGCCCCGCAGCCCACGTGCCCCGCCGCCGTCCCCGCCCCGGGCTCACGCGCGTCCGCTCCCGACCCCGCGGGCCCCGTGTCCCCGCCGCCCCCGCGACCCCCGCGGCGCCCCCCGCGGCCAGCAGCACCCGCGCGCCCCCTCCCCGCGCGCCCCCCTCCCCGCGCGCGTGTCCCCGCGTGTCCCCCCCGCGTGTCCCCCCCGCGTGTCCGCCCTCCCCGCGCGCCGGCGGAACTGTGGGATCGCCGCGCACAGGAAGTGGCGGGGCGGCGCGGCCGAGGGCGGAGGGCGGCGGGCCGGGCGGGGCGGGATGGGGGCCGGGGGCGGCGGGCGCCGCACTCGCTGAGGCCCGACGCAGGGCCGGGCGCGCCCAGGGCCGGAGCGCAGCGGCCGCAGGGGCCGCCGAGGGAGCCGAGGCCGCGCGCGCGACGAGCAGGTGGCGGCGGCTGCAGGTGAGCGGCGCGGCCCCCGGAGGTCGGGCCCCCTCCCGCCGCCCGAGGTCGCTCCTCCGCCCGAGGTCGGCCCCGCGCCCGCGCCCGCGCCCCGCGCCCCGCGCCCCGCGCCGCAGTGGGCCGGCTGCGCTCCGCCCGGCGCGGGGCCTGCGGGAGGACGGGCTGCGGGGGCGCGGGGGGGCGGCCCGGGGCCTCCCCGCACCCCGGCCTCCCCGCTGCCCGGTCCGGCCCAGGCCCGGGACACCTCCCCGTGCGCCCCTCTGGGGGCCGAGCGGGGAGGGCGGTGGGGGGAGCCCCGGGGGAGGGGCGCCCGGGCCGAGGCAGGGCGCGACCCCCCGCGACCCCCGTCCCCGTCCCCTCTCCCCGCGGGCTCCGCTCGCTCGGGCCCTCCTGCGACCCCCCGCCCCCGCGGACGCGACCTGCCCCCTGCCTGGCTCGGGGGCGCTGGGGACCCGGACCCCGCGCGGCCCCCCTCCCCGGACCCGACCCCGACCCCGACCCTGCGCGCGCCGAGGCTGAGTTTCACTTTTTACCCAACCGCGGGAGGGCTGCAGGTGGGGCCGCGAAGGGGGTGGCGGGTGCTGAGTTTTCAGATTTGACTTTGGCGTTTGGACCAAGGCCGACTGTGAATTTCCACCGTTCCAGTCAAGTGATGGGGTCAGCCCGTAATCCAAGAGCCCCAGGAGCCGTTGGGGGCCGGAGCCACCTCCACCCCCAGGGCCGCCCCCAGGGCCCTGGAAAGGAGGGTTATTAGCACTTGAAGCTACCTTGAAAAAATGTGCAGTTTTTTTTTTTTTAAACTTTGAGAGAAGTTGAGTGCAGTAGGAAAAATGCTCTTATAAATGGCTTCCTGCACCTTTTTTTTTTTTTTTAAAGCACACTATTAACAATCTTGCCTAAGGGAATACTTGAGCAGGTGGGTTCTTTTTCCTAGGAAATAGGATCTTACTAGAAGGAAAAACGAGGACCATTGGCCTTCAGAGAGTCTGGGATGGGACCCAGCCGCCCATCAGAGAAGTGACAGTCATCCCAGGGAGCCCAGCTCCACCACTGCTGAGCTGGTGCTGGTGCTGGTGGGGCCCAGAGCGGTGGGGCTAAGCCTGGAACCCGCCCTGGACATGCTCCAGGTTACAGCTCTGCAGGCTGATGATGCTCACTTAGGGGTTCCTAGTCCTCGCTCCTCTGTTGAAAGCTTCCTAAGGGGTCCCAGATTCTGAACATTCTCGGATTTGATCACTTTCTTGCTGCTCCTCCCGCTTTTCTGGATCATCACAACTACACCCCCACCCCCCTCAAAGTTTTAGAGTTTAGCCAGTTGTGGTTCACTGTTGTATCCGCTTCTTGGTCACCCTTAGAGATCTCCTTGATTACATTGTTTAAAAGAGAAGCTACATGGGACTGACCTGCAGGATGTGCAAACCCTGGAAGGTATAGTCACTGCCTTAGTCTCGAATCCAATGCCACGTGCAGTGCTAGGGGTGTCGCTGCACTGGGGTTTGCTGTTCACCCCACCTGTGTGGGACCCCACTGGGGACCCCACCAAGAGCTCTGTCTCCGCAATGACCTGAGGCGTGTGCAACAGCAGGATGACCGGCAGGGTTTGTGAGGTGGTCAGGGAAGGTGCAGGAGGGATATGTCGATCGCCGGAGCGTGGATTCTAGCAAGCGCTTCCAGGGAGGGTGCCCTGGGCCCCTGACTGGCCCACGTGGCAGGCTCAGCGCCCGCAGGAACCCCCCCCCCCCCCCCCCCCCGCCTGTGCATGGGTCTGTGGGCCAGGGCTGGGGAAGCAAACAAAGTAGTTGTTCTATTTTGAAAGGCAGAGAAAGTGTATCCACCAAAGTGATCTGATCTGTCCGATTTTACCCCTACTTCCCACATTAGCCGAGTCCACCGTGATACGCAGGGTTGGCCCTTGGTCTGTGTTCTCTCTGGTCACACTTGAGCCTTGGACAAGAGTGGTCTGCGAGGACGGCGGCCCTGCTGCCTGCTGAAGGTGAGGTCACAGGTCAGCACGGCCACACTTAAAGCAAGGTCTGTGGGCTCCCATCTTCTGAGTCCCCACCGTCTGCTAAAGGTCCACACATTTTCATCTGAGGTCAAATCGGAGGTAGGAGAAAAATACTGAAATCCTTAAAAACAAGGAAAAATAAGTTGTGTTGAGAGGAGCCAATTTACTTTTTTTTTTTTGGAGGGGGAGGGTCTGGTTAACTTGTCCAGTGACATTTTACCCCTGACATGCATACCTTCTGTTGACTCTCAGCCTGACTGAACAGGGGAGGCAGGAGAGGGCACGCTTGCAGCGCAGGCCAGGCGCCCCTCACCCTTAGCAGCGGCCCCCTGCCACCGTCCATGTGGCAGCAGCGGCTTCCGCCTCCAGGCCTCGTCAGGCCTCGGTTTACGGGTACGAGTGTGGCTGATTGATGTTCATAGAGCAAAGGCTGCGAGTGGCTACGTTTGTCCGTTTCCTTTTTAATGACTTGTATAAGCTCAGGTCTGTAGTTACTCAGTCCTAGGGAGACATTGATGGTACAGCGAGGTTGGACTGAGTTTTGTAAAGCAGTTGGTCTGAAATTTCCCGGGTTTTCCTTTTGGTTAACCAGAGAACCTCTGAGACTTTAAATGAGTCGTTTCAAGTCATGAAGTGAAACATCTGTGACTTTATCTGCCCTTTTAAAACTCCTTGGCAACAGTACTTACTCTATCTTAACGGTAATTGCAAATTACTTATTTCAAAATGCTGCGTTTGAGGCCCACACAGTAGTGGTGTGTCCTTGGGCCACCCTTCCTTTCGGTTATTAGAAGCATTCCTGTGTTTTGATTATCTCTGTGGAGCAAAGTGTGAGAGGTGGTAATCTTGGGAGGGCATCTGTGCGATCGTTGGGTCATGCGGGAGGTGGCCCGGCGGGAGGTTGGCCCCGGCCTCCCCACAGGGTGAAGGCTCACGGGCTGCGGACACTGTGGTTTGACTGCTGTCCCTTCCGAGAGCGTCGCCGTAAGGGTCTCAGGTAGGGTACGTTGTAGCAGGTGGACTTGTGACAGGCGGTGCTCGGCCCTAGGACTCGGAAGGGAGGCAAGTGAGCAGTGGGAGCGGCTGGGCTGGGCGGGGAGACCTGTCCCCAGGCGACTCGGGGAGGCCATGCATTATTAACCTGGCTCTTCTCAGTTCCTTTCTGAAAGTGGGTGGGGAGTGAAATCGGTGACAAAGAACAATGCCAAGGAATTCGCCCGCCAGCAGTAGTGACCAGCTGTCCCCTGGAGGGAAGTACCTGCAGCCAGATGTGATGCTCAGCGGTGACTGGTGCCCCTGATGGTGGCAACCCTGGGAGGGGGGCGCCAAGCTCTGGAGCCCCAGAGGTGGTGGCTCTTCTCCTCTTCATCATGTCGCTGCTTGAGCCGCCGGCTTTACGAGTGTGTGCCCCCCGCCTCCCCACTGAGGCCTTGTGTTGTGCTGCGACGGCAGCTACCGTGATGGCACCTTATGCTGTTTGATTCTTTAAGAAAAGGCCCTGTGAGGACAGTGGCGTCGCCCCGTAACACGAATGAGAGACCGAGGGGGAGAGCTTGGTGGGGGTTGTCCAGCTAGCAGGTGATGAATCTAGATGTCAGAGGTCGTCTTGGATCCAAAGCACTTTGCTGCTCAGAAAACTCAATGTGTCAGGAACCTACATTTTGAAACTAAGTGGTTGGCTTCACGTTAGTAGTCATTTAAGAACTCCTCACTTCCAGAAGGCTGCACGTGGTGGACGGGGGGCCAGAAATCCCCGTCTGAGGTGGCGGGAACAGGTGCATGCTAGATGTGATGCCGCTCGGGGCAGTCGGTTACCGCAGATGCGCGTGTGCCCAGGCGCCTCGTGCACGCGGCGGGAGCGCGCTGCGGGATGTCCCGGCCCGAGCGGGAGCGCGCCGGTGGTCGGTCAGGCTTTCCGGGGACTGGTTTGTACCTTAGGCCGCGTCGGAGTCTAACTGGAGCCACTGAATGAACGTGCCTGTTAACGAGGGAGACGCACGCGATCCTCGTGTTCGGAGAGAAGCCTGCCGATCGGTATACTTTGCAAAATAAGGCATAACAGCAGCGATTTTGCCAAAATGAGCCAGAAGTAGATTCTTGAATGAAGAATGGATCAAGTGGGGTGATGCAGGAGGCAGATGCCAAAAAGAGAGGTGCAGGAGGTTTGCTGGGAGAGAGGCTATGGAGGCCGAGGGTAATGGGAGGGGCGTGCTGGGGGGCCCTGAGGCCACCATGCTGGGGTGACTGGTGGAGGAGGCGGGGCTCGTGCCTCCCCCACCCCCCCCGCATGCAGCTCTGAGGAGGTGTCGGCCGGGGGTCCTCGGCTGGACTGCCCCCCCAGGAGCCCTGCGTCCCCCAGGCCCGGCCAGCAGCGTGTGGAGGGCGCTTTCCGGCCACCTGGCGGGTTCCCTCTTGGGGGGCTCTGAGTGTCGAAGCGTCACGACCGCCTCTCAGCGTTGAGTGGCTTCCACAGAAGCGGAAGGAAGGACGTGGTAAAAACACTCTTACAGTGTTACCAGTTGTGTGGCACGGCTAGCGTTTTGGTTTTGTTTTCCAAGAAGCCGTGTGTTCGCGGCAGGTGTCCTGGAGCTGCTCCGCACCTGGCACCCCGAGCAAGGTGCCGGGCGGCGGGAAAGAGCCCGGGCTTCCAGGTGGGTCGTGGGCCCCGGGCACACACCGTAGCACACGGTGCGTATTTTCATTGTATGAGTCGAGGCGCGTGCTGCTGTGGCCTGAGTTCCAGCAGATTCGGTGGAAAAGGCGGCGGCAGCCCGCAGCTGCCCTCTGGTTCCAGGCTGGCGTGGCGCTTCCCCGGAGCTCTGACTGCTTTCACCTTTCACTTCCCTCCCTTGGATCCTAGGGAGTTGTTGGGTACAAACTTTTTTTGTTTTTTGTTTTTTTGTAAATAAAAATATATGAAAGTTGTGAACCCAGATTCTGACAGAGGCCAGGCAGGAAGGGGAGCCAGGAGGAATGTAGGTGTGAGACGGAGTGGGGGCGGCTACGTGGACGGAGTGATGGCTAGGGCCCCTTCTCTCCCACGTGCTCGCCGGACCCCCAGCGCCGACCCCCGGCACTACCCCAGCCGGCAGGAGCGCAGCACGGACCCCAGACACTCACCCCAGCACTGACCCCCGGCGCTGAGCCCTGAGCCCAGCACTGAGCCCCAGCACTGAGCCCAGCCCTGAGCCCAGCACTGAGCACCAGCCGGCATGCCCAGGTGGATGCAGGACTAGAAGACGTAGATCTTTGTTCTGCTAGGAGAAGGCAGAAATCTGGGTTTTTATGTGCAATTATTTATTTTTAACAAATTACAGACCAAATAAAAAATAATTGCCTGGGGATCCCTGGGTGGCGCAGCGGTTTGGCGCCTGCCTTTGGCCCAGGGCGCGATCCTGGAGACCCGGGATCGAATCCCATATCAGGCTCCCGGTGCATGGAGCCTGCTTCTCCCTCTGCCTGTGTCTCTGCCTCTCTCTCTCTCTCTGTGACTATCATAAATAAATAAAAAAAAAAAAATTTAAAAAAAAAAAAAAAAAAAAAAAAAAAAAAAAAAAAAAAAATAATTGCCTGAATTTAGCCTGTAGGTCGCAATTTTTACAACGTCTGGTCTAAAACATTTGTTTGATTTTTGGAATAAAGTAAGTGAGCTAATGAAATGAGGACAAAATGGGCATTTCCTACAAATGCCTGAGAAGCAAAAACAGGGAGAACAGGGACGCCCGGGTGGCTCAGCGGTTGAGCGTCTGCCTGTGGCTCAGGTCGTGATCCTGGGACCCGGGATCGAGTCCTGCATCGGGCTCCTTGGGAGGGGCCTGCTTCTCCCTCTGCCTGTGTCTCTGCCTCTCTGTGTGTCTCTCATGAATAAATAAATGAATCTTTAAAAAAAAAAAAAAAGCAGGGAGAACAGAAATCCAAGATTTCACGTGCAGGCGAAAGCCGGGATGTGCGCATACCCAGGGTGGGGGGGCTGTGGGCAGCGGGGGTTCTCGGGGGAACGGGCGTCCGCGCGTCTCTAAGCACAGGCGGGAGGCCCTGCTCAGGTCCGCGCGGAGCTGAAGTCCGCGAGAGAGGTTTCCAGCAGGTGCCCGGCCGCTCGCCGGACAGTGCTCCCAACCTGGCCGTGGCCGCTGGCGAGCTGCAGGCGGAGGCCGGAGGGGGGGAGGGCGGGGGTGGGGGCACGGGCTGTTTCTCAGATGCCCGCCGCCCGCGCAGCGGCTCTAAGGTGCGTCCAGCGCTCCGGGCTCTTCACTGTTGTCATTAGTTCTTGCAAATGGAACGGATGCACCGTGGCCTGTCGCGCTGTGGCCTGGGTTTGCACATCCTGCCCGATGCCCGGAGCGTCTCCCCGCGCCGCTGGGTCCTGTGTGTCCCGCGTGTCCCCGCTGCCCTCTGTCCCCATGGGCCTCTCCGGCTGACCTGCAGTGGCATGTGATCGCCTCTCCTGTGCCGTCACGTGGCTGCCACGGGCCTCCTCTTCTTCCTTCATCGTCATGAATGAAATGCTTGACTTCCTGTGGGTCTGCCCATCTTCCCTTCCGGGGGCGGGTGCCTCTTGGCAGTCCTTCCTCGGCCTGGGGCACTAGGGTGCTGCCCCGCGTGTCCTTGAGGCTGCGAGTCGGCTCCCCCGTGGAGGCCTCCCGTGGCTCTGGAGCTCACTGTGCGCTGAGAGGGACGGAGCCCGGGACACCTTGGTCCCCAGGGGCAGTGCCAGGTGTCGCATGGCAGGTCCTCAGTGCGTGCCCAGGCGCTCTCCGTTGGGTTCCCTGGCCCTCTGCTCGCCCTACAGCCCCTGCTCCCTGCTCATCCTCCTTGCGGGGTCGTGGGAGCCCCTGGCGGTTCCTGCTCTTTGCTTCCCCCTGTCGTGTTACCGTGGGCTTCCAGTGGCTCTTGAAAAACTGTCAGGATTTTGGCTGAAATGGCACTGACTGTAGACCAGCTGGGGGACTCCACCCTCCCCATCCCGTCTTCCCGCTGTGAACACGGCCCGTGTCTGCAGCAGTGCAGGTGGTCGGCGGCGGCCCGTGAGGCTGTCTCACAGTCCGCGGTTAAAGTCCCTCCCACGGGCACAGGTTAGGTCTGTTGCTCTCGTAGGTGGCGTTTTTAAATTTTATTTTTTTATTAAACATCTCTTCTAACTCCTTGTTGGCGTTGAGCACAAATGCATTTGATTTTGGGTGTTGCCGTGATACCCGGTCACCTTAGCAATCTCCGTTTCCTGTTGTTTATTTGTAGATGTTTAGGATTTTCTTCTCTCTCTTTTTAAAGATTTACTTATTAATTTAAGAGAGAAAGAGAGTGTGAGCAGGGGGAGGGGCCGAGGGAGAGAAAGTCTCCAGCAGATGCGTGCTGAGCTCGGAGCCCGATGCAGGGCTCGATCCCACAACCTGAGATCCTGACCTGAGCCAAAACCAAGATTCAGATGCCCAACTGACTGAGCCACCAGGTGCCCCCACTCTTTCTTTTTCCTTTTAGAGTTTTCTGTGCAGCCATCCCTATCATGCGGGAAAGGGATGGCTTTGTTTGTTCCTTATGACTTCTTGTTTCACGGCCGGGCCGGGGCCTTCAGGATGGCGTTAAATGGAAGTGCGACAGGGTGTCCTGGTTTTGTTCCTGATTTTAGGGAAACACTGCTATTTCCCCTTCCAGTGTTGGTATAACAGCTAAGCAGTTCCAAATCTTGGTTCCTTTTTTTTTTTTTTTTTTTTTAAGAGAGGAAGAAAATCCTCAAACGGGCTCCCCCTGAGTGCAGAGCCTGACATGGGGCTCCATCCATGACCTGAGATCATGGCCTGAGCCAAATCCAAGAGTTGGACGCTTAACTGAGCCACCCAAGTGTCCCCCGCCCCAAATGTTAGTTCTGAGTCCTCCTCCTGTTACTGTCCTTGGGATCAGAGGAGGCAGGACCTCTGGAAAATAGAGATGCAAGGTTCCTGTGCACCGGCCACCAGGGGGGCGTGAACCTGAAGCCCCAGGCAGGTGCTGGGCCACCCGCCAGGGGCAGGGTTGGAGCACAGGAGCGCCGTGGTGGGTGTGAAGGGGCGCCCGCGGGGGAGACTGAGTGGCAGGACCTGCCCCTGAGGCCGTTCACTCCTGGGTGCCCGTCAGGACCCACGTGCTGCGGGTCCAGCAGCTCTGTCCTAAGGCACAAGCCCTGGGATTGCTTTCAGTGTCTTCAAGGAAAATGAAGAGGGGACCCCGGCATATTCATGCGGTGAAGAGAATGAAGCCGTCCCATGTGCAGGCACGCGTGTGTGACTTACAACGTGTCGAGCAAAGGGAGGGAGGCCTGAGGGGTGTGTCTGCTGGTGGAAGCGGCCTACACGGCGCGGCCATGGGAGGGGGCTTCCCGCAGGGCAGGGGGCGTGCAGGGCTCCCAGGGGGCACTGCGGCAGCATCTTCCTCGAGCCCCATGTCGGTTGCACGGGGGTGTGTGGTGTGTAAAAGCTTGAGCTGCACACTTGTGATGTGTGCACTGTTCCGTGCGTGTATCATATGGAAATTGAAAGTTTTGAAGAAGAGTCAAAAAGAAAATTCTAGAGACAGGCGGCAGGCAAAGGAATGCAGCAGATACATCATCAGTGAACCGAGTAGCCTGAGCAGGGTGCCAAGCGCCTGTCCCCCTGGGACCCTGGCCCCGGAGGGGAGGGACCCGCCTGCAGACCGTCCAGGGGCTCGTGCGGTGTGCGGCCCAGAGACCCTTGTCTGTCCAACAGAGGAAAGCAGCCACCTCTAGGCCCGGGGTCTCAGGAGAGAAAATGGGGGCCGCAGACTCGTCTGGACACATGGTGCTTCCAGGGCCCATCGAGACAGCGCCACCGCGAGGGGGCCGGCAGCTGAGCCACGTGCCCGCGGTGCTGGCAGGAAGGTGGCACTCGGCTGTGACGGTGTTGAGGGCCACCGGCCCGTGCGACTGATGTGAGAGGGAGCAGGGCCCGGGGATGCCGAGGTGCTGCTGGCCCCAGCGAGGAGAGACACGGGCTGGACGTCCCACATCCCCGAGTGGGGCACACGCTGCCCTGGAGCCTCGGGGAGGGAGGGGGCTCCCCACAGTCACACGACCAGGGTGACCAGGGCGTTGCTGCACTCCTGGGGCACACGCTCCAGGGACCCTTTGCCGGTGTGAGGTGACCTGGGCGGCGTCAGGCACGGGGATACCGTGGGGCCCGTCTCTGGGGGACTGGCTGGCTAAGCCCGGAGAGGCCACGGGCCTGCACACTGTGCACCCCGGGAAGGAGGCAGCCTTCCTACCCCCTAGGGAGGGCTCCCCGGGTTCAGAGCGACGTCCACGGGTCGGGGGAGGGGGTGAGAACGCCTCTGAAGCTCTTGCGTTGGATGCTGCTGACACATAGGGAGGGGCTCGAGGTAACGGCCCCCTGCGTAGGGCTGGGGTGCCGTGCGGGGGGCACCGACATTGAGGTGCCTCTGCAGACGACGTCTCCCATTCCAGTGACGTTACAGAAACAGAGAAGGCTTATTTTTCTGTAGATGGGCCCTTTCTGGTTAAGAGCGTTGTCTTGTTTCTAAGCATATCTGCTGAAGATGTTTCACGAGGGCCGTTTCTGCACGTATTGGGCGGATCACAGACGTCTCTGTTTCTCCGTTGGCTCCGTGAAGTACGTGCGTACTTTGCCGCCCGGAAGTACCCCAGTGGCCGCGGTGCATTATCTGTGCTCCGTGACTGTGGCTGGCGTGTAGCGTGTTGGGATTGTCTGCCCCCGTGTTCCAAAGTGGGTTTGGTTTGTGATCGTCCTCGATCACGTCCCGTCCTCGCCTGGTCTGGTGTCTGGGTTACGCCAGCCTCCTGACGTGAGTCGGATGGCGTTGCCGCGTGGGAGAGCTCGGGACCGAGACCCCGTGCGTCCTGGCCTCTGTGTGCCCGTGATTCCATCCTGGCTGTGTCTGTAGGAGCAGCAGGTCCGTCAGGTTCTCCAGGGCCGTCTGCATGCGGTTCGGGGCGTTCTTCTGGGCACTCATCTGCGTGTGCCAGCTGTTGCTGCGTAACAGGTGACACCGACACGCAGCATCTCCCCGTTGGCGTGGTCCAGGGGTTGCGGGCGCGGCGTTGCTGGGTCCTCAGGCCCGGGGCTCTCCTGGGCCACCAACATGGTGCCACCCGCGGCTGCCGTCTTACCGGGAGGGGTTGTCGTCAGGATTCGGGTCCTTGCCAGTGGTTGTCCTGAGGGCGTCCTCACGTGGCAGCTCACACGGAGGAGCGCGTCAATGCAAGTCCGGGGTCAGGAGGCCTCACCCAGACGGGGCCCTCCGTGGCTCTTGTCCCTGCAAGGGGACCGTGGGGTCACCCTGGGGCTCTCCACTGCGTTGTTTGCTTCATAGCATCCTCTATTTCTGGGTGCAAAGGTCATAATACAGTCTTAGTTTTCAAATCTGTACTCTGACATCAACTTCCCTTTTTCATTCTGAAAATTGTTTTTGCTTTTCTGGTTCCTTGACTTATCTCAGCAGAGGTTTTTCTCTGTGACTTTGTTACTGTTCACGCAGAGCCGGCGTTCAGTCGGCTTCTCTGCCTTCCTCGCCGCCGTCCTGGCCGTGCTCCTTGGGTTTACCCCGGCGTTCTCTTTCTGGACTACTGAGTTGACTCGTTATTTTTTATACTTCTTTTTTTTTATTTTTTTAAATTTTTATTTATTTATGATAGTCACAGAGAGAGAAAGAGAGAGAGGCAGAGACACAGGCAGAGGGAGAAGCAGGCTCCATGCACCGGGAGCCCGATGTGGGATTCGATCCCGGGTCTCCAGGATCGCACCCTGGGCCAAAGGCAGGTGCCAAACCGCTGCGCCACCCAGGGATCCCTTTTTTTTCTTTTTAAAGATTTTATTTATTTATTCATGAAAGACACAGAGAAAGGCAGAGACCCAGGCAGAGGGAGAAGCGGGCTCCCTGCAGGGAGGCCGATGTGGGACTCGATCCCAGGACCCTGGGGTCACCCTCTGAGCCAAAGGCAGATGCTCAGCGGCCGAGCCCCCCAGGTGCCCCTTTCTTACTTTTTCTAAGCACAGCTCCTTAATTCTCCGACTATTTCTGTCAGCAGAGTCCCAGGCTCCCGTCCCGGCTCTGCGGGGCTGCGTGCTGTCCAGTGGGAACACCCTTCCACTGCCGTTCTGGTTCTCCTGGGACCCAGGAGTGAGGCCTTCTGACTTCCTAAACGTGTGGCGATTTTAGGGGACAGTTCTCTTACTGACTTCAGCTCACGCGCCTCTTGGGCAGAGGCAGCTTTCGAGACTCAGTCCTGTGACGTCGCGGTGCCCTGGCCGACGCGCTGGCCTTCCGTGCCCGCCTCACTCTGGCACCGCCGGGGGCTGCCTTCCTGCCCAGCCCGCTTCCTGGAGGCCGAGGTTGTGTCTTCGTAATTCCGGGGAGCTCAGGGCGTCGGTTTGTTGAGTGCTGCTTGACTCGATTGCGCCGTCCCCCAGCCTCTGAACCCTCGATCGTGCTTCTCCCGTTTCCGTCACTTTGTGCCGCATCCCGGGCGGATCCTTCAGGCCCCGGCCCGGCGTCTCCCGGCCTCCCCGGTCCGCTGTGTGGGCAGCTCATGAAACTTGTCATTGCGCTGGTTCCTCTGTTCGTTTCTAAAAGTTCCCTTTGACGAGGGGCCCGGTCGTCCCCGACTGGCTGGTCGAGCCTCCGACTCTTGGTTTCGGCTCAGGTCACGAGCTCGGGGTCGTGGGATCAAGCCCTGCGTAGGGCTCCGCGCTCAGTGGGGAGTCGGCTGCAGAGTCCCTCTCCCTCCACCCCTCACCCCCCCACCAGCTCGTGTGCCCGGGCGCACGCTCTCTGTCGTGCAAATAAATAAATCTCTTAAAAGAACAAAATCCTCTTCGGTTCCTTCCCAATCTGCTGCTCCTCTTGCTGAGTATTCTGTTCCTTGCATGGATTTCACTGTCCTCTGTGATCTCCAAACTCTTCCTACACAGCCCTGACAATATCAAAATAATAGTGACGGCAATCACAATAATACCAAAGTCTGCCTTTCTCCAGGGTTGGCTTCCACGCCTAGTCCCGCTCTCTCTTGCTCCCAGAACCCAGCCTCTCGTGTGCTGTGTAAATTTGGATCGTGGGCTTATGTCCAGGTGAGCTCTGTCTGCAGGTGCCCGGGGAGGTGCCTCCCCGAAGAGGCTGGCTTCTGCCGGGAGCCCTGGGGCGGGGCTGATACAGGACCGTGTTAGGTTAATTTTTCTTTTACTCGTAAGATTTATTTGTTAATAGAGAGTAGAGGGAGGAGGGCAGAGGGGGACGGACAACCCCAAGCCGACTCTCCGTGGAGCATGGGGCCCAGTGCACGGCGTGATCCCACAACCCCGAGACCGTGACCTGAACCAAAGCCAAGAGTGGGACGCTCGACCAGCCAAGCCCCCCGGGTGCCCCGGGTTGGTTTCCCAGATTCCAACGGCGGCTCATAAAGACGTCGCTGACTAAGGACAAGGTCTGCTGACGGTGGACGGGGAGGGACCGTCACGTCACAGGCTTAGGTCTGCCCGCACGACCAAGGTCACCTGGGAAGATGAACACGCCCCGGTGGGTCTGAGCCCAGAAGACCCTCTGTCCCCAGCACATCCCCGCCAAGTGCTGGGGCGCCTTGGGAGGTCCCCGGGGACCTCGGCTGCCCAACTTCCCACCCTCCATCCCACTGGGGCGTGTCTGCTGTTTTGGAATCCGCCAGGTCACCACGCGATCCGTGGGGTCCCGGGGACGGTTGGTAGCCGAGGAGCTGCTCTTCGCGCACTGCGTGGTGCCCGTGGGAACAGCAGGATCTTTCCACGACGCCACATCTTAGTGCGTTGTCCGTCACCGTGTCGCTTTCGGAGCTAGAAGCCACGTGCAGAGGGAGGACCGGCTTGTGGAAGGCGGTGGTCCTCAGGGTGTGTCGGAGGCGTCTTCACGCAGTGCCCCCCGCCCCCCGCTCCGGCCCCCGGCCCCCACCCGCACTTGGCCTCTCAGGCGGGAGGGCGGCTCGTCTCCCGTACGTCCTGCGGCGCCCGCACCCTTCCTCCGCCTCCCTCAGGCCCTGCCGGGGTCCCTGTCGTCCCTGTCCCTCCCCGCCACAGCCACTGTCCTGTGGAGCCTCTGCTTCCGACCCCCACCCCCTCCTTCAGGCAGGCCGCCCCCCACCGGCCCTGCGGTGACCCCCCCCCCCCAGTCGCCCACATCCTCTTCCCCCCACTACACCTGCTCTTTGGCTTCGCGCCAGGCCTCATACACCTTCGTCTGGAACACTCTTTCCCTCTTTGCCTGGGGAATTTGTATGCATCCTCCAGCCGTGAGAGGGAAGCCTCCTGCATCCCGAGTGTGAGTGACGACGTGCACACACGTGCATTTAACACGCCCCACACACCTTGCCTACGTTTTCGGGGCCTGCTTTCTTTGGCTCACGTTGTACTGCTGACCTTTGCCACTTGCCCTTGTCAATGGGTCCAGACGGCGAGGGTCAGCCCTGACCGCTGGGTACACAGCAGGCACATGCCTCAGGAAGAGGGGTGCATGCGTCAGGCACCGCGCGTGTGTCGGAGAAGCCACGTGACGTGTGGTGGTGGCGGGTCGTTGCCGGGATGCTCCGGGCCCAGAGCTCCTGGAAAGTCACTCGGATTCAGGGGAAGGGACAGCAGAGTAGGGGCCAGGGCTGAGCCCCACACAGGCTGGTGGCAGCCGGGCCGCATGGACTGTCCCTGTTCCTCCCCGCAGGTGCACAGGGGCCCCACAGCGGAGCATGTCGCCGTGTCCCGGCGCGTCTCGGGGACACAGCAGGGGCTGGTGTGTTGGCCGTCCCACCCGCCCGCCACAGAACGGGGTGCGTGTGTGTCATCCCAGGGCAGCGTCCGTGTCGATGCCAACCTCTGATTTTCCTTGCTGCTGAATCATTTCGTGGCTCAGCACATCCGAGGGCAGCGCCTCGTGCGCCTCCAAGCCTCGGGCCTGGGAGCGGCAGGGGCCGCCTGCTGCCCGCCTCCCCGTGTGGCAGCTGCACGGTGCTGGGGGCAGGCCGGCCCCGTCCCTTGGTCCTGTGTTGTTCTGACGCTGCCTGTCGGGGCCGCGTGGACGCCGAACGTCTGGTGCTGCGCGTGCCCGGGGCCCCTGGGCCCGTTTGCGGTGTGGACGGCGACCCGCGTGGCCCAGCGGGGATGTTGCGGTCTCGTCACAGTTTTCCCTACGGCCGTGTGCGGGTGTGGACGGGCCCCTGTACGCCTGTGGCCTTTTGAAAATGAACCTTGAGATTTGCAATCACACGGATGGTAGGACAGGTTTACTTAACGATACAGATTATTTTTCACTTACTCTTCGTCCCCGCTCAGACTGCGGCGGGGCAGGGCGGCAGGAGGCTGTCGGTAGACAGAGGCGCAGGCTCCGGCCACGCGGACACGGGGACATGGCTCTTCCTTGACACCGGGTGACGAGTGACCGCGGAGCGCTGCCCACGCACAGCTGCGAAGATTGGTTCCGAGGCCGGTGGTCCGACTGCAGAGGGTACCCTCCTGGCAGGGCGGGGGTGCGGGCGCAGGGACGGACACAGAGGAGGGCCGAAGGAGGGAGGCTCCGCATACGGTGCGTTTACTGGTCTGCTGAGGGCTCCGGGAGCGCAGCGGTGCCTGAGGTCACACAAGCGTGTGTCACAGCTCTGGAGCCAGAAGCCGAAACCACGATGTCTGAGGGCTGGTTTCCTCTGGGGGCGGGAGGGGTTGTGTCCAGGCCTCTGCCCTTGGTTTGCCGACGACCGCCTTCCCCGTCTTGCCATGTGCTGCCTTTCCCAGGTATGTGTCTCGGTGTCCTTTTTGTTTTTTTTTTTTTTTTTTTTAAATAACGCCTGTCCTTAGGTTAGGGCCTACCCTGGTGACCTCATCTTAACACGCTGTGACTGCTCCGACCCTGCTTCCAGCTGAGGTCTCCTTCTGAGGCCCCGGGGGTGAGGGTGTCCTGTGTGACTCCGGGCGGGGAGGACGCAATTCCACCCGTAATGGTGAGCTGGCTTTATTTGCCAGCGGCTCTCATAAACCCCTGATTACTGATGGGATTGCGGTGGATTAGAAGGCAGCGAGGCGGCCGCGTGCAGTGGGTGTGTTCTTGCCAAGACCTGCTGTGCCAGGCACATGTTGGTGGTGGCGGGCTGTGGGTGGCCCAGCCTCGGAGTTCATGTGGGAGCATGATCTGGAAAAGCAGGCTTCCTTGTCCCTGAGCGGCGGGGTCAGTGCTGGTGGGTGGTGCCGGTGGTGGCCCTGGACCCTCCCGGGTCGGACGGGCTGCACCCTGAGCCCAGCAGTCTGCATGGGATCCCGCCTCTGTTCACCTCCTCTCGTCCCACCTCCAGCTGAGGTTGCCACAGAGAAGCTGCGTGCGTGACCACGAATCCCGGCATCACGGGGGACGTGGGCCCTGAGAAGTGGCGGGATGGCAGCCCGGCAACGCCCCGTTCTGCAGGGGTACGGGTGGTGGCCGGCGGCCGACGACAAGACCATTTTTAGGAAAAGAAGAAACTTGAAAAGGGAGCGATGATAATTACTCATCACTTATTCTTTGTCATTTATTATGCATTTATTTCAGAAAGAGATTGGTTTCCTCTTCTCCTTCCAAATTTTGTAGAAGGAAAAGAAAATTGGAAGTATTCAATAATTTTTATCTAATTTCTATTTTTTAACCTGTGATTATATTGTATCTCTAAGAATAAGTTGGCTTTTTTTTAAAAAATTAGGAAATACTTTAGGAAAAGAAAACACGTAAAATATTGACCCCCGCCCCCCCGCAGCTCCCGTCCGGTGGAGGAATTAATCATCATAGACACATTTGAAGTAAAAGAACGAGTGAAACTAAAAGCTTCTAAAATCCATGTAAATGGAAAAGAGAAGTGGGAGGAAAACGGTCCTGAGAGTGTGTCCTATCTGAGCTGGTGCTGCCCGAAGGCCGTGTGTCACGGGGACCACGTCTCATGGGGTCATGTCTCATGGGGGCCTTGCTTGAGGCGTGCCCACTCCGAATTCAGATCTGATTTCACTGTGAAAGGTGAGACTGACTCAACGCCTCCACTGGAAGGCTTAGTACAAAAAGAAAAAAAAAAAAAAGCAAAATGTCTCATTAATGTTCTTTTATATGGATTAGAAGTTGAAATAATATCTTGGATTTATTGGGTTCAATAAAATATTACTACATTATTTTTGCCTGTTTCTTGCGTTTTTAAATGTGGCTGCAGAGAATATAAAATTGAAGATGTGGCTTGCATCTGAGACCCACGTCACGTTCCCGCTAGAATGTGCTCGTCATGATTCCTAGCAGCTTCCCCGGGGAGGGGTGGTGGTGGTGTGGGACCCTGGGCACGCCCCTCGTCTCCGGAACCTGCAGCCCCAGGAGTGGGTGAGGTTGGCCTAGTGTGTCTCCACCCGCTGGACCCCGTGCCTCCTCAGGGGAAGTGCAGCTGGTACACATTAAATGCTTAGAACAGGATCTGGCAGATACCAACCACCAAGTATGTTTGATATTATTAATAATAAAACATTTTGCAGTAGCTCGTTTGCAGTATAGAAATGGATTTTTTAGCTTGTCCACGTCCAGAATTTGAAAAGGCTGTGTGTTCCAACGTGGGAGTGCTTGGGCCTGTCTATACGAGAAGACAGCGGACTGGCCCAGAAATACCGCCCTTGCTTGTGTCAGGTGCAGCCAAAAGAGGCAGGTGGGGTGGGAGCCGCATCCCTCCCGGGTGTTGCGTTGGGTCAGCAAGGCAGAGGGCATCTTCCTGGGCATATCTCGTAGGTGGCTGCCCTCCTGGAACGTTCTGTCTGTGTGGAAACCAAACGACACGGTGTTTGTGTCCAAGTGGAGTCAGGCTCTGACCCCAGAGCAGGTGTCTGGTGAAAGGTGCGTTACCAGACCCGCCATCTAAACCCCAACCGCACCTCCCACCCCTGTGACCACGGATACCCCTCGTTTCTGCAGCGGCCCCTGGGGAGTGAGCGGTAACGACCTGGAGGTCCACGGGGCCAGAGGGCCGTCGGGTTTCTCTGGCCACAGGTGTGCGGTGGTCCGGGCCACCTTGGGGCTGTGCCCTGGCTGGGCTGTGGAAGCTGCCACCTAGCTCATCCTGCCACCTCTGGCCTTGGGGACGGCAGGCTGGCCACCAGGCTGCATCCCCTGCCCAGCCCTGGATACAGGCCCTCTCGTGTGGGCCTGCGTGCCTGTGCCACGGGAGCAAACACCAAGTGGCCGTGGGGCCAGCTAGGGGCCGACACTGCCCTTAGGGCTGTGCCCCCACGGAGGCCCTGAAGGTGTGAAGAGCACCCGGGGCCTCCTCTGTTTCGCACGTAGCTATTTCAGGGGAGAAGCACCGAGTCGCTCTGGATTGGGAGGCTGTGACCCAGAGGAGGCGAACTCTTCCTCCCTCCGGGCTGGTGACTCGGTGGCGGGGGGCGCTCAGAGCAGCACCGGGGCCTCCTGGCCTCACCTGGCTGACGGCCCCAGGACGGGAAGGCCGGCAGACCCCAAGCACCTGTGCCTTCCGTCTAAGCGAGCCTGGGCGGCCACGTGGCCGTGTGGGCAGCCTGGAGCGTGGGCGCCCCGCAGCGCGCACTGTGCCCGCGGTCTCTCGGTCCGTGCCTGCCACCCCTTCCCGTCACCTCTGAAATCCAGTTCACCACCCGGCTTGATTTGCTCTTGCGAAGCTTGGCAGTCGCCCTGCGACAGGTTTTGTCTGATGGAGGCTTGGGCTCGCAGCAGAGCCGGGGTCGCCCTGGCCTGGTACCCGGGCCCGGCCCCGGGGTGCGGGGGACCCCGCGGGGGGCACCGGGCCGGAGCAGAGGCCCTCAGCCGCCGAGCGCCCGCAGACTCACCAGCTTCCCGCTCTGTGGGGGTCTCGGCTCTCGCGGGCCGCTGTCTGACGTCACTGATTTGGAGGGAGACGTGTCCTGTTCCGCAGCCCCGACGCCCTGGTCACCCGCCACCGTGCGTGTGCGGAGGTGGCGGTCCCCGGGCACGGAGGCTCGGCGGCACTGGACTCCTGCTGCAGTTGTTTGGGTTTCTGTATTTTCTTAAGCGTTTTGTCAATTATTCTTCCAGGACTTGGTCCTTTCAGCTACATTCAAAGTTCATTGCCTCAAAGCTGTTCATAAACCCCTCTTGTCTTAAAATCCTGCAGCATTTGCTTATTTTTCCCAACGTTATTCGTGTGTGTGTGTGTGTGTGTGTGCGCGTGCCTCTTGTCTCTCTTGTCAAACTGTCAGTTTTATCAGTCCTTTCAAAGAGTCAACTTTCTGGCTTTCTGTACAGTTTTTATTTCATGAATTTCTGCTTTTCGAATTATTTCTTTTTTCTTTAATTTACGTTTTGTTTCTGTAACCTCTAGAGTCATGTTTTATGTCATTTGTCTTCAACCTCTTAAAATTTTCTGCCGTACGCTTAGGTATAACCTTCGACACTGAACTGTTTTAGCTACAGCCTTTATGTGTTGTGATGGGAAGTCCTTTTGTCACTATTCCATTCAGTGGATTTTTAAATGTAATTTTTTTTTCACCGTTAATAGCTGTTTTGGATTTCTAAACCTGGCAATTTCACCAAATATCTTTCTGTAGCCTTTAAAAATTATTAACTTTTTAGCTTCAGTGAATTGTGGTCCAGGAATATGCTCTGCTCTGGCTGATGCTTGTCTTTGTTGAGACTTGCTTTATGACCCAGCATGTGGTCCAATTTGGGAAATGTTCTAAATGTCCTTGAAAAGATGGTGTTCTGCACTCGGTGGGGACAGTGTTTTGTGTCAGCTCGTAAAGTTTTGGATCATGTTATTCAAACCTTCTCTATCAGGTTGGCAAGCTACAGCCCATGGGCCAAATCTGATTTGCCACCTGTTTCTATAAATAGAATTTTATGGGATTCCCAGCTACGCTCATTTGTTTCCATGTCGTTCGTGGCTGTTTTGCATGAGGACAGAGTTGAGTAAGTGTGGTAGAGAGCACTTGGCCTGTACAGCATTTACTGTCTGGCCCTTTCCAGAACACGTGTGCCAACTCCCACATCCTTACTAGTTCCTTAGATGTCCCTGCTCTATCAGTTACGCAAAGAGGTCCATCAGAATCTCCAGTCACCACTGCGGATTTGTCTTACTCTTGCATGGACATCCGCTTGCTTTGTGTATTTAGGGGCTGTGTTATTAGTGATAATGGTTTCTAAATGGTTGTATCCTCCTTGCGGATGGAGCGTCTGCCACTCTGACGTGCTCTTCCCTCCAGTGATGTTCTGGGCTCCACCTCCTCTTTGAAATTCGCATGCGGAACCAGCCACTGTGGGCTAGCCTGAGCCTGCACATCTCCTTCTCTCGTGTCTAACCTGTCTGCCTCTTTTTATCTTCAGAAGTAGTACATGATTAAAGTTTCTTTCTTTCTTTATTTTTTAAAAAAATATTTTATTTATTCATGATGGGGCAGGGGGGCAGAGACACAGGCAGAGGGAGAAGCAGACTCCATGCAGGGATCCCGATGTGGGACTCGACCCCCAGTCTCCAGGATCATGCCCTGGGCCGAAGGCAGGTGCTAAACCACTGAGCCATCCAGGGATCCCCTAAGGTCTCTTTAAATTGAAATTTGACAATTTTTTTTTTAAGTCTGACAATTTTTTTTTTAACTGGAACCTTTAACCAGTTTCCTTTAAATGTAATTACTGACGAACTGAGTTTAAATCTGTCACTTTGTGGGCAGCCCGGGTGGCTCAGCGGTTTAGCGCCCCCTTTGGCCGAGGGCCTGATCCTGGAGACCTGGGATCGAGTCCCACGTCGGGCTCCCTGCGTGGAGACTGCTGCTCCCTCTGCCTGTGTCTCTGCCTCTCTGTGTGTGTGTGTCTCTCATGAAGAAATAAAATCTTTTTTTTTAAATCTGTCACTTTGTATTTTGCTAACTGCTTTATCTGTGCCGTGTTTCCCCTTCCTTCTCCTTTCTTGCTTCTTGCTTTTTTTTTTTTTTTTTTTTGGTGAGCATGAATCCTTTCATTTTTATACCCTCTAGCAGTTTGGACGTTATAGACTCTTCCTTTTTTTATTTTTTTATTTTTTAAAATTTTATTTATTTATTTATTTATTTATTTAGACTCTTCCTTTGATGGTTTTCCCAGAAATTACAACATTCATAATTGTCAGTGATCTAAAATTAACAAGTTCTTTACTCTTGGGGATGGTGCAGGGACCCGGCACGCCCCAATGCCACTTTCCAACACATGTGTTGTTGTGTGTTTACTTTTCTTTTTTTTTTTTAAGATTTTATTTATTTATTCATGAGAGACACAAAGAGAGAGAGAGGGGCAGAGAGACAGGCAGAGGGAGAAGCAGGCTCCATGCAGGGAGCCCGACAAGGGACTCGATCTCGGGTCTCCAGGATCAGGCCCTGGGCCAAAGGCAGTACTAAACCGCTGAGCCACCCCGGCTGCCCTGTGTTTACTTTTTTTTAACCTCACCAGGCATTGTGCTGCATTACTTTTGGTTTCAGACTTGTAAACGTGTTTGCCACTCTTTTTGCTTTTCGTTCTGTTTTGGATCTCCGATTTTCCATGTGACAGTACTTCTGCTTGAAGCATGCGTGTGTTAGAGATTCCCTTAGATTCTGCTGGTTGCAAACCCTTCCCATTTCTGTTTGTCTGAAAGGGTATTTGGCTTTCCCTGCTCCTCCAGAGACGTCCTGCTGGTTGTGGGCTTCTCAGCTGGCAGGTAGGCTCTTCTAGCACCCGAGGACATATGCATGGGCCTTTGACATCCTTTGTATGCTAAGATACAATTGCCAGGCTCTCTCTTCTGTCAAGGTAATCGGTCTTTTCTGTGGCTGCTTTTAAGATCAAAATTAAAAATCTCTGTGCTTCAAAGGACACCATCAGGAAAGTGAAAAGACAACCCAAGCAATAGGAGAAAATATTTTCAAATCACATACCCGACAAGGGACTTGCATCCATCTCACGAGTCCGGGACTGGGCTCTTGGCCTTGTTGAACGCTGGAAGGGGTGAGGAGGAGGGGGGCCCTGCCCACACGCCTTCCCGTGTCCCTGCCCTGTGCGGGGCAGCACCCCACCCGTCTGCCCCATGTGCTGGAGCATCAGCCGCTGGTCTGGAGACTTCTCAGCCACCAGCTGGCCTCTTGAGATTCTGCTTCAGCCTCAGCTCAGTTTCAGGAAAGAAGGTGACTTCAGGTGGTGGGCCGCTCAGGACAGGATGCCAGCGATGACTTTGACCTCACTGAATAAACCGGGGAGAGACAATTAAGTGAGAAGAAGGGCCCTGAGTGTCTCAAGGTGTTATCAGCACATGGTGTATCTTCAGGCACCAGCTTGTCATTTTGCTCATTAGCTGCAGGCCTGCCCGTTCTAGGGCCACGTGGGCAGCCACCCAGCCCCAGCGTTCCCTCTAAAATAGCAAGTAGGCTTTTAATGAGATTCTTCCATTGAGAGTAAGTGATATGAGACTGGAAAGAAAAAGGTAAATGCTTTTGTTCTTTTCAAGAACCGGCTTTACATTAGCTGCATGGTAACCAGACCCATTCTGGCGAGAGGGGTCCTGCTTTAGATTCACAGCTCGGTGCTTCTCAGATGAGACCCTTCATTTAAGTCCATTAGAGATGTGCACTTGGGATTAGTGGAAAATTGAGTTAAAAATACCAGGTTCCACCCTCGACCTGTAGCCCCGTGGGGAGACATGGACCGGATTTCACAACCCACCTGACACAACAGGAAGGCAAAGTGTGTGGGGTCATAGGTTTCAGAGCCTACACAGCAGGGCACGGGACAGTCGTCCCTGTTCGGGGATCCCCTGGCATCCCCAACTATTGTCCATGGTGTCCACCTGAGCACCGGGAGAGGGAGCCCAGGACCAGGTAGAGACAATTGGGCACCAAGAGGCCCCACCAAGGCTAGAATTTGCAGGGAAAACAGCAGGGATGAGGTCACTGTGTAGAGAAAGGGCTCTAGAGAGCTGAGGAGGGGGTCTTCCCGGTGGTTGGCTGATGCCGATCTGTGCACACGTGTGCAGATCTCACCACGGCGAGGGGACAAAGCATTGGAGAGGGGTAAGTGCAACGGTTCTTGTGGTTTCCTCAGGGCTGGGGATGAAATTTGTGTTCTTACCAGACAGACAGATAGGAAGACCTCATGGTTCAAAGGGTGTGGGGTAGAGTCCTCAGAAAGTCATTGCCTTAGCCTCACCTTGGACTGGACGCAGCCTGCTCAGGACTCACCTGCCAAAGCTTACGGCAAGCCTTGAAGGCACCAAACTGATTTTAAGCAATTTAACTATGTCCCCAAGTAAAGCCCCAGCAGCCGGCCTGCAGTGAAACAACATCAAGTTCACAATGTCTGTGGCCAATCAGAAATCACGTGTCCTACAAGTAAGTGGGAAATCATCATCAGAAACAGATCTGGGTGCAGCCACATCCATCCAGACAGTGGAATTAGCAGGTGAGGTGTTAAAATGTCAATATGAATATGCTCCATGTGTTCGGTGACAGAGGAAACGTGAATAAGGAGAAGGCGGAAGGTATAGAGGAGACCTAGGAGGCTCCTCGATGGGGCTCCGACTGGGTCAGACTGTAGAGACAAGATTCGGATTTGTGAAGAAAAAGGCCTAGACTCTTAATACAGCGAAACCTGGAAAACAGTGGGATGGGGGAGGAACAGAGTATGGGTGGGACCATATCGGGGAATTACATATGGAATTGAATTCAGAGAAGAGATGTGTGTGTGGTGTGAAATATATGAAGAAAATAGTAGCTAGAATTTTCCCGAATCCGATGAAAGCTCATTCCTGAGAAGCTCAACAAACCCCAAGCGGAAGAAATGGGAAGAAAACCACACCAGCCATAATCAACTGTCTGGAGATTTTAAAAGCAGAAAAATCTCAGAAGCAGCCAGGGGCAAAAAACCTACTATGCACAGAGGAAGAGAGATGAGATCAGAGCGCACTTCCCGCGATCCGGGTGCTGGAGGAGCATCTTCGAAATGCCGAGGCGAGGCGAGGAAGTCTTCAAGCTACACTTCTCTGACAACAGAATATCCATCCAAAGGGAAGGCAAAGTAAACACTTTCCAGAGCTCATAAGCTGAAAGAATGTATCCCCTCTGGGAGCTGTGAAGGAGCCCCTTCAGGAAGGAGCCAGAAATTTGGATCTGAAGGAATGGGGAGCAGCTGAAGTGCAGGCAAAGAGAGAAGACATTTGTCCCCTCGCCTTAGAAGAGCCCTGTAACAGGTGATTTCCTATTTAAAGTGGAGATAATAATGACATCTTGTAAAGTTGGGCATGCAAGTGCAAGTAAAAGGTCTGCAACAACGTAGCACAGAAGCCCAAGAGGAACAAAATGGAAACTGTTGGAAAGTTCTTAAAATGCACAATGGAGTGTTAAAATATTTCTGGAAGGTAGACAGTGAAGTGTGTTGTAAACCCTAGGGGCAGCCATGAGAAAACAACAGGGAGGTCTAGCTCGCAAGCCACGGCGAGCTATAAAACAGAGTCACTAAAAAAATAGACTATATAAAATAGAGTCACTAAAAAGAAAAAAAAAAAGAAAAAGAAAAGAAAAAGAAAAAAAAATCAGGAGTCCAGAAGAAGAGAGAAAAAAGAAAAGATGAAGTAACGGAATTCAGAGAGGACAAATAGAAAGATGATGCCTTGAAACCAGGCCGTATCGACAATGCCATCAAAGGTAGATGGCCCAGAAATCCCAAATAAGAGACATTTTGTCAGAGGTTGTCAGATCCGATCAAAAAGCTTAGATAAAAATGCTATCTGCATTTAAAGGAAGAGGTTGGAAAAAATGTACTGCGCAAATATAAATCGAAAGGTGGCCAAGTCCAGTAAGTTAGATTTCGGGACCAGAAGTGTTTCCAGGAATAAGAATGGCATGTTGCAGTGGTGACAAGGTCCGCGCGTCAAGAAAATGTAACACGTTGACTGTGTACGCACCTAATAACAGAGCCTCAAAATACAAGCAGCACAGAATGATAGACTTGAAAGGACACCTACAGATCCAGGTAGTCGGAGTCTTCACCACTCCTGTCTCAGTAACGGATGGGACGAGGAGACCTCGCACAGTGAAGATGGAGAAGGCTTGAACCGTGCCGCCGACCCGCTCTAGCTGCTCGGTGTGTATATGTAGACGAGCGCCTGACCCGGCGGCCGCAGCAGGACCTGCGCTCTGCTCGGGTGCACGCAGAACCATCACCAAGACGGACCACGTGCTGGCCCATAACACAAGTCTCAGCAAATGGAAGAGGACTCTGACCAACAGAGAATTAACTAGAAATCAGGAATTGAAAGATATCTGGGAATATCCTCAAATACGTAGAAACAAAATAAGCGCATTTCTTAATAGCCCCTGGCTCAAAGAGGAAAATGACGAGGGAAACTAGACACCATTTCGAACTTAGTGAAAGTCGACACATAATGTGTCAGGATTGGTGGAATCCAGGTAAAACGGTGCTTAGAGACTCACTGCATTAAATGATTCTATCAGAACATAAAACAGTTCTCAAATCAACGACGTAAGCTTGAGCCTTAAGAAAAAGCAAACAGAGGAAAGAAATCACAAAGAGTAGAAATCGATGAAATAGAAAACAAACAACAGAAAAAAAAAAAAAACAACCCAAAAAGTTGATTCTTTGAAACTCCCAGATAGACCGATCAGAAAAGAGAGAAAGAGGAGAAAACCACCAAAATCAGAAACGAGAGATAAGAAATCACTACATCTCCCATAGGTGTCACAATGGTGGCTAGAGAATATTCCAAAAAACTTTGTGCCAGGAAATTTTAGGACATGGATGAAACGGGCAAATTCGTGGAAAGATCGAGTCAAAATAGGTAACCCAAGTAACCCTGTATCTATTGAAAATTTGAATTTATGTATAAAAGCATTTCAACATCTTGGTCTGGATGACTTCACTGATGATGCTGTCAGACATTTAAGGATGAAATAATACACATTCTTTTTAAAAAATTTATATAAATTTATTTTTTATTGGTGTTCAATTTGCCAACATGTAGAATAACTCCCAGTGCTCATCCCGTCAAGTGCCCACCTCAGTGCCCGTCACCCAGTGACCCCACCCTCCGCCCACCTCCCCTTTCATCACCCGTAGTTCGTTTCCCAGAGTTAGGAGTCTCTCATGTTCTGTCTCCCTTTCTGATATTTCCCACTCATTTTCCTCCTTTCTCCTTTATTCCCTTTCACTATTTTTTATATTCAATAATACGCATTCTGTGCGAGGTCGTCTAGTAGTTGGAAGAGGATGAGTACTTCTCAGCCCACTTCATGAGGCCCTGATACAAAAGCAGGCAAAGACTGTGGCCCAATGTCCCTCACAAGCAAAATCCTTCATGAATTAGAAAATGTCAACAGGTCAAATCCAAAACATGTAAAAAGGACACAGCATAATAACCAAGGGCAGGGTTGGGGGTGGGGTTTACCCCAGGAATGCAGGGTTGGTTTAACATTTGAAATCAGTCACTGCAATTCACTATATTAACAGACAAAAAAGACAAATATAACTATTCTCATGGTGCACAGAAAAAAATTTGACAAAATTTAATACCATTTATGCTAACAATCCTCCAAGTGGGGATCCCTGGGTGGCTCAGCGGTTTGGCGCCACCTTTGGCCTGGGGTGTGATCCTGGAGTCCAGGATCGAGTCCCACATAAGGCTCCCTGTATGGAGCCTGCTTCTCCCTCTCCATCTTCCTGTGTCTGTCTCTGTCTCTCTCTATCTCTCATGAATAAATAAATAAAATCTTAAAAAAAAATCCACAAGCTCTCAGCAGTCTGGAAGGGGGCATCCAAGACTGGTAAAGGGCGCATGTGAAAACCTACAGCCAGCGCCATCCGTCATGGTGGGAGACCAAGGGTTTTCCCTGTCATGCTGGGAGCCAGGCAAGGGTGTCTCTCTCCCCACTTCTGCTCAACGTTATGCTAGAAGAGTGCTGCAAGGAAAATCAAGGCTGCATGAGTGGAACAGAAGAAAAATTGTCTTTTTCACAGGTGGCATGATGGTTTATGCAGAAAATCTTAAGAAACCTACAAAAAGGCTACTAAAATAGGCGAGTTAAGGACAGCCCGGGTGGCTCAGCGGTTTAACGCCACCTTCAGCTCAGGGCCTGATCCTGGGGACCCGGGATCGAGCTCCATGTCAGGCTCCCTGCATGGGGCCTGCTTCTTCCTCTGCCTGTGGCTCTGCCTCTCTCTCTGTGTCTCTCATGAATAAATAAGATCTTTAAAAAAAAATAGAATAGGCGAGTTAAGTTACAGGATACGAGGTCAATCTCACAAAATCCATGTTCTTTCTTTACTAGCACTGAACAATTAAAATCTGTAATAAAACACTTATAAGAGCCTCAAAACATGTGAGATTCTTAATTTTTTAGCACATAAGCAAACAGTGTGCTAAAAAATTAAGGACTAAATGGGCCGAGCTATACTCTGTCATTGGCCACAAGACCAATGTTACTGAAATGTTGTCTCGACCAAAATTGAGCTATAGATTCAGTGCAATGACAACCAAAATCCTGGCAAGGGCTTTTGTAGAAACTACAAGCTTCTAGAATTTACATGGAAATCCAATGACCTCGGAGTGCCACGATGATTTTGAAGAGACAAACAAGAGACTACCTGGTTTGGGGGCTTCCTCCGTTGCTGTAGCGATGTGGACCTTGCGGAGCTGGCAAAAAGGCACACATGGAGGTCGGCGGGACGGAACGGGTTCCAGGGCAAACCCACGGATTCCCAATAAAAGTGCCACGGGGATCCGTTGGGGGACGGAGCCAGGACTGTCGGCCACCGAAGTGCAAAAACCATGAACCCCCGCCCTCCTTTGTCCCATGTTAACAAAATTAACGCAAAATGGATCACAGACCCTAGATGTGAAAGGCTCAACTGCGAGATCCACAGCAGCAGAAGCGGTGGAGTGTCGCTCAGCCTCAGAAACCGAGTCCGGAGCCACGCTGCGGCGCGGATGCACCTCGAGGACGTCCTGCCCGCCGGATAAGCCGGACACGGGAGGACAAATCCTGTGAGTCCACGAGGTGCCGGGAGCGGTCAGAGCCCCAGAGGCGGGGAGCGGGGAGCCCGTGTCTCCCGGGGACGGAGCCCCCACCTGGGGAGGTGGACGGCGCCCTGGTGGCCGTGGCTGCACGGCAGCGTGACTGCCCTCAACCCAGTGGCCTGGACACTCAGAACTGGTTAAGGTGCTACGTTTCCGTGTTTTACCGCAGTTTGAAGCAACCCAAACTAGAGAGCCCCGGTCCGCCAGTAGGGCTGGCAGGCTAGCGCTGTGGGGGGAGGGCTCTGCGCCGGGGGAGCCGGGTGCCCGCGGGTCCGTGGGGGCGGCTGCGAGTGGGGCCCAGTGTGTGCGGAGCCTCTGCCTCCAGAGAGGCCGCCCGCCGTCCACTGTCCCCGAGCCTGCGGGGGACAGGGAAGTTGCTCTGTTCTGTCCCGGGGTGTGACCTCTGGAACTCTCTGGGCTTGTTCATTTCCGAGCCGTGTGTCGCCTCCTTCTCCGGCGGTGGGGACGGAGGAGCAGCACTTGGAAGGGCCCTGGTCCTGCCTAAGTCAGTGGAATATTCGTTCCTTCTCAGCTTCTCTGCGATGCGCCCCCTTGGATGCAGAGCTTTAGCCGGCGTGTCACCCTGTCGCCCTGCGTGAGTACGGTGGTGTTTGCGCCTCTGCTTGTAGACCCGCAGGCGGGACGATTGTCCCGCCGGCTCTGCTGCTGTGCCTCAGAGAGTGGGGGACGGAGCTGCGGGCACACACTGAGCGTGTGCGTGTGCATGTGCGTACGCACGTGCGTGGTGACTTCTCTTCCCTGGAATCGCCGGCTCTTGTTGGCAGACGTGGGAGCCCAGGCACGAGCACACACTTGCCAGTCCGGCCTCGACGACGCTGGAGGACCACGTGGGGTGCAGCCAGGCCTTGCTGCATCGCCAATTAGTTTTCTTAAGGAGGTTTGTCCGAAATCCAGTGAGAACGTTCTGGTAAATGAGCCTTTCCCGTCTGTCCTTTCTTGGGAGGAGCTACAAAGGGGACCTTCCTTCCCGGGTCCCTTCCACGCCCCCGCTCGTCCTTGGTCTGCCACTGCGGGGTGATGGAGCCCAGGCTTCGCCTGCCCTGGGTCTTCTTTGGGGCCGGGCGTCCGCTGTCTTCGCGAGAACTTTCTGCAGAGACGAGGCCGGACGCCATGCGCTGGAAGCTGAACCTCCTGAGCGGTGCTCACAACGGGCTGATCACAGCTGTTGGTGCAAACACACGACTCCCAGGGTTTGCGCGGGGTCGGCGGAGCCCAGAGCCAACCCCGGACCCCCTCCTCCCGGAGCCGCGGCCTGGGTGGCGTCAGGGGCTGCGTGCGATACGCCAGCCACGGGCACCTCCTCAGCTGTCGAGCCACAGTGCCTTTGTTCACGGGCTCCTCGTGAGGTGTGTCACGGTGGGCGCTCGCTTGCTCAGCGGTGGCGGCGGCGGGACACACGCGCCGCTCCCTGGGCGCTCCCCGCCAGCTGCCGGTTCAGCAGAGGGCCGTTTGCTTCTTCCCTCGTCACCGACTTAATCCACTGCTCGTGGTCTCGGCTGTGGAACCGTCGCGAGCTCCTGTCTGCGGAGGGAAGCCAGGCCATACTATCGCCTGGGGTCGGACGCCCAGCGGGTGCCTCTCCCGCGGGTGTGGCCCAGCCACGGGGCGCTACACTCGGCCCGAGACTATCTCCCTTCTGACCCCCGCGAGCAGCCCGCGCACGGCGCCCCGCACGGCGCCCCGCACCTTCTGCCCCGTGAAGCCCGTGTCCCTGACGATGCTCCGTCTCTGGGGGCGCATGGCCAAGGGTCACCCAGTGGCCATCGGCCAGACCCCTCCTGGAAAGATGGACCTTAGGGAGGTTGGAGACGGATGTCAGCTTGATCTCCTTCGTTTCTGGGGACGAGGACTCAAAGTAACGCTCCAGACCTGATTTACAGCCAAGCATTGGTAAGGTTTAAGTCCGTGCTCATAAGCCAGACGGCTTTTGGGGGTGTGAGTCTGTGCACACACATGCACATGCACACACACACTGTATCCCCTGTTTTTTTAAATTTCAGAGGTAGAGGTCAGGGACTCATCAGTTGCACACAACACCCAGTACTCATGACATCACGTGCCCTCCTTCTTGCCCATCCCCCAGGGACCCCGTCCCCCTACCCGCCCCTCCAGTGACCCTCAATTTATTTCCTGGAGGCAGCGTCTCTTCGGGTTTGCCTCCCTCTGTGTTTTTATCTCGTTCTATTTTCCTTTCCCTCCCCCTCCGTTCTTCTGTTTCTTAAGTTCCACACATAGGAAGGGGGTAGCAAAACCGAACAGGCTACGCAGACGATGGGCTACAGTGACCCGCTGCCCCCCCGCCAAAGCTAATAATCGTCACCGCTGAAATAAAGCCAAACATTCATTTATGACTTGACTGGCACCTCTCAAAGAAGACGTCCAAATACCTCATAAACCCGTGGACACAGGTGTGCAGCTGGGTGAGTCCACAGAGAACTGAAAATTGAAAGCCCCCAAGGTGGTGTCTGTTCAGCACCGGGGCTACGAGGCCGTGTCGCTGTGGGGTGCTCGTCCACCACAGAATGTGACACGCGCCCCATGGACCACAAAGGGCCTCAGCAATCGCTCCGACCTGCAGTGGCCCGTGTGTACTGTGCCCTTATCGGGGGAGGCGCCTTCCTCCCTAAGATCGTGGGGGGCGGGGGCGGTGGGGGGACAAGGCCAGGGCGCCCACGGCTCTGGGTGCAGTTCCCACTGCCGTGTGAGGACTTCTCTGTACCCTGAAGGTGGTATGATGGGGCCCAGCAAAGGGCTCAGACTTCGACCAGCCCAGTTGTGTCTAGAGAAGATAGATACCCTGCAGGGTAAGCTGTTTTCCTGAAAAAAATCTTATCGGTGTTCAGAGTAATCAGACTGTTGTTACCACTGTGGAGACAAAGGTTAGAACTTGGGGTGCCCGGGTGGCTCAGCGGTCGAGCGTCTGCCTTCGGCTCAGGGCGTGATCCTGGAGTCGCAGGATCCAGTCGTGCATCGGGCTCCCCTATATCTCTGCCTCTCTCTCTAGGTCTCTCATGAATAAATAAATAAAATCTTAAAAAAAAAAGTTAGAACTTAATAAGCAAGCAAGGTAGCTTTTTCCCTAACACCTAAATTTTAATGATAAAAGTAATGCATGCTTGTAAAAATTGAACCCAGAATCAAGTCTAATAAATAATCAAGATTTCATTCTGTAGTGCAAGCCCCGCTCTTCCTCCTGGCTTGTGGTTGATCCTTCCGGAACTTGAAAACATGCACATAAAAACCTACACAGAGTTTGCAAAAACACGCTTACGTGTCATAATGTATGTCTGCACCCGTGACTGTGACTCGGCCTGGAAGTCTTTTCCGACACAGAGCTCTCCGTGATTGAGAAGACCTTTCTCAAGCGTGTTCTGGAGCGCGCGTGTGTATACATCCGTGTGCACGCACCCACACGTTAGAGGAAATGTCTGCGTCCTGGTTCAGAGCTCAGTTGCCCCCTTATCAGTTGATGAGAACCAGACTGTGCCTTCAGGACTCGCAGTGTGCGCGCGTGGCTCCGAGGCCCCGCAGGACGGCGCCCTGGTGGTGTTGAGGGGCCGGCCGGGCATCAGGTGAGTGCAGTGGGGACAGCGTCTGTGGAGGGGGGACGATGGGCCCGGGGCTCTGCAGTGCCTACGCCTCCCCTGGCCCGCCGCCCAGTGTCCTGAGCGTGGACTCGCCCGCCGCCGCCACACATGGGCTCTCTCCACTTCTGTCCGTGGCCGGTGCTGTTTGTAAGTCCCCGAGATGACAGGGAGGCTGTAGGCGGACAGTGACCTGGGCCAGATTCCCCTTCCGCCGAGCCCCGTGTGCTTTCTGGAACATTCCATACTGCGCTCCCCCTGTGGGGACACAGCAGAGGTGCAGCGCTGGGGCGCGGTGTTCGTGTTCCTTCGGCAGGTGCAGACACGGGGCTGTGGGCACACCCTCTGCTGCGCGGCTCCTCACCCCGCGGTGACTAGAACTGAAAATCAAGGGCACGTCCGGCGTCGCCGTGTGTGGGAGCACCCGCAGGTGTGGCGTGCCTTTGCCTTTGCCCCCACGCTCTAGTTGAGGCGGGAGGACCGAGGGCGGGGAGGCACCCTCTCGGCCGGGCCCTGGCGTTGCCCAAGGGCCTCTGCTCCTTCACCTCCGTGGGGATCGGAGTTAGGAGGTGTGTCCCCCGACGACCGGGGCTGAGGCCGGGCAGCCGAGCTCACCTCTGCCGCCCCAGGTGCTGAAGAGGGGGGCCGGGGCCCCGCAGCGTGTCCCAGAAGGCCCGGCCAGTGCACGGACGGCTCGCGGGGTGGACGCCTTTCGGAGGTGTGTGGGCTGCCGAGCGGCCGCGGAGAGGGAGGACAGTGGCGCCGTGGGGCGGTGGTGTTGGTGCCACAGGGCATCAGACCGAACCCCGGGAACGGCCCCGAGGATTGTCGGGTCCCCTCGGCACCGGGTCTTTACCGGCCTCCACCCAGTGGCTGCGGTGAGTCGTCCGAGGAATAGGAGCCTCCAGGTGGGTGCCTCCAACAGCCGTGGGTGGTGCTGAGCTTCACCACCGGCTTTTCTGGAATCTAATGAAAGCATCACGTTGTTTTCTTCCTTTACCTCTTACCACCGATAGCTCGATTCACCGGTTTTCTGGGGTGAACGTTCCTGCGTCCTGGTATAAAGCAGATTTGGGCAGGAGGGTTCCTATCTGCTGTCGTAACGCCGTGGCAGGAATCCATATGCGGCGGTGAGTCTGTAGTGAGCATCCTGTCTACACTCGCGCACCTGGCCTGTTAGGCCACGGCCGCTCCTCTCGTTGCTGGCGTCGGCTCGGGCGCCCCTGCGTGTCTCTGCACTGAGTGAAGTTACCCCCCCGCCGGGAAGCAGGCAACGAGTATGTAGCATATTTGAAATCGACTCTTGCTTTGTTGAGTGTTTTTGTCAGGAAGCGACATTGAATTTTGTTAAGTTACCGGCCCAGCATTTTTGTTAAAGAGATTTTATTAATGGATTTCCTAATCTCAAACCACCCTTGCAGAGCGGAGCACAAAACCCGGTTGGTCATGATGTCTTATTGTCTTTTTCACATGCTATTAGATTTGGTTTGCTCTTTTTTTTTTTTTTTTTTTTTTTACACCAAGTTTTGGGATTCACCTTCATTGGCAAAGGGCAGAGGTTCTCAAACTTCTGTTGTCTTTACACTCTCAAAATTGTCGAGGGCTCCAGAGAGCTGTCCTGTGTGTCTGTGTGAGTCCTATCTATTGCAGGTCTCACCGGGGGGTGATTGCCCCCTCCCCACCAAGGGGACAGTTGGCAACGTCGGGCGTTTGGTCGGCACAGCCGGTGGCGCAGGGAGTCACTCCCGGCCACCAGTGGGCAGGCAGGGCCGCCGGCAGACAGCCTGCCTTGCGCAGCACGGCTCCGTAACAAGCAGTCTTCTGGCCCCAAATCTCAGCAGTATCTTGCTCAAGAAATCCTACCGCCCATACAGACCATTTGAGAAACTAACACTGAGAACACTTAAAAATATTTACTTAACAATCCCTTTAAAACAGAAGCAATAGGGTTACCTGGGTGGCTCAGTGCTTGAGCGTCTGCCTCCGGCTCAGGGCGTGACAGGGAGCCTGCTTCTCCCTCTGCCTGTGTCTCTGCCTCTCTCTCTGTGTCTCATAAATAAATACAATCTTAAAAAAAATATAAATAAAACAGAAGCAATAAACTGATGACATGTTAACACAAATAATCTTTTTTAAAAAAGAAAAGCTGGCAGCCTGGGTGGCTCAGCGGTTTAGCGTCGCCTTCGGCCCAAGGCGTGACCCCAGGGTCCTGGGATCGAGTTCCACATCGGGCTCCCTGCATGGAGTCTGCTTCTCCCTCTGCCTGTGTCTCTGCCTCTCTCTGTGTGTGTCTCTCATGAATAAATAAATAAAATCTTAAAAAAAAAAAAAAAAGAAAAGCTACATTTTCCACGACGGAACCCATGGGTGCGGAGAGCGGTGCACTTTTATACTTCTACGAGTCTCTTCAACGCCTGGCAACAGAGGAGGCAGCCGCAGTCACCTGCTTCTGAATTCCCCGTGTTGTTTGGTTGAGGTACATAAAGACGATTCGGGCTCATCAAGACACACGGGGAAACAGGGATTCCGTGTCCCCTGCTGGGAGCTCGGGGACCCCAGGCTCCTCGTGTCACACGTGGGAGCCTTCGACGTAGACAGGCTTCCTTCCGCTGGACTCTTCGTCGTGGGGACGTTTGGTGCCGTGCCGTCTCCCTAAGAGGCATGCGGACATCTCCTGTCTTCCTCTCTGTTCTGGAAAAACTTAAATAGGATGAAGATCATCTGTTCCTCCACGTTGGGTAGAATTTGCTGGCACAACCTCCAACCTCTGAGTTTGGCATCTTTCACTAGAGGTAGTGGACAGATATATTTTAATTCTATAAAAATAGGTCTGCTTTGGGGCGCGGGGGGGGCTCAGTCGGCTGAGCATCCAGCCCTTGGTCTCGGCTCAGGTCGTGATCTCAGGGTCATGGGATCGAGCCCCGGTTTTGGGCTCCACGCTCTGCTCTCAGTGGGGAGTCTGCTTGGGATCTCTCCCCCTCTCCCTCTGCCCCTCCTGCTTGTGCGCTCAGTCTCTCGCTCTGAAATAAATATTTAAATAAAATAGTTCTACTTAAATTTTCTATCTTTTTTGTGGTCGCTTTCTTTGTGTATTTTTCCATCTAGAAAATATCCATTTTATCTAGGCTATCAAATTTATTTGCACAGACAAGTGCAATTATTTCCATGATTTAAAAAAAATGTTTTCTTTGGATGGTTATTCCCTGTTTTCTCATTTTGTGTATTCTCACTCTACTTTTTCTTGATTAGTGTTTATTGCTATGGGTGACTTAACTATTTCATTGATTTTTTTTTTCAAGGATAACTATTAATTAAATTTTTTAAACTCACTGTTTGCTTTTATTAATTCCTTCCTGGCTTCGTAAAACTCTTTTAGCTTTTTGAGTCGGAAGCTTGATTGTCTTATTTTCATGCTCTCGTTCCTAAAGACTTAGATATCTAACGTGATAGCTTTCCTTCCAAGTAGGGCTTCTGTTTCATCGTGCTTTTTAGAAATCGCGGTTTTGGTTTCTGCGTCCCCCCAAGAGGACCAGCTAAGAGGGGGATGCTTGCCTCTCAGCGGAAAGGCCCTGTTTTCTGATCTTGTTATTAGTTACTAGCAAATATCGTCTGTACTTCAGATATGATTCGGGATGTGTTGATTATTTCTCTGTTGCTGACTACGGGAATGTCCCCAGGGGCAGTTGAAAGAAGCTGTGGTCCTCGTTAGTGACCGGATCAGCTCCAGAGGCCTAGATCCACCTGCTTCTGTTCCTACCTCACCAATCTCCTGCCCCCTTGTTCTTTCTTGGATCAAAAGATAGGGCACGCAGGGGTTTGTTCTTCAGCGTCCCCTGTGACGTCTGCTTTACGGAAAGAGCTGTGGGTTATTGGTGCACAGAGACAAGACTGTAAGATCTTCTTTAGGAAGTTCAGTTCCTAGCATCATAAATATTCCTGTCTTGTCTCATCTCATTTCACCCGGTCTGACAGCCCACTGTCCCATCCTAGAGTTCTGAATCCTCCTTTTATATTTTGCATTTTCCCAGTACGCATGTATTGTTTCCAACCCTGCTAAACTGCCTAGGTTGAAGTCTTTCTCTTACCTGTAGCAGAGTTTGATTTTATTTTTGTAAGGCAGTGTGAGAATAGCCGCCTTTCTGCAGGTGATCTCTGCCCGTCTGCGTTGATCGATGAGTGGGCATGCACAAAACACACGTCTTTCTCTATGTGGTCCCTGTTTTTGGCCTTTCTGGTTTTTTTTTTTTTTTCCTGTTTGGTTTTGTTTTTGTTTCTGGGATTGGCTGTATCTCCATGTTCATGGACCAGGGTTGCGGGCGGGGGGTCCCTTAAACACCCCAGGATAGTTTCTGCTGATGCTCCCTGAGGAGCAGGCTCAGTCCACGTACGAGTGTGGTGACCAGTGCGCACAGGTCACTTCCCCTCCTGTTAGCTGCCAGCCCAGGGCAGGCAGGACCCCAGCTCCACGGGTCCCAGGGACCAGGCTTCCTCTGAGCTCCTCCTCAGCTTCTGTCCCGCTGACTGTGGCTTGCTGGTCTCAGGAGGGCTGCTTGCTCCTGGTCCTTTCATCTGCATTCCAGGCAGGAAGGAGAAGGCACATCTGGGCCATTTCCCTTTGGAAGAGCTCTCCCCAGGCTCCCCCTAGTGGCTTCTGTGCCCCAGGCCAGACACGGCCACCGCGGGCATGAGGCTGGGACCTTCCCTCCCTGGCTGGCAGGAGCCTGCCTGACTGAACATCTGTCCCGCTGGGACAGAAGCAAGGGGCAGTGGACCCTGGGAGGACAGCGTTGCAGAGTAGCCAGTGTTCCAGAACCCAGGACCTGAGTTCAGGGGAGGGGGCGTCTTGCCCCCTGTGCTCTTGTCCCCTTGTCACCGTGCTGCACGCATCGGTGCCGCTGGCCCCATTGGCTGGCATTGCTGTTTCCCGTGTGGGAGGGCGGTCAGGTCCCTGCCTCTGGTCTCTGTGGAAATAAAAAGGAGAAGGGTCATGGCTCCCGTCAAGCAGGAGCTGTTCCCCATTTGCTCAGTGGCCCCAGTTGGAGCCGGTCCAGCCGGACGTGGGCAGCGGCGCCCCAGGCTGCACTGCTGGCCGTCCCCGCCTTCCTGGTTGCACGGGGTGCAGGTCACGGGTGAAGAGGACACCTTGCAGACCCCGCCTCCCCGTGGCACCGGGAGGAGCAGAGGGCAGGATAAAAGCCAGCACTGTGCACCCAGGCTGCTTTCGAGGGACTGCCCAGCTCCCCTGACCCGGGAGCCCTCAGGTAAGGGCGGGCGCGCTGCTCTCCAGCAGGAAATTAGGGCTCCCCCCTCCCTTCCCCCGCCCGCCGTGTGCGGGTCTGCACCCTCTGCGGGGTCCCGGAGAGCAGGGCCGGGCCGGGTTCCTAACTCACCAGCTCGGCCTGCAGGAGCGCTTAGGCCCTGCTGGGTGTGCCAGGTGCGCGGGGCTCGTCCCACCTAACCCTGAGCCTGCCCTGGGGTTGTGTCCCGTGCTGGACTCTGCACCCCGGCACCTGTCAGGCCACGCGGCAAAGTGCCTTCTGAGCCCGTCCCGCCTCCCTGGTCAGGGTGGCCAGAGGCCATCTGCCACAAGTGTCACTTGAGTAACCACCGGGAGTTAGTGCAGCGGCCTCAGGGCCCCGCAGGACGGGCGGCCGCAGCGGCTCCCCCGCGCCCGTTTGACGCCTGTTGAGAGGACGGGTTTCGGCTGCGGCGGCCTAAGTCAACAGGCGTTAAACTAAGCTGTCCCTTCCCTCCCCCTCGGGGGCCGCGGCTGCTCACGCCAGGGTCAGGGCGGGCTCCCCTCCCCGTCCCTCCGTCCCTCCCGCGCCGCCCGCCCGGAGCGCGCTGCCTCGGCTCCGTCTCCAGCGGTTGTGAAACCTGGAGAATTCCTGCCCCGCAGCGACGGAGACGGGGCGGCCGAGCTGTCGCTTCTGCTTTCCTGGGCCGAGCGAGCGGTTGGTCTAACCGGCAGGTTTACACACGCGCGGCTGGAGCCCGGGGCGGGCAGGGCCACATGTGCCTGAGCAGGGCTCTCAGGGAGCGCGCGAGCACGGGGACACACGTGGGGACACACGCGGAGCACGGAGTCCTCGGGTTGGGGGCGGTGCTGCCGAAGCAGCACCCAGACGTTAGAGAGAGAGGACGTGTTGTCCGTGGTCTTCCTGGGGCTTGGTCTGTGTGGGCTGGAGCGGGACCCGGAGCCCGGCCCACTGTCCCGTGTGACACGGGGGCCTGGACGGCCCGGCCACGGGTGCGGAGGCTTTGGCGCAGGCCCCACGCGGGCACGGGCGGCAGGAGGTACAAGCACTTGCTCCTGAATTATGCTGCCCCCCCCCTTACTACACTGATCCGGGCGTTTCACAACTGGACGACGGCCGTTGGCGCCAGCACGGGCAGCAGGAAGGGGTGCAGCGCGCCACCCGCTGTGGGCCTCCCCCCTCGGTCATTGGGAAACCGGAGGTGGGGGCAGGAGAGCAGGGCCTGGGGGTGCTGGGTGCCCCGGCCCCCGGAGCTGTTGGCTGCTGGAGGTGCAGCGTCCCTTCCCTCTCGTGATTTGATCACTGGCTCCTCGTGTTTACAGACGTTCCCAGAGGACTCTGCCAGATGTCAGCGGGAACGACCGCTTCTCCTTCCCTGCTTTGCACGGACGTTTCCAGGGCTCCGTGTTAGTGAAACCGCGACGTGACACAAGCAGCTGTGCAAAGTGACCTAAGTGCAAACAGCGGGTTTTCCCCAAACTTGTTGCCGTGGGGGGGCAGCCAGCCGGGGTGAGCCTAGCTGCTGGGGTCTCTGCCACAGAAAGTGCTAGGGCCTGTTGGGGGACATCTGGGCAGTGGAGCACCTCCCCCCCCCACAAGACCAGGAGACCCGAGAGCTCTCCCCAAGGCAGACACCCCCACGGCCCAGGAACGACCAAAGTGCACGGCCTAGGGGTGCGGAGGCCGGGGCTGTGGACGGCTGCCTCGGGGTCCCGCCGGCAGGGAGGGCACAGGGTCCCAGGTGGACAGGGACGTGACAGCCGGCTCAAAACAGCACGTGCGCATTTCCCACACTTGCGGAGGCCGGGAGGCCCGGACCAGCATGCCGCGGGCTTGGCGTCGGGGAGGCCCCTTCCGGCCTCACAGCTGACGGCCTCTCTGGGTCCTCGCAGCGGGGACAGGGGGACAGTGGGGACGGCAGGGACACTCCCAGGGTCTCTTGCCTAAGGGCACTGACCCCAGCCCGGGGAGTCCCCTCCACAGGCCCCGCCTCCTGCCGTCCCTTGGGGATCAGGTGCCAGCCCGGGAGCTCGGCGGCACGGGAACCTTCAGCCCCTGGCAGAGGGCCCCGCGTGACGGAAACAAGTGGTGGCACCCCTGGGGGTCAGCTCTGTGGCAGCGTGTGGAGCCTGCAGCCATCAGAAGGGCCGTCGGCCCCGGGCGTGGGGTGGGGACGACGGCCGACCTCCCTTTCCCGGCTCTGCTTCTGCGTCGTTCCACGTTTTTACGGCAAGAATGTCCTACTCAAAGCTAATTTTCGCCGTCTCATTAGGGCTCGAGAGCTGAGTGTTTGTACTTTAAATGTCATGTTTGAGCTGAAGAACTGGGCGGGCGGGTGTGACATCCCGGCCTCCCGGCCCGAAGGGCGGGTCTGCGCAGATGTTCCCCATCTGCCCAGACCGGATTCGGGAAGCTAGCCAGACCCGGGAAGGCGGCTTTCAGCAGGGTCCCCGCAGGCAGCGTCTTATCAGCTGGAGCCGGTCTCCCCGGCTGGGGGCCCGTGACGTCAGCCGCCGGGGACACCCGCCTTTCCGTGGGAAGAGAGAACAGGCATTTCTGCTCCGTTGGGCGTCCCGGTTGCTTGGGACGCAGGCCCTGTTTATGGAGGCGATGGTTGTGCAGGTGGGTGCCCGGGTTAGAGTCCTGATTCTGCGGCTTCCTCGCTGCGTGACTTCGGGCAAGTTGCATGACCTCTCTGTGCCTCAGTTTCCTCATCTGTAAAGTGAATCTCGTGAGTGCTCGCCTCCTGGGGGTGCCGTGAGGGCTGGATGAGCAGAGACGCGGGCCATCGGGATGCCGGGGGATGGTGACAGCGCGCGCGCAGGGCGCTTACAGACGTCACCCCCTGGAAGACCGCGAACTCCAGCTCTGTGAGAGCATCTTGCTTGCGGTCCTAGAACTCAGGCGCCCACTCGGGGCTGTGGGGACAGGCGGGCCCCGCCTGCTGCCATGGGGGCCACGCGGCAGCCGTCCAGCTCGTGGGTGGCTTCCTCTGCGGGAGACAGGACGGCTCAGGGGCTGAGGCCTGGCAGGCTCACTTCTCTGGGAGGGGCGAGTGGAAGGGCGCCCGGGACATGCCCACGGGACTGTTGGTCCCACTGCCCGGCAGGACAGCCTTGGGCATGGCCCCGGTGGCCCAGAGCAGGCAGGGGAGGAAGGCGGGGGGCTTTTTGGGGAGACACGCCCCCCTGGCCCTGGGCTTGCTCCAGCCCCTGGCCGTCCTGCAGAGGTGGGAGGTGGGGGTCCAGCCCAGCTTGCCTTCCTCCCCGTGAGACCCCCCCACCAGGTATCTGCCACTAGGAACAGGTGTCCTCCACGCGACTGTTGTCACTGCCACCATCACCTAGTACAGCAGGGCTTTGTGCACCGGCCCCCGGGTCAGACCAAACCAGAGAGTGGGGGCACGGGTGGAGCGCCCCCCAGGCACCCCCTGGGGCAGGCACTTGCCAGGTCCTGTGAACCCGCAGGAGGAGCCTCACGCTCAAGCCTCATCCGGCTGTGCGCTGGCTTGGCCTCGGCTTTCGTGGAGACGTGCCCCAGCCCCGGGGGCCTCCCTGGAGTGACGTAGGCCCCTGCCTAGGAACGGGAGCCCGCAGGCCGTGCTGTCCGTGTGCCGAGCGCGTGGCCTGAAGCCGCAGCAGAACTCTTCGCAGTGATTCTTATGTTGAAACGAGCCGCCTGGGTGATGCTTGGCTGCCCGGCGCTTGGCGTTGCTGGCAGGTGCTTCGGGGCCGTGTGCGCGCCTCCTGCTCCGCATCGGCCACCCCTGGACGGCCCTGCCTAACTCAGGCTGCAGGTGGGACGCACAGCCTGCCAACCAGTCCCAAGGGTGGAGCCTTGAAAGAGTAAGAATGCATCCTCCTTACCCCAGTGCGTGGTTACCCGAGGCGGCCGAGGGCCGGAGAGCCAGGCCACGTGTCCGCGGGGGCGTGGCCGGTCATCCCAAGCCCACCTTGGACACGTGAGGCCCTCCCCAAGAGTGGCCGCGTACTCCCAGGACGCCTGCGGCTGTGACCCCCCCCGCATGGTCACCGGACCGGCCTGCGTCAGTGCCCCACGCGGTCACGACAAGCCGCACACACAGCCTCTGGCAGCGAGAGGTCCCGAAGACGCCTCAAAGCGCTTGAGATTTGGTCGCCGGCTTTCGTGTGCTCGCACCTCAGGCTGTTTACTCGTGTTTGGTTTGCATAGTAACCCGTGTTGTGCGCGCGTCCCGCTGTGGATTAGCAGGGCGGCGTGTCAGCCAGCCCCGAGCGCGGCCTCCCCGGAGCCTCCGCCACCGCCACCGCCTCCTTCACCCGGACTGACTCAGAGCAAACAGCCTTTCCACGAGTGGGGGGGATTCCTGTTACCTCCTCATCTGTTGGTGCGTTTAAAGCTGGGGGCGGGGGATTGGGTGGAAGACAGGCCCCCGCGGCCCCAGGTCCCCACGGAGCAGAGGGCGCCCCTCAGCCATGTCCTGCGGAGGTGCTGCGGGATGCTCCTCCCACGTCGGGGCCGCAGCCGCCCCCCCGCCCCCCGCTACTCCCTGGGACCACCGGAGCAGCTGGAGCAGCTGGAGCAGCTCCGTGTCCAAGGGGTCAGTGGGGAGGATGCCCTGGGCGCAGGAAGGAGGTGTGGGTCGTGCCCCTGTCGGCAGGAGGGGCCGGCGAGGCCTCCTGGGGGGTCATTGGGGCTTTTGGTGACTCCTCTCCCTGTGGCTTATCCTGCGATGTGTGGCTGGCACCGGGAGGGTCCGTCCCCAGCCCTCACGCCGAGCGAAATCTGGATAAACAGGCTGGTGAGATGGCGCCTTCCCAGGGGGCTGGCCTCGTCTCGTTAACCTAATAAATGCCGTGAGCCTCTGTGCGGAGACCTGCCGGGACACGTCTGTCTGTGAGTCTGGCAGCCAGAGGCTCGCCGCAGAGCAGGAGCTCCCAGGGCACCCCTCCTGGAACCCCCGTGCTTTGTGGCCCCTGCTCTGCAGGTGTCGGGCAGCGCGGGGCAGCACCTGGAGTCCACAGTGTCTCTGGGGGACCGTGGGGAACAATGACTGGCTGCGGTGTCGCAAGTGTCTGGGGTGTGGAGACGCCCTGGCCCTGGCCCAGCCCCTGGGAGCGGCTGGGTTCGCCCCTGGGGGCCTGGGGTGGAACTGGCCACGCAGGGTGGGTGAGGCGCAGAGCGCTCAGGGGCCACGTCAGCCGAACCTGGTTTCAGATGCCGGGTCTGCCACTTATTTGGTGGTTTGGGGCCGGGAAGCGTGGAGTCGGCTCTACTGCCCGGAGGGCAGAGCCATCGTGATGGTTGGACGAGTAATTTTTGCGCTGCACCTGTTACTTAGCTTGGCCTTGGCCTGGCCTGCCTGGCCTCCCACCCGTGTGTCTGGGCGTGACCTCTGGGTTCTCTCGACCATGTGTCCCAGGGTGGCCTCCCGCACTGGGCAGGGTCCCCCATAGCCCCTCAGCAGCATGCCTGGGCCTGGCCCGTGGGGTCTCTTGTCCAACCTGTCCTCTCCCACCTGCCGCGTTAACAAGCTCTCCCCGTTAACTCGGGTCATCTGTACCCCATTCTGGGATGGTCGGGGGTGGGGGGGGTCCACCCTGAGGGCCGGGACTAGGGGGGGAAGCGAGTACAGGGCCTCTGCTTCTGTGTGGAGCCAGGGCAGCCGGGGACTGTCCCCACTCTGCTGAGCAGGGACACAGTGCACGCGCCAGGACTGCAGGCGAGCAGAGAGCATGGGATGGGGCTGGGGGCTCCCAGGCCGGGAGACTGACAGGGCAGCGGGGGACCGTCCCAGCTGGCCGTGCCCCCCCCCCAATCCCGTCTCCCCCGGAGGCCTCTGTCCTGGGGGCTGGAGAGAGGCGCCGCTCGCTGAGCGGCCCCTGGGAGCGGGGGGAGCCCCAGGGGCTGTCTCTGCACCCCCGGCCTCAGACCCCCGCCACCCAGCCTCCCAGTGGTTGCACTTTATGAACTTTCTGGCAGTTGACTCTGTGCTTCTGCTTTGTACCTGGGTGTGTGTTGGCGCCTTGTTTTCCCAGGGCAGGGGCTCGTGGCACCCAGCAGGTCCTGGACAGGAGAGCGTCCGCCCTCCTCAGGGGCCCTCCCGCCGCCCGGCCTCCTCCTCCCCGTCACGGGGCTCGCCGCTGGACCGGGGGCTTTGAAACTAAACCATGGTCCTCACAACGTGCTTGTCGCTGGCATGGCCCCGTGCCTGCTGGCTGTTCCTGTCCACTGGTGACGCGAGACTCCCTTCCACCCTGAGCTGCCCCAGCCGGTGTGTAAGAGGGAGTGTGGGAGCTCCGTGCCAAGAAACTGTCCAGTCTCAGGAAAAGCCATAGGTAGTCTTGAGGGATACTTTCATGTCCCTGAATTTCTATCAACACACTCTTTCATCTTCTCTTACCGTTTCAGTATAAATCATGAATTTTCAGGTCCTGGGAAATAACGTCGAGATTATATTCCTGTGACGTTTTCTTGTGCGATACGTTCAAATTAGCTTCGCCTCCCCCTTGACTTTAACGAGGCAGCGTGGAAGGTGGGAGCCGTACGCCCGGCGGGGAGTGGGGTCGGCCCTCGGCCCTGGACAGTGAGGCCTGGATGGCGCGGCCTGGGTCAGCACCCTGCCCGGCGGGGCCTCCGTCCAGCAGAAACACAAAATACATACAGGCAAGATCTAAACTTTCTAGATTTTACACACGTAACAGAAAGAGCATAATAGGATTTACAGCTATTTTGACATCCCGTACGGTTAGCATAACCGGGAACGGGCTTGAGACTTTGCCATGGTTTGGCTCCGAGCCTGGGGAAGAATCTTGGGTATTTCTTTTCATGTCTGCGGCCTGTGCCCTCCCCGGGGAGGGGCCTGGGATCGGTGCTCTTTCCCTGGGCTCGTCTCTTCAGTGTCATCCCGCCCCACCCCGGTAGTAACAGCTGTTCACACCTGACAGTGGGGGAGACTGAGGCTCAGCTGGGGCCAGGGTCCGGGCCTTGCTGTGCGCCCTCTGGCCAGGGCCACCCCAGCGGGCCTCCTGCCACCACAGCCTGAAGCCCTCCGGCCAGAGAACCACACTCCTGGAGCCCACCTGGTGCCCCGCGTGGAAACCAGGGATGCCAGAGGCAGGGCAGTGGCCCTGTTCGGCCCGACCGTCCCCTGTTCTCTGTCCCCCACTGTGTCGGGGCCCTCAGCGCACAAGGGATGGTACCCAGCCCCGCGACAGAGGGTGAGTGTGTCGCTGTCCTCCAGGGGCCCAGATCCAGTGGAAAACGAGACGTGGACCCTGGTGAACAGGGTGCCTCAGCCTCCGGAGGCCGGGCGCTGACCACGGGCCCGGACGTGGCTCGGAGGAGCCCCGGGGGCTGCAGGCTCGAGGCTGAGCAGGTCAGAGGGGCCCGCAGCTGTGTGTGTGGGGGTGCGGGAACCCATGACCCACCCGGTCTCAGGGGCCTGGAATTCGGCAGGTGGGGGGGCAGAGGCAGCTGGGAGCGGGCTGTGACTCAGCGTCTACTGCGCACGAGCCACTGTGGCTGCGCCGTGGAGGCCGGGGCTGGAGCACAGGAGTCCTGGGGCAGCGGCCGACAGACGGCCGTTCCCAAGGAGGGCAGGGCCAGCCCGGCCTCAGAGTCCGCCCAGGTGTCTGTGGATAACGGCCCCGGGCCAAGGTCTGTTCAGGTGCCACCTCGCAGGGCAAGTCGGGGGCCCCTGCCGCCCTTCATGGAGACCTTGGCCCAGCGCTGGGGCCCCCTGGGGCCTCCGGGGTCACAGGCCGGCGTCCCCACACGGCACAGGCACAGAGGCCCCCGGGGTGGTCCTGCAGACGCGCCTGCTGAGCAGCTCCGAGAGAGGAGGGTTTTCTTTTCGTGACTTGTTGGAAAGGCAGAGTCTGGACGCCTGGCGGGGAGCAGGGTGGTTTCCGGGGCCTCTGTGGGAGCCCGCCCTCCAAGGCCAGATTAAGGACTCGGAAAGCCTTAGCCAGCAAGGTGCTGCTCAGGGCAATCCCCCGGAGCCGGAGCCCCTTCCCGTGGCCAGGGCGGAGGGCAGTGACCGCCTCCTCTCCCGAGGCTTCTCGGGCCCGAAGCCAGACCGAGGCCTCTTGAAGGAGCCTTGTGATGACCTGTCAGGGGCCCCAGGACCGACCGCCTCAGGGACCCCGGGACGTTCCCATGCCGCCCGGTCATTCTGGTGCCCTGGGGGCGGGTCAGGCGTTCAAGGCCGTGGGGTCCTCCGCGGTGCGGGGTGCGGGGTCTGCGGTGGGCATGTGGGCGGGATGTGGGTGCTGGGGCAGCCTCGGGTCGGGTGCCCGCAGCAGCGGCTTCATTTCATCCCAGGACAGTGTGACAGCCCCGCCAGGAGGTACGCTGGCCAGAATAAGGTCTCTCCCTCCCCCTTCCTCCGGCGTCGCTGAGCCCTCTTCACTGGGAGCTGGTTTTGCAGGTGACCCTGCTGTCCCCGGGTCATGGGTCTCCCCTCAGCCCCAGCGCAGATCCGCAGTCTCGGGCTAGGAGACCCGGGGGGAGGGCGCCCCCTCCCATCTTCATGCATTCCCCGTTTCTCCAGGGTAAGACGGGTGAGTCTTCCCCAGGGTCCTGCACCCGAGGACAGGGGGCCTGGGGTCGGGAACTGGGTGTTGTGCACGCAGCCCTGGAGCCCTTGTGTGTCACAGCGGGATCCGTGTGCCCAAGTAGAGGCTGTCTGTCCACCCTTGGAGGCCTGACGGGCACGCCTGGGCCCCGCCTCACCAGCTGACCCTGCAGGCCACGCTGTGTGGGGTCATCTTACTGCCCCCCCAGCTCCCGAAAGGTGGGGGAGAGACGGTGTGCACGCTACGGGGTCTGGGGTTCCCGGGTCAGGTGCCCGGGCGGGGCCCGCTAACCCATGTCCTGGCCAAGCCCCGTGACGCCACCTGTTTACAGCTCTCAGCAAAGCTGCTTATTGGATTAGCGGGCACCTCTCGGCCTCGCAGCGGGCGCAGGAGGGCTGGCCTCCGAGCTGCTGCTCCAGGGAACCCAGTCCTCGTCGGACTTGGCCTCTGAGGCTTGCAGGGCGCTTCTGGGTGGCACCTCGCCAGCGCGTGCTCCCCTTTCCGCCGAGCACGTGGTCTCGGGAGCCCCGGCCGGTCGGGCGCAGGCGGCGTAGGCCTGGACGGCATCCCTCGTCCTCATCCGCTGGCCAGAGGCGGACAGCTGCTCGGGCCGCCGGCCTGCTCCTCGCGCGCTTCCACGGCCTCACGGGACCAGGTCTGAAGATGCTGTCCAGCTACTCGGCCTGCCTCTTCTCGGGGGTGTGCGCCGCCCTGGTCGCCGTGGCCCTGGCCTATTACTTCTACTGGTGAGTCGGGCATGGGGGACTTCCCCCTCCTGTCCCCGCATGCCACAGACATCCCTGCTCGGGACCGGGACCTCCCCGATGGCCGGGGAGTGCGTCCCAGGCCGGTCGTGTCCAGAGCTCGGCCCAGGTGGCGTGTCCCGCCTTCTGGGATTGCTCCTCTGCTGGGGACCTTCCTGGAGAAGCCTCGGGGGCCGCAGGCCTGTCGCCAGCAGGTGCTGGGCGAGCTTTGGGGAAGCAGCTGTGCCTGACGGCGAGCGTTCCCGCTCCTATCTCGCGCCTCCCCCGGGGTGGGTGCTGGGATTACAGGGTGGTCTGTGGATGCAGTAGAAGGCGGGAGTTCCGGTCGGAGGGACGCCACCCTGTTGTGCCCGTAGATGCTGAGCTGGATCGTGGCCAGTCACCCGCGCCCCTCTCTGGCTGTCATGCCCGGTGCGCACACACAGGTTCTTGCTGGGAGTGGGGAGTCCGCGAGCTGGTGCGGATGGCATGGGCCTGGGGTTCTCGAGGCTCCAGGTCCAGCCCGACCCACGCGAGGGTGTGAGGGTGTGAGGGTGGACGGGGCGCGTGTGCTCCGGGCCGGCCCTGTCTGCACGAGGCCGTCTGTGCTTGGGGCACCGGGTGGTGGGAGCGAGCCCACGGGGCGGCGTTTCTCCGCAGGGCGGCTGTGGGGAACCCCGAGCCCCAGGTGTGGGGCTGGCGTCCTGTCTTAGAGCCACAGAGTCGGGGAATTTCTGAAGACACATCGGCTCTTCTGTAGGTTCTGTCCCACACTTGACGGGTGTCCTCCAGTGCACGCTCCGTCTGTTCTCTGGAAGCTTTCCCCTTTGTTGATCCGATTATCGATTATCGCTGCTTCTGTTCCGGGCGAGGAGGCGGGCGCTGCAGGAGCTCGGCCCCCCGACGGGCGGGGTGTGCGCTCCAGGCCCCGGTGGGCCTTTCCTGCCCAGCCTGGAGCCCCGTCCCCCCGCTCCACGGCCTCGCCCTTTAGAATGAGTTTTCCACCCCCCAGGGATTTGCATTTCCGATTGTAGGTAAACCTGATTGTTGGACGGTACAAGGGGAGTTACCGGAAGGATAATAAGCACGTGTGTGATTTAGGGAGGAATTAGCCCGGGGAGGGAAGGAAGGACTTTTGACCCTTGCTAAAGGAGTTGCAGGTCTTGGGGAGTGTCGGGTGGTTCCCAGGCCCTGAGGAGCCCCCGTGGGAGGAGCCGTCTCCGGCTTTTATCATAGACCTCAGGACACCCCTGCGAGTGGGGGGCCACCAGCCCAGGCGCGTGGGCAGCCAAGGTGCCCTCCCCCCGTGGAGGCCGCCCGCAGACCCCGTCGCCAGGGCCCGACCCTCGTCACACCCCTCCCCGCTCCATCCACACACGGACAAAAACCCAGTTGGAAGAACGTGTCTGCAGCGTGTTGTGACCTGCCTGGAGGTGTCGGGCAGCCCCCGGCCTGTTCCCCGGCCTGTCCCTGTCCTTGTTCCCCATGCTCAGAACTGGGAGAAAACCCTGAGGTATTCATTCTCTGGGTCCCGCTCCAGGCTGGCGTGCGCTCCGCCGGCGTGGCAGGCGGCCTTCCGACGGGCTGGGCTCCCCCCACGCCGTGTGCAGCCAGCGCCCACGGCAGCCCTCGGCGCAGCGGGCGAGGCCCCCGGAGGGAAGGGGCCGTGGGCGGCCGAGGAGCGCTGCGCCGCGTGTGTGAGCGCTCCAGGGCGAAGGCTCAGGGCCTCCAGCGGGAGCTTTGAGCTGCGGATACTCTCCCTGTCGCCCCAAGTCGCCACCAGAGACCTGCGTCCTTTCCATCGCTGTGTGGCCCGGCGCTGCCCGACGGGCGCAGGTGCCGCCTCCCCGCCGATGTCACGGCTTCTAGGGGACAGGCTTTCTGTGGGCGAGGACTTCCTCCAGGACAGGCTCCCCGCGGCCCAGGGGTGAGCCCCCCACTAGCCCACGTGGCCCAGGGGTGGCCGGGGGAGCAGAAGCCCCCGCCCGGGCTGTAGCACCTGTTTCTCAAGGAAGTCTGGCAGAGTGGTGGGGTCACAGAAGACGCCGGGGACCCCTGGCCTGCCAGCAAGGTGCTTCACATTTGGGCACGAGACCCCCCCAGGACCCGCGTGTGACGAGTTGGGGGTGTTGGTCCCGGTTCCCAGGTGCGCACCTGCCATGTTTTCCCGGCCATTGTCCTGCTCAGCGTCGCGGTACGCACCTGCTCTCACACCTTCCTGAGACTCACCCTGACGTGCACACCAGGCCTGTCTGTGCTTCTACACGTTGTTGAATAATTTTGGGGTAGAGGAGCGCGCCGACCCCCCATCACAGCACCACCGGGTAGCCCAGTAACATCCACTTTGCGCCTTCCCCCCGGGAGGAGTGGCATCGTGTGCAGGAGGCTGAGGACCTGGTGGCCGTCTGGGAGCCGGGCGGCGACTGGCCTCGTGCTGTCAGGGGAGAAATCAGGAAGGGCCGTGTTGCCAGCCTCTCGTGTCTTCAATATTTAACGGGGTCATTGGCCTAAATGGCACTTGATAGGTTGGCTCAGGCATCTTCCTCATTTTTAAAGAGTTAAAATTCCTGCCGCTAAAACTACCCTCGTAGGAGAAAGACATTGTAGCAGCTGATCTGCACCACACGAGGACGTTTGGCGGAGGCCTGGGGCGCTCTCACTTCTCACGCCTGTGGGCGCCCCCGGGTCCCCTCTCTGTGAGCACATGGCAGGCAGCACACCTGTCAGCAGCTCCCCCAAGCTGCTTCGTTGCTAAGTTCCCCCATGATCGAGGCTGGAGCGTGGTTACCCCTCTGGGAACTTTCTGGAAAGACAAGCGAGAACCAAAGCCCCTATTTGAAATCATGGTGGAAGCTGTTTTTATTTTATTTTATTTTTTTTTTTTGGGGGGGGAAGCTGTTTTTAAACATCAGTGACTTACAACCGTGTCTAGTAATGGGATTGCACCGTGCCTTTCAAGACATGTGCGCACGGAAAGAATTAAAACCTCGCTGAGGTAGACTGCCCGAGGGAAAGTGGGTCTGCGTCAGTGCGGCTCACCAGTAAGAGATACTGAAAGCCTCTCTCGACGCACAGTTCAGAGCCTTTCTTCCCAGGGAGCTCCTGAGCTGGTATCAGGTGTCTGCAGCCTGGAGCGGGGCGTGTGGGATTTCCCAAAGTATTGTGACCGGGGGACCCTCCTGTAGCAGGTCATTTCTTGGGATTAGTGTCTGAATTACGGAGTTTTACAAAATGCTCTGAATGGTTTAAGTGTCTATTTGTACAGAAAACAGCCCCCTCATTTGCTGCCTTGGGAACCTGAATACCCTGTGAGACGTTGGCTTACCCAGGACCCTTTAGACGTCAGTGTGTTTCTGAGGTGGGGAGGGACCCTACGACTTGAAGATTTTTCAAGAACACCCGCACCGAGCCACCCTGAAGTATTGGCAATAGTTATCTTATCCTCAGTTTCAAATAACAAATTAAAAATGACCACGTCACACGCTGAGGCCACAGACAACGGAACAAGAGTGGTTTCCTGAGCCCTGGGCCCAGCGGGCTTGCTTCCAGCACCCAGTCCTCCTCCTCCTCCTCCTCCGTGGAGGACAGCACGGCAGATGGGGGTTCCCCACTGGGGGGATCAGCTGAGTTGACTTTCTGCACATCATTTTCACTTGACCAAGTTATGGAAGTCCTGTTTTTATCTTTAAAGATGCTATTTCATCAGCAACATTAGCCCAGACATTAAAATATTTTTTATCTTTGTATTTCCCTGAAATAGCAGTAGGCCCTAGTGTCAAGGAAAGTGAGCTCCCGTCTGTCTCCTACTCGCGCTGCTACTCCTAAGGCAGCGGCGCGGAAGCCGTCCTGCTCCTGGCCCGGGCAGTGGGCCTGGACTCTGTTCCTTGACTTGCTAATGTGCTCCGTTCTCTGGTTCTCCGGCAGGTATTTACTGGGCACCTACCGTGTGCCGGGCACTGTTGTAGAGTTGTGCTCACCCGTGGCCGTGACAGACAGACCATCACCTTAGTAAACGTTCCTGCCACTCCTTGCCGCCCCTGGGGTCTGCTGGTTATATCACTATTCTTGGTTATTTTACTCTTCTCCTCATGCTTTAATGTACTTTTTTTGTTGAATCCATGTGGACCAAAAAAAAAAAAAAATCTCCTGCCTTGCATTAGGGTTCACGGCGTTTATATTCTGTTCTGTAGTTATAATTAAGCTCTCCACACTTCCTTTGTAGGTTGAGTCTAAATAGTGTAAGTCCAGAAACAGCACTCACAATAAAAATTTTTGTAAGTTATTTCATGCAGGTGCCGCAGAGCAGGTCTTGGAATCCCGTCACTGAGTTTGCTGCTTAAAGGAGAAAGGTCGAGTTCCACATTCATGCCCGATGTTCATGTGATCCACGTTTGGATCACCATTTCCTGTCATGGAGTTTTTAAATTATTTTCAAATATTCATTGCTTCCCTTTTTATTTTTGAGAAAAGAAACCTATTCCTCCTTCAATACCAAGACCTTCTCGCCTTAATCATATTCTCTGCCCACCAAATTCTTTCTTTCTTTCTTTTTTTTTCTCCAAATTCTTTCTACTTGAAAGATTTCCTGTTCTAGTTCGGAGCAGTTTCTTTCCGGGCCTCCCACAAGGTGTTCCCTGGCGTATCCTTTCATTGCATAACCGGGTGAGTTCTTCCTCTCAAATCCCGTGTATCCCTCTTCGTTAGATTCCTTCTCATTTTGCTGGACTATATCCTCAAGTAATCTTTTCACGAAGGACAAGCAGAAGTTACGTTTTCTGAAAGCTGGCCTATCTCCAGCCTGCTGAAGTTTCTGTCTTCGGTCTTCGTGTCTCTCTGGTCCTGATAGACAAGAAATAGTGTTGAGAGAGAGGAGGATTTAACAAAGGAGCTACTTATGAGGTGCAGGCAGAGGTTGGGGAGAGTGGCCAGAAGGTGAAAACCGAGAGCCAACGCATCCTTACTGATAGTGTAGTTCGTTTCATCCAGAGTTTTGTGGGGAGGGAAAGGGTCCAAGGAGAAGTAGAAGGATCATGGAGTCCAAGTTTCCTTGGTCTCAGGGTCAAAATTCTTTGAAATCTGTAAGGCGGCCACATTTTGGGGTGCGTCTGTTGTGCTCCACTGCTCTCGACCCAAAGGTTCCCGCTGGCCTGCTCCCGTGAACCGGGTGCCGTGGTGGTGCATCCGCAGCGATGGCACCGTGTTTCTGGGAGACGTGTGCAGTGTCTCCGGTCCCGTTGGCAGGCGCGTGGCTGTAGATGTCACAATGTAGGGAAATCAGTGTCAGGAGAGAAGGGCTGTGCTAGGACCACCCAGCGCAGCAGCACGGCAGTTCCCCAGTGGGGGGCGCCGTCCACTGGGCAGCATTGCTCAGGGTGGGGCCCGGGCCCAGGGGCGCTCTCTGCTGACCATCTGGGGAGGAAATAGGATCCATTCACCTGTGTTCCTTTAGGAAATCGCTCTTGCAGTGGCTCGGGAGGAGGATAAGAGCCCTGCCAGGGGGTGGACGCCGAGGTTGGGGTGGGGGGGATGGTTAGAGACCTTCCTCCCCACGCTGCGGCCATCCTGCCCCGGAGTGGAAACCTCTCTGGGCCCCCGTGCCTGCAGCACCCAGCCTCCGAAGGGCCACGGGGAGGGCACTGGGCCTGGCGCAGGAGGCGGGGCTGCGGGGCCGTCTGGGGTTCACATAAGATGGGGTGCCGCTGCCCCCTTGGCTCTGTCATGGAGAAACTGGGGGACAAGACGGGCCGGATGTCAACTGTCAGGGATCCAGGAAAAGCAGAGGAAGAGAGAGAGTGTGGGAAAGGGGCTGACCCATGTTCAGGGGACCGAGGGAGGAGAATCTCGGAATTCGGTTCCCACACCCACTTAGAAATCGTGGGAGGGGGCCGGTGGGACCCACAGAGCGGGGCTCCCGTCACCTGTCGCCAGACTCCGTGCAGTTCCCCGTTTGTCCTGGAAAAACTGCTCTCAGGCTGGGAAGCTCTCCCAGGGGCGCGGCACCAGAGTGGCACCTGCCGCACGCGAGGTCCAGCGGCGGCCCCGGAGCCGGCCCTGCGCGCCCGCCGCTGCTGGAGGGAGGACGGGAGCACCGGCCAAAGTGGACCGTGCAGCGTCTGTTCGTGTCCTCGAGAGCGCAGTCCTGTGACTCAGTGGGGACGGGGCAGCCCCGGGGCCGGGGGCAGTGGCGTGCCGGGGCCCCGAGCACAGACGCTCCCCACTTTCCCGTCTGGGGAATGGTGACAGGAAGGAAGGAGAAGAGGGCAGGGTTTGGCTCCTCGGTCCTGGCCGCGCCCAGGCCCCGCTGCTCGCAGGCCGTGGGATCTCGGGCACGCCGCCCCGTGCGCCTCCCGCGCTCGCCGACCTCGTCACCCCGGAAGGCGGGTGCACTGGCCGTGGCCGGGGACGGTCTCCATTCCACTCTCCGCTTACTAGAGTTCACGGGTCTGATCGATGTTTGGGGGGAGGGGACTATATAGTAGTAAAACACACGTATCTGTGATGTTCTGAGTTTATTTATTTTTTTTAAATATTTCTTTTTTTTTTAATTTTTATTTATTTATGATAGTCACAGAGAGAGAGAGAGAGAGGCAGAGACACAGGCAGAGGGAGAAGCAGGCTCCATGCACCGGGAGCCCGATGCGGGATTCGATCCCGGGTCTCCAGGATCGCGCCCTGGGCCAAAGGCAGGCGCCAAACTGCTGCGCCACCCAGGGATCCCATGTTCTGAGTTTATATTCAGGCAGGAAGCTCAAATAGGAGTCAGCTGCTGAGTGACCGGTGTCCTTCTGTGTCAGGGGACATGAAGTGACATGTGGGCGCTCCTCCACGCTCAGAGTGGAGCTGAGGAGGCAGAGACACAGGCGGAGGGAGAAGCAGGCTCCCTGCAGGGAGCCCGATATGGGACTCGATCCCAGGACCCCAGGGTCACGCCCTGAACCACCAAGCCACCCAGATGCCCCTTAAATCTAGTTTTTGAACGTGATGCCTCTTTATTGGCAAATGTGACATTTTGAATCTTTGTAAATGGTTTTGTTCTTCCTTTAAGGTTTGTGTTCATATGTAGTAAACACTGTTAAGCACCTATGTGTTCTGGACTCTGGGCTTGAGCAGCTTTCCCAGGGCTCTCCCCAGGCACCCCGCAGCACCCGGTAGAGATGGGATGAGGTCACAGAGAAGGGGAGGAGTGGGGCCCCCGCCAGCAGTGCTCCCTGGCCCTCGCCAGCTCTGCTGTTCCAGCTGAGCTCCTCTTCCCAAACCCTGCATCCGCCCCAGGGGATCCCCAGGGAACCCTCAGGGGACGCAGGGGTCACTTCTGCATCTTGCCCTAGATTTCCTGTCAGTTGGCTGTCCTGTGACCTCAGATCCCTGGTGGGGCCAAGAAAAGCTATGAACGTGCAGTCTGTCTGGCTCTCTAATTCTTATAAGGGCGGGAGTGATGAGCTCTCTGCATCCCAAGGGAAGCCAGAGCTCCCATGCAACTTTTTAAATTGTGAAATATATCGTACTTGTAGAAAAGCACATTAGCAACCAATTTATTGAATAATATTAGAGCGAACCCTTGCCTGTTTCTTTAAAAGTAAAATGTCATTATTATAATGGGCAACTCATTATTCAAATTTACAAGTCAACTTACCCGTGACTGTTTTTTGTGTGAGCACGTGTGCTCGTGCATGTGTGTGCATATGTGTGCATGCGTGTGTATGTGCACACATGTCTTAGTGCATGCATGTGAGAGCATTGTGCACGTGTCTATGTGCACCAAGCATGTGTATGCACACATGCATGTGTATAGATGCATGCATGAGAGCACACATGTGCCTGCAGTGTGCACATGCGTGTGTGTGCATGAGTGTATTACGAGAGCATGTGTGCACAGGTGTGTATGAATCTGCATGTGTGTACATGCACAAATGAGAGCACGTGTACAATGCATGTATGCATGTGTACAAGGCACACACATGCACGTGTGTCTGCATGTGTGAGCATTGCACATGTGTGCATGAAAGCATGCACACACATGTGCATGTGCCTATGTGTATGAGAGCATGTGTGTGCACGTGCATTATGAGAGTGTGTATGCACACGTGTGTGTGTTGGAACTCCGCTGCCACAGTCTGGCCTGTTGGAGAGTGCACTTCTGCTCTGGCACCGCAGCTGCCTTGGTGTGAGGCGCGCCTGCCGTGTCCTGCAGGCCCAGAGACTTGTCACAGATCTATTGTGCAGTCACCAGGCTGCGGGAGGTTTCACATGCCCCCTGCCTCCTGCCTCCCACCATGAATATCGCTGCGAAGCCAGTAAAACCATCCGAACAACCAGGGAAAGACCAACAACGCCGGAGCTCGCGGAGTGGGGGTAGGTGGGGCGTGGCGGGGCCTGGAGGCCCCTCAGTGTCTGGCCCTGCTACGCACACACGGCCCCAGCCTCCCCTCCTGCCAGGATTCCGCAGATGTCACGCGGAAGCAGACCCAGCAAACAGCGCTGGGGGAGTGACAGTTGTCCTCGTGCTTGGTCCATGGTCCCTGTTCCTTTCCCAGGTGGCACCTGGTGGGACACATCTCACCTCATCGGGGGAGTCTCCTGGGGGGCCCGGGCCCCTTGGATCCATGTGGCTCCTCCAGAAGCCTGTTGCCAGCCGGGTCTTCAGTGATGTCTGGAGACATTGCTGGTTCCTGTTTCACTGAGTCCCGGGCCCCTTCGAGCTCCGTGCGACTGCGCCCCGGAGACCCGCAGCCTGTCGGTGCTGGGCAGGAGGTTGAGGCCTCAGAGGAGACCATTGGGTGGACGTGCTCCACGGGCTCTGGTCACGTTGTTCTTCCAGGAACCTTTTCGTGGAGATGGCACGACGGTGTGTGGTTGGTACAAGATGAAGAAGCCCCGCTGCTGCTTGTCACACATGTCTGCACGGTGAGCACGAGTCACCCACTTACACACTGACGGAGCACCTGGGTGTTACGTGCAGACCTGCGCCACTACTGGGAACAGAAGGGGCAGCGGCGGCGTGCCAGGAGGGTGGCCTGCACGTCTCAGGGCTGGTGGTTTAATTCCTGTGACTCTCGTCCTCTGCCTCGCGCTGCGGGTAGCTGCCCGCGTGGCCTCGGGCCTCGGAGGACCAGGGGCTTCCTCCTCCCGCCCCCACCGTGAGTCTTCTGGCCTCATGTTTGTCGCTTCATGCTCCCAAGGTGGCCGCTGCGCCTGGGACACCTTTCCTCGCTCCAAGGGCAGAGCGCAGAGAGCACAGGGCGCTGCCGGAGGGATTTGTCTCTTATGTTGAGAAAGCGGATGCCCTCCTGAAGTCCCTGCACGCTTCTCCTGGAACGGGGCCACATGCCCAACCCCAGACCAGCCGCTCGAAGAGCGGGGGTGGGGTTCCTTTACGGCTTAGATCTGGGCCTGGGGTGTCCTCTTGGGGTTCGAGTCTCACCTGGAGTCGTGCAGGGGGGACTCCAGGGGAGGTTTTCATATGTCATTCAATTATATGTATATATATTTTTATCCACTGGTTTAGAAAATTTGTAACGCTATAGGATTCCCATGAGGCCGGTAATGGCTTTGAGTTAATTTTGTGTTCTGTTTGTCGTAACATGAAAGGCACTAGAAAGACAGATGTGCCCGAGCGCAAACACAGCAGGAAGTCAGTACACGCGAGACACGGGTCATCTGCGTCGCGGGTCCCGAGCTCAGAGCTCAGTGCGTGGCTCGCTCGTGGCCCAGGCCTCGCCCTGGTCATCGAGGCTTTGTCGGAGTTGTGAGACCTCGGAGGCCGTGCCCCGGTTCTTTCTCGCGGCGTTCTCGGCTCCTCTCTCCGTCTGAGCTGCGGGATCCGCTGTCTGGTTCCAGGGGAGGGCGGGGGCCCTGTTGGTTCGTTACTCAGGATTCAGGTGCGTTTACAAATGAACTTAGAAGGAGCGGTGCGCGGGTCGCTCGGGGGTCACTACCCAACAAACCACCCGAGGTCACGGTCCCAGGGCTACTGCCTGACTGGCCCCCAGTCTGTGGCTCAGCGATCTGGGCTGGGCCCCACGGGGGTCCTGCGTGTGGCTGCGGGTCGGCTGGCGCCCGCCTGGGGCTACGACTCCACCCTCACCTGGTGGCTCGGTGCGTGGGGAAGCTGTGGGGCCTCTGGGGCCACGCGCTGTCTGCGGGGTGGGGTGGGGGGTTGCAGGGGGGAGCGCCAGCCTGGGGAGCGGACCCCGCATCCAAGGGCTGCCTCGTCGTGGGCGCAGGCACGGAGGGCACCTGCTGGCGTGTGTTTCACGGTGTTTCCCGTTGTCGGGCTCTGGGTTTCCCCTCTGCATATCCTGGGCTTTCCGCTCTCCTCCGGCGCTGTCAGTAGGTCTTATGTCGCTTTTGTCACGCACGTACTCGGAGTCTTCTCTGCTGCCAGGCCTTCTGCGACCGTGTTCATGGGAGGGTGTCCTCGGGCCCCCCAGCTGCCTGCACACACATGGGCCGTGTGTCCTCGTCCTCCCGCCACCAAGTGCGTAGACCGCGAGTGCGCACCCCGCTTGTGTTCGGGGCGAGCCCGAGTCCTACCTACCTGGACTTCCCATTTCTCTGTTCCTGCCAGTTAGAGAGACCGTGGAGCACCCCGGGGCACCACGGACCGAAGCTGGGGTTGGTGCCAGTGGCCGGCAGCTCCCCGTCCTCTGTGCCTGGCTCCCAGGCTGCCCCGGGGTCTCCGAGGACCGCCTGGGCCCCGTGTCCCGGAACCGCTGCGTCAGAAATGACCCTTCTCTGTTGTCTCCGTCCCTTCCAATGACGTGGGTCAGAACCCATCACGGAACATTCTGAGAACGTGGATCTCTGCGGGTCGTGTCTCCCTCTGCACCTGTTCTCGCTGGCGGCAGCTTCTTGGCTGCAGGGGCCTCTCCTGGGTCTGCAGGATGCGAACCTGTCCTCCGCAGAGACTGATGATTTTCTGCTCCTCTTGGATCCTGAGGCTTCTAGATGGTTCCAAATGCTGATAAGCTCAGACAGGCAACATATGATCATTAGCAAAGAAACATGTCCTGTTTCTCGGCCCGTGGGAGGATAAGGTGGGCCCCGTGAGTGAATTTCCCAGGAGCTAAAAGTAGCCCCTTAATGCCCCGAAATTAGGGTTGTGTGTCTAATCTGAAATTTTAGCTGGACTCGTAAATACCTTTCCTGCTTCCTGGCCTTGTTACGTCACAAGGCGATGGGAGCAGCGCGTGGCCAGCTCATGGACAACAGTGGCCGCATTGTGTTCTCACGCGTGAGGTCATCGAGGGGCTGCGGGGTCTGCGCACCGGCTCCCGGCACCGACACCTTCGGAGGTGCTGCCCCCCGGGCCGCGGGCTGGCCTCCACCCCTCTGCCACCGTCAGCAGGATGTCTGCCGCCGGCGCCCCTGCCGCCCCCCGCTCACGTGGGATCGGCTGTGGGCCGAGAGACCGCCCAGTGACGCTTGTCCCCGCCACGTTGACAGCAAGTGCGAGGAGCCCGTCAAGGGGCTAGAGCGGCCTCCCGTGAGTGAAGTGCTGGCTTCTGGAACGCCTGGGCCGGCCGCCGGGGAGCACGAGCCTCGGTCCTGGTCCTGGGCTGCCTTTAGACGGTGACAGTTGGCGCCTCCGTTACGTCGGGGCAGTTTAGGGGTATTTGAGCTCGTGCTCTGTCTTGCCCTTCTCACGGTTTGCATCCTCCGGGGCTGCCTGACTCAGAGGCCACGGAGTCTCCCCACGCAAACCCCAAACCGGGTTCACGCCAGCCAGGCCTGGTGTTCCGCTCGGCACGCCGCACCGCACCTATGGGCGCTCCGGTGTGGGTGGGAGAGCGGCCGGGGGAGGCGACACCACATCTTCGTTCTGCGTCGCGATGGGCCTCGGGTGCGGCAGTAAGCAGTTCCCCGAGTCCTGTAATCAGACCGCGTCTCTACATAATCAAAAACGATGCGTTTCCGGCGGATTAGACATCTTCTCCCGTCCCCAGCCCGTCCTGCCGGGTTAGATCTGCCCTTGGAGGGAGCACGCAGGGCCGGCGACGCCGCAGGGCTTTGAGCTCCCGCTGCGGTCAGAGCGGCTGTCCCGTGTCCGCCCTCCCCGGGGTCTCGGGCCCGGTCTCTCGGTGCCATCAGAGAGCGACCATGTGGTCTCGGTCCCGTGCTGTTTCCCCGCCGAGTGACGTGGACTCTGGGTGAGGGTGGGCGGAGGCGGAGAGGCACGGAAGTGTGCAGATGGCGGGACTGGGCTGAGTCCACACGTAAATGAAGTGACCGTCCCTGTGCACAGTCACGGCCACCACTCTGATGTGTAGGGGACGGCAGGTGAGTGGCCTTGGTTTCTGTTCCCACGCAAAGGCTTTGTTGGAAATGGGGGGGTTTTCGCAGACGGGGCACCTGGGCGCCCAGGAGGACATCGGAAGCTCAGACTGTCGGGCTGGCTGGTTCGTGAAGAAGAGAGACCGTGCCGGGGAGCGAGGGGGCACGGGCGCCTGGTGACGGGCCCTGAGGCTGGTGCGGGGACACAGGGTCTGCCTGGAGCTCCAGGCGGCGGGGCCGCGGTTCGGCAGCAGGCCGTGGGCAGGGGCCACACGCGTGGCGAATCTCAGGACCTGGGAACAGGGCCCGAATGCGTGTGCGGGTGTCCCCGTCACTGGGGTGGCCAGGACACGGCCCCACAGGCCCGGCGGCATCAGCAGCAGACTTCTATCTACTCACCGCCACTTGGAGGCCGGCCGGCGGGGCTCGAGGGCTCGGTGGGGTTGGCTCCTGGGGAGGCTGTGGGGCCGGAACGTGCCTAGGGACGTCCCCACCCGTGTCCGCGGTCGTGTCCCTCTGTGGGAGGCTGTGTCCCAGTGTCTCCTATGAGCACAGCAGGCCGACCGCGGGGCCGTCCACCCCCATGACCCCATTTCATGCCCCCACCCCTTTAGAGACCGTCTCCAAACACAGCCACGTTCTGAGGGGCTGGCGGCTGGGATCCCAGTGGGGGTGTCCCCCGGGGTCACGGTTCATCCATAACGACAGTGGCCCAGTGGGTCCGAGAGTGGCCAGGCCCCTCACGTGATGCCGGGGAGCTGCTCCAGGGGGCTTCTTTGCTCCCCCGTCTGGCCCCGAGCCGAAGACAGCGGCGGTGGGAACCCCAGAACCTCGGCCTTGGGATCGGTGGCAAACGCACCTGAGGAGGCGGCGTCAGAGGCGCTGAGGGCCCCGCTCCTGGGGGGGGGGGGTGTTGGCGCTGGGATGAGGGGCCGCCTGGGTCCCCGGCGCGTCCTGCAGCCTGTCCTGCGGCCCGGGAAGGCAGGCGGGCTTCCCCAGAGGGCCCGGGCCGCTGTCCCCGCAGTGGTCGGTGGCACCCGTGTTCCGCGTGAGGCCGCGCGCTGCTCTGTGGGCTCGTATCGGCCTCGCCCGCCGCCGGCTTAGCGCCCCGTCCCCTTGGCCAGCGGCCCGTTCTGTGCCTCCCGGCCCTCAGGGTGGCACCGCCCTGTCCCCACGGCGATGGGGGGTGAGTGTGCGGCTCGTCCCCTGCCCCGAAGAGGGGGTCCTGGCAGCTTGTTCAGGGGCGCAGACTCAGGCGGCAGCCACCTCACCGCCGGATCCCGACGTGTAGACGCAGGCTTCTGGGTCCCTCTGACCAAGGGGCTAAGGGGCAGGCCCAGGCCTCCTTGCTGCCTCGGTGACAGCGCCTGAGCACTGGGGCAAGGTGCCTGGTGACGGGGACGGGCTGGCGGGCCTGCCCCAGGCCCCCGAGGGCACTCCTGGGAAGCATCACCCGAGGCCTGGGTGCCGGGGCTCACCCAGGTGTCGTAGAGTCAGGGTGACGGGTGGGGGGAAGGCGGCCTCGGTGTGTCGGGTACGCACGTTGGGGAGCAGCTTGACGGCAGAGGGCTGGGCTCTGGGTCCCCCGCCCCGAGATTGAAGGCTCTGGGCCTCAGTTTCTTCATCTGTAACGCGGAGGTCTAGACTCCCAACAACCCATTCTACAGGATATAACGTCACAGGCGTCAGGAAAATGCAAATGAAGATTCCCGAGTGACACCGTCATACCGGGGTTGGACTAATGAGTTCGGACCAACGGAGTGTCATACAAGTGAAATCCGCGTGGGCACAGTGTAGTCACCGAGGCGAGCCCAGGCGAGCACCCCGTTGCCACGGATTGCAATCTTTGGGCGTCACCCAGAGATCCTGCATGTTGGGCAGCAGTGGGGTCGGGGTCGCAGGAACGCCCTGAGCACAGGAGGGAGCGTCATCAAGTCTCCTGGGGGAGCGGCTGAGCTGAAAGCCCTGCATCGGGAACGCAAGCTTGGGTGTTCATGGGTGTTTCTGTTAGAGACTCTTAGGGTGGCCAGTGGAAGACTGAGCGTCACGCAGTAGGGGGCAGTAAGGGCCCGCAGGGGAGGCACAGGAGACGTAAAACTCAAGAGGAAATAGGAGGACGCCGTTTCCTGGCTGGGCAGATGGACTCGGCATTTGGAAAATTGACAGTGGCTGGCGGGTGCTGTGGTGTCAGACCCCAGGGGCAGCATTTAGAAGAAGGTCTATTTAAAAAGCCCTAGACAGTGTACCCCTTGCTTGTTTTTTTTATTTTATTTTATTTTAAAGATTTTATTTATTTATTCATGACAGAGAGAGGCAGAGACACAGGCAGAGGGAGAAGCAGGCTCTACACAAAGAGCCTGATGTGGGACTCGATCCTGGGACCCTGGGATCACACCCTGGGCTGAAGGCAGATGCTCAACCGCTGAGCCACCCAGGCGTCCCTCCCTTGCTGGTCTAAACTTGGATTTAAGAACGTAGAGCTGGCTTCAGCTCGTCTGGGCCCGTCGAGCCGCCCGTAAGTGCTCCTGCGGCCCGAGTCGAGCTCCCGGCCGCGCTCCTGCTGTGCCCACCGTGGCCATGGAGGGGCGGGGGGCGCGCGGGCCGAGCGCAGCGTTTGAGCAGACGGTGGGCCCTGGGTGCTCCGCGGGGTGGGCGTGTGGACCGGCCCCGCTGGCTCATGTTCCTTCGGATGGAGCCCAGCCCACGGGAGCAATGAAGCCACGCGTTCTGACCCCACTTCCGGGGCGTCCGGGCCAGACGCTGACAACCCAGGCAGGTGCCCAGCAGCAGGGGAGCGTGTCCTGAGATGCCAGCCACAGGAGCGCCCAGGGCCAGGCCCGCACTCGGGACAGCGAGTGGGACCCACTGAGGGTGGCGGCGGAGGAGGGACACGGCAGGTCATGACCTTGAGTCATGAAGAGGGCTAGCAGCCAGGATGGAGCTCGCGGCCAAGGCCACATCCCTTGGCTCTTGTCAAGGGCCCCGCGGAGCCCCAGGCCCGGCTGGACCCAGATGCCAGCGCTCCAGACAGGAGATGCGGTGTCGGTGGTGAGGCCGTGAGAAACGCATGCCCAGGGGTGGCTGCAGCTCCCCAGGGAATCCTGGGGATGGGCTTTCAGAGGAGAGACCCAGGCGGAGCAGGGACTGGCTACCTTGTCACCTCGCTGAAGTAGGTGACATGCTGAAGTAGGGTCTGGAGCGAGAGCCTGCGCCACGCAGCCTTGGGCTCCAACACGCATGGTTGCTGAGGCTGCACGCAGCTCGGTGCCACGGGCAGGTGAATGGGCGGACCGGGACGCCCACGCCCTGGAAGGGGGCCCTGCATTGAGGCTGGACGGTGGAGCCACAAGGCAGGTCCCACGTGGTTCTATTCATGCGAGCCTGTAGGGAAGGAAGCTGATCCACGGGGCCAGGGGTGATGGGAAGCGCCCTGACGCGGCCACGGCATTGACCCCGGCTGTGGCTTTCCAGGTGCCGTCACATTGCACAGCAGTGAGTGCATCTGAGCTGTGCATGTGCTGTCCCTCGTGCCCCCGCGGTGGCACCAGCAGGTCCGCGTGGCCCCTGGAGTCTGCTTTGAAGAGCATCCTGGCTGATCCGGCAACCTTCGAGCTGCCTTCTGGGGACCCTGGGTGTTGTGGCCCGTGTGGCAGAGCCGCGGGCCAGACCCGAGGTGGTGGGGGTGCAGGTGGAGCCTGGTGTTTGGGGGCAGTGGGGTGCAGAGAACCTGCCGTGTGTCAGGTGCCAGAGGATGGGCAGCAATGCCGGGTCTGGCCCAAGCCATCCTTTCCAGTCTGCGTGAGGAGGAGGGGACTCGTCAGGCCGGTCTGGCTGGCGTGTTCGAGACTCTGCTGCCCGGGAGCGTCCCTGCCCGTGGAAGGCCTGTGGGCCTGTCTCACCGCCCCCACTGGAGTCTGGTCCTGCTTCTCACGGTGGGACCCTGGCCAAGGCACCTCTCTGTGCTTCCATTTGCTCGGAGGGAAGCGTTTGCAGGGTCCCCAGGAGTGCAGTGTCTTTGCAGCCTCTGCTGGGTCTTCTGTCCTTTGCGTTCAGAGCATCGGTCGCAGTCACTGCGGAGTAATGAGTTAGTAACGAACCTTCCCAACACCCAGCGGTGAGAGGCAAGCGCGATCCTGCATCACCCTCGGTCTCTCGGGTTCGGTACTTGAGACACAGGGGGCTGGTGGGCCAGGTGGCTCCCGGGCTGCGGACCTGGACGGTCAGCTTCCACCTGCAGGGCCCGCGGCTCAAGCGTCCCCCTGACACGGCAGCTGGCTCCCCCAGCCCCACCACGCGAGGCCCGAGGGCCGAGCCAACGTGCGCTTGACGACTCAGCCTGGAAGTCACAGCGCCTGGGTGCCCGCACGGTCATCTGGCTCCCCGGTGCCCCGAGGCGTGCTCAGCTTGTAAAGTGAAGCAGGGCCTGCCCCGGAGAGCGGGGAGCCTGTCCCAGACCCCGCGCCGCACCCCACCCCAAAGAGCGTGCGGGCACCTCTCCCGCCGACCAGGCCTGCAGGTGCCCGGCCTCGGGAGCCCTGAGCTTGGGTCCCGGCTTCCTGTTGGTTCTCTGCCACTTGGGGGGGTGGGGACACAAGTGCAGCCAGGAAACGTGAGCTTTGGCTTCACCATTGAAAGTAAGGAACACATGACAAGGGGAGAAAAACTGGTTAGGTCCCTGGGTGGCCCAACAGGGCACATGTGTGAGCCCAAACAAAGGTGTAGGAGGTGCAGCACCGTCTGGGAATTAAATAGTTGAGGTACCGTGGGTCTGATTTTATAGGGACTCCATGTGCAGTTTGATGTTTTAAATGATGCTTAAAAAATCCTAAAATAAAATCTACCTGTAATGCCTCCTCCCAGAGCTAACGACTGGTGACATTTAGGGGCATCACTTCATGTCTTCCCTCCTTTGTGCGTGAGGGCGTGTGTGTGGTGCGCACGCGTGTGTGGTGCGTAGGTGTGTGGGGTCTGGGTGTGCTGTGTGGTATGTAGGGTGTGTCTGGTGTGTGTGTGACGCATGTGCCTGCGGAGTGCGGGGCTCCCGGGCGCCCCTCCGACCGCCGTCCCCGTCCCTGTCCTTCCAGGACGGCTGTTCTCAGTGAAGGGCCGTGCACGCGCTCCTGAGCAGCGACCATGGGCCTGCTCGCCTACCTGAAGACCCAGTTTGTTGTGCACCTGCTCATCGGGTTTGTCTTCGTGGTCAGCGGGCTGCTCATCAACTTCGTCCAGCTATGCACGCTCGTCCTCTGGCCCATCAACAAGCAGCTGTACCGCCGCCTCAACTGCCGCCTCGCCTACTCGCTGTGGAGCCGTGAGTGCCGCCGCGCCGTGCACGCCTGGGAGGTGGGGGCCCGGGGGGGAGGGGACACGTGGAGGGTGGGGGGGCCTGCTGGCCAGTGAGGACCGGTGGGGGGCGGGAGGGTGTGTGTGGGGGGGCTGAGTGGCAGGTGGGGCAGGTGGGGGGCAGGAGGGGTGCAGGTGGGGGGCCAGGCGGCAGGTGGGACAGGTGGTGCAGGTGAGGGCCAGGCAGCAGGTGGGGGTGGCCAGTGGGGGGGGCGCGAGGATGCAGGGGAGGGGGCCAGCGGTAGATGGGGCCAGGCAGTGGTGGGGGCCAGAGGCAGGTGGGGGTTGAAGACAGGTGAGGGTTGGAGGCAGGTGGGGTGGGTGAGGGCAGGTGGGGGCCGGGCGGCAGGTGGGGCAGATGGGGGTCGGGAAGGCCAGGCAGCAGGTGGAGGCTGAAGGCAGGTGAGGGCTGGAGGCAGGTGGGGGCCGGGCAGGTGCAGGCCAGGCCGTCCTCTGTGCTGGACGAACCCCGGGCAGAGCAGTGTCCACCCCCTAACAGGCAGGGCCTCGGGGGTAGGAACGCTCCTGACGTGACCAGAATGGGGCGGGGGTGTCCTGGCCAGCTGTCCCTGCACCGGGAACGGAGAGGCGCCCAGGAGTGCCAGGGGGCTGGTTCCTGGCCGCCGGATGCTCGGCCCCAGACTCCTCCCTGGGTTGAGCCGTGTGACATTCCATCGTGTGACCATTCGGTCCCACAGAGAAGGCAGCTTTGTATGATTTTAACACAGTATTTTGCATTTTTGAGGACGAATGTAAACCCGGTTCTCCACCGCCCAGCCTTGTCTCACGCGGGCTCGGCCTGCCGGTCCCCGCCGGTCGCCAGGGCAGCCTGCAGGGCTGTCCGTTCTCTGGCGCATCTGTGAGCTCCCGTCTGTGAAAGAGAAGGACTCTCGCCCACCTTCTCATTCAGTACACGTGTGTAGCCGTGTGCGTCTGTGGCTAGCGTGCACCCGCGTGTGTGCGTGTCCGTAGAAAATCAGTCTGCACCTGCCGGATGGACGGACACGCCAAAGCTTGACGGCAAAGCCCGCTGTTGACGGAGCTGAGTGCTCACACTGGGGCTTCGGGGGACCAGGCACGTCCTCGGAGGGCGACTTGCCGGGGATGTCAGCAACTCGAACAGCTATAGTTCTTTACCGTTATTCTACGAAATAAGAATGTTTACCTAGAGACTTACCTGAAAAAGTACATATGTGCACAGATGCTCTCGTTTTATCATTTTTACATTAGCACAAAACTGGCAGCAACCCAAGTGCCCGCTGGTGGAGACCAGGTATGGTGAGTCCACCCGGTGGCGCCCGGCAGCCGGTATGAGCAGGGGCCTTACTGATAGAGAACCCTCTTCAAAGTACATTTTTAAAAAGATTTTATTTATTTATTCATGAGAGACACACACAGAGAGAGAGAGAGAGAGGCAGAGACACAGGCAGAGGGAGAAGCAGGCTCCGTGCAGGGAGCCCGACGTGGGACTCGATCCCGGGTCCCCAGGATCATGCCCTGGGCCGAAGGCAGGTGCTTAGCCACTGGGCCACCGGGGCTGCCCACGCTGCTGGTTATTTCAAGACAACACGTGTGTGACGTGCGCACATGCTGTCCGTGCCTAGAGGGTCGTCCAGAACCTGAGTATCCAGGGACCAGAGGAAGGAGGGACTTCTAGTTTTCACTTTTTTGTTTTACCTATTTGCTACTTACTGGGCTTTTTATTTTTTCCTTTTTTATCATTGACATTTATTTCTACGTCCAACTATGTACCGTTGACGTGTTTTAGCACAAGCCCGTGTTTCTTTTGCACTAAGGAAGGAACAATACCTGTTTTACGTTCTGCAGGAGACGGAGCATCTCTGTTCACCCTCCAGCTCGGGAGCAGAGACGAGAAGCCCCCCAAGGAGGCCCAAAGGCCCACAACCTCCCACGGCCTCTGCGGAGACCAGCAAGCTGGCCCGTAGCGTTCACTCGCCTTGCACGCGTAACAGCGCCAGTTCCTAGGGTTTGGTTTCTTTTTTAGACGAAAGAGGGTGTGTGTGTGTGTGTGTGTGTGTGTGTTGGGGGGTGGAGGAGAATTAGAAATCCTGTCGTGTGAAACGTGCAGTGAGCTGCCCGTGAGCACACGTGGGTGCGACGAGTGCACAGCAGAAGGGCCAATACTAGTTACTGAAGAACTAAACAGTAGACTCCACCTGCTGCGGGGTCGTTCGGTCCAAACGGGTCCGACGGCTGAGCCCGGGGTGAAGCCGCCTTGTGGCCGTGTGGCTGCGTGCGCGGGGCCTAAGGGACACTCTGGGCCCCGCCCCATCCCCTCGGCAGAAAGCGGGGTGCTGACGCAGAACCTTGAGCTTGCCTTCCAGGGCCCCGGGGGGAGGCAGCTGCAGGGCAGGGACCCGGGGGTGGCTGGGGCGGGGGCAGGTGAGCAGCGCCCTTGGATCAGCCGATGGGGGAAATGTGCCCCCGCTGGGCTCCGGGAGCCTCACAGAGGAAGACAAGCCCGCGGGCGCACACGGTCGGAGGGCGACAAGCGAGCACCCGCAGTGACCGAAGGGACCAGAACGTCCATCAGTGACGCTGTGATGCTGGGGTATTGTTGAAGTGAGCTCTTAGCAAACGGATGTGACATCACGTCAGAGCCAGCTCGGGGGACAGCGGGCACACGGGACGCAAGTGAGCGGCCCGGCCCCGGGAGGAGAGCGACCACGGGGCTGAACGACCGACGGGGGAGAGGCCAGGCCTGCGGGCGGCGGCGGAGGATGCTCCCAGGGGCACGGAGACAGGAGCAGGGGACACAAAGCGACTCGCCCCAGGGAAGTCACAAACCACGGAGACCAGAGCAGGCGTGGAAATACCCAGAAAGGAAAGCCAGGGTGCCGGCAGGGGCGGCGGACGGATGGACGGATGGACGGATGGAGCGCAGCCTTGGCCCCACAGCCGTCCCAGCCCCTCGACCCGGGGACAGGGCCTGCACCCCGCACGGCGGTCTCTCCCGAGGGTGACGGGAAGAGTGCGAGGCCGGCAGAGTGGCAGCGCTCACGCCCCCGGGCACACACTGGAATCCCTGCGGAAGAGGGATCTTTAGGAAGAACAGAGGGCGACGTAAAGGCACGGCCGAGGCGCAGGGCAGAGACCTGGGGGGCGGGCACGGCTGAGCCGTCCTGTTCCTGATGTCGGTGCCCGTCTGTGAGGCTGGCACAGGCGGGGCGTGTGCGTGGGGAGCGCTGCAGTCACGTCCTTGTTCTAAGGCCCCGCGCCGCTGGCCGCGCTCCTGCTCTCTGCCTGGGACCCCCGGCGCCCTCCCGGCGGCCACCCCGAGCCCGTTCCCGGCCTGACCCTCGTCCCGCCCCTGGGTCCCGCCAGCCTGGCCACGGCTGGTCCTTGGCGGCCGGAGGGGAGAGAGGAGAGCCGCGCCGCCCAGACCGAGTCCATGCAGACGGTTGGGGACGCGGTGCGCAGCAGGGTGGGTGCAGCGGAGGAGCTCGCTCACCGCGCGGGGGCCGGCGTGCACCCGGAGGAGGGAGGTCGCAGCAAGATCCGCGCTGCGCCCAGGAGCCAGGAGCACAGCTCCTCGTTCGCGATGCTCCCAGCTGGGCCGGGATCGCGGGCACGGACGGACGGACAGACGGACGCCAGGACCTGGCAGTCGTGCTCCACGGAGAGGCTGGCCGCCCGGCCTGGACGGAAGAAGCAGCCGCAGCCTCCCCGCGGCCACCCTCCCAGGAGCCGCTCTCCGGGACCCAGGGGGACTTGCGGTGTCTGTCCATCTGTCTTCATTTCTCCTCGCTGCCCGGCCCGGCCCAGACCCCTGGTGCTCCATGAGCAAGGGAAGGTCCCGAGGACTGGCCACGGCGGGGGGGGGAGGGGAAGGCCGCCCGCCTGCGCACGTCCCTCGTGGAACGCCAGCCGTGTCCTCCTGCGCCAACGCGGGTCCCACTGGCCCCCCGCAGCCCCCGCCTCCTGCTCCGCTGTGCTTCCACGCGGCCGTCCGAGCACCGGGGGAGGCCGTGGGTGCTGGTGACGGTCCTGACGGCCTCGGGGTAACATGCGTGGCCCTGTGCCGTCCTGCTGCCCGCGGGGTGTGGTTGGGGCCTTGCCACTGTCTATGGCACGCTTGCCACAGCTACTCAGCGTGGGCCGTGGGCCGTGGCCCCACAAGGTGAGGCGAGCCCAGGATGCCGCGCTCCTGAGGCTGTGCCCTGGGGGCCCGTGGCCTGCTCTGCGGGTTCTTTCCAGGAGGCGGTCAGGGAGACGGGGGGGGGGGGGGCACGTGGACGTGGTTGTACGTGCCAGTGTGAGTGAGGCGTGAGTTGTCAGGCCCGAGTGAAGAAACGTTTGCAAAAAACATCTTTTTTTTTAGAAAATCCAGTGTCTTGCGTTAGTCCTGGAGATGCACGCCCTCTCCCCCCGTCTGTGGTTTCTGGGCGCCCCTCGGAAACGCAGGACGGCTGGGAGAGCCAGCCTTTGGGGAGCAGTGCCGGCGTGGCGGGCAGGCCCCGGAGCCCCCGCGGGGTCCCTGTCACGGGGGCCGCACGGCCGGCGAGGCTCAGGTGCGCCCTGCCCTCGGGGCCTTGGCAGTTCTGAGTCGGGGCGGGGGCTGAACTGGCTCCCCTCAAAGGAGAGGTGAGAGCGGAACTTCCCCGCGTCCCCAGCAGCGCCCCTCGCGGGGCCAAGGGTGGGAGCCCATGTCGCCCGGAGGACGGACGGAGAGGGAGGAGGCGGGCTGCACCCGGGAAGCCACTCAGCCTCTGCGCGGGACTGCACCGCGGGTGACAAGGCGACGCTCCGTGGGACGTCCGCTGAGTGAAAGGAGCCGGTCCCAGGAGGACGCGAGCTGCCGGCTCAGCCTGCGTGAGGGCCCCGACGGCGGGGCTGCAGCGGCGCGGGGTGGCGGTGCCGGCGGGGGCGGGCCGGGTGGCCTGCGCAGAGGTCTGCGGGGACGTTGCCAGACAACGGGAACCCCTCCCGGCTCCACAGCGGCCTGGGGTGACCCGGGGCCCCCCGGGCCCCGCCCAGGCCCTGCCCGGGCTCGCCGTCGACTCGCGGTCCGGCGGGGCGTCTCCCGGGGGCTCCCCAGGGGCTGCGCTGCCTGCCCCATGGCCTCGGCTTACCCCCCCCCCACCCTTCACCAGCTTTACGACACGGAGCCCACTCCTCGCACCGTGCGGCCCATTCAGGGCGGTGGTCCTGGTGCCTTCACCCCAAAGGAAACCTGCCCGTTAGCGGTCACCTCCATCCCCCGCAACCTGTAAGCTACTTCCCGTCCGTGGCCTTGCCCGTCGTGGACGTGGCCCATATCTGTACACGTCGGCCCCGCAAGACCCACTCGGCGAGCACACGGTCGTCCGGGCGTGGCCGTCGCTCCGCGGGCATCTGGTTGCTCCTGCTCTGCGGCCGGGGGGTGGTGGTGCTGGGACACCCGTGCACAAGCGTTCGCGTGGACCCCTGCTTCCAGGGCCCCGGGCAGGCCCCCGGGGTGGCATCGCCGGGCCATCCCGCAGCTCGGTGTGGACGCCGGTTACCGAGGAAGAGCTGCCCTGGGCCACGGCAGCTGCCCTGTCCTGTGTCCCCCGTGGCGCCGTGAGGGGGTGTCCAGGGACAGCCGTCCCGAGGGGCGGGAAGGGGCGTCTCCCTTGGTTTGGGTGTGCGTTCCCTGACGCCTGATGGTACTGAGCGTCTTCCCGAGTGCCCGTGGCACCCGCGCATGCTCTCTGGGAGCGTCCGTTTGGATGGTTTGTCTGCACCTGCACCACCGTCCGGGCGCTTGAATGCAGATGGAAGTGGCCGGGCTGGTGGGGTCACTGGGACCGAGTGCCCCTGACGGGCGGCTTTTCCGCTCACCCTGCCCCGGGGTGCCTCCTGGGTGGAAGGGGCCGTGGCTGGTGAGGGTCCCGGTATCGTCTCACGGCCACACTTCGTCCGGCTCCTGCCTGGAAGTGAAGGAGGGGGACGGACCCCAGAGGCTGCGCATCAGCCCTGTGTCCGGCCCCGCCTCGGCCCGGGCTGCTGGAAGGAGAGCCACCATTGCCTCCTTTCTGCAAATGGGGAAACTGAGTCCCAGGCAGTCGGGTGTGGACTCCAGGCCCTGGCCTCCGTCCTCAGGGCCCAGCCCCATCAGAAGACGGATGGGCAGGTGTCACGGTCCTGCTTCCGGTCTGCGTTGTCACCTTTCTTGGGACGCCTGGCCTGTGGTGGCCGTGCGCCAGCGGGTGGGGTCAGCACATCCACACTGGCGGCCCGGAGGTCCTGGGCTGGGGGCGCACGTGCACGCACCCCTCCTCCCGTTCTGTTGATGAAACACGACAGTCCCTCGAGTCATTGTAGTTGGACCTGACAATGCCCACCCATGATTACGGTTTTCCTCTACTTGTCCTTCCCGTTTGTCCTCATCCTGATTTTTGTTCAGAAAACATAATTATAATTTAGGAAAGTCAAACTCATGACACATGAACCGTCGGAGCTCGTTTCTAGCAGGAGGTCCCCTCCGGACAACGCCTGCGTCGAGGTGCCCGGAGCGCGGGCTCGGCCCGTGTCCCCCGCCGTGGGGCCTGGACCCGAGCGCGGCCTCCTGGCCCTGCTGACTCGGCGCCCCTGTGTCCACAGAGCTGGTTATGCTTCTGGAGTGGTGGTCCGGTACCGAGTGCACCCTGTTCACCGACCAGGCCACGGTGGACCGCTTCGGCAAGGAGCACGTGGTCATCATCCTCAACCACAACTTCGAAATTGATTTCCTCTGTGGGTGGACCATGTCGGAGCGGTTTGGCATGCTGGGGGTGAGCCACGCGGGGACCCCGGGGAGGGGCTGGGGGTGAGCCACGCGGGGACCCCGGGGAGGGGCTGGGGGTGAGCAGTGTGGGGACCCTGGGAGGTGCTGGGGGTGAGTCACATGGGACCTGGGTTTTCCTTCCCTCCTGGTCCTGCCCTCAGTCCCTCTGAGCCCAGAGTCTGAGGTCAGGGTGGCCCTCAGCTCCCCAGGGCGTGTCTTGCGCTCCGGTTTCTCGTATTTCCTCCCATGAGCCCTACACGCCCAGAGTCCCTGTAGAGCTCCCTTGACCAGCTGAGGCAGGCCGAGCAGTGTGCTGTGCTTGGCGGCCCAAGCGGGCCCCGGGCAGCCCCGGAGTGCACACCCCTCCCTCCGCCAGGCCTGTGCCTCAGTTTCGTTGTCTGTAGCACAGCTTGCCTGCGCCCTTGGGGCTTGCTGAAGGCAGCAGCTGTGCTCAGAGCAGGGCTTCCTCGCTGGCCGCCAAGCTGGTCCCGGGGCGCCTGTGGGGGTCTGGACCCTCACTGACCGCCCCCCCCCCAGAGTTCCAAAGTCCTCGCAAAGAGGGAGCTGCTGTACGTGCCCCTCATCGGCTGGACGTGGTACTTCCTGGAGATCGTGTTCTGCAAGCGGAAATGGGAGGAGGATCGGGACACCGTCATCCAGGGGCTGAAGCGCCTGTCCGACTACCCCGAGTACATGTGGGTGAGTGCCCCCCCTGCCCCGTCTCCTGACACCCTGCAGCCGGAATGATTAGCTGTGAGCCGACAGGAGCTCCCGCACCAGCAAGCAGCTCCGCGGGGAGCCAGCGCCCGCGCCCTCTGCACGGAGTGGGGGACCCCTCCTGGATCGCCCGCTTCTGCCTGCCGCGTCCTGACCCGGAGCCCTGCTGAGGGTGCTTGGAGAGGGAGCCCCCTTCCTGCATCCCCGGCTCAGCTGTGCGTCTGGAGCTGCCCTGAGAGCAGCAGAGCATGGCCTGCCCGGCCCCTGCCCAGAACCCACCCGGGCCCTCAGGGGCCTTCTCTGCAGGGAGCAGCTTCGGGGGAGCCAGGCTGCAGAGCGAACCCCGGGCACCCTGTGGTCCTGGGGACACATTAATGCTTCAATCCAAAGATTTACCTTCCTCTTAAGCACACCCGCTCGGCGCCTGGGGCGGGCGCTTCTTCATATCTTCCAGCCCCTTCCATCAGTTTGATGGGCCAGGCATCCAAAATCGTGGCTGTCAGTCGATGAACATTGGTTCTCTTTCTAGCTTTCTGGTCTCTAGCAGTAGCTCCTTGAGAACTGGCTCCTTCCTTGCACTTCTCACCCTCACGTTTAGGCAAATGGATAAAAGGCTCCCTATTTTCCACGCACTGGTGGGAAGGCTGCTGCCCAGGGACACCTCCTGCTTCACTTCCTTCTGGGACGTTGTCTTGCAGCTTTGGGAATAAGCGCGATGCTGGTAGCTGTTCTCTGAGGGACTGTGTGTGGCTGGAGGGTGGGTTGCAGCCCTAACTAACATCGCCGCGTGAGGGATGCCGCACGCTGTCGTCTGTCCACGCTCTGTGAGGGGGAGCCGCCCCTCCGTGGAGCCGCCCGCCCGCGGCCTGGGCTGACCTGTGTCCCCGTCTGTCCCAGTTCCTCCTGTACTGTGAGGGCACGCGCTTCACGGAGAAGAAACACCGCGTCAGCATGGAGGTGGCCGTCTCCAAGGGGCTGCCCGTCCTCAAGTACCACCTGCTGCCTCGTACCAAGGGCTTCACCACGGCGGTCCAGTGCCTCCGAGGGACAGGTAGGGGGCCGCCGAGCTTTCCCTGGGCTCCGCGCTCAGACGCGCCACCGACGGGACCCAGAGGGCGGGAGTGAATGACACCAGGGGCCGGTAGGCGGAGTTGGCACAGCGACGGTCCTGGCGCTCCTGAGGTGACGAAATGCTGGTCAGTGCAACACGTGATGAATAAGTAAATGAGGAAAAATAAGGAAAAAGTCTGTGACCGAAAGCCTGAAAGGAAAAGACACGTATTCTGATGACTCCCAGAGGGGGCGAGATCAAAGGAAGGGACAAGGACAGGGCGTGGAGGAGAGGCAGCCAGACAGTAAATCTGAACACAAGTGGTCAGTAAAGGCGGTGACCTGTGTCCCCCCGACCCTGTGGGTGGATGAGCCCGAGGGGCTGGGCGGGGTGTGAGAGCAGGGCCAGGGTGAGTGGGGTCGGATGAGCAGGGTCGGGTGAGCGGGGTGTGAGAATAGGGCCAGGGTGAGCGGGGTTAGGGTAAGTGGGGTGTGGGCTGAGTGGGGTATGAGATCGGGGTGCATGGCCTGGTGGGTTTTGGGGCTGAGTGGGGTGTGAGAGTGGGGTCTGAGGTAGAGCAGGGTGCTGGCGTGGGCCTGGGGCTGAGCAGGTGCAGGTGCAGGTGCGGGTGCCCACGCCCACCTGGGCTCCCCCACCCCAACAGTTGCAGCCGTCTACGACGTCACGCTGAATTTCCGTGGAAACAAGAACCCATCTTTGCTGGGAATCCTCTATGGGAAGAAGTATGAGGCGGACATGTGTGTGAGGTGAGCTGCCCTGCCCACCCCCCGAACCCCCCGGGCCCTCCCGGTGCCCGTGGAGGCAGCCGGCTCCCCAGGACCGCAGAGGTGGGGTGCGGGAGTGGGTGCGGGGTGAAGACAGAGTGTTCTGGGTGCTCTGAGGGAGGAGCAGCCTCTCCTGCCCGGGGGGAGGGGGGAGATGGGGGGGTGGAGGGGCAGGAGGGCACGTAGAAGTGTTTTAAGAGGCGCGGAGCTTCAGCTTGGCCGTGACCGGGCTTCCAGGCAGAAGGGTGACTGCTCCAGCCCCAGGGTGTGGGGTCCTTAAGTAAAGGGGCCTAGGATCTCGGCCCCCCTCGACACATCTAGTCGGGGCCTCCCGGGCCTCCCCTCGTCTGGCTCACCCCACTGGGACTTCCCGGTTGCTGGTTCCGTCAGTTGTGTCCAGGAAGGCCGAACCCCCCTGGGGCGTAGCTGTCTGTTAGGTCCGGGGACTGTCACCCGGCAGCACTGACTGGGCGACCCCCGAGTCAGACCCGCCCTCAGGGCTCCCAGAGGCCCTCCTCATGTGAATCTCCAGAACACAGCCGGGGCACCCCGCCCCCCCGAATCATCTCGGGAATGTGAAGAGTGAGGCAGGGGCTTGCTTCCCCCGCAGTGTGCAGCGCCCCGGCTGGGAGCAGGTGTAGGTTCTCCCGCCCGCCCCGGGATGTGGCCAGAGCCCCAGATCCCTGCCCTCAGGTCCCTAGAGCCAGCAGCGTCCCGGTGGCCTCCTCCTGGGGCGACGTCAGCCGTCGCCCCAGCCAGTCTGGGGAGTGAGGGGTGGGCGGAGCCGGGGGACGCCCTGATCCAGCTCCGGGTGGGTGCTCCGGCCACCCCGCCGGGTTGCCCTGCCCCTCCGAGTGGACGGTCCCTTCCAGGAGAAGCCCCGTGCCTTACTCTGTGCGTTCCCCCTTTGTTGCAGAACTACACTGTGCCTCATCTTATTTTAACAGATATGTGCTCCGAACTTCTAAAAGCTTCGGTTTACTATTTTGTGATATTTACCATTCAGGTATTTTGAAGGAAAGCAATATCCCAGTGAGTCCAGCACATGCTTATAATCAAACAAGCCAAAGCTCTCATGGCCCGATGGAGTGTTGTGAGGCTCCCCGTGCTCATTCCGGCAACGGGCACCCGCATCCCTGAAGTGGCCGGAGTCCACTCCAGGACACAGATGCTCACCTTTTTATTTATTTTTTTATCATCATTTGAAATTCTTATTTTATACGTTTCATACTGCGTGTAACAGCCATTTAACACTAGGACCTGGGGGTGGTTATCTCCTACAGGATACAGATCCAAAACCAGGGGAGGATAGACAAGTGGGCTGGAGGCCTGTAGACAGCCATCCCTCCGTGGGCAAGCCCCTTCTGACCTTTGTCTCCTTACCTGTGGCGCCCCGGCTCCCAAGGTCTTTTGGGGCCCACAGAGTTAAAGCGTCTTTGTTCACAAGGGGGTGCACGTCTCCTTCACTGCCTGGGAGCGTGCAGCAGAGCTTCCCTGAGACTGCGTGATGTGCGGCACCAGCATCGCTGCCATGTCTGGTGGCGTGTGTCCCTTCTCACTGTAACTATGAAGATCGACAGGAGTGACCCATATAAAGCCAGGCTCTCCATTTTTAGAGGCAGAGGGGTTAGGATCCCTTCCAACACGGAGATTTTGCGGGGCTCCTCATGCTGCGGCCCACGGCGGGGAGCAGCCAGGCGGGAAGACTACCGCGATGGTCATTGCTCACGCGTGTCCCCGGCGGCCCCTGCTGGCGGGCTCGGTGCTGCGGCTGCGGGGGGGGCAGCCCTGTTGGCCCTGCTGGTCTCCCCAGGAAGACGCGGGCGCTCCCGGGCTGGCGGCCCCCCGGGGACTGGGGTCATGCGTGAGTTAGTGTCCTCACCGAACCCAGCTGTTTGTGAGTCAAGATCATTAAGTCCTGAATCTCTATTGCTTTCCCCGTTTGGAGCAAGTAGATTTCATTTGTGAAATAAGTAATCTCTGCCCAGTGGAAGACCCTCTCAGTTTTGATTATTTCCAAACAACGAACCATTAAGAAAGAACAGAACTCCTGCCGAGGCTAACAAATGCTCACCCTTCGCAGTGGAAACGGGGCACGATCTGCTCGTGAAACTGCTCGTGAGCACTGCCTGTGAAATGCATCGGCTGTGCCCTGGAGAGGGACAGCCCCCCCGCCCCGCTCGCCCTCCATGGCCCCCATAGTCCCGCGGGGCAGTAGGGAGTACAGCACTGTGTCTGGGTGAAGGCCTTTGACGTGCGTGTGGCTTTAGAACCCAAGTGAGTCCCATGAGCAGAGAAAGTGGGGCCGGTGAGTCACCCTGCCTTGCAGTGATTTTTTTCCCCTTTTCTGTTGATGCCATCCAATGGGTAAGCCACTTTGCTTCAATCTTCTTAACAAAACAGGAGATTTCCTCTGGAAGAGATCCCACTGGATGAAAAGGAAGCAGCTCAGTGGCTTCATAAACTGTACCAGGAGAAGGTAAGGGCACGCGGTTTTCCTTTTTCCCCCGGGGGTCTCGTGAAGACGTTTCAGAGGGGGAGCTCTGGGGCAGGCGGGGGCTCAAGGGCTGCTGGAGACAGGAGGACCATGCGCTTATCAAACACGCTCTACCTTCTTTCCAGTTTCTTCCATCTTTCTTAACTTGTGAGAAATCAACACAGTAGAGAAAATATAAAGGATAGTGTTCATACAGCCGTGGCTGATGGCGTGTTATCACATTTGTTTTGCTATTTCATGCAAAAGAGCTAATAGAGCTACAGCCTACACATATCGTGGGTGTGAGCTATACATAGGCAACGTGAAGAGATCCTCATGTCAGCCACACCGGTCCCCACTCCATGTCCCCCCAGCACACCCTCCCCTGAAACGTAGCGCCAGCACAAACATACAGGATGAGACGTCTTCATCTTCAGCATTGTGGGAGCCTTAGAGAATGAGAGGATCCTTTCCACATATGACAAATATCTTTTTAAAGGCCCTGGTGATCTTTTAAGAAAAAATAAGGGAAATCTCTAAGGGTCAGGAAGAAGATGGAGCTGAGAATCAGGTGGTGAGCCTGTGAACTGGGAGTGGCACGCTCCACCAGTGGCATTTGCAGGTCCCCATAACCTGGACTCTTGAGTTTTAATGCCTACCCAGAAACAGGAGATAAGGGTTTGACCTCATTCTAGGCAGGAACGCTCAGAGTTTTTCCCTTGCACGGTGGACAGAAAGAAACTTACCTGCCGGCATGGGGAAATGGCTTTGAGCCTCACCCTTCTCCTCTTGGTCTCAACAAGGTCCCCCTGATAACTCATAGTCACAGGTCGGCCCTCAAAGGGTTTGGGGTTTGAGTTTGTACTAGCCGCATAGTTTAAGGAGAGCAAAGCGAAAATAGCAGCACAAGGAGCAGTTCTAGGCAAATGACTCCAGAGTCCCCGGGAGAGAAACAGTCCTCTAAACCTCAGCTGCTCGAGATTTCCACAGCAACTCTGCTGGCGATGAGCATGTCAGCAGACACGTGCACAGGGTGCGCAGACACAGAAGAGATAGACTTTCCAGAGACGGTCGCTAAGGGAACTATCAAACCAACACGAATATCAGTATTCTCGAAGTGATCGGGCACAAAGGAGTAACGGAAAACAAAAGAGCAACGCCTACAGGAAGTCAGGTTTGAGAAAAACCAAGTAGAGTGTACAGGCAGGAGAAATGTGGTCGTTGACAGGAAAGTCTTAATCGATTAAATAGCAGATATGATACAGCTGAAGAGAGAGTCAGTAAACTGGAAGATTGAGAAGAAATTATTCAAGATGTAGCGCAGAGGAAAGGAGAACATAGAAGGAAGTTGAGAAGACACGGACGATGGACCAAGAGGCCCCGGAGGTAACTCCTGGCAGGTCCAGAAGGAGGCAGGAGTGGTGAAGAGCAGGTGGCAGAGACAACGACCACACAGCTTCTGGAAGTCATCGGGTTCAAGAAACACAAGTCTGGAAGAGGGTAAATAAAAAGATATCCACCCCTACTTACCAATGAGATTGCAGAACACCGAAGACAACGAGGCGATCTTAGAATAACTGCAGAGTAGAGACATACTCCCCGCCAGGGAATGGCTGTGAAGTTGATGTTAGACACCTATCAGGGCCCCTTCTAAATGTCCTACGTACATTTTATTTTCTTACTCATCACACACGCTGCCATCCACACACATAACACATGCATACACACGTTAGAAAGAGAGTCAGCCCGGGGAGAACAGAACAAAGAAAATAATGAAAATAGCATAAACCATTTTAATGGAAAGCAAAGCTACCAAAGAGTGAATCAACTGTACTAAACGCTTTTCCTTTAAAAATACTAATAAAATAGAAAGCCGTGGTCAGGACTGACTGGTGAGAAGAAAGGCAGCGTCAATAGGAATGAAAAGGTAAACCCACCAAAGAGCAGGGGGAAGCGATATGAGAGTAGTACCGCTCACTTTAGGCTCACACACCCGAAAACTTAGATAAAATGTATGATTTCCAAGAGTAACTCTGCAGAAGAAAAATAAAGCCTCCGTGAAGAGGAAATGCAGCGTATGCGTCCACGTAGATAGAACGGGGGGTGGGGGGTAGGTGTTGAACACACTAGATCACAAAGGAGAGCCCATCGCGGAGTCCAGGGCGTCGTCTGAGAGTTTGAAACTTGCAAGAAACAGTGTTGTTCAACGGAAGATGAGACATAACCTAACCGTGCGTTATTAGGAAGTGGGACACTGTGTGTGTCTTCGTGTGCTGCGCTTCCGTCAAAATGAACAAACCATGTGTCAGCAACATAACCAGATCGTGGGGACATAATGTGCAAACCAAGATGGCCTCAGTGTGCGTGTCGTACATATGATGCTCCGTGAGGAAGGGGGCACGGTGTGTGGGCAGCACGTGCACTGTGTTGACGCACACGTGCCTGCCGAGTGCGTGTGCGAACAGGGGCCGGGCGAGGAGGGGCGGAGTGGCCCAGCCGGGAGCACGGCAGCCCCAGGAGGTGATGGAGCAGGGGCCTCATCTCATCTCAAAGGTTCACTTTCCAAAATCATCTGACGCAGACACAGAAAGTGACACGCAGTGACATATATGACTTCTCAGGGTATTTTGATGTTATTTGCCATCTTTTCCTATAGTACTGAGACATAGGATAGTATTTTCAGTTGTCTTTTGCGTCACTTAGAATGTAATTCACATTAAGGACACCACACTACGTGTGATGTCATTTCTTCAGTCCCCGTTGAGTTTATATCTGTCAACATTGACATAAACATATTTAACTCACTCCTTTTATTTTTTTAAGAAGGTCTTTTAAATTTTATTTATTTATTTATTTATTTATTTATTTATTTATTTATTTATTTATTAAATAGAGAGGGAAGGGTTGGGGGAAGAGAGAGAGAGAGTCCTGAGCAGACTCCACACCCAGTGCAGGGCCCGACCTGGGGCTCGATCCCATGACCCCGAGATCACGACCTGAGCCGAAGCCAAGAGTCAGACCCTTAACCAGCAGAGCCACCCAGGCACCTGTTGGTAATTGAAGTAAACTCTACCCCCAACACGGGGACCCACTGCACGCTCCACTGCTGAGCCAGCCGGGCGCCCCGACTCATTCCTCTTAAGTGCACTATTCCAGGACTCACCACGGGGTGACCGCCGCTTAGGCCCCTCATCTTCCTGTCTGTGAACAGCTTGTGTTCCACTCTGTGCCGAGCGTCTCTCCAAGACACTAACGCTGTAACCTGCGGAAGTCGCCTATCGGCACTTGGTGAAATGTCTCCTGAGTCGTGCCTCAGAGAGACTGCACAGGTTGCGTCCCGTAGCTGAGCACGAGGTGCCCCTCGGGTGCCCGTCTTGTGAGCAGAGGGTCCGAATGGCCCCCTGCCAGGCCAGACGCAGACCCCGCGGAGACCGGACTCGGCACTTGGACCCTCATGCGACATCGGCCTCCCAGAGGCCTTGACAGCTCACGTCGTCGGTTGTTTACCAGTTAGCTCCACATAACCTGATGATGTGGCGTCATCAACGGGCCACAGAGGTCGAGCCGTGCGGTCTCCCCAATCCGCAGATGTGGAAGCTGACCTGGGGGTGCTGGGGGTTGCAGGCCTGTTGGCCTCACCCCTGCTGCGTGTGTGCCCCGCGGTCAGGGAAGGCGGTGGTGAGGGAACTGGGACGGAGTCCTGAGTCCCGGGCTCCCACCTCCTGGGCACTCGAGTGGGGGCCACGGTGGCCGAGTGCCTGCCAGGCCTCGGAGGGACGCGGAGTGGGCGTGGCTAGGGGGCCTGGGGCTGTCCTGGCGGAGGCTTGCCAGGGGAAGGAGCAGAGGACGCTGGCATTTCCTGTCCCGGAGCCCGTGTGAACGAGTCTCACTGCCCCGTGTGCTGCGGGCAGGTGCCGCTCCCGGGCACGCTTGGCAGACGCGGCACATGTGTGTGCACAGCAGATACGCCTCCCCACCCGGGTCCCGCCTGGAGGAAGCCACGGCACAGCACACGCTCACGCTGTGGCGTCCCAGGCACCAGGGCTTTGTGGCAGGTCTGTCCTCCCCGACCCTCCCCAACGCCGCAGGCAGGACCCCGCCGCCAAGCCAGGCCGCGGGTGTGGGACTGAGCCACCCGCAAGTCAGGGCAAGCGGGGGCAGCGGGCTCCAGAGGCCCCTGGAACGTGGGGGTGCCCGCAGGATGGGGTGACGGGAGCAGGCCGGGCCCCAGGCACAGCTGTCGGGCCGCAGAGCAGTGCGCCGAGGCGAGGGGTGAGGCCCTTCCACCAGCGGGTGCCGGGGCTGCTGGGCCCCCAGCCCCCCACTCCATCAGGAGGTAACGGGAGCCACGAGGGCCCCCCCAACAAGCCGTCATGGGGGCCAGAGGTACCTGTGTGCCCCCAGCTTTCCTCGAGCTTCCGTGCGAGCAGCCTCGGGTCCCGCAAGGGTCCTGCCCTCCCCCACCTGTTGCACACGCCGTCACCTCATCTACATGGAGCTTTGACGGGCGGCGTCATTCTCATCGTCAGCACCCCCCTCTCGTGTTAGAAGAGCATTCGGGGCACCTGGGGGGCTCTGTCGGTGGAGCGTCTGCCTTCGGCTCAGGTCGTGATCCCGGGTCCTGGGATCGAGTCCCACATGGGGCTCTCTGCTCAGCGGGGCGTCTGCTTCTCCCTCTGCTGCTCCCCCTGCTTGTTCTCTCTCTTTCTCTCTCTCTCTCTCTCTCTCTTTCTCTGTCAAATAAATAAAATCTCTAAAAAGAGAAGAAGAACATTTAAAGCAGCCTTGTTCTCGACTCTTCCAGGACGCCCTACAGGAGATGTACAACCAGAAGGGCGTGTTCCCGGGGGAGCAGTTCAAACCCCCCAGGAGGCCGTGGACGCTCCTGAACTTCCTGTCCTGGGCCACGGTCCTCCTGTCTCCTCTCTTCAGTTGTGTCTTGGGCGTCTTTGCAAGTGGCTCTCCCCTTCTGATCCTGACGTTCCTGGGGTTTGTCGGGGCAGGTAACGAACGTGAATAACGCGGCTTGGGGGGGCGGGGGGGTCTTCTGAGCACCTGCCACCGTGCCCGAGCCTGGGAGCCATCGAGGCGGCCGGCCCATAGGGAGCGGGTCCACGGGGAGTCCTGGCCTCGGAGAGCGGCCTCTGCCCTCTAGGCTGCGGGGTCACTCAGACCGCAGCCCCGTCCCCGGGCTCCCTGCAAGCTGACCGGCCACCTGCTCTGGCGAAGCTGTGCCGAAGCTGGGCGGGCGCCCCTGGGAGGGGCCCTGGGCTGCTGAGTCTGCACGGTGGTCTGAGGGTCTCTGCGCACGTGGTCATTACAGCCCAGCACCCGACCCGGGCGCCCAGGGTCCCTCACGGAACCTTATCACATGGACACCCCGTGTGTCCCTGGGCACCTGGCAGGGCACTGCAGCCCCAGGCCCACGCCTACCTCGCCCCTGCGGTGGGAGTGGGGGGTGCTGGCCTGCCGTCCCCCCCGGGAGCTCTGAGGCAAAAGGTCCGGGACCCCCCATGTTGGTTTTTCCAGTTGGACGGCCAAGCGATCGGTCTAACCTCCTTTTTCCTGTTTTAAAGCTTCCTTTGGAGTCCGCCGGCTAATAGGAGTAACTGAGATAGAAAAAGGCTCTAGCTACGGAAACCAAGAATTTAAGAAAAAGGAATAATTACTGGCTGTGATTGCACATACAGAACCTGACGGTGGTATCCAATTAACTCAATTAAAAGCAGAACAACACACACAGATCGAAAAAAAAAAAAGACCCTTAGAAACTATTTTTCTTATTAACTGGTGACTAATACTGACCAGTAAACCTTGAGCCAAGAGTGAAGCCGGTGGAGGCCCGCGGAGGAGGAGTCCAGCCGCACCCCTGCGCGGGGGCGAGAGGCAGCCGCAGGGCCGGGCACTGGGGTGGCGACAGTGCGGGGGTGGGGGGGCCACTCCTGGGCCACGGGTCTCACCCCGATGTCATCTCCAGAGAATTCTGGCTGCCAGAGGGAGCCTTCGGATGCTTTCTCTTCTTAAACTTAGATCCCAGTTTTGGTTTTTATCGGTTATTTCGGGACCTCATCCTGGCCCTTTGCCTCCTCCTGCCCTTGCCCCTGCCCTCCTGGCAACGGGGACACGTGCGTCCCAGGCCCCCAAGCGCCCGCCTGTCCCACCCAGCCCGGCACCGGCCCTTCACTTCCAGCGGTGGGGTGGGTGCACAGAGCGTCCCTGGGGTGAGGAGCCCTCGCCGAGTGTCCGATGCGTGGGGAGCCAGGCGCACCCGTCGCACGTTCCGACCACCTGGCCCTGTGTGTCAGTACCTCGCATCTGTTTCTGTAGTGGAGGCACCCCCTCAGCCCCCCAAAGCCTTCTGTCCCCATCTCCTCGTGGCCACCAGGCGGCAGCCCTCCACGGGGCCGCACCCCTGCCCCCCGGTGCCAGGGGAGGGCTGCCCTGCAGCCCACGGGGCTCTTGGATGCTCCTTAAAGGATCGCCGCCGTCAGGCCTCCCTCCTGGAGGTGCTTGCAGACCGTCCGCTCGGAGCTCGCTGGCGTCTAGAGGTTTTAAGGTTTTGCTTCTACAGTTGGTCCGTGGAGGGCTCTCAGCTCCCCGGTGGGCAGGAGAGGTGGTGAGCCTCTCCGGGTTGTGCCGCCCTCTTTCCCAAGTGGGCACCGGGGTCCAGGGTGGGGGCAGGCGGGCGTCCCCCCGGGTGCCCTGGGGCACTGCTCCCCGCAGCTCCCCCCACCAGGGGGTGTCTCTCCGCATCCTGACTTGGGCCACAGCCCCAGCGGGGAGCTGCATGTTCTGCGGATGGAGGCATGGGGCTGGGGCCGCCGGGCGGGTGGCAGGAGGGCCCTGGGGGGACCCCCGGCTCCCAGGGCGCAGCTTGCCCGCCTGCGCTGGACTTCCTCCTAAGACTGCCCGTGTGCTGTTCTCCCGTCACACTCTGCGCGGCCTGCTCAGCGAGGGGGGAAACGCGGGTGTCGGGGTGTCAGCTCTGGCGCCCGAGGCCCACATTCCAGAGAGAGGCAGCTTGAATTTTCCAGGAAAAGAAATGGAGAGAAGAGGCATGGGAAGAAGATAAGCTAAATTAGACAAATAACTATGCATCAGCCCTAAGTCTGTATTTTGGGAGGATTTCTCGAGAGAGCACCCGCTCTTTAGAAGGGGGACCCTGCGGGATTCCGGTGGTCGCCATGGGGAAGGGCGCGGGCACGGTGCAGGGTGAAGGTGACGGTCCCTGTGAGACTCGGGGCTGAGGCAGCCCCCCAGCTCAGAGCCCGCAGGCAGGGAGGGAATCACCGCCTGGGGCTCCCCGCCCCCCCGCCCCCCCCCCCGGCCACTGGGCTCTGCCCCCCGTGTGCGTGTCACTAACTTCTGGGACATCCCGTGGCCGCCGCAGGGCACAGCCGTGCACCTGCATTCCCTACCAGACGTAGACGTAGGTCCCACCAGTAGCGCCCAGCTCTTGTTGCCGGGATCCATGCTGTCCCCCCCAAAGCCCGTGCGCTGGGGAGCCCGGCCAGAGCCACCCAGCGAGCCGCGGACGCCCGGGCCAGCGCAGGCCTCAATCTCAGTGATCCCCTTCTGATCTAACAGATGAGCTTGTGCACTTGATGCCAAGACTTTGAGAGCAATAAAAACTACACCATGAATGTTTGGGGTTTTTTTTTTTTTTTTTTTTTTTGGTTTATGGAGGGGGTGGAGTTGCTTTTCATCCACCTCAGGAGGAAAAGGGAGAGGGAATTCCTTCAACTTAAAATGAATAAATCAGGATAGTGGTTTTCTTTTCTCTTTACGCCCCGCAACTGAGCTTCACGTGTTGCTGACGTCACGTCCAAACAAAGGCCAGACGCTTGGACCGTCGGGTGGTTGGGGTGCACTCGGGCCCCGCGCCCTGGGTACCCCCCGTGAGCACCCCACGGGCTGAGCTCTGAGCTTGCGGTCAGCACAGGCCCGTGCACGGCGAGTGGAGCTGGGGTGGCGGTCACAGCCACTGCGTCCAGCCAAGGAGAGGACCACCGGTGTCTGACTCCCCGGTGAGGCCGGGGGGTTCCAGGGCTTTCTCAGGCGCCTGTGGCTTCACCGCGGCTTTGTGGCAGCTGCGTGACCTGGGGACCCTGCGGTATAGTGTGGGCGACCGTCGCCACTGCGTGCAGCTGAGGGGGCGTTGGGGGAGGGCCGAGCAGGTGGGAAGGGAAGCATGTCCCCGTTGGCCATAGTCCAGAGCAGGGAGGGAGCCTGGCCGTCCTGCACTTGGTGGCGGCACGCCCGGTGCGTGGTCCTCCAGAAGGCGAGTCTAGTTGAAGAGATGACTTCAACATCCAGCCCCCTGAGCAGCAGCATGAAGCAGTGTCAACAGCACCGTGTCGTACACGAGGCCGCAGCGGTGCCCGATGGATCTGGAATCTCCGCGTGCCCGTCCCTCCTGCCCGCACCCCCCCGGACCCCAGGGCACGCGGAGCTCCCCTCCCCCTCGTTTGCTTACTGAGCGTTGAAGTCCATCAGCTCGGGAGGCGTCTGCAGTCCGGCCGCGCCCACGTGGCTGCCGCTGGGGGTCAGATCCGGGTGAGGAAGTCGCGCTCTGCATGTCGCCTTGTCTCTGCTGAGACCCTGCTAGGACAAGCCCAGGAGAACCTTTCCAGCCCGCTGATTTTTCAGGTGAACTGTTCAACCTTGTGCGTCAACTCATGCCTCGGTTCCTTGCCGGTACCTGCATGCTTTCCGCAGCGCGCCGTGCTCGGTGTTCAGCGGGGTGACGCGGCCTTGGACCCTCCGCAGTGTGACCGGGCCCGGGGCCGTGCGGCGGGCCTTCCGTCTGGACGCAGCCCGCCCCGGGCCGTGCACCTGCCCCTTCCTGTAGCGAGCGAGCCCCTGCAGAAAAGCAAACCTCTGCCAGCGCCCGGGCCCTAGGGCCGCTGGGGTCACGCAGACACTCGGGCCCCACGTTCCTGCCCATCAGGGTCAGGGCACAAAGCCGCAGGGACTGGTTCGGGGTAGAAGATGTCACAGTGCGTTCTGCTCCACCGAGGGGTGGCCACACACCCCGAGCATCTGCCGCTGCCCGATTCCGTGCCGTCGCCGGAAAGGACCAGAGCATTTTTAGGGCCCCTAGAACATGGCCAGAGAAGCTGACCCGCATAGTCTTTTCAAAGACCACTGAATTGCTTAAAATTTTTAAGCTCTGTAATGACAAGCCCACCTGGAGCTTTCTTTCCTCATAGACTTCTCAATTTCTTAACTTTCTGTTGCAAAAGCCAAGGGACAAAGTGGAGCTGTGAACAAGACACTGAGATGCACTGAGCCGTGTTACATTATACCAGAGTTACTGGATGCAACGCAGAAAGGCATCCGATCCGCTTGTATTTATTGTCTCAGACCCGTAAGACTCGTACGTTGTGACAATCAAATGTGACTTGCCCAAACGCCGGGAAATCCCACTGGCTTCTTAATCGTAAAGACCGTCCGAAAGTACTGCAGCCGTAAACGGGCGTCTCTGTCCTTGGAGAACCACGTGGACCCCTGACGCGACCCGTGTGACGGCCGCCGGGGTTCTTTTTCTATTACGGATGCTCTGTCCTACCTGACCGTTGGCCAGTTTCAAAGAGTGATGAATTACATACAGGGTGCAAATGTATTATACGGATGTTTCCTTTTATACACTTAATTTTTACAAATTTTGCTACTCACGAGCTTTATGTAGTTGAGAATAGCAGTATTTTTGGCCTATGGGAGCCTGTGGGGGTGGGTGGGGATGGGCGGGGATGGGCGAGCCACCTTAGGTTTTAAATGCCTGTGTCCCAGACATGCGGCCGTGTTTGCCGTGCTCTGTGGACATCGCTTTGTATGTGGGCGTGCGTGAACCTCCTCAGCAGGGGCACACTCCAGGTCAGATGCTGCAGGCACCGTGTGTGTTTATTAACATTGCTGCTGCCGTAGAGAGGGAGAAAATGTCCTCAGCATGAACGAGAGCCACCGTGTCCTCCTCCTGTCCCCTGGTGTCCAGCGTGCTCAGGTGCTCCCCGGGGGAGCAGGGGACCCCGGGCCGCCCACCCGCACGGACCACCCCGGGGTGACCGCTCTCTGGGAGGCTGTCCTGCTGGTTGCACTTTTCAGGCTTCTCCATTTCACGTAAGATGCTTTTGGAAGGGGAAATCAGGACGGACGGTGACCACCTGGCAAGGGCAAAGGACAAGATCAGCTGGTGCACAAAGTGCTAAGTGACCCTCTGCCTGCAGACGGGTCTTAAAAGCCATCAAGAACAAAAAGGTTTTCCAAAGTAGGCATGTATATATCAGAAATTATTTTTTTGTAACAACAAATTCATTCTGTGGAGAAAAAATCAAGGACCACTTTTTCTTCTTTATAAAGAAAAGAACTCTTGTTAGAACCAAGAGCTATTCCAGGCTCTCATTTGTCTGTCTTGTGAAAATAAATCGAGCTGAAAGAATTGTGGTGTCACCTGTGCTGGAGGAACAGCCCCTGGTGATGTGCTTTTCTGCTGTGCTCTGGTGTGGCCGCGGCGCTGGGGACGCTCCGCTCAGGCCGCCTGAGACCAGGCTCGATGGGCTCTCCCGGAAGTCCCACGTCTAGGCTAATTTTTTTAAATATTAGTCCTCGGAGGGGGACCTGGGTGGCTCGTTGGTTAAGTATCTGACTCTTGATTTTGGCTCAGGTTGTGGTCTCAGGGTCGGGGGATCGAGCCCCAGGTCGGGCTCCGTGCTCAGCAGGGAGTCTGCTGGAGGGTTCTGTCTCCCTCACCCTCTGCCTCTCCCCCCTCATGCACTAAAATAAATGATTTCTAAAAAAATTAAAATATTAGTCCTTAGAGTACACAAATGAGCCAGCACGTGCACGCATGCACCCGCACACACAGCCGTGCACCTGCACCTGCACACACACTCGTGCACATGCACATATCATGCACTTGCATACCCACACACCCATACACCTGCACACACGTGTGCACCTGCTCACCCACACACAAATCCGTGCACCTGCACACACACACACATGTGCATCTGCACTCACACACCCGTGCACCTGCACTCATACATACACCCATGCACTTGCACACACACCTGTGCACCTGCACACACCTGTGCACCTACACATGCATGTGCACCTGCACAGACACCCGTGCACCTGCATTCATACACCCATGCACCTGCACACACACACATGCTGTCCATCTGCACACTCACACCCATGCACCGCACACACATACCCGTGCATCTGCCCTCACACTGGCCGTGCACCTGCACCCACACAGATGCAGGATCCGGGGCGAGAGGATGCTATGTTCCCAGGAGACGGAACCAAAGGGCCCCGTACCACTTGCTGTCCTGGAATGGCAGGGCTGGACCAGACCCTTATCCCCCATGCACGCAGCACTGCTTTGCTTGCGTGCTGGGTCCCGTTTGAACGTGACTACCCACTGGTGAAGATGAACAGTGTGGAAGGGACCCTCAGGCTCCCCACCTGGAGGCTCACGGACACCCAGGATACCCGGGAGGTGGGCCATGCTTCATCATGAGCCCCCTGCTCTGCTGGCCACGCTCCACCTCTGGCTCTGCTGGGGAGACTCAGTATTGGGCATCAGCCCCTGGCCACCTGATGTAATGAGAGGAGCATGTGTGTGTGCACGTGCAGCCATACACACCGGCGCACACACACACATACCAGTGCACACGAGTGTGTAAGTGTGCACACATACCAGTACATGTAGGTGCACATGCATGTGTGTGCCCATATAAACATGTAGAAGCCTGTGTCAGCATATGCACATGAGTGTGCACACACATGTACACACACATACACACCCCAAACAGAGGAAAGCTTGGGGTGCTCGTACAAGAACAATCCCATTAAGTGGCACCTGGGTGGCTCAGCAGGTGAGCGTCTGCCTTCAGCTCCGGGTGTGACCCGGGGTCCTGGGATCGAGTCCCGCATCGGGCTCCCCGCAGGGAGCCTGCCTCCCCCTGCCTGTGTCTCTGCCTCCCTTGTCTGTCTCATGAATAAATAAATAAAATATTGAAAAAAAGAACAATCTCATTAAGAAATGATACGAAATCACAAATTTACGCCTTATTGTCATGTTTCCTCATGTTTCACGTAATGCCCAAGACCGCTGAATTGTCCAGGTGACCCACACGGCCGTGGACTTTCCGGAAAGGGAAGCCCCTCTTGACAAAAGTGCTCCCCAAGGGCTAGAAACTCCGTGAAGAGATCCAGTTGTCCTGTGGTGTCTCCGAGGGAGTGGGTGACGTCAGCAGGTCAGGCTCCAGCGGCAGCAGCCACGGCACAGCAACACACCCAGAGGGACGACGTCGTCCCAGAGCGGGTTTCGTGGGACGTGGGGAGAATAAATGCGTGGAATGTACGGAAAGTGTGACATAGGCGGTTAGGGCGTGAGGTTTTCAGGGAGAACCTTGCAGGTGGTTGAAGGGGTACCCCCAGCTTCCTGGCGTGGAGCCCGACGCCCTGAGATCACACGGTGCACCCGCAATGCCCACAAGCCGCCCTCCAGGGGGACGTGTCTTGTAGAACAGGGTGTGTAGGTCCACACGGCCAGACAGTTGCTCCGTCCAGGAGAAGCAAGGGCCGGTGCCGTCGCGGCGCCCGCCCGTCCCCCGTGCTGAGTTGGTGGGGGAGGCCCGGGGGGTGCGGGCGGGGCTGGCCGAGGGCCCAGAGCACTGGGAGCCAGCAGGTGTGCAGGGGCCCGGGCTGTGCTTGCACACAAGCAGGCGCTCGGTGGTCTTACACCGAGACTGGGGGCGGGGGCAGGGGCGGGGGGAGGACAGCCAGCTCGCCTGTTTGCAGATCCCCTGCACGATCCAAGGTGCCCTCGGGGAGGCATGTGGAGGGCGGGATTCTCCGCCCGTCGTGGGGGGGGCGGGGGCCCATTCGCCAGGGCCCAGAGATTTGCAGGGACTCCCGGGAGCTGCAGAGCTGGGGTGCACGCCGCCCACGCTTCTTCAGGCTCGCAGCCCCTCGGCAGCCCGGGACGCCTCCTGGGACATAATGTCCCCAAGACTGTTGTCAGAAGCATGACTCCCTGGTCCGGGTCCCCATCGGTGAGGGACAGAGACCAGCAGACTCCCGGCTGAGGCCTGAGCACGGCCTGAGCCCGAGTCGGAGGCCTAACCACTGAGCCACCCGGGGGCCCTGCTTACACTTCCAGAAACACCTTTTCCAGGGCCCTGGCGTGAGGGTTCCTTCCTCTGTGTCAACTGCACGGGGACAGGTCCTTGCTTGGTCTCCGCCTGGGTGGATTCTAGCGGCCTCCTCTCACCAGGAGAGCCCCGGGCGCTCAGAACTGGCCGCACCCTCTGCCCCTACCTCTGCAGCGTGCAACAGTCTGAGGGTGCAGGGCCACCCCTTCCCCAGAGCACAGCAGGGCGGGGAGGCCGCCTCTCTTCCAGGGTGGCCCGGGGCTCGGGTGGTGGGAAGTGAGGAGTGGGAGATGGACCTCAGGTGTCGACCATCAAGCGGGCCCTGGGTCCTGGGTGCCCAGCACCCTGCCGAGGCCGCACCCGCCCCAGCCAGGCTGCGTTACCGGCTCCCTCCCAGGAGGAAGGAGTGGACAAAGGGACTCCCCGAGGGCCAGGGCAGGCGGGGCCCCTGCGGATGGAGGAGGCCAGGAGCAGCCAGCCCTGCCGCTGTCAGGGAGAAGCAGCGCTGGCCACCAGCCCAGGTGGCAAAGGTGGAGCTGCTGGGGACAGCGGCTGGGACAGGGAGCCCGGGTGATCCGAGCCCAGCCTCCCTGGAGGAGACGCAGGAGACTCTGCAGGGCCGGGTGAGCAGAGGGAGGGCGCAGAGGGCGGGGTGGCCGGGGTGGGGGCCATGGGACCCGGCCACCTGGGCTTGCCACCCAGCACCCACCCAGGGGAGAAGCTCCCGTTCCCATAGGACAGATGCAGTGGTGTGCTCAGAGCAGGGCACCCCCGGGGTCGAGCCCTGACCTCCCAGGGGAGATCAGGAGCCCCCAGTGTCTGCGACAGAGAGGCTCCCGGGTCCTCGAGGAGACGTCCCCGGCAGTGAAGGTGGGCGTCTCAATGCGCAGAGAAGGATTTAGAATCGCCAGGCATGTTGTGCAGCTGGAGCTGGCATGTTGAATCATGACCTGCTGAACGAGGGCCATGGGCCCCGACTGGGTCGCCAGGTGGCTCGCTCAGCAGCCCCAGGGATTGAGAGCCACTGGCCGCCGTCCTGACCAGCGGTTTCAGTACAGCCCCGCGAAGGAAGTGGAGTCACTGAGTTTCCTACAGATCCCCAGATCCCCGTCGCAGGTGCTCGACGACCCAGGGAAGGGCCACCCTCCGTCCCCGCCGCAAGCGGGCAGGAGACGTGTCCGGTGGCTGGGGCGGGGGTCACTGACTTTTCAGGGCCTCGACTCTGAGGGGTCATTTTATTTTATTTTTAAGCTGTTTTTTTTATTTTAGAGTTTTTTCATTTTTTTAAAAGATTTTATTTATTTATTCACGACAGAGAGAGGGAGAAGCAGGCTCCACGCAGGGAGCCCGACAGAGGACTCGATCCCGGGTCTCCAGGATCATGCCCCGGGCCGAAGGCGGCGCTAAACCCCTGAGGGATGGAGGGATCCCCTATTTTGGAGTTTTAGAGAAAGAGGAGGGGCAGAGGGAGGACCAGACTCCCCACGGAGTGTGGGCCGAACCCAGGACTCACGGATCAGGACCTGAGCCGAAACCAAGAGTCGCACAACCAACAGCCTAAGCCACCAGGCGCCCCCGGGGGGTCATTTTAAAACATCCCCGGGGCAGCCCAGGGGGCTCAGCGGTCTAGCGCCACCTTCAGCCTGGGGCATGATCCTGGAGACCCGGGATCGAGTCCTCTGTCGGGATCCCTGCGTGGAGCCTGCTTCTCCCTCTGCCTGTGTCTCTGCCTCTCTCTCTGTATCTCTCATGAATAAATAAATAAAATCTTTAAAAAAATAATAATAATAAAAAAGCCCCCCGGGGAAAAGCAAAGCAGGAGCCGAGGGCAGGCACCCTAACCACAGTCCCTACCCAAGCGTCTGGACGCCGCGGGGAGCGGGTCATCACCCTGTAAAACGCCCAGGCAGCAGCTTCTCCCTCTGCCTCTCTCTGTGTCTCTCATGAATAAATAAAATCTTTTAAAAAACAAAAGAAAAAAAAACAAAAAAAACCAAGAGAACCCGTTGGGATCTTCCCTGGAACTGCGGGGCTGCGCTCACCGGGAGGACCGAGGGCGTCACAGCATTGCTCCCTCCCGCGCGGCGTGTCCGCCGACCCTCCCATCTGGCCCCTTCTCCTATCTCCCAAGAAAGCGCGAGTTCTCCACGCGGTTACGGGGTCCCTCGTCCCTGAGGACCGGCTGCCGTCGCGGGCTGCGCAGCTCTACATGCGTGTCCCTGGACCAAGCGCGCTGCTTCGATTCCTGCAAGCCACTGTAGCCTTGCTTTGCCTGGTGCGCTTTACTCCACCCCTGAGGCGGATGGAGAGATCTCCTGCCCAGGGGTCACGGCTGGCTTGCCCGTTTCCCCTTGAAATGCTCTCCATCTCTGCCTTACGATGCTCAGGACATACGAATTCACAGCTGTTCTGTTTTCTTGGTGAACTGAACTTTTCCTTTTGCTTTTTTGCTGTAAATCGAAGTTAATGACGGGGGTGCCTGGGTGGCTCCGTCGGTGAAGCATCTGCCCTGGGCTCAGGCCGTGATCTCGGGCCCTGGGATCGAGCCCTGTGTTGGGCTCCGCACTCTACGCAGAGCCTGCTTCTCCTTCTCCCTCTCCCGCTGCCTGTCCCCCTGCTCGTGCTCTCTCTCCCTCAAATAAATAAATAAAAATTTTAAATAAATAAATAAATCTAATGTAACGTTAGCATAGTGACACAATACTTATTTATTGCCTCATACACAACTCATACTTCCTTCTAACCCATTTGTAGCCTTGCGTTTTGGGTTTGTCCTTTCTGTCTCTCATAAACAATATATCCTGGTCAATTTTGGTTTTAATCCTATAAGAAAATAAATATCTCTTTATTTTCTCCAGTGAGCTTGGATCAATTACATTCATTTTTATTACTAGATTTATTTTCAGCGTCTTTTTTTTTTAGGATTTTATTTATTTATTCATGAGACCCAGAGAGAGGCAGAGACACAGGCAGAGGGAGAAGCAGGCTCCATGCAGGGAGCCCGATGTAGGACTCGATCCCAGGACCTTGGGATCATGACCGGAGCAAAAGCAGACACTCAACCACTGAGCCCCCCAGGTGCCCCTATTTCCAGCATGTTAGCGTTTTCTGTTTGTTTTCCGCCTCCTTGGTCAACTTTTCTTCCCCGCTTTCCCTCCTCTGCTGGTTATATTTATTCTTTCAGTGAGTGGGTCCTCTTAAAATGCTGTGCTGACATGATGAGTCCTGAAGTTAACCACGACTCAGTCTTCTTCCGGCCGCTGCTAGTGCTCAGTGGGGCTGACATCAGCCCCACCGTGTGACCTGTCACACTTCTCAGCATCTCTAGCTCATTCTCATTTTTTTACACCTACAGTAACTTTTATTTTCACCTACAGTTTGTGGTTGCTTAGACTTACCCATGTTTGCAGCTTCTGTTGCCATCAGCCGTTAGAAACTCCCTCTGGGATCATTCTCTCTCTTGAAACAAACTGTTTGAAGTGCCTTTGGTGGGATTCCCTGGGGGTAGAGTCTCTCAGCCTTGGGTTTCCCGGAAATTCTTTCTCTTGCTCTGGTTTTGTAGTGGGGGTGTGGTTGTGGGAATAATTAGTTGTAGACTGTCGTTCCTTTCTTTTTTTTTTTTAATTTTTATTTATTTATGATAGTCACAGAGAGAGAGAGAGAGAGAGAGAGAGAGAGAGAGAGAGGCAGAGAGAGAAGCAGTCTCCATGCACCGGGAGCCCGACATGGGATTCGATCCCGGGTCTCCAGGATCGCGCCCTGGGCCAAAGGCAGGCGCTAAACCGCTGCGCCACCCAGGGATCCCTGTCGTTCCTTTCTTTCCATACTTTTGACACTTTCCACTCTTCTTGCTGAGAAGTCTGCTGACCGTCTTATCCCCCAGGTGACAATGTGTCCTTTCTCTCCATCTGGTTTGAAAGTCTCCCTTTGGTGGCCTCAGCTGAACTACGGTGTGTCTAAGCGTGCTTTTCTTTTCATCTGAAATTTGATTTGCTTCCTGAATCTCAGGACAGTCTTTCTTCAATTCTAGAAATTCTCCGGCCACCATGTCTTTACACACCGCCTCTGCCCCATTCCCTCTGATTTTCGTACCGTAACTCCAATAACTGTTCTTCTGTCCCTGGGTTTCTGACCTTCTTTCCTGTGTCCCATCTTGTTGTCTCTCTGTGCTGCGTTCTAGCTAATTCTGGGTTGTTTCTTGTCTATCTTCTAGTTGAGAAATTCTTTTAGCAGCTGCATCTAACCTTCCCTTTATTTTTTTTTAAGATTTTATTTATTTATTCACATGAGACATACAGAGAGAGAGAGAGAGAGGCAGAGACACAGGCAGAGGGAGAAGCAGGCTCCATGCAGGGAGCCTGACGCGGGACTCGATCCCGGGTCTCCAGGATCACGCCCTGGGCTGCAGGCGGCGCCACCCGGGCTGCCCTAACCTTCCCTTTAAATAGTCCACTAACAACCTGAATTTTTACATGATCATCACTAGGATTTTTATTTTTTTAAGATTTTGTCTATTTATTTGAGAGAGAGAGAGAGATCATGAGCGAGGGGAGGGGGGTGAAGGGCAGAGGGAGGAGCAGACTGAGCAGGGAACTGGATGTGGATGTGGGACTTGACCTCAGGACCCTGGAGTCATGACCCAAGCTGAAGGCAGATGCTTCACCATTGGAGCCACCAAGTGCCCCATCACTAGGATTTTTTTTAAAACATACCAGTTCTTTTCATAGAGTATCATGTTCCTTGCCTGATTTTGGTTCTTTCTCTTAATATTTGCAACATTTTAAGCATCCTGTTACCACTGAACGTCTAAGGAAGAGATGCCCCAGAAAATCCCCTGCGTTCTAAAAATACTCCCTGCTCACGTGTACCAGTGCAATCAGGACAATGACCTCTTTAGCCAAGCGACTCCTTTCTTTGATTACCAGGCTATTGGCCTAAAGGACTCACAGTGGCCAGGAGTGGCCTTTGCTTTATTTCTGGGTAATTTATGCAACTCCAGGAAGGCATCCCCCACATTCCTCCCAAACAAGCACCTCTAATCCAAAAAGGTTGCAACGTTGCAGGGATGAGAAGTGCCCTTTTGCTAGTGTCTCTGGGGTCCGTGGTGGAGGAGCCGGTCCTACGCCTACCTCTGGGTTCCCAGGCCGAGTATTCAGCTACTGGCTGACTCCCCTGGAATTTAACACCCCAAGCCCACAGGGTGGGTGCCTCTGCTGAGCCCTGATGAGGCAGTTTCACGAGGCTGGCTGCCCCAGGTCACGTGATGTGACGGCCTAACCAGTGATTTCTGCGGTCACAAGTCCTTTGTTACAAACTGAGCCCCTTGACCTGAGGCTATGGTTTGTGAGGTCCCGTGGTGGTAAGTCTGGCACTAGGCGAGGCCTTGAATACCGACCACGTGGGCCCAGGGCAGGTAACGAGGACCAGGTACCGAGGACCCACTGCCCTCCAGTGTGGATGGCGTCTCCTGTCATCAGTCGGAACCCCAGTGGCGGGTTCAACTCCTTGAGAAGACCCGTCTCCAAGGCTTGACATCACTGGCTTCCCCTGGCAGGTGGGACACTCAGACACGTCACCTTTGCAAGAGGGTGCCCATGCTGCTGGCCCACGCAGCCTGTGACCCTGCACTGCGGCCTCTCAGCCGCTCAGTCCGCGAGCCCATCACGCCGACGCTGGCCTGGCCGGAGCGTGACGAAGGCTGGCATCTGCCCGAGGAGCCGTGTGTCCACGTGGTGCTTCTCTGCCATGTGTGTCCTCTCTCTGGTGCACACTGACAGGACACAAAGGCCCCCAGACTTTGTGCTACCCCCTTGGACCAAAGGCCTCCTGCCGACACCTTTCCCCAGACCTTCTTGACTCCGGTCCTCCAATTTTGCCGCTTCCGGGCCCGTGACCAGCAGCCAACCCATCCACACGGCTTCTCCCCCTATGTAGTGAGTGGCGGTGTCCCCTCCAGCCCTGCACACGGGAGGGTCTCCTCTCCCCTGGGCCTCTGGGGACACACCGGGTCGGGCCGGGTACAGCCGGCACCCCTGTGGTCTGCACCTAGTATCAAGTGGAGCCTCTTGTGAGTCAGACCTGTGATGCTCCTTGTTAGCAGTGGCAGGGAACGGCCCAGGAGGCCACGGCGTGTGCTGGGAGGCAGGTGTCGGGGCAGCCCAGGTGATGGAAGGGTCTGGACCACCGTCTGTGCCCCTCTGGCCTGTTCACGCTTGCTGCCCTCACCTGGCACAGCGCCTCGCTTGGGAGGGGCAGTTCCAATCTCAATGCTGCTCCACGCTCAGGCCCCCGGCAGCTACTAGGAGCCAGGAGCACGCCAGGCGCTGCTTTCAAATAGGGTTAAGCTACGGGATGCAGAAGGCGTGGCATCACTCAGAATCCCAGGGCCCTGCGCCCTGACTCTCCTCCCGACAGTAGGTGGGGACTCTGTGGCTCTCCAGGCCAGGGGTGATGCGTTCCCTTGTGGGGGAGACGGAGGCAGCTGCTGCTCGCCCACAGGTTGGGGGGATTTGGAGTTCGAGATTCTCAGGCTTGTCTAGTAAACCTCACGGCCGTCCTGAGTCTCAGGGTCCCATTTTGTTCCTCTCCGGGTCTTGACCTTAGCACAGGAGACGAGCCCATTGCAGTTCTGCTTCCTTTTGATTAAAGTGAACAACCAATCCAGTTTCCTGAGGCCGTCTCCGTGTCAGCCCTGGAACTCTCATGTCCTGGAACCCCCTAGATGTGGGCAGACGCGAGGGAGTCTCATACAGTCAGATCCTGGGCCTGATTTCAGCACAGCTGCTGTAGGCGGCCAGACCACCCGGTGACGGCCGAGGACATGCCTGTCGGGGTCCGGCCTGAAACCCTTCGCTGGCTGAAACCACCTTCACTCACATCAGAGAAACACCTTGGAATTAAAATTCTGTTCAAATAAGGGGAACGTGAAGACCCCAAGACTAAGCCATCGGTTGTATCATTTACTCTAAAAATGCAGAATGAAGATTCACAGGTGCGTAGGGAGTGAGGTCGGTTAGTTCAGGGACCGAGGTCAAGTCCCTTTTCGGGGCCCAACCGTGCGCCCGGCCCAGAGCGCCGCTCACGGAGACGCTAATGCTAGTGTTACCAGCCCGGCCCGAGAAGTCATCTGGGGACAGGATGTATCACAGCGAGGACAAGCAGAGTGTCCTGTTCTTGGCGGGCGCATGGGGACCCGGCCCAGAGGCCGTCCCGGGTGGAGGTGTAACCACATCCCGCAGCCAGCCCGGGGCCTTCCCGCCACCCCGCTGGAGCCTCCGAGGCCACAACGCCCATTTAGAAGGTGGCCCCGACTAATGGCCACTTAAAAATGCATGACCATGGCTCCAGCCAGATCCTTGGCAGCGTTGGGAGGATCGATCCCCAAGATCTCTCTGGAAGGGCCCAGCGAGCCCTGGAATCAGCTTCTCCTTCAAGTCTCCCCCACCCTTGAGGGGGCAGGTGCCATCACCCAAGCTTTGTCACAGGTTTTACTTGTGTCGTGGGTGCCTGGTGTGGCCCACGCTCTGCGCCTGTCCCTTGGCATCGGGACTGGTCCTGTGGCTGCGAAGGCCGTGACTGCTGTTTGGCCCATCTCTGCTCAAGTGCACAGAAGAGCGTCCGAACCCCCCGCAGATGCACTTCCCGCCTTCTGCCCTCCAGCTGGCTCCGGCTCGTGCCAGCCGCGGCCCAGACTGCAGCATTTGGCTCTTGTGACCCCGAGAGGCACGCGTGGAGTGGGTGTTGGGGGCACGGGCTCCGGGCGGAGAGCTCGGTCGGGAGGAGGTGCCTCTGCGTGCTCCCCCGCTAACCCGGCGGCCGTGTCAGGGTCGGCCTTCTCCCGCAGGCCCCCGCTATAACCACGCAGGGAGAGCTCCCTGCCCTCCCTGCCCTTCCCTGCCCTTCCCTGCCCTCTCTGCCCTCCCTGCCCTCCCTACCCTTCCCTGCCCTTCCCTGCCCTTCCCTGCCCTCTCTGCCCTCCCTGCCCTTCCCTGCCCTCCCTGCCCTCCCTGCCCTCCCTACCCTTCCCTGCCCTTCCCTGCCCTTCCCTGCCCTCCCTGCCCTTCCCTGCCCTTCCCTGACCTCCCTGCCCCTCCCTGCCCTCCCTACCCTTCCCTGCCCTTCCCTGCCCTCCCTGCCCTCCCTACCCTTCCCCGCCCTTCCCTGCCCTCCCTGCCCTCCCTACCCTTCCCTGCCCTTCCCTGCCCTCCCTGCCCTTCCCTGCCCTTCCCTGACCTCCCTGCCCCTCCCTGCCTTCCCTGCCCTTCCCTCCGGGCCAGGTCGCCTGGGTGGGCAGGTCCTCCCTCCCCGCAGGGGTCTTTGACGAGCAGCAGGACACCCTGTGAACAGTGGCCTAACCAAGGAGGGGGTAGTGTCCTCGGGTGACGAGAGTCCGTACTGACCTGGCTCAGCAGCTTGACAAAGTCACGGCTGTCGTCAGGCCCAGGAGACGGCCGCCTGCACCTCACCTGACCAGGCTGGCAGGTGGCTGGGAATGTGGAGGCCCTGGACAGACAGGGCGGTGGCGGCGCCTCTACTGGGTGTCTCTGGAACACGCGACGTCCCGGCACCTCGGCTCTCAGGGATGCCACTCTTCCCCAACCCTCCAAAGCACACCGAGGGCCCAAGGAGCTTCACGCGCCCGGTGCTCACTGCAGCAGCACAAATCCTAAAAGGAGAATGATACGGGGCAGAGCCCAGAGCCGGGGCTGAACCTGCAGGGGCGAACTGAGGCCTGAGCGCACTGGCTAGCCGGGGACCCGGGGCTCCCATGGGCCCAGGACCTGCGAGGGGTGCAAGGGACGGTTGCCTGAGGGAAGTCAGCTTGCAGCCATTGCCACGGTTCCCGTGCATCAGGCCTCCCCCCCCCCCCGCAGGACACGGGGGCCTCGCCTCAAGGGGAAGGCCTGCCCGATTTTAAAGAAATCCTCAAAGTACCTGTTTATCATAAAGAACCTCAAAGCGGGCTGGTTTTATTTAGTTAGGACGCCTCTGCCGAGGTTCCGAGGAGAACGATCACCCCATTCCCAGGAGGGCTGTCAAACGGTGGGAGCGGCGAAGCAGTCCTTGGATTTCTCCGAGTAGTTAATACACTCACCGTCCAGCCCAGCGCACAGGGAGCGGTCCCCGCGTCCCCCCGCCTGTCCTCGGCGTCCCCCTCCCCCTCCCCCGGCCCAGGACTGCTCTGGGGCTGCAGCAGCGTGGCCATCGCAGCCGGATGGACTCGCCAGTCCCCACCCACGGCTGCTGGCCCGTCCACCTGTGGCGCCGCTGGCCTGTGGCCCACGGTATCGCTGCGGGGTGACCTGTCGAATCTACCTGCTGCTGATGTGATGAGTGTGGGATCCCAGTTGTCCCGACCTCCTGGGCTCTGACCACCCCCACCCCCACCCCGGGGCCCGGCCCTGCGCTCCCGAGCCCTCCTCGCTTCCTAAGTGACCAGAGTCCTAATGGTGATGCAGGTGGGCTCCTGGGGGGCTCCTGGGTGGGGGCTGAACCCACAAAGAAGCTCCAGAATTTCAGGCCCCCCCCACCCCCCTCCAGGGTGGGGGAGGGGCTGGCAACAGGGTCAATGAGGCATCTCAGGCCCCGGGAGGAAGCCCCTGAGAATCCCAACAGTGCGGGGTCCGGGGAGCTGCCGGGTGAGTCACAGGTGCACGCGGGGAGGGTGACGCCCCCCAGCTCGGTGGGACAGACGCTCCTGCGCTCAGGACCCCACCCCCACCCCCATGTGGCCGTTCATCGGCTCCCTTCATCACATCCTTTATGATACAGAGAACCCGGAGATGAGCTTCCTTGAGATCTGTGAGCTCCCCTAGCGAATGAGTCGGCCTCGAGGGGGGGTCGTGGGAACCCTGATTTGTGGCCGGTGGTCAGAAGTGACGGATGGGTCCCCAGGACCTGCGGGTTGTGATTGGCATCTGATCTGAAGTTGAAGGGGGAGGGGAGTGGAGCTCATGTCTTTATTTTCATTGGGTTAGTTTTTTTCTTCTTGATTTTCAGGAGCTCTTTACATATTATTTATTAGGAAAATTCATCCTTGGGGGATCCCTGGGTGGCGCAGCGGTTTGGCGCCTGCCTTTGGCCCAGGGCGCGATCCTGGAGACCCGGGATCGAATCCCACGTCGGGCTCCCGGTGCATGGAGCCTGCTTCTCCCTCTGCCTATGTCTCTGCCTCTCTCTCTCTCTGTCTCTCTGTGACTATCATAAATAAATAAAAATTAAAAAAAAAAAAAAAAAAAAAAAAAAAAAAAAAGGAAAATTCATCCTTTGTGATATATATTCCTTTTTTTCCTTCTGCTTCTTTATCTTTTGACTTTATGTTTTTTTTTTTTCCAGGCATATGTTTTTATTTTTACAATCAGACTTTCAGTCTTTTATTCTTTGGTCTTTGGATTTTGACACATAGTAGGAAGGCCTTTTCCACTGTGGGGCTGGAGGAATTCACCATATTTTCTGCTAACAATTTCATGGCTCATTTTCTACGTGCAAATGTTTGATCTCCCTGGACTGTATCCTGGGGTAGAGAGTGAGGTGTGGATTTAACTGGATCTTCTTCCGGTTGAGTACTTAGTTGTCCTAACAAAATTTGCTAAGTGCCTGACTTTGTGTTGACTCTTTTTCAAATATCTGATAAGCCTCACCAAAGCCCTATGAGATTAGTATTGATTCCGTCTGGTACATAGATCCAAGCAGTGGGATTCAATGGGATGCGCGCCTCTAAAGCCCCAAGCACACGTAAGCACTACTCGATAGCATTTGGTAAATCGCTCTGCTGAATCGGACGCGCTCGGCTACACAGATTCACAAAATCAGCCGAGGCGGCGGTGGTGATAAATGGGCAGAAATGTCTTGTCCTGTTGACCCGTTGAACTAACTTGGCCCAACTCCTGAAAGCAGTTGTGGAAAGAACAGAAGTACGATTTCTACTTCTTCATTCGATGCCTCTCGGTCCTGGGCTCTTCTAATACTTTCAGTCCGTGTTCACATTTGATTTGAACTTCTGTCTTGAGCACACACTAAATTCCCCCCGTATTTGAGTCTGATCCTCCCTGCGCAAGGCGGTTCTGCTGAGCTGTGGGCAGCACGCCGTCCATGCCGCTCCGGCCAGCGGTTAAGCCTTCGTCGAGAGCTTTACCGCCTCGTGGAGTGTGCTCATTACTCATCCTTGGCAGAATTTTCCTGGCTACCCTTTCCTGTGTATTTCTGACACCGTGGTTGAAGTTAGCCTTTCTAGTGACAAAAAAAAAATCACCCTGTTGATATTTATTATTTTAAGGATCACATTAAATTTAGAAATCAGCTTAGGGAGAGTTGCCCACACGCAACTTTAAGCCCTCCCGGCGAGAGCATGGTTCGTCTTTTCATCCAGGCAAGTCAACTTTCGGGTCTTTGAAGGTTCTCCCCATGTATGTTTTACATGTTACTTGTTACACGTGTGCCCCATTATTTCCTCTTTTTGTTGTTGCTATTGTAGGGTCCTCTCCCCCATATGTTTTATATGATATGCGTGCACACACACGCATTAGCTGTCAATCATTGTAGACATATACGAAGGGTACTAATGAATTAATGCAGATTAATTTTAATATTATAAGTAACCCGCTAAATTCTCTTATTACTTGTGCTTATCTAATATGGGTGCTTTAGGGACCCCTGGGTGGCTCAGTGGTTGAGCGCCTGCCTTCAGCCCAGGGCATGACCCCAGGGTCCTGGGATCAAGTCCCGTATCGGGCCCCCCACAGGGAGCCTGCTTCTCCCTCTGCCTGCGTCTCTGCCTCTCTCTGTGTCTCTCATGAATAAATAAATCAACTCTTTAATAAAATAAAATAAAATGAGTGCTTTATTACTCATCTAATTTCCAAAAGAGTGATAGTTTTTATGCCTCTGATTGCTTCCTCTGGTCTAATTACACCATTTGCCAGTATCTCGCCCAATGTTGAAGAGCAGTGGTGGTGTTGGGGTCCCTGGCTTGTTTCTGACTTTAAGGGAATAATTCCAGAGCTTCTGCATTAAGTATGGAGCAGACTCTTGGGCTGGTATTTATATGACTATAATGTTACAGTGTGTTGCTGTATTAAGAAAGTATCCATCATCCTTATTTCATCAAGCATTTTTTTTAGAAATCAAGAACAACTGGTGAATTTGGCAAATGCCTTTTCTGAGCTAACAGACATTTACAAGGGGTTTCTCCTTAGATCTATTCCTTTGATGTGTTATGTGAGCAGATTTTCTAGTATTAACTCACCATTTTACTTTTGCAACAGGCTCCATCTGGTAATATCTTATTCTTCAGCACGTTGATAGATTCTACTTGCTAATATTTTAAGACTTTTGCATTGACATTTGTAAGGTACGATGGTTTCTAGATTTCTTTTATGTGCAGTCTTTATCGGGTTTTGGCATGAATATTATACTTCTTTAATGTAAAAGAGTTGTAAGTTTTCCTTTCTTTTTTTAAATATTTTATTTATTTAATTGACAGAGAGAAAGAGAGGGGGAGCGACATGAGCTGGGGAGAGGCGGAAGGAGAGGGAGAAGCTGATTCCCCACTGAGCAGGGAGGCTGACATGGGGCTCCATCCCAGGACCCCAGGATCATGATCTGAGCTGAAGGCAGGTGCTTAACTCACTGGGCCCCCCCAGACCCCCCTCCCTCTTCTGTGCTCTGGAGTAGTTTGGAGAGGGTGGACTTTCCCTGGGAAGCCGTCTGAATGAGGGGCAGTTTAGGAGGGGGGAGCTTTAACAACAACTTTCCCTATGCTTTGGAAATTATCTGTTTAGTCTTTATTTTCTAGAGTCATTTTCTTCCCTAGAAAATTAAATTTCATCCCACTATAAGATTTATTTTAGGGCAGCCCCGCGCTGGGTCGGAAAGGGCTCCCCGACTTGTAGCTCACTGATCGGTCTTGAATGTGGTCACGTTTTGTCCTGGTTCCACCTTGGACTGAGAGAGGCAGAGCCACTGTTCCTGCTGCTGCAGGGCCAGCCTCTCCCCCGAGTCTCCCGACGTGGGGATGGGCCTTCAGCAAGGCGGCACGTCCTTCGTCCACGCTCCCGGCCGGGCGGGCCCTCGGGGGGAAGGTCAGGAGCACGGCCAGCGCCCTCCCCGTCCCCCGTGTGTCTGTAGAGATCCCTGCGAAGGAAGAAGCGGGGCGGTGCGGGGAGGGCTGTGGGGTCGGCGGGGCTGCGGGGCCTGGGAGATGCAGCCCTTGGGGCCGCGAGCGAGGGGTGCGAGGGGGACAGCAGGCCCCTCTACTTGGAAAACGCGGCAGGACAGACGGGCCGTGGCGAGCCATCCGCCAACACCGACACGGTGCCAACCGGTTCGCAAGCCGTCTGCACCTCTGGTCTGGAGCCCCGGGCCCGGTGTGCGGGGGGGGGCAGCTGGCTGACCCGTGGAGCGAGGCCGTCGGTGCCCACCCGAACCAGGCCGGGGCGTGCGGCGGCCTCCCTGGCCAGGCCCTCCGGGGATGTGGTCCGCCACAGGGAGGGGGCCCTGGGTGGCTCAGAGGTCGAGCATCTGCCTTCGGCTCAGGGCGTGACCCCAGGGTCCCAGGATCAAGTCCCCCATCAGGGTCCCCGCAGGGAGCCTGCTTCTCCCTCTGCCTGTGTCTCTGCCTCCGTGTATCTCTTGTGAATAAATAAATAAAATCTCAAAAAAATAAAAATAAAAGATGCAAGGAGAAACTGGGTTTTCTGTTATTAACAAGTAACTCAATGTTCACAATGAAGCGTGTATTCAGTGTGATTCTCTGAGCCAGGCAAATTCTGGGGCAGGGTATTAAACATTTAGCATTTAGGCGAGGGCGCGTGATGTCATGAGCACTGGGTGTTGGATGCAACTGATGAATCGCTAAACCCTACCTCTGAAACTGATAACATACTCTATGTTAATCAAATTTAATCTTAAATTAAAATTTTTTTTAAATAAATGAATTATTGAGTATTTGTAACCAGGCCATGGAGGCACCTGTTTCAGACCTCTGGGCAACCATGGGTGCCCCCCGTGGGTTAGTGGGTGGGGCAGCAGGACCTCATCCATTACTGACTGGCTGCATCTTGGGGGGACTCGGGTGCAGGTGGTTTATTGCTGGTGGCCCCAGAGAGAGGAAAGAGGGAGGGGGGAGAGGGTGAGGAAGGGCAGGGCAGAGAGCCACAGGGGCTGTCACTGGGCTGGTCATCTCTTCGGGCTCAATCCCACTGGCCCTCTCAGGAACCACGCAGAACGTGCTCTGAGAAAGGGAGGTTTGCACATTTGTCCATGCTCTCAATGGAGGGCTTGCTGGTATTAGTTCCTTGGAGAAGATCCTGGGCCCGAGGCAGGAAAGTGGAGCCCCGGCGGTCCCCGAGGTGAGACCCTACCAGTGCCCGGGCCATCCAGCTGCCACTGACCAGACAGAGCTGTAGGCATGTGGCCTGGGGCCCCTAACGTGTGTCTACTACCATCTGGGTGCCCCACTCAGGCCCCCGTGATTGGACAGTGGTACCTTGTGCTGGTTTGGTGGGAAGAGACTCACAGAAACCTGGGTTAGCTGACGTCACCCTTCCCAACTATTCTGATGGAGTTTTGGTGCCTTTGGAGGTGAGCATTCGGGTTGCCCAGCCCTGAACCGGTGCTTAAGTCCTAGCTCCCTCTTCTGCCCCTGTGACCGGACATCGGACGTGTCAGGGGCTGGCACAAGACATGTGGGCCCCATTGGCAGGGCTAAGCCAGCCCACAGCCGGCTTCTGCTGCCGTGGTAAGGGGCAGCTCCCTGGGTGTGAGAAGCCAGAAAGGGTGGCTGGAGGGCAATGAGGGTCTCCAACAAGGTGGCCCCTCCTGCCCCTGCCGCCCACCTCCATCAAGCAGGACAAAGGTGAGGGACAGGCCTCTCGGGGGATAACCTCAGCTTGAGAGGAGAATGCGAGACTCCAGGCTGTCAGAAAGCCAAGAGAGAAGGCAAGTGAGCTAAATATAGGAACACTGAGCAGAATGTCCGGAAATGTCAACCACGGCGCCAGGTCTGACTTCATTACTCCTAATTATTTGATTTGAGTCACATTATGCAGAGTCAAACCTGGGAAGAGGGTGCTGTCCCCGCACAAGCGGACGCGGAAGGTGGGTTCTTCATGCAAGCAATGCGCCAAGACAGCAGCAGTTCCAGGAGGGGCGGGGGCCCGGGGTGCATCCCCCCACTCTTGTTAACCAGGTGGTAACAGCAGGTGCTTTTTATCCGCCCAGGTTTGGGAGAGACTATTTCCTTCAAGAGAGCCAGAAGTGCAACCGCAGGGTGACAGGATGGAACGTGATCCATGCTTTATCAAAAGGTGGCCTCCGGGCGTCTACCGATGCCCCCTCCTGTGCACTGGACGCCTGTTTCACCCTCCCCTTCTCCGCTCTCCCACCCCGCCAGGGTTAGTTCAGTAGGAAAAAAAACAAAGCAAAAAACCTTTCTATGGCATTTTCTTGATTATCTGAAGGGTAGATTATTTCTTTTTTTTTAAATTTTTATTTATTTATGATAGTCACAGAGAGAGAGAGAGAGAGAGAGAGAGGCAGAGACACAGGCAGAGGGAGAAGCAGGCCTCAGGCACCGGGAGCCCGACGTGGGATTCGATCCCGGGTCTCCAGGATCACGCCCTGGGCCAAAGGCAGGCGCCAAACCGCTGCGCCACCGAGGGATCCCAGAGTAGATTATTTCTGCACAAAATTGTTCCTACTTCTACTTTTCTTTCATGCACTATTTGCCCACCCCAGGCACAAATCACCGATGGCTCCGTTGCATGCACAGAAATGTGACCCAGAGGCCCGGGACCCAGGTGGAGGAGATGCTCCTCAAGCCGCGGCCAGCACGCCGAGCGGGATCACAGAGGAGCGGGCTCGGGGCAAAATGCTCAAGCATCGCACAGTTCACCCTGCGGATTTTTTGTAGACTCAGGTGTTACGACTTTAAAGTCAGTTGGTTTTTTTTTTTTAAAGATTTATTAATTAATTTGTTAGTTATTCATGAGAGACTCAGAGACACAGGCAGAGGGAGAAGCTCCCTGCAGGGACCCTGATGCAGGACTCGATCCCAGGACCCCGGGGTCACACCCTGGGCCGAAGGCAGACGCTCAACCCCTAAGCCACCCGGGGGCCCCCATCAGTTGGGTTTTTCATTAAACTTTTATTTTGGGATAATGTAGATCCACATGCACCTGCAGTGTGTCCTTTACCTCCTTTCTCCCCAGGGAGTGAGTGGGGCAGAGCTCCGGTGCCCACCTCGACCGGGATGCTGATGATGATACCGCCCAGATGCAGCACGACCCGTCCCCACCAGGACTCTTCAGCCCCCTTCCCTGCTTACCCCACGCCCTCCCCTGACCCCATCTGTTCTCCAGATCTGTGATTTTATCATTTCAAGAGTGTTCTATGACGGAATCACAGAGCATGTGACCTTTTGGGGGTGGGTTCCTTCACCCGGCACCATTCTCTCAAGCCCACCCAGGTCCCTGCACCTGCCAGCAGTGCGTTCCTTCCTATCGCCGTGTCGCGCTCCACGGTGCAGGGGGCGTGTTTAACGAGTCACCCATTGGGGGACATTCTGGGTCGTTCCTGCTCTTTCACTACTAGGAACCAACCTGCCATGAACATCTGCGGGCTGGCCATTCCTTCAGCCAGGTCTCTGTGGAGACAGCGCAAACTGCCGTGGACCCTCCCTGTAGACACAAGCAGACGTGGAGAGTGGGTTCTGCATGTGCGCGAAGCACAAGGACAGTAGCCATATCCCAACACATGCAATATCCCAATACATAATTTAACAGGCTCTTGGATGCCCAGAGACAACGTAATGGGCTACCAGGAAAGACCATTTGAGCACAAGTTCCAGCAACCTTAAAAAAACAAAACAAAACAAAACAACCCCCCCCCCCAAAAAAAAACAAAAAACAAATGCTGTCTCAGGAGAAAAGGATCTGGAGAAAAGAATAGACATCGATTAATAGGAATAGCGTCATGTTCACCCTTATTAAAAGGAATCACTAAACCAATATCTGAATTCAAGTATTCAAGTGCTGAATTCAAGTATTTTCTAAATTCCCATGTGTAAAAAAGTTCTGATAAGTCTGCTGAGAGGGAAAAGAGCCCAGGAGTCCCCTTTCAGCTCACGAGCCAGAAGGTTGGCTGCAGCCCTCCCTCCTTCCAGAAAGGAAACTTCCATATCTTGGCGATTATAGACATTGGGGTGCACACATTTTTTCAAATTAGTGCTTTTGTTTTCTTTGGGTAAACACCCCGTAGTGGAATTATTGGCTAGCATGTGGTAATTGTGTGTGTGTATATATATATATATATATATATATATATATATATATATATATACATATTTTAAATATTTTATTTTTATTTATTCATGAAAGAGAGAGAGAAAGGCAGAGGCACAGGCAGAGGGAGAAGCAGGCTCCCTGGGGGGACCCTGATGCGGAACTCGATCCCAGGACCCCGGGGTCACGCCCTGAGCTGAGGCAGATGCTCAACCGCTGAGCCACCCGGCGTCGCTGTATTTTTAGTATTCGAGGAACATCCATACTGTTCTCCATGGGGAGAAGGGTGGGGGAGATGGGCCAAACGGGGGAAGGGGAGTGGGAGGTAGGGGCTTCCAGTTACAGCATAAGTCACGGAAATAGAGGCACAGCCCAGGGGATACAGTCAATGACCATGTGCCAGTGCTGTGGGATGGTAGCTGCACTTGGGGTGAGCCCAGCACGCCCCACAGAATCGTTGCATCACTGCGTTGTACACCCAAAACTAATGTGACATTGTGTGTCAACTGTACTGCAAAAAAAGTACCTTGTAGGGCAGAAAAAAAAAGAAAAGAAAGGAAAGAAAAGAAAATTCTTCCAAAAAGGAGCCAGGTGGCGCGGGGGGGGTGGTGGCAGGACATGGCACCTGCACGGTCATGAGACAGAGTGCTTAGTGTCCGCTTTCCCAGAGCCTCTGAACGATGTCTCGGGGAGGCTGGGCTAGTTAACGCAAGTCCTGCGCTGGGAGTCTACACTTCATATTGGCAGATTTTTAAAAATTTTATTTTGGGGGCGCCTGGGTGGCTCAGTCAGTTGGGCGTCTGACTGTTGATTTCAGCTCAGGTCAGGATCTGAGGGTCATGACATGGACCCCCCCACCGCCCGCCCCGCACTCAGGAGGGAGTCTGCTTGGGACGATTCTCTCCTTCCCTTTTTCCTCTGCCCTTCCCCCTACTGCTCAGGTGTTCTCTCTCTCTCTGAAAAAAAAAAACTGAACAATTAAAAAATTTTTATTTTCACTATTCGAATAGGCGTGAAGCGATATGTCAGTGCCCCCCTCATTTGCCTTTCCCTGATACCTATGGATGCTGAGCATCTTTTCAAGTGATAACCACTTGGGCTGGTCCTCTCTGTCCTTACTCTTCTGCTGTTCCTTTCCTGCTTTCTTTTGGATTAATCAAGTATTTCATAGGATTCCATTTTATTCTCTCTATTGGTTTCTTGGAAAATCCTTTCAAATTATTTTTATTCTTTTCTAGTGGTTTTGCTGTGGGGCTGGATATAAGGATTCTTCCGTCGAATTCCGTTGAGTCAGTGTTGTATTACTTCAGTCCCCACCTTCATGCACATCTGCGATGTCCCGCTTCGCAGGTGTAACCAAGCGGCACAGGTGCTCTACCCTGATCCACCCCGTCCTCTGCGCCAGCGTTGTCACGGCTTTGACCACCACATCCATTCTAAACCATCACACCACATCATTACGCGTGTTTTAAATAGTTGTCTTTTAAGGGAACTACGGAAAGAAGAAAGAAGCATTAACAATTCATGTTTACCTATTTGTTGATCATTTCCAGAGCTCTCCTTCCTACTTTCCACCTGGTGTCGTTTCCTCTCACTCTGAAGAACACCCTTCACCAGGTCTTGTCGTACTTGCTCGCTGGCCACAGATTCTGTGACGCTATCGGAAAATATCTTTATCTGTCTCTGTTTTTATTTTTATTTATTTATTTTTAAAGATTTTATTTACTTATTCGGGAGACACTCAGAGAGAGAGGCAGAGACACAGGTGGAGGGAGAAGCAGGCTCCATGCAGGGAGCCCGATGTGAGACTCCATCCAGGGACCCCAGGATCATGCTGTGGGCCGAAGGCAGACACTCAGCCACAGAGCCACCCAGGCATCCCTATCTGCCTTTGTTTTTAAAGAATATTTTTGCAGGATGTAGAGTTTTGGGATAAGTTTTTAAAAATCAGCACTTTAAAGGAAGATACCATGGTTCTCTGGTTGACACGGTGTCTGACGAAAACTTGGTGGAAATTTTTGTCATTGCTCCACAGTGGGTAACATGTCATTATCACTGCTTGCTTTCAGGATACTCTGGTCCTCAGGTTCTACTGAGGCTCTTTTTTAAAAAAATTTTTAAATTAATTAATTTATTTATTCATGATAGAGAGAGAGAGAGAGAGAGAGAGAGAGGCAGAGACACAGGCAGAGGGAGAAGCAGGCTCCACGCTGGGAGCCCGACATAGGACTCCATCCCGGGACTCCAGGATCACCCCCTGGGCCAAAGGCAGGCGGTAAACCGCTCAGCCACCCAGGGATCTTCTCTTTTTTTTTTTTTTTTTAATTTAAGATTTCATTTATTTGAGAGAGAGAGAGCATGCACATGCATGCACAAGAAGAAGGGAGCAGCAGAGAGAGAGGGAGAAGCAGATGCCCCACTGAGCAGGCAGCTCGAGCCCAGAACCCTGAGATCATGACCTGAGCTGAAGGCTGACACCTCACCAACTAAGCCATCCAGCTGCCCTCTGCCGAGTTTATTGACCAATAAGTTGAGATTTTTCACCAAATTTGTGAATTTTTGGCCATTATTTTTCAAATAAATTTTCTGCCACATTCTGACAGCGCCGCCCCCCCTTCCGAGACTCCTGTTAGGCCACTTTATATTGTCCCATAGGTCTCCGAGGCTTTGTTCATTTTTCTTCCATCTTTTTTTCTCTTTTTCAGATTGAAAATTTGTATTGATTTCTCTTCAAGGCCACGGACTCTTTCTGCTATTTCCAACTTGCTGTTAAGCCAATGCGGTAAACTTCTCATTTCTGTAACTATGCTTTTTAGTTCTAGGCTTTCCATTTCATTATTTTTATACTTTCCCTTACTCTGCTGTGAGTCCCTGTCTTTACTCATTAAGAGTATCTTTCCTCTTAATTCTCAGAGCATGTTTATTATAGCAGCTTTATGGTCTTAATCTGTGAATATGATATCTAGGCCATCTGGAGGCTGGTTTCTATTGAATGCTTTGTTTCTTGATTATGGTTTATGCTTTCTGGTTTTTAATTTTTTAAATTAATTTTTTTAGACAGATTTTATTTATTTATTCATGAGAGACACAGAGAGAGAGGCAGAGACACAGGCAGAGGGAGAAGCAGGCTCCATGCAGGGAGCCCGACGTGGGACTCGATCCCAGGACGCCGGGGTCACACCCTGAGCTGAAGGCAGACGCTCAACCACTGAGCCACGGGGGCCCCTTACTTTCTGGTTTTTTAGGAGTAGTGATTTTCTAATATATGTTGAGCATTGGTAAATCATGAGTCGTACAGACTCTGGATCACCTTCCACAGAAGAGTCTTTTGTTCTTGCTGGCAGTTCAACTACTATCTTTATCACCTTGACTCTGTATAGGATTGGTTTTATGCTTTCTGCTAGGTTGGATCTGAGGAATGTTCAAGGCATCCACAAGCCCCACCACTTTGGCAAGACTCAAATCCAAGTGCTGTCTGTCTTGAAGATCTTGTCAAGTCTTTGTGTTATACCATTTTAAGGTAGGCCTTATTTTGGGGTAGGGGTTTGCAACCTATGGCTCATAGGTCACATCTGGGCCATGCCCTGTTTTCGTTTGGCCCTTGAGATATGAACGGTTTTTATATTTTCAAATAATTGTTTTTTAAAAGTCCCAAAGAAAATATGTAAGGCAGAAACTGCAGATGGCCTGCAAGGCCTAAAATACTCATCTGGGCCGCCACAGATAAAGTTGGCTAACTCTTGGGCACATGGTCCTCCATCTAGTGTCTCAGCGGAATGCCCCGGGAGTTGGAGAGAAGTTACGGAGGGCTTTGTAGCCCTGCTTGACCTCTAGTCTCTGTGCCATGCTCGACTCGGTCACAGGCAGAGGCTTTCTGGTAAGCCCCGTGGAGCCTCATCCTACAATGCTGAGCCCGGCTGAGGCCAGGACTTACAGGGAACCCCCACACGGGCTCTGGCTCTGCACCCCTCCTTAGTTCCTTCTTCTCCGGCGCTCTGCCTCACTGGCTCCATCTGTCCAAAACTCTGCTCTTTGCATCCTCACTCAGCTACAATGCACATGCTACACTATGCACGCACGATCAGCACCTTTGTTCACACTCAAGCTATTTCCCACATACACTTGCTTTATTTCATCTGCAAAGGCTACCCCAAAACGACTTTCCTTGCACAAGAAATTTACATGCATTACAGTAGGGCCTCTTTTTGTGGCATTCCCAAAACTCACCCACTCCATGGAAGGCCCTGGGTGGCTCAGTATGGGGGAAGGTTTGGGACACAAGTAGAAGGCGCAGTCCCTCGTGCAGGCGTTTGTCACCGAGACAGGAAAGCAGTGCTAACAGGAGTGTGGGCAACCTGCTATGGAATTTCAGGAAGAGGCAGTTCATTCCACCACCGGAGGGTTGGGGAGTCGTCTCCAAGGTGAGACTCGAGGAGTAACTGCAGTGCTGTAGGGTCTTTGGTTACAGCCAGAAGGTAAATAATCCTGCTCGACTTTATGGCAGCAATAATACTGTAAAACCAGTGTAACAAGAAAACACCAGACCAGGAGTTTCGCAAGGAGCAACTGCCATTCGGCCCAGCGGTGGGAATTAATCTGGTGCTTTGACTGTTTCCCCTGAGGCACTGGGTGTCTGTAAACACAAGGAGAGCAAGGTTCTGGGCAGCACACCCCGAGGGTGAGCAGCTGCCCGGCCACTGTCTACATGCCCCTCCTAGTGACCGCAGGGTGGTCCCTGGGTCCATGGGTGTCAGCGCCTCTCACGCCAGTGTACAGTGACCCCCGGGGGGCATCCCGTGTCCAGGTGCTGTCAGTGACCTCCAGGGGTCGTCCCAGTGTCCACCTGCTGTTGGTGACCCCCGGGGGGCATCCCATCTCCCCGTGCTGTAGGTGACCCGGGGCTGGGCCCGTGTCCAAGTGCTGATAGTCACCTGGGGGAGGGGGGCAATCCCCATGTCCAGGTGCTGTCAGTGACCTCTGGGGGTCATCCCTGTTTCCACCTGCTGCTGGTGACCCCCAGGGGCATCCCATCTCCCTGTGCTGTAGGTGACCCTGGGGTCGTGTCTGTATCCAGGTGCTGACAGTGACTCTGGGGGTACATTCCTCTGTCCAGGTGCTGAGAGTGATCCTGAGGGGCATCCCCATGTCTAGGTGACCTCTGGGGGACATCCCCATGTCCAGCTGCTGCCAGTGACCCCTGGGGGGCATCCCGTCTCCAGGTGCTGTAGGTGATGCCAGGGTTGTGCCCGTGTCTAGGTGCTGACAGTGACCCCGGGGGTACATCCCTCTGTCCAGGTGCTGACAGTGATGTGGGGGGGGGTGGGGGGGCAGGTATATCCCTCTGTCCATCTGCTGTCGGTGACCCCCGGGGGTCACCCCATTTCCCTGTGCTGTAGGTGACCCCGGGGATGTGCCTGTGTCCAGGTGCTGACGGTGACCCCGGGGGGGGGGGGGGGTACATCCCTCTGTCCAGGTGTTGAAGGTGACCCGGGGGGGGGGGTACATCCCTCTGTCCAGGTGTTGAAGGTGACCCCGGGGGGGGGGTACATCCCTCTGTCCAGGTGCTGACAGTGACCCCAGGGGGCACCCCGTCTCCCTGTGCTGTAGGTGACCCCGGGGCCGTGCCCGTGTCCAGGTGCTGACTGTGACCCGGCGGGGGAGGGGGGGGATGTACATCCCTCTGTCCAGGTGCTGACAGTGACCCCAGGGGGCACCCATCTCCCCGCGCTGTCGGTGACCCCGGGGCCGTGCCCGTGTCCATGGGCTGCCAGTGACCGGCGGTGGCTGACGCCGGGGGCGGAGGAGGGTCCCCTGGGCCGTCGGGCCCGCGGAGGGGCGGCCGCAGTCGGGGGCGGGGGGGCGGGGGGTCCCGGCTCCGAGGCGCACGTGGGGCCCCGCCCCCTCCCCGCCCCGCCTTTCTGTCGGAGGACAGCGCGCGAGCGCCGCCGGGAGGCCGCCCCTTTAAGCCGCGCGCCCCGGAAGCGGTAGCGCGGCGGCGCCGGGGCCGGAAGTGGTGCTGCGGGAGGCGGCGGCGGCGGCGGCGGGCGGCTCGGGAGCTGCCTCGCGCGGCCGGGCGGGCCTCCGTGTCGAGGCGCCGCTCAGGCTCGGGCTGGCCCGGCGCGGCCTCGGGGCTGCCCATGGGGCGCGGGGGGCCGGGCCGGTGACGGCGGACGCCCATGGCCGCCCCTGCGGAGCCGCTGCCGCCGGTGATCTACACCATGGAGAACAAGCCCATCGTCACCTGTGAGTGCCGTCGGCGCGGGAGGAACCGGGGCCCCCCCGCCCCGCGACCCCCGACCCCTGACCCCCGACCCCCGCGCTCCGGGCCCGGCCGCTCCCCGGGTCGGAGGCGTGGCCGGGGCGGCGGCTGCGGCGGGGCCTCCGCGCCCGAGGGTGACCTCCGACCCCGGGACGCCCGCGGGCCGTGGCGGGGGCGGGGCTGGGGCTTGGGGGCGGGGCCGAGGGCTTGGGGGCGGGGCTGAGGGCTTGGGGGCGGGGCTGAGGGCTTGGGGGCGGGGCTAGGGGGCTTGGGGGGCGCGTGCGCTCGGATCCCCGCGGTCCCCGCAGCTGCCCCTCTGCCCCGGGTCGGGCTCGCGGGCGCGCACAGGCCGCAGGGGGGGGGGTCCTCCTCCTGTGACCGGAAAACGCCCCCCACTAACTTCTCTCTGCAGCCGCAACTTTAGGATTAGACACTTTTTTGAGAAGTGCGGAGGGTACAGGCCGCGCCGAGGCGTCGCTGACGTTCCGTTCGGACCACGGGGATTTCAGACCTTGACAGTGTCCCGTCGACTCTCCTCCTGTGTCTTCCGTGCTTTCAACGGAGGCCCTGTTTTCTGCGGAAAAAGCGGGCGCCCAGGCCGCCCATGGCCGACTGCTGTGCGAGTCTGGGGCACGCTCGTGTTCTTCTCCCTTTTCCCGTCCAGCGGGCGCGCCCCTAGCGTGTCCTCTCTGCTCAGGTCCCGGAGGGACTGGGTGTCTGACCTTGAAGTGTGTGGCTTCATCTCCGGGTGACAGACTTCCTTAGGGAAGTGGGCTGTCTCCTCCCGACTTGGACCCTGGCGTGCTCCAGCCACAGCCGTTTCTTCCCCGCCCCCCTCCCCCCCTATATTTGTCGGCGGGGCGTCTTGACTTCGGTCGTCTCTAGAGCTTGCTCCACCTTCAGCCCCAGAGGACAGGTGCACGCGGACCTGGAGGCCCCCCCGCAGGTGCTCTCCAGGTGCTGGGGCAGAGGAGCCGCACCCCCGGTGGTCATCCTGCCGGGTGTCCCCCGTATAACGCAGACCCTGGAAACGCCTCCCCCAGTGCCCACAGCCCCTGAGCTCGGGAGAATCCGCATCATCTAATTGCATCTCGCACCCCTTGGCCTAGACAGGGTTCTGCAGGCGTCCTGTAAATACAGTTCTGGGGAGGAAGTTCCTGAATCTCATGATGGACTGAGTAGCTGGCTCTCCCAGCAGACAGTGACCGGCGTGTTTAGCGTTTACTTTCATGCCCACCTGCGTGACAGCGAGGGGACAGAGGGGACAGCGTCGTCTCCTGTAGAAGGTAGCCGCAGCCTCTGGATGCAGTGTTGTGTGGGCCAACGACGTCTCTGTCGTAAAGGCCAGAGCCTTCCACTCGTCGGAGTCCCAGGAAAGAAAGTGCCGTCGGTAAACTTTCAGACAAGTTAGCTGGAATAATAAAAAAGGGCTCTCTAAACTGGACAGGTGTGTTAGCGTGGAGAAAAGCTGGCTTCCCTGTTCACACTTGAAATTACACTTGGGTGTTTCCGTGTTTGGGGCTGCGGCTCTGGGAGGCACTTGCCCTGGTTTTTGCCCCATACTTTCTTTATCTGTCCCGTTCTCTCCGGCCTCCAGCCTGTGGTTTGAAGGGAGGAGTTGGCCTAAGCCCTGTAGACAAAGGCAGTAGGAAAATTGCTTTTGAAGAATCCACCCCGAGGCTCCTTATTCTTGGAAGTTTTGATGTCATGTACATGACCTCTTAGTTTGCAACACATCTGTGTTCCCAGTGGCTCTGCTCCCGGGACACCTGGCTATCCTCAGCAGCCTGATCCCCTGTGAAGTCGGGTTTGTTCCTTTTCCGATGAGAGCACAGTTTGTGCTGCTTTGGCTTTTGCTCTTGGAATTTAGGACACTTTGAGTCGAAGTGAACTGTGAGTGGAGCTTTCTGAGGAGGATGTAGAGTGTGTTCAAGTAAGTGTAGGAACCAGTTAGATGTGTGTTGCTGGGAGAAGAACGGAAAGTCCCCAGAGCCGAGCGGTAACTACAATGCACGATTACTTGAAAGCTTGCTGAGTTATTTTAATAATATTCTGAAGCTACCTAAACATTTTTTATGGCCTTCACTCCATAACTAAGAGCCTCTGAACCTGCTGCCTAGCTGCCTCTTACCAACAGCCTCAGCAGGGGATCTGCTTAGACCCCAGACTAGTTAGGCTAGTAAGTACCAGAGACCATCTGTGAAATAGCGGTGCTGATGGTGTGATGACGGCTGATGCATTACCTGCTCATAGCAATTTGAGTGCCTGTAGCATAATTCATTAATCATGAAAAATGTACAGTTCAACTGAAGCAAACCCAGCAGATTTATTTGATCTAAATTTAAGTATTAGCTTAGATTTTTTTTCTTTTTCCCCAAGCACTGGGTCAGTTCTCTGCTTTAGATTAAGACAGGTTTCTGTTACAAGGGTATGTTGGGGAAGACCCGTTCCTTTTCCAGCTCTCTCCTTTTGTGGACAAAGTTATTGTAATTCCACTGATTTGTGGCATTTCTTTGTGGGCTGTTAGCATCGTGACAAGACTAGAATATACAGTCAACAAAGAATTGTATAGTATTTGAAAAATCACAATGCGCCATGCAGATGATCTCATCTTACCAGTCACTTCTTAGACTGTGTGGTTTACTTTTCTGGATCTCTCTATTTGGGGTTCCACATCTATACATTTGAAAGCGGGGGAAAGGCAACAAAAATGAGTAAAGCCATGATGCTTTGTGTGTGGAGTTTGACCCCGCCCCCCAGGTTAAAGTTTATAAATGTGCACCTTGTTAATTTTTCACCCACCCCGTAAGTGTGGTGCTTGTGATTTGACCACTGTCGCAGTCTGAGTCCCAGAAAAGTCACTTAAAATATCTTTTTTTCCCAATTGATGCACATAAATGCAGACCTTGGTTCATACTGAATTCTTAAGCTGGTAACAAATCAACAGCTGAGACGCAGGAGAAGCGTTTGTCCTCAGAAACCTCAACTGTTCGAGGACTGAAATGCTACCACATGCCCTTGCCTGGCTCCGTGTGTCCGTCGTGCCCGCGCATGCTTAAGCACACGTGGATCCTTTATGTGGGACCAGCTCGTCCTCATCTGTGAAATAAGGATGGCCACGGTACCAATCTCATAGGGTTGATGCGGAGTTGAAAGAATGAACGTGTGTAAAGCACGCAGAAGAGGCATCAGCGTGCCAGACTGTTAGCTGCTAAGGAGTAAGTCCTGAACTTCATTTGTTCACTGTGCCTTTGTGTCTCGGTAACTTTGTCATGGCATCTCTAGGTTAACGAGAATACTGAATAACTCCATTTATTAAATCGTTAGGTCCAACTAATTTTATTAAATAAGTATTATGCCCTAACAGTCGTTATTGGGGAAAGTCATACACATAAATTAGAAGAAACATTTTTATTTCATTCTTGGATAACCGTGGTGACATACTAATGGGATGGTTGCACCTCTTGGGCACTGCACAACTTCTCTAGCTTGGGAGTCCAATGGACGTTGCCGCCCTCTGTGGTTTTTTGGTTTTTGTTTGTGGTACTTTCCTTTTATCATAGCAACCCCGCTGTTTTGTGACATAGTGATGCCATGGAGAGGAATGTACCAGCATCTAATACTGAAACTGAATACCTCAAGTGGGGTCCGGTCCATCTCTGGCGTTGCATTTTCCTCTTAAATTCAGAATGCCCTGTGGGGCCTCTGTGGGTTTGCTGTGGTACACGGAGGCACCCAGGTACATGGTCTGGAAACACCTGTGACTAGCATGTTAACCCAACTCTAGGGTGGGTTTGAACTGGTGACATTGAAGTAAAAAGTGCTTCTCTGTTTGAACTTTTGCTTACAGGCCTGATTTACAAGATGTGTTTCAGAAGTGGTTCTATTAAAATTTGGTTTATGCAAATGAAATGCAAGGGCCTGATATTTGTTCTTAAGTTCTGAAGAATGTCCGAGATAGTCGAGCGTGGCGGACCTTGCAGGAGCTGGTCTCTGCCTGGAAAGGAGTGGTCGGCAGCGTGGTGGGGCCCCCACACTGACACGGGAAGGGCCGAGGGGCTCGTCTTCGATGGAAGTGCGAGTGACGGGCTAAAGAATTTGTCGTCTAAGAGAAGCTTTCCCCAGGTGTCAGAGCGTCTCTTCATGGGGATCACGTGGCGTCGCCTGCGTGTGGTCTCAGGGTACGCCGGTCCCCCACTGTCTCTGCACAGCTGCCTGGGCCTGAGCTGTGGATCCAGGTGTGGAGGGCAGCATGGCTCTGCCTCGGGCAGCCTCCTCGCCCTGCTGGCCTCGGAGCCGGCTGCGGCTCTCCTGCCTCCCTTCGAGTCTGGGCTCTGTGACTGCTCTGAACCTGATTTCATGTGTATTCACAGTGGTTTGGTCTTAGAAGATATTATTTTTTTCTTAAGATTTTATTTATTTATTCACAAGAGACACAGAGAGAGGCAGAGACACAGGCAGGGGGAGAAGCAGGCTCCATGCAGGGAGCCCGATGTGGGACTTGATCCCAGGACCCCGGGGTCATGCCCTGGGCCTAAGGGAGATGGTCAACCCCTGAGCTACCCGGGTGCCCGTCCGAGGGGTCCCGAGAGGCATGCAGTCCTCTGCTCGGACCCTTCTTGGGCTAGCCACCTTCTCAGCAGCATAACACTCGCAGACCTTTCTGGGGACCAGGAGCCCCTCCATGACTTACAAGCCCTGGACCCCCAAGCCTGGCTTCTGGCTGTACCTTCACCTCCCCCAGCCTTCCCCTTCCTACGAGCCTGCACTGCTCTCTGGCCCCCCTCACTGCCTCCCCCTCACTCTGGTAGTTGCTCACATACTACCTCCCACACCCCGCTCCCTGTTTGGCACACTGTTGACTATTCAGTCTTCTTGGCTCAGCATCCCCCTGACACAAACATTTGTTTTTTCTTGGCTTATTGTCTCTCTCCACCCCTGACCCAGGCTGCCTGCCAGCTACAGTGAGAGGGTCCGAATTTCTGTTGGTGACTCCTGTGCTTCTGGCAGCTGCAGCGGTGCTGGGCACACAGTAGGTGCTCAGTAAATACTTGTCGAATAAACGAAATAGATAAGTGAGTGAGCGTCTCTAAGGGAAACACCGTGCTATCTTTAACGCCTCCATAAGTTAGAGGCTTTGGACAGCGTAGAGTTATTTTCTCCCAACACGTGTCTCATCGAGATAAGACAGCTTTGTGGGAAATGCTTGGATGGTTTGAACCCTGATCACTCAGACTTGGTTTTAGTTAAACTGCTCTGTGCTTAAGTCTTTTTGATATTGCAACATTCCCTGGAGTTTTTGAATCCAGGGAATATATGTTAATCTGGTAAAAGAAATAAAGCTAACTGGTATGCTAGGGACCATATTCTTTGAACTGGTTCCTCTGAATTGAGTTCAGATACGGTTTCTTTACTACAAGTCTGTGGAAACTGGAGACCAAACCGGAGCATTCTTGGGTTGAGTATTTGGCTTCTGAGGTGGAATGTGTAGGATTGGAGGTCTGTCAACCTGGCATGTAGATGAAGCCTTGAAAGAAGATATATCTGTAACTTTCAAAACCACCTTTAAGCCTTAAGAACACATAAACAAAGGAGGAATAGGTTTTTTAAACAAAGAATGGAATCCAGAAATGGACTTGCTGGGTCAGAAGGTAAGAGCAGTTCAGATATTGGAGGCAGCTTCCGAATCGCCCCGTGTAGAGGTGCACTCCGAGTGACACGGCTCCGCAACACACGCAGAAGTTTTCTTTCATCGCTGCATTGAGCTTTCATCCGGGTACAGTGAGGGTCATCCATCCTACGTGCACAACTCTGGACCCCGTTCGTCCCCAGAGCTGTGCAGCCGGCACCACGATCCACTTCCATCACCCGTCGGGTCCCTCATGCTCTTGAGCAGGTAATCCCTGCTCCCACCCCTGGGCGTGGGCAACCTCTCTCTCAACGCTGGTGTTTTCTAGACCTTTCGTAGAAATGAGATTGTGCGGCTTTTTTCACTCAGCGGCATTTGGAGGCTCAGCATCCTCCTTTGTGGAGTTGTGCCGTCATCTGTCGTGCGTTCCTTCTTTCACCTCTGGGTAGTAGTCCTCCGTACGGATGGCCCACATCTTGTCTGTGTTCACCAGCCGATGGACTTTTAGGTTGTTTCCAATTTTGGGGTGTCGGGAGTAACGCTGCCGGGAACATTCGCACACCTGTGCGTGGGCATGAGTTCCTGTCCTTTGTGTGAAGGTTCTCAGGGGCAGAATTGCTGTGTTGCATGATCAGCTTATGTCTGACTTTTTAAGAAACTGCTGGATTGTCTTCCCAAGTGTCTGCAGTTAACATCCCCACCAGCAGTGTTTGAGGGTTTCGGTTGCTCCATATTCTTGTGGACACACACCTGTCTGTCTTCTTTATCGTAGCTGTCCCAGTGGACGCGAAGTGGTATCTGATTTTGGTTTTAGTTTGCATTTCCCTCATGGCTAGCAAAGTTGAGCATTTTTGCCCTTCCTAATCAGCCATTTGTCTACTTTCTTCAGTGAAATGTTTATTCAGATATTTTTTCATTTTTAAATTAGATCATCATTGAGTTATAAGAGTTTATGATTTTTGCTGATACGTGTCCTCTGTCAGATCCATGGTTTGCAAATACTTTCTCCTAGTCTTTGGCTGTCTTTTTAATTTTCTTAGTGCTATCTTTTGAAGTACATTTTAAATTTTGATGAAGTCTAGTTACCAGATTTTTTGTGTGTGGGTTGTGCTTTTTTTTTAATATTTTATTTATTTATTCATGAGAGATACACACAGAGAGAGAGGCAGAGACACAGGCAGAGGGAGAAGCAGGCTCCATGCAGGGAGCCCGACGTGGGACCCGATCCCGGGACTCCAGGATCACGCCCTGGGCCGAAGGCAGGCACTAAACCGCTGAGCTACCCAGGGATCCCTGGGTTGTGCTTTTGATATTGTATCTAGAATCTTTGTCCAGCCCAAGGTCATCGTAGTTGTTTGGGGGTGCATTTACCTGATGATTAGTGAAGTCCTTTTTATATGTTTATTGGTGATTGGACCTCTTCTGAATTACGTGTTCAGCCGTGTTTCTTTGACATTTAAGAAGTATAGTAAAAAACATGTCTAAAACATGAATTGGAATAGCATTAGGAAAAATGCGTTCTATTTTTGTATTTTATAGCATATGCATTAGTTTCTTAGGGCTGTTGTAACAAATTATCAGAAACTTAGTGGCTCAAAACAAGGGGAATCTATTCTCTCACAGTTCTGGAGACCAGAAGTTGAAAATCAAGGTGTTGGTAGGCTGTGTGCTCCCTCCTGTGGCTCCCAGGGAGGATCCTTCTGTCTCTTCCAGCTCCCAGTGGCCCTTGACGCTTTGCTCAGGTCTCTGCCCTGTCTTTGTGCGGCTCCTCTATCTCTGCATTTGCTCTCCTGTCCCGTATGAGGACACTGTCGTTGGATTTAGGGCCCACTCAGATGATCTGGGGTGATCTCATTTGAGAGCCTGAACTTCATTACACGTACAAAGATCCTTTTTCCAAATCCGGTCCCATGCACAGGTTCTGGGGGTCGAGCGTGGACATGTTGTTTGGGGGCCGGGTCCTTTCCTACACCACAGCATCTGTGTCTGGTGCGTATCAGCCAGCATCCATTGTGCTTCTCTGGTTTTTATATCGCTGCTTCTGTCTTTAGAGGTTTGTCCTCGTTGAACTGTTGACCAGGGGGATGATTTCTTGGCATCTGGGATTTTGGCTCTAGATGTTGACACAAGGTGGGATGATCTCTTAGAAATAGTGAACATTTTTTGTAATCTCTCTTTTATTATTTTCCCCTAGGGAAATAAATGTCTTTACTTGGCTTCTTGCCACTCATGTTCCATAATGTTTTGTTCCTTCGTATTATTTTAGGCCCTTGTTTGCAAAATTAAAAAAAAAGTGAGTAGAGAAATTATGAAGAAACTGACAACAGATTTAGACCTTGGTTTCGCTGGGAACTGTTGTATGTTTGGAAATTTTTCTTGTTTTTAACAGATCTGTTTAGCATTTGGAACTAGCTGCATACATTCTAGAGCTACAATTTTAGGTAGAGCCATGGAGCTAACAATAACTCATATGGGTAGTAATTTTTACTACCTCCCTAGCTCACCGTTTATGGGTACTTTTAGATCAGCTGGATCAGTTAGTAAGTTTCTAAGCGTGCAGGTGAACACCAGGATGGGCCGTCCGAGGGCCCATTTTGAAGACGAAGATCCGAGGGCCGGCTGCGCTGGGCCCGACCAGGACCTCTCAGTGTGTGATAGCGCAGTGAGGATCAGCATCGAGGTGCCTGGCTCCTCCTCTACTACCACTTTACCAAGCAGTTGGGGAGGCAGACACCATCTGCCCAGATGGAAGGAAGGGGGGCTTTTCCCTAAAATTACCCCTCAGAGAAAGCCTTTGCCACAAAGTTAAGTAAAATAAAAACCGCGCTTCCTTTGGTTCAGCAATCTAAGGGCTGGTAAGTCAGCCACACTAGAAATCGCCAGTATAATCTTACCCATTCTAAAATTGCATTCCTATCGTGAGAACATGTTCTGACAGCCAGCACTGTTGTTCCCTCTGCGCGGGGTGTCCGTGTCCGAGGACCCTGGGTTGTCTGGCGTAGGATATGAAGGGGCCTGGCGAGGCTGCCCAGTTGGGGTCAGCAGGGGTGCGCTCGGCGCCTGGCCTGGCCGGGCACTGTTGCAGGGGCTGGGGTTACATCCAGCAGCAAAGACCCCAGCCCTCGGAGCGCTTCCACCAGGGGGAGGAGGGACACGATACGCATAAATAGCGAATTATGTAATCAGTGATAAGTGCTGTGGAGGAAAGAGAAGGATAAGGGAAGTGGGAGAATTGTAGCATTTCATACTTTTTATTATGGAAACTTACAAACGTGTGCAAAAGTGGAGTAGTCCAACAAAACCCCACAAACCTGTCTACCCAGCTTCAGCAGTTGGGAGAATTGCCCAGTCTTGCTTCCCTGAGCCTCGTTCCCTGTAACCCTGTGTTACTCTGAAGCAGCCCCCGGGCATCACGTTCTTGCCCCGCAGGCAGGTGTGTGTTACGGACGGAAGGTGTCTCCCCTCTCCCAGCTCGTGTGCTGGAGCTCTGGCTCCCAGGGTGACGGCATTTGGAGATGGGGTCCCCGGGTGGCCGGTAGGGCCCTGGGCGGAGAGCAGCCTGGAGAGGAACGGAGGGTGGGCCCTGAGGGTCGAGCCAGTGGCCTTATGAGAGGGGCCGAGGGTGCTGCCCCCACCCCCTCGTGCACACCAGGGAAGGGCCCCAAGCAGGAGGAGACCAGGCTCCTGCACGAGTGGTCAGCACCTTGGCCTGGGACTTCCCGGCTCGGGAGCCGGGGGAAGACAAGTGGAGCCAGTGGGGCGCCGGGAGCCAGCCTGTCGTATTGTGTCACGGCAGCCGGAGCCGAGGTGGCGGGTGTCGCTCAGGACAGCGCATCTCTGAGAGAGCAGGGCTTTTAAAACCAGAACTGTAAAGCCTTTATCATACCTAAAATACTGTCCCCGATATCAAATATTCAGCGTTCACATTTTCAGTGTGTCTCTTTCTTTTAAAGCCTTTGAATTAATTAGTATCCAGATGAGGTCTTGAGTCTCTTCTAATCTCGGGTCCCCCTCGGCCTCCCTCCGGCTCCTGGCCGGTTCCCGAGGAGCCCAGGTCCTCCGTCCGTGGCCGAGTCACACTCACTCTCCCACTCGGCCGGCTGTGTCCCGCGTGACCGCCATCCTCTGTCCTGGGGGTTCTGTGTCTCCCGGAAGGTGGTCCCTGGAGCCGGGGGCTGGGTCAGGTTCAGGCTGCGTGTTTTTGGCAAGACTCTCCCGGCTGGTGGTGCGCAGGCTCCGCAGGGGTGTCGGGGGGAGCGGCCCTCGCCCTGTCGCTCAGCCCTGTGGGTGCGGGATGGTCGGACTCTAGTGTTCCCGCTTCTTCTTCGTTTGTTAGCAGGAATGTGTCTGTGCCAAGTGTGCGTGTGTGTCCCTCGCTTACCCAGTAGGGTAGTTGTGTGGGAAAGGCAGACTACATGCCTGGCTCGCGGGGCGCGGGGTGGCTCCGTTGGAAGCACCTGCCTTCGGCTCAGGTCGTGACCCCCGTCCCTTGGGCTCCCTGCTCAGCTGCTCGCTCTGCCCTCCCCTTGCTCCCCGCTCGCGCTCTCTTTCTGACAAATAAAATCTTAAAAAAAAGTCAGCGCCTCACTCCCTTCCTCTGTAGCTGTTCTCAGGGTGAGTTGGTTCACTCGGGGTGGGGGGGGTGGGGGGGGTGGGGGGGGCCCTCGTGCTGATCAGTTACTTTGTTTTAAAGTATCTTGAATCTAAGGCTTCAACCTACCTGCTCTGTCACAGCCCATGGCCGTGGCCCTGCTGTCCTTACTGCCCTGCAGGCTGCTTCATCTTTGCCGATTAGTGGGCCCCCCGAGTTGGACGAACCCTGAGAGTTTCTGTGCTCTCTGTTGTGTTAAGTGTTCCACATGCCTTTCCTGCCCTGGCCCCAGAGTCTGCCGTTTCTCCAAGAAGCCCTGCTGCTTCTTAATGGGAAAAGGTTTGTCAGGACCCTGGTCTGCGTGCTCGGACTCCTGGTTGCTGTTGGGTCTTCTTTTTAGGGGACAGAGCTAGGAATTTAAAGATAAAATACACCCTAAGTTCACACTGGTCTTTTTGATTTGGTTTCAGGACTTAGTTTTTTTTTTTTTTTTTTTTTTTTAAAGATTTAATTTATGAGAGAGAGAGAGACAGAGAGACAGAGGCAGAGACACAGGAGGAGGGAGAAGCAGGCTCCATGCTGGGAGCCCGACGCGGGACTCGATCCCGGGACCCCAGGATCACACCCTGGGCCAAAGGCAGGCGCTAAACCGCTGTGCCACCCAGGGATCCCCGGACCTAGGGGTTTTAATGAGCTGCTGGATCTTCTGTATTTTCTTTCTTCTCATTCTGTGGATACTTGGGGCTGACAGAGGTAGGGCCTTCTCCAACTTGAGCTGCATCAGAATCCCCTAGTGGGCTTGTTAGAGCCCGATGCTGGGCTCCACCCCAGTTTCTGATTCGGTGAGGCAGGGCGGGCCTGGGAACGAGCATTTATCAAACACCTAGCGGATGCCACAGGTCCTGGGAGCCCCTTCTTCTACCTTTACAGTCTCTGACACTGCTTCAACAGTGACTCAGGAGCACAGATTTAAAATGCTTTTACTGGTTCTCTGTGGCATTTGGACATATTGCACCAGGAGCACATGGTCTGACCACCAGTCTCACCAGAGTTCTTTCTCTGTGGCTGTACTGCCAGCCACACGTGCATTTAACTCACTTTGTTTGATTTTTTTCTGATATTTTTCGGGAAAACTTTTTAAGCATTTAACTTCGTTTTGTAATTATATGAAATGCTTGCTTTTGAAACCAAATCTTCCAAGCAAGGTATAATTATAAGCAATGTAGTGTTATTTCTGTCCTTTCCACCCTGACCCTTCCCTTATCTAAGTATTCTCCTATCATAAAAAAAAAAAAAATTCATACACATTTGTGCTTCCCTCCTCAGATAGGAAATTGCAGACCAAGACACATTTTTGCCCCTGGCTTTTTCTCTCCACGTTTCCTGGAGATCTTTCCTGTTGCTTTAACAGTCCTGTAGTACTCTGCCATGTGGCTTGTGGATGTTCTGTGGTTATTCTACTTGGGTGCTATCTGTGGAAATTGCTTTTGCTCTTTCAGGTAGTCCTGAATCAAGTAGCTTTGTGTGTGTGTCTGTTGGGATGGATTCCTTCAGGGATTGCTGGGGTTTTGGATTGAGGTGATGCAACAGTTAGGGTCAGGGATGAAGCTGGAAGCTGGATGGGGGAGGCATAACTTGACCGCCAGCAGTGAAATGGCAGGACATACTGACGTGTGAACTACAGTTGGCATTTTGGCGGGACAACCGAAGATAAAGGTGATCCCCATCATCCCCATCATGTTGACTGTAGGAATGACTTTTCTTTAGAGTTGTCCTCTGCAGTAAAGAGCTGTGGGAGGGCCCACTGGTTTCTTCTCATATATGCACCTCGCAATGAAGGGAGGGCAGTGTGTTTACACAGAAATGGGGGTCCATTCCCCAGTCATTTTAGGGCACAGAATAAACCTCGGCTTTTACTTCCCGAATCTGGATGACATATGGATCTTGTTTGTTTTTTCTTTTGAGCCTCACTCCCCACCTCCAACCCCCAAATGTGAAAGCCTTTTATGTGCAGGTAAGTACTCTGAGAGGACCACTGGGGAGGGTTTCCATATTCTGTGAAGATGCATTTGGTATTAGTTTTCCCGCAAAAGAGTGACTAATTTGAAGAATCCATTAATTTTCCTTGCTGTGCTGATGTTATACAAGAAGTATAGCAAGCACGTTTTATACGTGATTGTGGGTAATTACAGACATGGCCTCCCAGTTTGTGACCTTGGATGTTTCTATCATCCATTTGAAAGTCTGTTTTACCAAAAGCCGTTGAACAGTTAATTCATGTGTGCATTATTGGTCTTGGGCAAGTGTATACACCATTGTTAGGGGTAATGCCTGTATTCTCTTTCACCCTTGTAAGTCCCACCCAGTACAGGAATGTACTGCTGCTTCCTGGAGAGCTGGAGCTTTCTTCCCTTAACAGCATACTTTAAGAATGGCTCTTTCTGAAAATTTTTCTGTAAAGCAAAGGCTAGGAAAAGTATACATTTCGTTTGACTTATTTGTTCCAAGGTGGACTCCTAGAATCCCTTGCTTGGAAGGGCCTTGGAACTGGTCATCTGGTCCCAGTCCAGCCACTCCATGGCGGAGGAGGTCCTCAGAGGGGAAGACACAGCAGTGCTCCAAATGCAGGTCTCTCAGCACAGCACTTGGTTATATTGGGCTGCAGTCTGCATCGTCTTTGCCACCCCTCAGTGCCAGGGAGCCTGTGGAGGTAAATCTAATGCCTTTGAGACGTTGCCCATGAGATGGTTGAATACACCCATTTTGTTAGCAGACTAAAATAATCTGGATGTCTTCAACAGCTTAAGATAAAGTGAGAGATGCGTTTTATTGGAGAAGTTACTAGTTCCCTTTACTAAGATTATACTAAAGAATTTGAAGAAGAATTATACTGTATGAGAGTATCAATCTTGATTTAAAATCTTTTACCCAACATAAATTTCCAAATAAAAATATTGATCTTAAAAATGCATATATTATGAGGAGAGTTACCCATCAGCTGCAAATCGGCTGAACCTTTTGTTTTTTTTCTGCCACTTTTCTCATGGTTACCGTGTCCTGATCCTTTTCTCCGTTAGTGTTGAGATTTCATAGCTTTGCATGTTTAAGGGCTAGTGACTGGTAAGCAAATGACAGAAGTGTTCACTATTGATGGAAGGTCTTTTGGAACCTGTACCTTCAGCCAGACAGCATTGACAGAGCCTCCGTGCAGTTTAATTAGCAAATAATAAAATTAAGAAATAGAGAAGCAACTCAGGGCAGCAGAGAAGACTTTTTTTTTTAAGATTTATTTATTTATTTATTTATTCATTCATTCATTCATTCATTCATGAGAGATACAGAGAGAGGCAGAGACACAGGCAGAGGGAGAAGCAGGCTTCCTGTGGAGAGCCTGATGTGGGACTTGATCCCAGGACCCCAGGATCATGACCTGAGCCAAAGGAGACATTCAACCACTGAGGCCCCCCCGGGTGCCCCAGCAGAGAAGAATATTGAGTCCAGAGCCAGGCTGCCTGGAGGTGAATAGGTCCCAGGTTTGAAGCTCATTAGCTGCTTGTCCTTGAGCAGGTTTCCACGCTTGACCTCTGGCTTAGTTTCCAATCAATGGAATAGCCCTCTCTCCACAGGCTGGCTTGTGAGTGAGTGTGTGCCAGACCCTGCAAGTGTTCCAGGCCCCTCGTGCTGTGTATTGGTGGTAAGCAGATGGCTCCTCTGACTTCTTTTAGCTAGCTCTCACCTGGTGCTAAGCCCTCCTGTAGCATCAGAAGAAAGGTAGTATGTAGAATTTTTTTTTTTTTTTCAAATTAAACGCTTTAATTTTTCTTGTGGGTGCTATAGCAAATTACACAGACTTAATGCCTCAAAATAACACAAATGTATTATTTTGGAGTTGTGGAGGTCAGAAGTCTGAAATGGGTCTCGTTGGGCTCAAATCAAGAGGTTGCCAGGGCTGATTCCTTCTGGAGAGAATGCATTCCCTTGTCCTTTACCGGCTCCTAGAGACTGCCCACGTTCCTGGGCCCACGGCCTTTCCTCCATCTTCAGAGCCAGCAATGACCAGCTTAGTCCTCACGATACCAACTCTGGTTCTGGGTCTGCCTCCATCGTCCCCTCTGAGTGCATTGGCCTCCTGGATGATCCAGGATAATCTCTTTATTTAAGTTCACCTGATTAGCAACCTTATCTACCACCTAATTTCTCCCTCGTCTTGTAACATATTCACAGGCTCTGGAGAGCAGGGCTATGACAGATTTCCAAATGCCCTTAACATATGTCTGGGGAAAAAAAAAAACAAGAAACACAGGGAGTAAGGATTGTACAAGCATGAAAACCCTGTGTCCTTCCTGACTGAGTAACTTCAAAATAGCTTGTGTCTCCCCTGAGGCATAATTTATAGCTGCCAAGCACTCAAACCACATTTGGTAATTCATGCTACTCTTTCTGTACACTCAGTGCCAAATTCAATCTTAATGTCATATTTGAGTCCTAAAATCTTTTAAAAATTGTTGTATAAACATTATAGGACCATTAGCAACAACCAGTGCATAGCTTTTGAATGTAGGTACGAACCTTTTTCTTTTAGGTTAGAGAGACTATGTACCTTTTAGTTTAGTTTAGACACCCTATATATTTTTTTTAAAATATTCATTTATTTATTTATTTATTTATTTATTTATTTATTTATGAATGACACAGAGAGGGAGGCAGACACAGGCAGAGGGAGAAGCAGGCTCCATACAGGGAGCTCGATGTGGACTCGATCCCAGATCCTGGGATTATGCCCTGAGCTGGAGGCAGATGCTCAACCGCTGAGCCACCCAGGCGTCCCTAGACACCCTATTATATTCCTGAGATGCAGAAAGTGAACACCCCTGTAATCTTGTTCTCAAATTGAAACCCTCCCGATGGTTTGGTTTAGACCGAGACTTCTGATAGGGTGCAGTGCCGGTTGTCTTGTCTGGGACATTTCGCTGCAAAACAGGACATCCCAAAGTCCTGTGCTCCGTCAGCTTAGTGTTGTTTCTGTTCCAGTTGCCATCTAGTGTTAAGAATTAAAAATCTGAATTTCAAAAATGTCTAAATAACACTTGTGACTTTGTAGTTCTAGTGGGCCCCCAAATAAAGGTTTTGGGCATCAAGTGATTGAAAGTGAAAGTGTCCACTGCTCTTCAGGGAGCAGACCAGTGAGCTACATGGTGTAGGACTGGTTTGGGGCGGGGGTCTGGCCTGCTGTTAGGCTTTAGTTAGATTCTAATCTCAGTGACAGCATCTTGGGTCAGGAGACTGGCCTCCAGATTTCTATTTCTGTTATGATCGACTGCTTTGAAGGTTAGAGTTGTTTCAAAAATAGCCATTTTCTTACTGTCTTACTGTCGGTGATCTCAAGTGTAAGTGATGTATTTATATCTGTAGTTACTTTTATCTTATAAACTGGATACATATTAGTGTCTTTTTAATGTTGATACAGGTTACTAATTACTTTTTCCATAATTGAATTCCCAGTTCCTTCTGTTGTAAGACAAATGTTGAATTGGTTGAAATAGGACCCATTTATGCCTAAATCACTGAAATCTTATTTTTTGGCTTCTTTTTCCCTCCATATTTAATTAGCTCTTACTGCTTTTAGCATTAAAAAGTTTTAAATTACATGATTAATACATGCAAATATATGCTGGTAAAAATGTGAGAATGTGGGAGGTAACAAAGGTCTGGCCAGTCGTCTGACTGCATCTGACAAAATCTAGTTACTGCTGACAGAAATAAGGAGAAAACAGGTTCATACCATCAGAAATCTGGGACTCTGCCTGCCTTCACTGGGGGCCGTCTGAGCGGGGCTTTTCTCAGCCTGGGGCAGGTGCCCAGCAGGTCTGGGCAGCACCCTGGGTGCCTGTGTCCCTCTCTTCCCAGCAGGATGACTGTCCCGATGTTTGCCTTCACATCTGAGTGGCTCCTGTGTCTGCCCCTCGCAGCCCTTCCTGCCAGGGCCCTGCCCTGCCCTGATACTGGCCAGGGGTGGAGGCCGACCAGCCGCCCTGGTCTGCACACCCCGGGAGCTGCCTGCGGGTGGCGCGGGCACGGTGTGCTCCCCCAGCCCTCTTGTCTCCACGTGTCCCCTACAGTGATGGGAATGGGCCCGGCAGAGCAGGGAAAGAGAGGTTTTTTGTTTTTTTATTTTATTTTATTTTATTTTATTTTATTTATGATAGTCATACAGAGAGAGAGAGAGAGAGGCAGAGACATAGGCAGAGGGAGAAGCAGGCTCCATGCACCGGGAGCCTGACGTGGGATTCGATCCCGGGTCTCCAGGATCGCGCCCTGGGCCAAAGGCAGGCGCCAAACCGCTGCGCCACCCAGGGATCCCGAAAGAGAGGTTTATGTTAATGGGATTATGCTTTGAATTACCCTTATTAAGGACTGAGGAGGCTCCCCTTTCTCACACGAAAAGGGATCTTAGTTATTACAATAAATACTTTGACTTCAGTCCTTTAATAGGCCTCTTGAGGTGGAAAAATAAACACAGTTCTCTAAACAGGGTTCTCTGAAGCTGGGCGCATCAGTCTTCCACCTCGTTTTTGCTGTTAGTAGCTACTTTCTGATGAACATCAGCCCAGAAGTTGCTCCGTCTTCTATCTTCTGGTTCAGACCTCAAAGCTCTAAGGACCTTTCTACTCCATGGTTGGGCTATTTTGGGGATTCTACTAAGTACGTATTGTAAATTTGGTCACCCATCGCGTAAGCAGAGATGTAATTGGGATTCTATGCCTACACACAGTCTCCTATCTTCCTCCCTCCACTCTCCTGCTCTCTGGAGCCCATTTCCAGGGGGCATCGCAGCTTTGCAGGATGCTCCATACAAAGATTGAAGCTATTAGGACAATGATGGCGTGCGTTCTGGAATATCAGGTAGCTTTTCTTTGTTCTCAGTCCTGGTAGAGCTTCAGTGGGTTAGAAGAATTTGACCTTCAGGTATAACTTGAGGGGGCAGGGGTGTTAGTCTGCAGAGGAGCACAGCCTGCGTGGCTGGAGCAGCGAGTGGGCAGCTCTAGAGGATGGAAGGCCAGTATCAGGGTGTCTGTGGGGTTGGCTGCAGAGCCTTTCTGTTCTTGCTGTGTACATAGATGGCTGTGTTCTCTCTGTGTCTTCATGTGGGCTTGTCTCTTTCTGTGTATCCACATTTTCTCTTTAAAAGGGCACCAGTCAGATTATATCAGGGCCTGGAGACCTTAAAGACTTGATTTCCAAATACGGTCACACTCAGAGGTCCTGGGGGTTAGGACTTCAACAGGAATTTTGTGGGGGCACACCGTTCAGCTTGTGGCAGGCACCGGGGTCAGACAGTCACATTGAAGTCTGCCATTAGTGTGCTAGTTGACCTCTGATCTTTTAAAATTGAACTTAGGACAGAAATTAAAGATTTATTCCATGAGATAGTGTAAGAAAACTTACCTTACGGTCCCCATTTACATGAGCTTTACTCTAACAGGATTTTCCAAGAGAGCTAGCTTGGGGGATGTAGGGGGCACTTTATTGGGAGGCTCTGTACCCAGGTGTATTTGTGTGAGACTTTGTTATGAGGATGAACACAGGTGAAGCAGGAGAGAGCTTCTACTGCTTGCCCTCAGGGCCACTCAGCAGAAGAGTGGCAATTTTTGTACATTAACCTTGGAACCTTCTAAGGAGGCCATAGGGATGGCAATCCAAGGTAAGAAATCTGAGGCTGATTATTTTCTTACTTTAATGATTTCTAAGATGATTATCAAATAAAGAAATACAATGAAAAATGCTAAGTTAAAACATAAAAATTGTTTTTATTTGAACAGAACATGTAGTAAGAGTAACCTAAACTACTTTGCATCAGGCCCGGGTCAAGGCTGATTCATTTGACCATCACCACAGCCCTAGGTGTTATTTCCCATTTCACAGGTAGCCCTCTGAGGCCCAGGAGGGGTGGCACACTCAACTGAGGGGCTCTCTGTGCCCATCTGACAGCTGCGCTTGGCTGTTCCCCACAAGCAATGCTCCTCTCAGCAGTGATCATCTCGTTATGTGGTTTTGGGGAGGTCTTTTATTTATTTATTTTTTAATGTTCATGATAGCAAAATAAGCCAGTGTATTAATGGCCCACATCAATTCCCAACGATTTAAGATCAATACAAAAGCAATTTGGATAATGGTTTTGCTTAAAGTTTGAGGATCTCCAGTGTAAGAGTTTGAGTCATCTACATTAAAAGGTTCTTTTTTAGCCTAAGGATAATGTGGTTATCCTCTCATTTTATGGGAGCTAATGGACCTTGCAGTTCTGTTAACACTAAGATAAAAGAGCTGAGTAAAAACTGAGCCTGTAGCGTGAAGTCACACATACCTGGATGCAAAACTAGGATCCCCAAGAGCCAGCTTTGTGTTCTGAATCGGCGGACCCCTGTAGCCTTGCCTTCCTGATCTGAGAAGGCTGGTCGTGCCCTAGCAGGGACTGCGAGGACTAATGCAGAGAAGCCACGTGTCTCGTGTCTTGTGTGTCATGTGCACAGAGTGTTCTGTATGTATTTTAGTTCCTACTAGTGTCTGGATGCATATTGAGTTTATTTGGGTGAGGAAATCCACGTTCACTTCCTGGGGTTTCCTTTTCTGCATGATGTTTGTGGCCGTTTGCATGAAGCAGAAGCAGTAGCTGCGGGCCATACGCTCAGGAGGTTGCTGGTGGAGCTGAGCCAGCTCCCTCTCTCCTCAGCTTTGTGGTCTTGGGCAACGTACTCAGCTTTTCCGATCCTCATTCTCCTTGGGGAAAACCGTTCGAACCACATGGAGGTGTCGTAAGGGTGGAGTTAGACTGAATGTCAAGGGCTGGGTTTTCTTGAGATCAATAACTTAAAGGTATAAAACAATCTTGTTTTGTGATGTCATTTTACTAAATATAAAATTGTGTAAGTTACCAATTCAGTACGTTCTATAGCCCATGTTGCCTGTTGTAACTCTGTTCTTTATTCCTGTTGTAGGTGCTGGAGATCAGAATTTATTTACCTCTATTTATCCAACGCTTTCCCAGCAGCTTCCAAGAGAACCCATGGAATGGAGAAGGTGTGGCATATTTGCTCTTTGGCTTTATCTCCCTCTATATTTTGTAGACATTTCTGTGAGCAAATGAGGTCATAAAAGTTAAAGCCTAAGTTCTAAGGTGTTTTGTAAAGAAACTGAACATATCACATAATCTGTGGGACTTACTCTTTAAGGATTATGTTGATTTTCTTACTGAGACCTAGGGTGGTAGAAACAAGACAGTTCTTTTGATTTAAAGGTTCTCTTTTATAGGAATGACATCTGATTCCTCGTGGTATATCAGTGTCTTTTAAAATTTTTTTTTGAATTTAAATTCAGTTTAGTTAACATATGGTATAGTATTAGTTTCAGGGGTAGAATTCAGTGATTCATCAGTTGCATATAACACCCAGTGTCCATCCCCCAGTTACTCCCTACCTTCCAGGGACCCTCAGTTTGTTTTCTGTGATTCAAAGTCTGCATCAGAGTGTCTTAAAGGTACGGGCACTTTGGAGGGGAGGCATGCGCTCAGCCTCCACATTAGTGTAGAACCCGTGGCCTTTACCTATGGTCTCAGCACGACCTCTCCACCCTGAGCTCCCGTGCTCTTTTTGTAAGGATGAGGAAGTGTACAGAAAGATGCTATTTAAAAATTGAGGGAAACCAGACCAACAATCCTATGTGTCCTTCTGTAGGCGATTGTTTGTCTCAGGACTTGTCTGGAGAAGTAGTCCATGTTTGAATTATCTTATTGGAAAACTTCTTTCTGCTATGGTTAGCTATTATTTCTAGAAAATGTTTGGATTCTGACTTGTTGGTGCAGGGAATCTGATTTTAATCGAGGTGTGTACACATCCCGGCTGTCATTCATGCTCACGTAGCCCAGCTCCTGCCACACCGTTTCCCTCTGACCAGCAGCATGCTGCACCTCCACCACCATGAAGAATTGACGTGGCTTTCTGGGTGTGACTCACCAGAGATGGGGTCTAGTCTCATTTTTGTGTGTGATACACTGTTAGAAGGAATGCATTGAACTACTACATTGACTAGAAAGAGCAGATGGAAAGTGGGAGAATCGTTCAACATCTGAGCAGGCCCTGTGCTGTCAGCGAGAGAAGGTAACTCAGTGGAGGAAGTAACGTCTGGAGAGGACTTCTAATACACATTAGTTAAACATTCAGAAAGAGAAAACAAAGAAGCATGTCCATGAAACAAGACCAGGGATTGTAAGGAAACAAGGAGAGACATAGATTTAGTGTGTGTTCATCTCTTTGCCTCCCTGAACCTGTCTGAGCCAGAGGAAGGGCTGAAGAAGGGTGAGGGTGCAGAGACAGAGTGCGTGCGGGTGACACAGTGGAGACTGGACACCTGCTCGAGAAGGATGACAGATGGAGGCCTCGGAGAGGAGGCTGAGCCCCTGAGTCTCGTATCTGCAGAGGTAGCTCCTGGAGACGCAGGGAGCGAGCCCAGGACCACAGCAGGCAAGGCCAGAGCACGCGGGGAGGGGACTGGCGGCGCAGGGCCACCTCTGCGGGAGCCTGTGGCTCGTGGCCAGATGAGCTCCAGGGCCGTGGATATGAGGCACCGCAGGAAGCGCGGGAAAGGGCCAGTCTGGGTGTGAGCAGGTGCGGCCAGCACCAGAGCTGTCTGCCTCCTCCACACTCTGCAGGCGGGGCGGGATGGACCGGAGGGCGCTGCAAAGAGCCCTGCTCTGGCCCCCGGTGCCTTCCCCATGGGAGCAGGAGGCCTGCGGGATACTAGCCCAGAGACAGGACCGAGACAGGGACCGAGACAGGGACGGACGGACTAGCTGAGGCTTGGCCCCGTCGGTGGCACATGGGGTTTGCAGTGCCCGGGCAGCTGTGAGCTGAGGGAACGAGGATGCAGGAGGACGAAAAACACATCATAGAGCTGCGTAACTGGAGGTGATGGCACATTTAGTAGGAAGGGAGTCCCGGAGTTGGGACAGAGGACGGCGACAAGGTAGTTGGGAGGGCGGGGGGCAGGCCCGAGGATGGCGGGCAGCGCTGAGCCCGCGTCTCCCATCGTGGACATTTGGACCTTGTGTCAAAAATGAGAGTGTTGGGGGAGATGCAGTGGGCTGAATGGTGGCCCCGAGGAGATGCGTCCCCCTGGAAGCTGTGAGTGTGACTTTATTTGGTGAAAGGGGTCTTGTAGCATAATGGAGGTAAGGATCACGGGAGATCAGCCTGGAGCAGTGTGGCCCTAAGTGCAGTGACAGGTGTCCCGAGAAGACATGGACGCAGGCCGAGTTGCGGTCCGTGCAGAGCTGGCCTTGGAGATCGGGGCACCCGGGGAGAGCGGGGCCCGGCTGCAAGCCCAGACCGCCCGGGTTTGCGGGCAGGGTGGAGGGCAGGGCGGACAGACGCCCGACACGGACGTGTTCTCCCACCAAGGGTCAGGGAAGCCAGCGCTGCCGGCTCCTGACCTCCCATTGCTGGTCTCCTGCGCTGCCAGACAATTCGTGTTGTTTTAAGCCTCTGGGTTTGTGGTAGTTGTCAGAGGAGCTCTAGGAAACCCGGAGGGGGGCGGGCGCGGAGGGGGCCGGGCGGGAGCCGCGCGTGAGTGTGAGAGAACGAGAGGCCGGTTGATGCTGCCTGACGTGTTAAAGTAGGTGCGTGTGACTGTGATAAAAATGTACAGTTGATTGAGCAGACCTCGGAACGAGAATTGAAGCCAAGATTCTGCTAGCTGCAGGGACGGCTGTAGGGCGCCGAGCACATCGGGGAGTGGCAAGCCGGAGCTGCGCGGCCCTGCGGCGCCCTGGGGCTGGGTGCCCGGAGCTGCACGCGGGGGCGCTGGGCCGCGTCGACGTGGGGGCGTTAGCTAGAGGTTTCAGAGCAGGGGGTAGAGAGTAGGGGACGAGCAGCATCTGAAAAATTAAGGTCAGGACTTTCCCTGTGGCGAATCAGGGGCTTGCTGGAGCCCCCACTACCAAGTCCCGTGGAATGAAAGCAAAACAAAGCGAACCAAAAGCCATGCCAGGAAGACAGACAAAAAAAGAAACCAGATCTGCCGTCTCTGACAACATCGAAAATCGAGAGTAAGAGCCAGCACTTCTCAGAGTCCTGACGGAAAACTTCTTTCGACCTAGAAGTCTGTGCTACTCCAACTCACACGCAGAAGGGAAGACTGAGTCAGCCCCCCTCCACCACCCCTGCCGTCTGCCCCCTGCCCTGCCCCTTGGCCTGTGGGCCTGGCTGAGGTAGGAGCGACAGGGTTTGTCTCTCCAAGGCCTGGGGACCACCTGGGGCCGCAGGATCCGTCACTTCTGGCTGCACGGAGCTTCACGTGTGTGTTCCTGTGTGCCATTCGCCTGCTGTATTCATTACTTGCCATGACGTGGAGAGGGTTGGGAAATACATAAAATGTTTTCAGACATGTCTGATCACAGACCTTACCACCCTGAAATAATGAAAGGACACATCTCAACAGGAAGGAAAATGAGCTCAGAATTCATAGATGAAAGAAGCAGCTGTCAGCAAACAAGTCATAAAAATATTTAGTTAATAAGCTCAAGATATCACTCAATTTGTAAAAATTAAATCTACAATTTTAGATGTAAGGAAGAAAGCAGAGAGAAGAAAATGTACTTGTCTTGTTCAAGGAGAGGGTAGACATCTACTCTACTTTTAGAAAGAAAAATTTAAGTTTTTATGTATTAAAAATAGAAATGTAACCAACAGCAGAATAGAAATAGAAGGTTAAACTTTCAAACCAACAGAGAAAAGGATGGAAAAAGAAAACTTGATGAGTCTCACAAAGGACAGAGAAAAATAGTCTCTGAATAGAAAGTACACAAGTTCAAGCATCCTCATAATCGTGTTAAATACAGTTAGTTTCAGTTTATTAGGCACAGACCCCTCAGATTGGACAAAAAATACAAAATGCAGCTAGAGATGTGTTAGAGATGCAGCTACTAGAAGTGGGAAGTAAGTATGAAGGAAAAATAGATGTAGCCTAAGGTATGTTGTAGAAGTACAGTGAAAGCGTCCACACCCTGCCAGCCCTGGCTTGGGCGTATGCAGCCTACGGGCCTCCTCTCTGTGCCTCCCTCGGGGCCGAGGGCGCTCTCTGTTTTCTGTTTTGGGTCATACAGGGGATCATAAAACAAAAGTATTTGTATAGTTTGAAACTTTCCTATCTTCAAAATCCCCTTTTGACCTTTGGGAATCTTTTTTTTTTTTTTTTTTAATAGTGACTTACAGATTCAGTGAAGCTCTAAATAATACCCATTTTTCTCAGAAGTCTGTGTTGTTGCAAATAGTCCTGGTTAAGTCGGATATTACTGTGCGCGTGTCACCGAGTAAGGTGAAAGACTTACAGAGAGGGAGCTTTGACAGGTACATAGGAAGCGTGTTTAGATATTACAGAATTCTTTTGGACAGAGTATTGCCATTATAATTCAGGATTAATACTGTATATTATACTTTGAACTCGTGGATATGATTTAATTATTGTTGCATTTTTCCCCCCTTTTCTTTCTGCTGAATCTTCTGTTGTCATTTTTCTCAGTGATGTTTTAAAAATTGTTCATAGGTCCTATGGCCGGGCTCCAAAGATGATTCACCTAGAATCTAACTTCGTTCAATTCAAAGAGGAGCTGCTGCCCAAAGAAGGAAACAAAGCCCTACTTACTTTCCCCTTCCTTCATATTTATTGGACGGAATGCTGTGTAAGTATTCACAAAGGGAGAAGAAATTATGAGAAAATACCTTGGAATAGGATTGAGAAGTCACCAGTCTGGCTGTTGTTCAGGAAATCGTAATTTTTCAGATTGACTTTTTAATGTACTCTACTTGGTGTTCTCTTCTCTCCCGTCCTCAGGCACATGCCTGGTTGTCGCCCCATGCTTCTGCTCTGGTTCGGGGTGTGCCCTCTTGGTAACCACCACGTATGATCTCACTGCTGTGTTTGGAGTTCTTGTGAGCTCCCTGCACCCTCATGGCCTCTGGGATTGTTATTTACTCCCAGCTTTGTTTGCCTAACCTCCATATTCACTGTCCTGGACTTCATACTCCCTGTGGGGCTCTCCTGAGGGCTTCCTGAGGGCAGGGGACTGACCTGCTTCCTCACCATCACAGCGCCTCCAGAGCAGGGATGCTCTGGTCACCAGAGCCCTTACTAGTACTTTGCAGTTGCATATTTATGAACCTGGAAAGAAGCTTGTCACTGTTGACAGAATTCTTCTGTCATTAACTGACAGAAAACACTGTGGTTCATTTCTTGTGTGTTTTGGCTCTAATAAAACAGGCATTTAGTGAAATATAGCATGCACAAATCATTACGTGTTGTGACATTTTCACCTGAGGATGTAGAAGTAGTGTTGTGTGGTTTCATAAGAAAGGGCTGGAAGCTTACTCCTACACCCTTTTGCCTTTGCAGATTTTGCTTTGTAGCTTTTTCAGTGGAGTCTGTTGTGCAGAGTGGGCTTACACCGTCAGCAGTGAGCGAGATGACGTATGTGACACGTTGTCTACCAGGGAGCTCGTCAGAGGTCAGCACCCAGGGCTTTTATTGGGGTTCAGGCCCATGGGCACCCACCCTCTGCCTGACTCATACCAAAACTCTAGACCCCAGAGGGAAAGCAAGTATTCGGCACAAGCTGTGTTATTTGTATGAAGAGCTTATGCCCAATGAGGCCCTCTGATCCCACGGTGGTGGGACCCTCCCACAGTTCATGTTCCCAGGCCTCAGCCAAGGGCCCACCTTGTGAACTGGCCTAAGGATGGCTGTCCTGGGCCTGTGACCCTAACTACCTCTTTCTACGGCCCCCTTGGCAGTGAGGTTAGATTTGATGTTATGGTCAGAGTTTCTCCATGCTGTAATTAATGGTTTTCCCCTTGCAACTAGTAAGCCATCTCTAGGGGGAGTGGGGGGTCACTTTAAGACCACAGGATTAGGGGTACCTGGGTGGTTCAGTGGTTGAGTGTCTGCCTTTGGCTCAGGGCATGATCCCGAGGTCCTAGGATTGGGAGGCATGATCCCGAGGTCCTGGGATCGAGTCCTGAATTGGGCTTCCCGCGGGGAGCCTGGTTCTCCCTTTGCCTGTGTCTCTGCCTCTCTCTCTGTGTCTCTCATGAATAAATAAATAAAATCTTACAAAAAAAAAATAGACCACAGGATTTTCCTGCTCCTCATCCAGCATTCTGACTTCGCTTGGGCACCAGCGATGATTCTTCCTGAACCAGTCTTTCCTGAGGGCTGTGACCAGCACTCCAGACCATCAGTGGTGCTCTGCTCTGAAAGCCTCATGGGTTTCTGTCCCATTTAATGCTTTGCCATCAGTTCCATCCTTACCTGTGATGCTTAGGTCATAAGAGTCACTTCAGACTGGCCCCTGGGTCCTTTTCAGGGACTTCTCAACTTTCAGGCACAACGAGGTATCCTGGGCTCTGGTACCTCTGCTGCCCTTGTCCTGGGGTCTGCCCTTCATTCCCAGAGCTCCGGTGCCCCTGGTGCTGTGGGCGTGTCAGCGCTGCTGGGCCTCTGGTTGACAGAGGTGGGAAGGTGTGGGTCTCAGAGACCACAGGTTGCCACTGGTGCCTCTGGTTTGAGCCTCACCCCACAGGCTCTCTGTTGTGTGGTCCCATTCCATGTTTGCGTCTGCCCTGGCTCTGCACAGCATCACGCAGGTGCCTCCTCGCTCTGTCCTAGACACACATAGCCATGGTTTCAGCTCCTGAGCTGCAGCCAGACGTGTCCGGAGACCTTGGCCTGCAGTCGCCACGCACCCGCATCATGGTCCGAGTTCCCACCTGGCTGGCGAGGCCGCCCTCCTTTTCATGGTTTGCCTCTTGCTCTCTTGTGGTTACTTCTCTGTAGGATTATCAGTAGCAAGTTACTGAGCTCTAGACAAAACTTTCTGTGTTTTTTATTGGGACCATGTTAAGCTTATAAATTACCATATGCAGATACAATATCTTGATGGTGTGGAGATGTTCCGACCCAGAACGAGGGATGTCTTTTCTATTTGTATGAGTCCGCTTCTTTGCCCTTCAGAAGTGTTTTGTGCTTTTCTTCATTGCAGATTTTGCATGTTTCTGGTTAAATTTATTTCTAGGCATTTTACTTTTCTGTTGCTAAAGTACATGGGGTTTTCTGTCTCATGGTACCTTCTAGCTGATTAGTGTATATGGGAAGGCTGTTGTTTTTTTTCACGTTAGCCTTGCCAATTCTCTTACTGTGTGAATTCGTTCTATCACTGGTTCCCTAGGCCCCAGAGTCTAGAGCTCTCCTACATGTCTCGTCATATCTCTTTCTCAGTTTTTAGGCCTCTAATAATTTCCTCTGAACTTGTTGTTAAATAGTAGTAGAGACAGTGGGCCTGGTTACCTTGTTCCTGACTTCTGTGGGGGTGCCTGCAGTGTGTGCCCGGTTGGAAGGGTGCTGGCTGTAGGGCCGAGGAAATGTGCATGAGCTTGAAGGGGGTTCCATCCCTTCCTGATTCCTCAAGGATCTTTATTAGGAATACATTCTTGAATTTTGTTCGGAAAGGCTTTTTCAGATTTGGTGGAGATAATCATGGATTTTTTCTACTTAAATTTACTGATATGTTGAAATATATTAGTGGATTTCTTATTATTGAACCATACTTGCATTCCTGGTATAAAAACTGCTTGGTGAAAGTATTATTTTTATAAAGTGATAATGGTGTCTGTTCACCTAATTTAGGATTTTTTTTTTTTTTTTTGCATCTATGGTCACAAGTGATTGGTCTATAACTTTTTTTATATTTTCTGTCTTACACATAAGTATCAATATTATATTTGCTTCCTAATAATTTGGAAGTTTTCATTTATTTTCTATTTTTGAGACAATTTATATGGCACCAGAACAGTTTGGTCTCTAAGATTTGATGGAATTCTCCTGTGAAACCATCTGGGCCTGGTATGTTCTTTTTTTTTTTTTTTTTTTGGGCCTGGTATGTTGTTATAGGACAGTTCCTTGATCATGTTCTGTGTCCCTTTCACGGAAGTAGGTCTTTTGCAGCCATTTGACAATTTTGATAAAACTATATTTTTCATAGAAATTGTACATTTCAGTTAGGTTATAAACATTTCATTGAGATGTGCAAAGTGGTCTTTTTTTGGACTTTTAACATATGCTCTTGTGGCAATTATTATTTCTTTGTATGTTTGTATTTTCCCCCTTTTCTACCTTGGTTAAATTAGCTCTTTGTAGTTTGTGGATTCTTTCTAACCAGGGAACCAGGGTTTTCATTTCTGACATACCACTAGTCTGTTTTCTACTTTATTAATTTTTGCTTTCATTTTTATTTCCGTCCTTTTGTTTTCTTATGGTTTACTTTGTTCTTTTTCTAGTTTCTTTCTTTCTTTCTATCTCTTCTCTCTTTCTTTCTTTCTTTTATGAGTTGGGAATGCATTTATTTTCTTTTTTTTAATTTTTTTTAAATTTTTTTTTTTAATTTATTTATGACAGTCACACAGAAAGAGAGAGAGAGAGAGAGAGAGAGGCAGAGACACAGGCAGAGACACAGGCAGAGGGAGAAGCAGGCTCCATGCACCGGGAAGCCTGACGTGGGATTCAATCCCGGGTCTCCAGGATCGTGCCCTGGGCCAAAGGCAGGCGCCAAACCGCTGTGCCACCCAGGGATCCCTATTTTCATTTTAAATTTAAATGATACAGATCTTTAGAGATAGGAATTTAAATCCCAATAGTCAGTCATTTTTCATAAATTCTCTGTTTTTTGGCAGCCCTGGTGGCGCAGCGGTTTAGCACTGCCTGCAGCCCAGGGTGTGATCCTGGAGACCTGGGATCGAGTCCCACATCGGGCTTCCTGCATGGAGCATGCTTCTCCCTCTGCCTGTGTCTCTGCCTCTCTCTCTCTCTCTCTCTGAATGAATAAATAAATCTTAAAAAAAAATAAATTCTCTGTTTTTAGTTTGTATTGGCTCTTTCACTCAACAGTTTAACATGAAGTTAATTTCCAGAAAAAAATTCTTTAAATTTTTACTTTAAATTTTCTAATTTAATTGCATTGTGATTAGGATGTTCATAATTCTGCTTTATGAATTATTTACTTTTTCTCTGTGATCTAATAAATGATCAGTTTTTGTGGATGTTCCATGTGTGTTTGAGAATGTATTTTCTCTACTTTTTAGATTGTAATGCTAAATATAGATCCTTTAGAGCTGTCTTACTGATTTAATGTTTAGGTCATTTATATTATTTTTGTTATTTTTTTATTTGTTTTGTCCACTTGACCTGCTTGTGGCTGACAGCGGTGTGTTAGAGTCTTCTGTTACTGGTGTGTTTCTGTTTCTCTTGCTTGCATCATCTGTGGTTTGTGTTTTATGTAGATGGTTCATGTATCATTCAGTGCATAGGTATTTGTGACTGTTACAGTTTCTATGGCGTGAAATACGTCATTTTAAAAAATGGTTTCTGAGTAGAGTTGATCATGTGTAGGAAGACCATGTCTGCCTAAAGGTAATAATTGGTTTTCTCCTATATTTTCTCTTAATAGTTTTATAATTTGTGTTTTATATTTGAATCTGTAGAGCTTCAAGTTTTTTTTTGTGTGTGCAGCAGGAGGTGTGGTGGTTTAGGGTCTAACTTTACAGTCTTAACTAGGTAGCATATTGGCCTAACATCATTTCATAATTATCTGTCTCTTTTCCACGTATTGAAGATGTCCCCTTTATTTTAAACCAGTGGTCATGTGTGTGCAATATTGTGTTGATCGTCATCTATTCTGTGCCAGGACCAGACTTTTAATTATTACATTTTTATAACATGTATTGATAATCTGCTCTTTTAAAGTAAATCCCTTGTCAAGTATACATTTTTTCTTCCATATAAATTGTAGAATCAGATTGTTAGTTGTACAAATTTTATTTTCCAAAAATGACTGTGTCCACATATTCCATCTCCCATGCTCTTCTCTATGTGGCAGTGACATTCTTCCATTGAAAGACCGGGTCTGTGTTTCCTCTAGTTGACTCTGAAGTGGCCCTCTGACTGGGAGGAGAGGCACTCTGACTTTTGAGACTAAGTCATAAAAGGGGTAATACACCTTCTCTGGGATCCTCTTGGGATGCATGCTCTCAGAGCCCAGCCACTATTCTTTGAGGAAGTCAAGGGCCCACATGGGGAGGCCACCTGGAGGTGTGCAGCCCCGGTCCCAGCAGATTCTGGCCAACAGGCTAGCATCTGGCAGCAGACACGTGATGGGTTTCTTGTTCCAGCCTTCATGCGCCACACTGGGTGGGGCAGGCAAGCTATGCATCTGGTCTTGCTGAGGTTGTAGATTGGTGGCAGAACGAATGTTCTGGACTGCTGTATGTTGTCATGCTTTGTTACAAAGCCATACAGAGCAGTTGAAAAGAGAAAAAGAAACCAGGGAGGTATTTTGGTTGGGATTGCTTTGAATAAGTTGCAGATTCATTTGGGGAGAATTTTAATCACAACTCTTTGCATGTGGGACCATGGTTTTTGTTTCTCCATTCTTTATGACTTTTTGATACCCTGAGTAATGTGTGCTAATGTTTTTCATAGACATCTTGGATTTTTATTGCTAGATACACTTTTTTGTGGACATTATGAACGGAGGGGTCCCCCCCCCCCCTTAAAATTACATTTTCTAATAGGGATCCTGTGTTTTGTTGTTGTTGTTTTGCTTTATTTTTGATCATTATCTATTAAGGGAAGTTTTCTAGAACAAGTAGATAATGTTTAGGATTTTAGAATTAAAAGTAGAACCCCTGTACGTTAGTAGTTGCTTTTGGGTTTCTAGCACCCATCTTCAACATCACCTCCTCCCTTCATATGGTGCTGGGCCACCGCCCACCTTTGCGCAGGCCTGCTGGTCCCATGCTTGTTACAGACCTGACAGTACGTTGTTACTGTTTTTGCTTTAAACAGTTATGTGGTAGAAATTAGACGTAGGAAGTATGTCTCTTAGCTACTACTTCAGGGCTCCTCTTTCCTTTGCTATAGGGCAGGTCCATGGTGAGACTTCTTTCAGTTCTATGCAGCTGAGGAGGCCTTTATTTTTGCAAAATTTTTTGCTGGATGAGAATTCTAGAACTGACAGTTCTTTATTTGTTCCCAGCATGTAAGAGACTTGGCTCCACGGTCTTGGTTTACATTGTGACCGATAAGTCTTTCATTCTTGTCGTTGTTATTTTGTATGTAGTGTATCTTTTTTTTTCCCCCTTCCATGGTTAAAGGTTTTTTTCTTTGTCACTGGTTTTACACTGACTATGGTGTGCCCTGGTGTAGTTTGCTTTGTGTATCTTGTGCTTGTGCTGTGGGTTTGTAATTTTGACTTAGATTTGGAACATTTTTGGTTGTTATTCCTTCAGATACTTGTGTTCCTCTCTTCTCCTCTGAGGACTCCAGTCACTCACATATCAGGTCCTGAAACACCGACAGCTCAATGACACTGTGTTGGTGGCTTCTCAGTCTTTCTGTTTCATTTGGATGATTTCTGCTTCTGTGTCTTCACATTACCTAGTCGTTCTTCTGTGGTGTCTAAACTGCTCTTAATCCCTCCCATCCAGTGTATTTTGCAGTTGAGATGTGGTTTTCATCTCCAGAAGATCCGTAAGGGTCTCTACCTTTTAAAAATATCCTCAATGTCTCTGCTTAACATCGTTTTTTCCTCTGATGGAATCTTCCTGAACACATGGGATGTGGTCACAATATGTTTTTTAATGGTTTTGTCTACTAATTCAGTTATCTGTGTTATTACTGAGTCTCTTCTGTTGATTGATTTTTCTACTTGTTATAGACCACATATTCTTCTTTGACTGCTCGGCAATTTTTTATGGGCTGCCATGCATCGTGAATTTTTTATCTTCTTGAGTGCTTACATCCTAGAAATTTTCTTGAGCGTTGTGTCATTAAGTTACTAGAGTGTGATCGTCTCAGGTGTGGCTCTTGTGACCTGTGGGTCTGGAATAGAGGTCAGTCAGGCACTGATTCTCTCCTCCTTCCCGAGTTCTCCACCTAGTGGATCTGAAGGTTCCCAGCCCCATCTGTGGGAGCAGGCCCTCATCCCAGTCCTGTGTGGCAGCTGAGTCCTGTCTGGAGGGGTCTCTCCCTGGCTCTGAGTCGCTCTTACACTTGTGTGCTGGTCAGCCTCCTGCTGATCACTTGAGGGGCCCCCGTCCTCTGGCCTCCTGTGAAGTCAGCTGTCCTTGCCTCCCAGGGCACTGTGCCTGCCTTTGGCTCTATGCAGGGTGCCTGGCATACAGGACCTCAGTGCCCCTCGTGGTGCCGCAGGCTGGGAGCTTCCAGCAGTCATTCAGTTCCCTGCCTGTTCGTTTTGTCTGGAGGTCATCCTGTGTGTTGATGTCAGGATGCACCCGCTGATTTCTGATTTGGGGAGGGTAGTACTTTCCTATTGGTATTGATTTTCATGCTCACATTGTCCCAGATTTGGCTTCTAAGACCTTTGGACATGTCCTTATTTTCTGAGCTCTCCCTAACACAAGGTATGCCAGGGTCGTCCCGTCCTTTCCCTGTCTGAGCCCAGGGGTCAGCTGGTTCCCAGCGAGCGCTGAGCTCTGGTTTGTCTTAGTGGGAAACTGTATTTAGAAACCAAGCCCTGGAGCTAGACGTGTTATCTCTGGAGCCTTTGCAGTGGGCCCAGCTGGGAAGTACATGTATGTGTGCCTCTGTGTGCCCACCCATGCACACGTTTACATTTATTTCCGTTTGTAGGTGTACATGTGTGCACATACATGTGTGCATGTGTATACACGGTCCGATTCCAGTCCTGCACCACACGGCAGTTCTTTCTTCCTTTTCCATGTCCGTAACTCCTTCTCCGGCATGGAGAGGCCAGGTCCTCACTGTGCTCCAGAGGTTTGCTTGTTTGAATAACTGCTGTTAGGGAGTATCCTGCCACTGCTGTCCTGCTCCTCTGCACCCCACCCCCCCAGCATGGTGCCCTCTCCCTGCCCTGGGGCTGATGCTCCACATTGGATGACTTCCCTTCTCCCCTCAGCTGATCCACAACACCCTAGATTAAGTCACCCCAACAGGGAGCCCCTCTTTGCCCTTCTCGGTCTCTGACACCTCCTGCCAGCCCTATGGTCCTTCATCCTCTCACTTGGGCTTCCATATCTTGTGCTGTGTTACCCTTCTTGCCCTTTGTGCCTCTGGCGCCCAGGCAGGGCCACTCCCCACCTTGGTGCCCTCCTCATCCCTGACCGTGGGCACCTTCCCCACCTTCCCTGACTTTGTTTCCTGGAGACATTCTTAACTTTACTGGCTCAGCTTGGACTCTTCTTCTGAACAGTCAGCGGGTCTTTTTAGTGGTTTGCTCACTGTTGCAAGTGAGGGCCTAGATTACATACCACTTACTTCACCAGAACTGTGGGGACACAGCCAGGTCTCTGCTGCAACCAGAGCATCCCAAGAGGAGGCGATTGTGTTCCCTCAGGGGGTGTGGGAGTGCCTCCCTGGTTTGGAGAGCTGGGAGCCAGGGCTGGGGGTGCTGGAGTGGGGAGAGGGTGCCTGGCACCAGCCCTGGGGTGGCCTTCCCGTGCTTCTTGGCTCTTCCTGCTCCCTGTCCTGCACCCTGAGGTTTGATTTTAAAGACGTTGGGGTCTGTGGCCTTTGGTTTCACTCTGCAGGCATGATGCTTGTGGGCTCCTAGAGCCCAGCAGGGCGCTGGCATTGCGAGGCGGAAGCATCCAGCCCAAAGAGCTGCCGTTCCATGGAGGCTGTAGTCTTCACGAGATGGTTTTCCTCGGTTTTTTTTTTTCAGCAGAAGATCTTTCCAGTTTATATTTGTTTTTAATTTAAACTGAGGACACAGTGGGTTTAAAAATCACACTAAAAATGAAAAGTACTCACTTCAGTACTCACCTTCACTTACCAATTAAACCAAAGAGGAAATGGGTACAGAAATTGGGATTTCTCATTCATAGATTGATCCCGTTAGCATATTTGAGAGAGACTAAAAAATCCAGAGAAAATATGGGCATGATAACAAGGAATCTTTCTATTAAAGAAAAGGGGGGAGGGTACATATTTAAACAGTAGCTATATAGTATAGTTTGTGAAAGTTTTTAATTGCCTGATTTGGATATGAATTAAGTGTCTTGCTTTTAGATTTTCACTCCAAGTCTGATAAGTAGATTTATGGAGTGTAAGGGCGATCATCACCAGTTACCAAAGGCAAGGAAATGTTCTGTGTTCCCACTTTTTTCTGGATGAGCTGAGGCAGGCTCACGGGCTTTTGTGCAGGCTGGTGTTTGGGACTCTGGGTCAGAAGCAGCAATGATTTTCTTTTTCTTTAGGACCAAGATGATTCTCCTTTCGGTCTTTCTGAATGAGAACAGCGTTCAAGAAGCCCTAGATTGGGGATGCCTGGGTGGCTCAGCAGAACGTCTGTCTGCCTTTGGCCCAGGGCGTGATCCTGGGGTCCTGGGATCAAGTCCCACATCGGGCTCCCTGCGAGGAGCTTGCTTTTCCTTCTGCCTATGTCTGCTTCTCTGTGTCTCTCATGAATGAATAAATAAAATCTTAAAAAAAAAACAACCCTAGATTGTTATCTTGGGCTTAGGTCCGAGGCTGCCTTGCACCTGCTGTGGCCTGCAAGTGGCATTCAGGTCAGAGTGGTTCTAGGGGCAGGCAAGGAGTTGGGGAGCCATGAAGGACACTGCTCGAAGGCAGCCTAGGTGTCCTGCAGATGTGAGGCCTCTGGGCCGCGAGACCTGGGTGGGAGGAGCCGCTTCGACATGAGGCAGGTGGCAGGTGGGATTATGCAGTTCTTGGGCACGAGGCCTTTGGCAGAGCCAACCTGAGTTTTTAAAGTCCCAGCTTACCCCGTGGCCTATGTTGCTGTGGGTAGGTCTGCCTCGGTCTCTTCCTCTGAGACATTAGGACCGTCTCCTGTCATCGGGGCAGGTGGGCATGGGGCCTGGCGTGCAGTGTCGCAGCTCCCAGCGAGGTCGTGCTGTGGCCGATGTAGCTGTTAGTGGACAGCTCGTGCTGTTGCACTGAAGGGCGTTGATGAACTTTGCTTCACAGTGACTTATTTGTTTTTAGGATACGGAAGTGTATAAAGCTACGGTAAAAGACGACCTTACCAAGTGGCAGAATGTTCTGAAAGCTCATAGCTCTGTGGACTGGCTGATAGTGGTAGTTGAAAACGATGCCAAGAAAAAAAACAAAACCAACATCCTTCCCCGAACTTCTATTGTGGACAAAATAAGGAATGATTTTTGTAATAAACAGAGTGACAGGTAAGTATACCTTGAATTTTACCCCATTGGCTGACCCCTGGGTGATAGAGATTACTAGGAGTAGCCCAGGTCACCGCCTCCCGGCCTCCCGGGTAACTGGCTGAAATGCTGGAAGTTGTAACTACGGCGGGAGAGACCACACCGGGGTCCCCTTGGAGGATCCCCTGAGCGTGTTAGTGCAGCCGGGGCTTTGGGAAGTGTCGTCCTCGTGGACAGCAGGGTTCCCTGCATGCACTTTGTGAGGGCGCCATGTGTTTCATTTACCTTCGTATCTATCAAGAGTTCCTCAGAACCAAGATTCTAAAATGCTGACTTAATCTTCAGAATCTGTAGAAGGGAACCTTGAGGGTCTAGTGTCGGCATCCCTGCGCGGACTCTACTTTCCCCTTGCTTCTCTCTGTCTGGCCCTGTTTTGTCTCCTGGGGGGGCAGCTCGCCTCCCTTCTCTGCTGTGAGGCCTAGCTGGGCAGGCCGGCCTACCTCCTGGTGCCCGGTGGTGGTGTGCTCATTGCCTTAACTCCCCCCGGGTCCTGGGGTCTGGTGCTGGGCGTGGTCCCACGGGGACACAGGGCACTGCTTCACACCCACGTCGCCACACCCATGGCACCCCGGCAGTCAGTGCTCAGAGCATGACAAGAGATTGGAGCCGGGGGCTCGGCTACCGAGCAAAGGGTACTGAGGTGCTGGGGATGGGCTCTGGCGGAAGGCCCGGGTATGTGGCCGGGAGCATGACTGACACTGTCCTGTGCTGTTCTCATTCTGAGACCACATCCTGTGTCGGGGCCACCCAGTAAGTTGACAGTTCTTCAACTTAACTGTGGGCTTCCTTTTAATGTTCCACATGGTTCTGGACACAGAGTAATGTTCAAGCTTACTTTACTTATAGTTTGAAATAAATGTTAGATTGTGGAGCTTATGGTTCATCTTAGAGAAATTTCATGGCATCTGGACTTGTGGGACTTTTTCCTAAGGCCTGTTATTCATAAGTTACTTAGCCTGAAGGAATCAGCTTCGCATTTCAACAAGGTGCCCCTTGACTGAGTGTCCTTCCTGTGTGGTTCGGGAATACTGCACACTTGTTCTGGAAAGGAGGAGGAGCAGCCGCCAAGAGGCTCTGGGGTTCCTCGGGAGGGTGGGGGGGTGGGCAGCACGGGGTAGCGAAGGGGTGGGGAGTGGTGACTGGCGGCCAGACCTAATGGCCTCTTGGTCTCATTTCAGTGTGATTTTATTAAGTACATAACCTGGGACTAATGGGGCATATTAATCTAAACCTGTGACATGTTTGAAGTGTAAGATTTTTTTCAAAGTGCCTGTTGATTCCTTTTAAGTCTATGTTTTAATTTTATCTGACAGCTTAAAGTGTGTTCCTGCTGAGTCCATCAAAGCCTAGCTTGTTTGTAATGAGTCATTCTATATCCATACACATAAAATCTAACTTACTAAAATTTTTGACATTTCCTCTCAGTATATAAACATGCCTTCCAGCATTTAGATTTTCATTAATTTGCAAGCTCCCTTTAACAAATCTGTACTTTATTTTTTAAAGAGTGGGGTCAGATTTATATATATATATGAGTTTGATAACATCCGTATCAGCAATTGTTTTATTAGCTGGTGTGATTTCTGGCCTTTGGAAATGATGGTGCACTTGGCCATGGGGAGGCTTACTGGTTTAATTTTAACCTTGTATGTAATTTGTGATTATAAACATTGCATGTTCATGGTAGGGTTGTAAGAAGAAGGTAATGAGTAAAGTGAAAATAGATCTTAGCTCTTAGTATTTGGTGTGTATGTTTCAAACTTTTTCTCTTTATGTGCACACAAAGAACACGTGTGTGTGTGCACAGTATACCATGCACAATGTTTCATACTTGCTTTTTTGCCCTTAATATGTTATAAAAATGTTTCCATGAGCAATAGGTGTATTTCTCCGCCATTACTGCCAGTGAGTGTGTAACACTCCCTAGTGGTGATGTACTCGGTCTTTATCCAGTCCTCTGCTGGATGGATGCGTTACCACTTAGGATGAACAGCATTGGAAACATCTTTCGAGCTTGGATGTTCTGTATGTCCTTAATTATTTCCTTAGGGTACATCCCTAAAAGGAAAATTGTGTGGCCAAAGGTTCTGTGCAATTTTCAGGCTGTTGGTGAGTATTGCTGTCGGAGGGCTGCCCCGCGAGCTGCCGGGGCTAGTGGTGGCCCCGTGACGGGTGGGGCCGGGCCCCTGCCTGTGGCTGCCCTGGGCACAGCGCCGCCCGTGCTTGGGGGGGACCCTTCTCTGAGCAGGGTTTTGGGCTCTCCCTTCCGAGTGAATCATCCAAACTTAATGCGAATTTCTGAAGCATGGTTCTTTTTTGTTAGATATATATATATATATATATAAAGATCTAGAAACAGTAGAAGTTGCAGGGCATAAGAAGGGCTAGAGGACTTAAAGAACATGGGGTCTGCTGGGTAAGCACCGGGTCACGGGACACAGAAGGTCTCAGGACGCTTCCTCTCCCTTGCACCCCTGTGGCTTCAGGGGAGAATTCTGTGTCTGGGCCGGAATGAGTGGCGGTGATGTTCAACCTGGAGGACAGCTTAGGGATAAACGGCCCGCCGATAGGTTCCAGCAGCTCCTGGAGTGAATCAATGCATGTTAGTCCTTTGGGGCGCTGGGAGAGAGCTGGTGGGACCCCTTTGTTTTCAGGGGAAGAAATAGCACCAGGGGGCGGAATGTCTGGAGTTGAAGCCTGTTACCGGTTTTTAAATCTTCTTGGTACTCATTGTTCAACTGGTGGATCATCTGGACCATGGGCGGCTGCACATTTTTTGTCTTTTGTCCACCAATTTATAATTCCAGAGATTTGGCTCTTCCTCCAAAGGGTATAATGGGGCACAGAGACTTAGAATCTGTCCAGCTTGCTGCTTGCTAGTAATCAAAGCAACATATTTACTGAGGAGAAATATTGAAGCTCCAGCATTTTATTTTATTTTATTTTATTTTATTTTATTTTATTTTATTTTATTTTATTTTATTTTATTTTATTTTATTTTATTTTATTATTTTTTTTTATGATAGTTACAGAGAGAGAGAGAGGGAGGCAGAGACACAGGCAGAGGGAGAAGCAGGCTCCATGCACCGGGAGCCTGACATGGGACTCGATCCCGGGTCTCCAGGATCGCGCCCTGGACCAAAGGCAGGCGCCAAACCGCTGCGCCACCCAGGGATCCCAAGCTCCAGCATTTTAAAATTATTTGAGTTCATATTAAATAATTTTCTTTGTAAATTATTATTACTGAGGATAAAGAAATCCAGCTCTTCCAATCTCTTAGATGGACACATTGCCTTTTCCAAATCCATTGGAAACTTGGAATTTTATGCCTTTGATATTTCCATACCATAGTATGGATAGTCTTTTACTTTACTTTTCTTTTATCTCTCTCTCTCTCTCTCTTTTTTTTTTTTTTTTTATTCATGATAGTCACAGAGAGAGAGAGAGAGAGAGAGGCAGAGAGACAGGCAGAGGGAGAAGCAGGCTCCATGCACCAGGAGCCCGACGTGGGATTTGATCCCGGGTCTCCAGGATCGCGCCCTGGGCCAAAGGCAGGCGCCAAACCGCTGCACCACCCAGGGATCCCCTTTTTTCTCTATTCTATTCTATTCTATTCTATTCTATTCTATTCTCTTCTAAGTAGGCTCCATGCCCAACATGGGGCTCAAACTCAGAGCCCTGAGTTCAAGAGTCACGTGCTCTACTGACTGAGCCGGGCAGCTGCCCCACAGATACTCTTTTTGTAGTGAAATTATATCATATCTATGTGTTAAGACACATTCTTGAAGCTTTTATTATGTTTTTAAAGATATTACTTACTCATGAAAGACACAGAGAGGCAGAGACACAGGCAGAGGAATAAGCAGACTCCCTGCAGGGAGCCCCAAGAGGGCCTCGATCCGGGTCTCCAGGATCACACCCTGGGCTGAAGGTGGCGCTAAACCGCTGAGCCACCTGGGCTGCCCTCTTTAAGCTTTTATTTATGAATTACCTATTAACCCTGCTCTTGTGGAGCTCACGGTCTGGGCTCTGGTGGGAGAGATAGGTCTACAGAGGGGAAGGGTGTACAGCCTGGCACCTGCCGTGGTGGTGGTGCGATCACAGTGAGGCCCAGAGGGCAGAGCAGCGGGGGAGAGGTCCCATGAGGACCTGTGTCAGCCCAGCCGGGTTTGGAGAGTGAATAGGAAAGTGCTAGATTTAGAGAGCAGAGCTCGAGGAGTTGAGTGGGCTCGGCTGGATGGCGAGGCTGGGTCCCCGCTGTCACCACCCTCACGTGCTTGGTAGTAACTCAGCCCTGGCCTGTTGGTTACAGGGAAGCAGAGAGGTTTCTGAAGGGGGCTGCGTGGATGAGGTTTGGGGGCCAAAGGCGACGTGATTGCCCTACTCCACAAGGAGCCCCGGAGGCCGGCTCCCACTCTCTTGCCTTCTCTCCCTCCCCGCTGCCCATCATTCTGCAGCACAGACAGCTCGTGGGGCGTTAAGCCAGTTGATGATGAAACCTTTCCTAACCTAGTTTCTCACCACCTGCCTGCTGTTTGTCACCAGTGGACAAAGGAGGAAGTGGGGCAGGACAGCAGTTGGCCGTGCAGGGAAGTAGCAGCCGCGGGCCATGTGCTGTGCTTGGGGAGGATTTTCAGACCGTCCGTCCGTGTCTCTGCAGGTGTGTCGTGCTCTCTGACCCCCTGAAGGACTCTTCTCGAACTCAGGAATCCTGGAATGCCTTCCTGACCAAACTCAGGACATCGCTTCTTATGTCTTTTACCAAAAACCTAGGCAAATTTGAGGACGACATGAGGACCTTGAGGGAGAAGAGGACCGAGCCAGGCTGGAGCTTCTGTGACTATTTCATGGTCCAGGTACGTGACTCAGCGTGCAGCCACGCAGCTTCCTCTTTCTCTTCCTGTCTCTGTAAGTGAGGCGGGTTTTTTGTGGTAATTCTTAACTGGCATAGTTTTTAAAACCAAAGGACAACACACAGTAGCTGACAGCCGTTTCCTTCTCTGGGCTCCCCAGGCAGATCCGAGGTGGCCTCCTGGGTGGTTCTGTCATCAGCTCTCCTGCTCCTTCAGAGCTTGGCATCTGGCTTTTTATGAAATGGCCTTGTCCTCAGAGTAATTTGGGTTTTGTTAGTATGTTGGGCCTTCTGGGCATCTCCCATGGAAGTGACTAAGGCAGAGAAGCACTGGTGGTGGTGACAGTCCTGAGGACGGAGTTGCCTACTACCTGCATGACACCGTGGGTACATTGTGACTTCCTGGGGCCATTTATTTCCTCTGTGGTTTTATTCTATGGTCTTGGGTTCCAATAAAGACAGTCTTAAGCTAGTTTCCAGGGGACCTTTCTAACCCTGCAAAGAGTGACAGGAATGATACCCTTAGGCTTCATTATTCTTGTTGACTATATTTGACTGAAAAAAACCTAATTTTTGTGTTTAAATTGCACTTATATGTAAATTACTGAAGAAATAATGCACCTTGAACAAATGAGAGACCAGTTCTGATTAGAAATGTTGACCCTTATCTCAGACTGTTGCCTGTGTCTTAGTGGTATTTGGGTGACTGGGTGCGTGTAAGGGGATTGCACAAGTCCACAATTCACTGTAGGGTTGAATTGTTGCAAACCTTTCAGTGGCCCTGTCACTTCACCTTTCAAACTTCTTAAACTTGGTTCCTAAGAGTTACAAACAAGGAACGGGGGAATCCGAGTGAACCCTGTGGGGTGGGATTGGAATCTGAGATATCCGAATGAAGCCATGGATGGATAGATGGATGGATGGATCAGAAATACAGACACGTGTGTGAGGATTATATGAATGCATATATTTCCTTTGTCCTCTGACAGGGCCTAGAAAAAAAATATTTCTCAGTAATGTAAACACACTTAGTGCCAAAATCTTGGTTTCTAAACTCCATTCTTAGTAACAAGTGCCAGGGCTCCTTCTAGAAGTGTTTGATTCCAGGGATGGGGTAGGGAAAATACAAGATGGACCAGGAATAGGACTTAGCAGAAAGTAAGGAAGCACCCTCAAACAAGCTGAATATCCATTAAAAGAAAGTTAACACTGGGCAGCCCAGGTGGCTCAGCAGTTTAGCGCTGCCTTCAGCCCAGGGCGTGACCCCGGGGTCCTGGGATCGAGTCCCACGTCAGGCTCCCTGCCTGGAGCCTGCTTCTCCCTCTGCCTGTGTCTCTGCCCCTCTCTCTGTGTGTGTGTGTGTCTCATGAATAAATAAACCTTAAAAAAGAAAAGAAAAGAAAGTTAACACCACCTAAAGGAGCCTCCTCATGGCCATAGCTGGAACAGTCTGTACAACGATGGAACTGGATTTTAACCATGGAATACAATTCCTATCCATGAACCCTCATAGATATAGATAGTTGGTTAGATTAGTAAATGGAGGAGAAGGTTCAGCTTTTCCATATAGAAGAATGCCAATTTTATTTATATTTTTATTCATTTATTTATCTATTTATTTATCTATTTACCTATTTATTTATTTGAGAGAGTGAACGTGTGCGTGCACAAGCAGCGGGAGAGGGAGAAGCAGGCTCCCCACTGAGCAGAGAGCCCGATGCAAGGCTCAATCCTAGGACCCCAGGATCATGACCTGAGCTGAAGGAAGATGCTTCACTGACTGAGCCACCTGGGTGCCCCAAGAAGAATGCCAATTAAAAAGCATGTGTCTGGGAAGGCAAGGGCAGTAGCAGAGATAGAGGATGCCCAGTTGTGTCCCTGCTGCTGAAGGGCCATGGATGGTTCCAGGGGTCATAGAGGCCTTTTCCTACTTCTTCTGGCCTCCTCTGTGTGCATTTCTACATGTTGACACTTTAGGTCCTAAAACTGACTTTTACTTAGTATAATAGAAATGTTACTTTTAATGCTGCAACTTTAATAACTATGTGTTGTTTCAAAAAGTTGATTGAAAAAAAAAAAAAAAAAACCAAAAGTTGATTGACATTTTTGCTTTTTAAAAACCTTTTGTTTGGGTAATAGGAAGAACTTGCCTTTGTGTTTGAGATGCTGCAGCAGTTTGAAGATGCCCTTGTACAGTATGATGAACTGGACGCTCTGTTTTCTCAATATGTTGTCAACTTTGGTGCTGGGGGTGAGTAGTCCACTTTTGGAAGCAAATTCTTTCTTAGTATAGCTTTTCCCACTTGTAAATAGTCTGGAAGCTGCCATTATTTATTTACCTAATGATTAAATCACCTTTTGTGGTTTTTTGCAAATTATATGGGATATATTCTCATGGTTCTAATAGGAAATGATAGGAGAATTAAAAATTAGTCACTTTCACTGTTAGAGCATCTTAAGAAAGCATTTACAAAGAAGGTATTTTTCTGGTATAAAGAGTTGTTTATACATAACAGCTGGCCAGTTATGCTTCTAATTTCCGTGCCTCCTTGCTAGCGTAAGAGTGGGAATCGTGTACTTCTGTTGATAAGCTGTCTTTGTAATATTTGAGTGCTCATTGCAGAATTTTAAATGGCACCATTGTACATCTTTTTTTAAATTTTGAAGTCTTGAATTATTTTAGAAGTGTGAAATTAGCTCAATGAAACCACATACAGAGAAAAGAGTTCGTAATCATTCTCACTGTTTTGGTTGATACTTATTTCGCTAGAAATGACATCGTATTATATAGATGTTTGTAGCTTCTTATTCTTATTAACAGCCCATCATGGACATTGTTCCAAGTTAACAGATCAAGTTTTCAGTTATTTTTGCTGTGGATTCATTCATTAATTCAACCATCCCTTGATGTTGGACTTTTGGGTTGTTTCCATTCTGGCCACCACACACAATTGGGTAATTGCTAGGTATTCTTTTTGAAAGAACGCTAAAGTTTCTGAAGAAAGGAATGATTTCAAGGAATCCTAGTGCCTACTAGAAAACCTGTAGGAAGATGAGTACTGGTACTTAGCTTGGGCACTGTCTTCTAGAAATGATGATGAATGGCACCTATTGGTTCTCTCTCCAAACCAAATTTAGGAAGCTCAGAGTTGGATCTCTTACTTTGCTAAGATACAAATGTAAACATAACCAGAGCAAAGTATTTACTAATTAAATTTTAAAAATTTAATTTTCATCTCCATATTGTACATATTTAGATATCTTACATATTTCTTACATCATATTTCACATAATTTCTTTGTACACTCAGCTTTTAAATAAATCTTGGATAAATTAAAACCCAAAAGTATGCCTGGACCACATTTTGCAGGTGAATGTTAAGATTGTTCATTTTTGTTCATTCATTTCACGGATGCTTATTGAGAACCCTGTATGTACCAGGCACAGTTCTGAATATAGTAGGTAACAAGACAAAACCTCATCCTTCATGGAGTTTATGTGAAAGGGAAAAGAGTAAAGGAATAAAAATCTTCAAGTCAGGTAATTGTAATGAGTACAGGCTGTCAGAAGGGGTTGTGGGTGAAGGGGCAGAGTGTGATGGTAAGTGCTAGGTGGTCTTAGTGTGGTCCGAGAGGTTTGAGTAAAATGTGAAGGGGAGCCAGGAGAATGCTGGCCAGGGGGCCGGACAGAGGGGCCTGCTGGTGTAGGCACCTCCCTCAGTGTGCACTTGAGCAGTTCTGAGTATAAGTTCTGGTCAGTAAAGGGTAGTTGCACTTGGCATTTGAGATGTTTAGTAACATCAGTTTGCCAATATTGAGTTGCTTCCTGGTGGGAATGCAGCATGATGAAATGGTACAACAGCTCTCTTTTGAAGTGAGAAAAATAGATTAAATTTTTGCCATATGGGTTGAATGACTAGTTATCGTGGGCTTTTAGGCTTACTTTAAGGCCATGCTTGAGTCTGGAGCTATAAGTTAGAATTGCGGAGCCTAGTTAGAAATTTTTGACAAGCAAGGATGTTTCCCTCCTGCTTCCTGCTACTACTCTTTCCTTGTACCTACTGTCCTTTCCTCTAGGGTTGTGATTCAGGTAGCTGACATGGTTGAGTTAGAGACAGGCATGAGGCTTCAGTAAAGAAGGACAGGGTAAGGGAGGCAGAAAGACCACATCATATGAACAAGCTAATGTCTGGCATGCAGGCAGAGAGGAGCTGGCCCAGTATGCTCCGGCCTTGTGCCTTCTCTCAGACCTGAGTACGGAGCCTAAGGTCTCCCTGACGCCTTAGCCCGCCAGGGTGCAGTTGCATCCCGACCTGGTCATGACCCCTGGGCATGGTATGTTGGTGTGCCTCATGGTCTTGTGCTCATCATCGATTGCCACGCAGGGGTGGGACTACTCGTGGCTACTGCTCTGTCCCCCCATCACGAGACTGTTCCATGCTAGTGTAAAGGGGGCGGGCCCATGGCTAGGGACTAACTGGTTGTTGGGCCACCTGCTGGTACGTGAGTTCTCACAGCCCCGAGTGGGAATCTCAGGAAGGTGAAGTCATCTGTAGTCAGCGCCTTTCATGATGTGTGTTTGTTTAGATGGTGCCAACTGGCTGACTTTTTTCTGCCAGCCGGTGAAGAGCTGGAATGGATTGATCCTCCGAAAGCCCATAGATATGGAGAAGCGTGAATTGATACAGAGGCAAGAAGCCACCCTGTTAGATCTGCGCAGTTACCTGTTTTCTCGCCAGTGCACCTTGCTCCTCTTCCTGCAGAGGCCGTGGGAGGTGGCTCAGCGCGCCCTAGAGCTGCTGCATAACTGTGTGCAGGAACTGAAGCTCTTGGAAGTGAGTCTCCCATTTTCCCAATTTACCCGTTTCTTCATTGTTCAAACAGATAACTCTGAACCTTGGATCCCAGGCATTGAACTGTTTGGGCCGGAGGAGAGGGTTCTCTTTTTCTCAATGTCCTTAATTGTTAGCATATGATTTGTATAGCTACTCTGTATGTTGATTATTTAACTGTTCAAAAGTGTCATTCCTGCTGTCAACATTGGGGAGTTCATGTTGGCCCAAAGCAAGACTCTTAGATCAGTTTCTTTATGTAGGTTCTGAGAGAACTTTGGCTCATTCCCTGAGGAAGATCGCTCACCTGCCACACACGCAGCATGAGGCTTTGTAGGCGGACCTTTGCGTGATTTCAGAACCACTTTTTTATGTTGCATGTGAACACGTGGATAACAATGTCAGTGACACACAGCAAGCTGTGCCACATTAATCAGTAGCATGAAGGTTCAGGAAGGTACTTTACAAACGTGTATGCATGTACGTTTGAGTGAAACCCGTTAGTGAGGCTGTATATTGTGCGTCGATTGTGGAATATTGGCCTTTGAGGATCGATTCCCCCCAGGGCTCCTGCACCCTTACTGCTCATAAAATCATACACGTTTTGGTGAAGTCAGGGACCTTTAATGACTAACTAGTCTGCGGGGGGAATCTCACCTTTTTTGTTTCAGTGATGTCTTTACCTAGAAAGGGGCACAGATGCACATACACAGTGTCACGTATCATCTAGAGGGTTCATGGACACCCCTACCTCCCCCACCCCATTCCGCGGTTAACGACTAGCTGAGCGATCAACTCCATTTTACAAATGAAGAAAGCAGGCCCAAGAGTGACTAGGTGATTTACCCAGTAACCAGTCACAGAGTCAAACCCTCCACGCCAGACTCGTGTTCTTTCTTTCGTGCCTCCTGCCAGCGCTCCCAGGGGCACAGTTCTAAGAGGTCCCCGAGTGTAACCGTACTGCGTTAGCCAAACCATGGTGGAGGCAGTCCCCCATAACATAGTCACTTTCCTCCTCTGTACCCCAGGATACTGAGGAACAGGCTCAGCACTTAGTTTAAAGTGATCTTAAGAGATTAAAATTTTTTTTCTGACCTAAATGAAGAGAAATTATCTTAATTTCTAAAGGAGAAATCCCTAGCCTAGCTGAGAAATCCCTAGCCTAGCCACAAACTCATGAATGTAAGAATTTGTATCAAATTATTATTCTTGCCTAGGTACTTAAACAAATGAGGGAAGATCCTGCCTTCCGTCCTGAAGTGATGATCCTTTAGCTCCCATCTTACTGTGTAGACCTGGGTGATCTGCTTTGGCTGCTCCGATCTGGCTGTACACAGCGGGGGCTGTGAGGCAGGGCACTCTGTGTATGTGTGTGCCTGCACACTTGGCCCGATTTAGAGATCCTGTCAGGGGTTGGAGGAGAGCTAGGGTGTGCAGTAGAGCCCAGGTGGTTCACACTTAGCGTCTGCAAACTGTGCTAACCCCGGGAGGGTTCATTAGCACGTGCTTGTGAGGCTCAGGGCGCGGGGGAGTTGGGGGATGCTGGGCCCCACCTGTCACCAACTGCAAGATTTAAGAATCTGTCCGAAATTCTTGCTCTTGCCTCCGGAAGTTGACTAGTCAGAGCCTCGTGGCCAACCTGCAGAGGAGAGGAGAGGAGATGTTGTCAGTGGCTGCCGCTCCTGGGGAGGGGCCTCTGGCCCTGCAGGGAACCACTTCCTGCCACTCCTCCAGGCTTCTGGAAGGCAAGGGAGCCTGTGGATGTGTTACATACAGCTCCCCGGATCTGTGAGGCCAGCCTAGGGGAGCAGCGGGGAGGCCTCTTGCTCTGACGCCAGCACACAGGCGTCCTCGTCCCAGCACAGATCCCTTCTCACGCCGGCACCCACACGGTGCGAGTGGGCTGCATGGGGGCATGCGAGGTGTCCCACTCGTTCTCAGCACAGCACACATGCAGCAGCATCTCCTGCCCACCGTGGCTTGTCTCTGAGTCCCTGCTACCTCTGGCCATAGTAGGAGCGCATGGAAACAGGTCGGTTACTGCCCTTCTGGCTGGAAAGAGAAGCATGCAAGGAGCAGGTGGTGTGGACGCTTCCTGGGAAATGCTCCTGCCTGCAGGTCAGTGTGTCGGCATGAGGTAGTTGGATCCTCTGCTCCCGTCCTCTGGTGCGGGAGTGCGCTGCGGGCTTTCCACGGGCGTGGTGGTGTGGTGTGCACCTCGTGTCCGTTACACTATCCTTTCTCCTGGTTGTTTTCTGAGTGAACGGGTCATCCTTTGGGCCGTTCCTCGAGGGGCTGCACCCCCACTATGAATCACGGTTATTGTACTTTGTACTTTTCTGGTTCTGCTGTGTGCTGTGGAGATGAGTTGACCAGAGCGGAGTTCAGGGTGAGGACATACTACCCACTGTTTGCTTTCTCTTTCTCTGTTCTGATGACCCAACTTCTCGTTCGCTGTTCTCTGCTGTTCTCCTCATCCCCCCACTGGGGGTGGGGTGGTCTGTGACTGTGCCTTTCTTCTGCATCCTGCCACGTGAGTGCCGTGGACAGTAGCTGGGCCCCAGAGGCGTGCTGCGCCCCATGAACTGCCCAGGGCACAATCTGCTGACCTCCCTTGTGCTCTGCTTGTCCCACAGGTGAGCCTGCCCCGTCCTCCAGGGACACCTCCTCTCACATGTAGTCAGCACCGATGTGAACACCGTCCCCTTGCAGCCCTTTGCTACGAGCCGCTTTTTTGTCCTCTCTGCTGTCCCAGCAATTTTTTTTTTAAAGATTTTATTTATTTATGCATGAGAGACATATATAGAGAGAGGCAGAGACACAGGCAGAGGGAGAAGCAGGCTCCACACAGAGAGCCCGACATGGGACTCGATCCCCAGTCTCCAGGATCACATCCCGGGCTGCAGGTGGTGCTAAACTGCTGCGCCACCGGGGCTGCCCTGTCCCAGCAATTTGTAATCTTGTCGTTAGGGGTTCTTTGTGCAGGTCAGCTTTTAGGAAGACAGTTCAGCTTGGAGGCAGGGAGAGTGGGCTCTGGAGCCGTAGGGCCCACACTCTGGCCACACCCCGCCCTGTGCCTCCCTGCTGGGGACCGGGGCTTGTTTACTTGCCCCTTTGGGCTCCCCTTCTCCGTCCAGGAGATGGAGGCAGACAGTAGCTGCCGTGTGGGTGCTGCAGACCCGCCAGGTAGCAGGTGTCCAGGGAGCTGAGTGTCAGCCCCCCGAGGTGCCAGTCAGGTCTTAGTGTGACCCTCCTGTTAATGTCTTCTCGAACATTTCTTTCCAAGGATGGAGAGCCCATGCGAACATGTGTGTCAGCATTATCCTAAGGCTAGATGCTACATGATACCTGAGGCAAAAATTATTCTCTTTGCCTTCTTATCTCAGGTTCTTTCTGGAGGTTGGTTTCTGGCGGGGTGGGGGAGGGTGTTTTGTCTTGAGTAAAGTTTTCAGTTGGCAATTATTTGGAAAAGTGTATTCTTACAGTTTCTTTTAAATTTTTGTGGAAACTTAGGGAAAAGACCCTAAATTATTTACATTTTGTATACATTTAGTTCTACTATAAAAAATAGGCTCATTTCCTGGTGTCTGGGCTAGCTTTTTGGTGGGGGTGTTTGGCACATTTATATCAGCAGCCAGAAGCTATCATGGAGCCATGGCTTCTGACACAGGCCCGAGGGGGCTTGAAATGGTGCCATCCCAGGCTGTGCTGACGGAGAGGCCAGGAGCTCAGCCAGCTTGCAGCCTGGGTCCGTGTGTAGCTCTTGTAGCTTTGGCTTTTGTTCATCCTTTTAAGCCTGTTTGTGCATCTCTAATTGTGACACTTCTTGAGCAGAAAATGCTATGTCTGTTTGCTTCTGTGGTTTGTAAAACATGTCCTGATAACCTCCTGGTTGATTTATCCGTTGATCTGAAGTGTCTTCTTTGAGACTGGGAGGCCACACGCTGGCCAGATGCCATGGGAACAGAACAAGCCCCACCTCTGTAGTGGGACCTGGAATTCCCGTGCCAGGGGTGCCACTGAAGAGCCTTGGGCCAGCACGTCTGATTGAAAATGTGTAAAAATGGAAATTGTACCTACCCTGTACAGCTGTTAGGGATTGAGGCGTAACATCCGTAAAGTAGAGCAGTTCTGTGTGAGCTCAAATGTCTTTCCACAGAGTATTTTTTTCCAGAACACTTAAAAAAATTCCCTCCATTTATGAAACATTGAATGTATTGTTTATATGAATTTGGAATAAAGATAGGTATACAGAAGGAAATGTCATCGCTTATTCTAACAGCAGGTCCCCTTTTGGGTCTGTGGCCTGTCTGCAGAGGAAGTGCATTCATTCAGTCAGTCCTGTTAGGAACATTTGGATTGCTCAGAATTATTTGCAACTTCATCAGTGTGTATTTTTGTTTATCTCTGTATGTGATGTATTCATTCATGTTGAACTAGTAGCTCGGGGACATATGGGACATACATGTTTTTTTTTTATTTTATTTTATTTTTTTTAAATTTTTATTTATTTATGATAGTCACACAGAGAGAGAGAGAGGCAGAGACACAGGCAGAGGGAGGAGCAGGCTCCATGCACCGGGAGCCCGATGTGGGATTCGATCCCGGGTCTCCAGGATCACGCCCTGGGCCAAAGACAGGTGCTAAACCGCTGCGCCACCCAGGGATCCCCATACATGTTTTTAAAGCTTGTATTTATTTATTTTTAAGACTTAATGTATTCATGAGAGACACACAGAGAGAGAGGCAGAGACACAGGCTGAGGGAGAAGCAGGCTCGCTGTGGGGAGCCCGATGCGGGACTCTGTCCCAGGACCCTGAGGTCACGCCCTGAGCTGAAGGCAGATGCTCAACCATTGAGCCCCAGCAGGTGTCCCTTAAAGCTTTTAATATACATTGTCAAATTGCCTTCCAGAGAGATCGTCCCATTTTTCAGTTACACTAGCAGTGCCTGTTTCCCTGCATCTTTGGTAAGAAAAAAAAAAAGTAATGTGCATATATTTTAATCTTTACCAAATTGTGAGACTATAAGGAAGATATTTTCTAGAAGGTCATTATATATGTTATAATGACTTCCCAAATGATTTTTTTAAAACATGTGTCCCCCTCAGTACTGATTCAGTTGGCAGACAGGGTCGACCAAGAAGCACCAGGATCCCAGAGGAGCCACTTGGTCTGGAGACTGGCCAGAGCCAGGCACAAGAGGCCATCATAGCCAGGCCACCAGTTTGCAAGCAGAGGCTGCATGTAGTAGAAGCTTTTGGGCTAAACTAGATGAAATAGAAAAGGCGTGCCTTCCAGGCTGGCCACTGGGATCAGTGTTCTGAGGTTCGGGCTCAGCTGAGGACAGAAGCCAAGGCGTAACTGAGGAGAGTGGCTTATGGTCAGTGAGTGCTTGCTGTGGGGCTCCTGGGTAGGCAGGTGGGAGTTGTTGGCGTGACCTGGAGCCATGAGGACCTGACGTGGAAGAGGAGTAGGAATGGACAGGAGGACAGGTAAATGGTGGAGGTGTTGCTGAGGAGGAACTGGAGAGGGTTGGTGGCTCTCAGGAGGAGAGAAGGGTGGGAAGCATTCGGGAGCCAGTTGGTTGCCCTCAGGACACTGGTAAGTATGGGCTGGGGGCACGGCGCACAGACGAGGAAGAGCAGGTCCCTCTTGACCCGAGGAACCCACAGTCGAGTGCACCGAGCCGGCCATGGGTATGGAGGGTCAGCAGTGTCGCCAGGCGGTCAGAGGAGAATGTTCGGGTACAGAAGGTGTATCAAGGATGCAGAGGTCCCATCTCTGCACAGAGGCTTCAGTTCAGTTCAGGGAACATTTCTGTGGCACCTACTGTGTGCTAGGGAAGGTTTCTAGAGGTGGTTTTGGATGATGTATGCCAAGCAGGCATTTATTCTAGGCACTGCATTTTTAGCAGAGAACAAGATAGACCCGACCCTATCCTGGGGAGTTTACATTTTAATGGAATGAGTAGGTTGGGTGAGAATTCGCCAGGTAGATGTAGGCTTGTGGTGGCAAACGCGAGAGCAAGTTTGGGGCAGAGAAAGTTTTAGTGAAGGGAGCATAAAGGAGCTCAGTCTTGCGGAACTTAGGGGGTGAGACAGGGTTTGCTGGTGAGGCTACAGAGCGATTGGAAGTGTTTGTATGTCCTCCCGAAGCCTGGGTTTGGTTCCATAGCCTGGTAAGGAGCCGTTGTTGGATTTGAAGTCACGGTGCCATGAAAAGTGTGGGACCTGCTGGGGCAGAGGGCAGATGGAGGCCCACAATTAGATGGAGGCAGGAGAGCCAGGGACCAAGGCATTAATCCACTGGGGAGGACAGCGGTCTGAACTAGGGCAGTCGGGGTACATTTTAAATAAATGGATTCAGGAAAAATTTATTCGTTGAGTCTATTGAATATCTCAATATATGTAAAAGTAAATCTCGATCTCGTACCAGATACAGTTCCAGGTGGAGTTTTGATCTAAACATGAAAGATAAAGAAGCTTCTAGGAGGGCATGTGGGAGACTATCTCCACGACCTGGAGGCTAGCAGATATTTCTGACACAGGACCAAAAGGCAGTGACCGTAAAGGAAGAGAGTGTGGGACTGGACTACAGGGAAGAGGCGCGCCACGGCGTGGATATGCAGGCGGGACGGGCTCTCCCCTAGACAGCGTGAAGAACTCTTGCGCATCAGGGAAAGGGACTGAGCCATCAATAGAAGAATAGGCCAAAGAAGCTCTCCAAATGGCCACAGAGCACATGGACAGGTGCTTCATGTCCTTAATCATAGCGAAGGGCAAACTAAGTCTGCAGTGGAGGCCAGCACAAGCCCGACCATGGCCACCGTCGCAGGGCTCCACCCGTGGTAGCAAGCAGGGGGGAATGAGCTCCTTGGTGGCCGAGGGGGTGGCAGTCTGCGCCTGCACCGTGCAGAGTTGTGTGGCAGTACCTGTTGGAGCCAGACATACACGTGCCCGTGAGCCAGCTGTCCCGCCCTGGGTATCTCCACACAGGGCCACACGTGTATCAAGAGACAGGTGCAGAAATGCTTGTGGCAGCAGTATTCATAATTGCTGGAAATGAAATAACCCCGATGCCCATCACGTACCAGGGGTACTATCCTTGTGGTCCGCTTGCACGGCGGCCTAACAGACAGCAGTGGAAACGGACGGACGGCTAGCGGACCAGAGGAGCGAAGAAGTTGGACACCGAAGAATGTAGACGTTTTGCTTCCATGTACACAGCATTCAAGATGAAAGTTGTAGCAGCCTGTTGTGAGGCGTCTGGCCAGGGCTGGGTTTGTGAAGGGGGTGGCTACCAGCGAGCTGGACGTGGGGGCGACTGAGGGAGGGGAGTCCTGGGGGCAGGGGCTCCAGCAGGAGGCCAACATGTGCCGGTTCCTTATGATGCAGTGTTTCTCAGTGTTTGGTCTTGGAAAACATGAAGGTTTAACAAGAGAAAGAATAAAAAGAATGCCTTTAACTGTGGGCTTAGAAAACGGTAAAATGGCTCTTGGAGTCAGATACTAGAGGTCTTAGGAAAGGAGGGGGTTTCAAGAAACTAAAGCAGATACGCGGGTATCCCCAGTCCTCAAAAGTTCGTTTTACACCACTTCACCTTTACAAAAGACCTGCATTCGTACTTGTTCGCATTAACCAGAGAAAATCCGAAGAGGATTTCCACTTTTAGGGAAAGAAAGGGAAAAGGTGAAAACAGCGTCCAGCAGCCATCCGCTGCACCCCCGCAGCTGTCCCAGGAGACCAGGACTCCTCCGAGGGCCATGAGGCCTCCTGAGAGCCCTAGTCTTGGTCTCCCTGCCCTGGTGCCGCGGGCCTTCCTGTGGGAGAGGGGTACCCGGTGCTGCCCCCTTAGCCTCCTGTGTGGATTGGTGTACAGGGGCGCTGGGGAGTCTTGGTGTTGGAGAAGGCTTCCTCCCCCAGAGAGGCGGGCCGTATCGCAAATAGCGTTCTCCACAGTAGCCAAACCCTGGAAACAACCCAAACGCCTGTCGACAGGGATGGATTAATAGACTGTGGCGTATTCGTAGACGGGCGTAGGGCCCGGCAGTGGAGCCGAGCTGCTGACAGGCCCCGCAAGCTGGGATTGTGGCCACGAACGGATGGGCTCGTACCGGGCGATTCGGTTTGTGTGAAGTTCAGCCGCCAGTGCCAGGGCAGGAAGGGGTTACTCTTGAGGGTGGATTTTGACCGGGAAAGGGCGCTTGAGGGAACCTTCCAGGGTAATGAAGGTGATCTGTTCTTGATTTGAGTGCTGGTTGCAGCTGTAAACATTCACGGAGCTCTAAAGTTAGGATTGGTGCCCTTTCCGTCTCTCACTGTGTGTATGTGTAACTTCTTTTTTTAAGGCAATGAGAAGAGGAGGACTGTAATTATATTTTAAAGATTTCTGAAAGTCTTAGGTCCGCCACTCCTGAAGTTGGGGCTGCCGTGGAGCCCAGCTCTGTCAGGCCTTGGAGTGTGTAGAGGGCAGTCGGGCCCTTTGGGGTATTGGGCTTTGTTTGGAAGCCAAGTGGGACAGACATACACACACACAGCAATGTCAGAGGGCAGCGCCCCGGGAAGCACCAGGTCTGGGGTGCTGTAAGATCCCGCGGGACGTACCGGTACTACACGGATGTCTTGCAGTAAAAACTGCCATGGCCTGTGAAGGAAGGTGCAGGAAGCTGCGGTAGTTTCTTCCACTAACCAGAGCCAGTTAGCACGCGGAGCTCTCGAGCAGAGCTTGGAGAAGCCGAGCAGCGGCCAGCGAGCGGTCACCCCGGGGTGGCGTGCGTCCCCAGACGAGGGCCAGCAAGGCGGCACCAGCCAGGGCTTGAACCAGCAGCATGTCCAGGGAGTAGGATGGACAGAAGCCCCTGTGCTCCTTGGGGTGCGGCCGCCTCCAGAGCCTCGGGTGGGAAGTCAGAATGGCCGTGGGGCCGTGGGGCCTCTGGGTGCACCTTCTGTACGGCGCCAGGGCTGCTGCGCGCCAGTGCTGCTGCCTTCTGTGCACCGGGTTTCAAACTCACCAGGGTGGTACTTGTCCTTGGTGGAGACAGAGGTGCCTCGGGAACATCTGTTCATGGTCTTTCACAGAGGAGTAGCTTCTCTCGTGCTGCGTGCCGCCCATCTAGTCTGCTCGCGTCCGGGCCTGCTGTCGGGGCTTCTGTCTCAGAAGCTGCTCTCAGCTCCTGCCTGCTCTGATCCCACGAACCTGCCTGTCTGCACCAGGCCCCTCTCAGTGCCCCCACCAGCCGCTCTCAGTGCTCCCCCCACAGCTCCTCAGTGCCCCCCCCAGCTGCTCTCAGTGCTCCCCCCATAACCCCTCAGTGCCTCCCCAGCCACTCTCAGTGCCCCCCAGCCGCTCTCAGTCCTCCCCACCCCACAGCCCCTCTGGGTGCCCCGCCCTGCGGCAATTCCCTGCTGACTGCTGGGTGTTCCCCTTCCCTCTCTGGGTTAATCGGGGTCAGAAGCCCTGTGGATAGCCATGGTGCGTCCCCTTTCTTCTTGCTGACAGACAACTAGCGTGTGCCTGAGGACAGGTGGCATGTTCAACAGAAGTTTCCACAGAACGGGTGCCCATGATGGTTGTGTCTTGTGAGGTGATAGTACCAGCGTGTGCGGCCTGGAGCCAGGAGGGCCGCGAGGCTGGGTCAGCTGTCTGAGAGCCCAGCCTGGGGTGACTGGCGAGGAAAGGATGCGCCCTGTGCAGGCTGCCCAGGATGCGTCCTGCCCAGCAGCTCTTCTGTGCGCCCCTGGCGTGTGGTCCATTCTCTAGCCAGAGGAGCTGCTGACGCTATAAGCGGTTTCTATGTCAGTTTTTCTTCTCGAAGGAGAAGAGTTGTTTATCTCATTATGCAAAAACTGGGCAACTTAGCTTCTATGGGAACATTAGGGGGACTCTGGTTCTTTCCAGTTGGTTCCAGGTCCTTGTATTTGAGCTCAGGGTATATGGAAGGAGTCTTTTGTGTCGGCATTGGGCAGTCTCCCTCATCAAGGGATGTACAATTACCTCTGCAGTTCCGATTTTTGAATAGTACCAGTTAACAGATCTCACCCAACTGGGGTACCAGTTGGAAGATCCCTTAGTTGTTAGTGCCACCAGGAAAACAGCCCCGCCAGCTTGAAGTGTTAGGATGCCGTTGATGGTGAGACGCATTCCTAGTTCAAAGATGCTTGAATGTGGGGAAAAGTGCATCTTAGAATGAGTCATACATATATGGTAGATGCTTTTTGCATTTGTGATGATATAGGGTTTACTTGATTGGTTTTGTAATGGGAAGGCTCAGATATATGCAACAGTAGAGAGGATAATGTGGTGAGCTTCTGGGTCTGCCATCACCAGCTACGGCAGCCACCCACCCACGTGTCCCATTCTTTTCTTTATCTGTGTCCCTGTCCACAGTCCCCTGGGTTATTTTTAGGCAGATCTTTGACATCATGTTTTTCTTGTGGGTAATAAGAGTTCAGAGAGTATCTCTAAGCAACAAGAGCTCTTTTTATGCAAACATAATCTAACACTTAAGAAAAATGAATGAATTAAATAATTCCTAAGTATCACCTGTTGTCTACTTAATGCTCAGATTTCACGTATTGAGCATGGTCTTCCTGAAACGGAGCTTGGTGCTCACCTGAGGTCCTCGCTTCCACCCTTTCTAATGTGTGTTCCTCAAACTTAAAGTGGTCAGAGTCAGCCTTTTTGTTGCCGCCTTTTCCTAATAAGCTTTTCAAAATATATTATTGGAAGTTCTGTCCCTCCCAGGACTCTCCTTAACACTGGAAATACAAGACCAAAGACTGTGTTTGGATGTAGATCCCCACTCTCCTCTCCAGAGGCGTGAACTGATGTGATTATTTTCACGTCCCGTTTCATCCTCCTAGCTGTGTGGACGCAGCATTGGGTTGGGTCGCTGCTGGAGGGACGTGGTAGAGTGTGGGGTCTGGTGCCTTCCCCAAGCTCTGTCCTCATGCCCGTGCTTGTACCTTCCAGGTCTCTGTCCCGCCTGGTGCTCTGGACTGCTGGGTGTTCCTGAGTTGCCTCGAGGTGCTGCAGAGGATAGAAGGGTGTTGTGACCGGGCGCAGATTGACTCCAACATTGCCCACACCGTGGGTTTATGGAGCTATGCCACTGAGAAGGTAACCGCCCGAATGCAGGCGTGGCTCTTGTTCTGCGCTGTGCCGCTGGGGTGGGAGGATGGAGGAAGCTGTCTGGAGAAGTGTTGTTCACTTAGTCATCATATGGGTGATTCTAGTCACTTTGGGGTGTGTCCATAGTGATGCACAAAATGGTTCTCTCCTGGTGTCACTCTTCAGCATAGACCACATCCTTGCCCTGTTTGTGCTGAAGATGTTCCACACCAGGAATTGGGGGAGGGGGGGAGTGGGGGGGTACAGAGAAGGGTGAAGTGTGTAGAAAAGCAAGGGGTTTTTGTGACAGTGATTGATGGTCACCCCGTGTGCCCGCTGGGGTCAGGTTGCAGGTGTGGATGGGGCGGGAGGCCTGGAAACTTGGGACAGTGCAGGTAGGTGCGTGGCACAAGCTGAGGACTGCCAGCCTGAGAGTCACTCAGAATTACCACGTGCAGGTGTGAGGTCGAGATAGGTTTTTATGTTCAGGTGAGAATTACTTACATAGGAAAGCTCAATTTCTTCTAGAATTTAGTTGGATTTTAATTTTTTATATTCAAATTCATAAATTCTCTGCTGACTGCTATTGGAAATTACCTGAAATTGTGGGTTTATCTCAACAGCTAAAGTCCTTGGGCTATCTGTGTGGACTTGTGTCAGAAAAAGGACCTAACTCAGAGGACCTCAACAGGATAGTTGATCTTTTGGCAGGTTTGGGAGCTGAGCGACCTGAAACAGGTACTTTTGTTGTGTATCTGGACCAGTGATACAGTGAAAAGTAATGAAAATGTCGGTTGTATCTTGGCATGTTTAACTCAAGTCCTAACAATGTAATTGTTCCTCATGTGGGAAATTATACTCCTTGTTAGCTGACCAGATTAATATGCAAGATATTTTATTTGCTTTTTACTAATGTAAAGAAGTGTTAGGGTTAGTTTAAGAAACTGGAAGGATTTCTAAAAATTTTTCTGAGTTTCTCACAGGCTTATACAAGCTGATCATGACTCTCTACAGCCTGTGTGGAGTTAAGATGCACCATCTCCCTCTGAATTACAGGGGATCTAGTTTCTGAGCAACATAGACAGACAAATCCTTTTACTCACTAAGTTACTGGTAGCTCATAGAGCCCTCTGGAAGGAGCCTTACCGATTCTTGCAGGTGTAAACCTGAGCGAGTAGTAAGAGTGAGATTTAGCCAAAGCCTGGTGGCCCAGACCACCTATGTGACGTGTGAGGTCACATTGCCAGGCTCCAGCTTAAGACACATCTGATCATCGTGAAAGTGATGGAGTTACAAACTCTAGTCTCAATCAAGAATGAAATATTACACACAGGGGTTAGGCTCTTTCATGACTATCCTACTTGGGCAAGCACAGAGGTCGTGATTAGTTCCAGGTGGCATGGCTGTCCGTGATGTCCCCAGGCAGCAGGTGAACTCCTGAACCTGTAGCGTGTGAGGGTGGGTGTGGACTCATGACTGGACATACTGAGGACGGATAAGGACTCTTCTTTCTTTTCATTTAAGCCAACACAGCTCAGAGTCCTTATAAGAAACTCAAAGAAGCATTATCATCAGTAGAAGCTTTTGAAAAGCACTACTTAGTAAGTATTACAAATGGTAGCGGTCTACCCCTGGCCCCCTGGCAGAAAACTGTCTCTGGAAGACTTTGCTGCTACGTGGCCTTGGGATAGGGCATGGGATGGTGTTCCCGACCTCCTTCTTGTTGGACTCGTCCGTTTCTTTGTGGAGTCCTGGGGAACTGCAGATGACACCCGGGATGGTTGTTGCTCATGAAACGTTCATTAGTATGCACGGTGCCATAATTAGGCATAAAGGCATCTTCGGATATTTATAATTTTGTTCAAAGTGGTATTGCTCATTCAACAGAATAGAAATTATAAGGAAGGATAATGAATGGTTTTCCATGTACAAAAAAAGTACTTTGGACTTGAACAGAGAGGTATTGTACTTGATCTTTAAAAGATTTTGCTTTGGAGAGCCGGTGGGAAGCGCAGTGCAGGCAGGAGCTGGGTGGGCCAGCTGCAGTCCTGAGCCCCGGGTAACCTGGGAGCATTTGGCAGAGCTTTTTTGTCCCTGTTCTCCAAAAAGTGAGAAAACTATTAAAAATGTTACCCACATACAGAAAGTACTCTCAGAAGTTCAATGTTTTCTGCCTGTCAAATTCGTATTAGGTTATTATTCTTCATAATTTATGTACAAGTTAATGACTTTGTATAAATCACACGTTACATAAAAATTCAACACAAGCAAAGCTGTGAAGTAAACAGTAATGTTGTATTAATAATGAGGTCTTTCGCTTCAGCATTGAGTGACTAAGTGTAAGATTTGTATAGCGTTGAAGCGTGGTCTGATGCGGGCGTTTCCTTCCCTGCAGGAGCTGTCCCATGCTGCCATTGAGATGCACACGAGCATCGGGAGGACCCGCTCTGCCAGGCTTGTCGGGAAGGACCTGGCTGAGTTTTACATGTAATTGATTGTGAACGTTTCTTGGGGTTTCAAACATGCCGCACATCCAGTAGGAGAGGGTCTCTCTTGTGTGGGGTTGATGTGAAGTGCCCATCAATATGCAGAATGGAAAATGTATATAGCCTGCCAACCAGTCGGCATCAGCTTTATTTTCAGTTTCTTCTGAAAGCCAAATGGAGAGATTTTCAGCTTGTTACCCCCTTAATATCTGTTACCGATCTTTGTGGGTTTTTTATTGCATTAAATTAACGTAATGTACTTCTCTATATGCAGGTGGTATTTAGAACATATATGATAATCGAGCATTATAATTTACTTAATAAAAGAATCATGAATAGTTAGAGATTTATGCAGTGGCATAAATTGGGATGCAGATTCTGAAATATTCTGTTATAAAGAATTTTCTCTAGGTTATGTCAGTTGCCTCGTGGGCAGATTGAAAGCCTGGAGGTCAGCGATACGCAGTACCTGCGTGTCTTCTGTCTGCGAGAGAGGGCTGCTCTGGGCCTGGGGGACACAGGGTGTACAAATGCCGAGAAGCTTGCTGGTCTCTCTCCAGCTCTAGGGTTGAATGCTAGAGAAAAGACTCAGAACTTAGCATATTTCTCATGTGCTTGATAAAATCAGCCTATTGAAGAGTAGAAATCGTATCTGGCAGCATAATTGCTATTTCAGAGCAAGCCCTGGAAAGGGATAGAAATTATAAGGGAAATGATGTTTAAGTCTCAAGTGTGTGCTTGAAATGCTTTCTTGAAATGTATAATTAATGAAGTAATTTTATTAGATGAAACCAGAAAGAATAATTTCACTGATTAAAGTGGCTGCAGAGGGATTCGTAGATCATCTGAGTAAACTTCCTGGTGTTCAGATGTGGTTGGAGCAGTTAGCCAGGCACACACCTGGCTGTGGGCAGTCAGGGGTTAAATTTGGCAGGTCCCGAGTCTCCATCTAGGGAACCTGAGGAGTAAGGGTTCTGTTAACAGCAAAAAGCCGCAGCCTCAGATGTTGTGAGTGGGCCCGCCTGGACGCTAGTGCATCCTGCGCCTGGGAGCCCCCGCGGAATGGCACCGGTCTGCCGACCAGAGACTCGGGTGCTGCTTCAGCCTCCACAGACTAGCTGGGCGCGCTGGCCTCCACTCTCGGGGCTGAGGAACGGCCTGTAGATTCCCTGCTCTAGGACGTAAGAGGCTTTGGCTGGAGCTAGTGACGGAGGAAGTATTGAAGGTTCTGACCCCTCTGAAACATGAGGACATAGGACCACCAACACGTAGTTTGAGAGCTTGAAAATTTATGTAATTTGAGAATTTGAGAGCTCTCATTTCTGTAATAAGAGTAGGGTGGTGAATGCTGGGATGTCTCTCTCCCAGGGGTGCCTAGAAAGGGGAGTGCTTGTTTGGCCTTGGCCTTGGTCCCGTGAGTTCGGTAGCTGCGGCCCCTCGGGGAAGGGCCGGGTGGGTATCGGCACCGAGGCTTTGGCCGGCTCTCCTCAGCTGTGCTGTAAACTTGTTTTATTCTGAACATCTTGACAGTTTAAATTGGGACTGGAAGATCCTCTCCTGGGTGATATGTGTTGCTATTTAAATTCTCCAGAGTTCTCTGTAAATCTCTGCAGCCTGCTCAGGCTGTTCGCCTGAGTTTCAGCGTGGATCAGGCGCCGTCTCCCTCTGGGCCCTGCAGACGGCTTCTGTGCGTGTCTGTCTTCAGCGGGTGGTGTGGCACCGGCTGAGATTCAGAGCTTCCTGGCTAACTAGCTGCGTGCCTGTGGACACGTCCTTCCCTTGCCTTACCCTCAGTGTTCTGTGTCAGCTCGCAGTAGGGAGCAGCGCCGTCTTGTCACCCTGAGATTCCCTGTGAAAGTCCTTTGGCCAGGGTGCGATGCTGGGCACAGCGTGAGGGCTTCTCACCAGCACGTGTGTCAGGTCTGCTCATGCGCTCCCGAGTGGGTCCGCCCCTCCCTCTGGGGAGGTCAGGGAAGGACTAGGATGGCGCAGTGTCACGGCATGGGCTTACAGAGGGTGGCGGGCAGGTTATGATGATTGTGAACCATGACGACAGCTTCTGTTTGTTGATTTGCAAGGAGGAAAAAATCTCCACAAAAGGCAGAAATCTATCTTCAAGGAGCATTGAAAAATTACCTGGCTGAGGGCTGGGCGCTCCCCATCACGCACACAAGGAAGCAACTCGCCGAATGTCAGAAACATCTTGGACAAACTGAGAAGTATCCTTTAAATCTGTTATTCCCTCGAGAGGGGAACCTGGTTTCTGTGCCCGCAGGGGGTGTTTAATAAGCACCTAGTAGTTCAGAGAGGAAAAGCGTACCTCGTACTTACGTACCGTGTCCAATGATAAATTAGGTGCAGAGTTGACGTGTCTGATCTCCCTTTAAGTTCCTGGTAACTTAGCCCAAGCAGGATCCCCACGGGGCTGCACCTGGGGACTCCAGGGACCGTGGAGCGGGTTGCACCCAGCGCCACTTGGGGTGGGGTCCTTTTCCCAGACCCCTTGACTCTCCGTCCAGCTACCTTCAGACCAGTAGCCTTTTGGCCAGCGACCACCACCTAACTGAAGAGGAGCGGAAACACTTCTGCCAAGAGATCCTCAGCTTTGCCAGCCGCCAGACAGATAGCCCAGGTCAGACTCGCTCTTTGGGGGGCTTTTACAAACCTTTTTTGTTTGTTTGTTTGTTTGTTTGTTTGTTTGTTTTATTTGTTTATATTGAAGTCTAGCTATCGTACAGCTTTCTGTTAGTTTGGGTGTAGGATAGAGGGAGTCAGCACTTCTCCACATTCCTCATGCTCAGCACCTCCTCGCCGCAGGTGCACTCCCGTCCCTCTGTTTGCCCATCCCCACCTGCCACCCCTCTGCCTCCAGCACTTTGGTCTGTATTTAGGAGTCTGTTGTTTTGTTGTCTGTTTTTTGTTTCTTCCTTCGTTTTGTTTTTTAAGTCATATATTTAAGAAATATATGGGTGAGACCATCAGGTCTTTGTCCCATTTCCTTATGAGAGATACTGAGCTGACACATGGCCCGGGTCAGAGTGACTTTTAAAACTCGTGAAAATGTTCAAATGCTATAGCAAAGTAGAAAGGCTAACACAGCGTGTGACATCGGCTCAACACCTAGGCTCGGCAGCTGTGTGGCAAATGTGGATCCATGCTGTCTTACTGCTGAGCTTCACCATGGAGCCGCTTCGCGTGGCCTTCTGAAATCAGAGGTGCCCCCAACCAGCCGAAGAACGAGGTTCTAACAAAGTTCTAATGTTTAGTGGAGTCGAGTCGGGGACCACATGCTGCTGCCTTTGATTGCTGTACTTCAATTCTCTTTTAATTTAGAATAGTTCTTCCCATTTCTTTTTTTTTTTTTTTTTTAAGATTTTACTTATTTATTCATGAGAGACAGAGAGAGAGAGAGAGACATACAAACAGGCAGAGAGGGAAGCAGGCTCCATGCAGGGAGCCCGACATGGGACTCGATCCCAGGTCTCCAGGATCACACCCTGGGCCGAAGGCAGGTGCCAAACCGCTGAGCCACCCAGGGATCCCCTAGTTCTTCCCATTTCTGTTTCCTTTTTTAATATGCCAGCTTTACTGACATAGAATTCACCCACTTACAGTGTACAAGTCAGTGGCTTTGAGTATATTCTCAAATATGAGCAGCCATTGCTATAGAGTTAATTCTAGAACATTTTTATCTCCCCAAAAAGAAGCCTCATACTTCTTCCCAGCCTTCCTCCTGCCACCCCCACCAGCCCCTGGCAACCACTGATCCACTTTGTATCTCTATAGACCCCTATTCTGGGTATTTCACGCGAGTGGAACCATACCACGTGGGATCCTTTGTGACTACAGTATGTCACCGAGCATCTTGTTGTTAGGACTCACCCATGTCAAAGCCCGTGTCCGTGCTTCATTCCTTCTTGTGGCTGAGTAATAGTCCGTGGTAGAGATGGACACGTTCCATTTATCCATTCAGTTATGTGACATCTGGGTTTAAGGCACTGACATTTTAAAGACTTGGAGTCAGTTACCTCATGGGCTTTCCCACCTTCTGGAATTTGTTGAGTGTCTCCTCATAGGAGCATCTGCAGGAAGGTAGGTCTGAAAGGCTTAGATTTAGGCTAATGATTTGGCAGATTTACTTCACAGATGGTGTGGTGTGGTGAAGTTAAATTTATTGTGACATTTAGCTCCTCGTGTCTAGTTGATCAAGGAGAGTACTTATGTAAAATAATTACTGCCTTAGTCAACCCGGCTGCTATAAGAAAATGCCAGAGACCAAATGCTTAAATTAAACATCAGACATTCTTTCTCACCATCTTGGATGCCAGGCGTCCAAGGTCAAGGTGCTAGCAAAGTTGGTTTCTGATGATACATCTCTCCATGATGTGTCCTCACGTGGCAGTGGGAGAGACAAGGACAGAGATGGGCTTGGGGTGGGGAGGGCGGAGAGGAGAGAGCAAGGGACCACTGCAGTGTCTCCTCTGAGAAAGACACTAATTCCTCATGACCTCACGTAAACCTGATATCTCCCAAAGGACCCCCTTCCATGTACCGTCACATTGGGGGTTTGGGCTTCCACTTCAGAGGCGGACCACAGTGCAGCCCATAGCGGTTACTAACTTCTTGAAAGCCCAGTGTTTCCAAAGATTTTGGCCTTAGGTAGATAGGGTCGTTGATTACTGGGGTGTATTTCACTCACATTGAGCCATCTAAGTGGGTTTCCCCGGAGCAACATGGCCTGGTTTGTTTTTGTAGATTCTGTAACGTGTCCAGAATGGTCATTGGTAGAACCACGTGACAGGTCTGTGATCCTGTGGAGTTTTGCTTCTCCTGCCAGCATTCCTTGACGTCTCTGTATGAATAAAATATTCTGTGATTGTTCACTGTTTTCTTGTGCTTTTAGGACACTAATCTCTGCACGTCCTTCCTTTAGTTGGTTGGTATTTATTAAACACTTAACCAGTCAGTCCGGTGGCCTTGTGGATTTTCTCAACAAGCCAGGTGCTTGTAGAAAGGAGGCCAGAGTATGTGCTGCCCTGTAGTCACTGTGGGGCTGGGGCTTCAGTGCCCTCTTGGAGTTTAGGAGGTGGGGCTCCCCACTTCATTAGCTGACTTCATAGGTTGGCAAGCACCTGGGTTTATTTCCAGATATATTGCGGGGGGAGGCGTAGAGGATGGGCGGATATAGACATCGTTACTTGAGAATTTCTTTATGTAGGTGAGAAAGTGGTGGGATTCTTCAAAACAGCTCTGAGGATTGGACTGTTTACTAATATTGTTTTGAAATTCAGGTTCAGAACTTACAGTCCTTAATTTTCAGATTTTATGATTTCCAGGAGCTATCTAGGCACCCATTTATGTTCTCCTTTTGACAATATAATGTGTTTTAGTGTGTGAAGATAGTATGGGGTCGGGAGGTTTTAGGCCATCTCTCTTGAATAGCAGTGCTTCTTGCCTGTCACGTTGAGTCTATTCCAACAGGCCTGGCAGTAACCAAGGCCCTGCTGCCTCTAGGTGGTCTAGAGTGAGACATGGCGAGTAACTCGTGGTGATGTGCGTTTACAGGTCACAAAATAGTACTCCCTCTGCATTGTTTTGCACAACTGAGAGACCTCCATTTTACCCCTTCCAACGCTGTGGTCCACGTGGGCGGTGTTTTGTCCGTGGAGATAACCATGTGCAGTCAGATGCCCATCCCCGTCTACGTGGAGCAGATCGCCATCAACGTCCACTTCAGCATCGAGAAAAACAACTACCGGAAGACCGCTGAGTGGCTTACCAAGCACAAGACGTCCAACGGGATTATTAACTTTCCGGTGGAGACCTCGCCTTTCCCCGCATCCCAAAACAACTTACCAGCGCTGGAGTTGTATGAGATGTTCGAGAGGAGTCCTTCTGATAATTCCTTGAACACAACAGGGATTATATGCAAAAATGTCCATATGCTCCTGAGAAGACAGGAGAGCAGCGCTTCTCTGGAAACACCATCAGGTGTGGCTCTGGAGGATGGGGCCCACGTGCTGAAATGCAGCGGCGTAACACTGGAGCCGGGGGCCAATAGGATCACGTTCAGGACACAGGTAGGTGTCGGGGTGAGGAGCTGACTTGAAAGATGGTCAGGAAGGGTTTCAAGCTCTCCAGAGCCGTTGGAAGTGTGGTGAGAATCCTGTAGAGGCCTCGGTGTGTTACCCTCGTTTTTGTTTATATCCTTAAAGAAAAATAGCCTAATGTTTAAAAATTTTTATATGCACACAATTTTATGACAGTTGATGCATTTTGCAAGAAGTTCTTACCATGGGTAATTCTTTTTGCTCTCACTGGATTGAGAGTTTTTCCCCTTTGTATTAAAATATACCCTCATTTGTTGAAATGACATTCCAGAGAAGATGGCACGGTTTCATGTCAAACTTTGTTTTCCTTTCACTGGCTGCGTGGATATCAAAACAGCGGCACCTGCTCTGATACAAATCTTCCCCTCAGGCAGCGTGTCCCGTGAGGCCCCCTTGAGCCACGAGGACTCGGCCAGTGCAAAGTGCAGCTGTTGTCACTAGGCCTTAGTCTAGGCTCAGAGCAGGTCTCAGATCTCAGGCAGAAGGTTCCATTAGACCTCTTTCAGGGCAGCCCCAGTGGCTCAGCGGTTTAGCGCGGCCTTTAGACCAGGGCATGATCCTGGAGACCCGGGATCGAGTCCCGCGTCGGGCTCCCTGCATGGAGCCTGCTTCTCCCTCTGCCTGTGTCTCTGCCTCTCTCTCTCTGGTCTCTCATGAATAAATAAATAAAATCTTAAAAAAAAAAAAAAAGCAAAAAACAACAACAAAATACCCCTTTCAGAAGAGAATGCCACAGATGACATTTATTAAATTGAAAGTACGTTCTTAGAAGCGGACAGGCAGATTTAAGCATCAGTTACTCAGAAAATTTTCGACCAAGAGACTCTGAGGGCTCTGGCAAATGGCCCACAGGCTGAGGTAGAAGCATCGAGTAATAGGTGAGAGGGTAAGGAAAACGGGCATCTCAGGGATGGTGGCGCAGCCTTCCCTTGGGAAGCCCATTACAAGAGCGGGGGGTAACTTTCTGAACACCCGACTTTGACCGTAGGCCAAGGAGCCTGGAACATACACGCTGCGGCAGTTGCGCGCCTCAGTGGGCCCCGTGTGGTTCGTCCTGCCTCACCTGTCCCCGCGGGTGCAGTACGACGTGTACTCTCAGGAGCCGCAGCTGCACGTGGAGCCGCTGGCCGGTGAGTGGGCCGCCGGGGGAGCCGGGCCGCTCTCGCCGCGGGCCGCGCTGCGCTTCCCTCCCTACACGGGAGTCCCATCCAAAGCTGCTGTCCTCCCCTCCGTTAAGTCCTACAATTGGAAGGAGTTAGAAACAAATGATCAAAGACCATGTGGCACTCGATTAGAACACTAACGAGTGAATTTCTCAGTTGTCCAGGCTGAATAGGATATATTTATTTGGCTCATTTCTTGATTTGGGAAAAAAAAAATTCAAGGAAGGCATTTTTTTCAGTGTGTCCATACTCCTTACTTTTCTGATTTTGAAGTCTCCCCGGCTGCCAGGAAAGGCCTTGAGATGTCGCCCAGCCTCTCTGACGGTTCCGTTGGAGGAGCGCTCACGAGGAGAGCTGAGCACCGCCACTCTGAGGGCCTGGGACACCCCAAACCTCACCCGGGACCAGCCGCTGGTGCTCCCGCCCCTGCTCCTGTCCACGGCCCTCACTCCTGTTCTTGCCCGTGCCTTCCCGTCCCTCTCATCTGGCCACTCCTCCTCCTGGGTCCTGATCTCTCGCCTTCTCCCTTCTGCCTGCCCTGGCACAGGACTCCGGGGGACCTCAGCCCATCTCCGCCCTCCCCATTTCTGTCCCGAGGAGAGCAGTAGCCGCACCTTCCACCCAGTGGGTCCTGAAGGTCTGACCTAGAAAAGCCAGAACAATTCTGAGTAGCACCAGTACATTCGATTTCATTAGTCTGTTCTTTAGCCTCCTTACCTGCATCTCTCTCACTAACATTTTGGGACGTTCATAGATGTGGTTGCCACCGTGAGCCCTGACTCTGTCTCTGGTGCCTCTGAGACTCAGGTTCTCATGTTGCCAGCAAGGCCCCCCTCAACTCTGCATCCTTGTAATCGAGATGAAAAGTGAGGGTGGAGGGGTGGAACAGGAGTGAAACGGGGAGTATCTGCAGGGACCAGCCCTCTAACAGAAGAAGCAGAGCACCCTCTTAGCCTCACACCAGGCCCTCCGTTGATTGATCATGATGCTGATTGCCGTCTTTTTCCCTTCAGATAGCCTTTTGGCTGGTATTCCTCAGAAGGTAAAGTTCACTGTCACTACTGGCCATTATACAGTAAAAAACGGGGACAGCCTCCAGCTCAGCAACGCAGAAGCCATGCTCATCCTGTGTCATGCAGAGAACAGAGCAGTGATCTACTCCAACACAAGAGGTGAGGCGGCAGTCACCCGGTGAAGGCGGACCCTTGCCATTGTTGCGCACTGTGAGGCCGTAAGGCGCCCGTGGTCCCGGCCATCCGCAGGCGGTGTCTGAGGATCCCTTCTCCCTGCGACTCTTTCTTGGCAACGTCCTGCCTGTAGGTGGGCTGGGACCCTGACCTTGGGCGGGCCTTCGTATTTGGGATGAATAGGCAAAGCCATGTGTGTGCTGGGTGGCCAGGCGGTGTGACCTAGCTAAGGGCTTCTGATGCAGCATCACGGACAGGGCCTCTGGTCCTAGATGAAGCCTTGCCAGCCTGCAGTCTCTTCCTACCTCCTTTACCCTCCTCACCGAAAAGTAAAAGAAAATAGGCCTTTTCAGGCACTGGCCAGAAGCCCTAGAAAAGTCCCATCTCCCCTGGTTCCCAGGCAGGAGGTCTGGAGACGCAAGGACCTGCTCTCATTCTGGATGGGAGCCAGTCTGATAGTGGAGTGGAATGGGAGCAAGTTGTACAGGGAAACACACAGCACATGGGTGGGCCACGTGGGAAGTGTCCCTTCTCTGTGTTTAGACTTAGCGCAGTGGCCGTGTCTGGTCTACAACCAGCCAACTTATACGACATTAGTGTCTGAGAGGGTGTTCGTTTCTCATTTTCCTGCCTCTGCCCTCCCACCTTAATCCTTCTTAGATACACTCTTCCAGGTGCGTAGGAGCAGCGGGAGTTGGGCTGGGCCTGTCACCTACTAGAAGAGAAAGGAACAAGGAAACACAGGGAATGTGTTAGAAGTGACTTTTTCTGTCTTTCCTAGAAAAGGCTTCTGATGTGTCGCTCCGGGTTCAGTCGTCTGACAAGGTCACAAGCATCAGCCTGCCTGCTGCTCCTGCGTACCACATGATTGAATTTGAACTGGAAGTTCTCTCTTTACCTTCAGCTCCAGTAACTGGAGGAGACAGCAGCACGCTGGGGGTAACAGAGCCCCACAGGAAGCATAAGGACACACAGAAAGCTGGCTACTGCATGGCTACCACAGACCATAAAGTAAGGAGGGCTGGAAGTGCCCAGCCTGCGCTGGCAGCCTCTGCCTTCGTGCTTGTTCTGAAAGACAGTACTTAAGAGATGACTTGTGTCGAAGTGGCACACTTCCCATTCCCGATTCCACATCCTCTCATTGGGGTTAGCATTTATATCTTTGGATCACCCCTTCTTAGATAAAGGGTGCACCTTGCAAGGACAAAGCCAAACAGGCTCTAAGTTTTCTATACCAACTCCAGGGGGGAGGACAGTTTATTAGAAGAGAGAGCATGTTTGCTTAGGGGAGGTAAGTTTGGGTCTGTAGTCCATTTGTCTTGGTGAACAGGCTAGAGTGAGTTCTGTGTCTTGACATGCATTGGTTTCTGTCCACTGAAAGTCAGGTCAGACTTAGCAAAGAGGAAGCTCTATCATTATATGCTTTGATGTTGGTGTTTATTGACAGTTACCTGAAAGATCCATGAACTTTTGTCCCAGATCCTCAGCTCAAGGAACGCATCTCTACCATTGTGCTTTTTCAGGTGTGTCCATGTCTTATAACATAAATACCACTTCTGAGGACTTTTTTTTTTTTAAGATTTTATTTATTTATTCATGAGAGACACACACACAGAGAGAGGCAGAGACAGGCAGAAGGAGAAGCAGGCTCCATGCAGGGAGCCCGATGTGGGACTCGATCCCAGGACCTCAGGACCACGCCCTGGGCTGAAGGCAGGCACCAAATCACCGAATCGCTGAGCCACCCAGGGATGCCCTGAGGACTTTTTAACACATAGAACTGTACCCTTGCAGTCCACATGTAGAACTGTATGCTTGCAGTCCCATAGGAGTATACGTATTTGCATACTTTAAAAAGCTGCTGCCTGTGGGTCTGGCTTCCAGTCACCCTGTGTCTAGGTGCTGAGATACTCCCCTCTAGGACAATGACAAGTCTTGGCACATGCCTCACCTGCTAGGAGGTATTAAAAATATAGTAAGCCCTTGGACAGCACAAAGGTTTGAGCAACAACCAAAAACTGGAACAAGATTGAATTATGAGGCTCAGCTCCTACATTAGGCTGCACCTCTAAGACTGGGAAAGGTGGTTATGCCATGTACTATATAGACACAGAAAGTCCAGCAGGATGAACAGAAGAATATGTTCCAGTGATGGAATAACAGGGTAAAACCTCAGGAAAAAAAATCTTAATGAATTGGAGAAAAGAAATTTACCTGATAAGGAGTTCAAAGTAATGCTCATGAAGATGCTCACCACATGAGAGAAAAACAGATGAACATAGAACCTAACAAAGAAATGGGAAGTATCAGAATGTACAGATAGAAGTTACAGAGTGAAGACTCCAATAGCTGAACTGAAATATAGACTAGATGAAGCAGAAGAAAGGATCAGTCAGCTTGAAGTTAAGGCAGTGGAACTCAGTCAATCAGAACAGCAAAAAGAAAAAAGAATGAAAAAAGTGAAGATAGCTTAGGGGCTTATAGAACAAATGGAAACAGACTGTTATTTGGATCGTAGGGCTTCCAGAAGGAGAAGAGAGAGAGAAAAGGTAAGAAATCTTGAAGAAGTAATGGCTGAAAATTTCTTAATCTGCAGAAGGAAACATATCCAGATCCAAGAAGCCCAGAGAAACCCACACCAAGGCATATTATAATTACATGTCAAAAATTAAAGACTGGTTGAGGATCTTAAAAGCAACAAGAGATGGGGTGGGGCAGGGGGGAAGGAGGTTAAAAAAAAATAAAAGACAGCAAGAGAAAAACAATTTATTACATACAAGAAACCCTCCCCTAAGTCTAATGGTAGATTTTTCAGCAGGAATTTTGCAGGTCAGGGGAACTGACCTGAAAGTCAGTCAGTCAAAGTGCTGAAAGTAAAATCTCTAACTAAGAATAATACTCTGTTAGGCAAAGTGATTATTATTATTTTTTTAAAATTTTATTTATTTATTCATGAGACACACACAGGGAGAGAGAGAGAGAGAGAGAGGCAGAGACACAGGCAGAGGGAGAACGGCTCCATGTAGGGAGCCCAACGTGGGACTCGATCCCGGGTCTCCAGGATCACACCCTGGGCCGAAGGCAGGCGCTAAACCGCTGAGCCACCCGGGCTGCCCAGGCAAAGTGATTATTCAGAAGTGATGAGAGATAAAGTGTTTTCCAGAGAAACAAAAGCTAACAGAGTTCCTCACCACTTACCTGGCTTTATAAGGAATGTTCCAGGGACTTCTTTAAGCTGAAAAGAAAGGATATTCACAAGAACACATGTGAAAGAACAAATCTCACTGACAAGATAAATATATAGGAAAAGTATAATGGGTTAAGCACTTATAAAGCTACTATGAAGGTTAAAAGACATAGGTAGTACAAATAACTATGATGACAATAATTAGTTAAGGAATACACAGATAAAAAGATGTAAAGTGTGAGATCAAAAACATCAGAGGAAAAAAACATCAAATGTGGGGGTGAGGGAGAGTAAAAATATTGAGCTTTAGAAATAAGTTATTAACTTATAGTAGATTATAAACATAAGTTGTTACATGTAAGCCTCATGGTAGCCACAAAGCAAAAGCCTGTAGCAAACATAGAAAAGATAAAGAAAAAGAAATATAAGCATACTGCCAAGGAAAGGCATCACACCACTAAGGATTAGAAAGCAGAGAAGTAAGGAACAGAAACTACAAAAACTGAAAGAAAACAATTAACCAAAATGGCACCAAGCACATGTCTACCCACAATTACTTTAAATGTAAATGGACTAACTTTTCCAATCAAAAGACAAGGAGTGGCTTGAATGGGTAAAAAACATCAAGACCTATCTATATAATGTTTACAAGAGACTTCAGACAGGGCACACAGACTAAAGTGAAACCAAAACCTAAAAGAAATCTGGAGCAGCTCTGCTTTTATCTGACAAAATAGACTTGAAAATAAAGGTTATAACAAAAGACAAAGAAGATACAGGTCAGTATCTCTGATGAACATATGTGCAGAAATCCTCAACAACACTTTAATACCACATTTATTTATGTCAATTGATAGATCTCCCAGACAGAAAATCAGTAAGGACACACTAGTCATAAGTGTCACATTAGACCAAGTAGACTTAACAGATATTTACAGAACATTCATCCAAAGGCAACAGAGAATACACATTCTTCTCAAGTGTACATGGAACATTTTTCCAGGACAGATTGTGTATTAGGCCACAAAACAAGTCTTAATAAATTTAAGAGGGTTAAAGTCACATCATGCATCTTCTCTGACACCACACTATGAAACTAGAGATTAATTACATGAAGAAAATGGGAAAATTCACAAATATGTGGGGGATTAAACAACATGCTACTGAACAACTAATTGGCCAAAGATCACATCAAGAGAGATCAAAACAAACCTTGAGACAAATGAAAATGGAAATGTAACATACCAAAATCTATGAGTTGTGGCAAAAGCAGTTCTAAGAGGGAAGTTCATAGCAATATAGACCTACTTTAAGAAGAGGAATTGTGGGCAGCCCAGGTGGCTCAGTGGTTTAACACCAGCCTTCAGCCCAGGGCGTGATCCTGGAGACCCGGGATCAAGTCCCATGTTGGGCTCCTTGCCTGGAGCCTGCTTCTCCCTCTGCCTGTGTCCCTGCATCTCTCTCTCTCTCCCCCTCCCTCCCTCCCTTCTTCCCTCCCTCCCTCCCTCTCTCTCCCCGTCCCCCCTGCACTGTCTCTCATGAATAAATAAAATCTTTAAAAAAAAAAATAAAAGGAAACATTTCAAACAACCTCACTTTACACCTTAAGGAACTAGAATAAGAAGAACAAACAGCCCAAAGTTAGTAGAAGGAAGGAAATAACAAGCATTAGAACAGAAATAAATGCATTAGACTACAAAGACAATAGAAATGATCAGTGAAGCCAAGAGCTGGTTTTTTGAAAAGGTAAAATTGATAGACTTTTTGCTAGACTCGCCAATATAGAGAGGACTCAAGTCAGAAATGGAAGAGATGTTGCAGCTGACACCGCAGAAATACAAAGGATTGTAAGAGACTACTATGAATGACTATATGCCAACACACTGAACAATCTAGAAGACATGGATAAATTCCTAGGAACACACAACCTAGCAAGAGTGAATCATGATGAAATAGAAAATCTGAACAGACTTACCTTACTGGTAAGGAGACTGAATCAGAAATCAGAAACATCCCAACAAACAAGGATCAGGTGGTTTCACTGTTGAATCCTATCCGATGTTCAAAGAAGAATTAATTAATACTAGTTCCTCTCAAACTCTTGCGAAAAACAGAAGAGGAGGGAACTCTTCCAAACTCATTCTTCGAGGCCAATGTTAAGAAACCAGAAAGGATGCCACAGGAAAAGAACATTACAGGCCAGTATCTCTGATGAACATATGTGTAAAAAGCCTCAAAAACACCTTAGCAAACCGAATTTAACAATACACCAAAAGGATCATATACGTGATCAAATGGGCTTTATTTCAGGGAGGCAAGGATGGTTCATCAACCACAAATCAATCAGTGTGATGAACCACAGTAACAAAGTAAAGAATGAAAATCATATGATCATCTCCGTAGACTCAGGAAAAGCATTTGGCCAAATTCAATATCTGTTTACCATAAAAACTCAACAAAGTAGATATAGAGGGAACATACATCAACATAAAGGCCATATATGATAAGCCCTCAGCTGTTATCATGCTTAATGGTGAAATACTGAAAGCCTTTCTTCTAAGATCAGGAACAAAACAAAGATGCCCACTCTTAATCACTATTGTTTAACATAGTACCAGAAGTCCTTGCCAGAGCAATTAGTCAAGTAAAAGAAATAAAAGGCATGCTAATTGGAAAGAAAGAAGTAAAATGTCACTATTTGCAGATGACATACTATATATATAAAGACCTGAAGACTTCATCAAAAAACTTACAATAAATACAGTAAAGTTGCAGGATACAAAATAAATACGGAGAAATCTGTTGTGTTTCTGTATGCTAATAATGAACTATCAGAGAAATAAAACAATTCCATTTACAATTGCATTGAAGTTGTAAAGAATAAAATACCTAGGAATAAACTTAACCCAGGAGGGTTAAGACACATATCATGGAAACTATAAGGCATTAATGAAAGAAACAAATGCATGGGAAGGTATTCTATGCTCTTGGATTGAAAGATTTAATACTGTTAAAATGTCCATACTACCCAGCAATATATAGATTTAGCATAATCCCTATCAAATCCAATATTTTTCATAGAAATGGAACAAATAATCCTAAAATGTGTATGAAATCACAAAAGACTCCAAATACCCAAAGCAATCTTGAGAAAGAACAACGCTGGAGGCATCATGCTCCCTGACTTCAAACTGTATTACAGAGCTGTAGCTATCAAAACACTATGGGAGCAGCATAAAAGAATATACAGATCAATGGAACAGAATAAATAAACCCACATATATATGAGCAATTAATTTATGACAAAGGAGCCAAGAATGTGTAGTGGAGAAAAAAGTGTCTTCAAATGAATGGTGTTGGGAAAACTGGACAACCACATGCAGAAGAATGAAACTGGACTCTTGCCTTTAATCCATTTTGAGTTACCTTTTTTTTTTGGATGGTTTAAAGCTAGAATGTAAGACCTGAAACCATAAAATTTCTAGAAGAAAACGTAGGTGGTAAGTTCCTTGATACTGGTCTTGGCGATGATTTAATGGATCTGGCAACAAAAACAAAAGTCAACTATTGGGACTCCATCAACCTAAAAAGCTTCTGCACAGCAAAGGAGACCATCAACAAAATGAAATGACAACCGCGGAATGGGAGAAAATACTTGCAAATCATGTATTTGATAAGGTGTTAATACCCAAAATATATAAAGGACTCCTATAACTTCAGTAGCAAAACCTGCAACAGTCTGATTAAAACATGTGCAGAGGCTGAATATTTTTCTGGAGAAGACATGTAGATGCTCGACGTCACTAATCAGGTTGACGAGGATGTGGGGAAAGGGAAACCCTCGTGCCCTGTTGGTGGGAATGCAAACTGGTGAAGCGACTCTGGAAAACAGAATGGAGGTTCCTCAGGACGTTAAAAATAGAACTACCCTATATGATCCAGCATTCACACTACTAGGTGTTGACTCAAGAAAATGAAGTTACCTGAAAAGCTGTCTGCACCTCCATGTTCACTGCAGCATCATTTGCAATAGCCAAGTCATGGAAACCACCTAAGTGTCCGAGGATGGATGAATGGATAGAGAAAACATTGTGTATGTGCTCAGGGCAATAGTCTTCACCACCAAAAAGAAGGAAATCTTGCCATTTGCAATATGGATGGACCTGGAGAGCATTAAGCTTAGTGAAATAAGACAGAGAAAAATAAATACAATTTGATCTCTCTTATATGTGGAATCTGAAAAAAACTAAAATCAAGCTCAGAGAGCAGATTGATGGGTGCCTAGGATGGGGTGGGGTTTAGGAGAAATGGATGAACTGTTTTTTGTTTTGTTTTTTAGTTTAAATAAGTTGAATCATTAAAAAAAAGACATGCATGCACAAAAACAGTAGAACAAAAGGCTAACAAACAGTCATAGCAAAGACGTTATGGCATAGAACATTAGACCTGGCCAGCACCTAAGGGTGCATTTTAAATTTTCATTCCCTGAAATTTCTTTTTTCCTTATCTTGTAACAGAATTCAGGAGGCTGAAAACCAGTGCTGGCTGAACACTGGTCTATGCTTGGTGTATTCATTTGTCCTGTGGGGGACCTCAAAAGGCAGGCCGGTGCTCTTAGGGCAGTTAGTGGCTTGGCCCACGCTCTGCCCCCAGGATTGCCTGCCTTCCTGTTATATGTTCATTGTGTACAGTGTTTGGACAACTCATTTAATTTTGTGATAGTTACTGATTGATCATGTCATATTAACGAAGTGACTAAAAGCACTTTTGTCATAATGTCCTGCGTGTTAGAAAACCTGTCTGGCCATGTCAGTGTGGGAAGCGCGAGGTGGGGCATATGGCCCAGAGCTTCCAAGACCCTTCTGGTGACTCGCAGATGTCTGGCTACTCCCGTGTTTACTATTCTTGTCTGGGTGTGCAGCTTTACGTTTCTGCTTTGTTTATGCACACGTTTAGTGGGGGTTTGCTTTCTAAATAGGAAGTGGGAAGGCCATCAGTTTGGCAGCCGCTGCTGACCTGGGTGGCTGCTGTGATGGCTGTGGTCGGGCAGGTGGTCTGAACGCACGGCCCTGTGTTTCTCCTCAGGTGTCCATTGACTGCCCGTGGTCCATCTACTCCACCGTCATCGCCCTGACCTTCAGCGTGCCCTTCAGGACCACACACTCGCTCCTGTCAGCCGGCACACGGTAAAGGCGCACTCCGGGCCCCACTCCCGTGCCGTGCTCTCCTGCATGGACACTTTTGCTGCTCAGAGCTTGGCCTCAGTGATGCTGAGTGTGCTTTCTTATGCAACCATGACACCGTTCTGATTCGTTCTGATTCCCCTTGTTCTGATTCGTGGTGACTCCCTGCTGTGCTACAACACACTCAGGGTTCCCCAGCTGCCTCTAAAGAACTTTGGGCAGTTGGTTTGTAGCACGTGGGATCCACACCAAGGCCCTGATCTTTTTTCATCTCTCCTTTTATTTGTCAAGCCAGTGACCCATTGCCGAACTTGGTTTGGTTTTCCTTTATTTTTTATTTATTTTTAAAGATTTTATTTATTCCTGAGACACACACAGAGAGAGAGGGGCAGAGACACAGGAGGAGGGAGAAGCAGGCTCCATGCAGGGAGCCTGACGTGGGACTTGATCCCGGGACTCCAGGATCACGCCCCAGGCCAAAGGCAGGCGCTAAACCGCTGATCATCCTCTCAGTTTTCCTTTAGAAAGAAGGTCTACCATTCTGAGTTTGACTGGTCACATTCTTGTGGCTCTCTGCCGTCTGCTGGTTGCCTCAAGGGCGGGGTTTTCAGCCTCAGAGCTACTCATACTTTGGGTCCGAGAACTCCTCGTTTGTGGGGCTGAGGGGTTGCTGTCCTGCACATGCAGTACCCCTGGCTCTCCCATTCTATGCCCGCAGCACTCTCCATCCTCCCCACCCCTTTCGTGACAACCAAAAATATATCTTGAGATGCAGCATGATGCCCCCTGCAGGCCAGAATTGCCTCCAGTTGAGAAGCACTCATTGCTCTAGAAGCTGGATTAGACTCCAGCTCTGCCTTTGGAGGAGACTGTTTGGAGGTGGAGCCCCGTGCTTCATCCTTCGGCATCAGGGGGCAGTGTCGGCCTGACCCCAATCAGTCATGGTGTGCGCATGGACCCCTGGGCTCAGGGCTGAGTCTGGCCTCTCACTGTGGAATTCCTTTTGCTTTCATCTGTTGACATTTGCATAAATTAGTAATAAAAATGTCAGAACTGTATGTAGAGTGCAACATTATACTAGCAGCTTGCTTTCTTGCCCTTCCTGTTATGGGGACGGGACTGTAGGTAGGAATGGCTAAAGACACCAACACTGCTAAACAGAAGTTGGGTTGCTTCCTTTCACACTGGCTTTTCAGACTCCTCTTCCCATGTGACAGGGACTGATGGGAACCCTGTGTGTCCGGGGTAGCGAGCACTTTCCTCACCTAGTGCAAGCTGCTGCTTGTTTAGGAAAGCCAGTTCTGATCATGTAATAACATGGGTCACAAGCAGAGCGTTCTTTGATCCATTTTCCCTCAGAACTGGCTTGCTCGGGAAGATTTGATTTTGGGGGACACTTTCCCCTGTGAGGTTGGAAGTAGAAATATAGGTAGCAACTGGTTCTTTTTTTTTTTTTTTTTTAAGCAACTGGTTCTTATTTTACTTTGTCACTCTTTCAATTCCCCAGAGAGTGTCTTCTCAACCAAAATACATGTATTAAAATCCTTAGATTTCAAAATCGTCTTTTTTGTTTTTCTGCTTTAGGAAATATATTCAAGTTTGTGTCCAGAACTTGTCAGAACTTGACTTTCAGCTGTCTGACGGTAACCTTGTGGATACTGGCAGTAGTGGTGACCTGCAGCTGGTACCGCTGAACACCAAGACCCCGCAGGTAACCCTTCTCCAGAATGGGGCAGAGAACAGGGGGAGCGAGAGTGTGATGAAGGAGTATCTAGAAAGTTCTGAGGAAAACACAGTGTGTTTGTAGAGGGAATCTGGCAACACAAAAACTGGGAGAAGTGAACAGCAGGAGGCGCAAGCACATTCCCAAGGGCTCTGAAACTGCAGCTTTGTGGCTGGATGTGCATGTTTGGGTTTCATTCCGTGCCCCGAGCAGCATGGTGGATGGATTGGGAAATAGAATGATGTTTATATTTGTGGAAGAATTAAACTTGTCCTACTGGCGCACAGATTTATGTAACTATAGGGTCATTCTTGAGCTCCGTGTTGATTGCATGGACACCCTCACTCCCGTCCGCCCGGAGCTAAACGCCTGTCTGCACCCAAGGAGGGAACCCTGTGTTGGTGTAGCCGTGTGAAAGAGTCCTACTTGTGTTCACGCTGCCTGGCTACTGCTCACCTTCCTGTTTCAAATACTCGTTTGTCATGTGTGTTTTTTTTTTTTTTTTCGTCTTGTGTGTTTTTGACAGTAAATGCTGAGTGTTTAGGAGATAAAAGGTTTTCTTGGGATGTTTGATCAGTAGCATTTTTCAAGGACTTTTTCCCCAGCTAAGATTCCACCCATTTCAAATGCTGGCCCAGCCTGTCCCTGTGCTTGTAGGTGTGGACATTAGGCATGAGATGGTGCTTATTCTGTGTTTAAGTTAACATTAAATGCAAAGTACTTGGCATGAATGCAAAGATGCCCTTTTTGATTGGTTGATGGCATTTCTGTTTTGGAAATGAATGAGGTACTACACACAAATAAATGTTCTGTTTTATTTAGAGAGAGGGAGTGTGCGCCTCAGCATGAGGGGGCTGGGTAGGGGGAATCTCTAGCAGCTCCAGGCCGAGCCCAACATGGGGCTTGATCCCAGGACTCCAGGATCATGACCTGAGCTGAAGGCAGGCACTTAACCGACTGAGCCACCTGGGCACCCCAAAAGATTAAAACTTTGTAACCAGCTTTGCCCAATCTCGTTGCGGCAAGGCAGGCACGGGGCTGTGGGTGGGGCTGTGGCCACAGGCCTCCAGGTGACCCACATGGGAGCACCAGGGGGCAGAGTCGTGGCAGGTGGCTGGCAGCGCGGCTTGGAGCGCAGCCGAGGCGCGGTGTGGGCTGCGTCTGTGTGTGCAATGACAGTGACTCTCTTTGCAGCACATCTACAGCAAGCAGTCAGTGTTCTTTGTGTGGGAGCTGAAGTGGACGCGGGAGCCTCCCCCTTCTCTGCGCTGCCAGTTCTCCGTTGGATTCTCCCCAGCTTCCGAAGGACGGCTCTCTATCCCCTTAAAGCCGTATACTTACGAATTTCAAGTGGAAAATTTTTTTGTATGTATCATATTTTTTGGCGGGGGTGTGCGGTGGGAAAATGGAAAGTGGCAAAAAAAAAAAAAAAAAAAAAGGAAGGTGGCATCACACTCCTTTTAATCTAAAAAAATCAGGTAGGAAAAAACCTTTCAATATAATGAAGCAACAGATCCGGGAAAATCAACAGCTCAGTTGTTGGCTGCTGGTACTTCAGACGCCCAGCTGCTCCTCGGGTGACATGCCTGGCGCGTGTGCAGTCTTGCCAGTGGCTGTAAGATGAGTGTAAGGAGCGAAGGCTCCGGGTCTCTGCTCCCTTTTCCCTTGTTCACGTTTAGAATATCCTGGAACTATTTCCTAGAGTCCTTTCGTCCTGATCCTAGCTGCCACGCGGGGTGGTTACTTTATAAAGGGGTTTTATTTTTAAAAGAAAAAGAAAATATCGTAGAAATCTACTTAATCTGTGAATCTGTGCTGTGAAGACTCTCCTATAACCTGTGCATTACGTGTGGAGCTGGAGGTGGCCTTGGGCTGAGGAGGGAGATGCACTTGTGTTTCGGTTTCTTTGTTGAGACTTGGATTTTGTGTTGGGTAGATGAGAATGTAAATACATAGTTTTGTGGTGTTTCCTTTCCTTCTCTACTGAAATTGTAAAACAACACTTCAGGTGTATTCGTCTTTATAGCTCCTGATGTTAGCAGTTTTTTTAGTATGTCCTTCCAGCCGCCTCCCTGCTCCGTTTCACTGTCTTGATCAGCCTTAGGCTTCCGCAGCATCTCCAGCATGTTGGGTCTTTCTGTAGCACACACACCCCTTCCCGGTGTGTTCACAGCGCGCCACGTTAAATCATTCATGTGCTACAGTGCACATACATTCATCGGGTTTGCTCGCTGCCCATGATTATGGGTGCTGGCGGTTTCACTGCTCCTTCTTCCTTTGTTTCCTCTTTGAATCACGAAGAGCACAGATAAGGTTTTCTTTCAGACTGTAGAAACTGAAAAAAAAAACTGTACAAACTGAGTGAAGAACCTATCTGCTGGGATTGCTGTTCGAAAACCAGTATTCTGTGAGGACTGGAAATAGGGATGCCACTTCTCTAAGGAAAGCTTTATTGAGTTATATAACTTAGATGCCATGAAGTTCAGCCATTTGAAGTGTCCCCTTCGATGCAGGTAGCCATCACTGTGATCCTTATTTTAGAACACTTTTATCATTCCAGAAAGAAACCTTGTTACCCCACTCACTGTCACCCCCCTACCGCTGCCTCGTCTCAGGCCTTGGCAACCACTAATCCAGGGGCAGATCTGCCAATATTTTGGCCTATTCTGAACATTGTGTGCAAATGAGGCGTATTACATGGGTACTTTTATTTATTTATTTAGTTTAAGATTTTATTTATTTGAAAGAGAGAGCATGAACCGGGGGAGAGGCAGACTCCCCATGGAGGAGGGAGCCCAATGTGGGGCTCCATCCCAGGACCCTGAGGTGACCTGAGCTGAAGGCAGATGCCCAGCCAGCTGAGCCACCCAGGTGCCCCTACATGGGCACTTTTTGCCGCTGGCATCTTCCCCCTGGCACCCTGTAGTGTATACCAGACTTCATTTGTTTTTATGGAGGAAGAGCCGTCCATTGTGCGGGTGGACCACATTTTCCTTCTCATATCTCAGTGGCTAGGGTCTGGGCTGTTCTCACTATGGGGCCGTCAGGAATAATAACGCTGTGAAAATCCCCGTGTGACTTCTCAGTGCTCACTTCTCTTGGGTGAGTATCGGGGCAGAGTCGCTGGGCTGTGTGGGAACTCGGTTTAACTTTTTGAGAAGCCACTGCTGTTTTCCAAAGGGACATCACTTTACACACCCCAGAGATATGTGAGGGCTCCAGCTGCCACATCTTCACCAGCACGTGTCCTCAGCATCCTTCCGCTTCCAGCAGGTGCGAGGGGTCTGTCAATGCAGGTTTTTTTTTTTTTTTTTTTAATATTTATTTATTTATTCATTCATGAGAGACACAGAGAGAGGCAGAGACACAGGCAGAGGGAGAAGCAGGCTCCCTGCAGGGAGCCCGATGCGGGACTGGATCCCAGATCCTGGGATCATGCCCTGAGCCAAAGGCAAGATGCTCAACTGCTGAGCCACCCAGGTGCCCTTGTCAACATGGTTTTGATGAGCGTTTCTCTGACGGCGAGTGGCCGAGCACCTCTCATGTACTTCTTGGCTGCTTGCATGTCTTCTTTGGAAAGATGTCTATTCATATCCTTTGCCCATTTTTAAAATATTTAGAGTTGTCTTTTTATTCTAGTGTTGTAAGAGTTCTTCATGTAGACTAGATGGCAGCCCCTTGTCACAGGTGCCACTTGCACACATCTCTCATTCTGTGGGTTGTGTTGTCGCCTTCCCCATGTGTCCTTTGAAGCATAAAAGTTTTTAACTTTGACGAAGTCCACCTTATTAATCACTTTATTGCTTGTACTTTGAAGGGTCTATGAAATCATTGCTTATCCTAAGATCAGAAAGATGAGAAAGATCTTGTGTTTTCCTTTTTTTTTTTTTTTTAAAGATTTGAATGTTTGGGAAATGCTTTTCTTTTAAATTTTTTATTTAAATTCAATTTGCCAGGTGGCTCAGCAGTTTAGCACCGCCTTCGGCCCAGGGCCTGATTCTGGGGTCCCGGGATCGAGTTCCACATTGGGCTCCCTGCAGAGCCTGCTTCTCCCTCTGCCTGTGTCTCTGCCTCTCTCTCTCTGTGTCTTTCATGAATACATAAATAAAATCTTTTAAAAAATTAATAAATTCAATTTGCCAACATATAATATAACACCCAGTGCTCATCCTATCAAGTGCCTTCCTTAGTCCCCATCATCTGTGTTTTCCTCCAAGAGTTTTATACTTTTTTGCATTAGGTCTGCAATCTCCATGAGAGGTGGTCCAAGTTCATTCTTCCCATGAGGCTACTCCGATGTCCCTGTAGCATTTTTTCATAAGACTAGTCATTCCTACCCCATTGGATGGTCTTGACATCCTTGTTGAAATCAGTTGGCCATCGGTGTTAAGAGTTTGTTCCAGGTGTGGAAGGCACCTCACTGCTACCTTCTGCTCCCATGGTTGCCCCGCAGCCACCCGTCTCTGTCCCACTGCCGTCAGAAGGCAGCATCGAGGACATGCACTGAGGACAGCATGTCCCTTCACCACTGTCTCTGGGCTCCCTTCCAAGATCCAAGCTCCAAGCAAAGCTCACCCTTCCTCAGCTGAGCTCGCAAACATTCCAGACTGCACGCGTCCAGCTGGGAGCTTCTTGGGAGCACAGAGCTGTTCAGTCGGCCACCCTAGAGCTGCCTTTTCTCCCTGCTCCCTCCTGTGCTTCCTCCTCCTTCCCTGCCCCACAGATGCCTCTGCTCCAACCCTGTCTTTTATGCCCTTGACCTTGGAAGGCTGCAGAAGATCCTGGCAGTGGCTTCCTTCAGATCTGTAGAAGTCGGTTTCCACTCCCAGACAGATGTCATTGGGTGTTTAATGGGAAAATCCCCAGCAAGGGGCAGCCAGGGTGGCTCAGCGGTTTAGCACTGCCTTAGGCCCATGGTGTGATCCTGGAGACCCAGGATCGAGTCCCGCATCAGGCTCCCTGCATGGAGCCTGCTTCTCCCTCTGCCTGTGGCTCTGCCTCTCTCTCTCTCTCTCTCTCTCTCTTTCGTGAATAAATAAAATCTTAAAAAAAAAAATCCCCAAGCAAACCCATCTGGGACTACTTACTGTTAAACCTCGCTGGCTCCCAGGAAAACGCTTTATTTTGGCAATAGGCTTCTTAATATTCTAAAATGTATTTTATTTGAATGTTTCCTAACACCAGTAGATACTTTTGAATCCAGTTTGCTATAATGATTTCGTGTACATTATGACTTTAGTAAGATAGCTCTTGTTGCGTGTAGCACAGGGCACCGGATGGTCAGTCCTGGTTCAACAAAAGGCCATGAGCAATTGCATAAGAGAAGTTGATTGCTCACAGGTCCTGGAGGAAGTACATGGGGGCCCCCCCTGAGGGGCCACATGGGGAGGTGAAGGCAGAGAGCACCTGGGGGCGCAGGCAGGAGGGGGCCGGGTGCTTTTATTGGCATCTGGGGTTCCCGGGCTAGGACTGGACTGGTCATTTTGAACCAGGACAGTGGGGCTCGTGTAAGCCCCATGGGGCTTTTATCTCGGGGGCACATGAGGGGAAGGTGCTGGGGGCTGTTGATCACAAGGGGGCTTAGGGAGACGCTGTCAGGAGCTTACGTTTGCGTGTGACCCCGTACCCAGGGCATGTGCCTGCCTGAGGGCCGGTGTCCATGCAGAGCCCCCGCAGGCTGCTTGGCCAACAGAGCGGATACTGAGGCAGCAAGAGCAGGAGCAGCGGAGTTACTCTCACAGGATCCTGAAGAAACAACCCTTACCTTCCAAAGTAGCACCGCCAGGCTTCAGGTCTTTGTCCCAGGTGGTGAGGATGTCAGGCAGGTGGGAATAGGTGTGGCTGTTGGGCGAAGAGGTCATCGAGGAAAGGAGAACGTTTGGCCAGAGGCCAGGAAGGAGTGTTGCCTTCGCTCGTTGCGGTTCTGGGTCGTGTTTGTAAGAGGATGTGCGTGTTTTTAGGGGTGCCTCCTGAACTACTGAGGGGTGAAGCGACAGGCTCTCTGGGCTCTGCCCTCAGTGCCCCAGGAGACAAATACCTGTCAGTCCAGAGAGAGAGAAAGCAGATGGAGCAAACTGTTGATAATCCTGAGTCGGGTGACAGCGAGCGGCAAGGGTCCGCCTGAGAAAGACTCGGGTGCTCGCGGCGGGGGCTCGCCCAGCACGTGTCCCTGCGAGGGGGTTGATCCGGGGCCGTGGCCGGCATCTCCTCTGACTCCTGGAAGCGGCCGAGCCAGGCCCTCCTCCTCCGATGCCCGCGGGCAGCCGGGGCCGAGGATACCGTCCCTGCAGGCTGTTCACACACGCGCTTGTCTCTCCCCTTCTTGCCCAGACATTGTATAGCGTGAGAGCTGAGATCCTGCCCCCCTCAGGCACGGAGCACTGTCGGACAGGCTCGCTGTGCTCCCTGGAGGTGTCCATCACGCGGCTCTCGGACCTCCTAGAGGTGGATAAGGACGAAGCACTGACAGAGTCGGACGACTATTTTTCGACCAAGCTTATGTATGAAGGTAGGTCTGGGGGTGTCTTTTCCCCTAACTGCCGTGCTACCCCGTGTGTGATGGGCTTGTGCCCCCTCTTCCCACAGTAGTGTTCCCTATCTGAAGAGAGAATGTTCTAGGATCAGAAAAGCTCATTTGAATGTTTTATTACATGGCGTGGTCCTAGGCGGGCGGGATGTTGGGCTTGGTTGCCAGGGAGTCAGGTTTTCTCAAGCGGTCGTTGGGAACGCCGTGGCCCCCAGAGCTGCCCTTCCCTCTCTGCCTGTGATTCAGGGTCTTCCCAGCGCTGCTGCCCAGCAGTCCATGTGTCCTGGAGTCTGGGCCTCGTTACATCCCCAGCCCCAGCTCCATTCCCCCCATCTCCCAGCACTGGCCCCCTGTACGGGCTCCTCCCTGTTGCCCACTGCTCCAGACTCCCCGTCCCCATCTGCCTCCTCCAGGGCCTGGGCTGCTCAGTTTGGGGTGTCAGGACCGTTTATGCTCTAAGAAATGGTTGAGCCAACGATTTCTTGTTTTAGTCCCTTAAAAATCACAGTAAATGCATTACATGACGTCATACTTGAAAAAGAACTGTTTTCCAAAACAAAACAAGACAAAAAGAATAATGACATAATTGTGCATCCCCTGGATTCTCCTAACGTCTGGATTCCCAGAAGGGAGCTGAGTCGTCCTGCTGCCCTCCGTGTGTGGTGACGTGGCTGAAGGATGTGAGGGCGCCCCAGGGTCGCCCAGATGGGTAGTTGGTAAAGGGAGGCCTCCTTCGACAGCCCTCTTGTAACCGTGGTTCTCACCAGAACTTGACAAGTGGAACTTTCTTCCAGGCTGGGTCCATCCCAGAGTGGACTCTGAAACCACGTGAACCAACTTTTCATACTCCGTTTCCTCAGAGCCTTAGATCTGGCTTGTAGTTTGAGAGGCCCTCTTACCTCCGGCTGGCACCCCTTTCCAGCCCGCTCGGAGCTCATCAGGGTAGTCCGAGTCCTGGGACGCTGCCGGGCTCGCAGTGGCAAAGGCAGATTTTCTGAAATTCTCCCTTTTGATCAGAGTTTCGAACTGTATCATTGGCCACTTCTTTGAAGTGACAGGCTCACGCCCTTCTTTTTCGAGATGACATCTGCCCAGTACCGCAGACTGAAGAGCACCGCTGGCTCAGTCCCAGTGAGCCCGGGAGCCTGGGGGCCCAGAGTGAGGGGTACACGGGGCCCCTCTCGAATGGTTTGCAGCTTCTCAGGAGTCTATAATCATTTCAGAGTTAAAGTTAAAAAGATGTTTCTTTAAAGATTGGATTTAATAAAATTAATTTTGACTACTCCACGAAGGACAGCCTTAAGTAAAACTGGCAGTTTCTATCCTCAAGTGTGTGGTGAGGAACCCACTGTCCTGACCCCTTGCATGTGGGGCCTCGGTTCACCCTCAGGCCTCCGGCGCCAGCCACCGGTGTGCCTGGCAGCCCAGGGAGAAAGGCAGGGGTATGACCCCCTGGTGCCCCAGGGACCACCATCTGAGAACTGCTGCGGCACCTCCCTCAGAGGCTCCCCTGCCCTGTGTAGGAAGCCGGCCCTCTGCCACCCCTTCCCTTCTCTGCTGTTGGGGACCTTCGGTCCTTGGAGCTCCTGGGCCCTGCTATGTGCCCCCTTGACAGGGCTGCTGTCACCTCTCTGCAAGGCCATCTGCTTGTCCAGACAAGGCTCCTGATCCGCCAACTTCTTGAGTGACTGCTCGATTACATATTTGAATTACACTGAATTATGTCACGGTTGTGTTTTAATAATTAGTGCTAATAACTGCATATATTAGGAATATCTGCTGTGCTGCAGGTAGAAGGGCTTACATACGTCTCTTTCCGTCCCATCCCAGAGGCTTGTCCAAGCGGCAGGTTGGGATTGGGACCCCCAGTCTGATGCCACCACCTGCTAGACGGACCACCACCCTGTTCCACCCCATTCCAAATTTGACAGCCAGCGTGCCCGTAGTCTGACACACCGCCTTCCAGCACAGTTTATCACTGTTCGTTTATGATGTTGAGCAGAACAAAGTGACTTTCCCTGTGCATCCAACACGTATCTTATTATCAAACCATACGTGTTTCCTGTTCAGGTACAGTTATGAGGCAGCAAGATATAGAATGTATCCAGTTTCGGATTTTACACTCTGGAGTGTGGGGCTGCTGGTGGCTCTTATTTTGGTGTGAACACGGAGTGCCCTCTCCTGGGGTAAAACCAGTGCTTTCCTTGTTTCAGTGGTGGACAACAGCAGCAATTGGGCAGTGTGCGGGAAGAGTTCTGGCGTCATCTCCATGCCTGTGGCCGCGCAGGCCACTCACCGGGTCCACATGGAGGTGATGCCCCTCTTTGCGGGGTACCTCCCCCTTCCCGACGTCAGGCTGTTTAAATACCTCCCCCATCACTCTGCGCACTCCTCACAACTGGATGCCGGTAAGGATTCTTGGAGATGAAGGGTGCGCTCGCTGTTGGGAGTGCGAGGAGGTGGTTGACCCAGCTCCAGCCACCGGGCTTGTGGATCAACAGCGTGGGTCTGGTGCCAGCGGGGTCTGACACCAAACACCCGGTCGGGGTCACAAGTTGTAGGCACCTGCTCTGAGACCCACACGGGTCCTCCGAGGGCCCACGCACTAGGTTCTCTCTAAACGGGCTGCCTCAGGCGACTGTGTATGTGCACCTGAGGTCGCTCGGGCGGCCCGCTGCTCCCGGGATGGGTCACTGGTCCGTGTCAGTGGGCCCGTGTCTCACTTCCGTGCATTTTGCAGACAGCTGGATAGAGAACGACAGCCTGTCGGTGGACAAGCATGTGGATGAGCAGCTGGACAGCGGCAGCATCAAGAGCAGGGGCAGCGTGCACTCGGCCTCCAGCAGCGAGCACAAAGGCTTGCCCATGCCCCGGCTCCAAGCGCTGCCGCCCGGCCAGGTCTTCAACTCCAGCACGGGCATGCAGATCCTGGTCATCCCCAGCAAAGACGACCATGTGCTCGAAGTCAGCGTCACATGACCCCGCCTCGGGTCGGCACACGCCCCCGGCCGGGTGTGCGCGCGCTTGAAGGGATCCTGGCTCCACTGCTCTCTCCATCGCAACATTCTCGCGCTAACCAGACTTTCGGTGATCCTGCCTGGCCACGGAAGCCTCCGAGGAGTTCGGCGTGCGGCTGGTCGGCTGAGTTACAGCGTTTATTTTTGTGTTGTCAGTGGTGTTGTTACTCTCTCATCTCCCCAGTCCCAGTGTCCCTGTCCCCGTGCCGGCGTCCTGCAGTGTTGGCCCAGAGCCCCACTCCCTCCCGTCGCCCCCTCCCCGCTCACCTGGCAGCCTCCTGGTCCACGGGTTCCTTCTGGAGTCTGTGTGCCCTCCGGGGAGACACACGGCTGCCCCCTCGATACTGGACCAGGTGGATCCGTGAGTCTCCTGGGGGATAAAACACTGTCCTTTATCCCAGATGAGCAGTGCTTTTCTAGAATAACAACTCCCCATTAGGGCAGGTCAGTGAGGCTGAGGGCTGGGGTGGGGTGGGAACAGAACCCCTTCTGTGCCTTGGGGGTCGCACGGGGCGGACCTGGAACCTCCATTAGCTGGAGCCATCTTAAAGGTACTTTGGGAAGATTAGACCAGGGCCTAAGGGACGACTTGGCATCGAAGTAGTTTAGGAATAAATGTTTCTGGAACCCCTGCTCCCCATGATGTTGACTGAATGTCATATGCACTTGGAATTAAATATGTATTTATTTTAATTATCATTATATATGTGGGGGTTGATACATTGTTTTCTTCTCACCTTTAAAGTCTTCACATGTCATCGTCACTGTGTAATCAATATGTTTCTTCTGCACCGGAGTCCTAGACATTAAGAGGCTCCATTTCAGGGGAGAACTGGGAGTGCCCTCTCAGTGTGCTTCTAGTTTGGTTGTGGGAAGGACGAAAGTCTTGGAATGTTCTCTGCCGGCCCACTAAAATTGCCATCATACCATACCAATGGATTAATTTGCTTTCGGTTGTAAATTTAATTGTACATATGGTTGATTTATTATTTTTAAAAGTACAGACTAACTGATGTAATGTTTATGTATAAGTTGCACCAAAAATCAAGGATAAAATAAATGTGTGTTTGTTTTTACTGGTGTGAGAGTCACAGCTTGTAAATAAGTGTTGGGTGTATGCAACCTTTTCCAGCTCTCCAAAGCGATGTATTTTTGTACATAAGAAATAGAGAACTCTTACTTCCCTGGCAAGGCGTGGTTGGAATCGAGCCTGACCGGGCTGCTGCAAGTGAGTGTAGACAGGTCCAGCACGGGGTGCGGCCGCGCGGGAGCAACCTCAAGCATGTGAGCCCGAGAGGAGAGGGGGCCTCTGCAGCAGCTGCCGCCAGTCCTGCCGGTCACCTGTGGGTGTGGGAGCGAGGCTGGCGGGGTGATGGGGTGGGGTGGTGGCGGGGAGCAGGGAGCGGGGGCCGGCGGGAAGCTCGGAGCAACTAGAACAGAGCAGTCGTGTCCACGCTTCTGTGCGCTGTCTTTTCACTCAACAAATGAGGTGGCGTGATTCCCCCTACCCTGCCCCCTGTCTTTTTCATTTACAGAAATCGGAAATGTGTAAAGAAGATCAATATCTGTGTGTTTAATTAAACTTTTCAGAAATTTATCTTCCTTAGGTGCACTTTAAAACTAATCAACGAGTTAGGCAAATTAGAGCTTCAGAATCTAATAATAGATAGTTTAGGGTTTCTAAAATAAGTTTGTTTTGTTGTAAAAAATTGATGTTTTCCCTACAGATCTGCCTTCAAGCCCTGGGAATAAAGAGATCTTTGAGATTCGATTCTGTCATAAAAGCCTCACACTCTGTATAATGTGGCTTTCCCTCTCACCTTCCGGAAGGGGGATTTGATTCGATGGTTACCTTATTTCTGCTTGATTTCTTTGTGTCTGGGTTCTAATCCCGCGATGAAATTCTCTAGTTGTATAATATACTTAGAGGGAAAAAAATGAAGGGGGAATCCAAAATGCTCGTGGTGGTTTCTTTCTATCTTCAGTTTGTATAAAATCAAATTTATTGCAGGTTTGGCGCTCCACCACCCCACCCTGGGAATTACCCAAAAGATCTTTTGCAACCTAAGTTACATGGGTGCCTCTGTTTTTGTTTGGTTCTACACAAAAGAAAAATGTCACCTAAGCTTCACTTTTTTTTTTTTTTTTAAGGCAGTACTTGGATTTTTGTTGTGTTTAAAATAAAATAAGGCTTATACGTTTGAGACAAGCTGGTTTTGTTAATAAAGATGCAGCAGCTGTTAAATAATTGTGAAGCCGGATATAGAATGTGCATCTAAAAAGCAGAATATGCAGCCGTTTTACACATATTGTGGAAGATGTAAATACTAGCAAATGGAAAAGGAAATAAGTTATAATTTTGGTGAATTTCATGGGGTTTCCTATGATCGGAAAAATTATAACTTCTGATTCTAATATGGGAATTGTATTTAATCTGAAAATGACTTTTACCTACAGTCCATTGTCAGCGCAGCTGGTCATGGGTTGGATTCGTGTACCAGTAAGTCTTGGTTGGTATCCCATGGTTAGCAGAGGAGATACACACCGGCTCCGGTTCAGTGTTTCTTTAGTGTTTAAAGTAAGCTTGAGTTATAAAATGAAATCAAGGAGTCTCTCCAGATGTGTACATAAAATGAAACGTTATACCACTTTTTAAAGAACAAACTATGCTGATCTAAATGTTTTTGCTGTCGATTGTGATCTTTAAAATAAATCCATGATTTTGGAATTTGATTTTTCATGGAAGTGCCCCTTTCTCTAAATTTAGCCGTCGACTATATCAGGCTGTAAGACCCGAAAGCGTCGTCAATAAAATTTGCTGGGATTCTGTGACTGGAAAAGGTGACAAGTTGGTGACTTTGACACTGCAGGTATTAATTCCATTTTCATGGTTTACTATGAGAGTCATTTTTCACATTATTCTGTAATATATTGTTAGACTAAAGCCATTGTATTAAGACTGTTTAAAATGTAAGCATTGTAATTCTGAAAATACACATTTTAAGAAGAAACTTTGCTGTTTTGAACTTCATTCTTTTGCCAAGGGGCTTGAAAGAGGAGCGTGTGAAGAATTTTCTTGCCTTCTCCCTAATGCTTCCTGACTCGAAGCAAAGATTATTTATTTACGTTGTGGGGAGCATCAGGGATTTTTTTCATAGTTCATCCCCCGGTGGCCCCTAGGAATAAAGACACTTGAGTCTTTAGGTTTTTTGTGAACACAATGTGCCAACCTAACGTGTCACAAGGTAACTACCCTTGTGACGTTTGGTAGCATCGCGAAAAGAATTTCTAAAGCTGCTTCGAGTCTTGCTTTTGGTCCCCGGGTCGTAATGCGGAAGCTGTTGAAGCTGCACGTGGGGTCGGAGCTCCTCACCTCCTAGGGGGAGCTACCTGAGCCGAGGCGCGCACCCCGCTCTACAGGACGGGAGCTCGGCCCTGCTGGGTGCAGGCGGGGGCGGGGCCTGGGGCCGGGATCCGCCTCGGGGCGCGGCGGGGGCGGGGCCTGCGGCCGGGCTCCTCCCTGCGGCCCTGCCCCTCCGGGCCGGCTGGGGGCGCTGTGGCGCGGCGCGGCGTGGCGGCGGGTCCCGGAAGTGCGCGCTTGGGGCCGCGGGCGGGCGCGGCGCACACGTGCGGCGGCGGCAGCAGAGATGAAGTTCGCGTACCGGGTGCGCGCGGGGTCCGGGTCGCGGGTCGGGGTCCGGGTCGGGGTCGGGGTCGGGGAGGGGCGGGGAGGGGCGGCAGGGCTGCGGTCCCGCTCACGCGGCGCGGCCGGGGCTCGGGGCTCGGGGCTCGGGGCGGTGGCGCCCCGCGGGGTCCCCGGTGCCCCCCCCGCCCCCCTCCCCACCCGGGAGGCGGCCCGAGGGACCCGGGGCTGAGCGGGGCCGGGGCTGAGCGGGGCCGGGGCGGGGCTCCGTCGTTGCGGCGGCGGCTGGCTCCCGGGCCCGGTACCACGGCGAGCGCCTTCCTTTCAGTTCTCCAACCTGCTGGGGACGGTCTATCGCTGCGGAAACTTGAACTTCACGTGCGACGGCGATTCCGTCATCAGCCCCGTGGGGAACAGAGTCACCGTATTCGACCTGAAAAAGCAAGTGGGCAGCGGCGCCGGTCCGCCCCCTCCCCGCCCGCCCCGCCCCGCCCCGTCCCCGCCCCGCCCCCTCCCCTCCCCGCCCGCCCCGCCGCGCCAGGCCGCCCGCTGCACCGCGGGGCACAGGGGGGGTCACCGCTCTTGGCAGCGGGAGGCGCAGTCGTGAGGACAAAGTTAGACCCGAGCCGAGGGGTGCTTGTACTTGACGTTCACCTTCCTTGTTTTTTCGTAAGAGAGAGGGAGACCCAGGCGGAGGGAGACGCAGGCTCCCGCGGGGGCCCGCGTGGGACTCGGTCCGGACCCCGGGGCCACGGCCGAGGCGCCGCGCACCACTGAGCCCCCGGGTGCCCGCGCTTGCCCGTTTGTGCCGCGTCCCCCATTCCGTCCCGACGGCTGCATGTGCACGCGCTGTCCTCGGGGTTCATCCCTTCTGTTGAACAGGTGGCTCGGGGAGCTCTACTACAGACAAAATCAGGAACGGCCAAGGCCCCTCCGCCTTTTTTTTTTTTTTTTTTTTTTTTTGGTGAGAGAACGAGAGAGAGCAAGCGAGTGAGCTTGTGCGTGGGAGGAGGGCGAGGGAGAACGAAGAACCTGCAGGGCCCGTCTTCTTCCTCGGGGGGCTCCATCCCACGACCCTGAGACCGTGACCTGAGCCAAAATCAAGAATCGGTCGCTCCACTGAGTCCCCAGGGGCCCCAAACCAAAGCCCGATTTTAAGGGCTTGAATACGTTTCGCCAAGTCTTCTCCAGGAACCTGGTCTTACTTCCTCTTCTCCAGCAGGGAGCTGGGGACGAGCCGTGAGCTCTGGGCCCGGAGCTGGCCAGGGACAGGAGGGGGCAGGGGGTGGGTGGTCGGAGGCCGCCCCCTCGTCCGACAACTGGGACCAACTACCTGACTGTGGTTTTGTTTTATAGCAACAGATCCAACACTCTGCCCTTGGCTACTCGGTACAACGTCAAGTGTGTAGGGCTGTCCCCAGACGGCCGCCTGGCCATCATCGTCGATGAAGGTAACCGCCCTCGGCCGGGGGGACAGCAGCTCAGGTGGTCGGTGGGGGGGCATGAGGCCAACACCCGGTCCTGCCAGGGATCCAAGCCGCTGGGTCCTCTGCCCCGGTCACTTCCTTGCCTGGGGCCCTAGTGGGCTTTGGGGTGAGGGTGTGTGTGTGCAGGATATGCGTGTGCCTGGCTGTCCTGGGCTGGGCTGTCGGGGTCGTGCGTGGGGTGACCACACATGCCACTCCCCGTCCCTGCAGGGGGGGACGCGCTGCTGGTCAGCCTGGTCTGCAGGTCCGTGCTCCACCAGTTCCACTTCAAGGGCTCCGTGCACAGCGTCTGCTTCTCTCCCGATGGCAGGTGAGGGCCTGGCGCTTGGGGCAGGGAGCTCTCGAGGTCCAGACGCCGTGACTGATGCAGCAGGGCTCTGGGGCTCTTCCAACCAGAGGCATGTCCATGGGAGCCGTGCTCCTGCCTCAACAGGCGTCCATGGCCACAGTCCCTGCTCCCCCTGCTCCGGGCTGGTGTTCCCACGTGAAGATTCTCGACCAAAACTGCTTTCACAGCAGTCATGGGCCTCGGTGGGTCTCGTGGCCTCCAGGCAGTAGAGCCGCCAAGGAGCCCCTGCCCCCCAGCTTCGCCATCCACCGTGAGGAGAATGTGCACGGACAGGGTCCAGGCCAGCCCATGCCTTGCTGCAGGTCCCAGGGCCACAGGAGAGGGCTCGTTCCCAGGTTGCTCCCCCGAGGCTGACCCGGATGTGCTGGGCAGGGGGCGGCTCTGGGTTTCAGCTGTGAGCCGCATCCCGTGTCCGGCCTCAGAAGGCCCTTGGAGGGCAGTGGCCGCTCCCCTGCGCCCGTCACGTGGAGCCCATGTTGTCCTTCCAGCTCTGCAGGGCTGGCCTGGCCTTGGCCATGGTCTCCCAGGCTGGCGGCAGCATTGGAGGAGCCTGTGCTCCGGGGTTCGGGGTCCTTGCCGGAGAAGAGGGGGCTTGGGGGCCGCAGAGAGGCAGGTGCACACGGCCTCCAGGCAGGGCGCTGTCCCCAGCCTCTGAGCTGGTCTTGGGCCACGACGCCCTGTTTCTGCGGCAGGAAGTTCGTTGTCACAAAAGGCAACCTCGCTCAGATGTACCACGCCCCTGGGAGGAAGCGGGAGTTCAACGCGTTTGTCCTGGACAAAACCTACTTTGGGCCGTACGATGAGACCACGTGCATCGACTGGACAGACTGACTCGCGGTGAGGCCCGGGTGCGGGGCCTGAGGGGGACGCCGGAACCAGCCTCTTGTGGGGTGGGGAGCCCTGTGTGTCTTGTTCGCATCCCGCAGTTCTGTTCTGAAACGGGCGCTTGGGCGTCCTGTGGGGTGGCAGGGCCGGGTGGGCTGCTGGTCCTGGGCTGGGCTGCACTGCCCTGGCGTCTGTCACTGGAAACCAGGGCGCAGACCTAGACCAGGATGCTCGAATCTGGAGCAGCTGTGTCAGTGGGACGTCGAGGCCTGGAGCACGGGGCCGGTCCCGTCCTCTCACAGCGGCACCCCTAACCACCCTGGGAGGCTACTGGCTCATTCTCAGCTGCCCTGCACTCTGTGTGCAGGGAGTGGTGGGGGCTGGTGGTTGGTGCCAGTGTGTCCACCGGCTCACCGTGGCGGGGCAGGGGGGAGCCCCCGGCAGCCCTCGTGCTCCTAGCAGGTGGGTGTTCGGGCCGGGTTGGGTGCCCTGCAGCCAGGCCTTCCACCTCTTCAGCGAGGCACCGCCTGTTCCGCTGGCTGTGTGCGGTAAGCGGGGTCCCCTCAGGTTGGGACCCGGGGAGTCAGGGAGGCGGGTGCTCATTGCCCTCCTGGGCCACCTCCTGGAGGGACTGCTTCGTGCAGGGGGGCGGTGACCCATCCCCCAAGAGACACAGACGGAGCTGCCGCTCAGGAGGAGGTGCGGGCTGGGCAGACCCAGCTGCGTGCAGTCCCCCAGGGCCCCTGAGGACGAGCGTGGGCTTCTCTGGCAGGTGCTTTGCGGTCGGGAGCAAAGACATGTCCACGTGGGTGTTCGGAGCCGAGCGCTGGGACAACCTCATCTACTACGCGCTGGGGGGACACAAGGATGCGATCGTGGCCTGCTTCTTCGAATCCAGCAGCCTAGACGTACGTTCCCACGTCTGGGGTGTCTCACCCGGTGGCATCCCGGGTCTCAGCCAGGCGCCAGGCCTTCCCGGGTAGACACAGGTGGCCTCCCGGGTCACTGGGGTGCGTAGGAAGCAGTGGCGTCCCTTGGCGATCTCCTGGGCGTGGCCTCTGCCAGGTGGCTGACGTGGGCTGCCGTCAGGGTGACCCGCGCCCACTCGCCCGCACCCCCTACAGCTGTACACGCTCAGCCAGGACGGCGCCCTGTGTGTGTGGCAGTGCGACACCCCCCCGGAGGGCCTGCGGCTGAAAGCCCCCACGGGCTGGAGGGCAGACCTGCTGCAGGCGGCGGCGGAGGAGAAGGAGGACGGAGAGGAGGGGGAGGAGGAGACCACCGTCCGGGGCAAAGCCACGCCGGCTGCCGAGGAGCAGCAGGGGAAAGTCAGATACTCTCGGCTGGCCAAGTAGGTGCCCCCCGGGGGTGGGGCAGGACCTCGCACCCTCCACGCTGAAACTGTGGCGCGGAGGCTGCCCCGTGTCCCAGGGGCAGGGCCCGGGGCTGCAGGGCCAGGGGTCCTGCGTGGAGCTGGGGCCCTGTCCCTGGGTCCGGGGGCTGGGCGCAGGCTGACGCAGCCTGGCTCCCTGGTTGCCCGTCCACCGTCCTCTGACCACCCACCCGTGTAGGTACTTTTTCAACAAAGAGGGAGATTTCAACAAGCTGACCGCTGCGGCCTACCACAAGAAGACCCATCTCTTGGTCACCGGCTTTGCTTCCGGAATCTTCCACCTTCACGAGCTGCCTGAGTTCAACCTCATCCACTCCCTGAGGTGAGCGCCCCGCTGGGTGCTGTGGGGGCCCGGCTGTGCAGGGTGGGGGTGCAGAGCGGCCAGGCGGGCGGCGGGCAGAGGGGCTCGCGGTGTCGCCTTCTCACACCGCGCTCTCCCGCCAGTATCTCTGACCAGAGCATCGCGTCCATCGCCGTCAACAGCTCCGGGGACTGGCTTGCCTTTGGCTGTTCAGGTTCGTCTCCTGCAGAGTCAGGCGAGAACAGGAACAGGACCGCTGACCGTGGCCCCCTCACCCCCCAAGGCCGTGGGGCTGCCCAGCTCCCGGGAGAAACCCCCCCGAGCCTGGGGCCCTGGGGCCTGGGGGCAGTGCAGGTCCAGGACTGGCGCTCTTCTGAGCTGCGAGCGCCTTGGTGCCCGAGCCGCCGGGCCTGTGAGCCGCTGGGCCTGTGTCTGGGGGGCGGGGGCACCCTGTGGCTGTCGGGGGGGTCATGACACCACAGCAGGTGCCACCCGCAGTGATTCTGCTGGGTCCCCTGCTCGCGTGTGAAGGGGTCTTTGCCTCGGCGGCTCAGGCGCTCAGGCCCCCCTCCCTCACGTGTGCTCCGAAGGTCTGGGCCAGCTGCTAGTGTGGGAGTGGCAGAGCGAGTCCTGCGTGCTCAAGCAGCAGGGTCACTTCAACAGCATGGTGTCCCTGGCCTACTCCCCCGACGGGCAGTACATCGTGACCGGCGGGGACGACGGCAAGGTGGGGCTCCTCGGGCGGCTGTGGCCTGGGTTGGGGGACCCGGGCCCTCTCCTGCCACTCACCGGGAGGCAAGGGGCAGGTGCGCGTGCATCTCCCGGCTGGGGGGCCCTGGTTGACGTGCCCGGGTGCACGTGGTCCTGAGCCCTGGCCACCCCGCTCCTCACCCCGCCCGCCTACAGGTCAAGGTGTGGAACACCCTCAGTGGCTTCTGCTTCATCACTTTCACGGAGCACTCGAGTGGGGTCACCGGTGTGACCTTCACTGCCACCGGCTATGTCATCGTGACCTCTTCCATGGATGGGACCGTGCGTGCCTTTGACCTTCACAGGTGACTTTCATGTTCGTCCTCCCTGTGGGCGGGCGTGATAGTGGGGCTTTAGGCTCATGGCCCTGCTGGGGGGCACGTAGTGTAGACGGGCTCAGGGCAGCCCCAGGGACTCGGGGTGTGAACAGTGTCTGCCTGGACTTGTGTCTTCGGGCAGGTACCGGAACTTCCGCACCTTCACGTCTCCGCGGCCCACCCAGTTCTCCTGCGTGGCCGTGGACTGCAGCGGGGAGGTGGTGTCTGCAGGGGCCCAGGACTCCTTCGAGGTCTTCATCTGGTCCATGCAGACAGGGAGGCTCCTGGATGTAAGGGCCACGTGGCCGGGGGCCGGGGTGGGGGTGGGGCGGGGGCACGGCCCACGCGGGAGGGCGTCTCTGCGGGCTCGAGGGCAGGAGCAGCAGGGTCCTCTGGCCGCGGACACCCCGTGAGCCCGCCAACCCACAGCCTCAGGGTGAGGGCCTGGTGCACGGCGTGGCCCCACTGTCCCTTCACACCCCTGCTCTGGACGCCGCAGGTTCTGTCTGGCCACGAGGGCCCCATCAGCAGCCTGTGCTTCAACCCGGTGAAGTCGGTCCTGGCCAGCGCCTCCTGGGACAAGACGGTGCGCCTGTGGGACATGGCGGACAGCTGGAGGACCACGGAGACGCTGGGCCTGACCTCGGACGGTGGGTGCCTGGGGACGGGGACCAGGTGCAGCCACGGGAGGGAGGCCTGGTCTCAGGACCCCTGGGGTCCCGCCGGGCGTGTGTGGGTGAGGGTGGCCTGTGTCCGCAGGGCCTTGACCACACTGACCTCCCGCCTCCCACCGCTCTGTTCCGAGTCTGTCCTGCGGTCCTCTCAGAGCCCCCTTGGCTGTGACCTCCGTGTGCCTCCCCCGCTCGGCCTGTCCTGGCCTTGTGTCTGTCCGGGACCCCATCTAGACCCCGGGGCCTCCCTCGCAGGGCGGAGCCTCTCTGAGAGCCGGGTGCCACTGCCCATCGTGCGCAGACTCAGGGCGCTGCTGCTGCACACCTGGCTCTCCTGGATGGAAGCTCGGGCAGGACTTGGGAGGGTGCGGCTGCTGCGGGGGCCTCGGCTCCTCCTCGGGGCCTGATCACATGTGTCCCTTCAGCTCTGGCTGTGACCTTCCGCCCTGACGGTGCGGAGCTGGCTGTGGCCACGCTGAACTCCCAGATCACCTTCTGGGACCCTGAGAACGCCGTGCAGACGGGCTCCATCGAGGGCAGGCACGACCTCAAGACGGGCAGGAAGGAGCTGGACAAGGTCACCGCCAAGCACTCGGCCAAGGGGAAGTGAGTGCCTCGGCGAGCCGTGTATGCGCTAAGAAATGGTTGAGGAGCCAACGATTTCTTGTTTTAGTCCCTTAAAAATCACAGTAACGGCAGGGGCTCCTCCTGGGGGCGTGGAGCACTCACGGGGGTCATGATCGGTGTGTCCTCGTTGGCGTTGGCGTGCACGGCCGTCCTCACGTCTTTGAGCGTGTGTTGGAGGGGAATGGCCAGTGGTCACGCGGTAACCGGGGTTGCTTCTCTAGGGAGTCCGTGTTCTGCGAGGTGGCTGTGCCGTCCACAGCCCCATCGGCCCCTTCCCACGTGCTTTCTAACCGGCAGCCCTTGGGCTGGGGGGGGCCAGTGTCCGCACGCGGTTGGGGTCCGCATGTCCGAGAGGGCTGGTGCGGTCCCGCGTCCTCTCTGCCGACCGGCCCCCCCGGGGACGGGGACTGGGGAAGAAGGTCTGTCTGGTGCGTGGTCTCGACTGGTGCCGTGAGAGTTCATGCGCTCGAGATGGGCGACGCCCCAGGGATCTGGGTTGGAAATCTCTTGGCGCTCTGGGGGCTCTTCTCACCCTCGATGGTGTCTTTGGGTTTGGTGAAGTCTCACCCTCCTCCTGTGGCTTGCGCTCTCGGGTGTCGCAGGCGATGCTGCATGGGGTCCTGTGAGCAGCCGGGCCAGTGCGTGCCTGGTGCCGCCCGCTTGGGGCCGCGTCGGCAGCCCTGCCGGTAGTCGTGGTCGCTGCGTGCGTGGCAGGCAGGGCAGCCTCCTTTGCCGTCTGATTTCGACAAGGAAATCTTGCAGCGTGAGCCACGTGGTCCTTCCCATGAATGGGTCCTGTCTCGGGAGGTCCCTCCGGGGTGTGCTGCTCCCATAGTGCGGAGTGGGTGACGGGGTCTCGTGGGGCCCAGGCCAGAGCCCTGCCCAGGATGCTGGGGGCACTGGGTACCCTCTGGGGTGTGGGGGGCGGAGCACACGCTGGGGGTGCCCGGGGCGACTGTGGTCCTGTCTCCCTGCCTCAGGGCCTTCACGACGCTGTGCTACTCTGCGGACGGCGAGAGCATCCTGGCAGGAGGGATGTCCAAGTTCGTGTGCATCTATCACGTCAAGGAGCAGATCCTCAGGAAGAAGTTTGAGATTTCCTGCAACCTGTCGCTGGACGCCATGGAGGTGAGGGTGCACAGGGCTGCCCGGCCTTCCCTGCCCTCCGCACACCCTGGCCCCACTGCGGGGCGACGCCTGCCCCTGCTTAGTGACCCCAGGGCACGGGTCCCATTGCTTCCCTGAGGACCTGGGGCGGGCAGGCTAGCGAGCAGACGCCTGGCGTGTCCCGGCCTCGTAGAGGCTGCCGAGAGCCCTTGTCCTGGTGCACTGGAGACTCGGGGCACCACGGTGGCCGCAGGCTCTGGGGACGAGGGCTGCGGACGGGCTGGTGGCCGTCTCAGGATCGTGCAGCCCATGTGCATTCCAGTGCTTGTGGCCTGTGAGCTGGGCAGGGGCCGGGGGCCGGGGGCCGGGGGCCGGGCTCAGGCCCTCCACCTGATGGCGAGACATCTGGGCTTTGTCCTTCCAGGAGTTTTTGAACCGAAGGAAAATGACAGAGTTTGGTAACCTGGCACTGATCGATCAGGACGCTGGGGCGGAGGACGGAGTCGCCATACCATTGCCGGGCGTGAGGAAAGGTGAGCAGAGGGCCTCTGGTGTCCCCCAAGGTCCTGGTCGCCGCAGGCTGCCCTGCCCACCGCCCACTTACCCTGGGTGACAGCAGCTGTGCTGTCTTGCTGCGGCCACAGGGATTGTGTCCAGGAGCTCTTGCCACACACGAGTGGCCCGCGCCACCCCCCCCCCCCCACCGCCTGTCTGGGCCTGTGGTTTTGCTCATTGGCTGACGCCCAGCCCTGTGCCTCGTGCTAACCCCCACGTGGGCTCCGGGGAGAGCTCCAGGGTCAGGGATCAGGGGATCCAGGAGGCCCAAGGGGTGCACACCCTTCAAAAGGTCAGGGCAGGAGAGTGGGGTCCGTCAGGCCCCGGTAGACTGTCGGGGGGCCATCCGCCAGCCAGAAAGCCTGCATGCCGGCCTCCCCCCGGGCAGGCTCATTCCAGCCCTGCTCTTGCCATGGCCAGCGCCTGGGGCCCACCCTGCCTGGCTGCGTGGTGGAGGGAGGACTGCACCTTCCACGCAGCCCCTGGAGCAGCCCCTGCCTGCGCCACGTGTTCTCGGGAATCTCCTGATGAGCACGGCGTCCCTAACCCCTCAGTGACGTGCACAGGTGGGTCTCAGCCTGTCTGGAGACGTCTCGATGGTCACTGTTTGGGCAGAGCAGGTGCTTGTTGGCACCAAGTGTGGAGAGACCGGGGGGTCTGCTGGACCCAGAAGGTCATCCCGAGGTCGAGAGCCCCCAGCGGAGGGTTTCTGGGGAGCCAGGCGTGAAACATCACGGAGGTGGTCTCCAGGTGGCCTGGGCCCGGCCGAGAGGAGCCCGATTGTTCTGACGATGGCCGTCACTGGACTTCATGCCATGGGGACGTACCATCCCTGGGACCGCAGATTTGAAAATAAATTTCCAGAAGGGATTTTTTTTTTTCCACCCACAGCTGCCCCGTGCGGTCGTGGGACGGGCACTGCACAAAGAGCCTGGCAGGACGGGCCCGTGGGGGCTGGAGCCAGCCTGCCTCACAGCCCTGGGTGGGAAAAGCAGACGTGCCACTCACCGGCCAGGCGGGATGCCTGCGAGCGGTGCTCCAAGGGCTCGTCCGTGGAGGCCAGCGGCGCCCGTCACAGCCTCCGGGGCCCTAGCGCAGGACTCCCGTGCTGCACCTGCAGACGGGGCAGGGAGGCCGGGGCAGGGCTGCGCAGATGGCCCAGAGCGGCAGGGGCCCTCCCTCCATCCGGCCAGGGGCAAGGCGCTGCTGCTCTCTTCCAGGTGACATGAGCTCTCGGCACTTCAAGCCTGAAATCAGGGTGACTTCGCTTCGCTTCTCTCCCACCGGTGAGCCCCGCGCGACTGGTGGTTGGTGCTGGGAGGGGTGGGGGAGCCGCTGGGCTTTCCGGGCTCACGGTGACGCGGTGCACCTGTTGCCTGTGTTCCCAGGGACGAGGCTGGTCACACTCCCGGCTGGCTCAGGGCCTTGTGTCCCCATGGGTAACACGTGGTCACCTTTGTCCTCCTCTGAGGACGCTGAGGGGGTGGCCTCAGATGCGCTGGGCTCTCAGACTTGCCCTGGGCACCACAGACATGTGCCAGTCTGGGAGGGGCCGCATGGGAGAGTCTGTCCACGGGGCCTGGAGCCTGGGGCGGAGCATGCAGGAGGGAGGCTCGTAGGGGGCTTGTCTGTGGGGTCACAGCCCCCCTCCCTGGCATCGAGTGAGTGCCGGAAGCAGCAGGGTGCAGAGCAGCACGGGGCCGCGTACCGCAGTGCGACCAGAGATGCAGACCGGGGCTCGGGGGGCGACTCGGGCAGCCCCTCGTCTGTGGGCCTGGGGTTCAGCTCCACGCCGTGCTGGGTCTCCCGTGTCTTCCCCGGGGCACCACGGCGTCGCAGCAGAGGCTGCGTGGCCCACAGAGCAGTGTGTGCCCCACAGAGGAGTTCCTGGGTCTGCTGCAGACAGGACGGCAGCACACACGTGTGTGTCTGCTCACAAGCACACGCTGGCGGGGCTGGGAGTGGCGGGAAGGCAGCCCGTGCACCTCCCTGCTGTTGGGGTATAAGTCAGTACCTGTTCTTTAAAAAAGTGGGGAGAGTGGAAATGAGCGCGGAGGAAGGCCCTCGCTGCTTTGCCTCCCAGGGCACTGCTGGGCGGCCACCACCACCGAGGGGCTCCTCGTCTACTCCCTGGACGCCCAGATGCTGTTTGACCCGTTTGAGCTGGACTGCCAGCATCACCCCCGCGCGGATCCGGGCGGCCCTGCGCCAGCAGGACTTCACCAGGGCCATCCTCATGGCCTTCCGGCTCAACGAGAAGAAGCTGCTGCAGGAGACCTTGGAGTCGGTGCCCTGGGACGAGGGTGAGCGTGGGCTGACTCCGCGGGGGCTTGGCGCACGAGGTCGGTCTCTGGGGATGCTGAGGGGCTGAGCCATCCTCGCTCTTGCTCCTGATGGGGGCGGTGGGGGTGGGGAGTTCTCCGCAAAGCGAACCCGGCTTTCTCCTCGTCCCCCAGTGGAAGTTGTCAGCTCCTCGCTTCCTGACCTGTACGTGGAGAAAGTGCTGGAGTTCTTAGCTTCGTCCTTTGAAGTGTCTTGCCACCTGGAATTTTACCTCATCTGGACCCAGAAGCTGCTCATGGTGCACGGCCAGAAGCTGAAGTCCAGGTGGGACGTGCCCCCTGCCCCTGGGCTGCGCCTCGCATGTCGGGAGGGGGACATCGTGCGCGAGGGGCCGGGCGGCCCTGGGCTGGTGCTGTGTACCAAGGCAGGTCTCCCTTGCAGGGCGGGGAAGGTGCTGCCGGCCGTTCAGTTCCTTCAGAAGAGCATCCAGCGGCACCTGGATGACATCTCCAAACTGTACGTGTGGCCCACGCGAGGGTGGCCGCCTGCGTCGTCTGTCTGGGGGACTGGGGGCCAATGTCGCGAGGGGCTTCTTCCCCACCTGGGCTGCCCCACGGTGGGACGCGAGGTTGGCCGGCTTCAGGTACGGCCGGGAGCTGGAGGGAGAGCGCCCTCCGAGGAAACAAGTGTGCTCCGGGTCAGGGCGGTGGAGGAGGCTGTGCCCCAGCGGAGAGGTGGGCACGCAGCGACCTGGGGCCGGGTGTCCCCACGCCATCCCCGGAGGTGTGTTCTCTGCCTGGTGTGCACAGGTGCAGGTCCGTGTCTGTCCTTGACGGCGTCCTGGGTCTTTAGGAGCCGAGGACAAGCCTCCCTCCCGGAGGCTTTTCTTCTGAGAGTCCCGCCCGCGGGACGCCACAGAGCTCCTCTCAGACCAACGCTTGTACTTCGGCGTTGGCGTAAAGGCATCTTCCCGGGACTCCCGCGTGGGGCCATTTGCTGGTGCTGCACAGGGCGCAGCCAGCTTTTGAGTATTCATCCGCGGGAGGCTCCAGTTACGTTGCCAAAGCTAGATTTTGTTTGGATTTCCCGCGGGGGCAGTCGTGGCGCCCTGCGGGCCCTTTACCCTTACCTCGTTCTTGCCACATGGTTTTCTATGTGAAACATAGAACAAGGGAACAAGGGTGTGATTTTTGTCTGTGTTCATGTGGAGAATTAATTGACTCGGGGCGTCCCTTCTGCTCTCAGGCTGCGCGCCGGCCCCTTCCTCGGGGGCTGCCGGGGCTGCTGGGGCCGCCTGCGTCAGGCCCAGAGCAGGGCAGGGTGGCCAGGACAGACCAGCATGGGTGCATCGCGCCGCAGGGCAGGGCGGGCAGGTCGGGGGCTCACAGAAGGGGGTCGGGCGCCGGGCGAGCCAGAGTCCTGATGGGAGAGAAGAGCCATCACTGACTGTGACCCCTGTGTGCTTTTAACAGCTGTGACTGGAACCGCTATAACATCCAGTACATTCTGGCAGTGTCCAGGCAGCGGGGCAGAAAGCGCCCGTCAGAACCGCTGGGCAGCGAGGAGGAAGCAGACCCGTCCGATGACGACACTCTGCACCTGCTCGGGGGAGGGCAGGGCGATGGGGCCGCGCAGCCGGTGTAGGGCCGGCCCCGTCCCAGCCCCGCTTGTTTGGATGAAGACCCCCGAAGACTGGAGCCCGTGGCCTGGGCCCCGGAAGCGAGGGAGGGCAGTGCGCAGGGCTGCGGGGGCACCGGCCCGGAGGACTCCGAGCCAGACGCGGCTGCAGCTCCGGAGCCAGCCGCTCCCCGGGCCAGCACGGCCTTGGCACACGGCCGGGCACCCGCGCTCCGAGCAAACATGAGCTTGGCTCATCTGCTCTTGGAAACGCCTCTCCAGGGAGGCAGATGGGTTCGTTTTTATAGACTTGAACTTTGTAGGAGTGTAACTTATATTTTTAATACAGTTGGGATGATAGATGAAAAGGAGGTTTTCTACAATAAAAGTGTGGAGTAAACCTGAACCCTGGATTGAAGATGTTCAAGATGGATCCTGGGTCACGGGATCGGGCCTGTGGCGGGGGAATGAGCAGGGCAGCCCGGCACGCCCCAGCCCTCGCCCCCAGAGTCCCTGCGCACTGGGGAGGAACTGCACGGTGCTCTTGGGAGCTCACTCGCCCCTGTGCCAGCTGGGCACAGGTGGACGGGAGACACGCTGCTCTTCCCTCCTGGGCCCTGGGGCTCGGTGGGGAGGTGGGGACAGCCTCTATCCAGGGGCAGGACGGGCACAGCTGGGTGCAGCACTTCCCCGACTGTGGTGGACACAGTGTCCGTCCACTGGGTCCCAGCCTGGGGCTCCCCGCAGGCGCTGCCAACCTCCCCAGGCCCGCCTCCGTGCCCGGGAGCCACTGCAGCCTGCACCCGCGCCTGGGGGCTCCGTGATCTGGGCTGTGCACCCACACTGCAGTCACCGGGGTCTGCCCACAGCCCCCCCCCAATGCGCGGCTAACTCAGTCCTTGCCTCTGTGGTTTTGGTAAGGTTGATGTCTGCGCACAGGTCTTGAAGGTTGGCAAAAGGGACTGTCCTTTAGAGCGGAGTCTGGAGGCCAGCGGGGGGAGCCCCCGGCCCATCCCTCTGGGGTTCCTGCAGACCAGCCGAGGAGAGGCTTCCAGGCCAGCACACTTCCAGCCCCCACTCTATGGGCACTCCTTTTACAACAGCCCCGCCCCCCTTTCCTCTATAAAAGAGCCTCTTCCGTGCTGTTCTCCTGACTCCTCTATGGTTTCCGTTTTCCTGCTGGGTCCTTCTCATGGTCTGCAATTCTCTGTTTTCCAATGAACACACTTTTGTTGGTAAAACAACTCCGCTTTATTTTTAAGATTAGAGCTCCATGGGACGCCCGGTGGCTCAGCGGTTGAGCATCTGCCTGCAGCCCAGGGCGTGATCCTGGAGTCCCGGGATCGAGTCCTGCATCGGGCTCCCAGCATGGGGCCTGCTTCTCCCTCTGCCCCTATCTGTGCCTCTCATGAATAAATAAAATCTTAAAAAAAAAAAAAAAGCACCGTGAGCAGACCCCGGGGTGCAGACGAGTGGGAGCAGGGCTCTGCACATCCCAGAGCTGTGGCCAGGCTCCTCCCCGCACACGGCCTGGCAGCAGCAGCACCTGCTACAGGCCTGGGAGACCGGCTGGCTGCGGCTCGGCTCCTGGACCCACCAAGGCACAGCCTGCACGTAGCATAACCTGAAAGGAGTGGATCCCGCGATCCCACCACTCCAGCCAGCCCCTGGCCTGGGCGTGACACTGACCCGCTGGACCCCAGCTGCAGTGAAAGGACGAGAACAGCTCTCCTGGGTCCATGTGTAGAAATGGAGGGTCAGGGATGAAGGTTCACGAAGCCGTGACTGTTCCAAGCTCATCTCTGGTTCTACTTTTATAACATCCACTGTTTATTCTCATTTCCCAGGAGAATCTCTGCAGACATTAACCGTAGAAGTCTTAAAAATTGGGACAACTGTGAGGGGCAGCCCCGGTGGCTCAGCGGAGAGCCCGGGTTGTTGTGCCCAAGATTGCGAATCCAAGAAACCACCAACGAGCCGACACCGATGCAAGTACACGAGGGTTTATTTACAAGCTCGGGCTTGGGTCCGAGTGTACTGCACACAGCGGAGCAGGGGCTTGGACCCCGAGGCTAAGAGGCGGCACAGCTTTATAGGGACTGGTGGCCAATGGGATTGTAACACACACAGAAAGCTGCACAGTCATGTCGGTCCACACGCAGGTGGCCAGTGGAATCACAATCCACCCCTATAGTGACCATTTGAACTGGCCTATCGCCCTCGTCAGAATTGGCGCGGTTTTGGTGGGCACAAGGCAGGGTTACGCTGTTATGAGCCAGTTTCTGTTAAGGGTGTGCTCAGTGGCCTGACTAGGGCGGGGAGCACCCTGAGCACTAAGCAGGTCATGTGGGGGTCATACAGAAGGTGGCGGGTGCAGCACAAAATGGAGTTAGTCCTGTTCTGCTTGTCCAGGGGTAGGGGATTTTTGTTGAATTTCCTGGGTCCCACATTCCCCCCCTTTTTCAGAGGATCCTATGCAGGACCCAATCATGGGTTCTGGGTTTCTGTAGAAAGAGGCAGTGGTTGGCATTGTTGCCTGAATACCATGAGTTGGACTGTATTGACTCAGTCCTTGACAAAAGCTACTGCTCCATCAATGAGGCAGGGTCCGAAGGTCAGGAGGAGGAGGGTGACGAGTGGGCGGCCAGGGAGGATAACACGGTAGTCAGCCAGGGGGAATGATGGTACCGGGATTCGAACCTTCCTTGTTGTTCTCGTTCCCAGTTTTCGTCTAGCTAAACCTTCTCTGAGCTTTGCCATAGATTCTCGGACTATTCCCAAGTGGTCAGTAAAGAAGCAACATTCTTTGTTTAGGGCACACATAACCCCCCGGGTTGTAAAAAAAAAAAAAAAAAAAAAAAAAACCTAATCCCCTTCTGTTTTGAAGGACAACTTCAGACAAGGATGTTAGGGAGTCTTGGAGGTGAGAAATAGACTCGCTCTATATCCCGATCGATTGCTGCTCGCAGACCTTTACAGTGGGACTGCATAGTCCGTGAAGCGACACCTGTCCCTGCGCCTGTTAATCCTAATCCTACTGGCACAGCGATGGTGATAGCCGAGATGGGTTCTCTTTTATCCCGTCTGTGGGTACCCACATCGAACCACTGAAGTACCTGCTCATCTGAGTGATAATTTTAGGGAGTAGCTGTACTAGCACACAGAAGCCCCCAGTTCTGTTTATAACGTGTCCATGAGCACAGGGAGTCCATCCCTCGGAACAGGCCCACCAGCTGTCTTGGGGCGGTAGATGACACCCGGTACTGTTTACGGGCTGTGTAACGTTGCACAGAATCTGGTAGTGGCGTGGAGGAGGGCCTATGCAGAGCCCCTGGCCTGACACGGATTGTAAGGTGAGGCCTTTACTACCAGGCTTTGGGTTCCACCTGCAAGCATTAGGGTCCGTGGTTGTGTCATATTGACCCGTTTTTGCAATTCCTTCATAGAAGGGGGGCCGGATGTCATAGCACAGCCAGCAGGATTGGGTAAGATTGGGTTTAGTTGCATTGAGGAATTTGTAAGCTTGGGACGACGTCAGGGCCCAAAGAGGGTGTTGAGAAGGGTCGAGAGGAAGGCGAGTCGGGCCTGGGGTGCCCCAACCGGAGGAGTTGTGGGAAAATTTCAAGAGGGTGTTGTAGATATTACTTGAGATTGAGGAGGCACTAGCACAGGGTCGGGGCCTATCCCTTGGGTTTGACCTTGCGGCTTCTCGACTTGTCTGATCATGAATAGGACTCCATTATCATACCCGCTTTGGTAAAGTCGGAGTCCCCAGAGAAGTCCTACCCCCCAATTTGTATCTCGTTTTCCGGCCTCTGTGAAGGAAATGGTGACTTGATTACAGAGATAGCGGCCTGACTTCCCAGCGCCCGAGCATGTGGGGCTCGTGGCGTTTCGCTGGATTTTTATAAGGCCGGTCGGATTCTGTGACAGCCAATGACATGTCCCAGTCTGTTCACAACCCCATGCTTTACAGAAGTAATCCTCGGGGCCTCCACATCTGGAGACCTTATTATGGTCAGACAGAGAGGGGGCCGGGCATGCATAAAAGCAGGTGGCACGGAGGGAGCTTAAGCTCCACCTGCCGACACATCCGGGTATTCGGCCATGGAGAGCCGAGGGGCCGTGGTGGACCCCGAAAAGTTTTGGGTCGCATAAGTCAAAGGTTAGATTGGGCCACCAGGTTCCCCTAGGGTGTATTCCTGTCAGCTGGGTTATTATTTCCATAGAACCCGGGGTGAGGATTTGCCAGGTTAGATTTAGTGGCTGGTGGGGGTTAGTTTTAGCCGCAAGGGGATACAGTGCAAGTAATACTAGTGGGGTAAGTGGGAGCGACGCAGCCTTAGCTTTAGGGGATTGTCCTTGTCGGGCTGACTCTTCCATTCCGGAACAAAGTCCTTGAGGACGGCGTGTGGGTCAGCTGGCCGGACGTGGGTGTAGTCGACCCAGGTAGTAATCCCGTCGACCTTGAGAGCGGTGGGAGCGGTCAGGATCTCGATGTAGGGTCCCTTCCAGCGGGGTTGGAGCGTCTGGTGTTGGTGCCTCCGCACATACACCCAGTCACCTGGTCGATACCGATGGGAGTCCAGGGGTGGCCCAGTCTCGCAGAGGGCCCTCAGCTTAGGCCACACCTGTTCGTGAGTTTTTGTAACATTTGGAGGGAAAAAAAGGAGTTGGTGATCATCAAACTCAGCAAGCACCTCAGGTTTTAAATTGGGGATAACAGGTGGAGGAAGACTGAACATGATCTCGCAGGGAGTCAGTACCATCTTATATGGGGAGTTCCTTACCCTATATAGGGCGAAGGGGAGGAGAGTCACCCAGTCCCCGCCAGTCTCCAGGGCTAATTTAGTTAAGGTCTCCTTTACTGTTCTGCTCATCCTCTCTACCTGTCCTGAGCTCTGGGGTCTATGTGCACAATGTCATTTCCAATCTGCCCCAAGTACTAGGGCCACTCCCCGTGTTACCTTAGAGACGAATCCTGGGCCGTTGTCTGATCCGATCCTAACAGGAAAACCATACCTCAGTATGATGTCTTCCAGCAGTTTCTTCTTGGTCACAGTCTGTGCCGTTTCATGTTTGGTGGGAAATGCCTCTGTCCATCCTGAAAAGGTATCTGCAAACAGTAGTAAATACCTGTATCCGTATTTTCCAGGTTTCACCTCAGTGAAGTCCACTTCCCAGGAGGCTCCTGGGCGGTCCCCCTGGAGCCGGGTGCCTGGGTTAGATCCATGGGCAGTGGCATTAGTTAACTGGCATGCACTGCAGCTCGCCACAATCTGCTCGATCTTTGCTCGAGAGTCTTGAATAGTGATCTTTGCATGTCGTATGAGGTCTTCCATCTTCCTTGTTCCCGTGTGAGTACCCCGATGCATTCTGGACAGGCCTCGCCGTCCTAGTTCCTCTGGCAGGATGATGCTGGAGTCTGCGGCCCTCCCCCAGCCACACAAGCACTGGGTCACAGGCAAGCGTTTGATCCAGTGTAAATCAGCATCAGTATGGTTGGGGGTGTCAGGCAGGGCCGGTGCCCCCGGATCAGGTAGCTGGTTGCTAAGACTTCGGTCACCGTAAGGGCCGCCTCCTTTGCTTTTAAATCGGCTAGCCGGTTTCCCCTGGCTACTGGCGTGTCTGCCTTTGGGTGCCCCGGACAGTGGATGATGCCTAGGGCCTTGGGCAGCCAGAGGGCCCTCAGGAGTTCAAGGATCTCCGTTTGGTTTTGAACAGTCTTTCCCTCTGCTCTCAGGAGCCCTCTCTCCCTGTAAAGGGCTCCGGGGATGTGAGCGGTGGCGAGGGCGTACCTGTGGTCGGTGTAGATGTTGATTCGTTTACCTTCCCCCATGGTCAGCGCCTTGGCCAGTGCGGTCAGCTCTGCCCGTTGAGCGGATGTTCTGGCTGCCAATGGCTCCGCCCTGATAGTTTCCGTCTCCATGGTTACGGCTGCCCCCGCGTACCTGACTCCTTCTCGGACAAAACTGCTGCCGTCCGTGTACCAGGTGGCGTCCGCGTTCGGCAGTGGCTGGTCCTGGAGATCAGCTCTGACTCCGTGCACCTGTGCCAAAATTTCTTGACAATCATGTAGAGGGGGGGGTCCCAGTCTGGGTTAGGGAGTAGCGTCGCCAGATTCAGGGTTGTTGGTGGCTTAAATAAAATTCTGGTGGGGTTTAGCAGCAGGCTCTGATAATGGGTCAGACGGGCATTGCTGATCAGCGATCTGGGGGCTGAGTACCCCTTCAATGGCGTGTGGGGTGGTAACATGCAGTTCTTGCCCCCTGGCCAGCTTGTCTGCGTCTTTAACCATCATGGCCACTGCAGCAATAATTTTTAAGCATGGGGGCCATCCAGCGGCCACCGTGTCTAGCTTTTTGAAGAGATAGGCTATGGGTCTCTTCTAAGGACCTACGTACCGGACAAGGACCCCTTTTGCCACTCCGTCTTTCTCATCCACATACAGGTAGAAGGGCTTGGTTAGGTCTGGCAACCCGAGAGCCGAGGCAGACAGCAAAGCCCATTTAAGGTCATTAAAGGCTTTGTCCATGGCCTTTGTCCATTCAAAATTTTGCTGGTGTCTGGTGGCCTCATGGAGGGGTCTGGCCATGTCGGCAAAACCTAGAATCCATAATCGACAGAACCCTGCTGACCCCAGGAATTCACGTACCTGGCGGACGGTTCGTGGTTGTGGGATTCTTAGGATAGTTTCCTTCCGTGCATCCGTCAACCATCTTGGTCCATCTTTTAATTTGTACCCTAGGTAGCTCACCTCCGTTCTGCAGAGCTGAGCTTTTTTAGCTGAGGCCCGGTATCCTAGGGCTGCTATGGTCTGGAGCAAGTCCCTGGTGCCTCGCAGGCATGTGTCCTGGTCCTTTGCCGCCAACAGGATATCATCTACTAAAGGCGTCCTTTAAGTCTAATACCGTAAACCAAGTTTTATCTGGAGGCAGGGTGGAGAGGAGGGTGTATGGGTTTGGGACCGTAGGATGCATATCCTCTACTCGCCGGTTGATTTCCCTTAAGTCCTGGACTGCCTGTAATCGTTAGAGTGTGGTTTTCGCACCAGCAGCAAGGGGGTGTTCCATGCTGATTGGCAAGGCCCCAAAATGCCCGAGTCCAGTAGTCGCCGTATGTGGGGTGTGATTCCCGTACGCGCCACGAGAGGCACAGGGTAGTGGCGGACCCTGACAGGGTCTGCTCCCGGTTTCAGTTCTATGTAGATGGCCGGTCGGGGTCGTGCCAGCCCAATTCCCCCCAGTTTCTGCCCACGCTTGGGGAAATTCCCGCAGCCAATGGTCAATGTCAGTCATCGGGGCTGAGGGTGTCTGGTGGAGACGATATTCATCTTCTAAACTTAGGACAAGTACTTGGATCGGGTGCCCTTCCTTATTTAGGACTTTTGCCCCTTCGGGGTGGAAGCGAATCTGTGCCCCCATTTTGGTGAGCAAGTCCCGACCTAATAACAGGTAGGGACACTCAGGGATAACCATGAAGGAACGGGATACCCGGCCCATGCTGAGATCTACTGAGCTTCGGGTAGTCCGTGAGTGCTGTTTGGTGCCCGTGCCCCCTTGCACCCGTGAAGTCTTGCTTGCCAATTTTCCTTGGGGTTGTAATAAGACCGAGTGTTGTGCCCCAGTGTCCACTAATAATTCAACAGGTTGCCCCTCCACCCTGAGAGTTACCCTGGGCTCGGGAAGGGGTGCTGAACCCCGACTCCCCTAATCGTCCAGGTCCTCCATTTCTAAGATCTTGGCAGGGGCCTTAGGTCTTTTATTAGGGCAATCTTTTACCCAATGGCCCTCCTCTTTACAAGAAGCACATTGGTTTTTGTTTAGTTTAGGACGCTCCTGACGGGGACCAGGGCCATCCTCCTTACCTGTCCCTGAAGCCAGTTTTTTGAGGTGTCTCCGTTTTTCCTGGGGGTCGTCCATGGTTGTGGCCAGCAGGATCTTGGCCAGGTTTCGGGTCTGCCGGTCACTTAGTTTGATTTGTTGTTCTTCCGGACTTTCTCTATTATTATAGACTCGTTCGGCTACTGTTACTAAGTCCTGCAAGCTCTTCTCTCCTAATATTCTAAGAAGGCTGCTGTTCTCTCATCCTTACCCTGTCTCACACCACAGACCTCGGCCAGATTGGGAGGCTTGCGCGCGGCAGCCTGGAGACCTGCCGGGAGAGTCTGGCGGTGGACCCGGGGTCTCTCCTTACCTTCAGCCGAGCTGTGGTCCCAGGTGGGGCGGGATAAGGGGAAGGCAGCGTTTATGAGGTCTGGGTTTTGAGTCGGCTGTCTGTCCTCTCCCAGGACAGACTTCCGGGCTTTCACCTGAATTCGTTCTCTCTCCTCGGTGGTGAAGAGAACCTGCAAGAGCTGTGGGCAGTCCTCCCAAGTAGGCTGCTGGGTAAAGAGAACAGGATCTAAAAGCCCGATTAGATCTCTTGGATTATCAGAGAACTTTGCATTTTGGGTTTTCCAATTATATAAATCACTGGTGGAGAACGGCCAGTATAACATTAGCTGTCCGCCAGTCTCGTGGGGGGGGGGGGCCATGGCGCAGAGGGGAAAGGCGGGGAGTGGGCCGGCCCGCCTTAGGGGTGGGGCCGTCCGCGTGGCCCACGCACAGGGACTCCCTCGTCAGGGAGGGGGGTGCCCCTTCTGCAGCCCCCCCACCACTGATGGGGGGGCGGGAGGGCGAGGGGGTGCCCAATCGGGCGGCGGGAGGATCAGGTCCTCCGGAGAGGAATCCTGTAAAACTGAATGAAGAGGCACTTTTGTCTTAGAGTCGGTCTCCTTCTCGGCCTTTCCGCAGGGCTAGAATCTTGGTAGGTCCTGCTTGGGGGGGAGAAATAGTTTTAGCCAAGGAGGGGGATTCTCGATCATGTCCTGCCAGGCCAGGACGCAGGGCACCTGGTCAGAGTGGCCGGCCGGTTTGTCCCTGAAGATCACGGCCTTAACCTGTGAGATAACAGGTAGGTGGAAAGTTCCTCCTCGGGGCCATCCCACGTCAAGGGCTGGCCATTCTGACGTGCAGGAAGTTCGAAATTTCCCTCTCCGTAGGTCTGTGCTCAGGTTGTGAGCTCTTTCCTTAACATCCGAGAAGTAGGGGAGCATAAGGGACGGGGGTGGTTTGCGTCCGCCCCATTACGTCCCCTGTCCACACCAAGGCACAGACAGGACAGTTAACAAGTAACACAGTCAAACGCACAAACAGTTGACAGTGAACACAGTAACCCCGACCAGCCGCACAGCCAACAAGGACACGGTAACAGACGAACGTTCCCGGGCGGCCGCAGAGACAAAACAGAAGGTAACCCGGAGGGCTGGCAGCCGGCCCTCCTCACAGACAGGACCCCTCCTCCTCTCAGATGAGGACCCCGTCCTCGAACCTCCGTCCTCCTCACGGATGAGGACCCCGTCTGTGGGCGGCCACGGACTAGCTGGTGTAACTAAACCAAACCAGGCCCGGGCTTGCGTCCCTCATTCACTCAAAAGGCTCGAGAGCCCAAAGGGTAAATAGTTAGTTGACGCTTGAGAAAGGGCTTGAGCAACGGTTTTCAGGGCTCGCTTGTAGGCGGTCGCCCACACAACACAGTAGATTCAATGTGCTCTGGCCTGGCCACAAAGTGAACTAGGGGCCTGTGCTGTCCTTGCTGGCCTGTTGGCCACATCTAATGTTCCTCCGAGGTATGTACATCTGGAGCAACAAACCCACCTCTTAACCAGGATCCTCTGGCGCCAGTGGGTCTGCCTTGCATGCTGACTAAGGGGAAGCTTGGAGGGTTTCACAAATATGCTAAGAATAGATACTTCCTTATCTTTGTCTTGCCTATAATGTTGTAGAACCTTGAATAAAGCTGACACTGCTTGGACATCATCCACTGTGTCCCTCCTGTCCTCATTTCTTTACTTTTCTTTTATTTCCCTAGCCCTTTCCCTCAGGACCCTGACCGTGTTGCCGCAGAGCGCACAACAAGTGGTGCCCGAACAGGGACCTGAGCACATGCAAGAGGAAGTGCACATATAGGTAAGTCGTCGCTGACAATTAGGTAAGGGGAGCCCGGCTATTTAGGGCCACAACAGGAGTAAAAAAATAATGGGGAAATTGCAGTCTATGGAACAGGTCGTTTTCATGACCCCCTTGCAGGCCCTTATGAAGCGAGAAGGGTCCAAGGTCTCTAAAAAGGCCTTGCAGCAATTCTTTTGTACCGTATCGGACTTGTGTCCCTGGTTTCCAAAAGAAGGGACTGTCCGTCTGGACGCCTGGCAAAGGGTAGGACAGAAAATTAAAAATCAACTTAAAAAACGTGGTCCTATGGCCTGTCCTCCAGGCACCACGCAAATTTGGGAGGAAATAAAAGAGGCTTTAGATCCACAACACACTTTCGAATTAATCTCTATAGCCTCTCATGAATCCCTCCCTGAGAATGATGTTCAGACCTCGTCAGAGGAACAAAAGGAGAATAATAATTCGATGATTGAATCACCATCACCACCAGGACAGATATCGCCCTCTCAATTCCCTCCCCGACAAAAACTGCAAAAGGAAACCATAAATATGCCTCAGACGAACATCCCTACGGCACCACCTTTACTTGAAACCCGAGGAGATGAAATTGAAGGAGATGGGGTATATTTAGATAATGATAAGGAAATTTTTTTTTCATCTTCAGCTCCAGGGCCGTCAGGGCCCCCCCTCTAAACTGGAAAACTTATAAGCAACTTGCGCTCCTAATCATGATATTGATCCCTTTCCAGGCATGAGCAAAAAAATACGACCCTCTTCCATGGATCATGCCAAGCCACAGCCATGCAATTTTGATCCTCCCTCTTACAGGAAAGATCCTCCTTATGGTCGTCATATGATGACACCTTACCCTCAGTCTGGGGTTCCATTCTAAAAGCATGTCGATATCCAATGGTCGATATCCCCCTGTATTTCCCAAACACCTTCCTAGCGGGCTGTCTCCTTTGAAAATAACTCCTCTTCAACAAACTTCAAAGGACACCTCTGCCTTTTTGGCTTTCCCTGTCATGCAAAATGGTAATGGCCAGAGAGCCTACTCTACTGTCAATTTTAAGATACTAAAAGAGATTGAGACAGCCACCGCCCAGTACGGGCCCACCGCTCCTTACACCCTGTCCTTATGAGATAGTGTGGGACTGGACGCCCTCTGCCCAGGAGGCTGGAAGGTCATAGCTCAGGCCTGCCTATCAGGTGGGGACTATTTACTTTGGAAAACTGAATTTTTTGAAAGAGCTAATGAAATGGTGTGTATAATCGTAGGACAAATATTCCGGTTCCTTATGAAATGCTAACTGGGGAAGGGGCTTATGCTGAGGTAAATATGCAAACTGATTATCCAGCAATAGCATACAGTCAAATTTCACAGTGTGCCCTTAAGGCCTGGAAAAGACTTCCTTCAACAGGGACCAGGTCGGAAGAGTTATCCGAAATCCGACAAGGACCAGATGAGCCTTATCAAGACTTTGTGGCTCGCTTGTTAAAAGCAGTAGGACGCATAGCAGTGGATGGGGAAGCAGGCACAATCACTGTGAAACAACTGTCTTTTGAAAATGCTAATTCTGCCTGCCAAGCCACTGTACGACCCTGGAAAAAGGAACCTTGGAAGACTACATTCGTTTATGTGCTGAAATAGGGTCTTCATATATACAGGGAGTTACCCTCGCTGCAGCACTGAGGGGGATTTCCCCTCAGGAAATGCAGAGGCGTATGCAGCAAAGAGGTAACCAAAAAAGACGAACTTGTTCTCAATGTGGACAGGCAGGCCATTTCAAGGCTAAATGCCCTCAGTTAATAGGTGGGCTGGAAAGACCTGGAGAAATAGGGAAAAAACCCTCATCTCTGTGCCCCAGAGGTCAAAGAGGCTATCATTGGGCAAATGAGTGCTATTCCCAAAAGGATAAATTTGGAAATATTCAGGGAAACTGGAGGCGGGCCCGCTGCGGCCCCAACAAACAATAGCAGCAATGTTTCCTCAGATGTCCGCCCTGGGGCCAATACCGCCGACCTCCCAGACATCAGCAAATTACACCGGGGTACCCCGGCCAGCGCAGGATTAGACTTAGCCCCAGACACCCTGGTATATCTAGAAGCTGGACAAACCCCCAAAGCTATAACAACAGGAATATGGGGACCCCTTCCCAAGGGAACCTGGGGATTGCTTTTAGGAAGATCTAGTTGGACTATGAAAGGACTAAATGTTCACCCGGGAGTAATAAATGAAGATTATACAGGAGAAATTAAAATTATAGTAACACTAAAGGAGGGCATTCTCCATTTACAACCTAAAATGCCTATCGCCCAATTAATCATTATTCTTAGATATGAAACTTCTAACCCATCTGTAAAAGGAAAGCGGGGAGCAAATGGCTTCGGCTCCACCAATATTTGTTGGACTCAGCTGATTTCAGCCGACAAGCCATATATAACCTTACAAATACAAGGTCGCCCTTTGTCGGGTTGAGATAAATACTGGAGCTGATGTCTCTGTTATCGCCAGGCAACACTGGCCAAAGTGTTGGCCCCTTACAGATTCAGAGGTTTCTATAAGGGGTGTAGGCTACGCGTGTGCCCCTCAAATAAGTGCTAACTTTCTTAATTGGTCTACATCAGAAGGACATTATGGAACTTTTCAGCCCTTTGTCCTAAAAATAGATTTAAACTTATGGGGCAGAGATATACTAACCGACATGAGAGTTTTCCTCATTACAGCCCCAATATCTATGCCAAATCAACAAAAAATAGTAATGACTTTAATGAATAAAATGGGCTATGATCCAAGCAAAGGTTTAGGAAAAAATTTACAAGGAAACCCAGCCCCCATTTGTCTGATAGGTCAAACCACTGGAAAAGGACTGGGTTTTCAAGGGGGCCACTGAACTCTCCCCATGCACTGCCTATTGAATGGAAAAGTAATGACCCTGTATGGGTAGACCAGTGGCCCCTACCAAAAGAAAAATTAGAGGCAGCAGCAGCATTAGCAGAGGAACAGCTGCTTTGGGGTCATCTACAGAGCACTCACAGTCCTTGGAACACTCCAACATTTGTAATTAAAAAGAAATCAGGAAAATGGAGACTATTACAAGACCTCAGGGCAGTTAATGCTACTATGAAGCCCATGGGGACTTTACAGCCAGGGCTTCCCACACCCTCCGCTATACCCTTACAATTCAAGATGATTGTATTGGATCTAAAAGACTGCTTTTTTTTACCACTCCTCTGGCTCCCCAGAACTATGAGAGATTTGCCTTTTCTATTCCTAGCATAAATCATATGGAACCCGCAAAAAGATTTCATTGGAAGGTTTTGCCACAAGGAATGGCTAACAGCCCCACCTTGTGCCAAGAATTTGTAGCTAGAGCTCTTTCGCCTTTTCGTAAGAAGTTTAATTCCATCGTTTACTGTATTCATTATATGGATGATATTCTTCTTGCTGCACCGACCGACCGAGGAAATGTCGCAAGAAGCTTTCTCAGATCTGACCAACAGATTACAGCAATTTAATCTAGTAATTGCTCCTGAAGAGATACCAAAAAAATGGAGCCTTTTGAGAATCTCGGCTTCATTGTTGAAAATAAAACAATCAGACCTCAGAAATTATCCATTAGAACGCACTCGTTAAAAACATTAGATGACTATCAAAAATTAATGGGGGATATTAATTGAATTAGACCCTTCTTACATATTACAGCTAATGACTTAAAGCCATTATTTGATACTCCTAAGGGAGAGAGTGCTCCCTCATCTCCTCGCAAATTATCTGAAGAAGCCCAAAGGGCTTTACAGCTTGTTAATAAGTTGTCACAGGCACATGTAACTCAGTATGATCTTACACAACCTTTAGATTTAATCTTGTTAATGCCTTCCCAATTACCAGCTGCGGTCATTTGGCAATCTCATGGACCTTTGGAATGGATCCATTTGGCCTTAAATCAATGACATGTTATAAACGATTACACTAAAATGTTAGCCCAATTGATATTAAGAGGTCATCAACGCATTATTCTCATGATTGGTAAAGAACCTGATTACAGGGGGATCCCTGGGTGGCGCAGCGGTTTGGCGCCTGCCTTTGGCCCAGGGCATGATCCTGGAGACCTGGGATCGAATCCCACGTCGGGCTCCCTGCATGGAGCCTGCTTCTCCCTCTGCCTGTGTCTCTGCCTCTCTCTCTGTGACTATCATAAATAAATAAAAAATTAAAAAAAAAAAAAAGGGGCTTGAGCAACGGTTTTCAGGGCTCGCTTGTACGCGGTCGCCCACACAACACAGTAGATTCAATGTGCTCTGGCCTGGCCACAAAGTGAACTAGGGGCCTGTGCTGTCCTTGCTGGCCTGTTGGCCACATCTAATGTCCCTCCGAGGTATGTACATCTGGAGCAACAAACCCACCTCTTAACCAGGATCCTCTGGTGCCAGTGGGTCTGCCTTGCATGCTGACTAAGGGGAAGCTTGGAGGGTTTCACAAATATGCTAAGAATAGATACTTCCTTGTCTTTGTCTTGCCTATAATGTTGTAGAACCTTGAATAAAGCTGACACTGCTTGGACATCATCCACTGTGTCCCTCCTGTCCTCATTTCTTTACTTTTCTTTTATTTCCCCATCCCTTTCTCTCAGGACCCTGATCATGTTGCTGCAAAGCGTACAACACCTGTCCTCCTTACAGATGAGGACCCCGTCCTCCAGGCAGGGGCAAGGGACATCTCAAGACCCCCGGTCGAGGGCCCGCCAGCGCGTCCGCCTAAGCCGATGCTGACCCAATACAGATTGGAATTCCTACAGGTAAAAGTACGGTTTAGGGCTCTCAGAGAATATGCGCTCAAAAAGGTGGAAAAAGTTGAGTGCACTCACCACGCGTGGGACCCTCCGGATGGGGTCCTGGGGGGTCCCTCGGATCCCGGGCCAGCCCCCAAATGTCGCGCCCAAGATCGCGAACCCGAGAAACCACCGAGGAGCCGACACCGATGCAAACCCACGAAGGTTTATTTACAAGCTGGAGCCTGGGTCCAAGCGCAGCGGGACGCGGCGGGGCAGGGCCTTGGGCGCCGGGGCTAGAGGCGTAGCAGCTTCGTAGGGGCCAATGGAATCCCGACTCACCCCACAGCGACCGCTTGAACTGGCCTATGGCTCTGGGCTCGGGTCGGAATTGGCGCGCGGTTTCGGCGGGCACAGGGCGGGCTTCCGGGAAGGGTGTGCTGGGCGGCCGGGCCAGGGTGGGGGCGCCCTGAGCTCTGAGCAGGTCACGGCGGGTCACGCGGAGAGGGCGGGCGCCGCACAACAGGGAGTTATCCCGCTCTGCTAGTGCAGGGGTAGGGGATTTTTGTTGAATTTCCTGGGTCCCACGGGGCCGACACCCGAGGGCCCCGCATCCCCGCATCCCCGCGGGCGACGACTCGGGCCGGGAGGCGAGGGACGGGGGGGCGCCTCGGCAGGTGCGGGCGGGAGCCGAGGCCGGGTCGCACGGGGGCGGGGGCCTGGCTGTGCGCAGGCGCGGCCACGCCCACCGGCGCGCTCGCGGGCGGGGGCCGGGCGGCCGTGCGCAGGCGCAGGCGCACGCGCAGACGCAGACGCAGACGCAGCCGCGCAGTCATGGCAGCGGTCAGGGCGCTGGGGGCGTGCAGGCTCCGGGCGGCCTCTGCGTTCGCCCCGCGCGCGGCCTTCCACGGCTCCGCGCCGCGCCCGGGGGCCAGGGTCGCGCTGGTAGGCGGTAGGCGGGCGGCGGGCGGCGGGCGGCGGGCGGGCCCCTCCCGGGTTGGCCGCCGTCACCCCGTCCCACCCCCCGCCCCCGCCGGTGCCCCGGGCGGACCCCGTGACCGCTGCCGCCCGCAGGTGCTGTCGGGATGCGGGGTCTACGACGGGACGGAGCTGCAGGAGGCCGCAGCGTAAGCCCCGGGGCCGCGGAGGACGCCGAGCGCAGTCGGGCGCCGTCCCCCGGGCTCAGCCGGCAGCGGGCGGCCGTCCCAGCCGGAGCCAGCCCTGGCCGCGGCCGCCTCCGCGGGGACCTGCGGGCGAGGGGCGGCGGGGGGCGGGGCGGAGGCGCGTCCCTGCGGCCTGCGGGTGGCGGCGGGGGCGGGGGCGGAGCCAGGGCGGGGCCGGGGCACGTCCCTTGCAGCCTGCAGCTGGCGGCGGGGGGCGGGAGGCGGGGCCCGGGGCGCGTCCCTGCGGCCTGCAGGTGGCTGCGGGGGCGGGGGCGGAGCTAGGGCAGGGCTGGGGCATGTCCCTTGCAGCCTGCGGGTGGCTGCGGGGGACGGGGCGGGGCTAGGGCGGGGCCGGGGGCGCGTCCCTCGCGGCCTGCGGCGGGGGGTGCCCTGCGGGCGCCGAGCCTGGAACAGACTTTGCACTGGGCGGTCGGTCGGCCCCGACAGCTTCCAGCCCGGGCTGCGTGTGCAGAGCCCTGCGGGTGCCAGAGGTCAGGGCCTGGGCACCGGCGTGCTGCTGGCTCTTCCCCGCACCTTACGCCGCCGCCTCCTCCGAAGGGGGAGCCTGGCGCAGGGGGGCCCTCCCTCCGGCTGTGACGGGAGCCTGTGGCACAGAGCGGGACCTGGACTGAGTGTCGGGCCCTGCATCCGCTGGCCCGCGGGAGGGAGTGCATCCCGAAGCAGCAGCCTGGGAACCTCAGCGTCCAGGCTCTGACACCAGTCACCCGTGCTCTGCACCCCGGTTTGTAAAGGGAGCCTGGGGCCAGCTGGGCTCCGCAGGCTAGTTCAGGGACAGCGAGTTGGCGCCGTGGGTAAGGCAACCCTAGCTTCCTGTAACCCAGTACGAGGGTCGTGTGCGGGAGGGGCTTCCATGGGGCATCTGCAAAAGTGCTGCTCGTAGTCGCACGTTAGCAGGGACGCCGGGTCGGGTGCGGCTCAGAGCCTTGTCTGATTTTCTTTCGTGCAGGGTGCTGGTTCACTTGAGTCGTGGCGGGGCCGAGGTGCAGACCTTTGCTCCTGACATCCCTCAGATGCACGTGGTTGACCACACCAAGGGGCAGCCTTCTGAGAGCGAAAGCAGGTGCAGGTCCTGGCGCCGGCGGCCTGGAGGGTGGACAAGGCCTGATAGAAGCTCCCTGAGAACCTGCATGCTTAGGTCCTCTGTCCCACTGGGAATCTGGCTGCGTTCCGAGGCACGTGTCCCTGGATGGAAGCCTGGGAGCTCTGGCCGTTCTGTGACGGCGCCCTGATGATGCTCTTGTGACTTTGTCACACTTGCCAGACGTCCTCCTGCCGTGGGGCTCAGTTTGGACTCCGGCCTCCTCCCCCTGCGTGGGCCCCAATGTGTCGGGGCGTTTCTGTCCTGAGGGCTCGTGCAGTCTCTGCACTCTGAGCTCCTCCGTGCCCATCCTGTCCGACTCTGGCAGCAGGGCATTTTCCAGCCAGTCCAGACAGTGAGAGCTCTGTCTCCTGGGAGCTGCAGTGCCCCCGGCAGCCCCCAGGCTTTGTCCTGCTGCCTGGGATGTGGGCCTCGGGCCGCACAGCCTGGGGAAGCAGCGCCTGCCGTGGCTGACCCCAGGTTCCTTCCCTCGCGCCCTGCGCTGCCGTGATCTTCTCACCGCCGTCCTGTTTTTCGTCAGCCCACACGACTGAGTAGGTCCAGATGCTCAGAGGGGCTCTACTGTCTTCTGTAGGCCCCGACCTCCAGCACACGTGCCAGTGTCTTCCCTGGACCAGAGGAAGTGTTTCCTGGCTGTGGGGTGGCCTCCCCTGCACCCCGCTCTGCTCTCTGCAGGCCGACACTGGCTTCAGGCCTCCCTGTGTTCTCTCCCAGGAACGTCCTGACGGAGTCCGCAAGGATCACCCGGGGCAAGATCACCGATCTGGCCAGGCTCAGCGCAGCCAATCACGACGCTGCCATCTTCCCTGGAGGCTTTGGAGCCGCCAAAAACCTGTGCGTGTTGGAGCTCTGGGGTCTCTGCTTTTCACCTGTAGCACAGCGGTAGATGGGGCTGGGGGGCCACAGGCTGCATGGAGGACACTGCTCTGGGACGGGGCGTGGGCGGAGCTCTAGCAGCACGTGGATTTTTCTCCTTTCTGGGCGCTCCCGGTACCAGCCACCGTGTGTTGGGGGAATGGGGGGGCGGGGGCGTTCTCTGATTAACCACCGTGCTGGCCGGTCTTGTCATATCAGGACTGAGTCCCGTACGTGTCCCTCACTGACACCGACTCACCTGTTGACCTTGCAGCAGGGAACCCGCTGTTCTAGCGGGCCGTGCGGTGCCTGGTTCCCGCCAGAGGAAGGGAGGCCCCTTGCTTGGGTCATTGCTGGGGAGCTGGCCCTCAAGCTATCACCACACCAGCGTGACGCGCTCCCGGTTTCAGGTCCTCTTTCTGTTCTCATTTGTTGATCTCTTCTTTCTGGGCACCTCATGGAAATTCTCCACTGGCCTCATCGTGCCAGCGTGTCCCTTTTGGGGTGGCTTCCTCGCAACTGACGTGGAAGACCGCGAGCAGCTGCACCTCACGCATCGGGCTTCAAACGTGTGCTGTGGGGGTGACAGCCTGGACCGTGCGGTTTTCATTGGAAACAATACGTCGGCATGTTGGGCTCTGGGTGGAGTGTTTTCCTGTGTCGTGGGCAAGGAGGCAGCCACTCTGTCCCACGCCCAGGGGCCCCTGACAAAGTGTGTGGCTGTGAACTCAGATGGCCGGCCCCGGCCCTCCGCCTCCCTGCTCCCAGACCGCGTGGGTGCTGGGTGCCGCCTGCACCCTCCCCGCACGGGCTCGGCCAGCACGCGCCCCTCAGGCTCCCCTGCTGTGCCATCTGGGTCTCCTGTCCAAGGTCTCGGCCGCCACTGCCTCCTGTGACAGGCTCTTGCCCTCCCTGTCCTCCTCTGTGCTCTCCGGGTCTCTGTGAGCCCCATGGGACCTGGCCAGGCCCTCTCCCCTGCTGCTCCTGCCCCAGCACCCCCTCTGACCTCCCCCTCCCTGACCTGTGTGCCACTGCCTGCCTGAAACTCAGCTGGGACGTCATGTTGGTGTTCGAAGCTGCTTCCCCTAACCTGGGCCGACTGTCAGCTCATCCCCTCCCTCTGGCCTCCTTGTACTCAGGGCACCACGTGGGGCAGGGTGCAAGCCAGATGCCTTGGACCCCTGTGCTCGCTGCACCCCCACTTAGGTTAGCTGACGGGCTGCAGCGCAGTGGGTGGCGTCCTGTGCCCAGAAGTGAGGGAGGCGCCCAGGCAGGCTCCCTACATGTTCGGACAGCTGTGGCTGCCCTCGGCCTGCAGACATCTGAATGGGTCTTGTCCAGGGCCGAGCCGGGTGTCCCGAGCCCCTTGAGGCAGTGCCCAGACTCCTGCCTCCTGCTGGGAGCCCTGCCTCCCCTCACATCCACTTTGTCTTCCAAATCCAGCCTTTCCGGTGATCGCCCCTTGTCACCGCCCCTTCCCACACCCTCTGGCGGTGGGGGACAGAGGACGGTCTCTGTTGGCCAGACTTACGCTTCTGCCAGGATCAGGGTTTTTTTCTCGGGAAATGAGCCTTATCTCTGGCCAGCAGCACACCGCCCCTGGGGTGAGGGCCCTTTAGGGATCTGCCGGGGTGCTGTCTGTGGCCCAGCCGACCGCCCACACATGGTTGACCTGGAAGCACAGGTGCGGTGTGCTGGGCTGTTGGTGGGTCTTCGTCTCTGCATTTGAGGGAGCAGTGGCCTTGGGTCAGTGCTCCTGTCTGTGAGCTCGCCCCTCCTGGGGGAAGCTGTAGCTTGCGGGCGTTTACCCCAGTCTCCCCTGACCTTTTTAGAAGAGAGGCCGGCTCCTGGGGGTTGGCCTCCTTAGCCGTGGCTGTCAGCTGTGCAGTGCGCACGCAGCAGGAGCGACAGGTGAGATCGCTGGGGCAGAGGTTCACAGTGGGAACCCGGTTCCTCCTGGTTGGGGCCCTGTTAAGCCTGTCATCCTGAACGTTGTGTTTTTCACAAACGGCGTGGCTTACTGGTGGCCTATTAGCCACCTCACAGCGGCACAGGCGGGTCCGTCAGGTAGATGACCCGACTGACGGACGCTTGTGTGGCCTGATGGCTTCGGGGGGTGCAGGTGTGAGTATTTAAGGTGTAAGACATGGTACGTAAGGACGCGCGTGCCTACCCTGAGCCTCCGTCGGTGCCTGGGCGGCTCACGGGCACTGACGCAGCAGCAGACCTCATGGGATGGCGGCGTCCACACGTGCACGGGGCAGAGAGCGTGTACTCTGGGATCTGATGGGTCCCGCCAGTCGCCTTCCGTGGAGGTGCCAGCACGTAGCCGCCAGCTGTGGGGGGAGGCCGCCCAGACCCCTGAGCTGCTCGCCTGGGGAGAGGAGCCGCGTCTCATCTCACCACGTGCCTCTTCCTCGTCTGTGGGGTCCTTGTCGCAGCTTCTGGGCCCGTGTGGGTTTCGCTGCTCCTGGGCTTACGGAGCAGAGCTCTGAGGACCCACGCACCTGCTGGCTTTGGTTCACTCTGGGGTCTGCTTCCCCTCCCCTCCCCTCCCTCCTTTTTCCTGATTTAAAAAGTAGAAAAAATTATATGTAGTTGCGTGTAAAGCCACGCACACGCGTGTTACCTGCTTACGTTGGATGCTGGGAGTTAGAGCCACACGTTCGTCTCCGGGGGGGTCGGAGGCTCCCCAGGCACACAGACCTGAGGACGCCTTTTCTTGTCAGGAGCACATTCGCCGTTGACGGGAAAGACTGCAGAGTCCACGAGGATGTGGAGAGGGTCCTGAAGGAGTTCCACAAGGCCGGCAAGCCCATCGGGTACGTGGGGCGGGGAGGGCAGGGCCGCGTGGTCCTAAGGCTGACTTCACTGAGGGGGTTCACGTGCCGTCACGGGTGCCTTCCAGCTTGGAGAGTTCCCCGGTCACGTGGTTACGTCAGTTTCTCCTGGTGACATAATGGGAAGGAGAGCTTCTAGAAAGTTCCCCCTGCAGCCCTCCCCGCCCCCCAGCCTTTTCCAGCACCCCTTCCCTCGCCTGGTGTCTGCCTTCCTGTCCTCACGCCAGGTAGCCTGGTGCGTTACCTGTGAGCACCATTCCCCACGCCCTCCTGTGGGGCCGCGTGGCCCCTGCATGCTCAGGACGGCTGGCACAGCCACTATGCACCAGATCTGGCCTGCGTGGACCTCCCAGCGGTCACCCCTGGCTTGTGCACCAGCGCATGTGTTGGCCGTCCACATCAGCGTGCTGGAGCGTGGAGAGGGCTCGGCTTGGAGTCCACCGTGGGAGAAGCTCCCTCGCAGCCCTGCTCTGCCTGGCGCACCGAGGACCGCTCCCTGGGGCTGTGTGAGCAGGGTCCTGTTAGGACAGGCTCTGTGCAGGAGCTCCCTCCTCGTGAAGGTGGTAGCCGTGGGTCCGGCGGTCAGGCTCGTCTGCTCGGAAGAGACCTTGCGGAGCCGTCAGGGAGCTGATGACAGTGGTGCCACCTGCCTCTCCCCTCCCGGGATGCCATCCCTGGAGCGGCACCCCACATGGGGGTGAGCGCCGGGGAGGACCCTGGTGCCCTGCTTGCTGGGAGCACAGCTGGGGGCGAGGGTCCGATGGTGGTGCCACCTTGCTCGTGTGCCCCCTGACCTCGGAGCGGGAGTGGTGCCCGCGGGCGCCTGCGTCTGGAGCACGTGGCTCGGGCTGGCTTCCGTGTCCACAGCCGGAGACAGGGCGGGTGCTGGTGTGTGTGCGTCCTGTGCTGGCTGCCAGGTCCCCCGCGGGCTTGTGACCTGGGGCGCTTTGGAGACTCCACACCTGGTGACTTTACCTACTTGGTGGCTGAGGGACGTTTCCCCCCCACAGGTTTTTAAGCAAGTTGTTTTAGGTTTTGTGATGTTTGAAAACAGACGTGAATATGTTTTGACGCTATTTTTTCACAGCTTATTTTGGCAGGTTGTGCACAGAGCCTGTCCGGTGGGCACGGGAGAAGCAGGCCCGCTGAAGATGAGCGGGGGGAGAGGGCTGGGCTGCCGCTGGCAGTGTGCGTGGACCCCGAGGGAGGGGAGGGGAGGGCAGGGCCGTCCCCGCCAGCCTCACGACGGGGTGGCCCGGCCTGCAGCCGAGCAGTGGATGCCACACGCATCCCCCGAGTGCACACAGCTGCAGGCAGGGCTCTGGTCCCGTGTCTGGCACCTGGGGGTCTGGTGTTGGCCAAACGACCAGGCTCAGGAGCTGCAGGGCAGTGGGGCCCCGGGCGAAGAGCAGAGCCTTAGAGGAGCCCCAAGGGCACACATGGGCCACACCGCCCTGCATGCCACCATGTGCACCTGGGAATGAACAGCGGGGCTCAGGTGCTGTGGGCATGGCCTGGGTGGGGGTGCAGTGGGGCTGGCACTGCTGCGAGGGGCCCCTGGAGGCTGTGGTAAGATACAGCTGCTGGCATCTGGCACGTGGGGCAGCGGGTGTGCGTCCACACGCCCTTGCTCTCCAGCAGGTCCCATGAGACTGCTTCTGGCACCCTCTCCAGAGAAGGGTCCCTGAGTAGTCCGGCTCTGTGGTGAGCTGCGGTTGTGTGAAAAGCCCCCAAAAGTCGGGCCTAAGTCCATTGCTGCCATCTGTTCCCCTCTGCGAGGTGGCCTGGCACCCACTGGCATTCCGCTGTGTTCCTGGGGCCCAGTGGGGCGGTGGACTGAGGCTCGGGGCATATGTAGCAGCTGGCGCCCCTCCCCAAGGCCACTTCCGTTCCTTCCGTGTGCCCCGCTGCGCCCCAGCATCCACATGCGGCCCCGTGCTCACCTGGTCCCTCACTTTTCAGCTTGTGCTGCATCGCGTCTGTCCTCGCAGCCAAAGTGCTCCATGGCGTTGAGGTCACCGTGGGCCACGAGCAAGAGGAAGGTGGCAGGTGGCCGTATGCGGGGACCGCGGAAGCCATCAAAGCCCTGGGCGCCAAGCATTGTGTGAAGGAAGTGACCATATCCTTTCTGCCAGCCGTGGTGACGGGACCCCCCTCTGGGCCTGGGGGACTGCGCTGCTGGGGGCGTCTGGGAGCACGTGCATCACAGGCGTAGCACCTGTCCCCTGGCCGCGTTTCTAAGTTGGCCGGATGTTGCTGCCCCGGCCCAGAGCTCCGCTGGGCTGCCTGGTCGGGTGAGCAGACGGCCTCAGGTTCAGTGGGGCAACACTGCGCCCCGAGGGCAGGGAGCGCACCCCCGGGAGATACAGGCTGCAGGTGGAAGAAGCACGGGGGCTTGCCTGGCTTTGCTGGAAGTGCTCTGGGTGGTGGGGATGGGCAGGCAGCCCAGGCGCTCCTCCTCCTGCAGGGGACTCAGGCCGAGCACGTTCCAGGTCCACACCAGGACCCAGACTCCATGTGGGCCAGAGCGCGGGAACAGAGCCGCACAGCATCCCAGAAGGTGCTGGAGACGACAGGGTGACCCCTGGGTGTCTGCCTTTCCTTGCAGGCGGTTTAAGTGTCTCCCTGCTGCGCAGAGTGGCCAGCAGAGCCGGCGGCTGCCTGGGTAGAGCTGGCCGCAGGGCCTTTGCACTGAGTCCAGGGAGGTGCATGTTGGCTGGGGCGGAGCGAGGGCCAGGCCTGTCACTGCCTGGTGTTGGTGTGACCAGGACAAGAGTGCAGCCATGTAGGAAGGGCCCCGGTTGGACTGGCCTCTTGCTGCAGGCACTGGGACGAGCTGTCTGTTACAGTTTCTTGGTGGGAAGACCAGAGGTGCTTCTGCTGTGTCCAGGGTTGCTGTGGGGCAGCCCAGGTGTGCGGGTGTGTCCAGTCCCTGGGCTGTGCCGCCCTGGGGTGTCTTGTGAAGCCAGCAGTCTGCTCGGGAGCTCCTCTCCTCCTCGTGGGTGTGTCCTCCGCTCACGGAGCGCAGGCGGTGCAGGCCGTGCAGGCTGCGGGTCGGTGTGGGTCGTGGGCCCTGTGGGCAGAGGCAGCAGGAGGAGGAGCCCTCGGGGCGGAGGCGGGGGAGCTTCACGCCTGCACACCCCCTGGTCCTTGCTGGGTGAGCTTCTTCCATAACTTCTGTGCACGAAGCCCACGTGGACAAGAAAAACAAGGTGGTCACGACCCCGGCCTTCATGTGCGAGACGGAGCTTCACCACGTGCACGACGGCATCGGGGCCATGGTGAAGAAGGTGCTGGAACTCTGCGCCAAGTGACGCGGCCGCAGCCCTGCCTCCTCCAGCAGGGGGAGCTGCTGGCCTGTTTTCCTCCGCTGCTCGCTTGCTTGGGGCAGGAATTCGCTGTCCTGTTTGTAGCTCTGTCCGTAGCTATGTCCCGCCTGAAGAGGCGTCCTTGATGTGGGGCTGGATCGGGGTGCACGCTCTGTCCCCGTGGCAGAGGCTGGACTCGTGTGTGACCCGAGATCGAAGTGGGGCCTGCTTTTCCAGGAAGAGAATCGGGACTGACGTCACCCTGCTCTCACGTTTGACCGGCTTAGGGTACTTGGTGTTGGGGGAAGAGTTTCTGTAAGTTCACGAACTAGTCATTAGGAAATCCACCTGTCACTGATGGATAATTGGAAGCTATCTAATCTGTAATAAATATGCACTACAATGACGAGGGGGCTGCATTTGAGGCAGAGAGGACGACCGCGTGCGGCGCCTTCTGAAGCTGGCACGTGAGGGGCGCTAGCGAGGGTTCCTGCCCTCCAGGAAGGAGAGGTCACGGAGGCCCCGCAGGGTGGCCCCAGGCCACGAGCAGCGGCCCACCTGAGGTGTACGAAGAAGGACCAATAAAGTGTCTGGCAGCACCACCAGCCGGTGTCCGTCGTCGTGCGTGCGTCCGTCGTGGGGAGATGCGTTCAGGGTGGCAGCCTGTGCGGTGCGGGCTTCACCCCCAGAGGCACGTTTCCCCCTCTGGTCCGGGTGCTGTGACCCCCGGGAGGGTGTCCCCAACCCCAGACGCTGTAGCGTTTGTGCTTCATTTGGATTTGACGGAGCTGCTGGGGTCCACACAGCGGCCGTTGAGTTTGGTCCAGCTCACTCTGAGCCGTGTCGGTGCCGGCCTGGGAACAGGGCACGGATGCGCAGGCCCCTACCCACCCCCTATAAGGGGTAAGTGACGCTGAATCCGCGGTTTCCCCTGGCGGGAGCGCGGGCACCTATGGACACAGCAGTAGCGCCAGGTATCACACCCCCGGAGCCCCCGGTGCCCTGCCCACCTGGCACCTGTGCCCGCTGGCTGCACGTCTCTGACCCTTCCTCCACCGCCCCCTGTGCTCCGAGGGCCTCCCTTGGTCCTGCTGTAGCAGGAGCCCCCTCGGCCCACCCGCGGGCCCAGCCGCCCTGGCCACGATGGCCCTTGGCCGGGGAGGCGGCACGCGGCGAACACCGCTGTGGACGGAGAGCAGACTCCACCCCCGGAGCCGCGCTCAGGGCGATCGCGCGCCGTGCGGCTGTCCCCTGGGCCGTGTTCTCAAATGGGCCTCCGCTGGGGCTCTCCCGTGTCCTGCGAGCACTGCGTCCACGGTGTCCTTGGGGGTGCCCTGGCCGTGTCCCAGTGTGGGGCCCCCGGGCGGGGGGCGTCCCCAGCTCTCCTGGAGGAGCTGCAGCAGTGCATGGGCGTCCCGGCGGCCCCAGCCCACGTGGCGCCTGCGCCTGCGCCTGACGGGCCTTGCTGGTGTCCTCGCCCCCGGCGGGTGAGCACACTGTGGCCCTGATGTCCGCCGAGGCCGATCACCCTTTTGTCTTTTTCTGTGCCTTCGGCGACCTGCTTTGGTGAAGCGCACATTTGGTTTCTTGTTTGTTACCGGAGCTACATGTGCGTTTGGGTTACGGGTCCCCTGTCGGGCACGTGGGCCCCTCGTGATTTCTCCCGTTCTCCCTGGGGGCCTCGGGGAGCAGACCCTCCTAGTTGCCGCGGAGGCCCGTCCTGGCCCTTCGTGTGGAGGACGACCCCTGCTCCCAGGTCGGGGACGCCTCTTCCGTGCTCTGTCGTGGGCCCACCTTTACGTCACCAGGTCATCCCGAAGCAGCGCGTGGGAGTCCATCTGCTCTGCGGTGCAGCTCATGTCTCCTGGAAATGCCCGGGGACGTGCCCCGCAGCAGAGTGGTGTCCAGCAGCCCAGGAGCCATCACCACGCAGCCGGGTGCCCTCGGGAAGTGGACCCTGTGCCTGTGCCCGGGCAGCCCCTGGTGCCGCCGGGAGCCCCCACGCGCCTGTACCCCTTCAGGGGTCTCTGCGCGGGGCGTGGGTGATCTCAGGACACAGATCTGTGCCATGGGGCGCAGAGCCCGTGCTCGGGACACGACAGGCTGACCAGTCCCCTCCCGCGGTGCTTCACGGGCAGGGCAGGTGAGCAGAGAAGGAAGGAGAACGTAAGGAAAAGCCCCCCCAGCAATGCTCGCGAGACCGGGCGGCATCCGCGCAGCTCTGTGCTGGCCGTTGTGGACCCTCCGGGACCTTAATAAAGGATGGAGCATCTGACCGCCCAGTTCAGAAGGGCGCGTGCATGTCCTGCGTTCCTAAAATCCCACGGCGGTGATGAGGCCACGTGCCGGAGCCCGGCGCACTCGCACCCGCTTGCCTCGCTGACTGCCCACGCGGGAGGGTCAGGCGGGAGGACCAGGCGGGAGGACCAGGCGGGAGGACCAGGCGGGAGGACCGGCGGGGGCCCGGGCTCGGGAAGTGCACGTGAAGCGGTGGGAACGCCCGGAGGGTGGCCCTGGCAGACCGGAACCAGAGGGAGTCCAGGTGTTTATTTGTGGACAACGATTGAGCGCCTCCTGCATGCCCAGCACTGTTCGGATCCAATGGGGGGGCAACAGGTGGATGCGACGTGGCCGGCTGTGTGTCAAGAACGTTCCAGATGGAGGCCAGCAGGAATGGCCGAGAGGGAGTTCAAGGGCCACGGAGGTCACGGGTGATGTGCCTGCTGTCCTTGGCAAGGCTGTAGATGGGGGGCCCCGGAAACTCCTGGACACCCCCCAGGCCGGGGACATGCCTGTGGCCCAGACCCTTCACCCCTCGTCCCTTCCCCTGCAAAGCCCAGCTCCCCGTGCCCCTCAGCCCTTGCCTCAGCATCACCCCACGGGGGGTTCCTGCACCCCCCGGCCTGCTGTCGTGAGCTTGCGGCCCTGCCTACCCGTTCCTGGTTTGTCGTGTGCCCTCGGCATGGCCCAGGGGCTCCGGGAAGGCAGCCGCCAGCGTCCCCAGGGCCAGGCGGGAGCCCCGGCAGTGGTGAGCTCAGCATGAGCTTGCCGCCCGCCCTGCGTCACGTGGGGCCCCCGGTGCCCGCCCTCAGCGCACCACAGGGTGGCTCCAGCTCCTCCTCCGTTTCTTTTTTCAGCAAGATTTCCCTGGGAAGCACGTTTTATTCATCTGTTTTCTATCGACTTCATTTTTTTACAGCGGTCTTAAGTTCTCAGCAAAACTGAGCAGAAAGGGGCAGGGGGCACCCGGGGGCTCAGCGGTTTGGCGCCACCTTCAGCCCAGGGCGTGATCCCGGGTCCCAGGATCGAGTCCCAGGTCGGACTCCCTGCATGGAGCCTGCTTCTCCCTCTGCCTGTGGCTCCGCCTCTCTCTCTCTGTGTCTCATGAATAAATAAATTTAAAAAAAATCTTAAAAAAAAAACCAGTAAGTACAGAGGTTTCCCGCAGCCCTCCTCTCCCTGCCACATCCCGCACCCGCGCTGTGTGTGACCCCAGGTGAACCCGCACCCACACGTCGTCATCACCCGGGGCCCGCAGGGGAAGTGAGGTCGGCGGGGGTTGGGTGACGACGCACCCAGCACTGCGGCCCCTCACGGGTGCTGGCCCTGGGAGTCCTCCCTCCCACCCCCGGCGCCCCAGCCTGCCCCATCCCCGCGGCTGTGTCTGCCCCAGACCATCGCGCAGTGCGCAGCCCTCCTGCTCTGGCTGCCGTCGCCGGGTCACCTGCCCTCATGGTTCCTCTGGGTCCCTGGAGGGGGGGGCAGCTCCCCCTTAGTGCTGGGTGCACTCCTGCTGCCCGCTGGGCCATCTCCGTCCGTGCCCCTGCTGAGCGGCAGCGTGGGCGCCCCAGGGCCCAGCCGTCCCGCAGAGAGCTGCCGTGGACACTGCGTGGGTGTCGCGTGGACACCAGGGCCGAGGTTGCAGGGCGCCCGGAGGAGCGCGGGTGATCCTGGGAAGATGCCACCCACTGCCCTCCCAGGAGGCGGCCCGTCCCGCAGCCCCGCCAGTGGTGAACCAGCGCCTGTCGCCCGTCCTCGCCACCGGAGCCGTGGCCTGGGGCCTGGGTGGCGGCCGTTCTCAGAGGCCGTGCGTCACCCATGTCTTTGTCGCTGTCTCCCTGACGGCCTGGGACGCGGAGCAGCTTCTCATATACTCGCATATTCTTCGGCGAAGTGCCTTCTGGATTGTTTGCCCAATTTAATTTTTTTTTTTTATTTATGATAGTCACAGAGAGAGAGAGAGGCAGAGACACAGGCAGAGGGAGAAGCAGGCTCCATGCAGGGAGCCCGACGTGGGATTCGATCCCGGGACTCCAGGATCGCGCCCTGGGCCAAAGGCAGGCGCCAAACCACTGAGCCACCAGGGATCCCTGTTTGCCCAATTTAAAGCCTGATGTTTATTTCCTTGAATTTGTAAAAGTGGTCGTGGGGGTCCGCATCTTCTCCGATGTTTCGCGTGCAGCCCTTTCCCCAGCGTGTAGTTCGTCTCCCGGGGGTGGTGGTCCTGGCACAGCCCGCGTTCTCCCTGCCAGCGACTCTAGCTCACCAGTCCCGTCCCACGGGCCGTGGCTGCAGGGTCGTCTCTAAAGAGGCATCACCGCCAGGCCCGCCGCGGTCTTCTCTGTTGTCTTCTAGGAGTTTTATAGTTTGCCTTTTACATTTATGCCTGTGACCTGCTTGGAGTTGATTTCTGTGGATTTTGGGGTATTTGCCTGTGGAGACTGGGTGTTCCGGCGCCGGCTGTCGGATGGGCGGTGTTCCCCCCCACTCCCACCCCGCCCCGTCCTGCCTCTGCTCCTTTGTCAAAGTCGGCTGGTCGGGCCCCGTGGGTCTGTGATCTCCTGCTCCGCTGTCCCCGACCCCGTACTGCTGGGAGTTGAGGGCCCGGGGTAGTTCTCGGGGCCGGGGAGTGTCAGCGTTGGGACTTCGCTCCTCTTCAAGGTGTCGTGTGCATCCACCTTGTGCCCTGCAACGTTGCTGCAATGGCTCACCAGCTCTAGGAGGGGTTTTTGTTGACTCCTGGATCTTCTCGTTGAAAATCGCATCATCTGTGAACACAGACGGTTTTGTTTTTTCCTCCCCAAACCCTATACCTTTTGTTTTCTTACCTTATTGCATTAACAAGGTTAATTCAGCATCGTGCGAGATTTCCCGCACGATGCTGAAAAGGAGTGGGGAGAGGGGCCATCCTTGCCTTGTACCTGGTCTTAGTGGGAAAGCTCTGAGTTCCTGGCCGTCAAGTATGCTTTGTAGGCATTCTTCGTCAGGTTGAGGAAGTTCCCCTCTAATTTCCTAGGAGTTTTTATCATAAATTGGTGTTGGGATTTCTCAGATGCTTTCTCTACATCTGTTGATACTGTCATGTGATTTTTTTTTCTTTAATCTGCCGATGTGATAGATTCTCTCTGATTTTTTCTATTTTTATTGGTGGTTTTTTTTTCTCTCAGTGATTTTATTTTTTTTTTTTTTTTTTTTTTTTTTTTTTTTTTTTAAATTTTTATTTACTTATGATAGCTACAGAGAGAGAGAGAGAGAGGCAGAGACACAGGCAGAGGGAGAAGCAGGCTCCATGCACCGGGAGCCCGACGTGGGATTCGATCCCGGGTCTCCAGGATCGCGCCCTGGGCCAAAGGCAGGCGCCAAACCGCTGCGCCACCCAGGGATCCCTCTCTCAGTGATTTTAAATATTCGCTGCACTGTCCTCCTGCTCGTGCTGGTGTCTGAGGACTCTTTGGAAAGTCATCTTTGCTCCTTGGTTGGTAAGGTGGTTTTTTTCCTCCAACTTCTTTTAAGACTTGATCTTGATCCTGATTTTGCGCAGTCTGAATGCGGTAGGCCTAGTTGTAGGTCCTCGGGGTATTGCCTGCAGCGTGCTCTACGCCGAGGGCAAGATTTTGCTCCGGGGCCCCGGCTTTTGCCCAGCCGACCAGCAGTGTCTTCTCTGTGTCCCACTTGTGCAGGAAGGTCGTGTGGCTTTGGTTCTTGTAGGACCTGGAAGTGCTCCCTGGTGCCGACTCCTTCCTCTGTGTGAGAAAGGAGTGGGTGGGAGCCAAGGGAGGGGCCGTGCTGGCTTGAGAGACGCGCCGCAGCTGTGCTGTGCTGTGTGGTGGGTGGGAGGCGGATGCTGTGTCCAGGGCCAAGTGCTCCCGAGAGACGGGAAGCCGGAGCGCCGGACATCCTGCTCCAAGGGGCGGCTGGGGGTCCACGTCTGACAGCTGGACCCGTGAATGAATGGTGACAGGCGCACAGGCTGCCCAGACTGTGGACTCGCAGAACCGTGAGCAAATAAAGTGAAGTGTTTTTTGTTTGTTTGTTTTTGTTTTTTAAATTTTTTTATTTATTCATGATAGTCACAGAGAGAGAGAGAGAGGCAGAGACACAGGCAGAGGGAGAAGCAGGCTCCATGCACCAGGAGCCCGATGTGGGATTCGATCCCGGGTCTCCAGGATCGCACCCTGGGCCAAAGGCAGGCGCCAAACCGCTGCGCCACCCAGGGATCCCTAAAGTGAAGTTTTAAGCCACTAAATGTGGGGGTAGTTTGTTACTCCGAAGAGGTAAGGGGTCGAGACCCGCCCAGGCTGGGCCCAGGCCTGTCCAGCGAGCATAGGGTGTCCTGCGCCACGGGCTCCGTGCCTCTGGCTGAGCCCCAGGGGCTGTGCAGGGCTATGGTTGCTCGTGTCGGGGCCGAGTCCCCCGCACAGGGCCTGCCGTGAGGGGTGCAGTCAGCACTGGTGGGCTGAACAAGGACATTGAGCGCGCCAGGACCTTCGCAGCCGCCCCCGATGAGCCTTTCCCCCCAGTCTGACCAGACGGCACGGGCTGGGATCTGGAGCGGTCTCTGGGGAGACTGCAGCCACCTGCACACCCAGGCGGGCGGCCCAAGGACGTGGCTGGGGCGGCTGGGTGCAGGAGAGGCCTGAGCTCCGCAGGGCGCAGCGGGTACGGGCGGTCTGCAGCTTCAGGAGAACATCAGACCTTCCCAGGGGATGGGGGGCAGGGGCGTGGGAGGGCGGGGGGCTGAGGCCCTGAGGCTCAGGAGGAGGGAGAACAGGAGGGGGATGGCCAGGCACAGGGTGCTGGGCGGCCGGGTGGGCATCAGGGCTGCACTGCACTGGGGTCACCCCGCTGCAGCTCCGGGCCGGCTGCCCTCCTGTCAGGTTTCCTTCTTTCTTAAACATTCTCTCTTTTTTATTATAGTAAAATACACATAACAAAGCTTATCGTTGTAACCATCCTGGAACGTACCCGTGAGTGGTGCTGAGTCCCCAGCGCCCACCTCCAGGATCCGTCCCTACCTCCCAGCCCCCAGCCCCGCCCTGCCCCCCCCAGGGTACTTTCTGTGTCTGAATCGGCCCACATGGTGTTTGTGTTCCGTGACGGGCGTACGTCCCTGAGCATGAGGTCGTCCGGCTTCATCCGCGTTGTAGCAGGTGTCGGGACGTCCTTCCTCCGAGTGGCTGGATGGTTCAGCGTTCCGTTTGTCCAGTCGTGTGTTGATGACCCCAGGTGGCTTCCACCCTCAGGCTTTGTGTGTAACGAACATACCAGGTGCCTGACCGGCCCTCTGTGGCGGGTGCAGAGGTGGGATCCATCCCTACCTCACATGGTGGCTCCCATTTTCGAGCCCCCTCCGCCCCGTGCTGTTGTGCCCAGTGGCTGCCCCATTTCGTGTTACCGCCAACGGCACAGGGTCCGACTTCGGCACCTCCTTGCCTACGCTTGTCATGTTCAGATAATCGCCCCCCTAGTGGGTGTGAGGTGGTCATGGCGGTTTCTTGCTGGACCTTGTCTATGGTGTTCCTTCCCCAGGCAGCCGCTCTTGGCCCGGTGGGTCATGTGTCCGTGGTTTTGCTGTCCCCGCCCACCAGCCGTTCTGGACACCAAGTGACCTGGAGCCCCAGCTGTGACCTTGTGCATATCCTCATTCATCGGTTGTTGAGCGGCTGCCGCACGTGGGGCCTCGAGCTAGACCGTGGGTGCACAGCAGGACCCGGAGAGAGGGGTGCTCGGGAGCAGCGTTGCCGGTCCTCTGGGCCTGCAGAGACCCGGTCAGGAAGGCTGGCTGGACGCATGTCTGAGCCCACCCTGGGTGTCAGTGTCCAGGGAGCATCCACAGCCGGTGCTGGAGCCTGCAGGGGCAGGGGTGGGACTTGGGGGGAGGCGTGTGCGAGGGGTCAGGGGGTCACCAATAAAAGCCCAAACCATTGTCCATCCAAGAGAAAAAGAGGTTTTAGTGAGGAAGCAGCGTGCTAGGTATTTGTGTGCTCGGGGTCCACCCGTGTGTGAAGAGGGGCTTCGTACAAGCGTCCCCAGCAGGGCAGGCCCGGCCCCCACCACGTGCACGTGCCGTGAGGCTCCATCGGGCCCCAGCCCCATCCTCCCCCCGTGCACACAGGTCCTCTGGGGAGCCGCCCGGGGAGCCACAGGCTCCCCCGTAATCACCGGGCGCCGCCAGTCCACGCTGGTTGCCCGGGTGAGACCCCACGCCCGTGGCCGCCAGCAGCACCACCCAGGACCCAGGGCGCCTCCTGTTCCAGGGGCAGTGTTGGTCACTCAGTGCCGGACTCTTCTACTGGCGGCGTCAGGCAGATGACGGGACTGCCGTGGCCGCAGAGAAGGGAGGTGAGAACGCTCGCTCACAGGGCTCGCGAGGGTGGGGTGTGGGCATGCCGCTGGGCGGGCGTGTGTATGTGGTGTGTATGCGCGTGGACAGCTAGGTGTGCTCGTAGGTCCTCGTGTGGGTGTGTGGTCGTGTGTGCGTGTGTGTGCCTGCAGGACGTGTTGCGTACGCGTGCAGGCTTGCAGGGATGGGAGCGTGCACGGGAGCCCCTAGGAAGGCGTCGGGCACTGTGGGTGCGGCACGGGTGCGTGTGTTCATCGCTGTACAGTATGAGTTTCCTTCTTAGAAAGCGGCGCGGCCGCAGGGAAACAAGCACCAGCCAGGCCTCCGGAGACCCGACCGGTGCCCGGCACCATAGACCACGGAGCACCGGGCTGGGGGCGGCCAGGGAGAGGCAGCGTGGATGCCGCTTCTGGCCACGGCCCTTGCTGTGTGACAACGGGCCGGCCTCCTGCCCCACCTCCACCTTGCTCAGAGAAGCTTTGAGCAGCTCCCGGGACCCTGGCTCTCCACCTGGAGGGCGGAACTCGGGGGGACTGGGCGTGCTCAGCGGGAAGCCAGAGGAGGCCTGACGGACACGACCCACACGAGTGTGGGGGCTGCTTTGGAGCATCTGTGATTTGTGGGACGAGAGCTGAGGTCCAGGGTCAGTGGCGCCCACGGTGGTGGCCGGCCTGCCCTGTCCACGGGCTGCCACAGGGGTGTCCTCAGCAGTCGCCTGCACCCTTCCGTCCACGCGGTCCTGGGGGGCAAGCGGGGAGGCACCCGCATCGGTGCTCTGAGAACGGAGGCTGCAAACGCAGAGGCGCTCCGCGGTCATAGGCGTCCCACGTCCACTGCTGAGCGGGGCAGCCGCCAAGACCCCCCGCAGGGAGCCCCTGGGGTTTGCCGCGGGGCTGTCCAGGTCTGCTCTGGGCTCGCAGGCCTTGCTCTAGGTGTTGGTCGGGCTCAGGGCGCGGCTCACGCTCCCCCTCCTCCTTTAGCCTCTCCGGAACCTTCTAGTTCCCAGGCTCCCGTTGCTCACGTCAGCCCGTTTTCCCCAGGCGTGCCCCAACGTGCCGGGCGCTGTCCATACCTGGTCTCCCTGTCTCATCGCTGCACACCTGTGACAGGTGTGGCGCCTTCCTAGGGCTGCCGGTGAGGCCCGCACAGGTAACAGTTACACGGCACGGTCGTCCCCCCGAGTGAGCCGTGAGGGAGAATGTCCCACACTCTCTTAGCTGCGGGGCGTTTGCTGGCGGCTCCGGGGCTCCCGGGCCTGTGGAAGCATCTCCCGCTGTCTGCCCGCATCCTCCCTGCCTGCCCGCGTCCGCGTCTCCCCATATTAGGGGGACACCGGTCCCCGTGGGAGGAGCCCGCCCCGGTGACCTCCGTTCAGCTTCGTCCCATCCGCAGAGACCCTGTTTCCAGACCAGGCCACTTCCCCAGGTACGGGGCTGGGACGCGCTAGTGTGTTCACACAGGCACTGGGATCTCGTTGAGGGAGCAACGGAGGCACCAGGTGAGAGCCCCTCCCCAGCCATGGCTCCCAGACCCCCTGGGTCTTGGTGGTGGGGGCTGGTGTGCTGCCCTGCCCTCGGGTCCCGTCACTCAGGCACGCACGTCGGCCACGCAGTCAGGACAGGGGCCGTGCTAGGGGCTCCCGTGCACCCGCTCATCGCTGCGCACCTGCACAGGCATGTAACGTCCTGCGTGCACACGCACACGCACACACGCCCGCACACCTACACGTGTACCTGTGAGCACACCTACGCCCCGGAGGACGCCCACCTCCCAGGCTCACGGGCCTTGGGTCCACTCAGAGTCTCCCAGAAACCCCTAGCGCCTCTCGGAGGTCCAGGCCCAGGCCTCTGCCCTGGGAATACGGGGCCACGGGGCCCTCCGTGCACAACGGCCCCCAGCACCTGGCCGTCCGCGGCGTCCCCGCGTGTGGCCCCCGCATCCCCACTCCGCCTGCGCCCGTGTCGCCCGAGCTCTTGGCTGCAGGGCAGTCTGTTCTGCGGGGAGAGCAGCAGGGACATGGGAAAAATCCATGGAATCGTCCTGGGAAAGTGCTAACGTCACTGTGTTTTTTTAATGATCTCGTCAATGTTTTCTGCCCCGTTTTCTCGCTTCCCTGCACTTCCTGGTGGGGCTGCGGTCAAATAGCAGAAGTACTGAAATATTCCTCCCGCGGCGTCTCGTGGTGCTTCTTGTCTGGCCCGAAACAGGAAGTTCCGTGAAACGTGTCTCCAGGAGTCTCTGTGTCCACCTGGGGCGCCGTGCACATGGCCGGGGTCCCACGGGCGCCCAGACCCTCCGCTCCGGCCCGGGGGGAGGTGGGCGCCCGTCTGTGTCACGTCCTGGGGAGGCCGCGGCACGCCGAGTCCCGGAGGCCCGCGTGTGCGGGCGGGGTGGGCAGGGCCGCTCCCCTGCCGTGTCTCCCCGGCCGTAGGCGCCGTCGTGTCCTGCATCCTCACGGACGAGGTCCTGCAGCTTTAGGGCCACCCAGTGAGCTCCCTTGAACTGGATCCCTGTCTCTGCAGCCCCGTTCTGGGGTGCTGGGGGCCAGGGCTTCAACGTGCAGGTTTAGGGGGACCCAATTCAGCCCATTAGACCGTCTTTGTTAGGTCCCTACAGAGGCGGAGGTGAAGCCAGGAGCCGTCCTGAGTCAGAGCCCGCCTTCAACGGGACAGTGGGTCCTGGGGCGCGTGAGGGGGACCCTCCCGGAGCCTCGAGGGCAGGACCGCGGCGGGGAAGGACCCACGCTCCCCACTCCGAAGGTTTTCAGGGGGCACATGGACTGTGCCTTTTAATTTCGGAAAATTCACGCACGAGTTGCCTACCGTCGGGTCGGGTGGCAGTGAGGACAGTCAGCACCGTCCGGTTCCGGGACCCTCGCCACCCGCCCAGCTGCCCCCTGCCCGCCTCCAGGGGCTCCTCCAGCTGTGGGCACGGGCCAGGCCTGGACGGGCCACGGACCGGGGTGCCTTCTGTCGCGGCTGCCCCTGCCCATGGGGCCCCCAGCCGCCATCCTGACCGCTGCTCCAGAAACAACCGGAGACGGGGCCCAGGGAGTTACGGGGGAGGGTGTGCTGTGGGGGCGACAGGCCGGGGTGATGGCTCTGGAGGACGGGGTGCGCCCCGGGGTCGCCGGCAGGGCAGGGCGAGCACCCGGTCCGTCGGTCCCGAGCGCCTCCCGGCCCAGACAACCCAGGGTGCCGGCTGCGGAGCCTGTGCCCGGGTGCCCCTCGGTGTGGGGGCGAGGGGGTGCCCGGCCTGGGTCCCACCGCCGGCTGCTCCTGCGGGGCAGGGCCTGCACGGGGCCGGAGCCGGGCGGTGACGCAGGCCCCACAGGCCTCAGCTGGCCCCGGTGGAGGAAGTAGGTCTGTGGAGCCCAGCAGGGGATTTTGGGGGGGATTTCCAGCCGGGGACCAGAGTTTATTGAAAGCACTTAATGGGTCTCAAAGGTTTGTCCCTTATCAAACGGGTCACCTTGGAGGAGAGCGCGGCCACCGCATCCTCGGGCCCCAGGCTGGGCCCTGGCGTGGCTGCAGCGGGGGGGCCCGGCTCCGAGGACGGGCCATGGGAGCCTCCCCAGCGCCGCGCTTCCTCCGGGTCTGCGTGGTTCCTTCTGTGCGTCCCCTGTGCCAGGGGCCCCGGGGGGCCCTGTGACGTGTGTCGGTGAGGGGGCTTCCTGGGAGTGTGCCCCCTGCCCCCGCCACGCCAGCGCCACGCGGAGCCCCGACACCTGCCCCGTGGGTGTCCGCGAGGACCTGGACTCTGGCTCCCGCCCAGCCTGGGCCCCCTCGCTGGCTGAGCCAGGGACGCCCGAACCCAGCGCTGCCGGCCGGGGAGGGGGGGCCCGCACCCCCCTGCTTTGTGAGGCTCCCGGGAGGCCGGGCCGGCCGCGAGGGTGGGCGGCGGGGAGGGCGGCCGGCCTGGTGGAGGGGAGCGGGCCCCCCGCGTTCCCGCCTGGACGTGCTGCCGGAGAGCGTCCTCCCCTCCGCGTTGGACCTGACGGTGCGATGTTTGCAACTTCTCCTCAATGAAGGGGGTCGCGGGGGCGCCTGCTGGCCCCAGCGCTGAGCGTCCGACCCCTGGTGTTGGCTCAGGCCGTGACCTCGGGGTCGCGGGGGGAGCCCACGTCTAGCTCCGCGCTCAGCACCAAGCCACCGCGTCGGCTGGAGAGTCTCCCCCTCTGCCCCTCACCCCGGCTCGCGCGCTCTCTGCTAAAGAGTTATTTCTTGAAAACTGATAATAATAAATGGAGTTACAAAGCACATTCTGGTCTCCGAGACTTTTTCCTCGGAATTTCCTAGGAAACGGGGCTGCAGGCTGCGGGTGCGGGCCGCCTCCAGCCCAGCCGCGGCAGAGCAAGGATCCCAGGGGGCTGTTGTCTCAGGATGCTTTCGGGCCCCTGTGGTCCTGAGGGCCTGACCCCAGGGCCTCCCGCTGTGGGGCCTGGCAGGAGGGTCCCCAGGGCCTTCCCTGGGGGTTCTGTGGGGAGATGCCCTGTGCTGGGAAGCCCCACTCGCGGGCTGCTCGGGCCGTGGCCGTGGGGGTGGTGGATGGCGGGAGTTCCCACGGCACCTCGCCTCTGCCCTCCTGGGCTCGGGCGGTGGCCCCACGGCAGCTCGGCCGCCTCTCGGGGTGGGGGTACCGCCAGGCTCTCGAACACGGGCTGGCCTCTTGTCGGGTGGGTGGCGCGGGCGGCCAGCAGGGGACGGTGGGCTCGGCTCTCGGGGACGGGGGCTCGGCTCTCGGGGCCAGGGGCGGCGCAGGGTCAGGCTGAGCTGGGCTATGCTTCAGTGTCGGGGGGCACCACCCAGGCCCCCCTGCCATCACCACGTGTGTCACGGCCCACCTTCCCGCTGACCTGAGGTGGTGGGAGCACTCAGACGGGGCTGTGGGAGGTGCTGGGCACAGTGGGGCTCCCGGGGCCCCCCTGGAGGTGTCGGGGCCACCCCTGCCCTGGCCCCCCGTGTCTCCTCCTCCTGGACGCTTCTGCAAACCCAGGTGCCCGTGGCAGCAGCAGCACTCAGCTCCTCCGACCGCCCCGACCTGCGGCCCCCCTTGCCTGTGCGCCCCCGCCTGCCCTGCCTCAGCGTGGCCCCTGCATTCGCCGTGTGTGGCGGGGGCGGTTCCCCTCACCTGCCCCAGGTCCCCCCACCAAACCTCAGCCAGGCTCCTCGAATCTCCACACGCTGTGAGCCCCTCAACCTCGGCACCCGGTGCAGCCGCATCCACCCGTGCCCCTGGCCCGGCCCCCGACGGGCGGTGTGGGGGTGCGCGCCCCGTCTGCTCTGTGCAGGCACCTGAGTACACGTGTCCAGCCGCCTGCCCCGACTGCTGCGTCCCCGAGGCCGCGGAGCCCTGCACCGAGGACCACGCGCTGTCCCGTCTGGGGGAGCACAGACCCTCGCGGCCGCCTGGACGTCTGCCTGCAAATCCTCCGGGCTCAGCCCCCTGGGAGCCAGGCTCACAAAGGGGGCTCCCCGGGGGCCACGCTCCCTGCCCGACCTCTGCGCCACGGCGCGTCCCCATGTGTGAGGTTCCCGAATCTGTCATCCTAGTCTGGTCACCACCACGGAGGGGACACCTGTGGCCCAGGCCCTTCTGTGCGTCCCTTCCTGGTGCTGGGCCACTGGCCCCACCTGGCGGGGCTCTGCTGGAGGGGCCCCCGAGAGGGAAGCCTCTGTGAGGGGCAGGGGACATGCCGCCCGTCCCCAGGGGGCTCTGGCCCGGGCCATGGCAGGGCCACCTGTCCTCAGAGCCGGGCCCTGACTCGCTAGGACTCACCCTGGGGCGCCCGCTCCCGGGAACCTGCCGCCTCCACCCCTCCTGGGCTGGGGCCCCCAAGCTTGTGGGGGGTCAGGGGACACGTCAGACCCCCAGCCCCGGGAACGGCGTCTTCCAGCCACTCGCCTGCCCCACACCCCACAACGTCAGGTCCCCCCGTCCCCACCGTGTGTCCCCCGACCCTGACACCGAGACCAGCCGCAGCCACACCACGGCCTGACTGTGCCCTGGGCCTCTCTGCCGCCGCAGGACCACAGGGTGTCCCCCAGAGGGCAGTGAGGCCCGTGGGGGCTGGGACACCCTGGGGCGGGCGGATGGGTCCCTCGGAGGGACCCCGCGGGGAGACACCCAGACTCTGCAGGGGGACACAGTGCTGGACTGACTCCTGTGGGTGGAGGGTGGGGGGTCCTGACCCCAGGGCCGCGTGCGCCAGGAGAGCTGGGGGCCCTGCTGGAGGCCGCGGGTGGGCAGCAGTCGCCCTGCTGACCCCGCTCCCCTGGCCGAGCTCCCCGCGGCCTCCTCCAGGTTTGGGCCGCGCCGAGGGACGGAGCACAGGCCACGGGCCGCGGGTGGGAGAAGTGGAAATGAGCCCTGAGCGCAGCCCGGGGCGGGGGCGGCTGACTCGGCGTGTCCCGGCCCGCGTGGGCCCCCTGGACCTCCGAGTCTGCGGCCGCGGCCTCAGGAAACATTCAGGAAGTTCTGGGCGCCGGGGCCGCGGGCCTGAATTTCAGGATGACTGGGCTGGCGGCAGAAGCGCCCCCTCCCCAGCCCGTGCGGCCCGGGACGGAGCCCCCGGGGGCCAGTTCCCCTTTCGCCGGCCCCCCCACCCCGTCCCTGTCCCCGCTCGCTGGCAGGCAGCTTTGTGCGGCCCCACGGGCGGGGCTGACGGGGGTGACATGACCGGGGTTTCTGGGTCAGGACACGGGGAGATGGCTGCGACCTTCTGTTGTCGGGGCCGCCTCTGGAGCCACCGTTACCTTTGCCAACCGCGGTGACGTGCATGTGCCACCAGACGTAGCACGGGGACCATTTTCGATGCTCTCAGCACCTCCACGCGGTGGGGCAGCCGCCCCCCCATCCACGTCCAGGACACGGTCCCCCCCCCGCTGAGCCCTGTCCCCGTGGGACGCCGCCTCCCCGCCCCCCACCCCTGCCCCTGGTGCCCCGTCCGTGCTGTCCCTAGGCCCTTGCTCCCCTGGGGCCCTCCCGTGAGTGACCACGTCGCCCTGTTTGGCCCCCGGGGACCGGCTCGTCCCCCTGGCACCTTGTCCTCAAGGCTCATCCGCGGGGCAGCAGGTGCGGGGCGGCCTCCTGGTCGGGGCTGACCTGTCGTCACGCCGACGGGCCGCAGCTGGCTCAGCCCCTCTTCCGTGGGCGCCCACGGGCCACCCCCACATCCTGGCCGCCGTGGGTGACGCTGCTGTCGACGGGGCTGTGCGGGCCTCCCTCTGAGATCCTGCTTTCACTTCTTTTGGATAAACAACACAGGGGGGGGATCTCTGGGTCTGTTTTCAACATTTGAGGAACCGCCGGAGCCACCCACGCCGTCCCCTGCTTTCGCTCTGCCGCGGCGGCCGTCCTCAGGGCTGCGGGCCGTGGAGACCGTGGCCCAGGGTGCGAGCACCTCCGCGTTGCCCGTTCCCAGCAGACGTGCACGCGGCCTCCGAGGCTGTGACTTGGAAGCTGTAGGCGTTTGGATGCCTCTCCTGGGAGAAGGAGAATGTCCTCACGCCCCCTTGCCCTAGAACATTCTGTGGGAGTTCCCACGGGGACGGCTCTGCTGCTCCCCATACGCCTCCCGGCTCCACGCGGGGTCCGCCAGCTTCTCTGCGCCCGGACTCAGTTCAGGAGGACGACCCCTTGGCCCGGACAGGGACCGGCACCCTGGGCCTCGCCCCCCACACCCCGCCTGGACCTGACCCGGGGCCTGACTCGCCAGCCGCCCCCTTCCTGGAGGGCGGGTCGAGGGGGGCTGTTCTGGGCCTTCTCTGCCCTTGGAGGTGCTTGCCGGTGCCCCGGGGACGGCCGGGCCCCCACCGTGTAGGGCAGCCCCCCGTGTCAGCACCTGCGGACCAGCATCCGGTCCAGAGGCTCCCCGAGCTCCGGGCGGAGCATCTCTGGCCAGGCCCCGCGGGTGCTGCGGGCGCGGGCGGCCCCCCACTCTGGCCTCCTGGCCGCGGGGGCCGGGACCACTTCCCCTGCCGGCGCCCAAGTGAGCCCCACGGGGCGCCCCGGTCACCCACGCGGCGGCTCCCGGCCGACGGCGGGGGTCCCTCCCTGCTTTCACCGGCTGGCTGCCCCCGCGAGGAAGAGCCTTCCCTCCGCTCCCCTTCTTCCCGGCCTCTTCCGCTTTCCTCGGTTTAGTGTCTTTCTTAGATTCACTGCGACCTCTCTCTGGAGGCTGCGTGTTTACTCGTCCGGAGTGTCGCAGCGCGGAGCCGAGTGGAGGTGCAGCCGCCGGGCTGCCGCAGCTGCGGTTCCAGGTGGCCGGCGCCCCCCTTCCCGCCTCCCCGGGCCGGCGCACCCGCGTCTCCGTCCCTTCGGGCGACGCTTCCCAACCAGTCCCGGGCCCGGGCGCACGTGGCGGCAGGTGCTTTCTAGGTTATTTGTGGGCCCAGCTGCGGGCAGGCGGAGGTCGGGGAGCGACCGCGGAGGAACCTTGAAAGCACCGGCGACGTTTGCACCTTCAGCACCGTCAGGAGGACCGTTGGCCTCGCTCGTTGTCTGGGTCCCCTTTGTCTTATTCTGAAACTCTCGGTTTCTAAGAATGTCACCGTATTACTCAGTTGCGACGTCTCCCGGGGTCCCTGGCTCGGCACCTGCCTCCACCCGCGGGAAGGGCCACCACCCCAGGGCACACGCGCTTGTGTCAACCTGCCTGTTGCCGGTCGGGAGATTCTTGGAAACTTAGCTCTGCTTCCTCAAAATACCAAGAGTCCCACCTTGCACGTGGACTTTGTTCTCTCAAATCTTAAAAATATATCGAAAATGTCAGTGTTTTCAGGCAGCGCCCATCAGCCCACCCTGGGGCGGGGGCTCCGTGGCGTCCCGGGTGGCCTGGGGCGGGCTGCCCACCGCTCCGGGCCTCAACTTTCTCACCTGGGAGACGGGGAGAATAAGAAACTACGTCCGGAGGTGCCTCGAGTTAGGGCAGGTTAGGCCAGGGCTGCAGGTGTGCCGTCCGCGCCCCGCGCCCCAGCCACGGTCTCCACGGCCGCGTGCTCACCGGGGTTGGGGGGGACCCAGTGCCAGGACGCAGGAACGCGTGGTGCACCGACTTCACCGCGCCGCCCGGGCCGCCGGCGCCTCCGCCACACCTGCCGCCCTGTCATCACAGGCCCCGGCCCACCCGGGGTGCGGGGGGGGGGCACGACCTCCTGGTGTGGGGGCACCGTGCAGACGACGCCTCCTGGAACGGCCCAGGGTCAGCAGCCTTCTCACCACCCCGGGCTCCCGGCTCCGTGGGCTCTAAGCAGGGCCAGGCCGCGTCCCCTCTGCTGGGCCACCCCGGGGCGTCTCCTCCCCACCCTCCTGCGCGCAGAGCTCCAGACCCCGTGGGCCCTGCCCCGCAACCGCCCTCTGTCCCTGGCCGGCCCTCTTGCCTTCAGAGTTGGGGTCACCTCCAGCTGTCGGGGCCCGGGCACCCCTGCTTTGCCCCATGCCCCTCGCTGACCACAGCTAGTCCACCCCCCACCCCCCGCCTCGGGCCCTCGCCCTCGTCCCCAGAGGTCACCGCATGGCTGCCGTCCCCGTAGCAGAGGCCCGAGTCGCGGACGCCCCACGCCCTGCCCCGGGAGCAGCCGGCGGCCAGGGGCCTCGGGAGCCCGTGTCCTGTCGGGCTGGTCGGGCCTGGTTCTGCCAGGCCTGGCCTGAGGCCCGCTTTTCCTCGTTGACTGTGCTCTGGGAATTTCCTGGTCAGGCTCTTTGCCACAGACACAGCTCCTGGGGAAACCCCGTGTGAAAGTGGAGTCACCCAGGTCAGCAGGGAGAGTGCTGGCTACGCCAGGGCCCTGGGGGGACACCGGCCGCCGTCGCGGGAGATGAAGGCGGGCACTGCCCACACCCAGGGTGGAGCGTGTGTCCAGCTCGCACTCTCGGAGGCCCGGCCCTGGAGCCATGCCCGGCCCTGCCTGGACCTGGGACCCCTCTGAGCTCCGCGGCTCTGCGCTCCAAGCACCTCTGTGCCCCAGGGCCTTTGCACAGGCGGTCCCTGTGCTTGTCATGGAGGGCCGGTGCAGGGAGGGGCCTCGCAGAGTGTGGCTGCGCATCATGGTTCCTTTGGATGGAAGCCAGTGAACAGCAGCACAGACGCCTCCAACCTGAAGAGAGCAGAGATAAAGGACGTCGGGGCCGCGGGAGAGGGACTTGGCGGGCCAGCGTTGGGAGGGCTGCTGTTAGGGGCTGGGACCAGGCGGCCCTGCAAGGCTCCGGGGAAGCAAGGATGACAGGGAGGAGGGGCCGGGCATGCCTCCCCCAGGGACTGTCCCCCCAGCAGGGTCTCCAGGGGCTGCCACACCTGCTGGAGCCCAGGACGCTGGAGCCCAGGACGCTGTCCTGTTTGCCCTGGCACCTTCCCCAACCCCACGCACACCTGCTTCTAGGCCCCTATCTGCAGGGGCCTCTGGTTCCCGGAAGGCCCGCAGACCCCGTTGCCCCAGGAAAGCCCTAGAAGGCATGAGGCCGAGGGTCGAGGGTTGAGTGCCCCCCTTCCGTGGGGCGCCGTGGGTCCCGGCCTGGGGGCGCCCCCTCTGCTCCTCCGTCCAGGGATCCTCGCCTCCCCCTGGAGCCCGACGGCCAGCAGGGCGGCCTCAGACTGTCGGCCTCAGGAGGAAGAAATCCCCTTTCCTCCTCAGGCTAAAATAAGCCTCATGAAAATGTCGGGAGGGAGCGGGACTTTGTCGGGACTTTCCTGGGAAGCAGCAGGGGGACTTGCCCTGACTTTTCGTTTCTCCATGTGGGAGCCTGACCTTGAGACAGGCCGGACTGGGAGGAAGTGAGCCGTTCTCGCGGAACCTTCTGGGTGGCACCGTGCTGGGGCGGGAAGCTGGCGTCCTGCCGCCAGGGGTGGGGACTGCAGCCGCCTGACTGCCTGGGAGCGCCCGCCCCGGGCACAGCCCTGGACCGCGGGGTCACTGCGGTGGGAGGGGGCACCACGGCCTGGCACCCCCGCCCCTGCGCCTGCCGGACTCGGGCTCCTGCCCTGGAGGATGCCGGGGGCCAGAGCAGGGCGGACGCCTTCCGGCCCCACCGGGCAGCGCAGCTGGGGCATTTCTGGGCTCGCTCCACACCCACCTGAGGTTGGCCGCGGGTGGGACGCTGCCCGGTGCTGGCCCTGGAGCGCTGGGCGTGGAGTTTCCCCAGCGGCCTGGAGAAAGTCAACACAGGTGGGGCTTGCCCGGAGGAAACGGTGTCCGGGCCGTCTGCTGAGCGCAGCGGGACTTCCCACGCCGCGTGGCCTCCGGCCAAGGCTCACCACTTTCTCCAGGCCAGTTGGCAGAGGCCTGGATCTGGGGCCGGCGTTCCCCGAAGGTTCTGAAAGCGATCGAGGCGACGCGTGCAATCCCGCGGATGTTCTCTGTGCCACGGGAGCCTGCATTTTAAAATACACACCACGGAGAATTTCGTGACGCGTGTGTTAGCACAACAGTAGACGTGAAAGTGGGAAGAACCCGCACCCGCGTCCCCACTCGGGCTGTGGGCAGAGTGCGCAGCAGCCCGGTGGGCTCCCGGCTCCCGACTCAGCAGGCCACGCAAGGTGCCCACGGGGCGGGTGCAGCCTCGGCCGACTGGGTGGCGGCAGAACCCCATGCCGCCCGGGGGTGGGGGGCCTCCCTGGGGGGGCAGGGGGGCTCCATGTGCAGGCCAGCAGCGGCACGCAGGATCCTGACCGCCCCTCACGTGAGGGCCGGAGAAGACGGTGCTCCAGGGCTGCCACGATGAGGCCGGGGACCCTCCCCCAGGAAGCTCAGCGGACACGTCACTGAGTCGCATCTCCAGGATCCTTCTCCACGTGGGGCGTGGTCCCAGGAGCGGCGTGGGCGGGGAGCACTCGGGGCGGACGCCACATGGTCGTCCTGGAAGTCCGCCCGCCCCGGCCCTTTGCCGACCGTGGCACATGGGCGCGTTGCCCTTCCACCAGAGTCCTGTCCACCCCAGGGCCTCTCGGAAGCGGCTGCACCCAGTGACCTGGGGTGCTGCTCCCCACAGGCGCCCCGCTCCACGCAGCCCGCTCCCACCGTTCCCGGGCTCACACGTGCCCCCTTCGCCTCCCCTCCTGACTCAGGCTGCCTGCCTGCCCCGTGGGAATAACTCCCTTGTCCCCAGCGGCCGTGTCAGGACGCCAGCTGTGCACATGTGTATGCTTGTGTGTGTGTGTGTGCACGTGCGTGTTGGAGCCCACACAGCCTCGCATGCACTCCCTGGGCATAGTTCAGGGCGGTGCCCTCTGACCCTGAGGACCCCACTGAGCAGGGGAGAGCTGAGAGCTCGGCGGAGCAGGGGTGCACGGTCAGTGGAGCCTGCATGGACCCCCAGCGCCCAGGGGCCTGTCCACCTGCCCCGCGGGGAGAGCAGGCCTGAGTGGCTTCCTGGGGCCCGAGGGCCGGTCCCGCAGAGGCCGGTCAGACGTGGCTCCCACCCCAGTCGTGCCTGCACTTGCCTGGGCCTGCAGGTCCCCGCTCCGTCATCGTTGGTCCCCACAGGCGAGCGCCCTCGCCCTGGAAGCCTTGTCTGCAGGGGGAGCCTCCGCAGGGCGGCCCTGCCACCGTGTGCACCCAGCTGTGCGCCCGGGTTTCCTTGCTGGAGCCTTGGAGGGGAGGCGCTGGTGTGGGAGTGGGGATCCCGTGAGACCCTGCCTGGGACTCCAGGAGTAGGGGCGTCTCCAGGGGGAGGGGAAGGGGAGCTTGGGCCTGAGGGCGGGGCGGCCGGGGCCGGGTGCCCAGGTGCTAACACGGAGCCGCGAGTGGTTTCCTGCTGAGTGTCTGGCGTGGAACAAGTCAACTCTGCAAGAGGCTGCGGATGAGGCCAGTGAGGAGGACTCGGACTCATCACCGCAGAGTCGAATGGGGGTCCTGGGTTACATGACACTTTCCCCCCCGCCCCCGACTCAGCCGGTAGTAATTTGAAATCACCGGGTTGGTGCCGACCCAGGACGGGGTGAACACGGGGCCGTGACCTGCGGGCGCAGGGCTCCTCCCGGGGACGTGGGCTGCAGGGCAGCCTCGCCAGCACGTCTGGACCCGAGTGTGCGGGGGTCGTGGGCGGGAAGCCCGGGGGCCGGCGCCCTGGGGGGTGGACCCCACGGGGGGCCTGGCTGGAAGAGGGTGGCCTCTCGCAGTTCAGGGTCTGCAGCTGGAACTGGAGGCGAGAACTCCTCTCGGTTTTGTTAAGTGACGGTGTCCTCGGCTCAGGGGAGATGCTCGTAGTCCTTGCCGACGGCCGCACAGCATCTCGGGAGGGAAGGCACCGTGTCTGTGATATTTGCTGCTGAATTCTTCACCTGTTCTCGTTTCTAGCTTATCCTGACCCCCAAATACGGACGAACCAGCTCCCCTGGGCCCCAGGACCTCAGCCCCACTGCCTGGCAGGCGCGCGGCCTCCTCGGAGGGGCAGGGCAGGATGGGGGGCACGCTCTGAACGGCCCGCGCCCCGCCTCTGCCCGGGGTGGGCACCGGACCCAGGAAAGCCCCCGGCCCTTCCCCGGGAGTGTGGGTGGTGACCCGGCCCTGAGAGCCCAAGCAGAGGACTGTTGAGAGCGGGGTCGGGGTCTGCTTGACCTTTGCCCCACGGCGCCTTCCCGACCTCTGGGCACGCACCTGCAGGTCCCCGCAAGTCCCCACGCTCCTGCCGTTGCGCCCACCTCTGCCGACCCCGCCCGCTCGGGCCTCCCACCACGGGAGCCGCTGCTCCCGGGGAGCACATGGCGCGGGTGCCTGCCGCCTTCCTGCGTGTGTTCCTTCCCGGCTCGCGTGACGGCCCGCTCCCCACGCGTGTCGGCGCTGCTGGCGCGGACGGGGCTCGGGGGCAGCGTGTGGTGACGGGACACGTTGGCCCGGTGGCCGCTGCGTCGGGAGAGTCGCGTCTATATGTCGCCTGACGTGGCGTCGTTCCCTGTGCTATATTTAGGGGGGTTCCGTTTTCGTAATGAAAGGAAGCTTTCCATCTTTCTGTGGCCGAGAAGGGTTTACGCGAGATCGAAATAGCTGTTGAAGAAGCAAGGAAGATCGGGTTAGGCTGGTGTTTTCCAAAGACAGCGCTGACCCTCTTCCTGGTTTCCCCGGCGGACGCTGAACCTTCCAGATGGACTTCTAGGACTGAGTCTGGCATTGTCTGTTTTGCCAAGAAAGCAGCCGTTTGCTCCCTGTTTCCATGGGGTTGGACTCGACACCCTCATTTCAGCCCCAAAGTCCTGGAGCAGCTCCGTGCCCAGCCTGGGTGCCGTGGGCCCCGGGGGACCCCGGCCATGACGCCCACAGACATTTTCAGGAGAGGTGAGAGGGTGTCCTCGGGGGCCTTGACGTGCACGCTCGCTTTGACTTCTGATGCCGTCGCCTCCGTCAGCGGATGCTGTTCCCGGCCACCACCTGGCACCGTCTCCCCGGACACGGTCATATCGCCGGAGTGCGGGTTCCACTGGCGACAGTTAGGGACCAGCGGCGTGACCTCCGGCCTCGTCTACACTGACGGCTGTGCCCTGGCTCTTCATTAAAGTGAACTCCCCTGCACGCTCCAAGGTCCCTGGTGATTCCCTGACGGGAAACATGACAACGCAAGCGAACCGAACCTCCCAAACACTCAAATCACTCTGATTTATCTAATCCACGCCCTTATAGCAAATCAGGGTCCGCTTACATCTTCTGCTACTGGTTTACAGACTTAAATTATTTAAGGTCTCTTGGCTTTAAAGTCACAACTCTCACAGAAGTAGCAGGTGTTTGCCACACAGGAGTTTAAAGGTAACCAACGGCAGCACGGCTGACCTGGGGTGTCGTCCCCGCGAGGCCTCCGTGCGGTCGCGGTGCCCGCCATCGAGAGGTAACCATAAGGAGTTTTTGTGAACCGTAAAGCTGAGCGTTTTTATCATGAAAACACGTACTCAGTTATGCCCCAGGGCCTTTGTCTTCTAAGTCGTGGTAGATGATACGTAGCATGAAGTTGACCATTCCAGCCATTTCTCAGCCCACAGCTCGGTGGCACGGAGCACATTCGCGCTGTTGTGCAGCCGTCCCCACCGTCCACCCCCAGAGCTCCTCGTCTTTCCAACCTGAAACCCCATGTCCCATGAAATACTGACCCCCCATCCCCAGCCCCCCACGCCCACTGACTCTCCTGGTGTCTGTACTGTCCACGTTGCACTTATCCATCCATCTGCTGGTGGACATTGGCTTGTTTCCTTCCACTGTGCAGCTATTGGGAAGAGCGCTGTGTGAGCATCAGTGTGCAAACGCCCACTCACTTCCTGCTTTCATTTTTTGGGGGGCCATATGCCCAGAAGTGGGATTTCTGGATAATGTGATAGGTCTTTGATTTCCCACCCCATTTTCCACCATCGTATGTTCCCACCCATAGCGCACAAGGGTTCCAACGATTCCTCGTCCTTGCAAATGCTTGGGTTTTGTCCTTTGTTTTTTGTTTTTGTTTTTTCCATTTAAAGCTCTTGATTTTATTTTTGTGTATACACTTTAAAAAAATGAATAGATTTTATTTTTTAGGGCAGTTTTGGGTTTAAGAGACATCGAGTAGAAAGTACAGAGACTTCCCAGATACCCTTTCTTGAGCCCTTTGGTTTTCTTGGTTTGTGTTGTTATTGTTGTTTTCATCAGAGCTGTCCTGAGGAGCATGAAGTGATGGCTCATCTGGTTTGGGTGTGAATTTCCTTAGGGATTAGTGATATGGAGCATCTTTTCCTGTGCTTATTGACAGTTTTTATATCTTCCTTGGAGAAATGTGTGTTCAAGTCCTTTGCCTATTTTTATTTATCTTTTTTTTTTAAGACTCTCTCTGTTTGGCAGAGGGAGAAGCAGGCTCCCTGCGGACAGCCCGATGTGGGACTCAATCCCGGATCCCAGGATCATGACCTGATCTGAAGGCAGACACTCAACCACTGAGCCACCCAGGCATCTCTGCCCATTTTAAAAATCAGGCTTGTTTTGGTCTTTGTTGGCCACTAGGAGTTCTTTGTATATTCTGGATATCAGCCCCTTATCGGATCTATGGTTTGCAAATCTCTTCTCTCACCCTGGGGCTGCCTTTCCCCCTGCTGACTATGTCCTCTGATGCATTACAGTTTTTAATTTTGATGCAGGTCCAATTCACTTATTTTTTCTTTTGATGCTTGTGCTTTTGGTGTCACATCCAAGAAATCGTTGCCCAATCCAGGGTCAGGAAGCTTGTCCCACACTCTTTCCTCTACCAGTTTTGTGGTTTAAGCTCTCGCATTTAGGTCTGGGTCCAGCGCGAGTCAGTTTTTGTACCTGATGTGAGTTGACGGTCCAGCTTCATCCTTTTGCACCTGAATGTGTTTGTGGGCTTTTTCTTTTCCATTTTTCTTAAAAGACTTTATTTATTCATGAGAGACACACAGAGAGAGGCAGAGACACAGGCAGAGGGAGAAGCAGGCTCCGTGTGGGGAGCCCGATGTGGGACTCGATCCCAGGTCTCCAGGATCATGCCCTGAGCCAAAGGCAGATGCCCAGCCGCTGAGCCACCCGGGTGCCCCTGGTGGGCTTTTTCAAGAAGAGTTCCTCACTTTCCCACTGGAGATTTCCCTGTGTTCTTGTTTTGCTTTGCCTCTGGCTGCAATCCTGGTGGATTGTGCAGCTGGGGCTGAGGGAATGTTTAATCAAGGCCATCTGTTCAACCTTGGCTTGAATTTGCAAGCAACACACTTGAAGACAGACATGCAGAACTACTTGATAAATCTCAGCTAAAAACAATAAAAATTCGCATGCAAATGGAAATCAGACAATGTGAAAGTCTTCGTGGAGGCGTGCCCCATGGCGAGGTGAAGGGGGATGAGGGCATGAGCTCTGGCCCAGTTGTCACTGTGGTTGCTCCCACTGTGGTTGCTCCCCAGTTGCCACTGTGGTTGCTGGCACCCGCCCTTCCATCTGGGGAGCCAGCAGGGCTGCCGTCCTGTCTTGTCACTGGGTCACTGTCCCGGCCGGGGCTGGGGTTTGCTGGCCTTGGGACCTTCCGGGTGGACCGTGGACCTCTCTCGTCCATGGGCCTGGGTCATGCTTGTCTTATCCCTGCCCTCGGCTGTGAGGATGTCTGTGCTCGCATGTGCCCACGTGTGTGGACGTGGTGAGCATCACTCCCAGCCTCCACCGTCTTCCCTCCCTCCCGAGTCACTTCCCCTGCCGGGCCCGAGGCTCCTTGGGGGTCAGGGCTCTGACTGCTATCCTTCCTGTCCCCGTGCGCGGCTGGTGCTGCTCTGGGCATGTTCCTGGTGTGCACCACACATGGGGGACCTCGGTGGGGCCCGTGTGGACCCCGTGCACCCGAGAGAGCCGAGCCCTGCCCACGCACGGGACCTGCACGCACGGGACCTGCACGCACGGGACCTACACGCTGCCTGCCAAGCCAGGGGCACCCACCAACCTGGACACTTGAGCACAGCGAGGACAGCCTGAGTCGGGACTCGTCTAGGAAGGCTGAGCCCCATGCAGCTCCCTGTCTGGGTTTGGCGGGTGAGGAGGGTGAGTCAGCAGGCTCAGGAGTGCTTCCTCCGTGAGGGATCGGGGATGTCCCTCAGCCAGGAGACCAGCACCAGCCAGTCCCCCTGGGCCCGCCGGCCCTTCTTGCTTGGCCGGGAGTCTGGCCGGGGCCCTGCTGGGCTGCCTGGTGGCTCCCCGGTGGCTCCCTCCATGACGGATCTGCCCGGGGCTCAGGTTACCTGGAGTGGCCACACGATGCACGGCTTACATCTCTGGGCGCCAGCGCTTTCTGGAGTCTCTGGGGAGTGGACGCCACCTGTGGTCCGGGAGCCAGGGTGAAGCTTCGGCCCCTGGGAAGGAGGAAGCCCTCCCCGCCTTGGACACAGAGCTGAGAGGGATCCCCCGACATTGGCCTGACGCTCGGTGCCTGAGGGCCCCCAGTTAACAATGTCACGCGAAGGAACGCAGCGCAGGCCCCAAGGCACCCGTGGGCTGGGGTGGGTGGGCTGGGCAGAGGTGCCTCGTCCAGGTGGGGCTGCAGTGAGGATACTGAACACGCGGGCTGTGCTCTGACCCTTTGCAAGTGACACCACGGTGACACCACGCTTCACCTCCGCGGCCACAAGGGTGCAGGTCACATGCTCGTTTCTCAGAGGAAGGCAGTGGCCGCAGAGGTGAGGGGGCAGGGCTGCGTGCACTCTGCAGCCTCAGCCTCAGCCGCCCCCCAGCCGGAGAGAGCCCTGGCGGCGTCTCACACCAGCTCTGTGGCCAAGGACACCACGACAGCCTCCCCGGCTGAGATGTCAGCTCCGAACCCGGCCGTGCACAGGTGCCCTCTGGGCGTCGGGCCTGAGGCCTTGAGTGACCTGGGGCGAGGGCTTCCCCTCGTCCCCTCGCCGTGGACTCTAGGTCCCAGGGGCTTGGCGACGTGTTGGGGTCTTAGGATCACTACCCACGCCCTCCGGGTCATGCGGCCCGAGGGGACGGCGTGGAGCTGTGTCTCGGGGCCTCGGGTCGAGGCAGCTCTTCCACTGCCCAGCCATAGGTTCCTGGCGGGGTTCCTTGTCCCCCACGGGGCTCGGTTCCATCCCAAGGCACATGGTGGCGGCCAGCTGGAGGGGTGGGCCGGGGGAGGGTGACCCTTGCTCACAGCGGCCGCCCGGGGGCTTGTCGTGCCCACCCCTCTCTGCCCTCTCTGCTCACTCATCCGGCTCTTTCTCAGAAACTTCCAGCAGCTGCAAGCACAGCCATGGCACCCCCAGGGCCTCCCAGATGCACAAGCTAGGCCGTCACAGGGCCAGGCCGGGCCCGGTGGCCACCAGCCTGCTGTCCAGAAAGGATGCCGAGAGTGGCTGCAGCAGCTGGCATTCTCTCCTGTCCCCAGAGAGTCCCAGGAAAGCCCCAAGAGGAAGGGAGCTGTCCCGGGATGGGTCTGTGAGTGCCTCCTTCTTGGCTTCTGGTCTGCCTCCTACCGCGGGGCCTCCCCTGGCCCCTGAGTCCTCTCCGGCCTGCAGGAGAATGCTCCAGACCCGAGGGACAGTGCCTCAGGGTCACCCCGGGGGACCCCCTGCCCCTGCCCCCGCCCGTCGCCGTCCCTCCTCCCTGACCTGTTGGCCCCGTGTGGCTCTGTGCTGGGGGGTGGGCAGGAAGGAGGCAGCAGCCCCGTGATCCACCCTCCGCTGCTGGGGACATGGGCAGAACCCCAAAGAGGCCAGCCATGGAGGTGGGGGGTGCTCTGCGGCTCCCCTGGGCCAGGGGGTAGCCCTTGGCCTCCAGCTGCCAGTGCCCGGCCCCACTGCTGGGGAGCTCGACCCCGGGACTTGCCCCGGCCAACGGGCTGTAGCCACAGTCGAGCCAAACTTGTGTGTTTGCTTCTTGCCCTCTTGCCGTAGCCGCTGCCGCCGGGAGAACCCTGGGATGAGAGGCCCCCTCTAGGCCGGCCGTGCGGGCAGAGCGGTGGTGGGCTCGCGGTCCCCGCTCGGAGCCCCTGAGACGTCGGGGCTGCTTGTCACCCCAGCAAATGCCGGCCAGTGCGACAACTAAAGGAAAGAATAACTAATGGTAGAATTGGAGATGCTAGGTTTATTGTGAGAGCAGATGCCACCGTGGCACCATGACAGGTGGTGACATAAACGAGGTGCAGGGATGGCCGTCAGGCAGAGGGGGAGCATAAAGGAGCCTGAGAGTCAGACTCAGGTTCCTGGTGGGAATGTGACTCTCGGGGTGGCGCGGGGCCTGTGCTTGGCCAGAGGGGCCTCGGGGGCAGGTGGTGTGGGCGCCAGGTCTCGGTTCCGCCGGGGCAGGGGTGGCCTGTCCTCGATCGAGCTATCGTCCTGTGCCTTCTGGGAGCGCAGCGGGTCCGCACCTCCCAGCCCTGGGTGCCGCCGGGTGACTGAGCCACACGGGTCGCTGGGGGGCAAGGGTGGTCCCCGCACATCTAGGCCGGGCCCTGAAGCCTCCCTTGCCTGAGCCCCGCGGCCCTTGCCCTGTGTGCCCGAGGGGACGGCGGAGCCTGCATGCACCCTGCACTAGACCGCGGCCGCTCAGAGCAAAACCTGGGAGCCGCCCCAGGGCTCCGCCTCCGGGGGACGCACCTGCCTGGCCTCCCGCCGCCCGGCTTCCTACCGCCTGGCCTCCTGCAGCCTGGCCTCCCACCGCCTGGCCTCCTGCCGCCCGGCCTCCCACCGCCTAGTGTCCCACAGCCTGGCCTCCCCGCAGCCTGGCCTCCTGCCACCTGGCCTCCCGCCGCCCGGCCTCCCACAGCCTGGCCTCCCCGCAGCCTGGCCTCCCACCGCCTGGCCTCCGGTGCATCCGGTTCAGCCACTCCCGCCGCGAGCCCTGCGGTGGCCCCAACTGCCCGCGGGATGAAAGCTGGGCGCCCTGGGGCTGCTGCCCGCCTGCCCCCACCGGGCCCCAGGCCCCCCTCGGCCAGCACCCCGTACCCTGGGCCAGGACCAGGATCAGCGCTTTCCCCTGGAGGCCGGTGGGTCACCGAGTCTGGAACGCAGCTCGAGACTCCGAGCCGCGGGCACATCGTACAGTTAAGTACCGCACCAGCAAACACAGACGCCCCGCTCTAGGCCCTCTGCCAGTTTGCTGTAGCAGGGTGAGGTGCAGGAGGAGGGGGTGGGGGTGCAGGAGGCAGGGGTGGGGAGATGGGGGGCAGGGGTGCAGGAGACAGGGGGTGGGGGCCAGGCACCCATGTGCCTGGGGAGGGCAGGGCTCCAGGTGGCTCTGAGCGGGCGGCAGTGGGTGGCTGTTTGGGGCCGGGGTGGCGCCTGGCTGGAGGCCCTGCCCCCCCCCCCCCCCCCCCCCCCCCGCGCTGGTTTGTCAGGAGCTCAGGTAGTCCGCAAGGGGCTCACTTGTTCCCTCCTATCGGCCCTGACTGAGCAGCGGCCCTGAGGTGCGTCCGAGGGCCTTGGCCATCACCCGCTGGGGACAATCCAGGAGCCACGTCCGCCCCGTAGGGACTCCCTACCTTCCCCCTCCCGCCCCTACAGTCGAGTATCCGCCCACCCGCTGCCCGAGAACCGTCCCCCACCCGTTTGCTGGAGGGTCCTAGTCCGCCCGTCTGTCGCCTGCACCCGCAGGGCCCGGGGCAGCAGGGTCCCGGGTGCCCAGGCAGCACAGGGGGTGGGGGACCCAGGACGCCCGGCCCTCCCTGGCGGCGGGGCTCACCCGGCCCGTGGCTGCGGGGGCGGCTCTGGAGGAGGCGGGCGAGGCCCTGTTGAGCTCAGGTTTGCGGGACGAGCCCTCTCGTGGCCGGGATGGCCCGGAGCCCGGTGCCAACTGCGGCCGTTCCCTCCCCCAGCCGTGGCGCGGGAAGACGTTGGGCGGCTAGAGGGTAAGCGGAGAAGCGTCCGATTTCCTTCCCAGGAAGCCCCCGAGGTCGCAGGACAGGTGGCTGGCGAGGCCCTCCGTGGTCGCGGGGGTCGGGGTCTCCGGGTGCCCAGAGGCGATGGTTCGGCCACCAGGGACACCGCCGGCTCCGCCGCTTGCGGGGAGGGACCCGTCCCCACGTGGCTGCAGGCTTTCCAATCCGTCTCGGCCTGCGAGGCTCGTAGCGCCACCTGTTCACAGAAGCTCGGGGACTGGGATCCCTGGGTGGCGCAGCGGTTTGGCACCTGCCTTTGGCCCAGGGCGCGATCCTGGAGACCCGGGATCGAATCCCACAGTCAGGCTCCCGGTGCATGGAGCCTGCTTCTCCCTCTGCCTGTGTCTCTGCCTCTCTCTCTCTCTGTAACTAACATAAATAAATAAAAATTAAAAAAAAAAAAAAAAAAGACGCTCAGGGGACTGTTTGACATTAGCCTCGTTTGTTTCATCACACGTTTCGCTGTCTGGCATTTGTATGTATTTACACACGTAGAAAATAAATTGAACAACTGCACATAACGTGCGTGTATATTTACGTGCTTCAAATAGATTTTTGCAGAAAACACCGAGCTGCCGCCGTGAGCCCCCACGAGAGGTCAGCATCCTCGCTGGCAGCTGTCCCTCCCCCGCCACACCCGTCACTGGAGATTCGTTTGTTTGCCGGTGGACACGCGCCAGTGGGGCCCCGGAGATCCCAGGAGCCGTGGGTGGACGCGCCGAGCGAGTGCGACCCAGCCGGAGCCCGGGCAGAAGCCGTGTTTCCTGTGGCTAAGCTGCGCCTCCCTGCAGGCTGTCCCGGGCCGGCGCGGCAGGCCGGGCCCGTCACTGTTCGTAGAAGGGCAGTGCGACACGTGGCGGGAAGCCTATGCCTGTTGTAACCGCGGGGAGTGAGCCCAGGCCTGGTGTTCCCCGGCGGGACGTGTGCATGTGAGGACGAGTCGGGGTTCGGGGAGGTGGGGCGCGTGCACGCGTGCTGTGCCCGAACCAGACTCGTGGGCTCGTTAGTTGTTAACTACGAGTCAAGTGTCAGTCGGGCCAACACGATGGATCTGTCACCACAATTGGGTGGTCGGGCGGCTCGGACCCACCGGTGCGCAGCCCGGCCTGGACGGGCAGGTCCGTGCCTACTGGCGGGCTGCGGGAACGTGGCTTCTGTCCAGGACGCTGGAGGAGGGTGCGCCGGGCCTGCAGGTCCCCGGACCACCGGGCTCAGGGCGACCCTCTGCCCACCCGTGTCCACCGCGGGCTGGCGAGTGGCGGAGGAGGCCCGCTGCCTCTGCGTGTGCAGGGCTCACCCTGTGCCCTGTCTCTGCTGTGACCCTGGCTCCCGGCCTTCGTCAGGGTGACCCCGCAGGTCACCCCCCTGCCCCTCACCCCGTACCCAGGAGAACCCACAGCGCCCGGCGGGTGCCCGAGAGCCGCACCCACGGCCAGGCTCGCCCCCAGTGGGGTGTGTGCTGGCACCCAGAGCCGCGGCTGCGGGCGTCTCCCGAAAGGAACGTTCCCACGTGGGCGCTCTGGCACCTGGTCCCTCCCTGTGCCCCTGGGGACGCGTTCCTGTGAACCCAGTTTGAAGGCTGGCAGCCAGGACGCACCTGTTCCGGCCCCGTGTCCTCCTGGTCGCCTGGCCTCGCCCCTCCACGCCCTCCGCCAGCCGCCTACACCCTGGGGATGGGGCGCCCAGCACTCTTCCTCATTTTCACCTTCTTCCTCTTCTGTAATTGGCAAAATGTTATTAAATAACAGTTGCTCTCAGGAAAAAAAAAAAATCCAACAAAACAAAAGAAATAGGAACAGCCTGTAAAGAAGGGGAGCTCTGTGTCCATCATGCCGCCCACCCCCCTGCTGGCCGGGGTGACCCCCTCTGGCCCCGTTTGCCGTCATTTCGGAGGGTCACCTCTACTACTCTTTGCCTTTTTTTTTTTTTTTTAATCTTAGTTTCCTACTTCTCTGGAAAGCTTTGCTGCAAACCCACACAGGGTCTCCGTGTAGCAGGGGGCCTCCTGGTCCCCCCGGGACCCCCGCAGTCCCGTCCCGGAGCCTGGGAGTGCTCCCCTGCAGGGGAGCCGCACTTCGCAGATGGGAGGACACTTGAGAAGGGAGGTGATCCTGGGCTCCCGGGGCCCAGGGGCTCAGAGTCAAGGAGAGCAGGGGACAGAGCGGGAGGCCCGCCCAACGGCCACCAGGGCAGCTCCAGACCCCGGGAGGGGCAGGAGATGGATCCTCCCGGGGCCCCCTCGGGGAACGCGGCGCGCTGGCACCTTCGTTCTAACCGTCTGCTGTGGTTTTGGACTTCTGGCCTACAGGACGGTGGGGTCACATGCGTGTGCTGTGGTAAGCCACTAAATCGGGGTGTTTCCTGACATCGCAGTAGGAAACTAGCACCCCACTGTTACCAGAATTTCCGTAAAACTCACTTAATCAGCATGAGAATGGACACATTTGAGTGGTGATTATAAAAACTCACATAAGGGGCCCCTGGGGGGCTCGGTCGGGTTGAGCGTCCAGCTCTTAGTTTCAGCTCAGGTCGTGGGATCGCGTCGGGCTCTGCGCTCAGCACGGAGTCTGCGGGAGACTCTGTCTGTCTCTCTCTAAATAAATAAATAAATAAATAAATAAATAAATAAATAAATTTTAAAAAGCCAAAAACCTCACATAGGAAGACCACACTGAAGAAAAGCCAAAGGAGAGCAAGGCAGAATGAAGTGGTTCCTAGCGAACAGCTGCACAAGCGCCGTAACAAACAGTGGCCTCGGGCCAGAACCTTGACCCTGATGTTTATTTTGCCACTTGAAAGAGTAGGATGACCTTCCTGTCAGTTGCATTACTGGGGACGTTTCCAGGGCGAGTTCTTGCGGGCAGCGTGAGCGCGTCGGCCCCAGCCTGGGCGCCAGGCGCCGGGCGCCGAGTGTCCGAGAACAGTGGGCTCCGGCCAGCGTCCGGGGGGGGCGGGGTGCGCACCCCAGGACGAGCCGAGCCGTGGGCAGCAGGAAGGCGCTTGGCCGGCGGGGGCGGGGACCACAGAAGGCGAGCCCCCCCACGTCACAGGGGTTCAGGGGGTCCCTGGTGGAAATGAAACCACCAGGGTGCAGGGTGCTCTGCAGCCCCGTCCAGACCCAGAGAAGCTGCGGGGGGCCCTCGACAGCCCCGCGGAGCACTTGGATCTGCCGCGTCTCGGTCTCTCCCCATGTCAGAGGTGCCCCGTGGGAGGCCTGCACCCCGCTCCCAGCTGGGAGCCATCAGGCAGCTCCGGAGCGAGAGCCGAGGCTGGTTATTGGCTGGAGGGAAGCAAACCAGAGTCCCACTTCTTAAGTTCCAGAATGTGAAATTCCCTTGGAATGCTGTCCTTCGTGGTGGGATGCATTTAATTGTTACCATTCCCGCTGGCTCTCCTAAGGAAGCACAATTAATCCACGAGGGCCCGGAAAACAGACACGCAAAGCTCTCACTGACTCGAGAAAGGACGCGTTCTCAGACCAGATGCTGCTTGACGCCCTCTGGAACCTGGTCTTCCTGACAAGCTGCCGGAGGGTCTTGCCCAGAGGCCAGGTTCTCTCCAGCCAGTACACAGGTGCCCAGGACCCCCAGCCTGGCGGAGGGGCTTCGATTTATTTTTAATTCACTCTAAGGGCGATCCTCCAGCTGCATCTTATTCTTTTCTACGAGACATCTCTGCCAAGAGGAATCCACGGACCGACTCTACATGGAACCGATTCTCTTCTTGGCCAAATAGAACTAAAACTTCGCTGGGTGCGCCTGTGCTCCTTACCGATTCGCTGGAAAGGCAGCATAAACCTCCTGTCTCCGTCTGAGATACTCCGTGTCACTTTTCTCGCCGTGTGACTTTATTTTTTCCCTGCTGCGCTTTATTGAGACAGAATCGGCATATAACATTTTGTACATTTGGGGTGCGCGACGTGTTGATTTGATACACTTATAGTGAAATGATGATCACCGTCCTGTTAGCTCACACCCCCACCTGGCCACGTGATCAGCACCTCTTTCTGTGGCGAGAACGTTTAAGAGCGAGTCTGTTAGCAAGTGTCCTGTGCACAGGACAGTGTTATTAACCATCATCGCCGCGATGTACGTTCGATCCCCAGAACTTACTCATTCTATAACCTTTGGCAGTAACCAAAGTCTGTAACCTTTGGCAACATCTGCCTGTCTCCCCTCACCCCACCCCCTGCGGCCCCTGGTAATCACCTTTCAACTCTCCGTGTCATTTTATAAAAAATTTGCACGACACAAAATTTCCCTTAGGGAATCAAAAGAGCAAAATTTCTAAAAATAGGCACAAAAAAGATCCAACTTCTGAGAAGAAATTTTAGAACCAACATTTCCATTAATAAGAAGAAGTCTGGTCTAAAAATGTACCGGGCACACTTGAATTTCACGCAGAAGCTGAGCTCCGGTGATACAAAGTGTGATCAGTAGGAAATGTTTTAGGCTTCCTGTGGGATCTGGGCACTTGCTGGGTGGGCTTCTCCGGTGCATTAGGAATAAACATGTAATTACTACTTCCAACTACTTGTGACATTGCCAGCTGAAATCATTGATTCAGAACTTGAAGCCCATTGTTTGCAGACACTTAAACTTTTTACATCTGTCAGCACCAGGTTTGTGAATGGCAATCCTATAACATTAGTTGCCACCAGGGGCAATTGGCGGGGACCTGTGGTGGTGCCTGAAGACATATCTGCTGTTGGCACCTAGCAGGCCGAGGCCAGGGATGCTGCACACGACCCTACAGTGCAGAGGATGGCTCCACCGTAGAGAATGTCAGTAGTGTTGAGGGTAAAATCTGTGTTCAGAAAGAATAGACAGAGGGCACCTGGGAGGCTCAGCGGTTGAGCGTCTGCCTTCGGCTCAGGGCGTGACCCCAGGGTCCTGGGATCGAGTCCCGCATGGGACTCCCCGCAGGGAGCCTGCTTCTCCCTCTGCCCATGTGTCTGCCTCTCTGTGTCTCTCATGAATAAATAAATAAAATCTTCTTTTAAAAAGGGAAAAAAGAAAACAATAGACAGGAACTCTGCCAGTAGTCTACTAAGGTGCCCCTCTGATGGGTTGCGGGGTTACCGGGGGACTGGAGGAGGTATGTGCTTTCTGTAGACACATTTTTACGAGTGCATTAAGGGCATCAACCACAGCCACAACACAGAGAGCATGCCACCTTGATGGTATCGTTTTTAGACTTTATTTATTGGCCTTTTGCTATGAATAGATTTTAGCTCTTTTACACTCAAATTTCTCATCTTCAGTCTCTCAATATCATGATTCGTAATCAACCATGTATGTTATTTTGATGGAATAAATAATGCTTAGAGCAAAGGCCAGAAGTACACTATGATTACATTTCTTTTCTATTACTGCCTTATGTTTTTCCTGGTCTTATTACATGCTTTTCTTTTTTTCTTACACTCCTCTCTTCCTCCCAGCCTCTCCACTCTCTCCCTGGGAGCTTATTAAAACGCCTCCTCCCGGGTGCTCTTCAGCCCCTACATATCAATTTGTGCAAATGGGTGCTCCATGATGGAACCGTCTTCCTCCTGTCAAGGCCCAACGGGGTTGACCTTGATGAAGCAGGGGGCTGTTTCCGCTCATTATGTATACCCTACTTCCTCTCACAGAATCCTGCAAAATGAGGGGCTTCCTTGAAGCAGAGAGGGGGCCAGATGGAAGCCACCTAGGACAGATTGTCTGACTGTTTCATCTGCTTCTTTTTTTTTTTTAATTTTTTTTATTTATTTATTTATGATAGTCACAGAGAGAGAGAGAGAGAGAGAGAGAGAGGCAGAGACATAGGCAGAGGGAGAAGCAGGCTCCATGCACCGGGAGCCCGATGTGGGATTCGATCCCGGGTCTCCAGGATCCCGCCCTGGGCCAAAGGCAGGCGCCAAACCGCTGCACCACCCAAGGATCCCTGTTTCATCTGCTTCTTGACTTCCTGGCGCTGAGCATGGAGCAGGCACTCGGGACACGTTTGCAGAGGTACGCCTAGAGCAATTAATTGCTCAACAAGGCGAGTATTGCCTGGAGGGGCCTCGGCTTAGGGCTGGGTGGACCCTGCAGTGGGGCTTTGCTTCTGTTTGCTTTCCTGGGAGCCATGGACACGGAGGGACTTCGTCCCATTAATTGTGGTCAGAGTGCAAATTTGGAATGTGCTTCTCTCTGGAAAATAAATCCCAGTGGCCCCAATTTTTGGGGCTTTCTGAGTTCTCTGTGAGTGTTTGGGGAAGAGAAACGTGCATTGGTCTTCTAAAAATCCCTAGAATTTTCTCAGAGATTCTAGTCTACTTCTGTCCATGGTCACTAGGGAGATTGTCCATCACAGATGACACTGACCAGGTCTCCGTCAGAGCCCCTAGGCCCACCCTGACCGCAGAAGAGTCTCTTGGCCAGTAGCACAGTATGATTACATTTCTTTTCTGATACTGCTTTATGTTTTCCCTGGTCTTTCTACATGCTTTTCTTTTTTTTTTTTTCTTATGCTCCCCTCTTCCAACCTCTCCACTCTCTTCCTGGGAGCTCATAACAATACCTACTCCCGGGTGTCCTTCGGCCCCTGTAGGTCAATTTGTGCAAATAGATGCTTTGTGATGCAACTACTTTCCTCCTGTTGACTAGGTCTCCAGGGATAAGCCTATGGCCCAGAGCACTGCCCCCGTGCCCCCAGAGCTGTTGGCTCCAGGCTCTACCTGATTCCTTCCAGTTAGAACTACAGAGGCCTGGGGTCCCATCCCAGGAACCGACACACACCTGAGGAGCAGAGCAGCCTATAGAAGGTGGGGTCTGGAGCCTCAGCTCCTGGGGGATGGAAGGTGCAGCAGGGCCAGGGTGAGTCCCTCATACCTGGTTGGTTAATGCCCCCAACCCTTAGCCTCCCCAGGTGCCTGCTCCACCCTACCCAGCACTTCCCACCTAACCTTGTTCCCTGTAAACACCCCTGCCTCCCCAGACCCTGCCAGCTCCTTATCCCCAGTGAGGAGGCAGAGGGAACCCAGACACCAGTCGACCCAAGGGCAGCCCAGGAGGGTGTGTGTTGGGGGGCATGCTGCACTTGAGATGGACCTGGGTGGGAGGACAGGGAGGTAAGGAAGAAGCCACTGCTTCTCCCAGGACAGAGGAGCAAGGGTCCAGCCCTTATCCATTGACAGATTATTACTTGCAGAGCACCTCAGGTGTTGGCGGTGACAGCTACAGGAGAGACGCTGTTCTAGGTGCTGGGGACCTGGGGTGGAGAAGACGAGATTCCATACAAATGCAGTAGAGCATGGCCAGGACTCTGTGGGGAAGGCACGAGTGGGGGTGACCAGGCTTCTCTGAGCAGAGACCAACTGGAGTTCGGAGTGTGTGCCCTCAGAGACCCGCAGGGGAGCACCGTAGGAGAGGGAGCAACAGATGCAAAGGCCCTGAGGTAGGCCAACCTCTGCAAGATGAAGGAACTGTGGGAGGGGAGGGCCGGGCAGAAGATTGGAGTTTTGTGGTGGTGGTTTGGGCTTTTGAGTTGGGAATGATGCTCGCCAGCTTGGGTGTTGAAGGGAGAGGTTTCAGGGAAGAGGAAGTGAGGCTGGGAGAGAAAGGGATGCTCAGGGTGGGTCTTTCCGAAGGTTCCATCCGTGCCCCACCCCACCCTGTGCACAGAGCCCCAAAGCCCAGCCTCTCAAATCTCAGCCCCAGGCCTATGGGTTCTTTGGACGCCTACCCGGGGGGCCCCATAGGCCCCGTGTGCAGAGCAGAGCTCCCACGTCCCCAGAGCCTATGCCTGCAGCCCCAGGTAACCAGTGAGCATAACAGTGACATCTGTCATCCTACAGGCCCTGAGTCATTCTCTGGGGACTGAGTGTAAGGGAATTCAGAATGAGCAACAAAGACTCAGAGAGGATGTCCTGTAGGAACAGTAACTCCTCCTGGGCTTTCACTTGCTGTGAATTATACATGACTGGTAGCAGAGTGGGCCGATCTTGTTCCCAGGCGGCGGGGGGCGGGCTGGACAGTGGCCCAAGGAGACACGCCCGCCGCAGCCCCGGCACCCATGAGTGCAGATCCTATTTGCAGGTGTAATTAACTTAGGGGATGAGATCACCCTGGATTAGGGTGGGCCTACCCCGACCGCAGGAGTGCTTATGAGAGAAGGGAAGGGAGGTGGGACCCGCCCGGGCAGCTGGGGCAGATGCCAGACAAGGGGGTGCAGCCGCCAGCGTGTAGCTGGGCAGCGGCCGTGACCGAGGCCCCACCCCCACCCCCGACCGACCGTGGGAGCCGCCGGCCGTGGGGAGGCCCTCGGGCTGCAGCACCTTGATCGCCGCGGCCTGCGCCAACGAGCGCGGCCGCACAGGAGTTGTTCCCGGGGACGCAGCCCGCCTGGGGGTGCCTGGCTCCCTGCCTGCGCCTCGTGAACTTAGGCTCCCTCACTTCCGCTCTGAGCCGCCTGCAGCAGCGCCCGGGTCCCTGGCGAAAATGAGTCACGTCAAGTCTCAGCACGAGACGTGACTGTACCTCGTGGGAAGATCGCCTCGTAATACGTGTGCTGGGCTGTGATATAGAATGTTCTGGACATAAATTGGTCTCTTGGCCGCCGATCCCAGCACCTGCTCCATCTACTTACTCATGATTTACAAAAATCAGTAAGTCTCGGTGCTCAGGTGGGAGATGCCTTTAATCCCACGAGGCAGCCCTGAACCCAGGAGGAAATGGGCCCGAGAGCCGGCCTGTCGAGGTCTGGTGAGGCCCCCGGATCTGCCCCCAACCCCCCCGCACCCCCCCGCCGCCAGGAGACACACCCCGGGGCCTCAGGAAATGGCTGGGACAGGCATCGGGGTGCCGTCTGGGGGACAGGGCGGCGGGGGGCCTGTGCCCCTGGAGCCCCCCTCGGGGTCAGCGCAGCCGAGTCACAGCCGGGCCCGGGGGTGAGCAGGCCCGCGGCACCTGCTGAGGCCGGGCCCCCTCCTCGGCCCGCGCTCTCATCCGGCCCCTGGCACCCCTCCCGCCGCTGCCTTCTCCCCGCTGGTTGAGATGGGGTCGGCTCACAAAGGCAGTCGTAATTCTCGGGGGGCGCGGGCTGAGCCTCACCACCCCGACAGTGAGCCTTGCGGGCCCCCCACGGCGCCCCAGCTGAGGGCCGGCCGGGCCACACTCACGCCGCATGCACGGGGGCCCTCGGGGGACGCCGAAGCCCAGCGCCGGCCACCAAGGCCAGGCCAGCGCCCACGGCCCCAGGTGGGCTGCACGCCCCGGCGCCTGGCGGTGCAGGAGGGGTTCCGGGCCGCGGCCCCTCACGGGTGGCCGCCCGAGCGTGGCTGCCCCGCTGTTGTGCTTTATTTCCTCCTGCAATAAACCGCACACCTGCTTTTACTAGACTTTTCTGGAGGGGTTTTCCGAAGTTAGAGAGCGAAGGCCCCTCCAGGGCACAGGGGTGGCAGGGGCCCTAACCCGGCCCGTCTTGGGCACAGAGAGGCGGCTGCCGCTGCACACGAAGAGTGACCGGCGTCACCACTGCCCTGTGGTGGCAGGGGGTGGGCGGGGGGGCCCTGACCCGGGGGCCTAGCTTGCTGCCTGCGACCGTCCTCAAACTGCACGCAGTCTGGGGCCGCGTGGGCTGTCGGTGCTGGGGTGGGGTGCCCTCGGCCGGTCGCGGGTGGCGGCCAGGGTGCGGCTCTGCTTCCCGCGGAGCCGGGCCCCCAGTGGGCCTGGGAGGAGTCCTGCCCCGGACAGGGCCTGCGCTGCCTTCCTTGGCTGCGTTTGGCTTGTTGGCATCGCTGGTGTCCCTGCCCTCTCGGTGACCAGTCCCGTCCTGCACATCCCCCCCGACCCCACTTTGCCCTCCTCAGCCCCGGGTGTGGGGGCCTGTCGTGCCACGTCGCGCCCACCTGTCACTTCCTCCTTCCCTGGAGAAGCAGCCCTCTCCCCTGGGACACACGGTGTCAGAACGGGCCACAGAGGGTAGTGGTGCTGAAACCCATGCCCCTGGGGCAGGCTCCTCACAGCACCCCAGGGCCCAGGTGACCCGCCAGGGCCTTCTGTCGCTCTCTGCCTCCAGCAGAGGTGATGGGGTCCTGCCACACCGCCACCCCTAGGAGCACGGGGAAGGCTTGTGCAGGAGGTGGGCATTCAAGGGGGAGCCCGAGGCACGTGTGAGCGGGCGGGTGCAGGAGGGAGGAGGTGGGGCAGGTGAGCGGACACCGAGGCGAGAACGAGGCCTCTTGGAAGCCAGAGACCCCCTGAGCCCATGGAGGAGGCGAGGGAGCAGGGCCACTGTGCAGGCCGCCGACCTGGAGGGTGTAGCCGTCGTGGGCGTCCGCCTGCATGTCCCTCCCTCAGCCTCCTGCTCACACCGGCCAAATCCCCGGTCCCCAGACACGCTGTTCCTGGGGGATTGTCCTGGGCATATCATTCTGAATCCTGATTTCTTGCATGTTTTCAGGTCAGAAGATAAATGTAGATCTTGTTCCATTACCGCAGGGTCTGGCCCCATGGGGATCAAGACCACAGAGATGGGCCCCGTCGGGGGTTGGGACCACAGTGATGGGCCCCATGGGAGGTCAAGACCACAGAGATGGGCCCCATGGGGGTCGGGACCACAGAGCAGGGCCCCAGCACTTGCATGTGGGCATCTAACAGGCCACCGGGGCCTCTGAAAGCCAAGGGCACCGATGGATCATTTCTAGGTCTTTCTGAGGCTGAAGCACAGGGCATTAGCCATGGCAGCTAATGTCAGAGGTTATCTGGGAACGGATTCTGGAAAAAGCTTCATCAAGTTCCTGTCCACCACGAGAGAGAGGCTCAGGTCTCCCTCCTTCCTCCACCCACCACGGGATAAGGGACAGTTGCCTCAGAGTCTGTGCCAGGGCTGAGTCCCCTCCCTTCTCTGCCAACAGCTGTGAACCCCAGCCCTTGTGGTGGGCAGGCCCTTCCAATGCTGGGGACCTGAGATGTGGGGCCTTTCCAGCAGCTAGGGGGTGGTCAGGGGAGGGAGGGTGGCTCCCATCCTGCTCACCCAGACAACGCCCTTCCGGACACGCGTGCCAGCCCCTGTCCCACGCCTGCCAACGTCAGAACACCCCAGGGATCTGGAGCCTGTGCAGACGGATCATGCTGTGGGAACCCCACGCAATTGCCAGGCACTTGTTGACACGCCCAGCCCAGTGCCTGGATGACCCGGGCCCCGGTGGCAGGAAGAGCCCTCCCAGGGCAGTGGGCTGAAGATTCGGGCAAAACAACACGCTGCTGGAGCCGGGGAGAGGAGGGGGAGCAGGAGCAATCACCGTCCCAGTGAATGCACATCTGTATCAACGTACCGTGTGTTCTACCGCTTCAAAGTAAACCCACCCACTGCAGGATAAGCCCAGCCATCCTCCATCCTGAGGAGCAGGTCTAGGGGGCCCCGAGTCCCTGCTCACCACTGGGTGAGCCCAGCCCCTGCGGGGAAGTACCCCCTCCTCCACTGGCCTCCCCTGCCACCTGGTTTCTTCCTGGTGTCTCTGGCAGCAGGTGCGGGCTTGAGTCCGGCCGTGGGAGAAGGTTGATGGTTGAGCATGTGTCTTCCCTCCAGCTGGTCACAGCTCCTCACTGCCCAGAATGAATGCAGGGCACAGGGGGTGGGTCTGCACACACACCACCTCCTCAGACCCCTCTAAAGAACACAAAGTTCCCCTTCTGCACTGTCACTCTCTTGATTCTCTTCCAGAGCCCTGATCACCTGGTCGTTCTCTTGTTCACCTGCTCTCTCTGCAGCACAGCCACATCCCCAGTGCCTCGAACAGTTTCTACCTGACTCAGCACTCAGTGAACATTTGAACTCTCCTGTGGTGCGGGGGCGGGGAATGAATATCCAGTGAATAAATGCTGGATAGTTGGATGAATGGATGCTGGGTGGGTGGCTGGCTGGCTGGATGGGTGGTTAGATACTGGGTGGGCGAGTAGATGGGTGCTGGGTGGGTGGCTGGATTAGATGGATGGGTGGGTGGGTGGCTGGATGGGTGGATGGATGGTTGGATGAGTGGATGGATGCTGAGTGGGTAGATGGATGGGTAGATGGATAGATACTGGATGAGTGGATGGATGGGTGGAGGGATGGATTTAGTTGGATGGGTGGGTGGATGGATAGGTACTAGGTGGGTGGATGGGTCAGTAGATGGATGGATGCTGGGTGGGTGGGTAGATGGATGGGTGAGCGGATGCTGGGTGGATGGATGGGTGGAGGGATGGATGGGTGGATGGGTAGGTACTAGGTGGGTGGATGGAGTGATGGATGGGTGGATGATGGATAGATGGATGCTGGGTGGGTGGTTGGGTGGACGGATGCATGACCAGAAAGCCCCAAGGCTGCTGTAACAAGACAGTTCCCTGAGAAGAGAAAGTACTTGGATTTCGGACTTAAAAAGACAAAGGGGGCCTCAGCTGAAAGTGTTAAAAATAGAGGCCGTTAAAAACATTTTAACGAACTGATGGAAATTCCCCTTATCAAAAGGAGCTACTGTAAATCAAGCCACACAAGTGATGTGTCCTGGAGCTGAGCACCGTTTCTTGAGCGAACAATGCAGTCTTTGGGGGTTTCCCTGGGGAGAACCTCGAGAGGCCGCTGCTGCTGGGGAGCCCTGCGGATAACCAGTCTGCTGGGCTGGGGGGTGGTCCTCCTGTGGAAAAGCAGCCATTCAACATTAAAAAAAAAAAAAAAAAGACACTAACAGTTCATTCCTGGGTTTTGCAAATAAACTATGGGCCCCTGTAGAGCATCGTTATTTAGAGAAAATGCCCTTGGCTGATTGCTGCGGAGGGTGCTTTTAGCTAAACAGCATTTCATCAGTTAGGACGTTTGGACAGGAAATGCAAAAATCCAGATAAATAATCTGGGGAGGGTTCTGGGCTCAGAGACCAGGGAACAGTGTGCGCTGGCAAAGTGGCCCTCCAGGACGGAGCCGAGCCCACCCCAGTCCCGCCGCGTGTGCCCGTTTCTGCAGCACGAGCACGCCGCACCTGCTGCAGCCGTCCGCACGCTGCCAGCGCCTTCGCAACTGGCTGCAACGTTTCTGAACACCTAACCACGGTTTCAGCCTGGGGTCAGCAGGGCCAGGACGGTGCCATGTGGCAGGGGGGGCGTGCTAGCGGGGTCAAGGGCGTGTAGGCCCCTGTAGGCGAACCCTGCCTTAGACTTTCGCCCTGGGTGCCTTGCCGGCCTTGGATCACAGACCCCTGGGGCCTGGTCTTCGTGCCGTAAAATCGGGAGGTGGGATTTCCTTCAGGTGTGGCTGTCACCAGCGCCCCAATCCCCAGAGCCAGGCTGGGTGGCTCCTGGAATATTCACCCTGGAATTCTTCACCTGGGCAGCCTTAAAACCTGGTACCTGGGGCCCACTCCAGACCCTGTGACATAATTGCGCTGGGATGGGACTTTGCTCACGGCTCCCAGGAAATCCTGACGTGACCGCAGGGTACATATCAACAATTGAACCCCCTGGGGGGACACCCAGGAGCTCAGCTGGTAGAGCAGGGACCCCAGCACAGTAGAAAGAGGCCGTAATATGGAACTGGAAGATTCTGCTATCTGCAGTGTGACAGGCGGGTGGTTTTGCTCAGCTTCCTTGCCACTGGGAAGGGGCATTCTTGCTTGTCCTACCTGCACTGTTATTATGAAGATCCGATGAGCTGTGACTTCTAACAACGTGCCATGCAAATACTCACCATTCATGGTGTGGCTGCGTAGGAAGACACAATAGGGTGAAATGCGAGAGGCTTGTTTTTAACTCCGGGGGCGTCAGCGCCCACAAGCAACACAAGTGCACAAGCCATAGAGCGTGACTGCTCAGCCCAGTGGGTAAGCACCTACAGAGTGCCCCACCTGGAGCAGAGCCTAGAGTAGGGCCTGGAGCGGGGCCTGGAGCAGATCTGGAGCAGGGTCTGGAGTGGGCTCTGGAGCAGGGCCTGGAAAAGAGCCTGGAGCAGATCTGGAGCAGGACCTGGAGCAGGGCCTGGAGCAGATCTGGAGTGGGGCCTGGAGTGGGGCCTGGAGTGGGACCTGGAGCAGATCTGGAGTAGGGCCTAGAGTAGATCTGGAGCAGGGTCTGGAGCGGGGTCTGGAGAGGGGCCTGGAGCGAGGCCTGGAGCAGATCTGGAGTGGGGCCTGGAGTGGGGCCTGGAACAGATCTGGAGCAGGGTCTGGAGCAGGGTCTGGAGCAGGGTCTGGAGCGGAGCCTGGAGTGGGGCCTGGAGCGGGGCCTGGAGCAGATCTGGAACATGGCCTGCACCAGGGCCTGGAGCAGATCTGGAGTGGGGCCTGGAGTGGGGCCTGGAGCAGATCTGGAGTAGGGCCTGGAGCGGGGCCTAGAGCGGGGCCTGGAACCGATCTGGAGCAGGATCTGGAGCAGGGCCTGGAGTAGATCTGGAGCAGGGTCTGGAGTGGGGCATGGAGCAGATCTGGAGCAGGGCCTGGAGCAGGGCCTGGAGCAGGGCCTGGAGCAGATTTGGAGTGGGGCCTGGAGTAGGGCCTGGAGCAGGTCTGGAGCAGGGCCTGGAGTAGGGTCTGGAGCAGATCTGGAGCAGGGTCTGGAGCGAACCTGGAGCAGGGTCTGGAGTGGGGCCTGGAGGATGGCTGGGGCAGAGCCTGTAGCAGGTCTGGAGCAGGGCCTGTAGCAGGTCTGAAGTGGGGCCTGGAGCGGGGCCTAGAGTGGGGCCTGGAGCAGATCTGGAGCAGGGTCTGGAGTGGGGCCTGGAGGGTGGCCTGGGGCAGAGGCTGTAGCAGGTCTGGAGCAGGGCCTGTAGCAGGTCTGGAGCGGGGTCTGGAGTGGGTCTGGAGTGGGGCCTGGAGAAGGGTCTGGAGCAGATCTGGAGCAGGTCTGGACTGAGGCCTGGAGCAGATCTGGAACAGGGTCTAGAGTGGGCCTGGAGCAGATCTGGAGCGAGGCCTGGAGCGGGTCTGGAGCAGGGCACAGCCAACCTCTCTGGAGGGAGCTGGGGAGTGAGGCCTGCCCTGTCTCCCCTCCGTCTGACCCTCCACCAGCTGAACCCAATGAGAGTGGTCCCAAGGGCCCTGGGTTTGGGTTCAGTCTGTTAAATGTTCTTGTCTGAATGAATGAGGCCAATCTTTTTTGATGGAGTAAGATCAGGAGGTTGGCCTGATGGTCTAGAGGAATGAGTCCAGCTGTTCTGGAAATTTTTTTCAGAAAAAACTGCGGCCATTGAGGAATTTGATACAATTTCCAAGCTAGTTTGTGTGTTTATCTAATCGTATCCTTTGGTCCCCAGAGCTTCCTGTCTGACCCTTACCCTACATGGCTGCCTCACCTCCTTGCGTGCCTCCCCGGTCCACCTGCTGCGGGGCTCCCGTCTCTGAGCAATGCCAGGAAGCTTCCCTGCTGACATGCGCGGGGCTCGGGGGGCCCTGGAGTGTGGCCCTGGGCAGGCCCTCCCTTGGGTCAGGCGCCGTGGGCAGGAGCACAGCAGGGCCCAGGAAGGAGGGGGGCGCCCTCCGGGGACCTTGTTGGCCTCCCTTCATAGGGGCCTGCTGCAGCCCCTCTGGGAAGGTCCAGGAGCTCAGTCAAGAGGCTGAACCCGCAGAGGCCCCGGAGCTCCGGGCATGGCCTGCGCTCTGTGCAGAGGGGCTGAGTTGTGGGCATGGGCAGGGTGGACGGCACCGCCTGGCACCCCCGTCTCACGCCCTGGCTCCCAGCCGCAGCTGCCCTGCCACCCACCCCCCCACTTCCCTGGGAACCCTGCACGTTCAGGGGGCCCTTTCCGAACTGGCTTCTTAGGCTGTGAAGTGTCACTTCCTCTTTCAGACCCAAAAAGCAGACAGGAAGTTCAGGAGGTAATTTTAACTAAAAATCTGTTGCTTTTTCCTCTAACCGAGTTGGGTCTTACTGCAACCTTGCCCGTGGCCCTTCGCCGCCGTTTGCCAGGGACGCCCTGGCCCGCACGGGATGTGCCTGCCGGTTCCAGCCCCACGGCCCCGCGTGTGCGCTCTGGCAGCCCGGGCGACGCTCCCCGAAGCCTGGCACCCCCCGCAGGACTTCCAGGCCGGGGCGCCCGCCTCTTGAGGACCAGCTCACTACTTCTCACCCTGTGGCACGACGCTCCATAATGGGACCCACCCCGGACAAGCCCTTCCTGGCCCTTCCTGGGCACGGCAGCCGTGGGTCTCCCCCTGACCGTTGATCCCCATCTGGCCCTGGGTACCCCCCGACTATGGGTCCTCTGCCCCCGTAGCCCGTAGCCTTTCCCAGACCCGGCCCCTCAGAATTAAAGATCCGTTCAAGGCGCCGTTATTGTCGGACGTAACTCCAGCATCTGCTCGCTGCTTTGTTACGGAGGGAAAATGATGCCCGAGTTTGCTCGACCCTCAAGCCACGTTCCACAAACATCGCTCCCCAGTTGGGGGCGTTTCCTGTCCCGCGAAGCCCACGTGGCAGGTCTCCCCTTGTGGGTCCCTGGTCCTCCGGAGACCCCTCGTTCCCACCTGGCGACTCACACGTAGATGGCCACCCGCGCTCTCTGCCTTCCCAGACAGGTCTGCGTAGGACCCCGTCCGCCACGGCACAGGAGCGCGGGCTCCCGGATCTTGATCGCGCACGGGGGCAAACAAGAAACGTGGCCAGAGCCTGAGATGCTGACCCCCTGCGCACACAGCCTCAGGCGCGGCGCCTCAAGTCCGCGGAGAGCTGGGGGGCCCGGCTCCCAGGTGGCGAGGACCCGCGCCCCCGCGCAGCAGCCCTCCCGCCGACACGCCCCCGAGGGAGGAGGCATCTGCAGGGCGCCCGGATGGCACCCTTTGGGGGGAGCAGCTGGAGCTCCGGAGTCTGGACCCAGCAGCCCTTAAGCGCCCTCTCCGCGGTCAGGCTGGAACCCCCAAGACTCGGCTGTGGCTGCGCTGACCCCTGGGCTGCGCTGGCCGCTGAGGCGAGGGGATCCGTCCCATTCAGGCTCCGCTATTTATCCCCCCCCCTTGGTTGTGAGGAAGCGATTTTTCTAAAAGTCACTTTTCTGCGCCCTAAAAACCAGTGTGGCTCTAGGGCCTCTTGACTTTGGAGTCTGGTGTGAAATCTCATCAGTGACTTCTCTCGGGGCCAGTCGGCCGCCGACATCCTTGGGCGGGGTGGGCGCTGGGCTCCGTGGGCTCCGTGGGCCCCGGGGATCGCCACGGCCCCTTGTCGCTGGGCCCCGGGCCCGGACGGAGCCTGGTGTTTGCGGTGACACAGGATTTGGTAGATCTCAGTCCCCCGGAGCCTGGCGATTGCTGGGTCTGGAACCCTGGCAGCCCTGGCCACGCGCCCGTATATCCCGGCACCCCTCTGGGGTTGGCCACGTTTCCTTCTCAGGACTCCCCTGACCAGCCCCGTCCCTCACCCACGGCCTCCTCCAGCCTCAGCCCAGCCCAAACTGTTTCGTGCAGGGGGGCTGAGATGGGAGCGCAGGTGCCCGGCTGCGGCTGCCCGCACAGGGAGGGGCGTGGCCCAGAGGGAGGTGGGGGTCGGGGTGGCCAGGCCACCCCTTCCCCGCCAGGCTCCCTCGCAGGCTCTGACGCAGGCTACAGCCGGACACAGGTCCCCCTTGCTACAGACAGGCTGAGAGCGAGACCACGGGGAGGGTGACATGGGGGCCTGGGCAGCCGTGGGAACCGTGGCCGGCAGGGCAGGACCCAGGCCTGGGCCTGGCCCATGGGAGGCGGGCGCTCCTCGGGTGGAGGGAATGTGGACTGCGCTCCCCGGTCCCCAGGGCTCAGCTCCTGGCCCCTGAAGGCGCGCTGACCACATAGGACGCCCCAGATTCTTTGACATTAAAGCCCCTGGGCCCTGCATGGGGGCTGGAGAGCTCAGGAGTGGCCAGGCGGGTGGGGGGGTTCTCACGCCCTCGAGTGTTGGGGGTCTAAGGGTCAGTCTCTAAGGACAGAATGACCTCAGATCCCTCAGGCCCGCTGCCTTGTTTCTGGAAGGCTGGGAATGGGGGGCGGGGTAAGGGCCAGATGTGGGCTGGGGGAGCTTCAGCACCACCCAGAGCCCGCCTGGGCCCGGGCCCCCCGAGCAGCTCTGGGGAGCCCTGCGCTGAAGGGGACAGGAGGCCAGGAAGCCGGGCCCCACCACCCTGCCTCCCATGGGAAGATGACGGGAGGGCAGGGATTCCCACTCTCACGCCGCTGCCTCTTGAGGGGATGCCCGTGTGCCCCTGCCTGTGGGAGGCCAGTGCCGACCCCTAGTGTGACGACCAAAGACGCCACCGGACCTCGCCCGGTGCCCTCCGGGGACAAGTCCCTAGGCCCGCGGTAAGGACGGGCCACCCGAGTGCCGATGAAGCCACTAGACGCAGACACCACTTCCACCTTGTATTCTTGTAAATCAGGTTTCCAGAAACACATGGAAACAGGGGCCTCCGGCCTGTGCAGAGCACAGCACAAGCGCAGTGACGTCAGGCCAGAGGGTGCGGGGCCACCGTGCGTCTTCCCACACCCAAGGGTCCGGGCAGCAGTGGGAGAGCGGCTGGGAGCGTCCTCCAGGGCGGGGTCCGCTCACGGGGAGACCCCGAGCCAGACCCTGGGAGGGCGCCCAGCGAGGTCTGCCGCGGACGGGAGGGCCACAGGCTGGTCGGGACCCCGAGCCCGAGGCCGCAGACGGGCCCGCGCCCCCTCCTGCAGCCCAGCGGCCACCTGCTGCCTGCTCCGAAGCCGTGGCCTCCCCGTCCCTCTGCAGGGACGCGCCCTTCTAATGCTTCACGTGAAGTCCGGGTGCCGTCCTCACCACTCTCGTGCCAGAGCCGGGCGAGGCGTTCTGGGTACAAAAATACACAATGGATCCTTTTTTGTAACAAGGCTTGGGCTCAGCTTCACCACCGAGCCCGGTGCCGGGGATTGTCGCGGTCTGGGGCGTGCAGGCCTCTTATGCCCGCCCATCCGTGCCGAGTGACCGCAGGCAGGGCGACAGGCTGCATTTCCCAGGGGCTGTGCACGCCTGCGTTACCCGCCGGCCTCCTTTGCAGAACCTTCTGGAGACATTAGCTGCTACATTCATTCGGGGGAACCATCAGGGCCGTGGCCTTGGGTGCTGCCCACCGCCTATCCGCCTGCCAGGCCCAGGGCACTCCGAGGAGCCTGGAGTTGACGTCGGAGGCTTCGTGGTGACCTTGCAGGTTCTGGGGCCCCGATGGTGACGGGTGCAGAGGGTGGCACGGAGTTAGCGCCACATGCTGAGTAGCTGCCCCTCTGCCAGGACAAGGCCCCGCCGCACGTGACGTGGTGCCCCGAGGGCCCTCGCCGGCCACCTGGTGAAGCCCGCGTTCCCCATCCCACCTGAGCGAGTTTCTGACTTTCTGCTTTGTCCCCGGGTGTCCCCCGGAGGCCGCTGCTCCTGCCAGGGTGGCCGCCGCAGCAGACTGCCTTCGCGAGAAAGCCCCGTGTGTCTTTAGGGAGGGAAACCCAGCTTCTGACCAGAGCAAGGTCGGGTTCTCTTCCCAGTGAAGATGTCAGAGGCTCCCAGGCTCCCAGGCGTCCTTCGGGGAGGGGCTTGGCAGCGTTGACTGCGTCCTGCGTCCTGGACACACACGCGCGCAGACACACAGGTCCTGCATCCTGGGGTGCAGGCAGGGTGGGGCCCCCGCATCTACGTGTCCCACAGACACCCCTGGGTGACCTTCACCCAGCAGGGAAGGTGAGGAAGAGACCAGGCACCCGCTCTCTTCTTCCCAAAATGAGACGCCCTCCTCTGGTCTCAGAAAACCCCGTCCCCGGAGCCCCCGGGGGTTTCCGACATCGAGGAGGCCGTGGAGTCAGGAGCCACCACGAAGCGCCGGGGTGGGGAGCCCGCTCCCGTGGGGGCTGCGTGTTCTGGAGCCGCCGAGCCTGTCGGAAGGTCCTCATCCCAGGATGGGGGCAGCAGCCGGGACACTCGCCCTGGCATCCAGCACGATCCTGCGCGTCCCTTCCAGGTCGGAGAGGTCCCGCGGCCACGAAGCCCCCTTCTTAACGGCGCCAACGGGAGCAGCCGGTCCCCCTTGGCCACCAGGCCTGCCCGGGTCAATTCTCAAGCTGCCGTCCGCTGTCCCTCCTGGTGGCATCTCGCAGAAGCCCTGTCCGCGTCCCAGGCGGCGAGTTCTCTTCAAACGCAGTCTTGGAAAAAAAGAGAAGTGGGTGTCACGGAACACAGTGCCTGCTTCCTTCCGTTCAGGAGGCAGACGGGTTGCTTGTCTCGGGACTTAGGATGGCGGGATCAAAGCCAGCCACCGGGACCCAGCTTGCCCCGGGAAACAGTGGGGCCCTTGTGGTGGGCGCTGCGGCCCAGCCTCCTCGGGACGCCCGCTGCGTGGGTGGGCAGATGGGCTAGTGGAGCGGCCACCCCCTCTGGTGTCAGGTGCAGGTGGCCAATGACGGGCCCTTTGCCCCCTGCCGCCCGAGGCACCTGCCATGTGGGGAATGGAGGCTCCGTGTGTGGCTGCATCCCCCAAACGGGTGGGAATCACATCGACCTTTGCCCCCGGGACAGTGGGGTGCCTGCCCTTACCAGGGGACACTGGGTAACTGTCCTCTGACAAAGGGCGCAAGGTCTGCACCCACTTGAGCCCCCCGTGGGGAGGGGGCCGGGGGGGGGGACTTGGGGAGACAGAGCGCAGTTTGGGGGACGTGCCTGGGGTGCGTCATCCCAGGCTCTCTGCTGCCCTGTGTGCCTGGAATGTTCTGTGACCGGACGTCAGCAAGTGTACATAAGCATCGGATTACATCCCAAGGGGACAACCGGGAAGCACCTTCCCTAGGGCTCCACTGTGTCTCCGAAAACAGAAACACCCATCCCCCGTCCGTCAAGTTAGCGTGGGCCCACGGCAGCCACCCGGAAGCCAGCGCCCTGTGCCCCGCTCCCCGCGACTCACCGAAGAGGGCCTGCTCCGGCCTGGCAGCCCGCCACCTGCAGGGATGAAGCAGACACGCTCAGGGTGGGCGGCAGAGGGAGGGGAGGCGCTGCTCCAACGCCCCGGGGCTCCGGGAGCTGGGGCAGCACGGACCCCACGACCCCACAGGAGGGCCCGGCGGGCCGCCCGCGCTCAGGGAGCTGCGCCGTCGGAGGTGGGCCCTGGCGCCTCCCGGGGCTGGCGGGTTGGGCAGCGGGGCAGCGGGCCGGGAGTGTTCCGGGGATGAGCTGCAGGGACCCTGCGTGGGGGGCCTCCGGCCGGGAGCTAACGGCCAGTCCCTTGACCAGCACGCCCTGGCCCCCAGCCTCCCAAAAGGCCAGGAAGGTCCCCGACTTCGCCAGTTCCCTCAAGGGATGCCGGCCAGCCTCCCCCAGCAGACCGGCCTGGGGCCCCAGGGCCTGCCTTGGTGACCCCGGGCGTGTGACCCTGCTCGGATCCTGGGCTCCTCTGAGCTCCGCCGCTTGGATTTTAGAGGGTCGGCGGCACCCAGACTGTCTAGATCTGCCCTTGAGCTTGGCCGCTGGGGGCCCAAGGCAGCTCGGCTTCCCTAGAGCCGGACTGTGGCCTGGCCCCGCAGCCAAGAAGCTGGAGGAGCCGCGAGCCCTCACGGAGGACGGTGGCGCGACTAAAGCCACACCTCGCGGGGAAAGCCACAGCTCGCAGAGCTTTTCAACGTCCCGAAAAGGGCAAACCGCTCCCGCCAACCACGGAAATGGGGCGCCGCGGCGACCGGCGCCTGGCCCCCTACCTGCACGGGTCCGCGCGGGGGCACCTGCTCCTGCACACACAGCCCACGGCCCCGAGCACGAGCGCGAGCACGAGCAGCACGGCCACGGCGCTCAGCACCGCCCCGTGATCCCTCCTGTGGACGTCCCTGTGGCTCCCTGTGTTGCCGGGCTCGGTTCCAGGGATCGGTTCTACGAGAAAGCAGAAAGCAACCGAAGACTTAACGGGGTGCAGAGGAAAGGAGGGGCCTCCACCACAGAACTTCCCGGCACTGCTTTGTGAGGTTAAACCCGGAGGCTGCTGGAGGAAGGGGTCCTGTCCCTCAGGTGAGCCTTCACCTCCTCCAGGCAGGCCTCAGTCCTGCACACACAGCGCCCGCGCCCCTGAGCCGCCCTCGGCCCCACCTCTGCGGCGCCCGCACCTGGGCAGGGCATGGCGGGAAGCACAGAGGCCTCCTGGCTTTTATACATTTTAAAATATGATTTAATGTGATTTTTTTGTGTTTTTTGCTTTATTGCTGGCTTAAAAAAAAAAAAAAAAGAAAACCAAGGTGAAATTCAAATAACGTCCACGTAACGTCCGCGTTGCCATTTCCAAGTGACCAATTCAGCAGCATTTCGAACGTCCACAGGGTGGCACGGCCATCGTCACTGTCTGGTCCCAGAGCCTATTCTGGGCTCCACAGGGGCGCCCTGTCCCCGTGGACAGTCCCTGCCCTCCGGGCCCCCTGCCTGTCTGTGGATCTGCCTCCCCTGGACGCCGCGTGGACACGGGATCGCAGCGCGGCTCCCACCGCCCAGGATGTCCTCACGGCCCACCCACGTGGCAGTGCTTCGTCCCCTTCCGTGGCTAACATCCCCCCGCGTGGATGGACGTGGTAATCCATTCGCCACTTGGTTCGCGTGAACGAGGCCGCTGTGCCTGTTCACGGACGAGGCCATGAGGCTCGTTTCCAGTCCCGCGGAGCCAACACCTGAGCGTGGCATTTCTGGGCACGCGGAAACCTTGCGAGGAACGGCCCGACTGTCCCCCACGGCGGCTGCACCATTTTGCATCGCAGCGGCCGTGCACGGGGGTGGGTGGGTGCTAAGCCCTCCTGTCCCCCGAGCCGTGGCTTAGCCCCCGGAAGGCGGTGCCCAGGGGCAGACAAGCAACAGAACCCCTGGAAGCTCGTTACCAACGCCCCGTGTTTCTCCCAACCTGGAGAAATCCCTCCGCGGCTCGGCCTGGAATGCACGTTAGAATCATCCGGAAGCGTTTAAACGTATCCTGGTGCCCGACGGCCCATAGATGCTAATCCGCGGGGTGTGGGCTGACACCAGTGCCCTCAGAGAACCTCCTGGTTCCCCTGCTGCCTGGGCTGCCTGCCGGGGGGACACAGGCCGAGAGGCCGGGCTCAGAGGCGGGCTTCTTGGTACAGCCCTGGTCCTGGTCTGTTTGGGCTCAGACACCGTGACCCCTGAGTCACAAGGCCGTGCCCGGATTTCAGGAAGGCAGATGGGGGCCCTGCAGGAGTTCCTGGGGGTCCAGGCCAGCCTCAGGGCATGCGACCCACACGGCTCATGGGCCCACACCCACAGGGCTCATGTTTGGTGATGAGCTCTGCGGCTGCCAGCGTGAATTCTCATGATTCCAGAACGAGGTGCCTGCATTTGTCTGCTGTGCTCGGGGCCCCGCGGGTTACGGGGGACGGGGTAGGGCCGCGGGTCCTGCAGGGCAGCACGGCTTTCCTGCAGCAGGCAGGCGCCACCGACCCCACCCTGGAGCTCTCTCCCCCTGCACCCCCTGGGAACTGTCGTCTCAATGCTAGTGACAGGGGCCGCCCCCCGCTCCAGGAAGATGTCCCTAGTGACGAGGACACGCAGACTGAGAGCCCGTGGCCCCTGTGAAGGAGTCGCCTGCCGGCTGCCCTCCCGCAGGGAAGCCCCGACCAGCAGCCACCCCGGTGCCAGCCGTTGGAACCCTCCCTCGCGTGGGGGCTCTGGCCCTGTGACGGGCACAAGCTCAAGGACTGTGCAGGCGGGACCCTCACCCCCCGAGGCCCCCACTGCCCGCTCCTACACAGCCTTCCAGGCCTCAGTGCCTCGTCTGCAAAACGGGTCCACAACGCGGAGGCTGAGAGTGAAACTCAAACGCAAGCAGCATGCGCTGAGCGCCCAGCCCCGTGCCTGCCCTCAGCAGCCCTGGTGCACCGCGTCTCCAAGGGCTGCCTGTCACCCCCTCGCCTTCCAGCCAGCTTTTCGGAAGCCACTGCCAAGTCACCCTGCAGGGGCCTCGGCCTCAGAGAGTCGCCCGAGTCACCACAGGCCCACGGCCTTGGGGCGGCCTCCGCGTGCAGACCCCGGGGGCACCGTACCTGCCGGTCTGTTGGTCAGGTTTTGGTGCAACAGTACATTCTCTATGCAGCAGCCGACGTTGATGCTGGGGGCCCAGGGGACCCGCAGGACGCTGACCACGTCGTACAAGCCCTGGGCGTTCACCGAGACTGTGTGGTTCTGCAGGCCCCCGTCCAGCACGCTGTTGTCCGTCTTGTTGATCCAGTACACGTTGGGCCGCGGATAGCCGTTCACAGACGTGCAGGTGAAGGTGAGCTCCCGGTCCTTGGACGGGTCGCTTGGGGCGCTGACCACGGGCATGCTGTAGTTCGCTGCGGGGAGGGGAGATGGTGGTGAGGCCACTGGTTCCGGAAGGTCAGAAACGACGGGCACACGCGTCAGGGGCCCCGTGAGAGGGGAGGAGGCCCCATCAGGCCGCTGACCCCGGTGGCGAGGCGGGACCAGGGCTGTAGCCGGGGGCATCCCCCACCGCCCCCCGGAGCAGGGCTGCTGAGCCTGGCACCCACCCCGCGACCCAAGCAGGCGGGCCTGTGCGAGCCTGGTGACATGGAAAGCTCGCAGCCCGCGTCTCCGCTGCACTGAGGTCCTTGGTCGCCTGAAATCCTCCTCCTCCTAAATTCTGATCTCACTTGGTGCTTTACAGCACTTTCTCCTGATTTCATTTAGAACATGCAGTTGGAGTTGATTTGGGGAATTTAAGGCAAACACAGCAAGACGAGCAGGTCTCCTGTGAGACCAGGTCAACTCAGGCTATAGAAACCTTCCTACGAGTTGGACGAGTCTCGAGCCAGCTGCGCCTCACACCCCGTTGAGATCAGGAGGTTCTTTGGGGAAGAAACCGGGGAAGGAGCGCGGAAACGGGCCTTGTTAATCCTAGGTCTGGGCTGCAGGGTTGGGATCGGGAGGGTCCCGTCCGTGGCCGTGCTCTTACCTGCGACGTGCAGCGTCACCTCCACATCCAAAATCTTTTTTAACTCCAAGGACTTCCTAAACACCAGGCAGTTGAACTTCTGTTCGTCGTAGGGGGTGATGTTGTACAGGTGCAGAGAGAAGTCGCCCCGCTGCATGCTCTCGGGCGACAGCCGGGCCCTGTCCCTGTAGCGGTCGTCCTCCTGGCCGGTGGAGCTGTTCCCGGACAGGTAGTAAGTGACGGTCTTGGGCTGGCCCACGACGCTGATTTGCCAATACACATAAAGGTCATCTAAGTCGAACGTGTGTCTTTCGGGGAAAACGCAGCGGAGCTCGACACTGCTGCCCACGAGCGCCTTGACTTCTTGCTCTTGAGTGTCTGCTGTGATTCGAAAAGCACAAGATGGATTTTTTGCAGTTGATTCCCAGCCTGCAAAGTTGCCCTACCGCGGGGAGGGACGCCCTTTTGGTGGCAAGACTCAAATGCCACTTCTGACTCATTTCAGCAGAAACGAAATGAATTGTAATCAGAGGCGCAGGAACGCAATAGCGTGTCTAGGATGCAGACGTTGTTGGTGAGCCCCGTATCGCCCAACGTGGACTTCGATCCCTATACGAGAGGCGAGCTTCGGGAGAAGTGGGGGAACAGGTGGGCACCCAGGACTGCTCGGCCCTGTTTCGGCTACTTTTTTGGGTATTTACAATTAATTCAAAATAAAAACTGGGTTTTTTTCTTTCTTTTTTTTTTTGGCGGGGGGAGAACATTTGAATGTTTAAAAGAAAATGTTTAAAAGAAAACAGTTTCTCAGCCACGGCATGAGAATGCTGCCCGCACGACGTCAGGAAGGCTGAGTGGCTGTGTCCAGAGCGGTTGTACTGCCACGGCCACGGACTGCGTGCGCTGCCCTCGGCCTCGGGGCTGGAAGGCTTGGCGGGGCCTCCCGCTCGGCTGCGCTGCCCAATCCCTGCTCTTCTGCAGGTGGCGGCTTTGGAGGTGCCCAGGGCTGACTGCAGCCAAGGTGTCGGGAGAAACGGGGAGCCCTGGCTCCCCTTCCTCCAAGGGGCCCCCCCGGAAGAGCAGGAAGGGCGGTGGTGGGGACCCTGCTGACGCCCGCATGCGCAGCCTCAGCGCTCAGCCCGCCGGAGCCCCCACCCCTGAACTTACTGGCTTGCAGGGTGCCGAGCAGCAGCAGGAGCACTCCGGGACTGGAAAGAAACAACCAGAAAGGCAGGTGAGTCCTGCTTCTTCCAAACAAGGCCACAGGCCTCTCCTCATGGGCAGGAGCGGTTGTGTCCACAGAGGAATGTGAATACACCCACCGCCTCCACCTGTCGTGGTTGGGAGGGTTCCCGGGCCACGCAGGGACTCGGCGAGGGGAGGGTCAGCACCCCCACCCCCCGCAGCCCCAGCGAGGCCCCAGAAACACAAGGCTGACACGTGTGATCCCGAAGGGTGCTGAGAGGCGCCCCCAAGTCCACGGCCTTCAACCCCGTGCTGGCCTGGCCTTTGCTCGGGATGGACTCCAAGCACTTGTGTGAAACCAGAAAAATACACTTTTCAAGGTAGCTGTGGTCAGAGCTACATTTAAGTTTTGGGAGATGGGAGACGGAGGGGGCCAGGGGGGCTCAGTGGCTTAAGCGTCCGACTCGTGGTCTTGGCTCAGGCCATGATCTCGTGTCGTGGGATGGAGCCCCGGGTCTGGGTCCACGCTCAGGGGAGAGTCTGCCAAGGTTTCTCCCTCTGCCTCTGCCCCTCCCACTCGTGCTCTCTCTCTCTCTGAAATAAACAAATAAATCTTAAAAAAAAAAAAAAAAAAAAAAAAGCTTTGGGAGACAGAGGATCTAACGTGCCCAGTGGCAGGGCCAGCTGGGCTGCCGGACAGCCCTCTGAAGGAACAGGATCATTCTGCAACCAAGTCAGGTGGCTCTTCTGGAGCTGGTGGGCAGCTCGGCCCCAGAGGCCAGCAACCCCCTCTGGGGACTTCCCAGACTCCCTGAAGCAGACTTTGACCTGCGAGAACCCACACCCTGCAGCCTAAGCCTGGCCGCCTGGTCCTGCGGGCCTCCCAGCATCCTGCGAGTTCTGATCCACCGGAACCCCTGCCCGCCCCCACCGGCTGCCATCCGGGTGCCCAGTACATTCAGGCATGTGCTGCAGGCCTGCCAAGCCAGACTCTGGGCCACCAACCCCCCCGCCCCCCCATCCAGAAGTCCCAGCCTGCAGGCACGCCTGTCCTCTCTCTGTGCCTGTAGGGATGACAGCCGCCACCCCCAGCCCCTTACCCAGGAGCTGGAGCAGCCTTCTAAACCACAAAGCTGTGAGAACCCCTGGGTGACCCCCCCCATTGGCCTCCTGGTGCCCATCAGACCCCCCCACCCCGTTCTGTGCTGAGGGCCCAGGAACATTTGCCTGTGAGAGTCGCGGGCCTCCTGGGGTTATCTGTGGGCTCCTGGGGGCATGAACACAGGCTCTGGGCTCTGGCCAGGGAAACAGGTTTGCCTTTTCCCGGGGTGCTCCCTGCACCCTCTTCCTGGGCCCTCCCGGCCCCCAGGCCAACCCCCAGGCTCTGGGGTATGGGTGGCTGTGGCATCCGAGGACCGACATTTATAGCTGGGGAGACCCGGTGGCAGGACCCGGGTGTCACAGACACACCAGCTTATCAAAGGGGGCACAGGCTGTGGACCCCACAACACGACCTGAAGGGGGCATTCTGGCAAAAAGCTGGGGGCAGAGCAGTCACCCCACCTGCTGCTGGGCACCAGGAGTGGGGCCGCTTGAGCCAGCTCCACCCTCCCTCCCCGTAGGCCGTGAAGGCGGAGGATCCCAGGTGCGTGGGAGGGTGCGGCACCCAGCGGTGGACAGCAGCTGGCCTTGGAGAGTCACCCCGGCCTCTGTGCTGGTCGCCCAGGGTGCCCTCCCGCCCTTCCTCCGCGGGGACCTGCCTCCAAGTACACCCACGCGCGGCCACAGGTCTCCCATGAGCGCCCCCACCCCCCCCCGCGATGCCACCCCCTGCAGGTAGGGGCTCCGGACGGCTGCCTCCCAGGGGCCGGCGGTCCCACGGATTCCGCTGTGTCACCCGGGGAGCGCCTGTCCCATCGGGCCACCTCCGGACCCTGCTCCCGCAGGCCTCCTCCCCGAAACCGCCACTCACCACCTCAGCCACATGGTGGGGGCGGGACCTCGAGCTTCGGGAGCGCTCCGAGCGCGGGGAACCTCCGGAGGCGGGAGCCGTCGGAGCGCCGGGGACCTCGGGTCTCGGAGCGCGGTGACCCCGGGCCCGGAGCGCGGGGCTCCCCGGAGCGCGGGGGTCCTCGGAGCGCGGTGACCCCGGGTCTCGGAGCGCGGGGGACCCCGGAGCGCGGTGACCACGGAGCACCCGAGCCCAGCTGTAGCCGCGCCCGCGCGCCTCCGAGGCTTTGAGCGCTCGGGCAGCCGCGCCCCAGCCCTTGGCCAGGCCCCCGCCCCCGCCGCCCTGTGACCCCACCCCTCGGGCCCGCCCTCGACCTTGGCCGTAGGCGGGGCTCAGCACGCGGAAGCTCGGGCCGGGCTGGGGGTGGGCCGGGCCCCGCGGAAGGCTGCGGGCCGCGGGCGCTCCAGGCCCGGGGGCTGCGGCGGGCGGGGGCGCGTGGCACGGGCGGGGGCTCGCCAGGCCGGAGGGGCGCTCCCGAGGACCCCGCGTCGCCGGCGAGCTTCCCTGCCCGGGGAGGGGTGGGGGGGCCGAGCGTGCGCCTCCCCGCGACCCTCCGAGGCCGGGGACGCAGCTGCGCCCGCGGAGGAGCGAGTGGATGGAGGGAGGGAGGGGAGGAGGGAGGGGAGGAGGGAGGGGAGGAGGGAGGGGAGGAGGGAGGGGAGGAGGGAGGGGAGGAGGGAAGCAGGCGAGCGCGCTGTCCGTTCAGGTCCAGGCCCAGGCCCGTGGCGTCGGGGACACCGCGCCGGCCTCGCCCCGTGTGCCTTGTGGGGTCCCGGCCGCAGGCCGCGGCGCAGGTGGGTATGAAGGGCTCTGAGAGGCCCGCGCTGGAAACCAGGTCGTGTCTGCCCCCCCCACGCTCGCGAAGCTCTCCCCACCCCACCCCCCGCCCGGTTCAGGCCCCGGGCGCTCCCTTCCCCCACCGCGCTGCCCGCTGAGTCACCTTGCACCGCCCCCCCCCCCCCCCCCCCGCAGGTACGGCCCGACAGGTGAGGTGGGTGGGGCCACGAGGGCGCACGGTGCCCCTCCCGCAGGGCTGGTCCTGGGATGCCCGGGGCCCAGACGCCCCCCACCGCGGCCCCGCGGAGCTGGCAGGTGCGGCGTGACGTCGCGCCATCCCCCGCCAGGTCTGTGCCTGGGCTGCTGCGGAGGGCGCGGGCCTGGCCGGGAGGGCTCCCCGACGGCGCCACCGCCGGCCCCACCCCCTCACGGGCCACACTGCGCGCCCACGGCAGGCCAGGTCCACACGGCAGGCCAGGTCCACACGGGCAGTCTCCGGTGGAAACGGGAGAGGAGGTGGCTGGAGGCCGGGCAGGGCGGGGTGACCCCCGAGGGCAGCCTAGGGCTGGGGTGGCCCCTCCCCTTGAGCTGGGACCCGCCGTGGAGGGGGGCCCAGACGACAGCGGGTTTGGCGGGGGAGCGGGGTGCGGGCCCACACCAAATGGCCGGGGGCCTCAGGACCCCTCCTGTTCCCAGAACCAGAGCACCAGAGCACTGGGGCCGTCTGAAGCCCGGGTGAGCCGAGGGCACCGGGTACACCTGCGGGGAGGGGTGTCCCTGGGAGCGGGAGGAATGTCAGCGGCGGGGATGGGACTAGCCCAGGCACATCCCGCAGGTGAGGACAGCCGAGGACGCGGCGGGGATGGGACTAGCCTGGGCACATCCCACGGGTGGCCGGAGGCACCTCCACCTCCACCTCGCAGCCCTCCCGGATCGCCCTGCGCGCAGAGCCCGGGCCAACCTCTGATTGGACCAAGGAGCCAAGCCTTGGGGGGAGCACTCAGCGGGTGGGAGGACAAGGATGGAGAGGGGGGCAGTGGGGAGGGAGGCGAGCTGAGGGGTGCTGGGTTCCTCGGGAAGGAGCACCCCCACCCCAGACCAGCCCAGGGGCTCGGCCTGGTCCGGGCTTCCCCTCCGAGCCCCAGCTCTGTGTTCCCAGGAGCTGTGCCACCTGGCAAGTTGCTTGACCCCCCTGTGCCTGCACTGCCCCCCCAGTGCCCAGGGCACCGTAGTTACAACAGCTTCTCCCATAAGCGTGAGTTGCCGCTGGTTCTTGTGAGCCCACACATAAACCCTTCACGCCCACGGTGGCGCGTGGGTCACACACAGAGTTATATGAAGACAAGTGGAAACAATTCCCCTGGGGAGGCCCCTGCAGTCGGGCCAGCGCTCCTTTCTCCCCCTTGCCCCTGACCTTGCCTCTCAGGGAGTCGGAGGGACCAATGTCGGGGCCTCCTGGGCACAGCTGGGATGGTATTGCCCCTCCTCCGGGGGGTGGGGGCCCAGCCGGGGCAGGTCGCAGGTCGCCCGGGGATGCCCTGGGATGCTCGAGACCCAGGCCTCGCCCTCAGTGTCCTGCGCTGCCCCCGCCCGGGGGATGTCCCAGGGTCCCAGGTCCCTGGAGCCTATCTCTTCCCCTCCGGGGTATGTCCCTTTTCTGGAGGAGCCATAACACGTCACCACCAAGCTGGGCTCTGGGCTCGTGAAGCACCAGAAATGCGTTCTAAGTCCTGGAGGCTGCAGGCCTGGGCCCTAGGCGAGGGCCCTTCGGGTGCTTCTGCTCCCGGTGCCGCCAGGCCCCCTGGCCTTGCAGCTTCTTCTCTGTCCCCAGGACCGTGACCTGCCCCGCATGAGGTCAGGCCTCCCTCTGGCTGCCCTGATAAGGACCTTGGTGATCACAGGTGGGGCGCCCCGGGGTCCTCCCAGACAACCTCCCCATCTCACGTTACCGTATGGGCTGCATCATTTTTTGCCACAGAAGGTGTCACTCAGAGGCTCCAGGGATTAGGACGGGGACATCTTTTGGGGTCTGTGGGTGGGATTACATACTTGGAGCATTTCTGGGCATTTGAGAGCTGGAGAGTGTCAACCTGTTTTGAGCAGCTCTGGGTCCCCACTAGGGCAAGGCCTGATAGAGAGCAGACACGGGGTCCCTGGGGTAGACCAGCCCACCTGTGCGGAGGTCACCATGCCCCGTCCGCACGGGCACTGTCACAGGCACGCACCCTGGTGGTCAGCTTGCCCTAGACCTGGCCTACCGGGAAGGTCTTATCTGTGCCTGGATGCCACTGTCACCGCGACCCTACCTTCTTCTCTGGGGCTCCTGGGGCCTCAGTTTCTTTAACATTTCATTCATTCATTCATTCATTCATTCATTCATTCATTCCTTTATTTGACAAAGACAGAGTGTGAGCGGGGGAGGGGCAGAGGGAGAAGCAGCCTCCCCCCTGAGCAGGGAGCCCGCTGCAGGGCTCGATCCCAGGACCCTGAGGTCATGACCTGAGCCGAAGGCAGACGCGTCACTGTTGGAGCCCCCAGGCGCCCTGGCCTAGGTTTCATTACAGATCTTGCTAAATGAGCCCCTGGCCCCTAGACCTGTGACAACCACCCGTGAACGGAGGTTCATACGGATTCGGTGACGATGTGTCCCCAAATGTCAGTCGGGACCCTCTAGAGAGCAGAGCCAACAGGCTGTGCCGTATATACAGAGAAGCTCAGCGCAAGGAATTGCCTGGGGTTGTGGAGGCTCGACGAACCCAACACGTCCAGGCTGCGCCGGCCGCCAGAGACAGGGGAGCAGGGGTCCCCGGGGTCCCCGGGCGGCCTGCTGAAGGGCTCCCTGCTCCGAGGAGCTCAGCCTGGTGGCACTCGGACCTTCAGTGGTGGGTGGACGCCCACGGTCGCAGGCCGGCGGGGCTGCTGTAACAAAGTGTCACCCGATGGCTTCTAAACGCACTGCTCCCTGTTCGGGAGGCTGGAGGGCTGAGGTCCGGGTCCTGGCGGAGCCGGGTGACAGTCCTCCTCCTGGTCACACGCTTGTCATGCATCCTTCAGGGCCAGGGAGCGCCTGGGCCTCATTGACAAGGGCTCCTGTCCCACTCTGGAGTCGCATCCCAGACGTCCCCTGGGGTGCGGCACAGACCTTCAGACCGTGGCACCCACCCACGCTAGGGGGTCGTCTGCTTCCCTCAGGGTCCGACGGTTTAAACAGCAACCTCATCCAAAAAACACCTTCACAGAAACATCCAGAATAATGTTTGAACAAGCGTCTGCGCCCCGTGGCCCAGCCATGGCGAACATAAAATTCACCATTACGACGAGTGTCCCGCTTCAAGATACTCTTTAAAACGATCCTCAGAGGGGCAGCCCGGGGGGCGCAGCGGTTTAGCGCCGCCTCGGCCCAGCACGGGATCCTGGGGTCCTGGGATCGAGTCCTGCATCGGGCTCCCCGCATGGAGCCTGCTTCTCCCTCTGCCTGTGGCTCTGCCTCTGTGTCTCTTATGAATAAATAAATAAAATCTTAAAAAAATAAAAAAGATCCTCAGAGGCTCCAGTTTGAGCCCCGCTGTTCTGCAGGACGTGCATACCGCTCACGGCGCCGGCGCGGGCCCCGGGCCCCCTCACCCCTGTCGTGACGCTCAAGGACACGTCGTGTGTCCTGACGACCTAGGTCTACGTCACTTGGGGGATTTTCTGGCTAACGGGGAAAGATCTCTCTAGGATTCGTTCCGTGTCACTTGAAACCAGCTCTGCGACGTGCACAGAAACACGAGAAGATGACCAGTGACGACCACAATAAATATATTTTTAACTTCTCAACCGGCACACAAGAAACATTTTCAGTGGCAAATCTGCTTCCCAACATGAGGCTCGTGTCCCTGGCTGGGTGCTGGGAGCCTCACGCCCTCTGACAAGGTGCCCTGCGTCACCACACCCAAAGGAAAGATGTGTCTGTAGCAATCTTGGGAAATCCAAGGTCAAGCAAATAAAACAACAATTTGGAAAGGAAAAAAGAAACAATGTAAGGAAAGTTCCCCACTTCTAGGAAAAGTCTTTTTTTTTTTCCCTCCTCGGTAAAATATATCATTTATAAAGCGGAAGCGAGTTCTGTTGAAAAATATTTGAAATATTCTCTCAGGGGGAGAAAGCAGTTCTTCACCAGCTTGGCTGGGCCCTGGAGGGGCGGCTTTGTCCTCTGCCTGTTGTGCGCCAGCAGGGACAGTTCCTCTCGGGAGGCCAAGGCTGAGTGCCTGCTGCCAAGGAGAGAAGGGGGCTCGTTACCAGCCGAGCTCCGCCCGGGGCCGGGGTCGGGGTCGGGGTCGGGGGGCACCGGGGGGAAGCTGGCCGGTGCCAGTCCCGCTAGACAACCCGGGGGGCTCCACGATAAACATGCTTGGAGGCTTCCCCCGCCTCAGTGGCAGGTGCCGAGCAGTCCTGGGCCCCAGGGGACGAGACGCCCCGTGTCTCCCGTGCCCCCCGGGGGCGAGCAGGGCCGGCCTCTGCTCAACGGACCCACTGCCCGTGTGAAGAAGCCCCTGCCCACTCGGTGGGCAAGGCTGGCTAAACCGCCATGTGCATCCTCCCAAGGAATTACTGCACCCACGATGCAGAGGGTACCACGCGCGTCCCCTCCGTGCTGGAGGCCCCACGGGGGGCCGGCGGGGTGGGGAGCGACACGTGGACCTGGCTGCAACATGATGCGGCCGGAGGGACGCCCGGCTCTGGACCTGGCAGCGGCACCCCCTCTACCGTCTTGGGGCCCGGGCTTCCCACCGGATTCAGAAGCTTCTGGGTTTACTTAGTGGATTAAGGCCACAAATGAGGAGCGGGAAGCACGCAGAGCCCCTCGCCGCTGCCTGCCCCCCCCCCACTTCCCCAGGGCCGCCCTCCCGTCTGGGGGGCGACGGGGATGACCGCGACCATGACCGGGATGACCGCGGCTGGCCGTGCGGAGGCAGCTGCCCACCTGCAGCGAGCTCGGGCTCTGTCCTCACCGCTGGGCTGGGTGAGCCCTAAAGACTGTGCCCCTGTGAGGCCACTTGGGGAACCGGGGGTGGGGGGTTGGGGAGGAGAGGTGGTGCTCGGGGCGAGAAGGGCATCAGGAAGCTGCTCCCCGGGGGCTCCCCCTGCATGGCGCCCGGCCCTGGCGGGCTGGGCCCAGAGCACTCGCCACACTACAAGTGGGGGGATGCTGGGACTGGGAGGTGGGGGCTGGGGGGAGAAGTTTCCAGAAACCTGCTGTCCGGAGGAGGAGACTTAGCTCAGATCCTGGCCACGCTGGCTCAACCCGAGGGCAGGCGCCACATGGTGTGGGGTATGGGGGGACGGCCGTGTCCTCCGGGGCTCTGGGGCACAGCGTGCAGGTGTCCTGGGAGCAGAAAGCTGCCCGGAGGTGTGAGGCTGGGGCACCAGGGCTGGGGATGTGGTGGGGCCCAGAGACAGACGGGATGCTCGTAAGAACAATCACGAGAATGTTCCGGCAGCAGAGAAGGGGCGCGTGTGAAGGCCCAAGGCAGGCGTGTGTCAGGGACGGTGGTTCAGTACAGCCCAGGAAAGCACTGTGGTTGCGCTTGTGTTAGCGTGGGAGTGTGTGAGCCTGTGTGTGCAAATGAGCGTGAGCCGGTGAATGTAGGAGCAGCTGTGTGAATGAGTGTGAGCAGGTGGGTGTGAGGATGTAAGTGTGAGCTAAATAGGAATGCGTGAGCAGGTATGTAAATGAGCATGAACAGAGGACTGTATGTCCTGAGTGTGAGCAGCTGTGTGTGAACAGGTGTGATGTGTGAATGAATGTGAGCAAGTGTGTGTGTGTGAGCAGTTATGTGAATATGTGTGAACTGGTGTGACTGAATAAGTGTGATCACATGCGTGTGAGATGTGTGTGTCAATGAGTATGAGCAAGTTGTGGATGAGTGTCAGCAGGTGAGTGTGTGAGCAGTTATGTGAATATGTGTGAGCTGGTGTGGCTGTGTCAATGAGTGTGAGCACATTGGTGTGTGAGCAGGTGTGTGGGTGAGTGTGAGCAGATAGTGAATATGTGAGCTGGTGTGGGCGTGTGAATGAGTGAGCACACAGGTGTGAGTGTGAGCAGGTGTGAGCAGGTGTGTGGGTGAGTGTGAGCACACAGTGTGAGTGCGAGCAGGTGGGGGTGTGGGCAGGGCGGAGCTCCAAGGGGCGGACAGGGTGCCAGGGCGCAGGGGGCGGGCACACGGGTCCCGGGGAGACGCCGGCCCCTGGTGGAGGAGCGAGGGAGGGTCCCCGGGCGGGAGCGGCACTGCCGAGCTGGCGCGCCCGGGATTGTGGGGGTGGGCGGGAGGCCCGGCAGGCACGGCCCGGGACGGGGACACCCGGGCTCCTCCCCGCTCGTCGGCGTCCCCAAAGCCCCCACGCGCCCGAACACGCAGCAGACACCTTTTCACGGCGGGGATGTTGCTCCACACGTGCACGGCGTCCCGCACAGCTTGGCCACAGACGTCCTGGATGGTCACGGGGTCGGCCTGACGGGTGCAAAGGCGGCGGGGGTCAGGGTGACGGGCACGAGCTCGGCCCCGCGGGGACCGTCGCCGCAGCCGCCTTCCCGGACCGGCCGCCTGGCTCCGCGGCGCTCACGCGTCCCGCGATCCCTCCAGCACCTCACGAGGGAAAGGAGCTGAGAGAATATCCTGAAACTGTTCACCAGGAGACCTGTCGCCTTTCCGTCCCCGCGGGTCCCGGGGGCAGGGGTTCCCGCCCGCCGCAGCTCAGACGTGGCTTCCCTGAGGGACAAAGATGTCCTTGGTCCTTGGGCTGAGGTCGTTTTGCTCCCGGAAGGTAGGAGGCTTTGCCGGCAGACAAAGGGTTTGTGCCGGGGCCTCGAGCAGCCGGGATTCCGGAGCCTCGGTGACCCTGGAAGGCCCCGGAAGGAAGGGCGTGGGGTGGGAGGGGACAGACCTCCCAGCAATGGGAGAGCGAGCCACGGAAGGGAGAAACTGAGGCAAGAAGCCACCCAGGCCCTGGCCCCTAACAGGAGATAGGCTGACTGTGCCCGCGTGGACTCAGGGGCCGGGAGGGTCCCCCGTGGACCGTTTCCGACCCCACATGGGCCTCCCCGACCCCAACACCGGGCTGGGGGAGCCACCCGCCGCCGGTTGCTCTGGGCGGATGGAGGTTTCTGTGCTGCGCCCCGCGGAGCCGACCGCCTGGACCCGCACACGCGGCTGAGAAAGGCTGACTGTGGGCTCGGGCCGCGTGCGTGACCCCGGGAGCACCGGCGTTTAGAACGCGTCCGTCGGGCCTCCTGGTCAGACCTGGCCCTTGTGCTCCGGGCACCCGGGGCTGTAGGTCTGGTGTCACATCCCCTCCTGCTCCAGGCGGGGCTGGCCCCCGGGATGGCACCCGGGAGGGGACGCTGACACCGGCAGCCCAGGCTCCTTGACCACAGAGGAACACGTGGCACTGCAGCTCGCTCCGCGCTGCAGGAGCACATTTAACCCGGACCCGTCGCTGGGCCCATGAACACGGCCCGGGGGGTGGGGGTGGTGATGGGGGGACCCGTCACCGGAGGGAGGAGGAGCCGGCCCGGGCCTCTCCCTGGGGACTCCGGCTGCTCTGACGCAACCGCCCCTCGTGCTCACGCCCGCCTGCTGTTCCCTCCGCCCGCGTGCCTCCCTCCCTGCTCTGCTCCCTACGCTCATCACAGGTTTTCCTCCCTTTTCAAACCGAAACACGGCTGTCGCGACCCTTTCATTCAAAACACGGGTCGCAGGCCGGAGCCGAAGAGCTGGGACCTGCACCGGGCACGTCTAGGTCCCCCCCCCCCCCCCGCTCCTGGCAGGACGGAGGGTCCCCAGCACCATAGGAAACATGGGGAGCCGCCCCTTGGGCTACCTCTGGTTTGGGACCACTTGCGACCCCGCCAAGCGCGTGTGCGAGATGCAAAGTCAGCACGTGTGCCGCTGGTAGCCGGTGCCCAGATTTGGAATCTGCACTTTTGGGTGGACCCACAATTCTTATTTAAAAAAAAAAATTTTTTTTAAATAAATAGTGCAGGTTACAAACCTGGTCCCGGCTGCTGTTCCGAGGAGGCTTTAGGCTCCTGACCGAGGAGAAGCCATCAGGGACGAGGAGGAAAGCAGGGGCATCACGAGGACGCGTGGTGGCCCCTCGCGCAGACGACTTCTAAAGCTGTAGCTCACGGGTGGCACTCTAGGGGAACGTCACTTAGCGACCTCGGAGGCCGGGCCGCATAGCCTGTCCCCTCAATAGATCGAAAGAGGAAAGCGACCCAGTTATCTCCGCAGACTGGAAAGAAGAACGTCTGACGGAGCCGACAACTGTTCTAGACGAGCGCACCGCAGAACGTGGGAGCTGATGGAAGCTTCTGGAAACGCCCTCAGCTGAGTGAAATCCATCAACCCCAACCTACGAGCCAGCGTCAGCTTCGTAGGGAAACACGGGAACGCCTCTGCGACCGGCAGACACAGCCAGGGCTGCCCCGTCGCGGCTGCGGCCCGACATCCTGGGACAGGCGCCTGCGCGGCGAGACCGGAGGGGCCCAGGGACCGGCTCAAGGACCCAGAAGGAAGGAGAGAATCAACCGGGAACCACTGTCACCCGCACGGGACCCCAGGAGGCGCGGGAGCCCGGGGATGCAGAGGAGCCAACCCGGCTCATCAAATGCAGTCGGACGGCAGAAAGGAAGGTCCTGCTTGTGCCGCCGGAGAAAGTGCCAGAAGGGAACGGGGGTCCCAGGCTGAAACCCAGCAGGACTGCACGGGAGGGAGCCGTGCACCCCACGTGACCCCACGGCCCTTGCCTGGGGGCACTCGGGGCAGTGGACACGGCTGTGAGAGTGACAGCTTGCCCAGCGGTGTCACCTCTGGGGCACGTCCCATGATGTCCCCGCTCGCCCGCATCGCCGTGCCGTCGTCCCCCCATAAAGCCACGGCAACCCTGACACCCAGCAGCGGGGAGCAGACCGCACGCGTCTTCGCGGCCGCACAGAGCAGAGCCGCACAGGGTCCTGGGTCAGAACGACCAACGAGGGGGGCATCTCTGTGGAGGGAGGGCTTCCCGGGGTTTGGGGGGGGCCCTCCACTGACCGGCTTGTGTTTGCATAAAGCATGGGGGCGGCTGCCAGGACTTAAGGGGACAGAGTCGGCAGTGAGGACTCCTGCCATGAGCGCAGGGGACATGTCCTCAGAGGGGGACACCAGGCCCCACCGGGGGCTCTCCTGGGGGGCGCAATGCTGGGAGGGGCCCGGGCCAGGTGAGCCCAGGACGGCTGCTCCCAGGGTCAGGACGCTGGTGGTGCCCCCCGAGGATGAGTGCACGCCTGTGAGCGTGAGTGCACGTGTGAATCCGTGTACGTGTGTGGCGTGTGCCAGCGCACTGCGTATTGTGTGCACGTGTCATGGGGGTGGCATGGGGCCCGCGGAAGCACACCTCTTGGGTCCTATGTGCATGCATGAGCTCCTATGTCGTGTGCGGTGCGTGCCCCTGTGCAACGTGTACGGAGATGGTCGTGTGCACACACGAGAGCCCCGCGGTGGCCTGTCTAGAAGTGCAGGAGCAGCGTGCCCGTGCAGGGGACGCCCTCCAGGCCACCTGACGGCCCGTGCCTGGCGCGTCCCGGGGAGGCCGCCCTCACAGGCGTGGACGGTGGTGCCGCACGTACCTCCAGGAAGCGAGTGGCCACGGTCTGTTCCTCTTGCGTCAGCACCAGGTTGTCCACGAACATCCAGAAGAAGGGCTTCGGGCAGCCCGGCCGGGGCCTCGCGTACTGCAGGACGCGGTGATACTGGAACAGGTACCAGGCTGGGGAAGGGACGCGGGCGTGTCTGGGCCATGCCCGTGGCGGAGGGGGGAGGCTGAGTGGCTCTGCGAGGGCGCGGGGTGACTGCAGACGGGCCCCTCGGTGTGGCTGGCCTGGCCCCCGGCCCCACCTGCTCCCCGGGCAGGCCTGTCCCCCCAGAGCCAGGGTGGCCCCAGCGCCCAGCCTCACCCAGCGCACCCACATTGGGATGGGTGTAACGGGGCTGGCAAAGCACGTGCGTGTGTCCCCCCAGGGAATCCGTCCACGCAGAGCAACGGGGCCAGCAGGTGGGGGCCGCTCTCAGGTGGGGCCACGGCTTCCCGTGGGTCAAATCCACCGCACCGTACTCGCCGAGCAGACGGGCTACTCGTGCCGGTGACACGCGAGGACGGCCATGTCTGGGAGCGTAGACAGCTGGCACCTTCTGCTGTCCGTCAGGGTGCAAATGGGCGTGGGGACCAGAGGCCCCGGGAGGGCGGGTGGGCCGCGGACGCTTACCCGGAGGATGGTCACAGGTGTGGCCCAGGGCGGGTGTCGAGCCGTACACCAGGTTGAACGGGCCCCATCCTTCCACCTGCGGGACGGGCACACTGCAGAAGGCAGCACGGGCACAGGTGCCCACGGGCCCACAGCCGCAGGCGCCTCGTGTGTCCGGGCGGGAGGCTCACCATGAGGCCGAGCCCCCACGGGCCCTGGGCGGGGAGGTGAGACCCACCAGGCCACACCCGCCGAGTGGGCTCTGGGCCGCCACCGGCCTCGGGGATGCGGGGAGCCCGGCCTCTGTCATCAGCGGGGAGACCAGCCCTCCTCAGGGACTTGGAGTCTGAGGTGGCTGCCCCGCGAAGGTGGGCACGGCGACCCCCCAGGATCCACGGGGAGGCTGTGTGCGCCCCTGACGTGACAGCCGGGCACGGCCTTCCCTGCCCACCACGCGGCCGCAGGGGTCAGCAGTCACTGCAGGCTGGCGGGAGCACACGAGATCCACCCCACCCCGTGCCCAAGCAGACCAGAGGGCACCCTTCAGCCCCAAAGTGACCTAAGTGCCCCCCCCAGGAGGCCTGAGGGACTCCCACTAATGACAACCCTAGCTCCTGTCATTCTACTAAAAAAAGACCGAGACACGCAGTCCCGGGCCCCTGGTTTTCAGAGAGCACCTGCTCCCGAGCCGACCTGTGCTTCCCGGACCGGCCGCCTCCCCGCTCAGCAGGCGCCTGTGTCCTGCGGAAAGCCCCCGGCCCCGCACCCCCCGCCTGCCGCCTGTGTCCCCAAGGGCTATTAATGCTCTGTGTGTCCCCCTCCTGGGGCAGGGGGCTGGGCAGCGGGCTGGGAAGGGCAACTGACTGGAGCCGAGGGTGGAGGAGGGGGTACGGGGCGGAGGTGGTGGGTGTGGGCTGATGGGCCGGACACGCAACCCAGCCGACCCCGCTGACCCCCACCTGCAGTGACGCGCCCAGAGGAAAACCCAGCCTGAGCGACAAGTCCCCGTCCCGCCGGCGGCCTGGCCGCCCCCTCCAGCTGCACCAGAAACCCCCTGAGCTCCCTTGAAATCCGCCCAGAAACCCACGGCAGGAGCAGGTGGTGCCTGCTGCTCCCCATTGCTTGGGGGGCTGCGATAGACCCGCCCAGGGGGCACAGGGCTCGGGACGAAGTGAGGTGGGGACGGGGAGGCCGAGCGAGGCCACACCCGCCTGAGCTGGGGTTGCAGTGACAACCCATGTCACGCACTTACTGGTAGGAAACAGATTTCAAGTATTTGTATCAAAACTGGACGCCCAAAGAGCCAGCCCCTGGGACCCCGCAGCTCCCTGGCCTGCGGTCAGCACCCCCTCAACGGCCAGCACCCCCGGCCCAGCCCCTCTGCCCACGGTCGCTGGCTCAGGGGGACAGGCTCTGTCCTTCCTGGTGCCAGGGACCCACAGACCAGGGCCTCCTGCCCCGGGGCCCCCAGGAGGAGCCTCCCGGCCCCTTCCCATCATCTGAGGCCTGGTGAGTCATCTAGGCGCTTCCTCCAAGGTCACTGCCCAGGCCAGCAGAAAGCAGCCTCCAAGGGAGCCGGAACATTCCGTCAGGTGTTCAGAGGATGCCCCCCGTGACTGGCTGTTCAGTTCAAGACTTTGTCTGAGAGGGCGGTGGGGGTTAGTCCCGCTGCCCGGGCAGCACCGGCCCCGCTGCTGGGACTGGCCCCTCGAGCCTCAACCACCCGGACTCGGACGGGACCCGGCCCGTGGCTCTGCTCTGCGCCCGGGCGGCATGGGGGCCGCGAAAGCACACCTCTCATCTCCGCCACTGCCTGCGGGGTGCCATTCCTGCAAGCTCCCCGGCCCCCTGGGCCCCCAGGACCCCTGGTTCCTCAGGCCCCCCCAGCTCCCCAGGCCCCCACAGTTACCCCCAAGCCCCCTGGGCCCCCAAGCCCCCCAGGTCCCCCAGCTCCCCAGGCCCCCCAGGCTAGCTCCCCAGGCCCCCACGGCTCCTCCCAAGCCCCCTGGCCCCCCAGGACCCCTGGTTCCCCAGGACCCCCAGGCCTTCCAGCTCCCCAGGCCCCCACGGTGCCCCCACGGTGCCCCCCAAGCCCCTGGGCCCCCAGGCGCCCCAGGCCCCCCAGGCCCCTCTGGCTCCCCAGGCCTCCCTGGCTCCCCCCAGCCCCTGGCCCCCCAGGCCCCCCAGGTCCCCCAGGCTCCCCTGGCACCCCCACGGGTCCCTTGCACATCTCCTGGCCCCCAGTCACACGGCGGTCCTTACATCCCTCCTCACGACATCCGTGACATCATCCAAGTGCTTCAGTCCTGCCGGGTTGGAACCACCCTCCAAGAAGCCCAAACTCACGAGCTCTGCACGGGGAGACACGAGGGGAGCACAGGGGGGCGAGCGTTCATTTTGATCCCGCACAGAACAAAGGGCCAACGAGCGATCAGGAAACCGCACACTCAGACTCGGTCTCTAGGACGACGCGGGGGCGGGGGCGGGGGCGGGGGCGGAGGCCGCTGGGGAGCAAGCGAATCCCACTGTGGATGGATTCAAGAACTCAAGGAATTTGTTGCAAAAGCAGACTCCCCCCCCACCCCGGCCCCACTGTTGCGTCATGCCCTGGGTTAGGAAATCCTGACGCCCTGGTGCTGGCGCTGATGTCACCCAGCCGGGCTGTGACAGCTACGGGCGTGGGCTGCAGGGGCGCGGGCACAGCCCGGGAGGCCTCGGCCTGTGGGCGGACGGGAAGGCGGGAGCAGCAAGGGTCTTATGATTTCCCCCAGGGAGGCGTCGCCTGGGTGGGCAGATGAGGCAGGGTGGCCTTGGGCCCTGACCCCGGGCGCCCCGAGCCGGCCGGGCGTCTGCGCATCACGGGGCGGCCTGGGGTGCGAGGGAGGCACGGGCGTGTGGCCGCTCCAGGAGAGCTGGGCCTCAGGTCACTCACCTGTCCTGATGTCCCCAAAGAGGGACAGCACCCGGACCGGCTCTCGCTTCCACACGGGCACCGTTTCATAGGTCTCCAGGGGAGTCTCCTGTTGAAAACCCAGTTCCCGCTGTGACTCGGTTGCAGAGCCCGTGAGGCTCGGGAAAACCCCTCTCCGGTCCAGGGAGACACCCTGGAAGGCGCCTTCAAGGCAGGCTGGCCCCGGCCCGCCCCCGGCCCCCCAGCTGAGGTCTCCAGGCCAGACGCCCACCCAGTGCAGGGAGGCAGGCGCAAGGGGCCTTTCCTGATCGCGGAGGAAGAAAAGCCTTTCCCGGGGAAGCACTTCGTCGGGACTTCTCGGGGGATCCTGACTACCTGGAGTGGGGTTCCCCGACTCCTGGCCTGAGCAGCCTGAGCAGGAGCCCCCAAGCCACGTGGGGCAGGGTCTGCCTGTGGCTGCAGCCGATGGGTGGGGGGTGGCGAGGTCAGAGGGCACCAGGAAGGCAGTAGGGTCTGGAACAAGTGCAGCTCTGATGGACACTGGGGGGGTTCTAGTGTCCTGCTGTGCTGTGGGGGTGAGGGTGGGGAGGTGAAGGCTAGGGGTGTGGAGGCTGCGGGGGCTGCAGGGGTGGAGGCTGGGGGAGCGGGAGCCCGGGCTGCTGGGTCCAGTGTGGCCCTGCCGTCCCTGCCTGCTGACCCAGGGTCACTCTTGCGTCTTAGGTTCCAGGGCGCCCGTAGCGGTGAGTATAAGCTGAGACCTAAAACCACTAATTTACTTCTACTCTGGAGGCACAGTCCCAAGTCCAGGGGTGGCGGCTCTGGGTCCCGCTGGGGACGCTGAGGGAGAGCGTCCTGTCTGGACCCTCGCTCCCATTGGCTGGACTCGGTGGTGCCCCTGTGCTGAGCCCCCTCCCACCCGCTGCTAATGCCTCCCTCCCTGCCTGGCTGGAGGGAGCACCCCTGCCCAGCCAAGGTGCCGGGAGCAGGGAGCACTGGGAGCATCGGGAGCACCGGGAGCACTGAGTGCAGGGAGCGCACCCCCAAGAAACAGGAAGGAGCATCTGCTTAGAGCCCTTGGCCTCCCCCTCACTCAGAACCCAGGGCTCTGCAGAGAAAGCAGGGCTGGCGCGAGGCCCTCAGCCTAAGGCCCCCGCCCCCCTCCCCTCTCCCCTCTCCCCCCTCCCCCCTCCCTCTGCCTCCCCCCTTGCCCCCCCTCACCGATTCCCGGTTGCAGAAGGCCTTGAGCCAGCCCCGCCACTTCTTGCGCCTCTGCAGGAGCCCGCTGCGCGGGAAGGGCCGGCACAGAAAGCACACCCAGTTGCTCGTGGCCTGAACTCTCCCCGACGTCCCGGGGGCCACCAGGGTGTCCACACACTTGAAGCAGTAGCATCTAGAGTCAGAGAGGAAGCGGCAGTGACCGCGATGGCATCCCGCTCCCGCCCTGGACACAGACCAGGGAGCCTGCCTCCTGTGAGAGGTCTCGCCCCCCACCCAAGGTGCAGGGGTGAGGGGGAACTGTCACCCAGCACGGGGGGGAGGGGGTGCAGTCCCTGCCAGGGACCTGCAGGGACAGGAAGGAGCCACCTGCAGAGGACAGCGAGGGGGGAGATGCCCTCAGCCTCCGGCTGCCCACCTGCGGAGCCAGGAAGTCAGGGGCTCCCAGGGACACAGGTGCAAGGACCCCAGCTGGGGGGGCGTGGGGGGAGGACCATGTGAGTGGGATGGTGGCCCAGGACCCCAGGGGAGGGAGCACAGCTGGAGCTCGGCCTCCGCCCCCGCCAGCCCCGGGGGAGCGGGCTCTGCGTCACTTCCCGGCTGGCTCCGACCGAGGGAGCCGCAGAGCTTGGCACTAACAACAAAAAGAAAAATCAGGAACATAAATCTTTCCACACCCGGGGCCCTCAGGTCAGGGCTCACACCAAACACAATATTTGGGATGAAAGCGGAAACCATCTTGGCGGGAAGCCCCCACCGGGCTCCTTCGCCCGCACTAGCCCCCCAGCGCCCCCAAACTCCCCCCAGCCTGGCCGGCGCCCCCGCCTCACCGGGTGCAGTCCGGGTTTTCGCAGATGAGCAGCGTGTCCCTGGAGCAGCAGATGGAGCAGTAGGACTGGTAGCCGTCGTCGTCGTACAGGAACAGGCAGTCCAGAAACTTGTCCTCGGAGAGGGGCGGGGCCAGGCTGGCACCTGCTCTGCCCCAGGCCCCCTGCAAGGCCCCCCTCACCTCCCCGCTTACCTTGCACGGAGCGCACATCCCCCCCTCGAACAGGGGGTGCTGCGTGTGCACCTGGAGGCTCCCGCAGCAGATGCACATGCCTTCGGGGGACGCCCAACGCGCCGCAGGAGCCGCGACGCCAGCAAACAGAGCACCGCGCTTAGCAACGCACGTGCGAAATAAGCGCAAGACCCCGACCCCGACAAACCCCGGATGTTGTGGGAAAACATGAAGAACTAAGCAAACGGGAACGGATCCTAGGATCTGGTCGCGCTCACGGATCGGGGGCTTAGCCGGGTGACAGGTCTCCCCAAGCAGGTCTACGGATCCCTCTCCAGATCCCAGCTGGCTTTTTTTTTGCAAAAATTGATAAACTGATCCTAAAATGCCTATGGAGGGGCCCTGGGTGGCTCAGTCTGGGAAGGAATGGACTCGTGATTTCGGCCCAGGTCACGATCCCAGGGTCCCGGCATCCGGCCCTGCGTGGGGCTCTGCGTGGGGCTGTGCGTGGGGTGGGGAGCCTGCTTCAGGATTCTGCCCAGCGCACCCGCTCTCCCAAATAAACAAATAAATCTTTCTAAAAAACGTACAGGGAAATGCAAGGGAATCGAGAACTGGCAAATGGACAGAGAAAGGAGACTCGGGCTGCCCGCCCGCCTTCGCCCGGGCAGCGCTCACCTTCTATGTCTCTCCGGTCCACCTGGACTTCATAAGCACCGACACCTGCAAAAGGCGGCCGCACGCCCGTTCCCTCTGCCTCCTGTCTCTCCCGTGTAAACGCGGCCGAGGGCCCCGGGGGCTGGGGGCCCGGGCGGGGGGTGGGGGGCCTCCTGCCCCTGCCGGTTTCCGAATCTTGTGTAAATATTCCAGAGGCCCGGGAGTCGGGCGCGGGCCCGGGTGGCACCCTCAGGGATGGATCCGCCCCGGGAGCCTCACCTCTGCGGGGCCGGCACGAACCGGGCGCCGGCTTGCTGGAGCCCACCAGGATGATGTCCCTGCTCGGCTCTGCCTCGGGCTCCAGGACTGGGACGGCCACCAGGGGACCCGCACCGGGAGACGGGCGTGCACGGGGGGAGATGGGCCAGTGGGCCTCTGCCGGGAACCCTGGCGCCCCGCGTGGGGGTGAACCAGACCTCCCGGGGCTCTGGGGACACCTGCCCCTCCCGCCCCAGCCCCCGGGGCCAGGGAGACCTGAGGTGGGCGCTGGTCCTGACAGGAGGCCCGTGTGCCCCTGTGGCGTGTCCCTCCCCGCCCGGGGCCCTGCCACAGTGTGGGGTCCGGTGGGCTGCTCCCCACAAAACGGAGGGCGGTGGGACCCAGGTCCTCCCGCAGCTGGGGTCCCTGGCACGCCCTCTCCTCCCCGGTCCCCCCAGACCCCCGCCTGCGGTCTCCCGGGAGGGTACCCCAAGCACAGGAGGTCGGAGAAGTAGAGGGGCTCACGGATTTCATAGGTCTCAGGCCAGGGCTCCTCTGCCGGCGGGGCAAGGACTGAGCAGTCCAGGGTTACCCGGGGGGACAGGGCCATGGAACCCGCGAAGGGGCTTCCTGGTGACCCGCAGGACACGCGCGGGGTGGAAGAACTGGGGGCAGGGGTGCAGGCCCACAGGAGAGCACTGGGGTGGGGGCGCAGGGTTCCCACGTGACGTGCGGGGGCGGGGGAGGGGGCGGGAGCGCAGGGGAGGGGCGGGGAGTCTCACTGCCAGGGGGTGTGGGGTGGAAGAGTGAGGGGCTCCTGGGGGCGCTCACCCTGGGGGGGCTAGGGAGTCCAGTGGGGGAGGGGGAGCCCTCAGGGTGGGTGGGGTCCAGAGCCCACCTCTTTGAGGGGGTTTAGGGTGTGGGCGGTTCAGTAAGGGGGCGCTGCTGGGCGAGGAGGTGGGGAGCTGGGGGGAGGGGTGCTGGGGGCGGGGCTTGGGGGCAGGGGGAGGTGGGGCTCCAAGGGGGGGCTCCAAGGTGGAGAGGCGCCAGTGTGGGGCTCCAGTGTGGGGGGCTATAGCAGGGAGGGTCCAAGGGGAGGGGCCTCTAGCAGGGGCGGGGGCTCCAGTGGGGGGTCTCCAGCAGGAGGGGGGCTCTGGGGGGGCGGCTCCAAGAGGGAGCCTCCAATGGGGGGTGGTTATAGCAGAGGGGGCTCCAGTGGAGGCGGGGATCCAGCAGGAAGGAGGCTCCAAGGGGAGGAGGCAGGAGGTGCAGAGGGCAGGGTGAGGGGGTTCTGTGGGGTGGGGGGGCTTAGGTGGCTGGGGTGGCCCCCAGGGCAGCGCGAGGAAACAGGAGCCGGGGCATTTGACGCAGGCGGGAGGGGGTCCGTGTGGCGGGAGGCGGGCCCATAGGGGAGCCCCAGGGGCCGTGAGCAGGAGGTTCTGGCTGGTTTGGTGCTGGGCAGACCTGGGGGAGACATCAGGGCGGGGGTCAGGACTCCCCTCCTCCCAGCTGGGGCGTGGGCCTCGTGACTTGGCAGGATGGGGGGGGTCTGCAGGGAGAAACCCGACAGGACACCCCCCCCAGGTCCCCAGGTGGACGTCAACAGGGACAGTTGCCTGACCGCGTGAGCCCTGGGCAGGATGTGCCGACGAGGGCCCCCCAGTCGCCCCCCAGCACCGCAGGACCCCTACGTGTGTCTGCCCGCCAGCAGATCACCATGAGACCCCCGTGGACCCTGCCCGGGGGTTCCCAGAAGCTTCGAGGTCATCAAAGGCAAAGTCCAAAGCCCCGGCGCAGCCAAGAGGGACCGAAGGAGCCCCAGAGGTGACACGTCACTGCGGATCTTGGGACATTAGGGAAAACCAGGGAAATGTGAGCAGCCTGCGGCTCCTTGGTTTAGGTCACGGCCCATCCGTCCCCGCGCGCAACACAAGACCGTGACCGTGGGGGAGCCGTGCAGCGTGCAGGGCTCTGCGCTCCGAGCTCCGCAAGTTGTCTGCAAATACTAAACCGTTCGGGAATTAGTATTTTTCGTGTAATACAGTGTCAGTAAGCGTGGCCACCATTCTGCACGCGCGGCGCCTCCCCGCGACTCGCTTGTTTGGGATCTAGGACTTTGTGTGTCTTGATCACCTTTACCCATTTGTCCCCCGACCCCTCACCCCCCGCCGCCGGCAGCCTGTTCTCTGTAGTCGAGTCCAGGGCGTGTGTGTGTTTAGATTCCACATACGAGGGGCAGCCCCGGGGGGCTCAGCAGTTTAGCACCGCCTTCAGCCTGGGGTGTGATCCTGGGGTCCCGGGATCGAGTCCCACGTCCGGCTCCTTGCATGGAGCCTGCTTCTCCCTCTGCCTGTGGCTCTGCCTCTCTCTGTGTCTCTCATGAATAAATAAAATCTAAAAAAAAAAAAAAAAAGATTGCACATGCAAGAGAGGTCCTGTGGGAGACACAGTTATCACATGGTCTCCCTCATACGTGGAATTAAGAAAGAGCACAGAGGATCACAGCCGAAGGGAGGGGGAAATAAGACAAAGTCCGAGAGGGAGACAAACCATAAGAGACTTTTTTTTTTTTTTATAAGAGACTCTTAATCACAGGAAACAAACTGAGGGTGGCTGGAGGGGTGGGGTTGGGGGACGGGGTCACTGGGGCACGGGCGTGAAGGAGGGCACGGGATGTCACCAGCACTGACTGGGTGTTTCGTGCGACAGATGAATCCCTGACCTGTACGTCTGAAACTAATAATACACTATATGTTAACTCTTGAATTTAAATAAAATAAGATAAAATTAAAAAAAAAAAAGAGAGAGAGAGAGAGGTCACCCAGTGTTCGTCTTTCTCTGACTTCTTTCGCGGAGCATCGTGCCCTCCGGGTCCATCCGCGTTGATGCAAGTGGCAACACTTCCTTCTTTTTGGTGGCGAGGGCTACTCCCTGAGCGCATACGCGTGTCTTCTCCGTCCGTCCATCCAGCCTCGGACGCTCAGGTGGTTTCCGCGTCTGTGTTGCTGCGAACGACGCTGCAGGGGGCTCGGGGGTGCGGACAGCTTTGTGAGTCAGTGTTTTCCTTTTCTTTGGATCAAAGCGCAGAACTGGGGTCGCCGCCGGGTCGTAGGGCAGCTCTATCCTCCACCGGCAGGTAAGAGGCTCCGATCTCAGCAGCGCGCGGCCCTTCCTGTCATTCCGATCCCAGCCATCCTGCCGGGTGTGAGGTGATGTCACTGCAGGTTCTGATTTGCATTTCCCTGATCAGTGACATTGAGCATCTTTCTCTGTTCCTGTCGGGCACCTGTAGGGCTCCTTCGGAAAAAGAGGTACGATTCCGATCTGCTGCGCGTTTTGTAATACAGGATTGTTTGCTTCGCCGCTGCGGACTTATCCAGGGTTCTTTATATATTTCATCTATTGACACCTCATCAGATATCGGATTTACAGATGTGGAGTTTTGCAGTTTCAGGTCTTACATTCAACCCCCCCCCTTTTTTTAAAGACCTTATTTATTCATTCACAAGAGGCAGAGATGCAGGCAGAGGGAGAAGGAGGCTCCCTGCGGGGAGCCTGATGCGGGACTCGATTCCGGGACCCCGGGGTCACGCCCTGAGCTGAAGGCAGATGCTCAACCGCTGAGCCACCCAGACGTCCCACATTCAAGTCTTTAACCCATTTTGAGTTTATTCCTGTGTGCGCCTTGTGTGGGGTAAGGAAGCGATCTAGTTCAATTCTTTTGTGTGGGGTTGTCCAGTTTTCCCAACACCGTTGATAGAAGAGACCGTCCTTCTCCCTCAGTGGATTATTGGCTCCTTTTTTCATAAATTCATCGGCCACGCACGTGTGGGTTTATTTCCGGGCTGTCTACTCACATCCGTCTACTCATCTGCGCGTCTGCTTTTGTGCGGCGATCGCACCATTGTGACTACGACAGCTCTGGGTACGGTCTGAAATCAGGAAGTATGATGTCGTCAGCTTTGTTCTGCTTCCTCACGATTGCTCTGGCCATTTAGGGTCCTTTGTGGTTCTGCACAAGTTTAATTTTTGTTTGTTTGTTTGTTTTTTTGCAAGACATGCCATCAGAGTTTTGCTCGGGATTTGCACGGAGTCTGTAGATTGCTTGATGTGGACGTTGTAACAATATTAGTTATGCGAGCACGGGATGTTTTAAGATAGCCTCTGAACATTTAAAAATATTTATTCTAAAATTGTTTTTACATTTTTTAAAAAGATTGATTTATTTCTTGTCAAGAGCGTGGGCACGTGTGCGAGCGCTCACAAGCAGGAGGGGCAGAGGGAGAAGACACGGAGAATCCTAAGCAGACTCCCCGCCGACCCTGAGGCCATGACCTGCGCCAGAACCAAGAGTCGGATGCCTAACGGACTGTGTCACCCAGGTGGCGTCCCCCCATATTTTTAGTTTTAAATTTACGGGGGGGGTTTGTAGTAAAAATTGTCTATATTGTTTTCTTCTCCTTTTATTTGGCATGGTTTTGTTTTTTAACAAGGACACCAGAGTGAAAATCATCACGGGGACCGGGAGCAGTTGGGGCCCCGAAGCCCCCGGCCCATCCGCAACGTTCCAGCTGACACAAAGGGATGTGGGGCTCCAGGGGCCCTTTTGGCTCCACGGAAGGGACGGTTTTCTCATTGTTGGGCCCAAACAGGCAGAGCACGTGGGTGGCAGGAGTCGCTGGTCCTCACGGGTGGGGCAGCGGCTCACAGAAGGTCGTGCACTTGGGGAGTGGACAAGCCCTGGCATGGCCCCGGGTGCTCCCACGCAGGTGCCGTCCTATCAGTCCTGGGGTCCCTTGCACCCTGTTGCAGCTGTCTGGAGTGGGGCACAGAGAGGGGGTGCCCTGGCGGTCTGGAAACGTGCTTCAGAGGAGCCGGCGTCTGGGTGACCAATCCCTCGGGCCACCACCAAGGTCAGACCCTGAGATATGCGGGCTCGTGGGGTGCTGGGCCTGCGGGGATCTCTGGACACCTGTTTTCACCCATGGAAATCACAGGAAGCCTAAGACCACACACACGGAGAGTCCCATGTGCAAGCAAAGGGCAGGACCTAAAATAGGCTTTCTCCACCTCCATGGGAATTACTCGTGGGGCCAAAACCTCTCCAGCCCTGGCCGCAACCCTGGCATCGTCCATGCCCTCCGAGGGCCGGTTCTGAAGCTTCCCCGGTGAACCCCACCCCCGCCCAACCCAGATCGGGTTCCCGGATACCCCTGCCTTCCCAAGGCCAGGACGTCACGGGGTTGGGGTGGGCACCGTGCAAACCCCCTGGCCCCCTGTGCAGGAGCCGCCACACCCTCAGAGCCACAGTGGGCATGTGACTGGATCCCTCTTGGCCAGGTGGTCACTCCCGGGTGGCTGCTAACACCCTCCTCTGGCCTGATGGATCACCCACAACTTGATCCCGGGGGAGTTCAGATGCTTTCGGGCCCGAGGGAGTCCTCCAGACCCCTGATGGCCTCCAGCCCAGCTGGGGTCTGCGGGTGCTCACGCACAGCCAGAGTGGGTCCCACCCTGGTGTCAGGACACCAAGCGGACTCAACACTGGCATCCCGGCCATCGTGAGGGAAACCCCCACCCCACGTCAGCCCTCATGCTGTCTGTCTTTCTGTGTTTGCACAGTGGCCCCAGGAAGAGCAGGATGGCCTCAGGGTCCCATACCAGCAACCAGAGAGGGTGATGGGGCAAAGGAAGCAGAGAGGGGCCCCGCAGCCAGGCAGTGATGCGCCTCTCCCGGAGTGCGTGCTGGCCAGGGCAGACGACAGGCACGGCTGGATGACAGGTACCGCCGGACGACTGTTGCTGCTGCCCCGGATCATGTTTGGGAAGCGACAGAGTGTGGGTGTCCATCTGGGGCCTGGGGTTCAGGTCCTTTTTCTTTTCCTCCAGGTAAGAGGTGGGGGCTCCTGTAGATGAGTCGCACAGAGGAGATGCGGAGACAGCTCCCAGGCCGTGGAGCTCACAGATGTCACAGCTCGGCCCTGTCCACAGACGACGGCAGGCTCCTGGGGTAGAAGCTGTGCGGTCACCTCTCGGCTCCGGAGCGGGCTTCCCCAACGGGGCTCCGTGAACGCACTTTGATGTGTAGTGTCTATAAATGCGCCTAAGGCAGATGCTCTTTGCCAGGCGTGTGAAGGGGGGAGACAGAGGGCCAAGCGCTTCCCCCGCAGGGCTTCTCCCAGAGACTAAAATGCACCCATGGGAGTCATGAGCCCCCCGGGCAGAGCACGGCCACATGGCACATCCTGGGCCAGTCTGACCTCCAGCCCCTCCCAAGGCTCCCCGTGCCCCCGCCCCCCAAGCTGCTGGCCCCGGGCTGGGCACAGAGCTTCGGCGACAGAGGCAGGGAGGGGCCCCTGACCACTAAGAGCTGGCCGGGCCTCACCACAGGGTCCCCTGTGCTCCCGTGGGAGCTTGGTGACTGTGACCAGAGAGGAAAAGACAAGGTGCCTTCCAAGCTGTGTCAGCACAAGCCGTCCGCAGAAATGACCAGACAACCCCCTCTCCTGGCTGAGACGGGGACTGCCGCTCCTCCCTGCCTCTGCGGGGATCCCCAGAACGGGCCCCTTCCCCACAGCACCCTGTTCGGAGCTGGGGCAGGGGAGCCTCGGGAACGGGGCCGCGGGCGACTGTGCTGGACACACCGCGTCCACCGAGCACACCGCGCTGCCGACCTGCACCGGACGAACACGTGCGCCCCTCACGGCCCGTTCATGGGGGTGAGGTGTGAGGCATGTGTTCTGCGGTTTTCATTCCTTGGTCCTCGTGCATAATCTGCAGGGACCTCCCCTCCAACCATGAAGCAGGTGACATTTGTCCTTTGTTCTCTGCAGACTCAAGAGGGAGGCAGGTAGGGACGGGCCAGCCCCCACCTTGTGTTTTGGGCCTGAGGTCTCCAGAGAACCCTGGTCTGGGTGGTGCTTCCCAACTGCCGTGGCTCAGCCCCCGGCCCCCACCACCAGACACTCGGCAGGGCCAATGAGTGTCCAGGCCCTGCCCAGGGGGGGCCGGGTGGGTGGGGGGAGACTGGGAACATTGGTTCAGGGGTGCCCGTCCGAGGCTCTTTTTTTAAAATTTTATTTATTTACTCATGAGAGACACAGAGAGAGGCAGAGACACAGGCAGAGGGAGAAGCAGGCTCCCTGCGGGGAGCCGAACGCGGGACTCGATCCCAGGACCCTGGGTCAAGCCCTGAGCCGTAGGCAGATGCTCAACCCCTGAGCCACCTGGGCATCCCGGGACCTCTTAAGTGATTTAAGGCTGTCGAGTGCCCCCCAGGCCAGGAGTCTCACTCCCCCAGCCCCGGGCTGCCAGCACCTCCCCAACTGGTTCCCTTGTCCCCTGTCCCTGAGGCTGGGAGACTCCCCAATAAGCATAGCTTGACTCTGCTCCAGGGGCCGGGGGCCCTGGTCGAGGCTGGGCAGGTGACAGCCTGCGGCCAGGTGGGCAGGGGCCTGAGGATGGGGGGCTGGGGCCGGGAGGCAGAGGAAGGGCGGCCAAGGACACCGAGGTGGCACGCGGGCAGCCAGCAGGGCAGGACACGTCCATGTGAGGGGCAATGTGGGGAAGGCCATGCAGCCCAGGTCCCCAGATGTGACATGTTTCTTCGGGGTCCCCTGTACCAGCTCCGTTTGTCCCATCTGGTGGCAGGGCTGTTGGCGTCCCAGCTCAGGCCCCAGCGTTGCCCTCCCTCACGTCTGTCACCAACCCTCGAGGCAGGCTCCCCGTGGGAAACCCCCCGCCACGACCCCAGCCGCCCCACGGTGCTTTCCCCATGTTTGTTCAGTGCCCAGTGTCTCTTCTTCTGGGCTTTTCTGTGATGCTGGGCCGTTGGAGACACGCTTTTAACCCTTGGGTAGCGGGAGCTGCAGTGGCACCTGCTACTGAGCGGGTCCACATCCAGGGCTGGGCCCAGGGCGCTGCTCCCCGGCGCCCCACGGCCCAGGGCTTTGGCTCCTGGGTGGAAGGCCTGGCAGGGGAAAGGCCACCGAGGGCCGAGGCCAGACGGAAAGGTCCTGTGCTGGACGCTGGCCCGGCAGACAGAAGACAGAGGGGACAGGACGGGCCCTGCTCCACAAAGTCCCAGGAAAGCCACAGCGGAGCGGGCGGGCACCCTGTGGTGGGCGGAGGTGGGGTCGGAGCCCGATTTGGGAAGATTAAGCCGCTGACGTCTGGACCATGAGGCACAGGTGAGGGTGCACGGGTGCAGAGCCGTGGAAGAGTGGGGACAGCCAGGCAGTGGCCCTCCTGCCTCAGGCCCGCTGGCCTGTGACAAGGGAACAAAAGCCATGCAGCAGCAGGGACATGGTGCTGGGATGTTGGACCACCCCCCCCCCCCCCCGTCCCTGCTTCTGCTCCACGTCGGCACACTGTCAACCCGGGGGGACGGCCAAGGGAGCACACGGTGTTCGGGGCAGTGAGGCCACTCTGCGTGCTCCTCCAATGGTGGCTTCGCGTCATCACACATTTGTCAGAACCCACAGAATGTGCGACACCCACAACGAACCCCGGTGTGAACGCTGGCCTCTGGGTGACGGTGACAGCGGAGGCACCACAGAGGCTCCATGCCCACGGCGGTGGGGAGGCCAGACTGGGGGTGTAGGGTAACTCCGAACTCTCTTCTAAGTTTTACTGAGACCCTAAAGGTTGAAATAAAATCCATTTTTTTAAAAAAAGGAAGTGATATGGCTTTTAGAAGAGAAGAGAAGGTGACCTCTGAAGTGGGGGCGGGCACGGATCTGGGGAGGGTGCAGGAGGACGCAGTCACCATGAATGCAAAATGGACACATGGAATTAAATTTATCAGAATTAAAACTTTTAATTTATCAGAATTAAACTTTTTACCAGAATTAAAAAGTTCTGCTCCTCGAGGGATGCCTTTAAGGGAACGGGATGGCAACACCCAGATTAGGGAAAATACGCGCAGAGTTTTTGTATTATCTGACCTGAAACTTGTGTCTGGAATATGCAAAGAACCCTTACAGATCAATAATGCAAACAACAATTTTTTAAAAACAGTCAAAACACTTGGACAAGGCAGTCCATGGGACGACAAGCAAGCGGGCAACCGTGCATGGATGTCAAAAACATTCCGCATCACGCGAAAATGCAGATTAAAACAACAAGACACCACCTCAAACCCACCAGAATGGCTCTAACCAGACAACACCCGGGTTTCAGCTGGGATCCTCGGGTGCTGCTGGCGGGGATGCAAAATGGTGCAGCCGCCGCGGAAAACCGTGGCATTCCTTCAGTTTGTATTCACCTGTGGCCCAGGACCTCGCCCTTGGGTGTTTACTTGCCCCCAAAAATGAAAAAATGAGAATCCCACATCAGCAGTGTCCACGGTGCCCCAAACCGCCCTCCAACGGGCAGGTGGAGGCGCAAACCTGGTGCGTCCAGCCGCGAAGGGACTGGAGCCCCGACGCTGCAGAGACGGGGCCCGACCTCAGGCATCAGCGGAGTGAGCGGAGTCAAGTGAGAAAGGGCTTCCATGAGATCGTTCCCTTTATGGAAGACCCCGTGGAGCAGCAGCACGGGTCTCCAGTGATGGGGAGTGGTCGGGGTGGCCTCCAGGAGGAGGCCGGGGAGCCCCTGGGGAGAGGCAGGCGTTCTCTGTTATAAAGAGAGTGGGAGCCGCAAGGTGGGGACATCTGTCAAACCTGAGGATTACTCAAGGTCTGTGTGAGTCACTGCATGTAACTCAATAAAGACAAAATGGAGAAAAAAAAATCCATGAGAGGAGTCTGCAGACTCAGGTCCATCATTACCGCTGTTCTCTAGAATTTCTGCCTAAAATGAAGGTCTATTTTATGAAGCCAGTGGTTCCAGCAGAATCTCCTCCCCTTCTCACCACCAAGGTCTTAGAAAAACATGGTTGCCGGGTGCTCCCCAGAGTGGTGGACTCTGCAGACCTGCGTTTCCAGTGCGCTCCCGGGGATGCCAACGCTGCTGCTCCAGAGACCACACGCTCTCAACGGAAGGCACTAGCCAGACCCCAAGGGGTGGGCTTACCTGGCCATGCTCTGGGCCACTGGCTTCCCTGCTGGACAGGTGCCGCCCCAGGGCCTTTGCACCTGCTGCTCCTCTGCCTAGAGTGCTGCTCCCTGCAGAGCACCTGCTGCTCAGGTCTTTATTCAGAGGTGTCTTCTCAGGCAGCCCCCTCCTGTCTCACATCACCCCTCCTTCCCTATGCCCATTTCTCTCACCCTCTCTGCTTTGTTATCCTCCTTTGCACTCTTCGCCTCTAGGTGCAGCATGGGTCACTTATCTATTCTGTTTATCACGAATCTCCTCCTGCTAGAGTGAGAACTTCTTGGGCAGGGAGTTTGGTGAGTTTGCTCTCCCGGAACACTGCCTGGCACAGAATCGGTGCTAAATAAATGCTTATACACTTCACCCTGCATTCATACCTGGCACACCTGGGATCCTGGAGGAAGGAGCATGCCTGGTGTCCTCCCTCTGATGCCTTTTACTCAAAAAAGGAAGTGAATAAACCCTAGAACCTTCTGTCAAAGCAAAGACCACCTGGGAAGCCATGCGCAGGTTAGAAAGCATGCATTTATTTTTTTTAAAGATTTTATTTATTTATTTATTCATGAGAGACACACACACAGAGAGAGAGAGAGGAGGCAGAGACACAGGCAGAGGGAGAAGCAGGCTCCATGCAGGGAGCCCGACGTGGGACTTGATCCCAGGTCTCCAGGATCACGCCTTGGGCTGAAGGCAGATGCTCAACCACTGAGCCACCCAGGTGCTCCTGGAAAGTGTACATTTTTTACATGCTTTTAAAATAGCAATGTCAGTGTAGGAAGATGGATAGGCATGCTTTTCTGTATTCCTCCTGCTAAGTCTAAAGAAAACCCCTGGGTGTTATACACAAAATGACCATAAGAAGATTCTGAAAGGCAGAAAGAAGGCAGACCAAGCTTCCAAAGGAACTTGGAACTCAAGGGATACCATGATGATGACTTCCCTGGTTTGATTTGTTTCTAATTTTTGCCTCATATATACCAGACTCACCACTTGAGAAGCCACCAACCCAGACACACCAACAGAGACAGACAAAAAGTGCTATCCAATCAGTGCAAGGCCTGAAGAGAGTAAAAAGGCTGACCCTCCCATGAGCAAGAGAACTCTTCCTCCCTGACCACGCTGAGCTGGGGCCATTGGTCTTCTCTGGCCTTCAGACTGGACTGAAACATTGGCTCTCCTTGGGTCTCAAGCCGCCTGCTTTCTGACTGGAACTCACACTATCAGCTCTGCTGGGTCTCCAGCTTGCTGGCTGTACATCTTGGAACTTCTCGGCCTCCATAATCCTAAGAGCCAATTTTTAAATAATATACATCGATTCTACTGGCTATGTTTCTCTGGAGATCTCTGAGTAATATAGCAGCCATGATAAAAATGCATCAGAGAGTAATTATTAACATTAGAAACAAATGGAAAAATTTGTCCCAGTAAAGAAAAACAAGTTCCAGTAAAGAAAAAGTCTCAGCAAAGAAATAGAAGATATAAGGAAGAGCCCAGTGAAAATCCAATACTTAAATAAATAACAATTAAATAACTAAAAGTTAAAAAAAAAAACTCTATGAAGGGATCAGAGGAAAGAATCTGTGACCTAGAAGATAGAACAGATGTACTCAGGGGTGCTTGGATGGCTCAGTTAATTAAACATCTGACTCTTGTTCTCAGCTCTGGTCTCGATCTCAGAGTTGTGAGTTCAAGCTCTACGTTGGGCTCCACACTGGGTGTGTAGCCTACTCAAAAATTTTTTTATTTTATTTTATTTTTATTTTATTTTTAAAGATTTATTTATTTATGATAGACATAGAGAGAGGCAGAGACACAGGCAGAAGCAGGCTCCATGCCGGGAGCCCGACGTGGGACTCCATCCCGGGACTCCAGGATCGCTCCCTGGGCCAAAGGCAGGCGCGAAACTGCTGAGCCACCCAGGGATCCCCCCCCCAATTTTTTAAATTAAAAATTTTTTAAATTAAAAAAAGAACAGAAGTACCCAGTCTGAACAACACAGTTGAAATATACTGAGAAAAGTAAACAGAGCCAAAAAGATGTGAGAATACACCACAGGATTTGTGATCAGGGTACCCGAAGGCGCAGAGAAAGAGCATGAGGCTGAGAAGTACTTGAAGAAATGATGACAAAAAGTTCTCAAATTTTGGCAGAAGTCATAAAGCCCTATCGAGTCAGTAAGCTAAACAAATCCCAAATAGGATAAATCCAAAGAAATTCACATGAGATGCATCATAATGAAACTTTTGAAAACTAAGGACAAGGAAGTCTTGAAAGCAGTGAGAGAGGTGTGGCATCATACCTACAATAGGAAGAACAGTTCAGATGACACCAAATTTCAGAAATTGTGGAGGTCAGAAACATTTTTCAGGTGTTGAACAAGGAGAACTGCTAACCCAGAATTCTGTGTCCAGTGTCAACATCCTTCAGGAGTGGAGGAGGAACCCAGAATTCTCCGATAGAAGAAAACTAAAAGAATTTGTCACCAGCAGACCTACCATAAGAGAATGTGCAAACAGAAGGGAAATGATTCAAGAAGGAGTTCTGGGACGTCAACAAGAAGGTAGGAACAATGAAAAGAGTAAAAATGTGGGTGAATACGTTTCCTTTCTTCTCTAGAGTTTTATAGATTTATGTTTGATGGTGAAAGCAAAAATAACACTGATGTAGTTCTAAATGTACTTAGAATAAATATTTAAGGAAATTATATTATAAATGGAAAAGCTAAAAGGTTGTAAAGTGAGGTGAGATTTCTACGCTTCATTCAAACTGGTAAAATGTTGACACCAGAAGATCGTGATGAGTTGTGTATAGATAATATTGTACCAGAGCAATCACTAAAAATCTATATGAAAAGATACTGTCGACAGATCACAACGGGGTTCTCTAAGGTGTTGGGTAACCCACAGGAAGGTGGGAAAAAGAAAGAATGAACAGAAAAAGTAAAATAGTGGAGCTAAGCTCCAACACATCAATAATTACATTAAATGTAGATTTTTCTAAGTTTACCAGTCAAAAGCCCTATTGGACAGAGCAGATTTTTTTTTAATGACCAACTGTATGTTGTGTACAAGAAATTAACCTCAATTTTAATAATGTAGGTAGATGGGGAGTAACAGGATGGGTGGGAAAAGCTGTATCATGCAAACATTGATCACAAGAAAGCAGATAAAGTACAATTCAAGGCAAAAAAATGACCAGAATGATGAAAACTGGCCCTTTTATCATTACATAGTGTTGGAATGGTTAACCCACTAGGAAGACGGGAAAGCCTAGTCATGATTGCAACCAACAGGGGCGCTGAAAAGCATGTGGAGCAAACCTAATAGAACTGAAAGGAGGAACAGACAAATCCACAGGGCAACCAGAGACGTCAGCATCCCTCTCTCAGCAATAGACAAAAAAATCAGCAAACACGTAGAGAAACCCTACATCACCAGCAGCTAACAGCCAGCATCTAAGCAACATTTATAGAACATTCCACCCAACAGCGGCACCTACACATTCTCTTCAAGCGTGCACAGTTGTGTACCACGCCCAGATGAAGTCCTGGGCCATGAAACAAACCCCAACAACCTTAAAAGAAGTGAAGTCATATAACATGTGTTTTCTGATCATATTGGAGTCAAACTAGAAATTAATAGCAGAAAGATAACAGACAAGTCTCCAACCACTGAAAACTCAACACCACACTTCTAAATCATCCATGGATTAAAGAGAAATCCAAAAATAAAAAATAAAAACACATTGGATTCGATAAAAACGTATAAAGCAACATACCCAACGTTGTGGGCTGCAGCTAAAGCAGGGCTGAGAGAATGCTATTGCGCTGACACAGACATTAGAAAAGAGGCAACATCTCCAAGCGATAATCTATGTCCCCACATCAAGAACCTAGAAGAGAAAAAAAAAAAAAGAACCTAGAAGAGGGTCACAAATCTGGTCTCTACTGGGACCGGAAGATTGGGATGATCCCTGCATATTTTCGGACCACGATGCTTTGAAATTTGAACTCAATCACAAGAGGAAATTTGGAAGGAACACCAATACACGGAGGCTAAAGAGCATCCTATCAAAGAACAAATGGGTCAACCAGGAAATTAAAGAAAAAATTTTTAAAAAAATTCATGAAAACAAATGAAAATGAAAACACAGATGTTCAAAACTTTTGGGATGCAACAAAGGCGGTCCTAGGAGGGAAATTTATAACAATACAAGCCTTCCTCAAGAAATAAGAAAAGTCTCAACTACTCAACCCAACCTTACACCTAAAGGAGCTGGAGAAAGGACAGCACATAAAACCTAAACCCAGCAGGAGAAGAGAATTAATAAAGATCAGAGCAGAAATCAGTGAAATAAAAACCAAGAAACAACAGAAGAACAGATCAACGAAACTAGGAGCTGGTTCTTTGAAAGAATTAGTAAGATGGACAAATCCCAACCCAGACTCCTCAAAAAGGAAAGGAAAAGGACCCAAATTAATAAAATCGTGAATGAAAGATCCTGGAGTCTTTCCTCTATTTATACACGAAACATGTTTTTTTCTCTTCAGTTATTTATTTATCCATAAGCAATCTTTACAATTTTCCACTCTGGTTTTACATTTTCTGGGACTCACAAAACAGCTAAAAGTGTCTAGATCCTGCATCAGGGGATGCCTGTGTACGTGGGCACCCACGGGCGTGGGCGTGTGTGTTTGCCATCTGAGAAAACTTGTAACTTGACTGCATCAAATTTACCAATGTGAAATAACAAATAGTATCTTTTTCTTTTCTTTTCTTTTTTTACACAACAAACAGTATCTTGAAACAAAGTTTAAGAAATTACAGAACAAGAAAGAAATGATTGCAAATTCTTAAGTTTTCCTATCTATAAATTTAGGATTGAACTAATCCTAGGACTTTAGGACTAAAAATAAGAATTTGGCACAAAATGTGAAATTAAGAATAAAATATAAATTTAGGATTCTAATAATAGTTTGGGACTAAAATATGAATCTAAGACTAACATTTGAATTTAAGACTAAAATATAAAAAAATAAAAAAATTTTAAAAAAGACTAAAATATGATCGTAGGGCTAAAATTTGAATTTAGGACTAAAATATGAATAGGGCTACAATACGAGTTTAGGACTAACATGAATTTAAAACTAAAATATGAATTTAGGACTAAAATATGAATTTACTTCTAAAATATGAATTTAGGACTAAAATTTGAATTTAGGACTAAAATATGAATTTAGGACTAAAATATGAATTTGGGATGACACTAACAATTTTATGTTGTTTCAATGGGAAGCTGTTTTTTTTCTCTTTGTTTTTAAAACCAGCCACATATTATTCACGTAAATATTCAGTAACTTCTGAAGACTCATAACCCAAGGCCTAGTGCCCTAAGTGGTCTTATTTTGACGTCTCTATCCTTGTCAACCTTCAAGGATGTGGGAAGTCACAGTGGCATTAATTTCCATCGAAATACAGCCCTTATATAATTCTAAGCGTCTGACAGGGAAGCTACGTAATCATGAGACCAGTAACCGAGCTCTAGGACGTAACGCTGTCGCGCTGTCGCTGAGGCTAAGTGTCACTGAGGCACGGGGTGACAACCGTAGCTTCCCTCGGGAGAGCGTCAGGCCTTATTCACAGGACTCCAGGCAGAGCAGCTCAGGACCCAGCTGCCCCGAGCCCCGTCCCACCTGCAGGCCACCCCGGACCCCTGCGCCGTCCCGGGGCAGCCCTCCTCCTTCCTGGGGCCCGATGACCCCGGGGACCCCTGCCCACGGCCAGCCTCTGGGGGCTGCGGGGAGGAGCAGGTGCGGGGGTCCAGTCGGGAAGGGCCGGCAGCTCCTCTCTACCGCGGCCAGCCTCTGCCTCTGGCGCTCACGTTCCTGCCTTAGCTGCTGGAACTTTCCCTCGCTGCACACACCTGCCACCCAGCTTCTGGTGGCCCTGTCCTGACAGAAGACGGCCTCCTCGTGACGGTGGGTGGGGTGTCCCTGCAGCTCCAGGCCAGGGCTTGGGCCACCTGGCCGAGGTTGCGAGTCTGCTGGGCACAGTCCAGGTGTCTCTGCAGGCCGGCCAGTCGCTTCACTGCCAGGCTCTGTGCCTCCTCCCGGAGCGCCGCGGTGAAGGACGTGGGCGAAGGACGTGGGCTCCTGCTCCTCCCGTGATGCCGAAGGCTCAGCCTCAGCCCCGGATCCCACTCTCCAGCTGGGAGCTGTGCGCCTGCAAAGACGCTTCCTGGGTTTGGAGGCTGTGTCTGTCGGACCAGCTCTGGGCTCCTGGCCTTTCTGCCCAGGGCCGTGTGGCTCTGTCCCGATGCTCCCCTCCGGGACGTCGAGGGGACACACCGAAGCCGGCGTCACTAGGGACAGGCCTCGGTCAATGGCTGCCCGCTGGACGGGGTCATAGTCGTGGCCTGCTCCCCTCTCCGGCTGGACTCCCCGGGTCCCTGCACCCCCGAGATCTGCAGTGGGGTCAGGCGAGGGGACGGCCTGCAGCCCGGGGGCTGCCCGGGGACGGGACAGGCTGGATCTTTAGGGAGCGGCTCCGTGCCTGCCTCCCCCTGCACCAGCCTTGCTTCCTGTGCCTTGTCCTGCCCTCCCTCCCTCCATCTCCAAATTTCACGGGGGAGCAGATCAGACTTTCTGGAAAGTGAATGTTTCCACTCACATCATTCTGGACTTCGCTCAGAAGTTGGTCTCCATCCTTCTCTGATGCTCTTCAAATGGATTTGTCACCAGGGACTTGGGGACGTGGATGACGTAGGCTCTTCTGTGCCATCCTCACAAAGTTGAGAGTGTGCTCTGGCACACGACGAGTTCAGGTTTCTATTCGGTTCCAACAAGCACAGGATTTGTAACCTGGGTGGCGGACCTCCCCCCCCAGGAGGCCTGCGGGTGTCAGCGGCATGTGCGGTGGCCACACTGTCCTCACTGGGGGCTCCGCAGGCTGCGTGGAGGCCAGAAGGGCTCCTGCCCAGCCCTTCTCCTCCTTGGAGTGAGTGAGTCGTCTCTTCACGAGGGAAACCGGCCCCACAGTGCACAGCAGCGCCGCCCAGGGAAACTCGGGGACACGTGGGCTGCATCCCCGGCTTCCAGGAATCACCAGCAGCGCTCGCCACAGGTGCCCCAGGGCCAGCTGGAAAGGATCCAGTGGCCGAAGCAGGGCCCTCCGTGGCTGCGTAGGGCTCCAGGGCTCTGGGTCCAAGGGCCAGTGTCCTGTGGGCCACAGCTGACCACTCGGAACCCCGTGGAGGGTTCCATCTCTAAGGTAAACACGTGCCAGGCAACCAGGGCAGGTCCATTGGGTGGGGGAGGGGAGGCCAGCAGAGCCCTGGAAACAGTTCTCCCCAGCTTTGCTCTGAAGGAGAAAGTGATCTCAGTCACACAAGCACTGGGGGAGGTGGGAAGGGACGTCCCAGCCTGGAGCTGAGCCACCCAGGCCCCCAGCAAACCTAGGGAGTCAAGGCAAGGCCAGGCCCGTCCCTTTCTGGGCAGAAGAGAAGTCAGGGCAGAGAGTTAGGGCCTTCTCCCCCGGGCAGGCCCACTGCCGCTTCTGCTGCTGGGTCCTGTCTGCAGAGGTCCCAGGGAGCTCTCTCCTCTGATGCTCCCTCCCTCGTTCACGTGGTCCCTGTGGGCAGGCTGGTCACTGTGCGGCTGAGACCCAGGCTGACCCCAGAGGTATTAACTAAGACACCAGGATTCCAACCCTAACGACCCAGGAAAAATCCCCTGGCACCGGCCGGGGCTTAGCATTTTATGGACTCTGTGGGACCAGCCTGTCCTTGTTCACTGCAGGTGTTCCTGCAAGAGGGTGACTGTGCTGCAGGGTGACACAGTGACCTGGTCTCTTTCCCTCCATACAGCCGAGCCCCCCAAGGAGGATCTGTGGGTTTTTCCAACAGCCTCTCCTCCTCACCTGATATTTTGGGGTCCATGATGGAGCCTGGAGCAGCCAGGCCGCTTGGGAGGGGTAGGAATGGTCGGCCCCTGTGGGAGAGGTCCCTGCCCGTGAGTCCTGGATGGGAGAGCCCACTTGATATGTCACCCTCGCCATGGATGCAGGACCCTGAAAGCCTAACTCTGGGCACAGTCACCCACACACCTTCCCAGGGGATTAGCCTTCTGTGCTAAGGCCAGGGTTCTAGTGGGTATTCTTTGTACTCCCAATGTTCAATGTGAAAGTCTATTTAATTAATTAATGAGTTTGTTTGTTTATTTATTTAAATTCAATTGACCAACATACAGACCACATTAGTTTTAGATGCAGTTTTCAATAATCCATCAGTTGGTTATAACACCCAGTGCTCATCCCATCACGTGCCCTCCTCATGCCCATCATCCAGTTATCCCACATCCCCCACCTCCTTCCCCTCCAGCGACTTTCTGTTTCCCAGAGTTCAGAGTCTTTCGTGGTTTGTCTCCTTCCTGGTTTTTTCCCTCACTCAGTTTCCCCTCTTTCCCTTATAGTCGTCGGCACTATTTTATTTCTTAAATTCCACATATGAGGGAGACCGTGTGATAACTGTCTCCCTGGCCGACTCGCCCCCCTCAGCATCACACCCTCCAGCTCCATCCACGTCGATGTAAATAGTAGATCTCCCCCCTCTGACTGCCGAGTGACACCCAGGGTGCGCAGAGACCACGTCTTCTTCCTCCATCATCTGTCCGTGGACATCGAGGCTCCTCCCACAGCGCGGCCCCTGTGGACACGGCTGCTGTGAACATTGGGGTGCAGGTGCCCCTTTGGATCACTACGTTTGTATCTTTGGGGAGAATGCCTAGTAACACATTTACTGGGTTGTCGGGTAACCCTATTTTTAACTTCTTGGGGAACCTCCATACTGTTTTCCAGAGTGGCTGAAACATTCCATGCTCATGGATTGGAAAGATAAATACTGTTAAAATGTCTATGCTACCGAGAGCAATTTACACGTTCAATTCTGTCCTTATGAAAATATCATTGACATTTTGCTCAAATTTGGAACAAATAATCCTAAGATTTGTGTGGAACCAGAAAAGACCCAGAATAGCCAAAGGAATGTTGAAAAAGAAAACCAAAGCTGGGGGCATCCCAATGCCTGACCTCAAGCTGTATTACAAAGCTGTGATCATCAAGACAGTCTGGCACTGGCACAACAACACATAGATCAATGGAACAGGAGAGAGAACCTAGAAATGGGCCCTCAACTCCATGGTCAACTCATCTTCGACAAAGCGGGAAAGACTATCCCATGGAAGAAAGACCGTCTCTTCAACAAATGGTGTTGGGAAATTGGACAGTCGCATGCAGGAGGATGAAACTAGACCATTCTCTTACACCAGACACAAGGATACACTCAAAATGGATGAAAGATCTAAATGTGAGACAAGAATCCTTCAAAATCTTAGAGGAGAACATAGGCAGCAACCTCTTTGACCTCGGCCACAGCAACTTCTCGCAAGGTGTGTCTCTAAAAGCAAGGGAAACAAAAGCAAAAATGAACTATTGTGACTTCATCAAGATAAAAGCTTTTGCACAGTTAAGGAACCAGTCAACAAAACCTAAAGACAACCTACAGAATGGGAGAAGATATTTGCAAACGATTTGTCAGCTAAAGGGCTGGTATCCAAGATCTATAAAGAACTTGTCAAACTCAACACCCCAAAACCAACAATCCAGTCAAGAGATGGGTGGAAGACGTGAGCAGACACGTCTCCAGAGGAGACCCACATGGGGCCCCAGACAGGTGGAAAGATGCTCCCCGTCCTTCGGCGTCAGGGACACACACCAACACCACGTGGGACCACCCCCCCCACCCGCATGCCCATCAGGACGGCCACCGTCGGGAGGCGACAGGTGCAGGGAGGACGTGGAGAAAGGGGAGCCTCTCTGCTGCTGGTGGGAACACAGGCGGGCGGCCACTGTGGGGACGGGGGTGGGGGTGGCCTCGAGGAGCCGGACACGGAGCTGCCCTACGACCCGGCAATTGCACTGCTGGGTACCGACCCCACAGCCCAGAGGCGGTGAGCTACAGGGGCACCTGCACCCCACATTCCCAGTGGCCGTGTTCACGGGGTCTGCGCCGCGGGAGGAGCCTCGATGTCCACGGACAGATGCTGGAGGGAGGAGAAGTGGTCCCTGTGCACCCCGGGTGTCACTCGGCCGTCAGAGGAGGGAGATCTCGCCATTTACATTGACGTGGATGGAACTATGGGTTCTATGCTTAGTAAACAGTAAGTCAATCAGAGAAAGACAGATACCATATGATTTCACTTATATGTGGAATTTAAGAAATAAAACAGAGGAGGGATGCCTGGGTGCTCAGCGGTTGAACGGCTGCCTTCGGCTCAGGATGTGATCCTGGGGTCCTGGGATTGAGTTCCACATCAAGGTCCCCACAGGGAGCCTGCTTCTCCCTCTGCCTGGGTCCTGCCTCTCTCTGTCTGTCATGAATAGATAAATAAAATCTTAAAAAAAAAAAAAGAAACAGAAAGAAACAGAAAGAAAACAGAAGAGCATAGAGGAGGGGAAGGAAAAATAAAACAAGACGAAATTAGAGAAACACACGAACTGTAAGAGACTCTGAACTCTAGGAAACAAACTGAGGGTGGCTGGAGGGGAGGGTGGGGTGATGGGGTCACTGGGGGATGGGCATGAAGGAGGGCATGTGATGTCATGAGCACTGGGTGTTATATAAGACTGATGAATCCCCGACTTCTACTTCTGACACTGATAATACACAATATGTTAATTAGTTGAATTTAAATAAAATAAAATATTTTTAAAAAGAGCCTAGAAGAAAAAAGAGCAGAATAAGGCCAAAGCAAGCAGAAGAAAAGGAATAATAAAAATAAGAGCAAAAATCAATACAAGTGAAAACAGAAAAATAATAGAGAACATCAATTTAACAGAGCTGGTTCTTGGAGAAATTTTTAAAAAATCAATACCTATTAGAGGACCTGGGTAGGGCAATTGGTTGAGTACCTGACTCTTGGCTCAGCTCAGATCATGATTCTGGGATCCTAGGATTAAGCCCTACATTGGGCTCCATGTGGCTCTGTGCTCAGTGGAAGTCTGCATGAGATTTTCTCTCCCTCCCCCTCTGCCCTGGCACCCTCCTCTAAAAATAAATAAATCTTAAAAAAAAAAAGAAAAGAAAAATCAATACATCTCTAGCAAGACTGCGATGAAGAAAAAAAGAGGAGGCACAAATGACCAGTTTTGAAACTGATACAGGGAACATCATTACAGACCTTGAGGACATCAAGAGGATAATATGGAAAAACTGAGAACAACTCTACACTCAAAAACTTGACAATTTAGTTGAAATGGATCAATTCCTTGAAAACCACAAACTGCCACAATTAACCTATAAAATAGGTAATTTGAATAGCCTATAGCTTTTAAGGAAATTGAATTCTTCATTTAATGTAATTTTTTTTTTTTTTTAGATTTTATTCAGTTTATTCATGAGAGACACAGCGAGAGAGAGGCAGAGACACAGGCAGAGGGAGAAGCAGGCTCCATGCAAGGAGCCTGACTCGGTCCCGGGACCCCAGGATCACATCCTGGCCTGAAGGCGGCACTAAACCGCTGAGTCACCCGGGCTGCCCTTTTTAATGTTTTTTTTTTTAAGATTTTATGTATTTATATGAGAGAGAACAAGAGAGAGGACAGTGGGAGGGATGGAGGTAGAGGAAGAGAGGAACTTTAGCAGACTCCTTGCCAAGCTTGTAGCCTGATGCTGGGCCTGAGCTCAGATCCTGAGATCGTGACCTGAGCTGAAACCAAGAGTTGGACACTTAGCAGACCACAGGTGCGTGCCACACCGGGGCCCCAAGGAAATTGAGTTCTTAATTTTAAAACTCCCCCAAAAGAATTCTCCAGGCTCAGACGGCTTCACTGGGGAATTCTATCAAACATTTACAAAGGAATTAACATCATTTCTACACAATCTCTTCCAGAAAATGAAAGAGCAGGGAATATGCCCTGATTCATTTTATGAAGCTATTATAATTCTGATACCCAAGCCATGCAAAGATCATAAAAACAAAAACCAAACCAACAAAAAAAACTACAGGCCAATATACCTCATGAAAATCCTTGAGAAAATATGAGAGAATCAAATTCAAGAGTATATAAAAATAATTATACACCATGACCAAGCAGAGTTTATTCCAGGGATGCAAGACTCTTTCAAGATTCAAAAATCAATCTATGCTATCTACCATTTCAGGAAAGAAAATCACATGACCATGTTGATCAATGCAGAAAAAGCGTCAGACAAAATTCAACACACGTTCATGATGAAAAACTCTCATAAATAGAGGAATAGAAAGGGGCTTTCTAAAATTGATAAAGAGGACTCACATTATACTTAATGTGCAAGACTGGATGCTTTCCCCTTGAGATCAGGAAGAAGGCAAGGATGTCCATCTCCTCTAGTCAACATGGTGCTGGTGGTTCTAGGCAGTGCACCGAGGTGAGGCAAGGAAATCGATGGTCATGTAGATAGATCGGGAAGGAAGAGGCCACACTGTTTCTATTTACAGATGACGTGATTGTGTTTGTACAAAATCCCAAAGATTCTATAATAAAACATGACAAAACAAAAACACTTCCGGAACCATAAAAGGGAGTTCAGCAAGGTTGTGGGATATAAGATGAACGTGCAAAAAAAAAAAAAAAAAAAAAAAAAAATCTGTATTTCTACATACCAACAATGTACAAGCATGTAGACACTGAAAATAGAACCACACAACTATTTATACTTGCACAAAAAATTAACTGCTCAGGTGTAAGTCTAACAAAACATGTATGGGGCTCGTATGCTGAAAACTGCGGACACTGAAGGAAGAAACCAATGAGGCTCCAAATAAATGGAGGAACATACCATGTTCATGATTGCAACACTCAACGTAATAAAGATGTAATAATATCTTAATAATTTTCCACCAATTGGTATATGGGTTTAACGTCATTTCTATCAAAACCTTGGCAAGATTTTTTTATAAACAGGGTCATTCTAAAATGTATATGGACAATCAAAGGAACTAGAGCAACAGAAACAGTTTTGAAAAAGAAGAATAAAATGAGGGACACCTGGGTGGCTCAGTGGTTGAACGTCTGCCTTCAGCTCAGGGTGAGACCCCGGGGTCCTGGGATCGAGTCTTGCATCCGGGTGGGGGGGCTGCTTCTCCCTCTGCCTGTGTCTCTGCCTCTCTCCGTGTCTCTCATGAATAAATAAATAAAATATTAAAAAAGAAGGAGAAGAAGAAGAAAATGGAGGAGATGGCCTACTGGGTTTCAAGATGTATTATATAATTCCAGAAGTCGAGACTTGGTGGGACTGGTAGTTGGATAGACACACAGCTCAATGGAACAGAACACAGAACCCGCAGATAGATCCACACAAATATGTCTGACTGATTTTTAGAATTAATTTTTATTTGCAGTGAGGTACACATATCATAAATTTTACAAGTTTTACCATTTGCAAGTTCAAAACGCAGTAGTAACTAGTATATGGTAACATTGTGCGCCCATCACTGTCAATTTCCAGAACTCTTCCACCACCCCAGATGGACGCTCCGTACCCATTAGCAGTCACCCCCTCTGCTTCCCCCAGCTCCTGCAAACCAATAACCTGTTTTCCGTGTCTACGCATCTACATGTTCTGAGTATTTCACACGAATGGCCTTTTACGTCTGGCTGATTTCAGTTGACATCACGTTTTAGAGGTGTGTTCCCACGTGGTAGCAGGTGCCTGCACTTAACCTTTCCTCACGGCTGAATAATTCTGTTGTAGGGACAGGCCACCTTTGATTCGTCCATTCCTCTGTAGATGGACATTTGGGTTGTTTCCACCCTTTAGCTGTTGCCAACAGTGCTGCCATGAACATTTGTGCACAAGTTTTCTTTTCTTTTTTTTTTTTTAAGATTTTATTGTTTTATTCCTGAGAGACACAGAGAGGGGCAGAGACACAGGCAGAGGGAGAAGCAGGCTCCATGCAGGGAGCCCGACGCGGGACTCGATCCCGGGACTCCAGGATCAAGCCCTGAGTCGAAGGCAGACGCTCAACTGCTGAGCCCCCCAGGCGCCCCCATGTACCAGTTTTTGTCTGAACATCTCGTTTCAGTTTTCTGGGGGCCTAACTGGGAGTGGAATGAACGGCTGGGTCACATGGAGATCGGGGCACCCGGCTGACTCCATAGAGCACGTGACTCTTGATACCGGGGTTGTGGGTTTGAGCCCTGTGTTGGGTGTGGAGATGACTTAAAAAATAAAATCTCTAAAGGAAAAGATTTTAAGCTTATTAAGGAACGCACTGAGGAGCCACCAGGCGTCTTTGTCAGCAGGTGCACCATTTGCGCCCACCAACCACGTACGAGCCTTCTGATTTCTCCACATCTTCACGCACACACTGCTTTCGGCTCTTAGCCCAAAGCCCTCCTGGAGGGTGCGAGGTGGTGGCTCGTTCGGCCTTAATTCCCATTTCTCTGATAATTAGTGATGCCGAGCATCTCTCATGGGCACACTGAAGCTCGGGAAGGGTCACCCTGCGAGCTGGTGGCCTATAGGGCCCTAAAGTCCCGCAAGGTGTCACCACTGGGAGACCGGGCCTGCCCTACTGCCCCACCAACTGGGGAGTCCCCAGGGGCAGAACCCAGGCCCCGCCACGTTCCCCAAGCTGAAGCCTGGGCTGCTGTTCTAAGGCCCCTGAAGCACCCCTTCCCTCCTCACTGCGGGGACCCAGCCCTTTCTGGGAGCCGCACATGCTGACGCCTCTGTCTGCAGCAAAGCAGAAGGTCACTGCGTCCAGGCTTTGTTGAGGGAGCCAAGGCCCAGCAGCCAAGGAGCAGGCCCCCTCGGTGCCCCCTCCCCCCGCCACCACACAGTGCCACCAGAACCTTGCTCGTCCCCCGCGGCCCGGGCACGTGAGCAGGGTCCTGCGTGCTGAGAGCATGGACCCGGCCACTATCCATCCAAGGCCATTTACTCGCTGTGTGACTTGGATCGAGCTCCTTAGCTTCTCTCTGCCTCAGTCTCCCCATCTGTAGAATGGGGTGATGATAACGCCGACCCAGCAGGGCAGTTCTGAGATCGAGGGTGATGGCAGCGTTCTCAGAACAGGGCCTGGGGCATGGCGGGCTAGACGGGTCTGACAAAGAAGAGAGCCCCTGCAGGTGAGGACAGAGGCTTGGAGGTGGCCCACTAAGTGGCGGGCATGTCGCTGTGCCCAGCACCTCGGAGTGGGGGGGACCTGAGTGAGGCCCGGCCCTACAAAGGCAGTGGGCAGCTGAAGGCAGGGCTGGGCCCCTTGCCCTGGGTCCCCCATGGGTCTCACGGGCTGCCCACCCCCCGTCCCCAGGTCACCTGCAGGGAGGGGCTGCCAGGGAAACCCCCCACGTGCTGGAAAGTCCAAAATTCTCCAAGGAGCCTCGTTGCTGATGTCCAAGCGAGAGGCCGGGTGGCACCTGCAGGCCCGGCCGGCTGCTGACCCAGGGGCGCCACAGGATTCCGCAGCCCGAGGGAAGTGAAGCCTTGAGCTTCTTGACTATTTTTAATCCCCGGGACACTTATCTTGTGGCTAAAGTATCCCTTGACCGGTTGGGCACTGGGGAAAAAGTCGCCGGTGTGGGGTGGTGCTGGAGGAGGGACACTGGGCTGCCGGAGAGGCGGCTGCTGCTCACCCCTAGAGCCACAAGCCAGGCTCCACGGTCCCCCCATAACCCCAAGCCTTATGTGGGAGCTCGGGAGCTAGCTGGCTGAGCAGGTGCCATTAGATGCGACACGAAGTGGCTCTGCTCCACGGGGCCCGACCCACATGAGCGGGGAGCCTCGGGGTGCTCGGGCGGACACCAGGCTCAGCAGTGACGTTGATGTCTGCTTGCTTTTGGGTGCTACCGTGGATACGCACATGCAGACGTTGGGGGAAGGCCAGGAGGGGGCTCCCAGGCTCGGGCAGGGGCGAGGACAGACCTCTCTGAGAGGGCAGCCCGGCACAGGGTGGGCGGGGGCCCACGGGGTGTGCCCTCTGGGGGTCTGTGGACGGCGCCACCCCCAGCCCCACACCTCCACGGCCATCACCATGGCACCGCAGCCCTTGAGCTCGGGCCCCAGAGGTGGGCAGCGCGAGGGCAGAGGCCCCAGAACATTCCACAGCAGCGCCAGCCTGTTCCGACCCTCACTACCCTCGGGGTCTGCACATGGGCCCCAGCTCTCTGGGTGAACCCCCCCGCCAGAACGCCCAGAACACCTGCCCTGGGGCGGTCAGCCTGTCTAGGACTGAACTCCCAGGGACCCAGGCCCGGGGAGGCCAGAAACCCAGCCAGGACCCCGTGCCGGGAGGAGGGGCCCTCAGCCCCCGGAGGACCCCCACCTCAGGATAGAACAGAGCCACCTAAACTCCTGAGAAATGCCAGGCCCCGCCCCCGCCCAGGCCACCCCTCCCAGCCCAGCGCCGCCCTGCCCGTGGCTCTGCAGCCTGGCCGCCCGACGGCCGCTCCCTGTGACCCTGGCCCCTCTGCCCAGGCCGTGCGAGGCCACCGTGGGGCCAGCGCCCTTGCAGGCCCCGGTCCCCTGCCCTTGCCACCACGGCCTGGGATGCGCGTCCCCCTCTGCGCACCCCCCCAGGACGGCTTCCCCACTGCCCGACACCACCATCCAGCCTCGGACGCAGCCCCAGGAAGCTCCTGGGCGTCGCTGCCCCGGGCTGTGAGCGGCCAAGCACAGGAGCCCCTGCGGCCCACATCAGGCACATCAGTCCGCAGCTCAGCTGCCTTGTCCACCTGGAGGAAGGGGGGCTGGGTGGCACCTGGGTCCCCCAGGGCGATGTGCTCGGGCTAAAGATGAGGGTGGCTGAGTCTCAGAGAAGGAAAGCAACTCGCCCGGCATCACACGGCCTCCGGGCAATGCCCAGTGCTGTGCCCACGGGCACCCAGTCCGCCCTCAGACAGGCGCTCCTCCTCCCCCTGACCCTCCTACGTCCCAGGTCCTGGGCCCCAGGCAGCGGGGGCCCAGGTGGTCATGCCCACTCCCCACAGGGACCCTGAGTGCTGGGGCCCCTGAGCAGCCCCTGCAGGTGCCCGGGAGCTGGGCCTCGGGTGAGGTAGAGGGCACCCGTGCTGGCTGTCTCCCATCTGAACGGAACCACAGTTCAGGAATCGGGGGGCCTCCCAGCCCTCCCACTCGAGGGGTCAGGCCCTGGTCCGGAAGCTTCCTTTACAAAGGACAGAGAAGCCAACCACCTGCTGGCAGGTGTGGAATTCAAGTTTCCATTCCTGCCCCTCCCTCTGGCCCTGATTGGCTCCGGGGACACACAGCCTTTGCTCTTTCCACGGGGAGTCGGGGAGTCGGCTATAATAGAGACTGGGTGCTGGCTGGGCTCAGCCCTGCAGACGTGCCTGCCCAGGTGAACCTGACCAGGTGAGCCTGCTCAGGTGAGCCCGCCCAGGTGCCCCCCCACCCAGGTGCCCCCACCCAGGTGCTCTCGCCCAGGTGCCCGGCAGGGCAGGGCCAGCTCGGGCTGGGAGGCAGAGATGGCCCAGGCGCTCCACAAGTCCAGTGGCACCTCGAGGCCACGGGACCCCAGGCGGGGAGAGGGGGCCTCCAGCCCTTTGCCCCCAGACCCTGCGATGGCGGGCGAGGCCCGGGCCGGCGGGGACGCAGGGCTGCGCCGCCTCCTGAGGCTGCACCGCACGGAGATCGCCATGGCTGTGGACTGCGCCTTCCCGCTGCTGCACGCACTGGCCGACCACGACGTGGTCCCCGAGGACAAGTTCCAGGTGGGCCCCGACCCGCACCCCCCACGCCCCCTAGCCTGCCCCAAGCCCTGCCCTGCCCTCGAGCCTGGGGCAATGTCTGGGAAGACAAGTTCCTGGGGGGGCCCCGCCCCCGGGTCCCCCGAGTGGGGTTGAGGGGGTTGGGATGGGGCTGTGGGTGTGAAGAGGGGACGGGGCAGCGTCTCCGGGACAAGCTCCCGCGCCTCTCCAACGCCCTGCCAGCCCTCCTGAAGCTGCCCTCCAAGCCGGGGTGAGGTCCCCGAAGAGGAGATCCAGGTGGCCTCCCGCCCCCAGCATCCCCGGGTAACCCCGCGCCCCCGCCAGCCAGGGGCACGGGCAGGTGCTGGGTCACCTGCAGCACCTGGGGGCGGGCGGACGGCAGGAAGTCGGGGGGCTGGGGGCCTGGGGGGCAGGAGGCAGGAGGCAGGACCTCCCACTCCCCACGCTCGCTTCAGGAGACCCTGCGTCTGAAGGAGAAGGAAGGCTGCCCGCAGGCCTTCCACGCGCTCCTCTCGTGGCTCCTGACCCAGGACGCAGCTGCCATCCTGGACTTCTGGAGGGTTCTGTTTAAGGACTACAATGTGGAGAGATACGCCCGGCTGCAGCCCATCCTAGACAGCTTCCCCAAAGGTCGGGGGGAGCCAGGGTCCTGCGGGGCTCGACCTCCACGCTGGGGGCCGGGTGCTGGGGTCGTCCCAGCTGGATGGCAGAGGGAAGGTTGGGGGGGTAGGGAGCCCCCTACATCGCCTAGGACCGTCCCGCTGAGGTCTTGCCCGCCTCCCAAGGTGTGGGTCCTGGTGTCGAGGCTCGGCCCCTGCTTGCACCCTGCAGACGTGGACCTCAGCCAGCCCCGGAAGGGGAGGAAGCCCCCGCCGGGCCCCAAGGCCGCGGCGCTGCTGCCCAGACCCCCTGCCAAGAGGAAGGTTCCGGAGGAGCCCAGGGCCACCCCGCCAGCAGCACTGTCTCCAAGGGTCACCTCTAGCCCAGGTACCTATTTGGAGGAGCCGGCGGGCCGCAGATGGGCCTGGGGAGCCCGCCACGACCTGACCACACCCCCCCAGCTGGGCCCCTCTGGATCCTTAGGGGGGTGGGCCAGGCCGTCCCCTGTTGTCCCAGGAGCCCGGAAGCAGGCAGGCGGGTGTTACTTCCTTTTTCTGGTTGTGGACAGCAGCGCCCAGGAAAGCAAGGGCATCCACGGGAGCTGGGGAGGCACCCCGGGGGCTCTCTTGCCCCCCGCACCGCCCTTGGCCGCAGGTATTGGCCATGCGGGGCGACGAGGCCAGGCTGGTGCGGCTCCCCCTGCAGGCTCCCAGGCCAAGGCCAAGCCCAGGAAGCCCGAGAGCAGCGCAGAGCCGCAGCGCCTCCCGCTGGGGAACGGTGAGCCAGGCCCGGAGGCTCCCCCGGGGCGGGCAGGGTGGGGGCGGAGGGCCCCCTGGGGTGCTGACCTAGCGCCTCACCCCAGAGCCTCGGCTGGACAGACGCACCAGGAAAGAGGAGGCTCCTCAAGTCAGCCCATGTACGCCTGGCCCCTTCCCGTCCCCTCCTTGCCCCAGAGTGGGGGACCCCGGAGACCCCCTAGGGTCACCTGACCTAAGGGCGGGCCTGCGAACTCTGCCCCCCTCCACGCCCTGGGGTCCCTGCTCGTCCTGCCCACGGCGTCCGCCTGGCTCACACAGCAGCGCCCATACTGCACACCCCGTGCACACACACGCACATGCTCACGCGTGCATAGCGCACATACCCATGGCTGTCTGGCTGTCTGTCCTGCCCCGGGCGGGAGGAAAGGAGGATTCCGCAGCCCAGACACCTTTTGCCACCTCCTTGCCTGCAGGAAAGAGGTGCTCAGGGGTCCTCTTTCCAATGGATGACGCCCCCCCCCACCTGGTGCTCCCTTCCCCAGGAATTCAGACCATGTCCACTTCGGTCCAGAGAGCCGTGACCGTGTCGTCCGGGGATGTCCCAGGAGCCTGTGGGGCCCTGGAGGGGATCCTCATCCAGCAGGTGTTTGAGTCAGGTAGACGGCGCTGCCAGAGGGGCGGCCAGGGGCATGCAGGCCCCCTGGATCCGTGTCCCTCCTCAGCACCTGGCGGTGACCACATCCTGGGTCACCTCTGCCCGCCTGGATGGGCCCCTCGGGGTCTTGGTTCTCCAGCGGGACGGCCTGCAGCGCCTTCCCGCCCCCACACCGCCTCCCTCCCCTCCGTCTGGGCTGGGCTCCGGCCACCGGGGTGTCAGGACAGGGACACCTCACCCCCCAGGGAGGGTGCCCGGGGCCCGCCCTAGTTCAGCATGGCAGTTATAACCACTGGCCACAAACTGGGCAGCTTAACACAACAGGAGATCCAGAGTCCAGGCGTCCAGAGGCTCTAGGGCAGGGGCCCGTGCCCGTCCGGCTGCTGGCCGCTGCGGCTTTGTCACTGCAGACTCCGCCTCCAAGCCAGGCTCTTCTCCCTATGCCTGTGTCCTCTCCGTCGGACTCAGTGTCCCTCGGGAGCCCGTCTTAGCTAATCCCCCCTATAAAGACCCTGCTTCCAAAGACGTCTGCACTCCGAGATTCCAGGTGGATGGGAATCTGGTGGACAGGCTTCACCCAGTACAGCCCCTGAAGACGAGCCGTCCTGTGCCCAGGATGCGGGCCCGGAGCCCGGGGGGCCAGGTGGGGTGGGGGAGGAGGGGCAGCAAGCGGCAGGGCACCCAGCCTCCCCCTGCCTGCACCCGGCGCCCAGGCCAGAGTGCGGCCGAGCGGGGGCCAGCCAGCCTCTCCTCCCAGGTGGCTCCAAGAAGTGCATCCAGGTGGGGGGGGAGTTTTATACTCCCAGCAAGTTCGAAGACCCCAGTGGGGGGAAGAACAGGACCCGTAGCAGCGGCCTGAAGACCCTGGTCCGGGCCAAGGGGGCCCAGGCTCCTGCCCCCGTAAGCACAGCCCCTGACACCCGCCCCCAGCACGCCCAGAGCTCAGCTGGGGCTGCGCCCAGCTCATTCCGGTGACCCTCCCTCTCGTCCCCAGGAGGGTGGAGGTGACCCGAGAGCAGGCCAGCCGGGCAGGGTGCAGGCCCCTCCTGCCCTCCCCAGCGAGCCCCAGCTCCAGCAGGTAATGCCCAGGCCACGGTGGCAGGGAGGGGGGATCTCCTTCACCTCCACGGATGGTCCTCAGGGTGGCCCATCCGCCACTTTGCCGCTTGACCGGGGCCCTTGCTTGGATGGTGAGGACAGAGGCCTAAGCTTCTGTTCACAGAGTAGAGCCTTTTTGTTTTTTAAATAATATTTTTTCTGATAACACACAATTGTAAAATTTCAAATAAGTCAGAGAAAATAAGTCCTACCAGGCTTTTGCCACCGTAGGGCTGGTCGGGGCACCAGCTGTCCTTTGTCTCACAGCGGGCCGGTGGGTGGGTACGTGGCCCCTGCTGGGGGCCAGGAAGCTGAGCATCGAGCACGTCATGGGGCTGAGCACGTCGTGGGGCTCCCAGCACAGACCCGGGCGCCCCTCGCTCATGCCAGGTGCTGAGCCCCGGGCCCCCAAGAAGGAGCAGGAGGCGCGCCCGCCCCCCGGGAGCCCCCAGCCGCCTGGCAGGGCAGCGGGCAGTATCACTGCACACGGCTGCCTGCCCTGGTGGGCTTCCGGAGGAGGTGGCACCACGCGGGCTGGGGTGCAGGCAGGTGGCACCGGGCCCAGCGGGTGCCTGGGAAGAAGGGGCGGCGCGGGGCCAGGCGTGCCGCGTAGGGGCCGCCCGGAGCACGGTGCCCACGAGAAACTGGGCTTTCGGAAGGCTCAGCCTTCCCAGGATGGACGGCCCGGCCCCGGGGTGCGCGGTGGGCACCAGAGGCTCAGGGGGGGCAGGGAGCCGGCGTCCGCCGGTGGGGAGCAGGCCGGGGACTCGCGCACCCCCGGGGAGCGCCACGCTGGGGCTGTTCCGAGGGGCTCTCGGGGAGGGCGCTGCCCCAGCCCGGGATCCTCCAGAGGATGCGTGTGTCCGGCCCGTGTCAGAAGAACGAGGACGAGTGCGCCGTGTGCCGGGATGGCGGGGAGCTCATCTGCTGTGACGGCTGCCCCCGGGCCTTCCACCTGGCCTGCCTGTCCCCGCCGCTCCACGACATTCCCAGGTGAGCCCAGCACCCGGGTCAGCCTGGCCACCCCCCACCTGCCCTCATGGCCGTGTCTACCCATCTGCCCCCTGAGTAGGAGGCTGCCCAGAAGGGTCCCCGTTCCACGGCTGGGAAGTGGGGTCCCCCGGGAGGGAGGCAGTGGGGCTGGGGCCTCCCACCCGCCTCCCCATGTGGCCACATCTGCCCCCCACCCCCAGCCTGGCCAGCAGGGCCCCAGGGGGCAGAGAAGCAGAATAAGGCCCCCCATCCTGTCCCATCTCACCACACTCCCCAGCCCAAACCCCCAGCCGGGCCCCCCTCCAGGCAGGTCCTACCACAAGTCAGGCTGAGCGGGTGTCCGTCCCTGGCAGGGCACTGGCCCTCCCGGCCCTGCCCGCTACCACCAGCTCCCTCGGGTCACCGCAGCCAGCGGGGGAGAGCCCAGGCGGGAGAAATGACACCCCCAGCCCTGGCCCTGCCCAGCCCCCTGAGTGGCCTTGGCCAGGTCGCCCGTCTCTGAGCCCCAGATGCTCGTCACTAATGAGGGCGTCCGGCGGGGCCATCCCTCAGCTCCAGCTTCCTTCCTGCCCTCGACCCTGTCCCCCCCCGGCTGGCCGCCATCCCTCTTGTGGAAACGTGGGTGGCCCGGGGGTATAAACACCCCAGTTCTCCGAGGCCCCACTGACAGGGTGGGGTCCATGAGAGCCACGCACAGGCCGCTCCAGGTTAGCTGGGGTCCGGGGTTCTGGGGCTCATCGGGAAGCTCTCAGAGGGGACACCGACCGCGCCGGCGAGGGCCGCCCCCAGGGCTAAACTTCCCCGTATCCCGGGCTCTCCCGCTGACCGGCCGGGGCAGCGCTTCCATTGTGCCTCTGCCCACCGTCCTGCCTGGGCCTCAGTTTCCCCATCTGGAAAAGGGAAGGGGTGACTTGGAGGAGCCTCGGGCCTCCCCTGCCCTGTGTGTTTGGGAGTCTACTGTCCCTTCTGCTGGCCTTGCATGACCCTGGCTGGTGACCGCGTGAGCAGTGGGACCTGGAGGTGCTCCAGCTGCCTCCAGGGAAGAGCCCAGCGGGACGTGCCCCGGGCCGAGGAGCCCCCACCCCAGGAGCCACCTGCGGAGACCCCGGTACGCACCAGCCCCCTCCAGGGCCCTGTGTCCGGCCTCCCGGCCGTTCCTGTGGGCCATAGACCCTGCACCCCCTGCCCCTGGCCTGGCCTCGTCAGTTTGGCCGTCTACACCTGGGAAGTGGCCCCACAATGGCCCGTTTCTCAGGGCTGGCCCAGGGGCCTCTGCTCTGCCCAGGTACACAGCCCGTGTGGGCTGCACACGCCCCGCCTTCAGATGGGGACAGGCTCAAGGACCTTGCTAGGGGCACAGAGCCAGCATCTGCACCCAAACCCCAGGGTGGGGTCCCCCACACCAGCTCCCGGGGTTCCCAGGGTCCTGGCGATACAAGCCTCCCTGGGGGGTGCTGTGCAAGTGCCCTGGGGCCTCGCCAAGCACTGATCCTCTGGTTCCAGGTCCTCCTGGGACTGAGGCTGGCAGGAGAAGACGCGAAGGGCCCAGTCCAGGGAGCCCCCAGCCGGGATGGACGCTGCTGGCCCCTACAAGCACCCGCTGGCCCCACCTCCTGCAGCCCCGTCGCCGGTGCTGGAACCCTCAGCCCTGCGCCCCCTCCTGTGTGTGGGTCCCGAGGGGCAGCAGGTGAGGAGGTGCTGGAGGGTGGCCCTGTCTTCTGGGAGCCAGGACCTGCACAGCCGCCAGGTGGAGCTCTGACATGCAGGGCATTGGGAGGAGGGGGGAGGCTTGGGGTCCAGGCTGAGCCAGACTGGCCATGCAAGGGCGGCCCTGGGGTTGGGTGCTGGGAGGAGCGCACCCGGCACGAGGGTGGAGGGCTCTGAAGCGCGGGGCAGGAGTGATGGTCCGTCCCTGATCCTGAAGCCCCTACCTCCCACCGTCACCCTCCAGGACCCACAAGGAGGACGGCCGTCCTGTTGAGGAGTCCCAGTGCCCCAGACCCTCCCGCCTTTTCTTGGGGGGGGGGGGCGGTTCTGGGGTCCCCTTGACCAGCCCCAGGGGCCCAACAAGGGGGAGCAGATCTCCTGGGGCTGCAGCCCCAAGGTGCCCGGTGTCCCTGAGCTCCCCGGTCCCCAGTCACCGCGCTGCTCCCCGCAGGGCCCGGCAGCGCGGTGCGGCGTGTGCGGGGACGGCTCCGATGTGCTGCGGTGCACGCACTGCGCCGCCGCCTTCCACTGGCGCTGCCACTTCCCTGGGGGCGCCCCCCGGCCAGGGTGAGTGCGGCGGCGGGGAGGGGGGCACAGGGCCGGCGGGGGTCACCGCAGGCCGCCAGCCCGACCCCCTCCTCCGCTGTGCGCAGGGCCCCTCGCTGCCGCTCCTGCTCCGGGGACGCGGGCCCGGCCCCCGGCGACGGGGCGCCCGCCTCGACCCCTGACCGTGCTGCGCCGGAGCCTGCCAAGGTCAGTGCTGCCCAGGGAGGTGGGGACCCCGGGGGCTGGAGCGGCCGGCACACCTCCAGGGACGCTCCCGTGCCAGCTTCGCGGGGGTGAACATGCCCCGGGCCGTGGGTTGTGTGTGTAAATAGCCGCCTTCGAGATAACGTCTACCTGGAAGGGAGAGCCAGCTACAAGCATTGGTGGCATGAGATGGCAGTGGGATGCACCTGTTCCCTGGTGACCCGGCCCCTGCCCTCAGTGCCCCCTCTCCCAGCCCCTGGGGTGCACCTGCCCCTGGAGGGGTGGCGGCGAGAAGGCGCCCAGCAGGGATGAGCAAGCGCGCGTGACGCCCAGTGTGACCCCACCTGGGCTCCTGGTCCTCCAGCAGTGACCGCCCGGGAGCCAGCGGGAGCCCCTGGGGACAGCTGGCTCGCTGCGGTCTTTGTCTGCCTTCCTGCTGAGCGGCAGTCCTCCTGGGGCTCCCTCAGAACTTGGGGGGTGGGAGTCCTGTGTGTCCCTTCAGGAGCCTCCGGGTGGCACCTCTTCCCCAGGCCTTCCCGACCGGGTCCCTGCCCCCAGAAGAACCTCTGAGGCCCTGGGGGAGGCAAGGAGTCCCGCCCCCATCCGTGGCCCATCCTCCTTCCCAGCCACACGGCACCCCCCAGCGCTCTGAGCAGGAACCCGGCTTGGGGGGGCCAAGGCCCTGCCCATGAGGGGGCTCACCGGCAACCCCAAGGCTTGGCCCGCACCTGCCTGCTGCAGCGTGGAAGCCTCCCATCACCCCGCCCCTCCGCACTGCCCGTGCTCAAGCCCTCTCAGGGGGACCCCTGCTCCCCCACCAGGAGGGGTCCTTCCCTCCAGAAGACGCTTCTTCACGGACACCTGGGCTCTTTGCTCTTAAACGCAGACTCCTTTCTTGTCCTTGAGGTGGAGCGCGCAGTGACCTTGGAGAGGAGCACATGCCAGCCCCTCAGCCCCTCCCCCAGCCCCACTCCCTGCGGGAGAATGTGGGTGTGGCCCCATCCCTTCCTGGGTGCCCTGCACACCCCGAGGCTGTGCTCCTCCCTCACTGCCTGGGTGCTGTGGCCTCCCAGGGCCTGTGTTTATGAGCTGAGACTCGGCTCTTTCGTGCCAGTCTCCTGTGGCTCATGCCCTGCTCTGGCCCCCTCCCCAGGGGCGCCGTGGGCCCTGGCAGCCTTTGTGGGGTGGTTGAGTGGCTGGCATCGGACCAGGGACTTCCCTCTCGGGGCCTGTTTCTCCACCCATGACAGGCTCCCTTCGAGCTGGTTCTCTGAGTTGCCCGGCTCTCCCCGGAAGGCTGCGTGTAGCAGGTGGAGGCTGGCGGGCCTGGGGGCCTCGGGCAACCAGCTGCCAGCGGTGCCAGGGCCCTTGCGGGCAGCCCACACTCGCTCATGTGCACCCTGCCTGTGCCCAGCACCCTGGGAGGAGTGCCACCGCACTGCCCTGGCATGAGCGCCTGTGCCCCAGGCCCCTGTGGCCTCTGCAGGGAGTCCTGCTCTGTTTCGGGGTTCCCTAGCAGGGGTGCTGAGATTGGGCTGACCCTCCTCTCCTGGGCTCCAGGCAGGTGACGGCTCCTCTGGGCACGAGCCGGTTCTACACAGAGACGACCTGGAGTCCCTCCTAAACGAGGTAATGCACCTCCAGGCTGGGCCTCCGCCTGCACCTCCTCCTCTACAACCCCCTAAAGGCTCTGGGGGGCTGGGAGGTGCCCCCCCACCCCAGCTGTGCCAAGCACCACAGGCCAGGCTGCTTCAGACGCATGCAGGAGCCCGAGCACACCAAGGGGCCTAGAGGGGCCTAGAGGGGACCCTAGAGGGGATCCGGTTCCGAGGGCCTGGATCCTGGGGGGCTGGGGGGCTGCACAACCTCGGGGCAGGGCGGGCGGGTGCCCCGGACCTCTCACTGCCCTCATCAACCCAGGCTCTTCTCCCTTCGGTGAACAGCTACACTGGCTGGGAAGGAACTGGGGCTTTCAGGGGTTCCATCTCTCTTCGACGGGAGGTCAGACTCCTCCAGCCATCCCCACACCCAGGAGGCTGACACGTGGTGTCCGCGGGCCGTGGGGCCCCTCCCTGTGTGCTGGGCTGGGCACAGGAGGGTCCGAGACAGTGCGGGGATTTTGGGGGGGACCCCAGGTGCTGGGTGAGGGCCCTGGAGCTGTGGCGGGGGCGGCCGCCCAAGACCGTTGGAGAAAGGGGGGGAAGACTCCCCAGCCCCCTCGGGGGTGCAGGCACCCCATCCTGCTGGAATATGGGGCCTCCTCGTGACTCCCCCATCCTGTGGGGTGCCAGGGCCCTGAGCACAGTGAGGGCAGGAGCTGGCCCTGCCTCGCTGCCCTGGGGCGAGGAGGCCGTGCCCTGTGCCCCCGGGATGCTGTGATGGAGCACTGCGTGAGGAGTCCATGTCTTGCGGTGCCTCAGGCCTCAGTTTCCCTACCTCTGAAAAGGAGGGTCAGATGCTTATGACTCCCGCCGGCCCCGGCGGCCAGGGCGTGCCCAGTGTGCCCTGGAGCCTTGGCAGGTGCGAGGCTCCGCTCTGCTGTCTTGCAGCACTCCTTCGACGGCATCCTGCAGTGGGCCATCCAGAGCATGTCCCGGCCGCTGGCCGAGGCGCCCCCCTTCCCCTCCTGAGCCAGGAGGCCGGGGGTCTGCGGGGCAGCGCTGGGGGAGGGGAGGCCCCCCAGATGCCGCCTCAGCCGAGTGCGGACCCCCTCCCGCCTCGGGATCCACGGATGCCGGTGCGTTCCCGCTCGTGCTCACGGTGACCTGCTGCGGGAGGGGCCGGGGGACACACTCCCCCCTCACTGGGACCTGGCCAGGTTAGGACCCAGGAAACCTGGAAGGTCCGGGTGGCGTCCACGCTCGGCTCGTCGGCACGGCCCGTGCTCGTGGACACACTAGGCATCGCGTGTCCTCAAATAAAAAGCTCCTCCTGTGGGGTCTCGACATGCTGTCCGTGGGGTGTGTTTGCTCGGGTGGCTCTGGGCTCCCCCGCATTTCTGGTGCCTGAAGGGTAGGCCGCGCCGGCGGGAAGGGAGCTCGCCGTAACGGGAGGGCCCAGCCTGGGTCCCCCCCTTACACTCAGGCTCCTCCTCCTGGGGACTTGAGCCCCTGAGGCCCTGACCCCCTCCATCCGACCACGCCGTGGGCCACACAGCTTCGTGGGCTCCCCGGCCAGGCGGCACAGCAATGACCGGAGTGGCTGCTGTCCAGGCGGGGCCCCGAGCTGTGACCTCCCAGCTGTCACGCGTCTGCCTGGTCTCGGCTCTCCTCCTGTGGGGGTGGAGGTTGGTCTTGCTTGTCCGGCACGGGAACGACGGCCGCCTCTGTACCAGCCTGCGTGGCACGTCCAGCAAACCAGGAGCAGGCCCACGCTGGATGAGCCAGCCGTGGACACCGGCGGCGGGGGTCCCGCCCTGCACCTGCCACGTTGGTTACCCTCAGTGGCTCAAACGGTAGCCACTCGGTCCCAGGGGCCGGACGTCCGGGGTCCAGGCGTGGGCAGGGCTGGCTCTTCCCAGGCCCTTCTCCTGGGCGTGTGGACACCTCCCTCAGCCCGGGGTCTCCCCTGGTGGCCCTCCTTGTCTCATGGGGACCCTGGTCAGACTGGGTTAGGACCCACCCTCATGATCTCATTTTGACCGAATCACCTCTGTAAGACCCTGTCTCCAAACGCTGTCACGTTCCGAGGTGCTGGGGGCCGCCGTGGATGGCGGGTCACGGGGCCGCCCTCAGTGGGAGTCCTGGCGGGGGCGTGGCCCAGTGCCCCCAGATCGGGGTTTCTTCTCAGTCCTTCATCCGCCCCGCAGTATGTCACCTGCTCCCTGGCTGTACCTCCCATGTCCTGGGGCTGTGTTCCGGCATGAGCCCGACCTCCCTGCCCTGCTGCACTGGTCCCCCGGAGAAGTCCCTCGCCGTTGTTAGCAAGTGTCCTGGAAACTTTTTTCTATTTTTTAAAAAATTTATTTGGGGATCCCCGGGTGGCTCAGCGGTTTAGCACCTGCCTTTGGCCCGGGGCCTGATCCTGGAGACCCGGGATCGAGTCCCACGTCAGGCTCCCTGCACGGAGCCTGCTTCTCCCTCCGCCTGTGTCTCTGCCTCTCTCTCTGTGTCTCTCATGAATAAATAAATGAAATCTTAAGAAAAAAAAGATTTATTTATTTTGGGGCTGGGGAAGGACAGAGGCAGAGGGAGAGAGAATCTCGAGCAGATCCCATGCTAAGCAAGGAGCCTGACCCGGGGCTCTATCCCATGACCCCAAGATCACGACCCCGAGATCACAACCCCGAGATTGCGACCCGAGCCCAAACCAACTGTTGGATGTTCAACCGACTGCACCACCCAGGTGCCCCCGAGACACGTTTTCCTTCAGCGGGGACACGACTGGGCCAGAATACCAGCATCGGCTCTTCCAGTCCACAGATGCAGCAAAGCCCATGGACACATGGGCACTGGGTTGGAGGCTCAGTTGTCACCGATTCAAAATTATTAACGATTTATGAGCAAGGGGTCTGAGTTTCACTTGGTGCTGGGCCCTGCAGCCAGTCCTGCCCTGAGGTGCCCGGTCCTGTTTGGCAGATGGAGTAGGCCGGGCTGGTTGAGGGTCGGGGGTTCGCTAACAGGTGGGTGAAGGGCCTGGTGCCCGTGGAATTGCCCGGCGGGCTCGGGAAAAGCCAGTATTTCTGGGCACAGACTGAATGTAGCAAAGCAGGGCTGGAGCTCCTGCCCATAATCTGGACTAGAATGAACTGGTGCCTCGAACGCGGGCCCTGGGCAGGACCTCTGGAGCCACTCGGCTGCGACCCTGGTGCTTTAAAGACACTTTTGGGGGGCCACACCCCTGCCAATGTTCAGGGGACTCTGAAAGCCCCTCTGGGAGGGGTCTCACGGGGCTGCAGGGCCGGGCCAGGCTGCTCCACCTGCAGAGTTCCTTCAGCCGCCCACCCTCAAACTGGCTGGAAGCTGCCGGAGAACTGGCGAGTCCACGTGATGTGCTCCACGCGGCCCAGCCAAGCGCCCCAACCCCTGCAGAGACATACGGGCCAGAGCAAGCCCGCTCCCGTGTGTGAGGAGGGCAGCTGCATCCCGTCCCGCGGAGGCCCCCCGTTCCCGCCCACAGCCACCTGTCCTCCCATCAGTGCACACCCCCTTTGTGACCTTCTTTTGTCCAGTTACTTGCTCACCGCCTGTCCCCTCCGGACCGTGTGCGCCGGGGGCGTCCGTGTTGCAGTCGGCGCGGAGACCAGGCTGACCGGTGCAGGGCCGCGTGGCAAATACTTGCCGAATTAGCGAGTCTGACTTTGAAAGGGAACCAAACATTCAGCATTCAGGGACTGTTTTGAGAAACAATGTCACAGCCACAGATTGGGATATTATCCAGGAATAGAAATGATGAGTACACGCCTGGGGGCCCAGGCAGATGAGCATTAATGTAAGTTAAATTTGTTTACTTAACTTACAATGTTTATATATTTATATTACATGCTCAATATCCCTGTGCGCACACTTACGAGTTTAGAGTACGTGCACGTATAACGAGAGAAGGTATAGAGTGTGTGTGGAAGGATGCATAGGACAGGAGAACGTACGTATGTGGATACGTGTATGTATGTGTGTGCACGTGTGTGTGTGTGTGTGTGTGTGTAGGTGCACGGGGAGAAATACCAGGAGAAAACATTGAACAATGAACACAGGGTGTTTATTTTTTAAAGATTTTGTTTATTTATTCATGAGAGACACAGAGAGAGAGAGAGAGACACAGACAGAGGGAGAGGCAGGCTCCATGTGGGGAGCCCAATGCAGGACTCGATTCCGGAACCTCAGGGTTATGCCCTGAGCCGAAGGCAGACGCTTAACCGCTGAGCCACCCAGGGGCCCTGAACACAGGTTGTTATAGCAGGGATTATGGATGATTTTTCCTTTGTAAATATTTTTGTCATTCAGATTATTTTTATTTTTTTAAGATTTTATTTATTTATTCACGAGAGACAGAGAGAGAGAGAGAGAGAGGCAGAGACAGAGGGAGAAGCAGGCCCAATGCAGGGGGCCCAATTTGGGACTCGATCCCGGGTCCCCAGGATCACACCCTGGACTGAAGTTGGCGCTAAACCGCTGAGACACCCGGACTGCCCCAGATTATTTTTAAATACCTGTAAGAGTATGATTTCTGAGAGGCACATCTGCACTTCACGCTGGACATGCCTGCCCAGGGCTGGGAGCCCCGGTGCGTGGGTGGTCGCCCACCCCGGCCCCAAGCCCAGGCCTACTGGTCTCTCGACAGACCTGTGCGCAAGTGAGTGAATGAGTGAATGGATGACATTTCAGCGTGATGCTTCCTACCTCGGAGGTGGGACTCCTGCTCCCTGTTCTCTGAGCAGCCCTCGTCCTGCCCGCAGGAGCTGAGCGGCTGCCCTGCCACTGCCGAAGGGCCGCCCAGGAGGATGGGGTGGGCCACCCAAGTGGACCTCCATGAAGGGGATGTCCAGCCTGGCTAGCACCAACACCATCCCACCCTACATCCCCAGGCTTTCTGGTTGGGCCTCCTAAATACCCCACAGATCCTGCTTTGCCATCACCACCCTACAACCGGCCAGCACTGCTTGTGCATCACATATTTCGGCTTGGATCCTGAGCTGATAACCCCTGGTCCTGAGGCCTCGGCAGATGTACCTGGTGGGGACCCTAGCTCGGTGGAGGGGTGGGGGCAAGCCAGCTGAGAAGCAGGTGGAGAGACTCACAGCCCCTCCGTCACCCCAGCAGAGGTCGGGAGGCCTATTCTCTGGAGGGGGCACACAGTGTCTGGACCTGAGAATGCCACAAATAGTTGAGGCAGCAGCTTGACACTGAATGCACATGGTCAGGTCACCTCAGGCACCTCTCTTCATTCAGCTCCAGACAAGAGACGGGAAGATTCTTCTCGAACCTGACCTGCCTGTAGAGACAATGGTCCTGGGGAGTTCCCCAACAAGTGGCCCAGTAAGCTCACCCTACAAGGCCCAATGACTGTAAGTCACATGTCACGGAGGTTTCACAGACATTAGGAAGGCCTCTCACGTGGCCGAGACCAGGACAAGCAAAAAGAAAGAAAGCCACGTGGATGAAAGAAGAGACCCGGAAGGGAGCAGAGAATGTTTAAAAATGAAAAGAAACTGGCAAGATCCTTGGGGAGATGGGCCCTCTATTTATGAAACAAGAACAGGATTCTGTTAAAAGGAACAGTCAGAGAACAGCAGCTGTTGGAAGTCAAAACCATGCCCGCAGACACAGGGAACGTCGCGCAAGGTCAGGATAGCAAGTGGAGGAAATCCCTCTGAACATAGAGCAGAAACGAGTCAGAAAATAGGCAAGTACAGGTCATACATGGAGGTGGTCAGCCCAGGATCCAAGCTGTAAATGGCAGGAGCTCCCAGAAGAGGAAAGGGGAAAGCAGAGCGGAAGAAGTCCTTGGTGAAACAACTCAAGAACTTGTCCCAGACAGAAAATGCGCACCGCTGCACTGGGAGGAGGCAGTGATGCCCACCCCAGCGGCGGGAGGCAGACCCGCACCGGGCACCTCATCGTGGCATCCCACGACACCTGGGCAAGGAAGAGTCTACAAATACTGGGTCGTGTGCACATGATGGAGTCATGCAACACATTCCTTGATATCCGTCTCCTCAAGAAGGGGAGCTCTAGACCTCTCCCCTTAAGCGTGGGCTGAATTTAGCAACCTGTTTCTGGTGAATAGAATGTGCTGGAAGGGCCCTATGTGACTCCTGAGGCTAGGTCACCAAAAGCACTACGGCTTTTCCCTCGGATGGCTTTTTCTGGGGGAAGCCAGTGGCATGTTTGGGGACACTCAAGCGGGCCTGTGGTGAGGGCCCGCCCACAGCCATGTGCAGGTGCCATCCCGGAAGCAGCCCCTCCAGCCCCCGTCGAGCCTGCAGATGATGCGGCCGCCCTCATGAGAGCTCCCGGACCACCCCGTGGAGCCATTCTCTAAGCCCCGGCTCAGAAACCATGAGAGAGTAAAAAGCAAGAAAATGGTGAACAGAAACATGAGCGTATCGGTTACCCTGGAGGGAACGTACGGTGTCTTGTTCACAGGGTTTATCCGGGATACAGCGTTTGCTGCATTCGTATATTCCACGGTTCAGTAGGACGGGTGGTCTCTGTTCACACTCACCACTCCCCCTGGCTCCCTGCCCCCTGCCAAGCCCAAAGCTCTGTTCTTTCCCAATATTTCATATAATGGAATTTTTTTTTGTGGCAAGAACATTTTAAAATTTTCAATTACCCTCTTTATTCATTATTATCATCATTATTTGTGATAAAAAGACTTAGCATGAGTTTTTTTTAAAAAAATATTTTATTTACTTGTTTGAGAGAAAGTATGACCAAGGGTGGTGGTGGGAGAGGGAGAGGGATAGGGAGAGGGAAAGAAGCCCAGGCAGGCTCCATGCTGAGCACAGAGCCTGACACGGGGCTCAATCCCATCACCCTGAGATCTGATCTGAGCTGAAACCAAGGGCTGGATGCTCAACCCACCGAGCCCCCCAGGCGCCCCTGCAGAATTGTCAGCAGGCGCCATGCAGGATGGTGGAGCTCCACGACTCACTCGTCCTGCAGAACTGACCTCTGCCCCCTCTGGACTAATCCCTCCCTGTTTCCCATACTGCCCCAGTGGAACATTTTTAGGGCAAACCTTTGATCAGAACATAACACATATTAAAAAAAAAAAAAGCACAAATCACAGGTGATCAGCCTGCTGAGTTTTCATAAAGCAAACACATCATGTCACCACTCAGCTCAGGAAACAATATCCTCTGCCTCCCAAGACTCCCTGTGGGTGTCTGGGCCTTCCCAATGGCCAGTCCTGGGTCGGGGCTCCTGCAGGATGGGCGCTTTTCTGGGGAGCCCTGGATTTGGTTGACAGGGATTCTGGGGACCAGGCTCCCTGGCTGTTCTGCTGTCCTGTCTGGGTCCTCACTTCTGGGGTCCTGGCTGACCAGAGGGGCTCCATCATTCCACCTGACTCACCCATGGACCATGCAAGGTAGAGGCCCCCCAGGCCTTACACAGATCGCACCCCCGCCCATGACGTTGGGGGGCCAGTGTTCCAAGGGTCCAGCAGGTATTTACGGAAGCAGGAATAAAGGAAGGAGACAAGGCTGGCTTTGCTCTAACTTGCCTTGGGCCTCTGAATGAGGCAGCCGCACCCTCCCCGAGGGCCTCCCTGGGCGCCCAAACAGGACGCAGGGGTACTGGGCTCCCGGAACCAATTTCTTAAAGAGTTAGATTATTTATTTATTTATTTATTTATTATTTATTTATTTATTTATTTATTTATTCATGAGGGACAGAGAGAGTGAGGCAGAGACACAGGCAGAGGGAGAAGCAGGCTCCACGCAGGGAGCCCGATGCGGGACTCGATCCCGGGTCTCCAGGATCGCGCCCCAGGCTGAAGGCGGCGCTAAACCGCTGCCCCCCCCAGGGCTGCCCCTGGAACCGACTTCTTTAAAAGCAAAGTCAAAACAGGCCGGGCCTCGACCTGCAGGTACTTCGCAGGGGTTGCGGGGCCGGCGGGTCGGCTGGGATGGCCCCGGGGTCCCGGACGTGGACTGTCGGGCAGCGCGACGCGTTCGCGCCACGGAACAGGTCTGGAAGCCGAAAGCAACGGGGGCCGGGCGGGTCGGGCCTGGGCGCGGATTCCGCGGGCGGTGGGGGCGCGGCCTGGAGCCCTGGCCCCGCGACCTGGGGACCGCCTCCCGGCCCCGCCCCCGCCCTGGCCCCGCCCCCGTCTTCAGGGCCCCTGCCTCCAGGCCACGCCCCCACCCTGGCCCCGCCCCGTCTCCATGGCCCCGGCCTCCAGGCCCCGCCCCCCCCATCTGGCCCCGCCCCGTGTCCATGGCCCCGGCCTCCAGGCCCCGCCCCCGCCCACCTGGCCCCGCCCCGTCTCCATGGCCCCGGCCTCCAGGCCCCGCCCCCCCATCTGGCCCCGCCCCGTCTCCATGGCCCCGGCCTCCAGGCCCCGCCCCGGCCTCCAGGCCCCGCCCCTCCCTCCCGGCCCCGCCCCCTCGCCGACCGCAGGCGGCGGTGACCTCACACGTGGCGCGGGGCGGGACGGCGGGGACGGCGGCGCGGGGCGGGGCGGTCCCGGCGACAGTGCGCGGCCCCGGCGGGAGCGAGCGCGGCCCGTGTCGGCGCCGCCATGGCCACGGTGGACCTGGAGAAGCTGCGGATGTCCGGGGCCGGCAAGGCCATCGGCGTGCTGACCAGCGGCGGCGACGCGCAAGGTGCGCGGGGGGCGGGGGGCGTCGGCCTGTCCCCGGGGCCCTCGGGGCGCGACCCGGTCCCGCCCCCGCCCCGCGCCCGCGCCCGAGCTGCCCGCGGACGTGCCGCCCGCCACGGCCTCCTCGCCCCGCCCCGCCCGCCCCGCCCGCCCGCCCCCCCCAGGGCCGGGGGCCCGCTCTTCCTGGTTCCCACGCGCGACCTGGGGCCGCGGTGCCTCCCGCCGCATCCGGGCTGGCGGGGCTGGGCCCTCGGCTTGGAGGCCTGGGGGAGGACGCTGGCTGGGCTCGGGGCCTCCTGGAGCGCGACCCGTCCTCCCGGTGGCCTGCTCCCTGGCGCCCCGCAGCCCGGCCCGCAGCCTGGGCTCGCCCTGACGGCTGCTCTCCGGGGCCTCTGGCCTGGGCTGGCCCGTGCGCCCCTGCCCTGCCGCAGCAGCTCGGCCACCCGCACACCCCGAGCCCCAGGGCGCCTGGGCCGCTGCAGGGGTGGCTGCCCCGCTGGGATGGGCGTCCGCCTCGCCCCGTCCGATCCATCGGGAAATGCAGGCACACATCCCTGCTTCCCCATTCCGGAGCAGAGAGGAGGTGGGAGGGAGAGGCTTTCAGCAGCCCGGGAGGGCAGAGACAACTAGCCTCCGTCTGTCCGTCTGTCTGCAGCTGCGGGGGGCCTTCTGGCTCCGGCGGGCTGGCAGGGAGCTGGCAGGCAGCGTGCCCTGCTGCACGTCCGCAGTCCGCGGCCCCGGTGGCGGGAGCACTTGTTGCCTGTGGGCTGGGCAGTGGCGGCTCCCCGGCAGGCAGCGCCGAGGTGGGCAGCCCTGGAGGGCGGCCTCGGGGAAGGATGATGCCTGGACGGTGGGGATCGTGCCCAGGTGTGGGAGGATAGACGCCTCCTCCCTTGGTCCCACAGACTCAGGGTCTCCACCCAGGCTCCCGCGTGCACAAGGAGCAGCAGCACCTGAGCGGGGCTGAGAAGGTGGAGTGGCACTCATTTAGGGACGGGCGCAAAGCCTGCGGATGGTGTGACCCTGCCCCTCTCCTGGCACAGGCGAAGCAGAGGGTGGCCGAGGGGTCAGGGCGGAAGGGGCTCTGGCGGTGAGGGTGCTGCCAGCCTGCCCGGGGGACCAGGTGAGAGCGCAGCCTGTCTGAGCTGTCGGTGCACCTGCTGGCCGCCCCCGGCCGCCCGCCACATGCCTTTCCTCGCTTCCTGAGACCGGCGGCCTCTGCTTCCCTCCCGTGTGCTCTCTGTCTTGTAGACGGGTAACCTACGGTTCTGGTTGGAGCAACCACGGAGGGCGACTCCACAGGTTCTGAGTTTAGGGTTCGGGCCGATGCTGGAAGGAAAATGCAGGGGCCAGCCGTTATCCTGGGGAGAATGGGCCTTTCTGGGGTGTAATCCCCGAAAGCAGTCCGTGGGTGCTTGCCCTCTTGCCAGCTCTGCCCCCACGATCTGGCTCCAGAGGGCGGGTTCTCAGCTTAGGGGGCCCTGCTGCCTTCCAAATAAAGGCTGAGCTCATAGGGACCTGATGGCACGCTGCGTGCCCTGGAGCATGGGGACCCTGGTGGGCACGGCCCGCGCCCATGCTGACTCCTGCATTTGTTGGAATGCGCGAATCCCAGCCAGCCTCAGGCGGGAGCAGACCTGACCAGGCTCGGGCTTGACCCAAGCGCTTGCCCGGGGCGCGGTTCCCCTTCTGTAAACAGGGGAGGGGACGGAGCATCCTCTGCAGGCTCGGGCCTCAGGCTTCCTGCCAGCTCATTGTGGGAAGGCAGCAGGGGGGTACTTTGTGCAGAAGTACCTAGAAGGCTATAGACTGGCGCCGCTTGCCCACGGCTCCCACCCTGCAGTCTCACCCCCAGGAGGTGTCCCTCTCTGCCCCCCACCCGCCTCCTTCTCCCAGAGACAGGTGTGGACCTGGGTGTCCTGTCTCTGCAGGCGTGGACCCCGCTAGCTCCCCACCCCACGACCTGGCATCAGTCCCAGCCGGGCTCCCAGCCTACAATTAGAGTTGTCCCTCCGAGCCCAGTGTCACCGCATGGCCACCACTTTCTCACACATTTGTTTTTCTGGGAGCTGATGAAGAAAGGTCATGTGAGACACAGACGCCTGGACTTCAGACAGTAGTTCACTGGTGTCTCTGTGGCCCATGGGAGGGTCGGGGGTCCTGGGTCCTGGGTCAGTCTGGGAGGCCGCAGCTGCTCTCCTGCCTGCTTTTCTGACCCCCCCGGGGCTTGGGGCTTGGGGCTGCCGCCTAGGATTTATTTGGAGAAGGAAAAGCAGATTAAAGGACCGTTAAAAGGCTTTTTTAAGAAGCAGCTTACAGTGAGGCGTATGGGAGAGCTAGCCCTCGGGCCGCGTCTCCGTGGCAGCTGGCACAGTCCTGTTGTGAAAGTCTCTCGCTGTCACATAACGGGGTCCCCGGCAAGCCCACCTGCGGGCTGCTGAGATGATGTGACCCCAGGGCTGGCCTGCCCAGGGGGCACCGAGGAGACCTGATCAGACATGGGCCTGGGTCCCTGGCCACTGCCCTCCCCTCCGCCTGCCCCCACTCGTGGCCTCTGTCCTCACCTCCTGGGCCAGGGTGGGGCTTGGACCTTGACCCTGCGGTGGACCCAGAGATACCAGAAAGTGGAAAGTCTGGGCTGGCCAGGGACTGGGGGCGGAGGGGAGGGGGTGCAGGAAGCTTTGCGGGTGGGTCGGGAGACATTTATGATTTCTTTAGAAATAGGATTTTCTTGCTGAAGTCAGGAGTATAAGCTGCAAGTGTGGCCAGGTCAGGTCCCGGCTGGCCTCTGTGCTCTGTCCCTGTGACATCTGGGTGCTCCTGCCCCTGGACCTCAGACAGCAGGACCCGGGGCTCCCTGTGCCCAGGAGGAGTCGGGGTACCTCCTGCTGCTGCCCTCACCCACTGGGGCTCCAGCAGGTCCCTCCCCTCCGCTGGGACCTGGGCGTCTCCCCTGTGGAACGGGGCATGGTAGCAAAGGCACCACGCCCCCTCCTGGGAGCCTGTGCCCTGAGCCTGTGTGTGGGAGACGCTCTGTCTGCTGGGCTCCTCCTACGTGCTCCCTGCAGCCCTGGTTGTGACCTGCTCTGTCCCCCTGGGCCCTGCCTTCCAGGCTGCAGACCTGGGGAGACCCGTGTAACCAGGGTAGAGGGGCAGAGTCCTCACGTTGGGGCCACCGTGTGGAGCACACGCCGTGAGGCACCCCGGGACCCATGCGCTGCTGCCCGCACTGGAGCCCATAGGCCCTGCCTGCCTCCCCCAGCTCGGGGGGACCCGAGGGCAGCGGCTCCAGGGCCTCGGCCGCGCCTGATGTTTGCAGGGGCCTCCTCTGGGGACAAGCTCCGAAGCTTGGGACAGAGCCCAGGATGCGCGAGTGCGCTCCCAGCAAGGCAGGCAGGAGGAGCAGGCGGTGGTCCTCTGGGGGAGACCAGCCTGGGGCGCCTCTGTGGTCTGGCCCCCCGCCCGGCGTCAGCAGGTAGCCCCAGCGTGCCTGACCCGATGTGTGCCCCTGCTGGGTGCCCCTGCACCCGCAGCTCTGCCCCCTGGCCTGGGGGCGCTTGCTCCCCGGGCCGGGCCCCATCCCGCCGTCGGAGAGCAGCCGGGCACCTCCGGGCACCTTCGTGCGGGTGCACGTCCTGAGCGCCCACTGCCTGCCGCTCCCGAGGGCGGGGCCTCACGGGGACACCTGGCCTCTGGGGGCCTCGGCGGCCACAGGAAGGGGCTGAGGTTCCTGTGGGCGTGGAGCATTCCCGTGTGCTGTGCCTCCTCCCACCCGCGCACGCGCTGGTCTTTGCGGTGGGGGAGGGGCAGCTGCCCGGCCGGGCCCCCGGCTGGGCGACAGGGAGGAGGGTGCCCTGCTGGAGGCTGGGGGCCCTGTTGGCCGTGGGCTGGAGGGCAGGAGCCGGAGCGCGCCTGGCTGCACTGCCCGGGCTGCCAGGCGCCCCAGTCGATGCTGGCCCTGGGGCACCCTGGGGGCACCGTCCTCTCCTGTGTCACGGTGCCCCGCCCCCCCCCGCCCAGGGCGTGGGGCAGGGGTGGGGGTGCTCCCGGCCTCGGGGCGGGTGGGCACCGCCCTCAGAGTGCTCCCTGAGCTCCCTGGTCCTCATCGCCCAGGCGGGGTCTGGCCTGTGGGGCAGGAGGGTGGGGGCTCCGCTGAGCACCCGGGGGTGGCCGAGGCCAGGCAGGGTCGAGCATTTGCACACCCCTGGTGCCCGCGCGGGCACAGCCGCATCCGGCCGGCTTCTGTAACCGCGTGCGCAGAGCCAGGTGGCCCTGCCGGGGTCCGCCCCGCCTGACCGGGCTCCCCGGGCTTGGACCTCGAGCCCCCGGCTTGGGGCCCCGAGGTGCAGGGCGATGGTCCCGGGCCCGCCCCGCGCGCTCCACTGATGGCTGCTGCCCTCACCCCCTCGCAGGAATGAACGCGGCCGTCAGAGCTGTGACGCGCATGGGCATTTACGTGGGAGCCAAGGTCTTCCTCATCTACGAGGTAAGGCGGCTGGTCACCGGGCCAGCGCGGTGCGGAGGGGGGAGGGTGGACACCTGGCCGCGGTCCTGGTTCAGAGAGCAGGGGTGGGGATGGGCGGCCCGGCCCTGGGGTGTGGGTGGGGAGCCCTCCCTGGGTGTCTGTGGGGTGGGCCTTGAGGTGCAGGGCGGAGGGGAGCTGTGGCCCCTGGAGGCCCGGGACCTCACCCTTGCCCGGGGTTCTCCCCGCCCCATCCTGGGGCCCCAGCCCTCCCGCACCCCTTGGCAGGCCCAGGGCGCACGGGGCAGGCTCTGAGTACCCGGAGGAGCTACGGGGCCAGATGGCCCTCTTGTTCCGGCTGTGCCCCCCCCGCCGTGGTGCCCCCCCAACCGTGCCCCCAGCCCCGTCCCTGTGTCACATTCGAGGCTGACCCTCCAGCCTCGGTTCCCGGGCCCACACCCAGCTCCAGCCGCAGGCTTGAGGGATCCCCTGGGCCTGGTGGCCTTGGGCTCGGCTGTTACTTTGTTTCCACTTCTTACCTAGACTGTAGGGACCCAGGCTGCTCGGCTTTCCCCACTCCCTCGGTCCTGCCCCGGCCCTTCACCCCTGCCCTTCACCTGCCCCCTTCACCCTGCCCCTTCTCCTCCCCTGCCCCTTCACCCTGCACCTTCACCCCTGCCCCTTCACCCTGCACCTTCACCCTACTTCTTCACCCCTGCCCCTTCACCCTGCCACTTCACCCCTTTCCTTCACCCCGGCCTCACTCTGACCCTTCACCCTGGCCTCATCTGGGCCTGTCTGTGCCCAATCTTTGGCTGCAGGAGGATGTCTGAGTAAATGAAAGAGCGAGCAGATGTGCAGCCCCCCATCCCCTGAACCACATGGGGCTCTAGACCCTCAGACCGGGCTTGGATAGGGGGATGTGGCAAAGCTGATGTCTCAGAGTCTCAGGAGCAGGGCATGTGGGGCCCATGCCTGATAACGCCCATCCCCCTTCTAGAACCTTCTGGGGGTCAGGGGGAGTGTCTCCAGGGACAAGCACCATTCACACAGGGCGGGGTGGGTCCTAGCCTGGGCTCCCTGAGTGTGTACAGGTGACAGGTGTGTCCCCTATGTCCCTGACCGTGATCTGTTCCTTCTGTGAAGTGGGGAAGTCAGGGCACAGAAGCCATTGCAACACAGTGAGCGAAAGCGCTTTCCCCAGTGCGGACACCCAGAAGGTCGGGAAGCGGGTCTGCTGTCACTGAGCTCAGAGGTGACCCAGGGAGCTGCCATAGGGCTGGGCCTGCGTGGGGGTGGGGGCAGGATGACAAAAAGTGGGTAGAGGCAGGCATGGACACTCTAGAAGTTTCCAAGGCTAGGAGAGGAGAGGAGTCCAGTCTGGCAGACTGGACTCCAGCCAAGCTGCCCGGCTGCGTCCGGATCTCCAGGGATGCTGGGTGTGCACTGGGGCAGGGGCCGGGCCGCCGTGGTGCGCGTGCTCTGTACCCAGTCCTGGGCTGCTGAGGCCTGAGTGCTGCCTGGCCGGGTTGCTTGCTCTGGGCGCTGTCTGCTGGGGGTCTACACCACTGGGGGTCTTCACTGTTGGAGGTCTACACTGCTGGAGGTCTACACCACTGGAGGTGTCCACTGCTAGGGGTCTAGCACATTGTTTTTCGGGCGTTTTGGTGCCTGGGTTGGGGGGAGGGATCGGCTTCCGTCCTAATGGCAGAAAGCGCCGGAGGGAGATGTGGAGGGAGGAAGTGGCCTGGTGGTCCCTCAGACCGGGGTCCCGGTGCCCCTGTGGCCCCAGGCACCCTTGCTCTGCTTCCTGGCAGGGCGGCACCTGCTCCCTCCTCCACGGGAGTGGGAGCACTTGCCCTGCCCGCCCCAGCGCCTCGCTGCCCGGGACCCTGTGGGCCCAGGTGATGGACCGAGGGTGAACTGGCCCGAGGGGAGGAAGCACGCAGGGGGTTGGGGAGCAGATATCCAGAGCCAGGCCGGGCTCCGGCCCCAGGTAGGACAGTGGCTGTTCACGGCTTCCCTGGAGGTGCTGGGAGGGCTGCAGGGAGGCGGCGGCCTTGGTCCTCTCCGCGCAGTGCTGCTGGGTCTTCTCGCGGGCACCCTCTCTCGGGCACTACTTACAAGGGCACCTGCCCCATACCCGGAGGGGAAGAGCCCTGCAGTTAGGAAGGGGGTAGGCCGCTGGGCGAGACTCTGGAACCCGCCTCCTCCCGGAGGCCCTGCAGGTGGCTGGCGGCCTGGGTCCCAGGGAAGCAGCGTGCGGTCATCAGGGGAATTCAAGGGAGAGCCACCTGCCGGGACCGACGCTCGGCTCCTGGGAAGCAGAGGGCGGCCCAGCGCTGCGGGGCGAGCGCCCAGGAGTCCCGGCCGTGTTGCCGGCTGGTGAGGAGGTGGCCATGAGCACGTCAGGTTCACGCTCCCAAGTCCCCACGTTCAGGCCTGTCCACGGACACGTGTGACCCCCAAATGTGCGTTGGCACCAACAAGCACGCGTCCCTGCACGTGGCTGACGTCCAGCCAGTGCCCGTAGGAGGCAGGACGGCAGCTTCCTCTGCAGGGACCATCCTGGGTGGAGGGCTGCTCACCGCGGGGCCGGTTGTGGGGTGACCTGGTGCGCGGCGGGGCTCGGGAGCTCACCCAGGGGCCGCCCATCCAGGGGCCACCCCCCCAGGGCCCACTCGCCAGCCTTTGGCGCGTGTTAATGCCGTCTGTGCCGCAGCAGGGCTTCTGGAAGGGCCAGCTGGGTGCCCCGGGCCTCTCCCTCTGATAGCCTGTGACCGCTGGCCAACCCCAGCTTTGTCACCCAAGGCCCTGGGTGCAGGGGAGCCTCGGCGGTCAGGACCCTGGGGTCTGCTCCCCCCCTGGCTAGGGTTAGGGCGGAACTTCGGGTGTGCAGCTCCCCCCAACACCCCCGGCGGGGCTGGGGGCCCCTGGCTCACGCCGTCCCCTCTGGTTTCAGGGCTATGAGGGTCTCGTGGAAGGAGGTGAGAACATCAAGCAGGCCAACTGGCTCAGCGTCTCCAACATCATCCAGCTGGTAAGGGCTGCGGCGGGGTGGCCCCTTCTGCCATGAGCACGCGTGTACACACACACACACACACACACGCATAAGCACGCACACGCACACAGAAGTGCACACGTCCACTGTCCTGCAGCGGGTGGGCTCAGGCTGACCGGGGTCACGGGGACCTGGTGGTCCCAGGATGTCTCTGCTAGAAGTGTCCACTCCTGGTTTTCAGCAAGGGGTGGGAGGGGTCAAGACCTTTGGGGAACCGTGTACCGCACTTCCCCGTGGCCCCTGCAGCCTCCACCTGGTCTTCCCCGCGGTCCTCATTCTGAGCTTCCCAGGGGCCGAGGCCGCGGGCGAGCAGGCGTCTTTCCCCGGCTTGCTCACAGAGGATGGGGACGGACACCCTGCTCAGGCCGCGGGTTCTTGGAGAGGCGCTCTGTGACCCTTGTGCACCACAGCGCCAGGTCGCGTGGGCACGTGCCACCTGTTTATCCCGGCCATCAGCCGATGTCCTCTTTGTTCAAGTGGCCGGTCATGGTTGTAAGCCACGCATGGGTCAGCGGGAGCGCTGGGGGGCCAGCTGGACCCTGGTGCCCGGGCACTGCCGACCCCTCCTGCCCCATCCCCTCCTGCCCAGGACGGGCGTTTCTGCTGGACCCGCTCCCCCAGGTGCCAGCTTGCTGTCCCTGATCTGGTCAGTCCACTGGGGCGTGGCTGAGCCTCGCTCTTGGGCTTCATTGGACACCCCCAGCCCCGCCGTGCCCGTGGTCACCTCCTTGTCCCTCAGCCCAGGGTCTAGGGAAGGTGTCTTCAGGCCTCAGGCCCTGATCTGGCCATTTGCTGTGGCCCCGGGTCTGGGTGGCTGTGGCCTCCCTGTTCTGAGTGAGCAGCCCCAGGGACGGGGCTTTAGGCCGAGTCCTGAGCCAGGCTGTGAAGCAGCGTCAAGTGGTCATGGAGGGGCCTGGGAAGAGCTGCTGTCTGGGGAGGAGCAGGGAGCCCGGAGCATGGACGCAGGAGGGAGTGGGAGGGGAAGAGGGACAGGAGGGGACAGGGGCAGGAGGGGATGGGGGGACAGAGGGAGCAGGAGGAAACAGGGCAGGAGGGGACGGGATGGAGGGTGCAGGAGAGAAGGGGCAGGAGGGGACAGAGGGGATGGGGACAGGGGACGGGATCGGGTACAGAGGGGACAGGGGACGGGGTACAGAGGGGGCAGGAAGGGACAGAGGGGTTGGGGCACAGAGGGACAGGAGGGGCAGGAGGGGGCAGGAGGGAGAAGAGGGACAGGAGGGGCTCCTGGGAGGAAAGCCGAGCATTTCCAGGAGGAGCCCTGGGAGGCTCCGTCCATCCCGCCGGGGCGGGGGTGGGCAGCCGGGAGGACGAGGCCATGCCCCCGGGCGGTGCCGCCGTCCCACCCCTTCAGGTCCGGGCGCAGCCTGGTGGGTCTCAGGATCTCAGGGTCTCGTGACCAGGGGCGGGGAGCGTCCTGGGGGAGCCCGGCCGAGCTGGAAGGGCCACGTGGCTGCAGGTGTGTTCCCCTCGCGGGGCTCTGGGCACTGGCGGCCGCCTGTGTGTGCGCGTGTGCTTGTCTGTACGCACGCGTGTCTGTGTGCACGCGTGTGCCCAGGTCAGATTCCAGAGCCCTCTCCCTCCGCGTCCTAGTTGGAACCTCCCGAGCCTGAGCCGCGGCCGTTCCCCCGGGCTCCGGGCTCCGGGCTCCGTGCAAGGACGAGGCCCCGGGAGGGGGCGCCCCGTCCAGGCTTCCAGGGAAGCCCCGCCTCTGCTCTCGGGGTCTGCGCCCCGCGGTGCCCCAGGGCTGTGTGCAGGGCGGCGCCTGTGTGCTCCGTGCAGGGCGGCACCGTCATCGGCAGCGCGCGCTGTAAGGCCTTCACCACCCGGGAGGGACGCCTGGCGGCGGCCTACAACCTGGTGCAGCGCGGCATCACCAACCTGTGCGTCATCGGCGGGGACGGCAGCCTGACGGGCGCCGACATCTTCCGCAGCGAGTGGGGCAGCCTGCTGGAGGAGCTGGTGGCGGCAGGTGGGTGGGGGCCCAGGGCGGCGGGTGCTGGGGTGCTGGGGGTCGGGGCCAGGGGGCCAGGCAGGGCGAGGGCAGCACGCGGGAGGCGCCGGGCTGGGCCCAAGGTCAGGGCCACCCCGGCCTCTCCTGGAGCCTTAGGTGGGCTCGGCCCCTGGGGAGGGTGTCAGTGTTTGAGCCCAGGGCGCCCGGGGACACAGCGTCAGGGCTAGCGTCCCTGCTCCTGGTGGCGGCCGGCAGTCCCCGGACGGCATCCTACACCGTGTGGGCGTGTCTGGTCTGTCTTGGTTCCCGGGCGGGGGTGACCTCATCACCTGCAGACGGAGGCCCCGAGGTTGCCAGTTGGAAGTGACCTCTTGGGGTTCAGTTTGGTGGCCCTCGTGGGGACCCGGACAGGAGGGGTGTGCCCAGGGCTCCTGGGGGGGTCTCTTGGGCCTGCATCGGTGGTTCAGCCGCCTCAACCCTTGCCGCGGGACCCGGGGACGAGGGCGGGCTGGGGGGCGCTCTGAGCCTGGGACCCGCTGGGACCACAGTCTCGGGCGCCGGGGCGCCGAGGGAGCGGGGCGGGCCGGGGGGCTCAGGGCTGGCCGCCCGCCCAGGCAGGATCTCGGAGAGCACGGCGCAGACCTACTCGCACCTGAGCATCGTGGGGCTGGTGGGCTCCATCGACAACGACTTCTGCGGCACCGACATGACCATCGGCACGGACTCGGCCCTGCACCGCATCATGGAGGTCATCGACGCCATCACCACCACCGCCCAGAGGTGAGCCAGGCCTGGGGCCCCGGGGCAGGGGTGCGTCCGCCGGGGGCGCCCAGGCTACGGCCAGGTCAGGCCAGGTCAGTGGCCTGCAGCCGGCGAACAGATCAGGGGAAACGGCCCGACGGTGGGGTGCGATGGCCTCGTAGGCAGGGACCCGGCTGTCCCGGGGCTGGACGGCTGTCCGGGGACCCTCTCTGTCCCGGGCGTTTCCCTGGCAGGGCTGGGGCCCGGACAGCAGGCGCAGCTCCCGTGCCCCGAGGCTGTTTGGGGTGCCGGGCCGTGGGGTCCATCCACCGGGTGCAGCGCTGAGCCCCCCACCCTGTCTGTCCACAGCCACCAGAGGACCTTCGTGCTGGAGGTGATGGGACGGCACTGCGGGTAAGGGGCATGGCGGGGGGGCCGTTGGGGAGCAGGGGTGGGGGCAGCACCTCCCGGTGCCCGGAGCGCAGCAGGTGCTGACTTCCTGCTGGAGGAATGAGCTGGGCGGGGCGCGTCCCGTCTGGGGGCTGGACTGGCTGCCGGTGACCGGTGACCGCCTGTGGCCCGCCGCTGGGCTGCTCCTCCAGGTACCTGGCCCTGGTGTCCGCCCTGGCCTCGGGGGCCGACTGGCTCTTCATCCCCGAGGCGCCCCCCGAGGACGGCTGGGAGAACTTCATGTGCGAGAGGCTCGGAGAGGTGCGTGCGGAGGGTCTTCCTGGGAGGTCCTGCCGCAGCAGGTGCCCCGGAGCGCGTCCTGGGGCCCGGGAGGCCGAGGAGGGTGCTCGGGGACGCTGACCTGGGCGGGGGCGGGAGCGGGTCATGCTGGCTTCCTGGGGGCCGTGGCCACTGAGTCTGCGCCAGGGGAGGTGGCCTTTGGAAGACGGGTGGATGGCACGTGGGGCAGTGACCCCAGGGGAGGAGGCCCCCCGTGGGACTGGGGAGGCAGCTGGGGGCTGAGGCCTTGTCCGGGGGCGGCCGGGGCGTTGGGGACGCTGGCTCTGGCCCCCTCAGGGTGGAGCAGGGTGCTGGGGCAGGTCGGCCCTCGGCCGGGCCTGGTTCCTTGGTGGACAGGGGGCGGTGCTGGGACTGAGGGCCACCCCCGGACTGGGGGGCTGTGGTCCGGATCTGAGATTGTGCCCCGATGTTCACACACAGGCCAGCCTGTGCCCGCAGGGTGAGCACCCAGGCCACCCGGGGCTCGGCCCGTCCCTCGGTTCTGAAGCCCTGGGGGTCAGCACGCGGGCCCTCGCTGCTCTGAGGGACAGACATCCCCTGGCGCTCTGTCCCCGTCCTCCTGCAAGGCCAAGGGCAGGGCCGGGTGGGGCTGGCCGGGCGCCCACGTCCTGTCCTTGGGGCGAGTCCTGTCCTTCTGTGAGGGCTTCGTGGCCTTGACCGCGTGGAGCAGGGCCGTGTGGCGTCCCTGGCTGACCTGGCCTTGGCTCGGCCGCTGTGCGCTCGGGGCCGTTCTGGAAGCGGCCTGCACTCGGGGTTGGTCCTTCCCTGCTCTGTGTCAGCCTCAGGCCCTCCCTCGGCTTCCCCGAGCCTCCAAGGCCCCACCCGTGAGGCGCAGATGTAACCCACCCCCCCCCCGCCCACCTCCTGCTCTTCCGCTCCCCCGCAGCCCTGGCTCTGGCTGTCGCACCTCACCTGCACCAGCGTCACCTCCTCCAGGCAGCCCTCCACTCCCGCTCCTCCTCCTCCTGCGCTGGGGCTCACGGGGGCTGCTCTGGGAGTCTTCCTCTCTAGGTTCTTTGGGTGCTGTGGGGCACACAGGGGGCTTACGGGCCAGAGTGAACGTTCTGAATATCTTTGAAGCACGTGACTGGGAAGTGCTTTCCCCAGGGAACTTTGGATTTGTGGTGTTGAGCCCCAGCCTGGGCTGGCGCAGGGTGTTGTGGGTCCCTTCGGTGCCACCTTTGATCCTCTGCAGCCTGGGGAGGGGAGGGGGTGTCGCTCTAGGGGTGTGGGGGGTCCAGGAAGCCCTGGCTGGTGGCCCGCACCGTGAGGTCACAGGCTCGAGGTGACCTCGGTGTCCCAGGTTAGCGCTGGCAGGGTTGGCTCGGGGACCTAGGTCGAGGGTCCCTCTGCCCCTCGGTCCCCGCTGGCAGCCCCAAGTCCTGGGGAGGCTGCAGGGCCACGTGCTCCCCTTCCTGACTGCTCCCCGCCTGCTCCAGTGCCTGCACTGCCTGCTTGGTTCCTGGGGTGCTGGCCCCCTGCTCCCTCCAGAGCCTCTGCAGCCCCCTCCCCACCCCGGAGGGCAGCGGGGCCCCTGTGGGCTCATCTTGGTCCACCCCCCCGCCTGCCCGTGTAGACCGTGGGCCTCGGGGGAGGACGTGGGTGGTGGCGTGTCCAGGGCAGGTGCCTGCAGGCTGGCGGCCGAGCCCGGGGCTTCTCTGACCTAGACTCGGAGCAGGGGGTCCCGACTGAACATCATCATCATCGCGGAGGGCGCCATCGACCGCAACGGGAAGCCCATCTCGTCCCGCTACGTGAAGGACGTGAGTTTTGGGCAGGGGCTGGGTCCCACGGGATGGGTGGGGCCTCGGGGCAGGCACCCCTTTATCTGCAGTCCCCACGTGCTCTTGCTGGGGCCCCTGGACAGCAGCTCCCGGAGGGTGCTTCCTCGCTCCCGGTGATAGCCAGACGCGGGGTGGGCGGGGGTGGGCCGGGGGCTCCCCGAGAAGGCTGGCCCCACAGGCCCAGCGCAGGCCCCACCTCACCCCAGGACCGGGCCCGCCCCGGGGGCCCCCCGCTAGCCCCCACCCAGGGCAGGACGCTCAGCTGAGGAACCGACTCCGTGGAGTGTTCCCCTGCGACCTCCGCCTGGGGCCCCGGGCCCTGCCCTCCCGATACCCTCTCCTTGGCCGCCCGTCCTGTCCCTGTGTCCCCGGTCGGGAACCGGCCCATCCATGGTGTCTGCCGGGGGGCCCAGAGCCACGGGGCCCGGTGCAGCCTGACTGAGGCACTAAGGGCCCGGCTGGGCTGCGGGGACGCCCCCACACAAGTGCCCCACGTGCCCACACGGCTGCGCACACGGGGAAAGGCCACGCTCTCTCACTGTGGGCGTGAGTCCCGAGCTGGCTGTGCGGGGACCCCAGGGGTGACAGCCGACATCCCTGAGAACCAGGGTGAGGGGCCCGTGGGGTGGGCGCTGAACCCAGGTCCCCCCCGACTCTCTCCCAACGAGCAGCTGGTGGTCCAGAGGCTGGGCTTCGACACGCGTGTGACCGTGCTGGGCCACGTGCAGAGGGGAGGGACCCCTTCGGCATTTGACCGCATCCTGGTAGGTGGGGCCTGGCTCTGGGCCTGGGTGTCGGGGTGGGTGAGCGTGGTGGGCGCTCCCTCGCTGCGGCCCCTCCGTGTCCCCGTGGGTGGGAGACGCAGCCCGGGGTCCTGTGTCTCGCGACGCACCCGTCCCCACGCTCCACAGTCAGCGCCGGGCTCCAGGCCCCCCGGTGAGGTCTCCAGGGGAGGACGGTGCACAGAGGGCCGGGCCCTGCGGCTCAGCCTTCCGGGTCTGACAGTCCGGTGCTTCCGAGTCCCGCACCCCAGCTCTCAGGGGCCCGGCGTTCGCGGAAGACCCCAGAGATGGTCTCCAGCCTGCACCTGCTGCCGTGGGGCTGGGACCGTGGTGGCCACGTGCCCCCGGGGTGCGGGGCTGTTGTGAGTGGTGGTCACGTGACGTCCTTTCTGGTGCCACCTGTTCTAGAAGCTTCGACCCGCATGTGCGCGTGTCGGGGGGACGGCTCTGAGAGCTGAGGGTGAGGGGTCGTCGGGTGCGTGGTGTGGGGGCTGGCCCAGCGTGGCCCCAGAGCCGAAGGGTCACGTGCCCACTGGCTCGGGTGGGCGGCTCCTGCTCGACACCCGCCCGCCCCCTCCCTGCTCAGAGCAGCAAGATGGGCATGGAGGCCGTCATGGCGCTGCTGGAGGCCACAGCGGACACGCAGGCCTGCGTGGTCAGCCTCTCGGGGAACCAGTCCGTGCGGCTGCCCCTCATGGAGTGTGTGCAGGTGGTAAGTTCCAGGCCTGCAGGCGGGCCAGGTGGGGCTCCCGGGAGAGGGCCCCCGGCTCTGCGGCCCCCTCCCTCCAGGGCCTCCTCGGGGCCCCACCCAGCAGGCGGGCTGCACCGGCCCCTCCCCGCCCCGTCGCCCTTGGGGTCCTGCTGCTCCTCTGTTACCGGTGGCCCCCTCCTGTCGTGGCCTCCGGGTACCCGAGGCCCCCAGTCCTCTGGGTGGGGAGGGACGAGCCCCGAGGGGTGGGAGCTGCGGGGACACATGGCTTCCTGGAGCCGTCGGCCCTGGACTGACCTTGCAGGCTGGGCAGGGTGGGGTGTTTGGGGTAGGATGGTGGGGGGCGAGTGGGTGGCCAGGGCCACCGTGTAACTCAGCAGACGTGGGCAGACACTCGGCAAGGCTGGAGCGGGGCCCGTGCTGGGGAGGGGCGTGGGGGCGTGGGGGTCCGGCCTCCCTGGGACCCCTCCTTGGGAGAGGCCTCGGGTCCGACCTCTGCTGCGGGGCTGGGCCCGGACTCCTCTGGTCCCCAGGCCCTGGCGGGGCCCCATGGAGCTGGGGGGGGGTGGGCCCGCTGGGGAAGCCCGGGCGGCCCGCTTGCTGTCAGCCAGCCCCCCGGATCGCCGGCCTGGCAGTGACCGCGGCGGGGCGGGTGGGGGACAGGCCCGCCGCGTCGGGTGGCCGCCGTGCGTGTGCACCAGGCCTCCTGCAGCGTTTCCTTGTTTCCCTGAAGACCAAGGAGGTGCAGAAGGCCATGGACGAGAAGCGGTTCGACGAGGCCATCCAGCTCCGCGGCAGGTGAGGGCCTGGCGGGGCCTGGCGGGGCCTGGCGCTGGAGCGGCCGTCTGCTCGGCGGGCCCGCCGGAGACGCCGTGTGGCCCTGGCCCGCGGGACCTGCACGCCTTGGGACGTGGAGCTGCACGTCTTCCCGCTGAGTGTGTGTGGCCAAGCCGGGGGAAGCGAGCGGCAGGAACGGGGCTCGGCGGTCCCTGCAGCTGGACGGCAGGCAGGAGCTGCCACGAGGGGCGAGGGGAGAGGGCGGCCTGGCTGGGGGCTGGGGCGGGGCGTCCACAGGAGGCCGCGGTGGGGCAGGTCCAGAGGGGCGGGGAGGCGGGGGGCCAGACCCGCAGCTCCGATTTCCGTCGCCGTGCCTCCCGCCTGCTCCGAGCCGCCCACCCCACAGGCTGGTTGCAGGGATGTGGCGCCCCGGCCTCGCCGAGAGGGGTGTGCGGACCGCGCGTGGTGCAGGGCTCCTCCGCCACCCAGCGATGCTGCCCGGCCGGGCTGGTATCCACAGGGGCAGGGTGGCGGCCTGCGGCTTCTGCGTGGCCGAGCTATGGGGCTGGGGCTGGGGCTGGGGGCTGCATGATGCATGACCCGCTTCCTTTCCAGGAGCTTTGAGAACAACTGGAACATTTACAAGCTGCTTGCACACCAGAAGGTCTCCAAGGAGAAGGTGAGGTGGTGTGAGCCGCAGGACCCCTGGGTCCCTGTCACCTCCGCCTCCACCTTGAGCCTGTCCCTGCTGCCAGGGGCTGCCCGCCCTGGGGCCGCCCGCCCACGGGGTCGGGGTCTGCCCGGGAAGCGGGGAGCTCCGAGCGCCCTCCTGTCTGGGGGCTGAGCTGTGGGCTGAGAGGTGCAGCTTTGCTTGACCAGCGGGTCCCCAACGGCCAGCGTCTGGGCCTGGAGGTGACCTTGGCTGCTTGCTTATTAGCAAATGACTAAAGGCAATTAAGTCGGGCCTGCGGATTTAAGTCACGACAGAGCGGTTCTAGTGCTTACGAAACATTCTAAAATAGCTAAAAGCCTTGCGAAACGGGCTTTCTTCAAGATAAGGATGACGGCAGGACTTGTTCCCGGAACCCTGGGGACGAGGAAGGGTCCCGTTGAGACCATCCTGGGTCTCCGTTCGTCCCAGGAGCTGGTCAGGCACGGGGCGCATCCCCGGACCAGTGGCGTGGTCTCTGTCCCCTCCAGGGACCGCTGGGCCGTGACCCTGTCTGGGGCGGCAGGGCTGTGTTGCCAGGACCCCCCAGGGCCGCGCTGCCAGGGCGGAGCTGCTGGCCGGGGACATGTGGCCTCGAGGTGCCCAGGACGCAGCTGCCCAGTGAGGGCTCCGGGGACACAGCCTGGACGCCGGTGTGACAGCCCACGGGGCGTTTCTTAGGTTGATTCCTGGTCAAGGTGACCTTTCAGTTCGTGGGGTTAGACCAACCCTGGGACCCACACTGGCATCACCTGCCGCTTTTTGCACCTTGTTAACGTGGCTCCTAGAGAACCTCTGTGACATCCGTGGCCCCCGTCGCTGTGCAGCCGTGCCGCTCGCTAAGCGCTTGGGACGCTGGCTGCCCTGAGCCCAGAGCGTGGGGTGATGGCTGGAAGCTTCCAGACGGGCGCCGAGTCTGGCCCAAAGCCGCCCCGCTGCGGCCACCAGCTGTGCTCGGCTGAGAGCGACCACGGTCCTGCTGATGCCTTTGGCTGAGGCCCCGGGCTCGCTCCTGGCTCCTGTGGGTCCTTGCCAGAAGCTCGTGGAGGCGAAGGACACACGTGCGTCCTTCCCAGGGGAGTCCACTCGCTGGACGGCGTGCAGGCGGCCACGGGCCCCGGGCCCCCTCGTGCCGTCCTCGTGGCTCCGCGGTTCATCCCCAGCCCCGTGCTCACGTTCCTGTCTCCCTTGTCTCTCAAGACCAACTTCTCCCTGGCCATCCTGAACGTGGGGGCCCCGGCGGCTGGCATGAACGCGGCCGTGCGCTCGGCGGTGCGGTCGGGCATCTCCCAGGGCCACACGGTGTACGTCGTACACGACGGCTTCGAGGGTCTGGCCAAGGGTCAGGTGGGTGCGGCCGCGCTGGCGCGTGGGGCCGGGGCTCGCTGGGTCTGTATCACCCACCCCCGGCTCGCTTGCTTACGGGGACCGGGGGGCTCGCGGCACGAGGTCACGGGCAGTGGCCGAGGTCAGGTGGGCGGAGAAGACGGGTCAGAGGCCCTGGGGAAGGGGTGAGCGCCCCTGCTGAGCTGCAGCGTGCCGCGGGCCGCCTGCCAGTCTCTGGCCCCTCCCGGCCGTGCCCTCCCCGAGTAGCGAGGAGGAGTGGCTGCGAGCCCCCCGCCTGCCCCTGAGGCTGCACCCCCACCCCCCACAGGTACAAGAGGTGAGTTGGCACGACGTGGCTGGCTGGCTGGGCCGTGGCGGCTCCATGCTGGGGACGAAGAGGTGAGCTCCCGGCCACCGCGGGCCTCCGGGGCTAGAAACCTGTGGGCAGGCTCGGGAGGAGCAGGGGCTGCGAGGGGACACCTGCCCCCGTGGCCCTGGACCAGGGGCCACAGGTCCTCCGGCTGCCCCTTTGTGCCCGGGTGTCCCCCGTCCCCGCGGGGGCTCGGGCCTCTGCGCCCCGCTCTGGGCCCCGCGGGTCCCCCAGCGCTGAGGCTCTGCTTCCACCTCGGGAATCTCGGGACGGTGCCCGGGGCCCTCCCCGCGGGCAGATGCCGTGTGGCTGCGCGTCCCTGTGGCCTGGCCGCCAGTAACGTGGTTACGTCCCCCGCAGGACGCTGCCCAGGAGCTACATGGAGAAGATAGTGGACAACATTCGCACCTACAACATCCACGCCCTGCTGGTCATCGGGGGCTTTGAGGTGAGGGCCGCCGTGGGGCCCTGGGCGGGGCGGGGACGCCTGACAGTGTCTTCTGGGCCCGGGGCCGCGGAGGTGGCCCTGCTGGGGACCCCGTGTCAGGGATGTCCACGGGCCTGAGGGGCCGCGGGGTTCAGGGTAGGCCTCACAGTGTCTGTGGGTGCTGGTGACCGGGTGCTGGAGAGGAGGGGTGGGGTGGCAGGAAGGCGGGGAGATGGGGTGCTGCCCTCAGGAGCTCCTGGGGGGCAGCCTGCGGCGGAGAGCCCCACAGCCTCCTCCCCGTCCGTTCCTTCCCTGGTGCGGCTCCCGTTCTTGCCCAGCCCCCCGCCGCCCGCACCCCAGGCGGGGGTCCCTCCAGGGCGGGCGGGCCTCCTTCCTGTCCTCGTGGGAGCCCAGCCTCCCTGGCCCTGGCTGCCCGGCTCCCAGGTGGGCTCCCCGGGTCGTGGCCACGGGGGCGGGAGGCCCAGGCACGTGGCGGGTCCGTGGGGGCGATGTCCCCTGGCCCAGGAGCCCCCGCTCGCCGCCTCCTGCTCCCGTGGGCCGCCCTGAGCCCCCCCCGGTGCGCCCGCAGGCCTACGAGGGGGTGCTGCAGCTGGTGGAGGCGCGCGGCCGCTACGAGGAGCTCTGCATCGTCATGTGCGTCATCCCGGCCACCATCAGCAACAACGTGCCGGGCACCGACTTCAGTCTGGGCTCAGACACCGCCGTCAACGCCGCCATGGAGGTAGGACGCCGGGCCCCGGCAGGCCCCGGACCTGTGCAGGGGACGGTCACACGACGCGCGAGGGTGGGTGCCCAGGGGAAGCTGCCGTCGTCGGAGCAGGGCTGGCCCGGCCGTGGCTCTGTCCCCGTGCAGACCCCTCCCACCCCGTCTGCGGCCCCCCGACCCCCTTCCCCTGTGGGCTCAGCACCCCTGTGCCCGGGTCCTCGGGGGTCTCGGGCTGAACCCGAGCAGCTTCTCCACGATGCTGTGGGAAGAGAAAGATGCGAGTAGAACAGATGAGACGACAGGAGACCCCCCCCAACTGCCGACCCAGAGACCCCGTGAGCGTTCAGGGCTTTCCTTTGAACTCACCCGACCCGGCCTCTCGCCAGCACCACGCGCGGCCCTGTTTTCTCTGCCTCCACGACGGGAAGCCTGGTGTTCTGTTTAACCAGCGCTCGGATGGCTGCTGGCGTGGAACTGCTCTGTTTCTGGCTCACTTAAGGGTTTTATGGAAAAATACCTTTCTCTGTTTTTTGCCCATTTTTTTTTTGGTGAATTTTATTACTTGTAGGTGCTCTTGACATATGTAGGATATCGATCCTTTGGCAGACATTGGAGAATGGTTGTCTCTGACTTGGGGTTTCACCTTGTGGTTCAGACCCCAAAAACCAACTGGTCTTGTCTTTTCTCAGTTTTTTAATGTTCTAAATTTCTTTCCAGACTTCGAACTTTTTGGGTTAAAAGTATCCTGTGTCACATCCTTGTTGGCACCTGCAGAATATGAACTTCATGTGTCACCTGGTCCCCCCGGGACAGTGACCCTGCGGTGGCCAGAGTGTCACTTGCCCATTTACAGATGAGAAAAATTAAGGCCCCAGTGAGCCTCTTAGCCCATCCCTGGCCTGCACCCACCAGGCGCTGGTGACACCCCCATCCCCCTGGGCACACAGTGGCCCCAGTTGAGGACCCCGCTTTGCAGGGAGCCCATGGAGGGGGCTGTGATGCTCTGGGCAGGTGGGGGGCTGTCCTGGCCTCCAGCCCCTGCACAGGCGGCTCCGGGGAGAGACCTGGGTCCCTGGGTGCGGTGGCCGCCTGTGGCCCACAGGCAAGGCCCTGACCGCCCCTGTCCCCCAGAGCTGTGACCGCATCAAGCAGTCGGCGTCGGGCACCAAGCGCCGCGTGTTCATCGTGGAGACCATGGGCGGCTACTGTGGCTACCTGGCCACGGTGACCGGCATTGCTGTGGGGGCCGACGCCGCCTACGTCTTCGAGGACCCTTTCAACATCCAAGACCTGAAAGTGAGCCGAGCCCCCTGCCCTTCTCCTCTTGGGACACCTGGGAGCTGGCCTGGGGTGCAGGCCGAGGAGCCCTGTGGGCCGGGGGGTCCCTGCCTATGGGGTCCCAGCACGTGACCCCCGAGCCCCCTTCCCCACCCTGTGTCGCATCGTGGCTGCCATGGCCTCTGGCCCTCCCGCCACCAGCTCAGGCCTGCCCGTGGCCCCCGGGTCGCCTGGCTCCGGGGGGAGTCTGGGCTCCGTCCCACGCAGCAAGGGGCTGCTGCCGGGTACAGGGCTGGCGGCCGCCGATTCCGGCTCAGGCGCCTGGCTCAGCCGTGTCCCCCGTACCCGCAGGCCAACGTGGAGCACATGACCGAGAAGATGAAGACAGACATCCAGAGGGGCCTCGTGCTCCGGTGAGGCTGCGCGTGGGCCTGGGCCGGGCGGGAAGGGTCCCCCTGAGCCGCGGGAGCCTGGGGGGCAGGGGCGGGGGCTCAGCGTCCGGGACGAGACCCCAGCCGGCTCCGTCCCACCCAGGCCTCGTCCCTCCTTCCAGAAACGAGAAGTGCCACGAGCACTACACCACGGAGTTTCTGTATAACCTGTACTCCTCCGAGGGGAAGGGCGTCTTTGACTGTAGGACCAACGTTCTGGGCCACCTGCAGCAGGTACGGCGTGGGGAGCCCGGGTCCCCGCCCTCTGCCTCCATCTGCACCTGGGCCCGGGGGCCCGGGGGACATGGCAGGGTGAGAGCCCTCCCCCCTGCACGTCCTCAGGCGGCACCTGCCCGCGGTCACCCTGCCACCCCCCTCATGCCCACCTTGCACTCATCATCCCTCGGGACAGGTGAGCGGGGTGAGGCTCCTACCCTGCAGAGTCCTCAGCACTAGGAAGGGGCAGGGCTGGGACCCCTGCGGCCCCCTGCTCCCTGCCAGGTCCCCCCACCCAGTGGCCTCCTGGGCACCCTGCAGGGACCTGAGTGGTGCCGTTTCCCAGCCCTTCCGAGGGCTCCCCTCTCTGCGGGTGCTTGCTCATCCTGCCAGAGCCGGGGGCCCACGGGGGCCACCACGTGGATGGGCGGGCAGCCCACCACCCAGCCGCTGGAGGTTTGGGGTGGAGAAGGGCTGGGGAGCTGCAGGCAGAGGGAACAGATGCAGATGCGGGGGGCGGGAGGGGGTGGGGGTCACACGCTGCCTCAGGGTGCTCACCTGAGGTCGCGGGGTGGTCAGGCCGCCCGGCTCCTGGCAGCGCCCACCTGCCTCGGGCGGCAGCGAGCCCCCCTCACCCGCCTGTGTTTCCAGGGTGGGGCTCCGACCCCCTTTGACCGGAACTACGGCACGAAGCTGGGGGTGAAGGCGATGCTCTGGATGTCAGAGAAGCTGCGGGCCGTCTACCGCAACGGTGCGTGGTGGGGGGGTGGCCCTGGGCTGACCTCGCTCTCTGCCCTCTGCTGGGCCCTGGGGTCCGGGGCTGCCAACGAGCCCTGTGTCCACAGGCCGCGTGTTCGCCAACGCCCCCGATTCGGCCTGCGTGATCGGCCTGCAGAAGAAGGCGGTGGCCTTCAGCCCCGTCACCGAGCTCAAGGAGGTCACGGACTTTGAGTGAGTGCCTGTGAAGGGGGTGGGCTGCCCCGACCCTGCACGGCCGCCCGTCCCCGTCCCCGGGGCCGTCCCCGTGCCGCCCTCGCCCCGCCAGCCTGGGCCGAGCGCCCCCGACTGCAGGCCCCGGAGGGAGGGGACCGGACGCCCCCTCCAGGCCGCACTCCAGGGTTGTGTCGGGGCCCAGTGCCCGGCCCTGAGCCCGACCCCCCTGCGGCAGGCACCGCATGCCCCGGGAGCAGTGGTGGCTGAACCTGCGGCTCATGCTGAAGATGCTGGCGCACTACCGCATCAGCATGGCCGACTACGTGTCCGGGGAGCTGGAGCACGTCACCCGCCGCAGCCTCAGCATCGACAAGGGCTTCTGAAGCCGCGGCGCACCTGCCCCTCCCTCCCTGGGGCCTGCAGGCGGGCGGGGGCCACGGCCCTCTCCGTCTGGCTCCAGGGCCTCGCCCCTGCTGCCGCCGGGCTCCCCTCGGACAGAGCCCCCGGGCACCCACCTTCTGGCCCGGGGGAGGTGGGGACCCCTGTGCAGGGACACTTCCCCGTGGCCCTCGCTGTGACCTCCTTCTGTGTGCACTGGCCGCCGGGCAGAGCGGAGCTTGCCACCTTTTGTAGAAATAAAATCACCCTGACCGTGGAGAGACCAGTCTCTGGGCGGCAGGCCCCGTGGAACGTCCCAGGGAGGGCAGGGGGTGGTTGCCCCCACCGCGCACACGGGCCTGGCCTCCCCCAGTCTCAGGACCAGCCCCCTGACCGCCCTGGGACGTCTCAGACCCAAGACCTTGGGGGCAAGTGTCTGGGGTGAGCGGACACCCCGGGAGACCCTGGTAGGGGGTGGGCGATGGGGGGAGGCCGTCAGAAACAGCACCGGGAGCCGAGGGCCAGTCCACCGCCACTTCTGGGGTTGGCGAGGAGCCTTGCTCTGCAGTGTGGTCCCGGCACCAGGGTCCCCAGGACGTGCTGAGCCTCAGGGGGGACCCCAACCCTCCTGAGCTCACTGCACAGTCCACTTCTGTTCCCACCGCGGTGACTGGGCGCTCCGTCCAGGGCGGCTCCAGGCCTGTGCTCCTGCCTGTGGCACCTGCGGAGGCTCGGGGGAGGCTCGGGGACTCATGGGGTTTTGTGGGGAGCCCCTGGCCTTGGGGGCTCCTGCGTGGTTTCTTCTGGTGGGGCCAAGGGACCTGGTGGGGGTCCTCTGTTCCTCCAGCTGCCTTCACGTCCCCAAGACCTTGGCAGGGTGCCTTAGTCACTCGAGGGAGCAGCAGCCTGGTGGGGGCCCGGGCACCATGCCCTCCTTGCTGTGTGGGTGGTCCTGGGGCAGGCTAAGGAGGGGACAGCTCCCCGAGGGGACGGTCCCAAGTGGCTTGAGAGGCCAGGAACAAGTTTCTGGGTCCCGGAAACCTGAGCGTGCACGTGTGTGCATGCACGTGTGTGTACACGTGAGTGCACGCGTGTCCTTGTGCGTGAGTGGGGACACCGGAGCTCAGGGGTGGGGACTCCTGGAGTCCCCTGGCTGCAGCAGAAACCCTCCAGCATCCGGCTAGCGTCCAGCCCGCCTTGAGCACACAGCCACTCGGCCCAGCGTGCTCCGTGCTGACCCCGCCCCCTGGCCAGCTCCCCAGGGCACCCGGGGCGGCCTGGGGAAGGGGCAGGGGAGCCGCGGAGCTGGACTTTCTGGGGCTTTCTTCCTGGTTTTGCCTGGACGTGCGGCGTCTGGAGATGCTGTGGCGCAGGCGCCCAGTAACACGTCAGCAGGGACAGGGCCTGGCCTCTGCCTCCCGCGCTCGCCCTCCATGGCCGGGGCGGTGGGGCGCGGGCTGTGGCGCTCGGGCCTCTGGACACGCCCCAGGGAGGCTCTGGACACCGGCCGCAGCTCAGGTGTCCGACGGCACAGACGCTGCTGGAGTCCGCTCGCGGCCCCAGCCCCGGGCACACGGACAAGGCCTGACCAGGCCCCCTGCCCCTTAGCCCGGCACGCACAGCGCGGAGGGGGGAGCCCACGGCGGGGCCTCTCGCGGGCCAGGCCTTGCAGGAAGGACGGGTCAGCAGGCTGGAGCCCATGCCCAGGAGGGGGCCGGGGGCAGGGGCTCCCTCAGGACCTGCCCCTCCTGTTCCCTTCCTGGGAACCACCACGAGCACCGGGGATTCGCATCCCGGCTGACCTCACAGGGCTCGGGTGAGGGCATGGCCTAGCTGGGTCCTCCAAGGGCCGCGGCGGAGGCGGGGCCTCCAGGCCTCAGGCCCTCTGAGCTACCTGGTGGCAGACGTCCGGGGGCAGCAGGGTGTCTGCTGCCTCTTACCTGGGCCCTTCCCCTGGGCCCTGCGTCAGGAGAAGGAGGCCCACCCCATTCTCAGCCTGAATCCATTGGCAGCTGTAGAGGAGGGCCGAGGGGCCCCCTGATTAGGCCAGGCCCACCAGGCCACTCTCCCTTCCGATGAACTCAGGCAGCCCATCAGGGACTTTAAGTACGTCCGTGACGCTCCTTCACTCTGGGTGTATGTGCGGGGCCCCATCCCATGCACACTCCCCTCGGGGCGGGGGCCATACAGGTGCACACAGCAGGGGCCTGGGACCTTGGGGCCCCCTGAGAATCCCACAGACAGCAAGGCCCGGCCTCACCGGCAGGGAAGAGTGCACCGAGCTGATTCTCCGAGCAGGGTGGGGGTGTGGGGCCACGGACAGGCCTCGGGAGCATGGTGGGGGTGAGGGGGGTGCTGGAGGCCCAGGAAGGCAGAGCTGGGGAGCAGGCGCTGCTCTCCAGAGCCGAGGAGGGGAGCCCTGGGAGGGGAGTGCTGCACGGGGTGGGGGGGCCGGGCATGCTGCGTGGTCACGGGGGGAGGAGGGGGGCAGTGGGGGAGGTGGGGGGTCCAAGACACAGAGCAGCAATCCCCTGCCTTGTGCAGCAACCCCGCCCCAGGGGTCCCCAGCCTGTCACCCCGCCAGGCTGAGGCTGGCTGCTGGACACGGGGGCCCCTGCACCCAGAGCCCGCTCTCAGCCCTGACGGCCCCCCCGAAGCCTCCGTCCCCCTGTGGAGGCGGGTGCCCCCCACTGGACAAGCTGCTAGAGCAGGCGGGGGGCACGGGTGACCGCAAAGCCCGTTCCTCCGCTGTGTGCGCTGCGCCCTGCGCAGTACGGATGCTGCCGCGAGCTTCCGGGGCACAGCGCCCTAGAGGAATCTTCCCGGGTAACGGGACCTCAAGAAGCAGCAGGCGGCCTCGCCTCTGCAGCCTGAGCGTTGTCCCACGATTCTGTGGGGGAGAGGGTTCCTGGACCGCCGCCCAGAGGCCCCTGCACACAGGTGTCCCACCACGACCCGAGGGGACCCCTCCCGAGGGGCCGCGTGTGGGAACAGGGTGGGAAGCAGCCGGCATCGGGGCGCCGTCCCAGCCCCCGGCCCAGTAAGGACATGCACCGCAGGGACCCTGCTGTCCCTGTTTCCCTGTGTGATGACATCTCCGTGGGAGGGGTGATGCGGATGCGACACCACCTGGGTGGCCTCCCCAGGCTTCTTTCTTCCCACTGTGCGCCCCCTCCAGCCCCCGCGGAGGGGAGGGCTCAGGCTGGGCTCCCAGGTGAGCACCGTGGCCACCAGCCCCCCTTGCGTGCGGCCCTCACAGGCGGCCGGGCCCGACCTACACGGTGTTTCTTCCTCATGGAAGGACCGCCAGCCCCGAGGACTTCCCAGGGAACGTCTGAGATCAGGCCCCACAGTGAGGGGACTTTCAGGTCGGCGACAGCAGAGCACCGAGCGAGGGTGGGGTCCCTGCACCCACGCCAGCCGCGGCCTGGCTGAGCGCACTGGAAACGCAGGGGTGCAGGAGGGCGGGCCGGTGACGAGTCCCCTCGCTGGGCAGATGCCAAGTGTCCCCTCCCCGGGGGGAAGCCCCAGATGCACAGGGCATCCCGCTGGGCAAGTCCAGGCTGCCCCGGGCCCCGCAGGGAGCAGGAGCGCAAGGGTCTGCTCTCGGAGAACGCTGGCGGCCTGGCCACACCCCCCCCCCCCCCCCCGTCTCTCCTCTAATTTCTGCAACTTTGACCCTAGAACCCCATGGGGACCAGTGAGCATTTCTCAGCTCCCTCTGGGGGGGACGGAGGCCCCCGTGACGCCTCCCCGGAGGACAGCCACCAGAGGACCACCCGTGTCCTCCCTCCAAACAGGGCGGCCCCGGGGGCGGGCACAAGGTGAGCAGGGCCCCCGCCATCCGGCCTGGTCCTCCTGACCTGCGCCCCTGTCGCCACGATCAAAGGGCATGTCGAGGCGCATCTTCCCCCCACGGAGCTCACCCGCCACCCCCGGGAGCCGAGGCAGGGGTGTCTAGGGCCGGCCTGCCCGTCCCAGTCCCCGAGGCGCAGCAGGTGGTGGCGCAGCGGGAAGTGGGCCTGGGGCGTGGGGAGGGGCGTGTGTGCTGTTCACCGTCACCTGCCCCACCTGCTGTAGGAGAGCCCGGCCGCTTCCTCGCACACAGAGCGTGGGCGCAGCGGCCCTGCGTGACCACTCGGTTCCTGAGGGCCACGGACACCCCAGAGGAACCCCCTGCCCCGCAGCCCCGGCAAGGCTGGACAAGCTGGAGACCGGCTCCCTGAGCGCAGCCCACGTTCAACGGGCACGCCGCCCCCGCGCGGTCGCCCATCTGGGTCCTTGCGCACAGTAGGCAGCACCCCCTCGCTCGCACAGAGACGGACACATTCAGAGATCTGGGTGCCCCCCAGCTGGAGTGGGGCGGAGGGAACCAGGAAGATCGCCTGGCTGCTCCCGGCCAGGGAGGCACCCCCGCTGTGGGGGCGCCCCCCCCCACCCCCCGGCCTGAGCCTCTCCCCGCGGGAGCACGCACCTCAGGTGCCATCTCTGGGTGCCCCCCTGGCGCCCGCCCGTTGCCTCTCCCACGGTGGCACCCAGATCCTGCCCCAGGCCTCCCCTGCCCCGGCCCCGTGGCAGTTGGTGGGCCTGGTGACACGAAGCCACTCTAAGGACAGATCATTCTGGACGCCGGCCGCGGGCAGAGTCTAACCTACAACTGGGGCCAAGAACCGACAGGGGCAACACGAGCTCCGGGTCAGACTCTGGGAAAACATTTATTAGGGACGGTGGTGGCGCTGCCACGGCGGGAAGCGCCAAGCCCAGGTGGGCCCCCGTGCAGGCTGGCGTGCACCTGCGCCCTCGGGAGGGCACCCAGCACGGGGCCCGCTGCCCCTCCTGCTCCGCCAGGGCGCCATCCACACCGTCCACACCGAGGGCGTGGCCTTCCCGGCGGCCCTGAGCCTCTTGGGACACAGACCACAGGCTGGGACTCAGCGGGGTCCGGCGGAGGCCGTGGCTGTATTGGTGACCCGGCACCTCCCAGGGGCTGGGGCACGGGGTTGCGGGAGGAAGGCCTGGCAGCTCGGGGTGGCGCTGAGGGTCACTCCACGTCCTCTTGCTGCTCCTGCTTCTGCAAGGCCTGGAGCCGGCTGACCACAGTCTGGTGCACGGCCTCCAGCCCCTCGGCGTCCAGCTCCCGCAGCAGCAGCAGGATGGCGGTCAGCACGTTGTTCTGGGGGCACAGGGTCACCGGCTGAGGCCACCAGGCCAGCGGACCTGTACATCCGGGCGAGCGGCCCCCCAGGAAACCCCGGGAGAACACAGGGCAGAGGCTCCCCCACAGAGCTGCACTGCCCGCAGGGCCGGCCGAGGTCACCCAGCTGGGAGGGAAGGGGCGGAGCGGCCCGGGGCAGCGCTCAGCACCACGATCACAGACACGCGTGTGCTAGGCATGTGTTCATGGTTTCTATCTGCAGTGGAGCAAAGCAGCGTTTTGTACATGGGGGCCACTTGGGCTGGCTCTTATGAGGTGAGCTGGGGCACGTGGTGGCAAGGTGACATCTGCTCCGGGGGCCACAGGGAGTAGTGCCCCCGCCCACCCCTGGCACCCCTCGGGGGTCCTGCTCCATCCCCGCCCCTACAGCTCCCTGGCCTCCCTGGCCCTGTGCATCCTGCCATCGGGGCTTGCGGGACCTCCCGGGGGCGGACGGGGCCACAGGCCACGGGTCACGGGCAGAGTAGAGCCAGGGCCTTCCCTGCTGTCCCCGAAGTGGCTCTGGCTGCACAAGCAGGTCTGATGGTTTCAGTTTGCATTTATGGAAGGTACAGGGCTGGAGCAGTGTGCAAGCTCGGGGCTCTGCAGACGCTGGCCTGCCCCAGGGGCTCCTCCTGTGCTGGGTGGGGGGCGCTGTGTAACCTCGGGGCAGCCTCCGGGGCTCTGCAGACGCTGGCCTGCCCCGGGGGCTCCTCCTGTGCTGGGGGGGGGCCTGTGTAACCTCAGGGCACCCTCTGGGGCTCCTCCTGTGCTGGGGAGGCCCGTGTAACCTCGGGGCAGCCTCCGGGGCTCTGCAGACCCTGGCCTGCTCCGGGGGCTCCTCTGTGCTGGGTGGGGGCCTATGCACGGACCTTGCGGAGGATCTGCCCAGAATCGCCTCCGGCCTGCAGTCACGGCTGTCAGCAGCTCTGGGGGGACGATTCTCCCCTAGGGCAGGCTGGTCCCTCCCCGGGATGGGGCCTAAGTCCACCCCTCTGTGCCTTCCACAAGCCCTTCCAGGTCCTCAAGGGGGTGCTGGCAGCCCCCACCCCGATTGTGGAGCCCTTCCCATGTGAGCACCAGTCGGATGGCTCTGGGACTCCGCGGGGCTAGGAGAGCCAGGCAGTCGGGAGCAGGAGCTGGGGGGTCACGGACCTCCTCACAGACCCTGGCTGTGCTCACGCAGCCCCCCTCCCATGTGACTAGGAGGCAAAGTCCCCACTGGGCCAAGCTGACGGTGGTGACCCCGCTCTTCTGGCTGGTGACAGGCTCACACTCAGGACGTGAGCAATGCAGCTGATGAAGCCGGTGTTGCCGGGTGAGGAAGACACAGGGCAGCCGTTCTTCCCCAGTGAGAGGACACAAGGAAGAAATGGCCCCTGTCCTCCTGGGTGTGAGCCTGGATCAGAGCGCCAGCCCGTGACCAGGAGGAACAAGCCCCAGAACAAGCCAGAAGTTCACAGGCGGCAGACATGTGGAAAGGACCGGAGCCTTCGACGGAGCAGGCCCCCGTAGCCTACTTCTGAACCTGTTACTCCTTACAGGGACCCTGAGGAGCCACGGTGGCGCAGAACTGCCCCGCCAGGACAGGAGTGTCTGTCCCCCTGCAGGTGGGAGGCGTCCCCGCGAGCAGCGCACCTCTGCAGCTTTAGGTGCTGCCACAGCAACCTGCCCACCAGGGCTCGGCCTGCCGCTCGGCACGCCTGGTCCCACGTGCTGCCCGGAGCTGCCCGGAGCTGCCCGCAGGCTGGACGGGGGTCTCCTGTCCCTCTGGGGCTGCCCCTGCACACTGAAGCCAGCTCAGCTGCACACACACCCTCCGGCGTGTCACTTCCAGTGTAGCTCAGAGCCACTTCCACCCTTGGGGCCTGGCTCTGCAAGTCCCTGGGTGTCTCAGCCCGTGCACCCCCGTCCCCACGTTCTGGGCAGAGGGAGCTGGTGGCCGCCTCAGCCGGTGCTGTCCCATCATGCTCACCCTGTTCTTGCGACTGCTCACGGCTTCCCTGTGCGAGAAGGAAGGGAAGCGGTCCCGGGAAGGGGACTTCAGGCCGAGCTGGCCCTGGACGCTGCAGGAAGGACAGGGACTGAGGATGTGAGCAGGCCAGCTGCCCCGTCCCCGCCGCACGGCGGCTTGGCTGGCCACGGCCACGGCCACCTGGCCTTCCCCCGGGAGACTGCAGTGCTGGGTCAGGGGTGCCCCACGCCCGCCGGCCCACTTCACCCGCCCCATCGCCAGGCTGCTGCAGCCCCAGGGGCAGGCCCGTTGCCCCCGCCACCAGGCACCTTGTCTCCTCGCCATAGCTCAGCGTGTCCTGCTGGGTGTCAGCAGCGGCGTCCACGGTGCTCAGGGCGTAGGACATCTCGGGCTGGCCGCTCCCCGTGCCCTCTCCACCGGGGGCCGTGACCTCCTCTCCCTCCATCAACGCGCGGGACAGCTCCTCCTCGGTCACGGCTTCAGAGTGAAGCGGGCGGAGCTGCAGCATCAGAGTGGACGCGCCCCCACAGAAGCCCCCCGGACTGCGGCTCGCCACCACGGCCACGCCGGGCACAGTCTGCTCTAGACAAGCGGGGTCCGTCGGTCCACCCTGCCGGCCAGCTCCTGGAGAGCGGCCGGGTCCTGCCTGTCACCGCCCCACCCTGGTACCGGCTGGACGTGAATCTCAAGTTCAGCACTTGCTCCAGACAAGCGTCCGTGAAGAGACAAATTATAGGCAAAGGAACAGACCACACGGCCCACGGTCTGCTGCACTCCCGCGTGGACGGAGGTCCCTGAGCTAACCTACGCGGCAGCTGTCTACCTGGGGGGAAAGTGTGCGTGTGTGGAGGGTCAGGGCCCAGCACGGTGGTGCCAGGGGCCTCCGAATGCAGGCCCTGGAGGACAGGTGGGGAAGGAGCGATCAGCGCCGCGGGGAGGCACCCGCCGGCCTCCAGCAGGGACGCTGCCAGCCCAGCCGGACCCTCTCACGGGCTCCCCGGGGCTCCAGGCAAGTGTTCTGAGCAGGGAAGGAGCAGAAGAAACGACAGCAGCAGGCGGGTGGAGGGTGACGAGGCCCCCGCGATCCTGCGCCCGCCTGGGCTGCCCCGGGTGATCCCTCCCCACTCACACTTGTGAATCGAGGGGCAGCAGCCTGGGGGACGCCCCCCGAGGAGCCCACAGGGAGGGGGCACCTGCTGGCTCCTGGAAGGTGCTGGAAGGGCAGAGGAGAGGAAGGGACTCCCCGTCGGGCTGTGGGGCGCAGCAGGCACCTACTCTGGTTGTCCAGCTTCTGCAGGTGCGGCAGGTTGCGCAGGACGGTCATGCGGTAGCGGTGGGGGTCGGTGCCGCAGCAGGGGTTCTCCGCCAGCCACAGCACGCGCAGGCGCGGCAGGCCCTTCAGGTAGAAGAGCTCCGCCAGGCTGGGGATGCGGTTCTTCCGCAGGTAGAGCTCGCTCAGCTGCTGGCACTGGCTCACGGGCTCCAGGGAGGAGACGCTGTTGACGCTGCAGGGGGACAGCACGGTCGGCGCCCCGCTCGCGGAGGGCGTACCCCCCCCCCCACTGAGCCCCTCGTGTCAACTGCAAACACCAGGACGGAGCCCACCTGCCCTCTCCTGGGAAGGGGGTCAGAGCCGGACGGCAGGAGTCAAGGTCGACAAAGACCCCGGGCCAAGGACAAACCGTGAGGACGGGAAGTCCCCGAAGTGGACACGTGAGCAGCAGCGAGCAAGGCCCCGGCCTCCTGCTTGGTCCAGGCCTCACGGAGTCAACGGGGAGGGGGGGGCTCACCCTCCCTCACAGGACGTCTCTGCGCCCCACAGCCGGCGGCGGCCAGAAAAACCCACAGCAAACACGAGCAAGCCCCAGGCTGCAAGAACCGAGCCCCGACTTCCCAAGCCCGAGCCCCAGGAGGGGACGAAGTACGTGCGCTTCAGTTTTGCTCCTCGGACTTGTGAACACGTCGGAGACGGAATCGTGTGGGCTCCAGGCTGAGACCCCGCAGGCCTCCGCGGACACGAGCAGAAACTCTCCCAGCTCCACAGGAGCAGAGGGCAGGTGCCTGGAGGGGTGAGCAGGCCGGGAGCACCCTCCACGGCTGCGGGGACGCTGCTGCTCCCTGCATGGTGGGCTGCGGCCAAGCCCACCTAGAACATTCTCTGCTGGGGGCTGCATTTGTCTGGCAGCCGCAGCACCGCAGTGGGCCCCCCACTTGTTAAAGGAGTTGCCGGTGGGGAGCGGGGCGCTCGGCTTCACTGAGAGCCAGGTCTGCGGCTGACGCCACGGTGCCCAGAGCAGGACTTCGGCTTCGCCATCTGAGGAAGCCGTCCCAGGCACAGGCCGGGGCGCCACGTGAACATCTGAACCCGCACCCCAGCCTGCCATCCTCCTGCTGGACCACGGGGCTAACCGTGCTTGCCCCCCCAGATTCATACCCTGAAACCTAACGGCCAAGGTGACGGGGTTCGGGAGCCCTCATGGAAGAGCCCCCGGAGCTCCCGTGCCCGTCCCGCACACGCAGACCCAGCAGAAGGGCTGTCCGTGAACCAGGACGCGGGTCCCCCCGACACGGCAAATGCCACCTTCATCTCAGACGCGCAGCTCAGGGGCTGAGACCCAACGTCTGTTGTCCACGGGCCGCCCGGTGTGCGGGACTGTTACGGCAGCCTCAGCACGAGGCTCCGAGACCAAAGGGACGGGACTGCACCCCAGTGAAGGACGGGCATCCCGCGTTCACGCAGCGGTTTACACTCGGGTTCCTACGCAGCCACGCGGGCACCGGGCACCTGAGCTCGGCCAACACCCCCGGGCCTTCCGTCCGTCCTCTGAGCCACGAGCCTGAGTGACGCTGCAGCTCAGGAGGGCCGGCGACGTGCCCCACGTCACTCGGGCGGGCAGGGCCAGGGTTCGGGGCTCGCCTGTTTTCAGGAATGAAAGGCAATCCGTTTAATCGTCAGGGAAGGCTTTCTGGGTGTGGGCTCAGGTCTCCACTTCATCGATAATCCTAGCAAGTCAGCGACACAACGACATGGTGCACGCATGCTCGCTAAGCGCTCCAGTTTTCTGCCGGCACCCAGTCCTCGCTGCCCCACAGGGCAGGTGCCGGTACTATGTCCATGTTACAAATAGGGAAACTGAGGCCCAGAGATCTGAGCCTTGCCCAAGGTGTGAGAGCCGGCATCTGGCAAGCGGTGGGAATCCCCGGCTCCCTCCCTGGGTCCCGAGCGGGCAGGAGGGAGTTCAGGGGCAGAGGACGATGCTCCCCGCCTACCCCCAACCCTCCAAAGCGCCCAGCTGCCAGAAATCCCATCGGCAGCGTCTGGTTCATCCCCGGTTTGCCTGAGATGCCAATGCCTCCAGAGGGGCAGCTACCGTCGAGGGACCGCGTGGGGCAGAGACCAGCAGAGCTCCTGGCGGCGCCAGAACCGGAGGGCAGAGAACGGCGGGGGCGCTGGGGGCAGACGCGGCCGCCTTGACGGGGCTGCTCATGTGGGGGCTGCACCCACGATTGCAGCGAGGGTGGGCCGGGACACAGCAGGGCGAGCTCGAGGGGGTCGGCCAGGGACCCGTCCGCGCGGGCAGGCAGAGCTCGCAGGAGCCCCCCCAGACACACTCTTATCGGGGGTTTTCAGGTGACCTAAGGGGATCTGAACATCCCCCTTTTCTCTGAGCCCCGTGACTCAGCACAGCGGGCGCAGTACCTGAGGGTGATCACTTCCAGGCTGGGCATCTCCCGGCAGATGGAGACCTAGGGAGGGAAGGAAGCAGGTGGGGCACGGCCGGGCGCTCCTGCGAGCCCAGCGCAGACACGAGTGGCGCCCTGGTGGGCCCCGCCCTCACGGCCCAGGCCGAGCGCCCTCGCCTCAGTGGGGCTGCACGGGACACGGGGCCGCGGGCTCTGCACCAGACTCCGCACGCTGCATCTGCTCGGGCTCCCTCAACCCCGGGGACACGCGCTCGCTCTGGGATGTCGTAACAGCATCGCCGCCACCAAACGCTGCCCGAAGCCCTGCCCTTCGGTGCCCTCAGAAGACATCACTTAAGGGGACCTCTGTGGCCCCTCCGCTGGACCGAGAACCTTTCTTTTGCCATCTCTGAGACACAGGGAGGGCTTGGCCAACGGAGCGGGGCCGAAAGGGAGACAGGATTGGGACTGGCTCTCATTACCGTGTTAACAGCATCAACTCAGGGGAAAGAGCAACGGGTGCTCGGCTTGGCCCAGGATGGCCTCCAACTGTGTGGCCGACGGGTGGTACAGGGTCTGCCACACGCCAGCACCGGGCCACACGAGGCCCTTGACCCCAACAGGCTCACGGGCTGCTCGGATGCATCGCACGCACCATGGACTTGTTTTCTGTATGGTGGTAATTTTGTTTTTTAGGATTGTTTTCGGCAGCTGGATATGCTGCATTTCAGCGGTAGCGTGAGGTGGAATCAGCGTTCCTGGATAGCCCAGGGTCTCAGCTGCATTTCTGACTTTGTTTTCAAGTGAAGGTTTAGTTCAAGTTAGAAAAGTAGGAAAGAAAGAAAAGATGTATGACCTTTTCTTACATGGTATGATCCCTGTGTTAAGTCAGGGACGCTCATTCTCAGAGAGAAAGGGGAAGAAATCTGTTCACAGACTCTCAGCTCAGCTCGGGGTGCTGTTCCCCGACCCCCACTCTGGGCCCCATCCTTTCCTGCCATGGCCTGGGGGGTGGGGAGCACAACACTGGATCCCATTAAGAGCAGAAGCTGAGGTGAGCAACGTCCTCGGTGACACGCAGCTCAGGAACCCGAGGAAAAGGCCTCCCAGCAGAGTGCACGTCTCCTGTGAGCAACGCAGGCCCCCCGCATCCCTCCCCAGCCGACTTGGGATCCGCTCCCTGAGACCTGGGATGTGAAGCCTTTCATCAGCGGGAGAATTCTTAAAGGAACGTCAAAATAAACCAGGACGCATGAAATAGCTTTTTCATTAGTCATCCCACATTACGAAAATCGTGAAACAATTAGCGAAAAGTTATACTAAATAAACACAAAGTACCAGATTTGGGGTTGAACTGAGTGCATGCAGTTCAGCAAATTTAACGGTCCTCTTGGGGGACAGGATTCCACTTTTGGGACCAGAGAGCATTTGGAGATGCTCCGCATAATACTTACGTCTGTGAGGCGGCTGCCCCTGGGGAAAGAAAAGACACATGTACTTTAATTTTGTGAAAGTTGAGAAAAAAAAAATTAGAAACAGAAATCCCAAAAATTAATGACAGATGCCTATAAACTGAAATCCTACGATGTCAACGACAGGGTCAGGGCCAGCCTAGCCCGTCCCGAGGACTGACAAACGTGTCAAACACCGCTGCGTGGTTGTTTCCAACAAAAGTCTCTGTGCTCGGTGCTTGAGGGGTGCTTCTCAGACTGAGGAGCAGCAGGGCCACTCCACTTGGAGGACACAAAGATGCACTGACTCTCCGGGCTGGGGCAAGGCTGGACAATGTCCCCCACTGATGCAGTGAACAAGCAAGTCCTTGTCAGGGGCCACGTCCAACGGCTGAACAGGCAGCTCTCGAAACAAAGGCTGGAAAGCCTCAAGCAGGCCCTTGTCTCTCCCTGCTCAGACGCAGCCTGGCCACCTCATGCCAAACAGAAGGGCCTTACGGGAACAAGTGACAGGGCCGAGCTCCCTGCAGTCAACGTGCCGACGCGGCCTGGGAGGACGTCCTAGGAGGAGGGCTGAGCTCCCCATGGCCCACCTCCTCCGACGCATCTACAGGGCTTGCTCTGAGCCCCCAGGGAACACCTGCAGATCCTCCCGGAGTTCCTGAAGTCCTCCCCTGGCCCAGCCAGACGTGGCCACCCCACCTGTGCACCTGCACTGACCCCACAGCTCCTCCATCCAGTCCTGTCTCCTCCCAGAGCGGGGCTCCTGGGGACAGCACCTCCCCAACAGGACTCAGTTACAGAAACGTCTACCGCCTGGTTACTCTGGACTCAGCCTCTACTTCCCCACTGGACGGTGTTAGTCACCTCCATCCTCCTGCTTGGGAGATTTGGCTCCCTACGGCTGGCCATGTCCGACTCAGGCCCTTCCGGAAGGAGCTATCCAGGAGGCCGATGGGGAGACCTCAGCGGTTTCCAGCAAAGGGAGCAGTTTGGAGCCTGTGTCTGAAACACCACCACCCAGAGGCGTAACAATTCCGGAATGATCTGTGGCAGTGGCCCCCAGGCTTGTGGCTGCACCTGCTCCCCTCCACCCCGACTCTGGTGGCTCCTCCACAGGTGCTCCCTGCTCCCCGGCTGGAACAGAGGTGTGGGGGGCCTCTTGGTCCAGGTCCCCTCCTCCTGGGCCTGCTCCTCCTGAGTGCCCTCTCCTCCCTGGTCCCCTCCTCCCGGGTCCCCCCTCCTCCCGGCCCCTCTCCACCCGTCCCCTCTCCTCCCGGGTCCTTTCTCCTCCCGGGTCCCCTCCTCCCAGGTCCTCCCCTCCCGTCCCCTCTCCCCCCCCCCCCCCGGGGTCCCCTCTCCTCCCAGGTCCCCTCCTCCCTGGTCCCCTCTCCTCCCTGGTCCCCTCCTCCCGGGTCCCCTCTCCTCCCAGGTCCTCCCCTCCCGTTCCCTCTCCTCCCAGGTCCCCTCTCCTCCCTGGTCCCCTCCTCCCGGGTCCCCCCTCCTCCCGGCCCCTCTCCACCTGGCCCCTCTCCACCTGTCCTCTCTCCTCCCGGGTCCTCTCTCCTCCCGGGTCCTCTCTCCTCCCGGGTCCCCTCCTCCCAGGTCCTCCCCTCCCGTCCCCTCTCCCCCCGGGTCCCCCGCCCTCCCGGGTCCCCTCCCCTCCCGGGTCCCCCCTCCTCCCGGGTCCTCTCTCCCCCCGGGTCCCCCCCCCTCCCGTCCCCTCTCCTCCCGGGACCCCGGTGCTGCGCGGGGGGAACCGTGCGAGGACGACCCCGGCCCCGGACACCCACCAGCAGTTGAGCTTCCGGACGCTGTGCAGCTCCGAGGCCTTGGCCCGGGACAGGACCATCTTCCGAGTCAGCTTCATGGCGCAGGGCCGCCCGGGACCCCGACCCGCCCCGAAGGCCCCGACCGCAGCCCGCTGGCCGGGTGGAGCTCCGCGCCGTGGCGGCCCGTCTCCAGGGGGCGGAGCCAGCGTCGCCAGGGGCGTGTCCCGCGAGCCCATTGGTCTCCCCGCGAGGAGGCGGGGCGGCGCGAGCGCAGTGAGGCCGCCGGGAGCGATGGCCCCGCCCCGGCCGCCCTAGCCCCGCCCCCCGGGCTGCGCGCCTAGTACTGCGCATGTGCGGTGAGGGGGGGCCCGGGTGACGCAGTTCTGCTGCGACCCGGGGAGGACCCGACCGACCCACCAGCCCTACCAGCACCTGCTCCTTAGAGCCCCCCAGCCCCCAACCCTCGGTCCTTAGAGCCTTCGAGCCCCCAGCCTCTGGTCCTTAGAGCCCCCCATCCCCCAGCCTCTGGTCCTTAGAGCCCCCCATCCCCTGCTCCTTAGAGCCCCCCATCCCCCAGCCTCTGGGCCTTAGAGCCCCCCAGCCCCCAGCCCCCAGCCCCTGCTCCTTAGAGCCCCCCAGCCCCCAGCCCCTGCTCCTTAGAGCCCCCCATCCCCCAGCCTCTGGTCCTTAGAGCCCCCCATCCCCCAGCTCCCAACCCTCGGTCCTTAGAGCCCCCGATCCCCCAGCCGCTGCTCCTTAGAGCCCCCCATCCCCCAGCCCCTGCTCCTTAGAGCCCTCCAGCCCCCAACCCCTGCTCCTTAGAGCCCCCCAGCCCCCAACCCCTGCTCCTTAGAGCCCCCCAGCCCCCAGCCCCTGCTCCTTAGAGCCCTCCAGCCCCCAGCCCCTGCTCCTTAGAGCCCTCCAGCCCCCAGCCCCTGCTCCTTAGAGCCCCCCATCCCCCAGCCTCTGGTCCTTAGAGCCCCCCATCCCCCAGCTCCCAACCCTCGGTCCTTAGAGCCCCCCATCCCCCAGCTCCCAACCCCTGCTCCTTAGAGCCCCCCAGCCCCCAGCCCCTGCTCCTTAGAGCCCCCCATCCCCCAGCCCCTGCTCCTTAGAGCCCCCCAGCCCCCAACCCCTGCTCCTTAGAGCCCCCCAGCCCCCAGCCCCTGCTCCTTAGAGCCCTCCAGCCCCCAGCCCCTGCTCCTTAGAGCCCTCCAGCCCCCAGCCCCTGCTCCTTAGAGCCCCCCAGCCCCTGCTCCTTAGAGCCCCCCAGCCCCCAGCCCCTGCTCCTTAGAGCTCTCCAGCCCCCAGCCCCTGCTCCTTAGAGCCCCCCATAACCCAGCCTCTGGTCCTTAGAGCCCCCCATCCCCCAGCTCCCAACCCTCGGTCCTTAGAGCCCCCCATCCCCCAGCCGCTGCTCCTTAGAGCCCCCCATCCCCCAGCCCCTGCTCCTTAGAGCCCCCCATCCCCCAGCCCCTGCTCCTTAGAGCCCCCCAGCCCCCAACCCTCGGTCCTTAGAGCCTTCGAGCCCCCAGCCTCTGGTCCTTAGAGCCCCCCATCCCCCAGCCTCTGGTCCTTAGAGCCCCCCATCCCCTGCTCCTTAGAGCCCCCCATCCCCCAGCCTCTGGGCCTTAGAGCCCCCCAGCCCCTGCTCTTAGAGCCCCCCATCCCCCAGCCCCTGCTCCTTAGAGCCCCCCATCCCCCAGCCCCTGCTCCTTAGAGCCCCCCATCCACCAGCCCCTGTCCTTAGAGCCCTCCAGCCCCCAGCCCCTGCTCCTTAGAGCCCTCCAGGTCCAGCCCCTGCTCCTTAGAGCCCCCCATCCCCCAGCCTCTGGTCCTTAGAGCCCCCCATCCCCCAGCCCCTGCTCCTTAGAGCCCCCCATCCCCCAGCCCCTGCTCCTTAGAGCCCTCCAGCCCCCAGCCCCTGCTCCTTAGAGCCCCCCATCCCCCAGCCCCTGGTCCTTAGAGCCCCCCAGCCCCCAGCCCCTGCTCCTTAGAGCCCCCCAGCCCCCAGCCCCTGCTCCTTAGAGCCCCCCATCCCCCAGCCCCTGGTCCTTAGAGCCCCCCAGCCCCCAACCCTCGGTCCTTAGAGCCCCCCATCCACCAGCCCCTGCTCCTTAGAGCCCCCCATCCCCCAGCCCCTGCTCCTTAGAGCCCCCCATCCCCCAGCCCCTGCTCCTTAGAGCCCTCCAGCCCCCAGCCCCTGCTCCTTAGAGCCCTCCAGCCCCCAGCCCCTGCTCCTTAGAGCCCCCCAGCCCCCAACCCCTGCTCCTTAGAGCCCTCCAGCCCCCAGCCCCTGCTCCTTAGAGCCCCCCATCCCCCAGCCTCTGGTCCTTAGAGCCCCCCATCCCCCAGCCCGTGCTCCTTAGAGCCCCCCATCCCCCAGCCCCTGCTCCTTAGAGCCCCCCAGCCCCCAGCCCCTGCTCCTTAGAGCCCCCCAGCCCCCAGCCCCTGCTCCTTAGAGCCCTCCAGCCCCCAGCCCCTGCTCCTTAGAGCCCCCCAGCCTCTGGTCCTTAGAGCCCCCCATCCCCCAGCTCCCAACCCTCGGTCCTTAGAGCCCCCCATCCCCCAGCCCCTGCTCCTTAGAGCCCCCCATCCCCCAGCCCCTGCTCCTTAGAGCCCCCCATTCCCCAGCCCCTGCTCCTTAGAGCCCTCCAGCCCCCAGCCCCTGCTCCTTAGAGCCCCCCAGCCCCCAACCCCTGCTCCTTAGAGCCCTCCAGCCCCCAGCCCCTGCTCCTTAGAGCCCCCCATCCCCCAGCCTCTGGTCCTTAGAGCCCCCCATCCCCCAGCCTGTGCTCCTTAGAGCCCCCCATCCCCCAGCCCCTGCTCCTTAGAGCCCCCCAGCCCCCAGCCCCTGCTCCTTAGAGCCCCCCAGCCCCCAGCCCCTGCTCCTTAGAGCCCTCCAGCCCCCAGCCCCTGCTCCTTAGAGCCCCCCAGCCTCTGGTCCTTAGAGCCCCCCATCCCCCAGCTCCCAACCCTCGGTCCTTAGAGCCCCCCATCCCCCAGCCCCTGCTCCTTAGAGCCCCCCATCCCCCAGCCCCTGCTCCTTAGAGCCCCCCATTCCCCAGCCCCTGCTCCTTAGAGCCCCCCATCCCCCAGCCCCTGCTCCTTAGAGCCCCCCATCCCCCAGCCCCTGCTCCTTACCCCCCATCCCCCGGCCCCTGGTCCTTAGAGCCCCCCATCCCCCAGCCCCTGCTCCTTAGAGCCCCCCAGCCCCCAGCCCCTGCTCCTTAGAGCCCCCCAGCCCCCAGCCCCTGCTCCTTAGAGCCCCCCAGCCCCCAACCCCTGCTCCTTAGAGCCCTCCAGCCCCCGGCCCCTGCTCCTTAGAGCCCCCCATCCCCCAGCCCCTGCTCCTTAGAGCCCTCCAACCCCAGCCCCTGCTCCTTAGAGCCCCCCATCCCCCAGCTCCTGCTCCTTAGATCCCTCGAGCCCCCAGCCCCCAACCCTCGGTCCTTAGAGCCTTCGAGCCCCCAGCCTCTGGTCCTTAGCGGCCCCCAGCCCCCAACCCTCGGTCCTTAGAGCCCCCCATCCCCCAGCCTCTGGTCCTTAGAGCCCCCCATCCCCCAGCCCCTGGTCCTTAGAGCCCCCCATCCCCCAGCCCCTGCTCCTTAGAGCCCTCCAGCCCCCAGCCCCTGCTCCTTAGAGCCCTCCAGCCCCCAGCCCCTGCTCCTTAGAGCTCCCCATCCCCCAGCCTCTGGTCCTTAGAGCCCCCCATCCCCCAGCCCCTGCTCCTTAGAGCCCCCCAGCCCCCAGCCCCTGCTCCTTAGAGCCCCCCAGCCCCCAGCCCCTGCTCCTTAGAGCCCCCCAGCCCCTGCTCCTTAGAGCCCCCCATCCCCCAGCCCCTGCTCCTTAGAGCCCTCCAGCCCCCAGCCCCTGCTCCTTAGAGCCCTCGAGCCCCCAGCCTCTGGTCCTTAGAGCCCCCCAGCCCCCAACCCTCGGTCCTTAGAGCCCCCCAGCCCCCGGTCCTTAGAGCCCTCCAGCCCCCTGCCCCTGGTCCTTACAGCCCCCCATCCCCCAGCCCCTGCTCCTTAGAGCCCTCGAGCCCCCAGCCTCTGGTCCTTAGCACCCCCCAGCCCCCAACCCTTGGTCCTTAGAGGCCCCCAGCCTCCAGCCCCTGATCCTTAGAGCCCCCAGCCTCCAATCCTTCAAGCCCCCAACCCTTTAGTCCCCAGCCCCCGATCCTTCGGGGCTCCAAGCCCCCAGCTCTTGAGGCCCCAGGTCCCTGATCGCTCGAGCCCCCAACCCTGTGGCACCCAGTCCCCGAGCCCCCCATTCTGGAGCACCTGAGTTTGGAGCATCGAGGTGACAGTTTCTTGCGTCTTCTGAATCACTGTGATTTAAACCGTTGGAATAGGAAACCAGGGAGAGTCCTAGGGCGGTGGATCCCCACCACCCATGTGAGCACTTAAGGGAAGGGGGCCTTTCGAGTATGAAGCTCGTAGAAATCACAGGTTAGCAGGGGTCAGGATCCGTCGACCTGCGTTTGGCATCTCAGAGCTGGTGGAGGTGACGAGACCGCATTGAGTCGTCCTGCTCTGAGACGTCCTCTCCTCGAGGACCCTGTCCTGCCCTGGCCTGGCCGGCCGGTCTCCGCCAAGCCTGCTGGCTCACCCCCACCCTGATGTGCGGTCACCCCCGTTACCTGATTACGTTCTGCATCCCACAAGTAGGACCTGGTCTTGGCCTGCCCTCCCCGTGAGCAGCAGCCCCCGGAGACATCTCAGCACGTTTTCACCCGCTGGTCTCCCCGCTCTGCTCCTTGGCCACGAAGCCACCTGTCCTCTCTCCCCTGTTGCAGTAAACTTGAATAAAGCCTCCCTTATGTGTTACGAGGTGGCAGGATAATTGTTCCTTGAACAGAGGTCAGGCGGGTTGCTTTCCCCGAGCGCTGCAGCGACATGGGAAGCCCAGGGCCCCCGGGATTGGAGGAGGACGTGCTGGGACAAGGGCCCCGTGGAGCGGCCGCGGGAGAGAGCAGATCTGTGCTACGGGGTCCCCCGCCCCACCCCCCACCCCGCCACTTGTGTTACGTCGGCGTGGGGATTCTTCAAAGAGGAAAGCCTTCTCCTAGTAGTTTTACAGTTGCTGCCGCTTGGGGTTGTGTCCTTGTGCTGGATTTTGCGGGGCCACGGGGTGCCACAGGTGGTTCATAGGTCAGATCCTTGTCCCGAGCTCTCCCCCCAAAATGGAGCGTGAGCCTCCTCAGGCAACAGAGAGGGAGAAGTCTCCCACCAGACACGGGCGTAGCAGCAGCCCCGGGACGTGTCCAGGTCTCCGGGCAGGACCCCGCGTCTCATGCTGGAATCCTGCAGTCGCAGAAAGGCCAGGTTCGGTCGAGGGCTGCAGGGGCACTGCAGGAGCTCCGGGAGGCGGGAACGGGGGAGGGCGCTCAGGTGAGTCGTGCAGGAGCAGGGCGGGGCGGGGCGCAGAGGCCTTCCTGAGCCTTCAAGCAGGCAGAGGACGATGAACCAATGGGCCCGCCTGCGAGAGGTGCAGTCCCTGGAGCCCAGCGTCCCTGCGGGTGGCAGGAAGCCTCCAGGGTCCCGGGCGCGGGACCTTGCGGAGGGCTTCTGGCCGTCCCAACTTGGGAGCCACGTCAGGTGACAGGGACGAAGCACGGGCTGCCGGGAGCTGTGAAGAGCGGGCTGGGCCAACAGGTGGCGGCAGAAGCATCCAGAGAGTCTGCCCCAGGTGTGGATAAGGGCGCCGCTGGTGGACTGAAGCAAACGTCTGCAGAAATTGGTTCTGGGGAGGACTGAGCAGGCGTGTGACAGGCGCTGTATGTCGTGGCTGCCGGCGAGGGGGCTCCCGGGGTTGCCGGCCCCGCTTGACCCCACCTGGCTGGGCCGTCCCGACCGCCTTCTCGCAGGACAAAGGGACCGGTCCAGGTGGGGCGTGCGCCGTGCCAGGTAGGGCGGTGGCGCAGACCCCAGCTCTCGGCCGCAGGGCCGCGCCTGGAGGGTTCTCTGTAGGTGACAGGGGTGACGGGATAAGGAGCGGGGTGGCCCTGCAGGTCTGCCTGGAGTGGGTGGAGGCCTCAGGCTCTGGGTGTGCGGGTTTCCCTGCACCAGTCACTGGGGACAGGAGCCACTGGTCCCCAAGTCCAGGCCGCCTGGGGCTCTGGCAGGAGAGATCTCCTCTCAGCTGCGGGAGCGTGAGGCCCAGCCGCTGTCAGGCACCCACGCAGGGGGAAGGGGAGACAGGTGAGCTCTCTAGCCTCCGGGGCCTCCCTCGCAGCCTCTGCCCCTCAGGAGGGGGCTGGGGTGCCGACCAGGTGAAGGCCCCGGTGACTCAGGTGACAGTCGTAAGGTGAGGGATCCTTGCCTGGAGAGTAGAAATGTGGTCTGGGTTGTGTCGCTGTGCGTTCCCAGGATCCCCCTCCCCATGTCGCTCTGGGCAGGATTTGACCCCAAGACAAGCTCACGAGCCTTTGGGAAGGTGGAAGAGGAGCAGTGAAGGGCGTCCCCGGCAGAGATGGGGAGAGGTGGACACAGAAGGGGGGGCTTGTGGGCACAGGGCCCTCCCCGCGAGGCGTGTCCTCCGCCCCGACAGCGGCCCTGCCCGCCACCAGCACCCTCGTAGCCAACTCCCGGGGGGGCTCTGAAGAGGCCGGGCTTTCCACGGAGAGCGTGCCCAGGCCCCGCCGCCCTGCAGCTCCCTCCCGCGCCCCCTCCCCGCCCCGCCTGCATTTCCCCAGCTCCCCCTGGATTTCCCCGTCCCTAGCTCCCTGCACCCGGTGTGAAGGGCCGTGCGTTTCAGATTTCACCACACTGGTGCCCTTTTGCTTCCCGGAGTGAACACCGACTCACAAATGCAGCACAGACTTGCTGAGACCAGGAATGAGGGCGCCTGGGGGGCTCGGTGGTTGGCGTCCGCCTTGGCCTAGGCCTAGGGCACCTCCCCAGGGGTGACCTCGGGGTCCCGGGATCGAGTCCCATGTCGGGGTCCCCCCAGGAAGCCTGCTTCTCCCTCTACCGTGTCTCTGTCTCTCTCTGTGTGTCTCTCATGAATAAATAAATAAAATCATAAAAAAAAAACCTGAAATGAAACACTGGTTCATGCATCGGAGAAGCCTAGGGGAGTGGGTTCGCTGCCGGGGCCCAGTCTCTCCCGCCCTCCGGGATGCTGTTACCCTCCAGGCCTGCGCCCTGCTGCTCCAGTGCAGCAGAAAGCAAGCTTCTCCCCAGTGACTCAGGTGCGTGTTGGGGGATTGGCCTGACATCGCCCTACATGCCACCCCGAATCCAACGCTGCGGCTGGCTCTGCAAGGCCTGGACTGCGGGCCAGAGCCACCTGCCCGAGGTGGGTGATGGGAGGGAGCGGAAGGACATGACCCAGAGAAACATCCAAGAAAAAACGAACCCGCTGCTTCGGGCGGGTGTTGCCATGGGCCAGGTGACGGCCCCAGCATGTCGCGCCTTCGGCTGGCCACCACATCCCCTCCTCGTGTCCCTGCACACACTTCCTTATTCGGGGGGAAATTCCCCGCTCGGGGATCCCTCCGGGGCTCTGCTCACAGGATTGCCACGTGGCGGGTGCCCTGGGTCTCATGGTGGCTCCGGCTGCAAGAGGCCCGTCTCCTTCCCCCACCCTCCTTCTGTCTGGTTCCAGCCCAGGTGAGCCATGAGCTTCACTTCGGCCTGCACCCCGTCCCAGACCCGAGGGGCTCCCCCAGAACTCATGCGAGCTGCCTTTCCGCCCCACGCCTAGGGCGCCTCCTGCTTGGGGCTCTTGGAAGCACTGGGTGGGGGTGTGCAGGGGGGAAGGGAGCAGCTTCCTATAGCCAGGAGGGCTCCGGGGGCTGGCAAGTGTGGTCAGTGCCCTGCCTGGGGCCCGGGCCCGGGTGCGGTGCTGGGGACGGCCCTTCTGCAGCAGGGGCGACAGGGACCCAGGGGAGGAGGCTGCTCTCCTCTCCGCGCTCTCGGGGGGCCTGTCCCACATGGGCAGGGACAGAGGTGCCAGACGGGGCCCCAGAGAAGGAGGTGCTGGGTGCGGAGGGAGGACCTCCTCCTGGCGTGAGCTCGGCTCCTCCCGTGGCGTTCCTGCTGCATCCCTGGGGGGATGACCTCGTCCGGGGCTTGCCTGCCCTCCTCCTGCCCGCTTCTCTTTCGGGGACTCGCCCCCTCTGTGTTTCAGCCGCTCTGCCTCCCGACTGCTCTCAGCTGAGAGCCTCGTGCCCCAGGGCGTGGCCGCCTGGCCTATAGTGGGGGGCACAAAGGCAGGCGCCTGTGGCTCAGGAGCTGGGCCTGCTGGCAACGGTGTCCTCACCACGCAGGGCCTGGGCAATGACTCGGACCTGCCCAGCCTCTGCCCTCCCCTCCCCCTGCCCTCCAGCCACCCACACCCTGGGCTCCACCATTGAATCTTCCCAACTGTATCGGTTACCTGTGACTGCGTAACAAACAGCCCCGCACATTGCAGCCCACGACAATACCCACTCATGTCTCACCGTTCCTGGGGGGTGGGACTCTGGGAGCCGTCGGGCTGGTGGCCCAGATGGAGACCACACACCCTGGCAGCCCTCAAAGGGACAGGACTGTGGTGCCCTCCCGCAGAATGGACACATTCTGGGCCTGGGCCTGCCTTTCCTGCGTGAGGGGCCTCAGCCAGCACCGCGGTCTGACCTGCCGCCCAGGGTCCCGGATAACGTGTCTGGCCAGGGGACCTGCTTCCCAGCCAGAAGGCCCTCTGTGGTCTGGCCCCTGCGCTGGCCTCCCCCAGTCTCCTGCCACCACTGGCCTGGCCCACTCTGCTGGCCCTGGTGGCTGTCCTATTGTCCCCCAAACTCACAGACTTGAGTTCACCTCAGGGCCTTTGCACCTGCTCTTCCCTGAGGTCGACCTGCATTACTGTGCAGCCCCTGCCCTGCTGAGCTCCTCAGCATTTACGAAACACAACCTGAAGTTGTTGATGCCCTTCTCCCCGTGGAGCCCTGGCCCCTGAACAGGTTCTGGGCCTGGTAAGGCTTCCGGAAGTGCCTGGGGGTGGGCTGACCCAGATGACTGCTGGGTCTGCAGGAGCCCGGGGGTCCTTGGGATGCTCCTTAGTTTCCCTGAGCCTCAAATCCCTCAGCAGGGAATGGGCACAAGCCTCCCTTTCACACTGTGAGGACGGCAGATGGGCGTGCGGAGCGGGTGTGGTGCTTGGCAAGGAGCACGCACGCTGAGTGAACCAACCTCCCTGCTGGAGGGTGACCCCGGCTGGCGCCGCTGGAGCTCCGGAAGGCCAGGCTGCAGGTGTGTCCCAATCCCCGTGGCAAACCACGGAACACGCTTGCAGACAGGAGAGCAGCCACCTGTGTTCCTCTCATGCAGTGACCTGGGAGCTCGTCTCCAGCTCCCGTCCCCATCCCGCTGTGGCCCTTGGGTGGGTCACCTCTGGCGCCTGTCCCCATCCCGCTCTGGCTCTCAGGCGGGCCTGCAGGGTCGGGATCCAGCCGCTCCGAGCTGCCAGGTGCTGAGGGTCGGCCCGCGCACCGTGCCGCTCCCACCGGACCCACACAGCTGCTGGGCTGGTCTTTCTGAGCCGTTCTGGAATGCAGCCAACAGACACGAAGAGAGGAGGGAAACAGCCGTGTCCCTAGCACGAAGCCCGCCCCTCTCGGCGCTTTCTCTAGACGGGGGTCTGCAAACACGGCCGCTGCCTGTTTTTGTAAATGGAGTAATAGGTTTTATTGGCACATGGCCTCGCCCACCCGTTTACCTGCGGCCAGGGGTGCTTTCCGGCGGCAGGGCACAGGTGAGCAGTCAGGAGAGATCCTGGGCCTCGTCGGAGGCCCCGAGTATTTGCCACGTGGCCCCACAGAGGAAGTTTGCAGCCCCTGCCCCGCCCCCAGCCGAGTTCTCTGTCCTGGGCCCCCTGGGGCCCCCGGGCCCCCCAGGAGCCAGCAGCCCAGCCTCACTGCTCCGTCTATTACTCATGACCAGAGCGTGCTGGTGCCAAGCGGTCACACTGGTCTCTTTTCCAGGGACTGCGGTTTTCTTGTTTGCTGTTAGGGCTTTTTATCTCGGGCATGTTGTCCATGTCGGGGGCGGGAAGAGTCCTCGGCTCACATTTCCTTTATCTGGATTCGAAATAACTCGCCATCCAAATCAGTACTTGCTGTGTTCCTGCTTTACGGTCAAATGCTTTTTTATTTTTATGGGAAGGATGTTTCCTAAGTGCTTTTGCAATGGCGTCCTGGCCGATGGAACGTGGCCTTCTTGTGAAACATGCGGTTTTTTTTTTTTTTTAAGAAGGGAAGGAGCCACGTGGGGACAGCAGGGGCACAGATGTCAGGTCAACAGCCTGCTTCACTGACTACTTCCCCTTAACCGGCGTTCCCTCAGAGGCCTCGGATACTTGGAAGCCGGAGCCCGCCGGCCCGCGCAGCGCCGGGGTTATTACTGTGCCATGAAATATTAACACACGCACCGTATCTTGTCAGTGAGATGGCTCCGAGGCCCAGAGGTACCCCAGGGAAGGAGGGCGGGCCGAGGGTCGGGACACCGCTGCCGCCTCCGCTTCCTCTGCCCGCTAACTAGGGCCTCGGTCCCCTCTCCAGGGCGCTGGCAGCTGCAGTGAGCCAACCCCGCGGCAGGCACCTGCCCAACACCTGGGCTGCCGGACTAGGGATGCGGCGCTGACAGGTGGGCTTGCCCCGCGCAGGTGAGTCTCTTGTAGCAGCAGAGCTCCCCCTCCCGCCTGCCCCCTCTTCGCCTCCACAGGGCTCACTGCTTTGGGGCAGGGCTCCAGCCTCCTCTGGGCCTATCAAAGTGTCTGGAGAAATCCATCAAGCACTGCCCTATACGAGGGGCTCTGATGGGTCCTCACACCTTCCTCGAGCTGCAGAGACCTCCAGAGGGTGGGACGGTGAGACAGGGGTCCTGTGGACCCATGGCACGGTGGCTGGCTCCTTCGTGGAGAGGCAGGGGCAGAGAAGGCGGGGGGCAGTTCCAGGGGAGGATGTTGTGGGCAGAAATCTGGACGCTAGGTCGGCACGCCCGGGGGAGGAAACCAGGGGGTGGCCGGTCAGCCAGGAGTCAGCTGGGAGCCCCGGCCCCGGTCAGAGAGGCACAGGACCCAGGGGGTGGCCGTGGGGCGCTGTGGGCTGGTGGCTGGGAAGGCGAAGGCGAGGGCAGTGGCCTTTGTGAAGTTGGAGCACTGTGGGGGGAGGGGTTCGGACCTTCAGGAAGGCTGCGGTCGCTGTTTGTGGAGGGGGAGGGGATGCAGAATCCTCCGCTGTTTCCTGCAGGGTGGAGTGCAGGCACCTGCCGGGCCAGCACCTGGCCAGCACCTGGTGCAGAGGAGGTGTGGGTCAGTCTCTCCGACTCCTCCGGCCCCGGCCCTGCCTTTCTGGGAGTGTCTCAGGCTTTGGGTCCCGGGGGAGGTCTCGAGGCCTCCTGGGGTCTCCTGCCCCCCCCCCACCCGGCCCCCTCCCCACCCTCGGGCGCTTGAGGAGACTCGAGCCCTCCCAAGGGGAGCCGCTACGAGGAGCCGGGCTAGGGGTGTCCTGGAGGCGGGAGCCCGCAGGCTGCCTTGGGGCCAGTGACGCAGAGCGGCGGGCGGGACCGCGCAGCTCAGCTCCCAGAGATGCGGCGGCCCCGCAGGGCACCGGCTCCTGCGCAGCCGGTGGGGGACCGGGCTGCAGGGCCTCTCCGGGCAGGGGTGCCCCTCCCCGCCTGCGGACGCAGCGCACCGGCACCCGGCGCGGGCGCGGACACAGGTGGCAGGGCTGGTGCGGGCGGGTGGGAGAGTGTGCAGGGTGGGGGTGAGGGGGCATCCCAGGTCCAAGGGCGCTACAGGGACGCTGGCACAGCAGCAAGGCTGGGGGGCGGGCGCCGCGGGGGCGCAGGGCGGGGTGCGAGCTCCGGGGTAGTGGTGCGGGCCAGGGCGCTGGCTGCAGGCGGGGTGTGGGGTGCGGGGACCCAGGCTGCAGGCGGGGTGCGGGGCTCAGGGACCCAGGCTGCAGGCAGGGTGCAGGGTGCGGGGACCCAGGCTGCAGGCAGGGTGCAGGGTGCGGGGACCCAGGCTGCAGGTGGGGTGCAGGGTGTGGGGACCCAGGTTGCAGGCGGGGTGCAGGGTGCAGGGACCCAGGCTGCAGGCGGGGTGCGGGGTGCGGGGACCCAGGCTGCAGGCAGGGTGCGGGGTGTGGGGACCCAGGTTGCAGGCCAAGTGCGGGGACCCAGGCTGCAGGCGGGGTGCAGGGTGCGGGGACCCAGGCTGCAGGTGGGGTGCGGGGTGCCGCAAGGCCGGGAGCAGTCTGTCAGGGGTGTCTGGCAGGCACCTGGGGAGACAGGGAATTTGGTCCTTCTGGGACTGAAGCTCAGGCCGCAACTCCTCCCCCCCTCCCCCGCAGACCACAGCGCTTCAGCCCCTCACCCAGTGTATGGCTATTTATAGTCTTGACAGTGTTTTCACGGCCTGGATTTCAGAGGATGCCTGAGGTGGGGAGCTGCAGGGAGCAGGTGCCCGGTAGGAGAAGCAGAGGGGCGGGTAGGCGGGACCCCTGGCCAGGGCGCCCTGGGGTAGCCTCACCTGTGAGGTCTGGGGGGGGCTTGGGCTGGGGGCGAGGGGGCCCTACCTTTGCATGCTGCCCCGTCTGGGCCCAGGTGGCCCTGGTCAGACACGTCCTCTACTTTTCATTGTGTTTGGGCTCGGGGTCTATTCCCAAGGCCGCGGCACCGACTTTCAGCGGGTGCCCCCTGGGCTGCGGGAGCCCCAGGATGGATGAGGGGTGCCTCCTGGTGCAAAAGCCCCCGCGTGGCCCCTCCCGGGCACCCACGCTCATTTCCTGTGGCCCCTTAGTGCCCGTCTCCTCCCGAGGACTGCGCCAAGCAGCGCTCAGGTTTGGGCCCCCACCCCATGGGGGCCTTGCCCCGCTCGGCCACTGGTCGGCTCTATGGCAACGCATTCCTGCCAGGTGGCCTCTGCCAAACGACATTTATAGATGTGCATTTTTTTTTGTATTATAGAAACATAGAGCTATACTGATTTCACGTATTTATTATAATTAGGGTTTATACCATTATCTACTACTTTTTTTTTTTCATTATCTATTACTTTTTAAGTCCATTGGTTGTGTTTTGGGTTTTTTTTCTTACCCGTTAAATAAACATTTCTGAACATACAGCAAAGCGGAAGGAATTTTACAGTGAAACCTGGATGTTTGCTTTGTGTACCCGTATGTGCAGGCTCGCCTGCTGGCACATTCTGTGTTTTTATGTATCTGAGTGCCTGTCTTCTTGGAAGTCATTTAGTTTCAAAGTGTTCTTTTTTTTTTTTCAAAAAAAGATTTTATTTATTTATTCATGAGAGACACACAGAGAGAGGCAGAGACACAGGCCGAGGGAGAAGCAGACTCCATGCAGGGAGCCCGATGCAGGACTCAATCCGGGGACCCCGGGGTCACGCCCTGGGCCGAAGGCAGATGCTCCACCACTGAGCCCCCCGGGTGCCCCAGTTTCTAAGTGTCCTTAACACACACCTATGCTATTGCATGTGGAGAACTAGAGCTACGAGCCAGGGTGACCGTATGTGCTCTTGGGGGGATGTGTGAAGAAGGGCAGTGATGGTCGGAATCAGGGGAGAACCTCACAGAAGGTTGGAGGGGGGACTTAATAAGGTCATGGTCAGCCCTGGGTTTCCAGACTCTTCCAGGGCCCAGACTGTGGGATGGGGAAGGGGAGGAGGGGACGGGTTGGGCCAGTGTCTCCAGCTGGGATTTGGGAAGGTCTGGTTGGGACCCCGATGGGGGTCTGACCAATGAGACCATGGAGGGGTATGCCCAAGAGCATCTTCGGGCGGGAGGCCTTTAAGGCCCCAGCCTGTGGTCTCAGCGCCCGCCCCCGTCCTGTCCTGGCGGTGGGAAGCCCCTCTGGTCCAGGTCCGTCTGCACACTGGCTGTCAGAGATTTCCCAGCCTCCTTTTTGTCTCCTGTCACTGGGAGCATTTCTCACTTAACTGCTTCCCTGGAAACTGATTGTGGGGACAGGGGAGCTCCCCGTAGGACAGCTGGTGGCCCTGGGAAGGCCACGCAGGTGTGGGGCACTGTCACCTCCGGGCGGGCTGCACCACAGGCAACGCCCGCTGTTGACAGCAGGTGTGTGCCAGGCGTTCGGGCTGCTGTCACCGCAGGCCCCGCCTCCGGAGGACAACAGTATTGTCATAGCCCTGGAGGCCCAAAGTCTGCGCTCAGGGCCCCTCTGGGTCGCCGACTCCTGTGTCCTCACAGTGGGGAAGGGGCGAGGGAGCTCCCTGGGGTCTCCTTCTTAAGGGCGCTCACCCCATCACCAGGGCTCCCCCTCCTGGCCCAATCACCCCAAAGGCCCCGCCCCTACTGCCATCACCTTGGGGGTCGGCTTCAGCGTGTGAGCTTCGGGAGAGCAGGTTCAGACCATAGCAGTCCACTCCTGGCCCCCACATTATGTCCTTCCCCCATGAGAGATGGGCTCACTCCATCCCAACAGCCTGAGTTTAAACTCATTCGAGCATCTACTCTAGGGTCGGAGTCCAAAGTCTCATGTGGTTCAGGGGTGGGGAGACCCCAGGCACGTTCATCCCAAGGCAGACCCCTCCCAGCTCTGAACCTGCCCGAACACAGTGCTGGGGCACAGGACAGACATTCCCATCCCGAAGGGGGAGCAGCTGGAAGGAAGGACGGGGTGATGGGGCTGCCTCTGGGGCCTTTACAGCGACCTGAGGGTGGGACCCAGGAAATTTAACAACAATCCCCTACCCCTGGACAAGCAGAGCAGGACTGATTCCATTTTGTGCTACACCTGCCACCTCCCGTATGGCCCCCACATAACCTGCTTATTGCTTAAGGCACTGCCGCACCCTAGTCAAGCCGCTGGGCACACCCTAATCGGAAATCGGCTCATAACCCTGCTTTGTGCCCGCCAAAACTGCGCGCCGATTCTGACCAAAGTAATAGGCCAGCTCAAATGGATACTATAGGGTAAGGTGTAATTCAATTGGCCACCTGCGTGTGGACCTACAGGACTGTGCAACTTTCTGTGTATCCCATTGGCTGCTGGCCCCTATAAAGCTGCTACACCTCTTAGTCTCGGGGTCCAAGTCCCTGCTCCGCTGTGTCGGGTGCACTTGGACCCACACGAGCTTGTAAATAAACCCTCGTGTGTTTGCATCGGTGTCGGCTCCTCGGTGGTTTCTTGGATTCGCAATCTTGGGCACAACACTGAGGTCGCTATCCTTGTGGACCGGCGTGCGGACAGGGCCCCCCAGGGAGACCCATGCTTGCTCCTCCCAGACACCTGCCTCGGTTCCCTCTCTGACCTGTTCCAGCTGCCCTCCATGGTGTCCTTCTGGAACCTTCAGCCTCGCGAGCGGGAGGACAGGCCGTCCTGAGGGAGGCAGGAGGCCGTGGAAGCTGGAGTGGGAGCAGCCCCCGACCCCAAGGAAAGCCGGCTCCAGGCAGGAGGAGGGCTTTGGGGTGCAGCCCAGGAGGATGGCTGACCTGGGCATGGTCTCCAATCTGCGACGCAGCAACAGCAGCCTCTGCAAGACCAGGAGGTTGCAGCACCTGTTTGGCAACAGTGCAAAGGTAGGTTCCAGGGGTCGGCGGAGTCGCAGGTGAGGCCAGGTGACCACCGGGGAGGGGTGTGTTGCCCGCCACACAGAGGCTCAGCAGAGCTGGGTGGGGGCCTGCAGAGAAGGCAATCGGCCGGGTCTGTCCCCTCCCAAGGGCAGCACGGCCCCAGCACGCTCTGGGTCTGGTTGGGAGGGCGCTGGGTAAGCCCTTCAGTCCAGTCCTGGCCGGGGCCAGACTCCCCCTGACGTCCCCGATTTGACTGGGAGGGCCCTGAGCGCCACCCGAGTCCTGGGCCAGATTCCCGAAGGCCCCAGGATGGGATGTCCTGAAGGCCACGTTTAACCTCCCCGGCCCCCGGTCAGGTGGGCAGGAGGGCGTCCAGCTTGCCGTCTCGCCTGGACGGAGGCAGGTGTCCAGACCCTTACGCGCCACACAGCTTTGTTCCCGAGCGTTGACAGAGGAACTGAAAGCTCCGGGATGCTCACGTGGGGCTCTGGGGAGAGCGACCCCCCGGGGCAGTTCCTCCGCGGGAACCCACACCTGACAGGTCGGCCAGGGCGCCTCCCTGTCCCCCAGCCTCCCCGAAGCCGGACGGGGAGCTCAGCGGCATCGGGGAGCACTGATGGGATTGCCCAGGGATCTCCAAGTGACCTTCTTACCCGCAGCAAGAAAATCTGAGCTCGTGGATCCCTGAGAACATCACGAAGAAGGAGTGCATGTACTTCGTGGAGAGCTCCAAACTGTCTGACGCCGGGTACGTGGCCTGGGGGCGTTCCCACGGCGCGGCCTCGGGTGCTGGGGCGTCTCCCCCACCCCGGGGCTTGCTGTGGGGGAGCAGCTTCGCCCCTCCTGCCGCAGAGCGGGAGCAGAGAGCGTAGGTGCGTCGCCAGCCGTTTGGCTCATTGCTCTGTGGACAGAGCGGGCGCCAGGGCCGGGGGCGGTTGGGGGGCGCAGGGAGAGCCCACAGCCGAGACTCCCTCCCGCGGGCAGCCCCCATGCTGCCGGACCTTTCACTCCGGGGCCACCGGCTCCCCAGCGGCGCCCTCCGTGGGTCGGGGGAGCCATGGGCGGCTTTGCAGGACCTCCCGGGAGGCGTGCATGCCCTTGGCGTTCCTCGCGGACGCATGGAGCCCGGCCGCGGGCGCACGTCCCATGCAGACACTGCCCATGGGCTGCTTCTACTCCCCCCTGCCACCTCCTGAACTCCTGTTGCCGGCGCTGCCTCTGCCGGGCAGCCCTCCCTGACTGCCCTGGGAGGTGACCTGTCCCTCCGCCGCGCTCCATATACCTGTCCTTTATACAGGCGGCTGCACCACGATTGTGTGGCTTTGTGGTGGCGGGGTCGCTTTCTCACTTCCCACCCTGGACACTCAGCACCCTGCTCGCGTGTGCCGAGTGACACGGGAGGAGCAGCCCGTGCGGGGAAGGTGGGGAGATGATGACGCAGAGCCAGGCAGCAGTGACCCCCAGCGACCATGCACTCCCGGGGTCCCGTGGCCCACCCCGGGGTCCTCATGCCCGTGCGCATGTTGGGGTTCATGCCCCCGGCGTGGCTCCACTTCGGAGGACAGTGCTCACCTCTTGGGCCTGGGAGCAGACCCCGGGGCAGAGACAGCTGCCATGCGCCAGCTCGTGGTGACCTCTGATACCACAGAGGCCGCACCGCTCACCGTGACAGCGTGCAGAGTCCTTTGCATCAGGGTCTCCAGGTTTATTTTTTATTTTTTACTTATTTTTTAAAAAGATTTTTATTTATTTATTCATGAGACACAGAGAGGGGCAGAGACACAGGCAGAGGGAGAAGCAGGCTCCCTGTAGGGAGCCCAATGCAGGACTCGATCCCGGGACCCCGGGGTCATGCCCTGGGCTGAAGATGGCGCTAAACCGCTGAGCCACCCAGGTGCCCTGTTGCAGGGGCTTTAGGTGATGCAAGCTTGGGGACAGGGTCCCAAGTGTTCTGGGAACAGCTCCAGGGCCGGGGCATCAGGAACCCCACAGGGAGGGTGGGAAGCTTGGTGAGATGCAGCTGCGAGGAGACAAGGACCCCTGCCCCCCCGCTGCCCGGGAGCTCACCAGGTGTGCTGGACGTGCTGGAGGCGGCCGGCGTCTGGCTCCTCTCCAAGAGCGCCCGTGGCCCACGGATGCTTTCCCAGGGCTCGTTCACTGAAGAGGCGGCCGTCCTTAGGGTCGCTTGTTTTCCCTCTCAGAGATTTGGGGTGTGCAGAGCAGTCAGGTGCCTGGTGGTTGGGGCCTGCCCGGCTGCCCGGCGCCCCGGGAGGCACGGAGGAGGGCAGCGCGTCCACAGCCTCCTGCCCAGCACCCCCTCTGCTTCCCATGTGGACGGTGCTCCCGGGGCAGGCCGCCCCAGGGAGGGAGGGGGGCCGACTCTAGTCAGAACGGCGTAGTGGAGGCTGGTTCCCGGGGATCCTTGAGGCTGCCCCGTATGTTTGGGGACAGGCTGTCACAGCACCGGGACACACAGCAGGCCCGGCAAGGAAAACACACGCGGCGACCAGAGAGCCCCACGCACAGGCCTGCGATGCTCTCCCCTCCCGAGGGGCACACTGGCCGTGTGCCGCCGAGCTTTGTCCTGCAAAGCCACTGGGGATTCGGTGCCTGGGGTTAGCCTAGCCACCCCCCACCCCCGATTCCAGGCCCGAGGGAAAGCAGGTGTGCCGCCTAAATCCCGGCGTTGGCACAGCTGGGGCCCAGGGAGGAGCCGATGGGTCAGGGACCGCAGGGGCAGCAGGGGTGGCCGTGTGAGCAGGTCCCTCTAGGGACAGTGGTGTCAGGCCTGCCAGGGTCTTTCCCGTCTCGCCAATCAGACGGGTCCCCCCAGGGGATGCCATAGGGCCTGTGGTCCTTCCTGAGAGAGGAGGACCTGGGAGGGGAGGGTGGGGACAAGCGGAGGGTGAGACAGATTTATTTGTGCACCGTGAGCATGTCCATCACGGGTGCCAGGGTCTCCCCCACCCTCTTACTGCCCCCGGGTCTGATTAGTCCCGAGGCCCGAGCTTCGTCCTTCCTCCACGGCCAGCCTGGACCCTCTCCCATGCTCTGTCCCCTTTGCCTTGCCACCTTGGCCGGTGGGTTCTGTTCCCTGGAACCCAAATCCTCCTCCGTAAAACAGGCTGACGCGGGTGTTTTGGAAACTTTCTTGAGGACGAGGCGCCCCCGGACGGAGCAACCGCCCCTCCCGGGCCTCAGCCCTCCTGCCCCCGGGCTGCGGCTCCCAGGGATGCCCGTCGGGCCCAGGAGCTCCGCAGACACCCTCTGACTATTTCATTTCTGGGCCAGGGGACTCGGTGCGGTTTCCTGCCCTGTGTGAGCGTGGGAAGCCACGTAGGTTTAAGATCTAATCTCAGCGGAGGGCGGCGGCACGGGGCGAGCCAAGGAGGCGGCCCGCCGGGGTAGCAGAGACCTAAAGGCTGGGGCAGCACTGGGCCAAGGTGCAGGAGCTGAGTGCCCACCTGGGGGCTCCCGCCCTGCCCTGGAGCGCGGGGGTGGGGGGTGCAGCACGGCCACCTGGAGATCCCTGCACGTCTGGGTCAGCGGCTAGGGAGGAGGTCGGAGGGCGCGCTGCGAGCTCACCACGGGCGGCCCCCGCGGCCACGACACGCAGCAGGAGGGGCCGCCCTGGACCAGCCCAGGGGCACCTGGGTACAGGGCAGCTGTGGCTCTTTTAATTTTGTATTTAGATTCAATTTAGTTAATGTAGGCGTGTTGCTAGTGTCAGAGGGGAGGTCGGGGACTCGTCGGTTACATGTGACGCCCGGTGCTCACGACATCCCGTGCCCTCCTCAATGCCCGTCCCCGGTGACCCCGTCCCCCAGCGCCAAGGCCCGAGGCTCCTTGACCACCATCCCCCCGGCACCTGTTGCCTCCCGACGGTGGCCGTCCTGACGGGAGTACGGGGTGGGGGGTCCCACGTGGTGCTGGTGTGTGTCCCTGACGCCGAGGGACGGGGAGCATCTTCCCGCGTGCCTGGGCCCCGTGTGGGTCTCCGCTCACGTGTCTGCTCACGTCTTCCGCCCATCTCTTGAGGGATTGTTCGTCTCTCGGGTGTTGAGTTTGGGAAGTTCCTCGTGGATCTCGGACACCAGCCCTTCGCGGGGGAGACGCTCGCAAGCATCCCCGCCCACCCCGCAGGTCGTCTTGGTTCTGTTGACTGGCTCCTCGGCTGTGAGGACGCTTGTGATCCCGGTCAGGCCCCATCGCTCACGTGTGCCTCTGCGTCCCTTGCCGTCGGAGACGCGGCGACCCAGGGCAGCTGCGGCCGAAGCCACCGAGGCTGCTGCCTGCGTCCCCTCTGGGTGTTGACGGATCCCTGTCTCATTTAGGTCTTCCGTCCGTTCCGAGTCTACTTTGCAGCTGGTGTAAGAGGCTGTGGGTCTCTACCCATCCTCGGTGCTCTGCACGGTCAATGTTTTTGCACTAATTTTATAAATTATTTCTCGCGGCACCCGGGTAGCTCAGTTGGTTGGGCATCTGACCGTGGCTCAGGTCATGATCTCAGGGTCCTGGGACCGAGCCCTACTTTGGGCTCCATTCTCAGCAGGGAGTCTGCTTATTGCTCTGCCTCTCCCCTCACTCATGCTCTCTGTCTCTCAAATAAATAAATAAAATCTTTAACAGTTCCTTCTAGAACTTCATCTGACCCTCAAAACATTTTGTAGGGTGGTTGGCAGGGGGCGGTAATGTACTGTTTTCCGCATCTAATGGCGGAGAAATGGAGAGCCAGAGCGTGTGAGACCGTGCAGTGGGGAAGTGGAGGGCTGCCCAGCTCTCCTTCCCCTGTGCCTCCTGGTCCCGGTGTCACTGGGCCTCAGACTGGTTGTCCTACCTCACAGGTATCTTGTGTTTCAGGTCACTGGATAGTAGTAAAAAGTCAGAACCTAAAAATTCATAATTTCTGATTAAAAGAGGTGTAAAGAACACAGTTCTTTATCTCTCTCTCCGATGAATAGCAGTAAAGGAATAAAAAGTCTGAATCCGGGACCATGAAGGAAATAAGAGAGGAGGTCAGAGCTGCTAGCGGCGTGGGGGCGTTCTGCTACACGGCGGCCAGTCCCAGAGGTGGGGTTCTCCTGCGGCATCACCCAGGTGCAGCCAGCTGGGCCCCGGGCAGGGCTGCAGGTGGGCGCGCGGAGTACCCTGCTGGCCCTGCGTCCGGAAGGTGCTGCTTTGAGCCTGCACCTTGTGTTTGGTGGGGAGGGGGGCGGGAGTTTAGCCTTTTAATTTTGGAATAATTATAGATTTTAGGAAGTTGCAGAGATAAAACAGGGAGCTCCCCAGATTCCACCACCGGTTCTGCACTGACGTCCTCTGCCCCTGTCACCCTAGCCCCCCAGGAACCATGAATCTGTTCTTCGTCTCTATAACTTTCCCACCTTGAGAATGTCACACCAGGAATCCCACCCTATGTGAGCTTTTCAGTTTTTCGTTCTTTTTTATTTTTTCTATTATTTTTATTATTATTTATTATTATTATTATTATTATTATTGTTATTATTAGTTTTGCTTTTCATTTTTTTTCACTCAGTGCAATGCCTTCGAGATCCAGCGGGCTTGTTGTGTGCATCCATCCCGCTCCTCTCTACTGCCGAGTGGTCGGGTCACTTCCAGTTTGCCTCCATCGTTATAGTGGAAGTGAGATTTTTATAGAAAGTAAATAATTGGGTCTTATTTTGGTTACAGTTTATTAAAATTGTTTTCATAAAGACTCCTAACTCTGGGAAACCAACTAGGCATGGTGGAAGGGGAGGAGGGCGGGGGGTGGGGGTGAGTGGGTGACGGGCACTAAGGGGGGCGCTTGACGGGATGAGCACTGGGTGTTATTCTGTATGTTGGCAAATTGAACACCAATAAAAAATAAGTTTATTATTTAAAAAAATTAAGTTTTCAATTTTGATCTCCGTGTAGGTACTGTACAGCGTAATACTGGTTTTGGGAATCCCAATATGGTGATCCAGCACTTCCATACAGAACTCAGGGCTCATTGTGATCGGTCATAATTTCCTTACATGCTTTCCCAGCTGCCCCCTCTCCCTCCTCCCTCTGGGACTCTGATGACACGCACGTTGGATCTTTTGTCGTAGTTCCGGAGGTCCTAGCGGCTCTTCGCTTGGTGCTTTCTTCAGCTCTGCACTCTCTCTGGTGTTTGTATTGGGTTATTTCTTTTCTTTTTTTTTTAAATAATAAATTTATTTTTTATTGGTGTTCAATTTTCCAACATACAGAATAACACCCAGTGCTCATCCCGTCAAGTGCCCCCCTCCGTGCCCGCCACCCAGTCACCCCCACCCACTGACCTCCTCCCCTTCCACCACCCCTAGTTCATTTCCCAGAGTTAGGAGTCTCTCATGTTCTGTCTCCCTTTCTGATATTTCCCACGCATTTTTTCTCCTTTCCCCTTTATTCCCTTTATTCCCTTTGTATTGGGTTATTTCTATGTTCTGTCTTCAAGTTCATGGATTCTTTCCTCTGTCACCTTCATTCTGTGGCTGAGTTCACCCATTGAGTTTTTTTTTTTAATTTTTTTCGTTGTTTAGTGCATCTTTTACTTCTAAATTTCCATTTGATGTATCTTCTACCTCTTTCCTGAGACTTTATATTTTTTTTTTATTTTTTCCCCAAGTGTGTCCACCATTCCTTGGTAAAGCACTTTCATGACAGCTGCCATAAAGTCCTTGTTGGGTGATCCTAATGTCAGTATCACTTGGCACTGATGGCTGCTGTCGTTTCTCATTCTGGGGGAGATTTTCCTGGTTCCTGGTATTACTAGTGATTTTTGATGTAAAGCTGTGATGTGTTGGGTATTATAAGATTCTGCATGTTTTAGCAGGTCCCCTGTGACGTATCTACAGGGAAGGGGGGGGCACCGCCTCATTATTGCCACATGGGGGTGGAAGTCCAAGCCCCTCTCAGCCTGAGTTGACATTTGGCAGGGAGGGGCTTCTTGTTCCTGTGGGTGTGGGAGGGATGCTCAGCCCCCCACTGGGCCTCCACTGACACTGCTGCTGGGGGAGCCTCGTCACCACTGGGGGGGTGAATGTCCTGATGCCACAGGGCCCTGTTGCCACCCCCAAGGGGAGCACAGAGGCACCTGGCTTCCTTTGGTAACTGTGTGGTCTTTGCAGGAAGGTAGTATGTGAGTGCGGCTACACGCGCCAGCAACACTTGGAGGAGGCTACCAGGCCCCACACTTTGCAGGGCAAGGATTGGGACCCAAAAAAACATGTCCAGGAGATGCCAACAGACGCCTTTGGTGACATTGTTTTCACGGGCCTGGGCCAGAAGGGAAAGGTTGGTCCCCATCCCTCCATCATTCTCACTGTGGACTCACATCAACCTTCCATGATCTGAGGTGGCCATGATCCGAGGCCTTCCTGGTGTGGGGAGGGCTGGCTAAACCCGGAGGCATGGAACCTGCCAGCACTAGGGGAGGGCTGGGCGGGGGCTCCAGAGGCTCACAGGAGACCATGGTGCTCTCAGAGGTCTCCATCACGACCGAGTAGGGTGGGCCTTGGGCTGGGTGTGTCCCACACCACAGAAGCAGGGTAGTGAGGGTGCTGTGGGCACAGGGCTGGTCTCCCCAGGGTGGCCTGACATCCCGCTGGGCCTCACTTCTGAGCCTTTGCCCCTTCCCCCTTCCTCTCAATCTGTGGCCTGCCGGGACGGAGCCACTTTTACTCATTGGCTCTAGACCCCAGGTGGGAGGTGGCCTGGCGTGGGGGCGCCCATCGCGTCTCTGGGGCTGGGCTGGCCCCCCGATGACACGGCCTGTCCTGTGCTGCCCTCTGACTTCCCTGCAGTACGTCCGCCTCTCCCAGGACACACCCTCCAGCGTGATCTATCACCTCATGACCCAGTACTGGGGCCTGGATGTCCCCAACCTCCTCATCTCCGTGACAGGCGGGGCCAAGGACTTCAACATGAAGCCCAGGCTGAAGAGCATCTTCCGAAGGGGCCTGGTCAAGGTGGCCCAGACCACAGGTAGCCTGGGGGTCGCACTCACCTGGTCCGTGCTGGCCCACGCAGCTGCTGCTTGGCTTGTTCGTGGGGCCGCCAGCCCTAGCCAGCTCCCCATAGCGCCATGCCCTAGCCATGCCATGCCCTAGCCAGCTCCCCATAGCGCCTGTGCGCCCACAGGAGGCCCGAGTTAACCGTGAGCTAACGTGGTGGCAGCAGGAGGAGGCGGAGGCCCTTGTGTTAGTTGTGGGATGTCAGGGAGGGTCTCTGTTGGCCAAATCCCTGTGACCTACCTGTCCGTCCACATCTGGGGAGGAGGGGCTGTAGGAGAGCTGATTGCCTTGGGGTCCCCTGTCCCCCATGCCGCGTGACCTCCACGGGAGGCGGCCCTTGGCGCGCTCTCAGAGTGACGCTGGAGAAGCAGCCGAGGTGCCCGTGGCCTCCAAGGGGGTGCTACCCTGGGTGGGTTGATAGCGGGAAAGCAAGAATCCTGGGACTGCGTGAGACGGGCCACCCAGAGGACACTGACTGACCCTCTTTCTAGGACCTGGTGAGGGCCACACCCTCCGTTTGGTCCTTGACCCAAAACGGGCTCAGTGTGAGTCTTCCCGGGCCCATGTCTCTTGGGGTTTCCTGGCTAAATGTAGCCAACCATCACCCAGGCTGTGACCTTGGCTGTGAACCCATTAGGTGCTCACCTGTCCCCCAGGTAATCATAATCGCAGGTGACACTTTTACCACATCTTGATGGTTATCTTTTGCGTGTTTAATAGCAATGTCCTTGCTGCCACTTCCCGGCCCCAAAGCCAGCACCATGGGTGTCAGCCTGTTCCTATGGCAACACCAGGCGTGAGGGCTTCCAGGCACCGCCTCCGTGTGGGTGGGGGTGGAGGGGTGGGGTGGAGGGGTCGGCCTTGCCCCGGGGACTGGCAACCCACACAGTGAACCTCACCCTTGGCTTGTATTCCGGGGACGCAGCTGCAGGTCCGGGGCTGCAGCTCCACCCCGCGTCTCCCCTTATCCAGGACACAGGTTAGGGGAGCAGACCCCACTGGGGATCCGCTTTCTCGTGGCAGGAGAGGTGCTGCAAGAGCAGCTGGCACTGATTCTCAGCCCCAGGCCTGGTGCTCATCCTGCCCGCCTGCTGGTGCGAGCCCAGCGGGTGCCCGGGTCCGGCCGGGCAGGGGGGCAGGAAGGGTGTGCGCTGGGGGGCCGAGGGCAGCGCGGCAGGGCGAGTCGGTCAGGGGCAGGGGTTCGGCCCCCCACCCCCAGGCCCCAGGAGCTGAGGGGAGGAAGGGACGTTTAAGTCTTTAGAATTCAGACAAACGTGTGCCCGAGGCCAGGACAGAGAAGCTGCGGGGGGGGGGGGGGGGGTGCTGCAGGCGGGGAGCCTTGGGCCCTGGCGCCCCGCCGTGAACACAGAACCACAGTGTGGCTTCCTCCGCGGCCCTGGTTCCGGGCCTCACACCTACTTAGGAAGCGGCCGCCCGAAGCACACGGGGCTGAGTGTCAGGCTTGCACGCGGCAGGTGCACACCTCTGCCCCCCTCCCCTCTGCCCAGGGGCCTGGATTATCACCGGCGGGTCCCACACGGGCGTGATGAAGCAGGTGGGCGAGGCGGTGCGAGACTTCACCCTGAGCAGCAGCTACAACGAAGGCGAGGTCGTCACCGTCGGCATCGCCACGTGGGGCACCGTGCACAACCGCGAGGGCCTGGTCCACCCCTCGGTGAGCTCAGCGCCCACTCCTGGGGCGGGCCGTGGGGTCAGAGGAGGTGGTGAGTAGGATCCCGCCAGGTGCTGCCCTGGACGGGCCGCCGTCTGGACCCCGGGGTGTGATGTCGCCTGCGTGTGTGGACTCGCCACGCTGGAAAGCCAGTGCCTGTCGTCCAGCACGCGATGGTGGGACGGGCATCACGGAATAGCTGCACGTCCTCATTCCAAGAGGGGGACCGTGGCAGGAATAAGGGGGCCCGGGTCCCAGGCGACCTCCAAGCCCGGCAGGGAAATCCGTTAGGTTGACACGAGGCTCTGTCCTGTGGCCTCCCCTGCCCCCCGCCCCAGGCCGCTGCCCCAGGGACCATCATGCTCTGCTCTTGCAGGTTAGCCACTGTCTCCCGCCCGTAGGGGCTTGGGAGTCTGACATCCCGTCCCTTTGGTCCACGTTAGCTTCTGGGGACACAACAGTCTCTCCTTCCCGTGCGTGTCCCTGGGTTGGGGGGGGGGGCTGCTGTGGCCACAGTGCTCTGATCTCCACCTTCACCGTCGCCGGGCCCTCCTCTTGTAGGGGATCCCCCTCTCCTCCCCATTGTGAGGACACTGGGATGCCCTCTGGGACCTGCCTGGCCCCTTGAGGAAGATCTTCCCATGTTACGGTCCTTAGCTTTAATCAGATCTGCTGTGGCTCTTTTTCCAAATAACATAACGTTCGTAGGTCCTGGGGATCAGGACCTGGACGCCCCCTTGCCTGGCATTCGAGGCGCAGGACGTCCCGTCTGTCTGTGTCCCCAGGGCAGCTTTCCTGCTGAGTACATCATGGACGAGGAGGGCCAAGGGCACCTGACCTGCCTGGACAGCAACCACTCCCACTTCATCCTTGTGGACGACGGGACCCACGGCCGCTACGGGGTGGAGATCCCCCTGAGGACGAAGCTGGAGAAGTTCATATCGGAGCAGACGAAGGAAAAAGGAGGCGAGTGGAGCACATCTTTGAGGGCTTTCGGGGCAGAGCGGGGGCGGGCTGGCCAGGGGGTCTGGGGCACAGCCGGCCGTGACCAGGATGTGAACAGGTGCGGGGCCGGGGGTGCCCTCAGACACACCTGGATTCCTTCCCAGCATCTCTTTGCACTTGTTCAACAGGAACATCTCTCACCTGGTTTAACCGGTGGGGGGAGGTGGGGGCCAGCCCCCGCTTTTCTGCTCTCTCAGGTCACAGAACCCCCGCAGTCACTACACCACGCACGGGCTCGGTTCAGAAATAAGGCGCAGAATGTGGCCCTGACATCTTTCCCCTTGTGGGCGAGATGGGGTGGACTCTAGGACTCAGGAAGGACGGACACAGGGATTCGCACACGATTCGGGGGGCGGAGAAGGGACCCGCAGTGGCAGGAGGTTCTGGCTCTGTGCCGTTGGGGGGCACTCCCTGCGGGTTAGGGTCCCCTGGAGGACCTGTCTTGATGGCACCTTTCGCCCGCGGGCTTGGGCTGTCCCCCGAGGCGTGTCCGGGTCTGAGGGAAGCCGGCTGGTCGTGGTGGCCGGCCAGGGGGACAGTGCTGCCCCCCTCCCACCCCAGATGGGAGCACGAGGACGCGGCGGGGGAGCCATCCCAGGGCCCGCAGAGCGAGCAGCCTTGGGGAGCTGCTTGGTACCTGGTGCCCGTCTCCCGCCGGGTACTCCTGCCACAGCGAGGCTGGGGCTGGCGGGAGGTGGGCCAGAGCGCCCAGGTGGAGTGTCGAGCCCCCGTGGCCCCTAAATCGGGGTTCCATGCCTCGTCCCAGGTGTGGCCATCAAGATCCCCGTGGTCTGTGTGGTGCTGGAAGGGGGACCCGGCACCCTGCACGTGAGTACTGGTCTGGCGGGGGGCCCTGGGGCCAAGCTCTGCTCAGGTGGGGCTGCTGGCCCGACGCCCCTGGCCCGCATCCCAGCGGGGTCACTGGTGGGGGGCGGGGGCAGGAGCAGGAGGTGGGTGTGTGGCAGGGCCCCTCCAGGGGTGGTGGGAAGGCGGCCCTCCAGGGGGTGCCCTGCGGTGGGGGGGTGTGCAGGCTTCACCCTGGGTGGCCGGGAAGAGGGGCGCCGGGTGGGGGGACTGTAGCTACGATGGGGCCAGATGGCTCCGCTTCCAGGACCGCAGGGCGGCCACCTGCGGCCAAAACCTCCCGGGAAGGCTTCATGGGGTGGCGGCCCTCAGACCCCACCCCAGCCCCCCGGGACAGGCAGCCGAGTGTAAAGCAGGCTCCTGTGTGGTTTTAACACAGTCCCCGGAGGACGCACTACGGCGTGGGGTTTGCCTTCCTGGCAGAGCGCTGAGCCACTGTGGCCTGGTGGGGGCAGGATAACGTCACAGCCTGCACGGGTGGGGCAGGAGGGCGTCCCGGGAAACGTCCGTATATGTTCAGTGCTTGCAGGAGGATTCCTGGGGGACGGGCGGGAGGGCGCCCGCGGGGGCGGATGGGAGGGGACCCGGGGGGGTGAACAGGAGGGGACCCAGGGGACAGACGGGAGGAGACCCAAGGGACAGACAGGAGGGTGCCCAGGGGGATGGACATGAGGGAACCTGGGGGGACAGACAGAAGGGCGCCCAGGGGAACGGACAGGAGGGCGCCCAAGGGGATGGATAGGAGGTGACCCGGGGGGACGAACAGGAGGACGTCCAGAGGGACAGATGGGAGGGTGCCCAGGGGGATGGACAGGAGGGGACCCGGGGGGATGGACGGGAGGGGACCCGGTGGGACAGATGGGAGGGCTCTGAGGGATGGACAGGAGGAGACCCGGGGGGATGGATGGGAGGGGACCTGGGGGGACAGATGAGAGGGGACCCGGGGGGATGGATGGGAGGGGACCTGGGGAATGGACGGGAGGGCACCTGCCCCCCCACACATGGAGCACTCTACATGGGGCCCTGCAGATGGCACCCACACCTGCCTCCTTGGCCCGGGGGGTCCCGAGTCCCTCCTTGAAAGTGACGTCACCAGGTGTCCGGGGCTGTGCCCTGGTGGTCCTGTCCCCCTGGGACGGGCAGCACTGGCTCCTGCAGATGCTCCCGGGCCGCAGGGGTGCAGGGTCTCAGCGGTGCGGGGGTCACGGTCCACCTGTGCCGTAGGCTGGAGGGAGCTGGCCAGTCGGGCGCGCGCCCCCCGCCGTCAGGGTGAGCCCCCCTTGCCCCACCAAGCTCCATGTTTTCTGTACGTTCTCGGGGGCCCCGAGGCCCTGAGCCAGCGCCGCCGCGAAGTGCCCGGTGCGGGGGGCGTCGGGGTGGGCGGGCGCGGGGCTCAGGGGCGCGCTCTCTTGCAGACCATCTACAACGCCATCACCAACGGCACCCCCTGTGTGGTCGTGGAGGGCTCGGGCCGCGTGGCGGACGTCATCGCCCAGGTGGCCGGCCTGCCCACAGCGGAGATCACCATCGCCAGGATCCAGCAGGCGCTCAGCGTGTTCTTCCGCGAGATGTTTGAGACCCTCCCCGAGAGCAGTATCGTCGAGTGGACCAAAAAAGTGAGCGAGCACACGGGCCCGGGGGTGGGGGGCATGGTCTGTGGGGTCATGAGGTGGGGGGCCCGGGGTAGGGGGCAAGTGGTGGGGGGTATCACAGAGTGGGGGGCCATGGGGGGGCACGGGGTGGGGGACCCTGGGGGGTGAGGGGCATGGGGTGGGGCCCGGGGTAGGGGGCATGAGGTAGAGGGGCCCGGGGTAGGGCGCATGGGGTGGGGGGTGTCACAGAGTGGGGAGCCATGGTGGTCACGGGTTAGGGGGCCCTGGGGGTGAGGGGCATGGAGGGTCACGCGGTGGGGGGCTACAAGGGGCACGGGGTGGGGGGTCACGGGTGGATCATGGGGTGGGGGTCACGAGATGGGGCATGGGGGGTCACGGGGTGGGGGTCACGGGGGTGCATAGGGTGGGGGGCCTGGGGGTGAGGGGCACAGGGGGAATGGGGTGGGGGACATGGGGTGGGGGGGTCATGGGGCGTGGGGGGCCCTGGCTGACCCAGTGGAGGGCGGATGCGGGCGTCGGCACCTGCTGGGGGCTTAGGCCCTGCGGGGGCAGCAGCGCTCACTGGGGAGGGGGCGGGCGGGCCCGGTTCTTGGGAGCTCTCTGGGGACACAGTGATCCCCAGGGCGCTTCCTGTGGTCTCCGAGCCACTGAACGTTGCATACCCGTCCTTGCGGCGTCTCCGTCTTCATGGCCTGGGCAGTGGGGAGGCGAGGTGGTGGCCGCGGCCGACAGGCAGGCGGGACTCGCACCTGGGCTCTTGGCTGCGTGTCCGGGGTCTGTGGTCCTGTGGGTGCCCTTCGAGGAGGCGGGGCCCTGCTTGTCCCCCAGACCTCAGCGGGCGGTGTTTGTCGCAGATCCAAGACATCGTGCGGAGGCGGCAGCTGCTGACTGTGTTCCGCGAAGGCAAGGATGGGCAGCAGGACGTGGACGTGGCCATCCTGCAGGCCTTGCTGAAAGGTGAGGGCCGGGCCGCCCGGGGCGAGAGGGAGCCGTGCAGCGAGGGTCCCCGGGGCCCTGGGCTCGCAGGGGCGGGACACGGAGGCCTCGGTCAGGGGGTGGACCGTGCTGGGCTGGGGCACCGCGGCGGTGCTGGCGGTTTGGGCTCCTTTCTGCACCTTCCCTTCTTGCTGGAACCCAAGTGCAGCCGCGTGAGGTGGCTGCGGTCATCACGGCCGCGCGTGCCGGTCCCGGGCTCGGAAGGGCAGCCCTGACCCCCGTGCGTCCTGCCGGGCCTGCGCCCCGCTGGCCCCCACACCGCAGGGACCCTCCCGGACACTAAAGCTCTGCAGTGGCCGGGCCTGGGCCAACCGCTTGGTCTGCCCTCTGCCCTGCGCCCCTGGGAACTGCAGGTGCCCCATCCCTCCCGCTGGCGCCCACAGGGATGTGGGTGTCCCCGATGCCAGGAAGCCTGGGTTCTCCCCGCCGGGCGCTCCTCACCCTCGAGGCACACGGGGCGGCCCGGCAGGAAGCGCTCGCAGGAGACGCTTAGACCTGGGCTTTGCTCCCCGCCTTCTCCTGACAAAACCTCCGAGAACCAGCGAGACGGTTAAAACCAGGCCCAGGGGCTGCACGTGAGGACGGCTGTCGGGGGCCACAGGGGACCGGGAAGAGCCGGTTCGATAGCATTGGAGCCGCCCTCGTCCCCGAGTTGCCCACCAGCAAGGACACAGGGTGGGGGTGGGGGGGAGCCGGCGTGCACATCCGCGTGACCACAGGGTTCGACGGTCTCCTTCACGGCGCCTGACGCTCCTGTTCAGAGACGGGGCCGGAGGGCGTCTGTCCCTTCCTTGCCTTTGGTGAAGAGAGACAGTGGGTCGCCCGTGTCTGGTGCGATCCCCTGGAAGGCGGTGACGGGGGCGGGGGGCTGAGCGTGGCCATCCGTGCCCCGTGCTGGAGAGGGATGGACCCCTGCCCACGGCCAGGGCGGACCCCCACGTCTGTCTCCGTGTGCTCTCAGGGTGTCAGGAGGGGGTGAAGCAACGCCACGGATCCTGGCTTCTCCTGGGGCGGGCGCCGGGCGGGCAGGGGGGCACCCAGTGGGGATGGTGATGGAGCCTCGATGGTGTTGGGTGTTGGAAGTCCTCACTTCTCGCTGGTGGTGGTGGTGACACAGGTGTAGACGGCAGCCAGAGCCCAGGCAGCGACCTTAGGGCTGTGCCCTGTGGAGCCCCGCGCCCCAGGAGGGAGGCCGCCTTGCTGGGGCCCGGCCCCGGCCCCGTGCTGAGCAGCCCCGTGTGGACACGCCAGCCCGGGGACAGGCCCCAGCCCATCTCTGGAGCCCGCGCGGGTTCTAACCGGTTGCTGGGGAGAAAGGCAGTGGGGCTCTGGGGGGAAGGGCTGTCTCTTCATCGTGTGACTTTATGGGAAAACAACACAAACACGTGGATGTGGTTTTGCAGCGACGACCCCTTTTAAAAACCACCTGTACTGAGGGACGGCTGACGTAGGGGTAACGTCCCCATCCTGGGTCCCCGTGGCGGGCCCCTTAGCAGGTGCACCCACCCCAGAGAGCGGCAGCCCCCCGCCCCCCAAGGCTCCCTGTGCCTCTGGCTGCCCCCCGCCCCGGGCAAGCGTCTATGCACCTTCTGCCCTTATAAACGGCTTTACCTGGCCGTCATGGGCCAGGCTCCGAGCGCTTCTGCACCTCCCTTCCCGGGCTCTGTGCAACAGCTGGGAGGCCCTGGCCCGTTGCTGCACGTCCCAGAGCTCTGCTCCTTCCCACCGTCAGTGTCCCCCGACCCGCGATCCCGCCACCGCCGCCGGGCTTCCCGCCCGCCTGGCGCTACACGCGCAGGCCGCCTCCAGCGTGGGGTGGTCGTAACTAAGGCTGCTCTTATTCTCCTGGGGCTTCTCGTTTCTCTTGGGGCCACATGTAGGACTGGAGTTCCTGGGGCTCCATGGCACACGGCGGGTCAGCTCTATAAGAGAGCCCGGCTGTCGTGCGGCAAGCTCGCACCGCCCTCCCCCGCTGCCGGCCGCGGGCTCCAGCGCCCCGTGGGCTCCAGTGCTCGGGATGGCCCGCCGTCCCCGGGGGTGACAGGTCACAGCTCAGGGTGCTTTGAATCTGCGTCTCCCTGATGGCCGCTGACACCAGCGGCTCCTTGGCCGGGTGTGTGTCCTCCCGGGGACAGGCCTTTCCGGTCTTCTGTCCACGCTTATTTGCTTATGTGCCTCCTGGTTTTGGAGCAGGAAGAGTTCCTGATGTACTCGGACACAGATCCTCTGTTACGTCCACGTGACGGTGCCTGGCCTACTTTGCTCTTCCCTACAAGGTGTCTCTGGAGAGTGGAAGGCATATATATATTTTTTTATTTTAAAGATTTTATTTATTTTTTCATGAGACACCCAGAGAGAGGACGAGACACAGGCAGAGGGAGAAGCAGGCTCCATGCGGGGAGCCGGTTACAGGACTTGATCCCGGGACGCCGGGGTCACAACCTGGGCCAAAGGCAGACGCTCCACCGCTGAGCCCCCCGGGCGCCCCGGAAGGTGTATGTTTTACTGGAACTTAATCGACCCATTCCATCTGTAGGGCTCATGTCCTTGGCACCCCGAGAAATCCCTGCCCGCTGCAGGCGCAGCCTTTATGCTCAGGTCCCCGTAGTGCGCCGCACGGCGGCCTTTGCGCGTGCTGTCAGGAAGGGGTCCCCGTTCCTTCTTCCCTCCCCCCAATAACAGCCCAAGCTTCCAGCTGTAAAGGCAACGAGAGCGCAGAACCTGTTGGCAGGACGCCCGTCGTGAGAGCCCGGGCCAGCCCGCAGCTTTGCACTCAAGGCGGGAAAGGGAGTTGACGGCGTGGGCGGGTGTGAGTCTCGAGTGTTCGTGCACCTGCCGGTCAGAGACTGTGTCTCCCTGAAGCTTAGGGGCCGTGGGGCTTGACCAGCAGGGGGGCGGGCGGGCCAGAGCGATGCCCCAACCTCGGAGGTCCTCTGGCGCCCGCACCGCGAGGGACCGTGCGTCTGTGAGGGGGCGGGGGGCGGGGGCTGGGCACGCTCCTGGGTCGGGGTCACCGAGAGCCCAGGGTTGGTGGCCGGTGCCTCCCGCCTGACTCCAGCCGATGGCAGGGTAGCGCCTCTGGGGCCCGGGCCGCAGCCCCCCGACGCGAGTGCTTTTCCCTGCAGCCTCTCGGAGCCATGACTACTTTGGCCACGAGAACTGGGACCACCAGCTGAAGTTAGCGGTGGCGTGGAACCGCGTGGACATCGCGCGGAGCGAGATCTTCTCCGACGAGCGGCAGTGGAAGGTAGGGCTTGGCGGGAGCGAGGGGATCGAGTCCTCGATCCTGGTAGGGAGCCCCCCGGGGCAGCCTCCCCGCTTCCCAAGGTGGAGACGATGCAGTCGGCGTGTCGTTGGGGCTGTCGGGGCCGCGTGAGGCGTGCGCCCCCACGGTGCTGTCTCTCAGCCCTCAGAGCTGCACCCCGTGATGATGGCAGCCCTCATCTCCAACAAGCCCGAGTTCGTGAAGCTCTTCCTGGAGAACGGGGTGCGGCTGAAGGAGTTCGTCACCTGGGACACCCTGCTCCACCTGTACCAGCACCTGGACCCCTCCTGCCTGTTCCACAGCAAGCTTCAGAAGGTGCTGGCCGAGGAGCCCGAGCGGCCGGCCTGCAGGCCCGCCCCCCGCGTGCAGATGCACCACGTGGCCCAGGTGCTCCGGGAGCTCCTGGGGGACTTCACGCAGCCGCTGTACCCGCGGCCCCGGACCGGCGAGCGCCCGCGGCTCCTGCTCCCCGTGCCCAACATCAAGCTCAGCGTGCGTGCTGGTGGTTGTGGTCCCAGCCCCCCTGGGCCTGCGCGGTCCTTCGTGCTCCCCCCACCTTTTTTTTTTTAAAGAAATTATCCTTTATATTTATTGGAAAAAAGAAATATGCTCCCTATCGTGTCTGCTGGGGCCGCCCTCACGAAATACTGTAGGCCGGGCGGCTTCGAACCACAGACGGTGGGGCTCCGGCAGTCTGGCGGCCACGGTCCCTGGGGGCGGGGGGGGGCGTCCGTGGGGCTGGTTTCCAGCAGGGCCTCTCTCCTGGCTTGAGCACGGCCGCCTCCTTGCCGTGTCTACGCATGGTCTGTTGGGTGTGCACGCAGAGAGATGCCGAGAGCGAGTGTCCGTCCCTCGTACGGGGAGCCCGGTCCGATCAGATCAGGACCTTAATCACCTCCTTAGACGCCCCGTCTCCAAATACAGTCAGTGTAGGAGGCGGGGCTCCGACATACAAATTTGGAGGACACAATCCAGCCCGTCCTCCAAATTCAAACGGTGCAAGAGCTCACGTATGAGGAAAATGCCCTCCCTCGTGCCTCGTACCCCCGAGTCCACGTGGTCAGGTCAGCGGGGCCCCACCACATCCCTGTGCGGGTGCCCAGCACGTGCACTGCAGCCGGGGTGACGTCATTTTTCGAGCCTCTGTCCGTACTCGATGGGAATCCCGAGGTGCGAGGCCAGCCCTGCATTTATGTCAGCGAGTATCCACCTCCCAGTTCTTGAAGCTCTTACAAACGAAGCCCAGGTGCTGAGTTTTGAGAATTTGAGGTGTTCTCCTTCTTATTTAACCTATGAATTTGCTGAGTTGCTTTAATGGACTTCCTGATGGCGAAACACTTCTATTCCTGTTTTGATCTCAACTGGATGGCCGGGCGACACGTGGGTAGTGCGGTGCTGGGTTTCGTGGCCCATATTTTCAGCACTTTTTTTTGTTTTTTGTTTTTTGTTTTTTTTTTAATATGATCGATCTGCAAATTCATATAATTTAACATAATTTAATATTTACTAATGGCTCTTTGACAACCAGGTTGCGGAATTCTATTTTCAGCACTTTTAATCGTGGTGGTGTCTTGGGGGCTGTCTTTGTCAGGTTCCGGCAGCAGCTTTATGTCATTCTTATGAAAACCACCGGAAACCTGCCTCAGTTCTTTGCCCGGGAAAAGTTCACGCGTCTGAAACTCACTGTCCTTACGAGCCCGGTGGGCTCTCCTGTGTGTCCGTCGGGGCTCAGTGCCTTTTTTGGGTGGTAGCTCTGAGAACACTCTCAGTTTCTTTTCTGACAATCTCTGGATTTAGGTTTTCTTTGTGTTCCATGATGAAATTTGGGTTTGTTTTCTTTTTCTGGTAGAAAATTGTCCACTTCCTTGAGGTTTTCAAATTCATCCATTGTCCCAGGTGAGCTACGATGACCCCTGAGAAAGACGTGGTTGTGGCTTGGTTTTCTACATTCACAATTCTGCTCTTCTCGGTCCTAGTGCATTTAAGATAAACCTTTAAGAGGATCCAAAGTGGAAGCTCACCATTAACCACGTCTGTAGTTTATTGAGTTTATCAACTAATCTTTTTATTTTTTAATTTAATTTTAATATTTTAAAAGATTATCTATTTATTCATGAGAGACCCAGAGGGAGAGGCAGAGACACAGGCAGAGGGAGAAGCAGGCTCCTTGCAGGGAGCCCGACGCGGGACTCGATCCCGGGTCTCCAGGGTCACCCCTGGGCTGGAGGTGGCGCTCACCCACTGAGCCACCCAGGTGTCCCCTCAATGAATCTTTATAATATAAAGACAAGCCTTCAGGAAATTTCTAAGGTCGTAGAAAGTGGAATTTTGTGTGTGGTGTGGGACATGCGTTCTCACTTCTGGAGGTTGTTTCCAGCCTGTCTGAATACATGTTCACTTATTGATCAGCCAGGAAGCTGGCCTCCCAGGTCACTGTGTAAATCGAGGGTGTCTGGGGGCGAGGTGTCCTCCTGCTCACGTGTCATCCTTGTGTGTTTGGGCTTTCTCGGTGGCCTCCTCTGCAGGAGACACCGTGAGGATTCCCTAGAGGAGCTCACAGCCATGAATCTATAGTGGACTCTGTGCTAGAAGTTGGCCTCATAGAAAAAGGCTTTGATGCCATCAGACGAGACTAAGGAAACTCAGGGTGCCTGGGGTGTAGACGAGAGGCTGCAATCGTTGGTGAAGGTGTTAGCGGGGCACCCCACTTTCTGAACGTCTCTATGTGTCTCCAAAGTGATGGTTTTAAAACTCCAGCGTGCATGAAATCGGTCCAGGGTGTTGTTGAAAATGCAGGCCGCAGGGCTCGCCACCCTCCCCCCCCACCCGGGGACAGTGGTTCTGGGAAGGCGTGGAGCTGGGCTCTGGGCGTGCACCCCCACCAGGCCCACCCGGGGATACTGAGGCTATAGTGAGGACCTAGGAGAGGTTCTGAATGTCCACTGCTCACCAGATGCAGGGAGTGAGTCTCCGGTCCCTCTACAAGCGTTCGTCAGGCCATGTGGCCTTCACCATGGACCCGGTTCGTGATCTTCTCATTTGGGCCATCGTCCAGAACCGTCGGGAGCTAGCAGAAATCATCTGGGCGCAGGTAACTGGATCCGTCTCTCAGCACGCATGGCTGCGTGTGGGCCAGCGATGGGGCTCCAGCCAGGGAGGGAATGTGGCCAGGAAGCCCAGTGCCAACGGCAGGTGGAAGAGAGGAGCCCGTGGCCTTGCAGGGGCGCCGTGGGCCTCTGGGACCCCAGGAGGGGCCCCAGGGGCCCAGAGAGCTTGGCTCAGGTAAGAAAATTTTCAGCAGGTGCACGGTGTCCTGCAGCTCTGTCCAGGGCTGAGGCTTGGCACGCCCGCACAGCTGGTGGAGCCCCCGTCCTCGGCCCGCGCGGGTGGGTTCCGGGGGGTTGGCACCCAAGCTGTGGCCGACCTGGTCAGTAGAGACTCTGTAGGAGGTGCCATCCCCGGAGGGCCTGCCTGTCTGTCTACTGACCATTGGGGTCTCGACAGAGACCATCTGTGGCTGACACGGGGACCAGGCCCCAGATGTGCCCTGCCCTGAGCCCCCTACTAGGCTGTCCGGGACCCCGAGCCCTCAGCGCCCTCGCCACTGGGCTATGGGCAGCCTCATGGTCACGACGGAGGGCGTGCCAGGCCCAAGGCCCCCACACGTGGGGCTCCTCTACTTCTGGCAGATTCTCTTCCTAAAGGGAAGTGAAAGAGTAGTTTTCCCCAGCATCTCTGGAACCTGGGACTTGCAGGGCCCCAGGGACGGGGTACCCGAGCCTGAGGGGGGTTTGCGTGGACCTGATCCTGTTTCTGCCCCTTAGCCCCGTGCCTGGGGTCGACCAGATGCCCAGGCAGTGCTGGGCCTCATGCTGGCAGGGCCGTGCAGGTGGCCCGTGTCCAGTCTGTGCTCCGGGGGGGGGGCGGGCAGCAGCCCACTGGCCAGCTCAGGATCCCCTCCTGATTCGGGGCGACCCAAACGGTTTATATGGACCTGGCGGCCCCTGCTGTTGTGAGGCCCCTGTTCTCATCGCCCCGGCGTGTGTCGGGGGCTCCTGGCTGGACTGTCCCTGTCCTCACCGTGGCTCCCCTGTGCCCAGAGCCAGGACTGCATTGTGGCGGCCGTGGCCTGCAGCAAGATCCTGAAGGAGCTGGCCAAGGAGGAGGAAGACACGGACAGCTTGGAGGAGATGCTGGCGCTCGCCGACGAGTGTGAGCACAGAGCCATCGGTGAGCTCGGGTGCGGCGGCCGGGGACGCTGGCACACTCCCCCCGTGCCCCCAGGGCCCTGGTCCCCGGCCTCCGCCCCTGCTCCTGCCCGGCCCGCGCCATGGGGACGAGCCGCGCCCTGACGCTGCCCCGGGTCTGACTGGGACCCTGCTGCTGTGACGGGGACCTTCCTTCCGCCAGGGGTGTTCACCGAGTGCCACCGGAAGGATGAGGAGAGAGCTCAGAAGCTGCTCACCCGGGTGTCAGAGGCCTGGGGGCGGACCACCTGCCTGCAGCTGGCCCTGAAGGCCGAAGACATGAAGTTCGTGTCGCACGGAGGCATCCAGGTGACCCTCTGCGGGCTCGCTTGCTGGAAGCGCGGCGGGGGGCTGCGGTGCGGACGCGGCCTCTGCCCACCTGGGGGCACGCGGGTCCCCGTGCTGCGGGCCCTCGGGGGCCTGGGGACCCTGCCGGTGTTCCTGCCCGGGAGCCCACGGTCCTCCTGCCCCCCGCCCCGGAGCCTGTCCCTCAGCCCTCAGATGGGGCCCGGTTTGTGCTGTGCCTGGGCGGGCCCCTTGCTTGGGGGATGCGGGCTCACCCCAGGGGCGCGGCCCAGGGTACCTCTGGGCTGAAGCTCCCCGTTGCCCACAGGCCTTTCTAACGAAGGTGTGGTGGGGCCAGCTGTGCGTGGACAACGGGCTGTGGCGGGTGATCCTGTGTATGGTGGCCTTCCCGCTGCTCTATACCGGCCTCATCACCTTCAGGTGCCAGCGCTGCCGGGTGCTGCTCAGGGGCAGGGCCTGGGCTGCCGTCCCCAGTGTGCCTTGGGGGGTCACTGTCCTCGTGGGTGTCACTGGCTGCCAGGAGGGTAGAGAAGGTGGGCAGGAGGGGAGGGAGGGTGCCCCCGTGCCGGACACCCACTGTGCTGAGCACCTGCTGTGTCCAAGCACCCACCGTGGGGGGAGCACCTGGCCTGCATCATCACCCACCTTACAGTGAGCACCCGCCCTGCCCCGAGCAACCACCCTGCCCCGAGCACCCTCTCTGCCCTGAGCACCCTCGCTGCCGTGACACCTGCCCTACCCTGAGCACCCCACCCTGCCCCAAGCACCCACCCTGCGCTGACACCTGCCTTGCCCTGAGCACTCACCCTGCCCCGAGCACCCACCCTGCGCTGACACCTGCCTTGCCCTGAGCACCCTCCCTGCCCTGAGCACACTCGCTGTCCTGACACCTGCCCTGCCCCGAGCACCCACCCTGCCCAGACACCTGTCCTGCCCTGAGCACCCTCTCTGCCCTGAGCACCCATTTAGCCAAGCATTCGTTTCAGTCCTAGTGAAACCAGAGCCCGGGCTCTCAGGGTCCCCCCTTCGGTGGAGCCGTCTGGTGGCGCCGTGTGCGTGGCCGCGTGGGCAGGGTCAGCGGGCTGCACGGATGCAGGCTGTGTCTGGGGCTTGTGTCTCTGCCATGTGACACGAGCACAGGGCCCCAGTCCCCGGGGGAGGCAGAGATCCCTCGGGCTCTCAGCCCCCGCCGCTCCATCCCGCCGGCCCCGTCTGCCTGCAGGGAGAGGAGGCTGCAGGCCACGAGGGGGCTGCTGCGGGTCCGCGCCTTCTTCAACGCGCCCGTGGTCATCTTCCACCTCAACATCCTGTCCTACTTCGCCTTCCTGTGCCTCTTCGCCTACGTGCTCATGGTGGACTTCCAGCCCACGCCCTCCTGGTGCGAGTACCTCATCTACTTCTGGCTCTTCTCGCTGGTGTGCGAGGAGCTGCGGCAGGTGCGCCCACCGGCCCCCTCGCCCCTTCCCCGCGTCCCTGACCCACGTGACCGGCCCCTGGGACCTGCAGCTGGCTCGTCCATGGGGCCAGGGCTGCCGCAGAAGCAGGCGAGCCGGGGTCCCGGGGAGCTGGCTGGCGGGACAGAGACGGGGGACGCCCCGACAGCATGCGCCTGCAGGTTGGGCAGGGCTGTGGCGGGGCAGGGGCGGGCTCGGGCACCGGGGAACCCCCCCTGTAGCTCTAGGCCTGGGGATGGACCCGCGCGCCCGGCCTCGTCCCCCCGGCCCCCCCACTCGCTCTGGGGAGGGAGCATGTGGACAGCTGGGGTGGCGACGGCGCGGACGGGCCCCCAGCCCTGTCTCCTCGCAGCTCCTCTACGACCCCGACGACTTCGGCCTGATGAAGGTGGCTCTCCTGTACTTCAGCGACTTCTGGAACAAGCTGGATATCGGTGCCATCCTGCTCTTCGCAGCTGGCCTGAGCTGCAGGTGCGCGGCCCCCGTGCCATGGCCCCCCGAGCCTGACCGTCAGGCCTGGGACTGTTGGGGGGCACAGGGGCAGGTGCGGAGCTCCCTGCCCCCGGCCGGCCCTGCGGCCCCCCGCCCTCCTCTGCGGCCGCGGGCCACCCCACTGTCCATCACGCCCTGCCGTGGCTTCCCGAGGGGCCGGCGTGGCCTGCCTACCCTGCCCAAGGCTGGGCTTTTGGACTTTTCTGAAGACCTCATGGAAGCGCTGGCCCCTGACCCCCCACCCCATGCTCAGTGCTTGGGGTCCAGAGGCCTCCGGAGCCACAGGCGCACTCGGGGGCGGGGGGCGGGTGGGCAGCTGGGACAGGCTCCGGGCGCGGCGAGCTGAGGGCCCCTTGATCCCGCCCCGGGCCAGGCTCATACCAGGGCTGCTGTACCCCGGGCGCGTCATCCTGTCTCTGGACTTCATCATGTTCTGCCTCCGGCTGATGCACATCTTTACCGTCAGTAAGACGCTGGGGCCCAAGATAATCATCGTGAAGCGGATGGTAAGGGGACGAGGGGTCCTCATGCTGGTTGCAGGTGAGGTGCTCCAGGCCTCGAGCACACCTCTGGGTTCCCGTGTCCTGCTTCCCTGGGGCCCCCACCCCCCGCTCGCCGGTCCCAGGTCTTTGCCTGTAGGTCACCTCTTCCAGGCGGCCTCCCCTGACCCCCACAGCTCCTCCCTCGTCCCTGCTGCGGCTCCTGTCGCTCCCCTGCCCTGTGGGCCACAGTCACATCCAGCCCCTCCTATGCATACCCCGTTAGGATACGGGGCAGGCCCGGGACTGTGGGCCCAGCGTCCCTGCCCTGGGTGTCGGCAGCGGCAGCTCCCTGCATGGTGGAGCGCACAGCCCGGGGGTGTTGGGGGGGCAGGGGGAGCATGTGGGTGCGGGTGGCTGCAGCTGGTGCCCCCCTGTCTGTGCAGATGAAGGACGTCTTCTTTTTCCTCTTCCTGCTGGCTGTGTGGGTGGTGTCCTTCGGGGTGGCCAAGCAGGCCATCCTCATCCACAACGAGAGCAGAGTGGACTGGATCTTCCGGGGGGTCATCTACCAGTCGTACCTCACTATCTTCGGGCAGATGCCGGCTTACATTGACGGTAGGACGGGGGGGTCCTGACAGCCCCAGCAGGGGTGCCTGCGAAGCTCACAGAAGGATGGGGGACAGGGGGTGGGGGTGGCAGCCCCCCAGGTGCCGTGCGGCAGAGACAGGTGTGTGCGATGCTTGGTTCAGGGGGGTTGGCATCAGCGGGGTGCGGGGGGGCCTGAGCTGAGATCCAAGGCAGGCCAAGGGTGTGGCCTGGGGCTCTGGGGCACCAGCTGACCCCCCCTACATGCCACCCTGTCCCCCCAGCCTCCTCTGGATGGGGACAATCCTTTTTGTATACTGAGTTTTTTCTTTTCAACAGCTTCATTGGGGTATAATTCACGTACCATGAAGCTCCCCTGCGTAACATGTGTGCTTTAGCAGTTTGTAGACCACTTGCGGGATTTAATTTTAGAACATTTGCATCACCCGCTAAAGGCCCCATTAGCAGTCACTCCCCATCCCCCCGACCCCAACCGTCAGCGACTTTCCGTTTGTACAGCGTCCACTTTCCATTCGTATGATTTGCCTTTGCTGGACGTTTCGTATAAATGGGACAACGTGATATGCAGTCTTTGCGTCTTGCTTTTTCTTCATGTAATGTCCCCGAGGCTCATCCATATTGTAGCCTGCATCCATTTTTATTCCCTTTTATCGCTAAATAATATTCCCTCATGTGGCTAGAACGCATTTTGTATCTGCGTTTGTAGGTCGGTGAACATGAGTTGCTTCTACCTTTTGGCTGTTATGAATGACATCGCCACGAACAGTTATTTATAAGTTTTTAAATATGTTTTTGTGTGGGCGTATGTTTTCTTCTGTCTCGGATATGTACCTGGGGATGGAATATGTACCTGCTGGGGTGTATACCAAGTCTGTGTTTAACTTTTTGAGAAATGGACAAACTATTTTCTTTTTTTTTGTTTTGGGTTTTTTTTTTTTTTTTTAAGACCTCAACCTGTTTAAGACTACATTTTTTTTTGGTATTTTTTTTATTGGAGTTTGATTTGCCAGTATATAGTATGACACCCAGTGCTCATCCCATCAAGTGCCCCCCCCAGTGCCCGTCACCCAGTTACCCCATTCCCCTGCCCGCCTCCCCTTCCACTACCCCTTGTTCATTTCCCAGAGTTCGGAGTCTCACGAACTATTTTCTATGACAGCTGCCCTGCATTTTACGTCCCTGCCAGCAACGTATGTAAGGGCCCCACTTGCCACGTTCTCTCTGGCTTGTCGTTGTCTTTGCTTCTAGCCATCCCAGCAGGTGTGAAGTGCATCTCTTTGTGGCTTTGATTCACATTTCCCTGATGGCGAGTGATGTGGAGCCTCTCTTCATGTGCTCCCTGAGTCATTTGTACGTCTTCTCTTTAGAAGCATCTACTCCTCTCATTGGAGTAGACCCCATTTCTCAAGGGAGTTATTTTTCTTTCTTATTGACTTGCAAGAATTCTTTACATATGGACACCAGTCCCTCTCCTATATGTGATTTACCAATATATTCTGCGGCTCATCTTGTCACTTTCTTGATCGTGTCCTTTGAAGCACGTAAGTTTTTAATTTTGATTAAGTCCACCTTATCAATCCCTTTTATCATTTGCGCTTTTGGCGTTGTGTCTCAGAACCCACCACCTGACTCAAGGCCGTGAAGACTTATGTCTGTGTTGTTATTTTAAAAGTAACAGCTTTCGTTCTTACTTTCGCACTTCCGGCTACGTAAACTAATTTTTTATACAGCGGGAGGCAAGGGCCATTCTTTGGCACACAAATTTCCAGTTGTTGGAGCACCATGTGTTAAAAAGACGATTCCTCCCCATTGAATTGTCTTGACCCCCTTGTGAAAAGTCGACTGACCATTATTAATGAAAGGGCTTATCTATGGAGCCTCCATTCTGTTCTGCTGATCTGTGTTCTTGTGCCAGCACCACACGGCCCTGGTGAGTGTAACTTCATAGTAAGTTTCACAGTCAGGACGTGTTGTGAGTCCTTCAACTCGGTTCTTCTCCAAGATTGCTTTGGCTTCTGGATCCCTTGGGTCCACATCAGTTTTTGAATCAGCTTCTCACTTTCTCCAAAAGCCATCTGGGATGTTGGCTGGGAGCATGGGATGCCGTTCCGCTTATTTAGATCTTTAATTTCTTTCAGCAATATTTTGTAATTTTCAGTGTATACGTTATGCTGTTTTTGAGTTCATTCTCAAGATTTTTACTATTTTTCACGTTATTGTAAATAGAATTATCTTATTCAATTCATTTTTGGGTTGTTTATTGCTAGTGTATAAACATGCACTACATTTGCCTGTCGATCTTCTATCCTGAAAGCTTGCTGAGCTTCTTTATAGCTCTCATAGGTTTTCAGTGGATTCCTCGGGATTTACTATTAACAAGATCACGTCCTCTGCAAATAGAGATGCTTTTCCTTGTCCCTTTCCCATCCGATGCCTTTTATTTCTTTTTCTTGCTTCATTATCTTGGCTAGAACTGCTGGCGCAGGGACGCCTGGGTGGCTCAGTGGTTGAGTGTCTGCCTTTGGCTCAGGGCGTGATCCTGGGGTCCTGGGATCGAGTTCCGCATCGGGCTCCCTGCAGGGAGAATAAATAAGTAAAATCTTAAAAAAAAAAAAAAAAAGAAGAAGAATAAGAACTACTGCTGGTGGAACATTGAATGGAAGTGTTCAAACATCTGTATGTTGCCCCTGATCTGAGAGGGGGAGCTTTTCAGTCTTTTACTATTAAGCACGATGTTCACTGCGGGTTTTTGGTAAATGTCCCTCACCAGGGTGAAGAAGCACCTCTGTCCCTAGTGTCTTGAGTGCTTTTATAATGAAAATGTACACGATTTTGTCAAATGCGTTTCCTGCCTCTGTTGAAACACTCACAAGATTTTTGTTCCTTATGCTATTAATACGGTGTGTTCTGTTCACTGACGTCCAGGTGTAAAACCAGCTGTGCATTCCTGGGATACACCCCACCAGGTCGTGGCGTGTAATTCTTTCTATGTGTGGCTGGATTCGATTTGCCGGCATTTTGGGGAGGGTTTTTGCATCTATGTTCATAAAGGGCATTGACCTGTAGTTTTGTTCTTGTCTGGTTTTGGTCTCAGGGTGATTCCGGCCACATAGAACATGTGCAAGATTCCCTTTTCCTTCATATTTTGGAAAAGTTTGGGAAGGATTGGTTTTAATTCTTCAGACGTTCAGTAGAATTCACGAGCGAAGCCATCTGGGCCTGAACTCTTCTTTGCCCGAAGTTCTAAGTTCTAGCTTTGATCTCTTTGCCTGTTAGAGGTCTGTTTGTATTTCTTCTTCACTCACTTTCAGTGTTTTGTGTCTTTCTGGGAGTTTGCCCATTGTGCTAAGCCATCTGCTTCATTCGCACCCCGTTCTGTAGTATTTCCTTACGGTTCCTTTTATTTTTGTAGGGTTGGTGGTAATGTTCTCTCTCTCGTTTATCACTTGAGCAACTTGAAACTTTCTCCCCCTTGATCAGTCCAGGCGAAGGGTTGTAATCTTCTTAATCTTTTCCAAAAACCAGATTTTGGTTTTATTGATTTTCTTTGTTTCTTTTGTGTGTGTGTGTTTTTTAATCATCTCTCTTTAATTTATTTGCATTCTGATCTTTCTCCTTTCCTTCCTTCTGCTTCCTTTTGGTTCAGTTTGCTTTCCTTTCTTTGACCGAAGTGGAAGGTTGTGTTACTGACTTGAGCTCTTTCTTCTCCTTCCCAGTGTAGGCTTGCGGGGGGCGGGTGGTTGGCAAAACGGGCACAGGGCGGTGGGAGCACTCACCCTTGGAAACAATATCAAATCCGAGGTGAGTTGGACAATGTTGTCCATAAGCCCACTTCCCAGCGTTAACGGCCGTTAACACCTGCCTCTCGGTGTGTCTCCTTGGGAGCTATTTGATGTACAAGCTGGACATATATTTATGTTTTATTATCCTCTGTGCCCTTCCCTTTTCGACGCATGTGGGACCACACTTTAGTCTGTACGCCCTGTTGTGTGGTCAGCACGTTGCCTGTGCTGCAGGGTTCCCTCCCCCTGCCTCCCTTCTCACTGTGGTAGTTGTTAACTTTCTCCATTCCACTTCTCTCCCACAGCACTGGGCTCCCCGTGGTTGGGGCCTGAATCACCCGTCCTGTGCTGGCTCCTGCCCGGGGCCCAGGAAATGCCCTGGAGGGGTCGGCTGGGTGCTGGGACTGGTGCATGCTCCAGGCTGGAGTGCAGGTCTGGCCCCTGGGCCTTCCCGCTTCCCTTGGCCAACACACCTCCTGCCCATGGAGGATGCTCAGGTGTAGACAGCCGCCTTCTCTGGGTCTGAGCTGATAGCTGGGGTCACCCCGTGTGGGGGCGTCCAGGCCCTGGGGATGCTCATTGTCCAAAGGGCTCTTGCGACTGTGTGTGGCTTTCTTTGTTCCCTGTGCACCCCCTGCCCCCAGGTGTGAACTTCAGCCTGGACCAGTGCAGCCCCAACGGCACAGATCCCTACAAGCCCAAGTGCCCCGAGAGTGATGCCATCCGGCACGAGCCTGCCTTCCCCGAGTGGCTGACGGTCATCCTGCTCTGCCTCTACTTGCTCTTCACCAACATCCTGCTGCTGAACCTCCTCATTGCCATGTTCAAGTGAGTGCTGCCCGGATGGGGGCCCAGTCTGCGTGGCCTGAGCGAGTCAGGGGTTCTGAAGCACCTTGCTCAACCCAGTGCATGGCCTCCGTCCCCGGTCCCTGCTGCGCCTGTCCCGGGCATGGATGTGCAGAGGCCATCCATGGGCTGGCGGTTCACAGGGAACTGAGCCTCCAGGGGGGCCCGAGGCATAGCCTCGCATAGGGGTGCAGCCTGGACTTCCGCCCGGGGCTCTCAGGAAATACCCGAGGTTCGCTCAGCTTCTGTCCTGTTGGAGAAAATATTACATTATACAGATTGTTCATGGAAATAAAAAAGATCCAGGGGGTGAAAGCTTTCTATGCAGACCTTTCATTTTGCAAATAAAGGACCTGGACTTTGTGAGGCAAAGGGACTTGGCTGGGGTCATCTCGAGATGCAGAGGAGCGCGTGCCAACTGCTAGCTTCTTTAAAACGCTGCTCTTCCCATAAGGGAGGACCTATATCCGTCCTCCGTGTATAAAGCCCAAGCAGGAGCAGAGTAGAGGTCAGCGGTGGGACCACGACCCCGGCCAGGACCCTTGTGTCCCTGGTCTGGGCAGCCGTGTTTCTCTCCTGCCCCCCGGGGGTCTCTCTCCGTCTGGCACTGGGCAGGCAGCCGAGGCCCATCTGCTGGAGGACAGGTGTGCGCTGATGAACCTCGTCGGCCCCATGAAGACACTGTCCCTTCTACGTGTCAAATTCAGATAAACTCTACTTAGACTTAGATACCAGGACGCGGTCCCCTCCCGCCAATCCCCCGCCTTGTTTCATCCGCTAACAAGACGCATAGACTAAGATCTAGGTGTCCTTTCTTCTCCCCTCGGCTCCCAGGGAGCTCAGAACTCCGCTCAGCTGTCTTCCTCGGCCGCAGGGTGGCGCCATCCTGGGTGGCGTGCATTTGCGCTCTGTGGGGGCCCAGACCCCCCAGGCGGTGCCGTGGGCGGTTCCCCATCGCTCCCCGTGCCTCCTCCTGCCGGCCTTGTGTGACCCGCGCCCCTTGCCTCCCGCCAGCTACACGTTCCAGCAGGTCCAGGAGCACACGGACCAGATCTGGAAGTTCCAGCGCCACGACCTGATAGAGGAGTACCACGGCAGGCCCCCCGCGCCGCCCCCCTTCATCCTGCTCAGCCACCTGCACCTGTTCATCAAGAGGGTCGTGCTGAAGATACCCGCCAAGAGGCACAAGCAGCTCAGTAAGCCCGCCCTCCACGCCCCCAGCGTGCTCTCGGCTGTCTCGGGGTACGGTCGGGGTGAGCATGGCTGCTCCTTCTAGAATCCTCGAAGCTCAGAGGGCTGAGCTGACGCAGACCACCCAGGTCTCTGAGGGACCCGCAGCCCCTTAGGTGGGCCTGGGGTGGGTTCTCTCTGCAGTTCCTCCCGCCAGGGCCCCTCCCAGTCTCCCTCATCCAGTGTTCGGGTCCCTCCATCTGCCCCCTGCCCCCCCAGAGACCAAGCTGGAGAAGAACGAGGAGGCCGCCCTCCTGTCCTGGGAGATCTACCTCAAAGAGAACTACCTGCAGAACCAGCAGTACCAGCAGAAGCAGAGGCCGGAGCAGCAGATTCAAGACATCCGCGATAAGTAGGCGAGGCCGGGGTGGCCCATGGGGCAGCCCACGGGGCGGGAGACCCTACAGTTCCAAGTGGTCCTGGGGACATGCCCAGCTGGGGGAGGCCCAGGCACTGGCCCCTGCGTGGGAACCTGCATCCTCCTGCTGACCCATGGCCTTCCCTCTGGGTCCTTGGGGAGGCTGGCCCCCTCGGGTGGGGAGGAGGGTGACGGTCACCTGCACTGCAGACAGGACTGAGTCCTGACTTCCTCAGGGGCCGGGGGTGGGAAGCAGAGGGAGGGGTGGGGGTCTGTGGGAGGCCCACCTGGCCAGGGAGGGCGAGCTCAGTGAGCTCCCAGGCTCACGGCCTTGCTGCAGCTCCTGTGGGGCCTGGTGGCCCGGCCTGGAGCTCCGGCTCGCCTCAGGGCCCCCCTCCCACTTCTTTCTGGTGGGAGGTCCGTGCTGCTTTGTCTGTCCACCCCACCCGGATGCCCCGATGGGCGGGAGGACGTGGCCCTGCTGTCAGTGCGTGTCTTGCGGTGGGCCAGGAGGAGGAAGGGGCGATGGGCCATGTGGCTATACCAGCTCCTGCTCCTGGTGCAGTCCCCTGGGCCGTGCATGGAGAGGGGGGTGCCCTGGGGCCTTGGGGGAGCACCCAGAGGGTGGGCCCCCTGCAGCCAGGCCAAGTGCACCTCAGAGCCGTGCGCCTGCCTTGCTGTGCCTCTCGGCTCATCCGTGATGTGGAGCCAGTGATGGCACTGCTTCCAGAACACACGGGAGGGTGCGCACACGCACGTCCTGGCTGGAGACACAGGGGATGATGCCCTGCACTGGCCACCTTCCCTCCCTGGGTCAGGTGACCATGGTGCACCACGGTGCACCACGGCCCCACAGCCCCGTGGCCGAGCTGAGCCCACCCCCCTCCACCCACAACGTGGGGCAGGGTTTGATACAGAAGAGCATCCCGTGCGGGTGGTACTGGGCACCCTGGGCACAGCCAGGCAGGAGAGCCCGGACGCGGTCTGGCCGTGGGATTACTCCCGTCAGCGTGGCAGGCCGAAGCTGGGTGAAACTCCCGTGTTGTAGCAAAATGAGACCAAAGCAGACGTTCCCCAACCAGCCGCGCGGCCCTCGCCGCACCCAGGGCGGCCCAGAAGCAGCGCTGAGCTCGGTGCTTCGCCTCTGGCAGCCGTGGGCAAACCTGGGTGAGGCGGGTCTCGTACCTGCACCTCCCGGCCAGGGAGGCCCCTGCAGGCTGTCAGGTGGCCGTGTGAGCCGGGGTCACCCACTCGCCACGGGATCGTCCACGGGGGGGTAGGCCGTGGTTGGTCTGTGCAGCAACGTGTGTTGTAAATAGCTTCAGAGGAAAGGGAAGAGGCCTGGAGCTAACGGCTAAGCCCAGGAGGCTGCTGGGTCTGGTGGGACTTGCACCCGCAGGCTAGCGCCGCAGTCCCTCGGCATCCGGGCCCCTGGGTCGGGCCCGGCTGGGCTCAGCTGCGTGCTCTTGCAGGGTCAGCACCGTGGTGGACCTGCTGGAGAGGGAGAGCCTGAAGCAGTCAGGCCTCGTGGAGCAGAGACTGGCCTCCCTGGAGGAGCAAGTAGGTTCGGGGCCCGGGCCTCCGCTTCTGGGTCACGGGCTGGACAGGCCTGGGGTCAGGGGCCGAGATGATGAGCGCGCTGGGGAGCCGACCAAGAGAAGGGCTCGGGGAATCTTGGGGGCGATTGTTCCCAAGCAGGAGAGGCGCCTTCTTCGTCCTCCAGAACATTCTGCGAAACACCTCCCCGCTGAGCTCCGCCGCTGGCGCCGGGCGGTGTCTGCACCACGGGCTGGTCAGAGGAGCCTCTGCCCCTCTCATCCCCCGTCAGCGCACACTCATGCTCCCCCCACCGGGTGGGCCACACTCCCTGGGCTCCAAGCCCTGGGCCTGAGACAGGCAGCCCCGAGCAGCCTCACCTCTAAGAGTCATCGCCTCGCAGGCCAGCGGGGCTCAGGCGCCTGAACGTTCACTCACCCCTCCTCCGTCCATCTGTTCATCCACCTGTTCATTCCTCCGTTTTCCCACCTATCATTCCGTCTGTCCATCATCCGTCTACCATCCATCATTTTCCTTCTATCCATCCCTCCCTCCCTCCCTCCCTCCCTCCTCCTTCCATCCATCCGCCCACCCACCCATCCATCCGTCCACCATGTCGTGTTTCCTGTGCTCCTCCTCCGTGCCGCATCCCAGGCTGGCCTGAGGAACGTCAAGGTGAACAGGCATTGTCTCCCCCTCAGAGGTTTCCAGCCTGGTGGGCACAGACATAAATGTCATTGTCACAGTGTGTTTTCATAGGTGTAAGCGTAGGGACTGGCAGTCAGGGAGGCTCCAGCCTCCGGGATAAGGAGGTGTGGACTGGGTGGAGGCTGGGCCCCTCCTTCTATGCCCTCCTGCTGGGGGCACAGAGGACCGGTGCTTTCCTGTGAGAGGCCCTGCTGCCCACGGCAGCCTCCCAGCAGGCAGGCCCTGAGCCCCACATGCTGTCACTGAGTCCCGCCTCTTCTCAGCTCCGGGGACTGCTGCACACGGGGGTCCGCCCAAGCTGCCCTCTCTCCGTGGGTCCTTGCCTTGCTGACACCCTCTACAACGGGTGCAGTGCGGCCGAGCAGTGTTCCCCCGGCCCCCATTCATCACATGGCTCCTACTATCACCTGTCGTTGAGTATGTTTGGCTTCTAGAAGTTTCTTTTCTCTGGGAGGAGCAGGAGCCGTGGGAAGCTCCAGTGGGTAGTCCTGAACCACCTTCTTCCTGTGGCTCAGATTTCCCCTCCTGGAGCTTCGTTCAGGGGCCTCTGGTGTGTCCGGGTCCAGCAGTCATTGTGTCTCACTGGAGGGCACTGCCGGCGACCAGCGGCCCTGGTCCCGAGGGGAGCAGGGTGGGCTTGGATGCTGACGGGGTCACTGCAGCAGGATGGGCCTCCTGGCCGCGCCCTCACTCGCAGTCTCAGTGGAGGTGTGGGGATGCAGTTCGGGGGCAGGTGTTGACCCCATCCTGTTTGGGACGTGCCTTCCAGATGGCCCAGACGTCCAGAGCATTGCACTGGATCGTGAAGGCCCTGAGAGACAGTGGCTTTGGCTCCGAGGAGGGCTTCCCCACCCTGGGTGAGTCTCCCTCTACTGGCCCGTGGTCTCCTGAGTCTGGGGGCGTGTGGGGAGGCGGAGGGGCTCCCACTGCGCCTGGGGGTGGGCCTTGGGAGCCGCCCAGCCTGGGGGTCCCAGGGGAGCGCAGCCCGCCCCGTGGAAGCAGGGGACGTGACCAGGCAGAGACTGAGCAGAGGCCTGGCCCACACCCCGTCCTCCCTCCCCCCCCCCCCGCCGCCCCCATGCATCGTGCTGCCCAGGAGGTGCCCCGGGGGCAGAAAGCAAAGTGCACGCTCCTCAGTGTGCAGCCAGCCAGGAAAGGGGCCCGATTAACTGCTGACCCCAGTGGAACTCGTGGGCCCTCCTTTGCTCCACGGGCTCCGGGGAAGCCACACAAGGAGCCAGGCGCTGGCAGGCGGCACTGCCCGACCCCAGACCTCTGTCCTCCTGGCGCGGGGCCCCCGTGAGGGCTGGCGGTGTTCGGTCTGGGCTCAGGGAGGTGGAGGCGGCCCAGTCGTGGGGACGGGGCCATAGAGGACGCCCCCGCCTCGTGGGCCAGGTGTCTGAGCCGGGCCCCGGCTTTGCCCACGGCTCCCCGTGGCTCTTCCCAGCACCCCAGAAGGCCTCCCTGGGGCGGGACCGTGAGCCGGACGGCGGACACAAGGCGGAGGACGCGGGCGACACCCACCACGTGAACGCCCGGCACCTCCTCTACCCCAACTCCCACGTCACGCGGTTCCCGGTGCCCAACGAGAAGGTGCCCTGGGAGGTAAGTGCCGGTCTCAGCCAGAGGCGCCCGGTGTCCTCACCGCCGGGCACCAGGTGGCCTCACCTGCCTCAGCCTCACAGGGACGTGCTGGACAGAGGAGGAAACTGAGTCACACAGGTCCACACAGCTAAAGGTGGTGGAGCTGGGATTGGAGCCAGGGCGCTGGGGGGGCTCTGACCCACACAGGGAGCAGACTGCTCCCCGCCTGCACCCGCCTCACCTGTCCTACAGCCCACATCCCCAGGGAGCACTTGCTGCCCCTTTTTGGGTGCCAGGTGACAGCCTCTGCATGCCCTCCCTGCCCGACGGGCTTTCACTCTGGCCTTTCCAGAATGTTCCGGGCTGTGGCTTCCATTCTTTCTCCCAAGTGTCTGAGAGCTGGGGGGCCTCCTCACTTCTGGAGTCCAGCCTAGACCCCCCATCCTGGGGCCTCCCCTAGACCAGCAGAGCCATTGCGGCCCCCCAGGTGGGCCCCCGGGTCAGGTGCACCCCTCAGGCCTGCCCGAGCATGGAGCTACCGTGTGCACTTTGGGGACGCTCCCGGGGTCCTTGCCGACAAGCACCTTGAGGAGGAGCTGCCCCTGTCACCTGGGGTGCCTGGGCCCCAGCCGCGCGGTCCGGGGTAACAGCCTGGAGTGAGAACCGCCGTGTTTGTGCAGACGGACTTTCTCATCTACGACCCGCCCTTTTACACGGACGACAGGAAGGACAAGGGCTTGGTGGACCCCGTGGGAAAGTGAGTGTGGGCACCCCCGGGCCCGGGTGGGAGGGCGGGCGAGGACCAGCTGGGCGCTCCGGGGTGGCCGCCAGAAGCTGCTCAGGGTGAGGCTCCTGCGGGGACAGGGTGCCCCGCTCCCCCCCGGGGCTGGGGGTGCCCGACGCCCGATCCGGGGCAGCACCCCCTCCCATCGGGGACGTGGCTTCTCCCTTGCTCCCAGTGCCCTGGAACCCCTGGCCGGGATCACCTACAACGCCGTGGATGGGCCTATAGACCGGCGGAGCTTCCACGGGGTCTACGCGGTCCAGGACGGGCTCCCTCTGTGAGTGCAGCCGCCGCCCTCGCGCATCACCCCGACCCTTGTGCGGTGCCTTCGGGGCTTGCTCCTGGGGTCAGCGGTCCTGTCTTGGCAAGCTAGCCGTTTTTCTGACAAAAACGAACAAAACACAGAAGAAAAGAGACCTTGACATAACGGGTTTCCTTAGCACCATCCCTGCACCTCCCGGGACTTACCGCTGGCCTCGGGCTCTTCGCCTCCACCCGAGTGACCTCGGTGACTTCCGTTCTTCCCTGTGCAATGGGGATGAGCTCCCGCCCTCTCCGTAGATTAACGAGAAAGCAGGCTTCACCTGAGAGGGTTCTGGCCTCAGGGGATAAGCTGAGGGGCTGGTGGGCCCGGGTCAGGGGCTGGTGGTGTTTCCCAGCGTCTGTTCCCTGCGGGGACGGGCTCTGTGCCCCATTGTACATCGAGTACATGCAACGTAAAGCTGTCGAGTGACCGGTGGCATCCCGCCTGCGGTGTGTCAGCCTGGGGTTCTGCAGGTAGAGGAGCCTCCTCTGCCCGGGGTGGCTGGGGCGGTGGCAGCACCAGGGCTGGGAGGATGAGGAAGGTGCCATCAGAAGTAGGGGAGGGATGACAGGTCTCTTGGATGCCCTGAGCCCCGGGGGGCGGACGAGGCCTGAGAGAGGGGGCAGGCGGCAGGCATTTACGTCCTGGAGCAGGAGTGGGTGACTGTCGGGAGGTGGTGGGAAACGGGAGGGCGTGAGAACAGGAAGCTGGCCCCAGCTGTGGGGACGGGAGGCCACGTGGGGTGGGGCAGGTGCAGGTGGTGGCATGGGAGGAGTCAGGCTGGATGCAGATGTGTGTCGTGTGGTGCGACGATCGAGCTGCACGCTCTCTGGGGGGCGGGATGCCCACGCTACCACGTAAGCGTCTGCGGTGGGGCTGGATTTCTTCTCCCAAGGAGACCTCTTTCCCTCCCCACCAAGTCCACGGTGACCTGAAGCTCCTGCTTGTCCCTTGGAGTCCCAAGGTGGTGGCCCCGGGTGGGGAGGTGGGTTTGGCCAGGCCAGGGGAGGGGCTGGCAGGTCCGGGTCTCATCCCTGCCTCCCCACGCCGGCTCTGAGGTGGGTGCCCGGGCTCTGGAAATCCTGGGCCGGGGAAGGTCCGGGGGGAGCCAGCACGCTCCCCAGTGAGTGCCCTGCCCACTGCCCCCACCCAGTCCTCTTGGAGCCAGGCGGCCTAAGTGACCCCCGTCTGTCCCAGGAACCCCATGGGCCGCACGGGACTGCGTGGGCGTGGAAGCCTCAGTTGCTTTGGACCCAACCACACGCTGCAGCCTGTGATCACCCGGTGAGTAGCCTCGGATGAGGCCCCTCAGTCGCCGGTGGGGCCTTCCCCGTGCGCCGGCAGCTGAGAGGACAGATCGTATGTGGGGCCTGGGTGCACGTGGGCCCCCCAGAGCCTGCTCCGGCCTCCCGGACCCCCCTCCCTTGGGTGCCTCTGGGAGGAGGGGCAAAGCCACAGACCAAGGCCCAGGACAGACACGTGAAAGTGTGCATAACCCCCCCCCCCCCCCCCCCCCCCCCCCCCCCGGCATTTCCAAAGAGCAGCAGGGGAGCTGCTGGGGCCAGGCATGGCTTCTCTCTGAGGCTTTTGATAAAACAAACAAAAAAACAACTTTCCTGAAAGGCCGCCCCCTTCTAGTCCCACCGGCAGGCAGCACCCACCGACGAGGGGAAGACACCCCTGACAGTCATAGGCTGGTTCTCCCCCTGGAGCAGGTTCTGGGGAAAGGAGACAGGGCTGGGCGCCGGGGAGGCCGGGGAGGCCGGGGGCTCCCCCCCATCCTCCCCTCGGTGCAGGGAGAGCTGTGCTGAGGTCAGGGGATCCCCCGGGCCGCCCCTTCTTCAGGTGGAGGCGGAACCAGGACGGAGCCATCTGCAGGAAGAGCATAAAGAAAATGCTGGAGGTGCTGGTGGTGAAGCACCCCGTCTCAGAGTCCTGGGCCTTGCCAGGGGTAAGCCGCTGCCGTGCGTCCGTGCCGCGGGGCGCTCCACCCGCTGAGCCCCTGCAGGCGCCCCCCCCCCCCCCCCCCCCCGGCAGCTGTGGACCCTGCCCCTGGTTCTGAGGGACACACTGGGGCTTGGCTTCGTACAAGGAACTCCCCTTCCCGGCTCCTTATCTTGTGCTCGTGAAAACGGGTTCAGAGACTCTGGTGTGTGGGCGCCGACGGAGCACTAGGCTCGGGGCTGGGGCTGCGTCGGAGGCTCGCGGTCCTGGGGGCCGACGTGGGTCCCCGTGCAGGTGTCTCAGGCGGGCACCTGCTGCGGGTGTGTGGCCCAGAGCTGAGCCCTAAGAACAGGATGGCGTGTGGGGCTGGGGGGCGGGAGGAACGGTCCCTCTGCTCAGGAGCAGCAGCTGGAGGTAGGGCTGAAGGCCCGAGTGCACCCCAAGGCCTTGTGGGGAAGAACACGACAGGGGTGCAGAAGGCCCTGGGCTGGACTGCTCCCGTTTGACGCCCAGACCGGTGCGCCCTCCCCCCATCCCTGTTCTGGGGTCCTGGCAGGAGGACCAGGTCACCCAACAAGCTCTGAGCTGGGGCACAGCCTCTGGGATGCAGCCCCTACTGGGGACCCCTCCTCTGAGCGCGTGCCCGGGAAGTTCCCTGATTCCCCCGACCTCAGCACCCGCCCCGGGCCCCGGGGCTGCTTGGCTGGGACGGCCTGTTGGCGGGCATGCGTGTGCACCCAGGTCCTCAGGCTGCGGCGAGGGGTCCGGGGCTCCGGGCGGCTCTGGCCCCTGCAGCCAGGATCCCCGGGCCCCCGCTGAACCAGGGGGCGGCTTACGGCCAGTCCCTCTCCCCCCGGGGCTCCTCTAGCATGATTCAGTCTCCGTCTTGGGCACTTTGGTCTCTGCGGGCAGGACACTGGCCCAGCACCAGTGTGGGTCTAGCAGTTGGCGTCTTCTGAGCCGTGTACCCACAGCCCCAGGCCGTGTACCCGCAGCCCCAGGCCGTGTACCCGCAGCCCCAGGCCATGTACCTACAGCCCTAGAGCCGTGTACCTGCAGCCCCAGGCCGTGTACCTGCAGCCCCAGGCCGTGTACCCGCAGCCCCAGGCCGTGGACCCACAGCCCCAGGCCGTGGACCCGCAGCCCCAGGCCCACACAGGTCCCCAGCACTCCAGCATTCGAGGGGCAGCTGTGTCTCTTGCGCCAAAGCGGGATGGCTGTGACGTGGACTCGGAGGGACTTTGATAACAAACAGGGCCTCCCAGAGGGGCGAGGGCCAGGCAGCGCAGGCCAGGATCGGTCCCCGGGGCGGGTGGCGTGGGGACTGGCCGGGAGCCCGGTCTGGGGCGGCAGAGGTGAGAGCTGGCACCTGAGGAACGCGAGTGGTGAAAACGTGCCCTGCTGGGGCCGGGCTGGCGGAGGGCAGGGCGCTGGTGGCCTCCGGGCCTGAGAGAGGCCCTGGTGCCGCTGCAGCCCTGAGACGCCGTGCCTCTGGCCTGACTCAGCCCGGCTCCGTCACACGCTGACGTGGGCAGTGGGCTCTGGGCAGTGTCACTCGGCCCCGAGACAGCCAGGCCGCAGACACGCCTCCGCCTGTGGCTCCGGGGCGCTGGCCGGCTGCCCACGCCGGGTATGGGGCCGGGGGGGTGGGTCCCCGGACAGCCTCACAGACCCCCTGCGTCCTCCCCACTCAGGGCTCTCGGGAACTGGGAGAGATCCTGCCCCGGAAGCTGAAGCAGGTCCTCCGTCGAGAGTTCTGGTCTCCCTTCCAGAACTTGCTGATACAGGGCACGGAGGTAAGGCGGCCGTTCTGCTTCGCTCCCGTCCGCGTGTCCTGGTCCCCACGCTGGCTGCGGCTGCACAGGAGGGGACACTGGGACGCCGCCCCCACCCACATCCCGCAGCTCCTGGGGGAGGAGCTGGGACCAGGAGGTGCCCGCCGTGTCCCCATCCTCCCCCTCCAGTCTTGCCCCGAGCACACGGGCGCGTGGGATGCAGGGTCTGTGTCCCGCAGGGCAGTGGGCGGTCGGGCCTGCAGCCTTCGCTGAGTCTTCTCATCATCACGAAAGCAGTCTGCGGCCGCGCGTGCCCCTTCCCGCGGGCCCACGGCGTGACCTCCATGTGCGCAGGCCGGGGCCGGGGCCAGCCAGCTGTCCCCCCAGGAGGGGGCCGCGCCGCGCACGTTTCTTCCTAACTTGCCTTTTCACTCAGTTTGCGATGGCCGCGGTTTTAGGCCCCGATCTACAAATCCGCCTTTTCCGTGGCCGCGGGATGTTTTGTGCCTTGAATAGCCGAACGTGGCCAGCGGGCACCTGGGTTGTCGCCGCTCCCGTGTCCGGCCCAGTTCAGGGCCAAACAGGCGACAGCTGATATTTAGACTTTTGACCTCCGGAAGCCAGCCGCTCCCAGGGCCCGGCCCGGTTGGTAAAGAGAATTAAGTGGTTTACTTACTGAGGGGGGATCCACGCCACACAAAATTAGCAAAGTGAGCGGGGCCGTGGCATCGGGTGCCCCGCCGTGTTGTGCGATCACCACGTCCACCTCCAGCCTCCAGAACATTCCCTGGGCGCTCTCTGCGCCCCACCCCTCCCCCGCAGCACTGGTCTGCTCTCGGGCTCTGCACCCCCCGCCCCCCTGCCCCCCACCCCGCCCATGCAGGGCCCTGGTTGCAATCACACAGCGAGCAGCCTTTGGCGTCTGGCTTCTATCACTCGGCGCAATGTTTTTGCCGCCCGCCGTCCCGCTGCAGTCCTTCCAAGGCCGGGCAGGGAGGCTCTGGCTGCGGGCCGGAGCCCAGGAGGGGGCTGAGTGAGGCGCGGGGGGGCCCCCTTGGGTCAGGCACGTGGAGGCCGCATCGTGGAGCAGGCCGTGTGGACGGGGAGAGAATGGGGGGGGGGCCCCCGAGGGTGAGCAGCTGTGGCCGGGGGTCCTCGTGGAGCAGCAAGCAGGGGTGGGGCTCAGCGCTCCCCGGGGCGGATGGGCTCACCCTGTGCTGCCTCCCAGGTGTACAAGGGGTACGTGGACGACCCCAGGAACACGGACAACGCCTGGATTGAGACAGTGGCCATCAGCATCCACTTCCCAGACCAGAGCGACATGGATCTGAAGAGGCTGAACTCTGTACGGGCTCCGGGGAAGGGGCGACATGGGGCCACCATGCTCTGGGGGGACCTCCAGGCCTCCAGGAGGGGTCTGCCCGGAGTTCCAGGCGGCCAGCACTGGCTGAGCCCAGATGGGGGGCTGCAGAGAGTAGGGGGCCCCGGAGGCACCTGCAGATGGCCGGGGCGGAGTCAGAGCTGGACCTCCTGGGAGGGGGTCAGGTGCCCATGGGGATAGCGTCCCCCGCACTGAGATCAGTGCAGAGCTGGGACCCCCGGGCCCGGGGAGCAGACCCGAGCTGGGTTTGCAGGACAGAACCCTGAGAATAAGGCTACCGGCTGTGTCCTCAGGATGGATTTTCAGGTCTAGGCGGGAGTTCTCGGAGTTTTTCACTCCCTTTGATAGAAGAGCCCAGTGAAGCAGCCACAGGCCAGAGACCCTGGGTGGTGGCGTCCCCGAGGCCCTTCTGCAGCTGGTTTTGAGGGTGTTTGGGCAGAGGCACGTCTGGCTCAGGAGGGACTCAGCACCTACGTTTGCCCTTGCAGCACCTGCACACCTGTGACCCCGGGATGTCCGTCCAATGGCAGGTGGTGGACAAGCGCATCCCACTGTATGCCAACCACAAGACCATCCTCCAGAAGGTGGCCGCTCTGTTCGGGGCTTTCTACTGACCCGTGGGCTCCAGCCGGGCCCCCCCGCCAGGGGCAGGTGAGGCTGGTCGGCCCCCGGCCCCCGTGGAGGCTGCCCGGGACCCAGGCTGACACCAGCTGCCCAAGGGCCCTGCCGCCCTGGACCTCGCCGGGGCCGGGGGCTGCTGCTGGGGTGCCGCGTGGTGTGGTTTGGGGATCTCCACCTCGAGTCACCGACCAGATGGGCCTGTGAACTGGACAATGTCAGGGCGCCTGAGAGGAGAGCCAAGGCAGGGGACGGGCTGGCTGTGGTCACACGACCATTCCTCGGGGTTGACGCGGCCCCTGGGACCCGCCAGCTGTCGTCACCCCTGGCAGCCCCGGCCCGCGGCTAGTGATTCCCTCCTGGTCACAGCGTGAGCAGCTCGTCCACGACAGGCGTGCACTGGCCTGGGGGCTGCATCTCCTGGACAGTCGGGGATCCCCCGTGCTCTTCTCCTTGGGCCCACAGCCCGGAGGTGGTGTCCACCGTGACCTTACGCAGACCTCACCTGTGCTGGGGTGGGAGCCGGGGCTGTCAGGGCTGAGCCCGTTCGGGGGCGGGGGCCACACAAGCACACGTCTTCTCTGGAGACCACAGGGTGTCTGCCTACGTGCCAGCCCGGGGACTGGGCGGGAGCTCCCCATGCACGGCACTCCCTCCTTCCCTGTGAGCCCAGGGAGGGGCAGGCGGTGGGCATAGACGGCGGGGGGAGCCACCTGCTCCGTGTCAGTGACTCACAAGCCATCAGCATAAACCGCCAGGAGTCATCAGGGCCGGGAATGTTGTAAAACCCAACATTAAATCTGCTGCTCCCTCCAGCCTGGCCTGCGTCTTCTGTGCTTCCTGCAAATAAAGTTCAGACACCTGCAGTGCTCAGGGCGCTGTGTCTGAGTCACTGAAACCTCTTTGGACCGTGGCGGAGCCTCCTCCCGAGGCCCTCTCCTACGGTTCCTCCCTGTGCACATCCTGAGGCCCCTGAGGCCCAAACTCATGATTTCCTCTCTGATCCCCTGCCGCCCGGCTCCCTACTCTTCATACCCCTGGACCCAGCCTCCGGCATCGGCCCCCAGCACCCAGGCTGGTCCGCAGGGATCTCACACCCTCTCCGTGGCTTCCGGCACACACAGGAGTAGGGGGGACACGGCGGGGGGGGGGGGGGGGCTTGGTTCTTTATCTAGACGCATCTACCTAGCCAAGCTAGCATTCAACTGGCAGCACCGAATGATGACATTTTAGAATCGTAAAGACTAAAATAATGCATTGTGCTCTGAAAGAACATCTCTAAGTTGAATTTCAGAGAAGCAGACACTGACTTAGCTTGGCTGCGGTAACAAAATCCCGGACGGGGTGGGGGTGGGGAGGCTCCAACAACAGGCGTTTAGCTCTGGTCCTGGAGGCTGGCGGTCGGTCGGAGCCCCCGGGGCCAGCAGGGTTGGGGCTGGTGGGAGCTCTCTTCTGGCTGGCAGTGGTCGCCTCCCACTGCGCGCTCACGCCCCGTCCTCGGTGTGTGCACGGAGACGGAGTGCTCTGGGGTCTCTTCCTACCGAGACCCTAATCCTATCACATCAGGGCTCTGCTGGAGGCCTCGGGTAACCTAAGTACGTCCTACGTCCGGAGAGGCCCCACTTCCCAGTACAGCCACACTGGGAGCCAGGGCTCGCCGTACTGGGCGTGGGGAGGGAGACACAAAGCTCCAGGCTGTAACACACGCACACCCCGCGCCGGGCACAGACCAAGCGCTGCGATAAGCCAAGAAACCATGAGAGTGTACGGCAAGTCTCTGTTGGGGCACGCTGGAAAAAATAAAATGTGATCACAGCCTTGCTGGGGTCAGTGGGAGCCGCGGAGGGGCTTGCGGGTGACCCCAGCGCAGCGGCGTCCTCTGGCTCAGGAGGAGGAAGGAGAGGCTGCGTGGCTCGGCGCGGGGACGGTGGGGCTCACGGGTGCGGGGCCGCTGAGCCGCTGGCAGGGCGGGGACAGGTGAATAACCGTAACCCCCTGCACCCCGAGAAGTTAGCTGGAAACCAGGCTGTGAGGGAAGCACCGGAACCAGCGGAGGATGGTTACTATGAAATAAAATGGCTCGAGACCCGCAAGACCATCCGGGTAAACAAATGACCCAGCTCCTGTGTCTTGTTTTCTATTTATTTTTCTCTATCAGCTAAGACCAAGGAAAGCATGATAGCCGGCAGCGTGGAGAAGGCGTGCGGGGCAGACGCTCGCAGAGAAAGGCGCGGACAGAGTTCTCGCAGAGCCACGGCCGCAGGCCTCCTGTGAGGAGCCAGGAGCCCCGAGGGGTGGAGGGCGTCACGGCAGCCTTCGCTTGGGAAGTCATCCCTCGCAGGAGCTGTTACCCCTCCGGCAACACGGCTGCTGCTTCTCCTTTTCCTTTTTTTTTTTTTTAAAGATTTTATTTATTTATTTATGAGACACCCAGAAAGAGAGGCAGAGACAGAGGCAGAGGGAGAAGCAGGCTCCATGCAGGGAGGCCGACGCGGGACTCGATCCCAGGATCCCTGAGCCGGAGGCAGGCGCTCCACCACAGAGCCCCCCAGGTGTCCCAGCACCATAGCTTTTTAAATATATAAAGCAAACCTGATAGAAAGTCAAGGAGAAATTGGCAAATTCGCAGGAATATTTGAGACATTTTCTCAGAAATCGAGGAATCAAGAAGCCAAAGGAAAGCAGAGCAGAATTTGACTAAGACAATCAACAAGACTGAGGTCCGGGCAGCCCGGGGGGCTCAGCGGTTTAGCGCTGCCTGCGGTCCGGGGTGTGATCCTGGAGACCCGGGATCGAGTCCCTCATCAGGCTCCCCGCATGGAGCCTGCTTCTCCCTCTGCCGGTGTCTCTGCCTCTCTCTCTCTCTCTCTCTCTCTCTCTCTCTCTCTCTGAATAAATAAATAAATAAGTCTTTAAAAAAAAAAAAGAACAAAAACAAGACTGAGGTCCTTGTGTGTCCCTGCGGGAGGTGTGTGTGTGCACCTTCATACATACGGCGTGTATTTATGTGTAAATATATACGTATATGTCATGCGATATACACACGTGTGTAACTTAGATGCACATTCATTCACATGCAAATCACATGCAAATTATATGCCAACAACATGCAAATTAGATGTGAATCACATGCAATTTATAGGTAAATTATATGTGAATTATATTAAATAAGTGGGGCTCCCAGGTGGCTCGGTGGGTGAAGCATCTGCCTTCGGCTCAGGTCATGATCTCAGGGTCCTGGGATCGAGTCCTGCATCGGGTTCCCTGTTCAGTGAAGACTCCGCTTCTCCCTCTACCCCTCCCCTGCTCATGCTCTTTTGCTGACTTTCTCTCTTTCAAATAAAAAAATTGAATGGAATCTTTTTAAAAATCACGTAAGTGATGTACAATGTATTTATATATCGTATGAAATGAGTATGTATATGTCGTGCAAGTGCCACACGCACATAGACACAGCACTACACCAACACAACTTGCTCGTGCGTGTGTGTGGTCCTGTCCCCACCCCAAGAGCAGCAACAAGAGGCTCAGAGGAGACGCACAGGACCTTCACCAATCACCCCAGGGAGGGGATCTCAGAACTTTGCAAGGCAGCCCCAGCACGGGGCCACACTCTCTGGCCTTAGCCTCAGGACAGCAACGATGGAACGAGAACACACACCAGAAGGGACAGAAACAGGAGCCTGAGCTCGGGACTGTGGGGACCGGTCCCCTGGCCAGCTGGGAGGGCGAGGGGGCGGTGTCCAGGGCGGGGCTCTGCTGGTGGGGCAGCCCTCTGCCCTCTGCCCTCCCTCAGAGCGGCTTCTGTCCTCACCTTGGGCCTCCGTTTCCTCAGGCAGGGGCACTAACAAGGAGGGCCGTGCCTCTGTCCTCAGAGCAGACGCTGTCCTTGTGACCCTGGTCTGCGCTCAGTCCCAGGAGCAGGCCAGGCAAGGCCCCTGAGCTGGGCGTTGTCCAGGGAAGGCCCAGGGGGGCCACCGTGCCTGCCACCTGCCACCTGTGTCTCTAGTGGGAAGCGGACCAACGCGAGACCGTGAGGGGTTCGTGTCACCCCCCGTGGGATGTGGCTGGAGGCTCCCAAGTGAACCTACCTAACCTTAGACGCCCTTGCTACAAAATCAAAGACAGAAAGTGAATGGTCTGAGGTTCTAGCTTCAGAAGCTCAAGAAACGGCTACGACATCGATGCAGGAGCCAGGGAAGCCGGGCTTTACGGAGGAGGGAAAATCAGAGTCGGCATGATGAAGACGTTAAAAAATCGGTTCTCGGAAACGCAGACAAAGCAGAGGGGACGTAGCCCTCCGTGGGCCAGTGAGGGGAACGTGGCCCTCCGTGGGCAGTGAGGCTCTGGGCACCCTTGGTTCCCGGCCCTGCCCCCAGGCTGCCCACCAGCCGCCCTTGAACCTCTCCCTCTGCGCTGCCCCAGCCCCTGCTGGGAGCCAGTCTCCCCGATGGTGTGGCAGGCCGGGCTCCTGTCTGGGGGTCCCCGCGGCGGGGCCAGCGCACACTGACACCCTGAGGAGGGGCGGCCCCCGGGGGAGCGCAGCGCTCCGGCCTCCTCCCTGAGATGTTTTGTCCCTCGGCCTGCTTCCGCCGTGGCCGTGGGCTGGTCCCTGGGGAGATGCTCTCGGCTCCGCTCGGCGAAACCACCTTCCTGGCGGGGAAGCAATTAAGCAGCCGGAGCAGCTGCCCAGCATCCCTGGGGCCGGCGAGCCTGGGTTCCGGGGATAAATGGGTGAGCTAATGGGCCCTGAGCCCAATTACAGTCGGAAGCGCAGCGACGGCGGGCAGACCATGCGGCCCGGAGGCATCAGGAGCTTCTGCTGTTCCTGAGCGACGCTCCCGGGCTGTGGCCTGCGCCTGGCTGGCGGCCAGCACCCCCCGAGAGGCCGGCCCTGCGGCCGGGGGCACCGCTCAGCGCACCCTGCAGGCGAGCGCCCCGCGTCCGTCTGCCCCGCTGTCCATCGAGGCAGAGCCACCTGAGAATAGCAAACCTGTGTGGCATGTTATTATCTTCTGCTGTGGAGGCAGAGCAAAGGCATCCGGGCAGATGTGAACTACGAGCCACCAGCACCCAGATCAAGATCCAGAACATACCGTCCCAGGAGCCCCTCCTGCCCTGTCCCATCACTGCCCTCCGGAACTTTCCGTAAGTAGAACCACACAGCGTGGGCTTGGCGTTCCGGCCTCTCCCACTTTGCTTTTTATGTCTCTGGATTCCCCTGCACTGACACTGTGCTTGTTGGTAGCAAACCCATTTAATTTGTTTAATTTGAATATTAAAATATTCCTGACCTTTGGGGTTCCCATTTGGCGTCTATGTGATTTGCCTTATACGTTGATGTACCAGCAGCTTCAAGGCTCACATTATTTTAATCTCCAAAAAGAGAGCTGGCTGCTGAAAGCAGAAATAATCACGCGTTACGAGGCCCCTACACACGAGGACGTGCGCGGGAGGACAGCGCACAGCACTGCTGCTCAGGCTGTGTCCAAACGTGCCCTGAAGGACTGCCCTGGTGAGCAGCCGCAGCCGGACACGTCGGCCTAGGCCGCCGCTGAGATAGCGTGGCTGGGGCGCAGCTCCGGACAGAAGGCACAATCACAGAATCCCGTGCTCCTAAAGGAGGCAGGAGAGAGGAGAAGGGAGCAGGGCAGAGGGACCGGAGCCCGAGCCCTGAGCACGGGCTGTCGCAGCCAGGACGGCACCACCAGCCAGCACGATGGCCTGGCCCTCGCCGTCCCCGGGCCCCATCGCAGTCAGCTCTGCTCTCTCCTCCGTCTTCTCCAGTCTCTCACTGACCCAGCCTTTCCTTCCTTGTCTTTTTTTTTTATAGACATTTTATTTATTTATTCATGAGAGACACGCAGAGAGAGGCAGAGACCCAGGCAGAGGGAGAAGCAGGCTCCCTGAGGGGACCCCGATGCGGGACTCAATCCCGGGACCCCGGGGTCACTCCCTGAGCCAAAGGCACACACTCAACCACTGAACCACCTGGACGTCCCTCTTCCTTGCCCTCTATGAAGTGCACTGATCAGTCACTTGTAACATGTCTTTCAGTTTGGGAGCGTCTGAAGAGCTCTCACTGCTGGACAGACACTATGCATGTTTGGCACGAATGTCACAGAGGTGCTGTTGTGTGTTTCTCCATCCACTGCATCAAAGGCTAACTGACACCGATCTCTCCTGATTTCTTATTACTGATGACTTTGACCTTGGTCGCGTAGGCAGGGTGGTTTCTGCTGTGCTTCTCCACTGTAAAATCATTGTTTCCCCTTTGTAGTTAATAAACATATGGAGGAAGAGACTCTGGTGCTATAGAAACCGTGCAGGTAGCAAAGTGTAAAGACACGGGTAAGAGGATGGAACTCGACACCGCGGGCTGACCTGATCGCAAGGAGGCTGCAGTGGCTATGCTAGTGTCAGACAAAATGATCCGGGGGTGAAGAGCATTACCTCATAATGAGAAAGGGCCAATTTATAAAGAAGACATATTAATCTGAATAAAGGGCTTCAAAATACACGAAGCAAAAACTGATGGAACTGTAAGAACAGCAGACAAATCTACCATCAGTCAGAGACATCAACACCCCTCTCTCAATGATTAATAGAACACATGAAAGATCAGCAATGATGTAAAATGCTAGACTCACACTATCAGCCATCTTAACCTCATCAACACTTCTAGAACATTCCACGGAGCAGTCATACAACACGTTTAAGTAAACATGTAACAATTACTAACATGGGCCACTTTCTGGGCTATAAAATGAGTTGATAAATTTAAAAGGACCCAAAGCATATGGAGTATGTTCTCTGACAATGAATTTAATAATCAAAATCAGAAAGCACTCTGTAAAATCCCTAAATATCGGGAAACAAAACACTTCTAAATCCCTGAGTCAAAAAAAGAAATCAAAAGGTGACTTAGAAAATGTTTCAAACTTAATGGATGTCATTAAGAATTTCGGGGATGCAGCTAAAGCAGGGCTCGGAGGGAAACGTATAGCACTAAAATCCCCATACTAGAGAAGAAGGAAAATCTCAAACTGTGAAGTCAGCTTTCACCTTAAGAGACCAAAACAAACAAACAAATAAATAAATAAATAATGAAAAATAAAATAAAATAAAGAAGAGAAAAGTAAACCCAATGTAAGCAAAAGGTCAGAATGGGAGTCAATTGGGAAATAAAAAAGAAAAACAATAAAGAAATCAATGAAACTAAAAACTGGCCCTTTGAAAATGTCAATAAAATTGATAGACTTCTACCCTGAATGATAGTAATAGAAGAAAGAAGATGCAGATTACCCATATCAGGAATGAACTGACATCACTTTGTACTCCATATTGTAAAGGTAACTAGGGGACATTATGCATAACTTTATGTTGATAAATTCAACAATTTAAATAAAACAGACAATTCCTTTTTTAATTATTCAATTAATGGATATATAGTGTATTACTAGTCTCAGAGGTAGAGGTCAGTGATTCATCAGTTACGTATAACACCCACTGCTCATCTCATCACATGCCCTCCTTCATGCCCATCCCCCAGTTACCCCGCCTCCATCCCCTCCCCTCCAGCAACCTTCAGTTTGGTTCCTGTGATTGAGAGTCTCTTATGGTTTATCTCCCTGTCTGATTTCATCTTATTTTTTCCTCTCTCTTCCCCTGTGATCCTCTGTTTTGTTTCTTAATTTCCATATGTCAGTGAAATCATATGATATTTGTCTTTCTCTGATTGACTTATTTCACTTAGCACAAGTTCCATTTGGTTCCATCCGTGTTGTTGAAAATGGCAAGGTTTTTTTGATGGCTGAGTAATATCCCAGTGTGTATATAGACCACATCTTCTTTATCCATCATCTATCGATGGACATCTCAGCTTTTTCCACAGTGGGCTATTGTGGACATGGCTGCTGTGATCATTGGGGTGCAGGTGTCCCTTTGGATCACTATGTTTGTATCTTTGGGGTAAATACCTAGTAGTGCAATTTGCCTGGTTGTCAGGTAGCTCTATTTTTAACTCCTTGAGGACCCTCCATACTAATTTCCAGAGTGGTTGCACCAGCCTGGGTTCCCACCAGCAGGTAAGAGCTTCCCCTTTCTCCACATCCTCACCAACATCTGTTGTTTCCTGACTTGTTAATTTTAGCCATTCTGATGGGTGTGAGGTGGGATCCCACTGTGGTGTTGATGTGTATTTCCCTGACATGGAGGGATGTGGAGCATCTTTCCACATGTCTGTGGCCACGTGTAGGGCTCTTCTGGAGGGATGTCTGCTCATGTCTTCTTCCCGTTTCTTGACTGGATTGTTTGTTTCTTGGGTGTCAAGTTTGATAAGTTCTTTATGGATCTTGGATACCAGTTCTTCACCTGATATGTCACTTGCAAACATCTTCTCCCATTCTGTAGGTTGTCTTTTGGTTTCCTTAGCTGTGCAGAAGCTTTTTATCTTGAAGAAGTCCCAATAGTTCATTTTTGCCTTTTTTTCTCTTGTCTTTGGAGACATGTCTAGCAAGAAGTTGCTGAGACCAAGGTCAAAGGAGTTTCTGCCTGTGTTTTCCTCTAGGATTTTGATGGATTTCTGTCTCACATTTAGATCTTTCATCCATTTTGAGTTTATTTTTGTGTATGGTGTAAGAGAATGGTCCAGTTTCATCGTTCTGCATGTAGCTGTCCAATTTTCCCAACACCATTTGTTGAAGAGACTCTCTTTTTTCCACTGGATATTCTTTTCTGCTTTGTCAAATATTAGTTGACCATAGAGTTGAGGGTCTATTTCTGGGTTTTCTATTCTGTTCCATTGATCTATACGGAAACAGACAATTCCTTGGGAGAGATGAACTATCAACATTCAGTCAAGGAAAAATATAACCTCAGCAGCTCTATCTCCATTAAATAATTTAACAACATATAAAAATGATGATACATCATAACCAAGTGGGATTTATTCCAAGGACACAAGGTTACTCAACACTTAAAAATCAGTTAATACAATATTGCATAATAACATATTAATTTTAAACAAGTTTCTCAATGGGTGAAGAAAAGTCAAAATGCTTCCTGATAAAAACTCTCAGCAAACTAGAAATAGAAGGTATCAACCTTAAAAATAAAATGGCCAGGGATGCCTGGGTGGCTCAGCGGTTTACAGCCTACCTTGGACCCAGGGTGTGATCTTGGAGTCCTGGGATCAAGTCCCACATCGGGCCCCCTGCATGGAGCTTGCTTCTCCCTCTGCCTGTGTCTCTGCCTCTCTCTTTGTGCCTTTCATGAATAAATAAATAAATAATCCTTAAAAATAAAATAAGATAAAATAGCCAGTTATTTTACTAGCAAAATGTGTTTATTCAGTAATAGCAGAGGAATTGCAATTTGGAACAAGGCAAATTATAGTGAGCCATAGGCAGGTCCAAAGAGACAAAGGGAAGGTCAGCTCTTTTTAAGTTTCAGGAGGAAGTTGTGGAGGATTGTTTTGAACAGAAGTCTATTGGAGAAGAACAAGAGTTCGAGGTTATGACACTTCCTCATTGGCAGTAAGTGGTGGCTAGTTAGCGTGTTGTTGCTAGGCCTGGGAGGGATCTTCCTTCCTTCCTTCCTTTTTTTTTTTTTTTTTTTTTTTAAGCAGGAGATTAAATTCCAATGGGAAAAATGTCCTCTCCCTCCAAGATAATTCTTATCTTCCTTCTTCCTGCTGGTGATGCAGTCCGCAAGGAGTGGTACATGCATAACAGTGCATCTTTGGGGTTGCCTGACTCCATTTTCAAAAAGTTTCCTGCATTTTTACAAAGGAAACTTCCTATTACTGATAACAACAGCTACAAAAAAAAATCTATCACCAACATTATTCTTAAAAGACTGAATATTCTCTCCCTAAGATTGAGATGAATTAAGATATATGCTCTCAGTCCTCTTACTCAGTATTGAACTAGAGAGGCTGTAGCCAAAGCAATTAGGCACAGATTGAAGTAAAAGGCATCCAGACTGGAAAACAGAATATTCTTTTTTATTTACAGATAGCATGATTGTATATGTAGAAAATCCTCAGGTATCTCAAAAGAGTTACTAGAACAAATAAGTGATTTTAGTAAAGTTAAGATCAGTATGCAAGAATCATCCTTATTTCTCTATATTTGCATTTAACAAGCAGAAATTGAAATGAAGATACCATCATCAATAACATAAAATTATGAGAAATAAGTCTGACAAGAGATATGCTAGATATGTAAGCCAAAAACTACAAAACACGGCTGAAAGAAATAAAAGCAGTTCTAAATAAATGAGAAGATATACCATGTTCATGGACTGAAGGACTCAATATTGTCAAGATATTAATTCTCTCAAACTGATCTAGAGATTCAATGCAATCCCAAAAACCCACTACGCTTTTTTGGTAGAAGTTGGCAAGCTGGTTCTAAAATTCATGAGGAAGTGCAGAGGATCTTGGATGGCAGAGAGAACTTTGTGAAAGACCAAAAGTGGAAGATTATACTACCTGATTCAAGAATTATTATAAAGTAATAGCAATGAAGATATCTTGGAAAATTGGCATAAAAATAGGCAAATAGAGGGATTCACGGGTGGCTCCTCGATTGAGCATCTGGCTCTTGATTTTGGCTCAGGTCATGATCTCAGCATGGTGAGATCAAGCCCCTAGTGGGGCTCTGTGCTCAGGGGGGAGTCTGCCTGATATTCTCTCTCCCTCTCCCCTTCCCCCACTCTCTAAATCAGTCAAATAAATAAATAAATAAATAAATAAATAAATAAATAAAATCTTTTTTAAAAAATAGGCAAATAGATCGATGGAACCCAGGGAGCACATAAATAGACTCACAGAAACACAGGACTACTGTTTTCCAACAGAGGTAGAAAGGCAGCGCAGCAGAGAAAGAATGGCTATTTCAACAACCAGCCCTGGAAACCAGATAGCCATAGGCAGAGAAAACAAGCTTGAATTATATCTCACACCACACACCAAAATTAACTCCAAACGGGTAAGAGATGAAAAATGGACAAAGCACGGAACATTCATATAATGCATTGCTACTCTGCAGTAAAAGGAATAACTATCGATTATTGCATCAACATGAGCAAACTTGAAGTAATTATGCGGAGTGACATGAGCTAGGCAAGGGCGGACAAGACCACGGCTCTGTTTATACAACTGATGGGAAAGCAGACTGATGCGCAATGACCTTGCAGACCAGTGCCGCCCTGTGCAGTGACCCCCGCAGACCAGTGCTGCCGGGTGAGCGGCTGCAGGTAAGGGAGACTGCGCTGTTCACCTTGAAGATCCTGGGAAGGGCTGCACAGGTGTACCCGGATCCAAACAGGGCGACTGCAAACACGAGGGTCTGCACCTCCTTACACCACAATGAAGCTGTTTTTAAACCTCAAGCTGGCTCCGCTCCAGCTTCAACGCTGACCCCACCCCTGCTTTCCCTCCCCGGACACGGAAGGGTCTGCGGCAGGACCCAGTCCCGCGGACACCGAGCCCCATTTCCCCTGCCTGGAGGCGGGCGGGCCCGGGGGAAAGGCACTGGCCCCCTGCCCCAGCCGGGTCCGCGGGGCAGGGGCGGGGTCTGTTGCCCTACGCCCGCCCTCAGCCCCGCCCCCGCCCGAGACCACGCACCCCGCCCTCCGCGTGAGAGCGACGCTCCGGCCTCGCGGATCCCAGCCTCCATGCACGCCCCGCCCCGCAGCCGCCCCAGGCCCAGTCCGGCCCAGGTCAGCCCGCCTTGCAGGGCCCCCGCTTCGTTCTGGCCCCGCCCACCCCAGGCCCCGCCCCCACCGCCCAGGCCCCGCCCCGTCCCTGGCAGCCTTAGATCCCGCCTTCGGCCCCGCCCCCGGCCCCGCCCCCGGCGCAGGCCCCGCCCCCCGCCCCGCCCCGCCCCGCCCCGCCCCGCCGAGCCGCAGGCCGAGCCGCGTGTGTCCCGAGCGGCCGCAGAGGTGGGCGCAGGCCCGGGGTCGCCGCGGCGCCGGGTGTGGCTCGGGTCGGGCTCCGGGCGGCCGGGACCTCGCCGAGAGCGGCCTCCGGACGCGGCCGCGCAGGTAAAGCCCCTGCCCCGCCCTGGGCCGCCCCGGGGTCCCGGGGTCCCGGGGTCCCGGGGTCTGGGGTCCCCGCCCCGGCCGCCGGGCCCCGCGCGCGCCCCGCCCTCTCCCCCCGCCCCCCGCCCCCCGCCCCCCGCCCCCGCGCGGGCCGCGCGCCCCGGGCTGGGCTGGCCTGCGGGCGGCTTCCCGGGGCCTCGGGCGCGCTGACATGCGGGGCGCCGCCCCCGGGGCCGCGTGCTCGTCCCCGCTGGGCGGACAAAGGGCTCGGTGCGCCCGCAGCCCCGCGGGGGTCCGGCTGCGCCCGGCGCTGAGCTCCGGAGCTCCGGCAGCCGCGCCCCGGCCTCGAGCGCCGGCCTCGGGGGGCCCCCAGCCCCGCCTCCCCGGAGTGCGGCCCCGGAGCGCCGAGCAGGTGGACCGTCGTCCCGCCGCGCCCCCGGGCCCCGAGGCGCGCCGTGGGTGTGTCCCGGGCTCCCGGGCCCCGGCGCAGCGCGACCTGCCCTCGCTCCCCCGGGGGCCTTTGCGGATCCCTGGAAGGAAGTCACGGGCAGCCCCGCTGGTCGGATGCTGCGGGCGCCCCGACATCCCCCCGAGTCAGGGCGCTCCCCGGGGCTGCCCTCTGCGCTCTCTTTCAGAACTGGGAGGAGCCGGAGTCGATGCCCGGTCGGACGGCCGCTCGCACAGGGCGCACAGGGCGGCCGGGCAGGTGAGGAAGACGCCGCAGCGCCTGGGGCCGCAGGTGTGGTCAGCATGGGCCCCGTGGGGAGGCAGAGCCCCGCACCCCTGCCCGTGCCCGCGGGCGGATCCTGCCTCATCCTCCTCTTCTGCCTGCGGCTGGGCGCCCCCTGCCCGCAGAGCTGCCAGTGCCCCGAGCACGCGGGGGCCGTGGCCGTCCACTGCAGCGCGAGGGGCCTGCAGGAGATCCCCAGGGACATCCCCGCCAACGCCGTGCTCCTGAAGCTCGACGCCAACAAGATCGCCCACGTCCCTAACGGAGCCTTCCAGCACCTGAACCAGCTCAGGGAGCTGGACTTGTCCCAGAACACCATCGAGACCATCGGCCCCGCCGCCTTCGCCGGCCTGGCCGGGGGCCTGCGGCTGCTGGACCTGTCCCATAACCGCATCCGCAGGATTCCGAAGGACGCCCTGGGCAAGCTCAGTGCCAAGATCCGCCTGTCCCACAACCCCCTGCACTGCGAGTGTGCCCTGCAGGAGGCCCTGTGGGAGCTGAAGCTGGACCCCGAGTCGGTGGACGAGATCGCCTGCCACACGGCGGCGCGCGAGGAGTACGTGGGGAAGCCCCTGATCCAGGCCCTGGACTCCGGTGTCAGCTTCTGCAGCACCCACCACAAGACCACCGACGTGGCCATGCTGGTCACCATGTTCGGCTGGTTCGCCATGGTGATCACCTACGTCGTGTACTACGTGCGCCAGAACCAGGAGGATGCCCGGAAGCACCTGGAGTACCTGAAGTCCCTGCCCAGCGCCCCCGTGGCCAAGGACCCCGTCAGCCCCGTGCCCTAGTGCCCGCTGCCTGAAGCAGGGCACCGCCGACCTCGGCCCCGACACTCGGGTAGCAGATGGCGACCGACCTGTGCTTTCGCCGCGGAGCAGGGGACCTCACAGCCCCTCCTGCGCGGCGCCCCACCCCACAGAGCCCTTCTCGCGCTGCCTTCAAGCCACCCCGCCCCGCTCCAACCCACAATGTTGCCATCGGCCCACTTGACGGGCCAGGAAGCCCGAGCCTGAGAAGTGGCATTGCCCACCACCACTCCGTCAGGCGGCCACCCAGCTGGGACTCCAGCCCGGCCCGTCTGTCCACGTCCCTTGCGCTCTGCGGCTTCATCCACGTGGCGCCCCTAGGGTGTGACGGCATCACGAGAAGAGTGTGCTCGCCCACGCGCGTGAGGCCTGCCCTGCGGACCGTGGGGTGTAGACTCCTCTGTGGACGGCACAGAGCATCCTACGCGGCAGGACTCGTTGGCCTTGTCCCCCTGGTAGCGTTCCCCGAGCCCATCTGACCACCAAACTGTCTCCAGAACATAGTAGAGACCGGGTTACACTCGAGAGGTAAGTGCAACGTGTCCTTCACACTAAACTTTGAACGGCTTTGTTTATTCTCGGAGCGTTGGGTAAGGGCAACGCTGGGGCCAACGCCACTCCGGGGAGTGGGGCAAGAACCCTGAAGCCCCAGACCCAAGAAAACCACGGACAGAAACGGGAGAAAGGTCCGGATCACCCAGGGGGCAGTGTCCGCGGCCAGGCCGGTGCCCCTGCCCCGAGGCCTGCCCTGTGTGCCCGGCTTGGGGCCCGCATCCTGGCTCGGGCCGCGCCTTGGCCCCGAAAGCGGCTCCCTCTCAAGGACGGCAGGACCGGCGCTGGGTGTCCAAGGCCCCGCAGCGGGTTGGTGCCCTCCTGCCGGCAGCAGGGACTCCGCCTCCCGCCCTCTCTTGGCCTCAGAACTCGCTCTGCGCTGACTCTTACCTGTGCTGCGTGACCTTCGGGGTGGACGTGACCCCCACCTACCTAACTGCGAGTTTTATTTTTTGAGGTCTTTTTTATGAGTGCTTATTTTTAAATTGCTTCAAATATCCGGGGAGGGGGAGGCACACATTGGGATAAATTGCTTATGAACTTAAGGTGTACAGGTCACAAGAGGTTTGTACCTGGAGAGCGTCACGTGACCTGAAGTGGGCCGTGAACACGGGATCCTGTCTGCGCGGATTCAGAGACCCAGACCCCACAGCGGACACCCCCAAAGGCCCATCCAAACGAGGAAGGTCCTGACTTCACCGATCATGGTGCATTAAAAAGGAACGACTGACAGGTCCCAAATACTCTCCCGCGCCCGCCACCCAGACTAGGTGTGGGGGGACAGGAGGCAGGGCCCGGCGCCGCCCCCGTGGCCTGTCCCTCTCCGGGGCGCAGGTAAGCACTGCCACTGGCCGAGCAGCAGGGCGCACAGGCTCCTTGGGCGGTTTGGTCCTCCTTCCCCATCCATCCCAGGGTGCACGCTGTGGGGAGAGGGGCCCCCCCACCCAAGGAGCTCACCACCCATGGGTGTGCCCGACGGAGGGGAGCCGACAGAGGTGTGGGGGCAGATGCCAGGGTCCTGCGGCTGCCACTCATGTCTGGGGGTGCCTCTCCTTCACGTGGGGAGCCTTAGCCCTGTGGGGGCCCTGTCGCGCTGCCGCGGAGCTCCCCATTTCCTCTATCACCAGAATTAGCCCAAAGCCTGGCTTCCACCCAAACGCAGCTCTTCAGGGGTGCATGGGGAGTGCGGAGGGGCCCCTTCCCTCCCGGCCCCTTTCCGAGGACCCTGGACACACCAGAAGGGTCCTCTCCTTATCACCCTGAGCCCAGAGTTGGGCTGCAGGGCCCTCCTTCTGGGCCTTTCTGGGAGCCTCACCCTTCAGGAGTGTCCCCGAGCGGACACCTCCCTCCAGGGAAGACCAGCGGGTCCCTAAACTTCAGGACCACGAAGCTCCCTCCTGCTCCTGGGAGCTCACACCCCTGGTACCTGGGAACCTCGCTCTTCTGGGGTACAGCCACCTTCTCCCCCCTTTCCCCTGCCTATCTCTCCCCCGAGGGACCCCTGGAGACGACACCTGCCTGGCCCACCCCCTCCTTGTCACCATGTGTGAGCACAACTCGCTGGACACCCCGTGGGCCCTGCAGCTGCCTCAGCCCTCACCCCTGCACCGATGGGTAGCTGACTCCGTCTTAAATCTGCAGGGGCTGGGCGGGGTCAGGCTGGCCTCATTGAGGAAATCAGTGTTGACAGTGTCCGGCACATGACAAAAGGGGTGCCTCAGTTGGCTCATCTGTCCAGGACAGCAGGGTCACAGCCTTATGGGACACGGGTGGCCCCCGGCTCTCACTGTGATACAGATAAGGGACCTTCAGAGCACTTTATGCGCACACATGGCCTGGTGTGCAAAGCGCTTTTGTCATGGGAGATGACACTTCACAAGGCTGAAGTCAGGGCAGGGTGACTTTGGGGCTTCCTGTGGGAACAGACACCCCAACTTGGGGTGGGGACTGGGCCTCATCTCCTTCCCATGGGGGTTGGTGGTGGGGATCTGTCTTCCAGGGAGGCCTTACGGCCAGAGGGTTAGGGGGCCGGTGAGGGGTGCAGGGAGCTGGTGAGGAGTGCAGAGGGGTGCAGGGGGCCGGTGAGGTGTGCAGGGGGCCAGTGAGGGTACAGGAGGCCAGCGAAGGGTACAGGGAGCTGGTGAGGAGTGCAGAGGGGTGCAGGGGAGCCAGTGAGGGGTGCAGGGGGCCAGTGAAGGGTACAAGGGGCCAATGAGGGGTGCAGAGGGCCAGTGAGGGGTACAGGGGGGCCAGTGAGGGATGCAGGGGACCAATGAGGGGTGCAGGGGGCCAGTGAGGAGTGCAGGGGACCAGTGAGGTGTGCAGAAGACCAGTGAAAGGTGCAGGGGGCCAGTGAGGGGTGTACGGGGGCCAGTGAGGGGTGCCGGGGACCAGTGAGGGGCGCTGGGGGCCAGTGACGGGTGCAGGGGGCCGGTCAGGGGTGCAGAGAGGTGCTCTTGGAGCTCTTCCGGAGCATGGTGTCCCTGCCCAGCCGCTGTGGTTGGGCTTCCTGCTCCCTTCCCAGCCTCACCGTGGATGCCTCTGGAATCCTGAGCCTAGGGGGGGACGCCCTATGCTCGTGGCCTCCTGGCCCCCCAGCCTCCCTCCTGTTTGGGCTTTGGGGTCACTCCCTTGGCCCAGGGGCGAAGATGGGCCATCCTGACCCTCGGGGGCTCTCCCTGGTGAGGAGGCTCCCAGCTCGGCTCCAGAAACCCTTCTACGGCCTCCCCTGGGAGCTGCCTGCAGGCCGTGGGGGGCAGGCCGTGTACCTCCCGGGCTGCGGTGTGGCTGGGACGGGGGCGCCGGCTGCTGTGGGTGCGTGGAGCCTCCTGTGGACCCCGCCCTAAAGCCCTTGAACCGGGGGCCGCCCCCCAGCCTGGCCTGCAGTGGGGTGGCTGACAGTTTTAAGTCGGATGTGAGATTGGGTGGCCCTGGGGGTGGCCGCAAGCAGGAGACGAGGGGGGTCCAGCGGTTAAAAGCCGAGGCTGCGTCCCCCCGAGGTCCAAGGCATGTGTGCAGGTGGGCTCCCCGCCGCCGGGGGCTGGCCAGGCCCAGTTGAGCAGCGGCCCAGGGGTCAGCCGGGGTCAGCCAAGGCCGGGGTGCGGAGCACTTCCCCGGGAGCTGTGAGCAGCGGGGCTGGGTGCCGGGGGGACCCCCGGGGGGTGCCTTCTCCGCGGATGCCTGTAGCCCAGACTCTGACCCTGGACTGAGTCACCTGGGGAGGACGCAGGGCTGCTTGAGCAGACCGTGGCAGAGATGGAACGTTCTGGAGTGGTGGCAGCTCCCCGCAAACGCAGGCGCCTGGGACGCTCTCTGGAGTCCTCCGTCCCGGAAGCCGGTGTGGAGTCGGGGTCTCCTGTCCTCCCCGCTGCCTCCTCCCATCTCTCAATAAACCTCTGTGCTTACACGAGCGGGAGTGGGTTCTGTTTCCTGCCCCCCCCGCCCCGGAGCCCCTGCCCCTCTCCCCGCAGAGCGTCCGACCCGTCAGACCCGTGAGCCCACGGCGTGGAGGAGCCGGGTCCGGGCTGCGGCGGCTGCCGGAGCCGGAGCCGGTGTGTCCCGGCTCGAGCCCTCGACATCACGGGGGTCGCGTGGGGTTGACGGCGGCCCGAGTCTTCACGGTAGGCGAGGGAAGCAGGCTCCGCTCCCGCCAGGAGGCCCGTGGCCGCCGGGGACCAGGCTGGCGCGAGGGTCACCGGAGAGCGGTGACCGCCTGCTGGGACGGGTTCTCCCCGGGATCGCAGCGGTGCTTGCCTCCCCAGCGTCCCCCCCTTCCGCGTCCCGGCCGCCCGGGCCTCTGTCCCCGCCCCGCTCCTGCCCCTGGCCGCTCTGGCCGGATCACACGTGCGCTCGGTGCCCCCCGCACCCCGGCCCCTGGCGGCGGGGGGTCGCTCTGCCTCCTGCAGGGACTCCCACCTGCCTCCCGTGTCGCGGGCCTGCCATTCCCAGAGGGATCCCAGCCCCTCCCCCCGGCCCGGGAGCCCCTCCCCTTTCTGTGAAGGGTGAACTCTTCCTCAAGGAGAAACCTTTTTCTGTAGTTTTACCTCTTCCAGAAGTTGCGGGTGAACACGAAACCATCATCACGCCGAAGATTATAGTGGCTCCCGACCGACGCCATTTAGCGGCCGCGTCTCCCGGGTGGCATCGGACGGTTCCCGGGTTGGTGGCTGGGAGTCGGCGACTCCAGGAGGCGCGGCCCTTTCCCCGTGAGGGCTCCGTCGCCCCGGCCGCGGTTCCCCGCGGTTCTGTGCTGTCCCGTGGCCCTCCCCCGTCTGGGGGTGTCCCGCGGGGGCCCTTCACGGGGGGCGGGATGTGGGCACTGAGGTCCGCTGGGGCCCAGGGCTGGTGCTCGGCCCCGCGGCCCCTTCTCACAGGGAGGAGCAGCTCCCCCAGACGTGTGCTGCCCCGTGGCCGTGGCCGGGGCACGTGGGAACCGCAGGCGACTGCCGGGTCTCTATCCGTTTTCACAAGAGGATGTTGCTTCCTCGGAAAATGACCAGGAATTTTTTTTTTTTAAGATTTTACGTATTTATTCATGAGAGACACAGAGAGCTTGCCCTCGAGGCCCGACCCCCGTGCCCCGAAACCCCCGCCTGGTGACCCTGTGCCCCCCCGCCCCCCGCCCGGCACCCGGCGAGCCCGCGGTGCTCTCGTGTGCTCCCCGCCTCGTGCCAGTCGCACAGACGCCCGTGTCCTCGTCCCAGGGGCCCGGGAGCGGGGGAGAGGGACGAGCCGTGGGAGGCGGGAAGGAAGGCAGGCGCCCCTGGGGGCCGGAGAGGCGGGGGCGGACCCCTGGAGCTCCCCGGGGCCCCCGGAGGAGCCGTCCTGCCCACACCGTGGCGGTAGCCCCGCGGGACCTCCAGAATCCAGGCGATCAGCTTGCGCTGTTGAGGCTGCGAGGTGGGTGGCTCTGGTTTCCGCAGCCCCAGGGACGGGAACGCTCCCCACTTCGCGAGTGGCCGCTGTGGCCCGAGCACGTGGCCGCCCTCCTCACCTCACGGGGTCTGCGTTCTCGGGTCAGGGTGCGCTTGGCGCCCTGGGGAGCTCGCTTCGCCTGCGGGCCTCCCTCCGTCAGCAGAGGAGCGGTCACGGGCCGCAGTGGGGGGGTGCAGCAGGTGTACCCACAACACCACACGCTCTCACGCCTGCACCCCGCGACGCACGCACACGATGCACACAAGTTCACACGTATAGCCCTATATGCACGTGTGCACACACTCTCGCTCACTGTGCACACGTACCAGGCGCACCCCCTCACATGCGTGGTCCCACATGTGCACACACACACTCACACAGGGCCACACTTCTCCCTCTCATGCAGGCCCCCCCGACCGGTGTACCCCCCCACACTCATCGTTTCTCCCTCGGAGCCCTGTCAGCCTCGCCCACAGGGGCTGCGGCGAGGGAGAGCCCTGCCGACCATCTGGCCTGGGGCCTCTGGGCACGCGGGTGGGGGCTCGGCGGGGCGCTGGGTGTGCGGCTGGAGGCGGGTGGGCATGTCAGGGGAGCAGGTGCTTGACCCTGCTTTGGGGAGGGCGGGGATGGGAGCTGAGCACCAGAGTCAGAGGGTGCGCGGCCTACGGGGGGGGCGGGGAGGTCGGGGGCGGCCCCCCGGGCCCCAGGTGGACCCTGCGCGGGCGGCCCCCCGGGTCGGGAATATTTCCATTTTCAGCTGAGAAGCCAAGACCTGGCGGCCTGGGGGGGCAGATGCCCGGGAGGCAGCTGCGGGGGCCAGGCTGGGCTGGGGTCCAGGCCCCCCCACACCCAGGCCTGCAAGTGCTCACTGTCGAAGCAGAGGGAGGCCTCGACCTCCCCGGGGGCAAAACCCAGGTGCGAGCAGGAGCGGAGCCGTCTGTGCGCCAGCGAGCCTGGACTGCGGGGCCTGCGTGGGGCACCCGGCTGGACGGGGCGGCGCAGGGGACTGCCAGGCCACCACTGGGTGCTGCTGGGGATGTTGGCTGCGCCCGCTGGGCGTCTGCGCAAAGGAGGTGGAGCGACGGGCCCCCCGGGCCCACTTTTCCTGTGGCCCAGACGCTCTTGGAGAGGGTGGGCGTCCGGAGAGAGGGCCGCGGACGCAGGGGGGGGGGGGGGCTGGCAGGTGTGAGGGCAGGTGGCCGCCAGGCAACGTTAGCAAGTGGGGGCACGGGGCACAGGGTGTGACCCGGCTGCGGGGGGCAACGGACGGCAGACAGACACGGGCGCTGACCCTGAAGCCTCAGCAGCCAGGCGGACGTGCACCGTCCCCTCCTCCCCCTGCACCTCCTCTTCCTCCCCCTACACCCCCACCCCTCCTCCCCTTGCACCTCTTCTTCCTCCTCTGCACCCCTCCCCTCCTCCCCCTGCACCTCCTCTTCCTCCCCCTCACCTCCTCTTCCTCCCCCTACACCCCCGCCCCTCCTCCCCTGCACCTCTTCTTCCTCCTCTGCACCCCTGCCCCTCCTCCCCTTGCACCTCCTCTTCCTCCCCCTGCACCCCTCCCCTCCTCCCCCTGCACCCCTCCCTTCCTCCCCCTGCACCTCCTCTTCCTCTCCCTGCACCCCTCCCCTCTTCTCCTGCACCCCTGCCCCTCCTCCCCCTGCACCTCTTCTTCCTCCTCTGCACCCCTGCCCCTCCTCCCCTTACACCTCCTCTTCCTCCCCCTGCACCCCTCCCCTCCTCCCCTGCACCCCTGCTCCTCCTCCCCCTGCACCTCCTCTTCCTCCCCTTCACCTCCTCTTCCTCCCCCTACACCCCCACCCCTCCTCCCCCTGCACCTCTTCTTCCTCCCCTGCACTTCTGCCCCTCCTCCCCTGTACCTCCTCTTCCTCCCCCTGCACCCCTCCCCTCCTCCCCTGCACCTCCTCTTCCTCCCCCTACACCCCTGCCCCTCCTCCCCCTGCACCCCCCTCTCCTCCCCTTGAACCCCAGCCCCAGCACAGGCTTTTCCAAAGGGCAGGGAGGACCCGGGGCATCTCTGAGCATGGTCATCTCGGTGCTGGACTTCCCTGAGTGCCGGTTGTCTGAGGCCGTGTGCAGGGTGAGTCCCCCTGGCACAGCTCTGAGGTGCTGCCCCTGCCAGGCCCCACCAGGGTGCTGCAGGTGGCCCCCTTGGATGGGCGCACGCTGTCCTGAGCCCTCACTCCTCCCGCTGCCTCACAGCCCGCACCCCCTCTGCGCCCACTTCTGGGCACCGACCAGGGTGGGCCTGGCTTGGCCGGAGGCTGGTCCCACTGTCTGCGGCGTCAGTGGTGCTGACCAGAGGGCAGCCCTGCGTGCGCTCAGCCGGAGCCAGTTCCCCACCAGCCTCCCCTGCTCTGTGGTTTCTCCAGAGCCGCTTGCTGGACTCGCTGGAGCGAGGGCTCAGATTGGACGCCAGACCTCCTGTCCTTGCCCTGAGCTGAGAATCAGAGCCTGTCAGTCGGATGTCACAATAATTAGGACACCGAGCCTGAGGTCTTCCAAGCCAGTAACTTGCATCGCCAACGGACAGGAAGCACTCGCTCAGTTTTTAACTGTGTAGCAGCCCCGCGGGACCGACTGGGCAAGTCCTGTCATCACGACAGGCCCAGGAGCACCTGCCGCTGTGACATCCATGATGACTTGGGGATGTAACGCGTCAGGATTTTTTTAAAAGGACAACATTTAAAAATGCTTCAGAGTCACAGAGCCACCGCCTTGCCGAGATGCTCCTTCTCTACTCCAAGCTCGTTTGCGTGCTCCTGGCTGGACAGATCACTGCAAGGGCTCTCCCAATAAGAAACTGTCCTTCCAGGAGTGAAGAACCCCCCCTTGGGCGTTCTGTGATTTGCTCAGATGTGGTTCGAATCAATGATTCTATGTTCAGACATAGGAGAGCCTTTTCCTTTCTAATGTGACCTGAAGTACTCCCACATTGTTTAGGGAAACATGCCTGAGCAGGTGGGTGGCGATGAGGCACGTCCAGCCGTTCCCCGCTCACCCCTCCACGAACCCTGCTACGGGCCATGCGGCGTCCATACCGTGCCATCCTGCCACGGTCCCAGGGGAGGGGTCTCCCTATTTTAGACCCAAGGGACTTCAGGAGACCAAGGCCGACGGAGTTTGGTGACTTGCTCGATTCAAACAGCAAGGGGAAGAACCAGGGCTTGAACCCCTCTCAGTCTGACTGGAAAGCTGTGCCCTTCACAATCCCACTGCACTGTCTTCTCAGCAAAGTACACCCGGAGCTGGGGAGCACCCAGAGCACCTGCACCATGGGGGAGGCCGGGAGCACCTGGGGCACCTGCACCATGGGAAGGGTTGGGAGCACCTGGAGCACCTGCACCATGGGGAGGAACACTGAGGAGCCCGTACCGAATCTGCACCAAAGTTTCAGAGGAGGAGCTGGATACGAGTCAGTTGGCAGACATGCATGTTCCAAGTTTCTCTAAGTGTTGTGCAGTGAGGTGCCAGCAGGTGAAGTGAGGGGGTGTTTTGTGCCCAATGGAGTGTGGGGTGGGGGCTTCTGTTGACATGAGTCAGGGTGGGCAGCTTGGAGGGGCTGGGTGAGGGAAAGCTGAGACAGAGCACAAGAGAGGTGTCCAGCCTGGAGGGGGGCAGGTGGCCCGGGGTGGGGTGTGGGTGCAGCCTGAGAGCCTGGGCATTGGGCAGAAGAGGGAGGAGAAGACGGCCAGGGTCATGCAGGACCCTGAGGCTCAGCTTGAGAAATCCGGGTGTTAACCACTGGAGAGTTTAGTGGTGGCTGGGACTGTGTGGTCATGTGTGTGTCCCCAGACCCCGCAGGGCAGCTGGCACTTAGTGGGCACTGTGTGAGCAGACAGCCACTGCCACCCAGAGCATCAGCCGGCACTGAACTTCAGCTGAGCCAGGCCCCAGGGGACTGCCGAAGACACAGCCCTCGGCTAAGAGGGACTGGGAGACATGTGCACACCTGTGTGTGTGAGCACGTGTGTGCACAGGTGTAGGGTATGTGTGCTTGTGCACATGTGAGAGTGTGCATGCCTGTGTGTACATGTGCCGGTGTGTGTGCATGGATGCGTGCACATCAGTCTGTGCATGTGTGCAAGTATCTGTGTGTGCGCATCTGTAGATGAGTATATGTGGGGTGTGCATGTGTGTGAGGGACATGAGAGTGCGTGTATGGGTGTGTATGTATGTGTCCATGTGCAGATGACTGGGGGTGTGAATGTGTACTTGTGTACATGTGCATATGTGTGCACGTGCGTGGGGGGACATATGCGTGTGCGTGAGTGGGTGTGTACGTAGGGGTGTGCACGAGCGTGTATGCGTGCACGCCTGTGTGGCAGAGGGCGAGGGCCGCGCTGGGGGTGAGGTCAGGGGCGGCGCACGGGGAGCAGGAGCTTTGCCGGGAGTCCTGCACTGACTCACCTGACAGGTGGTGAATCGGGCGAGTCCCATCTTGGCCGGACCCGGGGGCACGTGTGAGCCCGCACGGCGGGTCGCGGGGAGCCTTGTTCGGGTTTCGGGAGGGAGCCCGGGAGTGGGGAGCCCCTGCAGAAACTGCCACAGGCATAGCTCTCTGGGAAACCCCGGCTTCGAAGAAACCACCTCGAATTATGTGTCACAGTGAAGACCCTTGAAGCGCCTCGCACGGACGGACGAACGAGGCCCGGCGCGGCCAACGCGATGAGGCGGTGCGGCTGCCACCGTGGCAGGAACGCGGCCACGTCACAGCACAGGCAAACCCACGTGGAACCGATGCCGCCTCGCAGACGTCCGGCCGCGGGACGAAACCCAGAAGAGCTTACTCGGAAAGATGTAAATATTTTCACGTTCCGTCCATTCCCCTCTTGTTTGCACTCCCAGCTTAAACACGTCTTGGTTTACATTTTTCCCTTTCCACCCGGTAGAACGGGGGTCGGATATGGTGCCAAGGACGCGGTGGCACTGTTTGTCGGCGAGGTTGCGGGCCGTGTGTGCTGCTGTGTCACCCGCCGCTTTCCTCCCCCCTCCCCGGGGCCACCCCCAGCCCCCCGGTGAGCCAGATGCCACAGCGACGGCAGCCAGGCCAACAGGAAGCCGCCCAGGCCCCTCCTGCACGGGTAAACTGAGGCTCGGTGATTGGGAAGAAGCAAGCAGAACCAAACACGAGGCGTCCTGGCTCCCGAGTGCCTTTGCCCGTGAGTCCGTTGTGCTGGCCAGGGCTCTCCGGCAGGACAGGACGGGCAGAGGGACAAGAGCTTTGTCACGAGGGCTCGGATGGCAGGGGCTGCTGAGGGCCGCCAGCCTGGGGACTCCCGGTGGGGCCGGACACGCAGCTCCAGTCCAGTCCAGTTCCCGGGGCACGTGTCGGGTCCCACCCAGCGGCCGTCCTGGGGAGGCAGGAGGCCCCCCACCCCCCGGTGTAGGGCTGAGGCATTAGACACGGGGGGAGCTGAGGCGTTCCAAGTCCATCCCGCACGCCCACGAGCCCAGCGACAGTGACCGGGGAGCCCGCCTGCGTGCAGAGCCATGGGGGCCCCGTGGACGGGCGCTGTCCTCATGGAGGGACACACGACCCGCACCCCTTGGGATCCCTCCCCTAAGTCCACCCCCACGGCATCCCCGGGAGAAATGAGGCCGGAGGAAGCTGCCCCCTGCAGGCCAGAGGTGGCTAGGGCCCCAGGGGTGCGCCCCCCCGCTCGGGACCTGTTCACGGGGAACCGTCCCCCCAGAAACACACAGACGCAGCTGCGCTCTGTAAGGAGCGTCATAAATATGTTTCTGTATAGTTAGGATACAATAAATAGCCGGTACAAAACACGGAAGACGGCATGAGGCCCGCTGCCGTCCGGGCTGCGGGAGGGGGCAGGGTCACCGGGGGCGGTGGGGAGGCCCCGCTGGTTCTGAGGTAAACCTTTGTGTGAGCTTTTCCTTGAAAGACAAACCCCTGCAGGAGGCGCAGACTTGCGGGGCAGCGCCGGGCTTCGGGCCGGCCGCCGGTCACCGGGGCCCGGAGGCGGACGCGCGTCCCCGGCCGGTGCGGGTCAGCCCGTCCTCAGCCTCAGCACGTGGGAGCGGGGCTCCTTGGCGCTGGAGTAGACGAGGTAGGAGCCGGCCGCGGTGCGGAAGGCCTCCCAGTCCCTGCAGCCGAAGGTCGGGAGGCTGTGCACGGCCACGAAGCCCTCGTAGCCCTGCCACCTGCGGGAGACACACCGTCAGCCGGGCCGCGGGGCCCTGCACGCCGGCACCTGTCCAGCCCGCCCCGTCCCCCGCTCCCACGTGTCCCTGGGCTGCCCAAGCTCCCCTCTGCCCGCGCCATGCTCAGCCTGCAGAGAGGGAAACTGAGACCTGGAACGGGCACCCGGCCCTCAGACCCCTCAGCGCCTCGTGTCCAGCCTGGGTCCTGCCCTGGCCCACAGTCCCCTGCAGGCACCCCCAGCGGGTCCCGGTTGTGCCAGGTGAACCGCAGGGGCCGAGCCTGGGCCTCCCCGCTCCCGGGCCGGTGTTGACAGTGAGCCCCTGTCCCCAAACACAGCTGTCAGCACACGGGTGGCCGCCCCCGGCCCCCCACGATCTGCCCCCCCATCCCTCCCGTCATGCGGCCGGCAGAGTCCATGGTTCTAGGCTTTCCCCGCCCAAACGGACCCGCAGTGGGTGGTTCATTCTCAAGGGGTGGAGCCCCCGGGGCGGCGCCTGGGCCATAGGGTGCGAGGGTTTCCCTTGGGGCAATTGTCCCGGCCGCTTCCTGGGGTGGCTCCCGTCCTGCCCACGCCCGAGTGCCGTCCTCCAGCTTCCAGAAAACGACTCCTCGCTGACTCACAGTTTTCATTTTCTCCCCGTGATTCCTGTGCCTACAACTCGCCCATTTCTCTAAACTAAAACAATCTTTTCTCCACTTGCACGGGTTGCTTTATCCGCCCCGTGTGTGGTCAGTCGTTCTCTCCGATATTGAATGCAAAGCCTTTTCCGCAGAAGCCCCGAGGTTTAGGGAGTCACCCGGCCCCTCTGCCGCCTGCTTGGAGGAGGTCGCGGCACCGGCACCACGTGGCCGTCAGGGCCCTCTTAGCCTTTCTGTTGATGTTTCTGCTGTTTCCGTTTTTTTTTTTTACGCTTAGATTTTCAACCCCTGGGAAGTTCATTTCCATGTAAAGTATGAAGCCAGGCAGATCGTGGTCCCCGTCCAGACAGACGGGAGATGACATATTTTATGAGGTAACACGTAACGGGTCCCTTCCCCGTTGACTGAGTCACAGCATTTACCGCGTGACACGGCTGCGAACCGCCGTCTCTCTTGGCCCGGCTGTGACCACACCTGCCCGCCCACGTTCGGTGGGAACCAGCTGCGGCCTCCACGCTGCGAGGGCCGCCTTCGCTGTTCTTCCTTTTCAAAGTCTTGGTGGCCACCTCTGAACACGCGGTCTTCCACACGAGCTCTCCAGCTACTTCGTCACGTTGAAAATTCCACTTTCTACTAAGTCAGGAAGTCGGAAGAGGATCGGGGACGTTTCTAGTGAGACGGGGAACGACCGGGATTGTTGGAGAAGAGGTGAAAAGCCTGGTTACCCCGGTGGCCGCGGGGGACACCGAGGCAGCTGCTCAAGAGACACCACTGACAAGGAACGGGGCCCGGGCGGCTTTGTAGCAGAGTCTAAGCCAACGGCAAAGAAAGCAGGTCCTGCATCTGGACCCTCTCAGTCCGCGGGTGCAGGTGCAAGACTCTGCACCTGTATTTATAGGTTAGGATCCAGATCAAACGGGATAAAGGTAAGTCCCCAAAGAAAATGCCGTTCATGCGGCGCCTGACTGGCGCCCTGGGGTCCCGGGATCGAGTCCCACGTCAGGTTCCCTGCATGGAGCCTGCTTCTCCCTCCGCCTGTGTCTCTGCCTCTCTCTGTGTCTCTCATGAATAAATAAATAAAATCTTAAAAAAAAGAAGAAATAAGGAGCAAAGTTGCTTGTACTCATGGATGTAATTATACCCCTAGAAATTCCACGAGACTCTTCTTAAAGAAAACCAGCAGAAAAAAAAAAAGAAAAAAAAAAGCAGAACTGAGATGACAACGTGGTTGGGCAGCTAGATGCTAAGGTTAAGTCATGACGAGCGGCTGCAAGTGGAAAGGAGAAGATCCCAGGTGCTGTGCTCTCGAAACCGGAAAGCCTCCCAGAAGCGAATCCAGGGCCGTGGCCCAGCCCGGACGAGGACCTGGGAACTTGTACTGAAGCGCACGTGGCAACGGGAGAGAGACACCACCGCGCTCCTGGACGGGATCGCTTAGAAAACTGCCAACCGTGCTGGAAGCCTGCACACCTCCGGCCGGAATCCAGACCTCTGAGCGCCCGCGTGACCGGCGGGGCCACCTGGCCGACCTCGGGGCGTGACCCAGGCTCGGCCTGCGACCCCCGGCGGCTGGTGGTCGCCTGCACGGAAGGTGAGCCCCTCCCCTCCCCGGTAAACCCAGGCGGCGAGGAAGGGACAGCCTTGGGAGGCTCTTTACCTGTAGATAATACTGTTTACGGAGAAGGTGTTTCCATCAAAGGAGTTTGCAACCACCAGGAAATAATCTTCTCCCACCGAGAAAAACTCCCAGTCGAGAGCGCTGCGGAGACAGGGGAGCAGAGGTGAGCACACCCGGGCACGGGTTCCGGCCGGTTCTCCTAATCCCAGGACCCAGGGCCCCGTGGCAGCCCAAATCCAGGGCGACTTTCCTGCACAGTGAACTGGGTCCACTCCAGGGAAATGCATACCAGTCGTTGCCTTTTTTTTTTTCAATTTTAAAATTTAAATTATAAAATACAAATAGCATGATATGTGCCGTCTTGACCGTTTTCACGTGGTTTGGTGGTGACAGGTACAGTCGAGAGTGCTGTGCAGCCGTCACCGGCGTCCATCTCCAGGCCTTCCTCACTCCCCCAAACTGAGTCTCTGTCCCGTGGAGCACGAGCCCGCCCCCCCAGCCCTGGCGCCCCCACCCTACGCTCTGCCCCTGACGTTGAGCGCTCCAGGGACCTTACGAGTGGAATCACACCGCGTGTGTCCTCGGTCTCACTGAGCATGGTGTCCTCAAGGCCCGCCGTGCGGTGGCCTGTGTCACATGCCCCTCCCTTTCAGGCTGGATGACAGTGCACTACGTGGAGGGACCCGTTAGCTGCCCACCCATCCATCCATCCTTGGACGGTGGGCTTGCACACGCACAACGCTGCTGGGCAACGAGGGCGAAATCTTACAGTTTAAAGAGGTTGAAGTAGGGGCACCGGGGGGATCAGTGGTTGAGCGTCTTGCCTTCGGCTCAGGGCGTGACCCCGAGGTCCTGAGATCGAGTTCCCCATCAGGCTCCCCACACGGAGCCTACTTTTCCCTCTGCCTGTGTCTGCCTCTCTCTGTGTCTCTCATGAATAAATAAATAAAATCTTTTAAAAAAATAAAAAGAAAGTGAGCTGTCTCGCTGTGAGTTCCCGCTGTGCCCCCAAAGCAGGTGTATTTCTGTTCAGAGCCACGCCCTTTGGTCAGAGGTCCATCAGCGGGCGACGGCTGGGGTCACCAGAACGGACCCGCCCGCATGATGGACTACCGATCGGCCGTGAAAGGCAGCGAAGGGTTGGCGGGCGCTCCTACGCCGAGGAACCGTGAGGACCTGTGCTGAGTGAGAGCAGCTGGGCACCGGGGTCGCCTCCCACGGGTTCCACGCACACGCGGCGTCCGGAGCTGGTTGCTCCGTGGAGGCGGAAAGTAGGCTGCTGGCTGCCGGGGCTGGGGCGGAGGGAGGCGTGAGCGCCGGCGGGTGGGGGTTGCTCCCTGGGCTGGCCCGAAAATGTTCTAAAATCACCTGCTGGTCTTGACACATATCTGCACTTTTTTTTTTTTTAACCTGCACATTTAATAGAAAATCGCTGACTTGCAGCAAACAAAGCACGGTGTCGGAAGGAAATTAGAGCCAAGGTTCCAAATAGCAGCCCCAGAGTCAGCCCACAGGCCCCCGGAGGCCACATCACACCCCAAGGGCAGGGACAAGCCCTCGCTGCCACCGCCACCGCCACTGTGTGTGGCTCTGGGGATCACGCGCGGCCTTCAGGCGCTGGCTCCGGGGATAGCCCTCCCGTGCCCGCCCTCCCGGCCGCCCGCCCCAGGCACACCTGCACGTGGGGATCTCTTGGAACTTGACGAACGCCTGCGCGGTGATGTTCAGCTCGTAGATGACCGAGTTGACGACATAGGAGTCATTGTGCACCTGCGCCTCCACGTCGTAGCTGTGGCTGTTGGCCACAGCCAGGAACACCCTCTCTCCAATGCGGAACACTTCCCAGTCGGCGGCCCCGAACGTCTGCGACAGACAGAGCGAGAAGGAGTGCGGGGTGGGGGGGGCCGTGCGGGAACAGCGACCCTCAGGACGTCCCGGTGCTGCTTCGGGCAAACAGGGTGCCCCCCACCCCCGCCTGGCTTTGCCCCCTGCCCGCACGAGTGTGCCCTCACCCGGAGAGATCATCCCTGCAAAGTGCTTCTTGGCCTTCTGTGCCTTCCCCCAGGGCTCCCGTCCTGAAGGTGCAGCTGCTGAAACACCTCCTCCAGGCAGCCCTCCCTGCTCCCCCCAGTCCTGGCTCTGAGCTCCTGAGCAGCCTCTAGATATGTGTGTTTCTGGCCACAGGCCGCCCCTGGCCCGAGGCTTTCCCTGGGCTCCATCAGCAGCCCCACCTCTGGGCTCCCGGGTGCTGCTCCTCTGGGAATCACGTATCACCCTCAAGGAGGGCAAGGGGCGCACGGGCTGCGCTTATGCGCGAATGGCGAGCCCGGGAGCCCTTGCCCCGACCCGGAGCCGCATGAACGGGGCCCCCACGCAGACCCACGAGGAGGAGGTTCGTGTCCAGCCTACAGCCAGCATCTCAGGGGTTCTGGTGGGGCCGTGCAGGGCGGCAGAGAGGTCGGGGGGTCCAGATCCAGGCCCCGACCTGAGCCCTCAGGAGAAAGGATGGGGGCAGAAACACATTTCCCTGGGGAAACGGGGGGGGGCACGGGGGGGCCGTCTGGATGTCCCCACAGGAAGGCGGCAGATGGTGTGGGTGGCGCAGGAGGAGAGCGTGGCTGCTCCCTGTGGCGGGGTCTGCGGCGCGTGTCACTGCCCCCGGGGAGCCCGAACCACAGGGAGTGGACGCTGCCGGGCTCTCGGTTCCCGTGTCAGCAGAGACCCCGTCGGTCCCCGTGGGCTGCTGATGGCTGCAGAAGCTCCAGCGGCACACTGGCATTCAAGTTGTCTTTAAATGTTTGCCCCCCGACTTTCAGCTTCTGATAGCGGCAGAGGGACGCGGCCGGCCAGGCCCCCCTGCTGATGGCAGTTGTGAGCGGGACTGTGCGGGCCACCATGCGACGCGACGGTTCTGGGGAGTGGGCACTGGAGGAGCCGCGACCCCCGAATGAAGGGAATCACGTGCACGGGGCGCCTGCTTATCCGACCTTTCCTCTGAGGACTGTCCTCACCGCATGGCGCGTGGGCACGGCGCTCGGCGGGTGCGGCCGGTGACCCGGGGTGGGGGTCCCCAGGTGAGCCCACGAGTGGAGCCGGAAGGGAAGGAGAAGAGGAGGAGAGGGAAGGAAACGCTCAAATGCACGAGGGCTAGAATGTTTCCAAATGCGGTTGAAGACACCAAACCACAGATCCGAGAGGACCAGAGACCCAACGCGTCCCGTTCCGGGAGCTGACAGAGAGGACGACGTGGGAAGCCTAGAGGGGATGGAGAAGACATGTCCCGGGCTGCACACCGCGGCGACAGCGGCGCAGCGACACCCGAGACCGAGGAGGCTCGGCGTCAATGGCAAGACGTCCTCAGAGTAATCGAACGGCAAACGTGTGAGCCCTGAATCCCAAAACCGGTGAAAACAGCTTTCGCAAGTGAAGGTAAAAATAAGGTCATTTTCAGAGAACAGTGACAGAAGGAATTGCCAGGGAGCCCAATTTCCAGGACAGGCTGGAGGCGGCGGGAGTGCGGGCGGCCACGCGGCCGGGGCAAGGGGAGGCGAGCTCGGGGTGCACACGGACCGCGGGGTGTTCGCAGGTCGCGGGGCTCCTGTGACCAGAAGCCGCGTGAGGATACACACGCACACAGCACCCGATGGCCAGGCGGGGACGCGGTGTTGTCACGGGCTGTCATTCCTACGTATCAGTAATGACGATGCAAAAAAAATAAATAAAAAATAAAAAAGAAAGAGAAAATGTGGGCAAAAGACTTGAACAGGCATCTCACAAGTGAAACTACAGAAAGCCAGGAAACCGGTGGGGACGTGTCCGCGGTCTGCAGTCCCCGGGGAATTACAAGCTTAAAGCACCCGAGACACCACTTCACACCCAACGTGTAAAACCAAAGGTCCTGGTGAAAGCAGACGTTTCCCCGCATCTTGGATCCTCCGCGTGGCCAAGGCGGAGCCAGAGGACGCGCTTGCTCCGCATCCAAGCTCCACCTGCCCCCGGAGGGAGGGGAGGGCGGGGTGGGGTCCAAGGGCAGCCCTCAGCTTTCCAGCTGCCCAGAGAGGGGCCCGGGATATGGGGCCCGGGATCCCTGCTCCCCGGCCTCCCCCGAAGCAAGAAAGAGACGTGCTTTCAGGACGTTAGATCCGTCGAGGCACATGCTTTGCCGGGTAGCAAGTCCTGCAGCAAGCTGAGGACAGGGAGTCGCCCCGCACCTCAGAGGGGGCATCCCCGCCGGCCGCTGTGCCCCCGACACCGTGACGCTCTCATGCTGGGGCAGCAGGTGGTTGTTAGCACCCTTCCCCCCCCGCACATGTCAGGGTCACGCTCAGGGCCAGGCTCCAGGAGGATTTCCGTTGCGTGAACTAGGGCCTGGGCCCTGGGGACACAGGAATGCCCACAGCCCCCCAGTGGGCAGGCTGGGGACCGGGCTGCCTCCCTGGGGACAGGTCATCCCTGAGTGGCCCCGGGTGGTCCTGGCCGGGCCAGAACTGGCTACATGGCAGGGGCACCCCGGGCCGACCGCTGCCTTCCTCCCTGCTTCCCAGTGCCCAGCGAGGCCCGTGCCTGAGGGACACCCCACATCCCTGACCAGCCACGGCCAGCCTCACGTGCCTGCCCCTCCTCGGCACATCTGCCACCTGCTGGGATGCCGCTGTCCCCACATGCAAATCCAGGATGTGTGGCCCAGCCCACCTGCTTGGCCCTCCATGGCCTCACTCCCTGCTTGGCCAACCTCAACCACAGGCAAAGAACATTCTGCCGTCGAGGTGGCATTTTCTCCAGGCCCAGCAGAGGGTGCCATTGCCGTGGCCCAGCGGGCCTGGCCCTACTGAGACGTCCTGGCGCTGCCTAGTCCAGCTCTAGAACGGGTCTGGCCCTGTCCAGAGGGGACGGACCGGGAACTTCTGGCTACAAGAACAAGACTCACCAGGACAAGGACCAGGGGACCAGGACACCTGCAGGTCACTGACTCCACGCGGGCGCCAGGAGCTGGGCTAGGGCTTTATTGGATTAGCGTGTCCTCTGCTCATGTGGCTCCATGAGGTGGCACCAGTCTGTGCCCTGGGGCCGCCTCACAGCACCCGAGCAGGCTCACACACACTGGGGTCCACGGAGCCTTCAGCGTCATCCGCTCTGTGGCTGCTCCCCGGGACAAGTGCTGGGGGCCCATACCCGCGAGGGGTCACACGTGGCGGCTCTGCGACTCCCGAGAAACCAAACAGGAGTCGTCAGACCGACAGACCACAGGCTCCCTCCAACCCTGCGCTGAGGAATCCACGCGGCTGAGAAACCGCAACCTGTAAGTGCACAAGCCTGCACACATTCACGTACACACATGCACACGTGCACACACAATGCACATGCCTGCATGCACCCTCGTGCTCCTGTGTACACACAGCTGCACCCACAATGCACACACCTGCATGCACACTTATGCACCTGTGTACACGTACCCACACCCACCTACACATGCCTGCATGCACACTCATGCACCTGTGTACACACACCTGCACACACAATGCACATGCCTGTATGTATACTCCTGCACCTCTGCACACACACCTGCACATGCCTGCATGCACACACATGCACCTGTATACACGCACCTACACATGCCTGCATGCATCCTCATGCATCTGTGTACACATGCCTGCACACACAAAGCACACACCTATATGCACACTCATGCACCTGTGTACACATGCCTGCACACACAATGCACATGCTGCATGCACACTCATGCAACCCTGTACACACACCTGCACATGCCTGCATGCACTCTCATGCACCTGTGTACACACGCCTGCACACACAAAGCACACACCTGCATACACACACATGCACCTCTGTACACGTACCCACACTCACCTACACATGCCTACATGCACACACACACACCTGTGTACCCACATGCACACGTCTGCATGCACACGTGCACACCCTTACAGTACAAGTGGCCAGCAGGTGGCCTGAGGAGAGCATCTCCCTAGCTGCCAGGCTTCCTTTGGGTACCGAGCCACGCGACCTCAGACCACTCACTCGTCACGGAGGGGCGTACAGCGGGGGGTGAGGAGGGGCTGTGGAGGATCCGGAGACGAGGCCAAGGGTGTGGCCGGAGCAGGAGGCAGGGAGGAGCGCTCAGGTGCGTGTGGGCAGAGGGGTGCTCATTCTGCCTTGGTGCCGTGTGCCCACCCGATACAGCAAGTACGGGGGTGCCTCATTCGATTTGAATTCCAGACCATGACTCTTCAGTCTGTGTGTATCCCACGCACTACTTGGGGTGCTTTTACTAAGAAGTTATTCACTGTTTACCCAGAATTCAAACTGAACTAGGCATCGGGGTTTTATCTGGGCGGAGGGTGGCAGGGACCCACGCGAGGCCGAGGCCGCGGGCCGCCGAGGAGCCCTCCTCCCACCCAGAGGAACAGGGCCCACCCCTGCGCCCTCAGCCAGAGCCCAGGCTCTTCTAGCTCAGAAGTGAGGGTGGGGACAGCGCGCCTGCGGCGGCACCAGCCCGGGCAGGGGGTGCGGGCCCTGGGCCTGCTGCAGGAGGCCCCGGTTCTGGGTACTTTAGGGACTCATCAGAGAGAGAAGAAATCCCCACATCAAACAGCCCTGCCAAACCCTGCCTGGCACCGAGCAGGGCGGCCAGGCACCTGCTGGGCTGGGCGCCCCCCCCCCCCCACGGAATTCCCCTGCCACCCGCCCCAAAGCCCCCGGCACGGTGCCTGGCAGGCCGCGCAGGCACAGGGCGACGGCACTTCTGGGGCTCGGCAGCGGGTGCACCTGGAGCCCCCGACAGCCTCCCTCCCCCGAGGGCAGGGCTGGGGGGGCTCCTCTAATCAGAGGATCAGCTGCTCGGCCAGGAGGCCCTTGGGTTCTGGCTTCCATGGAGCAAAGAATCAAGGCCTGGGAGCGCCTGGGGGACAGGATGGGGAGGTAGGGCGTGCTGCCGGGAGGGCAGGCTGCCCCCCAAAGGGCAGGGGGGGGCCGCTGTCCTCAGGTGGGCAGCTGGCCAGGTGGGCAAGGGTCCCACCCGACCCAGGAGGCTGCAGGGGGCGGCGCCCTCCCTGGCGGACTTCTGGATGCCCCCCCCAGGCTCCTGCCCACTGAGCAAACAGAAGTCCCCAGGAGGAAGCCCCTTCCCAGGGCCACCGGGCAGTGCTGACCACCCAGGGGCGCTCCCGCACCACCCAGCCCACGTCTGTGGCTCCCAACCACCCCCCCCGCCCTGCTCCCACTTCCTGCCTGCACGCGTACCCACTTGGTGGACACTAGGTTTCCGACAAGCCCCCAGTTTCGCCTGCCGACCTGCTTCCCTAGCGCTTCGCTCTCTCCCCTCCGCGTCCCGTGGGCACTCGGCCAGCCCCTCTTGCCCTCGGTTGTCATTTCCAGCAGCTCGTCTCCAGGACAATCAACCCTGACTCGGCCACCTGCCCCCCTCCCACGCCGTGACCACAGGCCCTGCAGCCAGTTAAGAGCTCAGGGGGCAGAGATTCCAGTAGCTGGAGGCCGGACTCCCCGTGGACCGAGGCCATGCCTTCCTGGACACACCCAGCTCCGGCCTCCTTGGCTCTAAGACTACGAGGCCAAGTCACTGGGGCCTTGGTCTCTGCCGTCTGCAGGAAGGTTCTGGAATTCCTGGTGGGAGAGGTGGGGAGATGCAGAGGGTGGGGCTGGGAACGTGCCCGAGGGTGAGCAGCCCGCCTCCCCCTCACACCAGCCACAGGCCTGACCCTGTAGGGCCAGGGCTTCCTGGTGACACCCCCCCGCCCCCTACGGCCAGCCCAGCCCCCCAGCAAAGGCCCCTGTGAGGTCAGCTCCTCTCCATCACGTGTGCTTTCAGAGCACCCGGCACAGTAAGGCGATGCCAGGGCCTAGAAGGATTTGAACACAATGCAAAAATGCTGGCAAAACATGAAAGTGGGGTTCTGCGGGGTCTGACGCGTCACGGAGCCGTGAGGAGACGGCAGCGTCGAAGGGAAGGCCCCTGGGCAGGGTGCGAAGCTCTGGCCATCCCGGGCCTCCATTGGCGGCCTGCAGGGCTGGGGGGTGGTGGTGACCCCGAGGGGCCGGGTCCTGGGTCAGCCCCGCCTGCAGGGCTGGGCACAGACCGGGGCTGGATCCTGGATCCCGGATCCTGCCTGCAAACGCGGAGCGGCCGCCGCCTTCGGGCACCGCTGGTCCAGTGCCACCAGCGCCACCAGCGCCGCGGAGCGTGGAGTCCAGAACCCACCCCTCCCAGGGCCCCGGCCCACACCCCAGGCTCTGCCCAACCTGCGCCCCGCACTGGGTTCCCTCAACTCTCGCCTCCGTGTCCTCACTTGTGAAGCGGATCTGACGAGCGATCACGAGCCGCTGAGCAAGTGCAGCCGCGGACCTCCCCTCAAGTACCTCTGCAAACGCCAGGAACGTCTCAGGGGACGCGAGAGAGGTTGCCCACCAGCGGCAACCCCAGGGCTTTGGCGCGAGGCCGTGGGGAGCAGGGCAGCCGTGCCCCCTCACAGGCGGGGCCCACGGCCACTGTGTTCTGCTTGTTGGGGAGCCCGGCCCGCTGTGCCTGCCCCGGGCACCGGGACACAGAGCTGCCCCCGCCTGGGGCCCGGGGAGACCCCTGTAATGCCTGGTCTGCACCGCACACCCCACTGGAGCTCTAGGAGGAAGATATGGGGCCCCTCCCGTCCTTCACCTCCTCTCGCCCTTGTGCCGCCAACGAACCCCAACATATGCACTCGGGGTCCGACCCCAGCCCCGGCCCCTGGACATCATCCGCAGGATGACTCTAGACTCGAGATGTGAATGTCGGCGTTTATGGGGTCCTGGCACATCATGATGTCACTCTCGCAGAGCCCAGCCCTTCCCGGGGGGTTTCGGCAGCAGGAGGAGCTCGGAGCACCCGCCCCCCGGCCCCTGGGGACAGTCCCTGCATGCAGGTCAAGCAGCCCCTCCTCGGAAGGTGACCGCTCTTCCCACGGCTCAGCGAGGCCAGCTGCTCCCTGTGGACGCCGCGTCTACACCTCAGGACAGCACGTGCCCCACACGCCCAGTGTCCCGTGTGGCTCATGTGACCGGGGCTGACCCTGAGCAGCGGGGGTGACAGCCAGTGTGGCTTCCTGCCTCTCCTGGCCCTGACCGTGGCTCCGACGGAGCAGCTGCAGGGCCGAGGAGACCCGGGGAGCCTCGTGGGGCCACACGCAGGATTCAGGCGGGAGTGGGCTCCCTCGGAACCCAGAGGGCTGCGGGAGAGGAACCCGCCCTGCGCCGCGTCCTGAGCCTCTCCGGAGCTGTCCTGGCGTCTCTGGAAGGTTCCGGTCTTCCCGTTGCCTCACAGCCAGTCCCGCGTGATGTGGTGTCCAGGGCCAGTGACCCGGCTGAAGGCGTGTTCCGGGCCCCCCAACGGCCCCGTTGCTCTCTGCTCCTGCGTCACTCCATCCGGATCTCCTGGGTGGATCCCCTCTCCCTCCCTCACCTTCTTGCTCCACATTCTAGAAGTCTCCCCCGCCTTCATTTTCCAGTGCGGTTGACGAGTATCTTCTTATATGGGCAGCGACCGTATTTTTAAGACCCGAGGACTGTCCTTTCATGGCACCCGCAGCCACTTTATAAACACGGAGTCTGCTTGGATACCTCTGACGGCGACTACCAGGCTTCAGCCTCCCTCGTGTTTCTGGGGCTGGCTCGGCTTCGTCCAGTGCGGGCGTGTGTCTACACTGCAGCCCGACTACCACAGTTTCGGGTCCTTTATCAAATCCCGGAGACCCCTCGCCGTCTGCCCCGTGACGGGTGAGGATGGCGGCGGGTGGCATGTGTCCCTGGCGGGCCGGGCCCCCGGGAGCCGCGGCACCTGCTCGCCGCCCCGATGAAGTGCCGCGAGGAAGAACAGCTTCCGGACCTGGCCTTTGGCTCCCGCGGAGGAGGCGGAGGATCACGGCGTGGGAGCCGCGGGGCGATGATCTCAACGTGCGCTCCGACCCACGGCAGGAACCGTGTTCACGCCAAACGCAGGCCACGGCCCTGCCCAAACCCGGGGTGAGGACCAGAAAGCCGCGGGCCACCCCAGTCCCACTCCTCCCGGGGGTCCCTCTCGGGAATCGGCAGCCCCAGGAGGGTCGTCCTCCTGCCAGCAATCTTGGGGTCGTGCTGCCTCCCTGCTCACATCGGGCCCCCTGGTCCCACCACGGCCCTCGGGAACCGGCTCCCCCGACGTGCTTGTCTCGCCCTGGCACTGCCCCGCCCCATGCACACTGGGCACGGCCGCCCTGGCCATAGCACGGTGCGGGTGCCCTCGCGTGCGGCTCTTGGCGGAGGCCGCCTTCCACCTGCGGGGCACCGCGCCCCGACTGCCCTCCCGCAGCGGCCCTCCCCCTCGGGGGCTGGTCCTCACGTCCCTGCCTGAGGGAACCGCCTGCCGCGGACCCTGGACCGGGTGCCCTGACCGCACTGCATGCTCTGAGGGGTGCGGGGCAGCGAGTGGGTGTCACCTGGATGGCGGAGGGAATGGCCCGCGGAGGAGCCTGCGCTCCGGGACATCATCCCTCCTTGCGTTTGAGACCCGCCCTGAGGGCAGCCTCCGGGCCTCGGGGCCTCCGTGCAGGGGCTGCCTAGCAAAGCCCCCACCGCCCTCCCCGTTTCCCTGCAGACCCGACGGGAGGGGGTTCAGCGCGTTCCCTCCTCCACCAGTGACGTCGAACGCCAACGGGGTCCCCACCCCAAGGCTCAGGGAGCCCTCAGCGCATTTCTGCTGGGTGAATGAGGGCCAGATAAACGAGCAAAGGGGTGTTCCGGAAGGATCCAGGGAGGAAGGCGTCGTGTTGGCGGTGACAGCCTCTCCATGACGATCCCAGCACGTAGAGGGAGTGCCCACAGCTCCATCAGGAACACAGGTGGGCCGCCAGCGCCAGCCCCGCCTCCTGAGATGGCCCGTGTGCACCCGCCTGGCACCTGTGCGGCCCTCCAAGATCCTCGGCCCTCGAGCCAGGACCAGGGCCAGCACGATGGCTCCCCGGGGCGCCCAGCACCATCCACCCAGAGAGATACTCGTGCCTCGCTTGACTCAAAGGTTTCACCGGCATGTGCAGCCAGCTGAGGGACATCCGCGTTCTGAGGGGAAGCGGACTGTGCTGCCCCTCCCCTGCACGCGCCAGGTCAGGGCCAGTTTGGGGCCAGGTCAGGCCAGGTCAAGGGCCAGGTCTGGGTCAGGTTGGGGCCAGGTCAGGCAGGTCAGGGGCAGGGTCAGGGCCATCAGGGCCAGGTCAGGCCAGGTCAAGGGCCAGGTCTGGGTCAGGTTGGGCCAGGTCAGGAGGTAGGTCAGGGTCTGGTCAGGCCAGGTCAAGGGCCAGGTCGGGGCCAGGTCAGGGTCGGGTCAGGCTAGGTCAAGGGCCAGGTCAAGGGCCAGGTCAGGGGCCAGGTCGGGGGCCAGGTCGGGGTCAGGTCAGGGGCCTGCTGCCCGGCTGCCCCAGGCAGGAGCCTGACACTCATGGAAGGGCCAGTCATTGGCTGAGGCCTGCCCAGGGGCCACAAGGCCCGCCGAGCCCCCAGCGCTGCCTGGAAAAGCTCTGTGCCAGAGGGAGGGCAGGGCCAGGGCACCCTCCTGCCTCGCTTTAGGGCTCCCCAGGCTTCACTCGGGGTAACAGGGAACACCTCACCCTGAGCCATACGCAGGGGGCAGTACTCTGGTGGGGAGGGTCTGGGGTGAGGGTCAGGGGCCGGGCGCTTGTCCTGGTTCTTGGGGCCCCAGTCCTGTGTCCTCTGTCTCCCACTGCCACGCGGCCTGCTGGAGGCTCGACGTGGGGGTCCCCCCGGCTTCTTACCAGGAAGGCCTGAAACAGCTGGAAGGAGCCAAGGAGCCAGACATACAGGTGGGAGTGCACCTTCGTGGACGTGCCATTGAAGGCGTTGGCCACCACCAGGAAGGAGTAGGGCCCCACGGTGAAAAACTCCCAGTCGTAGGCGCCCGATGTGGCAATGGTCTGGTTGGCCTCGAAGAGGCGGGTCCTCGGGTTCCACTTGTAGATGACACTGTCGATGTTGTGGTTGTCACCTGCAAGCCGAGCGGCCGGTGAGGGAGGGAGGCAGACGACTGAGGCCCTGCAGTGGCCTCGGTGCAGCCCTGCCCTGGCCCTGCCCCTGCCCCAGGCCCTGGGGGTCCCTCCACGGCAGTCATCCCCCTGGCCACCCCCATGCTCCCTGCCCCTGTGCCCAGATGAAAGTCCTCCCTGTGTCCCTTAGAGACGGGACCCCACCCTCCCTGCCTCCCCTCTCACACTGCCCAGGACCCCGCAGCTCTCGCCGTCACCCACAGGTCAGGCCTTCACACCTTCTGTTCCTCTACCCAGAAGCCCCGTCCCTACATCACTCTCCCTGGAGCCCCCCTGGCTGGGCCAGCCTCTCCCAGGACACCCACTTCCCAAGGAGCACTGGTTAGCAGGCCTCTGGGGTCCCCCTGCCCAGGAGCGGGGGGACAGGCGCTCCTCCCCAGGCCCCTATGGAGCTCCCTGGCCCGTTGGGGCCGAGGCCTGGCCAGAGATGCCCTCCAGGGCCCGCTGCCTCCGACCCTGCCCTCTCCCATTCCCCGGGAGGGGCCAGCTGTGCTCACGCAGGCCGTCGCTGGGCCAGAAACCAGCCCCCTGGCCTCTGCCGGGCCTGTGCCCCTGCACCCCCTGCACCCCCTGCATCACGGAGCCTGCGTCCAGAAGGCAGGAGCCTGTCCCCAAGGAGACAACAGCCAGCACCGACTCTCCAGCACGGCGTCCCCACCACCGTCCCTCTGCGGGACCTCGGCTGCCGGGCAAGCGCTCGCCTCCACACCGATTGCAGCCAACTCCTCCCACGAGGAGGCCAGTTACTTAGTTGGTTGGTCTGTTAGTTTGAGATGAGGCGGTGTGCGCGGCCAGGTGGCCCACGCTCCCATGACCCCCGTCCTGGGTGCCCACACACTGCCTCTGTCTCCCCACCTGGACGGGGAGAAGATGCTCAGGTGCCTCGGCCCGGGACGCCGCTGTCAGAGGGCCAAGCCCGGAGACCCGGGCCAGGTGCAGTTTATTGCAGTCTGTTAACGGGGTGAAAGCAGGCCCTGGGGGGTGCAGGGGGTGCAGGGGGCGCCCCCCGGGGTCTCCTCCCACGCAAGGCCGCAGCCTACCTTCCCGGTGGTTGGCCACGGCCAGGAAGTGCTCCCCGGCCACCTCGAAGGCCTCCCAGTCCCGGGCGCTGTGGGTGGGGACCCGCTGGTACGGCGTGAACCTCAGCTTTCTCTGGCTCCATTTGTAAATGACGGAGAACTCCTGACCCTTCTCATTCGGCTCAAAATTGGCCACGGCCAGGAACACCTGAAACACACGCCCGCGAGCCTGGTTCCTGCCGTCTGTGCCCGGGCCGGCGCTGAGGCCACCGAGCACCCGCGTCCCTGTCCGCCCGCCCCGTCTCTGCGGATCCGCCCCTAACGTGTCTCTTCGCCGGCCCATGGTGCCCAGACTCAGGGACGCTTCATGCACAGAGTGGTCCTTGTCCCCGGGGTGAGCAGAGCGCCCCGGGCCGCCTCCGCTGGGAAGCACGCGCCTGTCGCGTGGCCGAGTGTGGCCGAGTGTGGCGCACAGGTGCCCGTACCTCATCAGCATTTCTTTAAAAACAGACAAAAAACTCCCTTCCCGTCCCCTCCCCTCTGAGGAACCCGGGGCCAAGCCGGCTGGGCGCGGGGCGGGGGGGGCACACCCGCGGAACACGGAAGCAAGTGTGCGCTCAGCAAGCCCCACACCTGAACGGGGACAGGACAGACCTGCCCCACCTTGTTTTTCTGAATTTCCTGGTATTTCTTTGATGGGAAGTCAGCATTTTTTGTAACGAAAATGTTGCCAACCGGGGCACCTGGGGCCTTCGGCTCAGGACGTGACCCAGGGTCCTGGGATCGAGTCCTGCATCGGGCTCCCCGCAGGGAGCCTGCTTCTCCCTCTGCCCGTGTCTCTGCCTGTCAGTCTGGGTGTCTCATGAATAAATAAATAAAATCTTAAAAAAAAAAATGTCGCCAACCAAAAGGCCAGAGCGCCAGCCAGCCATTCGCCACGCTGGGCTCGGGCACGCCTGGGCCTCGGTGGGGGGGGGGGGGCGCTCTGTGAGCAACAGGAGCGCAGAGGCCTGTCCGTCCCGCTCCTGCTCATGCTCAGGTGGGCCCAGCTGAGGGAAGGCCGCCCCTGGCTCCGGTCAGGGAGCGATGCGGGGGGCACAGGAGGGCGGCCCCAGGACTCTCCCCCTGGGGTCCAGGGGGCAGGGGGCGCTGATCAGAGAATGTGTCGTGCTGGGGGCAGCCCTCGGCCCCATCCGGCCGTGGTTGCGCAGGGGCTGCCTGCGGGGGGGGGGGTCCCACACCCTCACCTCCGGGCCCGGCCCCCTCCGTTTGGATACAGAGTCTGCGGAGTGAGTGTCTCTGTCGCCAATGATTTCCACGCTGTGGACCCGCTCCTGGGAGCCCACAAGCTGTTAATTTAGCCCCGATGGGTTACCTGGACCCGGGCGGCCGCTCGGGAACGGTCGTGCCTCCTATTTTGTAGGAAACCAGACTTCACGTCCTGGACTTAGAGGCCCCGCTAAGTGACTGTGAAAGCTGCTTAGAACCGGAGCAGGACTTTGAAACCACGAGAAATACTTTCCCGACTACACGAGCAGAGCCAACGTCTGGACTCGGGGTTTTTCCAAGATAAAAAGGATTGAGAGGAGGAGGCTAGAGGGCAGCCCGGGTGGCTCAGCGGCTTAGCGCCGCCTGCAGCCCGGAGCATGATCCTGGGGTCCCAGGATCGAGTCCCACGTCCGGCTCCCTGCATGGAGCCTGCTTCTCCCTCCGCCTGTGGCTCTGCCTCTCTCTGTGTGTCTCTCTTGAATGAATAAATAAAATCTTAAAAAAAAAAAAAGAAAGTGGCTGAAAGCAGACTTGCCTTTTTCCCGATGGTGAAATGTCGCCAGGACTGCGCTTGGTGCGTGCGAATGTTCTGGTACGAGGCGAACTTTCCGTCCGTCCACTTGTAGATGGCGGACGTGGCCTTCCGGTTGGCGGCTGCGACGAAGAGCCCGGCCTCGGGGATGGCAAAGACCTCGATGCCCAGCGTCTCCGAGCTGGTGAACAGGCTCTGGTACTCCTCCACATAGTCCAGCTTTTCCTTGGCTGGTGAGAGAACCGTGCAGCCCCGGTCACACCGCCCGGAACGGAGGCCGCCGGCCGTCGGGGAGCGCGACCCAGGCCCCAGGCCCCGAGCCCCGAGCCCCGAGCCCCGAGCCCGAGCCCGAGCCCCGAGGCCGCGGCCCTGGCCCCCGTCGGGGGTCTCCGGACGGCGAGCTTGCCCCGAGCGCGTCTCACCCGCACACAGAGGCCGGCAGAGGGGCCCTAGCGCCTGCGCGGGTGTGGGGTGTGCAGAGGCCCCGTGACATGACGGGGTGGCCTGGGTCCCTCCTCCATGCTTCCCACGCTCACTGCTTGGTGCCCGAGGGACTGGGCTCCAGGCAGGTGAGCAGCGCTGCAGGCGGCTCCTGAACCCCGCGGGCGAGGGTCCCGAGCACCCTTGTCCCCACGCGGGAAGGCCCCGCGGGACGCACTCGGGAATGACGATCTCCAGCATCTGAGATCCCAGGGGCACACGCGGTGCCACGAGGCTGCCCCCTCGGGGCCTCGGGGACTCGACCCGGACGAGGGGAGCGCAACAAGCCTGCCCCCCACGTGCCGTGCCCAGAGGACACACGATCCAATGAAATTGTGCGCGGGCCTGCTGTCCTGGGGGGCCGCTCCCTATTCCCAGGTAACCCTGACTCCCGGGCCGGGGAGCCCGCCGCCCGCCTCACCTGCTAACACGGAGACCCACTCGCTGCCCACACACAGGAACAGCCCCTTCCGGCTGGCGTCAAACCAGAACTGGGCGTCCTCCGCTTTGGTGCACGGGGGCCGGGACCCCAGCGTCACCTTCAAGTCGGTTTCTGGGGGGAGACAAGGAGGGTCCAGAGTACAGGAGCTGGGCGGTGGCCCCTGGCCCAGGCGGTCCTGCCTTTGCCTCTGCGTGCGGGGCCCATGAGGACACACGGGTCTCCACGTGGCCCCGGGGAGGGAGCGAGGCCCCCGCACAGTGGGACGGACGGTGCGAGGCCTCCCTGCTGCCTCCCCCCCACTGTGGACCACGGCCCTCCTTCCGTTGGAAAATCCTTGGCCAGGGGCACCTGGGAGCCTCAGTGGTTGAGCGTCTGCCTTCAGCTCAGGGCGTGACCTCGGGGTCCTGGGATCGAGTCCTGCATCGGGTTCCCTGCAGGGAGCCTGCTTCTCCCTCTGCCTGTGTGTGTGTCTCTCTCTGTGTGTCTCAGGAATAAATAAATAAAATCTTTAAAAACAAAAAGGAAACAAGAAAAGCTTTGGCCGTTATACAGCTGCCCTGCCCTCCTCTCAGACCGGTCACTCTGTGGTGCCAGTTTACCTAAGCTTGGTGGTTGCCCAGTTCTTGGCGTCTGACCCCGTCCTCTGGTGGTCACACCTCCCCTAGGGCCAGGCCCACTCATCCTGAAGATGCTGCGCAGCCGACTTACAGCGACGTGGGTGCTGCACCCGACGGCCAGCGCTGTGACCAGAGCACCTGGGCCGGATGCAGCGCCCAGTGGAGGCCTGGGCTCGCACTCCTGCCTCCTGCCTCCTGGAGGAACTGGACAGATGTGGCAAATTCCCATTTAGGGCCTGAAAATTTTCTCTGTGTGGGGAAATTCTCTTCCTCTGTGTCTCTTCTTTTACTTAAAGATGATTCAAAATTGTACTGTTAACTAAGGAATCATTCAAAATCGTACTTTTGCTATAAAATTATTCAAAGTGTCATGACAATAAACTGCATCAATTTGTAGACCATTTTCTCCAAGGTTTATTTATTTTAGGGAGAAAGAGAGAGAGAGCGTGAGCACACATGGGAGCAGGGGGAAGGGAAGGAGGGAGAGAGAGAACCCCAGACTCCCCACTGAGCACAGAGCCTGATGCAGGCCTCAGTCCCACGACCCTGAGATCACGACCTGACCTGAAATCAAGAGTCGGCTGCTGAACCGACTGAGCCACCGAGGCGCCCCAGTCTCTAGCCTCTCCAACGTGAGCACATAAAGAGCAGCAGCCGGTGCTTCTGGAGTTTGGAAGCCACCCCAGGACTGGACCGTGAGGGCCGACGCCCTTGAGGGGCTCCCCTGAGCGGGGAAGCATGGCCAGGAGGCCCGGGAGGGGCGGGCTGAGGGGTGGTGGGAGAGATTCGGCTGCTCCAGGGGCTGCATAAATTACATAAATTACATAATCGGTCCAAACTGTGACTTAACGTGGAGAACCCGCAAGCACACACTAAGGAGAGCCGCGAGGGCACCCTCGGAGGTCAGTTGGATAATCACCCCCGTCTTTGCTACCAGGGGAGGTCGGAAAGTGACAAAGCTCTTGGGGTCTGCCGTCAGTGCGGGGCAGTGGGTGGCTTTGACCTACTAACCATAGGGGTATTTCAGCACCTCATTATCTTCTGGCCTCCCCGAGGGACCTTGCAGGACAGGGGGGATGGACAGGACAGCCAGCTCGGCACTCCTGCAGGGACAGAGCCTCGGGGTGGCGTCTGAGCCGGGCAGCAACACCAGCTGCCTCACCAGGCCCTGCAGAGAGAGGGACAGCGTGTTTAGAACCTCACCTCCAGAGAGGACCTGGGCCACTGGGCTCACTCAGCCTGTCCAGAGCCTGGGGGCCAGGCGGGAATGGGGATGAGGGTCTAGCCACCTCGAGAGCTACGAGAGAAGAGTCTGCTCATTGGCTGTGGGGGTGGGGAGCACTGGAGCAAGGGCAGAGAACTATACACCGTTCTAAGGTAATGTGGTCACAGAAGGGGTTTTCCCTGTGAACCAACCTCGGGTGACTGGGCTGCATTGCTCATCCATCCATCTGTCCATCTGTCTGTCCATCCACCCACCATCCATCCACCACTCATTTATATGTCCATCCATCTGTCACTCACTCATCCATCCATGTGTCCATCCATCTAACCCATCCATCCATCCACCATATGTCCATCCATCATTCATCCATCCATCCATATGTCCATCCATCCCTCCATCTATCCTTCCATCTGCCACTCATCCATCCATCCATCCATCCATCCATCCATCCATCCATCCATCCACTATGTCTATTCATCACTCATTCATCCATCCATCTGTCCATCCATCCATCAATCCATCCATCACTCACTCATCCATCCATGTGTCCATCTAACCCATCCATCCATCCATCCATCCATCCATCTACCCATCCATTCACCATATGCACATCCACTCACTCATCCATCCATCCATCCATCCATCCATCCATCCCTCTTCTGTATGTTCACCCACCCACCCATTCAATCATCCATCACTCACTCATCCATATGTCCACCCGCGCACCCCTCCAGCTACCCATCTATCCATCCACCCAAGCGCGCCATCCATAAATATTCACCAAGCACCTGCCATGTATCAGGCATGGAGCTAGGCACTGGACAGAGCAGGGAACAAGAGCCCCTACACTCATGCAACAAGGTCCTTCACTTGCACTCTAGGGGAGAGATAGGAAATGAGCAAATGCACAGCTGGTCTGAGGGCCGTCAGGGCTACGGGGGAGAAGACAACCAGGGGAGGGGCTGAGTACAAGTCTCATCTTCTCTAAGTGGCAGGAGAAGGTGTCCATGGAAGGGGACATGGAGCAGGGCCCTGAGGGTGTAGGGTGTGAGCTGCGCTGGCAGTGGGGCGAGTATGCCAGGAAGAAAGAACATGGGGAAATGTGCCTGGCAAGAACGGGGCCCTAGTGTACCCCAGGGCTCCTGGTCCTGCGTGGCACGCACACCCATCTTTTGAATCAGAGCGTGAGGACACCAGGCCTGTAGTGACAGCCCCTCTGTGAGCGCTGCTGTTGGGAGGCCAGACAGGCAGCCCCTTCCTTCCTTACCGTGAACAGGCCTTTGGTCCTCTTCCGGCTGCCGATGAAGAATCGGGCTCCTCGCACCGACAGGGTGGCCGGGAAGGGCACGTCGGCCATTCTGAAAACAGTTGAATTTGGTTTTAGGGCCGTAGGGAGCAGGGTCACGGCCCGTTTACACAGAAAAGGACAGGGAGAAGCAGCACGTGAGGGGTCTCAGTTTCCCGGGGCGACTGTAACAAACTACACGCTCATCGTCTGGGCTCAGACGGCAGGTGGTCCAGGGATCTGGAGGCCAGAAGGGTGAGATCAAGGTGTTGCAGGGCCGTGCTCCCGCTGGAGGCTCCGGGGGAGGTTTATCTCGGCTTTTCCAACTTTTGGGGGTTTCTGGTCTTCCCTGGCTATAGCACGCGTCACCCTCCCCCCCACCCCCCACTGCCTCTGTCTTCACGTGGCCCTCTCTGTGCCTCTCCTCCTCTTATAAGGACCCCAGACTCTGGACCAGGTCCTGCCCTACTCCAGTACGACCTCAGCTTCACCTGATCACACCTGCAAGGACGCCGTCTCCAAGCAAGGTCCCATTCCCTGGTTCTGGGGGACCTGCATCTGAGGGATGCTCCTTGCCCCAGGACAAGAGTCTTCTGCAAAAGTGTGGCTGCAGAGTGGCTCCTCCATCTCTCGGGAACCTCAGATGGCTCAGACTGGCATTGGGTCCCCCGCCTGCCCACCCTCCACCAAGCCTGGGGGGCACAGATGACGTCTGGTGAGGAGGGATCCTTGCTGGTGGCCTGGGAAGTGTTGGAAGATGTGGCCGGAGCTGGGTCTTGACTCGGACATGGAAGCTGAACACTTGGGGTGGGGGGGCACGGTGGGCACATGCTGGAAGGGACGTCCTGGCCGGAGCCTCTGGAGCTGATGAACCAGACATGTGCTTTCTCCTACTGTCCCCTCCTGCTCCTCGGTGCCATATCCTCCCGTAAGATCACCTGCTCCTTCCGGGCTTGCGTCTGGCTGCAGCTGGCCATGGTGAGGCCAATCCTGACCGCCATCCCAGGATCCCCTGTGCTGCCACCAGAGCTCTGATCACAGGGGTGCCCTCCGTGGCTCCCACAAGGCCTGGAAGCCTGACCGCAGGGCCCGGGTTCCTCCTTGGCCACCAGTGGCTGCAGCCCTGGTTCCTTCCGTCCCCTTCCTTGGCCCCTGCACGTCCCCATCAGAGAGCCTTCCCCCTGCTGGGTCCCCACTGTCATCACCCGGCAAAGGCCCTGATGTACTTGAGGGCATGGGGGGGTGGCGCTTGTAGTAGAGACTTATTTAAACGAAGTGTATGACTGTCAAGGATTTTTTTTTATTATGGAGTCAGTTCCATGGTAACAAAGCAGAGTGAGAGTCTGCCTTTGCAAATAATATTTGGAATAATGATCGATTTTATGTAAGCTGGACAATTTCTGATTAAAAAAAAAAAAAGAAAAAGAGTCTCCAGCCCCACTGAGCCAGGATGGAAGCTGAGGGCGACAGGGGTCATCACTCCGTGACGGGGCTGTGGGGACCCATGCGCCCTGGTCCAGCCTGGCGACCAGGTGACGGCGGGACAGGGTATGGACTCAGGCTTCTGGGGCTGGGTCGAAGTTACCGGATAGATTGTTCTGCACCCCATTATGTCACTCCGTCAACCCAGACAAGCAAACTGAGTCTTAAGTCAAGGGATGTGTTGAAAATGGCACAGCAGGAGCTGGGTTCGAGTAAAGACTTCATCTTGGCGCTGGTGCCTGAGCTTTGTGACCTTCCTCTGCGGCCTGTCATGATGGTGACCACATGCTGCAGGGCACATTTCCCCCGCCACGTCCAGTGCCCTCAGCTTGGGCACCTGCATCGGCCCCCCCACCCGCCGCGGCCCTTCCGGAGGACGGTCTGGTCCCCGACCCTGCTGACGACCCCACACTCCTGCCTCAGGGATGCCCCCGACAGCTGTTGGCCCACAGGCCCGAGCGCCCCGGTGCACACTGCACGACGCCAGCCGCAGCCGGGCCAGCCGCCCTGCACCGCCGCCCGGGGCCGCATCTTGGCAGGTGGCCCCCGGCCCCCTTGGCCTGCCCGCCGCATCCTGCCACCTACATGTCCACCGGGAGGCCACAGTCCGTGGTGAGGGAGAAGGAGCTTTCCGACACGGCCAAGACCAGCGTGTGCCACTGGCTGTCCATCAGGGTGGGACTGCGGAAAGTCACTCGCGTTTGCCAGGCTCCCGCCGCGTCCTGGCTCAGGAAGAGGAAGTGCAGCCGGGTGGGCGAGTACCGCAGGCCGAGCAGCAGGGCATCGGGCTCCTCCGCCACCACAGTGAACAGGTATTCGTTCTTCTGAAAGAGAGCATGGGGCAGGGGAGGCTGGACAGGTGAGGGAGGGGCAGGGGAGAGACAGGGAGGGGAGGCTAGGCAGGGGAGGCCTGAGAGAGGGGGAGGGGAGAGGGGGGAGAGGAGGCTGGACAGGGGAGGCTGGGCAGGGGAGGGGGGAAGGGGAGGCTGGGCAGGGGAGGGGAGGCTGGGCAGGTGATGGTGGGGGGGGGCTGGGCAGGAGACAGAAGGGGAGGGGAGGCTGGGCAGGGGAGAGAGAGGGGAGGGTAGGCTGGGCAAGGAAGAGAGGGGGAGGGGAGGCTGGGCAAGGGAGGGTGGGCAGGGGAGGAGGGTCAGGGGAGACTGGGCAGGAGAGGGAGGGGTAGAGGAGGCAGGGGGAGAAGAAGCTGGGCAGGGGAGGGAGGGGCAGGGGAGGCTGGGCAGGTGATAACCAGAGAGGAGTCTGGGCAGGGGAGAAGAGGGGAGGGGAGGCTAGGCCCGGGAGGGAGGGACAGGGGAGGGCGAGGAGGGGAGGCAGGGCAGGGCCCACCACAGTGACAAGGTCAGTGCAGCCCTGAAGGGCTGAGGTAGAAAACAGTGCGGGGGCCCTGGAAACGGTGACAGGAAGAGGCCATATGACCCAGCCGCCCTCCCTCGCTGAAGGCCGGCAGTAGGCTCTGGGGGACACGAGGCAGCGACACGGCCGGGACCCACCCGCAGAGCAGCCCAGGTACACGCAGACTTCCCGGGGCGCCTGCGGCTACTCGGCCTCAGCCAGGAAGCCCCAGCGTCCACACGGTCACCCCCGTGAGAGTCAGATAAAAGGAAGCAGGTCAGCTGGTGAAGTGAGTTTATTGGGGTACTTGAGAGGGACCCACAGGTTGGAGGGCAAGGCCAGGTGACCAGAGCAGAGGAACTGGGAGGGAAGGCAGGTGACCCAGGGTAGGTAGAGGTGCGTCCCGGGAGCAGGAGCCCCGGAGAGCCACGGGGTCAGCGTTCTTAGGAGGAAGGTGGTGAAGTCAGCTCAGGAGAGTGGACACCTGGGAAGGCCACCGTCCCTGGGTGGGGCCTGAGCTGAGCACCCCGGAGAAACGTGCCCCATCAGCAGGAGCACCCGGGACGGCACAGCAGGGACACACTGGAGGCCTGGGGGCAGAAGCTGGGCTGGCAGGGGGAGGAGGGGGCATAGCAGGCAGGCCTGCACACTGGGCGGCAGAGGAGGGACACGCAGGAGGAGGGTCTGCAGGGGTTGGGCTGGCAGCAGGGGGAGGCCTGGCAGCAGACGGGTTTGCAGCAGACGGGGGTGCAGCAGACAGGGGTGCAGCACATGGGCTTGCAGCACACGGGGGTGCAGCAGACAGGCTTGCAGCAGACAGACACACAGCTGTCTTCCTGGCAGGGGGAGGAGCTGCAGCAGGAGGGCTGGCAGCTAGATTGCTGGCAGCAGGGGGAGGCTGAGCAAGGGGATGCCTCACAGCACACGGGCTTGCAGCAGACAGGGGTGCAGCAGACGGGCTTGCAGCAGACGGGGGTGCAGCACACGGGCTTGCAGCAGACGGGGGTGCAGCACACGGGCTTGCAGCAGACAGACACACCGCAGCCCTCCTGGCAGGGGGAGCAGCTGCCGCACGAGGGCTGGCAGGAGCCGGGGCAGGCTGGTGGGCAGGGGCTGGACCCGCAGCTCGCAGGGGTGCAGAGGAGGGTCAGGCAGGAGGCTGGGGCGCAGCAGGGGGGCTCGCAGTAGCTCTCGGGACAGTCGTCCACCTGCCAGGAGGGGTCGGGGCAGGAGTCGCCGGAGCCGGGCAGGCAGACGCGGCCACCGTAGCTCAGGTCGCTGGAGCAGACGGACAGGGTGGAGGCGGCCATGGTGTGGGTGCTGGGGCGGGGTGTGGGTGCGGGTGAGTGTGTGGGTGCGGGTGTGGGTGTGAGTGTGCGAGGTGCTGGGCCGGCGGCTTTTATACGGCCCTGGCGCGTGCTGTCCAGCGACAGGCTCCCGAGACTTCCCCTTCCTCGTTGGTGTTTTGCCCGAGTCCTGCGAGTGCTTATTATTCTGCTGTATTTACAGGAAGGATTTGCTGCCCTAAAAATGCCCGTCGGGGCCGAGGACCCCAAACAGCCGGGGGCACCGGGGGCCCGGGAGTCGCGGGTCGTGTAGCCGCTGAGGCCGCCCTCCGGGTGGGGACAGTTGCCCGCGGGCCCCGAGGGCCACATTCTCCATGAGGGCCACAGGGTGCTCATGAGCTGCGGGGCGTCCCCTGCACCCACGGAGGGCGCCCGGTGGCCAGGGCAGTCAGGGGCGGATGAGGGGCTCCCAGGTGGGATGTTGAGGCCACGAGGGGAGTGGATGATGTCGTCCAAATCCAGCCTTCATCAGGAGATTTCCAGAAAGATCCGCCACGGGGAACAATTCTCTGAACAGAGGGAAATGGGGTCTCCAGATGGGGACCGCTGAGCAGACGTGGGATGAGGTGCAGGGAACGTGCGGGTCGAGGCCCGCTGCTGAATCCCAACATCCCAGCCACCCGAGCACCCCAGGTGCTTCCAGAGAGATCGGCACCGCACGGCAACCCTGCGACCGGGGGAGGTGAGTTCAATTCTGGGTCCCCGGAGCCAACCAGGGGACCTTGCGACACTACAGCTGTTCTGGAAACTGCCTGGCGTGCAGCACCTGGGAAAGCATCGGGACCACTGGGCCGGTAAAACTCAACCAGCAAAAACTAAGAGAAGTAGAACATAAAAGATAATCGAGAGAAAAAAAAAAATCTGCCAAAAGCTTGCGGTCCTCAGCTTCTCCAGGGAGAGGAGTTTTGCCCGCGTGACCTCCCCGAGGCAAGCAGGTGCTCCCGTCCGCCGTCCTCCCCCCACAGGGGATGCGCTGGCAGGTGCGCAGCGCTGAGACCTGGCGGACGCCCAAGGCTGCCACGTGCCACGCCGAAGTCCCCTTGCGTCCCCGTCCCTCCACCCCAGGCCCCTGCAAGCCCTGACTCCTTCACTACAGTTAGGTCTTTTCCAGAAAGTCACCTACATCCGGTGCGCAGCCGCCTGGGGCTGCTTCCTTCACTGGAGGGGCAGGCGCTTGGGCGGGACTCGGCCTCCCGCAGGGACCCACCATGATCCCGCCATCCTGTCGTGGGAAGGACGTTTCCTGCGCCTCCCGTGCTTGCGGGTATGAACACAGCTGCTGCCACGCGCGCAGGCGTTTACCCGGCTGGAGCGTCTGTTTGTCCTGAATACACACCCGGGGGTGGCACAGATGGGCCACAGGGAGGCCGTGTTGGATGTGACACGAAACGGCCCAACTCTTTTGCAGGTGCCTCTGCCGTTTGCACCCTCACCCACGGCGCAGGGCAGTTCCGCGCCTCTGCATCCTTGCCGGCCCTGGACGTGCCAGGTTTTTAAAATTATTCAATATCAGCCATTGGTGTCGGTGGCATCTTCCCGGATTTAGTTTGCGATGCCCTGATGCCCAATGCCGAGCCGAGATTCCTTACCACGCTACTTGCCCCCATGTGTCCCCAGGGGTGTGAGACACTGCAGTCCCCCGGCGCTGTTCGAGCGCCCCACTCCCCGCGTCCCCGCCAGCGCCGGGCGTGGTCAGGCTTGTCCCCGGTGGCCCTTCTGAGAGGCGTCTAAGGGTGTCTCGCTGCGGCTTCAGTTTGCATCTCCCTGATGAGGAATGGTGTTGGGCCTCTTTTTCACGTGCGTATTTGCCATCTCCTGCGTCTTTTGCGCGTTTCTTCAAAGTGCAGGCCTCGTCCTTTCTTAGGTGTCCTTGACATTGCATTTTGAGAGCTCTTTCCGCATTTTGGAACATGAGTACAGTTGACCCTCGAATAACGTGGGAGTGTAGGGTGCCAACCGCCTCGAGCCCTGACTGCCCAGAAACGAAACTGCTAACAGCGTCCTGTGGACCCGAAGCCCTACTGACAACGCAGAGTCCATGGACACATCGACTCGTGAGCTAGAGAAGAAAATGTTCCTACAAAAGTCAGCAGGAAGAGAAAACACATGCACGGAAGGACTTGTATTTCCCGGAAACACCGCGTCTGAGTGGGCAGCAGCCGTCCACACCCGTGTTGCTCAAGGGTCAGCTGTACTTTGCTCAGATGTGACTTGCAAGTATTTTCTGCAACTCCGTGGCTTCTCTCTCCACGCTCTTTACAGCGTGGTTTGAAGAGCAAAATGGCTTAATATTGGTAAAGACCAACTTATCAATTTTCTTCTTTTTCAGACCAAGCTTTTGGTTTTAAGCCTAAGAACTCTGCTCAACACAGAGATTTCACAAGGATTTCCTCTAGTGTTTTCTTCTAAATGCTTAAAATGCTTACATTTTACATTTAGGTCTATGATCATTTTTATTGAATTTTTATACTAAGTGTGAGGTATGGGTCAAGTCTCCTTTCTCTGTTTTTTTGTTTGTTTGTTTGTTTTGTTTGTTTTTTTTTTTTTGCATTTGGGAAGTCCAGTTGTTCCCAGTACACTTCTGTCTTTAACTTGACTTTGCGTTTCTGTCAAAAATCAGCTGACTGTATTCATGGGGATCTATGTGTCTATTCTGTTTCATTAGTCTACGTAATTATATCCCTTTGCCAACATCACGTTGTCTTGATTACTGTAACTTTATAGGAAATCTTGAAGTCAAGTGGCGAAGTCTTCCAACTTTGTTCTTCATTTTCAAATGATGTGGATACTTGAGCTCCTTTGCCTTTCCAAATAATTTTTTTTTCTTTCCAAATAATTTTAGAGTTAGCTTGCTCATATGGACGGGAAGCTCCTACCGGATGTGGATTGGGATTGCCTTGAACCTTTTATAGACCAGGCTGGAGGTCACTGACACCAGAACAATATTCCAACCTGTGAACATGGTCTAGCTCTCCATTTACGTACAGCTTGTTAAATTTCTCTCATCAGTACTTTGATAGTCCTCATATGTCCATATTCTCTGAGATGTATACCTCAGTTTTTACCATTTATTCTATTGCAAATCACACCTTTAAGCAACATTTTTCAATTCCAATTATTTGTTGCTACTATATAGAAATGCACTTAATTTTAATTATTTTAGACTTGCACACTTCAACCTTGCTAAACTCTCTGATAGTTCTGGGAGATTTGTGTGGATTCTTGGGGATATTCCAGGTGCACAGTCATATCCTCTGTGAATAGAGAGCATTGTATTCTTTTTTAAGATTCTATTTATTAATTCATGAGAGACAGAGAGAGAGAGAGCAGAGACAGAGGCAGAAGGAGAATCAGGCTCCATGCAGGGACCCTGATGTGGCACTTGATCCCAGGAACCCGGGATCATGCCCCGGGCTGAAGGCAGGTGCTAAACTGGTGAGCCACCCACGGATCCCTGAGACCATCGTATTTCTTAATTTCTGACATGTATGCCTTTTATTTCTTTTTCTTGCTTGTTGCATGGATAGGACTTCGGAATGATGTTGAGTAGGAGCAGTGAGAAAGGACGTCTGTATCCTCTTCCTCATCTTTAGAGGAAAGCTCTCAGTCTTTTACAGCTAGGCATGGTGTTGGCTGTAAGTTTTCTTTTCTTTTTCTTTCCTTTTTTGTCTGTAAGTTTTCAACAGATGCCTTATATCAGGTTCACAGTTGTTTTTTTTTTTTTTCCAATTAATCCTTGTTCACTTTAGTCTTTTTTTAAAAAAGATTAAACAAGGTGGAAGAGTCCCCCATTCATTCTATGAGGTTTACATTACCCTGATAACAAGCCAGTCAAAGACATGATAAGAACAGAAAACCACAAACCAATATCCCCCATGAACAATGATGCAAAAGACCTCAACAAGATACCAGCAAACTGAATTCAGCAGCATAGTCAAAGGATTATATGCAACAACCAAAAAGTTGTATCGACTTCTGGAATTCAAGGACGGTTCCACATATGAAAATCAGTCAATAGAAAACCCCACATTCGCAGAGTAAAGAAGAAAGTACACGATCCTCTCAACTGATACAAAAAAAGCATCTGACAAAATTCAAGACTCTTTCATGGTCAAAACACTCAACAAATTAGTAATAGAAGGAACTATCTCAACATAATAAAATATATATGTGAAAACCCCACAGCACACACACACTCAATGGGTAAAGACAGCTTTTCTTCTAAGATCAAAAACAACACAGGATGCCCACTTTTCCTGTGTCTAATCACCACAGTACTGGAGGCTCTAGGAGAGTAGTTAGACAATAAAATAAATAAAAGCAGTCTAAATTAGAAAGGAAAAAATGAAATCACCTCTGTTCACAGATGCTATGATCTTATATGTAGGAAATCCTAAAGACCTGTTAGCACTAGGAATGAATTCAGAAAGATGGCAGGATACAAAGTCAATGCACAAAAATCAGTTGCATTTCTATACACCTATAATGAACAGCCCAAAAAGGAAATTATAAAAACAATTCCACTTACCATTGCATCCAAAAAGAATAAAATAAAGGGAATTAACCACGGAGGCAAAAGCCTGGATGATGAAACCTAAAAAACGTTGCTGACAGATGGTAAAGAAGACATGATTCAATGGGAAGACATTCCATGTTCACAGGTTGGAAGGCTCAGGATTGCTAAGACGTCAATACTACCCAAAGCAATCTACGGACGTGATACAATTGCTTTGAAATCTCAATGATTTTTTTTAAGATTTTTATTTATTTATTCATGAGAGAGACAGAGAGAGAGAGAGAGAGAGAGGCAGAGGGAGAAACAGGCTCCATGCAGGGAGCCAGAAGCGGAACTCGATCCCGGGTCTCCAGAATCACACCCTGGGCTGAAGGTGGCGCTAAACTGCTGAGCCACCCAGGCTGCCCTCAATGATGTTTTTACAGAAACATTAAACCCCTCAAACTCACATGGAATCTCTGTATAGTCAGAACAATTCTGAAAAAACAAGGCCAGAGGACATACACTTCCTGATTTCAAAGGCACAAAGCTACAATAATTAACACAGGGTGGTACTGGCATAAAACGGGCGGCCATGTAAACTAATGGAATAGCATAGAGTCCAGAAATAAACCTTCACATTCAGGTCAAATCATTTTTCACAAGGGTACCAAGTCCATTCGATGGAGGAAGGACAGTCTTTTCAAAAAACGGTGCCAGGAAAACTGACTATCCACATGCAAGAGAATGAAAGGCCCCTACCTCACACCACACACAAAAATGAACTCAAAACAGATCCATGACACAAATGGAAGACCTAAAACTATAAAACTCTTGGAAGAAAACAAAAACACAGGATGAAGGCTTCACAACACTGGGTTCCACAGTGATGTCCTGGATATGATAGCAAGGCACAGCAACATAAAAAATAAAAAACTTGGAGTTCACGAAAATTTTAAATATTTTCGCCTCAAAAGACAATACCAATGGAGAATAAAACATAACCCAGAGAAATGGGAGAAAACATTTGAAAATCACGTTCCGTTAAGGGATTCATATCTAAAATGTTCAGAGAATTCCCAACACTCAATAACAAAAAGCCAAACCACCCCATTCAGAAACAAGCAGTGGACTTGAATAGACGTTTTTCCAAAGACGTACAAGGTATGTGACCAATGAGCAGATGAAAAGATACTCAACATCGCTCATCATTAGAGACATGCGCATCAAAAGTCCAATGAGAAGCCACCCATTTTACACCCATTAGGATAAATATATAATATTTATGTAAATATTATCACAACGAGGAGATAGTGTATATGATATATATGCAAGAAGAAGATAGCAAGTGTTGATGAGGATGTGGAGAAATTGAAGCCCTTTGGGGTTGTGAGTGGGAACGTGAACTGGCCACGGCCACTATGGAAATTAGTACGGTGGTTCTTCAAAAGATGAACAGTAGAATTACCACACGGTCCAGCACTTATACGGGCATTTGCTCAAGAGAACTGGAAGCAGGCCTTCAAGGAGATCTCTGACAGCCGTGGTCACAGCGGCATCATTCACAAGAGCTAGAGTCGAGCGGCCCAAGCGTCCACCGAGGGATGAGTAGAGAAGCAAACGCGGTCCCGCCCGCGGAACAGTGTTCAGCCTTAAAGAGGAAGCGAGTCTGACTCCAATGTGGGTGAGGCATGAGGACCTCGAGGCCGGAGACACAGGGCAGTCACAGAGAGACAACTAGGACGTGACCCCCCTTCTCTGAGGTGCTTCGGGAACAGAGGAGTGAGGGTGCGTGACAGGGGCGGCGGGAGGGGTGATGGCGAGTCTGTGTCCCACGGGGACGCGGCTTCATTTTCCCAAGAATGGAAGAGTCTGGGGGACCGGCGGCGGGATGGTCGCCCCACGTCAAGAACGTGCTTAGCACCCCTGAACTGTATGCTTGAAGACGGTTAAGAGGGTAGATGTGGTGTTACGTGCATTTGGCATCAATAGAGACAAATTTTAAAAAAGAAGAATAAGAGGAAGGGAGCGTTCACACCGTGAAGAGACGCAGAGGAAATTTACACACCCCGGCGGGAATAAAAAATCCACCCACGGAGTCCCCGCGCTGTCTGTGCATCCTGCCCTAGGAGGTCCCTGGAAGGACCCAGGGTGGAGACGCTACGCCAACAGGTGCCGCGGGCTGCACCGGAAGGGTGGGGTGGGGCACAGAGCGACCCCGGACTGTGACGGGGACCCCAGACCCAAACACTGGCTGCCTGTGCCTCCCCCAGTGCCCAAGGCCATCTGTGAACTTGAGGGTGCCCGGAGCTCCGCTGGGGTGGCCCTCCTGCATGGGGCCAGAAATATTCTCCAGGGGGTGAGAGCCCCAACGGCGATAAGCACCTTGTGCTTTTCCTTCCCCGCTGTGGTTGTCCCGTGCTCCTCGGGTCCTGAACCTGACACGCTGGCTTCAGGGTCTTGTCAGGGCTCTGGGTTGGCCCAGGTGGGAAGGTATCCAGTCCTATTACCCCATCTTGGCAGCAACCTGCATCCCACAGCCTGCCACCTCTCCAGGGGATGAGAACAGCACTCGGGAGGACCCCAGGCCCCCAGGAGCTGTGCTGCCCGCAGCCCCAAGGCCGGCTGTCTGGGCCGCTTTGCCCAGCTGGGGTGGTGGGTGGAGATGGGCCCCGGCCCGGCGCCGCAGGCCTCGCCCCATGTGCAGGTGGCCAGGCTCCGGAGCCCCGGGGACGCATGTGGTGCCCAGCAGCCCTGACCATCCTACGCCAGGGCGGGAGACCCACCCCGCAGCCCTGACCAGAGCAGTTGGGCCCTACCCTTGGGGACCTCTCATCCTTACTCCCAGAGATGTTTAGGCAGGACGAGACCACTGTCAGGTCCAAACCCGGGCACCCCACCCCCGTGAGAGTCAGATGAAAGGAAGCAGGTCAGCGGGTGAAGTGAGTTTATTGGGGTCTGGAGAGGTGCCAACAGGTCGGAGGGTGAGGCCAGGTGACCAGAGCCGAGCAGAAGAACTGGGAGGGAAGGCAGGTGACCCAGTGCAGGTGGAGGTGTGTCCCGGGGGCAGGAGCCCCGGAGAGCCGCAGGGTCAGCGTTCTTAGGAGGGAGGAGGTGAAGTCAGCTCAGGAGAGTGGACACCCAGGGGGACCCCGTCTTGGGTGGGGGCAGCTACCTAGCACAGGTAAGGGCTGGGCTGAGGGGTGGCCGGGAGGCCCAGCATCCTTGGGTTGGGACCTGAGCTCAGAGCCCCAGGGTCACGTGTCCCATCAGCGGGAGCACACGGGACGGCACAGCAGGGACACGCTGGAGGCCTGGGGGCGGCAGATGGGCTGGCATAGGGAGGGGGATGCACAGCAGGCAGGTCTGTACACGGGGCGGCAGAGGAGGGACACGCAGGAAGAGGGTCTGCAGGGGCTGGCCTGGCAGCAGAGGGAGGCCTGGCAGCAGACGGGTTTGCAGCAGACAGGGGTGCAGCAGACGGGCTTGCAGCAGACAGGGGTACAACAAACTGGCTTGCAGCAGACAGACACACAGCTGTCTTCCTGGCAGGGGGAGGAGCTGCAGCAGGAGGGCTGGCAGCTAGACTGCTGGCAGCAGGGGGAGGCTGAGCAAGGGGATGCTTCACAGCAGACGGGCTTGTAGCAGACAGGGGTGTAACACACGGGCTTACAGCAGACAGGGGTGCAGCAGACGGGCTTGCAGCAGACAGGGGTGCAGCAGACGGGCTTGCAACAGACAGACACACAGCTGTCTTCCTGGCAGGGGGAGGAGCTGCAGCAGGAGGGCTGGCAGCTAGACTGCTGGCAGCAGGGGGAGGCTGAGCAAGGGGATGCTTCACAGCAGACGGGCTTGCAGCAGACCGGGGTGCAGCAGACGGGCTTGCAGCAGACGGGGGTGCAGCACACGGGCTTGCAGCAGACAGACACACCGCAGCCCTCCTGGCAGGGGGAGCAGCTGCCGCATGAGGGCTGGCAGGAGCCGGGGCAGGCTGGCGGGCAGGAGCTGGACCCGCAGCTCGCAGCGGTGCAGAGGAGGGTCAGGCAGGAGGCCGGGGCGCAGCAGGGGGGCTCGCAGTAGCTCTCGGGACAGTCGTCCACCTGCCAGGAGGGGTCGGGGCAGGAGTCGCCGGAGCCGGGCAGGCAGACGCGGCCACCGTAGCTCAGGTCGCTGGAGCAGACGGACAGGGTGGAGGCGGCCATGGTGTGGGTGCTGGGGCGGGGTGTGGGTGCCTGTGAGTGTGTGGGTGCGGGTGTGCGTGTGAGTGTGCGAGGTGCTGGTCCGGCGGCCTTTATATGGCCCTGGCGCGTGCTGTCCAGCGACAGGCTCCCGAGACTTCCCCTTCCTCGTTGGTGTTTTGCCCGAGTCCTGCGAGTGCTTATTATTCTGCTGTATTTACAGGAAGGACTTTGCTGCCCTAAAAATGCCCGTGGGAGTCGAGGACCCCGAGGGTGTCCGTCTGGAGCAAACAGCCGGGGGCACTGGGGGCACCGGGGGCCCTGAGTCGCGGGCCGTGTAGCCGCCAAGGCCGCCCTCCGGGTGGGGGACGGTTGCCCGTGGGCCCTGAGGGCCACAGCCTCCATGAGGGCCATGGGGTGCCAGTGAGCTGCGGGGTGTCCCCTGCACTCACGGAGGGCGCCCGGTGGCAAGGGTGGTCGGGGGCTGATGAGGGGCTCGCAGGTGGGATGTGGAGGCCGCAAGGGGAGTGGATGATGTCCAAATCCAGCCTTCATCAGGAGATTTCCAGAAAGATCCGCCACGGGGAACAATTCTCCGAACAGAGGGAAATGGGGTCTCCAGATGGGGACAGCTGAGCAGACGTGGGATGAGGTGCAGGGAACGTGCGGGTCGAGGCCCGCTGCTGAATCCCAACATCCCAGCCACCCGAGCGCCCCAGGTGCTTCCAGAGAGATCGGCACCGCACGGCAACCCTGGGACCAGGGGAGGTGAGTTCAGTTCTGGGTCCCCGGAGCCATCCAGGGTCCTGAAGGTAAAGCCCTTGGGACACTACAGCTGTTCTGGAAACTGCCTGGCGTGCACCGCCCGGAAAGCATCAGGACCACTGGGCCGGTAAAACTCAACCAGCAAAAACGAAGAGAAGTAGAACATAAAAGATAATCGAGAGAAAAAAAAAATCTGCCAAAAACTTGCGGTCCTCAGCTTCTTCAGGGAGAGGAGTTTTGCCCGCGTGACCTCCCCGAGGCGAGCAGGTGCTCCCGTCCGCCGTCCTCCCCCCACAGGGGACGCGCTGGCAGGTGCGCAGCGCTGAGACCTGGCGGACGCCCAAGGCCGCCACGTGCCCGCCGAAGTCCCCTTGCGTCTCCGACCCTCCACACCAGCCCCCATGCGCGGCACAGGGCAGTTCCGCGCCTCTGCATCCTTGCCGGCCCTGGACGTGCCAGGTTTTTAAAATTACTGAATATCAGCCATTGGTGTGCGGTGGCATCTTCCCGGATTTAGTTTGCGATGCCCTGATGCCCAATGCCGAGCCGAGATTCCTTACCACGCTACTTGCCCCCATGTGTCCCCAGGGGTGTGAGACACTGCAGTCCCCCGGCGCTGTTCGAGCGCCCCACTCCCCGCGTCCCCGCCAGCGCCGGGCGTGGTCAGGCTTGTCCCCGGTGGCCCTTCTGAGAGGCGTCTAAGGGTGTCTCGCTGCGGCTTCAGTTTGCATCTCCCTGATGAGGAATGGTGTTGGGCCTCTTTTTCACGTGCGTATTTGCCATCTCCTGCGTCTTTTGCGCGTTTCTTCAAAGTGCAGGCCTCGTCCTTTCTTAGGTGTCCTTGACATTGCATTTTGAGAGCTCTTTCCGCATTTTGGAACATGAGTACAGTTGACCCTCGAATAACGTGGGAGTGTAGGGTGCCAACCGCCTCGAGCCCTGACTGCCCAGAAACGAAACTGCTAACAGCGTCCTGTGGACCCGAAGCCCTACTGACAACGCAGAGTCCATGGACACATCGACTCGTGAGCTAGAGAAGAAAATGTTCGTACAAAAGTCAGCAGGAAGAGAAAACACATGCACGGAAGGACATGTATTTCCCGGAAACACCGCGTCTGAGTGGGCAGTAGCTGTCCACACCCGTGTTGCTCAAGGGTCAGCTGTACTTTGCTCAGATGTGACTTGCAAATATTTTCTGCAACTCCGTGGCTTCTCTCTCCACGCTCTTCACAGCGTGGTTTGAAGAGCAAAATGGCTTAATATTGGTAAAGACCAACTTATCAATTTTCTTCTTTTTCAGACCAAGCTTTTGGTTTTAAGCCTAAGAACTCTGCTCAACACAGAGATTTCACAAGGATTTCCTCTAGTGTTTTCTTCTAAATGCTTAAAATGCTTACATTTTACATTTAGGTCTATGATCATTTTTATTGAATTTTTATACTAAGTCTGAGGTATGGGTCAAGTCTCCTTTCTCTGTTTTTTTTTGTTTGTTTGTTTTTTGTTTTTTTGCATTTGGGAAGTCCAGTTGTTCCCAGTACACTTCTGTCTTTAACTTGACTTTGGGTTTCTGTCAAAAATCAGCTGACTGTATTCATGGGGATCTATGTGTCTATTCTGTTTCATTAGTCTACGTAATTATATCCCTTTGCCAACATCACGTCGTCTTGATTACTGTAACTTTATAGGAAATCTTGAAGTCAAGTGGCGAAGTCTTCCAACTTTGTTCTTCATTTTCAAATGATGTGGATACTTGAGCTCCTTTGCCTTTCCAAATAATTTTAGAGTTAGCTTGCTCATATGGACGGGAAGCTCCTACCGGATGTGGATCGGGATTGCCTTGAACCTATTATAGACCAGGCTGGAGGTCACTGACACCATAACAATATTCCAACCTGTGAACATGGTCTAGCTCTCCATTTACTTACAGCTTGTTAAACTTCTCTCATCAGTACTTTGATAGTCCTCATATGTCCATATTCTCTGAGATGTATACCTCAGTTTTCACCATTTATTCTATTGCAAATCACACCTTTAAGCAACATTTTTCAATTCCAAATATTTGTTGCTACTATATAGAAATGCACTTAATTTTAATTATTTTAGACTTGCACACTTCAACCTTGCTAAACTCTCTGATAGTTCTGGGAGATTTGTGTGGATTCTTGGGGATTTTCCATGTGGACAGTCATGTCCTCTGTGAATAGAGAGCATTGTATTTTTTTTTTAATTTTTATTTATTTATGATAGTCACAGAGAGAGAAAGAGAGGCAGAGACACAGGCAGAGAGAAGCAGGCTCCATGCACCGGGAGCCGACGTGGGAATCGATCCAAGAGCATTGTATTCTTTTTTAAGATTCTATTTATTAATTCATGAGAGACAGAGACAGAGACAGAGCAGATTCTATTTATTAATTCATGAGAGACAGAGAGAGACAGAGGCAGAAGGAGAATCAGGCTCCATGCAGGGACCCTGATGTGGCACTTGATCCCAGGAACCCAGGATCCTGCCCCGGGCTGAAGGCAGGTGCTAAACTGGTGAGCCACCCACGGATCCCTGAGACCATCGTATTTCTTAATTTCTGACATGTATGCCTTTTATTTCTTTTTCTTGCTTGTTGCATGGATAGGACTTCGGAATGATGTTGAGTAGGAGCAGTGAGAAAGGACGTCTGTATCCTCTTCCTCATCTTTAGAGGAAAGCTCTCAGTCTTTTACAGCTAGGCATGGTGTTGGCTGTAAGTTTTCTTTTCTTTTTGCTTTTCTTTTATTGTCTGTAAGTTTTCAACAGATGCCTTATATCAGGTTCACAGTTTTTTTTTTTTTTTTACCAATTAATCCTTGTTCACTTTAGTCTTTTTTTAAAAAAGATTAAACAAGGTGGAAGAGTCCCCCATTCATTCTATGAGGTTTACATTACCCTGATAACAAAGCCAGTCAAAGACATGATAAGAACAGAAAACCACAAACCAATACCCTCATGAACAATGATGCAAAAGACCTCAACAAGATACCAGCAAACTGAATTCAGCAGCATAGGCAAAGGATTATATGCAACAACCAAAAAGTTGTATCGACTTCTGGAATTCAAGGACGGTTCCACATATGAAATTCAGTCAATAGAAAACCCCACATTTCCAGAGTAAAGAAGAAAGTACACGATCCTCTCAACTGATACAGAAAAAGCATCTGGCAAAATTCAAGACTCTTTCATGGTCAAAACACTCAACAAATTAGTAATAGAAGGAGCTATCTCAACATAATAAAATATGTATGTGAAAACCCCACAGCACACACACACTCAATGGGTAAAGACAGCTTTTTTTCTAAGATCAAAAACAACACAGGATGCCCACTTTTCCTGCTTCTAATCACCACAGTACTGGAGGCTCTAGGAGAGTAGTTAGACAATAAAATAAATAAAAGCAGTCTAAATTAGAAAGGAAAAAAAAATCACCTCTGTTCACAGATGCTATGATCTTATATGTAGGAAATCCTAAAGACCTGTTAGCACTAGGAATGAATTCAGAAAGATGGCAGGATACAAAGTCAACACACAAAAATCAGTTGCATTTCTATACACTAATAATGAACAGCCCAAAAAGGAAATTATAAAAACAATTCCACTTACCATTGCATCCAAAAAGAATAAAATAAAGGGAATTAACCACGGAGGCAAAAGCCTGGGTGATGAAACCTAAAAAACGTTGCTGACAGTTGGTAAAGAAGACATGATTCAATGGGAAGACATTCCATGTTCACAGGTTGGAAGGCTCAGGATTGCTAAGACGTCAATACTACCCAAAGCAATCTACGGACGTGATACAATTGCTATTGAAATCTCAATGATTTTTTTTAAGATTTTTATTTATTTATTCATGAGAGAGACAGGGAGAGAGAGAGAGAGAGAGGCAGAGGGAGAAACAGGCTCCATGCAAGGAGCCAGAAGCGGAACTCGATCCCGGGTCTCCAGGATCACACCCTGGGCTGAAGGTGGCGCTAAACTGCTGAGCCACCCAGGCTGCCCTCAATGATGTTTTTACAGAAACATTAAACCCCTCAAACTCACATGGAATCTCTGTATAGTCAGAACAATTCTGAAAAAACAAGGCCAGAGGACATACACTTCCTGATTTCAAAGGCACAAAGCTACAATAATTAACACAGGGTGGTAAAGGCATAAAACGGGCGGCCATGTAAACTAATGGAATAGCATAGAGTCCAGAAATAAACCTTCACATTCAGGTCAAATCATTTTTCACAAGGATACCAAGTCCATTCAATGGAGGAAGGACAGTCTTTTCAAAAAATGGTGCCAGGAAAACTGACTATCCGAAAGGCCCCTACCTCACACCACACACAAAAATGAACTCAAAACGGATCCATGACACAAATGGAAGACCTAAAATTATAAAACTCTTGGAAGAAAACAAAAACACAGGATGAAGGCTTCACAACACTGGGTTCCACAGTGATGTCCTGGATATGATAGCAAGGCACAGCAACATAAAAAATAAAAAACTTGGAGTTCACGAAAATTTTAAATATTTTCGCCTCAAAAGACAATACCAATGGAGAATAAAACGTAACCCAGAGAAATGGGAGAAAACATTTGAAAATCACGTTCCGTTAAGGGATTCATATCTAAAATGTTTAGAGAATTCCCAAAACTCAATAACAAAAAGCCAAACCACCCCATTCAGAAACAAGCAGTGGACTTGAATAGACATTTTTCCAAAGACATACAAGGTATGTGACCAATGAGCAGATGAAAAGATGCTTAACATCGCTCATCATTAGAGAAATGTGCATCAAAAGTCCAATGAGAAGCCACCCATTTTACACCCATTAAGATAAATATATAATATTTATGTAAATATTATCACAACGAGGAGATAGTGTATATGATATATATGCAAGGAGAAGACAGGAAGTGTTGATGAGGATGTGGAGAAATTGAAGCCCTTGGGGGTTGTGAGTGGGAACGTGAACTGGCCACGGCCACTGTGGAAGTTAGTACGGTGGTTCTTCAAAAGATGAACAGTAGAATTACCACACGGTCCAGCACTTATACGGGCATTTGCTCAAGAGAACTGGAAGCAGGCCTTCAAGGAGATCTCTGACAGCCGTGGTCACAGCGGCATCATTCACAAGAGCTAGAGTCGAGCGGCCCAAGCGTCCACCGAGGGATGAGTAGAGAAGCAAACGCGGTCCCGCCCGCGGAACAGTGTTCAGCCTTTAAGAGGAAGCGAGTCTGACTCCAATGTGGGTGAGGCATGAGGACCTTGAGGCTGGAGACGCAGGGCAGTCACAGAGAGACAACTACGACGTGACCCCCCTTCTCTGAGGTGCTTCGGGGACAGAGGAGGGAGGGTGCGTGCCAGGGGCGGCGGGAGGGGCAATGGCCAGTCTGTGTCCCACAGGGACGCGGCTTCATTTTCCCAAGAATGGAAGAGTCTGGGGGACGGGCGGCGGGATGGTCGCCCCACGTCAAGAATGTGCTTAGCACCCCTGAACTGTATGCTTGAAGATTGTTAAGACTGTAGACGTGGTGTTACGTGCATTTGGCATCAATAGAGACAAATTTTAAAAAAGAAGAATAAGAGGAAGGGAGCGTTCACACCGTGAAGAGACGCAGAGGAAATTTACACACCCGGGCGGGAATGAAAAAGCCACCCACGGAGTCCCCGCGCTGTCTGTGCATCCTGCCCTAGGAGGTCCCTGGAAGGACCCAGGGTGGAGACGCTACGCCAACAGGTGCCGCGGGCTGCACTGGAAGGGTGGGGTGGGGCACAGAGCGACCCCGGACCGTGACGGGGACCCCAGACCCAAACACTGGCTGCCTGTGCCTCCCCCAGCGCCCAAGGCCATCTGTGAACTTGAGGGTGCCCGGAGCTCCGCTGGGGTGGCCCTCCTGCATGGGGCCGGAAATATTCTCCAGGGGGTGAGAGCCCCAACGGCGATAAGCACCTTGTGCTTTTCCTTCCCCGCTGTGGTTGTCCCGTGCTCCTCGGGTCCTGAACCTGACACGCTGGCTTCAGGGTCTTGTCAGGGCTCTGGGTTGGCCCAGGTGGGAAGGTATCCAGTCCCTATTACCCCATCTTGGCAGCAACCTGCGTCCCACAGCCTGCCACCTCTCCAGGGGATGAGAACAGCACTCGGGAGGACCCCAGGCCCCCAGGAGCTGTGCTGCCCACAGCCCCACGGCCGGCTGTCTGGGCCGCTTTGCCCAGCTGGGGTGGTGGGTGGAGACGGGCCCCGGCCCGGCGCCGCAGGCCTCTCCCCATGTGCAGGTGGCCAGGCTCCGGAGCCCCGGGGATGCATGTGGCGCCCAGCAGCCCTGACCATCTTACACCAGGGCAGGAGAACCACCCCGCAGCCCTGCCCAGAGCAGTTGTGACCTACCCTTGGGGACCTCTCATCCCACCTCCCAGAGATGTTTAGGCAGGACGAGAGCACTGTCGGGTCCAAACCCCGGGACCCTGCCCCTGTGAGAGTCAGATGAAAGGAAGCAGGTCAGCCGGTGAAGTGAGTTTATTGGGGTCTGGGGAGGTGCCAACAGGTCGGAGGGTGAGGCCAGGTGACCCGAGCCGAGCTGAGGAACTGGGAGGGAAGGCAGGTGACCCAGGGCAGGTGGAGGTGCGTCCCGGGAGCAGGAGCCCCGGAGAGCCGCAGGGTCAGCGTTCTTAGGAGGGAAGAGGTGAAGTCAGCTCAGGAGACTGGACAGCCAGGGGGACCCCATCATGGGTAGGGGCACCCCATCATGGGTAGGGGCAGCTACCTAGCACAGGTGAGGGCTGGGTGGGGCCTGAGCCCAGCGCCCCGGGGGCACGTATCCCATCAGCGGGAGCACATGGGACGGCACAGCAGGGATATGCTGGAGGCCTGGCGGCAGCAGCTGGACTGGCAAGGGGAAGAGGATGAGCAGCAGGCGGGCCTGCACACGGGGCGGCAGAGGAGGGACACGCAGGAAGAGGGTCTGCAGGGGCTGGGCTGGCAGCAGGGGGAGGCCTGGCAGCAGACGGGTTTGCAGCAGACAGGGGTGCAGCACACCGGCTTGCAGCAGACAGGGGTACAGCACACAGGCTTGCAGCAGACAGACACACAGCAGCCCTCCTGGCAGGGGGAGCAGCTGCCGCAGGAGGGCTGGCAGCTAGACTGCTGGCAGCAGGGGGAGGCTGAGCAAGGGGAGGCCTCACAGCAGACGGGCTTGCAGCAGACAGGGGTGCAGCAGATGGGCTTGCAGCAGACGGGGGTGCAGCACACGGGCTTGCAGCAGACAGACACACAGCAGCCCTCCTGGCAGGGGGAGCAGCTGCCGCACGAGGGCTGGCAGGAGCCGGGGCAGGCTGGTGGGCAGGAGCTGGACCCGCAGCTTGCAGGGGTGCAGAGGAGGGTCAGGCAGGAGGCCGGGGCGCAGCAGGGGGGCTCGCAGTAGCTCTCGGGACAGTCGTCCACCTGCCAGGGGGAGTCGGGGCAGGAGTCGCCGGAGCCGGGCAGGCAGACGCGGCTGTCATAGCTCAGGTCGCTGGAGCAGACGGACAGGGTGGAGGCGGCCATGGTGTGGGTGCTGGGGCGGGGTGTGGGTGAGTGTGTGGGTGCGGGTGTGGGTGTGAGTGTGCGAGGTGCTGGGCTGTCGGCTTTTATAGCCCTCCTGGTGCGTGTGTTGTCCCAACAACAGGCTTAGTGAAGCCTCCCCTTCCTTATTGTTCAGCGTGTTTATTCCCACGGCTGGTCACCGTCTGCCGCTGGCTTGTGGGGCTCCTGACCTGCGTTTGTCCTCAGAGGAAAGACCGTGGAAATGCCTTGATGCTTTTGTGGAGACCATAGCAATAGGTGATTTTCTTAAAGTGACAGCTTGTGCTCCCTCCCACGGTGGGGGGCAGGGGCGCCGTTCTCCTCAAGGGAAGGGCTGAGGCGGGAGCAATCCTGGAACGTGGGCTTTGAGCGGGAGTGAAATGTTCAGCTCTGGACAGTTCTGATGAGGCTCAAGCGGCCTGGCCATGGGGTTTGTGGGCTGATGCTGCTGGTTGTAGTGGGTGTTGATGGGGCATGGGTCTCCCAGGACAGAGCCCTAGGGCAGGTGTGAGAAAAGTGTCCTGGGGGCAGAGACTGGCGCATAGACGGGGCCAAGGACCCGGATGCAGGTTAGCACATAGGAATAACCATGATGGGCAATGCATTTGCTTCATTGCTTCCTGCCCAGATACTTGGTTCCACGCCTGAGACGTAGTGAGTATGCAACACCCTGCACGGCCCCTCATGCCCTCACGGACACTTGGCCGCCATCCTCTGCCGAGTTCCTGAAGCGGCGAGGGCAGGGCCTTGGTGATGCTTTGAGCTGCAGGGCTCCATCAAGACTCGTGGGGACCAGTGGGTGTCAGCGTTTAAAGCCTCATCAGCTCTGATGGGTGGGACTGGGGGCTGCCCTGGGGGCGGCAGGGCAGTCAATCCTCAGTGGAGAAATGGTATCATCTCAAAGAAATAATGACTTAAATCTTTCCAAATCTATTGAAAAACTTTAATCTACACATCCAGGAACTCAATGCACTGCTAATGGGGCAGGCACAAAAGACCCACAAACGGACCCATCACGGTGAGGGTGCTGACAGTCAAAGGCAGGAGAAAAGCATCGAGTCACCCACAAGGGCACACCGTGAGTTCCACAGCCGAGTTCTCATCACGGACGGGGGATGAGGTCGTCAAAGTGCTCAAGAGAAAGGAAGTGTCAATCAGGAATCGTCTGTCCAACAAGGCTAGTTTTACAAATGAGTCAGAATACATTCCCAGGGAAATAAAAACGGAGGGAATTTGATGTTGGCAGGCCCCCCCATAGAAGATGCAGTGAGGGGAGTCCCTCAGGCTGAAGGGGAGCAACCCCAGCTGGGAATTCTGATCCCCAGGGGGACAGGAAGCACACCAGTGAAGGTGGTCACGTGATTACAACGGACGGTGCAGATGCGTGCTTTTCTCCCTCACTGAGTGAGTCTTAGACGGCTTGCTAAGTTGGAAAGCAGCTGCCTACACAGAATTGCACGTACCGCTTTGCTGGGCCTGTGTGTGATGTGATGTATTTGACAACATGGGACCAACGAAGCAGGTGGGAGCAAAGCCGCATCCAGCGGAGGAAATGACCCCGGATGGCAACTCAGATCCACAGGAAAATGTGAAAAGAACTAGAAGCAATAAAAGGCTGTAAATAGAATACTCACTTTCCCGTCTTCTCTCAGCTTCTTAGAAGTCATAAAAGCATCTTAGGTAATAATTATGACAATATATCGAGTGTTTTTCAACATTGACAGATGGAGTATATGTAAGAGCAAGACCACAAAGAGATAGGAAGGGATGGAGGTCTGTAGAAACAGCGTGTTTTTACGCCATGGAATTGACTTAGTGTAAACAGGAAGCTGATTCTACTAAGTTAAAATAAATATATGGAAGCCCTAGAGCAAAACTAGGAAAAAACTTAAAAAAAAAAAAAGAAAAAAAAAGAAAAAGAAAAACCATTAAAGATACAAAATGCTGAATGAGAAAATATTCACTAAGTGCAAAAGAGTGTGTCAAAGGAGAGAGAGAGGAGCCCACACGAGAAGACACAAGACAGAGAAAGCGGAACGGCAAAGCAGCAGGCGAGATCCAGCTGCAGCCAACTGGAGCCGCTGGTGGAGATCGTGTTACGGAAAATCGCGAGGCATGCTGGGTTAGCCCAGCGCTCCCAGTGTTAGAACTAGAGTTAGGTTCCTGTGGGCCTTTGGTCCCATCTTCATCAACCGATCAATACAGAGCCTCCTTGTGTGTGTGTCTAGGAGAATCGCAGCCTCTTCCTTCACTGTAATGCTTGTGACAGCAGGTGTGTGGGTTTTTCCCACCGACCAGCCCTCTGATGCTCTCTGGGTGTCCCACGACTCAGTTCCAATCCAACCCTAACCTAGTGCAGGCAGACTCCCAGGTTAAGGACTCAGGCCCGCAAGACTGGCTCCACTTCAGATGCCAGCAGTAGACACCCCGTCACCCACAACTTCCATCTGACTCAGCTACAAATCAGAGGTTCCCATGACCTCCTCCTCGGGTTCAACCCTCAGCTAGGGCACCTCACAGAACCCAGGAAAAGAGCTGACTTCCTATTGGTGACCTTATTGCAAAGGATATTTTGCAGACAAACAGCCACGTGGAGGGATACACAGGGCGAGGTCTGCGCGGGTCCTGGGTGAAGGAGCTTCTCTCCCTGCAGAACTGGGGTGCGCCACCCTCCTGGCACGTGGACATGTTCATCAAACTGGAAGCTCCCAGAATTCCATACATTTGGATTTTTAGGGAGGCTTCAATGTGTAGGCATGGTTGATTATTAATTCAATTTCTAGCCCCTCTCCCCTTTCCTGAGGACAGGGATGGGGCTGAAAGCACCAGGCTTCTAATCAGAGCTTGGTCTTTCTGGTGAGTAGCCCCCATCCTGAAGCCAACTAAGAATTACCTCGTTATAACAAATTCATTCCTATCACCCAAGAAATTCCAAGGGATTTAGGAGTGCAGTGTTAGAAACTGTGGTCAGAGACCAAACTTTAGTGAAAACCAAGGACAGAGACATATATATTTTACCATATATATATATAATATGTCAAAATACATTATTATTTCACAGTGAATACTTAATATTCATTGCTGACTCTTTAACACTGAAGTTCCTTCCAACAGCAACATAACACACCTGAACGAAGCTTATCTATCACATGTATTTTCTCTGTGAGGCACATCACAGCCTTCCTGATTTATGAGGCCATTTCAAACAGTGACATCACCAAAGAGAAGCACAAGAACATGGAAAGTGTGGCACTAAATAGACATCACAGGACACTTGTTTGCAGCATTAACTGAAATAAGACGTGGAGCATCTTGTTTGACCTCAGCTGGGAACACGCATGTGGGGCCACCCAATGTTTTGCTGTTCTGTGCATGTCCACAAATGAATGTGAAGCCACCGTGAGTACTGACTTTGAGGCTACAAATCAATTTCAGTGAGTAGGTGAACCTGTAAATGCGATATCCATGAATAATGAGGATCAACTATATATCAATAATAGCATCAATTGTGAATTAATACAATCAAAGGGAAGATTGTTCTTCTGAATAAAATTGAGATTCAACTATACACTCACTATAGGAAATGCACTTTTATAGTAAAAGATACAGCTAGATTGAAAGTAAAATGATGGAAAAAGATATACCATGGAAACAGTAACAACAAGAAGATATTAATATTTTACTAACATCAGATAAAGTAGACTTTAAAACAAAAATTGCTACTGGAGACAAAGAGTGACATTTTATAGTGATAAAAGTTCAATCCATGAGGAATATATAATAATTATAAACATACACACAAATAATAACAGCACCAAAATACACAATCAAAAGCTAACAGACATACAGGAAAAAAACAGAATAATATTCATTGAAGACCTCAATATCCCAATTTCAACAATGGACAGAACAACCTGAAAGAAGATCAATAAGGACACAAAGAACAGCGCTGCAAACCAGCAAGACCTAATGGACATCTGTCAGACACCTCCGCCACCAACAGCAGAGTATAGCCTCTTCAGAAATGCACATAGTATCCTCAGAATGGAACATAGGCTAGGCCATAAAACAAACCCTAATATGTTAAAATAGATAGAAATAACACAAACTGTGTTCTCTGGCCACAATGGAGTGATATTAGAAATTAGTAACAGAGGGCTCCTAGGTGGCTCAGTGGCGGAGTATCTGCCTTCAACTCAGGTTTTGATCCTGGGGTCCTGGGACCGAGTCCCTCATCTGGCTCCCCACAGGGAGCCCGCTTCTCCCTCTGCCTGTGCCTCTGCCATTCTTTCTGTGTCTCTCATGAATAAATAAATAATATCTTAAAAAAGAACTTAGTAACAGAAAAAACTGGAGGGATTCATAAACATGTGGAAATTAAACAACACACTCCTAAATAACCAAAAGATCAAAGCAGAATAAAAAAAGAAAATCATACAATACTTTTAAATGAATGAAAGTGAAAAACAAAATACTATAATTTATGGAATGCAGCTATAACACTTCTTAGAGATTTACAGCTGTAAGCACCTATACTAAGAAAGAAGAAAGGCCTCAAATCAGTTACCTAAACTTTCACTTTAAGGCACTGCAGACAAGCAGAAGGAAGGAAATGATAAAGATTAGGGCATAAATAAGTGAGATAGAGAATAGAAAAATGAGAAAATCAATAAAATTGGCTCTTTGAAAAGATAAATAAAATTGACAATATTTTAGCTACATTGATCATGAAAAAGAGAGGGGGAGAAGACTCAAATAATGAGAATCACAAATGAAAGAGGGGACACTGCTATCAGCCTTACAGAAATAAAAAGGATTACAGAGAAATGCTATGAACAACTATATGCCAATAAAGTATATAAATTAGATTAAATGGATACTTGAAAACAAGATAACTGCAAAAGTAGTTACTCTGAGAGCTGTAGAGAATCAGTTTTGTTTTTTTTAAAGATATATATTTTTTAAAGATTTTTATTTATGTATTAATGTGAGACACAGAGAAAGAGGCAGAGACACAGGCAGAGGGAGAAGCAGGCTCCCTCCGGGGAGCCCGATGCAGGACTTGAACCCAGAACCCATCATGACCTGAGGCAATGGCAGATGCTCAACCACTGAGCCACCCAGGTGTCCCAAGTTTTGTTTTGTTAAAGAAAATCTAAATCCATGGGAAAACATCCCAATTCAAGGATGAGAAGATCTGACACTATGCAGATGGCAGTTATCTCCCATTTACAGACTTATGCAATCCTTATCAGAATCCAAGTTGACTTCTTAGTACAAATTGAAAGTTGTTGTTAAAATTCATATGGAATGCAGAATAAGCCAGAACGGAATAAGCCCAAACAACCTTGAATAAGAACAAATTTGGAGGCCCCTGGGTGGCTCAGTTGATTAAGCATCTGCCTTCAGCTCAGGTCATGATCCCAGGATCCTGGAATGAAGCCCTGCATCAGGGTCCATGCTCAGCGGAGCCTGCTTCTCCCTCTGCCTCTCTTCTTCCCCCTGCCTGTGTGCGCGTTCTCTCTCTCTCTCTCTCTCCTTCCCCCCTCTCTCTCAAATAAATAAATAAATAAAATCTTTTAAAAATTGGAAGACACACATTTCCCAATTTCAAAATTTACTACAAAGCTATACTTACTAAGACAGTATGGTACTGGCATAAGGACAGACAATAAATTGGCATTTATTGATTCATCAATGGAATACAATTGAGAGTCCAAAAGTAAATCCATATATCTATGGTCAATTGACTTCAACAAGGGTTAAGACCATTCAATAGGGAAAGTATGGTCTCTTCAACAAATAGTGGTGGTACTGCTGGACATCTGTGTGCAAAAGAAGGAAGTAGGCCACTACCTCTCACCAAAATTAATTACAAAAATTAACTCACAAACTCACACAGACCAAAGACTAAAATAAAAGCACTAAAGCTATAAAACTATTAGAAGTAAACATTGGGATAGGTTTTTTTGACCTCAGATTTGGCAATGGATTCTAAGATATGACGTTAAAAGTATAAGCAAGAAAAGAAAAAAAAAAGATAAATCTGGCTTCATCAAAATTAAAAGGTTTTGTAAAAGCTTCAAAGAACACTACAAAGGTGAAAAGACAACCTACAAAAGAGGAGAAAATATTTGCAAGTCATATATGATATGGGGCTTCAATTTAAAATACATTGAAAATTCATCACTCCACAACAAGAAAAAATTCACTTAAAATTGGGCAAGGGACTTGGATATGTATTTCTCCAAAAAGATGGACAAACAGCCAACACACACATGAAAAAACATACAACATTATTATTCATCACAGAATGAAAATCAGGACCCCATGAGATGCCACTTGCTGCCCATGAAGATGGCTAGATTAAAAAAATAAGATCATAAGAAGTGCTGACAAGGATGTGGAGAAATTGCCAGATAGTGCAGCTACCTCGGAAAACAGTCTGGCAAGTCCTAAAAAGTTAATCATAGAGGGATGCCTGGGTGGTTCAGTCGGTTAGGCGTCCGACTCTTGATTTCGGCTCAGGTCATGGTCTCAGGGTTGTGAGATCAATCCCCACGTTGAGCTCCAGGCTGAGCTCAGAGCCCGCTTAAGATTCTCTCTCTCCCTTTCCCTTTGCACCCCTCTTAAAAATGTAATCATAGAGTCGCCATATGACCCAGCAAGTCCACACCTAACTATATACCCAAGAGAATTAAAAATATATGTCCACACGAAACCATGTAAGTAAGGTTTATAGGAGCACTATTCACTGTGGCCAAAGGGTAGAAACAGCCCAAATATCCATCAGCTGATGAATGGATAAACAAATAGTCATAGGTCCATGCAGTTGAAAATGATTTAGCCAAGAAAGGAAGGAAGTACTGATGAATGCTCCACACACATGAACCTTGAAGACACGCTACATGAAAGAAGCCAGGAGCAAGACCATATATATGTGAATGGATCCAATTACATGAAATGTCCAGAGTAGGCAAACAAGTAGGACATAAAGTCAACTAGTTGTTGCTGGTTACAGGGGGTGGGGCAACCCAAGGGCATAGGGGGGTCTTCCTGAAGTGGTGGCAAGTGGCAAATTGCCCACAGCAAGGGCTGCACAGATTGCTGGGGACACTGAACATCACCAAATTGTGCACTTGGCACAGAGAATTAGGGAATGGTGTGGTATGGGAAGTGTAGCTCAAAGAAGCTGTTAAAAAAAAATCATCTTTCAGACCTAAAAATGCACAGAGATTGAAAGTGAAGGGGTGGAGAAATATCTATCATGCAAGTGGATGTCAAAAGAAAGCTGGAGTAGCCATACTTAGATGGGACAAAATAGACTTTAAAACAAAGCCCATAACAAGAGACGAAGAAGGACACCATGTCATAACAAAGGGGACAACCCATCAACAAGATGTAACAACTGTAAATGTTTATGTCCCTAACTTGGGAGCGAGCAGCCAAATACATACAACAACTAATAACAAACATAAAGGAACTCATGGATAACAATACAATAATAGTAGGGGACTGAACATCCCCCTCACAGCAATGGACAGATCATCCAAGCAGAAAATCAACAAGGAAACAAGGGCTTTGGATGACACATTGGGCCAGGTGGATTTCACAGATATATGAGGAACATTCCATCCTAAAGCAGCAGAATACACATCCTTCTCGAGGCACATGCAACAGTCTCCAGCACAGATCACACACTGGGTCACAAATCAGCCCTCAACACGTACACGAAGATTGAGATCATATCATGTGCATTCTCAGACCACAGCGCAGTGAGACTTGAAGTCAGCCACAAGAAAATATTTGGAAAGACCACAAATACATGGAGGTTAAAGGACATCCTACTAGAGAATGAATGGATCAATCAGGAATTAAGGAGGAAGTTTAAAACACATGGAAGTAAATGAAAACGAAAACACAACAGTTTGGAACGTTTGGGATGCAGCAACGGCTGTCCCAAGAGGGAAGTATATAGCAATGCAAGCCTACCTCAAGAAGGAAGAAAAGCTCAACTACAGAACCTAACCTTACACCTTAAAGGAGCTGGAGAAAGAACAACAAATAAAGCCTAAATCCAACAAGAGAAGAGAAATAATAAAGATTAGAGCAGAAATAGGGGTGTCTGGGTGGCTCAGCTGGTGAAGCATCTGCCTTCAGCTCAGGTCATGATCTCAGGGTGCTGGGATCCAGTCCAGCTTCACGACCCCTACTCAGCAGGGAGTCTGCTTCTCTCTCTTCCTCCACCCCTCCCCCTGCCATTCTTTCTCTCTCTCCCCCCATAAATAAATAAATAAATAAATAAATAAATAAATAAATAAAATATTAGATCAGAAATAAACAATACAGAAACAAACAAAAACCCAGTAGAACAGATCAATGAAACCAAGAGCTGGTTCTTTGAAAGAGTTAATAAAATTGATAAATCCCTAGCCAGTCTTATCAAAAAGAAAAGAGAAAGGACCAAAATAAATGAATCATGAATGAAAGAGGAAAGATCACAACAACACCACAAAAAATAATCATAAGAGAATATTATGAAACACCATATGCCAACAAATTAACAACCTAGATGAAATGGATAAATTCCTAGAACCATTCAAACTACCGACACTGAAACAGAAAGAAATTTCTAGAAAATTTGAACAGATCAATAACCAGCAAAGAAAATGAATCAATAACCAAACACCTCCCAACAAACAAAAGTCCTGGGCCAGATGGCTTCCCAGGGGAATTCTATGAAACATTTAAAGAAGAGTTAATACCTATTCTTCTTGAACTATTCCAAAAGACAGAAAAGGAAGGAAAACGTCCAAATTCACTCTATGAGGCCAGCATTACCCTGATACCAAAACCAGATAAAGACGCCACTGAAAAAGAGAACTACAGGCCATTAACCCTGATGAACATGGCTGCAAAAATCCTCAACAAGACACTAGCAAATCAAATCCACAAGATATTTAAAAAGTCATTCACCACGATCAAGTGGGGTTTATTCCTGGGCTGAGGGGTGGTTCAATATTCACAAATCAATCCATGTGATACATCACATCAATAAGAGAAAAGAGAAGAACCATATGATCATTTCAATAGACACAGAAAAGGCATTTGACAGAGTACAGTATCCATTCATGATAAAAACCCTCAACAAGGTAGGTTTAGAGGGAACCCACCTCAACCTAATAAAGGCCATATGAGAAAGTCCACAGTGAACACCATCCTCAGTGGGGAAGAACTGAGAGCCTGTCCCCTGAGGTCAGGAGGAGGACAGGCACGTCCACTCTCACCACTGTTGTTCGACCTAGAACTGGAAGTCCTAGTCTCCGCAGTCAGACAACAAAAAGAAATAAAAGGCCTCCATATCGGCAAGGAAGAAGTCAAACTTTCACTACTTGCAGATGACATGACACTCTATACAGAAAACCCGAAAATCTCCACCGAAAAGCTGCTGAAACTGATTCGGGAATTCGGGAAACTCTCAGGACAAAAAGTCAAGGTAGAGAAATCTGTTCCATTTCTGTGCATCAGTAATGAAGCAGCAGAAAGAGAAGTTAAGGAATCAACCCCATTTATAATTGTACCAAAAATCAATAAGCTACCCAGGAATAAGCTTAACCAAAGACGTAAAAGATCTGAAAACTACAGAACACTTATGAAAAAAATTGAAGATGACACAAAGAAATGGAAAGGCAGGATCCCTGGGTGGTGCAGCAGTTTAGTGCCTGCCTTTGGCCCAGGGCGCGATCCTGGAGACCCGGGATCGAATCCCACGTCAGGCTCCCGGTGCATGGAGCCTGCTTCTCCCTCTGCCTGTGTCTCTGCCTCTCTCTCTCTCTCTCTGTGTGTGTGACTATCATAAATAAATAAATAAAAATTAAAAAAATAAAAATAATAATAATAAAAAAGAAATGGAAAGGCATTCCATGCTCACAGATTGGAAGACCAAATATTGTTAACATGTCCATGCTACCCAGAGTGATCTACACAATCGATGCAATGCCTATCAAAATACCAGCAGCATTTTTCGCAGAGCTGGAACAAACAATCCTAACATTTGTGTGGAACCACAAAAGACCCCAAATAGCCAAAGCAGCCCTAAGAAAGAAAACCGAAGCCGGAAGCATCACGACTCCAGACTTCCAGCTGCACTACAAGGCTGTGATCATCAAGACAGCCTGGTGCTGGCACAACAGCCGACTCACAGATCAATGGAACAGAAGCGAGAACCTAACATGGACCCTCAACTTATGGTCAGGCTCATTTTTGACAAAGCAGGAAAGAATATCCAGTTGAAAAAAGACAGTGTCTTCAACAAATGGTGCTGGGGAAACCGGACAGCAGAGGAGTGGAACTGGACCGTTTCCTTATACCAGACACAAATACATTAAAAAATGGGTTAAATACCTAAATGTGACACCTGAAACCATAAAAATCCTGGAAGAGAGCACAGGGAGTAATTTCTCTGACATCTGCCATAACATGTTTCTAGATAAGTCTCCGGAGGCGAGGGAAGCTATTGGGACTTCGTCAAGATGAAACGCTTCCTCACAGCAAAGGAAACAACCAACAAAACTAAAGGACAACCTACAGGATGGGAGAAGGTATTTGTAAAGACAGATCGGATAAAGGGCTGGTGTCCAAGATCCATGAAGAACTTATCAAACTCAACAACCCCAAAATGTAAAAAATCCAATTTAAAAATGGGCGGAAGACGTGAGCAGACACGTCTCCAGTGGAGACCCACACGGGGCCCCAGACACGCGGGAAGATGCTCCACATCCCTCGCTGTCCTGGAGACACACACCAACACCATGTGGGACCCCCCACCCCATCCCGCACGCCTGTCAGGACGGCCACCGTCGGGAGGCGACAGGTGCAGGGAGGATGTGGAGAAAGGGGAGCTTCTCTGCGGCTGGTGGGAACGCAGGCGGGCGGCCACTGTGGGGACGGGAGGGGGTGGCCTTGGGGAGCCAGACACAGAGCTGCCCTACGATCCCGAAAGTGCACTGCTGGGTACCGACCCCGCAGCCCAGAGGCGGTGAGCTGCAGGGGCACCTGCACCCCGCGTTCCCAGCGGCCATGTCCACGGGGGCCGCGCCACCGGAGGAGCCTCGACATCCACTGGACAGATGCTGGAGGGAGGAGACGTGGTCCCTGCGCACCCCGGGTGTCACTCGGCCGTCAGAGCGGGGAGATCTCGCCATTTACACCGACGTGGGGGGAGCCGAGGGCGTGATGCCGAGGGGGGCGAGTCGGCCGGGGAGAGACATGATCGCACGGCCCCCCTCATACGGGGTATTTAAGAAATAGAACAAAGGAGCAAAGGGGAAAAAGGGAGAGAGACAAACCAAGAAACAGATGCAACCCCAGAGAACATGCTGCCGGTCACCAGAGGGGAGGCGGGGGAGGAGATGGGGAGTCGGGCGTGCACCTGTCCTGATGGGCACTGGGTTCTGTTGCAAATGTTGAATCATCCATTGCACGCCCAAAACTAATATTACCCTGTATGGCAACTACCTGGAATTTATTTTTTTTAAGATTTTATTTATTTATTCATAGAGACAGAGAGAGAGAGAGAGAGGCAGAGACCCAGGCAGAGGGAGAAGCAGGCTCCATGCAGGGAGCCCGACGCGGAACTCGATCCAGGGTCTCCAGGATCACGCCCTGGGCTGCAGGCAGCGCCAAACCGCTGCGCCACCGGGGCTGCCCAACTACTTGGAATTTAAATTAAAACTTTAAAAAAAAAAAAAAAGCACTCTTTAAGGGCGGTACATGCGTGGGAATCGTCCACAGAATGGAGTCCTTGCATCCAAATATTTGGAGTCGTGCTCAGGACAGTAGCTGAGAAGATGGAGGCTTTAAGCTGAGAAGTGGAATTTATATAAAATAGAAGAAAATGGAAATTATGGAACAGGGAAAACGCAAAGACTTGGGAGAGAAAATGCAGCCGAGTCGAAGGCACGAAGAGAGGGCTTTCGTGAGCAGACGTCCCCGGGACGGGGAGCAAGCCCACGGGGAGGATCGCGGCCAGGGCGGACGGCCTTTCCGTCCTTATCTGAGATTCCGAGTGGGTCCCAGGCCTACGCGCAGCACCGTCCGGGGCCCCGCGGGGCAGCAGCGCTGGGCACTGAGGGTCCTCAGCTTTGGGGGCGGCGGGCCGAGGGGGGCGGGAATGCTGGCTGCATCTGGGCTGAAGGGGCCACAAGCCACGGGTCATCGGGCCCCGAAGGGCACGCTCTCCATTTCCCGAGGACAGATGTCAAACTGAGAAGTCCAAGCATTGTCCCCGAGCCTTGGACCGGTCAGCCCACCTCGCGATGATGCCACGGGCTCCGCCTGCACGCGCGCTGTGATGGGGACCTCACTACCTATGGGGTCGGCCGCTTGACCCTGAAGATGCCCCGGAGCCCGCGGGAGGGGCCTGGCCACGGTGGGGGGGTGGGGAAGAGTGTCACTGACCTTCGGGGGAAGACTGGGAACTTTCAAGGTTATGACTATGGAAAACTCTTCAGGGAAGAGGTCGCACCGGAAGAAAATCCTCGAGGCAGGGAAGCTGACGGCGTGGGGGGCGGCGGCCGAGAGCTGGAGTCCTCGCACGCCGTGGGCCTGGGTCACCCTGATTCCGCCCGCGGCGCCATTCGGAGGGACGGCCTCTGCCAGGATGTCCAGGGGGCGCAGGTCTGTGTCGGGGAAACCACAGGTAGGTTAGACGCGTCCGCGAGCGTCCCCTCTGCCGGCGAGGATCGGCGCCCCTGGGTCTGCAGGGACCCCCCACCCCGGGTTTCCCAGAAGGAGCTACACTCGCACATTCCGGGGCTCGCTGCCTCCCGGCTGATGGCCTCGCGCCGTGCTGGGCGTGCGAGGGGACAGAGGGAGGACGGCCCGGGGAGGGCATGCCCCGTGCTTGCCATGGAGCTCCATGACCCATGTCCCCGCGTGCCGTGGAAGCGTGCAGCCTCCGGTGTGCCCCGCAGGCTGCCCGGGACTGGGCACTGCTCCTCGCGCGCACTGTAGGGAGGCAGATACGGCGCCGCAGAACCTCTGCCTGCACTTCAAGGTCGCCGGAGCGTGGCTGATGGGCGGGCCGGCCTCCGCGAGGCCCACGGCGGGAAGGGAAGTGGGGAGCCCACGCAGCGCCGGGGCCAGAGGGGCCCAGCCTCCGGAAGGGAAGGGAGGGGCTGCCCTGGAGCGGAGCCACGGCCACCGCCTGGACCCCCACCTGGACCCTGCCCGACCCCGACTCCGACCCAGCCACCGCGTGCCTGGCTAGGTACGGAGCCGGAATGAATTAGCTGCTTCTGGAGCCGCCCCTGGGCCCAGGGGGCCTGCTGAGGGCCTGGGCCTCACACGGGGGTGCTGGGCCCACAGCCCGCGGTCAGCAGGTCAGCAGCGATGACAGTGGAGCTGACCTGAGCCCACGGTGGTGCATCAGGGATGCCCCTCCCCCCTCCCTCCCGGAGCCACCGTCCCTCGATGCAGGGACACTCCCAGGAGGGAGCAGCCTCGCCAGGACAACAGGCCCTGTGACCAGGGCCTTCAGGGGCTTTCTGGGCAGTGACAGCCTGGCGAGGCTCCTGGCACGTTCCCACTCGTGTGGGCGTGGGGCACAGCGGCCTGGGTCCGCTCCCGACAGTGGGGCCTGTGCACATCGCGCACCTGGCGACTCCGCGTTCCCAGAAGTGCGCGGCCAGCGCCCGGCGGGCAGTACCTGCTAAGTAACCGTCTCCCAGACTGAAGCAAGGAGCCTCCAGGGCCGGGCTGCGGGCCGAGGACCGCGACCAGCCCCGCGGCGAGAGCCGTCTGGAGCTGTCTGGACCCAGGCATCCGGACCCCGGCTCCCGTGAGCGCGCAGCGCCATCCGGGTTACCCGTGGGCTTGACGCCGAAGGAAATTCGGCCGGTCACTGCCTGGTCCAAGGGAAGCGGCTCTTCCCAGCGGGGTCACTGTCACCAACAGAATCCAGGGAACCGTAGCCGTCCCCGGCCGTTAGGGAGCCGGCGGGCTCTGTCCCCACGGGCGCTGGGCGGACGGGCACTCTTCCCGTCTGTGTGGCTCTGACCCCCGGGCCTGCTGGCAATGACAGATGGCCAGTGTTTGGGGGTGTCCACAGCGTGGCCCCGGCTCGTGTGGCTTCAAGGGTGCGGCTGAGTCCTCGACCCCAGGAAGGCCTCCAAGGCCCTCAGCAGGGGGCAGAAAGGGTGCCCAGCCCCCTGCCTTCTGAACCTGGGCAAGGACACCTCGTGGCAGAGCCGAGGGCCCCTCCTCAGCGAGACCGGGGAGCATCGCTCCTCTCGGGGGCCTGAGTCACACGGCCACCCACGGGTCATGTGGGACCAGCCCTGGGCTGGGGCAGACGCAGGCCTACAGCTCCCAGGCAGCCCGCAGAAGGACCCAGAAACCCCAGAGACACCCCTACTTAGGGGTCAAGCCCTTGCTCTTCCTCGAAGCACCCACGGCTGAGGCCCAAGTGGGTGTGGAGGTCCTGGGTCACTTCCAGCCTGTGGGGGCACAGGGAGGTGACACGAGGGCCCCAACCCTGTTTTTGCAGGAAGCACAGTCAGACGGCAGCGCCGTGAGAATGGCGGTGGCCACCCATGTGGCAGAGGGGCCCTGAGGCCCGCGGGCTCTGCGGCTCAGCGGATGGGCCCCGCTGCACACACCCCACGCCTCTCCCAGGACAGGGCGGGCTGAGCCCGGAGCCCCTGCCCCTCCAGCGGCCACTCCCTGCAGGGGTGAACACAGCGGGAACGCAGCCTGGGACGAGGGCGAGTGGGCCCCGCAGTGGAAGGTAGAGCACAGTTTCCTCCATAAATCCAGGGAATTTAGAAAAAGTGCCAGAGGGCAGGCACCCAAGGGCAGAGAAATGACGGGACCCCCTAACGTGAGCTGCGGGAGAGCGGTCAGAGTCGGGGGGAGCCCCGACCCGAGGGGCCCAGGGGCTGCGGCACAAGGGGCAAAGTCAGGACACAGGGGAGAGGGAGGGGGCTGGAGACAGAACGATCCTCGGTGAGTGTAGACGCTCCTACCACCTAATAACCCCCCTCCGGAAGCCCGCCGGCTGTGCGCCCAGGGCCTCACAGGGCCTCACAGGGCAGGAGCCCCGGGGCAGGAAGCGCACTGGACACGGCCCAGCCTCGCTCACTGCCTGCAAGGAGGGTGACTGAGGTCACACCTGCCCATCCCCTGTGACCGACTGCAGGTATGGAGCAGGTCACCAGCCTGGGCGCAGCAGGGGACACTGAGGTCCTTCCGGAGGGGGCTTGACAAGGGTGTGGACGAATGGCCATCCCAAGCGCACTGCTGGTGGCTGTCAGGTGGCGAGGGGACGGTGGGGCGGGAGTGGGGGCTGAACCGTCGGGAGGACACTGCCCGATGACCTCTGGGGCGCACTGTGAGGACGGGCAGACAGATACGCAGTCATTCCTATTCACATGTTGCAACTGCAAGCAGAGAGCGAGGTGAGGGGCGCCCGGAGGGACAGACAGACGGAGGGACACTGGACGCTGGAGCACAGCAGCTCCGTGGAGCGACAGCGGGCGATCGCGGGACGATGGCCTGCATCCTCCAGGTTTCCGAACACCGAGGGGTCACCCCCGAGGCAGCTGTGTAGGTCGCTCTGAGGTCCCACACCGCCTAGAGGGAGCTCGCTGGCACCGCGGGCTGGGGCGAGCCTGTGCTCCGGGACCTGACCCTGGCGAGCCTCGGGCTGGTGGGCACCAGGCTTGGAGTCCGGGTCCTGGGCGGTTGGGTCTGGTCAGGGGTCCCTGGAGGGTGTGAGGCCCCAGTAGACACCGTGCCCTAAATCCACCCTCAGCCCGCTGTGAGACGCTGGGCCCGGCCTGGCGGTTTAAGTGGACGCCCCCCAGGGCCTGGCCCCTCATTCAGGACCCACGGGTCCACCGCCAGGCAGGCTGCCAGCGCCGAGAACATGCCTCAGCCTGGCTGAGCCCCGGGCACAGGCAATCAGGGTGCGTGAGCAGCAAGGGGAACCCCGAATGCGGCTAATCCCAGGGAGAGCCTCTCCCTCCATTGTTTGGCTGAGCAGCCTCTTCCCCTCGCCCCACCCCTGCCCCTCCAGCCCATGCAGATGAGCAGGCTTTGCTCTGACAGATGCTCAGTCTACGGTATCCGGCTCCCCACCCACACCTTGTCTGCAGTCTGCACACACAGTTGGAGGGTTTCCAAGGTTTTGTACCTCCCCGGAAACCATCCTGCTGGATGCAGGGATGCGGGGTGACCGAGTCCACAAAGTCAGAGCCCCCGCTGGAGGTTCAGACACACACGGCGATGAAGCTCTGCAAATTAATTCTAATCCGTTAGACACACGTTCACCGCAGCTGCTATATTCACGCTGAGAGGCTGTCTACACAAGCAGACCGTGACCGAGCCACCTGCGCACAGTAGCCGAACCCTGACACGTGGCCCCCACACCAGCCGGGACCTGGCCAAAGACTGAGTCTCTCTTTTTCCACTGTAGGCTCTCCCCCTCCCCTGCTTGGAGTCTCTGCCAAACCCAGTGCTGTGGGGGACCCCCTGCTACAGCCAGCTTGCTTCTTCTCATCTAGGTGGTCTCTGTTTGTTCTACAAAGGCTTCTTGAAAGGGCAGCTTCAGAAATCGTTTTTGTTCTCAAGGTACTTAGAGTTTAGCAGAGAAGATGCAATGGTAGCCACAAATACATTAACTCAAAACTGGCTGCACAGAAGGTCCTGAACTAGCCTCAAGGTCTTAAGGTCTGGCCCACAACTGACTCACTGTGCCGCTCAGAACCTCAGTTTGCTCATCTGTAAGATGGGATGGCAGTGACCTCCCCCGTCAGGGACCCAGATGAGCAGCTGGATATTGGGGGAGCCCATTACAGCAGCAAGCCAAACTGGAAGAAACAGTGAAAACTTTAGTCACTTATTTCAAGAGGCTAAAAGCACAGGAAGTCCTGACCCCCCACCCCCCACGGAAGGACATGTGGTGGGGGTCATACCCAGGAGCCCAGGATGAAAGCCTGCCATGGGTTGATGAGCCCTGGGGCCCAGGAAGGAGGAAGGAGGGCTGGGTGTAGAAAAATACCGGGTACTGAGTCAGAGCGGGGTGCGGGCAGGGGAGAGTAACTTCAAGGCGCCCCACAAGGAGGCCTCTGATGGAGGCACCAGGACTACAGATGCAGACGTACATCCGAGCATGGCAGGCAGGCCTGGGTCCCTGCCACGTTTCCCCCAGGACAGCAGTGCCCTGGCTGCGTCCCAAGCCTGGTGTGTGGTGGGGCTGTGTGCCGTCCGCTGGATGAAGACCTTATGATCGCCTGTGGCTGGGCCTGATAGATCACGTATAGGATTTTTGGCCAGGAGCCAGACTCCTCGTGCCCCAGAACTGGTTCCTGGAAAGACTTTCTATACTGGGGCCAATCAAGACCCAGATTATTCAGAAGAAGCCACCTGCCTTGGCTGGGGGTCCAGGTGTGAGCCACAGCCCCTCAGCCAGGTAGACTCTGCACACTCTAGACAGTCTCTAAGGAGAGGACCCTCCAGTGGGGTGGGAAGGGAGGCAGAACAAAATGGCCAAGAAAATCCTCCTTACTCTGTGGATTTCACCAATTTAAATTGTGTGCCCAGGGCCCCGGAGGAGTTTATTTCCAGGAATTTAGGTTAGGGTATTGTAAGCGTTGCCCCACTGGACAGTAAGGCCGAACGTATAGCCATCATCACAAAACAGGCCAGTTTGGGCCCAGGAAGAGGCAGGTAGACCCATGGAGAGAAGAGATGGAGATCTGGAACACCCATGGCCAGTAGTCCACGCAGATCAGTGAGGAGGCCAGGGTCATTGGGAGAAAGTGATTGCAAGGCTGAGTGTCTATGGGGAGAAAACCAGGCTGAACTCCTCCCCGACCAGGATACACAGTTCAGTTCACCTCTGCAGGAGGGGTGGTTGGAAGCCATTTCTGTGACTTTGGGGGTACAGATGATTACAACAAGCTCAATAAGCACAAACCATCAGAAAGAAGTCATTACACTTGCTCACATCAAAACAAGACCTTCTGCTCACGAAGAACACCATGGGCAAGGCCAGTGGTCCTGGGACAGAATGAGAAAGTATTTGCCATAACACGAGAGGTACAGAAGGAACAGGGAGCCCCTGAAAACCAACAAGGAGAACATCAGAACTATCCCTTAAAAAAAAAAGGCAACCTAAAAAAGAAGAAACCCAAAGGGCCCACATATGACAAAATGCTCAAGTCAATACGAGTCAGAGAAATGCAAATTAGAACAGTAATAAGTGATCACTTTTCTCCTACTATACTAGTTTTAAAAAGGAAATAGGAAAACAATGTAAGATGGAGCATGCATGGGAAAATAACTCATGTCCCTTTTGTGTGTTCAAACCTGCTTTTTAAAAACTTGTTTTAAAGGAATCCACAGGATGTGGACCAGGTTGGCACACTGGGCTTTGAGCGGGACTCCTGGACTCTGGGGCTGCAGCAAGGATGCATGGATGCCTGGGAAGGCAAAGGCAGTGTGGCCATCAGGCCGCTGAAGCCTCAGGGAGGCACCAAAATAGCAGCGACACCAATAACCTCACAAAGGCGTGATAGGGTGCTCTGTGGCCAGCCGGCGCTAAGCGCTCCACACACATCAACGCTTTCAAAACCACACTCGTCCACTTCAGTCACCCGGCAGAGCCAAAGCGGTCTCAGGATGCACCACACTGCCCAAGGGGTCAAGCAGACAGTATAGCAAGGACCGCGGCCTTTGCCCCCAGCTCTCCTGGGACGCGCTATGTCCTGCGGTTTCTGTCATCAGCCTTTCAGAGGCTCCGTCTCCTCATCAGCAAAAGGGGATGTACCCTCCTTTCTTGTAGGGCTGTGGGAGGGACTGGAAAATACTGTCTGGCAGGCAGAAGTCACTCCCCAGAGGCAGACTACAGTGACTGAACTGGAAATGGATGACCCATCCCTCAGGATGCAGTCAGCCTTGTGTGGGCCACATTTGCGCTCAACTATTAACTTCCTGCATGAGTCTGTGGGAGGATATGTGTTTGACTGCGGGAATGCAGGCGGCCAGGGCTGGCGAAGCAGGACTCTTGAGTAAGACCCACGCAGCTAGTACACAGCTGATGTTAGGTTCACTTTACATAAATCGGCAATGGGGCATCCGGGTGCCTTAATCAGCTGACACAGAAAAATCCGCACGCAGTCTGGGAACAGGCCCACTTGCTGGACTCACACTGGCCAGCCCCAAACCAGAACCTTCTTTTCTCACCTTTCTCGCATGTTGTCCATTAGGTATAACAAGCACCTGGCCTCTCTGGGCACGTGGACATTCAGGAGGCAAAAGACAATGCACACATCACACAGACCTGGCACAGGGACAGGGGGTTTGATCTGAGCTCTTCCCGAGACAGGATGCTCAGCTGCCCTCAGGGTCCCACCCACAGAACTTGTCTCTAATGATCCAAAATGCCACCTCTTAGTCTCCTCTGCCAGGAGCTGAGAGGTGGGAGAGGCAAAGATGAAGCAGCAGTCCCTGCCCCCAGGGGACCTTTGTAATAAAAACACCTCTCTCTCCTGCCAGGCATGATTATCTCTGCAATCCAGCCAGCTTTCCATGCTCCCTTATCTCACGTCCTCCTGGCGAGTGAGAACAGGAACAGAGGATGAATCCGGCTATAGTGGCCTCAGGGATGTGGAAGTCCAAACGTCAGCACCTAGAGCTTTACCTGCCTTCCAATCCCATTGTGTGAGCGTCCTCATCAACTCTATTGCCCTTCAAATACAAGCACTGAGTCCAGGAATCACAGAATCGCAGCTGGAAAGGGCCAATAGATCAGGGCTATCGACACAGACAGGGCTGGTCGGGGGCAGCTAAAGGAGAAGGAGGTTTACAGTACTAAGTGTTTCCATTAGAAGAGACGACAGGAATCAGATCAACCATCTAAATTTTGACTTAAGAAACTTGAAAATGGAAGGGTAAGTCAGTGTGATTGTATAGAATACAACTCAGTGTACATGAAAACAAGAAAAACAGAGATCAATTGAAACAAAGCTAGTTCTTTGAGAAGATGAATAAAATTGATAAACTTCCAGCTAGACTGACCAGGGGGGGAAAAAAAACAAGAAGAAATAATTTACCAATACCAAGAATAAAAGATGGGATATTAGAACCATTTTTCACAAATTAAAAGGATAGTGAGGAGCTCTATAAACAACATGATGCCTATATATTCGAAACCTTGTGTGGGGGCACCTGGGTGGCTCAGCAGTTGAGCACCTGCCTTCAGCTCAGGGCATGACCCCGGGGTCCCGGGATCAAGTTCTGCACTGGGCTCCCCACATGGGGCCTGCTTCTCCCTCTGCTTGTGTCTCTGCCTCTCTGTATCTCTCATGAATAAATAAATAAAATCTTTAAAAAAAAAAAAAAAACTTGAGTGAAATGGACCAACTCTTCAGCAGGCTCTCATTAAAGAGGAAACAGATGACCAGAAAATCCTATTTCTATTAAAGAAAACTTCAGTTTCTCAGGAAAATCTCCTAAATATTTAAAGAAGACCAAATACTGACTCTATACAATCTTTTCTAGAAAGTATAAGAAGAAGAAACCCTTACTAACACCTTTTACAAGAGTGGCATTATCAAAACTGAAGACATTCCAATAAAAGAAGGCTACAGACCAATATCCTCACGAAAATCCTAAATAAGATATTAGCAAGTCAAGTCCAACAACATAGAAAAAGGATGATACATCACAACCAAGTAGGGTTTATCTGGGAATTCAAGGCTGGTTCAACATTGAAAAATCAAGTCATTTAAGTACATGGCACCTCTGTGTACTGGCTCAGCAATGTCCTTTCATCTCTAATTATTTCAAAATAAAAATCTTTAAAAATCAATTAATGTAATTTGGGATGCCTGGGTGGCTCAGCAGTTGAGCTTCTGCCTTCGGCTCAGGACCTGATCCCAGCGTCTGGGATCAAGTCCCACATCAGGCTCCCTGAGTGGAGCCTGCTTCTCCCTTTGCCTATATCTCTCTCTGCCTCTCTCTCTCTCTGCGTCTCTCATGAATAAATAAATAAAAATATTTTTTAAAAATTAGTGTAATTCACCATATTGACAGACTAAAAGAGAAAATATTATCATTTCAACAAATGTATAAAAAACATTCCGTGAAATCCAACATCCATTCATGATAAAAATCTTTCAGTGATAAGAGGGAGCTTTTTAGCCTGAGAAAGCTGATCCAGACAAAGCCTCAGCGACCACCAGCCAGCCAGCATGAAGACTGAATGCCTCCCCCTAAGGCCAAGCACCCGTTCGTACACTTCCTTGCTCTGCCCACGAAGAGGTGACACCCCGGCAGCAATGAGCGCACCTCGCTCCAGATCTTGGTTTCTAAATACCATCATCCACCAAAAGGAGCAGTGTTCCCTGAAGAAGTGGTCAATTCCAGGGATGCGACAGGGAGAATTTCAGAGGAGCTGGGGCCAGAAGTGAGATGTCGGGGAGTTGGAAGCCTGCTGAAAGTTACCAGACCCAAAATGAAGGAGGTCTCAATGCTCAATGCTGGGACAATCTGAACAACAAAATAATAGAAGAGTGAACTATAAGTCAAATAACAAAAACAAATATTCTTTGGTCCATAATGAAATAAAACAGAACAGGTAAATAAATGGAGGAGACGGGATAACTCCTCCTTATAGAAGGATTCCAGTTAGTAAGTGGAGGTGGAAGGCGGAAGTAGAAGCTCACCCTCAGAACACCACAGTGGCCTTGCTGCAGGCACGGCCCCCAGAGGGACGCTAAAACCATTGGGCAAACATTACGGCAGAAACGGGACATTTGCAAAGTCTCATAGAATCTCCCCCCACCCCAAATATGTATTAATTACAGAGGGAAAAACAACCATATCCCCAGGGACGTGACACATCCTCATCATGTACCTCTGCTTCCCTGGACTCATTACTTCTGTGAGATTCTTCCCCAAACACAATAACCTCCGTCTAACGGCGAAGAAACTTCAGACAACCCCAAATTTCTTCTGCAACACACGTGACCAGGGTTCTTCACAAGCAACAAGACATAAAGGATAAGGAAGGACCAAAAAGCTCTCTCAGACTAGAGAAGACCGGGGAGACCTTACCAATGCTGCGGGGAGTTCTAGGCTAGAGAGGGGCCATTCACGGGAAATAGGATAGATGCCAATGCTGATTTCTAGGATTTGTCATCGATCTATGGATACGTAAGATATTACTAGAGGAAGCTGGGCGAGGGCATGGGTAAGCACACAGATAAGTGTCCCATGAGCTCAGCTGTGCCTGGACAAGCAGGAGATGTGCGTGCGCGGCTGGCCTGTCAGGCCACGCGCTACCTGCGCCCATCCTTCCCTGCCGCAGACCACAGTCCCCAAGAAAGGAGACCCGTTCCGCATTTTCTCCCATCCCAGATTCTGGCCTTGTCTGCTTCCGAGCAGGTGCTTGCTAAGAGTCGAAGTCCTAACCCCTAGTATCTGGGAAGTGACCTTTTTTGGAAAGACAGTCTTCACAGATGATCGAGATCCAGTGAGGTCACTGGGGAGAGGAGTCCTAACCCGATACAATTGGCGTCCTTGTTAAAAAGAGAAAATGTGGACGCAGACAGGCACCCAGGGAGGATGCCGTGGGAGGATGCAGGCAGAGAGCGGGAGATGCTTCTCCAAGCCAAGAAACCCCAGGGTTGCCAGCAAACCCCCAAAGCTAAGAGAGCATGGGACAGCTTCTCCCTCACGGTCCCAGAAAGAGCCAACCCTGCCCATCCTTGATCTCGAGGCACAGGCCGGTGCTCGGCCAGCAGAGCGCTCAGCCCAGGGCCTAGGAGCCAGCACCCGCCCCCAGGTATTCCACCCCGGGCCCCCAACAACCCTGCTAAAACAACAAGAAACCTGCACTCCACCCCCAAGTTTGCTTTCTAGGACTAAAAACAGGTAGAGACTCCCAGGCCAGATTCCAGAGTTTCATGAACTGAGCAAGGACTCTTGGAAGTTAAAAGCTGTGGCTGGTTCTGCAGGACCCAGCACTTAGCACCGAGGAGGGAAGGGCATCGGAGACGACTGCTGGGACAGCACAAGCCAGGAGGGTATGAAGAGAAAGTCAGGGCAGCTGGTACACCCACACCCACCCGCACCCACACACTCACCCGCACCCACACCCCGCCCCAGCACCCACACCATGGCCGCCTCCACCCTGTCCGTCTGCTCCAGCGACCTGAGATACGGCGGCCGCGTCTGCCTGCCCGGCTCCAGCGACTCCTGCCCCGACCCCTCCTGGCAGGTGGACGACTGTCCCGAGAGCTACTGCGAGCCCCCCTGCTGCGCCCCGGCCTCCTGCCTGACCCTCCTCTGCACCCCTGCGAGCTGCGGGTCCAGCCCCTGCCCACCAGCCTGCCCCGGCCCCTGCCAGCCCTCGTGCGGCAGCTGCTCCCCCTGCCAGGAAGGCTGCTGTGTGTCTGTCTGCTGCAAGCCCGTGTGCTGCACCCCCGTCTGCTGCAAGCCCGTGTGCTGCACCCGTCTGCTGCAAGCCCATGTGCTGTGAGGCCTCCCGCTGCTGCCAGCCCAGCCCCTGCGCCCCCTCCTGCTGCAGACCCTCCTCCTGTGTCCCTGCTCTGCCACCCCATGTGCCTGACCTGCTGCAGCCCCACCTCAGCCCAGAAGTCCTGCTGCAGATGGGGCGTGTCCCCCCCACAGGTCCACCCAGTGACTGCAGTCCTCCCAGCCACCCCTCCTCAATCTGGTCTTGCCCCATGACGAGGGGCTGCTGCTCCTGAGGACGGGGCCGGTCCCACCTGGAAGCTGACCACCATGTCCTGAACTGCTCCAGCACATGGACCAGTGTCTGCTGGTCCAGTGTGCGGCTGAGCTGGACATGTAGAAAAACTAAACATCCGCATGCAGTGCCACGGCCCTGGGGAGGTCTCCTAGGAAGTCCCCACGGCAGCGGCCTCCCCTCCTTATCTCCCACCCCTCAGGAGGGTCAGCCCAGCCTCTTCAGCTCAGTGACCCTTCAGAGACCCTCAGACCCTCAGAGACCCAGTGTCCAGTCTCTGGACACTGACTTAAGCAAGCTGACCAATAAACGCCCAAGACCAAGTAGAGCACTGGCTCCGTCCATCCTATCATTACCCCCCACCCCGACCACACGTCCGCTTCTCCCCTCTGCGCACAACATTGCCGCCCTGCAGGACCCTGTGTGGTTTCCTGCGACTCCCTGAGGTCCCCGCTGGGCAGCAGAGGGTGGGGGTGGCTATTGTAGCCCTTTGGCCACTTGGGGTCTTCCCGGGCTCATCCTTCTCCCTCCTGTACTGTCATCCATTGAATAGCTCTTTTCCTTGATTTGCCCCTGCCACTCCTCACGACAATCAGGACTAGGATCTGCTAGATCCATGTTTCTCCAAAGCATGTCCCGATGTCCTCCTAACTTTGAAACTAGCAATCTTTATCACTGTATTGCCTAAAACCTTCTCACACGCCCCACTGATATTCCCCGTGTGGCGTCGGAGCACACCGTGTGATCTGTTGCTTACATCCTTCCCTCTCTGGGTCTTCATGTCCTCTCCAAGGTCAGAGTAATAGGACTCACTCTTGCAATATTTGCAAGGATTGGCAATAATGGCAAAGGGCAAGTGCATTCTGATTACAGTGAACGTGCAGGGCCCAGGCGGACTGGTCAGGACAGAAAGACACTGTGGAGACTTCCGGGTATTTTAAGAACTCTTTAAAAACTATGCTTGGAATACTGATGTGTTGGAGTCCTTGGAGGAAGTACTGATTCTCTTCCAATGATGATAAAATCAAGAGGGATTTTGATGTGAAGATGTCTGAGGCTTGCCCACAACTTGACTGCAGAAGAGGCGGAGGTTGTATGGGACACCGGAGCACCCACCATGTGGAAAGCCTGGTTCCAGGATAGATGAGAGTGTTCACCACACAGGGTGCCCACAACACAGCTCGATGTGCCAACTCTAACACGTGGAACAAGAGAGAACAATAATCCTGAGAACGGGAATTCTGCGGGGGAGTCTTCAGTGGCCCAGCAGAGATGGCCATTCCCAGTCATGGCAACCAGGGGCCTTCCCAAAGTCAACTCTGAGTGCAGAAGGTAACATGCTGGCAGGTGGGGGGCAGGAAGGAGGAAGCAAAACCCAGCAAGATATCCAACACTGTCACCCACTTCCACTGGCCATTTGGGAGGGGCCTCATCTCATTAAGACTTATTTCACAAAAACCAAAATCCCTGTAGTGGTAATTCATTCACTAAGGGATATTCTTTCCATTTCTAAATTAGTGATAACACAAAGGTTGGAGACTCAAGGGACAAACAAAAACTGTGACCAGAGGTCATATGTACCCCCTTGAATAACTGGTGATGGTCACTGAGCCCAGAGACCAAGACCCCGGGATGTCCCCCAGGTCTGCATCCTCAGAACCTGGGGTAAAGACTCAATGTTCCCATGCCCTCGAATGAACCCCGCTCTGTGAAATTCATTATCACCAGGTCAAGCACTTTCCTAGCTTGTTTTAGACGCCTGAGGGTTCCTCTCTGTTGCTACAGACCAGTCTGATGGAGTGCATTTGACCCGGGGAATCTGCAAGGTCCATAACTAAGCACATGCTTTGGCCTCTCAGAGCGGCTTCAGACTCTTCATGCATGTGCCATTTCTCCCTAAAAATGCTCTCTGTTCACTGACTAGAACTCACCAGCAATACCAGGATCCAAATCCAAGTACCTCTCTTGGCCATTCCTTTTATTTTTAAGACTGATTTATTTTGGGCAGCCCAGGTGGCTCAGTGGTTTAGCGCCGCCTTCAGGCCAGGGCCTGATCCTGGAGACCCGGGATCGAGTCCCACGTCAGGCTCCCTGCATGGAGCCTGCTTCTCCCTTTCCCTGTGTCTCTGCCTCTCCCTGTGTCTCTCATGAATAAATAAATAAATAAAATCTTTAAAAAAAGACTGATTTATTTGTTTGAGAGAGAGAGAGGAAGAGACCACAAGTTGGGGGAAAGGCAGAGGGATATAACTTTCAAGTAGACTCCCTGATGAGTGTGGAACCCAACTTGAGGCTCAATCTCACCACCTGTGAGATCATGACCCTGAGATCATGACCTGAGCCAAAACCAAATGTTGGACGGTCAACCACCTGAGCCACCCGGGCATCTCCCCCTCCTCCCTTGGCCACTCTTACCCACAAAATTCTTAGCTGTATATCTGGATTTTGCCTGAATCACTCCATAGATGGGGCCTTCAATTAGGGCTTGACATACTTACTATGGGATACAGGCAAACAGGACCCATTGAACCTTGCGTGGGATGCAAGATTGGTGTTGTTTCTCATGGAGGTCGGAGCCCCAGAGAAGTTGGGTTGAGGCTCCAGCATCCACTATGAGAGTTCCCACTTGAAGACTGTTGGCTACATGCTCCAGTCCTGGGGCAGCAGGTAAGTCTCAGGTTGGGCTTCAGTCTAGCTGGAGCATTTCCCAGAGTGGAAGAAGGAAGACTCAGTTTCAGAGTCAGGGAAGATCTCGAGTAGTCAAAGAAGGAAGCAAGGGATTGGCTAGAGGAAGAACCGAAGTCTCAAAACAAAGGAGTGAGGCTTTGCTTCAGGACATGATGGACCTGACTTGTCCTCCCACCTTAAGTAACTAGAAAATGAGACAAGATATATAAGAAACCCATTTTCAGACATTGGACAACTGACAATGCAGAACTTGGATTCCTAGGAGAAGACAAACAGGAGATCCCTATGATTGCCCCAGCCTCCTGGCTGGGTTTCTGGGCTGCAGCATGTGGAGGGGAATGCTGTCAGTATAGGGGTTGCTGAGCTGAAGAGAGGGAAATCAGAGTCAAAGAGGCTGAGGCACCCAGAATTTGTGGGGACTGACACAGAAGAAGAGAGAGATATACAGCAAAGAGCTCCACGGGAACACCTTGAGTCCACTGCCCAATACTCAGCCATTGTCAGAACTCAGAACCCCATGAGTCTGGACAAGAACAATCACGGAGCTTGAAGGGGAACAAGTCCCAGAGCTTAAGCAAGGCTAAGAGGCAATGGGTTTCCGAACGACCAGAGTGGAGACCGCACTGGGTACCAGAGGCATTCAGTACAGATCCCAGAAGTCACATATCAAGAGCCGTGCTAACCCTGCCTGAGAGTAAAGGCCTCTTTAGATCCGCCGTAACAAAACGTGGGAACAAGCACAGAAGCATCACCATTATCAAGCCGGTCCACGGGTGGTAACTGCCAGATGGAACAAAGCCCAGCACTGTTTAGAGGAAGGAAACAAAGTACAACACTCAACAGTATTACACTATTATTTTATTGAAACGCAGCATCCAATAAAAAATTACTAGACACTTTTTTTAAAAAGATTTAATTTATTTATTTATTTATTTATTTATTTATTTATTTATTTATTTATGAGAGAGAGCGTGTGAGCATGACAGGGGGCAGGGCAGAGGGGGAGGGAGAGGGAGAGAGAATCTCAAGGAGCCTCTGTGCTATGCATGGAGCCCAACACACGGCTCCATCCCATGACCGTGAGATCATGACCTGAGCTGAAAGCAAGAGTTGGACGCTCAACTGACTGAGCCACCCAGGTGCCCCAAAATTACTAGACACATTCAGAGGAAAAAGCTAACCCATAATCAAGAGGCAAAATAGATTATACAAACAAGCCCAGAAATGACCATTGCTGGAATTAGCAGACAAGGTAGTTAAAACAATTATAATAAATATGTACAAGGATTTTAAGGAAAACATGAACACAAAGCAGAGAGAAATGTAAGATATAAAAGAGAACTAAATGGAACTCCAAGAGCTGATAAACATAAGATCAACAATAAAAAATGTAAAGGATGAGTTTAAAGGCATAATAAACACTGCAGATGATCAGTGACCTAGAAGACATAATCATAGAAAATACCCAAACCAAAAGGCAGTAAAGAAAAAAATTTGAATTAACAGAGCCTCAGTGGGGGCACCTGCGATGCTCAGGGGTTAAGCGTCTCCCTCCGACTCAGGGCGTGACCCCGAGGTCCTGGGATCGAGTCCCGCATCGGGCTCCCTGCATAAGGCCTGCTTCTCCCTCTGCCTGTGTCTCTGCCTCTCTCTGCGTCTCATGAATAAATAAATAAATAAATAAAATCCTTAAAAAAAAAAAAAAAAAAAGGGAAAGTGAAAAGCCAAGCCACAGGTGGAAAAATTTGCAGCATACATGTAGGATAAGTGACTGGGACTGGCATCGTAAGAAACACTTGCAAACAGTCTGATTGCAGAGCAGTGGGCAGAGGATCTGAGCAGACGCCTCCCTGCAGAAGACAGACCCACGGCCGGCAGGCCCACGAGAAGCTGACACCGCCCCTGGCCCCGCGCAGTAGCCTCCAGGAGGTGCACACGCCGCTCTGCACACGCCGCTCTGCACACGCCGCTCTGCACACTACTACCACGGGACCCCGCAAACCTCCCCCAGGGCTTTCCCCAGGAGAAACGAAAACCTGCAGAGCCCAGGCGCTTAAGCGGCTTCATCGTCGTTCAAAGCTGAAGGCGGCCCAGAGGTGCGGACGTACTTCAACAGGTGGATCCCCGCGGGGCCTCGCCGGGCAGTCGGACGCACCTCAGCAATTCAAACGGAGTTGATGCGAGCGCAGGCGACACAAGAGACAAGTGAGTGAAGCCAGACACCGAGCAAACCTGTCGTGCTCCCACCATACCGGACGCTCCAGGAACGATCAACTTTGGCGACGGAGCCCAGTAGCCGCTCCCGGGCCCAGGCGGGGCGTGGTGGCTCGGGCGCCCGGAACCTTCGGCAGGAGGGACAGCTTATACCCCGACCCGAGTGGAGGGTGAAGGTGCGGGTTTTTCTCAAAACTCATCAAACTGTACAATGAAATCGGCTGCGTCCCATTATATGGGAATTTCAAACAGATTTTAGACGGAAGCGCTGGTTGGGGGGGGGGGCGTGGAGGCAGGGAACATGCAGCAGGTGGGCGGTGTGGCGCCGGGGGCGGTGGCTGCGGGTGACGGAGGGCACTGAGCCCGGGACGGCCGGGCTCGCTTTGTGGGTTCTGGCCCTGGACACAGCTGCGGGGAGGGCACCTGGTCCACCTGGAGGCTGGGGGGACGGGGGAGCCAGCTCTGATCCTTCTGGGGAAGGGACACTGGGCCACTGCTTGCAAGAGTTCTGGAACCCTGCCGGGCGACATAGGGGGATGCCTCTGCCCTTGTCAACGAGTGTCCTCGCGTGACGCCAGTGCCATCCTGACATCAGAGCAGCATTGCCCAGAGCACCGGGCACATCCAGGCCTGACGGGGTTCCCAGCTCACTGGGGAGGCCCTGCCCGGTGACTCCGTGTCCCTCCTGCTCCCAAGTGGAGTCCAGACCTACCAGCTGATGTCCTGAGTCCTGCCCAGGACAGGACCCTGGGGCTCCTGCCACCCACCCTGAAGACTGTGCTTCCAACCTAGTCGTTTCCTTTGGGGGCTTGGAGCAGTGCCTCCCCCAGCCTGCCGCCTCTCCACGGGATGAGCAGAGCACGCGGGAAGACCCCAGGGGGACCCCAGGAGGCCCCCAGGCCCCAGGGTCTGTGCTGCCCAGAGCCCCCAAGCCAGCTTGTCTGGGCCGCTTTGCCCAGCTGGGGCAGTGGGTAGAGAAGGGTGTGGGCTGAGCCCCCCAGGCCGCACCCCGTGTGCAGGTGGCCAGCCTTAGGGGCCCCGGAGACCCACGAGGGGCCCAGCAGCACTGACCGTCCGTGTGAGGCCGTGAGTCCCACCCCCCGGCCCTTGGACCTCTCATCGCTCCTCCCAGAAATGTTCACGCAGGAAGGGACCACTGTTGGGTCCAAACCCCGGGACACCACCCCCGTGAGAGTCAGATGAAAGGAAGCAGGTCAGCTGGTGAAGTGAGTTTATTGGGGTGCTCAGGGAGGTGCCCACTGGTCAGAGGGCGAGGCCAGGTGACCCGAGCAGAGGAACTGGGAGGGAAAGCAGGTGACCCAGGGCAGGTGGAGGTGCGTCCCAGGAGCAGGAGCCCCGGGGAGCCACGGGGTCAGCATTCTTGGGAGGAAGGAGGTGAAGGTCAGGTCAGGAGAGTGGACACCCAGGGGGACCCCATCGTGGGTGGGGGCAGCCACCTAGCACAGGTGAGGGCTGGGCTGAGGGGTGGTCGGGAGGCCCACGGTCCCTGGGTGGGGCCTGTGCCCAGCGCCCTGGGGGCACGTGCCCCATCAGCGGGAGCACACGGGGCGGCACAGCAGGGACATGCTGGAGGTCTGGGGGCAGCAGCTGGGCTGGCAGGGGGAGGGGGTGGCGCAGCAGGCGGGCCTGCACACGGGGCGACAGAGGAGGGACACGCAGGAAGAGGGTCTGCAGGGGCTGGGCTGGCAGCAGGGGGAGGCCTGGCAGCAGACAGGGGTGCAGCACACGGGCTTGCAGCAGACAGACACAGAGCTGTCTTCCTGGCAGGGGGAGGAGTTGCAGCAGGAGGGCTGGCAGCTAGACTGCTGGCAGCAGGGGGAGGACTCACAGCAGACAGGCTTGCAGCAGACAGGCTTGCAGCAGACGGGGGTGCAGCAGACAGGGGTGCAGCAGACAGGCTTGCAGCAGACAGGGGTGCAGCACACGGGCTTGCAGCAGACGGGGGTGCAGCAGATGGGCTTGCAGCAGACAGGGGTGCAGCACACGGGCTTGCAGCAGACAGGGGTGCAGCACACGGGCTTGCAGCAGACAGACACACCACAGCCCTCCTGGCAGGGGGAGCAGCTGCCGCACGAGGGCTGGCAGGAGCCGGGGCAGGCTGGTGGGCAGGGGCTGGACCCGCAGCTCGCAGGGGTGCAGAGGAGGGTCAGGCAGGAGGCCGGGGCGCAGCAGGGGGGCTCGCAGTAGCTCTCGGGACAGTCGTCCACCTGCCAGGAGGGGTCGGGGCAGGAGTCGCCGGAGCCGGGCAGGCAGACGCGGCCGCTGTAGCTCAGGTCGCTGGAGCAGACGGACAGGGTGGAGGCGGCCATGGTGTGGGTGCTGGGGCGGGATGTGGGTGCGGGTGAGTGTGTGGGTGCGGGTGTGGCTGTGAGTGTGCGAGGTGCCGGGGTGTCGGTTTTTATACCGTCCTGGCTCTTGCGTCCCAGGGCCCAGCGGCCCGCAGTTCCGGCTCCGAGGCCCCGAGGGATGCTAATTTGCAGGCACGTTGTGCAGCTCGTAAATCTCCTGGAGCATCTGACTCCCGAGGTGGCCCACGTGTCCCCGGGGATTCGGGTGCAGTGACAAGGTCTCAGCCCGGGTTCTCAGGGCAGGGGATGGATGGGGTGTCAGGCGAGTGTCGAGACCATCCGGTGTGCGGGGCAGCCCCCCAGGGCAGGTGCTCCCTCGGAGGCTGACGGCGTTGGGCCGCCGCGTTTCTCTGCGGCTTAACACCTGCCCCCTGGGGATGCAGGGCTGTTGCCCCCGTGAAGGCGGGACCCGAGGCCGCGGGGTCAGCATTTCTAGGGGTTACCCCACTGCAGCATTTCTCATCACCAAAGCACGTCCTGTCCGTGTGTCTGCTTTGCACCTGCCTACGTGCTCGGGGGACGGCCTGGCTTGTGTTCAACTGTGTGCCTCCCTCCCCTCCCGGGGCCGTGGTCGTGGGTGAGCCCCCGAGCAGCAGGGCCTGGCAGTGGCGGTGCAGTCACTACCCCAGCCCCCCTCTGGACAGTCCCCGCCAGCCCCAGCCCCCACCCTGCCCCTCTTCCAGCCCCGTAGGACCCCAGGCACCTCAGGGTGTCACTGAGCAGCCCCGGGACACAGAACCGCAGGGAAGGTTAGGAAACAGGGCCAGGGACAGTGAGCGACCCTCAGCCCCGCCTGCCAGCCCCACCCTCCTCTCAGGACGCAGCCACATTCCCCCCCCACCACCGTATCTCTGTGTGTGTCTCTCCGTGTGTCTCACTCTGTCTGCACACACGGGGGCACACACGCGCACGCAGGGCATTCTCATCACAGTAGCCACGTTCTAGAAAGTCGCCGAAAACCTGGCATGAGCAGATACGGGGAACGCTGAACCAGCACCCCTGGGGGAGGCGGGCAGGGGCCCTGCAAGCGCGGGTCACACCTTCAGCAACCTCATCCATTACCTGGCTTGAGTGTGTTTCTGTTCACAGTGACTTAGGTAATAAGTACTTGATACACATCTCACGTAACATTGGACTCAGGGCCCAAGTCTCACCTGAGCACGGCTTACCTGGGATTTTCGCTGTAGGATGCGAGTCCTCCTGGGCTCAGAGCCCCACACCCTCAGGGCGGTGCCTCGCGGCGGCCACTTCCACCCACTAAGTCACAACATAAAGTACAAAATACGGCACGAAGGACACAGTGAAAGGACAGGTGTAGAGTCCCGGAGGCACAGGAGGCAGAACCTGTTCCCGCTCAGCTGGGATTGCACGTCCGCCTCCTAAATTGGGGGCACTCTGCCCATGTCCACGGATGGCCACGCACACTTTGCGAGTCTGGATTTGGGGTTACAGATAAACTGTCGCAAGTAAGTGAATCCCAGCTGAAGAATCCGTGAATAATGAAGACTCTCCTCTCCGTGTGGGCACACACGCGTGCGTAATGTATGTGTGTGCATACATTTTTAAAATACAGATTGTACCACATTCTATCCACTCCGATTTTTTGCGACTTAATATAACATGGAGCCTCCTGCCTATGAAAATACAAAGATTCCTCTTTCTTGTTTGCAGCTGCACAGAATTTCACGTTGTCCTGTGTGTGTGTATCTTTCTCATCCTTGTGCTTCCAATCCTCTGGGCCCTTGTATTCAGGACCCAGTTCTTGGAATTCGCACACATTTTTTTTTTTTTTTTGGTGCAGACTAACAATCTTTATTTGTAAATTGAAATATCTAATAATTTACACTTGTTTTTTTTTTTGGAGAATTGAAGTTATACTTTCCTAATAACACTAAGATTACTACAGCATTTTTATAGACTCATCAGCACACTGGTGGCTTATATTAAACTTTTTTTAAAAAATTGTTTTAAGATTTTATTTATTCATGAGAGACACAGAGAGAGAGGCAGAGACACAGGAAGAGGGAGAAGCAGGGTCTCTGCGGGGAGCCCAACATGGGACTCAGTCCCAGGGCCCTGGGGTCACACCCTGAGCCGAAGGCAGACACTCAGCCACTGAGCCACCCAGGTGCCCCATAATTCTTGATCGAATGTTTGACATCGTCTACGAAAAATTCTAGCAGCTCTGGATGAGTTTCTCTCCCCATGCTAGCTGGCGGCCTGAGAGGGGCAGAGGACCCTACTGACCTGAGGCTGCCCTACATCTGGCTTCCCCACTCCTGGGTCTGAGCTGTCCAGGGGTCCCACCTGAGAGCCACTCCTGTTTGGCCATGTCTTCTTGGCAATGAGGCTGCAAAAGCTCTGCTTGGGTTCTGCTGGTTTTCCGCTGGCTTTCTTAGCGTCTTTCCTGCCTAGCATAAACATTTGGCAAATGCCCTGAGATACAAGCTGCGGCTCTAGAGCTCCCTCGCCTCGGTGCCTGCCACCTCCCTGGGGTCTTATCCCCTTGGGTCCATATGGCCTCCGCAGTTGCAGACTCCCGTGTAGTATCTCCACCCTCCCAGGTTTCCAGAAGCTCCACTGGCCTCTCTGTATGCTACTTACTTCCCCTCACACCACACAGAAGATTCATCAGCTGCACCTGGGGAAGAGCCATTTGGAGATGCCAGCTCGCCTCTCTGGAGTCCCCCCCCGCCCCCGCCCCAGCGCATCTCCACATGTTGCCCCTTAATGCTCAGTCTCATCAGCCGCCTTCACAAGCTAGCACAGACACTCTTGTATTTTATCCAGCTTCCGAGCTGTCCTCAGCTGGGTACGAATGTCTGGCAAGGGCTGCCTTGTCATAGACGGCAAACCTCTCCTCTCCCCGTCTCTGCCATGCACTTCCAGCCGACAGATCGCTTCCCGTGCCTCCAGAGGGACCGGAACCTGAGCATGGAAGGCCAGGCTCAACCTGTACTATTTTTGTAACTCAAGACATAAAGAAAGGGCGCCTGGGGGATCCCTGGGTGGCGCAGCGGTTTGGCGCCTGCCTTTGGCCCAGGGCGCGATCCTGGAGACCTGGGATCGAATCCCACGTCGGGCTCCCGGTGCATGGAGCCTGCTTCTCCCTCTGCCTGTGTCTCTGTGCCTCTCTCTCTCTCTGTGACTATCATAAATAAATAAAAATTAAAAAAAAAAAAAAAAAAAAAAAAGAAAGGGCGCCTGGGGGGCTCAGTGGATTGAGCATCTGCCTTCAGCTCAGGTCATGATCCTGGGGTCCTGGGATCGAGTCCTACACTGGGATCCTTGCGTGGAGTCTGCTTCTCTCTCTATGTCTCTGCCTCCTGCTCATTCTCTCTCTCTCTCTCTCTCTCTGTCAAATAAATAAGTAGAATCCTTTTAAAGAAATATAGAGGGACTCCCGGGTAGCTGAGCAGTTGAGCATCTGCCTTCGGCTCAGGGCATGATCCCGGGTCCAGGGATCCAGTCCTGCATCAGGCTCCTTGTGTGGAGCCTGCTTCTCCCTCTGCCTGTGTCTCTGCCTCTCTCTCTTTCTGTCTTCATGACTAAATAAAATCTTTTTAAAAATAAAATAAAGAAATAAAAGATATAAAGAAACTCAGTCTGTAGTTTAATTGAATTCCTAGAACCCCTCTGCCCCATCATGAACTTCCTCGTGGCTGAGGGGCCTGGGGTGAGAACCACTGCTGCAAACAGAATGGCCAGGAAGGGCGAGGACTGGAGCTCACAGACTGTAGCAGGGGCACCACATGCTGCCTGAGTGCCCCCAGAGCCCTCCCCCAGGGGCTCCACGCACCAGGCCGGGCCCTGGGCACCCATGCATTCTCGAGCTTGGCACCACTCCCAGCACATGTTGGGGGGGCTGGCTCCCCAGTGAATAAGTTCACACTTGGAAGGTAGAAGGACCAGAGATGATGGAAATTTATTTAGCAGAGGAAACCAAAACCACTTGGTGGCCACTTGGATATTACTTCCAGAAGAAAGGAAGGAAGGAAGGGGTTCAGGATGACATTCAGGTTCCTGGCTGGGGTGACCCAAGGAATTTTTCAGCTAACAATCAAGAAAATCAATAAGAAAGACAAAGACAATCATTGTTTTCCACATGGAGGCTTTGCTGGAGCTGTGCCTTCTGCACGCCTGTTTGTACTCAAGGTTTGCGGTGTTTGGGGCATAAGAAGGCTGTGCCCAGATGCAGAACCCACGGCCTCAGTGACTGGTCAGGCATAAGAGGCCTGGTGGCCACCCAAGGACATGGAAGTGGCCACCCGACTGTCCCACCGTTACCTGCTTGCCACCTGCAGGTGCCGTCAGGGGAGCCCTCCGCACCAGGGCGTCACAACTAGAACACTTCTTGCCCCACAGCTTCTTTGACCCTGGCTTCTCCAGCCTGGCACTCCGGAAGCTGCACCACCCTGGCTAGCAGAGACCCCTCCCCACCCCACTCCACCGGTGTGTACGAGATCCACCCGGGTGTCAACAAAGGGCACTTAGGATTCCAAGGGATGGATTTCTTATGCAGCAACCTGGCCCCAGGACATGCTTTTTGCAGACTCACACCTTTACTAGCTCAACGTCTGTGCTGCACCAAAGGAACCAGAGGATGTGTTAACAGATCCCAAAATATACTAGGAGTTTTATAGCTAAGCAACACCTCATAGGACCAAACATAAAGCCGGCACTAATGAGAGTCCCGGGCTCCAAACACCAACAAGGAAGGCAGGCATGCGGGGCCGGCTGCTGGACAGCACGCACCAGGAGGGGTATAAAAGCCGCCGGCCCAGCACCTCGCACACTCACACGCACACCCGCACCCACACACTCACCTGCACCCACACCCCTGCCCCAGCACCCACACCATGGCCGCCTCCACCCTGTCCGTCTGCTCCAGCGACCTGAGCTACGGCGGCCGCGTCTGCCTGCCCGGCTCCGGCGACTCCTGCCCCGACCCCTCCTGGCAGGTGGACGACTGTCCCGAGAGCTACTGCGAGCCCCCTTGCTGTGCCCCGGCCTCCTGCCTGACCCTCCTCTGCACCCCTGCGAGCTGCGGGTCCAGCCCCTGCCCACCAGCCTGCCCCGGCTCCTGCCAGCCCTCGTGCGGCAGCTGCTCCCCCTGCCAGGAGGGCTGCGGTGTGTCTGTCTGCTGCAAGCCCGTGTGCTGCACCCCTGTCTGCTGCAAGCCCGTCTGCTGTGAGGTATCCCCTTGCTCAGCCTCCCCCTGCTGCCAGCAGTCTAGCTGCCAGTCCTCCTGCTGCAGCTCCTCCCCCTGCCAGGAAGACAGCTGTGTGTCTCTCTGCTGCAAGCCCGTGTGCTGCACCCCCGTCTGCTGCAAGCCCGTGTGCTGCACCCCTGTCTGCTGCAAGCCCGTGTGCTGTAAGGCCTCCCCCTGCTGCCAGCAGTCTAGCTGCCAGCCCTCCTGCTGCAGCTCCTCCCCCTGCCAGGAAGACAGCTGTGTGTCTGTCTGCTGCAAGCCCGTCTGCTGCACCCCTGTCTGCTGCACCCCTGTCTGCTGCAAGCCTGTCTGCTGCCAGGCCTCCCCTTGCTCAGCCTCCCCCTGCTGCCAGCAGTCTAGCTGCCAGCCTTCTTGCTGCAGCTCCTCCCCCTGTCAGGAAGACAGCTGTGTGTCTGTCTGCTGCAAGCCTGTGTGCTGCACCCCTGTCTGCTGCAAGCTCATCTGCTGCAAGCCTGTCTGCTGCCAGGCCTCCTCCTGCTGCCAGCCCAGCCCCTGCAGACCCTCCTCCTGCGTGTCCCTCCTCTGCCGCCCCGTGTGCAGGCCCGCCTGCTGCGCCACCCCCTCCCCCTGTCAGCCCAGCTGCTGCCGCCAGGCCTCCAGCGTGTCCCTGCTGTGCCGCCCCGTGTGCTCCCGCCAGGCCTGCTGCGGCCCCTCCTCGGCCCAGAAGTCCTGCTGCTAAGTGATCTTCATAAGAGCATCCAAAGCTCGAGAGCCCACCTGCACACCCTGGATTCTTTACTAAGCACCAAGTCAAGTATCCAGTCCTCTTTCCTGGGCTCCTGCAGTGGACACTGGTCACCTGTTTCCCATGGTGCATTTGTCCCACTGACTTTCTTCAGGTACTAACTTTCCCCAAGTCAATATGCCCTGCCTCCTCCACCTGGATTGGCAGTGACTTCAGCAAGGCCAGCTGGGCTCCCCCAAGCCTTTGAACCTCGTGGAGCGAAAGAAGACAAGATAAAGTATCTTTTCCAGAGCTGGTTTCTCACTATTGCCCCTGGACCCGGTATGGCCCTGGCTCCTCCACTGATTCCTGAGCTTATTTCTTCACCAACCCTCATTCTGTAGCTGTCAGTCCCTCCAATAAATTCCTTTTAGATCAAGTTGAGCAGAATTCATTTCTGGGGTTTCCAACAAAGATCCCCACCTAACACCCCCCACGTAAGGATGGTCCGGGTTGTGCCCTAGGACCACCATGTCCTGTCTTTAGTAGTGTCCAGGAAGTGCCTCTGGCTACATGTATGTCCAGGATGTGGACACATTTTCAAGGACATAAAGGCTAAATAGTCTGATGGCAGTGCCTACCCTGGGGAAGAGCCACCCATCAGGGCGACTTCCCTGAACCCAGACTGTCTCCAGCCCCGCTCCAGAAGGATGGACTCCACAGGCCCTGTGCAGTTAAGAGTCAGCACCGCAGGCCTTGGGCAGCTGTCTTTAGGCCTGCTCATAAGGTAGGCCCTTAGGGGGTGCCTGGGAATGTAGACTTTGGGAGAGTTTCCACCCATGTGATAGGAGGGCCTCACTGGCATAAACTGTACAAATACTACGGCTTGTGTTGAGTAGTCACTCTTCCTGGAAGCCTGGAATTTTGGTACAAGCCAGGCAGACGGTGCCCATGTGATCTGGCCCTGATAAAAACCGTAGGTGCTGATCTCTGATGAGCTCCCTGGGGAGTGACGCATCATACATGTTGTCACAGCTCCTAGCAGCGGAGTTAAGCATGTCCTGGGTGATCCCACTGGGAAGGGCTCTGGAAATATGTCCAGTATCACTGGCGTCTCCCCACGCACCTTTCCCCTGGGCTGACTTCGCTCTACATACTGAGTCCTGGGAGGTCCCCCAGCAAATCACCAAAATCCTGGGGACCCCAATGCAGAAATGTTCAAGTCTGATGACAACAAGCATCACCCAAAGTGTAGAAACAAGGTCTGCTTATGCTGCAGGTGAGAGTCATGTTTCAAAGCAAGTCGGTAACATCTGGAAAAGCGAAACCTGTGCACATCCTATACCCCGAGCAGCTCTCCTGGAGAAGACTTATGTGTGTGCACTTGACGCCCACATAGATTATTGTACAATGGAGTCTGAAAGGCCTAAAAGTTAAACACCACCTTTAGTGGGAGAATGGACAACTAGACCACAGTCTATGCACACAAGAAAAGAGCATGCAGGTAGTTAGCATGACTGAACTGGAGAAACACAGCATTACAGATGAATGGCAGAAACATAACATCGAATAAAAATAAAGATCACATTGCAGATTGATATGTGCAGAAAAGCCCACACTGAAAGGTTAAAACCACAAAGTGATACTTTGCCTTCATGACTATAAACTTCTCTACAAAAACTACAAAAGCATGTGCAGGAATGTGAATGCCAGCCTCCAAACAGGGGGCTATCCCAAGGGGGGCGGGGGACACATGGCGTGTCAACAACATGTGGAATATTCTGCAAATACAGCAAAATGTTAAGGTTTCTGTTAACTCATAGATATTTGGATGTCTATTCTACTATTTTCTATGCTTCCTGAAATATTTTATAATAAAAATACTATCTAAAAAGGTAAAAAATGTTATATACAAACCAGTTTCTGTGACAGATTCATTAAGATGAACTTATAAAAATAAAAAGGAAGTTTTGTTTGGAAAATTTAAAGTGCTTCCAAACTGGGGAGTAAACCAAAGCACAATAATCCTCAAGGACATACAGTAGTATACAAGCAAAATTGAGAATAAATAAGATTTCAATTCAGAAACTTCCAAAGGAAATAAAAGAAATAAATTAATAAAATTAATGAATTAAAGCAGAAAAAGCAACAGTAGATATAATCAAAGAAACCAAGCATTTATTTTTTTTAAGTCTATAAAAGGAGAACAATGTTGGAAAACCTAAAAAAAAAAAAAAGATAATGGATATTAAGTATCAAAACAGACACATGACCAAAGATGGAGAAAATTTTAAATTATGGAAAGAAATATACATCTTTAAATCAATACAGTCAGATTTTGTGGGCTAAGGGGACAATTTTCTAGGAAAGTATCACTGAAATCAGTGTAAGGAAAGGTAAAGCCCTTGAGGAGGCCAGCAATCATGGGAGAGCTTGAAAGGTCAGGGTAACACTTTCCATCACAAAAAGTACAAGATCCAGATGATGACACAAGAGCAGACGCACAGAACAAGAGGCCCCAGGGGTCCAGTAATGACCCTCGCCCTCAGTGTCACTGATTCCCTGATTCCCAATCAGGGTGCCGCTGCAGCTTAGTAGGGTAGTGACGAGACAGGCCAGCTGATGTCTGTATGCGAGGGTAAAAAAGTAAACTTTGCCGTCTGTCTACCTCACTTCATGTACACAATTAATGAGGGGAGGACAAGGATATCAGAGCTGAATGCAGAAGGCGAAGTGGTGGAGGTCCAGAAGGATACATGGGAGAGTATCTTCACAATGTGCGGTACGCAAAGATTGGCAATGGGACGCCAAGAACACTAAACACAAAAGGCAAGAGTCATCAGCCCTCGACACAAGGGTTTGTAAAAAAGTAAAAAAGAAAAAGGAGGGAAAAAATGAAAAGAAAAAAGAAATAAACAAAAAAGGCAAGAGTCAGGGGTTCCTGAGTGGCTCAATCAGTTCAGCATCTAACGCTTGGTTTCTGCTCAGGTCATGATCTTATGGGTCTGGGATTGAGCCCCTGGTAGGGCTCCTTGCTCAGCAGAGAGTCTGTGTGGAGGTTCTGGCCCTCTGCCCCTTCCCCACACTCACACATTCTTGCTCTCTCTCTCTCTCAAAAGTAAATAAATAAATGTATTTTTTCTTTTTCAAAAGAAAGTGTCATTACACTGGACTTCATTAAAATTAGGAGCTTCTATTCATCCAGGACACCATGAACATCACAACACATCCATCAGGACACCTCAAGTTAGAAAGTCTAACCATCGTGAGTGTCAGCAAAGATGTAAAAGAACATACACATTTGCTGGAGGGAATGTAAACATGTGTGGTCACTTGGGAACCGGTTGGGCAGTCTGTCAATCATACACCAATCATGTGGCCCAGACATCCCACTCCTGGCTGTTTACCCAAGACAAGTGGCAACATAAGTCCACACGAGGAATTGTTCATGAACGTTCATACCAGTTGTGTGTGCATCAACAGCTCAGTGGGATGAATAAATTGTATTATAATCCACACAATGGAAAATTATGCAGCACAAAAAGAAGGCAGCCACATACATACTCATATATCTCAATACACTCAAGAGAAGAAGCCAAACCCTAAGAATTCATATTACATAATTTACGTGAACCTGTAGAGAACACAAAGCTAACCTAGATGGGAAGGAGTTCTGTAGTTTCCTGAGGCCAGGGTGTGACAGGGTGGGATTAAGAACACATGTGAAATTTTCAGGATGATGGAGAAGTTCTATATGTTCCTTGTGGCAGTGGTCACTCTGGTGCATATTTTTCCAAAACTAAGCAAATAGAAACTTTAGACAGGTACATGTTACAGTATGCAAATCACACCTCAATAAGTTGACTTTTTAAAAAGGATACCATCCAGAGGATGAGAAAAACAAGTCCCTGACTTGGAAGAGACGTGTGTAATGCTTATACCCGGTGGAGTGCTGAAGCACGCTTGCTACCACTTCTTCCCAGTTCTGTGTTCAAAACATCACAATAAGAGCTGTGGTGTATTTATATCATGGGAACTGGTACATGCAATAAATTAGGGCTTTTTGGTTTCATTTTACAGACAGCCAGTTATCAAACATTTATCACACACCACTGTATACATGCAACAATTAACTCATATTTGGAAAATATAATAAATTTGCATAAGCCAATGAGAAATACAAATAATCCTACTTTTAAAAGCCATGCAAATGACTTAAACATGCAACCTCAGAAGAAAATATATTCAGGTGCTCAATGAGCAGCTTTAGTCATCAGGGAATGAAATTAATGCAATGATGTGGTATCCTTACACCCTTTCCAAAATGGATAAAATTTTAAAAGATTGACAACACCTCATTTTGCAAAGGATATAGAATGACAAGTCATTATACAAGTCATAAGATTGGCCAATAGGGATGTAAATATGTTTAGAAAGCCATTGGGACAAGATATATGCTAAACAGCACATGTGCCTATCGTTCGACCCAGAAATTCCACTCATGGGTGCACACTGAAGAGAGATTGCTAAATACATCCACCAAAAACCCCCAAAATGTACAATAATTCTTATAGCAGTATTATTAATATTAGCCAAAATCTGTAAATAGTCTAAATTTGTATCATCAGGAAAAGAGAGTGGATCAATAATGCATCACCCATGTGGCTGCTTATCACAGACACTCTGTTGAGCAAAAGGAGCCATAAACTAAGAAGTAGACTGAACAGGTGAAACCAATCCATAGGGAAATAAGATGAACTAGTGATTCCTTGGGAGAGTTGGGTTAACTGAGAAACAGCACAAGGGAACATTTGAAATTCTGGAAACATTTTATGTCTTCAGCAAAATATCCTAAGGGATAATTCTTCCAATCCAGAAGATTATACCCAGCTAAATTATCAATCAAGAATAAAAGCAGAATGAAGTCATCTTTACTTATTCTATGCTCCAAAATTTATCTCCTATGCACCCATTTTCAGAAAGCTATATGTTCCTTGTGGCAGTGGTCACTCTGGTGTATATTTTTCCAGTTCCAGTCCAGTGGGCCCCCTCATCCAGAAGACCAGTCCAAATGTCTGCTCACACTGCATCTCCCAATTCAGGAGCTCCATGGAGGCTGAGTTCTGGTGGTAGTGATGATAGGTCAGACGGGTGTGCTCCACCCAAAGAAAGACATAAGCCCAGAAAGGAAAGGACACTATGTTCAGGAAATAAGAGACCCATTATAGGAGAGAGATGGAGGAAAATCCAAAGACAGTGATGAGAGGAGATCCATGGGTGATGCCTGGAATACACAGCAGACATCATCCCATAAATGGAGCTCTTGGAGAGACATCTCCACAAAATAAAGGGAGCCAGCAGATTACCTGATATGTTCAACCCTCTTGAGTGGAGCTTGGAGATAAATTAGAGGATTTAGTGATGATCTAATGATAGGTACACAGAGAAAGAAGCAAATAAACATAAGAAGCAATTGTTAACTCTAAAAAAGGAAAAACACAAGCAAAAACAAAACATGAACAAGTGAGGAAATTAAATCTGGCGCCACTACGCAGACCTGCCTATGAGCAACATGCTCTGGTTTGAATGATACAGATTTGACAATGGTTTAACCAAATATTGGGATATTTCTACCTCCTGAGGCTGGGGAGAAGAACTTTTCATGGGGTTGGGGGGGAGGGGCGGACAAGAGAAAGTGCCTTCCTTCACGACACAAAACCACATCCTATTTAAAACTGAAAACTCAAGGGGTGGGGGAAGAGGGCAGTTGAGTAGGAGAGCCCTAGTCTCACCTCATCCCATGAATATAATCAGATAATTCATCCTAAATACCCCCCAGAAATTGATCTGAAAACTGCCAAAACAAACTCCACAACTAATGGGAGAGAAGAAGCCACACAAAGAAGATAGAAGTGCAGAGACATGGCTTGGGTGAGAAACAGACCATGGCCACCACAGTGGGGAGGGGGCTGTGGCCACGCAGAGGGGCAACAGACTAAACTAGCACACAGGGGAGCACACGGGGAAGATGAATCCCCACGGCAACTAGCATGGAAGCGAGAGGGCCCAAATTTCATGAGTTCTTACAACCAGCAGAGCTTAGAGACTGGAGTTTGGATGGTCAATAGTGCTTGGCTCTGGGGGAATCTGGAGGAAGTTGGAGCTGCTCCTCGTGGAGAAAATGCAGGGCAAACAGCCCTTGGACATACAGCATGGAAACAGTGACCCGAAGAAAATCTAGGGCACCAGTGGGGAGGTTATTTGCTCATCTGGGAGTACAACCCGGAGAAGCAGCATTTATGGAAAGATGCCTTTGTGAACAAAGGAACTGACAGGTACCATTTCCCTCCCACACTCCTCCAGTATAAGCACAGAGCCACCTGCAGAAACCAGCCCAGTGATGACACTGGCTACCTAACTTGCTCACATCCAGCCCCACATCCCCTGTGCTCTTGAAGAACCACCATTCCCAGTCATGCTCATCTCAGTTCCAGTCCAGTGGGCCCCCTCATCCAGAAGACCAGTCCAAATGTCTGCTCACACTGCATCTCCCAATTCAGGAGCTCCATGGAGGCTGAGTTCTGGTGGTGGTGATGATAGGTCTCATTTCACAAGCAGATCAGAACACACTAATTAATATGCCACATTCAGACCAGGGACCAAACACTAGCCACAACAGGTAAAGAAAGCCTAGAGATGACTGGCCTGAAGGATAAAGTGGCAGGACACAAGAGCAGAGCACACACAGCACACACAGGAGACAAGCCTTGAAGCACAGAGCCCTGGGGAATAGGGGACACTGTATGGCAGGGGACTACAGGACCTCTTCTTCATAAGAACAGGAGATGTAGCTGACTTTCCTAACACAGGAAAACAGACACAGAAAGTTAGACAAAATGAGAAGCCGAGGAATTTGTCCCAAATGAAAGACAGGGCCACAGCTGGAGATCTAAGTGAAACAGATATTTCTAAAAATGCCTGACAGACATTTTTTTACATATTTAATTATTTATTATTTAGAGAGAGAGAGAGAGAATGCATGGGAGGAGGAGCAAAGGGGGAAGGATAAGTAGGCTCCATGCTGAGCATGACCCTGAGATCATGATGTGAGCTGAAATCAAGAGTTGCACACTTAACTGAGCCACCCAGGTGCCCTGCCTGTTGGAAAATTTAAAGCAGTGATTATAAGGATACTTACTAGACTTGATAAAAGAGTGGAATGCATCAGTGAGACAATTAACACAGAGATAAGGAATAACAACAGAGATAAAGGACTCAATAAATTAAATGAACAACAGGCTGGAAGAAGCAAAGGAACAAATTAATGACCTAGAAGAGAGAGTTCTGGAAAATAAAGAAGCTGAACAAAAGAGAGATAAAAGGATTATGGAACAGAAAAAAAGACTTAGGGAATCAGTGACTCCATCATATGTAATAGCATTCATATTACATGGGTCCCAGAAGATGAAAAGTGTCCAGATAATTTATTTGAAAATATAATAGCTGAGGGATGCCTGGGTGGCTCAGTTGATTAAATGCTGCCTTCAACTCAGGTCATGATCCTAGGGTCCTGGGATGGAGCCCGTGTTGGGCTTCCTGCACAATGAGGGTCTGCTTCTCCCTCTTCCTACTCCTGCTCATTCTCTCTCTCTCTCTCTCTCAAATCAATCAATTAATAAATAAATATTTTTTTAAAAAAAGATAGAATAGCCAAAAACTTCTCTCATCTAAGGAAAGAAACAGACATTCCGATCCAAGAAGTAGAGAACTCCCACCAAAACCTAAAAAGCAGCTCAATACCAAGACATATTGTAATTAAAATGAGGAAACATAGTGACAACAAAAATATTAAAAGCAGCAAGAAAAAGAAGACATTGAATATTAAATTATAAGGGAAAACACATAGGCTAGCAGGGGACTTTTCAGCACAAACTTTGCAAGCCAGAAGAGAGGGGCATGAGGTATTCAAAGTGCTGAATGGGAAAAATCTTCAGCCAAGAATACTCTGTCCAGTAAGGCTGCCATTCAGAATAGAAGCATGGATAAAAAGCTTTTCAGGCAAAGAAAAACTAAACTAGCCCTGCAGGAAATATTAAAGAGGACTCTTTGAGTGGGAAAGACCAAATGACAGTATGAAGGCAGGGAACACAAAAGGAGTAAAAACGAACATTTCTATAAAAAATCAGTCAAAGACCTCAGAAAATAAAAGGATGTAAAATATAACAACACATACCTAAAAGTGAGGAGGAGAGGAGTAAAGAATGGTTTCAAACTTAAGTGACCATCAACTTAATATGGACTGTTATTTGCAGAAGAGGTTATATACAAGCCTAATGGTAACCATGTATTAAAACCATTAATAAATATGCAAAGAATAAAGAGAAAGGAATCCAAATATATCACTAAAGAAAGCCAACAAACCATGAAAGATATGAAGATTTAAAAAATCACAGAAAATTTTCAGGAACAATCACAAAACACTAAAGTGGCACTAAATACATACCTATCAATAATTACTCTGAATGTAAATGAACTAAACACTACAATCAAAAGACATATGGTGTCAGAATGGGCAAAAAAAAAAAAAGGACCCATTCATACTCTGCCTACAAGAGACTTATTTTAGACATAAAGATACCTGAAGATTGAAAGTGAGGGGATGGAGAAACATCTACCATGTAAATGGATGTCAAAAGAAAGCCAGAGTAGCCATACCTATACTAGACAAACTAGATTTTAAACCAAAGACCGTAACAAGAGCTGAAAAAGGACGTTAAGTCATAATAAAGGGGACAATCCAACAAGAAGGTCAGAAGATCTAACAATTGTAAATATTTATGTCCCTAACTTGGGAGCAGCCAAATACATAAAACAGTTAATAACAAACGTAAAGGAACTCGTGGATAATAACACAATAATAGTAGGGGACTGAACACCCCATTCATAGCAATGGACAGATCATCCAAGCAGAAAATCAACAAGGAAACAAGGGCTTTGGATGACACATTGGGCCAGGTGGATTTCACAGATATATGAGGAACATTCCATCCTAAAGCAGAATACACATCCTTCTCGAGGCACATGCAACAGTCTCCAGCATAGATCACAATGGGTCACAAATCAGCCCTCAACACGTACACAAAAATTGAGATCATATCATGCATATTCTCAGACCACAGTGCTGTGAGACTTGAAGTCAGCCACAAGGAAATATTTGGAAAGACCACAAATACATGGAGGTTAAAGGACATCATAAAAAATAAAAAATAAAAAAAAGGACATTCTACTAGAGAATGAATGGATCAACCAGGAAACTAAGGAGGAAATGTAAAACACATGGAAGTAAATAAAAATGAAAACACAACATTTCAGAACCTTTGGGCAACTGGGGGACAGTTCAGAACCTTTGCATCTTGGGATGCAGCAAAGGCTGTCCCAAGAGGGAAGTATATAGCAATACAAGCCTACCTCAAGAAGAAAGAAAATCTCAACTACAGAACCTAACCTTACACCTAAAGGAGCTGGAGAAAGAACAACAAATGAAGCTTAAAGCCAGCAGAGGAAGGGAAATAATAAAGATTAGAGCAGAAATAAATGATATAGAAACTAAAAAATCAGAGAACAGATCAATGAAATGAGGAACTGGTTCTTTGCAAAAATCAACAATTGATATACTGATAAATCCCTAGCCAGACTCAGCAAAAACAGAGAGAAAGGAATCCAAAAAATAAAAGCACAACTGAGAGAGGAGAAATAATAACAAACCCCCAAGAAAGCCAAACAATAATAAGAGAACATCATGAAAAACTATATGCCAACAGTAACAACCTAGAAGAAATGGATAAATCCTGAAAACGTACAAACTACCAACACTGAAACAGGAAGAAATAGAAAACCTGGACAGACCCATAACCAGCAGAGAAACTGAATCAATTATGAAGAATCTCCCAGCAAACATAAATTAAAGACTAGACACAGGGCAATTCCACCAAAAATTTAAAGAAGATGTAATACCTGTTTTAAACTATTTCAAAAAAATAGAAAAGGAAGGAAAACTTCCAAATTCACTCTATGAGGCCAGCACTACCCTGATACCAAAACCAGATAAAGACTACACTAAACGGGCAACTTGGGTTGCTCAGTGGTTTAGCACCTGCCTTCAGCCCAGGGCGTGATCCTGGAGACCCGGGATTAAGTCCCGCATCGAGTCCCGCATCGGGGTCCCTGCATGGTGCCTGCTTCTCCCTCTGCCTGTGTCCTCTGCCTCTCTCTCTTTCTCTCTCATAAATAAATAAAATCTTTAAAAAAAGACTCTGCTAAAAAAAGAGAACTACAGGCCATTAACCCTGATGAACATGGATGCAAAAATCCTCAACAAGACACTAGCAAACTGAATCCAACACATTTTAAAAAATAATTTATCATAATCAACTGGGATTTATTCAATATAAAGGGTGGCTCAATATTCACAAATCAATCCATGTGATACATCACATCAATAAGAGAAAAGGAAGAACCATGTGATCATTTCAATAGACACAGAAAAGGCATTTGACAGAGTACAATATCCATTCATGATAAAAACCCTCAACAAGGTAGGTTTAGAGGGAACCCACCTCAACCTAATAAAGGCCATATGAGAAAGTCCACAGTGAATAACATCCTCAGTGGGGAAGAACTGAGAGCCTGTCCCCTGAGGTCAGGAGGAGGACAGGCACGTCCACTCTCACCACTGTTGTTCGACCTAGAACTGGAAGTCCTAGTCTCCGCAGTCAGACAACAAAAAGAAATAAAAGAAAAAAAAAGAAAAAAAAAGAAATAAAAGGCCTCCACATTGGCAAGGAAGAAGTCAAACTTTCACTACTTGCAGATGACATGACACTCTATACAGAAAACCCGAAAATCTCCACCAAAAAGCTGCTGAAACTGATTCGGGAATTTGGTAAAGTCTCAGGACAAAAAGTCAAGGTAGAGAAATCTGTTCCATTTCTGTACGTCAGTAATGAAGCAGCAGAAAGAGAAGTTAAGGAATCAATCGCGTTTACAATTATATCAAAAATAGTAAGATACTGGGGTGCTTGGGTGGTTCAGTCAGTTAAGCATCCAACTCTTGATTTTGGCTCAGGTCATGATCTCAGGGTCATGAGATCAAGCCCTGAGTCAGGCTCCTCACTAAGCACAGAGTCTGCTTCAGACTCTCTCTCCCTCTGTCCCTCCTCACTGCTCATGCTCTCTCTCTCTCAAATAAGTAAATAAGTCTTAAAAAAAAAAAGATAAGATACTTAGGAATAACCCTAACCAAAGAGTTGAAAGACCTGAATTCTGAAAACTATAAAATGGTGATGTGAGGAATTAAAGATGACATGCTCGTGGATTGGAAAAACAACATCATTAAATGTCCATATTACCCAAGGCAATCTACACAATCGATGCAATGTCTATCAAAGTACCAGCAGCACTTTTCACAGAGCTGGAACAAACAATCCTAACATTTATATGCAATCACAAAAGTCCCCAAATAGCCAAAGCAACTTGAAAAAGCAAAGCAAACTGGGGGCATCCCAATGCCTGACCTCAAGCTATATTACAAAGTTGTGATCATCAAGACAGTCTGGCACTGGCACAACAACAGACACACAGATCAGTGGAACAGAAGAGAGAACCTAGAAATGGACCCTCAACTCTATGGTCAACTCATCTTTGACAAATCAGGAAAGAATATCCACTGGAAAAAAGACAGTCTCTTCAATAAATGATGCTGGGGAAATTGGACAGCCACATGCAGGAGAATGGAACTGGCCCATTTTCTTACACCACACAGAAAAATAGACTCAAAAATGGTTGAAAGACCTAAATGAGACAGGAATCCATTAAAATCCTAGAGAAGAACACAGGCAGCAACCTCTGTGACCTCGGTTGCAGTAACTTCTTGCAAGACACGTCTCCAAAGCCAAGAGAAACAAAGGTAAAAATGAACTATTGGGACTTCCCCGAGATAAAAAGCTTCCGCACAGCCAAGGAAACAACCAACAAAACTAAAAGACAACCTACGGAATGGAAGAGGCTCTTTCCAAGTGACATATCAGATAAAGGGTTAGTTTCCAAAACGCATAAAGGGTCTGTATTTACTCAATACCCCAAAAACAAATAATTCAATCCAAAAATGGGCAGAAGACATGAACAGGCATTTTTCTGAAGAAGACATCCAGATGGCCAACAGGCCCATGAAAGATGCCCAGCATGACTCATCGTGGAGGAAATACACATCAAACCATAATGAGATCCCACCTCACACCTGTCAGAACGGCTAACGTCAACAAGACAAGAAACAACAGGTGTTGGCCAGGATGTGCAGAGAAGGAAGCCCTCGTGCATGTTGGTGGGAATGCAAACTGGTGCGGCCGCCCTGGAAAACACTGTGGAGGTTCCTCAAAAGGTTAAAAATAGAACTACCCTGCGACCCAGCAATTGTACTATTGGGTATTTACCCCAAAGATATAAAAATACTAATTCAAAGGGATATTTGCACCCCGATGTCCACGGGTGCCGTGCCGGGAGGAGCCTCGACGTCCACGGACAGATGCTGGAGGGAGGAGACGTGGTCCCTGCGCACCCTGGGTGTCACTCGGCTGGCAGAGGGGGGAGATCTCGCCATTTACACCGACGTGGGGGGAGCCGGAGGGCGTGATGCCGAGGGGGGCGAGTCGGCCAGAGAGAGACATGATCGCACGGCCTCCCTCATTCGGGGAATTTAAGAAATAAAATAAAGGAGCAAAGGGGGAAAAAATAGAAGGAAAGAGAGGCAAATCGAGAAACACTCATAACTCTAGAGAACACACTGATGGTCACCAGAGGGGAGGCAGGTGGGGGGCCTGGGGGAAACAGGTGATGGGGACTAGGGGGTGCACTTATCATAAGCACCGTGCGATTAAAAGATTAAAATAAGACTCCTGAAAATTAAAAATTTAAATAAATAATAAAACTGAAAACTCAAGAGAGTACAGAATATGCACATCACTGGGGAACCGTGCGATAAACAGCGGAACAAGGACAGTGTCGGGCGCAGGACTGTAGGAGTCACCCCACCAGAGTCTGCAGGTGGAGCAGGAGATGGGGGGCTCCTCTGAGCCAACACACTCTTATTCAGTGAGGGGTTTGCGGCCACGTGTGGAGCATCTGCAGAGGCCAGAATTCACACCAAAGACACACAAGCAAATACGGAAAGAGGAGCCCAGGTTATCCAGACACACCCAACCCTGAGCTGGTTGACCAACTAGGAACTGTGCACCTCAGTGTTTCCACACACAAGCAACCAGGCATCACCGGACACACTCAGAGCCTTGGGGACAAACATCGCACCGCAAATAAGCCCCTAAGGGTTGTCAGGAAATACACGCTGAGCAACAAGGAAAAGGAAGGCTGGTGCAGGCTCAGGCGAGGCTCAGCACCCCAGGGACAGGTATAAAAGCCCTGACAACCAGAGCACCTCACTCGCACACCTGTCACACACACCCCTGTCCTGCTCACCTCCCAGCACAAAACTCCAGCATGGCTGACACCTGCTGCTCCCGGACCTGCCTTATTGCCGCCTCCACCCTGTCCGTCTGCTCCAGCGACCTGAGCTGTGGCGGCCGCCTCTGCTCGCCCAGCGCTTGCACCAGCTCCTCCTGGCAGGTGGACGATTGCCAGGAGACCTGCTGCGAGCCCCCCTGCTGCGCCCCCGCCTCCTGCCTGACCCTCCTCTGCACCCCTGCGAGCTGCGGGTCCAGCCCCTGCCCACCAGGCCTGCCCCGGCTCCTGCCAGCCCTCGTGCGGCAGCTGCTCCCCCTGCCAGGAGGGCTGCGGTGTGTCTGTCTGCTGCAAGCCCGTGTGCTGCACCCCCGTCTGCTGCAAGCCCCTGTGCTGTGAGTCCTCCCCCTGCTGCCAGCAGTCTAGCTGCCAGCCCTCCTGCTGCAACTCCTCCCCCTGCCAGGAGGGCTGTTGTGTGTCTGTCTGCTGCAAGCCCGTGTGCTGCACCCCTGTCTGCTGCAAGCCCTTGTGCTGTGAGGCCTCCCCATGCTGCCAGCAGTCTAGCTGCCAGCCCTCCTGCGGCAGCTGCTCCCCCTGCCAGGAGGGCTGCTGTATGTCTGTCTGCTGCAAGCCCGTGTGCTGCACCCCCGTCTGCTGCAAGCCCGTCTGCTGCACCCCAGTCTGCTGCAAGCCCCTGTGCTGTGAGTCCTCCCTCTGCTGCCAGCAGTCTAGCTGCCAGCCCTCTTGCTGCAGCTCCTCCCCCTGCCAGGAAGACAGCTGTGTGTCTGTCTGCTGCAAGCCCATGTGCTGCACCCCTGTCTGCTGCAAGCCTGTGTGCTGCAAGCCTGTGTGCTGCAAGCCTGTGTGCTGCAAGCCCGTCTGCTGCACCCCAGTCTGCTGCAAGCCCGTCTGCTGTACCCCTGTCTGCAGCAAGCCTGTCTGCTGCCAGGCCTCCCCCTGCTGCCAGCCCAGCCCCTGCAGACCCTCCTCCTGCGTGTCCCTCCTCTGCCGCCCCGTGTGCAGGCCCGCCTGCTGCGTCCCCCTCTCCCCCTGCCAGCCCAGCTGCTGCCCCCAGGCCTCCAGCGTGTCCCTGCTGTGCCGCCCCATGTGCTCCCGCTGATGGGGCACGTGCCCCCAGGGCGCTGGGCTCAGGCCCCACCCAGGGACACTGGGCCTCCCGGCCACCCCTCAGCCCAGCCCTCACCTGTGCTAGGTGGCTGCCCCCACCCACGATGGGGTCCCCCTGGGTGTCCACTCTCCTGACCTGACCTTCACCTCCTCCCTCCCAAGAACGCGGACCCCGTGGCTCCCCGGGGCTCCTGCTCCCGGGATGCACCTCCACCTGCCCTGGGTCACCTGCCTTCCCTCCCAGCTCCTCTGCTTGGTCACCTGACCTCGCCCTCCAACCTGTGGGCACCTCCCTGGCACCCCAATAAACTCACTTCACCTGCTGACCTGCTTCCTTTCATCTGACTCTCATGGGGGTGGGGTCCGGGGGTTTGGACCCAACAGTGGTCCCTTCCCTCGTGAACATTTTTGGGAGGAGTGATGAGAGGTCCCCAAGGGCCAGGGCCCAACTGCTCTGGGCGGGGCCGCGGGGTGGGACTCACGCCCTGGCACAGATGGTCAGGGCTGCTGGGCCCCGAGTGGGTCCCCGGGGCCCCTGAGGCTGGCCACCTGCATACAGGGGCGTGGCCTGGGGGGCTCAGCCCAGGCCCGTCTCCACCCACTGCCCCAGCTGGGCAAAGTGTCCCGGACAAGCCTGCCTGGGGGCCGCAGGCAGCACAGCCCGGGGGGCCTGGGGGCCTCCTGGGGTCCCCCTGGGGTCTTCCCGCGTGCTCTGCTCATCCCGTGGAGAGGCGGCGGGCTGGGGAAGGCACTGCTCTAAGCCCCCAAAGGAAACGACTAGGTTGGAAGCACAATCTTCAGGTCTTCAGGGTGGCAGGAGCCCCAGGATCCCGTCCTGGGCAGGACTCAGGACATCAGCTGGTAGGTCTGGACTCCGCCTGGGAGCAGGAGGGACACGGAGTCACGGGGCAGGGCCTGCCCTGGGAACCCCGTCAGGCCTGGACATGCCCAGTGCTCTGGACAACGCTGCTCTGATGTCAGGATGGCACTGACGTCACGGGAGGACACTTGTTGACAAAGGCAGAGGCAACCCCTATGTCGCCCGCCAGCGTGCCCCCGCCCCTGCCCTCACCTCAGGAACGCTTGTCCTCAGTGGTTTGCACAAGTGACCTGTGACTCTCTGGGCTTTGCTGATGGTGCCTGGCATGTGTCACTTCCGGAGGGCCCGTGGGGTGAAGTGCCCTGAGCCCACGTGCTATTCCTTTGATTTATTTGTGACAAACACCGCTGGCCTCACCCAGCCCTAGCCGTTCTCATGGGCAGTCGCACTACGGCAGGCACCCAAAGGACGGGGGTTTAAACTCACAGCTGCTCTCTGACGTCTGAGCTCCTCATCCCCTCCTCACCTCCTCTTACTGGGAGATGAAGTGTTGGGAAAACACAGTAGAGAGACGCCCATGTGGCCTGTAGCCAGGAAGCCATAAAGGCCACCCAGGAAAGGCTCCTCTGGGCACCCCTGACCTCCACCCTGACCCCACCCAGCCCCAGGCCACCACGTGTCACAGCATCTACTTCATGGCCTCCAGCCTGGGTGTCCCAGGGCCACCTGCTTCCCACCCCCTGCCTCTGGGCTATGAGAGCTCCTGGGCCCCCCAGGGTCTCAGGGCTCTGCTGGGGCGGCCCCTGTGCAGCCCACCTCCTCCTGCAGCCCAGCTGGCTACTCCATGCGCTTCCCCTCGGGGTCCTGCCTGCCTGACCTAGACTGTCCCCTAAAGGCCCCTGCCTGCTGCGGAGCCAACCTCTCCAAGCTCACCCTTGACTCAGGAGGAAGCCACCCAGCCAGCCATTCCCTTTCACAGCCAGTCTGTTACTGTGGACTCCTTCCAGGGCTGACCCACCCACATCTGCATCCCCCGCCCCCAGAAAGTGCCCCAAAGCACCCCCGGATGCCCTGAAAGGTAGAGCCCAGGGACCCCTCTGGGCCAGACAGGCAACAGGAGACTTCCTCAGCCCCACATGACCCCTGGGCCAGTCTAACCATGCAACTCGCTTCCTGCAGAATAACCCCCAACAAATACTTTAGAGTCTCACACCCTTTTCCTCTGTTTCCTGTGGTGGTTTCACTGACAAAGGGGACCCACAACTCATCTGGGAACACGGAGCTCAGGGGAGCGATATGATCATTAGCCGGCACCCAAGGACCTCTGTCCCTCCTCTGTGGGGCTTATATTGTCATCTTTGGAGGACCAGGAGCTCCTGCACATGATGCCTGCCATGGGCCATGTCTACTTCCAGTCGTTGCTCTGCTGTCTGGCCACCATCACAGTCTGAGACTTTGTTCCCAGGAAAACCCTGTGGGCACCAAATGGGCTGAGAACAAAGACCCCAACCCACTGTAAGTAGAAGCAGCTCCTCCCCACGCACAGATGAGGGCTGTCCCGACATCAGCACATGCCACAGTCCTGTTGGGAAGTAGGGACAGGGAAGACCAGCAGTTGGTTTGTCTGGTGTCCAGACAGTCTTCTAGGGACAGGTGGCATCCTACATTCACAGACACCAGAATGTCGTGTGCTCCAGCACCGTGTCAGCTGCTGGGATGCAGAGGGCAGAGAAGAGGACACAGCCTCTGGGGCTCCCACCTACTGGGCTGGGTTGGCAGAGAGCAGCTGGGAAAGGACGACTGGAAACAGCAATAGTGGAGAAAGGCCAGAACAGTGTGAAAACATGTCCAGACCAGAGGGTGGGAGCAAATAGTCCCATGTCCAGATATAGCCAGACGCAGCTTCCCACACACGTGAGCAAATCTGAGAATGAAGTCCTGGAACTGCAGAGCAATGGGTCAAATGGTGGAGGCAAGAAAATCACATTGCCCACAGAGGGTCCTCTTTACAGCAGTATAGATTCTCAGCATGGGGGTTACCTTTTTCTATCTTTGCCAACTTGATAAGAAATAATACCTTATGGTTGCTCCTTGTCCCTAGACACATAGAATCGCAAAGGGTGATACACCAGTTAGGGGTTTATGCAGAAACAGGGGGATGGGCATCTGAAGTCTCTCCAGTTTTGATCATTACAAACAATGCCACCATGAGGGTCCTCACCGCTTACCTGTGTGCACAGATGTATGTTTTCACTGTGCCTAAATTCCCAGAAGTGGGACTTCCAGGTCAGAGTTTGCTGATTTTAAATTCTGAGAGATATCAACAAATGTCCTCAAAAGGACTTTTAAAAGTTGTGCCTACTAAGAGTGATCAGAAAAAGATGGGCAGTAGGGAACTCTAAGGGCCCACCCTTACACCCCCATAGAAACACTGAAAAAAACTGGCAAAGAATCAAATGGTCAAGGGGTTACAATGACCAAGGAAATGCTCCATCAAGAACAAAGTGGTTGCAGCCTGGTGGACTGGGTGCCAGTGAGGGGCCCTGGTTCTGGCAAGAGCAAGCCCCATTCTATGAGAAGTGTGGTTGTCTGAGCAGTGGCTCTGGAGGTGCCCACACCAAGGGCTTGGCTTAATTTCTCATAACTTCAAGGCAAAGAAGCAGCTACATGGAGAGAGTTTGTCAAATGAACCCACTGCTGCCTGGGGAAAAGGTATCAGTTGTGGCAAACAGAAGACACCCCAAAAAGCCAAGGACAGAAAGCTGGGGAATGAAATGTTTGGAGGAATAAGGTTTTCAGGCTTCCACAGATGGCTGGGAGACCAGAAGACCCCAAATGCCTGCAAGGGGCCCATGCTCAGAAAGGAGCTGAGAAAGCCCTGGACACTCACCACTGGCTACACGTCCAGCTCTGACAGGCATGATGTGAAGGTGAAGGCAGATCTGTCAACTGTCCAGCCCAGGGCTGTGGGCTGGTCCCAACACACAAGCAGAGCCCAGCCGCCAAGACTGGGAGAAAAGTCTTGTTTGGCTCCAGGTGTTTAAGGAAGTTTCTGTCAAATCAGTATCTGACCACTAGGCTAATGGAACACTGAGCACACCTAACAAAGAGTGCAGTCATTACAATATAGTTTAGAAGGGTCATTGAACAAAAACACAATGACAGGTCACAGCAATCAGCAACAAAACTATAGGGAAGGGGAGAATCTAATATCCAGAATTATCACATGATAATACTCAAAATGTCCAGCTTTCAACAAAAAATATGAAGGATGCAAAGAAAGAAGAAAGGATGACTCATTCACAGGTAAAAAAAAAAAAGCAATTAGCAGAAAATACCCTTGAGAAAGCCCAGGGATTTAACTTTCTAGACAAAACTTTTATTTTTTTAAAGATTTTATTTATTTATTTAACACACAGAAAGAGAGAGAGAGAGAGAAGGTACAAGCAAGGGGAGCAGGAGGTAGAGGAAGAGGGAGAAGCAGGCTCCCTGCTGAGCCAGCAATCCCCATGGGGCTTGATCCCAGGACCTCAGGGATCATGACTTGAGCTGAAGGCAGATGCTTCACCAACTGAGCCACCCAGGCGTCTCTAGACAAAACTTTTATTTTTTTAAGATTTTATTTATTTATTCATGAGAGACACAGAGAGAGGGAGAGGGCAGAGACATAGGCAGAGGGAGAAGTAGGCTTCCTGCAAGGAGCCTGATATGGGACTAGATCCCAGATCCCAGGATCACACCCTCAGCCGAAGGCAGACATTCAACCGCTGAGCCACTCAGCCATCCCTAGACAAAAATTCTAAGTAAACTCTCTTAATATACTCTAAGAGTCAAGGAAAATCATGAACAAAGAACTAAGAGAAACCAAGAGCATAATGTTCATGAAATTGAGAATATCAGTAAAGAGACAGAAGTAAAAAAAGGAACCAAACAGAAATTCTAGGGTTATTGAACCAATTGCAATCACTGAATCGATAACTTTACTAGAGGAGCTCAATAGCACATGTGAGCAGGCAAAAGAAAGAATTAGTAAATAAGGAGACAGGACAGTTGAAATACTCTGGTTTGAGGAGTCGATGGGAAAAAGGAATAAGGATAAGTGAACAGAGGCTGCGAGACCCGTGGGACGCCATCAAGTAGACCAACATGCACTCGACAGGAATCTCCTAAAGAGAGGGGAGAGAAGAGGGGCTGAAAAAAAAGCTGAAGAAATAATGGCCAAAAAAACTTTTCGAATTAAAAAAGAATAGGAGTCTACACATCTAAGAAGCTCAGTGAACTCCAAAGAGAATAAACCCAGAGACACCCACACTAATATACGATAACCAAATTATACAAAGACAAAGAGAGAATCTTAAAAGCAGCAAGAGGGAAGATTAGCAGCCAATTCCTCTTCAGAAATGTGGGAGCAGGAGGGACAGTGTGTGTAAAGCGCTGGAAGAAGGACCACCAACCAAGAATTTCATGCCCCACAAATGTGCACTTGCCAAGTGAAGCAAAGATTAAGACACGTCCAGGTAAATGAAAATTAAAAGGCTTCATTGCCCATGGACAGACCTGCCTAGGAGAAATGATAATTTGGACTAAAATAAAAGGACACTAAACAGTAACTTGGAGCCATAGGAGGAGATAAAGGACTCCAGTCAGGGTGTTGGTTTGGGTAGTTTCTGTGTTTCTAAGGATTTTTTCAGGACACCAAAGTCTTTGGTGTCCAGTTAGAACTCTCATATAACCTTTTTCACATACATAAGGTCAGTAGTGATGTCCCCATTTTTATTTAATTTGAGTCTTATCTCTTTTTTTTCCTAGTCTAGATAAAAGTTTGTCCATTCTGTTGCTCTGTTCAAAGAACCAACTTTTGGTTTCACCGATTCTCTCTGTAGTAGTTCTAGTGTCTGTTTCATTAATCTGTGCTCTGTTTCCTTCCTCTCCCAGCTTTGGGCTTGGTCTGCTCTTCTTTTTCTAGTTCCTTAAGATGTAGAGTTAGGTTGTGGGTTTAAATATTTCTTCTTTTTAAATCAAGTGTTGACAACTATGAATCTGCCTCTGAGCACTGTTTTTGCTCCATCCCCTAAGTACTGGCTCATTGTGTTGTCATCTGCTTTCATATCAAAGTATTTTCTAACTTCTCTTGTGAATTCTTCTTCGGCTCATTGGTTGTTTCACTGTGTGTTTAATTTCCATTTATTTGCGAGTTTTCCCATTTTTCTTCTGTTATTGGTTTCTTTCCATTTTGGTCAGAGAAGATACTTGGTACGATTTCAGCTTTTAAAATTTACTGAGATTTGTTTTGTGGCCTAACAGAGTCTAATCTGGAAAATATTCTATGGGGACTTGAGAAGAACATGCATTCTGCTATTGCTCAGTATTTTGTATACATGTTGGGTTTAGTTGGTTTATAGTGTTATTCAAAGCTTCTGTTTCATTGTTGATCTTTGATCGAGTTGTTCTATTATGTCATTTTTTTATTAGTGGAAAAGACATTGAAATCTCCAACTATTATCATAGAACTGAAATTATTTCTTTAATTCTGTAATTTGTGCCTTATATATTTGGAAGTCTGTTAGTAGGTGCATATGTGTTTATAGTTGTCATCTCTTCTTGATATGTTGACCCTCTTAACAATACTTAATATCCTTTTTTGTCTCTTACAACAAATTTGACTCAAAGTCTATTTTGTCTGATTTTATTATAGCCATCCAGCTCTCGTTTGGTTATTATTTGCATGAAGTATCTTTTTCTATCTTTTCACTTTCAATCTATTTGTGTCTTTGAGTCTCAAGTGAGTGAACTGACTCAAGAAGAAATAGGCAAACTGAATAGGCATAAAACAAGGAATGAGATTAAAATATAATCCGAAACCTCCCCCAAAAGTAAAGCCTGGGACCAGATGGTTTCATGCTGAGTTTTGCTAAACATTTATAGAACAATTAACACTAAATGTTCTCAAATTCTTCCAAAAACGGAAGATGAGGGAACACTTCCTAAATCATTCTGTAAAGTCTGCATTATCCTGATATCAAAGCCAGGCAAAAACAAACAAAAGAAAACTACAGACCAATATTCCTTATAGATAAAGATTTTTAAGACTTCCCCCAAATACTATCAAACAAAATCTAGCAGTATGTTTAGAGAATCATTCACCATGATCAAGTGGGTTTATCCCAATAATGCAAGAATAATTCAACATATGGAAAACAATCAAACTAATACATCACATTAATAGAATAAAGTGTGTGTGGTGGGGTGTGGGGAACGTGATGATCTCATCTGATGCAGAAAAAGCATCTGACAAAAGCCAACACCCTCTCATAATAAAACCATCAACAAACTATGAGAAGAGAACTTCCCTAGCATAATAGAGAGTAGATGAAAACCCCACAGTGAACATCAGCCTCCATAGTGTAGGACAGAAAGCCTTCCCCTAAGTCAGGGACAGGCAAAGATGCCCTCTTTCACCGCTTCTATTCAACATTGTGCTGCAAGCGCTAGCCAGAGCAATTTGGCAAGGAAAACAAACAAAAGACGTCCAAATTAGAAAGGACACACAGAAGTTACTACAAAGCCACAGTGATCCAAACAGTGGTACTGGCATAATGATAGACATAGAAGTCAGTGGAATAAAACTGAAAATGTAGAAATAAACCCATACTTATCTGGTCAATTGATTTTCAACAAGGGCGTCAAGATCATCTCGTGGGGGAAAGAATAGTCTCTTCAACAGAGGGTGCTGGGACAACTGGACATCCACGTGTGAAAGAATACAGTTGAACCCTACCTCACACCATATACAAAAATCAACTCAAACATCAATCAAACACCTAAATATACATGCTGATGCTCTAAAACTCTTGGAAGGAAACATAGGGGACAATCTGCATGACCTTGGATTTGGCAAAGAGATTGTTTTGGTTATGGCACTAAACAAAAGGAAACAGGTGAGTTGGATTTCATCGAAAGTTAAAGTTCTGTGCTTCAAAGGATGCTATCGAGAGAGTGAAAGGCAACCCACAGAATGACAGAAAATATTTGCAAAGCATAATTTAATATCCAGAATACATGAAGTACTCCTGTAACTCAACAAAGCTACAGATAACCCAATTAAAAATGGGCAAAGCACTTTGACAGACATCCCTCCAAAGAAAATATTCAGACAGCCAACAAGCACTTGAAAGGAAGCCCAAGAGTATCAGTCGTCAGGGAAACGGAAGTCAAAACCGCAGTAAGATGCCAGCGTCTTATTACGATGCCAATCAGTAGCCAAGGGTGGCTACGATTTTTTTTTTTTAAACCAGAACAGAAGCAACGTCGGGGAGCATGTGGAAGGAACCTTGCCGTTGGAAATGCAAAACGGTGCAGCTGCTGTGGAAGGCAGCCTGGCAGGTCCTCGAACGTTAAACGCAGAGTCACCATCTGATCCAGCAACTCCACTGCTAGGTAGACACCAGGGCGAACTGAAAAGATGCATTTGAACAAAACCATGTACAACGTCCACGGCGGCGCTATTCACGACAGCCAAAAGGTGGAAACAACCCCGATGTCCGCTGACTGATGATGAGCAGATAAATAAGATGTGGGGTGGCCGTTTGCTGGAATATTACTCGGCCAGTGGCAGGAGTGAAGCGCGGACACGCTGCAACCTGGACGAGCCTGGCAAACATCACGCTCCGTGAAAGGGGTCAGACACGGGGTCCACGTACTGTGTGAGCCCTTCCAGGCGGAGTGTGTGGACGAGGCAGGTCCGTAGAGACAGGAAGCAGATTGCTGATTGACAGGGTTTCCTTCTGGACCCATGAGAACGTTCTAGAAATAGATGGTGGTCATGGTTGTACAACATCATGACTTTGCTAAATGCCACCGACTCGTACACTTTAAAAGGGACAAAATCACAAATTGTATCATTGTGGGCCCAATCTGTAAAGATCATGCCTGCTAGGGGTCTCGGGGTGGGGCCCCCACGCGCAGCAGTGCTACAAGTCCGCAACGTCCTAAAGCTTTGTTGATCTTACAGATGTGACATTTTTTGTTTTAATTTGGGAACATTTGATTCTTAATGAGCTCAAGTAGCTTTCCCTGTGCTTATTGGAAACTCGAGTGCTTTGAATTTTGTATGTGATTCTTTCGTACCCTCTCCTGCTTCCGCGGGGAGGACCTTCTCACGTTCATACTAACCTTCTCCTCCATTCATGTTCCAAACAGATTCCCTTTGGGTTTTGAAATTAAGCAATGTTGGATTGTCCTGGATGGACTGTCCCCACGTCACCCTCGCTCCACGCCCACCTCCTCCAGATTAAATCTCAGCCCACTTTCAGGCCCCAACCAGGGAAATGCCTCTGCCAGGACCACTGACTGACCACAGGCTCCGGGGAAGAGCGTTAGGCCCCAAGAATCAGTCCTTGAATCCGGTCCTCCCAACAACCTAGGGAGTTCAGGCCTCCCTGGGACATTCTGGCTCCTCCTTGGGGAGGGTGTGTCGGGCCCTGTCTGTGGGCATCCGCCTCCTCCTCACTGGCCTTGGTGGACACTGGGACCACAGAAGTTCACCAGCCGCCCAGGAGCGATCGGTCCCACGTCACCTGTGCCCTGAAATATGCACCTCTGTCCTCCTGCTCCACAACCCGGCTGCTCCCCGTGAGGCCCTGCACACCCGGGCTGGGGCCACACGGGGCAGGTCACGTGAGCCCAGGGCTGGCACCTGGACCCTCAGCACATAACCTGCCAGGAGGGTGCCACAGAGTCAGCCACAGGGTGGGCCACAGGGAGGCTACACCTTCCCCACGGGGCTCCCAGGGGAACTGGGCTCACAGTCAGGGACAAGCAGCCCTGCCCAGCGGGGAGAAGGCTTACAAGCTGAGCGACATCGGGTCGTGACAACAGGCCTAATGATGGTCCTCACGGCCCAAAACACCAACAAGCCAGGGAGGCGTGGGGAGCGTCGCCTGGGACAACACAAACACTCCACGGGGTATAAAAGCCGCCGGCCCAGCACCTCGCACACTCACAGCCACACCCGCACCCACACACTCACCCGCACCCACATCCCGCCCCAGCACCCACACCATGGCCGCCTCCACCCTGTCCGTCTGCTCCAGCGACCTGAGCTACGGCGGCCGCGTCTGCCTGCCCGGCTCCGGCGACTCCTGCCCCGACCCCTCCTGGCAGGTGGACGACTGTCCCGAGAGCTACTGCGAGCCCCCCTGCTGCGCCCCGGCCTCCTGCCTGACCCTCCTCTGCACCCCTGCGAGCTGCGTGTCCAGCCCCTGCCCACCAGCCTGCCCCGGCTCCTGCCAGCCCTCGTGCGGCAGCTGCTCCCCCTGCCAGGAGGGCTGCGGTGTGTCTGTCTGCTGCAAGCCCGTGTGCTGCACCCCCGTCTGCTGCAAGCCCGTCTGTTGCACCCCCGTCTGCTGCAAGCCCGTGTGCTGTGAGTCCTCCCCCTGCTGCCAGCAGTCTAGCTGCCAGCAGTCCTGCTGCAGCTCCTCCCCCTGCCAGGAAGACAGCTGTGTGTCTGTCTGCTGCAAGCCCGTGTGCTGCACCCCTGTCTGCTGCAAGCCCTTGTGCTGTGAGTCCTCCCCCTGCTGCCAGCAGTCTAGCTGCCAGCCGTCCTGCTGCAGCTCCTCCCCCTGCCAGGAGGACAGCTGTGTGTCTGTCTGCTGCAAGCCCGTGTGCTGCACCCCTGTCTGCTGCAAGCCCGTGTGCTGCACCCCTGTCTGCTGCAAGCCCGTGTGCTGTAAGGCCTCCCCCTGCTGCCAGCAGTCTAGCTGCCAGCCCTCCTGCTGCAGCTCCTCCCCCTGCCAGGAAGACAGCTGTGTGTCTGTCTGCTGCAAGCCCGTGTGCTGCACCCCCGTCTGCTGCAAGCCTGTGTGCTGCACCCCTGTCTGCTGCACCCCGGTCTGCTGTGAGACCTCCCCCTGCTGCCAACAGTCTAGCTGCCATTCCTCCTGCTGCAGCTCCTCCCCCTGCCAGGAAGACAGCTGTGGGTCTGTCTGCTGCAAGCCCAGTGTGCTGCACCCCCATCTGCTGCAAGCCCGTCTGCTGCACCCCCATCTGCTGCAAGCCTGTCTGCTGCCAGGCCTCCCCCTGCTGCCAGCCCAGCCCCTGCAGACCCTCCTCCTGCGTGTCCCTCCTCTGCCGCCCCTTGTGCCGGCCCGCCTGCTGCGCCTCCCCCTCCCCCTGCCAGCCCAGCTGTCGCCCCCAGGCCTCCAGTGTGTCCCTGCTGTGCCGCCCCGTGTGCTCCCGCCAGGTCTGCCGCCGCCCCGCCTGCAGCTGAGCAGCCTGAACTGCCCCGGGAGCTGCCATCTCAGCTGCTGAGCCCCCCGTCCCCCTACCCCGGGACCCCCTGCCCCCGGTGGACATGCGGCTGCTGCCAACTGGGAACCTGAACAGGCCGCCCGCCCCTCTCTGGGGAGACGGCCCGCAGCCCTCAGCAGGGGCGACCTGCGGCCCCGAGGCCCTCATCTGCAGGAGCCGTGGCTTGTAATCCGCGTGACTAAGGCCAATTACTGTGATCAATAAAGCGTTTGTGTCATGAAGTAGAGACGGGCGTATGTCTGTCCCTCCTCCTCCGAGCCCGGAGAGCCCTGGGTTGGAGCCGTGGCTGCTGGGGGGAGCCACAAACAGTGACGACACAGTCTCACGTCCAAGCTCAAAGCCCCTGAGAGACGAGGTCTGAATGCGGATGTCGCCTGCACGCACCTGGCCCTTCCCCTCCCAGGATCCCCCCACACCCACACTCACACCCACACCCACACCCACACCCACCCACGGTGCGGAGCCCTCCCAGCCTGGGCCCGGGAGGTGAGCAGGGCCACAGAAGGCCTGCACCCTGAGTGGCCTTCGGGCTCCGGCCCACCCGGCCCCCTGCCCGTGCAGGTGAAAGGGAGCTGCAGGACCCTAACTGGCGGGACCCCGAGGGTCAGTACCCAGCACCGTGCTGACTCCCCTGGGGAGGGGTCCCCACACAGAGGAGCGGCCGCTTGCTGGGTGGGCACAAGGGCTGGCGCTCTGAGCCCCGCAAATCCCTGTAGACCCCGAGAGGGGTGCAGGGTGGGTCAGGCATCATCCACTCTACTCAAAGCTTCGAGGCCTGATTAAGGAGATGGGGGCAAAAAGGTGCCTTGTGGACAAACCCTTGGGACAGCGGGGGAGGACGGGCCTGCAGTCTCAGGGGACCACAGCGCTGGGGGGCCAGGCGGGCACCAGGCAGACCAACCAGGCCGGCATCAGGCCCCCCTTATGTCTTGTGCCAGGAACAGGGGGGAGAGGCCCGGGGGCAGAAGAGCAGGGGCGCGGCAGGCGGGAGAGGACAGGCGCCCCCTCAGAGGCTGGCTCCCCTGGCCCCAGGCGGGCTCTACCCCGGGGGAGGACCCAGAGCCAAGGGGCCTCGAAAGGGAAAGGGGCTGGGCTCTTAAACCCCTCAGTTCGCCTGAATTGATTCAAAACCTGTGCCCATTACTTGTTTATTTAAATTTCATGAAAACCAGACCATCTGCACAGATAAAGGCGGAGACCCGGGTGGATCTCAAAGGGCATGAGGTTGACTCCCCAGGAAGTCAACCTCCCAGCAACCCACAGCCCACAACAGCGCCAAAATAGTGCGTAGGAGGGTCAGGTGGGGCCCTGCGGGAGGCACCCCTGCCCTGGGCTGGCGGCTTGACGCAGGGGCCACCTGACGGTTCCTGCAGGAGGCTCAGGTACCCTGCAAAGGCCTGGCCAGCCTGCCTGTGGCCAACGACCCCTGGCCGGGGCATCTACACGGTCAGCAGGACTGCTCCCAGATGGGGCGTCTACACGGTCAGCAGGACTGCTCCCAGACAGGTTGCTCACAGAGGGGCGTCTACACGGCCAGCCAGATGGCTCCCAGATGGGGCGTGCACATGGTCAGTCTGGCTGCTCCCAGACAGGGTGTCTACACAGCTATCCCAGCTGCTCCCAGACAGGGCATCTACACACCGAGCCTGGCTGCTCTCAGATGGGCTGTCTACACAGCCAGGCCGGCTCACAGAGGAGGCGTCTACATGGCCAGCACGGCTGCTCCCAGAGGGAGTGTCTACACGGTCTGCCCCACAGCTCCCAGACGGGGCGTCTACACGACCAGCCAGCCCCCGTTGCCCAAGGAGAGAATGCGATGGAGGTGTCAGCCTCCGGGTCGCGTGTTCTGCTGCAGCGATGCGGCTCAGCGCTCCCAGCCCCCACTCCCCCACCCTCCGAGCTCCCCACTGCCCCCACCCTCCGAGCCCCCATCTCCCCCCTCCGAGCCCCACACCCCCACCCTCCGAGCCCCCACACCCCCACCCTCCGAGCCCCCACACCCCCACCCTCCGAGCCTCCACGCCCCCACCCTCCGAGCTCCCCACTGCCCCCACCCTCCGAGCCCCCATCTCCCCCCCTCCGAGCCCCACACCCCCACCCTCCGAGCCCCCACACCCCCACCCTCCGAGCCCCCACACCCCCACCCTCCGAGCCTCCACGCCCCCACCCTCCGAGCTCCCCACTGCCCCCACCCTCCGAGCCCCCATCTCCCCCCTCCGAGCCCCACACCCCCACCCTCCGAGCCCCCATCTCCCCCCTCCGAGCCCCCCACCGCCCCCACCCTCCGAGCCTCCACGCCCCCACCCTCCGAGCCCCCACCGCCCCCACCCTCCGAGCCCCCATCCCCCCACCCTCCGAGCCCCCATCTCCCCCCTCCGAGCCCCACACCCCCACCCTCCGAGCCTCCACGCCCCCACCCTCCGAGCCCCCACCGCCCCCACTCTCTGAGCCCCCATACCCCCACCCTCCGAGCCCTCACCCCCACCCTCTGAGACTTTACACCCCCAGCCTCAAAGCCCCCACCGCCCCCACCCTCCGAGCCCCCCAGCCCCCACCCCGACCCCAGGGAGCCCCTCTGCTGGCGGCGGCCTGGTGCACCCGGGAGCAGCGCGGTCCCCCTCCCACCCCTCAAGGGCATCCCCGGGGCGGGGCCTTCGCGCTGCCTGTGGCGGCCCGGGGGGCCCGGGGGGAGGGTCCCCGGCTGGACACGCGGTGGGGCTCTCGGGCCGGGGCTGGAGGAGGGAGCCCCGCAGGCGCCCCGGCCGGACCCTCACATGCTCGAGACCCGAGGCCTGGGGGTGCCGGGCGCTCCCAGAACCGTGGGTGCGCGGTCCCGGCGCGGTCAGGACCCCGCGGGTGCTCCCCGGGGACCACGTCCTGGTTCAGGCGCCCCCCCTGCCCCCCCCCCCCCCCCCCCCCCCGCTGACCCCGGCTCCCCTGGCGCTGCCCTGCCCTCGTGTGTCCCCGGCGGCCCGCGCCCCGGCCCGGGGAGTCAGGCCGAGGGTGTCCGCGGTCCCCCGCAAGGGGCGCAGGCGCATCGGGGCAGGGCCGGTTGGCGGGTCGGGGGTCCCCACCCCGAGCCACGCGGGCCCCACGCGGGAGCGCGGACGGCGGGCGTCGAGGCTGGCGACGCAGGGGCTGAGTCTGCGCGGGGGCCACGGGGACGCACGCACCGGCGCTGCGGGAGCACCGACCCCGGCGGACGCTCAGGTCCCGGCGGCCGCTCTCTGGGGGGCCCGGTCCTTGCGGAGCGCCCGCACACCTGTCCCCCGTCCCCCGGGCGCAGCGCCGTCCCCGCGCGGGGCTCCCTGCTCCGTGCTCCCTGCACCCTGCACCCTGCTCGGGGCTCCCTGCTCGGTGCTCCCTGCGCGGGGCTCCCTGAACCCTGCTCAGTGCTCCCTGCTCCCTGCGCAGGACTCCCTGCTCGGCGCTCCCTGCTGGGTACTCTCTGCACCCTGCTGGATGCTCCATGATTCCTACTTCATGCTCTCTGCATGGTGCTCCCTGAGCAGGGCTCCCTGCTTGATGCTCCCTGCTCCCTGAGTGGTGATCCCTGCTTCGTGCTCCTTCCTCGGTGCTCCCTGCTTAGTGCTCCCTGCACCTTGCTCAATGTTCCCTGGTCAGTGCTCTGTGCTCCACCACCCGCTCCGTGCTCCCCGCTCCATGCTCCCCACTCTGTGCTCCAAGCCCGCAGCGCAGCATCCCGTTTCCCACGGCCTCCTCTTCCACACACCCCCATCTCCTTCTCACGAATCCCTGGATCACACGGGCCCACCCGGCCCACCCTGCCCACCTCCCAGTGCATCAGCCTCAGGTCACCCATCTGCGGAGCCGCCTCGCCTGCAGGGCTGTATTAACCCATCCTGGGGACAGGGACGCGGGCGACTCCGGGGTGGGGGGGAAGTTACCCCCAGAGCCCTGTCCCCGTGGGCGAAGGAGGAGCTGTGCTCTTCCCCGGAGCATACACGTCTCAGTTTTCGACCAGGTTGGCTCCGTATGTTAGTGGCTGAGCGGGGATCTTTGTACCTAAAAGGCAGGTGGGAAGGTTGGAGACGCACCCTCAGTCCCTCCCAGCAGAGCAAGAACGAACCTCGGTGGTTCGAGGGACAAAGTGGGACCAAAGGAAGCTTCAGGGGCGCCTCAGGCTGAGCAGGAGGCCCACTCGCCCCCTCGCCGCCTGGGCACGGCCACCTGGTAACCGGGGCGCCTCGGCAGAGGGAGCACTCCTGGATCCTAGGGAGCCACCCGGAGAAAGCAGTTTCGAGAAAGGCCCTAAAGGAGACACGCCGCACACACTTGGGGGCTTCGCACACGCTCCGGGATTTATTAGACTGTCGTGGGGGCGGCTGCAGAGCCTGGGCACTCCCACCAGCCAGCTGGGTGCTGTGTGGGTGACCCAGGCCGGGGCCTGGGGACCCAGTGGGCGACCCGCTCTGCCTGGTTAGTGGGGATCAAGTGGCTTTGCTGGAAGATGGTCCAGTTGGGTCCAGAATGTCTGAGGCGGGTGATGCCTGGGCTGCCTGGTAGGAGCTCAGAGCAGCTACTTCTGATTGCAGGGAGGAGGGGTCCTAGGAGGCCACAGCTCAGCAGCAATTGGGGGTGCCACATGGGCCAGGGGTGCAGACCAGGGTGGGGCACGAGGGCTGGCAGCAACCAGAGGACTGGCAGGAGGAGGCCACATACGCGATGGGCTTGCAGCTCACGGGCAGGCACACGGCAGGCTTGCAGCTCACTGGAAAGCACACAACTGGCCTGCAGCTCACGGGCACACAGCTGGACACCTGGCAGGAGCTGGGCACGCAGCTGGACACCTGGCAGGGGCTGAGCACACAGCTGGACACCTGGCAGGGGCTTGACACACAGCTGGACACCTGGCAGGAGCTGGGAACATAGCTGGACACCTGGCAGGGGCTGGGCACGCAGAAGGTCACCTGGCAGGGGCTGGGCACACAGCTGGACACCTGGCAGGAGCTGGGCACACAGCTGGATACCTGGCAGGGTCTGAGCACGCAGCTGGATACCTGGCAGGGGCTGGGCACACAGCTGGACACCTGGCAGGAGCTGGGCACGCAGCTGGACACCTGGCAGGAACTGGGCACACAGCTGGACACCTGGCAGGAGCTGGGCACGCAGCAGGCCGGCTGGCAGCCCTCGGAGCAGCTGGTGTGGCACATGGTGGAGTGGGGCTGGAGTGGAGTCAGGGACGAGGACAGGCTGGTCTGGAGGCTCCTCCCTGGTGGCCTTTATACCCAGCTGTGGCGTCCCTTCCTCCAGTCGCCTGATGGTTTTCCTCCTCCTCCTCCTCCGCGTCTCTTCCCGGAGTTCCTGGTGCGAGTGACTCAGTTCAGGAAACCCTGTGTCAGCTGCAGGCTCGCCGTGACCCAGCGGCCCAGGGAGTTCTGGATTCAGAGCCCGGGTAGGATGGCGAGGGACCGTCAGCTGGGGACAGGGGACCCCACATCGGGATGTTGGGGGGCCTCCCCGAGCTGATACACCATCCTCCGTCCACACAAGCACCGTCCTGTTCGCCAGACCGGGATCGATTCGGAAACTCCGTGATCCAGAATCTTCCCGACGGACCAGAGCCAAGCAGCAGGGCTCCTCGTGGCCGGCGGCCGTGGCCACATCACACACATCACACAGTCCCAGCCCTGTGCCGGGCACAGGACCCTTGCACGTGGATCCGCTCATCCCTGATTAGTCACCAATCCCTGTCACCATCCAAGGGGTGGGGGGGACCCCACTTACACGGAGGTGCAGTCAGAGTCCCTGACGTGCGGGCCTTCTCACCACCGGGTGAAGCAGCAGGAATCTGAAGCTGCTCGGTTGCACCCTGGAGTCCGGGGCCTCGACCTCGGTGCCAGATTATGCGGGACTTCAGGGGTTTTCTGAGACTCTTGGATCGATAAATTAGAATTTAAATAAAAACAAGTTGGGGGAGGGGAGTCCTGGGTGGCTCAGTTAGTTAAAGATCCGACTCTTGATCTCAGCTCAGGTCTTGACCTCAGGGTGGTGAGCTCAAGCCCCCCGTTGGGATCCACACTGGGCATGGAGCCTACTTGAAAAACCATTGGGGACTTTGGTCCACTATTTACGTCTCAATATCATTCTCTGCTCCTCCTTGGGTTGGGATCGCTCGTTGTTAGACTTCCTGATACGGTCCCCTAGTCACTTTTCGTGTGTCTTAATTCTGTTCTCTCGGCATCGCCTCCACCCGGGGGGGCCCCAAACCACCCACCAGCGCCTTCACTCCTCTTTACCTGCTGAACCTGTTTTTCTTTCTGGGACTTGGTCTGCTCTGGAATCATTTCACGCATTAACTTTCACGCACTCGTTCATTGCTCGCCCTGAACAACGTGCTCGCCCTCATGGGGCCAGCACGTCTCTGTGGCCGGCACACAATACATATGTGTTGCACAAACAAACCAGCTGTTGCATAGGTTACTAGGAGGCAGAAGGGGTCACCTCTCCATAAAGGGAGGAGAGTAACTATTTCAGGCTGGCAGTGGCGTGCTCTCGATAAGCACCCCGCGTTACAGAGCAAGCCCCAGACAACACGGAAGCAAACGAGCATGACTGTTTCCAATAAAACTTTATTTACAAAACAAGCGGAGGCCCGACTTGTCCCACAGACTTCCCTGCTTCCCAGCATAGGGATCCCCACTTTAATGTTCTCTGTGCGGCACAAAAGCTCAGAATGCATCACTGCCCCCAAAGTGCCCCCAGACGGCATGAGGCAAGAAGGGATGAAGGATGCAGTCCGGAGTGGAGCCAGTGGTGCTGTGTGCACAGTGCGGGCCTGGAGAGATCACCCCAACCCCACACAAAGTCAAACCAGAACAACCTGTTTACAGAAGAAGAAATTGGCCTCTACGCTAAACGTATTTATGGTGGAGCCTGACACAGGAGAGCACACCCGCGACAGGATGCGGGGGGAAGCGTGGTGGAAACAACTGAGGAAGTCAACAGGCAGTCATGCTCCAGGACGCTCCAGCCGGGGTATAAAGGCCACCCCGGGAGCACCCTCCAGACACCTCCACCCTCCTCCCTGACACCAGCCCAGCTCCACGCCAACATGTGCCACACCAGCTGCTCCCCGGGCTGCCAGGCTTCCTGCTTCACCTCCAGCCCCTGCCAGGCGTCCGGCTACATGCCCGTGAGCTGCCAGCCCTCCGTGTCCATGCCCGTGAGCTGCCGGCCCTCCGTGTCCATGCCCGTGAGCTGCCAGCCTGCCGTGTCTGTGCCTGTGAGCTGCCGGCCCTCCGTGTATGTCATCCCCTCCTCCCAGTCCTCCGTGTGCCTGCCCGTGAGCTGCAAGCCCCTGGTGTTCGTGGCCTCCTCCTGCCAGTCCTCTGGGTCCTGCCAGCCCTCCCGCCCCACCCTGGTCTGCAGGCCCGTCTCCTGTCGCACCCCGTCCTGCTTCTGCCCATGAGCTTCCCTCCCGGCCGCTCCCAGGGCACGAGGGCCACACCTGTACCCTTCCTGGAACGAGCCTTCGGTGGGTCTCCAGGTTCTGCATGGGGCAGATGAAGAACATGCCCAGCAGACCCTCTGAAGCCAGTGGCAAGGATGGAGCAGGATGATCTGGATCCTTCTGTGACCCTGGGAAGTGTGCTCCCCACCCCCGGGAAGCCCTGGTTTTCCAGGGTCCTCTGTCTCCAGCAGAGAACCAACCCTGTGTGAGCCAAATAAATCATGCCTTCCTGATGCAGCTTGTCCCTCTGGTTTACTCTCACATATTTTGAAGTTCTTATCTCGAAGACATATACAAGCATAAGTACAACAGCCCTTCCTCAAAGAGCCCTTTCTCCAGCAGCTCAGCTGGGGGTGGAGGGCCTTGGAGGGTGCAGGGGGAAGGGGTCATCCCCACATCCAGCACCTGAGACTCACTTTATAGATGGGGAAGGGCAGAGGAAGAGCTACCCCCACTGAACAGGGGCCAGGAATCAGAGCGCTGCAAAAGGCGGGGGGCAGGGGAAGCTCACACAAACCCTCCCCAACTACAAAGTGGAGTCTGGCCATTGCAGGGAGAAGCAGTAGGAAGTGAGAAAGCCTCACCCTCCACGACCCAGGCACATAGGCCTGCTCAAGACTGACCCTGGGCCAGGACAACAGAGCCCTCCTGGTCCAACTTAGCCTGGCTGGTAGAGCTGCAGGAGGAGGAGCAGTCATTGGAGGGGGAGGCAGGCATGTGTAGAGGTCCCCTCCACGTGCCAGACACACGGGGGCAGGAGAAAGGGCAGAGCAAGAACACCGCCTCCAGCCCTTGCCCTAAGCACACAGGCCCTGGAAGCCCACCACAAAGGAATCCAAACTCTTAGGTACCTTGAAGGTCATCACATAACAATAAAACACACAGCTAAAGAGGGGATTAGAAAAATCAGAAGGCAGGTCCAAAGAAAGTATCCAGAAAGCACTAAAAAGAGTCAAAGTGGCAAATATGTAAGAGATGTGAATATTTATGGAGGACATGTGGTAAATGTATAGATAAAAGCGTGAGAATGACAAATATTAAATTTAGGATGATCGTTACCTGTGGGATGGAGTGACACATTCTATCGTGTGGGGCAAAGAAGGCTTCTATTAATTAATTAATTGTGATTAATACACAAATTGTGTTTTCACACATGTGTGGCGATGCTTCCCCATACCTCCAACAGTGCTCTGGGACACCACATGGTGTCCTAAAATTTAACTCAGTTCTGACACTATCTACTTGGAGACAGCATCAGACCCAAAGGTTAATTGCTCAGTCCTAGAAGACTGACACCACACCCCACTTCAGATGCCACCTGCAAGCTTAGCCTGTCACCTAAATTTCTGACCAACCGGCTCTGGATCGGAGGTCCCTAGGTTCAACTGATATGTTACAATGCCTCACAGAACTCAGAGAAGCTTTTGCTCACTAGATTTCCACTCTATTATAAAAGGATACAGCTCATAAACAGCCAGAGGGAAGAGATGCAGAGAGCAAGGCATGAGGAGAGGGTGCAGAGCTTCCATGAGTCTCCAGGCTCAGAATATCACAATATGTAAAAGGACAGTGTGTAAAACACAGACTAAATACATGAACAGATAGGGAATTTTGGAAGAGACATGGAAATTGTAAGAAAGACCCAAACAATAATATAAAATTCAAAATACAGTGTCAAAAATTAATTCCTACAATGAGCTCATGAGTATACTTCACACAGCTAAGAGTGGAATCGTTCAATTTGAAGATAAGTAAATAGGGATCCCTGGGTGGCGCAGCGGTTTGGCGCCTGCCTTTGGCCCAGGGCACGATCCTGGAGACCCGGGATCGAATCCCACGTCAGGATCCAGGTGCATGAAGCCTGCTTCTCCCTCTGCCTATGTCTCTGCCTCTCTCTCTCTCTCTCTCTCTCTCTCTGTGTGTGACCATCATAAATAAATAAAAAATTTTAAAAAAATGAAGATAAGTAAATAGAAATTTCCCATATTAAAACACAAAGAGGGCCATATGGCTGGTTCAGTCAGTGGAGCATGCAACTCTTGATTTCAGGGCTGTAAGTTCTAGTCCCACATTGAGTGGAGAGATTATTTAAAAACAATAGTAAAATCTTTAAAACACACACACACAAAGAGAAAGTGGGAGGAAAAACAAGAACAGAACATCAAAGAGCTCTAGGAAGATATCAAATCATCACTAATGCATGTAATTAAAGTCCCAGAGAAGCAGGAGAGAGAAAATAAGGCAGAAGAAATAAGAGATAAGAGCTGAGAAAGTGTCTAAAAATAATGAAATACATAAAACCACAGATCCAAAAAGCTCATAATACCTCAAGTAGTATAAATATATCCCCAACCCCTATAAAACATAATGACGTGGACACATCATTAAAAGTGTGACTATAGGGATCCCTGGGTGGCGCAGCAGTTTAGTGCCTGCCTTTGGCCCAGGGCGCTATCCTGGAGACCCGGGATCGAATCCCATGTCAGGCTCCCGGTGCATGGAGCCTGCTTCTCCCTCTGCCTGTGTCTCTGCCTCTCTCTCTCTCTCTCTGTGTGTGACTATCATAAATAAATAAAAAAATTTGTTTTAAAAAGTGTGACTATACAGGGACACCTGGGTGGGTCAGTGACTGAGCGTCTGTCTTCGGCTCAGGGCGTGATCCCAGGGTCCTGGGATCGAGTTCCACATCGGGCTCCCCGGAGGGAGCCTGCTTCTCCCTCGGCCTGTGTCTCTGCCTCTCTCTGTGTCTCTCATGAATAAATAAATAAAACCTTTTAAACAATGAAAGTGTGACTATACAGAAAAATCTACATTCAATGCAAATACCGTCAACATTTTTCACAGAGTTGGAACAAATAATTCTAAGATTTGTATGGAACCAGAAAAGACCACAAATACCAAAGGAATGTTGAAAAAGAAAACCAAAGCTGGTGTCATCACAATGCCTGACCTCAAGCTGTATTACAAAGCTGTGACCATCAGTGTGGCACAGAAACAGACACACAGATCAATGGAACAGAATAGAGAACCCAGAAATGGGCCCTCAACTCTATGGCCAACTCATCTTTGACAAAGCAGGAAAGATTATCCACTGGGAAAAAGAGTCTCTTCAGTAAATGGCATTCGGAAAATTGGAGGCCACATGCAGGAGAATGAAATGGGACCACTTTCTCACACCATGCACAAAAATAAACTCAAAATGGATGAAAGGCCTAAATGTGAGACAGGAATCCATCAAAATCCTAGAGGAGAACACGGACAGCAACCTCTTTGACCTCAGCCACTTCCCTGCAAGGGAAACAAAAGTAAAAATGAACTATTGGGACTTCATCAGGATGAAAAGCTTCTGCACAGCAAAGGAAATAGTCAACAAAACTAAAAGACAACCTACAGGATGGAAGAAGATACTTGCAAATGACAGATACTAGCCCCTAGATAAAGAGCTAGTATCCAAGATCTATAAAGAACTTCTCAAACTCAACACCCAAGAAACAAACAATCCAGTAAGAAATGGGCGGAAGGCATGAACAGACAACTCTCCAGAAGAGACTTACACGTGGCCACAGACACATGGAAAGATGCTCAACATCACTTGATATCAAGGAAAAGCACATCAAAACCACAATGAGATCCCACCTCACACCTATCAGAATGCCTACAATTAACAAGACGGGAAACAGCACATGTTGGAGAGGACGCGGAGAAAGGGGAGCCTCTCACCTGCTGGCGGGAATGCAGGCTGGTGCAGCCACAGTGGAAAAACAGTATGGAGGGTCCTCAAAAAGTTAAAAATAGAGCTACCCTATATGACCCCGCACTTGCACTACTGGGGATTTACCCAAAAGATACAGATGTAGAGATTCAGAGGGGCACCTGCACCCCAGTGTTCACAGCAGCCGTGTCCACAGGGGCCACACTGTGGGAGGAGCCTCGACGTCCATGGACAGATGATGGAGGAAGAAGACGTGGTCTATGCACACACCGGGTGTCACTCGGCCGTCAGAAAGGATGAATAATTACCATTTGCTTTGATATGGATGGAACTGGAGGGTATTATGCTGAGTGAAGTAAGTGAATAAGAGAAAAACAATCATCATATGGTCTCACTCAAATGTAGAATATAAGAAATAACCAAATAGATTATAAGGGAAAGGATGGGAACTGAGCGGGGGAAATTAGAGAGGGAGACAAACCATGAGAGATTCCTAACTCTAGGAAACAAAGGGTTGCAGAAGGGGAGGAGAGGGGGCTGGGGTGACTGGGTGACGGACACTGAGGAGGGTACTTGATGGGATGAGCACTGGGTGTTATATGCTGGCAAATTGAATTCAAATGAAATATTTTTTAAAAATAAATGAAGTTGGAATGTCTATACTAATATAAAATGTATATTTCAGAATACAACATGGTACCAAGGATAAAAAGGAATATTGCATAATAATAAAGAGGTTAATTCACCATGAAAACATTAAGAATCCTAAATGTGTAAGAACCTAATAACAACATTTCAAAACACTTGAAACAAAACAAACCAAAAAAAAACTGAAAGAACTGCAGGGGAAAATGGACAAATCCACATGTTTTGTTATCATGGGACTTGAGCTTCTCAGCAGTGAATCGAACATGTAGACAGAAAATCAATAAGGATGTAAAGGGCCCAACAGTACCGCCAACCAACTTGGCCTAGTTAATACTTATCAAACATCACCCGGCGACTGACGAATACACATTGTTTTCAAGTGCTTATGGAATATATACCAAAAAAGACCATGTTATCCACGATAAAAATAAACTTCAGCAAATTTAAAGGAATTGAAATAATACAATATATTCTCTGACTACAGTGAAATTAGACATTAATAACAAAAGGATAGCTGGCAACCTCCCACGTAATTTGGAAATTAACCAACCCACTTCTAAATAATCCATGGTTCAAAAAAAAAAAAAAGAATTTTCCCCAAAACTGATCTATAGTTCCAACACAATCCCAATCAAAATCTCAATATGAATTTTTAAAGATATTGATAAGCTTACTCTGATGCCTATATGGGAAGACAAAGAAACTAGGACTGCCTAAAACAACTTGCGTAAGAAGAAGGAGCAAAGTTGGAAAACAAAGAGTAGGTGATTTGGGGAGTCCCCCTAGAGCTACATTGATCAAGGCAAGGTGGCATCAGGACGGACCCCTAGCCCGCAGCCCGGCTATCCCACTCCTGGACAGTTACTCAGGGGGAATAAAAGCATATGCCTACAAAGAAACCTGCGCGTGAGCGTCATAATGGTTCATTCGTACTAGCCAGAAACTCGAGGCAAACCTCACGGCCACCACCACCGAGGGGGTGTCCGACACTAGTCAGCAAATCAGAAGAACATGCTCTGACGAAGGCAACGACGTGAATGAGCCTCAGAGGGACTGTTCCAAGTGACGGGAGCCAAAGAAGCACGGAAGGCTTCGTGCCATGGGTTCCATTTATATGGCGTTCTAGAAGAAGCACACCGGGATCCCTGGGTGGCACAGCGGTTTGGCGCCTGCCTTTGGCCCAGGGCGTGATCCTGGAGACCCAGGATCAAATCCCACGTCGGGCTCCGGATGCATGGAGCCTGCTTCTCTCTCTGCCTCTGTCTCTGCCTCTCTCTCTCTCTGTGACTATCACAAATAAATAAAAATTAAAAAAAAAAAAAAAAAGAAGAAGCACACCTAGAGTGACCAGATCGGTGGTTTCCAGATGCTGGGCCGGTCGTGAGGGCATATGGGGTGGCGGGGGGCGGGGGGGTGCGTCGTGAAGTCCTGTGTCACCATCGTGGTGCGGGTGTGATGTAAACCGTACACATCTATACAAGTTCTTTGCAAGTACTCGTAAAAAGACTAAATTTTACTATATGTAAGTCGCACCTCAACACACCTGACTTTAAAAAGAGAGAATCAGGGCTAAGCGGCGCCCCGGGTGGCTCAGTCAGTTAAGTGACCTACTCCCTGGGTTCAGCTCAAGTCATGATCTCAAGGTTGTGGGATTGAGCCCCCGCAACGGGCTCCGAGCTCAGCTGGAAGTCTGCTTGGGGTTCTCTCTCTCCCCCTGCTCCTCCCTGCACTCGTTCTCTCTCTCTCTCTCCTCTCTCTCTCTCTCTTTCTGTCTCAAATAAATAAATCTTTAAAAGATAGAGCATCAATAAATGAATGAAATATAAAAAAAAAAAAAAAAAGCAGCTCAGGTGGCTCAGCAGTTTGGCACCTGCCTTCAGCCCAGGGCCTGGTCTTGGGGTCCCGGGATCGAGTCCCACGTCGAGCTCCCTGCATGGAGCCTGCTTCTCCCTCTGCCTGTGTCTCTGCCTCTCTCTCTCTCTCTCTCTCTCTCTCTCAATCTCTCTATGTCTCTCATGAATAAATTAATGAAATCTTTTAAAAAGAGAGAGATTGAGAGAGAGAGCATCAATACTAAGCTTTATCAAGGATGAGGCCCTGGAACCCCTGCCTCCTGGTGGAAGTGTAACTTGGTGGAATCGTGCTACACACCTTACCTTAAAAGGATTTATGTTGGGTATTGTCTAGTAGGTTGAAAATATGCGTGTCCTAAAAACCCGCAACTCAGCTCCTAAACACGTGTCTGATAGAAATGTGTTCACACATCGTCACAAAGGGCACACGCGCAGGTGAGCGTAACGTCTGCGTGGGCCCCTCCATGAGCAGGAGCCAGCCCAGAGGTCTGTGGACCGCAGGCTGGGTACCGTGTGGCACATCCCTACCGTGGGCACAGGGGGAGTAAAAATGCCTAAAATACGTGGGGGGGGGGACCTGCATCCCCACCTATCATGGAGAGGAGGAGGCACGGAGCCAGACATGCTGCACGACTCCATCTCCTGGGTCTCGGAAACGAGGCTGTGCTGTAGAAGCCAGGGCGCGGCCCGGTCGAGGAGGTGATCAGAGAAGCTCTGAGGGGCCACGGATGGGGTCCACGCCATGGCCGCCCTGGGGGCCTTCGTTGGCCAGGGTCACAGGTCATTCGCTGATGAAGCGAGGGCGGGTAGAGGCCTCCGGTTAGGGTGTCCACGGAATTTGTCATCAGTTTTGAGTGAGAGGGGCATTGTTCACAATGGCACAGGGCCCATCGGCCCCCTCATTCCAAGGGGCTTGCGCCTGAGCCCCTTTCTGGAATCTGGAGCCAAGGGCTGAGCTTCGGGCTCGGGGAGGTGGCCAGCCTTGCTGGATGGCTCCTGAGGACATGGATGAGGAGACCAGCACATGTCCAGGATGTCCCAGAGGCCAGAGGGGGACCCCACTCTCCTCGTCCCCGACCCCTGCTCCAGAATCCACCCTGTGCCAGGATCGCCCACCCACTGGGGGCGCAGCTCGACCTGGCTTCAAATCCCCGCCACTGCCCGGCCTGGGACCGGCTCTCGGCACAAACAGGGACAGTGATTTCTTCCCCAGAGATTCACAGCGAAGTTTTATCAAGATCCTATGTGGAAGACCCTCCACCTTTGTGGTTCGGGCACGTGGGACCCGCGGGGCTGAACCCTCCTCAGCAGGTTACCTGCTGTCTGGGGCAAGACCTGGTCACCCTTCCCGGGGCTGCAGGGCCTTGGCCCCACCTATCCCATCCTGGGCCAGGCCCGGGCGGCTCCCCCATGGGCAGGGGTGAGGGCACGTCCAGCCACGTCCTCCCATCTTCCCACAGCCAGGCCCCACACCAGCGGGCAGGATGCCTGGCCACCCCAGCAAGAAGAGGCCCAGAAGGGGGAGCTGATAGACCCAGCATGGACAGGCCACGGGGTACAAGCGTCAGCACCCAGCAGGGACACCCAGGGAGCCAGCAAGCTGTTGTTGGGGGGACGACCCCGGGGGCGCCCGTCTGTCCACCCCACGCCAACAGGCCACCAGCCAACATGCCCGCAGGGCCCATCCGGCACCGCGTGGCCTGAACCCTTCCCAGCTGAGGCTGTGCCCTAGGCCGGGGTCACCCTGTGGGGCTGTTTCCCAGAGCCCCCGGCACAGGAAGGGCCATAAGCAAAAACAGCACAAACAGAGGGTGTGTCTGTCGCCAGGACACCAGCAACCCGGGGAGGCGGCCTGCAGACCCGCCCGGCCACGCCCTGTCACACCCCGGCCACACCCCCAGGCCCAGGCCCCCCCACCCCAGGGAGCACCTGCAGGACACCCCCAGGAAGAAGCACGGGACCCGGGGGCGGGCAGGGACAGTGACTTTAGAAGCTGGGAGAACATGTGGATGGACAAACATTAACCGAGGAGAAGAGCTGCAGATGCTGTGTGGTTAGAATAAAAATCAAGTTAAAACTAGAGCCCTGGACACGCAATGCTGATACGTTGCAGGGAATCTGCTTTTATTCTCAGGGCGAGAAGGGACGTGACCAACGCCAGACCGCTGGAGTCCTCGGGACCACGGGGGAAAGACGAGACGGCGTGGGAACGTCACGACCAGGGAAGGGGGAAAACACAAGGAGACTCGTAAAACGTCAGTGCGAGCGCAGGTAGGAGAGGACTGCTCGGAGCGGCGTGCAACAGTGGAGCAAAGAGAATCACAAAATAAGACGACAGAAATAAATTCCCATGTATTTGCGACCGTGATAAACAGAGTGAGATGAAAGTGTCCAGGTGAGAAGCAGGGATTGAATTTTTTTTTAAATAAAATTAAAAAAAAAAAAAAATTCAGCTCCGCGTGGTTGCCGTCTACAGTGGGGGTGCCCGGCTGCGCCCCTCGCAGAGGCCCAGGGCTGCGGGCCTGGCCTCACTGGACACGGCCACGCTCCTGGGCTCGCACACCGTGTGTGGCTATTCGTGCGGCAACAGCAGGGCTTCGTGGCTGCGGCAGAGACCAGGAGCCCGCAAGCCGGACAGACGGACAGATCTGCTCCTACTCCTTTACATGAGGTGTCAAGCCCCGTCCCCGAGGTCAAGAGCAGAAAGGTTGAAAGTAAGGAAGTGCGCCCAGCAGACCCTAACCAGGAACATCAGGTGCAGCGGCCGCAATAGGCGAACTACACCTTGAGGTAGAAAGCGCTGCCAGTAACGATGCGTATTATCATCAGTGATGATGAAATTCAGCGGGAAGATGTGACTCTCCTGCGCTTCAACATACCACATAGGACAGCCTCGAAATGCAAAATGTGCATTCATGCCTCGGAGGAGCCACGGCCCTTCGCTCACAGGGAGACACTGCGGCACACGTCCCTCGAACACGACTGGGCAGGAAGAAAAGTGACGTCAAGGATCAACTTACTCAGAATTTGAAAAATTGAGGATACTTTTCTTCAGCTTTTCATGAGTTGTGATGAAGTGAGACACTGGCAAGGAGTGTTTTATCTCGAAAACCTCCAAGTAGGGATGCCTGGGGTGGGTGGGGCGGGGGCTCTGTGATTGAGCATCTGCCTCTGGCTCAGGGCGTGACCCTGGGGTCCCAGGATCCAGTCCCACGTCTGGCTCCCTGCATGGAGCCTGCTTCTCCCTCTGCCTGTGTCTCAACCTCTCTCTCTCTGTGTCTCTCATGAATAAGTAAAATATTTTAAGAAAGAATAGAATAGAATAGAATAGAATAGATTAAATTAAATTAAATTAAATTAAATTAAATTAAATTAAATTTTAAAAGGATGCCCGGGTGGCTCAGTGGTTTAGCATCTGCCTTCAGCCCAGGGCATGACCCCGGGGTCCCGGGATCGAATCCCACGTCGGGCTCCCTGCATGGAGCCTGCTTCTCCCTCTGCCTGTGTCTCTACCTCTCTCTGTCTCTGTGTCTTTCATGAATAAATAAACAAAATCTTTTAAAAATATAATATAATAAGCAATGGATGTCATGAACAACTTCACCCCAATAAATTCTCTAACAAAGTATATAGCTTCCCAAAATGAGTCATTTAGAACTTGAATAAGCTGTAACCATTAGAGAAATCGGATCAGGACTCGGAATCCACCCTCTTGTCTTAAGGCCAGACCCAGGGGGTCTGTGGGTGCCAGCTGGCACTCCAAGCAGTAAACCTCTCCAAGCTCGTACAAAAACGAGCCCGCTCCCTCGCCTGTTTTCTGAGCTAGATGAACCCGAACACCAGAAACAGACTGCAGGCTAGCAGGAGATCCCTCTCTCAGTAAGTTCAGAAACAGGGGAAAGTCCTCAGTTGTGCTGGAGATCAGGGTGCCGGCCACCCCAGGAGGACGGGGGCGGGTGGGGGGGAGGCACGGAGGCTCTGGGCACGGGGCGCGTCCACTTCCCTGGACCCGCGGCGGTTACAGAGAACACCCACTTTGTGAATGTTCACCAAGCTGTGCCCTCAGGTTTTCTGTACTTTCCTGCATGCTTGTCATCCTATTAAGAAAAAATAGAAAATAAATCTCCCAAGGTGTATCTCCCAACTGTCAGGCTGCCCACGTGGGGGTCATGCAACTGTAGTGGCCACGGCAGGAGACGTGGGACAGCCGATGCCTCGGCGGCTGGTGTGACAAGTGGGGACAGCCACTCTGCAGAGCAGTTCGCACGCTCCAGGGTAGGCGAAGGCCACGGAGGAGCAGGAGCACTTCTGGGGAGAGAACGTCGAGCCACGCTGGCACGTGGGCACCAGAAGAGTTAGAAGAACGGAAACGGGCAGCATTTGGGGCAGCAGCTAAAAATGAAGAAGACCCCAATGTCCGTGAAGGAGAATAAATAGGTGGCAGTCCGCCCCGCGGTGGAATCCTACACGGCCGCGAACAGGAGCGGCCGACGCTGCGGGACTCATCAGGGATGGACGGCTCCGCATGACGCTGACGGGGGAGAAGCATGTTACCAAAGGATGCACAGCTCGTGGTGCCATTTAAATGTCAAAAACACGCCACGGAACACACCGCACTGTTTCAGGACACGGCGGACAGGTGCGCCGGGGTGGTCAGGCCCTGCCCGCGGGTTCCTGCAGGAGGCCTAGGCAGGGCTTCCCGAACCCGGGGAAACTCTTTCCCTTCTCCGGACTCCGCCAGCAGCCTTTTTCTTGCCACACGCTGTCCACGTGGCAAAGTAGCTGCCGGCGTCCCGTGTCGCATCCTATGCTGTGAGCTCCGCGGGAATTCCCACGGCCGGGTCAACAAGGGCCCCGGTGAGCCAGCGCAGTGCTGCGTGTCTGCGTGTGAGTGCCCGTGTGTGTGCACGTGTGTGTGCCCTTATGCGTGTGCATGGGTGTGTGCTCGTGTGTGCATGTCCGTGTGTGCTGTGTACCCATGTATGCGCCCCTGTGTGCATGCTCGTGTGTGGACATGGGCGTGTCCATGTGTGTCCCCTTGTGCACATGTACTTGCCTGTGTGTGTCCCCTCGTGCACGTGTGTGTGCCCATGTGTATGCCCATGTGTGCATGCTTGTGTGTGTCCCCTCATGCACATGTGCATGCCCACGTGTGGACATGTGCATGCTCGTGTGTGTCCTCTCGTGCACGTGTGTCCCCTCATGCACATGTGTGCCCGTGTGTGTGCCCGTGTGCATGCGTGTGCACGTGTGGCCTACAGCACAGGACCGAGTGGGGGAGGCAGACGCAAGGCGCCCAGGTGAGAGGTTCCGGGAGGGAAGCTGAGGGCGGTGCTCTGATGCCCGAGCCGGACACCACGGGCGCGGGTCTGAGGTGCCATCCACACCACAACCGCTTGGGAGGGCGAGTGCAGGACCACGTGAGAGCAGAGCACCGGGCTCTCCTCTGCAGTGGGAGGGGCTGCCGGTGTCACAGGTGTCACAGCCCGAGCACAGCATCCCACACATCATCCAGACACTTAGGCGGCGGGAGCATCTGCTCTGTGTTGCCGTCCCCTGCCCCGCGCCACCACGCGTCACACCTGCTGCTTCCCCGTCACACCCCCGGGCCAGGGGAGCACCCAGTGGCCTGCAGCCAGGGCTGCTCCTGCCACCTGCCCGCGAGGTGCCAGGCGCCGTGGGGGGCCCTCCTGTCAGGCCTCCTGCCCTCACCTGCAGGCCTGTCTCCTTTGCACCCCACCTGCTGCAGGGCATCCATTCCCGGTCCCCAAATCCTGGAGGAACCACTCTGGTCACGTCAAGGAGCCCAGAGGGAGCTGGCACCCACGCCCCCTCCGCAGACCCTCCCGGAGCGGGTGGGGGCCCAGCCCAAAGGCCGTTTCCCACTTGCTCATTTGCTTCCCTTTATCATGACCTTGAAGATAATTGGACCTTCTTTGGGACCTGACCTTAATTAATAAGTTGGTCAGGGCAGCCCAGGTGGCTCAGCAGTTTAACGCTGCCTTCAGCCGCAGTGTGATCCTGGAGTCCGGGGATCGAGTCCCACATCAGGCTTACTGCATGGAGCCTGCTTCTCCCTCTGCTTCTCTCTCTCTGTATTTCTCATAAATAAATAAAATCTTAAAAAAATTAATAAGTTGGTCAGACCTGCACTGTCCTTTGGTGTCTCACGCTCTAAAGCCTCACTTCCTAAGACATTCCCGAGGGGGAAACCCAGCACCACGGAACGGAGGCTCGGAGGGGCCTCAGGGCCCCACAGCCCGCGTGGGGTAGCTTCCCCGTGGGGCCGAGCTGTGCTCCTGCCCTCAGCACACGCTCTACTCCGCGGGTTCACCTCCCGCTGCTAGCCGGGCACACCAGATGCCTCGTGCGTGTGTGACTGTGTGTGTGAGATGTGTATGCGCTGGGGCGTGCATGGTGTATGCGTGTACGTTATGTGTGCACACGTGTGTGCGTACACAGGGCGATGCAAGTACGAGAGGGAGCATCTTCACCCAGGTCGACTGGTCCCATTCCCGGCTCGGCTTTAACCAAGCCCCCCCCTCCAATCTTGGAGGGAGGGGTCGGAGGACTGCGTCCCCTCCTTGCCCGAGGGAAGGGATAAGGGGCTTTACCCTTTTTTTAAAGACTTTTATCTATTCTTGAGAGATCCAGAGAGAGAGGCAGAGACACAGGCAGGGGGAGAAGCAGGCTCCATGCCGGGAGCCCCATGCAGGACTGATCCCAGGACCCTGGGGTCACGCCCTGAGCCGAAGGCAGGCGCTCAACCACTGAGCCCCCCAGGCGCCCTCTGGTTGGTGAGCGAAGGAAGCCCCCCGATTTAAGGGCCACACCTTGGGAGCTGAGCCGCCTCCCACCCCACACACGCCTCCTCTGGAATCTGGGGGACCCTAGGGGCAGGGGGCAGTGCTCCGGAGACCACCCCCAAGCGGGAGGGCAGCCAGGCTCCCGTCTGCTGGGCAGGGTCCCCGCCTCCGCCGGGAGCAAAGCAGGGGAGGCCAGTGGACTGTGGTGCTGGCCGGTCTCAAACGCACCCACGTCTCCAACTCAGAAAATTCAGTGCAGAGCAAACCCCCCAAAACAAGGCGTGGAGCCGTGGTGGCTGCGGAGACGAGGTGCATGAGAAGCATGACCGCCGCGGCCTGGTGCTCCCTGTTCCCCGGGGGGTGCAGCTGGCTCCCGCGGGCACATGGCCTCGATGCAAGGGTCACAGGTGCCAAAGGAGGGGTGGGGACAGTCCCCGGCCTGGCCCTCCCACCCCGCATCCACTCGCCACCACACCCGCCCACCTACAGGAGCAGGTTCAACCTGAAACAGCACCACTTCCCCCTCCACCCCCCCAAGCAGAACAGCAGGGAAGGGTCAAGGGGACCCAGGACACAGGGCGCCGATGAATCCCAGCAGCAGCGGGGAGAGGACAAAGTCCATTCCCGGCCGGTCCGTGCAGGATGACCCCTCCCACCGCCCTTCAGAGCCTGCATGACCGCTTTCCGGGGCCACACAGACGCGACGGGCGCGCTCTTTGCAAACAGCACACGATGCTGCCGGTGGTCACCCCGAGAAGCTTGGGGGAGTCAGTGATGGGTCCTAGCACCAGGTTAGGTGGAGGGCTCCTGGGGGTTGATGACAGCAATCAACAACGGATCATCCGCCAATTAGAAATGGGCCACGTGGACCCGTAACAGAAGCGAGTCAGGAGCTGAGAGCCCGAACTGATCCGGTTCTAAGATCTAAGGTCTACAAGAGCTGAAAGCTGGACTCCACGTTCTGAGACGCTGGACGCAGGACAAGGGACACCTGACGCGGTGGGGAACACCCGTCCTCACGCTCCCAGGCAGGGGCCGACAGCCAAGGGGAAGCAGAGCAGCCCTGGAAGGACGAGTCACCGCCCCAGGCAGGTGCACCTGCACATCCCGTGAGCCCTGTGACAAGGGGACCGGCCTCCCCCTCGTAGCATGGACTAGGGCAGAAAACACAGAAACGCACAGAGCTGCATCAGGAAGGCACCATTTATTTGACTCACATGGGGTGGGTTCCCTGCTGGAGACAAGGGCTTCCCAGGGTCACAGAAGGATCCAGATCATCCTGCTCCATCCTTGTCACTGGCTTCAGAGGGTCTGCTGGGCATGTTCTTCATCTGCCCCATGCAGAACCTGGAGACCCACCGAAGGCTCGTTCCAGGAAGGGTACAGGTGTGGCCCTCGTGCCCTGGGAGCGGCCGGGCGGGAGGCTCATGGGCAGAAGCAGGACGGGGTGCTACAGGAGACGGGCCTGCAGACCAGGGTGGGGCGGGAGGGCTGGCAGGACCCAGAGGACTGGCAGGAGGAGGCCACAAACACCAGGGGCTTGCAGCTCACGGGCAGGCACACGGAGGACTGGGAGGAGGGGACGACATACACAGAGGGCCGGCAGCTCACGGGCACGGACACGGAGGGCCGGCAGCTCACGGGCACGTAGCCGGACGCCTGGCAGGGGCTGGAGGTGAAGCAGGAAGCCTGGCAGCCGGGGGAGCAGCTGGTGTAGCACATGTTGGCACGGAGCTGGGCTGGTGTCGGGGAGGAGGGTGGAGGTGTCTGGAGGGTGCTCCCGGGGCGGCCTTTATACCCGGGCTGGAGCGTCCTGGCAACACAGAGCCGCCTGTTGACTTCCTTGTTTGCGTCTCCTCCAGGCTGTCTCCCAGGACTTGGTTTTCTGCTGCGGGTGTTTTACGTGTTTGGGCCTCACCCTCATGACTACCTGCCCTCGTCAAGCTCCTCTCACACTTGGAAACCTGCCCGGGCGCCTCGCCAGCACCGGCCGGGCCCCGCCTCCCCCTTACGGAGTCGCCAGAGCTACTTGTGTGTGGACCTGCCAACCCGGACGTCCCCATGTCCCTCCCTCTGTGCGCGCCGACAGTCCCCAAACGGCCTCCCCCACGTCAGGAAGGCTCCGGGGCAGACGCCGGGAGAACGAGGGAGTCTGGCCGGTGTCTGAGCGTCCCCGGAGCTTCAGGCCGGAGGCCCAGCGCTGGCCACCTGCCCACGGTGTGAGCGTCGCACGGAACTCCCGGTGGGCAGTGACCTCGGACCCCGTCTTGAGAAAGCCCCCTCGTTCAAGACGCACCATCAGCAAAACCGCGAACCTCCAGCATGGAGACGCAGCCCCACCAGAAGCAGGGGCGTCCCGGAAAGTGTGCGCGGCCGCGGCACGAGATAGCACCCCCGCACCCATGCAGCCCACAGACGTCACGGCCCCGGGGACTCAGATGGGCAGCTGTTGGCGTCTGGTGGCGGGGCTCCCTCTCCTCCCTGGGCTCTCGCCCGACTCCTACCACCAGAAGGCCAGCAGGGAAGCCCACGCTCCGCCGTCCGCGGGGCTCTGGCTCGTAGACTCCGGAGTCCATCGACACCCCCCCCAGCCCTGACAGTGAGAAGCCCCCAGGATTTAGTGCAGAAGATGGTATTTGTGAAAACAGCTGTGCAAGAGGCTGCTGAATTATAAGACTTGGGACTGGTTTATGAGAATTTTCCAGAACAGGGGCCCAAAGATGGACACACAGTTCAGCGAGGTCCAGACACCCAAAGGGACACACGTATGGACCCAGAGAAGCACAGGCCACGGCTGTTCGTCAGGGAGGCCCTGTTCCCTGTCCTGGGTCCCCTCCCTGAGGAGAGACACCCATCTGTGCTCCCGGCACCCCCACCCCACCCCGCTCCACTCCACTCTCCTTCGCACTCTTTGCACAATAAATAAATCTTGAAAAGAAAAAGAAAAAAGAGCCTGTGAGCCAGTGCCAGACAGTCTAACGCACAGGTCAGTTCAGTCTCCAGAGGGAAGAATGAAATCAAAGCATAAAATGTGTAGAAGACTCAACGGACAGTTCTCCCAAACTAGATTTAAAAAAAAAAAAAAAAAAAGGACACTGACCTACAGGTGTCCCGGGATCTTTGAGAAAAACCCAAGCTGGATAAATACACAGACTCTGGGCCGGCCCGTCTGCAGAGGGCACCCGCTGGGGTCTGCCCGCACAGGGTCATCTCAGCCGGAAGACTCTGGCCTCTTTTGGGGGGCAGAGCGGGTGTCATCTATGATTTTCCAGGACAGCGTGTCACTGACCAGAGTCTGTTCTGGGAGCCACACTCCTCGCCAAGCCCTCCGAGTGTTTTATCAACGACAGCAGGTGGATTGAGCTACGCCCGCTTGATCGCTGCCCCTCTCCCCTGGGGCCCCACCGAGGCCAAGACCAACGGCACCACCTCTGCTGCCTGGACTTGGAAGCTCGCAGCACAGACAAGCGTGGAATCTCGGAGAACAACCCAGGGAAACCCGACGGAGCGACGGTAGCCGTCTCGCCCTCCCCTCAAGCACACAAGTCAGGCACAGTGATGAGCCCTCAACAAGCGGCTCGGACGGGCTCCCGAGAGGAAGGAAACACACAGCGCCCTCCCCCTGTGCCCAGCCCGCTACCCCGGGCGGTCGGCGTCCCAGTGGCAGGACAGTGAGCTGGGGGGTCTTGGCAGAACATGGTGGGCCACTTGCTGAGCAGAAACACGGTACTGGTTGGCGCAGTGGAAGCATCTAGAATCTGAAGAGTGGATGGGACACCAGGAAGGAGGGAGCACGCATGAGTCTGTGAGAGTCCCATGTAAATCTGCGGAAGGCGGCAGGGCCGTCTACACTCAGGGCAACATCACTGGAGGCTTAACGTTGAGCATCTGCCATAGGATTGAGAGTACAGGGGCACCTGGGTGGCTCAGTGGTTTAGCGCCACCTGCAGCCCAGGTGTGATCCTGGAGACCTGGGATCGAGTCCCACATCGGGCTCCCTGCATGGAGCCTGCTTCTCCCTCTCCTTGTGCCTCTGCCTCTCTCTCTGGGTCTTTCATGGATAAATAAATAAAATCTTAAAAAAAAAAAAGGATGGAGATGCAGCCCCCCCAGCAACCTGCTAAGACCCCGTACAGCCACACCCAGGGAGCAGCAACCATACCTACGGTGAGGCCCACTCCAGACCTGCCCTAAAAAGCCAACCCAGGACAGCACTTTCAGAGAAGACAGTTTGGCATCTGAGTCCTGCCAAGAGAAGGAGCTTAGGAATCACTCTGAAGTCTCCACAGACCAGGCGAAGAAGGTGTAAAGCCAGGCTTGGCCACATTCAAGACGATCACCCAGTGACGGACTCTCTGCCAGGACGAACATCAGTAGCCAGTGAGTGAGAACACACAGACTTCCTGAATGTATTATCACTCATTTCAATAGACAATAAAAAAAAACCCCACTAGACAAAAAGGGTATAGACAATGTAATCCGCAGTTAAAGGAACAAATCAATCGGCAGTAATGAAACTCGGGATGGTCTAGACACTTGGCTGGGCAAACGGTGGCCGTAGAGCAGCTACTATAAATGTGTCCCAAGAGTCGAAGGAGGATACATTCAAAGAATTAAAGGAAAGGGTTATTGTCATGACTGAATGGAGAGGGGATGTCAGGCAGTTCAGTGGGAACCAGTGGGAAATGGGAATTAGAACTGAAAACACGACAGTGGAGATGGGATGTCCCCTGGGAAGTCGTCATGGCAGAGTGAAGACGGGGAATAAAGGGTGTGCAAGAGTGAGTGCACCTCGAGGGAGATCGTCTAACCCGAAAGAGAAGGAAGAGCTAAGAAAAATACACAGAGGGGCCCCCGGGGGCTCAGCGGTGGAGCATCTGCCTTCAGCCCAGGGCGTAACCCCAGGGTCCTGGGATCGAGTCCCCCATTAGGCTCCCCGCAGGGAGCCTGCTACTCCCTCTGCCTCTGCCTCTCTCTGTGTGTGTCTCTCATGAATAAATAAATAAAATCTTGAAAAAAAAAAAAAAGAAAAGAAAAGAAGCCCCCCCCCCCAGGTGGCTCAGTCAGTTGGGCATCTGACTCTTGATTTCAGCTCAACTCATGATCTCAGGGTTATGAGATCGAGCCCCATATCGGGCTCTGCACTCAGTAGGGGGAGTCTGCTTGGGATTATCTCCCTCTGCCTCCGCCTCTGCCCCTCCTCCACTCGCACTCTCTCTAAAATAAATAAATAAATCTTTAAAAAAAGGGGGGGGGGAGAAAGAAAAACTAGCCTGTGAGCCGGTGCCAGACAGACTCACGCACGGGTCAGTTCAGTCTCCAGAGGGAAGAATGAAATCAAAGCATAAAATATGTAGAAGTAAAAAAATAAAAATAAAATAAAATAATAAAATAAATAAAAAAATAAAATATGTAGAAGTCTCACCAGACAGTTCTCCCAAACTAGATTAAAAAAAAAAAAAGGACACCGACTTATAGGGGTCCCAGGATCTTTGAGAAAAACCCAAGCTGGATAAATACAAAGAACACTGTATCTGGGCACATACCAGAGGGATGAAAACCAAAAGGACAGAGCAAAGCCTTCAAAGCAGTGAGAGGAAAATCACTTTATGGAGAAGAAATGGTGACAGCTGACTTGTCATGAGAAGTGAAGACCAGAGGACAAGGTGCTGAGGGGCTCAGGACAAACAGCGCCAATCAAGAGGTGTACGTATAGGGAAAAAAAAGGGGGAGAGAAAGAAAAGAAAGGAAAGTCTTTTGAAACGGTGAAATGAAACCTTTCCAGACACTTGGAAGCCAGGAGGGCGGCTCCGGTGCAGAGGGCACGAGCGGGGGCGGGGAGGTGCCGGGGTGGGGGGTCTGCAGGCAGGAGGAGGGCAGGCAGGTGGGCCGCGCCGGCAGGTGTAAAGGTGTGTTCATGCTTTCTCGAGAGACAAGCGACCGACTGACATGTGCAACTCTGTTACTGGGTCACGTCTGGATGTGTGGTCACCCGTGGTCGCCCCAAATCCTCTTCACGTGGCCGGAGCCAATGGAGGGGCGTGTGGAGGGCTGGCCTCACGGACTCATGGCTCGTCCACAGGTCACGCCGGGGAGGGTCACGCGCCGTGGGCTGTCGGAGGACGCGGGCTGTTCACTGTCTCAGCACCCACCACAGCATGAGCCCCTCTGTCCCCACCTGCAGACTCGGGGGGACCCACCAGCGGGGAGAGGGCCTGGAGAGAGGGCCACCCCTGCGACGTGGTGCCAGCGCTGATGTGCATGCTGTGGCTGACGTATAAGAGCAAAGGGCCAGGGAGCGCGGGGACACCGGTCCACACCCCTGCCCCCGCCTCCACCGCGGAAGGGACTCGGGGAAGGTCAAACCTGCTCTGCTGGACCTGGGCTGGGGGAGCACCCGGCGTGGGCCGCTCACCCTCCCCTGCCCAGCTGGGCTCCGGCTGCTGTGCCCCGTCTAGGAAGGCAACTCGCCAGAGAGCTCGGGAGCCACACGGGCCACACAGATGGGACTGACGCTTCCACCTGTCTGTCACTCAGTCTTGTCTGTCCTGGCCGACTCGGGACCTGAGGGTATGTCACCATGGAACCCCTGAAGTCCCGCATAATCCGGCACCGAGGTCGAGGCCCTGGACTCCAGGGTGCAACCGAGCAGCTTCAGATTTCTGCTGCTTCACCCGGTGGTGAGAAGGCCCACACATCAGGGACTCTGACTGCACCTCCGTGTAAGTGGGGTCCCCCCCACCCCTTGGATGGTGACAGGGATCGCTGACTAATCTGGAATGAGTGGATCCACGTGCAAGGGTCCGCACGGTGCCCGGCGCAGGGCTGGGACTGTGTGACGTGTGTGATGCGGCCACGGCCACTGGCCACGAGGAGCCCTGCTGCTTGGCTCTGGTCCGTCGGGAAGATTCTGGATCACGGAGTTTCCAAACCGACCCCGGTCTGGCAAACAAGACAGTGCTTGTGTGGACTGAGGACGGTGTATCAGCTCGGGGAGGCCCCCCAACATCCCGATGTGGGGTCCCCTGTACCCAGCTGATGGTCCCTCGCCATCCTACCCGGGCTCTGAATCCAGAACTCCCCGGGCTGCTGGGTCACGGCGAGCCTGCAGCTGACACAGGGTTTCCTGAACTGAGTCACTCGCACCAGGAACTCCGGGGAGAGACGCGGAGGAGGAGGAGGAAAACCTCAGGCGCCTGGAGGAAGGGACGCCACAGCTGGGTATAAAGGCCACCGGGGAGGAGCCTCCAGACCAGCCTGTCCTCATCCCTGACTCCACTCCAGCCCCACTCCACCATGTGCCACACCAGCTGCTCCAAGGGCTGCCAGCCGGCCTGCTGCGTGCCCAGCTCCTGCCAGGTGTCCAGCTGTGTGCCCAGTTCCTGCCAGGTGTCCAGCTGCGTGCCCAGCTCCTGCCAGATGTCCAGCTGTGTGCCCAGTTCCTGCCAGGTGTCCAGCTGCGTGCCCAGCTCCTGCCAGGTGTCCAGCTGTGTGCCCAGTTCCTGCCAGGTGTCCAGCTATGTGCTCAGCCCCTGCCAGGTGTCCAGCTGCGTACCCAGTTCCTGCCAGGTGTCCAGCTATGTGCTCAGCCCCTGCCAGGTGTCCAGCTGCGTGCCCAGCTCTTGCCAGGTGTCCAGCTGTGTGCCTGTGAGCTGCAGGCCCGTTGTGTGCTTTCCAGTGAGCTGCAAGCCTGCCGTGTGCCTGCCCGTGAGCTGCAAGCCCATCGTGTATGTGGCCTCCTCCTGCCAGTCCTCTGGCTGCTGCCAGCCCTCGTGCCCCACCCTGGTCTGCACCCCTGGCCCCTGCGGCACCCCTAACTGCTGCTAACAAGTCACCTGGAACATCCATATCTGCTATTGACCTCTCCCGCCCTGTCTCATTCCTGAAGCACTGACGGAGCCACAGTGCACAGAGGCTAGAATTCCCTCCTGCTTTTCCTATCCATGAAAGCTTAGTGATCTATTAAAAATAAATCTCTGTGCTCCTCAGTTCTGTATCTTTCTGTGATTTTGCCCTGAAGCTGCTTCTCCCTGTCATCTGCTTCCTTGGACAAGCCAGTGAGTGAGAAGTCGTCCTGTCCAAGGGCGGTTCTCCTGGGACGGTCATGCCCTTCCGCATGTTGGGGAGCCCCTCTGAGACACGTGGAGACCCAGGCTGTTGAATCTGAATGGGGCATTCTTTCCCACTGTTTCAAATGAGGACTTCGTGCACGGTTCTTGGGATCCTAGAAACCACCAACTTCCTTCAATGACAAAAGGAAGAGGCACAGCCTGAGTGACCCGCAGTAGCTTGCAGTTCCCAAGAAGAGAGGTTCATTGTGTGACACCCCAAAGGTTGCACCAAGGAGCCAGGGTTACAGGGATACAGATCTCCACTCAAGGAAGAAAGAGTTCCCTAAAAGTCAGAGCTACCCTGCAAGATAATGAGCAGCAAGATGCTGTTCCAGCTTCTGGGTGGGGAGGGCTTGAAGAGAAGGCACATTTATTCCACTCTCTTACTAACAGATCTGGAATCAACCCACATGGCCATCAACGGGGACAGATCAACAAGCCACAAGAGTCCTACAATGGAATAAAAATCAGCAATTAAGAGGACCACACTGCTTTTGCAACAGCATGAACAAATCTCAAAAACATGATGTTGGTGAATGGAGTCAGACAGTAGAGCACCTGCTTCATGATTCCATTTAAGTGAGGCTCTCAGAAGAGCTGAGCTAATTTACTGTTTTTAAAAATCAGAACAAAAATAATAAAAAAAATATTGAACAATGGCTGTTTCTGGAGATTTTGAGTGAAACTGAGTAGGTGGAGGAAGACACTTGGGGAGGCTGGTGAGGTCCAGGGCCAGAGGGGCGGGCACAGGTCACATCCAAGACCCTGATAAGGCTGGGTGCACGGTCAAGTTGTGGGCCCTGATAGGGTTTGGGCTACTCAGGTGTTTGCATTTGTCAAAATTCATTGAGTGAAACACCTCTAAGATTCATAGGATTTCACACACAAAAGCACAAAAATAAAATTCCTGTTAATGATACGCTTCCTAAGTGTTTGAGTGAAGTGTACTTGTTTGTCACTTACTTTGAAATGCTCAGAAAAATAAGATGTATGGATAAGAGGGGTGGTTTGATGGACAAGTATCTGAGAAAGTAAATGAGGCTCAGTGTTAGCTATGGGCTCCAGGAGTTGGGTATGTGGATATGCACTGTTTAATTCCTTCAGCTCTTCTGTGTGTTTGAAATTTTTCACAATAAAATGAAAGTAAAAATAGTTACAAATAATTGTTGAGCTTAGTAGTTTAAAATAAAATTTTCCTTATAAAAAAAATAGAAGCCAAAATGGGATTCCTGCTTTGGATAGGAAATTAAACCAATAGCCTCCATGCTGTGGCAACCTAATGTTCCAAGTGAGTTGGGGTGCACACAAAGAGAATTTGGGTACCCAGCATTCAAATGGAATGAGGGTGGACTGTGGATCAGCCAAATACCCAGAGTATCGGGTGGTTGTGGGAAAGCCATCACTCCAGGAGAGCTGACGCTTCCATTCAAGATGGTGGGCTGAGCCCACCAATCCCATCTCCACCCTCCCAGGACCCACTGTGTGGGAGAAGCCAGCTTATGATGGGTAAGGGACTCAACAAATGCAATGGGAAGCAGAGGCGAGTGTGCTCACCCCAAAGCAAGGCAGAGGACGTAGGAACCAGTGGGCCCTAGAACATGACATCCCCTGCTCCTTATGAGGCCCAGTGGAGGAGGAGTGTGTCCTCAATGGAGAGGAACAACCAGGGCCACCGAGGCAGGCAACCCCCCCAAGGCAGAGTGTCCAGCAGTCCCACTTCTCCCCAAACACCACTAGTGTGTACCTCTAGGACAGTTGAGCACCTCACCCAGGAAGGGCTGAGGTTCCCGGAGAGCTGTTGTCACCCGCAGGTGCATAGCTCTCATTCTGGCTTCTGAGCTCCCAAATTTCTTATTCCCGAGACCCCCACCTCCAATCCCAGAGTGCCACGTCAACTTCCCCACATGGGTGAGCTTTCTCTAACTCGACACAGGCTGACACAGGTGGAAAAGGAGCCCAGACCACCAAGGACCACTCCCATCCTTACCCCAGCACATGAGCAAAACCAGTGGCACAAGAAAGAAAGCCTGAGACAACAAATATAAAAATACAACCCAGAGGAAGCATACAGTTTACAAAGCAGAAATCACCTTTTAAATTAAAGTCAAAATTAAATTTAAAAATCTTAAATATAGTCAGACATCAAGAAGATGTTAGAGCCAGAAAGCAAAGGCAAGAGGCTTTGAAAGGGAACAATTAGAAAACAAATGCCCCAGAAGTCATAGATATCAAATGTATTGATGATATTTAACATTAAACAGAGGAGCTTGAAGATGACATGAGAAATCCCTGAGACTTAGAACAAAATGTCGAAGAGATAGAAAGTACGAGGGAAAACAAGTCAGCATGAACGACCTCCCCCAGGAGTACAGGCTCTGCTGTGGGGGGGGGGGAGGAGCACAACGAGGACACAGGGGAATGAGGAAATGCATTCCTAGAGAGGAACACATCCCACAGTAGAAGATACAGCCTCGAGGTTGAAAAGACTAAGCAATATGCCAAGAAAAACGAATGGGGAAAAACCCAGACACATCCTGTTGAAACCGCAGAGCATTAGGGATAATAAGTGGTTCCCAAAAGCATCTGCAGAGAACTAAACAAACAAAAGTCATCTGCGGAAAAATAAAAATCACATTGGCATCAGACTTGCCATTAACAGCACTGCATATGCTACAAACTTCAGGAACGGCACCCGCAGTCGTGGTGACTGGAATCCAGCCTGTGCTTCCACACATGAGCAACGCTACAAATAAACAGATGATTGGAAAAATACATAAACAGTGTGTAAATGAGCAGCGAGCACAACAGCACGTTATTAGTAATAGATGTAGTAAATAAGCCTGTTTTTCTAAAACTAAGTGACATGTATTTTCTCGTGTGGTCATCTGCTTTTCAGCGTTTTTTAAGGCGTTTTTTAAGGCAGTGAAAATCACATCTGAAATAATAAAATATCAGGTTATAAATTAAACCAAAGGGTAAAAGACCTGTGCACCGATAACTATAAAACATGCAGCAAGAGCAGAAGACACGAGCATCCCATGTTCATGGATGGGAAGACTTTACATTATGGTGGCAGGACTAACCAAAGCGTCATGCAGATTCAATGCAATCCTTATTAAAAACCCAAGAACCCGGCAGCCCGGGTGGCTCAGCCATTTAGCACTGCCTTCAGCCCAGGGCGTGATCCTGGAGACCGGAGAGACGCTGTCGGACCCACAGGTAGGAGGGCCTGGAGGAGCGGGACTGGGAGCCAGAGAAGAGGCTGGGGTCAGGGCTGGGGCGTGGGTGGCACGGGAGGCGGTGGCTAATGGGGACAGAGCGCCCTGCGCTCACGGCCAGGGGGGCGGTGCCCCCCACACACTGACACACGGAGAAGCGCTCACCCCCCAGGACTCCCCTGGACAGCTCGGGCTGCCGCGAGGACGGCCTGCGCTCCGCCAGTACCTGACCACGGCGGCCCGGCCCAGGGCGGCCTCCCCTGAAAGCTGGACCCACGACCCCAGCTCCTTGCACCGATGTGCCCTGCACAGCCATGGAGTCTCCGCGGAAACACGGGCCACCTCGTCTCCTTGGGGGCCAAGGGCCTCACCCCAGAGTGCCGATCCAGGCCCAGGTGGCCTCGCCAGCGACAACACCCTTCACGTGCCCTCCCTGTTGCGGCACGTGCACGGGCACCCACTCAGCAGCATACCCTCACCTTGGTCCCCCGCGTCACCCTCAGTAATACAATCTGCCTTCCTCGCTGGTCACCTGGCTCCCGCTCACCATGGCGTGGACATCCCGACCACCCAGGGGAGTGGGGGCCGCTCCAGAGGCCTGCACCTGCCTCGGCTCCGGAAGGATGGGCCCTGGCCCTCGGGGGATAGCAGCCACAGCTCCCCACGCTCCCCAGAGAGGCCCCTCACCACCTCCAGAAGGGGACTCCAAGGCGAGGCAGACCCCCCCGGAGCTCCTGGGCGCGCACACTGCCTGGCCGCTCCTCCATCCCACTCCCCTGGTGACACCAGGCTCCCTCTCTGGACACCAGGGCCGCCAATACCACCACGGACCAGCATCCCCAGGCCAGACCCCGAACGCAGCACCAGGACGGTTCCCCCTCCCTTCGCGGACCTTCCGCCACAGGGTGGGCAGCCAGGCAGCAATCACGACCTGAAGCTGGCGGGCCTGCGCGGACACTTGGAGGGGTTCCCCTGGCCCTGCCCCAGCTAGGCGCAGCCTCCCAGGGGGCAGATCCCCACCCCCAGACCCTGGGCCCCACACAGGCAGCCGATGTAGCTCACAAGCGCCCCTGCCCCACACCCGGGACTCGGGCAGGCTGTGCCTCTGCGCTGAGCCCCTGCAGGGCCGCCTGGCTCTGCAACATGGAGGACCCTCCGTCCCGAGTCCTTGGGCGGCTGCCTGGGCCCCACAACCCCAGGGACCCACCCCTCGAGCGCCTGTGGGGCCGCTGCAACCCCAGGGACCCTCCACCGGGGCTCTGCCAGCCGCCTGGGCTCCACGACCCCGGGGATCCTCCCCCTGGGCCCTTGCCCGGCCGCCGCGGCTCTGCCTCAGTTTCCCCATCGATAAGGTAGAAACCACAGTCATTGTCACGGGGCTGATGTGTACAAAGCTGCTGGCATAGACCTGTGACCCATGTGTTTGCTAAAAATAAATACAGCTCACAGCCATTCACTGGTTCCTGGACTCGGGAGAGGATTATATCCCCAAAGAAAGATGATCGACAAAATAACGACAATAAAATATGTGTGTGTTTCCACCGCGTGCTGAGGAGCATGGGGTCCAATAGTGGGAAGCCCCCAGGGAGACGCAGGGAGCAGGGGTGAGGGCGGGATCGGAACCACTGACCCGCCTGGATAACCAATGGGCCGAGCTACCCGCCGGGGTGCGCGTGACCCGGAGCCTCAGGCACCTGCTCCCACAACAGGAAAAGGCCTTTCAGGGCCTCGTGATGGACAACACGCCGCCCTGGGGTGTATATAAGCCCAAACACCCGACTTCACACACTCACAGCCACACCTGCACCCACACACACTCACCCGCACCCACACCCCGCCCCAGCACCCACACCATGGCCGCCTCCACCCTGTCCGTCTGCTCCAGCGACCTGAGCTACGGCGGCCGCGTCTGCCTGCCCGGCTCCGGCGACTCCTGCCCCGACCCCTCCTGGCAGGTGGACGACTGTCCCGAGAGCTACTGCGAGCCCCCCTGCTGCGCCCCGGCCTCCTGCCTGACCCTCCTCTGCACCCCTGCGAGCTGCGGGTCCAGCCCCTGCCCACCAGCCTGCCCCGGCTCCTGCCAGCCCTCGTGCGGCAGCTGCTCCCCCTGCCAGGAGGGCTGCGGTGTGTCTGTCTGCTGCAAGCCCGTGTGCTGCACCCCCGTCTGCTGCAAGCCCGTGTGCTGCACCCCCGTCTGCTGCAAGCCCGTGTGCTGCACCCCTGTCTGCTGCAAGCCCATCTGCTGTGAGGCATCCCCTTGCTCAGTCTCCCCCTGCTGCCAGCAGTCTAGCTGCCAGCCCTCCTGCTGCAGCTCCTCCCCCTGCCAGGAAGACAGCTGTGTGTCTGTCTGCTGCAAACCCGTGTGCTGCACCCCTGTCTGCTGCAAGCCCCTGTGCTGTGAGTCCTCCCCCTGCAGCCAGCAGTCTAGCTGCCAGCCCTCCTGCTGCAGCTCCTCCCCCTGCCAGGAAGACAGCTGTGTGTCTGTCTGCTGCAAGCCCGTGTGCTGCACCCCCGTCTGCTGCAAGCCCGTGTGCTGCACCCCCGTCTGCTGCAAGCCCGTGTGCTGCACCCCTGTCTGCTGCAAGCCCGTCTGCTGCACCCCTGTCTGCTGCAAACCTGTGTGCTGTGAGTCCTCCCCCTGCTGCCAGCAGTCTAGCTGCCAGCCCTCCTGCTGCAGCTCTTCCCCCTGCCAGGAAGACAGCTGTGTGTCTGTCTGCTGCAAGCCCATGTGCTGCACCCCTGTCTGCTGCACCCCTGTCTGCTGCAAGCGTGTGTGCTGTGAGGCCTCCCCCTGCTGCCAGCAGTCTAGCTGCCAGCCCTCCTGCTGCAGCTCCTCCCCCTGCCAGGAAGACAGCTGTGTGTCTGTCTGCTGCAAGCCCATGTGCTGCACCCCTGTCTGCTGCAAGCCCGTGTGCTGCACCCCTGTCTGCTGCAAGCCCGTCTGCTGCACCCCCATCTGTTGCAAGCCCGTCTGCTGCAAACCCATCTGCTGCCAGGCCTCCCCCTGCTGCCAGCCCAGCCCCTGCAGACCCTCCTCCTGCGTGTCCCTCCTCTGCCGCCCCGTGTGCAGGCCCGCCTGCTGCACCTCCCCCTCCCCCTGCCAGCCCAGCTGCCGCCCCCAGGCCTCCAGCATGTCCCTGCTGTGCCACCCTGTGTGCTCCCGCTGATGGGGCATGTGCTCCCGCAGAGCTGGGCTCAGGCCCCACCCAGGGACCGTGGGCCTCCTGACCACTCCTCAGCCCAGCCCTCACCTGTGCTAGGTAGCTGCCCCCACCCACGACGGGGTCCCCCCGGGTGTCCATTCTCCTGAGCTGACTTCGCCTCCTCCCTCCCAAGAACGCTGACCCTGCGGCTCCCCGGGTCTCCTGCTCCCGGGACGCACCTCCACCTACCCTGGGTCACCTTCCTAGTTCCTACGCCTTCCCTCCCAGTTCCTACGCCTTCCCTCCCAGTTCCTCTGTTCAGGTCACTTGGCCTCGCCCTCCAACCTGTGGGCCCCTCCCGAGCACCCCAATAAACTCACTTCCCCAGCTGACCTGCTTCCTTTCATCTGACTCTCACGGAGGCGGGGTGTCCCGGGGTTTGGACCCAACAGTGGTCTCTTCCCGCGTGAACATTATTGGGAGGAGGGATGAGAGGTCCCCAAGGGCCGGGGCCCAACTGCTCTGGGTGGGGCCGCGGGGTAAGACTCACGGCCTCGCCCGGGACTGTCAGGTCTGCTGGGCCCAGCATGGGTCACCGGGGCCCCCGAGGCTGGCCACCTGCACACGGAGTGTGACTTGGGGGGCTCAGCCCGGGCCCATCTCTACCCACCGCCCCAGCTGGGCAAAGCGGCCCAGACAAGCAGGCCTGGGGGCCGCGGGCCGCACAGACCCTGGGGCCTAGGGGCCTACTGGGGTCCCCCTGGGGTCCTCCCGCGTGCTCTGCTCATCCGTGGAGAGCCGGCGGGCTGGGGGAGGCACTGCTCCAAGCCTCCAGAGGAAACCACTAGGTTGGAAGCACAGTCTTCAGGGTGGGAGGCAGGAGCCCAGGGTCCCGTCCTGTTGCTGGGGGGCACGTCCCCCAGGGCCAGCAGGGAACTCTGGGGACCCCGAGCTCTCCCCCTGCCAGCCTCCCAGCTGCTTTGGGTCTGTGTCTCGGGAACCCCCGTGACCGTGGACAGCACCCTCCTCTCAGGCCAGGAGGCGGTTCCCATCACACTCAGGAGAGCCCTTCCCACGCCCACGGCCGCGTCCTCGCAGGGTCCGGCGTCCTGCCCAGGGACCATGTCCACAGGGAGGCCTCGCTGGTCTCACCTCCTCAGAGCTGCTCCGATAAACCGCATAAACCTGCCTTGAATTAACCCCGAGGACCCTGGGCTCTCCGTGGGCCTTTTCTAGCTGAATTGCCAGCCCTCCCCGAGGGCGCCCGGGGCCCCCGCTGCCCGGCCCATCCTCGGCCTCTGGGCCCCTCCAGGGACGCCCCTCGCCGGCCTGGTCCGGGGCTCCCGCCCACAGCGTCAGGGCCAGTCCCAGGCAGGGCGGCCACGGCCACGGCCCGGGCACCCCCGTCCCAGAAGCGGGCCCTGGTGGGCGGATCCTCAGGGACCCGGTCGCGGCGCCGTAACCCTGGGCACCCTCCCCTGCAGGGAGCCCGCAGGACGTGCCCTGAGCGGGGAGGACGGGAGGGGAGGGCCCAGCCGCCCCCAACCCAGCCCCGCACTGCGTGAGTCCCCTGCAGGGTGGAGCCTCCCGCCCCCGGGGACCCTGTCCGTCCCTTACACACTCCCCCGAGGCCCCCTTGTCCCCACCCTCCCGCACCCGGCCCTGACCCAGCCTGGCCCCGTCCCCGAAGTTAGTCTCACCCTGTCCCGTCTCCCGGGGACTGTCCCTGCAGAGCTGGGCCCTGGGCTCCCCCACACACCTCCGTCTTGCCGCGCACCTGAGTTTTCTGGGGCCCTGCACCCTGAGCCCGCACCCCCCACCTGCTGGGGCGTTGAGACCTTGGGCTGCCCTGACGTGTCCGGCCCGGGGCCTGTCCTGGGCGTGCAGGGAGCCCGGGCCTCCTGGGGCGCCCCTTCCCGGGGGTGGGGGACAGCTCTCGGGGTCCCCAGAACCTGCCTGATGGCCCAAAATCTGCCCTCGAACCCTCTACGCGGCGAGGCCTTGGCCACCCCCAGGGACCCTGAAGCCTCGGGCCCCCTGCACAAATTCTGGTCACACCCCGTGCCTGACGGCAGCCGCAAACTTTCCAGCAAAGCGCATGTCGCTTTCCTAGGTCGGGGGCCCCGGGGTCCCGCTGTGACGCGCCATCCTTCCTGCCACACGGCCCCTGCCTCTGGGAAGCTGTGCGGGAGCGTCAGGCCCTGCCGTGCTGTCACATCATCCTCGCGGGACCCTGTGACTCGGCCGCCCCGGGGTCCGGTCTTGCGGACGGCCCCTGTGTGGCCAGGGGATGGCAGGTCGCTGCGGAAATTCAGGGAATCTCAGAATCCGGCGGCGGGCAGACGGGCAGGCGGCCAGGTGGGCCCTCGACGCGGGCACAGGTGACCTTACGCCAGGGGGGCGAGGCCCCGTCCTCCTTTGCCCGCAGACCCGGGGGGCGGGGGCGACGGGACCAGAGGCAGAGCTGCAAGGCCGAGGCCCCGCAGCGGGGAGCAGGGCCCCCAGGCTGAGGGGGCAGGAGGGCCGTGCCCAGGACCCCCCGGGGGGCAGCCCTGCCCACACCCTGACCTCAGCTCAGGACGCTGAGACCTGAACGTGGGTTGTGAAGCTCAGGGGTGTGGTCACCCGTTACCGCAGCCTCGGGAAGCAGATGCGGGTGAGTTTGATCAAACCTTCCTATTTCTACCCACTCTGGTCTCAGGTGTCAATGAGACAACGTAAAATAAAAATTATGATAAAAATAAAATCAGGGCAGCCCGGGTGGCTCAGCGATTTACACCCCTGCAGCCCAGGGCCTGACCCTGGAGACCCGGGATCGAGTCCCACGTCGGGCTCCCTGCATGGAGCCTGCTTCTCCTTCTGCCTGTGTCTCTGCCTCTCTCTCTGTGTCTCTCATGAATAAATGAATAAAATCTTGAAAAGAAAAACCAAGAAACTTTTTCTCTGCAAATGAAAAAGCTGATCCTCAAAATCATACGGAATTCATGGGGGCGGAGACTACAGTAAATACTGTGAAAGAGGAAGAAAGGTGGAGGGTTCATCATTCCTGATTTCAAACTTAGTGCAAAAGTACATCCGTGGACCTGGTGCGGTACTAGCATAAGGAGAGAAATAGGGACTGAAGGAATAAGATTGAGAGTCCAGAGGTAAACCCATATATTTATGGCCGATTGATTTTTGACAAGGGTTTCAGGACTGTTCAGTGGAAGAAGAAACCGTCTTTTCAACAAGAGGTGCTGGAGAAACCAGATTTCTACACGCAATTTAACACAGCTGGATCCCCCCACCTCACCGCACAGACAACAATCACCTAAGGTGGATACGCATCCCCAGTGTGAGAGCTAAAACCAAAATATCTTAGAAGAAAACAAAGGGGAAACACTTTGTGACCTTGGACCTGACCCCGGGTTCTTAGCTACGATGCCAAAGGCAAGAAGATCAAAAGAAAAAAAATACACTGTGCTTGACCGAAATTCAAAAGTTTAGTGGCTCAGAAGACACCGTGGAGCAAGTGACGGGGAATCTACAGCCTGGCGGAAAATATTTGCAAATCACGTATCTGAGAAGGGCTGAATATCCAAGACCATCCAAGGAACGCACACGACTCGGCTACAAAAAGAAAAGCGGGGATCCCTGGGTGGCGCAGCGGTTTGGCGCCTGCCTTTGGCCCGGGGCTGATCCTGGAGACCCGGGATCGAATCCCACATCGGGCTCCCGGTGCATGGAGCCTGCTTCTCCCTCTGCCTGTGTCTCTGCCTCTCTGTCTCTCTCTGTGTGACTATCATGAATAAATAAATAAAATCTTTAAAAAAAAAAAAAAAAAAAAAAAAGAAAGAAAAGCGACCGGATTTAACACCAGGCAGAGGACAGTGAAGGGCCGTTTCCCCCAACACAGCTGTGCGGGTGTCAGCACACGCACGGAAACGTGCTCCACGTTACTCGTCACCAGGGAAATGCAAATCACAACCACGATGAAACACTACTTCACGCCCACCGGGACGGCTGAACCTTGAAAAGGAAGAAAAAGAAGCTGAGGGGAGGTGAGTGAGGCGAGGACGTGGGGATGTGGAGAGTCCGGAGCCCTCAAACGTCGCCAGCGGGGGTGCAGACGGTGCTCCTCTGGGGGGCACACGGGCACGCCCCGTACACACCCAGAAATTCATTCCTGAGAATCCACCCCCAAAAGCATAAAGGGGATTCGGATGTTCTTGGCGGCGTCATTCACAGCAGCCGAAAGGGAAAAACCACGAAGGGTCCATGGACGGGGGGACGGATACAGGAAACGCGGTCCATCCACCCACGGGGTCTTCCCACCCGTGAACCGTAAGAAGCCCTGACACCTCCTACATGGGGGAGCCTGGAGGACACGACGTGGAGGGAAGTGAGCCGCCCGCAGCCTGAGAGATGCTGTCGGGCCCACAGGTAGGAGGGCCTGGAGGAGCGGGACTGGGAGCCGGAGAGGAGGCTGGGGTCAGGGCTGGGGCGTGGGTGGCACGGGAGGCGGTGGCTAATGAGGACAGAGCGCCCTGCGCTCACGGCCAGGGGGGCGGTGCCCCCCACACACTGACACACGGAGAAGCGCTCACCCCCCAGGACTCGCCTGGACAGCTCGGGCTGCCGCGAGGACGGCCTGCGCTCCGCCAGCACATGACCACGGCGGCCCGGCCCAGGGCGGCCTCCCCTGAAAGCTGGACCCAAGACCCCGGCTCCTTGCACCTATGTGCCCTGCACAGCCACGGGGTCTCTGCGGAAACACGGGCCACCTCGTCTCCTTGGGGGCCAAGGGCCTCACCCCAGAGTGCCGATCCAGGCCCAGGTGGCCTCGCCAGCGACGACACCCTTCACGTGCCCTCCCTGTCTCACCACGAACCCCGGGTGGCTGCACGGGCACCCACTCAGCAGCATACCTTCACCTTGGTCCCCCCGCGTCACCCTCAGTAATACAATCTGCCTTCCTCGCTGGTCACCTGGCTTCCGCTCACCATGGCGTGGACATCCCGACCACCCAGGGGAGTGGGGGCCGCTCCAGGGGCCTGCACCTGCCTCGGCTCCGGAAGGATGGGCCTGGCCCTCGGGGGATAGCAGCCTCAGCTCCCCACGCTCCCCAGAGAGGCCCCTCACCACCTCCAGAAGGGGACCCCAAGGCGAGGCAGACCCCCCCGGAGCTTCTGGGCATGCACACTGCCTGGCCGCTCCTCCATCCCACTCCCCTGGTGACACCAGGCTCCTTCTCTGGACCCCAGGGCCGCCACCACCACCACGGACCAGCATCCCCAGGCCAGACCCCGAACGCGGCACCAGGACGGTTCCCCCTCCCTTCGCGGACCTTCCGCCACAGGGTGGGCAGCCAGGCAGCAATCACGACCTGAAGCTGGCGGGCCTGCGCGGACACTTGGAGGGGCTCCCCTGGCCCTGCCCCAGCTAGGCGCAGCCTCCCAGGGGGCAGATCCCCACCCCCAGACCCTGGGCCCCACACAGGCAGCCGATGTAGCTCACAAGCGCCCCTGCCCCACACCCGGGACTCGGGCAGGCTGTGCCTCTGCGCTGAGCCCCTGCAGGGCCGCCTGGCTCTGCAACATGGAGGACCCTCCGTCCCGAGTCCTTGGGCGGCTGCCTGGGCCCCACAACCCCAGGGACCCACCCCTCGAGCGCCTGTGGGGCCGCTGCAACCCCAGGGACCCTCCACCGGGGCTCTGCCAGCCGCCTGGGCTCCACGACCCCGGGGATCCTCCCCCTGGGCCCTTGCCCGGCCGCCGCGGCTCTGCCTCAGTTTCCCCATCGATAAGGTAGATACCACAGTCATTGTCACGGGGCTGATGTGTACACAGCTGCTCAGGAGAGTTGCTGGCATAGACCTGTGACGCATGTGTTTGCTAAAAATAAATACAGCTCACAGCCATTCACTGGTTCCTGGACTCGGGAGAGGATATATCCCCAAATAAAGATGATCGACAAAATAACGACAATAAAATATGTGTGTGTTTCCACCGCGTGCTGAGGAGCATGGGGTCCAATAGTGGGAAGCCCCCAGGGAGACGCTGGGAGCAGGGGTGAGGGCGGGATCGGGACCACTGACCCGCCTGGATAACCAAAGGGCAGAGCTACCCACCGGGGTGCGCGTGACCCGGAGCCTCAGGCACCTGCTCCCACAACAGGAAAAGGCCTTTCAGGGCCTCGTGATGGACAACACGCCGCCCTGGGGTGTATATAAGCCCAAACACCCGACTTCACACACTCACAGCCACACCTGCACCCACACACTCACCTGCACCCACACCCCGCCCCAGCACCCACACCATGGCCGCCTCCACCCTGTCCGTCTGCTCCAGCGACCTGAGCTACGGCGGCCGCGTCTGCCTGCCCGGCTCCGGTGACTCCTGCCCCGACCCCTCCTGGCAGGTGGACGACTGTCCCGAGAGCTACTGCGAGCCCCTCTGCTGCGCCCCGGCCTCCTGCCTGACCCTCCTCTGCACCCCTGCGAGCTGCGGGTCCAGCTCCTGCCCACAAGCCTGCCCCAGCTCCTGCCAGCCCTCGTGCGGCAGCTGCTCCCCCTGCCAGGAGGGCTGCGGTGTGTCTGTCTGCTGCAAGCCCGTGTGCTGCACCCCCGTCTGCTGCAAGCCCGTCTGCTGCACCCCTGTCTGCTGCAAGCCCGTCTGCTGTGAGGCCTCCCCTTGCTCAGCCTCCCCCTGCTGCCATCAGTCTAGCTGCCAGCCCTCTTGCTGCAGCTCCTCCCCCTGCCAGGAAGACAGCTGTGTGTCTGTCTGCTGCAAGCCCGTGTGCTGCACCCCTGTCTGCTGCAAGCCCGTCTGCTGCAAACCGGTCTGCTGCCAGGCCTCCCCCTGCTGTCTGCCCAGCCCCTTCAGACCCTCTTCCTGCGTGTCCCTCCTCTGCCGCCCCGTGTGCAGGCCCGCCTGCTGCGCCACCCCCTCCCCCTGCCAGCCCAGCTGCCACCCCCAGGCTTCCAGCGTGTCCCTGCTGTGCCGACCCGGGTGCTCCCGCTGATGGGGCACGTGCTCCCGTAGCGCTGGGCTCAGGCCCCACCCAGGGACCGTGGGCCTCCCGGCCACCCCTCAGCTCAGCCCTCACCTGTGCTACGTGGCTGTCCCCACCCACGACGGGGTCCCCCCGGGTGTCCATTCTCCTGAGCTGACTTCACCTCCTCCCTCCCAAGAACGCTGACCCCGCGGCTCCCCGGGGCTCCTGCTCCCGGGATGTACCTCCACCTGCCCTGGGTCACCGGCCTTCCCTCCCAGTTCCTCTGTTCAGGTCACTTGGCCTCGCCCTCCAACCTGTGGGCCCCTCCCGAGCACCCCAATAAACTCACTTCCCCAACTGACCTGCTTCCTTTCATCTGACTCTCACGGAGGCGGGGTGTCCCGGGGTTTGGACCCAACAGTGGTCTCTTCCCGCGTGAACATTATTGGGAGGAGGGATGAGAGGTCCCCAAGGGCCGGGGCCCAACTGCTCTGGGTGGGGCCGCGGGGTAAGACTCACGGCCTCGCCCGAGACTGTCAGGTCTGCTGGGCCCAGCATGGGTCACCGGGGCCCCCGAGGCTGGCCACCTGCACACGGGGCGCGACTTGGGGGGCTCAGCCCGGGTCCATCTCCACTCACCGCCCCAGCTGGGCAAAACGGCCCAGACAAGCCGGCCTGGGGGCCGCGGGCCGCACAGACCCTGGGGCCTAGGGGCCTCCTGGGGTCCCCCTGGGGTCCTCCCGCGTGCTCTGCTCATCCGTGGAGAGTCGGCGGGCTGGGGGAGGCACTGCTCCAAGCCTCCAGAGGAAACCACTAGGTTGGAAGCACAGTCTTCAGGGTGGGAGGCAGGAACCCAGGGTCCCGTCCTGTTGCTGGGGGGCACGTCCCCCAGGGCCAGCAGGGAACTCTGGGGACCCCGAGCTCTCCCCCTGCCAGCCTCCCAGCTGCTTTGGGTCTGTGTCTCGGGAACCCCCGTGACCGTGGACAGCACCCTCCTCTCAGGCCAGGAGGCGGTTCCCATCACACTCAGGAGAGCCCTTCCCACGCCCACGGCCGCGTCCTCGCAGGGTCCGGCGTCCTGCCCAGGGACCATGTCCACAGGGAGGCCTCGCTGGTCTCACCTCCTCAGAGCTGCTCCGATAAACCGCATAAACCTGCCTTGAATTAACCCCGAGGACCCTGGGCTCTCCGTGGGCCTTTTCTAGCTGAATTGCCAGCCCTCCCCGAGGGCGCCCGGGGCCCCCGCTGCCCGGCCCATCCTCGGCCTCTGGGCCCCTCCAGGGACGCCCCTCGCCGGCCTGGTCCGGGGCTCCCGCCCACAGCGTCAGGGCCAGTCCCAGGCAGGGCGGCCACGGCCACGGCCCGGGCACCCCCGTCCCAGAAGCGGGCCCTGGTGGGCGGATCCTCAGGGACCCGGTCGCGGCGCCGTAACCCTGGGCACCCTCCCCTGCAGGGAGCCCGCAGGACGTGCCCTGAGCGGGGAGGACGGGAGGGGAGGGCCCAGCCGCCCCCAACCCAGCCCCGCACTGCGTGAGTCCCCTGCAGGGTGGAGCCTCCCGCCCCGGGGACCCTGTCCGTCCCTTACACACTCCCCCGAGGCCCCCTTGTCCCCACCCTCCCGCACCCGGCCCTGACCCAGCCTGGCCCCGTCCCCGAAGTTAGTCTCACCCTGTCCCGTCTCCCGGGGACTGTCCCTGCAGAGCTGGGCCCTGGGCTCCCCCACACACCTCCGTCTTGCCGCGCACCTGAGTTTTCTGGGGCCCTGCACCCTGAGCCCGCACCCCCCACCTGCTGGGGCGTTGAGACCTTGGGCTGCCCTGACGTGTCCGGCCCGGGGCCTGTCCTGGGCGTGCAGGGAGCCCGGGCCTCCTGGGGCGCCCCTTCCCGGGGGTGGGGGACAGCTCTCGGGGTCCCCAGAACCTGCCTGATGGCCCAAAATCTGCCCTCGAACCCTCTACGCGGCGAGGCCTTGGCCACCCCCAGGGACCCTGAAGCCTCGGGCCCCCTGCACAAATTCTGGTCACACCCCGTGCCTGACGGCAGCCGCAAACTTTCCAGCAAAGCGCATGTCGCTTTCCTAGGTCGGGGGCCCCGGGGTCCCGCTGTGACGCGCCATCCTTCCTGCCACACGGCCCCTGCCTCTGGGAAGCTGTGCGGGAGCGTCAGGCCCTGCCGTGCTGTCACATCATCCTCGCGGGACCCTGTGACTCGGCCGCCCCGGGGTCCGGTCTTGCGGACGGCCCCTGTGTGGCCAGGGGATGGCAGGTCGCTGCGGAAATTCAGGGAATCTCAGAATCCGGCGGCGGGCAGACGGGCAGGCGGCCAGGTGGGCCCTCGACGCGGGCACAGGTGACCTTACGCCAGGGGGGCGAGGCCCCGTCCTCCTTTGCCCGCAGACCCGGGGGGCGGGGGCGACGGGACCAGAGGCAGAGCTGCAAGGCCGAGGCCCCGCAGCGGGGAGCAGGGCCCCCAGGCTGAGGGGGCAGGAGGGCCGTGCCCAGGACCCCCCGGGGGGCGGCCCTGCCCACACCCTGACCTCAGCTCAGGACGCTGAGACCTGAACGTGGGTTGTGAAGCTCAGGGGTGTGGTCACCCGTTACCGCAGCCTCGGGAAGCAGATGCGGGTGAGTTTGATCAAACCTTCCTATTTCTACCCACTCTGGTCTCAGGTGTCAATGAGACAACGTAAAATAAAAATTATGATAAAAATAAAATCAGGGCAGCCCGGGTGGCTCAGCGATTTACACCCCTGCAGCCCAGGGCCTGACCCTGGAGACCCGGGATCGAGTCCCACGTCGGGCTCCCTGCATGGAGCCTGCTTCTCCTTCTGCCTGTGTCTCTGCCTCTCTCTCTGTGTCTCTCATGAATAAATGAATAAAATCTTGAAAAGAAAAACCAAGAAACTTTTTCTCTGCAAATGAAAAAGCTGATCCTCAAAATCATACGGAATTCATGGGGGCGGAGACTACAGTAAATACTGTGAAAGAGGAAGAAAGGTGGAGGGTTCATCATTCCTGATTTCAAACTTAGTGCAAAAGTACATCCGTGGACCTGGTGCGGTACTAGCATAAGGAGAGAAATAGGGACTGAAGGAATAAGATTGAGAGTCCAGAGGTAAACCCATATATTTATGGCCGATTGATTTTTGACAAGGGTTTCAGGACTGTTCAGTGGAAGAAGAAACCGTCTTTTCAACAAGAGGTGCTGGAGAAACCAGATTTCTACACGCAATTTAACACAGCTGGATCCCCCCACCTCACCGCACAGACAACAATCACCTAAGGTGGATACGCATCCCCAGTGTGAGAGCTAAAACCAAAATATCTTAGAAGAAAACAAAGGGGAAACACTTTGTGACCTTGGACCTGACCCCGGGTTCTTAGCTACGATGCCAAAGGCAAGAAGATCAAAAGAAAAAAAATACACTGTGCTTGACCGAAATTCAAAAGTTTAGTGGCTCAGAAGACACCGTGGAGCAAGTGACGGGGAATCTACAGCCTGGCGGAAAATATTTGCAAATCACGTATCTGAGAAGGGCTGAATATCCAAGACCATCCAAGGAACGCACACGACTCGGCTACAAAAAGAAAAGCGGGGATCCCTGGGTGGCGCAGCGGTTTGGCGCCTGCCTTTGGCCCGGGGCTGATCCTGGAGACCCGGGATCGAATCCCACATCGGGCTCCCGGTGCATGGAGCCTGCTTCTCCCTCTGCCTGTGTCTCTGCCTCTCTGTCTCTCTCTGTGTGACTATCATGAATAAATAAATAAAATCTTTAAAAAAAAAAAAAAAAAAAAAAAAAAGAAAGAAAAGCGACCGGATTTAACACCAGGCAGAGGACAGTGAAGGGCCGTTTCCCCCAACACAGCTGTGCGGGTGTCAGCACACGCACGGAAACGTGCTCCACGTTACTCGTCACCAGGGAAATGCAAATCACAACCACGATGAAACACTACTTCACGCCCACCGGGACGGCTGAACCTTGAAAAGGAAGAAAAAGAAGCTGAGGGGAGGTGAGTGAGGCGAGGACGTGGGGATGTGGAGAGTCCGGAGCCCTCAAACGTCGCCAGCGGGGGTGCAGACGGTGCTCCTCTGGGGGGCACACGGGCACGCCCCGTACACACCCAGAAATTCATTCCTGAGAATCCACCCCCAAAAGCATAAAGGGGATTCGGATGTTCTTGGCGGCGTCATTCACAGCAGCCGAAAGGGAAAAACCACGAAGGGTCCATGGACGGGGGGACGGATACAGGAAACGCGGTCCATCCACCCACGGGGTCTTCCCACCCGTGAACCGTAAGAAGCCCTGACACCTCCTACATGGGGGAGCCTGGAGGACACGACGTGGAGGGAAGTGAGCCGCCCGCAGCCTGAGAGATGCTGTCGGGCCCACAGGTAGGAGGGCCTGGAGGAGCGGGACTGGGAGCCGGAGAGGAGGCTGGGGTCAGGGCTGGGGCGTGGGTGGCACGGGAGGCGGTGGCTAATGAGGACAGAGCGCCCTGCGCTCACGGCCAGGGGGGCGGTGCCCCCCACACACTGACACACGGAGAAGCGCTCACCCCCCAGGACTCGCCTGGACAGCTCGGGCTGCCGCGAGGACGGCCTGCGCTCCGCCAGCACATGACCACGGCGGCCCGGCCCAGGGCGGCCTCCCCTGAAAGCTGGACCCAAGACCCCGGCTCCTTGCACCTATGTGCCCTGCACAGCCACGGGGTCTCTGCGGAAACACGGGCCACCTCGTCTCCTTGGGGGCCAAGGGCCTCACCCCAGAGTGCCGATCCAGGCCCAGGTGGCCTCGCCAGCGACGACACCCTTCACGTGCCCTCCCTGTCTCACCACGAACCCCGGGTGGCTGCACGGGCACCCACTCAGCAGCATACCTTCACCTTGGTCCCCCCGCGTCACCCTCAGTAATACAATCTGCCTTCCTCGCTGGTCACCTGGCTTCCGCTCACCATGGCGTGGACATCCCGACCACCCAGGGGAGTGGGGGCCGCTCCAGGGGCCTGCACCTGCCTCGGCTCCGGAAGGATGGGCCTGGCCCTCGGGGGATAGCAGCCTCAGCTCCCCACGCTCCCCAGAGAGGCCCCTCACCACCTCCAGAAGGGGACCCCAAGGCGAGGCAGACCCCCCCGGAGCTTCTGGGCATGCACACTGCCTGGCCGCTCCTCCATCCCACTCCCCTGGTGACACCAGGCTCCTTCTCTGGACCCCAGGGCCGCCACCACCACCACGGACCAGCATCCCCAGGCCAGACCCCGAACGCGGCACCAGGACGGTTCCCCCTCCCTTCGCGGACCTTCCGCCACAGGGTGGGCAGCCAGGCAGCAATCACGACCTGAAGCTGGCGGGCCTGCGCGGACACTTGGAGGGGCTCCCCTGGCCCTGCCCCAGCTAGGCGCAGCCTCCCAGGGGGCAGATCCCCACCCCCAGACCCTGGGCCCCACACAGGCAGCCGATGTAGCTCACAAGCGCCCCTGCCCCATACCCGGGACTCGGGCAGGCTGTGCCTCTGCGCTGAGCCCCTGCAGGGCCGCCTGGCTCTGCAACATGGAGGACCCTCCGTCCCGAGTCCTTGGGCGGCTGCCTGGGCCCCACAACCCCAGGGACCCACCCCTCGAGCGCCTGTGGGGCCGCTGCAACCCCAGGGACCCTCCACCGGGGCTCTGCCAGCCGCCTGGGCTCCACGACCCCGGGGATCCTCCCCCTGGGCCCTTGCCCGGCCGCCGCGGCTCTGCCTCAGTTTCCCCATCGATAAGGTAGATACCACAGTCATTGTCACGGGGCTGATGTGTACACAGCTGCTCAGGAGAGTTGCTGGCATAGACCTGTGACGCATGTGTTTGCTAAAAATAAATACAGCTCACAGCCATTCACTGGTTCCTGGACTCGGGAGAGGATATATCCCCAAATAAAGATGATCGACAAAATAACGACAATAAAATATGTGTGTGTTTCCACCGCGTGCTGAGGAGCATGGGGTCCAATAGTGGGAAGCCCCCAGGGAGACGCTGGGAGCAGGGGTGAGGGCGGGATCGGGACCACTGACCCGCCTGGATAACCAAAGGGCAGAGCTACCCACCGGGGTGCGCGTGACCCGGAGCCTCAGGCACCTGCTCCCACAACAGGAAAAGGCCTTTCAGGGCCTCGTGATGGACAACACGCCGCCCTGGGGTGTATATAAGCCCAAACACCCGACTTCACACACTCACAGCCACACCTGCACCCACACACTCACCTGCACCCACACCCCGCCCCAGCACCCACACCATGGCCGCCTCCACCCTGTCCGTCTGCTCCAGCGACCTGAGCTACGGCGGCCGCGTCTGCCTGCCCGGCTCCGGTGACTCCTGCCCCGACCCCTCCTGGCAGGTGGACGACTGTCCCGAGAGCTACTGCGAGCCCCTCTGCTGCGCCCCGGCCTCCTGCCTGACCCTCCTCTGCACCCCTGCGAGCTGCGGGTCCAGCTCCTGCCCACAAGCCTGCCCCAGCTCCTGCCAGCCCTCGTGCGGCAGCTGCTCCCCCTGCCAGGAGGGCTGCGGTGTGTCTGTCTGCTGCAAGCCCGTGTGCTGCACCCCCGTCTGCTGCAAGCCCGTCTGCTGCACCCCTGTCTGCTGCAAGCCCGTCTGCTGTGAGGCCTCCCCTTGCTCAGCCTCCCCCTGCTGCCATCAGTCTAGCTGCCAGCCCTCTTGCTGCAGCTCCTCCCCCTGCCAGGAAGACAGCTGTGTGTCTGTCTGCTGCAAGCCCGTGTGCTGCACCCCTGTCTGCTGCAAGCCCGTCTGCTGCAAACCGGTCTGCTGCCAGGCCTCCCCCTGCTGTCTGCCCAGCCCCTTCAGACCCTCTTCCTGCGTGTCCCTCCTCTGCCGCCCCGTGTGCAGGCCCGCCTGCTGCGCCACCCCCTCCCCCTGCCAGCCCAGCTGCCACCCCCAGGCTTCCAGCGTGTCCCTGCTGTGCCGACCCGGGTGCTCCCGCTGATGGGGCACGTGCTCCCGTAGCGCTGGGCTCAGGCCCCACCCAGGGACCGTGGGCCTCCCGGCCACCCCTCAGCTCAGCCCTCACCTGTGCTACGTGGCTGTCCCCACCCACGACGGGGTCCCCCCGGGTGTCCATTCTCCTGAGCTGACTTCACCTCCTCCCTCCCAAGAACGCTGACCCCGCGGCTCCCCGGGGCTCCTGCTCCCGGGATGTACCTCCACCTGCCCTGGGTCACCGGCCTTCCCTCCCAGTTCCTCTGTTCAGGTCACTTGGCCTCGCCCTCCAACCTGTGGGCCCCTCCCGAGCACCCCAATAAACTCACTTCCCCAACTGACCTGCTTCCTTTCATCTGACTCTCACGGAGGCGGGGTGTCCCGGGGTTTGGACCCAACAGTGGTCTCTTCCCGCGTGAACATTATTGGGAGGAGGGATGAGAGGTCCCCAAGGGCCGGGGCCCAACTGCTCTGGGTGGGGCCGCGGGGTAAGACTCACGGCCTCGCCCGAGACTGTCAGGTCTGCTGGGCCCAGCATGGGTCACCGGGGCCCCCGAGGCTGGCCACCTGCACACGGGGCGCGACTTGGGGGGCTCAGCCCGGGTCCATCTCCACTCACCGCCCCAGCTGGGCAAAACGGCCCAGACAAGCCGGCCTGGGGGCCGCGGGCCGCACAGACCCTGGGGCCTAGGGGCCTCCTGGGGTCCCCCTGGGGTCCTCCCGCGTGCTCTGCTCATCCGTGGAGAGTCGGCGGGCTGGGGGAGGCACTGCTCCAAGCCTCCAGAGGAAACCACTAGGTTGGAAGCACAGTCTTCAGGGTGGGAGGCAGGAACCCAGGGTCCCGTCCTGTTGCTGGGGGGCACGTCCCCCAGGGCCAGCAGGGAACTCTGGGGACCCCGAGCTCTCCCCCTGCCAGCCTCCCAGCTGCTTTGGGTCTGTGTCTCGGGAACCCCCGTGACCGTGGACAGCACCCTCCTCTCAGGCCAGGAGGCGGTTCCCATCACACTCAGGAGAGCCCTTCCCACGCCCACGGCCGCGTCCTCGCAGGGTCCGGCGTCCTGCCCAGGGACCATGTCCACAGGGAGGCCTCGCTGGTCTCACCTCCTCAGAGCTGCTCCGATAAACCGCATAAACCTGCCTTGAATTAACCCCGAGGACCCTGGGCTCTCCGTGGGCCTTTTCTAGCTGAATTGCCAGCCCTCCCCGAGGGCGCCCGGGGCCCCCGCTGCCCGGCCCATCCTCGGCCTCTGGGCCCCTCCAGGGACGCCCCTCGCCGGCCTGGTCCGGGGCTCCCGCCCACAGCGTCAGGGCCAGTCCCAGGCAGGGCGGCCACGGCCACGGCCCGGGCACCCCCGTCCCAGAAGCGGGCCCTGGTGGGCGGATCCTCAGGGACCCGGTCGCGGCGCCGTAACCCTGGGCACCCTCCCCTGCAGGGAGCCCGCAGGACGTGCCCTGAGCGGGGAGGACGGGAGGGGAGGGCCCAGCCGCCCCCAACCCAGCCCCGCACTGCGTGAGTCCCCTGCAGGGTGGAGCCTCCCGCCCCCGGGGACCCTGTCCGTCCCTCACACACTCCCCCGAGGCCCCCTTGTCCCCACCCTCCCGCACCCGGCCCTGACCCAGCCTGGCCCCGTACCTGAAGTTAGTCTCACCCTGTCCCGTCTCCCGGGGACTGTCCCTGCAGAGCTGGGCCCTGGGCTCCCGCACACACCTCCGTCCTGCCGCGCACCTGAGTTTTCTGGGGCCCTGCACCCTGAGCCCGCACCCCCCACCTGCTGGGGCGTTGAGACCTTGGGCTGCCCTGACGTGTCCGGCCCGGGGCCTGTCCTGGGCGTGCAGGGAGCCCGGGCCTCCTGGGGCGCCCCTTCCCAGGGGTGGGAGACAGCTCTCGGGGTCTCCAGAACCTGCCTGATGGCCCAAAATCCGCCCTCGAACCCTCTACGCGGCGAGGCCTTGGCCACCCCCAGAGACCCTGAAGCCTCGGGCCCCCTGCACAAATTCTGGTCACACCCCGTGCCTGACGGCAGCCGCGAACTTTCCAGCTAAGCGCATGTCACTTTCCTAGGTCGGGGGCCCCGGGGTCCCGCTGTGACGCGCCATCCTTCCTGCCACACGGCCCCTGCCTCTGGGAAGCTGTGCGGGAGCGTCAGGCCCTGCCGTGCTGTCACATCATCCTCGCGGGACCCTGTGACTCGGCCGCCCCGGGGTCCGGTCTTGCGGACGGCCCCTGTGTGGCCAGGGGATGGCAGGTCGCTGCGGAAATTCAGGGAAACTCGGAATCCGGCGGCGGGCAGACGGGCAGGCGGCCAGGTGGGCCCTCGACGCGGGCACAGGTGACCTTACGCCAGGGGTCGAGGCCCCGTCCTCCTTTGCCCGCAGACCCGGGGGGCGGGGGCGACGGGACCAGAGGCAGAGCTGCAAGGCCGAGGCCCCGCGGCGGGGAGCAGGGCCCCCAGGCTGAGGGGGCAGGAGGGCCGTGCCCAGGACCCCCCGGGGGGCGGCCCTGCCCACACCCTGACCTCAGCTCAGGACGCTGAGACCTGAACGTGGGTTGTGAAGCTCAGGGGTGTGGTCACCCGTTACCGCAGCCTCGGGAAGCAGATGCGGGTGAGTTTGATCAAACCTTCCTATTTCTACCCACTCTGGTCTCAGGTGTCAATGAGACAACATAAAATAAAAATTATGATAAAAATAAAATAAGGGCAACCCAGTTGGCTCAGCCGTTTATTGCCAACTGCAGCCCAAGCCCTGATCCGGGGGTCCCGGGATGGAGTCCCATGTCGGGCTCCCTGCATGGAGCCTGCTTCTCCCTCTGCCTGTGTCTCTGTACCCCTCTCCCTGTGTTTCTCATGAATAAATAAATTTAAAAATCTTTAAAAAATAAAAAAAATTAAAATAAAGCCTCAGCTGCATCCAGCTAAGGAGTCGGGTCCGGCCACCCCCAAACCCCAGCCAAGGATGGAAGCTCTAACCCCCTGGGGGTCTGCCTGCCATCCCAGCCACCCCAGGCCCCCGGGCATGGCCCCTGGACGCCCCCCCCCAGGGACTGAGACATCAAGGACCCCTTCGATCTGGCCTCGCTGATACCCCGAGCCCCCCAAGGCCCCTGCCGCCTGTTACTTGTCCATCTGTCCCCTCCGCCTCTTGCAGGGACCCTGGCCCAGCCCAGCCCCGGCCCCAGGGGTGCCAATTTGAAGAGCCCTCAGGGGCTGCTGCCTGGACACTGAATAGCCCACAGGGGTGTCCCAAGGGCTCACGGAGAGGGCTCCCGGCCCAGCCACCCAGGCAGACGGCATGAGGGTCCGAGTGAGGAGGGAAAGGAAACGCAACAAGCTGCCCCCCAAGGCCAGCCCGGGGCAGCCGCTCGCCTGGCACCACCACGGAGCCTCAAGGCCAGAGCTGCAGGGCCCCGGGACCCACAGCTTGGAAAGGGGACACGCCCCGAGCTTGGGGCCGCTGCCTGGCCAGCACAGGCCCAGCCCATCACGGACCAAGGACAGAACCCCTCTGCCCAAGGCCGGCCCCGCCCTGGGCCACAGCCTTGCACCACGCCGTGACCACGGTGACCGGGGAGGGACAGCCGGCCCTGAACCCCGGACAGCGCCCTCCCAGGTATGTGTCCAGCCTCCCTTCATCTCTGCGGACGTGGTAACAAATGCAAAATCACAGGGATCACCTGCCTCAGAGATGGGAATCACTGCGGAGGCCAGAACCTAAGTCTCCCTCCCCCAGCACCCCATCCCCAAGGTGGCGGCCACTGCACCCCAGCCTCGGTTCAACCCTGGCCAGACGCCCCCATGCCCTCCAATCAACAGGAATGTTGGACCCAGCACATGGGCAGGACTTTTTTTTTTTTTCCATATTGAATTGATATTTATTTTAGGACATGCCATGTCAAAATAAAACAAAGAGTCAACCCTTGCCTTTAACAATAATAATATTGTATTATAAAAGCACTTTACAACTCCATCCCATCTTTGAGTATAAGTTACTGGTATGTGGGATAATGATTATCTGACAGCATTTCTCTATTCAGACCCATAATCCAAGTGCTCTCCGAATATTACAAGGTGACAATAAGTGGGAATTGGAGAAGGAAGAGGAAAGAGGGGAATAAGGTTCTCCCAGCTAAGGGCTTTGTTGCAATGAGGGGCTGAAGGAGTAGGAATTATTTTTGTTGCCTTTTCATCTTTATACTGTGTTAAGTAATGCTTACAACGTAGATTCAGGAGGCTTTTCCTGAGCTGTAACTCAGAAATTTTCTTCCTGCAAACAATGTATTTACGAACGTATTTATTAACTTACACAGCAATCTCACAATAACTAGTAAAGATTAAAATGGTGCACTCCTACTATATTTGTTTACGGTGTTTTAAGGGAAATATATATTGCCATGGTGATGAAGCTCTAAATAGATTAGATAAAACATCTAAAAACTGAAAGTAGTTTTTTTAAAAAAAAGGCAAAGAAATATCAAAGAGATTAATTCTAGCTTAAATGTAAAACTAAATCACTGGTTAATTAACCAATTAATACAGATCTAATAAAAAGCAAAACCAGACTAAAAGGTCCAACGTTAAAAAAAAAAGCTAAAAAATAAGGCATAAGTCTACATAATATTGAGTTATTTCCATTCTCTCCTTTCCCTCTTGTATGTATGCTTTTCCATATCTGACGGGCAGGACTTTTACGAGCTGGGTGGCATCTTCTGGAAAAATAAAGCAGCCCTAATGAGGGGTCCCTGAAAACCAGCTCCCAACACCAACAAGGAAGGGGAAGTGTCCTCAGTTACGCAGGACAACACGCACCAGGAGGGGTATAAAAGCCGCCGGCCCAGCACCTCACACACTCACAGCCACACCCGCACCCACACACCCACCCGCACCCACACCCCGCCCCAGCACCCACACCATGGCCCGCCTCCACCCTGTCCGTCTGCTCCAGCGACCTGAGCTACAGCGGCCGCGTCTGCCTGCCCGGCTCCGGCGACTCCTGCCCCGACCCCTCCTGGCAGGTAGACGACTGTCCCGAGAGCTACTGCGAGCCCCCCTGCTGCGCCCCGGCCTCCTGCCTGACCCTCCTCTGCACCCCTGCGAGCTGCGGGTCCAGCCCCTGCCCACCAGCCTGCCCCGGCTCCTGCCAGCCCTCGTGCGGCAGCTGCTCCCCCTGCCAGGAGGGCTGCGGTGTGTCTGTCTGCTGCAAGCCCGTGTGCTGCACCCCTGTCTGCTGCAAGCCCGTGTGCTGCACCCCTGTCTGCTGCAAGCCCGTGTGCTGCACCCCTGTCTGCTGCAAGCCCATCTGCTGTGAGGCATCCCCTTGCTCAGTCTCCCCCTGCTGCCAGCAGTCTAGCTGCCAGCCCTCCTGCTGCAGCTCCTCCCCCTGCCAGGAAGACAGCTGTGTGTCTGTCTGCTGCAAACCCGTGTGCTGCACCCCTGTCTGCTGCAAGCCCGTCTGCTGCACCCCTGTCTGCTGCAAGCCCCTGTGCTGTGAGTCCTCCCCCTGCAGCCAGCAGTCTAGCTGCCAGCCCTCCTTGCTGCAGCTCCTCCCCTTGCCAGGAGGACAGCTGTGTCTGTCTGCAAGCCCGTCTGCTGCACCCCTGTCTGCTGCAAACCCGTCTGCTGCACCCCTGTCTGCTGCAAGCCCTTGTGCTGCATCCCCGTCTGCTGCAAGCCCTGTCTGCTGCACCCCTGTCTGCTGCAAGCCCATCTGCTGCCAGGCCTCCCCCTGCTGCCAGCCCAGCCCCTGCAGACCCTCCTCCTGCGTGTCCCTCCTCTGCCGCCCCGTGTGCAGGCCCGCCTGCTGCGCCACCCCCTCCCCCTGCCAGCCCAGCTGCCGCCCCCAGGCTTCCAGCGTGTCCCTGCTGTGCCGCCCCGTGTGCTCCCGCTGATGGGGCACGTGCCCCCGGGGCACTGGGCTCAAGCCCCACCCAGGGACCGTGGGCCTCCCGGCCACCCCTCAGCCCAGCCCTCACCTATGCTAGGTGGCTGCCACCACCCAGGATGGGGTACCCCCGGGTGTCCACTCTCCTGACCTGACCTTCACCTCCTCCCTCCTAAGAACGCTGAACCTAAGATCCCCGGGGCTCCTGCTCCCAAGACACACCTCCACCTGACCTGGGTCACCTGCCTTCCCTCCCAGTTCCTCTGCTCGGGTCACCTGACCTCCTCTCCGACCTGTCCGCACCTCCCTGGGCACCCCAATAAACTCACTTCACCTGCTGACCTGCTTCCTTTCATCTGACTCTCACGGGGGTGGGGTCCCGGGGTTTGGACCTGACAGTGGTCCCTTCCCGCGTGAACATTTTTGGGAGGAGGGATGAGAGGTCCCCAAGGGCCAGGGCCCAACTGCTCTGGGCGAGTCTGCGGGGTGGAACTCACGCCCTGGCACAGATGGTCAGGGCTGCTGGGCCCCAGATGCGTCCCCGAGGCTCCCAAGGCTGGCCACCTACACATGGGGTATGGCCTGGGGGGCTCAGCCCTGGGTCCATCTCCACCCACCGCCCCAGCTGGTCAAGCGGCCCGGACAAGCTGGCCTGGGGACCGCAGGCAGCATAGCCCCTGGGGGCCTGGGGGCCTCCTGGGGTCCCCCTGGGGTCCTCCTGCGTGCTCTGCTCATTCCATGGAGAGGTGGCAGGCTGGGGGAGGCACTGCTGCTGCCAAGATGGGGTAACAGGGACTGGATACTTCCCACCTGGGCCAACCCAGAGCCCTGACAAGACCCTGAAGCCAGCGTGTCATGTTCAGGACCCGAGGAGCACCAGACAAGCACAGCGGAGAAGGAAAGGCACAAGGTGCTTATCGCCGTTGGGGCTCTCACCCCCTGGAGAATATTTCCGGCCCCATGCAGGAGGGCCACCCCAGCGGAGCTCCGGGCACCCTCAAGTTCACAGATGGCCTTGGGCACTGGGGGAGGCACAGGCAGCCAGTGTTTGGGTCTGGGGTCCCCATAATAGTCCGGGGACGCTCAGTGACCCCCCCCCCCCCCGCCCATCCCGTGCAGCCAGCGGCACCTGCTGGCGTAGCGTCTCCACCCTGGGTCCTTCCAGGGACCTCCTAGGGCAGGATGCACAGACAGCGCGGGGACTCCGTGGGTGGCTTTTTCATTCCCGCCCGGGTGTGTAAATTTCCTCTGCGTCTCTTCACGGTGTGAACGCTCCCTTCCTTTTATTCTTCTTTTTTAAAATTTGTCTTTATTGATGCCAAATGCACATAACACCACATCTACCGTCTTAACCATCTTCAAGCATACAGTTCAGGGGTGCTAAGCACGTTCTTGACGTGGGGCGATCATCCCGCCGCCCGTCCCCCAGACTCTTCCATTCTTGGGAAAATGAAGCCACGTCCCTGTGGGACACAGACTGGCCATTGCCCCTCCGCCGCCCCTGGCACGCACCCTCCCTCCTCTGTCCCCGAAGCACCTCAGAGAAGGGGGGTCACGTCCTAGTTGTCTCTCTGTGACTGGCCTGTGTCTCCGGCCTCGAGGTCCTCATGCCTCACCCACATTGGAGTCAGACTCGCTTCCTCTTTAAGGCTGAACACTGTTCCGCGGGCGGGACCGCGTTTGCTTCTCTACTCATCCCTCGGTGGACGCTTGGGCCGCTCGACTCTAGCTCTTGTGAATGATGCCGCTGTGACCACGGCTGTCAGAGATCTCCTTGAAGGCCTGCTTCCAGTTCTCTTGAGCAAATGCCCGTATAAGTGCTGGACCGTGTGGTAATTCCACTGTTCATCTTTTGAAGAACCACCGTACTAACTTCCACAGTGGCCGTGGCCAGTTCACGTTCCCACTCACAACCCCCAAGGGCTTCAATTTCTCCACACCCTCATCAACACTTGCTATCTTCTTCTTGCATATATATCATATACACTATCTCCTCGTTGTGATAATATTTACATAAATATTATATATTTATCCTAATGGGTGTAAAATGGGTGGCTTCTCATTGGACTTTTGATGCGCATGTCTCTAATGATGAGCGATGTTGAGCATCTTTTCATCTGCTCATTGGTCACATACCTTGTAGGTCTTTGGAAAAATGTCTATTCAAGTCCACTGCTTGTTTCTGAATGGGGTGGTTTGGCTTTTTGTTATTGAGTTTTGGGAATTCTCTGAACATTTTAGATATGAATCCCTTAACGGAACGTGATTTTCAAATGTTTTCTCCCATTTCTCTGGGTTACGTTTTATTCTCCATTGGTATTGTCTTTTGAGGCGAAAATATTTAAAATTTTCGTGAACTCCAAGTTTTTTATTTTTTATGTTGCTGTGCCTTGCTATCATATCCAGGACATCACTGTGGAACCCAGTGTTGTGAAGCCGTTCATCCTGTGTTTTTGTTTTCTTCCAAGAGTTTTATAATTTTAGGTCTTCAATTTGTGTCATGGATCCGTTGTGAGTTCATTTTTGTGTGTGGTGTGAGGTAGGGGCCTTTCGGATAGTCAGTTTTCCTGGCACCATTTTTTGAAAAGACTGTCCTTCCTCCATTGAATGGACTTGGTACCCTTGTGAAAAATGATTTGACCTGATGTGAAGGTTTATTTCTGGACTCTATGCTATTCCATTAGTTTACATGGCCGCCTGTTTTATGCCAGTACCACCCTGTGGTAATTACCATAGCTTTGTGGTTTTGAAATCAGGAAGTGTACGTCCTCTGGCCTTCTTTTTTCAGAATTGTTCTGACTATGCACAGATTCTGTGTGAGTTTGAGGGGTTTAATGTTTCTGTAAAAAACATCATTGAGATTTCAATAGCAATTGTATTATGTCCGTAGATTGCTTTGGGTAGTATGGACATCTTAGCAATCCTGAGCCTTCCAACCTGTGAACATGGAATGTCTTCCCATTGAATCATGTCTTCTTTACCATCTGTCAGCAACGTTTTTTAGTTTTCATCATACAGGGCTTTTGCCTCCATGGTTAATTCCCTTTATTTTATTCTTTTTGGATGCAATGGTAAGTGGAATTGTTTTTATAATTTCCTTTTTGGGCTATTCATTATTAGTGTATAGAAATGCAACTCATTTTTGTGTGTTGACTTTGTATACTGCCATCTTTCTGAATTCATTCCTAGTACTAACAGGTCTTTAGGATTTCCTACATATAAGATCATAGCATCTGTGAACAGAGGTGATTTTTTTTTCCTTTCTAATTTAGACTGCTTTTATTTATTTTATTGTCTAACTACTCTCCTAGAGCCTCCAGTAGTGTGGTGATTAGAAGTAGTAAAAGTGGGCATCCTGTATTGTTCCTGATCTTAGAAGAAAAGCTGTCTTTAACTGTTGAGTGTGATGTTTACTGTGGGGTTATCACATGTATATTTTATTATGTTGAGATAGTTCCTTCTATTCCTAATTTGTTGAGTGTTTTCATCATGAAAGAGTGTTGAATTTTCTCAAATGCTTTTTCTGTATCAGTTGAGAGTATCTTGTACTTTTTTCTTTAATCTGGGAATGTGGGGTTTTCTATTGACTGATTTTCATATGTGGAACTGTCCTTGAATTCCAGAAAAGGATCCTTTTTGGTTGTAGCATATAATCCTTTGACTATGCTGCTGAATTCAGTTTGCTAGTGTTTTCTTGAGGTCTTTTGCATCACTGTTCATGAAGGATACTGGTTTGTGGTTTTCTGTTCTTATCATGTCTTTGACTGGCTTTGTTATCAGGGGAATGAAAACCTCATAGAATGAATGGGGGACTCTTCCACCTTGTTTAGTCTTTTTAAAAAAGACTAAAGTAAACAAGGAATAATTGGGAAAACACTGTGGACCTGATATAAGGTATCTGTTGAAAACTTACAGCCAACACCATGCCTAAGCCTGAGAGCTTTCCTGTAAAGATGAGGAAGAGGATACAGGTGTCCTCTCTCACTGCTCCTACTCAACACCATACCGAAGTCCTATCCATGCAACAAACAAGAAAAAGAAATAAAAGGCATGCATATAGAAATTAAGAAATATGATGGTCTCAAGGATCTCTGGGTGGCTCACCAGTTTAGCACCGCCTTCAGCCCAGGGCATGATCCTGGAGTCCCAGGATCAAGTCCCACATCAAGCTCCCTGCATGGAGCCTGATCCTCCCTCTGCCTCTGTCTCTGCCTCTCTCTCTCTGTCTCTCTCTCTCTATCTGTGTGTGTGTGTGTGTGTGTCTCTCAAGAATAAATAAATAAAATATTTTAAAAAAAAAACAGAAATACAATGCTCTCTATTCACAGAGGATATGACTGTCCACATGGAAAATCCCCAAGAATCCACACAAATCTCCTAGAACTATCAGAGAGTTTAGCAAGGTTGAAGTGTGCAGGTCTAAAATAATTAAAATTAATTGCATTTCTATATAGTAGCAACAAGGAATTGAAAAATTTTGTTTAAAGCTGTGATTTGCAATAGAATAAATAATGAAAACTGAGGTATACATCTCAAGAATATGGACATAATGAGGACTATCAAAATACTGATGAGAGGGATCCCTGGGTGGCGCAGCAGTTTGGCGCCTGCCTTTGGCCCAGGGCGCGATCCTGGAGACCCGGGATCGAATCCCACGTCGGGCTCCCGGTGCATGGAGCCTGCTTCTCCCTCTGCCTGTGTCTCTGCCTCTCTCTCTCTCTCTCTCTCTCTCTCTCTCTCTCTGTGACTATCATAAATAAATTTTAAAAAAAATACTGATGAGAGAAATTAAACAAGATGTAAGTAAATAGAGAGCTAGACCATGTTCACAGGTCAGATATTGTTATGGTGTCAGTGACCTCCAGCCTGGTCTATAATAGGTTCAAGGCAATCTCAATGCACATCCCGGTAGGAGCTTCCGTCCATATGAGCAAGCTAACTCTAAAATTATTTGGAAAGGCAAAGGAGCTCAAGTATCCACATCATTTGAAAATGAAGAACAAAGTTGGAAGACTTCACTACTTGACTTCAAGATTTCCTATAAAGTTACAGTAATCAAGACGACGTGATGTTGGCAAAGGGGTATAATTATGTAGACTAATGAAACAGAATAGACACATAGATCCCCATGAATACAGTCAGCTGATTTTTGACAGAAACGCAAAGTCAGGTTAAAGACAGAAGTGCACTGGGAACAATTAGACGTCCCAAATGCAAAAAAAAAAAAAAAAAAAAAAAAACAGAGAAAGGAGACTTGACCCATACCTCACACTTAGTATAAAAATTCAATAAAAATGGATCATAGACCTAAATGTAAAATGTAAACATTTTAAGCATTTAGAAGAAAACACTAGAGGAAATCCTTGTGAAATCTCTGTGTGAGCAGAGTTCTTAGGCTTAAGAACCAAAAGTGTGATCTGAAAAAGAAGAAAATTGATAAGTTGGTCTTTACCAATATTAAACTTCAAACCACGCTGTGAAGAGTGTGGAGAGAGAAGCCACGGAGTTGCAGAAAATATTTGCAAGTCACATCTGAGCAAAGTACAGCTGACCCTTGAGCAACACGGGTGTGGACGGCTGCTGCCCACTCAGACGCGGTGTTTCCGGGAAATACAAGTCCTTCCGTGCATGTGTTTTCTCTTCCTGCTGACTTTTGTACGAACATTTTCTTCTCTAGCTCACGAGTCGATGTGTCCATGGACTCTGCGTTGTCAGTAGGGCTTCGGGTCCACAGGACGCTGTTAGCAGTTTCGTTTCTGGGCAGTCAGGGCTCGAGGCGGTTGGCACCCTACACTCCCACGTTATTCGAGGGTCAACTGTACTCATGTTCCAAAATGCGGAAAGAGCTCTCAAAATGCAATGTCAAGGACACCTAAGAAAGGAGGAGGCCTGCACTTTGAAGAAACGCGCAAAAGACGCAGGAGATGGCAAATACGCACGTGAAAAAGAGGCCCAACACCATTCCTCATCAGGGAGATGCAAACTGAAGCCGCAGCGAGACACCCTTAGACGCCTCTCAGAAGGGCCACCGGGGACAAGCCTGACCATGCCCGGCGCTGGCGGGGAAGCGGGGAGTGGGGCGCTCGAACAGCGCCGGGGGACTGCAGTGTCTCACAGCCCCTGGGGACACATGGGGGCAAGTCAGCGTGGTAAGGAATCTCGGCTCGGCATTGGGCATCAGGGCATCGCAAACTAAATCCGGGAAGATGCCACCGCACACCAATGGCTGATATTGAATAATTTTAAAAACCTGGCACGTCCAGGGCCGGCAAGGATGCAGAGGCGCGGAACTGCCCTGCGCCGTGGGTGAGGGTGCAAACGGCAGAGGCACCTGCAAAAGAGTTGGGCCGTTTCGTGTCGCATCTAACACGGCCTCCCTGTGGCCCATCTGCGCCACCCCCGGGTGTGTACTCAGGACAAACAGACGCTCCAGCCGGGTAAATGCCTGTGCGCGTGGCAGCAGCTGTGTTCATACCCGCAAGCACGGGAGGCGCAGGAAGCGTCCTTCCCACGACACGATGGCGGGATCCTGGTGGGTGCCTGCAGGAGGCTGCGTCCCGCCCAAGCGCCTGCCCCTCTAGTGAAGGAAGCAGCCCCGGGCGGCTGCGCACCGGATGTAGGTGACTTTCTGGAAAAGACCTAACTGTAGTGAAGGAGTCAGGGCTTGCAGGGGCCTGGGGTGGAGGGACGGGGACGCAAGGGGACTTCGGCAGGCACGTGGCGGCCTTGGGCGTCCGCCAGGTCTCAGCGCTGTGCACCTGCCAGCGCGTACCCCTGTGGGGGGAGGACGGCGGACGGGAGCACCTGCTCGGCTCGGGGAGGTCACGCTGGGCAAAATTCCTCTCCCTGAAGAAGCTGAGGACCGCAAGCTTTTGGCAGATTTTTTTTTTGCTCTTGATTATCTTTTATGTTCTACTTCTCTTCGTTTTTGCTGGTTGAGTTTTACCAGCCCGGTGGTCCCGATGCTTTCCCGGGCGGTGCACTCGAGGCAGTTTCCAGAACAGCTGTAGTGTCGCAAGGTCCCCTGGATGGCTCCAGGGACCCAGAACTTGAACTCACCTCCCCCGTCGCAGGGTTGCCGTGCGGTGCCGATCTCTCTGGAAGCACCTGGGGTGCTCGGGTGGCTGGGATGTTGGGATTCAGCAGCGGGCCTCGACCCGCACATTCCCTGCACCTCATCCCACGTCTGCTCAGCGGTCCCCATCTGGAGACCCCATTTCCCTCTGTTCGGAGAATTGTTCCCCGTGGCGGATCTTTCTGGAAATCTCCTGATGAAGGCTGGATTTGGACGACATCATCCACTCCCCTCACGGCCTCCACATCCCACCTGGGAGCCCCTCATCCGCCCCTGACTGCCCTGGCCACCGGGCACCTCTCGTGGGTGCAGGGGACGCCCCACAGCTCACGAGCACCCCAGTGGCCCTCACGGAGGCTGTGGCCCTCGGGCCCGCGGGCAACCGTCCCCCACCCAGGAGGGCAGCTTCGATGGCTGCACGGCCCACAGCTCCCTGGGTCCCCAGTGCCCCCGGCTGTTTGCTCCCCGACAGACACCCTCGGGGTCTCGGCCCCGGCGGGCATTTTTAGGGCAGTAAAGTCCTTCCTGTAAATACAGCAGAATAATAAGCACTCGCAGGACTCGGGCAAAACACCAACGAGGAAGGGGAAGTCTCGGGAGCCTGTCGCTGGACAGCACGCGCCAGGGCCGTATAAAAGCCGCCGGCCCGGCACCTCGCACACTCACACCCGCACCCGCACCCACACACTCACCCGCACCCACACCCCGCCCCAGCACCCACACCATGGCCGCCTCCACCCTGTCCAGTCTGCTCCAGCGACCTGAGCTACGGCGGCCGCGGCTGCCTGCCCGGCTCCGGCGACTCCTGCCCCGACCCCTCCTGGCAGGTGGACGACTGTCCCGAGAGCTACTGCGAGCCCCCCTGCTGCGCCCCGGCCTCCTGCCTGACCCTCCTCTGCACCCCTGCGAGCTGCGGGTCCAGCCCCTGCCCACCAGCCTGCCCCGGCTCCTGCCAGCCCTCGTGCGGCAGCTGCTCCCCCTGCCAGGAGGGCTGCGGTGTGTCTGTCTGCTGCAAGCCCGTGTGCTGCACCCCCGTCTGCTGCAAGCCCGTCTGCTGCACCCCCGTCTGCTGCAAGCCCGTCTGCTGCACCCCCGTCTGCTGCAAGCCCGTCTGCTGTGAGTCCTCCCCCTGCTGCCAGCAGTCTAGCTGCCAGCCTTCCTGCTGCAGCTCCTCCCCCTGCCAGGAAGACAGCTGTGTGTCTGTCTGCTGCAAGCCTGTCTGCTGCACCCCTGTCTGCTGCAAGCCCGTCTGCTGCACCCCTGTCTGCTGCAAGCCCATCTGCTGCACCCCTGTCTGCTGCAAACCCGTCTGCTGCCAGGCCTCCCCCTGCTGCCAGCCCAGCCCCTGCAGACCCTCCTCCTGCGTGTCCCTCCTCTGCCGCCCCGTGTGCAGGCCCGCCTGCTGTGCCACCCCCTCTCCCTGTCAGCCTAGCTGCTGCCGCCAGGCCTCCAGCGTGTCCCTGCTGTGCCGCCCCGTGTGCTCCCGCTGATGGGGCACGTGCCTCCGGGGAGCTGGGCACCACGGGGCACCCCCGCTCTCCCACTGCCTCCTAGGATTAAGCCAGCAGGATCTCTGGGACTCATCAGCACAGTGCTCACCCTCGGACCCTCACAAGCAGGCCTGAGCCTGTGCACAGCGTCATGTTGTGCCCAGATGCACCTGAGACCGCCCTCGCTGTCACTGATGGGTCCCCAGGTTGTTTGGGACATCCATGCCCCTGCCCTGTCTCTGCCCCTCCGACAAGTGGTTTGCCTCCCCCCCAAACACACAGCTGAATAAACTAACTCCAGAGGCGCCTGGGTGCCTCCGTCAACTAGCCTCCGACTCCTCACTGCGGCCCTGGTCACGGTGTCCGGGTCTCGAGATCAGGCGGGCGGGTCTGCTTGGGGTTGTCTGTCTGCCCCTCCCTCTGCTCCCTCTCCCTCCCTCCGCCTCTCCCTCTGCCCCTCCCCCCATCGATCAGCCTTGTGTCCATGCCTCTGTGCGCCTCTCTTGCCAACTGGCTTTGTTGCGTGTTTTTGGATCCTCTGGGCTCGCAGACCCTGGTGTCAGCAGTCTTGCTGACGAGCCCCATCCTGGGAGCATCTCCAAGGGCGCTGAGCTGACCCCCACCCTGTGGTCCCCACTTGGGCCTCCAGGCAGCACAGGGTGGCCCTGCTGAATGTCAGGGACCCAGGTGGCCCCTTGCAGCAGGACCCCCGGCCCCAGGCCTGTCTCCCGGGCGGTGGAGCTAGGAGGAGGCTGAGCCAGGGCCCTCTGGGGCCACCGTGGAGGCGGCGCATCTGTGCTCCAGCCAGCCTCCTGAGTCCACCCTGGTCTCCCGTGAACTGCAGGGCTTTGTCCAGAGTGCCACCCTGCTGTCTCCAGCTGCACAGGCCGGCGCAGCGCCCCTTCGCCCCAGGCCCACCCAGGCCGCCCTCGGGGTTCTCACTTGGGGCCAGTCGGGACAGGGCCCCACGTGTCCTGGGGCTTCCTGGACCCAGGTTCCCCTCCTAGACAGAGCCACCTCCCAACCTGCCCTGCTGCCTCCCCCCTCGAGCCCACCCGGTACAGACACACCACCCTCGCTCCCTGGAGGCCTGGACCCTGCGAGCCATTCCCCGAAGGGAGGACGGTGGACAGCGAACGCCCCCCTTAGAGGACAGGGTAACCGGGTGCACACAGACGAGCGCCCGACAGTCCCCGTCCACATCTGGAGCTGCCCAGGGAGGTGGGAGTCCTGCCCCCCGCCTGCCCCCAGGACCCTGCTATGGAGGGAGGGAGGTGTGAGGAACCAATCCTCCCTGCTGCTCTGGGGCCAGAAGTCCCTGGGACCCCGCCCACCAGCTCCCCTCTGGCCCCTGCAGCCCCGTTGGACGGTGGCCCGGGGAAGCCCCACCTGCGTCCTCGCCCCTCTGGGGGCTGCTGAAACCCCGGCCCCGCACCGGAAACATGATCCACGTGTGTCAAATACAACACCGCAGGCGTCAAGGGGACACAACTGTGAGAAAACACAGTCACCAAAATGCTTTCAGAGCAAATGACTGCACAGATGCAGGCTCTGCCACTGAGGCACTGACGGGGCGGGTTCTCCTGCCCTACGGAACAGGATGCAGATCTGCGATGGGGCGCGGCCGCCGGTGGCTTCACCCGTGACTGGCCCGGCGCAGCCAGTGTGGCAGCTGCATCAACTCTGCGTCCCTCGCCTGTTAGTGGGGGGGCGTCAGGGCTCCGAGAGGCTCCGCGCCCTGAATCCCACCCACCAGGCCCCGGGAGCCCGCGGCCCCCTCAGGGAAAGCGCACACCCCGCTTTCACCAGGAAGGAGCCCCCAGCAGCCGAGCCCCCGAGCGCCAGTGCCCCCCGCTCTGCAGGGACGCCAGCGGCAGCCTGTCACCCACACCGGTGCCCTTTTCCCCGGGGCGACCCCCAGATGCGCAACACGCGGGGTCCCCAGCCTGCACCCCGGCCAGCGCCCGCTGGACCCGGAGCCGCAGCCCCGCGCCAGGTGGGGCTCAGAGGGATGTCCCCACACCTGGATGCGCAAAGGCCCAGGGGGCTTCCACATGAGTGACACAAATGTTACCCCCGGGGGTTGCCCCTGCTTCTCCCCACAGCACGGAAGCTCTCGCTCACACACGCTCACACCCTCGTGGGCATGCACACCTGCACACGCTCTGGAGCACACGTTCACTCGCGGGTCACATCTGCCCGCCCCTGCCTGGCTGCGGACGGGGCCCACCCTGAGGATGCCAGCGGGAGGCCCCGGGCCTGGGCTCTGAGTCCACAGGGCCCCTTCCACCTGCCGCCCCACGCCCCCTCCCGGACCCAGAGGCACCCGAGGGTACCGGCTTCTGGGGCCCAACTCCCCCTCACTCCGCGGGGCAGGTGGCAGGGGGGTCACAGAGACCCAGGGCCCCCCCTTCAGGCGGGTCCAGGGTGTTAGGAGGAGGAGGGAGGGTAATATCCAAGGACCAGTTCCCCCCGTCGCTCCCCCAGACTCAGGGTGGGGACAGAGAAGTGGGCACCCCCTGCCCCCTAAGCCAGGAGCTCAGAATCCACCTAGGAGGGCAGGGGCGAGAGGCCACGAGGCGGGGTTACAGGGGTGGGGCGGGGAGGGACGGGGTGGGCCGCCCGGAAGCAGGCGCAGACCCCACGGGCCCCGGGGGTGGCTGATTTTCCCGTTGGTGAGTAGCGAACAGTAAGCGCCGCCGCCTAATGGCGGAGAATTTCTAAAAAGGAAACTGAGGTCAGGGTGGCGGGGCCGGGCCCCCCTGGTGGCGGCAGGGACGACTGGGTGGCCTCTTCGGTGCTGGGGAATGAGGGGTGGGGGTTCTGCGACGCTGTCTGGGGAGACTAGGGGGAGGGCGGTGGTGGGGTCTGGGGCAGGGGCCGTCCTGAGCCTGCAGAGACGGCTCGTTCCCCCAAGGGCACATTCGGGGGCGCTGAAAGCCACGGAAATAAAAAGCCTCAGCAGCACGACAAGCGCCCAGACATCTGTCCCCAGCGGCCAGCGGCTCCCAGCCCCGCGCAGCTGTGAAGCGCTGGGGGGGCTCACCCTGGGTGCCCTGCTTCCCGGGAGGTGCGGCTCGCGGTCCCCTTCCCGGAGGGGCCCCGGCACCCACCTGCAAGGTCGGCGGCTCCCCAACTGCACCCCGGAGGCCGCTCGCCTGCTCCCGGGCGCCGCCAGGAGGGGGCGTCGTGCCCACGCAGTGTCTCCCAGGAACCGCTTCGGGGCCTCCCAGGGGACCCCCGCGCCCAGACTGCAGCCACCCTCCTGCAAGCTCCCCGTTAGAGGAAGTCCGCGGGCAAAGCTGGCGCCCCCGAGAGCAGCCCAGGAGGGGCGGGGGGCACGTCCTGCCCCCCAAATGCAGAAGAGGCCGCCCCCAGGGACCCCGCGCTGTCGGAGAGCTTTTAAAGTGCAGGTCTGTCCCTGGGGCCTCCTGGCTGCTTCCTCCACCTGCGGGATGACGGGCGGAGGCCAGAGCGCCCCACGCACCCCTGCACCTGGCCCTCTGGGGTCCCCGCCACCACCCTCCAGGTTTCCTCCTCTGGGGCCACCTGGGCTGGTGGGCAGGCTGTGTGCATACCCAGGGCTGCGCACAGCCCCCTCCCCGCCCGGGTCGCGTGAATGAAGGAGACAAGGCACGGGGAGAGGGTGCCCTAGACTGGGTTCTGGGTGCCACCACGTCTGTCCTGGGGAGGGGCCCACCTGTCCGTGCTCCCGGGTGATGATGCTCCAGGGCACAAGGCACAGATGAAGGCGAGACACTGATCCTGACACCTGCAGCCCAGACTTGTCGTCCTACCCTGTCCCCCTCTGCCCCTCCGCCCCTCACCCCTTCCCTGTACCCAGCCTCTCGGAGCCTACCAGCGACCCAGCCCCGCCAGGGCCCAGCTGTGGCCCCTTTGGGCTCCCACAGAGTCCCGCCACCCTGGCCTCTGGTCTCCGTGGAGACGAGCTGGGATCACCCCATGCCACCCACTGCTGCTGCTCCCCCGACCGAGAACCCACACCCAGGACTCGGCCCACCACGGTGTCCCCCCAGGACGGCCCTGCACCTCACACGCCACGCGGCCCAGAACCTCGGGTGTCCTCCAGGAGCGAGCAAGCATCTTGGGGGCCCCTGTGCCAACCCTGTCCAGAGCCGCTGGCCCATCTCGGGGGAGCTGCGGGGGGCTCCGCGGTCGGAAGACTGGGGCTGCCTCCTGGGGTCACGGAGGCCAATAGTTGGAAAGGGCATCTCACCCCAGAATCCTGTCTGCCACGCCCCACCCCACCCTGCCTCCTGCCCTGAGCCCGGGGCCCCCGCCTGCAGCCCCGCCCCGCTCCCCAGTGCCCTTGTCCACGCCGCCGTCTGTCCGGCCTGGGCTGGGCTCTGGGAGACCTGCCCCACCCTCAGGCGCACCTGCATCTGCGCAGCAAGGCCAGTCCCCAGCCCGCCACCCGCAGGCATTGAACCCAATCTCCCCGTCGCTACAACCCGGGCTTGTGCGAGGTGTCTGGCAGCGGCGAGCCCCCCCAAAGGGCCCCGTGAGCTCACACCAGCCCGAGGACCTGCGTGACCCTGGCCGTGGCTTCCCGGCACGCCCCGCCAGCTCTCCCGCCCAGACCCCGGGCCCCGCATGCAGCTGGGGCTGTCCGGCCCTCCAGTCCACCCGCGGCCTCCTGACTCGACGTCCCACCGAGCCCTGCCCCCTCCTCCCAACCCCGGGCCACCCCGGCCTGGCTGCCACGGCCAGCCCCGAGTGAGCTCTTCCCTCCTCCCAGGCGCAGGTGTCAGGGTACCTTCACTGCCCCACTGCGGTGGGGACGCCCGAAAACCCCAGCTGCCACCCCCCGACGGCCTTACAGTGAAGCCTGCAGAAGGGCAGGCCGAGGGGGGGCGGAATCAAGCGCCTGTCTCCCCAGCGTGGCGCCCCCCACACCCAGGGCCAGGCCCGCCGGCCACAGGAGCCCTCGGCGACACCGTCACTCGCCATCGCGCCAGGCTGCTGTCATCGGGGCCCCGGCCTCGGACTTGGGGCCAGGACATCGAGAGCCAGGGTGGGGGCCGCCAAGGCGCCGGGCGCTTCGCCCCCCACCCCGGCTCGCTCACACAGCCTCACGGCGGAAAGCTCAGGTGCCTCTCAAAACGGGACGGAATCAAAGTGGGTTTGTTTGGGTTTTTTTTAACCATTTGAAGTCCTGATGAGCCACGTGCAAGCGTGTTGGGAGGACTCCAAACGCAGTTCAATACGATTTACTCGACTTTTATCTTTCGTCCCGAGTCCCCGGTGTTTAGAACTGGGTCATCTTTTAACTCTGCAGCAGCCTCCGGGGCAGAGGGGGCGGGCTTTATAAATAACCTTTATTATTACTGTGCAGGTTGATTCCGTTCCCAGGGCTGCAGGAAGCATGAAGGTACATGTCGGTGACTCATCCCCCACCGGGAGACTGCGTGTGCTAGGACAGCGCTGGGCTCGGCGCCGCCCGGGGGTCCTTCTGGGGCTGCCGCTGCCCGCGGCCCACGGGGTGGTCTCTGCGCCTTCTGTCCCCCGAGGCCGGGGGGTTTTGCTTGGGAACAGGCTAACTTGGCTTCTGTGTGGTTTGCAAATCACGAGTCCCAAGGCAGGCGCTGCAGGCGGGAGCTCAGGGCGGGGACGCTGGGGGGACCTCGGTCCTGCTCCCCGGGGCCTGCGGGCCTCCCCGCTGTGCCGGACCCCCCACCAAGCATTCCAAACTGGGGTCCTCATGCCCCCGGGGCGTGCCACTGGGAACGAAGGGCCATCGGGCTATCACGGGGAGGGGACCGGGATGAGCGATCTGCAAATAGAACTGGAACCACACGGCAGACCGGTGCGCGCGGGGCTCTGACACCCACGCCACTGACCTCCTGGGGAGGCCGCTCGCGCTCAGTGGGTCTCCAGCCACCAGGTCTCCTTTCCCTGTCGCTTTGTTCTTAATGTTAAATTTGATAAATAAAAGCTCTGGGTAGAAACTCCAGGAAGGGGGCCTCCCGGGGGGCTCCATCAGTGAAGCGTCTGCCTTCAGCTCAGGTCATGATCCCCGGGTCCTGGGATCGAGTCCTGCATCGGGCTCCCTGCTCAGCAGGAGCCTGCTTCCCCCTCTGCCCTTCCCCTCGTGCTCTCCTCTCTCTCTCTCTCTCTCTAATAAATAAATAAAATCTTAATTAAGAAAAGAAACTCCAGAAAGATACAGTGATGTCACGGTCATTAGCGAGCCAGCAGAGCCTCCTAAATCGGGGCGGGGTGGCGGTGGGGCTGCAGACCCTCCCTCGGGGGAGCCAGCCAGTGCCGCTCTCGGGGGCGCCAGTGTCTGAGTCGGGGGCCGTGGGACAGCAGGGCCAGCCCCGGGGCGCGCGGGCAGACCTGGGGTTCTCCGCGTTTGGGGCCGCGGGGGGATGGCTCATTCCTGGAACAGGTGCAAGGCCTTTCCCCAGGACGCCGCACAGGTAAGTACTCGTGAGGCCCTCAGATGGCGGCGGGTTCTCGCTTTGAAGCGGGTCCCCACCCTGTTGGCATTTCCACGGCGAGGCCTCCCCCAGCCCTTTCATCTCTGCCTGGCCCCCTCTGCCCGTCGCCTCTCCCGGGCCAACCGCTGGGGCCGCCCAAGCAAACCCAGGCCTCCAGCTGACCGCGTGCGGCTGCGCCCTCCGCCCAGCGCGATGCCCCCTTACCTGTGCAGGGCTCCCATGGCGGGGTGCCCCGGCCTGGGGTCGCCAGGGCCAACAGCACCACACACAGCGTCAGCAGGACAGACATGAGGGGTCCGGGTCCCAAGCTCCATGCAGGGGCCCTGCCCTCGGCCCGCGGGGAGGCAGCTGCTCCTCAGACACCTGGGCCAGCCGTGTCGGGGTGGCGGCGGGGGACTGGGGGGCCCCGGGGCAGTCACTGTGGTGGCCACATGCCGGGGTCCAGCGACAGGGACAGAGGCGGCCGGGCGGCAGCAAAGCTCCTCCGGGCTCGGCTGGGGGAGGCAGGTGGTCCTGGCGGGTCGGGCTGCAGCCTAGCTCATCCCCGCGCGGGCCTGGGTCCTGCCTTGCAGGTGACAGGTGAGAGCATCCCAGCGGCGGCACCGCGATCAGTCATTGGCAAAGCACGTTGTTCCCAAAGGAAAGAGAAATAGACGGTCGGGCCGAGAGCTGGGGGCAAACCAGAAACCCCGGAGATCCCGTCTGCTCGGGCGCTGCTCGCGGGCCGCTGCCCTAGGACAGCCGCCGCCGGGCCGGGCGCAGCGCCTCCGCCGGCTGGGCTGACAGGCAGTGGCCGTCCCCACGAGGGGCCGGGCCGCCAGGAAGGCTTTTATCTGGTGCCCGGCCCTCCCGAGGGTGTGTGGGTTTGTCAACTGTTGGGTTTCAGGAATTCCCCTCCGGAGGGAAGCCAGTCCTCCCCGGGAACAGCTAATGAGGAGGCTCGGGAGGCTCGCCCGGGGGAGGGGAGCGCCCAGCTCAGGCGGGAGCTCCACGTCGTGGCCCGGGGGCCACCGGGGTCCCAGTGCTCAGAACCTCGGGGACCGCAAGGCTGCCCCAGGCCCCACAGCTCTTCGGTGTGGCTGCTCCTCGTCCACACACCCTACCCTGCACCAACCCCTCTCCAGAGCCTTCCGGGGCCTGTGGGGAGCTGCCCTGCATGGGGGGGCCCTGCGCCCCGGTCCCACGTTGCTGGCTTTCCTGGTCACGGGCCCCTGAAGGGATGTCTGCATCGTAGCTGCACGACAGTGTCTGCAAAGCCCCCGCCCCAGGTCTGCGCAGAGGCTGCGTGAGACATGGATGTTTGTGACGGGGACGGACCCCACAGGGAGGGTTTGTTGGGGGCACTGGGCGCAGGGCACGGGGGACAGAGACAGATAGAGATAGAGACGCAGGGACAGAGAGAGGGAGGCAGAGGGAGTGTGCAAAACTCTGCGTGAAACTCACCCTGTGCCCGGAGAGACCCTCCCTCTGTCCCTAGACAGGCAGGCAGACAGACAGACAGACAGGCATGTCTACAGCTACTACCCGACGCCCTCCACCCTCGTCCTGTGATTCTGGTTACCTGAGGCCACAGGAGGGAAACCTGGGAAGGCCCGCGGTGCCCCCGACTGTCCGCTCGGGACCCCTGCCCGCCCAGCACAGGGACAGAGCCTGCCCGGCCCCATGGGGCAGGCGCCCGTCACAGCGTGGGGGAGACGCCGCCCCCCAGAAGCGGGGCAGGCCCCACCTGCAGAGAGAGGCCAGCTGTCTGAGCTGACGGGCAGCCTCCCATGCGCCCGGCCCCATGGGCGAGAACCTCGTGGGTGTCGGCGGCCCTGGGCGGTCACGGGCTGGCACTTCCTGCACGACCCAGACCCAGGCCGCACCACTGTGACTCCCGCGGCCTCCCGCCTGACCGCTGACCTCCGACCCGCGCCTCCTGCTGGCCTTCAACTGGTTGGATCTATTCTAACAGCCGGATCTGAGGAATCCCAGTTAGGCTACCGTGAGCCACTCCGGGAAAACTCGCTTCGGGCGCATTTGATCCGGTGACACCAGGATCCAGCGACACAGGCTCCTTAGTGGAAACCCCGTTCACGTTCACAACTTAGCAAACTGCACCCGAACGCAGGAAAACAGCTCAGAACTTCCAGACTGGTCCCCGCGTCACCCCGGACACGCCACTTAAATGCTCCAAGTCTCAACGTCCACACCCGCAGTAAGTGCCCAGGGAGGCCTGTGCGGCGGGACAGCCCATCAACCAGGAGCCAAAGCCGCACCTGTGCAAAGGGGTGCCGCACGCTCGGCCCGGCGACGCTGGGGGGACATGCATGTGCAGGGGTCCCTGTCCCTCTGCGGGCCCCGAGCCCAGGACCGTGAGACAGGAAGCCCTCCCCGCAGGCTGCTGGCCTGGGAATCCCTCAGCCCCTGCCGCCGGAGGTCACGTGGATGCAGAACCGGCCGAGACCGGTGGCACCGGGGGAAGAGCAAAGCAGGTCCTGGGCTGTCCTGTGACAGCTCGGAGCCCGCCCGAGCCTCCCGCTCCGGGTCTGCTCGCTGCCTCCACGGGGACACAGAAAGTCTGTCCCTGAACATCCAACTCAGGTGCCCGCGGTCACTCCCCGGGTCTGCTGCGGTGACAGAGGAGGGCCTCACGCCCGGCTGGGGACACGGGTTGCTCCAGCAACACACACGGCGCCCACCTCGTCACGCGGCAACAGTGCTGGGGAGCACGGCCACGTGGACGGAGCGGGTCGGCCTCCCCGCCGGGCCCGGTGACGTTTCCCACCCCGGGAAGGACAGTGAGGAGACGGCACAGGTCAGATCAGAGGACTACGACGACGTTGAGCTCAACCCGCCCATCACCCAGTCTGGGGCCCTGTCGGACTAAGCCGTCACCTACGGGGGTGGGTGACCCCAGAGGCTCAACATAAACATGTTGATTCCTCCGGAGTATGTGCCCTAACTTGACGGTTAGTGACCCCAGGGCTAAGGGGTTTGAGAGGGTCTCCGGGGAAGAAAGAGCACCTGGCATGTGACGGGGAGTCCCCACCGACCCCTGGCAAGCTGGCCCCGGCCACCAGCCCACCGTCCGCAGGAGCGCAGGCCGGGATCCGATTCTGGAAGAGATTTAATACGAAACGGCTCGTCACTGACCGAGGGAATAAGAGTTTGCTTTTCCCATCACGAGATGAGTCCTAGGATGGCGGCGCCAGTAATCCTGTCTGCTAAAGGGTGGCTGCAGATATTTTCCCCATCACTTTTTTTTCCTTTTTTGATCCTTTAGTTTAAACCATTTTTCTGATGCTTTTGTCTTTGGCCAAGTATTTTTTTTTTTTTTTTTTTTTTAGATTTTATGTACTTACTCATGAGAGACACAGGGAGAGGCAGAGACACAGGCAGAGGGAGAAGCAGGCTCCAGGCGGGGAGCCCGACGCGAGACTCGATCCCAGGACGCCCTGAGCCAAAGGCAGACGCTCAACCCCGGAGCCCCCCAGGCGCCCCGTCTTCGGCCAAGTGTTTAATAACTTTTATTGAGTCAGCAGCATCTCCCTTAAGAGTATGGTCTTCGGATACAACTTGTCGAGGTCCCTGCTATTCCGCTGTGTGCTTCCGCTGGGCTCCCCGTGCCACCTGGGGTGTGATCTGGGGTAGCTGGAATGCGCCGACGAGCTCTGCTCCAGAAGGCTGTCGTGCACGCACCATGTATTAAGTGCCTCTCCTTTCCCCACCACCTTGAAATGTCACATTTATGATGGATTAGGCCTCCACACATACTTGGAACTCTTCCATTCTTCGTTGTTCTACTAATCTCTTTGTCTATTTCCTTTGCCAGCACATTATTTTGGTGAGTGTTTACAGTAAGTGTTCAGACCTATAGATCAAGGGCGTACACGCTGGCTTTCTCACTTCAAAAACGTATTGGTGGTTCTCTCTTCTTCTCTTTCATATTTTCTCTTTCATGTGAACTTTAAAAATTATTGCCTCTCATTTCTACCTCCAAAACCAAAATCAAACAAGCAAAAATGTCATAGGAATACCTATTCGCGTGGCAACAAGTTCACAGATTGATTTCAGAAAAATGGGCATTTAAAAAAAAAAGAGTAATGGACATTTTTATGATACGAAGTCTTCCCACTCAGAAACACGGCTATCTCTTGGATTATTCCAACCTCAAATTAAGTTCATCAAAAAACTTTTTTAGGGATCCCTGGGTGGCGCAGCAGTTTGGCGCCTGCCTTTGGCCCAGGGCGCGATCCTGGAGACCAGGGATCGAATCCCACGTCGGGCTCCTGGCATGGAGTCTGCTTCTCCCTCTGCCTGTGTCTCTGCCTCTCTCTCTCTCTCTCTCTCTCTCTCTCTCTGTGTGACTATCATAAATAAATTAAAATTAAAAAAAAAACTTTTTTAGTTTTGACTATAGAGGTTCAGCACATTTTCTGTAAAATTATTCCTGTAAATGTCCTATACATTTATTTATAATTTTATCATCATTATGAACATAATCCCCCTATTTCCACCTGTAATTAGTTATTGGTAGTATAAAAAAAAAAAAAGCTGGTTCATTGCAGTACAACTATCTTGTATCTAGCCACGTTAACTTACCAAGCGATTTTAGAATCTCCTGTTTTTCTAAAACAATACTGTCTGCCTATAAGAATAATTTTGGCTCTTCTGTTTGAATACGTGTACCAATTTGTTTTCCTTCTCTTTTACTTAGAGTAGGAATAACCACTGCATTTTCTCAAAATTTTTTGAATTATTTATTTGAATTCAACTTAGTTAACGTAGAGTGTATTATTAGTTTCAAGGGTAGAACTTAGCGATTCATCAGTTGTACGTAACACCCGGTGCTCGCGACATCACGAGCCCTCCTTCATGCCTGTCCCCCAGTGACCCCGTCCCCCACGCCCACCCCTCCAGCCACCCTCAGTTTGTCTCCTGTGATTAAGAGTCTCTCAGGGTTTGTCTCCCTCTCTGATTCGTCCTGTTTTACTTTCCCTCCTTCCTGTGACCCTCTGGGCTGTTTCCTCTAGTCCCTGTGTGAGGGAGGCCGTGCGATCATGTCTCTCCCCGGCCGACTCGCCCCACTCGGCATCACGCCCTCGGCTCCCCCCACGTCGGTGTAAATGGCGAGATCTCCCCCCTCTGACGGCGAGTGACACCCGGGGTGCGCAGGGACCACGTCTCCTCCCTCCAGCATCTGTCCGTGGACGTCGAGGCTCCTCTCACGGCGCAGCCCCCATGGACACGGCCGCTGGGAACGTGGGGTGCAGGTGCCCCTCTGAATCACTGTCTGTATCCCTCAAATGCTTTTACACATCAATTGATATGATTTCACATATTTTTTATTTTAATTTGTCAGTGGAATTAATTACAGTGCCCTCTCCCCTAATGCTGGGGCATCCTCATGTTCCTGGGGTCACAGTGCATTTTTCTTTAGTATGTTGTGGGATTCCAACCAACACTTTATTTAGAATGCTGCTTTCCTGCTCACGTTCTTCTCCTTGCTCTCTCCCTCGGGCTCCTACCTTCTCCTAGATGCGTGAGGCTAAAAAACATGTGCCACAGCCCCACGCTCCCGGGCGTCGAGAAGGCACCGTCCAGTGCTCCCCACTCAGGGAAGGACTCCCCCTCCAGGGCTACAGGTCAGAAACCAGAAATTCATCCTTGACGCCTCCCTGGGGAAGCCCCTTTGAGCTTACCCCAAGCACCTCTGCCCCCCTGTACCCACCACCTTCCCTGTCCAGCCACTTTCATTCCACACCGTCACTGCCCAACTGTCTCCTGCACCCCTCAGACCCCCCTCCTGATGTGAGCAATCTCTGCAGCACCCAAGCCTGGCCGGACTGGTCTCCCTTCTGGCTTCCCACTGATCCCCAAATAAAGACAGTGTTCAGAGAAAGGCCTGCAAGGCCCTGGAGTTTGAACCTGCCCAGTCTGGTGTTGGGCATGGACATGTCACCCGCCATACACACACAGCCTCCCTCTGGGCTCCAGCACATCTCTCCCAGACCCATATCCCGGATGTGGCTCCTCCTACCAGGGCTGTTCCCAGCTTGGGCCGTCTCTGGACACCCTCCTCCCTCCTTGGCCTAATTAACTCCTCTGGGGAGAGCCTCCTCGTTTGGGGCTCCCAGCACACCTCCTCCACCTCTGGGTCACTGTCCCGTGATCCTTTGAGTGACATGTGTCTTTCTCCCCAGGCTGGAAACTCCAGGCCTTGTATCCCGGCGTTCAACAACACGTGATCAATTTGTGAATTGACTACCTTGATTGTAGGGCGATAGTAAGGTCATGCTGGCTAAAGCCAGCTAACTAACTCAAGGGCTTTCTGTGCTTCTCTGCGCTCTAGGAGACTTTAGCTAGTGTACGGATTTGTTTTTTGCAACCTGGGCCTCATTTGTGAAAATGTTTGAGCCTTCTTCTTGCAACATTTTTAAAGACTTTTCAATTCTAAGAAAATTTGACCAAACATTTGCTTTGCCCTGACGCACCCGTTGGTGATGGCTTGTCACGTGTGCACCCCTTGCAAGTCTGCATGTGCCTGTGTAAACATTTTTTCTGTTGAGCCATCTGGACACAAATTGTTAACGCGACGTTCACTCTAGATATTTCTGCATGTGTTTCCTTAAAAAAGAACACGTCCCAACATTTCTATGGTAGGGTCCTCATATCTAAGAAAAATACCATTAATCCAATAAAGTTAGCTACTACAGTGACCATATTAAATTCCAGATGGGACTCTTTCGATGGCAAATGTTTCAGACAGACCTCCATTTCTTTCATTTGTTTATTCTGTTTTTCTGCTCCGTCATTAGCTAATATTGATGACATTTCTCTCTCTCTCTCTCTCTCTCTCTCTCTCTTTTTAGGTAAACCCTACACCCAACATGGGGCTTGAACTCACAATCCTGAGATCAAGAGTCGCACACTCCACTGACTGAGCCAGCCAGGCGTCCCTGATGACTTATCTCTTACAGAGAGATCACCCACTTCCTCCAAATTTCCAAGTGTCCTGCCAAAGATTTAACATAATATTCTCTTAAAATAAAATTAATCTCCTCTTATCTGTAATTATATATTTTTCTCACATCTAATGTTGTATATTTCAGCATTCTTTTCTGTTAAGGTTTGCCATGAAGTTGTGTAATCCACTGGTCTTTTGAATACCCATGCTTTATTCTCTTACTAACATGGGGTTTCACCAAGACCTTAGATTTTCTTTTTTTCCCCTAGACTTGACATTTTATCATAGTTCTTCCTTTAAGTTTGTAGACTTTAATTCAATTATAATTTTTTTTAAGTATACGAGTTGGCAGACAGTTTGACCAGCATTATCCATGAAGTAGTGTGTGTCCTGCAGTCGGGGGGTTGTGTGTGTGCTCGAGCACTCCTGCGCTCTCCACTCCACCCTCCCTGAGATTCCACCTGTGTGCTCCTGGGCTTGTGCGCACTCCGCTCCGCCCTCCCTGAGACTCCACCGAGGCTGCGCTGCCCCCTGATGCCATCTTGCCAGGTGCATTCAGGGTGCATTCACGCCTGCGAGCCCTGTATGCTCTCAGCTTATTTTCCCTGGTTGCTCTCTAACATTCCTCCCTCCACGAGCTCTCACCTTTCTAAAATTTGTTGGGTGCATTTACAAAACATGTGCCTTTGTCTCACTATCCCGAGTTGCTGCTTTTTCCCATCTGGGCAAAATACTTTAAGTTGCAGAAACTGATTTCCCCGAAGGAAATGTGGTGACAGGAGACGGGGTGGACACAGAGGCGGAGCCGCCAGCAGAGAGGACCGAGGGAGCCTCTGCGTGCAGGCCAGCCGGAGGCCCGGGGGTGGGGGGCGGCCAGGATCCTGCTGCAGCCTCGGAGCAGCCAGACACAGACGGGACCGGGTTGGGGAGCCTGCGGTGTGCGGGCTCCTCCCTGCATCCTCCGCTGGGGAGCAGAACTTCAGAACCTTCGGAAATGGGGTCGACCCCCACTCTGCCTGAGTTAAGGATGCTTAGGAGGAGAGTCCCCGCCAGAGTCTCCTCCTCCCCGGTTAGAGAAGTTTCACACATAACACACCTCCTTACCCAGAAAACGATATTTGTGTGACATTTTCATTATATAAAAATATAACTAGGCAAAAAAAGAACGGTGCCTAGATTGCACTACAGTAGCAATTCTAACGCTTTGGTGTCGATTCTTCTAGAAGTCTCTACATAAATACACCTGGTTTTGTCAAGCGATGCCGAGCAGTAAACCCTGGCCTGTGCACCAAGTCTGGATGCTGGGGAAGGGGCAGGAGGTGGAGCTGAGGGGGAAGGGGCAGGAGGTGGAGCTGGGGAGGGGGAGGGGAGGAAGTGGAGCTGGGGGGAGGGGCAGGAAGCAGAGCTGGGGGAGGGGAGGGCAGGAGGTGGAGCTGGGGGGAGGGGAAGGCAAGGAGGTGGAGTTGGGGAAGGTGGAGGGCAAGAGGTGGAGCTGGGGAAGGGGGAGGGGAGGGCGGTAGAGGGAGGGGGAGGGGAGGACGAGAGGCGGAGCTGGGGAGGGGAGGGGAGGGGGAAGGGGAAGGGAGGGCGGGAGGGGGAGGGGAGGGTGGGAGAGGGAGCTGGGGGAGGCGAGGGCAGGAGGCGGAGCTGGGGAGGGGGAGGGGAGGAAGTGGAGCTGGGGGGAGGGGCAGGAAGCAGAGCTGGGGGAGGGGAGGGCGGGAGGCGGAGCTGGGGAGGGGAGGGGAGGGGGAAGGGGAAGGGAGGGCGGGAGGGGGAGGGGAGGGGAGAGGGAAGGGGAAGGGAGGGCGGGAGGGGGAGGGGAGGGTGGGAGGGGGAGCTGGGGGAGGCGAGGGCAGGAGGTGGAGCTGGGGAGGGGGAGGGGAGGGCGGGAGGTGGAGCTGGGGCGTGCACCCCGGCTGCCGCCCTCTGCAGCAGGACCTGCGCTCAGGGCTCCTAACCGAGGGGTGCCCGCGATGTCGCCCTGGGGCGCTGCTCCTGAGCTTTCGTGGGAACCGGTGCCGCCGGCATGTGGCGGGGCAGCGTGGGTGTGGGGTCAGGTGCGGGATCCGTCCGGGGCTCCCCGACGCGGGGTCCCTGGCCTGCGCGCACCCCCGGGCCGCCTGCGCTTCGGGGCCTTCGGGGCCGGGGCGCAGCGGGGAGGCTCGCAGGGGGGGCGGGCGGGACTTCGGGAGCCCCAGGCCCTGTGTGCGCAGCCTCGGGGATCTCCCCAGAAGCACCGACTGAGCAGCCGGCCCTCGGGCCCCACGGCCGGGCGCGCTCCCGAGAACCAGGCCCCCCCCCCCGCCTCCCCCGGGACGTGGCTTCGGGCTCGGTTCAGGATCAAGCGCAGCGCACGGTGGTGCCTCCGCGGGGGACGCGAGGACCCGCGCTCCAGGCCGCGGGGGAGGGGGTCACCAGGCGCGTCCTTGCAGCTGCCCCGGGCTCCGGTTCCCACCTCCAGGCGGAGCGTGTTCTTAAAATTCTTTACAGATTAACCCACATTAATGTAAACCCGGCAAAAGCACGGGGTTGCCGTCCCCCGGGAGCCGCATTGTAATTTCCCGGGCGACCTGCTGAAAGGACCCGGGATCCTTAGCAACCGCGGCGGCCGCGGGGAGGCTGCAATTAGCGGGTGCGAGCGGGCGGCGCACGGGCCCCCACTTCAAAGGCGCGCGGGGCGGGCGCGGGCAGGGCTGTAATTAGCGCCGCGGCCCGGAGCGCAGGGGCCCCGCGCACGCACGGCCGCACCAACAAAGGCGCCGCTGTTTGAAGTGAATCACCCCGAGCCCGGCTGGGGCGGCGCCTCCGCCCTGCGCCCCGCGCCCTGCGCCCTGCACCGAGACCCCGCGGGCTGCCCGCCCTCCCTCCGCCGAGCAGTGAGCGGGGGGCTCGGCTTTGGGGTGCGTGCGTCCCCTCCCCGGCGCCCCAAAGCGGGGTGCAGGGCGCGTGGCCTGAGCGCCCACACTGGGGGACTAGGGCGCCCCGGGGGCGGCCCGGTCTGCCCCGAGCCCGTCTGGGGCTGCGCGCACCCTGGGGGCCTGCAGAGGAGGAGGCCCGGAGCCTTCCCATCTGCCCGGGGCGGCCCTTTGCCCCCACCTCCGGCCCCGAGACCAGAACCCCCTCGAGCGTCCTGACCCGGCTCCGAGAACTGCGCCTGCTGCGCCCTGTGCTGGGGTGCCGGGTCCCCGGAGAGAGGCCCCAATGCCCCAGCTGTGCCCGCTTCCCTCCTTTCCTGCTCCGCGGGCTCCCGCCTAGCCCGGCTGAGCCTGCTCCCCCTCCTCCAGGACCGTGGCCGCGGATGGGGCCCCGCTGCAGTGCTGGGGTCGCAGGTGGGTGGGCGAGTCGCTGACAACGCGAAACCATCCTGCGTGCCCTGGATCCTGAGGGCGCAGCTGCTAGGGCGTGGCGCAGAGGGGCGCCGGGTGCAGCCAGGGTGAGCAGAGGCCCTGAGGGGGCTGGTGCCAGGGTGGGGGCCAGGGTGGGGAGTGGGGTCTGGCGTGGGGCGAGCCACCCCAGCAGTGCGTGAGCTCCGCCTCCCCTGGGGGTGAGGTGGGGGTGCACAGGGCGCCCCTCGGGACAGCCAGCCCCCCGTGTGTGGCCCGGACAGAGGAGCAGGGAAGCCCGGGCCGGCAGGAGCCTGAGGACAACCGGGGTGGCAGCTGCACCAAGGAAGAGGGAGAGATCTGAGGGCCCGGGTCCCGGGGCAGAGCTGCCGGCTGGAGGGTGCTTGTCCTCCCCGAGCCGGGCGCCTACTCCTCTGCGAGGCCGCCAGCCTGTGGGGAGGCCTACCCCATGCCCCTCCAGGGGCCCAGGCTCCATAGACCGCCCCTCTGAGGTCCTGGGGGTCAGGGCTCCAACGTGCGCTCGGGGACACAGTCACCCTAGAGGAGACACGTAGAGCCCACCGTGGTGCTCATGCTCTTCTGGGTGTTGGGGGGTAACCCCGTAACTGGACGGCTGCCCGTGTGGAGCAGGGGTTCGGGTGGGGGGTGAGCAGGCACGGCAGACCCCACCCTGTGGGGTGGCCCCACATGCGCAGAGTGGCAGTATTGGGGGCACTCTGAGGTGCTGGCAGGCCCAGGGCCCCCGCCCCTCACGGCCGCCCCTCCGGGCCATTGACCAGCCTGTGCTCACGTCTTTGTGGGGTTTGTTAGAAGAACGGTGACAGAAAGGCCACTGAGCGTGCCAGCTTGTTCCCCGCTGGCAGGCCCGACGGGCTAGGGCGCCCCAGCCTCATCTGCCACGGCCCTCGTCCATGATCCCCAGCAAATAAGTGACATCACTTAGACACACACTGGCTTTTAAAAATAAGTTTATTTTTACTACACAAGTAAAAATAGGTTCATTGTTGAAACCTCTTCACGTTCTGCTGAGAAATAGGAGAAAATGAAAATTATTCATAATCTTACCGACAGGATCACTTGGCAGGTTGGCATGAAGCAGCAAGAACTGTGTGCACACACGCACACATATGCACATGTACACATAGCACACATGCACACCACACACCACCCACAGTGTGCACATATGCACACGGCACACAGTGCACACACCACGCATGCACACGCACAATGTCCATCACATAGATGGACACACACATCATATGTGTGCACACACACATCATACCATACATACATGCATGTACACACACCACAATGTAGGTGCACATGCACACATGCACACACGCACACACGCACACATGAGCCAGCACCCGTGGAGACACACACTTCCCTTCTGCCCTCCTCACAGCCGGTGCTACAAGCTGACCCACGGCTCCCACGAGCACAGAGCTCCGGGGCGCCACGCAGGACGGGAGACACCGCGTGCGGCAGCCCGTCGCAAGGGTTCCCTCGCTTCACGTGGACACGCTCCCTGCTGCTGACCTGAGGCCCTTGACCTGTAACGAACTAATCTACCCTCTTGGAGATGTGCAGCCCACGGCCCTGAGAAGGCCCAGAAGGCCCCGGGCACGGCGGCCAGCAAGCCTGTCTGAAGCCGCCTCGGGGCCCAGCGACCTGTTAGCCAGATGTTCCTCTGGGCACACGAATGGGTTTTCGGAGCCCCTCTGCGCACCTGCAGGCCTGGCCCCCCCTTGCAGAAAGAACAGAGCACTCCTGCTCGTCACAGAACAAGAACCGGCCCTGGCACAGCCCGGGGCACAGGGATAGCTCTGCAGCGGGCACCATCAGTCCGCGCTGTGACCAAGAAATGTTGCAGCCACGCGCGCCCCGTGTGCGCCAGGCAGAAACCACGGAGTCGGCTCTGGGACAAGAGGCCGCCTTCTCCCCGGCTAAGCGGCCTCCATAAAGCTCAAATTCCCTCCCTCTAGACGATCCACACTCGTCTCCCGGGTCCCTTTCCAGCGGGGGGCAGCGATGGGCAGCTGACCTGGGCTCGGTGCTAGGAGGGGATCGGCCCCGGCGCCCAGGCGGGCGCCTCCGTGCCGTGGCGGTGCCCAGAGGACCCTTCCCGAGACAGTCCCCGCCCCGGGGCCCCCGTCCTGCTCTCACACGGGCCCTGCGGTCTCCAGGCCCATTCCCAGGACAGAGGCCGGGAGCCGCGTGGACGCTGCGGGGCCGGAGCAGCAGGTGCAAGAGCAGGGAGGGGCTGGCTCCGCGGCCCCTGCCACCCGGGTGCCAGCCCGTGCCCCAGCCTGGCACCAGCTCCTTGGTCCTGCAGGAGCCAGATCTGTGGTTTCTTGGGGTGCGGGATGCAAATGGGGGCCCCGAAACCACGTGTGGGATGTGCTGCCCCGAGGCTGCCTGATGGTGCCGCTGACATGCTCTGACGGACGCTGTGCAGCCTGAAGAGGTGCTCTGGGCTGGAGAGTGGGTGATGCTCTCCGAGCTCCCGGGCCCAGGCTGCTTCTGGGGCTGCCAGGGGCGCCGAGCACTGCCCCGTCCAGCGGCCTACAGCGCCCCCAACCAGCCTGCACTGGGCCAGCATCCACGCTGGGCACCCCAGGGCTCCCCGGGCATGTTTACCCAACAGAGGCCCTGCCTTCTGACAGCAGCTTAACATCGAAAGGCAAGAGGAAGACGCCGTGTTCCCTGGCTCTGACCCAAGACAGACCGCACAGCAGAACCCACAGGAGCCTCTCCCCCGCAAGACGCCCCACTCCTGCTAAGTCAAAGCTCCGCAGCCCAAGCTGGGCTCGTTCGCAGAGCCCAGGGGAAGAGGGACAGTTTCTCTCTGTCAGGCGTGTCACGTGCCCTCAGAATCCTCAGGGTCTCACCCCTCCGAGGGGGCCTTGGCAGGGCACGACCCATAGGCAGGCACCACGGCGGCCAGAGGCGCTAGTTCTGTCCACGTGATGTCCAGGTGGGCCTGGCTGACTGCGGGCAGGTGTATTCCCTTCCAGGGCCGCTGGTCAAACGGGCCCACGTGGGCAGCTTAGGTGTGGAGGGCTGTCCTCCCCCTGCTGGGGGCCGCAAGTCCAGGTGAGGGCACCGCGGGGCCCCGCCCTTTCCCAAGGCCCTGCCTCGTCCAGCTCTGGGGGCTCCGGGGTCCTCTGGCTCAGGCACATCAGCCCACTCTGCGCCCCTGTCGTCCCACGGCTTCTCAGCCTCCACGTGAGGACACAGCCACTGGGTGAAGGTCCACCGCTCCAGTCCCAAGTCATCTTAACCATATGTCTGTGATGACCTGGTCTCCGACTAAGGTCACGTTGGCAGGGACCGGGTGTCAGGACTCCAGCGTATCTTTTGGAGGACACACTCAGCCTGCAGTAGGTGACCACCAAGGGCTGTGGGTGCTTCTACGGGCTGACCTCCGAGGTCACAAGGTCCAGCCTGGGCTGCAGAGGCAGAAAGAACCAGGGACTTCTCCATGGGAGCAGGGCCTCGTTCCTGGCTGTGTGTGTCATCCCTGAGCCTGCAGGGCCCTCCAGGAAAGCCTCACCTTGGGGCTGTGGGTCACCCCTGTTGCCACATCCCTGGGTCCTGGGGCGCCAACGTCCAACTCTGTCCTCTGGAGCCACAGTGAGGTCCTGAACACATCCACCCCTCTTAGAGACCCCGGCCCCCGTGGAGAGCAGACCCCTCATCTCATCACTTACAAGGAGTCCACACGAGGAGTGGGCATGAGGGACAACGTGCAGGGGGCTGCACCACTGATGGCCCCGGGGTGGCAGCCCAGGGGAAGGTGCTGGCAAGGTCGGGGGCACTGCATCCAGGGGAAGGCCTGCACACGTGCGCTTAGGGGAACCCACACCCCCCATATGTCACTCCTTCGCCCCACTAGCCTTTTCTGGGCTGCACCACTTGTGGAGGTGGATGATGGAAACCAGTGTCCAGAGGGAAGGGGAGGGGAGGGCTGCACACAGGCAGCAGAGAGTGATGGGTGGGCTGGATTAGAGCAAGACGCCCGCAGAAGTGAGTTGACAGGGGAGGCAGTGAAAACAAGGGAACAAGCCTGGAGTTCCTAGGAAACAGCTGGAAGGATGGGGAGGGGGGAGGGGCAGAAGGAGGAGAGGGCAGGGGGAGGGACAGGTGGTGAGGGAGGGAAGGGGAGGGGAGGGGAGGTAGATGGTGGGAGGGGGAGGAATATAGGGGGAGGAGGGAGCAGGGAGAGAGGAGAGGTGAGGGGAAGGACAGGTGATGGGGAGGATAGGAGAAAGGAGGAGAGGTGAGATGGGATGGAGGGGGGAAGAGTGGGAGGGGGAGGGTCAGGACAAGGGGGAGGGGCAAAGGGGGAGGAGGGGAGGGCAGGAGTCTGCAGGGCCTCATCCTGCTGGGCCAGGGAAGGGGTTGAGCAGGGGTGGGGGCAGGACCTGAGACTTGGGAGCAGAGGTGGGGGCCCCCGAGGAGGATCTGGGACATTTGGGCAGAGGCTGCACGGCACAGACGGCCTCTGAAGGCCAAGCAGGCAGAGCTGCAGGTGTGTGGGAGGCGAGCAAGAGGGGACCCTCCCCTGCACAGCATGGCTCAGCCAGACTGCAAACAGCACACTGCCACCACATGGCCTCTGAATTTTTCTCACTGTGGCCAAAACCACACTGTCAAGAGTGATCTGGGGGAAATAAGTTTAAAAGGTGTCATACTGCAGATAAAGCATTTTGAACAATAAAGGAAGATGTTTCTAGAAGGGTGTGGGAAGTAAATGACCGCAGCCCAGCACAGGTGCCCCCACATTCTGCCGGAGAGCCCCCTGGAATGGGGGACTCTGCACACAACAGTGGAGCAGCGACTGCAGAGCACACTGGGGAGGCTTTCAGGAAGAGAAGGTGTGTGAGGCCGGCCTTGGAGGATGAGAAAGGGTGTCTGGGTGGAGAGAGGAGGAGACTGAAGCTCTAGGTGGGGAAGAACGTCCAGGAGTGTCTCATCATGACAAGCTCACCAAAAAAGCCACCATTGACTGGAAAGTGCAGAGGAGGCCTTAAGAGCTCACCACTGCCAGTGGGGCCAGTGGGGCCAGTGGGGCTGGGGCCATGCTGCCATCCACGCTGTGGGGCAAAGCTTACCCGGTGAGCACGGGGCTCCAGTGGTTAGTCCAGCCTTCAGAACAACGATCCCTTCCAAGCCAGTAAATCCTGTTCAGGACATTTGCACATATTTACTCCCACCTCCACACAAAGCCACCTGAGCAAGGCTGTGAGGACGGTTTTGTGTGTAAGCACGGGAGACGGAAACCAGGAGACAGCCGGTCAAGGAGGGCCTTGAGAAAGGCTGGACGCCCATGTGACAGCCACACGACAGCCACAGAGAGGAGGGAGGCGCTTCTGTGAGTGTTCCACGGCACAGGAGCCCAGGCAGGTCACCAAGATGGAGAGGGCCAGTTGCACATCCCAGCGCACGTGGTGAGTGTGCACAAAGCGGGCAGCCGGCAGACAGGCAGGGGAACACGGAATCACTCCGTGTGGCCTCAAGCCACACACATGCATCATCTACTCAGAACAGTCCATTTCAAGCTTAAAAGTGCAGCCTTGAGCCTGACGGCACCAAGTGAGCAGAGTGGCTGGCACTCGGGCAGAGACCACAGAGTGCAGCCGCCCAGGGCCCCTTCCCCAGGGCTGGCTGGGGTCACAACCCCCCCCCCCCGCCCACATGAAGCATGGAAGACCCATCCTGCAGCCCAGCTGTCCCTTGTCCTAGGGCTGGGATGCTGGGCCTGACTCCCCTGATTGGCCTGGGTCCACGGCCAGTGCGCAGCAGCTAGCAGGGTGCAGGGGACTGGGTAGGGGCGCTGGACAGGCCCAGGCCACCCGCAGTCCTGCAGAGAAGCCAGCAGCGACCTCAGCAAGGGAGCAGCAGAGGGAATGGAGACCCCACACCTGGACTAGAGACCCAGCCTTGGAGCAACAGTCCTCAAGTCCCCCAGGGCTTCAGGGACAGACGTATCCCTGGCTGCACGCTGAGAGTGTGGAGTGACGAGGGGGTGCCGGGGCCACACGGAGTTGGGAAGGCAGCACACGACAGTTCTGAGGATGTATGGCTCCAGGGACAGTCCTGGTTGAGTGAGGACAATGCCGGGAAGGACTCCAAGTGGCCGTGGGGGACTCTGTGCCCAGCCCGTCACCCACCCACTGGCAACTGTCCCTCCAGGGATGTCAGGGCAGGGAGATTCATGCATGAAGCGGCACTTAGCCAAAGGCCTCTTGCGTCCTCTCTGTCCCTCCTGCCCACTTCATGCTCTGCCTCGCATCTCCCCGCAAGCCTCCAGAACTTCCAGGAGGAGAAGGTTGGAGGCATCACATTGTACCCCTGAGGGACCAGGGATGCACCTCTGAGGACGAGGACAGTGTTCCCCTCCCAGAGCCTGGTGGCCAGTACCACAGCCCAGGCTGTGCTGCCGGAGAGGCCAGGTGGTGGAGCAGCACGCGCCAGCCAACAGCCAGGCCGTGAGGGACATGGTCAGTGTGACTGTAACATCGTCATCAATAAACAACACACCAACCACGGGAAAATCCAAACCCCCAACTCAGCAAGAGATGCATTTCTAAAAAAGAAACAACAACAACAAAAAAAAGCCTATTGTGTCCTTACATATTTTACCGAAAATTGTGAATCAACGTTTGTACAATTTATCCACTTTCCTGCTAATACTAATTTAAGGAAACCCCAAAAGAAGTGATTGAGAACTTAAAGCCTGATGCTCATGGCATTGTTTTTTTTTTGTTGTTTTTTTTTTTTTTATTTATGATAGTCACAGAGAGAGAGAGAGAGAGAGAGAGAGAGGCAGAGACATAGGCAGAGGAAGAAGCAGGCTCCATGCACCGGGAGCCCGACGTGGGATTCGATCCCGGGTCTCCAGGATCGCGCCCTGGGCCAAAGGCAGGCGCTAAACCCGCTGCGCCACCCAGGGTTCCCCATGGCATTGTTTTTGTGGCAGAGACGGATGGCAGGAACAAGGGCCTCTCTGGGGTAAACATGTGATGTGGAGCACGTCTTTGGGGCACCAGCCCCCTTGTCCCCTGCTCGCCTCGGGGTCTCAGCGTCCTTCTCCCACGCTAGACCAGCCTGCTCCCCACGGGGTAGAGGCATCGGACAGCCAGGGCCCAGGCCATGAACCACCCCCGCCCCCGCCCATGGTGCCCTCCAGGGCAGGTGGTGCTCCCGGTGCCCGGCATCGCCTGGGAGCTCATTGGCAAGCTAGACTGTCAGGCGCCACCCCGACCCTGGGAGGTGCTCTGCTGCTGGGGAAGGCCGGGGAAGGGGAGGGGGAGGAGGGTCTCAGCAGCGGGGGTGGAGACCCTTCAACAGAGAAGTCGGAGTCCCCCAGACCCACAGGCACCCGGAGCCGTGGGCGGGGCCCCACGCCCCAGAGGTCAGGGAGCCCTAGGACAACGTCACAGAAGGTCAAGAACCATTTCCCAAACGCCCAGGCCCTGCCCGGAGGCCAGGCTACACCTGCATTTCCCCCGAGGTGGTTCGTTGTCTGGATGGGCCCACGCCCACGCCTGGGGGGGGGGGCAGTCAGACCAGGAGCAGACAGTGCAGGACTTCGTCTCAGGAAGCGTCCAGAACGGGTGAAGCCAGGGCAGGAGAGGGCGTCCCCTCAGGGGACGGGGTGACCGCTGGCGGGCTCGGGGTTTCTCCTGGGTGATGGAATGTTCCGGAACTCACAGGCCGCGGCTGCACAGCAGTGTGAATGTACTAAATGCCGCTGAGCTGACCACATTAAAATGGTTAGTTTTATAGAAATTTTGTCTCAAAAACAAACTAGCTGGTGCCACAGCGTGATTCCATCCCAGCGCCCACCCACACCCTTATTAGCGACATCACGAGCCCCCCAGGGAGCAGAGCTGTTCAGGCCACTGGCCAGAGAGTGGCCGCCCGTGGTCAGCAGGCCACCCTGCCCGAGCCTCCTGCTGCAGGGTGCTGGGGCGCTGCTGTGACACCAGCGCCCTGAGCCCCCGAGCCGCCGAGGTGACTGAGGCTGGGGGCACGCGTGTGCTCCTGCCTCTGGGTGCAGGGGGATCCTTTCCAGAACTGCAGCGCGTCGCGGGTGCCCTCACCCCCTGGGACCCGTCACCCCAAGCCTCCGTCCAGAGCACTGCCCGCGGCCGCTGAACGAGGAAGGCCAGGAGCAGGAAAGGGGGGCTGTGGCCGGCGCTCACGTTCCCACGTCAGCCAGGTTTGGGGGCCGGGGCGGCCAGGCACAGGGCACCCACTGCTGACCCAGGCGACCCCGACGCCTCCCAGGCGGGTCCCGGGAGCTCCCACCTGGCCGGGACAGCCTGCACCACTGCCCCCTCCCCCGGTGCCTGCGACGAGCCCCCCGTGAAACACCGCCACCTGCCACGCCGCAGTGTCTGTGCTTTACCACCTTCCCGGCGCCCAGGGCCCCCTGGCCGACGAGTCCTTAGGCCTGGTGGCAGGTTTGCAGCTGGGCTGGCGGTGGCGCAGGCTGCCCAGCCCCTGTCCGAGGGGTTTGAAGTGCTGTGTCAAATCTTTCTTTCTTTTTTTTTTTTAATTTTTTTTATTTATTTATGATAGTCACAGAGAGAGAGAGAGAGGCAGAGACACAGGCAGAGGGAGAAGCAGGCTCCATGCACTGGAAGCCTGACGTGGGATTCGATCCCGGATCTCCAGGATCGCACCCTGGGCCAAAGGCAGGCACTAAACCGCTGTGCCACCCAGGGATCCCTCAAATCTTTCTTAACCTCATGCCATGATCTCAGCCTACTCCCCCTGCATCACCAGGCTGCGCAGAACAAGTGGGTGGATGCCCGAGCGTCCCTGCCCCAACGATGCCCCGCTGACAGCCCACCTGCCTTGGATCTGGGGCTCCCCCTCAGCTCCCCACGCCTCGCCTCCCCGGGACCCGGACCCCAGCCTGGGGCAGCAGCCTGAGCATCAGAGGGCCGGGGCGCGAGGCTTCCCCCAGCCTCACCAGGAGCCTGTGTGGTTCCGAGGGTCAAACCGCGTGACACGACTGTGCCCACGGTGCCTCCCAGCTGCGCCCGAGTGGGTTCTCTCCATGCCCCACACTGTCCGAGGCAGGAGCGTGTGCGCAGACACCCCGACCATGGGGCAATACAGCCCTGCTGGCTCCTCGCCCCGAGACCCAAGCAGCTTCCCCTGCAGCGCAGTGAGCTCCTCACTCCACCATGGTGGGGAGGAGTCACGCGAGGGAGGATCATATGCCAGCCGGATCGCATCCACGGAGCGGGCGGCTGGGGCGAGGGCACCGAGGGTGACGGCCATGACCGAGCCACAGCCCCTGGGGTCCGCCTGCCCACGTTGGCGCCATTCTCTCCAGCCCTGGGGACACGGCTGGACGCACGGGGCAGAGAATGTCCCCAAGGGAGCCGAGCCTGGCAGGCAGCGTTCCCATGGAATTCACCAGAACACCTGGGGGCCCGCTACGATGAGCACCGAAGGAAGAACGTGCAGGCGAAGGCCAGGCCACCCTCACCTGGGGAAGCCACCGCTCACAGCTCTGTGTGTTTGTGTGCGCACACGTGTGTACATGACGTGCATGTGTGTGCATGTATGTGTGTGCGCGTGGGGCCGTGTGCCCATGCGGGAAGTGTGCATGAGTGTGCACCTATGTGTGCATGCACACAGTGTGTACATGCATCTGAATGCATGGGGGCTTGTATGTGCCTGCAGTGTATATGCATGGAGCACGTGCCCACACCCCTGTGTGTACATGGTATGCACGAGTGTGCCCCACAGGCGGTGCGTGCATGTGTGTGCTTGCGTGTGTACGTGATGCGCACACGTGTGTGCGGCCGTCTATGCAGTAGGGCCGACAGCCCCCCCGGATTCTGCGGCCGTGAGTCAGGCCGCCGCGGGGGGTGAAAGCTGGGGGCAGGCCAGGGGCTGCGAGCGGGCAGATAGGATCTAGGCAGACGGGGTGATTGCATCTCCAGGTGGCTGAACGGGAGAAGCTGGACACGTTCCGAGTGTGACTCTGGTTTCGAGGGTGAAGCACCGGGAGCGACATCGCCGTGTGCCATCGCTAATGAGGCGGCTCACGACTCGTCTGGACTCGCGTCTCCCCAGCAGGATGAAAGAGGAGCCCTGGGGGCTCACACGTCACCTCAGCAGGGCTCGGAGGCCCGGGCCTGTCCCAGCGTCCCCGGCCGGCGGGCTGCTCCCAGGCTGGTCATCGGGGCGTGTGTGAAGGGGGCGGGCACGCTTACGAGACACCGCACAGTGTCGCCTACCGTCAAGCCCCGGGCGCTCGGGCCCTCGCCACGGTCCCGCTCTGGGTGCCTCTGCGGCCGCGCTGCCCACCCAAGCAGTAACCCAGGGCTGCTGTGGCTCGCACTCACGCTCTTGCACACGGAGGACCCAGACCCTGCCCACGTCCCCTGGGTCCAGGTCCCAGCCAGCCCCTTGGCCGCTCTGCGACCGTGATGGACGTGAGAATGAGGGCGCGGGGGCCGCCCGGCCGGCGCCCTCCCCCGGTCACGCAGCTCCTGCACCAGCGGGCGTGCTTCCCGGGTGGCCTCGGTGCAGGGCGGAAGCCCGTGGCCGCAGCAGCATGAGTGATGCGGGCCCAGTGCGCTCTGCCCCGGGGACTAGCGCCTCTGCCCCTGCCTCCACCTTCGCCCGCAGCCTCCCTCCTCACACTGAAGAGGGACCCGGCTTGGGCCTCCCCGACGGCGCCGAGGGCCACAGGCACAGGGCATCACGGGGCCGAGGCCCCAGCGAGGCCCAAAGGCCGAGACAGGGGCCAGCGTTCGGAGCTGCTTTGCTCCGGGGGCGTCGGCCTGCCCTGGGGAGGCGGCTGGGAGCCCCCAGCTCGGAGCACGGGAGGCAGCCCCCCCAGGGGCCCCCGGGGAGCGCCCCTGCACTGCGCCCTCGGCCTGGAGGCCAGCGCCCCGTGGCCACTGTCTGCAGGCGCCTGCAGGGTGAGTCACGCTACCTGCGGAGGTAGCGTCCCGGGCCTCAGCGTGCTGTCACAGCACAGCCCAATACGGTGCCCCGCAAACCAGGGACGGGCACCCGCGTTCACACGGCCGCACGAGCAGAGACCGGCCAAATCCACAGAAAGTGGAGACGGGCCGTCAAAGCCTCCACGGTGGGAACAGTCAGCAGACGTCAGAGTCTGAAGCTCCGAGAAACCAGAAACCAGAAACCACAGCGGGGGGCAGGGGGGGACCGCCGCTCAGGAACCACACGACCTGCACACGCAGCGTCCCCTTAGTTTCCTACAGAAGCACGAACCTGCTGCCAGGGGGCTCCCACGACCCAGTGCACGATCTGGGCCCTCAGGGGGACGCACCAGGCCCACGGGAGATGCACCGGGCCTGTGGGGGATGCACCGGGCCTGCATGGGACGCACTGGGCCTGCGGGGGACACACCAGGTCTGCACGGAATACACCGGGCCCTCGGGATGCACCGGGCCTGCGGGGGATTCACCGGGCCTAAGAGGGACGCCCTGGGCTTCTTGTGGGGCTAAAGCCAAGGCAGCCCCAGGGGAAATCCACTCGCAGCCCAGGGCTCCATCGTCATACGTCCTTCTCCAACGTGGACCCTCTGCCGCCTCCTCTGAGGACCCCGTGAGCCATCAGACCCGCCGGGATAAGCCGGGTCACCTCATAGCTCGGGACCCCTAGCTGAATTGCACCTGCCAAGTGCCTCCTGTGGACGGCGCGCCCACGAGCATCAGCCTGGGCTGGCACAGCGTCCAGAGCCGCCACCCTGCCCCCCGCGCTTGCTCGGCTACAGAATGAAGGACCTGAGCAATGGGTTCAACGCCAAGTTTAAACCACACCTGAAGAGGGAAACGGTAAAGCAGAACGCGGGTGGGAACAGAAGACACGTCTGGAAAGACGTGAGGCCGAAGTGCTGGCGGGCAGCGGGCAGTAGGACGGCGTTGCTGGGACCCAGCCCCCGCCCGCCCCCGCAGGTGCCCTGGACACCGCCCCCCCCCCCGCCCCGCAGCAGCCGGTGGGAACATGGGGACCCCCCGCACCTGAGGGCGCCGCTCAGGCCATCAGCACGCAGGGAGCACCAGGGTCTGAGCCGCGCGCCCGTCTGGGGGCTGGAAGAGTCGGACAGGAAACGACGAATGGGGCCTGGCGCTGCTGGGGACGGCCTGATCTAGAAGCGGGGAGGTCGGAGAGAGCTGCCGACACCTGAGGAAAGGCCCAGGGGTGCGGGAGCCGAGGAGGCAGGCCGGCAGGGGCGCAGCCAAGGGCTTGGGGTGCTCTCGGTCCCGAGCAGGGTGAGGCCCGTGGGAGGATATTTTTAGTATTTTGCAATGAACTAAACATATCGTTTTGACCTTGAGATTCCCTAATCAAAAAATTTTTTAAAAGATTCACTTATTCATTTGGGGGGGGGGGGCAGAGGGAGAGGGAAGCCCAAGCTGACCCCCTGCAGCACACAGAGCCCCACACGGGACTCGATCCCACGACCCTGAGATCATGACCTGAGCTAAAACCAAGAGTCCGACGCTCAACTGGCTGAGCCCCTCGGACGCACCAAAGTCCAAATTACTTTTTTAATTTTTAAAATTTGAGTTTATGAGCAAGATTGGGTGACGAAGGAGAGTCCCGGAGTGCAGGAAAGTTCTGGAAGACCCAGGGCTGGAGCACCCAGGCACGCCGGAGGAGCGGGGGGTCCTGAGCGCCAGGCGAGGCCCAAGGCCCCCGACGCATCCCTGCAGGGCCTCCAGCGCCCACTCGGCCGACCAGCAAGGCCCACGACGGCACGTGGACGTGGCCTCCCCGCCGCCTGCAGCAGCGGTCCCACCGCCGAGGAGCAGCCCGGACCCCGGGTGGAGGGCTGAGGAGCCCACGGTGGTGGCTCCGCGGCGGGGGACGGTCCAGGACACTGCGCGGCCCAGCGAGCGGCGAGGGCAGGGGTGAGGCGGGCCCAGGCAGTGGCTCCGCGTCGCTGACCTTCACCTTTCCTCGTTTTTCCAACTGATTTTCCGAAACGATCAGAAATGGATTTTGCATTAAGAATTTTAAAACTTTTTCAAAAAAAAACTTTTTTCACTTGTTTTGTAATCAGAGGCTGTGGCCGTGATCCAGATGAGGGGCACAACGTAGGGGCGCGTTGGGGGGGTGGTCAGAGCGTGTGGGCGCGTGTGGGTCGCAGGCTCCCGCCTGGAGGGAGGCCAGTGAGGGCGGCAGCTGCGGGAGGTGCCCGGGGCCAGGCTGACTGGGGGCAGAGAGGAGCCCGGTCCCCTCCGCGCCGTGTCCATGCCCCCCACCGGGGCTCACCAGACAGCGGGCAGGCCCCACAGCCCCCACGGCGGGGTCTCCTAACCCTGTGCCCCTGAGGCCAGGGCCCCCAAAGGGCCACCCCCTCCGGGCGATCAGAGCCGTGAGCACAGGGGAACCCACGCGGGGAGCAGTGAGCACGTCCAAAGCCACAGCCGCCAGCACGGGCACCGCAGGGCGCCTGAGGGGAAGGGGCCAGTGGCGCCCTGCAGCTGGCAGGGGCGAAGGCAAACACTCCCCGAGGATCGCGCCTCCGTGGGCGATGGGCTCACGAGAGCCGCGCCCGCGGCGGGATGGCGAAGGGCAGGAGCAGAGCCGCCGACGCGCCCCGAGGCCGCGCTGCACGCAGCAGGCTTGCCGGGCGGGGAACCGGGGCGGGGATCGCTGCTGCCTTCCTGGTGGCCCCCACGGACACACCGGGGATGTAGGGCGCCGCGCTCCCAGCTACGGGGACCCCGCACTCCCGGAGCGGACGCTGTCCCACGCGCCCATCGGCCTGACGCAGAAGGGGACCGGGGCCGTCGAAGGGCCGACCAGGGACGTGCAGCTGCCGAGGCCGAAAGGACACTAGGAGCTTAAAGAAACTGCAGCTGAGCAGGACCTCGGCTGGTGGCTCCGCCTGGAGACACCCGGGTTCCCGCTGTGCCCCCAGCGCCGGCGAGGGAGGGCTCAGGAGGGCTCGGGAGGCCAGCCCGGCTAAGCCACGTGTGGGGCAAGGCGTGGGCACCGCTCTTGGAGGCCCGCGGGCCCCTCCTGGGTGCCGATCATCAGGAGGCCGCCTCCAGCCACAGGCTGTGAGCGAAGTGACCCCCAGGGGCAGGGCTGAGGCCTCGGCCTGGGCCACACGTCGCCCCAGGTCCCAGCGCGGACAGCACGCTCACGGAGGAGCAGGGACGGCCGTCCTGGCACCTGCTCCCGCCGGGCGCGGCCCTGCACGGCGCCCTCCGGGTCCTGTGGCCACCGGCCCATGTCCGTGGTGTCCGGGGCCTCGGGGGCTGCTCGGGAGCCACAGCGGACCTCGGGTCGTCCAGGGGGCACTTCACACCCCGGAATGCCCTGCGGGTGTTGGTCCAGACCGGCGTGCGCCGCAGCGGGGACATTGCACGCGGAACATTCAGGTCGCACCTGTAAGAATCCAAGTTTCGAAAGTTTAACTTTAATCATTTTTATTGACCTTTTATAGTCATTATAATTCGTTTTACGAATTATAGTTTGCATTTTTTTAAAGATTTTTTTTAATTTGTTTATTCATGAAAGACACAGAGAGGAGAGAGAGGCAGAGACCCAGGCAGAGGGAGAAGCAGGCTCCATGCAGGGAGCCCGACGTGGGACTCGATCCCAGGACCCTGGGGTCACACCCTGGGCCCCCCGGGCTGCCCCGCATTCACATTTTGAACACTTTGAACATAATTACAGTTTTTAAAGCTATTTTAGACCAGTGCTGTTAATAGATACTAATTTAATGACAACTGTGAATAACGTAAGTAGGGATTTTGTTGAAATACAGGTGAATTAAAAAAAGACACAGGGTGAAAAACATAAAATGTATGGGACGAATGTCCAACGTGTAAATGGCGTGGGTGTGCGCTGAGTGCCACGTCCAACATCGCCAGCCTGTGCACAGAAGCCCAGACCCGCGTGGCCACGGTGAAACCACGTGTGTTTTCACGTTGCGTCAGGCGTGGGGACACCGAGCCTTACGCACGTGTGTCAGGGCGGGGACGGAAACTTTTACGCAATCAGCAGGGCTTCTGGTTTCGTGCGTGGCTGGACATGGCCAGCCTGTGCACGTGCTCGGAGCTGCTGCCGCCTCTGGGAGGCCACGTGGAGGGGGCTCAGCTGCGGTCTGCGTGGCCCTGTGAGGCGCAGCCCCCGTGGCCTGGGGGCCCCTGCACCGCCCCGGGCCCAGCCGAGGACCCGACGCACGTCCCCCCCCAGGACCCGCAGTGCTGCAGGCGGTCTGGAGGCATCAACAGCAGCACGGTGGCCACCAAGACCAACCCTGAGACCCTGGGCCTGGCACCAGAGGATCACCCTACCCCCAGGGCAGACCCCCCGGCCGTGGGCTGGGCAGGGGCCGTGCGGGGGCCTGGGGCAGGAGGGGGTCTCAGCCCCCGAGGGAGCCTGGGCTGTGATGGCACGACCCGGACCCTGATGCCCCCTGACCCCTGATGCCCCCTGATGCCCCCAGACACCTGATGCCCCCAGACACCTGATGCCCGTGACCCCTGATGCCCCCTGACCTCTGATGCCCCTGGATCCTTGATGCCCCCTGAACCCTGATGCCCCTGGACCCCTGATGCCCCTGACCCCTGATGCCCCCAACCCCCGATGCCCCCTGACCCCTGGTGGCCCTGGACCCCTGGTGCCCCCTGACCCCTGATGCCCCCTGAACCCTGATGCCCCTGACCCCTGACACCCCCTGACCCTTGATACCCTCTGATCCGATGCCTCTGATCGCTGATGCCCCCTGATACCCCCTGGCCCAATACTCCCTGATCCGATGCCCCTGATCGCTGATGCCCCCTGCTACCTGCTGACCCCTGATGCCCCCAGTCTGGGGAGACAGCAGCAGGTGTGTGAGGGGTTGCACTCCCTGCCGACTGAGGCAGCCAGGCCCCTCCCCTGGCGGTGGGCGCCGTCTTCCCATGGGGACGCTCCCCTGGACGTCGAGCATGTGCAGGCTGGCACACGGCAGATGATTCATGTGGCTAATTTATTAGGACAATCAGGCTAAAGGTAGGTTAATTACTTTTTAATCATTCTCTCGAGGGTACATGAAAATGCGAGCGCCTAGCACGGCTTGGCTAGCGGGCCGGGGACGGGGACGGGGCCTGGCGCGGCGGGCTGGCCAGCTGGAGGGAGCTGGCGCGTCGCTGCTGCAGCGTGCCGAGGGGCGGCCGCGCAGGGGTCCTCTCACGCATCGGCGTGACAGCGTGCGCAGCCCACGGCCCGCTGGGTAAGCCTGGACACGCAGACCTGGGGTGGCCTCTCCTCCCGGGGCCCCAGGCGGCCCACCGCGGCTGGCACGGCAGCTGGGCCTGGGCCAGCACAGCACAGGTACCAGGCCCGTGTCTCTGGGCGGGCACAGGACTGGTGTCCCACCGTGAACCGCAGGGATGGGAACGTGAGGCCGTGGGGGTCCGCGGGGCCCTGCCCGGGGATGGTGTCCACGGCAGAGCACGTGCCAGGGCAAGCGCTGGACAAGTGGCAGAGCTTGGGACGGCCCAGTTGGAGCAGCAGCCACCGCCGTCAAGGGGAGGGAAGCGCACGCGTGGCGCGGGACAGCGGGTGGGCAGGAGGCCGTGGGTCCGGAAGGACCAGGGCAGCTGCAGGGCCGTGCAACAGGCCAGGCGACCGGGCAGACGAAGACACCCGTGCGGGGAAAACCACCCAAGAGCTACGGGCTGAAAGGCCGGGATGTGGCCAACGCCTCGGCCTACACAGGCAGAGGCCAGCGGGGGGACACAGGAGGCGACAGGACCGCCACGGCCTGGCCTCCGGGCGGCGAGGTCTGAGGAGGGCAGCCCGGGCCCAGGGGGTGGCCTTGGGGAGCAAGGCCACGGCGAAGCCCATCCGCCCCTCTCACCCCCACGCGGGGAGGGAAAGAGGAATCGCGGCTCCCAGGGGGGCTGACGCTCTTCTGCTCCCCCCGATCCCTCAGCAGGACCGCTGATGGCAAAGGCCGTTGTGGCGTCGGGGCGGCCTGGCGGGGCAGCTGTGCCTTGGGTGACAGCTCCCAGGGCCCACCGGATCCCGTGTGGCTCTGGTGACCCTAAGGAGATCGGAGGGTGAGGCGGGGATACTGCAAGCCCCGGGGCAAACGCTGAGGGATGAATATGTCCCACGATCAAATGCAATGTATTTACTGCTCGTGCAGATAAATTATATTTAAAAAGCAGATTAGTGGCAGGATAACATGCAGTCGGGCAAGGTGGCGCCTCCCAACGCTCCGAGAGATGCCGGTAATGGCACAAACCTTGAAGGATATGGGAGTTACAGAGTACGAACCAGCGGTTATGAATCAAAAGTTGGAATTTGCCTTCGATATGTGACTACCATTCCGGATGATGCAAAAATTTATTGGAGTCCTGCTAAGAAACCTAATGTGGATGCCGATGACGTAAGGCTGGCGTTGATCGATCGCCAGCCTTACGCGTCGCGTTGATCCATCTTTGACTTCTCCTCCCCCAAGAGGTTATTTTTACTAGCTATTGCAAGGCAGAAAAATCAAACCCCTTTACCCCTGATTAAGCCATTTGCAGGACCCAGACTGCACCTGACAGAGGCTGCTCATCAGCTCCAACACTAGGCCCAAGTCCTTAAGTGAAGGGACCTAACCAAGGGAGGCCGGTTCCGCTGTAGCAACCCCACGGACAGCACCTGTCCCAAAGCTGCACCTCCAGTGTCAGTGACGAGCCAAAGACTTACGGTGCAGATTCCACATTCTGTCGACACCCGTCAAATCAGTTCCTGCAACTACTGCAGTTCAAAATATTCTGATTAACCCTTCAGTAATTGGGGGATCCCTGGGTGGCTCAGTGGTTTGGCGCCTGCCTTTGGCCCAGGGCGCGATCCTGGAGTCCCGGGATCGAGTCCCACGTCGGGCTCCCGGCATGGAGCCTGCTTCTCCCTCTGCCTGTGTCTATCTGTCTGTCTCTCTCTCTATCATAAATAAATAAATAAATCTTTAAAAAAAAAAAAAACCTTCAGTAATTGGGCCCCAAAATATTCTCATTACCTCCAACATGGTTTCATCACAGAAAATGGCCAGTGACTCAAACCCACTGAAGAGAAAACACGAAGGTGATGATGATAATGATACTACGTAAGGAATACCATCAAAAAAAAAAAAAAAAAAAAAAAGGAATACCATCAAGACACGTTTCAAATGTGTAGTTGGTTTGGAGCCCGTTATACTGAACTGGAATACTCTATCGTCTCAGGTTTTATCCTAGAAAATGTAAAAGTAGCTGCAGTGATTTTCACATTAGCTTAAACTGTTAGATTTCTTTTTTTGAAACTGTCAGATATCTTAAGTGAGTATACCAATGCTTTTTCATTAGGCTTCAAGTAAAAAAGCATTTGTTTCCTAATATTTTGATTAACGTTGAATTCTTTAACAGTTTTATATTTGGAAGCAGTTTTCTGCATGTATCAGCCTCTACAGCCTGATCAGTGGGCTAATCTTTAACAGCATGATTTCTAATTTACATTCAAATACTTTCTTTTGTAAGGTAAAAAAAAGTCACAATTTTCGTTTTCACCAACTTTTTTGACCAAATCTCTAAATTTAGGAAATATTTTTGGAAAAGATGGATTTAAAGGGATTCTAAATTTATTTTGAGTGTGTTTCTTGGTATTCCCTAACCTCCCACCTCCTCAACCCAGTTTCTAGATCCCATTCATTTTCTGTACCACGTCTTCCCCATGGGCCTGAGTTTCCACCAATACTCTTAGAAGGCCAAAGCCCGAATTTAAAAAGTCTAATCCGGGGATCCCTGGGTGGCTCAGCGGTTTAGCGCCTGCCTTCAGCCCAGGGCGCGATCCTGGAGACCCGGGATCGAATCCCACATCGGGCTCCCGGTGCATGGAGCCTGCTTCTCCCTCTGCCTGTGTCTCTGCCTCTCTCTCTCTCTGTGTGTGACTATCATAAATAAATAAAAATTTAAAAAATAAATAAAAAGTCTAATCCCTGATAATACAGTTCAGTGTCATTTTCCTATTTTTAAAATCTGCTTTACATGCCTAAAGGTTTGCTTTGCTTTCTTTCTCTCCATATTAGAGCAGTTGGGCTTTATCCATTGCCTTTTATGCTGTTTGAGCTTTACTCTGCTTTTAGCAGGTAGTTTGGGGCAGCCCGGGTGGCGCAGCAGTTTAGCGCCGACTGCAGCCCGGGGTGTGATCCTGGAGACCCAGGATCGAGTCCCACATCAGGCTCCCTGCATGGAGCCCGCTTCTCCCTCTGCCTGTGTCTCTGCCTCTCTCTCTCTCTGTGTCTCTATTAATAAATAAATAAGAAAAATCTTTAAAAAAAAAACAAACGGTAGTTTGGCATCAGTTACAGTTTGTCTTATATTGCAAGTTGATAACTCCATATTTCACATGTCTAAATTTAACAGAGAAGATGCCATAGCTTAAAATCTGCCTTGAAAAGTATATTTACACTGGACCTAGGCAGAAGCCATTAAAGAGCAAGTGTTTTTTTCCTTTCTACCATACATATATGCTACGATCTCTACTGCTTGAACCCTTCTATTGGTATAATTCATTTTTCTAGCTTGTTGCTGAGGATATCGTACATGAGATGGGATCAGAGCTGAAAATCCCCCAGAAGGCCAACAACAAAATCAAATCAGTGTAATGTGACCTGCATTTAGGTGTACAATGCATAGGTTTCCCGGTAATGTTGCTCAACACCTTTCACCATTTTCCACTTATACACATGTAAACGTCTTAGGGGAAAAGATTGCAAAGCTTTCAAAAATACAAATAGGCCTGTTGTTTTCAAGTAAGTTTGACATATTCAGTATAGGAATACTTTAGCAGAGTTTTCTAAAATAGATTTTCATATGTCATAATTTAGAACTTACAGCCAAGGATCCTCAAACTTAAAGCACAGGAAAGTTTCATGTTAGGATGGTGCTTGATACATTGAAGAGAAATAGTCCAGGGACTGAAAAGACCGGTCTTATCACAGTTTGAGTGTTTTTGGATATTAGGGAAAAGGTGGTATCAAACTTATAAAAACAGGTCCGATCACGATAGGAGAAGGATGTTCATCGTATAGCATAGGATATCATTACTTGAGTGTTCTCAGGGAAGCAGCATGTCAAAAAGCCTAGGTTCTAGCCCTGGCTCCCATCACTTACCAGCTATGTGACCTTACTTCACCTCTGAACCTAGTTCTCAGCAATAGAAAAATAACACCAACCCTGCCTACCTCACAGGGATGTTGTTGAGGGTTTAACTGGTATATGAGAAAATTATTTCAAAATTGTAAAATGGTTTATAACACCAAGAAATTGTTGATGTATCTGTCCTATGATTAATTTAAAAATTTAACTTAAGGGGGATCCCTGGGTGGCGCAGCGGTTTGGCGCCTGCCTTTGGCCCGGGGCACGATCCTGGAGACCCGGGATCGAGTCCCACGTCGGGCTCCCGGTGCATGGAGCCTGCTTCTCCCTCTGCCTATGTCTCTGCCTCTCTCTCTCTCTCTCTCTCTCTCTCTCTCTCTGTGACTATCATAAATAAATAAAAAATTTCTTAAAAAAATTTAACTTAAGAAAATAAAACTGAAATAAAAACAAATAAAAAGCAAATTAAGCTAAATGGAATACTAATAATTATTCCAAGAATCCAAACGAAGGCAGGAAAGCCAGAGCAAAGTCACAAGCACTTAGAGGGGACGAACAGAAAGCAAAGAAAAACAATAACAACAGAAGACCGAAATCCAAACATCTCAATTATTACATTAAACATAATTACACGGGGCGCCTGGGTGGCTCAGTGTCTGCCTTCGGCTCAGGTCACGATCTTGGGGATCAAGTCTTGTGTTGGGCTCCCTGTTCAGCAGGGACACTGCTTCTCCCTCTGCCCCCCTGCTTGTGCTCTGCCTCTCTCTGAAATAAATGAAATCTTTAAACGAAAACCCCCCATAATTACACTAATGAAAAGATGGAAATTAAAAAAAAAAAAGATGGAAATTGTCAGATCTGATAAAAAACAATAGGGCAGCCCCAGTGGCCCAGCAGTTTAGCGCCACCTTTAGCCCAGGGTGTGATCCTGGGGACCCAGGATCGAGTCCTGTGTTGGGCTCCCTGCAGGGAGCCTGCTTCCCCCCCTGCCTGTGTCTCTGCTTATCTCTCTTTCTCTGTGTCTGTCATGAATAAATAAATAAAAAATCGTAAAAAAAAAAAAAAAAAAACCAATAGAAACTGGGATGCCCCACTGGCTCAGTGGGAAGAGCAAACAGCTCTCAATCTTGGGGTCTCAGGAGTCCAAGCCCCATGCTGGGTGCAGAGATTACTTAAAAAATACAAAATAAAAAAATGTTTTAAGTAGTAATAAAAACAAAAATTTAAAAAAATTTTAATGTATCTTATAGATACATGCCATCTATAAGAAATATAAGGCCATAGATATTTTTTTTTTTTTATTTTTTTTTTTTTAAAGATTTTATTTATTTATTCATGATAGTCACAGAGAGAGAGAGAGGCAGAGACACAGGCAGAGGGAGAAGCAGGCTCCATGCACCGGGAGCCCGACGTGGGATTCGATCCCGGGTCTCCAGGATCGCGCCCTGGGCCAAAGGCAGGCGCCAAACCGCTGCGCCACCCAGGGATCCCCAAGGCCATAGATATTTTAAATGTTTTTTTTTTTTTTTTAAAGAAAGAGTTTCCCCAAATTGAGCAGCAGGCCCAGGAGCTTAGCAACTGAATTCTATGAACCTTTCAGGGAACAGGTTGTCCTATGAGAAGAAAGAATAAGGACTCTGGCTCCGACGCCAAGGCCAAAGGAAGCCGGGTCCTCGCTCATCCGCGCGGGCGCAGAACTACTGGAGGAGACCCCAGCCAGGCGGGGTGACCGGGGTGCTGCCCCCGAGGGGCAGCAGCGTCACAGGATGCCCGTCGGCATCAACCACATCAAGGGGGCCCTCCCAGTCCCAAGGCCAGACGCGAAGAGCAGGGCGCGCTCCAGGGCCCTGTGTTCCCGGCGGTGGGGACGGCATCCCCCTACTGCGCCTGCGCCCCGACAGCACACGCACCCCACTGTGCAGCCAGGCCTGCAGGGGTGCAGCTGTGCGGGAGTGGACAGGGGTAAGGGTACGCGTGTGTCAGGGCGTGTGGTGTGTGGGGTGAGGGAGCCAGTCTGCAGGCGTGCGGTGTGCCACCGTGGGAGGGTGCGGGTGTGCGGGCGAGTGCACGTGCTTCAGCGTGCACGCGTGGGTGTGCGGTGTGTGAGCGTGTGGCCGGGGCGTGCACCTGCTGGGGCAGGAAGCTCCCGACCTGAGCAGCCCACGGCCCCACCCTGTAGCCCCCATCCCGCTGGGCCCCAGGCCCTGAGCCGGCGCCCGCCCCAGCCCACGGGAGGCAGCAGCACAGCCTCGTGCCCGCGTGACAGCCGTCGCGTGTGCAGGCCTCGCCGGCTGCCTGGGGGCCGGGCGCCCCGTGACACACAGACGGGGGCCGACTGGCCGCACACCAACGGGGCTGGTTTGGGCCACTGCGGCCAGAAGCCTCCGAAGGGGGCGCATCCAGGGTCACGCAGCCGGAGGCGGCAGGTGGGTGCAGCGCCGCAGGTGCAGCCGCGAACACGGCTCCCAGGCCCTTGGCGGCCGCGGCCCCCCCGCCAGGCCCCGGCCTCTGTAGGCGGCCTCCGACGGCCAGGTCTCGGGCCCTCGTCCTGGCCACACGCGTCCCCACTGCCGCCACGGCAGGAGCTGCCCCAGCAGGCGCCTCCGCCCAGGCCAGACCCCCCACCTGCCGGCCGGTGCTTCCCGCGGAGGGCGGGGGGCAGGGAGCCCGCGAGCAGGCCCCGACGCCACAGGGCCTGCGCCCCGGAGGAGCCAGAGTGCAGGTGCACGGGTGTGCGCGGGTGGGCGTGCTGACAGGCGCCCACCCGAGCACCCTTGCACCCACGCGTCAGGCAGAGATCTTCACGGGGGCGGGCGTGCCCGCGGGGGTGGCGCCCGGGCCCTGGCGGGGGGAGCGCTGCCACCGGGCGGGGCGGGAGAGCCCCGAGAGCCCCGAGAGCCCCAAGAGCCCCAGCCGGCTCTGCCCCGGAGCTGCGACTGTTTAATGTGGTTCCAGCTCATTTAGCGCATTACCCGGGATTTCAAAGAGCCATTAGCACAAGACAATCCCTCGGTCTCCTGCTTCCACCTGAACGGGTTCCAACGTCAGGTCCTCTGCCAGGAGGGCGAGCCCACGTGCACACGCGCGCACACGCACACACCACATGAAAGGAAGCCGTCACCGCTGCTTCCCCGCAGGCGGGCGCGCGGGGTGTCGCCGCCATCCACACGCTCACACGCTCACGCAGGCTCACTGCGGGGCCGAGGGCCCGGCCTGTCCCCCAGCCCACAGGGCCCGGCCCCCCTGTGGCCGGCTGGTCCCGCTCCGGGCCTGGAGAGGGCAGGCTGGTCCCACAGCTCGGGAGCACCGCCCCCCCAAGCCTCCCCGCGCGGGAGGAGGAGGAGAAGCAGCCCCCACCCCGGGCAGGGAGCTCGGGTGCAGGGCGACCACGCAGCAGCCCGGAGACACAGCGCGGTCCCCCACGGCCCGCCGCGTCCTCTGCACACCAGGCCCCGGCCACCCCCGCTTGCCCAGCCCCAAGTGCTGAGCCCCCTTCTGAGCGGGTCCCCGAGGCGAGGCCCGGCCCGGCTCCCAGGGACACGCTCTGCCTCCCGCCACCTCGAGAGGACAGCACCAGGACGCCCTCGGACTCCCGGGGACGAGAAGTTGAGAACCTTAGAACCACAGAAAGGCCCGGGGCTCTGCAGGCACCCACGTCCGCAGCGCCCACGGGGGGCACCCAGTAGGGCCAGCCCCACCTGCCTGCGCCGTGAGAGCCCACTCGGGCCGGCTATGCATCCTGCGCTCTTCCTGCCTCCCACGCCGCTCCTCTCACGTACAGCTGCCCCCCCACAGCAAGGCTAGCTCGGTCGGAGGAAAGTCAGGGGAAAGGACAGCACGTGTCCTCGGGCTGGCAGGGCCACCTCCACCAGCAACGCGGCCACCTGCCCTGTGCACGGCCTCCTGCCTGCTGCGACAGGGTCCCCACGCCGGGCCTGCCTCCCCAGCCCAGGGCCCAGGCCTCCCCTCGTTCAGATGAGGAAGCCCCGTGGGGAGGTGGTGGGGACTCGGCAGGTGACCAGGGAGGGCTCCAGGGCCCCACCCTCGATAGCAGAAGCAGGAGCCCGAGGGACAGGGGAGGGCGGCCACCGGGTCAGCTTGGCAAGTGCCGCGGGGGGGGGGGTGGCTGGCGAGGGGAGGACAGGTAGTGTGGCCGTGGGAGCGGAGGAGGCGGAGGGACATGCCCGGCGGGTACCCGGGGTCCCTGAGTGGAGCAGAGCGGGACACACGGGGGCGGTGCCGAGGGCGGCGCGGGGAGTCCCCTGTCCCAGCTGAGGGCGGCCACAGTCCTCGCCCCCCACCGAGGCGGCCCCGGGAAGGCACCTGCAGGCCCCAGCCTCGCCCTCGCCGTCAGGAACCCGATTCGGAGGCGGGTCAACAGCAGCGGCCACTTCAGAGTCGGCGTGTGGCCTGCGTTCTGATGTCTGCAGAGCCGGGGTGGCCTCAACGCCCCGCTGGCGGCTCCCCCCGCCAGGTTTACGGCCCGGTGGGCGCCGCACTCCAAGGAGAGGCTGGCCACAGCGCGCCTGCACCCGCGGCCCCTGGGGCCCCAGGACTCGGGCGGGAGGGGGCGCGCGGGCGGAGGGCGGCGGGGAGCTCCCAGGGCTCCCGGGTCACCCCGCTGTGGGGCCTCTGGGGCGGCCCCGCACGAAGGGCCTTGGATTGTCACGGGATTACATGAAATTCAACAAGGAAAAATACCAGCAGACTAGGGGGAAAATATATCTTTATTTTTAACATAGTAATTAAACTCCACCAGAGAGAGGACAACATGAGCTTCTTTGTTTCCATTTAATAAATACAAGTGAATAAAAATACTTTGTTTGCAAAGAGACTCCTCTTCCTTCTCCAGATTCCATGGAAGGCCCCGCCCCCGCCCCCGCCCGGGCCCCTGCTGACCCGCCCGCCGGTCTGTCCTCACCACGTGCCCCGCCAACCTCTCCTTCCCTCCGGGTGGAGAGGCCCACAAATACTATCCGGGTGCAAAACCTCTCGTCTCCTGATGCCCTTCCAAATACAGGTTCTTGTACTGAATGTCAAATCTGAAATGGTCCCCCCCCCCCAGAAGAATCTGGTTTCCTCACAGAAGCCCAGCGTGGATGGGCCCCTTCCGCCAGTATTTGTCAACACTGAGAAACAAGGTCAGGTTTCAGCAGGACGGGACCCCTGCGTACGAGGGAGGGAAGGGATGACGTCGAGTGTAGCCTACTGAATGTCTTACAGACAGACGGTCCCTTATTTCAAAAAATAGAAATTCCCATTTAAACCTAGCCTGTCTGGAACAGGCCAAATATTTGACTCTGCATGCAACAGATCTGGTATTGCTTATAGCGGATCCCCTGGCGCTGGCGGGCTTCGGGGCTGCAGCGAGGTCACAGACCACAACTCAGTGCCCCACCTCCGCCCGGGGGTCCTGGGGTCCGGAGACCCCCTCCCCACGCCATGCTGTGCCAAGGTCGGGGATAAGGCACGCCTCTGCGCTCTGCTCTCATTAAGGCTGTACGTTCCCTTCCGACACCAAAGCTGCAAGAACAATTCTGTCTCAGTAGTTACTGTTCCTGCTGCCACCACAGGGTACGGAACCTCTGAGCTCCCAGGGTCTGGATGGAAAAGAAACTCCTACGGATCCAGAAGAAACGACAACTTCCAGTCTCGCGTGTTCCTGCCCTAGTGACGTGCGAGTCAATTAGGACATCACTGTAAATCTTGGCTGAACGTGACCGGGAAGAAAGTCAGTCTTTATACCCAGCAGTAAACCTCTCTTTCTCATGCATCCCATTTCTCATTAATCCATATTTTTAAAAAGCATTTATTTCCTGAAAACTCCTATAGTTTGTGATACACAACAAACAAAACAAACAAGACGTAACGAGATTATAAGGAGAACACGTATGAAGTACTATAAAGCACGGGAACGAAGCTGCGTCCCCCTCCTGGACACACAGGAACGGGGCCCCTGCAGAGCCGTCCCGCCCCCCTCTGCTTTGGCTGCGCGGCCGCTTCTTCAGAAGGAGCATTACTGGTTCTAGCCCCCTGGAGTGCGGCGCACACACGCCCTCACAACCGCGACCAAAGGGAAGCCGCTGACCGTGGGCGCTCCGCTCCGGCAGGGAGAGGAGGCGGGGACGGCTCTCACCATCTACCCGAACCGCCTTGCCAGGAATACGGTAAAACTGCATCCAGCTGTCATCCTACATGAATCATAATTTCAGAAGAGAAGCCTGTTTGGAGCGGGAAAGGTAGGGAAAAAAACAGATGCTGTGGTTCTGCAAGCTTGCCTTTTTTGGTACCAGCACAGAGTGTCACTGTCACTAGGTGTTCAGCAGAGAAACACTGGCCACGGCTGGGCGCCGTGTCTGCGTGTGCGCCAGGGTGGGCCTCAGAGCCCCAGGGACTTCTGTGCCAGCTGCCTGGCGACCCTGCAGAACTGCTCCCGGTCATCCCGCCACATTTTGGAAGCATCCACGTTAGCGCCACTTTCATCGTTGGGCTCTGAAAGAGAAGGAGACGCGCTCAGTGTGAAAAGGGCTCTGGAAGGCAGGGGCCTGGCGAGGTCTTCCATTCCACTGAAAAACCCCGTGCGTCGGTCGTCCCGGAGCTGCGCCCCAGAAGCAAGTGAGCACCACTGGTGTGTGACACCTGCGGAAGGAAGTCCACTCTATCAGAGACAGACAGGAGCCTGCCTGAGGGAGGGGGGCTGAGAAGCCACGTGATGTCAGGGACACGCGCACGAGGCACAAAGACCCACCTCGTGATCCTCACCTCTCGAATGTCTCAAAGAGCCAACCTGCGTCATGTGTCTTGCTCTAGAAACACCGGGCCCCCACCAGACAGTGGGCTACAGACGCCCCCAGCTCCGGCCAGAGGACATGAGGTCAGTGTCAGGCCTGGTGGACACCTGACCCCAGCAGGTGCTACAGACAGACCAGGACACACGCAGACAGGCAGCCGGGGCCTGCGGGGCCGGGAGCTGGAACACGGCCCTGTGAAGCGCTGGGTCAGAGCAGAAAAGGCAGCCCAGAGCCCAGCACGGCTGCCCGCACCACCCCAGCCGTTCCCTCACCCCCGGCTGCGCTTGCCTCCGCGGCCACCGGGTCTCCGTTCCTCCCGTTATTCCACAACCGTTCCTCACCAGGTCGTGTGCGTGAGGCCTAGTGCAGGGCACCGGGTGTGCAGAGGACACGGTGATACCGCCCATACACACCATGAACATCCACACCTGTATCCTTCCAAACTCAGTGCTACAAGGGAGGTGGAGGACTGGGCGGTCTGCAGGCCCCGAGAGGGGGTGTGCTCCGGGGACCCTGGCCAGGCCTGCCACAGGGAGCATGCAAGCGCGGAGCGAGCCAGCCCCACCCCCACCCAGCACCTGTGACAGCCCCACTCCCCAGACCCAGACGGCTCACAGCCTCCTAAAGCCAGGACAGAGGGCGCCAGTGGGCGGCAGGGCACGGCCGAGCTGGGTGTGGTGACATGGCTGGAAGGTAGCTCAGAGCACAGGAAACGTACTCAGGGAGTGTGTGAGGAATACATTAAAACCTTTTATTTTTTTTAAAGCAAGCTCCATACCCAGAGAGGAGAGCGCCACACCGGGCTTGAACTCACGACCCTGAGACGGAGACCTGAGCTGAGATCGCGACTTGGATGCTGGGACGCCCAAGTGGCTCCGTAGGGGAGCATCTGCCTTTGACTCAGGGCGTGACCCCGGGATCCTGGGAGCGAGTCCCCCATCGGCGTCCCCGCAGGGAGCCTGCTTCTCCCTCTGCCTGTGTCTCTGCCTCTCTCATAAATAAATAAATCTTTAAAAAAAGATTCTTTAAAAAAAAAAAAAAGGTTGGATGTTCCATCGATGGAGCCGCCCAGGCACCCCTACATTGAAACCTTTTAGGAATCTGCTTGGGACTCTGCCTCTCTCCACTCTCTAAAATAAGTAAATAAATCTTTAAAAATACAAAAAATAAATAAAAATTTCTAATAAAAGAATTTATAGCAAAAACGTTGGTCATGGTATGATTTACAGCCGACATGTGAAGGCAGCGGAACCAGCCGGGCACAGTCTGGGGGGCCCACACACCGTGAGCATCCACACCCTCACTTGACGCACTCAGTGCCTGGAGAGCTGAGTGCCTCCAACCTCGAACATGTGCACGCACGGAGGTCCTTGACATCGCGGGACACCAGGAGCCCACGGGGACTCCCGGGCCTCCTCCTCTGGGCCTCCCACAGCACGATCGGCCTCCTCCAACTCTCCCTCGTTTCATTTCTTCCGTGTTTTCTAGATCGTTCCTCCCTAGGCTCCTGTGAGGAGCCCTCTCCTTCCACATGCCCTTTCTCATCCTGTCTGCCCTGCCCCTCACCACCGTCCTATGCAGACATTACCTCGCACCCTCACCTCCATGAGCAGCTCTTGAGGGTGGACAGCCCCCGAGGATGGACATTCCCACTCCTGCGCCTCTGGATTCCTGTCCCCAGAGATAGCAGCCCTCTACCCAGGCACTGAGGTCGGAAACCCGGGAGCCACCCTGCACATCGGTGAGCCCGAGTCTCCCAAGCACAGCCCTCCTCGCGGCCCGCGGCCACCCTCCCGCTGGAAATCCTTTCCTCCCAGGCCAACAGGCACATGGCTGCAGGGCCTGGCATCCCCACGGGGGCTCGGGCCCCAGGTGAGCACACTTCTGCAGGGCTCCCCTGCCCCCGGTTGGGCCCGAGCCAGAACCAGTGCTGGCAGGACTCCCACGAGAGCCAGATGCCTCACCCCAAATGCCTCTTGCTCCCCCTTACCTTGTTATCTCCTCCATGCTCTAAACTCATCCCAAACAAACCCGCCCGACAGCCCCTGTGTCTCTCCATCTCAGGATGTACGGGTGACAGGCAACCACGGGTGGATGTGGAAAGTCCCTTCAGAAAGCAGGCCTTAAAGTTGGGGTCTAGGGCACCCTGAGCCTTGAAACTCCAGGACCCAGCGTCTGCGACACAGCAGGTGCCCCAATCAACACCCACGCCACGGTCGCTATGCCTGAGGCCTGGAGCCCGGTTAATTGTGGTCAACATACAACACATACAACACGAAGCTGTAATTATGAAGTGTGCTTACACTTGGAAAAGCACATACAAACAATTCAACGAGAAAGCAGCAAACAGCGTATGTAAATAAACCACGACCAGAAATGAATTATGAAGAACCACAGGAGGACGGAGACGCAGCCACTGTGCTGCCTGCCTGCCGCGGCACGGCCCGGCGGCCTCGGGACATTACCTGCCAGCATGCTCACCACCGACAGCAGGATCTTCTCCACGCTCTGCACGGGGCTCCACCTCTCGGCGCTGCTCTCGTAGCCCATGGGGTCGTCGCCCGGGGCGTGAAGGATGGAAATGCAGACTCTGCCATCGGGGTAGACTGCAGGGTTCAGAACACAGCAGGTGAGCCCAGGGAACGAGTCCGGGGGCCCCACGCTGGGCCGGGCCCACCACGGGAAGGGGGTAAACGGTGCAGACACGGAAAGCAAGCTGTTTGCATGGCTGGAGCAGAGCCCGAGGCCACACGGCCAGGTGCGCCACTCGCTCACTGACCGGGCTCTAGGCCCATCTGTCTGGTCCCAGGCACCCCAGATGGTTCTACCTTCACAGGGATTTTATTTTTTTTTACATACTATACCTAAAGGCACTAAATAAAATGGTTACCTGACAGTGAAATATTTCAGCAAAATAACTCATAAGTACTAAGATCACTCAAAATAATTTCCACAATGGTTTCTGAGATTTTCCTAATTCCACCATGAAAACCTGGAACTGGACTGTGCAACTACATCCACAGCGCCAGGAAGAAGGCAACAGGGATGATTTAAACATCAAGGAGGAAGGTGCCCTGACTTTCCCGGGGACAGCCGGCCCCCCGTGCCTCTGGAGGTCGGCCGTGTCCAATCTAACCCATCCCAGCACGCAGCATCAGGAACCAGACCCCCGCGGTATGGGTAGAGAAAAATGCGTTTCAATTCGCGGTGTGCGCTCAGTCCTGTTGGGGACACAGCAGCACCGGTCACTTCTCTTTTACACAGGCAGATCCTCAGATGGTTCTGTGTGTGCTAAGGACAGACTCAACTATAAAACTGTAAGACCAGTGAGCTACAATGATAGAAACAATCGACAATTTATTTATTTATTTATTTATTTATTTTTTTTAACAATCGACAATTTAGAATAAATTTACGTAATTCCCCTTCACTCATGAGCTCAGAACCCCACGACCACTGAGGAAGCTGAGTGGCTCTACGGGCCTCTCTGGTGTCCCGTTCCTTGTTCTTCCGTCCACCCCATCCAGCAGTTTCTGCTCTCTGGCTACCCAGAACCTGTGCGACTTCTTGCAAAAGGAACATGTGTGAGTCTGTCGTGGACGGCAGGACGCCCGAGGGGCCTGGGCACCCTTGGCTTGCACAGTCTCTCTGCCATGAGGGTTCCAACTTCGGCGGCACCCGAGGAACACAGAGAAGCAGCTGTAGCCCTGCCCCCTCCTGTCTCACGGGGTGGGGTGTCTCAGTTTCATGACCCAAGCCTCCCTCTAACTCCCCAGCCAACCCCTCCCTTGTCAATGCCCGAGCTTGTTTCCACGCTGCTGGCCCCTCTCTCCGCAGGCCCACCACCTTGGTGTCCGCCCTGCAATCTGTCCCCTACTCCACAGCCAGTGACCCTTAAAGACCACACTGGCCATGCTACTCCCTCCCGCTCTCCGACTCCCTCAGTGGATCTCCACTGCCCCTGGCACAAATACCAAAATCCTTCTTACTGACCAACTTGACCTGGTCCATCCCCTTTGCTCCTTACATGGGGCCTTTGCATGTGCTAGACCCTCCCCACCTCACAGATCACTGGGTGACTCCTACTGCTCTTCCTGCAGACCCTGAGCTCAACCACCACCTCCAAAGGGCACCCCCCTGGCCTCCCGGTATGGTTTTACATTTATCTGTGTTTTCTCATCCACATCTATCCCTGCCTCAGACTGGGAGCTCCTGATGGTCCAAGCCCCTACCTTTTATTATCTGTTCACCCTTTATCCAGCAAGTCTCTGCAAATATGAATTATTTTTAAGTATTTATGGATTGACCGATTTTTATGATATTGCTGAGCCTACTAAGTAGTTCTCAAAAATAATTTTTACAAAATAAAAATAACATATCCACTTACAATAAGGCCAAATTTCAAAGCTACTTGTATCAATTATTTTAACATGAAAAACGTCATTGTTCTTCTGGGTACACGATCAAATCATCAGTTTGCGACCACACAGGTCTCTGACAGCATGTCACAGGCACTATTCTCAAGAATGTGCTTATCTTCGATACAATCTCATTATTTTGTAATTGCCTGCAATCCTCTTTATAGTCACATTTTACAATCAATTTAAAATTGTTAACTTTTTCAATTAACTCTATCGTAACAGATTTTTAAACTCTGCCTGAAAGAAAATCCTAAACACAGGCCAGTCATCCCAGTATGATGGACGCCCACACGCTCGCACCACCCAACCTCGACCGCCGCCACCTCACGGCCAGCCTTCTCGAGAGGAGGGTTTCTGAGCACCTACCGTGCATACGTAACTGCGTTCAAAACGGTCCCCCTGAGGAGCAAACTGCTCACACGTAACATCAGCGGGACACAAGAAGTTCCAAACGAGGGTTTGGACAGCAAGTCCAACAGGGGAGCAGGGGAGCATCTCCCCAGCTGGGCAATCCTGTGACCCTATGCAGGGGGAAGGGGGCAGGGGTCTGGGCAGGGTCCCCTGCGTGGAGGTGCTCAGGCAGGCAGGCTACGGGAGGACTGCAGGGCGGGTGGGGTCGCTTGTAAGCCAGGGGGTGTCAAAGGCTCAGAAAATTCTATAAACGCTCTCATGGATTAAATTAGCCTTTACCTCTTTTATATGTGGAGAAGCATAGGGAAAGGAATCAGTTTCAAGTAAGAAAAAATTTCATTTCTACCAGTGTATCTTACTTTTCTTCTCCACAACCACTAAGATCATGATTTTTAGTGACAATCACCGTTTATAAAAAGGAACATTGGGATCCCTGGGTGGCGCAGCGGTTTGGCGATTGCCTTTGGCCCGGGGCCTTATCCTGGAGACCCGGGATCGAGTCCCACATCGGGCTCCCTGCATGGAGCCTGCTTCTCCCTCTGCCTGTGTCTCTGCCTCTCTGTCTCTCTCTGTGGGACTATCATGAATAAATAAAATCTTTAAAAATAATAATAAAATAAAATAAAAAAATAAAAAGGAACATTATACTAAATATGATCATTAAAGATACAACACATTTTCTTACTAATTCTCTTATCTATAATCCCCTCTTATAAAAGGAAGAAATAAACAACCACAGCCATTCAGGAATTCCAATCCCTACTACTAGACACTCTGCCAACTTAAGTCCAGTAAATTTATTTAATGACCTTTTTTCCCCTTTAAAATACATGTTTATTTTAGAAAAAAGATTTAGAGACAGAAAAAAGATCCCATTATTGAAAAAGATCACTTCCAACATTTTTGTGCTACGTTTACAGTTATATACATTACATGTGAATTTTTATCGAAAAAAGTAAATTGTAACAAGTGTGATTAAACGTAAGCTGCTTTTCAATCATTTGATATAGAACAAGTGTCATTCTGTATTATTAAATATCACTCTAGAGCATTTGAAATATCTAAGCAGCATTCTAACATATGGTCTAGTGCAGCTTAGTTAACCAATGCCCTGTGGTTGAAAACCTAGGTTGCTCTGAGTGGTCCCCACTGTTAACCACACCGCCGGAGGCTGGCGGAGGCTGGCAAAGCGCTCTACCCACCCGCTGGAAGGAGGAGCGGACAGGTCAGATGGCACTTTTCTTCATATACATTACACCGTCCTTCAACTGACGTCAACACCACCAGGACCAAGTGGCTACAGGTCAAAACACAGATAACTTGTTCCATGTCCTACATCACTGACAGCACCTGTCACCCACACGCAACCCCAAGCCTCGCCTGGTGCTATGGAAACCACTCCCCAGAGCACTTACTGTTGGGATGGAACATCTCACAGGTAAATCTCATCTTTGGGGGACTTAATGGGTAATCCAGCGGGAAGCTGAGAACGGCAGGAAAGACACCGAACTCAAAGCAGGTGTCCTCTGGGCCCCTAGGAGACAGAAACACTCAAGTCAAGTGGTTTTCCATGTCCAGCCCACTGTAGGAAGGAGCTAGGAAATTTCTACTGCTTTACAAATGCACATGAAAGGATTATGTAAAAAACAGTGATGCACTAGTACATTTTTCTGAATGGGAAAGTAACATCTCATCATCCCATCCCAATCTGGTTTAAGTCTTAGGTACAAGCACAAACATGGAATTACAGGCACAGGTTTTGCATTAATAAAGAACTAATAGCAATGTTGTGAGACCCAAGGGATTTTGTTTTTCTGTATGTGTGCTATAATTGCACTTTAAGATAAAGATATAAATTATGCACATGTTACAGCACGACTATTGGATTAAATGAAGGGGTAAGAGTTACTATTTCAAAGGCTATTTTTAATTTTTACATGTGCCTAAGAATGGTTTTGTAACCTTCAAGAAACAGATAGACAGCACACATGTGATCACTGACTACGGCTCCCGCACAAGGCCAGGCGTGCCACACGCATCCGAGCTGCCAGCCCGGCCTGCAGAGCCGTGCCACATGCCACAGCCCGTGCCAGCGCGGTCACCTGAACACACAGTCACCGGGCACCTGCATGCCCGTCTGCCCGGGCTTCCCTCCTCATCACACGGAGAGAGGCAGAAACGGACTGAACCACTTCTAAGTCCTGTCAAACTTTAAAATGTACATGTAAATCAACACTATCCTGAGCCACGTGTGAGACACAAAGGCAGCAGAGAGGAAGAGCCCCCAGCTCAGGAGGGAAAGATTCCTCCCTCACAAACCTCACTTATGAATGTGCAAGAGTCGCTGCCTGTGTAAGTCTTTGGAAAACGGAAGACTCCAAGACAGTGGCAGCTACCACCGGCTCTGCGTGAGCGGAGAGGTCCCTTTAGAAAGGCCTGTCTCTCCAAGCCATGACCAGTGTTAGCTCTACGACGCGCGGCACCAGGAGACCCAGGCCCAGCCACTGCAGGAGCAGCTCAACACGGCAGACGTGCCGCCTTCCAAAACGAATACAAGGTAAGGCACAGGAAAAAAAATTACCAAAGTATATTTATTACAAAACAACTTTCACTTTTTGAAAATCATTTTTTAAAGTACAAATTTGTTTCAAATCAACAAAATTATGATTCAGGGATGCCTGGGTGGCTCAGTGGTCGAGCGTCTGCCTCCGGCCTAGGGCATGACCCCGGGGGTCCTGGGATCGAGTCCTGCATCGGGCTCTCCACAGGGGGCCTGCTTCTCCCTCTGCCTGTGTCTCTGCATCTTTCTCTGTGTCTCTTGTGAATAAACAAAAAATCTTAAAAAAAAATTATGATTCGGTAATAACATAAACTTGCAAAACAATATAAACAATGTTTATCTCCACAATTAAAGGAATATAAAAACTTCAAAAAGAAACTGAACAGAGGCTTTCCTATCACTTGGTGTGGATGCTCAGGCCTTCGATGGCACCAGTGCAGTGGAGGCCAGGACTGCGCCCCGGCAGAAAGGGGGATGGGCCGCAGTAAAATAGTCAAAATGAGAACAAGGCGAGAAGTGTTTCGGGAGCCAATTTTTTTCTTCTATTTAAGAGACCGACCTTGATTCTGAAAATTGTGTCCTTGCTACTTTGGGGAAAAACCACAGTGAATAGCTACTCTGTGTTGGAGGGGTGAGTGTCACAACACCGCCCGGAGCCTTGGCATGAAACCAGGACAGGGAAAGCCACATGAAGAGGTACAAGCGTGGGGCCAGGCTGACTCCGGTGCCGGGCAGGGCATCCGTCCCAGAGGAGGAGCTGCAGGCGGCACAGAGCACCAGTGCCACCACCGCCACCAGCTGGCTGCCGGACCAGGCCGTCCGAGGCCTGCTCTGCGCTTCCTGGACAGCTGTCCTGGACGCCTCTTCCTCTGCACGCAGACCCAGCACAGACTGAAGATGAGAGATTTATGATCATCCCACGCCTCTTCCAGTACAGGAGCTCCCGGCAGATGATAAATGCCACCCTGTTCATGGTCCACAGGCCCCTGATAAAAGGCGTCTGGAAGTGCTGCCCTCACGTCACTGTTAGCAAAGTCGAAGTACAGTGATGACAGGCGCAGCTGACGTCCTAAGGCGGTACAGGAGTTAGGAGCCCAACGCGGTTCAAACTGCTAACTCCGAAGGCTGGGCAAACAGGCAGTGTCTCCGAAAGCAACCCTGGCGTATGTCGGGAGTGCTTGCCAATGCCTCCGTATTCCTGGCACGGCCCCGGCAGGGGAGAACAAAAGGTCTGGGTAGTGTTCTGGAATGAGCCAAATGGTATTTGCTCAACACTCTGATAACAGTTCTTTGTTTCTCATAATAGGGCTTTCTTTAACATTAAAAAAAAAAAAATCCACTGGGTCGTCCATAGCCTGGGAAGCATGATCAAACATTTCCTCAAGTGCTCCCGCATCTTAGGTATCAAAGCTCTTTTCAAATGCCCTCGCTGGCTACTGGTGTGAACCGAGGGTTTCCTCCCTCCGAGGCCCCGAGGGCGGCCGAGCCTGCAGACTCGGGGCACCTCCGGAACCAGGACCGAGAGGCATAATCGGCGTCATCTTGGGACGAGTGTTGGTGCCACGCTCCAGACAGCCTCACCGCCCTGTCACGAAACGCCTCATCTCAAAAATAAAGGTACAAGAAGGGAAAATTACAGGAAAAACAAAGTACAAGAAGGAAGGAAACAAATTTACTGAAAACAAATGTCAATTCTTCAAAGCCTGCACATCACTGTCCGTCTACTCACTGAACTCTCGGCCCGCAGAGCCCGACGGAGCCTGAGGACGGGAGCGGCTGCAGGCTGGGCGGGGACTTCCCCCCGACGGCCGAGCACCGCCCAGGGGACGCCCGGGGTCGAGAGCTGGCCACCCAGGGTCGCGCCTGCCGCAGGGCCCGAGAAGACCCAGAGAGGTGCTCAGTTAAGCGAAGCAGCGACCCTCCCCGCTGCGCCCTCGGCGTGGCTCCGGGACGGCGGCCGGGGGGCAGAGGGCGGCCTGGACGGGAGCCACCTGCCCGGCACCCGGCCGACACGTGGACACCAGGTCTCAAACCCGCCTGGGACGAGGGTCTCGGCCACGGGGACCGAGCGGGCTTACTCTCCGGTCACACCCCCGTGGCTGCGACAGAGGGGCCTGCTGCTCGGTGGCACACCCTGCCGGGGCCGGGACCCCACAGAGCACCCCGCGAGGGCCAGGAGGGCATCTGCTATCAGCACGGGCGTCACCTCCCTGCACCCGGCGCCCAGGCTCAGGGAAAGCGGCTCACCAGCATGGCACCACCCCCCACGGCCCCCCCGGCTCACTAGCACCCCCGCTTGCACGGCCCCCCCACGCTGGGGTGCTCTGGAAGGGAGAGCACTGCGGCTCTGCCCTGTGCTCCTGGCCTCGGATCCCTCCAGCTGCTGGGCTTCACCCCCCGCAGTGACAGAAGGAGCAGCATGAGGGCCCCAGGCCCCTCTGGGTGGGGGCGCCGGGAACCCACAGCCCCGCAGGAAAGGCGGCTCGGGCTCTAGGAGGCGAGGAGCAGGGGGGCTCCGCTGGGACGGAGCGGGGGGCTCGGCAGATGCAGCCCGACAGTGGTTCGTGACCTTGTCTCGTCGCCCTCCGCCGCGGGAGAGCTCAGCAGGAGCAAACACAGGCTTTCTTCTGTGTCACCGGCCCGGACTGAACCTGTTCAAAAGGAGGCTGCAGGCGGTCTCTAAGGTGGGGACTCGGTGCTCCAGACACGTCTGAGAACCTGAAATCCACCGTATCCGACCTACAGTTAGAGCGGACTAAGTCAGTCTACCGTCCAGGAACTTCATAGTCCTGACAGACAACAACTCTTACGACCTAAACTGACTTGAACCAGAAAAGTCTGTTGGAAAACACTCAAATAAATGAAGTATATAAAATAAAAACAGAATACTCCCCCTCTCCACCCCCTCCAGCATCGCCTCCCCAAGGCAGAGGCAGACACAGTAAGTATGGTCACTCTCCAAGCTTGTCTCTCTGTGCATAAATTCACATTTTTGTCCCCAAAACTGGGTTTTCACAAATTAAAAATGTATCATGGCACTGCTGACAGGAATTTGAAAAGACCCAACAAAGTGGAGAGACGTGCCAGACACTCAAGACTGTGCAGACGCCCACAGTCCTCAAAGTGACCAGGGACTCCACATAATCCCCGGGGAAACCCAGCTGGCTTCTCTGCAGAAACCGACACGCTGACCCTCAAATTCAGATGGAAATGCCAAGGACCCACGAAGGGGCAAAACAATCTTGAGAAAGGAGAACAAAATGGAGGACTCACTTTCCAGTTCCAAACCGTCCTATAAAGCTACAGGAACGAGGACTGTGTGGCAGTGGGGGCAGCACAGGCCCAGATCAATGGGACCAAATTCAGAGCCCAAACATACACCCCTACATTTATGGTCAGTTGATTTTTGACAAAGGTGTCAAGGAAACTGGACAGCCACACACAAATGACGTTGGACTCCTCCTGGATGCCATATCCAAAATGGATCAAGAATGTAAAGGTAAATGTAAGAGAGCTACAAATATAAAACACAAAAGAAAATCTTTGCAACCTTGGGTTGTATGGCACCAAAGCATGATCCATAAAAGAAAAAAACTGCTAAACTGCACCTCATCTAAATTAAAAACCTTTCAGCTTCAAAAGACCCCATTAAGAAAATGAAAAAGGAGGGCAGCCCGGGTGGCTCAGTGGTTTAGCGCTGCTTTCAGCCCAGGGCGGGATCCTGGAGACCCGGGATTGAGTCCCATGTCGGGCTCCCTGCATGGAGCCTGCTGCTCCCTCTGCCTGTGTCTGTGCTTCTCTCTCTCTCTCTCTCTCTGAATAAATACATAAAAATCTTAAAAAAAAAAAAAAAATGAAAATGAAAAAGGAAAGTCAGACTGCAAGAAAGTATCTGAAAATCGCGTATCTGAAAAGGGACTTGTATCCAAAATATATAAAGAATTCTTATGACTCAATAAGACGACGACGACCCAATTAAAAAATGGGCACAAGTTCTGAAGTTCACCAAAGACATATGCATGGCTAGTAAGCCTGTGGAAAGACGCTCGACATCATCAGTCATCAGGAAACCAACAGGCCCGTGCTGCTGCGAGCGGCTGTCGGGCAGCGAGGCGCTCGGCAGCCTCCCACGAGATGCGGGGACTGAGCTCCGCTACCGCCCGCTGCACCAGCCGCAACTGTCCCCTGACACCACCCGTGTCCTGAGGGGCGGGCAATGACATCACCCCAGTGACAACACTGGTCCATGCCCATTGTCCCCATTTGCTTTCCTGCTCACGGGCACGCAGCAGCTTCCCTTCCAGGCCAGATCCTGATTCTGTCTGAATTGCCGTGGCATTCCCACGCGGGACGGCACGGCGGACAAGGATGTTTCCACTACCGCAGCGAGCGCGGCAACAGACCTCCTCCTGCACAGGGCTGCTGCCAGGCCCCCGGGCCCGCGGTGGAGGAGGACAGCTCTCTCAGTGCCACGGCTTCTGTCAGCAGGCGCGGCACCGCCAGGAGACACGCGGGACGGCCTTCCGCAGGGAGCAGGCCCGGCGGAGACGGAGGCCACCTCGACCGTGACCTCTGCGTCTGGCCCCCAGGCTGAGCACCGACGGAGGGGGAGCACAGCCCGGGGCTCCTCGTACCCGTGGCTGTGACATGTGGGGGAGTAGCGAAGGGTCCCCAAGCACCGGGAGGGAAGGGAAGCTCCTCGTTTTGCCAGAGCCTCTGGCCTGGAGGGGACAGCGGCTAGGCGGTGGCTCAGGCAGGGAGATCACTAAGGCCAGCTGCTCCAAGAACGCTGGGGGAGGACAGAACCGGGCCGCACGATCCCAGAGGCCTTTGCACCTTTTCTAGCCACGACGACAGACAGCCGGCCTGCAGCACCGAGCTCCCTGTTCTTACGGAAGCCTCCAACCGTGTGCAGGCAAGGACCTCAGCTCCCCACCCACAGTCCAGGGCAACAAGGTCGCACAGGCCACAGACTCGACCTGAAGAGGCGGACTGTGATGCCACTTGTCTAAAAGGATGATGATCCCCACTGGGTGTTATTCTGTATGTTGGCAAATTGAACACCAATAAAAAATAAATTTATTATTATTACAAAAAAAAAAAAAAAAGGATGATGATCCCAACAAGTGAAGCGTGGCTGGCCCGAGAGCATGAGGCCATGCCGGCCATGCAGCCCCATGGCCCCCATCTCTTTGACTGATGGGAAGTCCCGGCCCTCTTCCTGGCCATACGCTCAAACTCCACCATAAGCTCAGCTGACAGCATCAGAGCTACCTTCTACTTTTTTTTTTTAACTGATTTTTAAAGTTTTTATTTAAGCGCTCTCTACACCCACATGGGGCTTGAACTCACAACCCCAAGATCAAGAGTTGCACGCTCTTCTGACTGAGCCAGCCTGGTACACCAGAGTTGCCTTCTACTTTTCATCAGGGAAGAGGCTATGGCAATTTTATTCTTTCGTTCTCCTCTTGCTCATTAATTTGCTGCATTCCCATCATACAGCCTCCACCTCGTTCTCTCGTTCTCTCGGGGAGATGTGGGGTCACCTAGGACACACCTGCATCCTCAGGCAAGAGGCACTCAGTACCTGCAGCCCAAGCACCTGAAAAGATGTTTTCCTTACAACACAGCCAAGAAGAGATGGAGGCCCCACGGGTTAGCAGTGCTACGAACGTGGCAGCTCTGTGCCTCCCAGGAAATGAGGCAAGCGTAGTCTCAGAAACACCAGTACGGAGGACACTCCGGAGACAATTAAAGAATAAAAAAGAGAGAAAGAAAACCTATCATAAGGAATAAAACTCAGCCAGCTGTCTGCCAAAATAGCAACGTGAGACCGATCAATGGGAGGACAGTTAATTCCTTAATAGACGTTTTAAGAACATTTGTAAACGGCCTCTTGTTTGTAAAAGAGCCTGGAACAGGACCAAGACCCACAGGCTCACCAAACCCCGAGGCAGGGGAACTCCATACTAATGCAAAAGCCTTCTTCAAATGTAAAAGCACTGAAAAAGCTCTTATTACTTTTTTTTAATTGAGGCATAACTGACACACAACATTACGTTTCAGGTGTACAGCGTAAGGATTCACTACCGGTAGACGCTACACAGTGATCGCCACAGTTAACCTAGTGAACATTCATTATGTACAAAGTCACAAACTTCTTGTGATGAGAACCTGTAAGGTTTACTGTCTCGAAGACTCAAATACCTACTACAACGTTACTGACCATACTAACCATGCCGTCCGTTCCTTTCCCCAGACAGATTTATTCTCTAACTGGAAGTCTGTACCTTTTGTCCTGCTTCACCCTTTTCACTCACCCCCAGCACCTCTGGCAACCATCAACCTGTTCTCTGTATGAATTTGGGGTTGTTTTTTTGTTTGTTTGTTTTTTAGATTCTACCTATAAGTGAGATCATATGGTATTTATCTTTCTCTGAATTATTTCACTTAGCATAATATCCTCAAGGTCCATCCACGTTTTCACAAATGGCAAGATTTCATTTTTTATAGGTGTTACTCGTGTGTGTGCACACGTACATGTGTATACACACTCTATCTTTTATCCATTCATCCACTGGTAGAGAGCAACTCAGGTTGCTTCCATGTCTTGGCTGCTATAAATAATGCTGCAGTGAACATAGGAGTCGCGGGTATCTTTGTGAATTGGTGTTTTCACTCTCTTTGGGGTAAATACCCAGAAGTGCAAATGCTGGGTCGTTCCTCAAGAAACTATTTTTAGCTATTGAGGAACCTCCACACTGTTCTCAGGAGCAGCTGCACCAGCTTGCATGGTGCTCGAGGGATCCCCTTTCTCCACATCCTCTCCAACACTTGTTTCTTATCTTTTTTTTTTTTTAAATATTTTATTTATTTATTCATGAGAGACAGAGAGAGAGAGGCAGAGACACAGGCAGAGGGAGAAGCAGGCTCCATGCAGGGAACCCGATGCGGAACTCGATCCCGGGACCCCAGGATCACACCCTGAGCCGAAGGCAGGCGCTAAAGCACTGAACTACCCAGGCATCCTGTGTTTCTTGTCTTTTGTGTCATATCCACGCTGACAGGTGTGAGGTGATGCCTCATTGTGGTTCAGATCTGCATTCCCCCGATGATGAGTGATGGTGAGCACCTTCCCATGTACCTATTGGCCATGTGGATGTCTTCTTTAAAAAAATGTCTATTCAGATCCTCTGCCCATTGTTTGATTGTTTATTTTTTTGCTATTGAGTTATGTGAGTTCCTTTTATATTTTGGGTACTAAGCCCTCATCAGAGCTATGAATCACAAATATTTTCTCCCAATCAGTAGGTGGCCTTTTCATTATGTCCATGATTTCCTGGGCTATGCAGAAGCTTCAGCTGACATGCTACTTGATTTCTGCTTTTGTTGCCTTTGCAACTAAGTACTAATGTGTGTTTTCAAAATATTGGTTTTAATTTTATAGTGTTCATCTAAAATTAGTAATAGTTACCCTAACAAGTTTAGTTAGCCTAACACTTTTTTAGAAACCATACAGGAAGGCTCACATGTCCCTTTAAAAGGCTTCTAAAAAAAATTTTTTTTAAATAAATAAATTTTAAAAATAAAAAATAAAAATAAATTAAAAATATAAAAAGATTTATAAAGAGCTATAAATAAATAAAAGGCTTCTAAGTCTGCTGATGGGCACAAGCAGTATCTTGCAAGATGGAAGCCCTGCCAGGGGCCCACTGACCTGTGCGCTCAAGCCTTCCAACAACCCATGTACTCTACCAGGCTGGCTGCCCAGGTGGCATGCACAGGTGGCTGCCTGAACACAGAGAGAATACATGGGGTTCAGAAAATGGAAAAAGGGGGTACAAATCAAGTTTATGTGATGGAATCTCTGCTTCCTAAAAAATAAAAGGATCTATGGCTGACACAGTGGACAATGCCATGTTCCATTAGACATAGGACACTGCTGAGCAGGACTCACCATCCCACTGTATTGCTTTCAGAGACAAAAGATACAATAGCAGTTGAGACACAAATACAGATTGTAAAGACATCCTCATGCCAAAAATATTTAAACACACAGAAAATAATGGGCATCATAGGCTCAAGCAAGTAGAGTATTACAAATTATCAGGAGACATTGTGCTTGCTGTATTTTCTCTGGATAGTATTTATTGATGATTTTTAAAATATTTTGCTTATCAAAAAAACTTCATTTTCTCATTGATTTCCATGTATTAATCTAACCTCCACAGACAACATGTAGCAGCAATCTGTTTCTGAAACTTATAAAGCATCGAGGCGCCTGGCTGGTGGCTCAGGTGGCTGAGCGTCTGCCTTCAGCTCAGGTCCTGATCCTAGGGTCCTGGGATGGAGCCCTAGGTCTGGCTCTCTGCTCAGTGGGGAGTCTGCTTCTCCCTCTCCCTCTGCCTCTGCCTCCCCCCAGCTCCTGCTCTCTCTCTCAAGTGAATAAATAAAACCTTTTTCAACATAAAAATTAAAACACATAAAGCATTAAGAACTAATGAGATGTAGGCACTGGGCAGATTCACAAAGTGTGATGATGTCTGAAGTGCACGCTTGCCCTGGCCCCTCCCATACAGTGTTTCTCAAGCCAACAAAAATCCAATCCCAACACCTGCCAAATGATTGAACCATCGATTTTACTAATGAAAAAAGTGGGAGACTGGGGATAAATTTCAACTTAATATATTTTAACTAACCACATTTTGTTAAAAATATAGTAAGTCTACAGATGGCCAAAAACTGCACATCTAAAGTACAAGGAAGGCAAACAAAGAGCCTAGCTCATAGGACCATAGAACACTCTAGAATCAGGGGTCCATCTTGGCCCCTTCTAAGTAACATCACTAAAGTGCAGTATGAAATCCACTCCTGGGCAGCCCTGGTGGCGCAGCGGTTTAGTGCCGCCTGCAGCCCAAGGTGTGATAATGGAGACCTGGGATCGAGTCCCACGTCGGGCTCCCTGCATGGAGCCTGCTTCTCCCTCTGCCTGTCTCTGCCTCTCTCTCTCTCTGTCTCTCATGAATAAATAAATAAAATATTAAAAAAAAAAAAAAAAAGAAATCCACTCCTGATCTTTGTACAACAGGGCCAGAAACCACACTAAGCCTCAGATCTAAGCCACATTCTGGGGTCAGGGGCAATGGGAGGCCAGATGAGGTGCCCAGAGAAAGAAGCAGCAGCAGAGGAGAAGCTCCACAGAAGGGAGGGGAGGGGTGGGGAAAGTGCACATGGGGCGCAGGGCTGGAGGCTCACCCGCCAAACACACCCTCCCACATCCCAGCCCCTCGTCCTAAGGGGCCTTTCCTCCTTAAAGCTTTGAGCTCTTAGGGACTTCCTGAAGTCAAAACCCCCGACACTGTCTGAAGCTCACCCTGCACAGCCACACAACATTCAAAACTTAATACTGTAAAACTCTACAAAAATGAAATCGAGTAAACCTTTGACAGGCTCTAAGGAAACATTTCTCAGGATACACATCTGTGCTCTTTTCTGCTCTCAGACTAGCAGACTAAATTCAAGAGATGAGCAAAGTCTTTTTTCTAAATGGACACTTCTGATCACAGCCCGCTGCTAAACAGCCTCAAAGGTCTGAAGTCCAAAAACTAGTTACACATAACTAACTTACATGATCAGTGCCTCCCACTCAAAAAAGTTCTCTTCATTCATGGGGCCTGCAGGGGGGAAAAAAATCCACAATTAACTTGGAAGGCAACAGTGGCGATTAGAAGTGGATTATATAGAGGTTAACTTCAGTGCCTTACCTGCCACAATTCCTTCTGGAGGATTCAGTGTTAATTCTATAAAATGAAAAAGTAAAACCATTATGAAATAGAATAAACATTAGGTTAGCATTTTAACAAAACTTTTAAAAGCATATAAAACTAAAAATTAGAGTACACATTAAAATTCTGTTTCCCCCAAAGTGCGTGCCCATCCCAGTTACATTTCTAACAAAGACTATATAAACTCTATACCAGCAAAAAGGAGGATTTTTAAGGTATAAACCCTCTTGTTTTACAAATGAAGAAACAAAAGGGCTAATTATCAGGGACACCTGGGTGGCTCAGTGGTCTTGTGGCTGTCTTTGGCTCAGGGCTCAGCGTGTGATCCTGGAGTCCCACTCCCTGCATGGAGCCTGCTTCTCCTTCTACCTGTGTCTCTGCCTCTCTCTCTGTGTCTCTCGTGAATAAATAAATAAAGTATTTTTTAAAAAAGGAGGTGGGGTAATTATCTTTCAAAAATACTCCCGCTAGTTATTTTGATTCAATTTCATAAATCAAACATAGTCTATTATTTTCCTAGTGAATGGTATTTCCCATCACTCTAAGAGGCGTCACAAGCTTTTCTGTTCATGGAGCTCAGATAGGCAGGCTGCTGGCCCCCAGGGCCACTCCACCAAATCTGTGAGCCCCCTCGTGATGCTCCACGCTGTCAGATCTGAGCACTCCGTGTAAACAAGTAGGCAGCAGCATTTGGCAGCAATTTCCAAAGGTCAGGGGCTGTTGAAAGATGAGGCCCAGCCCTGCCACTAAGAAATGCCATTTCAAGTCCTGGCCTCCTCATCTTTTATATGGAAAGCTCCAAAATGAAACCAAAGCCACACAGAAATGTGGAAAAGCAAAGAGCACAAGATGAAAACAGTCGAGGGCAAGAAGGGTGGCCACTGGGAGTGAGGAATCTGGCCACAGATGCACTTCCTGTTGGGCCCGAGTGCTGACGACATCGCCAGTCTAGTAAGAACCAAATAAACAGAAGATAAACTAAACCAAAAACTGGTTATTTGAAGGGACATAAAATTAATAAATTAATAAATCTTTGCCAAATAAACATAAGCCATAAGGCTCAGAAAAGAGGAAGTCAAACTGCCATTACGCATAGGTGCTATGCGTACAAAGTCCAGAAGAGTCAAGAGGCGTTGTAAGAAAAAGTGTTTGCCACCACTGCTGACTACGAGGTCCAGACATGTAACTGAACTGTGCTTCTATGTATGAGCAAGCTAGAAAAATCTTTAAAAGATGGCAATCGTAATGGGAAAATGTAGAAATAAGTTTTTAAAAGATGTCAGATCTGTAACATAGCAGAATTGTCAGAGCTTTAAAGACTAATCGGAGCAAGTTCATGGGTCGAACCCTCAACATTATGAAGTTGTCAACCCTCTTCAAACCAGGTCTATAGATTCCGTACAACCTCAGCCAACATCCCAACAGGACTTCTTCTTTGAGTGCGACAAGACAATTCTAAAAGATATACGAAAATGCAAACAAGTGAGCACAGCCAAGACACTCTAAGAAGAGTAAGTTGGGAACTCCACCTAGGGGTATCAAGGCTTATTACTAAGCTCTGGTGAGGCCGTGTGACAGTGAGGAAGTGGGTCAAGTGGACCAAGGGACCAGGACGGAGAGTGTCCGGAAGCAAACCTGTGCAAACAACGGGCCCCCCTCTTCTTGTTCCCTTAGTAGCCTTCCTTCTCCAGCTGCCTCTCTTTAAGAACACTGTGCGCAGACCTATAACATACAAAGCATGTGCCGACTGTATACACGGTCATAAGGCTTGGAGGCAACAGCAAGCTACTCGTAGTTAAGTTTTTGGGCAAAGCTAGACATATGTTTTTGAATGTATAGGGGTCAATGTCCCTAATCCCAACAGAGGTAAAAGGGCAGTCTTTTCCACAAATGATGCTAATATTTAAGCAGAAAAAATAAAAGTTTCTCCTCCTATACTACCAAACAAAAAAATTCAAAATCAAAATACATAAGAAAAAGGAGAAAGGGGGCATGTGAAATAATAGAAAATCTCCATCCTGGTCTCTGTCCCCAGCCCCCCAGGGCCCAGTCCGGCACTCCTTAAGCCCTCCTCACTTCCTAAGTGACCAGAGCACTCGGAGCGTCTTCTGTCCTAATGAGGTGATGCAGGTGGACTCCTGGATGGCTCCTGGGTGGGGGCTGGAGGCCAGAAAGAGCAAGAAGGACTGGAAGCTCCCAACTTTCAGGCCCCACCCCACCCCTCACCCCAGGGAGGGGGAAGGGCTGGCAATGGAGTCCATGCGTCATCTCAGGCCCCCTGGAGGAAACCCCCCGTAAACCCTAACAGGATGGGGTCCAGAGAGCTTCTGAGTGGGTACACATGTGGGGGTGCTGGGAGAGGGGTGCACGCACAGAGGGCACATACAGGTTCTATGCCCTCACCACATACCTTATCCTATGCACCTCTTCTAGGAGTATAACCACACAGAAAAGTGTGCACATGTGTGCACCAAGAGATGTGTCCAAGAATCCAGGCAGCAGAAACACTTACGATTCTAGGAAGCCACCAACGTGCTGCCGTGCAGAGCAACTCAGAACAAATTATTAATGACCCCCCTAGGAATCCACCTCTGGAAGAAAAAGGGGAAATGAAATACCTCTGGATGCAATTAGGCAGTTTGGTACTGTAACACTTCACATTCTCCCTAAAGAGACAGAGAAAGCAGACGTATACCAAGGATAACAGCGTGAAGCAAGAGCAGCATGAGAACTCATCGAAGTCACGGATGGGAGATTCCCGGGTGGCTCAGCGGTTTAGCACCTGCCTATAGCCCAGGGCGTGAGCCTGGCTGGAGCCCGGGGATCGAGTCCCAAATCGGGCTCCCCGCATGGAGCCTGCTTCTCCCTCTGCCTGTGTCTGTGTCTCTGCCTCTCTCTCTCTCGCTCTCTCAGTCTCATGAATAAATAAAATCTTAAAAAAAAAAAATCATTGATGAAATGTCGCAGTGAATCTAAACCTGATAAACACAGCACAATTTAAATACTTCACTATTGCCATGAAAATACTGCTCCAGCAGCTGGTTGGAAAGCCCGTGTTGTCTCTTTTGCTACATAATTTTATGTACTGAAAAGTACATAGTGACAATTCTTCTTGGCCCTCTGGAGCTTTGAGGAGCAGTACAAAGCCTCGGGCAGTGGTCTGAGCCAATAGGACTACAAGTGGCCAACCGTTAGCTGTCAGCTATGCTGCTGTCTGCCAAGCACTCTCTAGCCAGTGGACACGCAGGGGCTGACAGACAAGGTCCCTGCCATCAATAAACTTATGTTGTAGTGAAGGAAGACAGGCAGGAAATAAGGAAACAGATGTGAACAGAGTGTTTCGGATACCGAAGAGTACCGTGAAGAAGGTGATAGAAAGACGCAGCCCGCAGTAGGCAAGAAAGGCCCCGCCGTATTAGTCTCAGGTGTGCAACACAAGGAGCTGGTATCTGTATACTGAAATGAGCATGGTAAGTCTAGTTGACAGCCACCAACACACAGTCACAAACTGTTTTTTATGATGAGAACTTCCAAATGTACAATGCAGCATTATTAACTATAGTCGCCATGCTGTACATTACCTGCCCAGGACTTCCAGAAACTGGAAGTCTGTACCTTCTGACCACTTTTACCTACTCTGTCTACTGCTAGCCCCCACCCCCCATGGCTACCACCAACCTTGACTATCTGGAGTTGTTTCTTTCTTTCTTTTTTTTTTTTTTTTTAGATTCCTTACGTGAGAGAGATCATTTGATATTTGTCTTTCTCTGTCTTATTCCACTTAGCATAATGCTCTAAAGGTCCATCCACGTTGTCACAAATGGCAAGATTTCATTCTTTGTTAATGCTGATTTGTTAATGCTGACCCCATTGTATGTATGCAGTGAATTCATAGAGCATTATTCACACACAAAGAACAAACAAACAAAAAACACAACACCCAAATATCTATCAATAGAAGAGATCAAGAGATTGTGGTATAGTCATACGATGGAACAAAAATGCAAATAAATGATACACCGCTACATACAACATAAAGCTGTGCAAAACGGGCACCTGGGTGGCTCAATCTGAGCATCTGCCTTCGGCTCAGGTCATGATCTCAGGGTTCTGAGATCAAGTGCCACATTGGTTCCCCGCCCAGAGAGGTGTCTCCCTCTCCCTCTGCCCCTCCCCCTGCTCAGGTGCTCTCTCGCTCTTGCACAAGGTCTCAAATAATAAAATCTTTAAAAAAAAATAAAAAACAAAATAAATCTTTTAAAAACCCAGAAGTAGAGGGAATGGGCAGGTGGTTGGAGAAACCAGTCTGAAGCTCAGGGGAAAGAAACACTTGCAGTATAAACTTACGTGCACAGGGAACAGATGGAGCCGCTGAGGACTGAGGGAAGTGGCTGGAGCAGTTTTCCTAGGGAACACTTGTGGACTCAGGTGTCCCTGCCAGGTCTTCACAGTGACTGGGGCATGCTACTGCCATTTAGGGGGAAGGGACCAGGAATACTCAGCCTTCCACCCTAAATAAGTCCTACACAAGGAAAATGATCTCATTCAAATTGCCAACAGCTGCTGTTGAGAAACCCTGACCCAGGAACCAGAGCAGGTACAGGTGAGAGGGAGTCCAGAGTCCCCAGTCCAGAGAAGGCGGGGAAGGGAGGGAGCAGTGCGGGCTCGGAGAGGCACCCAGCAAACGTGTGCAGGAGGGCGGAATCCCAGGAGCACGAGCAGGAGTACCAGGAAGGCTGAGCCCCTCGGATGTGGCAATACAGACTCTCAGTCCCCTGGTGTCTCTCCAGGACAGCAGGCTGGGAGAAGGGGCCCAGGGGAACCCAGAACCCAGCTCGCCAGGCCCAACACACCTAGTCATCTGAAACGTAGTCCAGTTTTCATGTCTAAAGTCAAACCACATTATTATAAGGAAAAAAAAAAACAAACCCAAAAATTAAAGCAGAGGAGTTACAAACTGCAGGGTGGGAGGGAGTAGGGGGCCTGAAAGCAAGGCAGAGGAAAGACGGCACTTGTCCTCCCAGAACCCTGAAGGGGAGCTCACCTCCCAAACAGCTGGGAGGGGCAGGTGGTCTACACGGAGGGCCCTTGGACCTGACCCTGCCACCGCCGCCCACCCACACCCTTATTCAACAGCGACACCTGCTGTCAGCGAGGTGGCACTACAGCGACAGCGCTCCCCAGAGCGGAGGGAACCTTTCCCGCCGGCTCCTCTCTGTTTTTGTTTACAAAACACACATGCACAGAGCTTCGGGTTTACTGTAAAAGCAACCAAAAACAAACAAACAAAAAAAACCTCTAACAGGATCAGAGAAATCTGCACAAACTATGCTGCTGACTCCCTGAGAAGGTTAATTTGTTAAAAACGCTTTTTTAATACTGGTGTAAAAAATAGCCACGACACAAAATGAAATATAAACTCAACCGCTGACCCAGCAACCCTGTCCCAGAATCTACTCTAGTGACAGAAGAAAAAGATGCATGCATTAGGCTATTCATTTCAGAATTAATTGTAATAGCAAAACATTGGAAATTTCACCTGAATATCTATCAATAAGGGACCAGTCAAATAATGATGTTATCTACCAATGGAGTATTTCACTGCTACAACAAGGAAAGATGCAAACCTCTATGGAAGAGTGTACAATGAACCCCCAACACACACTAAATGGAAAAAAAAGGGGGGGGAGAAAAGCTTATAATGAGGGGCTATAAAGAGGAGATTAAGTTAAAATGAGGTTACTAAGGGCCCTGATCCAATCTGACTGGTGTTCTTGGGAGATCAGCACACAGACACACACAGGGGGTTGACCACATATATGTCATCGAGAAGAGTATATGATTTATATCATATGAGGAAATCTTAGCAATCTCATTTTCCTTAGACAAGGATTTTGTAAACATAGAAAGCATGAAATATTTTAGGAGTAAATAAATTGGACTTACAGTGAAATTAAAAACTCCTCTGCTCTTTAGAAGGGACCCTGATGGAGATTAAAAGTCAAGCCACAGCAGGTGCCATTCAAGGGATACAGAGCTTTAGTCACACAAAACAGAAAAGTTCTAAAGCTGTACTGTACAACATGCATATTGTTAAGAATACCATAATGTACACTTAAAAATTCTTAAGAGGATAAAATTATGTTTTCCTACCACAATTTTTAAAAAGGACAAGCAGGGCACCTGGGCGGCTCTGTCAGTTAAGTGTCTGCCTTCGGCACAGGTCATGATCCTGGGGTCCTGGGATTGAGTCCTGAGATGGGGCTCCCTGCGATAGGGGTAATCTGCTTCTCCCTCTCCCCTGCCCCCCAACTCCTGCTCTCTTGCACTTACTCTCTCTGAAAGAAATAAAATCTGGGATCCCTGGGTGGCGCAGCGGTTTAGCGCCTGCCTTTGGCCCAGGGCGCGATCCTGGAGACCCGGGATCGAATCCCACGTCGGCCTCCCGGTGCATGGGGCCTGCTTCTCCCTCTGCCTGTGTCTCTGCCTCTCTCTCTCTCTCACTGTGTGCCTCTCATAAATAAATAAAAATTAAAAAAAAATAAAATCTTAAAAACAAAAAAGGCAAGCCATAGTTTATAGGACAATATTTACAAAATATCCAACAAAAGACTAGCAGCTACATCATATAAAGTGTTACAACTTACTAAGAAAACAATACACATTAAAAATAGCAAAAGACTTGACACTTAGGATGGCATGTGAATATACAAAACACAGCAGCACTCCAACTTTTAAGATACCCATGGATAGACAAGCCCCCAGAACACTTAACTTTAAAATTCCATGGGACTCACATCCTGAGGCCCACAAGACCAGGAGCAACCTACAAGACCTCCCCTTAAAGGGCTTGCACACTGGGACTCATCCACCCTAGGGCCCAGCTCAGAGGCAGCCCGCGGATTGTACCAGACTTAAGTGAAGGAGGCTCACCTGCTTGTATCAGAGGGCCAGCCTGAGAGCAAGAGCCTACTGGAACACTCTTCTCTGTGGACGGAGACTGGGGCGCCACCTTCACCCTCTGTCTTTGCTGTGCTCCAGGGCTCCAGCATTTCCCTGAAGGGAGCTTTTACGTGTGTATCTAGTGCCCTGATTTCTATGGCTGTCACTGGTAGGACACCTCTTGATCACCCAGCTCTGGAGGCCAGGGAAGCTTGAGTTCCTGGTCCCATGAAACTGCAATTATCAGTGTCACACAGAAAGGAGCTCACACTCGTCGGGTGCCCCAAATTTTATGACTGTTGCCAGGGGACATCTCCACATCACCTGACTCTGGCTACCAGCTGGATTTATGTTGTGGGTCCCAGAGGACTCTAACCAATGGAGAAAGAGTTCTTAAACAGCTACCACCCCAAGGGAAAGCAGGAAGCCACAGATTCAGAAGCCTGGTCTTTCTGTGCAGGAGGGCCTTGCCCTGGGCATGGAGTCTGTGTGAGATTCTCTTCCTCCCTCTCCCTATGTCCCCCTCCTCTCTCTCTCTCTCTCTCTCTCTCTTAAACAACAGTGAAGACTACAATAGCTGACCTGAAATATAGACTAGATGAAGCAGAAGAAAGGATCAGTCAGCTTGAAGTCAAGGCAGTGGAACTCAGTCAATCAGAAAAGCAAAAAGAAAAAAAGAATTTAAAAAGCAAAAATAGCTTAGAGGCTTATAGAACAGGAAACAGACTAATATTTGGATCGTGGGGCTTCCAGAAATCTTGAAGAAGTAATGGCTGAAAATTTCCCTAAGCTCAGGAAGGAAATAGACATTCAGATCAGAAGAACCTAGAGAGACTCACACCAAGACACATTATAATTATATGTCAAAAATTAAAGACCAGGAAAGAATTTTAAAAGCAGCAAGAGATGGGGTGGGGCAGAGGGGAAGGAAGATAAAAATAAATAAAGGCAGCAAGAGAAAAACAACTTATTACATATGAGGAAACTCCCCTAAGTCTATTGGCAGATTTTTCAGTAGAAATTTGCAGGCCAGAGGGACTGGCATGATATATTCAAAGTGCTGAAAGTAAAATCTCTAACCAAGAATAATACTCCACACACCAAAGTAATCATTCAGAAGTGTTGAGAGATAAAGTGTTTTCCTGAGAAACAAAAGCTACCGGAGTTCCTCACCACTAACCTGGCTTTATAAGGAATGTTCCAGGGACTTCTTTAAGCTGAAAAGAAAGGGTGTTCACAAGAACACATGTGAAAGAATAAATCTCACTGACAAGATAAATATATAGGAAAAGTATAATGGGTTAAGCACTTATAAAGCTACTATGAAGGTTAAAAGACATAGGTAGTACAAATAACTATGATGACAATAATTAGTTAAGGAATACACACCTAAAAAGATGTAAAGTGTGACACTAAAAACATCAAATGTGGGGGCAAGGGAGAGTAAAAATGTTGAGCTTTAGAAACTTAAGTTACAGGATGCCTGGGTGGCTCAGCAGAACGTCTGTCTGCCTTTGGCTCAGCGCCTGATCCTGGAGTCCTGGGATCAAGTCCCAAATTGGGCTTCTTGTGTGGGGCCTGCTTCTCTCTCTGCCTCTGTGTGTGTGTGTGTGCTCTGTGTGTGTGTCTTATGAATAAATAAAATCTTAAAAAAAAAAAAAAGAAACAAGTTACTGTCAACTTACAATAGATTATAAACATAAGTTGTTATATGTATGCCTCATGGTAGCCACAAAGCAAAAACCTGTAGCAAACATACAAAAGATAAAGAAATATATGCATACTACCAAGGAAAGGCATCAAACCAGAAAGGATTAGAAAGCAGAGAAGAAAGGAACAGAGAGAAACTACAAAAAGCATCAGAAAACAATTAACCAAAATGGCAACAAATACAAGCCTATCAATAATTAGTTTAAACGTAAATGGACTAAATTCTCCAATCAAAAGACAGGAAGTAGCTGAATGGATTAAAATAAAAGACCCAGGGCAGCCTGGGTGGCTCAGCAGTTTAGCGCCACCTTCAGCCCAGGCCGTGATCCTGGAGACCCGGGGATGGAGTCCCTGTCAGGATCCCTGCATGGAGCCTGCTTCTCCCTCTGCCTGTGTCTCTGCCTCTCTCTCTCTCCCTCTCTGTGTCTCTCATGAATAAATAAATTAAATCTAAATAAATAAATAAATAAATGACCCATCTACAAAGAGACTCACTTCAGATGTAAGGGCACACAGACTAAAGTGAAGGGATAAATAAAGATGCAAATGGAAACTGAAAAAAAATCTGGACAAAATAGATTTTAAAATAAAGACTAATAAAAGAGAGAGAATTATATAATGATAAATGAATCAATCCAACAAGATATAACATTTTTAAGTATTTAAGCACCCAACATACGAGCACCTAAATATATAAAGCAAATTTTAACAGACTTAAAGACTTAAAGGAAGAGATACACAGTACTACAATAATAGTAGAGGATTTTTTTTTAAGATTTTATTTATTTATTCAAGAGAGAGAGAGAGAGAGAGAGAGAGAGAGAGAGGCAGAGACACAGGCAGAGGGAGAAGCAGGCTCCATGCAGGGAGCCCGACGCGGGACTCAAACCCGGGTCTGCAGGATCACACTCTGGGCCAAAAGCAGACACTAAACCGCTGAGCCACCCAGGGATCCCCAACAGTAGAGGATTTTAATACCCCACTTACATACAGAAAATCAGTAAGAAAACATTGGCCTTAAAGGACACATTTAGACCAGATGGACTTAACAAATATTTACAGAGCATTCCACTCAAAAGCAGCAAATACACATTCTTCTTAAGTGTAAGAGGAACGTTCTCCAGGAAAACCACATGTTAGGACACAAAATAAGTCTTAACAAATTTAGGAGGATGGAAATCATATAAAGTATCTTTTTGGGGGGGCACCTGGGTGGGTCAGCAGTTGAGTGTCTGCCTTCAGCTCAGGTGGTGATCCCAGGGTCCTGGGATCAAGTCCCGCATCCGGCTCCCCGCAGAGAGCCTGCTTCTCACTCTGCCTGTGTCTCTGCCTCAGTGTGTCTCCCATTAATAAGTAAATAAACTCCTTTTAAAAAAATGAATAAAGTATGTCTTCTGACTACAATATGAAACTAGAAAGTAATTACATGAAGAAAACCGGAATGTTCACAATATATGGAAATTAAATATGCTACTGAATAATCAATGAGTCAAAGAAGAAATCAAAAGAAATTAAAAAAAAAACAAAACTTGAGACAAAAAGTTAAAAAAATAGGAAATGTAACATACTAAAATGTATGCAGCAAAAGCAGTTCTAAAAGAGAAGTTCAGGGGCGCCTGGGTGGCTCAGCCGCTGAGCATCTGCCTTGGGCTCGGGGCGTGATCCCAGAGTTCTGGGATCAAGTCCCACATTGGGCTTCCTGCTCGGGATTGAGTCCCACACTGGGCTTCTTGCATGGAGCCTGCTTTTATCCCTCTGGCTATGTCTCTGCCATTCTCTCTCTCTCTCTCTCTCTCTCTGTCTTTATGATAAATAAATAAAATCTTAAAAAAAATAAATAAAAGTGCATAGTGATAAATGCCTATTTCAAGAAACAGGAAAAAATCTCAAATAAACCACCTTACTTTATAATTCAAGAAACCAGAAAAAGAATAAATGAAGCCCAAAGTTAGTAGAAGAAAGGGAGTAACAAATATTAGAACAGAAATAAATGAAACAGACTAAAAAGACAATAGAAATAATGAAACTAAGAGCTAGTTCTTTGGAAAGATAACACTGACAAACCTTTAGCTAGACTCAGGGAGTTAAATGTAGAGAAAACTCAAAAACATAAAGTGAGATGTTACAGCTGATACCACAGAAATACAAAGGATCATAAGAGACTACTATGGATGACTATATGCCAACACACTGAACAACCTAGAAGAAATAGATAAATTCCTAGGAACACACAACCTAGTAAGAGTGAATCATGACGAAATAGAAAATCTGAACAGACTGATTACTGTTAAAGAGACTGAATCAGAAATCAGAAACCTTCCAACAAACAAAAGTCTAGGACCAGATGGCTTCACTGGTGAATTCTACCCAACGTGCAAGGAAGAATTAACTAATTCTAGTTCTTCTCAAAGTCTTCTAAACAAACACACAAACGAATGAGAAGCAAAAATGAAAACAGAAGGGGAGGGAACATTTTATCGTTTCACCATAATACCAAAACCAGACAAGAATGCCACAAGAAAATTACAGGCCAATATTCCTGGTGAACACAGATGCAAAAATTCCCAACAAAATATTAGCAAACCGAATTCAACAATATATTAAAAAATATATATATAAAATATATATATTTGATATATATATATAATATATATATCAAAACAATATATCATACGCCATGATCAAGTGAGATTTATTCCAGGAATACAAGAATAGTTCAACATCTGCAAATCAGTCAATATGATAAACCACATTAACAAAATGAGGGTTAAAAATCATATGATCATCTCAACAGATGCAGAAAAACATTTGATAAAACTCAACATCTATTTATGATAACCCTCAACAAAGTAAGCAGAGATGGAACATACTTTAACATAACAAAAGCCATATATGAAAAACCCACAGCCGATACCATACTCAATGGTGAAAAGCTAGGTTTTCCTATAATATCAGGAACAAGACAAGGATACCTATTCTTTTTTTTTTTTTAAGATTTTTAAAATTTATTTATTCATGAGAGACAGAGAGAGAAGCAGAGACACAGGCAGAGGGAGAAGCAGGCTCCCTGCAAGGAGCCAGATGTGGGACCTGATCCCGGAACTCCAGGATCACGCCCTGGACCTAAGGTAGCGCCAAACCACTGAGCCACCTGGGCTGCCCCAAGGATACCTATTCTTATCACTCATAGTCAACAGAGAATTAAAAATCCTTGCCTGAACAATTAGGCAAGAAAAAGAAATAAAAGGCATCCAAACTGGAAAAGAACATGTAAAACCGTCACTGTCTGCAACTGACATACATAAAATACCCTAAAGACTCCATCAAAAAACTGTTAGAATAAACAAATTCAGTAAAGTTGCATGATACATGCAAAGTCAATACACAAAAATCTGTTGCATCATACATTAATAGTGAATTATCAAAAAAAGAAATTAAGAAAAGAACCCCATTAATAATTGCACAAAAATGAATAGAATACCTAGGAATAAACTTAAGCAAGGAGGTAAAAGATCTGTATAATGAAAATCAGGAGACATTAATGAAAGACCGAAGACACAAATGGAAAGATACTCTATACTCATGGATTGGAAGAATTAATACTATCAAAATGGCCACATTTTAATGTGGACTACATGGGCAAAGCAATGTACACAAAGCAATGTACAGATTCAATATAATCCCTATCAAAATTCAAAGGCATTTTTCAAAAAACAGAACACTCCTAAAAATTGCATTGAACCATAAAAGACCAGAATAACCAGTGCAAACTTGAGGAAGAACAAAGCTGGAGGCATCACGCTCTTTGATTTCAAACTGTATCACAAAGCTGTAGCAGTTAAAACACTGATTTTACAGTTCTACAATGCTATGGCATAAAAACAGACACATAGGTTAATGGAATAAAATAACCCAGAAATAAATCCAAACATATATGGACAAGTAACTTTCAACAAAGGAGCCAAGAATATACAATGGGGAAAACACTGGTATGTACATTGTTTTTTTTAACACATGCTGTTGTACACTTAACAGATTACAGTACAGAGTAAACATAACTTTTTTTTATTTATTTTTATGTTTTTTTTTTAATTTTTATTTATTTATGATAGAGAGAGAGAGAGGGGCAGAGACACAGGCAGAGGGAGAAACAGGCTCCATGCACCGGGAGCCTGATGTGGGATTCGATCCAGGGTCTCCCGGATCGCGCCCTGGGCCAAAGGCAGGCGCCAAACCACTGCGCCACCCAGGGATCCCAACATAACGTTTTTTTTTTTTTTTTTTAATTATTTATTTATGATAGTCACAGAGAGAGAGAGAGAGAGAGAGAGGCAGAGACACAGGCAGAGGGAGAAGCAGGCTCCATGCACCGGGAGCCCGACGTGGGATTCGATCCCGGGTCTCCAGGATCGCGCCCTGGGCCAAAGGCAGGCGCTAAACCGCTGCGCCACCCAGGGATCCCCAACTAACTTTTATATGTACTGAGAAACCAAAAAAATTCACTTGACCAACTTTATTGTGATATTCACTTTATTGTGATGGTCTGGAACCCAACTCACAATATCTCCAAGGTAAGCCTATATACGATGGAATATTACTCAGCCGTAAAAAAGGGATTGTTACCGTTTTCAACAACACAGATGGACCTGGAAAGGGCATCATGCTAAGTGAAGTAAGTCAGATACAGAAAAACAAATACAGTATGACCCTTCGTACACAGAAAATTTTAACTATATATATATATGTATATGTGTATATACATAAAACAACAAGGTAAAGGCATACATACAAAGAACAGATTGGGGATTGCCAGAGGCAAGGGAGTGGAAAAATGGGAGAAATGAGTGAATTGTTCCGGTTTGGGTTTTTTTTTTAGTTTACATAAATTTAAGTTAAAAATTTAATTTAAAAAATAAACACAGAACACTGTAGAATAAATTAAGATATCTTAAAAATGAAAAAAATTAAAAACTACAATGAAATACCACTATACACACAACAGAATTGCTAAAATTTTAAAAACCAAGTGCAAATAAATAAATAAATAAACAAACAAACAAACAAACAAACAAACCAAGTGCAGACCAAGTAGTGAAGCCCCTGGAACTCTTTACTACACTCCTGGTAGAAATGTTAAATGGTACAACCACCTGGGAAAACAGTTTGGCTGTTTCTTTAAAAATTAAACATGAACTTCACAGGTGACCCATTTACCCAAGAGAAATGGAAGTATATGTCCACAGAAAGACATGCACACCAATGTTCCTGCAGGTTTATTTGTATTCACCAAGAACTAGAAACCACCCATATGCTGCGGACTGAGCATACAACAATGGGACATTACTTGGGAGGATGGGAGGCTACAGAATTACGCTGGATGAAAGAATCCTGACAAAAGACAAAACAATCTATGGTGACTCAAAGCAGATCCGCTGGTCGTTGCCTGGGACCTGGGGGCACAGGAAGGCACAGGAGAGGTGGATTCTAGAAGCAGGAGACTTCACGGGGCAGTGGTTACACCCATCCTCCTGATTGTGGCAATAGCTTCATGGGCGTGTGCATCCACCAAAACTCATCAAACTGTACACTTAAAGTATATTAACCTATTGAATGTCAATTATACCTTAACAAAACTGCTTATTAAAAAAAAGAAAAAAAAAAAGATGGCTGGGGGAAAAAAAGACACCACAAAGACCGAAAAGGCAAAGCACAAACAGGGATAAAATACTTATATATAGCCAACAATGGATTAGGGATCTATAAAGGAATAGACAACATACAAAGAACACCTACAAATCAGTAAAAGAAAGACAAACCACTCTATGGACATTTGGTACAAGACTCAAACAGATTTCACAAAGGAAAAAATATAAACCACCTATAAACGTGACAGGATGCTCAACTTCAATCACAACACACAAAACCACGAGGAACCGCACCTCACCCACCAGGCTGGTAAAAAAAGACCCTGCCCAACACCAAGGTGTCCGTGAACATTCAATGCGCTGTGCCCGGGGCAACTGCCCAGGGAACCGGTCTGGCATCATCCAGGAAGGCGGATCACGGGAAGGCTCCGTGACTGTATCACACTCCGGATACAGACCTTGCATAAAGTGCTCAGAGAAAGTTGTGAGAACACACCTGTGTGAGTCCATCTCAATTATTAAGTACAACAGGCAAAAATACACAGTATGTTGCTTAGAAGTATACTAAGCAGTAAGAAGACAGAGAAGAGGAAAGGAACCAGTCAGCAAATTTCAGCAGCAGTAACTTGCAGGGCTGGAGGGAAGGAGCCCGAAGATTTCTAAGTTAACTGCTAGTGCTGATTCCTAAGTTGGGTGCCGCGGGTACAGATGTCCATTCACTTTTCATCTGAACATACACATTTACTCTTACACAATTCCCTTCATAATAAAGAGTTGTTATGAGAAGCTCAAAAGACATATTGCCAGGAAAGAGGACAGTAACCAGAAGGACACGTGGAGTCCGGGGGTTCAGAGGAGGTTTCTCCAGGGGGGAGCAGGGCATGAGTGCTGGGGGTGCTACCCAGGGGAGACATGCGCCCATGACCCGGCCAGTCGGGGTGGCAGTGCAGGGGACCGATGAACCGAGAGGCAGGGGTCATCGCCAGGACTTTGGCTCTTGCCGCCACGAAGGGTCCTGGGCAGAGGGACGTGACCTGATGAGCTTTAATGGCATCTTCTGCTGTGCTGAGGACAGAACAAAGTGGGACAAGAGCAGAAGCAGAAAACCTGTCAGGACCGTCCCGGCAGTCATCCAGGCCACAGGTGAGTGGCATGGACCGTGTGGGTCTCCAGGACGACAGGTGACATGTGAATATAAAACAAAAGGAGTCATCAAGGGCAAAAGGGCAAATCTAAGGTTTCGAGCCCAGAAAACCGGAGGGCTGTGGCGGCCAGCAACTGAGACACAGACACTGTGGGAGCAGCACTGCGAAGGGAGGAGCACGTGCCCAGTTCTGCACGTTCACGTCCGAGGCTACTCCACATGGCACGAGGCTGCGTGTGTCCCCCAGAATCTGTGCGTGGGACCTTGTCTGCGCATGCACTCCAGGAAAAATGGGGTCACGCTGGAGTGGGGTGAGTCCTACCACTGACTGGCACCTCCCTCGGGGAAGACGGCCAAGCCACGACGACGGCTGAGATGGGAGTTACGCGGCCCCCAGCCAAGGAACAGCAGGAACTCCTGGCAACCACCAGGAGCTGCAAGAGGCCAGGATGGATTCTTCCCGAAAGCCCCCAGGGTGTGGCCGTGCCAACAGGCGACCTGGACCTGGGCCTTCGGGCCTCCAGACAGAGAGACAACAAACTTCTGTTTTGTTAAGCCACTCGGCCTGCGCTCCTTTGTTAAAGGAGACCCCCCCAAACCAATACCTAACTCTATTTTTGACACTTCTCGGAAAGGCTGGATGCTGTGTGACAAGAAAACATCAAGAAAAGATCCCATTTAAAATACATAAGTTCTGGGGCGCCTGGGTGGCTCAAACGTTGAGTGTCTGCCTTTGGCTCGGGTCATGATCTCTGGGTCCTGGGATCGAGTCCCAGTCACGCTCCCTGCTCAGGGGAGAGTCTGCTTCTCCCTCTGCCTCCGCTCCTGTGCTCGCTCACTTTCTCTAACAAATATATAAAATATTTAAAAAATAAAATAAAATATATGGGTTTAGGACAGCTAGATGGTCCAGTCAGTTAACTGTCCAACTCTTGATCTCAGTTCAGGTCTTGATCACAGGGTCAAAAGTTCAAGCCCCACACTGAGTTCCATGCTGGATGTGGAGCCTACTTTAAAATAAATTAAAAAAAAAAAAAAAATCTCGGTTCTTTTTCTAACACCTTTTTCCTGGTCCTAAGAACGTAGGCAAATCATTTTGCCTTTAATTTTTTTTTTTTTTGTCATTTTGCCTTTATTACTCAATTTCCTGCAAAATGTGAAAAACCAGAGGCTGAACAGAATCCTAGCCAAGGTTCCACCACCACCCCTAAAATTCTACAGTTCTGGGACTATTCCCCAACATGAAAAATATCCCTGAACCCTATCCCAATAATCTACTAAAGTACATTTCAGGGATGCCTGGGGGGCTCAGTGGTTGAGCGTCTGCCTTCAGCTCAGGGGTGTGACCCTACAGTCCTGGGATCGAGTCCCACGTCGGGCTCCCGGTACATGGAGCCTGCTTCTCCCTCTGCCTGTGTCTCTGCCTCTCCCTCTTTTTCTCATGAATAAATAAAGAAACCCCATTTCACAGAGAGATTGTTTCTATAAAATCCACATTTACAATGGATATGTCACCCGTACGGTAAGACCAACTAGAGGCTAATTCACAAAAGAGGAGGATCATGAAATGGAATTTTATGTTTCTGAGATCCAGCAACAACAGAACTCCCCTCAGAGACACAGTTTCCATTCTCTACTGCTGTCACCACAAACTCAACGCTTAAAACACCACCCACTGCTGACCTTACAGTCTCCATATGTCGGAAGAGGGAGGCAGTTCTGTGCCTCGAGTCTTACAAGGCAATCAAGGCAGGTGTCCCCCCAAACTCATTCAGGCTCCAGGCAGAACCCGGGTCCCTGCCGCTGTGGGACGGAGGCTCCAGGATCCCGACCGCCAGCACCCAGCAGTCAGTCCCAGGTGCCGCGGGCCACCCCGTGCTTCTGTTCCTGGCCATGTGTGCATCCTCCCAGCCAGCCACAGCAGGGGGGCCTCCCCTCCCGCCTCACCTCTCCTGCCTTCCTCCAGGGTCTCAGCTCCTCCTGTGATTTTGGGGTCAGACCCCAACGATCCAGGCTAACCTCCCTCCCTGTAAGTCAGCTCTCCTGGAACCTGTGCGTTACGCCTTTCACGGCAGCGCTGGATTTGCGTCTGATGGGATGAGTAGGGGCCAGCAAGCCGAGGGGGCATCTTCAGGGCTGTGCCTTCCACAGATACCCCAGAATGCCACACAAACACGTGTAAAAACGCGCACGTCACAGTTCTGCGATACAGACGTGGAAGTCAGCTGTTCTCTGCATCTTATTGCTGCAAACCTACAGCAGGGTCGGACTCACAGACGAGGTTTTTGTGGATACGGTACAAGGAAAAGCACTCTTTGCTGACGCGAACATCCTCAGGAAACGCAGCTGGACAAGGCAGAGTCTGCGCCCGAGCGGCGGCCCGGACCCGATTCCGTCCCCACAGACGGGAGAGAGTAAGGCCTGGCCGCAGAGTGGAGGCCGCCGGGCTGCACGACTACACCCAGCAGGCGGCAGGGCCGGCAGGTGCCCCTGCGCTGCGCCCCCGGCCCGTGTCCCGCGGCCACCCCGCCCCTGCCCACCCTGGCCCCGCATCTCCTGCACGTGCCCCTGTCCCTGCCGCAGAGGGCACTGGGCCGGGCAGAAGGTAACCAAGCATCTCTTCTAAGGGCCCCCCCCCATCCCTGCTCCCGCCGGACGCGAGGCTCCCCGAGCCGGGCCGTCTGCTGAGGGACTGAGCTCCGCGCACATTTACCAGCCACTTTAGTGTGTTTCCGACTTCCCTCTGCAAGTCTCCCCGCCGGGCCGGCGCCGCGGTAAGAGCAGCAGCCTGCAGGGCCTCCGCCCGGGGGAGCCGGGGCCGCTGGAGGCCAGGGGGAGGGCCACGGGGGAGGGCCACGGGGAGGGCCACGGGGAGGGCCCGGCCGCACGAGCAGCTCGGAGCCACCCGCAGGCCCGCGGCAGCCCCGCCGGCAGCTCCTCCGAGGGAACGTCCCGCTGCGAAGCGGCAGGACACGGGCCGTCCTGGGCTCTGGTCCTGGGCTCCGGCCTCTCCCTCCGCGTCCCCAAACATCCCCACACGCTACACGCTGCTGGCTCGGGAGGCACCGAGCGGTCCCGAGCTCGGCCCGGGGAGGGGGAGGGGGAGGGGGAGGGGGAGGGGGCGGGCCTCACCCCAACGCGGCCCCATCAGGCGGGGCCCCTCTGACCTGTCCCCTCGGGCGCGTCACAATGCGCGGCTCCCGTTTCTCTCGAGCAGTTTCGGCTCCACCTTCCCGGCGGCCCCCCCGCCCCCGCCCTCGGCCGCCCTGTCCTCCCGCCGACGGGGGCGGAGGGTCTCGAGGCGGCCCCCCAGCCGCAGCCCCAGCCCCAGCCCCAGCCCCAGCCCCAGCCCGGGGCCAACCCCCCGGCCCCCTCCGCCCCGGGGCCTGACCCAGGGCTTCGCGACGCGGCCGGGACACGGGGCCGCCGGGACCCCAGAGAGGACCAGGCCGGGGGGGGGGGGGGGGCCGGGGTGGCAGAGGGTCACGGGGTCAGGGGTCAGGGCAGGGACCAGGCGCGGGGATGGGGGCGGGAGGTCGGGAGGGGCCGGGGCCGGGGCGCGGGCGGGCGGCGGGGGCGGGGGCGGGGGGCGCGCACTCACGCTTGTACTCGGCCATCAGCCTCTTGAGCGCCGTCCCCGCCATCGTCCGGGCGACAGCCGAGCGGTCCGCCGGCCCCGAGCGCGCTCGCTCCCGCCCGCCGCAGGGCCGCTTCCGGGTCGCCGCGGGCGCAGAAGCCCTTCCGGGGCGCGGGACGCGGGGGCGCCTGCGCGGTGGGGCGGGCGGCGGGCGGCGGGGGGCTGCGCAGGCGCGGTGGCCGCGACGTCCCGCCCGCGGGGTCCCCGAGGCAGCGGCTCCCCGGCGCCGGGTCCCTGCGGCTGAGCCGCGGGCGGGGACGCGGGCCCGGGACGGAGGGTCACGCGGGCCCCGGGGGGGGGAGGGCCGCGGAGGACGGGGTCGGCCGCCTGTTACATCACGGGGGGGCGGGGGCCAGGGAGGGACACGGAGGCCGGGGCGGGGGCCGGGGGCCGGGGGCGGGGGCGGGGCGGGGCGGATCGCGTCTGTGCTGCACGTTCTTGGATCACGTCCCGGTGAGGAGGGGCTCAGCGGTCGGCGCCGCCTCCGGCCCAGGGCGTGACCCCGGGTCCCGGGTCCCGGGATCGAGGCCCGCGTCGGCCCTGCGTGGGGCCTGCGCCTCCCTGCGCCTCCCCGCGCCTCCCCGCGCCTGGGTCTCGGCGTCTCTCTCTCCCCCCTCCCTGTGTCTCTCCCGAATAAGTAAATGACCATGTTAAGAGGCTGAAGACCCGCTGGTCGGTTCCCACAGGCTCCCCTGGCGTGTCGGCCGGGCCCGGCGCAGTCAAGGCAGGAGGCGCGGGGAGCAGCTGCCGGACGTCCCTGGGCTTCGGGCCGGACCCGCCCGCGGACCGCGAAGGCCCCTCCCGCCGGCCTGGCCCCGCAGGACCCGATTGCCCAGACCCCCGCGTCCTCAGAGAGGTGCAAAGCGGCAAAGGCCTGCTCGTGCCTGCTCGTGCCTGCTCGTGCTCACCTGCTGCCCGGGTGAGGGGAGGGCCTGGGTCCCGTCGCTACCCCATCGGGCTCCCTGCCCCTCCGGCTTGTCCGCTGTGGGGAGCAGTGGGCCGCGGGTCCCCTAGTGATATGGTGGCTCCGTCCCCACTGACCCCGGGATCTGGGATCTGGGGCGCGCCGGTGCTTCTCAGAACCCGGGTCTTCCTGACCTCAAAGGGAGTGACCCCAGGTCGCGCTCTGCGGCTCCGCCACGCAAACACCTGTGCACCGTTAGAGGCGTCCTCAGCTCCAGACCGTCCGCGCGCCGCCTCGGCCTCCATACCCTCCCACAGAATCCACCGTGTGATGTTCTGTAGGATCCATTGCGTCCTTGGTTTATTGTCATCACGGGCCTCCTGCAACCTGAAAACCCGTCCCGAGGGCAAGGAGCGGCCCCTGCTCGTGGATGCAGCTGCAGTAGGCGGCCGGCAGGCGGCATCGCTGAACTGGGCCAAATTTAAGAAGGGGGGGGGGGGACTCAGGCCTTCAGCCCAGGGCGTGACCCAGAGGCCGGGGTGGAGCCCACGTCCCTCCCCGCAGGGAGCCTGCTTCTCCCTCTGCCTGTGTCTCTGCCTCTCTCTGTGTGTCTCAGGAATAAATGAACAAAATCTTAAAAAACAAAAAACAATGCAAAGCAGCCTCCGAGGTCTGTGTCTGTCAGGGCCGAGGCCTAGAGAACCGTGGTCCAGCACTGACTTCACAGAAGTGAGTGGGATGCAGTGCACAAAGGAAAAGAGTCTTTAGGTTCAAACAACAAAAACCTTGAGAAGCCCTGACTAACGTGCACGTTCACGCGCCCCACAACGCGCCCCCCATACCCGGGACCCCAGGAGAGGCGAGGTCGTGATGCCCGGTGGGCGCAGCCAAGGCCGGGGCACTGCAGCCGATGCAGCCGTGGGCAGGAAACCCAGGCCTGGCACGGGCGACCTGCGGCGTGCAGAGGGTTCAGGGACATACCCACTCCTCCCCACCCGGGCTCAGGATGCCAGTGGCCGCCCCAGTGGCTGGCCCGGACACGGAACGGGGACAGTCCACCCCCTCGGCCACACGCAGCGTGTAATCCAAGCCCAGAGACAGAATAGCAAACTATATTTACTGTTTACAGTAGCAAAGGACAACAAATCATGTACAAATTGGTGAATAAACAGAACAGAGCCAGCCGACCTCCCACCCTCGCCCGGACAGCAGAACACAAAGGAAACGCAAAGGCCTTCGGCAAGATTTCAGGCAGGTGAGGGACAATGTCGCAGTCTGCTCGGGGACTAGGACCAGCAGCAGGTGGTGCGCACGCAGCAGCAGGAGAAGCAGCCGTGTAACTGGTACAGAACGAAATCACGTCCTAAAGCGTACACCCCACACCTACTGGGAAAGCAGCGCAGCCCACGTCCACGAGGGCAACGCCAAGTCACCGCTGCGGGGGCTCCACCGCCAACACACTCTGAGGCAGGTCTTTCACGCAAAAACAGCTGCAAACTCAGCAGTGCTGAATCCAGATTTTGTAGAGAGACCTTAACTGCCCAGAGGAGAAACGGGCAGCCACGGCCCCAGGGCCCAGTGAGATGCGTGGGGGTGGCTTCCTTCTCCATCGGGGCCAAGGGTCTGAAAGACCTGCTTATTTTCCTTTTCACCTTTTAAAAAGCCTTCCAGTATTTTCCCTCTGACTTTACTATTTCCTGAAATGCAGTATTTACCATTTCAAATACTTGTGCCTGTATGACATCGTGAGATTGTTTCCCATCCCCAAACCGGCCCCAAAACTCGTCCAACAGCAGCAGCCCCTCTGTGGTGCCATGAGGTCTCCACTGGAATAAACAGTGGGGTGGGGGTGGGGGGGTCAACACCTGGGGTCAGATCCCCATCTAGACTAAAAGTGGACATTCAGACCACACATTTGGGGGCAAAAGTTAGAGGGAGGAAAAAACAAAAATGAAAGCAAACGAACCCCAAAACCCTCACCACTCCTTTCCCCCCAACAAAGACAAGTGTGACTGGCCTGACTTCAGCTGTGGGCGCCCTCCCCCCGCAGAGTTCTGAGTTGCCCTTGCGAAACGTCAGAGAGGAAAGTAATTCTGGTGACTGTCCTCGGGTTTCCGCAGACTCCTCTGTGATTGGCATGGTCACGGGTTCACTATTCCACAGCAGGTGCGAGCACGAGGACACGTGGGGACGGTCCCTGCAGAGGCGGCACCCTTAGGGCCAGCCGCTCTCCCGCGCGCCTCCTGTCTGCTGCTGGAACACATCGATGGTGTCCTCGTCCTCCATCTCCAGCTGGCGGGGGTGCGGCAGCGAGAGAGGGAGAGCAGTTAGTTTCCTGGGATCCCAGAACGCGCCACGCTCACCTGGACGACTCTGCAGGTTCACTGCGCTGTCCCCTCCCTCTGGCCCCCCCCCCCCCCCCCCCCCCCCCGGGAACACCATCCCCACCACACCTGTCCTCAGGTGCACCGTGCCGGGACAGCGCTCGGCTGGGATTTCCAACAAGCCCGTTCACCCACCAAGATGCTCACAGAACTCACAAAAGGATATTCGGAGCTAAGGACTCGGATAGAAAAGCAGCCTCTGGGGCGCCTGCCTGGCTCAGTCTTAAAGAATGAGACTCGTGAGCTCGGGGTCATGAGTTCAAGCCCCATGCTATGTATACAGATGACTTAAAAAATAATGAAACCTTTAGAAAGAAAAAATGAGTCTTATTTAAAAACAAGCATCCGGGATCCCTGGGTGGCACAGCAGTTTGGTGCCTGCCTTTGGCCCGGGGTGTGATCCTGGAGACCCGGGATCGAATCCCACGTCAGGCTCCCGGTGCATGGAGCCTGCTTCTCCCTCTGCCCCCCTCTCTCTCTCTCTCTCTGTGACTATTATAAATAAATAAAAGTTTAAAAAAAAAAAAACAAGCATCCAAAATTTTTACCGAACTTTACACAAAATCGTGTTCCACTGAGGAGCACGTAACAGGTGCCGTGGATTCTTCATGACAAGTGCAAGGATCGTGCCTGTGGACTCCAAAGCAAGCCCCGTCACACAAGGAGGATGTGCTAAAGTGAGGGACACGCTGGCTCTGCCCACTGCACCCCTTCCTGCCCTTCACGACCATGGGAGGGATGGTGCAAACGGCTTTCCCTTTCTGGCACAGGGAGCACACGTCTACCCTGATCTCTGTCCATCCTCTGAACAAAAGGAAGCTTCTCTGCCGATTCAGACTAGAGGCTGGAAGCAGTCCCGGGTCCCAGGGACATTCTCAGAGGGGACTGGGGTAGGGCTGGGAGGGCAGGGCCCCTCTCCGGCTCAGACACCCCGGGCAGCAGCCAGATGACAGGCAGGAGGGGGAGCCCGGGTGCCCCTCCACCTCCCCCCCCCCCGCCCCCAGGAAACTCCCGCAGCCCAGCGCCCGTGTGAGCAGTGTGAGGGTCCCCAGGGCAGCACACAGGCCCTCCCCCCGCAGCTCAGAGCCCATGGGAGCAGGGTGAGGGTCCCCAGAGCAGCACACATGGCCTCCCCCCTGCAGCCCAGCACCCACATGAGCTGGGTGAGAGTCGCCAGGGCGGCACACACGGCCTCCTCCCGCAGCCCAGAGCCCATGTGAGCAGGGTGAGGGTCCCCAGAGCAGCACACACAGCCTGCCCCCTCCCCCTGCAGCCCAGAGCCCGTCTGAGCAGGGTGAGGTCCCCAGGGTGGCGCACCCAGCCTCTTGCTGCGTGGTGCTGTCACGTGAACTGATCAGACTGATGCTCACAGCTCCTTGCAGGACAGAAACAGGCGTCCTCCCCACTTTACTGACGGAGAAGACGGAGGCTCAAGGGTGGGTGGCTCTGGATCACGATCCGACAACGGCCACAGCCCCACTGCACTCCTGCTCCAGGCCCAAAGCCCCGTCACCCCAGCGTGAGGCGCAGCAACGGGGTGGGCGTGTGGTGGGCAGCAAGCAAACACCGCGTGACTGAGGATGACGGCCCGTCCCTTCCGCCCACACCCTGAAGGGCACAAGATCGGGCCAGCGATGTGGCTGCAATCCAGTGTCCAGATCCGAGGGGTGGGCGCCGGGAGGGGCGGCAGGAGCGGGGGACATGGCCAGGCCTGGTAGTGGCCCCGGGGCCCCCTGCTCGGCCCGCGGCCCTCCGCCCCGGCCCCCAGCACGGAGCAGGATGTCTGACCAAGTGCATTTTTCTCATTTGAAAAACTGAACTCCAACATTTAAAAATTCAATAGCCTAATAGTTGAAAACCATGAAGACATGAAGACAGGAGCCCCGAGAGCAGCGTTCGGAGCAGCGCAGCCGAGGGCAGTGGCCCCGCGCGGGCCGCAGGAGCCGCTCGGCCGCGCCGCCTTTCGTACCTGCGCGGGGGTGTCCGTCTCGTTAATCGGCTGCCCGTCAAACCTGAACCTAATCTGTCTCATCGACAAGCCCTGCAAAGAAAGACCAATTATCATTAGAAATCTCCAGGAGACACGTTCATTCCAGAAAATAAAACACGAATCTCAAAATATTAGGATTCTGAACGAACTTTCGACCCACCCTGTTAGTAAAACTCGTCAGTGGCCTCCGGGCATCTCCTGCGCGGCCCAGCAGCCAGCCCAGGCCCGGGCCCGCGTCCTGCCCGCCGCACCCTCACCTCCCTCCAGGGACAGGCTCCGCGTGGCCGGCACCGCCCCCCAGAACCTCTGGGCGACAAGCCTTCGGGGACCGGCGAGCCCGGGGTCCCAGCACGGCCTGCGAGCGGGGGGCGGCCCGGACCGCTGGGCCCAGGGAGGCCCCGGCGGAGCGTCTTCCGTCCAGGCCGGGCTGTGAGCCGCGGGTCCCGAGGGCAGGCGGACGTGGCCCGGAAGCCGAGCGTCTCCTTTAGGGAGCAACGACGGGGCGCCCGGGGCTCAGCGGTGGAGCATCTGCCCTGGGCTCAGGGCGTGACCCCGGGGTCCCGGGATCGAGTCCCGCATTGGGCTCCCCGCAGGGAGCCTGCTTCTCCCTCTGCCCGTGTCTCTGCCTCTCTCTCCCTGTGTCTTGTGAATAAATAAAATAAAAAGCAATCCCGATTTTACTTAAACAAAACAGGCAGCATTGAGACCAGCATCTCCGCTCCGCTCCCTCCTGAAAAGATACTTAAACATTCAGGCACGAACGACGAGGATGAGGGGAGCAGGAGAGGACTGGCCCTGGGGGAGCCGCAGGGCGGTGGGGACGACCCCGAGGTCGGGGCGGGGCAACACGCGGGGCCCCACAGCCCAGGGGCCCACCCATGGCGTCTGTGCCGCACAGATGAGCACCGGCCGACCGCGGAGGCCCCTGGAAGCTGACACGATAGGCCCCACCGGACCCCGACTCGGGCCCCCAGCCGCACGGGCCACGCACTGTCCCCACCACAGGCAAGAGGTCTACTTTCCGGAAGGTCGGCTTGGAGCCCTGGGCTCAGGACACCAGGGACCAACCAGCCTGGACGCCAGCCGCCCGCCGAGCCCCATTGCCCCGTCCGGCCGCACCCCCAGGGCAGACGGGCCTGGCAGGTGGGCTCCTGGGAAACCTACTGACTCACAGGCTGCAACACCTGCGACCCCCAGCCCACCCGGGCAGGTCACCCCCGCGGGGCAGGGCTCTGTGCCTGCCACTCTCCGCCACCTTGCCGGGCGTGGTTCTCAGGCACGAGCACTTCAGCACGGCCGTGGGACCATGAAGACTCGGATGTGTGAGCCGTCCAGCCGGTGAGGAGGAAAGGAAGGGTAGGCGCGGAGGACGGGGCACGGAGGCCACACAGGCACCTGCAGCCCTCGGGGACACGGAACACAAGAGGTGGGTGCGGGTGGGAGAGGAAACCCCTCGAAGAACGTGTGGAAACGAGAAGTCACGACAGAAGCAAGACTCTCCACGCAGCGTGGGAACCAAGGCTGAAGGGCCCTCCCAGAAAGAAGCCCAAGAGCAACAGCAAAGCCCGATGCCAGGCGGGCGGAAACAATCCCAAGCGTCAGCTCCAGGAGGGGTGACAGCAAGGTACACGGCGTTCCCAACACGGCGCACGGGACGACAGAGGGCCCGGCATCCCAGGACCGCCCGCCGCAGCCACGTGTCCTCAACAAAAACAAGGGGCGCCTGGCCTGTGACCCTTGACCTCGGCGTGTGAGTTCAAGCCCCAAGACGGGTGCAGAGATGGATGGATGGATGGATCAAAGGAGGAGAGGAAGGAGGGAAGGAAGGGAAGAAAGAGAGAAAAGAAAGAAAAAAAAGTACCAGGAAAGTGACCGGTACGGTACAATCACGCACCTCCAAGCCCCTGAGAGTGAGGTTTTGGGGCCCAAGAACAGATCCCGAAAGCTCCCAGAGAAGAGCAAAGCGACCTCACAGGACAGAGAACCAGAATGTCACTGAATGTCCGCACCAACGCTGCAACAAGAAAAGACGTGAAGGGCCCAAAAGACAAAAACGAATTTCAACCTGGAAATGATCGTGCAGCCAATGGTGAAGGGCGAAGGTTTGTGACGGGGAAGTCGCCTGCAGCCCCACGCGCCCCAAGGACACTGCAGAGCAAGACGCTGGAAGACACGCTCCGCGAAACAGGACGAAGCCGGACTAACCCAGAAAATACGTAGGATGGCGGCCAAAGAAGTCTCCGGAAAGACTCGGAGGTGGCTCTGCAAGGACAGTCACACCACAGGTGCGGCGGGACGGCTTGAAGCATGGGGACACGCCCCCCGCACGGTGCGTGGAGAATACGGGCAATGACTTCACAGGACCTCCCAGAAAACCACACACGACGGCCAACAGACCAGCTGGGCCCACGAGACACGAGCCAGACACGAGCTGTCGCCGCGAACCCGCTGCACCGCCCAGCGGATGGCACCTCCCTGGCAGGACCCGCGAGGCCCAGGGCCATGTCCTGCAGGGACCGGGCAGACGCGCGCGGAGGGCTCATCCCAGAGCAGAGTTTCCACCTCCCGTGGGGAAAATCACCTCGGAAGCCAAACACACGGAGACCCAGGAACAGAGACACGCCAGCCCGGGAAGAACGAGGGAGGCGGCTGCAAGGCTGGCGGGCTCGGCCAGGGGGAAGGGGTGAGCGGGGGGGGGGGGGGGGGGGGGGCAGGGACGGGTGGGGGGGCGGACGGGGACAGGGACGCGGCTCACTCACCGCGTCGACCACAACACAGCGCCAGGCCTGACAAAGCGTCCACACAGAGGAACAGGGCGCCCCAGAGCCCGCGCCCCCCACCACACAGCGACACGCAACGGGCCACCGTGTGGGGGACGCGGGTGGTGCAGAGAGGCCTGGTGTGTGAATGAGGACAAAGGACAGCAAGGTTGGAAGCACCGATGTGTGTGAGCCACACGTCTGTCCAGACGCTGATAACGACAACCGGGACCTGCGGCGACCCGGCCACGGCCGCGATGCTCGTGAGCAAGGGGAAGAATCAAGCCCCCCGTGAGCCCCCAAGGCCGTGTCTCAGTCGCGGCCCAGCTACTGCGCTGCACCTGCAGGGACGGACTGAGCCACTGCGCTCCCAGCAGCCACCAGAGGGCACACCCCACGCTCCCCGCTGGGGGAAGAGCCGGCGGCCTGGCCTGTCCGCGGACACAGGGCTGATGCTCTGACGGCAGAAGGAAATGGCCACCACGGATGAGCACGCACACGCAGGCACACACACGCACACACATGCACACACGAGGGACGAGTACACACATGCAGGCGCACACACACGCACGCCGAGGGACGAGCACACACGCAGGCACACGCACACAGGAGCACCCCGGGCACACGCGACCCCGGGACAGCCGAGGCCCGGGCAGCCCGTGGCCCGCAGGCCCCCAGGGCACAGGCGCACCTGCCTCTCGCAGTAGGCCTTCATCAGCTTGCTCAGCGGCGTGTGCCTCTTGATCTTGAACTGGACCACGGAGCCGTCCTGCCCGGCCACCTTCAGGTTGATGTGGTCATTCTCCGTCTTCACCCCCTCCTGCAAGGACACGGACACCGGGTCTCAGCCACGGGCCGCCGCGCTCCAGGCGGCGGGGCGGGAGTCTCAGCGACGACCCCTCCCGACTCCCCCGCAGCCCAGGGTTGCGCACACGAGGGCTTCACGTCCACGCGGAACGAACCCCTCTGGTGGGCGGGCGCGTGCAGGGGCACAGCATACACCTACGGAGGCTTTGGAGGGAAAAACCCGCTTAGGGACTCTTGAGAAACCCCAAAGCCCTCCTTGTTAGGAGAGGACGGTGAACACACGCCCGCAGGCAGGCACACGCCGGGTGAGGATGGAGGGGCGCAGGCCCCGTGGAGGATGGGCAGGCCAGGGTCCCCCCTCCCCCCGCAGCGGTCCCACCCCGGTGGCATCTCTGACACTTGTGATGCTGTCCGAGCCCCAAACGATCGTGACAGGGGCGGCGCAGGGCCCGGAAGCACAGCTGGAATGAAGCAAGGAGCTGGGGTTCAGGACGGCAGGCCCCCCGGGTCCCAGAGCGGGATTCTGGGAGGTGCGGTTGGGGCACCCAGGGCGGCTCCTGCGGGCTCGGCCACCTCGCTTAGCTGGCGCCGCCGGGGAAGGCGGGAAGCTTTACTCTGAGCGGACGATCCAGCTGGCCCGAGTCCCTTTGGACATAGAGTGCGCCTGTCCCCGTCACACGCGCCCACCTCTCTGGGCCACGCCCTTGGGGTGGGGAGCCCGTGGGGGGAGCCGACCCGAGAAGCGGCCCCGGGAGGCAGGGCCCCAGTAGGACCCCCGCCACGAGACAGGATCGCCCTCCGCGGCCGTGCAGGCACCAGTGGGGCCCCCCCTCCCCGTGACTCCGCCGTGGGCAACGCGCGGGACCCGGGGCCGGGGCAGCACCCCCTCGCTCCCCGGAGATGAGGTGTCCATACTTGCCGTGCCTTTTTTTCAAATAAAGGCTTCATTTTGTACATTTAGAGAAGTGTACGTTAAGAGAAAAGGCTGCAGCCATCGGGGCCGGGGGTGCGCACGGCCCTGGGCCAACACCCCGCGCCACACGCCACACTGCCCCTGCCGCCCAGGCCGGCGCCGCTCACCACCGGCAGAGGGACTCCGAGCCTCCCTGACGTGTCGCCAAGTTTTCCACCATCGTCCTGTTCCTGTTCCAGGATCCAATCCAGGCGACCGCCTTTGTATCTACTTAGAGATATTATTTTTTTCCCAATGTTTCTGTGTTAACGTAAACCTAGTGTAAAAGCCACCACATCACCCCCTTTGGTTGGTCTGAACGTCCTACAACCTTCACCACGTCCATCTCCAGAACCCCGTTCACCCTGCAGGACTGAACCTCTGTGCCGTTGAACCCAACCGTGTCTCCCCAGCACCCCCCCCATTCCTTGTCTCTGTGATAGTGACTCCTCTACAGATCCCATAAAAGTGGATCACACAGGGATCCCTGGGTGGCTCAGAGGTTCAGCGCCGCTTTCAGCCCAGGGCGTGATCCTGGAGCCCCGGGATTGAGTCCCACATCCGGTTCTCTGCATGGAGCCTGCTTCTCCCTCTGCCTGGGTCTCTTATGAATAAATGAGTAAATCTTTAAAAAAAAAAAAAGTGGATCACACAGTATTTGTCCTCTTGGGACTGGCTTATCTCATGCAGCATGACGTCCTCAAGGTTTGACCGCGGCACGGCTGGGGTCAGGGTTCACTGCCCTGCCGGGACCGCGTACCACGCACGGCGTGGGTGGGCTGTGTTCACTGTCGCCATCTGTCCACGGACACGGGGTGACTTCCACGGTAATGCTGCGGTGAGCCTGGGTGGACAAGTATCTCCTGGAGATCCCGCTTTCTGATCTCGGGGGCAAGTACCGGGAAGCAGGATTGCAGGTCCATATGCTACTTCTAGTTTTAATGTTTTTAGGAACACTCTGCGCTGACCGCCCGCTTTGCCTTCCCGCCCAGCGTGAGTGTGTCTGGTGTGGGAAAGCATGACCCCGTGGGTGGGAGCTGGCGTTTCACTGCACTTTGATCGGTGTTTCTCTGCTCAGTGGTGGACGAGCGCGTTCCGTGCGCGTGTGGCCACGTGTGCACCTCCTCTGGAGAGGCGCCCGTTCGAGAGTGTGTCCGGTTGTGAACAGTTCTTGTTGGCTCGGAGTGTGAGCGGCGCTCTAGGCTCTCCGGGCAGCAGCCCGTGATCAGAGACGGAGTCGCAAACCCCCCTCCCTCTGGGCGGTGGCTGCTGCCCCCGTGATGGAGCCTCGGGCTGCACGAGCTCCAGGTCCGCTGTGCTCTGGTGGCCTGGCCTCTGCTGTCACATCCAGGGTCAGGAAGGCCTGTCCTACGTTGTGTCCTAAGAGCTTCATTGCTCTAGTCTCAACACTTAGGCCCCCGAGCCCCTCTGAGTTGCCTCTTATATACGGTGTAAGGTAAGGGTCCAGCTTCATTCTTCTGCGCGTGGGTAGAGACACTATCTGCTTTTTCAACAAAAAGATACGAATGTGCCAAAACGCACGGATACGGGGCCGGAACGTAGAACGGGCACACGGGGCAGTGGCCACAGGGCAGCGGGAGGCGGCAGGCAGGGACCACCACGAGCCCCTCTCCCTAGGGAAGGACACTCGGAATGGCCTGTCCCGGGCCCCCAAAGGGCAGGAGTAAAGGAAAAGCAACACTGACCACAAATCACTAGGGTCCCCCTGCGTCAGCTACCCAGAGGCGGCAGGGGCTGTCCCCAACTGCCCCCCAGGTTTTCCTCCCACCAGCAGGACGGCCTGGGGTGCCTGCTGCCCTCCTGCCCAGCTCCCTGGGCTCGGGAGGCGCAGCCTGTGCTCGGCTTCCCCGACAGCTGGCACATAGCAGGCGGCCCCGCAGTTCAGAGCAAGCGCGCTCAAGACATCACGCTGCTCCATTTCCTGCAGTTAAGCCTCCGCAAAAGGAAGCCCCCAGAAACCCGCACAGGCACCCACACAGGCACCAGTACGTGCCACAGGCACCCGCACAGGCACCCGCACAGGCACCAGTACCCGAGAGAAGAACGGGCACAGGCTGAGCGGAGGAGGGCAGGGCAGCTGCAATCGCATCAGGAGTGAGGACGGGGTCCTGGAGGGTGACCTGAGATTGCAGCGAGCCCCGCGCCAGCTCCCGAGGGCCCGCCCCACCCCGCTTGACTCCAGTGTGTCCCCAGGGCCCCGAGGCTCCAGGCTCAGTGTCCAAGCTCCACTATCACAAGAAGCCCATGTCCCAAGTACTTGACTCCGCTGAGTTGCCACTTGGCAAAAGTGTAGGCGCCCAAGACGCAGACCCAAAGCTTCAAATGCCGGTTTTTAATAAGAGCAGTTAACCTAACGTCAGGCCTTGCTAAGAACGGCCTGCCTGCGTGAGGAGCACACCCCAGAGGGCCCAGAAAGGAGGGATGAGCACAAATCCAGAACACAGCAGGGGGAGGTGACGGGCAGGGGCCGCACGGGGAGGACGGCGGGGAGGGGACGCGCAGGGGGGCGCACGGGGAGGACGGCGGGGAGGGGACGGGCGGGGGGGGGGCACAGGGAGGACGGCGGGGAGGGGACGGGCGGGGGGGGGGGCACAGGGAGGACGGGGGGGGAGGTGGCGCGCAGGGTGGGCACGGGGAGGACGGCGGGGAGGGGACGGGCAGGGGGCGGGGCACAGGGAGGACGGCGGGGAGGTGGCGCGCAGGGGGCGCACAGGGAGGATGGCGGGGAGGGGACGGGCGGGGGGGGGGCACAGGGAGGACGGCGGGGAGGGGACGGGCGGGGGGGGGCACAGGGAGGACGGCGGGGAGGGGACGGGCGGGGGGGGGGGCACAGGGAGGACGGGGGGGGAGGTGGCGCGCAGGGTGGGCACGGGGAGGACGGCGGGGAGGGGACGGGCAGGGGGCGGGGCACAGGGAGGACGGCGGGGAGGTGGCGCGCAGGGGGCGCACAGGGAGGATGGCGGGGAGGGGACGGGCGGGGGGGGCACAGGGAGGACGGCGGGGAGGGGACGGGCGGGGGGGGGCACAGGGAGGACGGCGGGGAGGGGACGGGCGGGGGGGGGGCACAGGGAGGACGGCGGGGAGGGGGCGCGCAGGGGGCGCGCGGGGGGGGACGTGATGGAGAGGCGGACGCACCCCCGGAGAACAGCGACAGCGACGCGACCCATAAGGGAGGGGAGCGCACACGGGAGGCCCGACGGGAAGCTGGGAGCCCCCCGCGGCCGCAGCGGGACCCGCGGGGAGGGGGAGGGGGAGGGGGAGGGGAGGGGGAGGGGAGGGGGCGGGGCGGGCAGCAGCGCCGCAAGGGCTCCGCGGAGAGGTGGGGAGCGGAGCGGCGCGGCCCGGGGAGCCAGGGGTGCTGGGGTGCACGGCGGGGCCGCGGAGGGGGGAGGGGAGGGGGGAGGGGAGCGGGGAGGCGGTCGGGGCCCGGGGACGGCGGGTGCGGTCCCAACCGAGGCGGCCCCGCCCCCCACGGCTGCGTCATAGGCCCGCCCGGCCGGGCTCCCGGGAGGGGCGGGGCCTGGGAGGGGCGGGGCCGGGAGAGGGGCGGGGCCTGGCCGCGGGGCGGGGCCGGGTGGGCCGCGGGGCGGGGCCGGGGCGGGGCGCGGCGCGGGGCGGGGCGGAGCCGGGCAGGAGGGGGAGGGGAGCGGCGCGCGGGGGGAGGGGCGGGAGGCCGGGGGCGCGGGGCAGCCCCGCAGACGCCGCCTGCCCCGGGTCCCGCAGCCCGAGGTCGCGGAGGGCGGAGGGCGCCGGGCGCGGGCCGGGGCGGCGGGGGCGGCGGGGTTGGCGCGGGCGCGGGCGTCCCGGGGTCCCGGCCGGCCCCGGCGCCCTTACCTTGGGCTTCTCCTCGGACATGGCTGCGCGGCGGCGGAGCGGCGGGGAAGCGGGCGGGCGGCGCGGGAGCGGGCGATCAGGCTCCGGGCCCGCCGCTGTCCCGCCGCAACTGCTCGCGGGGCCGCGCTTTGCCCCCGAATCCCCGCGCGCCGGTTGGCTGCCGAGGGGTCACGTGGCGGGCGCGCGTGCACGAGGCGCGTGCTCAGGGCGTCGGGCGCGCGCTCGGCCGGGCCGAGGTTCCCGGGTCGGGAGTGCGTCACGGGCGGGCCCGACGGCGGGGCGGGGGCGCAGGGAGGGGGGCGGGGGCGGATGCAGGACCAGGGCGCGCTCTGGGCACCAAAAGGATGGAGGAGAAAGGGTTGGAGGCGCCCAGGACCCGGGGAGCCCGGGGTCGCCCTGGGGGCCAGCAACAAGGATGATGCCCCTCCCCGGCCCTGGCCCTGGCCCTGGCCCTGGCCCTGCTCCCTCCCCTGCTCAGCGCGGCCAAACCCAGGGGCACCCACTCGTTTCCCAGGTGAGGGGCATCGTTCAGAGGAAAAGGAAGCTGGAGACCAGTGTGGTGAACCGCCCCTGGTGGTCACGGGGTCCCCAGAAAGCAGCCCCGCTACAGATGAGGTGCCGCTGGCCCTGGGGGGAGCCAGTGTCCAGTAAGGAGGACCCGCGGGGGGAGGAAGGTGCTCCAAGGCCGCCCACCTACCCGCTGGGGGGCCTGTGCTGGTTTAGCAAGGTGCGCAGGGACCTCCCAGGCCTGGCCCTTCCCCGGAGCTCCAGGGGGACAGAGGCCTGGGGAAGGCCTTCCCCCTGGGGCCACTGGTCTCAGGGTGGCGCCAGCTTCACCCCAAGCCCCTTCCCCGTGTCCCCTGGCCAGTCCTGATCGTGGCCTCAGCCTGGCAAGCAGAAGCCATGCACCTGCCGGGGTCCCCTGTGGGGCGCACGAGGCTGTGCTGTGACCGCCTTCCTGATGTTTCTGGAATGCACGCTACGCAGCAGAAACTAAGCGCGAGGAGAATCTGAATAAGACTGTTAATTAATTACATACTAGGTCTCTAAGAGAACGTCATGGACGTGTAACCAGTCGTCCAGGGGGCAGGGTCCTGCCGAGGAGGCAGGAGGCTCGAACAGTCATTCTCCCAGTCTGCAAACGAGAGACGCTGGACAACCCGTAAAGCCACAGCTTTTCCGAAACCATCAGAGAGCCGGGCCGGCTGCACCCTGTGTTTATGTCCCGACCCCCCCACCGGCCTGCTCCCACTGAAGCTGAGTCCCCGCACAGCTGCCCTCCTCTGCGCCGGTGCCTGACACCCCTCCTGCAGTTTGGGAAGATGTTGAAGGTGTCCCTGGAGAGGACACGGATCCCTGTAGAAGTCCCGCCCAGACCCAAGGACATGAGGCCTGCATAATGGTGGGGCTGGACCAGGGCAACAGAGTCCTCCCCCACCCCCCCCCACACACACACGTGTACACTCACACACCCCGCACCAGGACAGCCAGCACCAAGGAACACGCTGAGTGCTCTGTGCCCGGTCCCAGGGAGAGACGTCGCCAAGCTGGGGGTGCACAGGGGAGCCCGAGAGCCGAAGGTGGCGCAGGAACATAGAGAAGCTGCCTCCGGCAGACCATCTTCCAGCCTCAGCACGTGATGCCAGAGGAATGTGTGTCAGCGGACGCGAGAGAAGCCACAACCACAGAACCCGGAGCCCCGACGCAGCCCCTCCGCCGGCAGCCACGCAGGAGGACTGCCCTTTGCCGGAGAGGAATGCCGGGACCTCCGCGTCTGCCGTCCTCCAGATGACATCTGTCTTTCAGGAAACGATTACAAGGACACACACAAAAAGAGAAAAAAAAAAAAAAAACCCGCAATCAAGACAGGAAAATCAAAACCAGATTCAGACAGGACCCGGAAGCTAGATTGTCTGGCAGGATTCGTGTTCAGGCTCCTGCAGGGAAGGTCAGAGACGCGAAGGGAGGGGCTGGGAGCAAGGCCCCCGGGAAGCGCCCGGCCCGCAGACACGCGGAGGAAGCATGCCTTCCACGGGCTCATTCCACGGCCCGTGGACACAGGAGGGAATCCGTAAACTTCCCACTAAGTCCAGGAATCCGCAGAGTAGAACAGAGAGGAGAAATGCGAGGGAGCCGGGGAAACGGAGCAAACAGAAGCCCTGCCACCAACCCTCTCCGAGGGTCTAAGGCACCGTTGGAGCCAACAGAGGACAGAAGGGGCAGACAAACGTTTGCTAAGGGTCTTCTGCAAATAAGACATCACAGCCCAGATCCAAGCTCAGAAAACCCACCCGGGGTTTCCACATCTACGAGGCGCCAGGGCACAGCCTGGTGGAAGCTGGTGCAAACCGCACCTGACATCCGCGGGCCGGCCGGGCCCAGCCGCCGGGGAGCCAGAACCAGAAGGACTTCACGTGTTGCAGGACCAGTGAGCCCGAGGACAGTGAGGACGGTGAAGGGACGGACCCCCGCAGGACTTGTGCTCACGTGCCTAGGCCCAGACACGCACCTTCCCTAACCGAAGCCGAGGCGCCAGGCATGGGCGAGGCGGGGCGGGCAGCTGTCGAGGCCCCGGGAGTCCGTGGGCGCGGGCCGCGAGGGGAGCCCGGACTTCAAGACGTTCAAGGATTCCTCCTCTTGCGCCTGTCAGCTCAGGCCTGGGGACGACCCAGCGTGGCGGGGCTCACCACCTGCAGAAGCTTCGAGGGAGATCCTGTCCCTCCAGCTGGGGAAGAAGACCCTGCACCCCGAGGCACGGGGTCGAGTGCCAGGGCCTGGCTCTGGTCGTCTGCTTCTTTGCTCACCCCGTCCTCTCCCAGCGCCCCCCGTCAGGGGGCTGCACCCGGCAGCAGGAAGGCCAGCGAGGCCTCATGGGAACCCCATCTTTCTGGCCCCACAAACCGGGGCACGGGGACCTGTGGTCCAGAGAGTGGGCGGGGCCGCGGCTGCGTGTTCCCCCTGCTGAGCCCCCGGGGCAGCCACTGGCGAAAGCTCCCCGGAAAGCCCACCTTCGTACCTGAGGACCTGCAGAAGGGGCCCCCGGGGGCTGGTGAGCGTGTGCCACCCGCAGTCCCCTCACTGTGCGGACGCACCAGCAGTCCCAGGCCCGCACCGAGCAGGGTGTGTGCAGGCGGACCCAGCGCGCCCCACCCGGGGTCTCCGCAGCGTGTCTGTCCCTGCCCGCGGACACCAGCACCCAGACTCCACGGCTTCTCGGGCCAAGGGACTCCGAGCTGCGGCGGCCACAGCAGTCCGACAGGGAAACAAAGTGAAAGGAGTCCGCGTGGCTGCTTTGGACTTCGCGGGAAACCACCTCCTCAAAGGGCAGAATGAGGGAGGCGAGCGAGCACCAGAGCAGACCCACGGGGGCGCCTGGGGGGCTCAGGCTGTGGTCCTGGGGTCCTGGGATGGGGTCCCGCATCAGGGCCCCGCTCAGTGGGAGTCGCTGCTCCCTCTGCCTCGCCCCTCCCCCATCGCATGTGCGTGGGCTCACGGGCACGTGTGCTCTCTCTCTCTCACATAAATACATAAAATCTTTATTAAAAAGAGGGGGCAGGGAGAAGCCCCGGGAGCTGCACCACCTGCCCCGCTAACGGGACGGTAACCAGAGACAGCACACCTCTAGCAGCGCGGCTCGGACGCGTGCACCAGCCAGGGCGTGGAAGACGGGGGTCCCCCGGCGCCGTGAACTGAAGTGTGACCCCCCAGGATTCACAGGTGGAAGCCCGAGCACCGACACCTCAGAGCGTGGCCTTATGTGGAGACAGGGCCTTTATGAGGTGATAGGTTAAAAGGCGCGGGTGCCTGGGGGCTCCGGGGGTGAGTATCCTACTCCTCCTTTCAGCTCAGGTCATGACCTCGGGGTCGTGAGATCGAGCCCCGTCAGGCTCGTGCTCAGCACAGGCCGCTTGTCCCTCTCCTTCTGCTCCTCTAATGAATAAATGAAATCTTCAAAAAATTAAAAGGACGGGTGAGCCCTACCCCAGGGTGAGAGGGGTCCTCCAAGAAGAGGACACGTGGGCACAGCGAGGAGGTGCCCATCTCCCCGACCCGCCCTGCCCCGTCCCCGGGGGCCGTCGGCCGCCAGCACCGGGAGCCGCGCACGTCTGACGTTCAGATCACCTGGGCGGGGGGGCGGGGGGGTGGCAGCCGAAGCACACGGATGCGCCCACGAGCCGCCGGCGCCAGGTGCTCCGAGCCCCGCTGTGGGCCGCCCGACACCCATTAGGCGGCGATGCCGAGGGCAGCGAGGCTCAGCGGCCGTGGCCCTGGCCCCACACAGGCTGCGCCCGTGTCTCCCAGTCCTGGCGGCAAATGGCCTCACGGTGGGGACTTGCCCACTGTTACCGGAGGTGACGGTGACATCAGCCTGAGCTCACGAGGCCTGATGGGGACAGAAGGCTGGATGTTTCGTCAGTGCCTGTGTGGCCCAGGGCAGGTGCCGAACCCTTCCCCCCTTGGGGCCGTGCCAGCAGGTGCCCTCCTGGGGGGTTGGTCGCCCGGGGCGTGTGGGAAGGTCCCCCAGAGGGACGGTCACTGCGCAGTGCCCTGAGCGCCGTGGACGCTGGGCTGCCACACTTGGGGGCCTCTTTGGATTGCGGAGGTGACCCGGTCCACATGTGGGCAGTGCTGCTCTGACCCACATACGGGGTCATCCTTAAGGCCGCCGCTCCTGGGCGGGGCCCGGAGCGCACGGAAGCTGGAGCTGCCTGCCCGGGGCGCCCTGTAACCCCGCGGACCTCGTGGTTTGGGAAGCGTGTGCGCCTTCGGGCAGGTCCCCGGAGGAGAACCACACGGAGACCATCCCCCGGGAGTAAGGCTTCGCCCTCTGTTAGCAGCCACTCTGCCCTTGAAACGCAGCTCCTGGCTTGCTAGCAGGCACTGGGGGCTCCCGCCCTGCCTCCCAGCCCAGGCAGGGGGCACGTCCCTCCGGCTGTCAGATGCCCGGGCCATTGTGGTCCATGCACTGGCACGGAGCTCTAACCTCGGGTGCTCCCCGAGTCACTCCACGGCCCACCCACGGGAAACACAGTCCCGGGGAGGAGCGCAGGAGCACAGACCCCAAGAGGACCACTCTTCCCCCACCCTCTCTGAGATTTCCTGGGGGAGCCTTTGCCTCTCCCCACCAGCCAGCCCGGCAGAAGCACAGTCGGATGTGATGCTAACCCCACCGTCATAAAGCCAACTGGCTGTTGGCAGGCCTGCGGGACAGCAAAGGGCAGCCCTGCTGGGCTCAGGGTGTGGCCAGTGCCACCTGCCGGCCTGGCCCCTGCACCTCTAGGTCCAGCTGTCCAGCAACTCATCATCACGGCAACATCTGCCCAGAAGCTGTGCTGGGGGAAAAGGGGGCCACAGCTCATGCCCATGCACGGACCTCCCTTGAGAGGCTGGACCAGGGGACCCAAGCAGGTGACATGGCTGTGGGCATCCACTGCATCCAGCTGGTGCTGATGTCATTCTAGAGGCATGGCCAGGTCGCTTGCCCAAAGCCCAGTGGTTCTCACTGGAGTGGCCGGTCCTCAAACCCTCAGCTGGGCCACAGGGCCCCGTGTGTCCACCCTGGGGCACTGCCCACTGTCCCTCACTGCCCAGTTGGCCCAGATCGTGACAGTGTCAGGAGAAGCACCTCAGGACGGCCACCCCCTGGTCGCTCACACCCAGGTCCCCTGCTCATGGGCTCTGGCCCAGCCCCACTCCAGAGCTCCTTTTCTCTGGTGTGCTGCCCTAGAAATGGGGTGGGAGAGAGTGGCTGCCACACTGGTTCTCTGGGAGACCCAAGGTGGCCATCCTGACAGGCCTCGTCCTCTCCCCCGCCCACTCCTCCCCAGTACATCCCTACTTGCCTGGACGCCTGGAATTCCCCAGCCAGATTCTTTGTCTCTGTTCCCAGCCAGGCCTGGAAGGTCCTGCAGACGCTCCACCTGCTTGCAGTGCCCAACACAAGCATCAGGCCACGCACCCCAGCCCGAGCAGGCTCTATGGTGGTGACTGGGGGGTGAGGGTCACAGGCAGAGCCGTTACCTCCCACCAGGCTCCTGTGGGCGGATGGTGGCAGGCCCCGCGATGGAGGGATGCTCATGCCCAGGCCTGTCCCCACACCAGGCAGCACACACCCCCCTCCCCTCTGCTAGGGATCTTGGGGCACATCTGAAGGGTGGATGCACATCTCCAGAGGAAGCGAGTCCAAGGGGGGCGTCTCTGGGACTCCTCACTGAGCCCTGCTGAGAGACTGGGGAGCCACCTGGAAAAACACACAACTGGATTCGTATTTCACACCTACGCCAGTGAAAATTTCAGAGAGATAAAAAAACTTAGATGAAAAATCAAAATTGAGAAGGCACTAGGGGCGCCTGGGTGGCTCCAACACTTAAGATTCCGACTTTCAATTGCAGCTCAGACCTTGATCTCAGAGTCGCGACCTCAAGCCCCTCACTGGGCTCCACACTGGGCATGGAGACCACTTTTTGGCCCTGGAAAAAACAGGCAATGTATGTTCATAATTTCGGAATGAAGAAAGGCCAAATAGAACCACCCAAAGAGCCATAAGGGAAGACTGATGTTTGATAAATAAAAATACAGAATTTTTTCATGATAAAAACATTTGTGAAATGAATGGATAGAGGAGTGCAGGTGGGTTGATGGATGCATGGGTGGGTGAATAGGTAACTGAGTGAGTGGGTGGATGGATAAATGGATCGGTGGGTGGATGAGTAGACGGAGGGATGAGTGCATGGATGGGCAGACTGGATAGTGGATCGACAGGTGGGTGGATGAGTAGATGAATGAATGGATGGGAGGTAGTAGGGGTACACAGGTACACGGTAGTGGGTGGGTGGGTGGGTGAGTGGGTGAGTAGATGGGTATAGGTGGTTGAGTGGGTGCATGGATGGAGGGATGGATGAGTGGGTGAACTGGATGGGTGAGTGGTCGGACAGATGGATGGATGATGCATAGACAGATGAATGGATGGGTGGGGGTGGGTAGGTGGAGGATGACGAGTGGACGGCTGGATGGCTGGGAGACGATGGAGGACGGGATAGAGCGATAGCCTCCCAGTCCCACTTCTCTAGTCAAACCCTGAGGCCCTAGGTGGCCAAAAGAACAGGACAGTAGCTCTGAGTCAGGGGACAGACTGTAGCACAGGACGGGTCTTCAGGTAGGTGGCCAGGGAAAGCACGCACACCCGATGCAGGGAGGGAATGGGGGCGGGAGCTGAGGGAGCACAGCAGGGCTGAGGCGAGCGGGCCTTGGCCTGTTACAGGCACCAAGGGGCCTGTGCGCCGACGGGTGGGGGGATGCGGGTGGGGGAGATCCCAAGAGCTCCAGCCTTGTTCTAAGTGTGGTGGGCGCCGTGGGAGGTTGGGGTGGGTCCCCCACCAGGTCCGCGGAGCAGAGGTGTCCCTCAGGCCAGGGTGGCTCGGGGGCTGCAGGGAGAGCAGAGGCGTGGACGGGGGCCGGGGACGCCGCCGCACTCCGCACGCTGCAGGGCCGGCTGTGGCGACGGGCCGCGGACACGGGGTCGGGCACCGTGCGGCGGCGCAGGGAGGCAGAGCTGGGGTCCCGGCCCCGGAAGGCCGCCGGCTCTGATGGCGAGCTCCCCGGGCACCGCGCCCTCGGGACACAGGAGGACCCTCTGAAACAGCCTGTCCTAATTTTGGTGCCTGGCCCCCTGGAACTCGGGGCCCCCCCATCCCAGCCCTGTGGCTGGCTCCTCAGCGGTCGGCCCAGGCTTCCCAGCTGCGTCCAGGAGGCCGGGCTGGGGGCACCCCGGGAACCTTCCTGGGGGACGGGCCGGGTCTCCTGAGCAAGTCACCCAAGCTCGCACTCCCCACACTCCCCCGTGTCTGGGTTCCCGAGGAGCCGTGATCGGGGGTAAAGGGCCCCCCAGCCTGGGCCCTGCACACCACCCCGCCCGTCAGCCACCAGCCCGGCAGCCCCCTATGCTGAGCGGGTTAGCTCTTCTTTATGCCGGGTTAACGACTCTTTTTTTCTTTTTTTAAGATTTTATTTATTTACTCACGAGAGACCCACAGAGAGAAGCAGAGACACCGGCAGAGGGAGAAGCAGGGTCCCTGCGGGAATCTGGATGCCGGACTCCGTCCCAGGACCCCGGGGTCACGCTCCGAGCCGAAGGCAGACGCTCCACCGCGGGGCACAAGGTTTACCTATTCTTTATACGAAGTTAACCACACCTCATGCCTAGGTAACGATTCACCCACTCCTCCGGCCAGGTGCCCTGGGCCCCCTGCCCCCGGGCTGGACCCCACGGGCAGCCCCCTTCCCCACCCGCCGCCCTCTAAGACCGTCTGAGTCACTAGCCGTGGCCCTCAGGCTGGAAACAGGAGAAGCGGCAGTGCTGTTATTGGGGCTCCGGGTCGGAAATCAGGAGGCCCATGGAACGCCCCAGGGCTCTGCCCTCAGCGAGATCCTCATGACCTCATTTCGCCAAATGTGGATCATTTATAACAAGAGTAACAACGACTTATAAAAATTGAGAATGCAGGTTCCATGGGGGGGGTGGCCTGGAGACCCAGGGAGGACTCTGAAACTAGGGACGGAGCACCCACGGTGCAGGCGGGCGGGGCGGGGGCGCGGTGGGGGGCAGGCCCCCAGGGCGCGGCACGGACGGGCTCACGAGGGGACCCTGACCCCGGGCGGGCAGGTAAACAACGGCGGCAGGTAAACAACATTCTCTTGGAAAAATTCAATGCACGCGATGCCTCCAGCCTGGCCAGCACCCCAACCTCACCCCACGTGACTGCAAACCCCGCTGCGAGGCCCACTCCCCGAGAAAATTCATTTTATTTCGTGGACTCATTGCCAGTGCCCGTGAGCCTAGGGAACTAAGATGCGTGAAATGACGGAATAATGCTGTACTCTGGGGCGCCCGAGGGGGCTCCGTCGGTGACGCATCTGCCTTGGGTTCAGGTCATGATCTCGGGATCCTGGGATCGAGTCCCACGTCGGGCTCCTGCTTCTCCCTCTGCCCCTCCCCGTCCTGGTGCACGCTCTCTCCCCCTCCCCCCCTAGAATCTTTAAAAAAGAAGTGATTTGTCTGTAGTGAGGAACTGCTGTTGGCATTCAGGGTTAAAACGAGACACCTGCTCCGAGGCTGGGTGAGACATTCCTTAGCACTGGGGAGAAGAAAACCCACCAAATCCAACAGGTGTGGCTGAGCTGGCACCCCTGGCGCGCTTCCGTGGGGTCGGCATTTCCTCCGTGAGGCGGGAGCCCCACGGGAGCTCCTCCAGCAGCTTTCTGGGGGCAGTGGGATGGACTCAGCCCCCCTGCACGCAGCCCCCGACCCTGGCCAGGCCGGAGGTGGCCCCTGGGGAGGGAGGAGCGTGCTCCCGGGCCCGGGCGGTGACTGGCTCCTGCCAGTGGCATCGGTAGGGGTGACACTGTCACGGCCCCGTGGGGCGGGCTGCGGGCTGGAGGCTCCGAGAGCCCAGGGGACGCACAGCCACCAGACCCTGGGGAGGAAGGCGCTGCCAGCTGGGAAACGTCTCCGGGCTCTGAGCCCCAGACACGCAGCAATCCACCCAATGGAGCAGCCGGGGGCGACCAGAAGTCCACACAGCTCGGGCCACTTCTACCCTGGGGCAGACCCTGTGGACTCAAAGGCCATCTGGGGGACGGCGTCCCCAGCGGAAGGCATGGGACTGGGGGTGAGGGGCAGCAGCCAACCTGTGCCCTTACCATCCTGGGGGTCTGTGCTCCTGCCCTGTTGGGTTTGGCCAGACACCATGTACCAGGGTAACCCGTAAGGTCTCCACCCCACAAGCACGTGGCTGCCACCAGCCCCCTGGCTCCTCGAAGTGGACACGTGGCCAAGGTCGGCTGTCCAGCGACAGCAGTGACCGTGAGACCTGCTGGTTCTTCAGGTGGAGCACCTGGGGCCGCCACCAAGTTAGCCAAGGACGGACAGGGGATGCGGTCCCAGGGTCTGTGACCCACAAACATACAGGACCAAGAGCAGGAAGGGGGACGTGGGGGTGGGAGGGGGCAGGGAGCCTCGGACCACCTGTAGCAGCAGGACCGGGGCTTTTCCCGCCTCCGGAATCGTGACAGCCACCCCCCTGCGGGAACCCCAACACGTGGCCTCCCTGGCCTTGTGCCTGCCCCTCCTGCCTGTATCCCCAGGCGGGCTCACCCTGCAGCCGCGTCGGGCTGTGTGCCCGTCCCCAGCGCACCACGCACCAGCACGCAGGGCCCGCCGCCTCTGCCGAGGGGCCCAAGAGCTGTGCACTCAGTAACCTGCTTCCACGAGGCCCTGGCGACACCCCGCGGGGCCGCTTACCTGCACGCGGCTGGCACAGTGTCCCCGGTGGCTGCGCACAGGGTGTCCTCTGTCTGGAGGGTGATCCCGCGGATCCTACTATTTCAATAACCATCACAGACACTCTGATCCGCGATTCTACTTCTAGAAAAGGACTCAGCTCACACCAAGCAGCACGGACAGACCCGAGTGGAAGCAGCAGCGCCTCCCAGCGGGACGGTGGGACGAGGCCCCCGAGGCCCCGGGGAGGGGGAGGCAGTGGCGGTGGCCACGTGTGCAGATCCGGGTGCCGAGGGAGCAGACCAGGAGCCACACGGACGGGCCCTGCAAGGACACCAAGAACGAGCTGGTGCGACGCGGCCACTGACGACCCAGCTGGTCCCGTGCCTGCTAAACCCCAACGAGGGGATCTTTTTTCAAGAGCAGACGTCCTAAGGGAAGGACTTCATTCACCAACCCCGTCCTTTCAAAGCACCAGTCCTGCCATCATCAGACTCTGAACTTCTTCAACCAGTCCAAGGCGAGTGTGAGTTTCCCACGCAGATCGGATCCCCAAGGACACCCCACGACTGCCCCTGGACCTCTCACTCCCCTGCTCTCGACTTCCCAGAGGAAGAGCCCAGAGCTGCCCCGTCCCCGGTCTGTAACCTGGAAGTGCCCGAGTGCACCGGCCTGGGTCACACGGGGCAGGCTCACGCTGCCCTCCACGGGGCAGACCACAGCACCTTGGCAACAACAGACGGATTACCTGCCCGTGGACGGACTTCAGACTTTGCAGCACAGAGGGAGTCCCGGAGATCCCACGACTGCAGTGATGGTGACATGGACTCAGCTGGAGCTCAGAGGACAGGCGCTGCCCAGCAGCCCGGGGGCGGGGGTCTGCCGACGGTTACAGCCCAGGACACGAAGCTAAAGGCTTCATGAACGGCTTTCTCTGTTTTTTGGTATCTGATTCCAGGTAAGCAGAAGGACAGCAGGGCTGGGAGATGGGGTGCAGAAAACCAGCCCGAGTCCCCGGCTGGGCAGCAACTGCTGGGGCGTGGGGAGGGCCGGACAACGTGAGGACACGGCATAGTCGCCCCCTCGGCCCCGGTACTGAAGCCGGGATTGCTCACACATCTGGACATGTCAGAAGGGCCGACGTACAGGTGCCTGGGTGGCTCCAGCAGTTGAACATCCGACCCTTGGCTTCAGCTTAGGTTGTGATCTCAGGCTCCTGGGATCGAGCCTCACGGCGGGCTCCGTGCTGGGCGAGTCTGCTTCGGATTCTCTCTCTGCCCCCGCCCATGCCCCATGCATGCACACTCTCTCTAGAAGAGATAAATCTTTTTCTTTTTCCTCTTTTTAAGATTTTATTTATTCACAATTTTTAAAATTTATTTTTATTTATTCACGAGAGACAGAGGCAGAGACATGGGCAGAGGGAGAAGCAGGCTCCATGCAGGGAGCCCGATGCAGGACTCGATCCTGGGACCCCAGGATCATGGCCTGAGCCAAAGGCAGACGCTCAACCACTGAGCCACCAAGGAATCCCTAATCTTTTTTTAAAAAAGTCTCTGTAGAAAGTCTATGTGCTGCTCCCCAGGTAACACCACCACCACCACCACCACAGAGAAAGGAGACGCGAGCACACAAAGTGTATTCAACAAAGTGTGTATTAAACCATTTTTTGAAAACTGGTTAAAATTAAGGCACTCTGAGCTTCACGGTTTCCTTGAGGTTATATCAGCTGCTCTTAGGGCTATTTCAGAAAAAAGCGTGGGGACCGAGACAGCCCTCCAGGTCCCTGGCGTGGGCTCAGTACCCCAGAAGGGATCAGATACACAGTGTGGATGTGGAGGGCGGGAGCTCAGCAACCTACACTCAAGGCAGGAATGATCTTACACGGCGGGACTGTATGGATACAAAGGCCGCTAAAGCCTGTTACAGAGTTTCTCAGGAATAAACGGTAGAAAGACAACCGCGCGGCTGGCGTCCGAGAGCAGGAAGGCTTCATAGTACTTTAAACTGCTATCAAATGCCCGAGAAGTCCGAAAGGTGACGGAGTCTGTGGAGGTCGGGTTCTAGCTCGTGGGGCCGCAGGGCAGCACGCCCGGCGCGGTGCAGGCGGAGTTCCGATCACCTGGGCCTGCGCGGGGACTTCACCGGACGCTTCCGGCAGCGGGCGAAAGCAGAACACGTCGTGTTCTCGTGTGCCTGTCGACCCACGTTCCCAAAGCTAAACGTCTTCCTAATCCATGCAGGGCAGCAGCCGGGCCTATCCTCAGGTCTGAGGAAGGCTGTTCACGGTCACGACCCGGTCTGCGGCCGTGTCCGACACCAAGCGCTTGGTCCTAGATCTTGATGGGAGAAACGGAACCGCCACAGACGGCACCACAGGCCGCCTGGAGGCCCCGGCCACCCCCGGGAGCTGCCTCTGCTGGAGCTCTCACAACACCCCTAAGGGGCACAGTCCCAGGACCATCATCAGTGTGTCTGCACAGCCCGTGGGAGTCCCTCCCGCCAGCCTGGACACCCTGGCTCCCCTGTGGACAGAGCCCTGCAGAGGGGCCCGCGGCGTGTGGTCCCACCCCCTTAGAGGACAACCCATGGTCCCTAGGTGACCAGAGCGCAGGCAGCCTGACGTGCACCTCTGCACACAGCACCAGACACCTGCCACCAACGGGGCAGAAGGTGAGCACGGCCCGCGGCCACCCCACGGCACCACCAGCTGCCGCCCCGGAGAGGCGGCCTTAAAGCATCACGTGGTACCCAGTCTGCACCGCGAAACAAGCTTGAGGTTTGGTACAGATACAAATTAAAATCTACAAACTGTCCAATATGTGGTCTGAATTTTGACAGTGGAGTTTTTTGGTGAAGTATTTTAGGTGGAGGAATGAAATCTAAGACTTATTTAAGACGAAACAGAACATAGGCCCGAGGCCTGGGTGCTGCTCCAAGTGGCTGGGGTCGGGGAGCGCACCCCGAGTCAGCACGCAGAGGCACCGAGGGACAGGTGCGCCCCGCACTGAGCAGCAGGCCGCCGGGACGGAAGGCAGGGCAGGCGGCCCCGTCCGCAGGGGGCTTACCCACCGGGAGGAGTGAACGTGTGCCTTTCCTCCTGAGACTAACAACAGAACCCACACCAACCCCCGCCCCTGGACAGGCTCCGTGTCTGGAGTGACTAAGCGCAGAGAGAGAGAAGGGCAGAAGCTCGCAGGTGTGCGGGCGGCCGCGCTGTGCCCCGGCGGGGACGGGAGGGCCGGCCGGGGCTCCGCTGACCCGCAACACGTCCCGCGCCGGCGTGCTCAGTTGTTCTCAAACCTGGCATATGGGTTTTCTTCTTTAAACAAACCTGCAACGAGAGAGTCCTGGTCATAAGTGCGCTCAGACGACGACAAAGATGATGCACGAACGCGAGACAGCTAAGTTCCCCGTGAAGAGAAACGGCTGTCCTGAGCAGGTTCGAGCACCACGTGTCACCGTTTTCAAAGTCACGTCACGTCACGAATCCTTATACTGTCGACTCAGAACGAGGTGACCGTCGATCTCACCGTCCAGGGTTCAGATGCAACTAATACGATGGACGTGGTCGTGAAATCCTCGCTGCTAAACACCCAAAGACAAGTCGTCTCTGCAGAAACACACACTCCCTCCCCTCTCTAGAAACCTGGACCACACCCCAAGCCCTCCTGCAGCCACTGCAACAGATCGACTTGCCGCAGCGTCTGGGGGAGCGGGGTGCTGCTCCGTCTGAGGGGAGGAAGCCCGCGGTGATGCTGGTAAAGGGCGCGCAGATGCCAAATGCCAGACACGCAGTCATGTTGGAAAAAGACAAAGCAGAACAGCTCCTAGTCCTAGTTCTAGTCCAAGGGGGAGAAAGTTCTGTGCTTCGGAAATCAAACGCCTGCTGAATCCCAGAGAAGGCTCCATGCGCGCTGACATCCCGTGTGTTAGCCGGCGTGTGCCCCTCCCCTGCCCGCACGGGCCCTGCGAGTCCTTCCACCCGCTGCGCCTTTCCAAAGCCCAGTCCGCTCTCGGGTCTCTATGTAAACAGGCACCAGTTGGCTTTCTCAGCGCAGTTAGGGCCCAAACGAACCATCATCAGAACGGGAGGAAGACGTGGCCCGGTGCAGTTAGGGACAGCAGCCCTGCCCCGGGAGCCGCAGCCTGACCCCCAGGCCCCGCACACGCCGGCAAGGGGGATGACTGTCAGGCTACTTGTGCTTGGCAGTAAATGCACTTTGGTGAGTGTGCACGTGCACACGGCTCGTCTTGTATTTACGTTAATGTTGCTCAGGTGCCCACACACTCCTGCCACCCTTTTCAATCTTGTGGAAAACCAGGGTGCCCCCACTGAGGGGCGCGGATCCTCGGGGGGCACGGCACCAAGACAGCTGGGTGGGGAATTTCACTCACATGGAGTGTGTCACCACCTGCCCTGGGAATACCACGTGACACCAGGCTGAGCGCCGAGGGCAGCAAGAGGGACAGGCCAGGCTGGCCAGGGGAGCAGCAGCACCAGGGGGGCAGCACACAAGAGGCGGCTCTCTAGGCTGCCGGACATCGCTCCTCGGCACGAGGACCTGACCGAGGCGGCCTGCATGGGTGCGGGCAGCAGCCAGCCAGCAGCCCCGCCAGGGAACTGAGCCTTCGGGACTCACGGTGTTAGTGGTCAGGGTCGTAAACACCACTGAACGCAGTGTCCCCTCTTCAGAGAACTGCTAAGTGACCACCTTGTTGGAAAGGACTTTGCAATTTTCCTCATCACGTAGCCTTCAGCCCAGACGCCCGGTCCAACCAGCACGCAGCATGCGCTCCTCAGGTCAGAGGTCAGGGAAGCACCGGCCCCAGGCTGGAGGCACCGCGGCGGTCCTCAGTGAAGGCCCAGTGAGGCCACTTCTCCCAACCCCCACCCCCAGCTCAACACAGTAGACTGAATACTCTGTCACGCACCCCCCAATCTCCCCCAACAAAACACAACGTAACACATGGACAGGATGGGGAGCTGTGCGAAGTCCTTCAAAAGGGGCGCAGCCTGCACATCCCAGCAGGGACAGGCTGGGGCCGAGGTCCACCCCGTGAGCACGCGGTACTCAGGAGGCCTGGATGACAGAAAAATACACCAAGGCTTCATCTTTCACGACACTCGCGGCTCAGTTCATTCCGGTCCCCGCGGAGGAGAGCCGGAGGAGAGCCGGAGCGTGGGAGGGAGCGCGGGAGGGCAGCAGGGCCCAGGGCCTGCGCTCACATCTCATGGGGCGGCATCACCCCAACCACACGGAGTGGACACCCCCCGACGCTTACCGTATTTCTTTCTGATTTCGTCATGTCTCGACTTCATCTCTGCTCTCCTAAAAAGCAAAGAGATCTCATTTAGCATCTGAATGTGACATGATGTTGAGAGACGCACCCTTGGCTTCCTTCAGCAGAGAGGCTGGGGACAGGCGCGGCCACTCAGCCGGCAGGGGACGGCCAGCTCTTCTGCAGCCGCTGCGGCGTCCTCCTACCTATTCAAATGTCCAGTACTGTGATTTCTTAAAATATTTTTCATATGAAGAAAACATACCGATCAACGAGAATCTCACACCAGGTTCTGAGGAAGGTCAGTGCACGTTAGGTTTTATTTGGGGGCAATGGCTCTGCAGGGACCTCTCTGAACCACAGCCCACCCCCGTCAGGCGGGCCCAGTGACCCTCCGCTGCACCTGCCACCAAGGCCTGGCCTGTGGCAACAGACGTGCTCCCCAAAGTGCTCCGTAAGCAGGAGGGGACAGTGTCTCGGTGTGCTGGCCAAGGAGGCCCGCCCCAGGCAGCAACCAACCCCTGCGTGGCACTCACTCCTGCCCCCAAGCTTGGCACAGGACAGTCCGCCCAAAGCTGGAGACAGCTTGTGCCCCAGTCACTGCCCCTGGCTCGGTGGCCGGATGCCCGGGGACCTCCCACCCCCAGGAACGGGACCTCACCGCTCCTCCTGCCGGATCCTGCGCTCCTCGCGCTCCCGCGCCGCCTTTTCCTCACTTTTATCGGGCTTCCGGCTCTTCTTCCTCCGGCAGCAGCAGCAGCAGCAGCACACGGCCACGGCCAGGAGCACGGCTCCCCCCACCACCGACAGGGTGATGATCAGCGCCTCGAAGTTCACTGCAAGTGCACCGGGCGTTGGGGAGTCAGGACTGGGAGCAAGGACCCCAAAGCAGCACCCCCTGGGGGTGGAGAGCAGCCCCAGAACCACAGAACCAGCCCCCCAGGTCTGCTCTCAGCACGTGTGTGTGTGTGTGTGTGTGTGTGTGTGTGTGTGAGAGACAGAGACAGTGAGACAGAGACACACTTGGAATTTTTCAATCAAGCACCAGGGCCCCAGCGCCAGGGCAGCTGTCCTCACCTCCTGCCGCTGAGAGGAGTCTGCAGGCCTGAGGACAGGAAGGAAAATCCCCCCCGGGACATGTACACTGACCAAACACATCCTTAGACTCTCTGTGGGACCCCCGGAAACAGAGGCACGGCCTGGTACGGCGCTTCCGATCCTCAAGCCAGGCCACAGCCCTACACCGCTGGCCCCCAAACATGGTCTGAGCCTCGCGTGTCTACTAACACGTGCAGTCTGTTCCCACAAATACAGGGTGGTACACAGTGCACCGCCTCGTCCTGAGGACTCTCTTACTAACGCTTCCCTTTCTCGGGCCCGCTTGGCCGCAGGAGCACGGCACCCAGCACACGCGGGCACACGAACACGGGCTGTTCCGATGCCGTCGCCAGTGGGCCCTCCATCCACGGCAATTTCCAGGGAACCAAAAGTCACAAGCGGATTTTTGAGTGTGCAGGGAGTCAGCACCCCTGAACCTATGGTGTCCCAGGGTCACCTGCATTCCCCCCCCCCCCCCCCCCCCCGGGGACCACTGCTGACCCCAGCAGGCAGACGACGACTGCGCAGCCACAATGCAGCTGGCCAGGCTGCAAAGGATTTTAAGATTTTCTGTCAAAACCCAACTCCTAGGACAAATCAAGTAGTTGAAACAAGTTTTACAATTCTCTCCAACTTCCCTGAAGGATTTATAAGCCCAACTGTGGATATTTTCCTATTTAACACGAACCAGAGCCAACCAAACAGCTCTGATACTGCGTTTGCCAACGTGTCTGTTCATCCCGTTAATACAACCACCGCGGAGGCTTCGACAGCGAGATCTGCCCCGGGCGGCGGGATCGGAGTCTGCTCCGTCTCCCGGGTCTCCGCGTTGTGGCTGGGGGGGCCTCCCGGCTGGGGACGGGGACACCACTGCTGAGGGGGACACTCCACACGGGCCGGCCACGAGCCTCACACGCTCAAGTGTGTTCGCCTACTCCGCCAATCAGATACGGCTACGTCTGGTGAAACGACTTCCGAGCTGTCATCACGTGCTCTTTCCTCCTTCCACCTATTCTGGAAGAGCCCGCACAGCAAGCAGTAATGGCCGTAACACAACCAGGAAGACCTTCCTTCACGAGCAGAAACAGCACGCTTTGACTACAGAACTTTATTTTTTTTTTTAAGATTTTATTTACTCATGTGAGAGAGAGAGGCAGAGACCCAGGCAGAGGGAGAAGCAGGCTCCATGCAGGGAGCCCGATGTGGGACTCGAGCCCAGGACCCCGGGGTCACGCCCTGAGCCAAAGGCAGCCGCTCAACCACTGAGCCCCCCAGGCAACCCTGACTACAGAACTTTAAAACAATCACTTCCTTTCCTTCCCTTCCCCTTTCTTTTCCCTTCCCTTTCCTTTCCCCTTCCCCTTTCCCTTTCCCTTCCCTTTCTTTCTTTCTAAAAGATTTTATTTACTCTTGAGAGACACAGAGACACAGGTAGAAGGAGAAGCAGGCTCCCCGCAAAGAGCCCAATATGGACTCAATCCTGGATCCCAGGATCACACCCTAAGCCAAAGGCAGATGCCTGACCACTGACACCCAGGCGTCCCTATTTTGAGAGAGAGAGAGAGGCAGAGACACAGGCAGAGGGAGAAGCAGGCTCCATGCAGGGAGCCCAACGTGGGACTCAATCCCGGGTCTCCAGGATCAGGCCCTGGGCCAAAGGCGGCGCTAAACCGCTGAGCCACCGGGCTGCCCTATTTTTTTTTTAATATTTTATTTATGGGGCGCTGAGGTGGCTCAGTGGTCAAGCATCTGCCTTTGGTTCAGGTCATGGTCTCAGGGTCCAGGGATCCAGTCCCACATTGAGTTCCCCGCAGGGAACCTGCTTCTGCTTCTGTGTCTCTCACGAATAATTAAATAAATCTTAAAAAACAAGAAAAAGACTTTACTTATCTGACAAAGAAAGCATGCATACAAGAAGGGAGATCAGCAGAGAGAAAGGGAGAAGCAGGCTCCCTGCAGGAAGCCCGATGTGGGACTTGAACCCAGGACCCCAGGGTTACGACCTGAACCGAAGGCAGACACTCAACCAACGGAGCCACCCGGGCACCCAATAGTCAACTTTAAAAACCAATCACATCAGCAAGACAGCTGGCTTGGAAATAGGCTCCCCCCCCGCCCTCCCACAAAACAGCTCTCTGACTAGCAGCTAAAACAAGCTATAAAATAAAGAAATCCCGATCACGACGGGAAGTCGCTGTGGGCCGCCCTCCCTGTGAGCCTCCCATGGAAGAGCTATGTCAGGGTGACCTGAGTGGGGCAGGGACACCTGCCTATGCACGATAGGACGATCTCCTGAAAACCTCAAGTTTCTCCAAATGAGCATGATTGCAGGTCATTACAGTGAAAACCTCAGAACAGTTTTGCCCAAAACTGGGTAAGAAGATTCTGAAGTTCTGTGAGATCAAAGAGCGCCCTGCGCGTGTGAGGTCTGGGATTAGAGTCACGTGCCGCCCTGACGTCTGGGGGGCTCCCATGGAGAAGGTCCCCGGCCCGACATGTCCGCCCAGCCCTCCGGGTGCACACCCGCAGCCCCGCAGCTCAGGACACCACCCGCGCCTTCTCCGGGAAGCAGGGGCAGCATGCCTCCCACCGCCCCACTACCCCCGGCCCCCAGGCTGCGGGTCTCACTGGCCCACGTCAGGTGTTCAGCCAGCCTCATGGCCCAAAGGCAGGGACTTCATTTCACAGGAGAATTATCAAAAATGCCCCCACTTGAAGGGTGTGTAGCATCATCAGCCAGAGAAATGCCAATTCAAACCACAATGAGATACCACTTTACACACTCAATGAACTAAAACGAAGACGACTGATTGTCCCAAGTGTTGGCAGGGACGTGGGACAAGGGGAGCACCACCACCCCCTGGCCCACTGGGAGGAGCGTAACTGGCACAGCCGCTCTGTGCAGGGACTCAGGGCCCGTGCTCCTCAGTGCACGACCGCGGGACGGAGTGTGGGCAGCGGTGCACACGAGCACAGCTGCGGCAGCACTGGCACGCCCGGGCGTCCACCAGCAGCACAACACATGAACAGCTGCAGGGCACTGAGCAGGGCACTGAGCGGCTGCGACAGGGGCCACAGGAGTCTCAGCCACACGACCAAAGGACTCGGAGAGACCAGCGCGTGACTCCCCCACGGGGAAGGGCCGCAGGCAGCACTCACCGCGGGGAGCAGAGGTCAGTCCAGGGACGGCCCACAGGGTCCTCCGTGGTCAGGCTGCGAGTCTGAGGGGAGATGACCTGCCTGCCCGTGGAAGGCTTCACTCAACTCCCTGAACTGGGTACGTACACTTGTCTCTGCTAAACACTACCGTCCACACGAAGAGGAAGAATTAACGTGTACGCTTATCAGAAGCTGAAGCTCAGGATGCCCCAGGCTCCCCGGTCAGGGCGCTCTCTGTGGGGTCTCACAAGGGTTAACCCACCAGAGAGACTGCCCACGACACCAACCACACGCAGAGGGGGACACATGACGAGAGGCGGGCCCAACCACACTGAGCGGCAGTCCCAGCGCACAGATGCCGCCCACACCATGTGCTGACCCGCCCGGCAAACAGTCCCCGAACGAACCCCCCCGTGCCCTCCGCCGCCGTCGTGGGCCGTGGAAACCCAGGGCAGGGCCGAGGTGGACGGGCTTGCACCCGGGGACCTCCAGCTGCCCCCCCAGAAAGCACGTGCTCTCACTGGCTTCCTGACTTCCTGCAGCGAACATGCGTTCTGACAGCTTGTGTCCACTGAGCACAAGCAGATTTTCCAAGACAGCATTGCTTTTGCAAGAACTCCATGAAAACGAAGACTCACCCCAGCAAACGCCCCAGCGGGCGGAGCTCAGCTTACAGAGGGAGCTGGGTGGCAGGATCCTGCTCACCGGGTAGTCCAAGCACGCCTTATTTGTGTGGCACCAAAGACACTGAAAGAGAGAAAAGTTTGACAAACATCAGAAATGCAACGTATGCCCTGAAGAATCAGACTGTCCAGGACAACCACCCCCAACACACCTCTGCTCCCCCAGGTGACTGGCAGGCCTCGGCCCCCAGCCCCCATCAGCTCTACCTGGCCTGGCCCACCAGGGCCGAGGTTTCTCCAACCCTCCTGCACCAGGCACCCTGCCCGGCCTCTTGGCCTTCCTGCAGGTCCCGAGAGCTGCCAGGTGGCTCCCTGCCCGGAGTCTCTGCACAGCTACTCCTCCTGCCCAGAACATTCTTGTCTCAGCTCCCCCACGAGGCCCACCCTGAGCCGCCTCCCCACCAGCGCCCTGCCTCCCCGGTCCCCTCCCCTCAGAAGCACCCAGACTCGCTCAGCTGGGGTGCCCCTCCCCGTTTGTCTGCAGGAGGGTAGGCACTTGTGTGCTTCACCGAAGGATCCTTGGCAGGCGGGCCGGAGCCGGGCCCACGGGGGGAGCGCAGGAAGTACTGGTCAGCGGACTTCTGCAACCTTGGAAAACACTGCGGCCTCTCCAGCCGCGCGGGGGCTCTGCCGTCGTACATACCCCGCACCGGGGGCGCCTGGGTGGGTGAAGTGTCCGCTGTAGGTTCAGGTCAAGATCCCGGGGCCTTGGGACCTGCCAGCGTCCAGTGCTCCGCTCTAGGGAGTCTGCGTCCCCTCCCTCTGCCCCTCCCTCCTGCTTGTGTTCCCACACTCTCTCAAGTGAATAAATAAAATCTTTAAGGAAAAACAAAGCACATCTAAGGCTCAGAGGCAGCCGACCAGAAGCTCAGAGCTGGAGTGCACCTCACAGATGCTGTCTGGGGTCCCTAAAACCAGGAGGGGCAATGCAGGCGCAGAGACAGCACCACCCCAGTGCTTGGCCGACGCCGGGCGGCCCAGGCCGGAGCCACACTCCGCAACCTGAGGCGAGCTGTATCTAGACCTCATGGGCCAGCCGGTCGGGCCTTTGCTCGGCACTTTGAATCTTGAACGTCGCCATCCTGCAGGCTCACCCGGGGCGCCCGTATGCAAGACACTCCGAGCACGCAGGGAACATGGTAACCCTCTTGTTCCTGGCCGTCTGAGAGCATCCTGCACAGCAGCGGCTTGGTCCTGGCTGAACCATTTTCGGTAAATCCTCCATTTTCAAGTAATGCAAATCTCAAATGTCTGTTTCTCATTTTTATAACCATTTTACCAAAAGCCACAGGAGCTCCCTGGGAGGCCAAGTTCTCTGCTGTGGTGGCATCACAGGTTTTTTTTTTTTTTTCTTTTTTTTTCTTTTTTATTTATTTATGATAGGCACAGTGAGAGAGAGAGAGAAGCAGAGACACAGGCAGAGGGAGAAGCAGGCTCCATGCACCGGGAGCCCGACGTGGGATTCGATCCCGGGTCTCCAGGATGGCGCCCCGGGCCAAAGGCAGGCGCTAAACCGCTGCGCCACCCAGGGATCCCGTCACAGGGTTCTATTTGCTCTTTAGATTAACGAAGTGACACACACATGGTGAGCAACTCAGGTAGCACCTAAGGGGGACCAGCGCACCCTCCGCCTCCCTTCTGGCCCCTGGGCCCCGGCCCGTCCTTCCAGAAACCCGCGTGCGCCCAAGGATCCATGTGGGCGGGTCTGCGACAGCCCTGGCTTGAGGGGGGCTGTGTCTTGGACTCCACAGGTCAGGTGGAAGGGCCGTCTGCTGGGAGCCCCCAGTGATGGGGGCCGTCCCTCGGCCGTGCGCCACACAATCTCCTCCCACAGAGGGAAGGGTTGGACTGGACGCCGGCAAAAGCGCCCCCGCAGGGAAGCGGGTGGGGGGGGGCGGTGAGGTAAACACTGGGCTGCTCTCAATGCTCTCAGGCCAGGCCAGGATGACTCCCCGTAGCCACACCCTGCCCCCTGGCAGCCCAGCCAAGAAAACACCCCTCGAGGGGCCGAGGCCACTGAACAAGCCTAGTGTCATCAACAGCATCAACAGCGAGGGCTGAGGCTGCAGTAACTACCTCCCTCGGTTTATAACCAGCCAAGGCGGGGGTCCCCTGGGCCCCACGACCCCACAGGCCTCAAACCATGACGCCGCCCTGCAGCCAGCAAACTCTTTTGAAAATGTGACTATCTTAGAGCAGAAATTGTCTGATGAGGTCTCTCCTGACCCGTCCCAGAGTGAAATTCACCGCTGGGGAAGGGAAACAGGGCAATGCGCTAAGATACCCTCGTAAAACCCGACTGGAGGGAGGGGAGACAGCTTTGCCCCAGGCCCCCAGGTGAAGGCCGCCCATCTCTCCCAGCCCCCCTCCCCACATGGCCCTCAGGGCTCTAACGCTGAGCACACAGGGCTGCGCTGAAACGAGCCAGAGAACCGAAGCCCGGGGCTCCTGAGTCCCACTGCTCAGGAAGCTGGTGCCGGCCAGGAGGGCAGAAGGATCCTAACAAAGCGGTACAGTTGCCCCAAGACCCTAGTGGGCTTTACACGGTGGGTGTCTTTTGCCAGTGTTCCTACTTGCCCTGATGATCAGCTGCAGACGTGCCTGCGTGTCAGAACCCAGTCGACCCACCTGGAGGTGATTGCCATGCGCACCAGGCCTGCTCCAGAGCAGGGACAACCCATGAGCGTCCTGGCTCCAAGTGTCCCCTGTAACTCTGGGGAGCTAGTCTAGACCAGGTCCTGTGTGATCTGATGGCTGCGTGTGTCTCCTCGCCCTCACCCTTCCCTGTTCCCAGGCGGAGAGCCAAGGGGGAAGCATCTACCCCAAGCCTGGAGAACTCGGGACACGCAGTCTGAAGACTTTGGTTCAAGGTTCATGGACAGCCCTCACTCCTCTTGGCAGCAGATGAGGCCTCTGCGCACTCAGGACACCCCCTGCCACGTCCCCGGGGCCCATCGGCAAAACAGAGTACAGCCCCTGTCCCCACCAGGGCTCTGCATTCCAATGACACCACCATGAAAAGCCCTGGTCAAGAGCTAACAGTTGCACACCAGATGCTCAATGAGTCCCCAGCCCAGCGCTCCTCCTGTCCCCCTGGCCCTCCACAACCCCTCACCCGACCCCAAGCCCACCAGCCTCGGTGAGGCCTGATGCTTCCCACGCAGCTCACACACGCTCCCAGCCAGGGGGCCTAGCGCATGTTTCATAACCCTCGATACCTGTTTCAGGAGGTAAAGAAAGCATATCGGTGATGCACAGGTGGGACGTGCAGTTTTCCTAAGACGGTTTAATACGCCCAAGAAACACTAAAATGATGTTCCGTACGCATCACACGAGACACCTCCACGGACCCCCAGACGCAGAGCCCTTCACACACGAGACCCCGGGGCTGAGGAAGGGGGTGTGCTACTTACAGAGACGTTTCTCAGGCACTCCTCACAGGTTCTGTTTGTGTTCTGAGAGCAAGCTGTGGGGAAGAACACACACACCGGTGAGAGTCAGGCAATGTGCACGTGCACTCGGGGGTAGGGGGCCCGGGCGCCGCTCCCAGCCTCGGAGACCCACAGCCAGCACCCAGTGTTCAAGGGACATCAGCAAGAGCTACTGAGCCTTGCTGCCAGCAGGGCCCCAGGGAGGACAGACAGGCACCCTGCAAAGGTGCAAAGGTCCGTGCGTGAAAACAGGCCCTGGCACACGGAGGGAGGACCTTCAGCGAAGAGGAGACGAGCACCTGGCTGTGTCCAATGGACCCCACCCGGCCTAGGCCCACTGGCTCGTCAGCACACACAGCAGTGTCAGGCCCAAGAGACAAAGGTCAGGCCTCAGTCCCACCGACGTGCGGGGAAGGCTCCCTGAATCAGCTGATGCCAACCCCACGGGGCACCCCGCAGCTCTGGCCCCTCCTCACAGCACAAGGAGCTCAAACTCCACGCAGCTAAGAGCTCTGGAACTCAAGTTAGTCAGAAGTAAAGAACTAGTGTATGACTACAGCATTCCCGTCCCCTATCAAGCTGCCAGTACCACACCCCACTGCTAAAACAGACTAAAAAGAGCTCTGTGTGCAAGCTCGTGAGTCACCAGGAATGGCAACCTCACGTCATCACGAGATGCCACTGTACTCCCACCAGGATGACTAAAGTTAAAAAGGCTGACACCACCAAGTGCTGGTGAAGAGGGAGCAGTGGGGAACTCCCACAAAGCGTTGGTGGGAGAGCAGGACAGTTCCAACAGCGAAAAGATCTGGCGTTTGCTCATAAAACCAACCCCTGCTCCCCCGTGAGTCAGCAACCCCACTCGACTATGTTACTCAAGAAAATCAGAACGTAAGCCTCCAGGGAGGCTTGCGTAGAAATGTTTACAGCAACTTTTTTTTTTTTTTTTTTTAAGATTTTATGTATTTGAGAGTGCGAGAGAGAGAGAGCACACAAGTGAGCAGCGTGGGGGGAGGCAGAGGGAGAAGCAGGCTTCCTGCAGAATGGGGGAGCTCGATCCCAGCACCCCGGGACCACGACCTAAGCTGAAAGGAGACGCTTCACCGACGGAGCCGAGGCGCCACCAGCAACTTTATGGTAACAGCAAACAACTGGAAAGAACCCAGATGCCCAGGCACAGGAGGATGGGCAAACCAGTGGAGCTGCACAGCGGAACGGTACTCAGCCAGCAGACGTACCCCGTACACACGAAACATGGATTATCTTAGAAATGTCACGCAGGCCCACAGATATCTGACACGAAAGGCCATCCTGTGGGCTCCCTGGACAGGCGGCTCTGGAGCAGGGCATCCCCTACATCAGGAAAAGGCCAGGCACCCGAACCTTCCAGAGACAGATGCATCCAGGAGCCTGACGGGGGCCAGGGCGCACAGGTGTGACTCACCGCCGGCACACTTAAGACTCCTGCACTTCATCGCACTCAAAACTTCCTGCATGAGAGAAAGGAGGACGAACGTTAACCTCCGGCCCACGACAGGTGCTGGGAGGTCCCAGGCAGCGGACCTCACAGAGCTCAGCGCAGGGAAAGGGGAAGATCCCACGCGCCGCGGAGGGACCGCAAAACTCCGTGCAGTGTGAAAATCCCGAGTGCGCGTGCCTACTGCTCAGTTCGGCCTCCTCCCCCGTGTTGAGGGCAGGGGCGCCTCACCCCCAGGTGCGAGGGCGCCCACCGCGGCCACCGAGCAGGACCAGGACAGTGACCCACAGCACATCTGCCTCTCCGCACACCCTATACAGCCCTGCCTGACTCAGGGTGAGCCGGGCCCGCTGGCCCCAGCTTGCTCCCCAGCACCCCAACAGCACTCCTCCCAGAGCCTCTGGCAGGTGCCGCTCCCTCAAGGACTCCTCCTGCAGCAACAGCCCTACCTTAGCTCCAGGAGGGTAAACAAAGTGGATGACCCGCCACCACCTTGATTTCTGCCGGTACCTCACCAGCCCAGGTCCTGGCATCCACCAAAGGGCCCAGAGGACGACACCCGGAGCACAGGGACCTTAGTGTGCGGACACCGTCCCCGCGGAGGAGCCAGGGCTCAGGGAGGAACACCTGATCGCAGAACTGGGACAGAGGAAGGACAGGACCGGCCTGGGACAGACTGCTGCGCCATGGTGGCACAGATGTAGGGGGTCAATGACTGAAGGATCCAGAAGCCAGCTTGAAGGGGTCCTCCTTGCCAAACAGGGACAATGACAAATCAAGGTGGCTGACAACAATGGCCGCTAACGTCTCGAACGGTCCAGGATTTCCCATGGACAGGGAAGGCCGACCAGCCAAGGCGAAGCAGCGGGTAGAAAACCTGCCATTTGCAGTCATCTTGATAAATCTGGACGCTGAGGCCACAGTGTGTACCCGTGAGGTGACAGGCCCTTGCGGCCTCCAGGCGCCCCGCGGTTGAATTACTTATGAAGACAAGATGGTACCTTAGAAGTGACCGAAGTATCGCCACAATAAAGACAGGACGAGGGAACGAAATGACAGCAAGTGCCCCCTGGGGGTGCAGGGCGAAGGACCCAGCCACAGGGGATTGAATCCTGGCCAAACGGGAGTCCAAGTAGAGGCCAGCAGGCTGGACCCACGGAGGGCCTTCTACAACGCCGTCCTCTGAGAGCCGAGGAGGCGACGGGAGCTTGGGAGACCTCCTGGCCAGAAGCCCCGCGTGTCCAGGAGGGGAAAGGGACAGGACGGCCCTGGGGCAACTGGTGGACCGTGTCTGTAAGCCCCGGGCCCCGTCACGGAGTTCAGGGATCATGGCGATGCCGGCTGTCCGTCCCGGCTGTCCCGACCGTGCCCCTCGCGCCCCAGGCCTCGGGAGGGCCTCCCGGCTGCGGGGAAGGGCCGGCCAGCTCCCCGCGGGGCTGGTTAAAAGGGCAGCGAGCACACGGGGCGCCGCAAAGCAAACCCGGAAACGCTGAGAACACAAAGGCGTTTGGAAGTTAACTAAACTGTTTATTCCTTCAACTTTTCTGCAGCTTTGACGTTTTTCTAAACAAAGAGTTAGGCAGGAAGCCGCTGGGAAAATGTGCACAACTGCTGACACACCCACCCTTAAGTCCTTCTGGAAAGATTCTACAAGAAAAGTCCTACTTCTGGGGATCCCTGGGTGGCTCAGCGGTTTCGCGCCTGCCTTTGGCCCAGGGTCTGATCCTGGAGTCCCGGGATCGAGTCCCACGTCGGGCTCCTGGCATGGAGCCTGCTTCTCCCTCTGCCTATGTCTCTGCCTCTCTCTATCATAAATAAATAAAAATAAATCTTCAAAAAAAATAAAAAATAAAATCATAAAAAGTCCTACTTCTCATCAATCTTGACTGAGCAGCCACAGGGGGCAGGGGAGGCTAGAAGAACTCTGTCATGGGGACTTTTCATGTTTGACAGTTGGCTTTGTGTGAACTCAGCTCCTGGACACACGATCCGACCCCACCCCATGGCCTCTGGACCAGCGAGCAGGGGTCGGTGGCGACCACCCTGCTTCTCCCCGCCCTGGCCGGGCAGCGGGCAGAGGGCTCTGTGTCCAGCGCTCCAGGACGCGGGCGCCGGGGAGAGGCCGCTCACTATCCCCCTCGGATCACCTGACCGTCCTGCACGGCTGGCAGGGCAAACACGTTCACCGCGTGCTAGGGCTTCAGAGGCCCACCTCTCTGGTCACGGGACGTGGAAAACCAGGCGCCGACAGCCAGCGAGAAGCAGGCGCTGCCCTCGTTTCCTAAGTCGAGCGCTAAGACCCAACGCCCCGGCTCTGCGAGACCTGGGCCTGAAGATCCTCCACCAGAGTCCACTCCCCAACAATCAGAAAACGTCACACATCATTCACTTTGCAAATTAAACAAAAAGACCAAAGCAAGAAAACGGAAGTTCACTGTGTCGAGATACACTGGCCCACGGCCCCACATCGCACTGGAGCTGCAGGGGAGCCTGTTAAGTACAGAGGACACACACCCTCGTCGCGAAGAGATGGTTCATAAAAATAAAAAAACGAATGAGGACATTCCCACATGTGCGTCACACCACAGGCCAGGGGCCGGGGCCGGCAGACCAAGCCCCTCCTTGGACACTGCATCTGCTCCACTGGGTGACAGACACACAGGAAGCATCCACATCACAAGCTCCCACGAGAAATAAGGGTAAAAAGTTCACGCAGACAAAAAGCCCCACATGTCTTCCTAGCTCAGTAGGAACAAGAGAGCTTGAGGGTGGCACGGCTCTTCCCCAACCGAGGATGGCTTACATCCCAAGAAACCCACTGTAAGTGGAAGACGTTCTAGCAAAAATACACCTGGCCGACCGTCGACGTGCTGAGCACACGCAGGGGGCGGCGGGCGGGCGAAGCCCTCAGGCAGGGCCTACCCCGTGAGAGTCAAGCAGCTCATGTGATGACCGAATGCCCGCCGTGACCAACGGGACGGCCGTGACCAATGCGACAACCGTGACCGCACAGTGCTGGCCTGGCAAAGACCCACATCCGAAGTGCCAAGCGCTGCTCCTACTGTGTGCACATCACTTCTGTGCCACCATGACGTTAGAACGTCCTAGGTAGACCCGTGTAGGCGGGGGCTGTCCGTGCATACAAATAACGGGTACCGTGTACGCGCTGGCTGCCACACCCTTACGACCGGGTTAGAAAGCCCTGGTCTCAGCAGCAGATGGGCAGCACAGGAATGGCAAGCCCCCTCCAAGTCCAGCACCCGTCCTAAGGAGCAGTGAGGGTGGGCTCCCCACCCCGCCCACCTGCAGAGGCCACAACGGAGCTCTTCTGCATCCCCGGGCCGCTGGTGCTCGGGGTCATCTCCCCTCCACCGTGACGGACACTTGCAGGTGTTTCAGGAGCTCAGCGTTCGCCCCGGTGGACAGAGTCGGGAAGACTGTCCTCACCATGCGAGTGGGCATCACCCAATCCACAGGGGACCCAACAGAACAAAAAAGGCAGAGGAGCAGAGAACTGACTCTGCTGAAGCCGGGCCACTGTCTTCTCCTGCCTTGGGCACTGGTGCACCTGGTTCCCACGGCTCCACCAGCAGACGCAGGTCGTGGGGCTTCCCAGCCCCCACCATCACGCACGCCAGCCCTTCATGATCTGTCTCTCTCTACAGCCACAGACACCGCCGGTGGTTTCTCTGAAGAACCCTAATGCCCTGGCAAGGCTGTGAACGGCAGTCCCGCTCCTCCAGCACAAGCAGCAAACGCCTCACGGCAGCCTGGGCTCTGTGGAAGGGGGGTCTCGGGGCTCTCACAGTCCCCCTGACCCCAAGGAAGCGGAGCAGGGGACCGGCTGGCAAGCACCCACCCAGCACACCACTCCCCTATGAGGAGGTGCTGCTGACAGGGGAAACAAGAGCACCCCGCCACCCACCGAGGACCTGCGGTGTATCCCAGACAGGTGATCCCTAGGAGCCGAGGCCGGTGATGGGCAGCTGCCCCCTGAGCTGACTGCGAGCGAACGCCGTGTGGCTGAAGGCGCTGTGGCATATGGAGCCGCAGCTCTGGTCTAAGCCCCTACGGAGGACACGAAGTCACCAGGGCCACCCCTGGTCACCTGACGGAGCGAGGGCAGTATAACAGAGTGGTCACACAGGTCACTGCCGGCGCCCCCTGACATGCGCACTGCAGTCACGCACACACGCCCGCTGACCGCGGAGAAAGACTTCCCGCAGCTCATCCACCTACTCGGGTAAACGATCCCCATCCACGTTCACGCTTATGGCTCAGTCTAGACCAAAAGTTCCCTACGCACTGCCATCCTGCTGCTGCACATAAAAACGTCCAGGTAGCTGCCTGGGCAAGGTCACGCGTACATGTGAAGTGGACTGGCACGACAGTCCCCTGAGCAAACACTCTGTAAGTCACCGAAGAAAGGTACTCTGCTGTGCTCAACGGAGCGACAAGGCCTAGGCTGCCGGGAGGAGAGGAAAACCCTGGCCCCAAGGGGGTCCTCCTCGCAAAGCCCCGGGCGGAGGTCAGGAGGCCTGCATGTGGCGCTACGACCACAACCGGAGATCTCGCCGGGCTGCAGACACGCCGGCCAGCACGACCGTCCTGCAACAGGCCAACCGACACTGCCCAGCTTCTCTGATTCCCCCGGGCCCAGAGGCTGAGGACCCCCGGTCCCCCTCCACTGGCCACGGGAGGCCGCGCTCCAGCAGCACTCCGTCTCTGGAACTTTCTGAAACGTCAGTCTGGGCCAGGTCACCCACCTCCCGTGTGGGCACTCTCTTGGCCAGGCCGGCAGGGACTCCGCCTGCTGACCTCCGGGCCCAGGCCCGGGCAGCACCGGGCGGGGTGAGAACAGGTGGGAGGAACCGGGGCGCACAGGCTTGGGGCCCGCTCAGGGCAGCCGCGGAATCCACTTCCTTCAGAGCGCAGGCCCCCGGCCCCAGCTTTCCTGCCTCCACCGAGGCTTGCCCTGACCCAGGTCCGCTCCTGCGGTGCACAGGCGCCCGCCACCCGCCGGCTCTGGGGCTCCTGCAGGCAGCGGGCTCCGCTTCCAGCTCGGAACCGAGCACCGCGGGATCCCCGGAGAGGCTCCGGGAGGCTACGCCGAGGGCTCAGCCGGGACGACCCCGCAGGCCCGCACACCGCCGCCCGCTCCACCGAGACAGGGGTCCGGCTGCCCCTTCCCAAGGGACCCTCGGGCGGCCCCCGCCGGCCGCAGCCCCAGCCCGGGGCGGGGTCGGAGTCGGGGGCGGGGCGGCGGCCCCCGGGCGCAGGGGCGGCCCGGCAAGACCGAGGCCCAGAGCCCCGGCCCCGCCCCGAACGCCGCGACCCCGCCCCGGACCCCACGACCCCATCGCGCCCCGCCCGGGCCCCCGCGACCCCGCGACCCCTCCCTGTCCGAGACCGCGCCCCGCCCCGCCCCCCCCGCCCCGGACCCCGCGACCCCATCGCGCCCCGCCCGGGCCCCCGCGACCCCGCGACCCCTCCCCGTCCCCCCGCCCCGGACCCCGCGACCCCATCGCGCCCCGCCCGGGCCCCCGCGACCCCGCGACCCCTCCCCGTCCGAGACCGCGCCCCGCCCCGCCCCCCCGCCCCGGACCCCGCGACCCCATCGCGCCCCGCCCGGGCCCCCGCGACCCCTCCCGGTCCGAGACCGCGCCCCGCCCCGCCCCCCCCGCCCCGGACCCCGCGACCCCATCACGCCCCGCCCGGGCCCCCGCGACCCCGCGACCCCTCCCCGTCCCCCCGCCCCGGACCCCGCGACCCCATCGCGCCCCGCCCGGGCCCCCGCGACCCCGCGACCCCTCCCCGTCCCCCCGCCCCGGACCCCGCGACCCCATCGCGCCCCGCCCGGGCCCCCGCGACCCCGCGACCCCTCCCCGTCCGAGACCGCGCCCCGCCCCGCCCCCCCGCCCCGGACCCCGCGACCCCATCGCGCCCCGCCCGGGCCCCCGCGACCCCTCCCGGTCCGAGACCGCGCCCCGCCCCGCCCCCCCCGCCCCGGACCCCGCGACCCCATCACGCCCCGCCCGGGCCCCCGCGACCCCGCGACCCCTCCCCGTCCCCCCGCCCCGGACCCCGCGACCCCATCGCGCCCCGCCCGGGCCCCCGCGACCCCGCGACCCCTCCCCGTCCCCCCGCCCCGGACCCCGCGACCCCATCGCGCCCCGCCCGGGCCCCCGCGACCCCGCGACCCCTCCCCGTCCGAGACCGCGCCCCGCCCCGCCCCCCCGCCCCGGACCCCGCGACCCCATCGCGCCCCGCCCGGGCCCCCGCGACCCCTCCCGGTCCGAGACCGCGCCCCGCCCCGCCCCCCCCGCCCCGGACCCCGCGACCCCATCACGCCCCGCCCGGGCCCCCGCGACCCCGCGACCCCTCCCCGTCCGAGACCGCGCCCCGCCCCGCCCCCCCGCCCCGGACCCCGCGACCCCATCGCGCCCCGCCCGGGCCCCCGCGACCCCTCCCGGTCCGAGACCTCGCCCCGCCCCGCCCCCCCGCCCCGGACCCCGCGACCCCATCGCGCCCCGCCCGGGCCCCCGCGACCCCTCCCCGTCCGAGACCGCGCCCCGCCCCGCCCCCCCGCGCCGTCTCTAACCGCCCCGGGTCCCTCACCCGCGCCGGGCGGCTCCGGAGTCGCGGCCGCCGACAGCAGCAGCAGGAACAAGGCGACGGCGCCGCGGGGCAGCTCCCAGCGCGGCCCCAGCCCGCGGGCGCCGCCGAACGCCATGGCGGCCGAGCCCTCGGGGCGGACGTCAGCCGGACGCGGTCCCCTCCGCCGAGCTCCGCGGCCTCCCCGCCCCCGGAAGAGCCGCGCGCCGGAAGTGGGCGGGGCGAGCGGCAGGCCGACTGCGCAGCCGCGGCTCCCGGTTCGCCCCGCCCCCCGGCCGCTGCCCACCCCCCCCCCCCCGCCTCCCGGCGCGGCGCGGGCGCGGCACAGTGCGCGTGCGCGGGGGCAGGGGGCGGGCTGCGGGCGGCGCTCACGGCGGCTCGGTGCGCCTGCGCGGCGGCGGGGGGCGTGTCCTGGGGCGGCGGGGGACCCCGACCCCAGGGCGCCGAGCGGGTCGGGCGGGGTGGCCCCGGGACCGGGTGGCGGTGCCGCCGCCGGAGAACGGCTCGCAGTGCAGCGGTCACCGGAGGCGGAGAGGCCGGGCGGGGGGCTCGCCCCGAGGGCTCGCAGGGGCGCCCCGGGGTCCGCGGCTCCGAGCGCGTCGGGAGGCTGGGGAGGAGCGCTGCGCGCCCCGGGACGCCCCTGGCTCCCCGCGCTCTCCCCGGCCGCCGTCGGATGCACCTGCCTCCCCGGATCCGGGGCTGCCTGGCCCGTGGAGGGAGCCCGGGGGGCGGGGGCTGGGGCCGGGGAGCCCTGGGGGGGCGGGGGCTGGGGCCGGGGAGCCCTGGGGGGGCGGGGGCTGGGGCCGGGGAGCCCTGGGGGGGCGGGGCTGGGGCTCGGGAGCCCTGGTGGGGCGGGGGCTGGGGCCGGGGAGCCCTGGGGGCGCCGGGGAGCCCTGGGGGGGCGGGGGCTGGGGCTGGGGAGCCCTGGGGGGGCGGGGGCTGGGGCCGGGGAGCCCTGGGGGGGCGGGGCTGGGGCTCGGGAGCCCTGGTGGGGCGGGGGCTGGGGCCGGGGAGCCCTGGGGGGGCGGGGGCTGGGGCCGGGGAGCCCTGGGGGGGCGGGGCTGGGGCTCGGGAGCCCTGGTGGGGCGGGGGCTGGGGCCGGGGAGCCCTGGGGGGGCGGGGGCTGGGGCCGGGGAGCCCTGGGGGGGCGGGGCTGGGGCTGGGGCTCGGGAGCCCTGGTGGGGCGGGGGCTGGGGCCGGGGAGCCCTGGGGGGGCGGGGGCTGGGGCCGGGGAGCCCTGGGGGGGCGGGGGCTGGGGCCGGGGAGCCCTGGGGGGGCGGGGCTGGGGCTCGGGAGCCCTGGTGGGGCGGGGGCTGGGGCCGGGGAGCCCTGGGGGCGCCGGGGAGCCCTGGGGGGGCGGGGGCTGGGGCTGGGGAGCCCTGGGGGGGCGGGGGCTGGGGCCGGGGAGCCCTGGGGGGGCGGGGCTGGGGCTCGGGAGCCCTGGTGGGGCGGGGGCTGGGGCCGGGGAGCCCTGGGGGGGCGGGGGCTGGGGCCGGGGAGCCCTGGGGGGGCGGGGCTGGGGCTCGGGAGCCCTGGTGGGGCGGGGGCTGGGGCTGGGGAGCCCTGGGGGGGCGGGGGCTGGGGCCGGGGAGCCCTGGGGGGGCGGGGCTGGGGCTCGGGAGCCCTGGTGGGGCGGGGGCTGGGGCTGGGGAGCCCTGGGGGGGCGGGGGCTGGGGCCGGGGAGCCCTGGGGGGGCGGGGCGGGGGCGCCCTCCCGGGGCTTCGGGGGGCCCCCACGGCCCCGCTGGCGCGACCCCACTGCCCCACGCCCGCCCCGGCGGGAAGGGAAGGACCCGGGGAACGCAGTGGGTCTGCGGCCTGACCCGTGACCGTGACCGACAGCCCGGTTGCCTGCTCGGGTTTCGTGCGGGGATCGGGGATCGGGGATGGGGATCAGGGATCGGGGATGGGGATCGGGCGGATGGGCTGTGACACCCCGCCCCTCCCCTCCCTCGAGGGCCCCACAACCTTTAAAGTTTCTGTTGCCCTTACCCCGCCGGTGTGCCAGGACTGTTGTCTCCGTTGGTCCCCGTGCGGGGGCTCCAGGCAGCACGACCCCATCTCTGCCCCGCCCCTCACCCCGGGGGTAGATAACTGCCCCAGGCCTCAGGGCCAGAGGAAGGAAGGGGACATGAGGGCCAGGGGCCCAACTCCAGCAGCTCCTGCCTTTGGAAACGAATAAACACCTGCTGGGTTGACAAGCGTGGCCCCAGAAACCAACCTGTTTTCACTTGACAACACACACTCGCGGCAACAATTTGGTGAGCCGGAGGGCGTTGGGCAACTGTAAACATGAGCCAGGATGCAGTGGACGCTGTGACATTGGAAACAGTGCCATCGGCCATGCATGGCTTTTTTTTTTTTTTTGTAAGAGCAGACACCGTGGGCAGAGGGGAAGAGAGACCCACAGCCCCCGCTGAGCACGGAGCCCCACACTGGGCTGGATCCCAGGACCCTGGGACCGCGACCTGAGCCGAGGGCAGACGCTTCATCAGTTGAGCCCCCCGAGCGCCCCAGCAATGGCATTTTAAAACAACCTGAGTTCTGCAACAATCCGACAACACAGAAATTCCAAAAATACTCAGTAACTAGAGTGTGTCCTGTTTTAAGGGTGGGGAGGTAGGGGCATCATTCAGTTGTCCAACAGCTTCACGTTCCCAGGAGACGCTCGAGTGTCCTGAGAAGCACACGTGCAATGATCATTCAGGGAAGCAGGACGCGTCCTCTCGGCAGTCTGCAGTTAAAGCGTATGGTTTTTCTAAGAAAGATAGTTAAGGACTTAGACTGACACGGTGACAACGGCATGCAATGAGGGGAAGTAGGGCTGTCCCCAAACACCAGGCTGGCCGTCGGCTGGAAGCCAGAGCCCCCTGGTTCTGCAGCTCCCGGGGGCCCCTTACCCGAGTCTGCACCAGTCACCACCAGGCTTTTCTACCAGGCTTGTTTTTATTTGTGGTCCGCGGTGCCATCGTATTTTGTCCGCCACCCGGAGTACATTCCTCTTCGTAGGTTCAGGCGTTGCTTCCAGAAAGGCCACACGGAAAAGGAGCAAAGCTGCTCCCGGGCGGGTAGCACCAGTCTGATTGCTGCCACCGGGAGAGCTCATCTGCAGCTCAGCTGAGGTCTGGGAATGCTTGAGGGCCTGGATCTTGGACAGCCTCGGAGGGATCTGTAGGAGCCCCCAGAGGAGCCAGGGGGAACCAGAGGGCCTCAGTGGGGGAGGGAGGGAGAGAGGGAGGGGGGACAGAGGCCAAGGTTGGGTCAAGGGCTGCTACGGACCCTGCCCGGATGTGTGGGATGGCTCCGTGGGAGCTGCAAGGGGCTGTTAGCTGCATGGGTTCGGAGCTGGTCCTGGTCCCTGCCCTGAGGGGCCTCTGAGGCCCAGGGATTTGCTCTGGCCTGAGACGCGAGATGGGGGAGTCCTCAGGAACGGCCGGGAGGGGCTCTAGTGGCCCCTGCTCCCCTACTTTGACAAGACAGAAAACGTTTTCAGGGTCACACAGCCAGTGAGATGCAGGGCCAGACTTGGAGCCAGGGCTTCACCAGAGTCTCAGCCCCCCTCCATCCCACGGGGACGTGGTGGGAAGGTTTCTTGAGAATCACTTAAAAATTAGTGGGACTGTGTCACAAAAACAGGAAATGGACCTGGACTGACTCTGGTTCATATTTGTTTCTTTCCGGGGGAGGGGGAGAGAACCAAGCTGGCTCCAGGCTCAGCGCAGAGCCCAACGTGGGGCTCAATCTCACCATCAAGAGTCAGATGCTGGGATCCCTGGGTGGCGCCGCGGTTTAGCGCCTGCCTTTGGCCCAGGGCGCGATCCTGGAGACCCAGGATCGAATCCCACGTCGGGCTCCCGGTGCATGGAGCCTGCTTCTCCCTCTGCCTATGTCTCTGCCCCTCTCTCTCTCTCTCTGTGTGACTATCATAAATAAATAAAAATTTAAAAAATTAAAAAAAAAAAAAAGAGTCAGATGCTTGGGAACCTGGGGGGCTCAGCGGTGGAGTGTCTACCTTCAGCTCAGGGGTTGAACCCCGGGTCCTGGGATCGAGTCCCACATCGGGCTCCCTGCATGGAGCCTGCTTCTCCCTCTGCCTGTGTCTCTGCCTTTCTCTCTCTCTCTCTCTCTCTCTCTCTCTCTCTGTGTGTCTCTCATGAGTAAATAAATAAAATGTCTTAAAAAAAATCCCTTTTCCACTGAAGACGTCCCAAAAATTCTTTCTTGGCCGTCGGCTCCGGACCTCACTCACCAACATTCCAGGCGGGATATACGATATAATAAGCCATAGATGCTTGGTCTTCCTGATTCTGGCTCAAAGCTCCTAAAACCCTTGGACTTTACTGAGTCCAAGTAAGAGTGATCCAGGTATCCTTTGTTATTTACAGCAGCCCCCCTTCGAGTGCCTCTGAGTTTCTGTTCGAGGGGTGACGTTTGGAAAGCACCTCGGCTTGGGTGCTGGTGGCCGGGGAAACCAACCCTGTGAGAGCAGAGAGGAGCTGGAGGTCGCGTCAATCACCAGTGAGTTCATCAGTCTGTGTGATGGGGCGTCCCAGAAAGCCCAAAGCGACAGGTTCAGGGAGTTCCTGGGGGGTGGGGAGACATAGAGGTGTGGGTGATGTGGGGCACAGAGGGCCAGGAAATGCAGGGAAAGTAAAATGTCCTTGTAACCTGCCTCCCTCCCCCGTCCTGGTTGACCAGCACTTGAGGTGAGCCGGGTCCAGGTTCCTCCCGGGGGCTCCCAACTGTCCAAATGCCTCAATGCCTCACCGGAGGGGAAGACACCCCGAGCCAGGCCTCGGGCTGTCCTGAGTCTTGAGCATATGAAAGTCCTTCTGGGAACTTCCCTTTGTCTTTACTTCCCCCAAGGGCCTCAGGCATAAATCGCTCCTCCCAATCCCAGGGACCCAGGCTTCCTGCCCACAGGGTCTGTCCCTGTGCTTTATTGAAACCACCGTTTGCACCAAAGACATCTCAAGAATCCTTTCTTGGCCGTCAGCCCAGGTCCCAAGACTCCAAACGGCCCCTGGGGGCGAGCGGGCCCCTGGCACGAAGCTCTGCACCCCTTCCCCAACCTCGCCCTCCTCATCTCTGTTCCTTCGGATCCTTTGTAATCATCGGGCAGCTGCCAGGTGGCTGCTCTCCCGAGTCCCCGGGCCGCTCCCGCGCGTCAGCTGAATCTCGGATCAGCAGCTCGTTATCAGAAGCACAGGCGACAGCCTGGCATGGCAACTGGCATCTGAAGGAGGAGCCGCCGTGGGACCGAGCCCCTAAGCTGTGGGACCTGCAGCCACCTCCAGATTGGGTTGAATTTGCGGGACGCACGGTCGCGTCCTCAGAGAACCGAGGCAACCGCTTGGTGGCCGGCCACCCGCCTTGGCCCAGGCGGCTCGCATTCCCGGGACAGAGGACCTTCCTTGTTAAGGCCGGGACACAAACCGGCGGAATTGGTGTTTACAGAAAAATGAAGAAACCTGTAGGATCGCCATAAGAGAGAAAAGAGTTTTCTCTGAGCCCAAGCTCGCTCTTGACGGGACACAGGGAAGGAAGGGCTCTGGAGCGTGGACAGTGTTCACGGGGCCACGTGCTCCTTACATCCTGTGAAAGGACTGAGGTGACAGCCGCGCGGATGGCTGGAGTCACAGTCGTGCGGTGAAGGAATGTGGGAGCAGGAGCACGCGATCCCCTCGGCTGGGGGCCCGGAGCAGGGGCCCCAGGGGGGCGGGCCGCAGTCAGGCTCCGGTCCCGCGAGGGTGGCGGACAGTCACGCCGACTTGGAAATCTGAACGGGCTCCCCTCGTGTACGAGCCTTTACAGAGGTTTGCTCGCGTCGCCGGTCGCTGGGCCTGGCTGTGGACGCACGCCCAGGTCACCGTGACACCCCCCGGCCCCCCTTTAGAGAGCGCGGCGGCCCCGGCTGGAGGCTCGAGGCGGAGCGGGGACAGGGCTGAGCGGGGACAGGGCCTTGGGGGAGAACCCCAGCCCTGTGCACGAGAAGGAAACAGTTACCCGCCCCCCCAAGCGTGTGTAGACGGCCGTGTAGGGAAGGGGCCCTGGGGCAGGAGAGCCCGTCGGTGGAAAGATGCCAGCCTTCCCTGGGACGTGACCGGGTGTCTGCAGGGCCTTGGGGTCCAGAGTGGGGACCTGGGGCTCACAGGCCACGTGCGAGACGGGCTCACCTCACACGGGGGCGTTCCTGGGGGGGTCACAGCTGACAGGGCAGCGTCACCAACATTGGTGCGGCAGGAGTTGTGGGGTGACCTGCGGCCCTGCGGTGTCTGGAAGCTATTCCAGTTTGCTCAGTTGGGGTCAACATCCTGGGTGGAGAAAATACAGCCTGGGGCTCCCGGGGGTCCGTCGGTGACGCGTCTGCCTTCTGCTCAGGTGGTGATCTCCGGGTCCTGGGATCGAGTCCCGCATCCAGCTCCCTGCTCAGCGGGGCGTCTCCCTCTCCCCCTGCCCCTCCCCTGCTCACGTGCGCCCCATCTCTCTCTCTGTCTCTCTCTCAAATTGATAAAATCATCAACAAAGGCTGCCTCGGGTAGGATGAGGTCACAGGGAGGCCTCTGGGCACAAACGGGCAGGGGAGGCCGATGCCCACGCCCCGGGGCGGGCCAGGCACTTCCTCCCGCAGAAGGAACAGCCAGCGGCGAGGACTCGGAGCAGCAGCGGCCGGTCCTCGGGTTTCTGTCTGGAACCTTTGCTCTACGTCCTGCGTCACACACTTCCCGAGCCCGGCACATGCTTGTAGTCGGGTCCCGGCTGCGTGGGGACTTCTGCGTGTCTGCTCCGCCTGGCTCCGCCGGGACCGGCTGCGGCACCGCCCCGTCAGTGCTTTTGGAATGAGCAGCTGGGTTGCTTCGTTTGTTTAAATATTTTGTTTATTTATTTTGGGGGGGGGGGTAGCGTGCCCGCAGGAGGGGAGGAGAGGGAGGGAGAAAGAATGTGAAGCAGACTCTGATGAGCGTGGAGCCCGACCTGGGGCTGGATCCCACAACCCCGAGGTCATGACCTGAGCCGAAGCCCAGAGTTGGATGCTTAACCCGCGGAGCCAGCCAGGCGGCCCGCTGAGTTAAGCTGGGATCTTAATAAAGAATTTTATACGTAGAAAACTTTTTTTTTTAAAGGAAATAGCAGGGCAGCCCGGGTGGTTCAGTGGTTTAGTGCCACCTGCAGCCCAGGGTGTGACCCCGGGGTCCCGGGATCGAGTCCCATGTCAGGCTCCCTGCAGGGAGCCTGCTTCTCCCTCTGCCTGTGTCTCTGCCTCTCTCTGTGTGTCTTTCATGAATAAATAAAATCTAAAAAAAAAAAAAAAAAAAAAGGAAATAGCATCTGCGTACACATCATCTGAAAGCACGTTTCTGTAGTGACTGCAGATCCACACGTCGGCTGCCCTGCGTCTTCGCCCCCCCTGCACCCGCCCTGCCGCTCCTGGACCCGGAGATCCGGAGCTGAGAGGCGGCCCGAGCACTGGTGAGGCTGCACAGGACAGGAACGTGGCCCTGCCCCGGGGGACCGCGGGCCCTCCACAGCCTGCTGGGCTCCCCGCGGCCCTGGCCCACACCAAGCCCACGGCCCCGGGCCCGCTGCGGGCACTCATGTGTCCTGGTCGTCACCGCCGGACACCGACGTGGACCGGAACGCCGAGGGTGGGCTGTCACCCAGCTCACCGGCGACAAACTAACTTTAGAATCCTGATGCCCGTCCCCGCGCTCCGCAGACGGCCCCTTCAGGGACGCTGCCTCGCGTGACTTCTGAAAGCTGCTTAGGACGTGGGGCAGGGACGGGGGCAGGGAGCGCCGTGGACGTCGGGCCAACAGGGCAGGAAGGACAAACGCAAGAGGAGGCGCTCGCGCCCCGGCCCGCGGTCCGCAGGGACCCTGGAGGGAGCAGACACAGCCGCCGCTGAAGTTTTATTAATTTATTTGATACACGTCATGGGGGAGACAATATAACCAATGGGATGTGATTTAATACCCCGATAAGTTCAAATATAAATAAATTTGTGCCACTTCAATGAGATTGCCACTCTAAGTTTTATAGAAAAACGCGCCTACCCTCGTAAGACCCAAGCAGCCCCTCCAGGTCTCGCCCACAAGGTGGGACACGCCCGCAGCGGGAGGCCGTCCCTCTGATGGGCCCGTGTCGCCCCCTGACCGGATCTATTACTTGAGCACGTGTATTAATCCGTTGGTGGGTGACATCGAGGAGCGCGGTGGCCACGTCCCTGGAGGAGCCTGACGGGGAGACGTGGTTCGGGGGCTTCCACCCGACGGGCTCAGCCAGCGCCGTCTCCGCCGAGCGCCCTAACTCTCAGCAAACCTGGGGTTCATGACTGTGGTGGTGGCGCTCTTGAAAAGGGGGTTGTCCTGGTGGGAAAGGCAGTGCGGCTCGTCAGCGGGGGGAGAAGCAGCCAGGAGCAGGGGTGGCCTTCCCGGGGGCCCGAGGATGAACGACGGGGGCAAACGGCCAGACGGTCCCCCCCGCCCCCCACCCCGGGGACAGCCACTCACGTTGTTCCACTGGGACCTGAGCTTCTCCTTCTCGAATCGCTTGAACTCGCGGAGGTCACTCAGGTGGGTCAGAGCCTTCCAGATGGCCAGCAGGAGGATGCCGATGAGCACGACTCCCGACACGGTGCCGCCCACGATGGGGGCGATTTGGGGGCCCCCCACACACTCTGGGGCGAGGAGGAAGCGCACACAGGAGTGTCAGGCTGCCCCCCACCCCACCCCCGCTCACCTGGCCCCAGGTGTGCTCTGCCCCAGGTCACGGCCCAGCGCCCAGGTGCACAGGGCTGTCCCACCTCCGTGCTCACCATCCGGGCAACGGGGCCGTGGGGGAGCCCCCAGCCCAGCCAGGGAGGGCCGGGCGCCCCGGGACCCGGTGAGGCGTAGAGGCCCCTGGTTCACGCGGAGAGCAACGGGCGCCCCAGATGCCGGGAGCCGTGGCACAGCCAGGACCAGCCCCGAGCCTCCCGACACGGCTGCCACGGCTGGGACGGCAGCGGCCCGCTCACCAGAGCTCCCGGGCACGGAGGTAACCCTCGGCAGGACGGGGTGCCCGACGCCCCAACATCACCTCGGGCCCAGTTTGGGGATGACGACCCACCAGTGATGCCCGTGTGGGGTCCTCACACCCCCGCCTCCTCCTCCTCCTTCAGGGCAGTGGGCAGCGATGTGCCACCCCTCAGCCCCTGACCAGGGGACAGGGCCCTCACTCACCTGCCCCTGGACACCTGCCCCTGCCTCCTTGCCCCTGACCCTGTCCCTGCTTCCCCGCACCTGCCCCCTGCCCCTGCCCCCCTGCCCCTGCCCCCTGTCCCTGCCCCTCTGCCCCTGCCCCTCCCCCACTGTCCCCTCTCCCTGCCTCCCCAACCCTGCCTCCTGCCCCTGCCCCCTGCCCCTGCCCTCCTGCACCTGCCCCCCTGCCCCTGCCCCTCTGCCCCTGCCCCTCCCCCACTGTCCCCTGTCCCTGCCTCCCCACCCCTGCCTCCTGCCCCTGCCCCCTGCCGCTGCCCTCCTGCACCTGCCCCCTGCACCTGCCCTCCTGCACCTGTCCCCCTGCACCTAGACACCCTGTCCCCCTGCACCCCTGCTCCCCTGCACCCCTAGCCTTGGACCCCCTGCCCCTGCCCTCTGCCCCTGACCCCCTGCCCCTGGACTCCCTGCCCCTGAGCCCCCACCCCTGCCCCCCTGCCCCTGGACACCCTGCCCCTAACTCCCTGTCCCTGCCACCCCCGCCCCTGCCTCCTGCCCCTGCCCCCTTGCCCCTGCCCTCCTGCATCTGCCTCTTGTCCCTATCTCCCTGCCCCTGCCCTCCTACACCTGCCCCCCTGCACCTAGACACCCTGCCCCCTGCCCTCGGACACCCTGCCCCTGAACCCCTGCCCCTGATGCCCTGCCCCTGGACACCTGCCCCTGGACCCCGTGACCCTAACCCCCTGCCCCTGGACACCCCACTGCTGGACACCCTGTCCCTGACTCCCTGCCCCTGGACATTCCATCATCCTGGCCTTTCTGGAGGACCTTTGTGCCCTACAGAGGTTGAGCGACATGGCCAAGGCTGCACAAACTCAGACATAATCCTAATCTGCCATCGAAGGAGCCCCACGAAGGCCCCCTCCCCCCAAACCCCTGCCCCCTGCCAGGCCACGATCTGCAGCCCCAGACACAGGCTGTGAGCTCCAGGCCACACAGGGCCTGAGACCCCTGGCTTCCCGGGTTCCCCCTGTGGGGAGGGGAGCTGGGAGCAGGTCCCAGGGCTGCAGGGCCAGGGGACGGCTTGCCTGCACCTGGCGCCTTCCCCCGGGGGCTGGGCCTCCTGGGCTGCCAGGCCCTCAGCTCTCTGAGCGGGAAAGGGGAGTGCTGAGAGTCTGTGTGCCCTGCGTGCCCCTGGGTGCTGCTTGTCCAGAGCCCCGAAACCCATGCCACCATGCATCCGTGCCCCCGAAGCCCCCGAAGCCCCAGTCCCCAGGTGTGTCACTGTCACCGACCCAGCATTCTCCTCAACACCGACTGACTCCACACAGCACCTGCCGGGGCCTGTGGGTCTCCCCTGCTCCTCCTGGTCCCGACCCGGGGTTCCATCCAAGGGCAGGCTGTGCCCGTGCCACCCCACGCCCCCGCCACGTCGCGCATCGCTCTCCACGCCTGCGTCCCCGGGCTCACCCCGGCTGTCGTCCACGTGGATTTCATAGCTGTCCCAGCCGGCCCGCTGCCGCAGCGTGTAGGTGATCCAGCAGCCCTCCAGATCCCGCTCCTTGCACCTGCGCCCCTTCTCCGGGGGTTTGCTCAGCAGGCCCACGTTCCCACACTCCACGCTGCAGTTCCTCCCCGAGGGGCCCTGCTTGAACTTCAGGCACTGGGCACAGGTGCTGCGGAGGGGCCGGTGCGGGGTGAGCACATGGGGACACACGGGGACAGGCGGGGACAGGCCTGCCAGGCGGGGTGGGGAGGGTGTCCGTGGGGGGCCGGGGCTCCGTGGCGAGGGCCATGGGGGGGCAGGGGGAGGTGCTCCTGGAGGAGGCGCGGGGGCGGGCGGGCGCAGGCACTCACATGTACCGGCCACAGGGCGACGGGCAGCCCAGGCAGTCCCCGCACAGCGGCGGCTGGTAGCCCCCGTCGCACTCGCACACGTTACAGCGACAGCGGCCGCGCCCGTTGCACTCGATGCCCTCCGTGCTCAGGCAGCCCTGGGTGGACTTCACGCACTGGCACGCCGAGCCCTCGTAGTTCTGCTCGCACTGGCACTTGCCGCAGTTGCAGGAGCCCCGAACTGCGGGCGACGGGCACGCTCAGCCCCGCCCTCCGCTCGCGCCCAGTGCCGCGGCTCTCCCCCGTCCGCCTGTCCGCCTGACCCGTCTCCCTATCTGCTGTCCCCGTCTCCCTGTCCCACTGTCCACTTGTCCCCCATCCCCCTGTCTGCCTGTCCACATGACCCCTGTCTCCCTGTCCGCGTGTCCTCGTCTCCCTGTCCCCCTGTCCGCCTGACCCCCTACCCCCTTCCGCCTGTGCACCTGTCCACCTGTCCCCCTGTCTGCCTGACCTCCCCGTCTCCCTGTCCCCCTGTCCACCTGACCCCCTACACCCCATCCGCCTGTGCACCTGTCCACCTGTCCCCCTGCCTGCTTGACCCCCCTATCCCCCTGTCCACCTGACCCCCTACCCCCCATCCGCCTGTGCACCTGTCCACCTGTCCTCCTGTCTGCCTGACCCCCCTGTCTCCTGTCCCCCTATCCCCCTGTCCACCTGACCCCCTATCCCCCATCTGCCTGTGCACCTGTCCACCTGTCCCCCTGCCTGCCTGACCCCCCTGCCTCCCTGTCCCCCTATCCCCCTGTCCACCTGACCCCCTACCCCCCATCTGCCTGTGCACCTGTCCACCTGTCCCCTTGCCTGCCTGACCCCCTGTCTCCCTGTCCCCCTATCCCCCTGTCCACCTGACCCCCTACCCGCCATCCGCCTGTGCACCTGTCCCCCTGTCTGCTTGACCCCCCCGTCTCCCTTTCCCCCATCCCCCTGTCCACCTGACCCCCTACCCCCCATCTGCCTGTGCACCTGTCCACCTGTACCCCTGCCTGCCTGACCCCCCCGTCTCCCTTTCCCCCTATCTCCCTGCCCACCTGACCCCCTACGCCCCATCCGCCTGTGCACCTGTCCACCTGTCCCCCTGCCTGCCTTACCCCCCTGTCTCCCTGTCCCCCTATCCCCCTGTCCACCTGACCCCCTACCCCCCATCTGCCTGTGCACCTGTCCACCTGTCCCCCTGTCTGCCTGACCTCCCCGTCTCCCTGTCCCCCGTCCACCTGACCCCCTACCCCCCATCTGCCTGTGCACCTGTGCACCTGTCCCCCTGTCTGCCTGACCCCCCCGTCTCCCTTTCCCCCATTCCCCTGTCCACCTGACCCCCTACCCCCCATCTGCCTGTGCACCTGTCCACCTGTCCCCCTGCCTGCCTGACCCCCCTGTCTCCCTGTCCCCCATCCTCCTGTCCACCTGACCTCTTACCCCCCATTTGCCTGTGCACCTGTCCACTGTCCCCCATCTGCCTGACCTCCCCGTCTCCCTGTCCCCCTGTCCACCTGACCCCCTACCCCCCATCTGCCTGTGCACCTGTCCACCTGTCCCCCTGTCTGCCTGACCTCCCCGTCTCCCTGTCCCCCTGTCCACCTGTCCGCCTGACCCCCTACCCCCCTTCCGCCTGTGCACCTGTCCACCTGTCCCCCTGTCTGCCCGACCTCCCCATCTCCCTGTCCACCTATCCCCCTGTCCGCCTGATCCCCTACCCCCCATCTGCCTGTGCACCTGTCCACCTGTCCCCCTGTCTGCCTGATCCCCCCGTCTCCCTGTCCCCCTATCCCCCTGTCCACCTGACCCCCTACCCCCCATCTGCCTGTGCACCTGTCCACCTGTCCCCCTGTCTGCCTGACCCCCCCGTCTCCCTGTCCACCTGTCCCCCTATCCACCTGACCCCTATCTCCCTGTCCCCCTGTCTGCCTGTCCATCTGCCCATCCTCACTCACCCGTCCCTCTGGCCACACCACGCTCACCTTTACCCCCGCACACCTGCCCGTCATAGCGCTCGCAGTTGACATTGTCACACTCGCAGTAGCGCCCGAAGATGTTCTTGTTGGGAACGTCGCTCCTGTGGCACACGCACTGCCCGCAGAGGCAGTCCCCCAGCCCCGAGCAGATGAGAGAGCTGTTGTCCCTCCGACAGCTGCCCTCCAGCTCCTGGCTGCTGCGGCCGTGCGTCAGGCACTCGCAGTTCTTCCCGATGTAGCCAGCCTCACACCTGCGGCGGGAGCAGCCAGGCTCAGGTTCCCACGGTGACGTGGGCTGGCTGCCCCTCTGTCCGGCTCCCCTGGCCGCGCGGCGCACCTGCCTGCACCACCTCACCTGCAGATGCCACACTCCAGGGAGCCCTTGCCGCTGCAGAGGCCGTGGTCCTGGCCCACGTCCCGGCACTGGCACTCGCACTGGGGGATGACGTGCACGGTCACCGTGTCCGTGAAGCCCAGTGCCCGGATTATAAACGACTGCTCCTGGATGCACTCCGTGGCCGTGACCTTCACCTGGAAGGTGATCTGTTGTGGAGAAGAGCCGGGCTCAGGCGAGGCTGGGCAGCGGGGCACCCTGCTCCCCCCTCCTGGCCCTGCGGCCTGGACCTGGGGGTTTGTCCAGGAGCTTGCCCTGGGCCCCGGGGGGGGCGTGGACAGAAGCACGGGGATGGGGAGGACACCAGAGCCTGGGCATTAATCCGGGACCTGATGTGGGAACAGAGAGGAGGACGTCTGGACCCCCAGTTTGGGGCACAGGAGGTGGGGGTGGCAGGCCCGAGCCCACTGCTCCCCACACCCATCATCTCTGGCTCAGCCTTAGGCTGGGGGGGCGGGGGGCCACGTCAGGAATATTTTTAACAACCATATGTCAGAAAGGAGATTTAGGGGCTGCTCCTTGCATGTGGTTCGTGAAGATGCCAGAAACACAGAGATTTCAACGAATTGCTACAGAGGACATTCGGGTAGGACAGAAATATTGGGAAAAACGTGGAGGACGCAGGGGCCCCTGGGTGGCTCAGTGGTTTTGCACCGCCTTCAGCCCAGGGTGTGATCCTGGAGACCCAGGATCGGCTCCCTGCATGGAACCTGCTTCTCCCTCTGCCTGTGTCTCTCTTTCTCTCTCTCTGTGTCTCTCATGAATAAATAAATAAAATCCTAAAAAAAAAAAACGTGGAGGACACAACCAGCCAGTCGTGAGACTGAATAAACTCCCGTGTGGGTCGCCCAGTGCGAGGGAGAGCTGTTTCAGTAAGAATTTACACGCAACATTTAGCAAGGGACATATTTGAAGGAATTCCAAGGTCCTATTTAAAACTGCCACGCAAAGAACTAGTATTTTGTTGAATATTAGTTCACAGCCGTGAAAGGGAAAAATTTAATTTTTATGGTTATAATAAAATCAAAATACGATGGGAATAACTCCGCGCCTATGTCTCATCATCCGCGTGGGCCATGCTTTCATGTTTGTCAAAAGAACAAAACGGGTGCCTGGCTGGCTCCGTCCGCAGAGCATCCGACTCTTGATCTCAGGGTCATGAGTTCCAGCCCCACCCTGGGGGTGGGGCCTACTTAAAAATAGATAAATAAAATAAAACACTTCTTAAAAAAGAAGCAAAAAACCCCAAACACAAAAATCAGGAAACGAGACCAAAGCAGTTGTGCGGAGGGCTGGGAAGGACTCCCTTCCTTGTGGGGACGCGGCCCCAGCACCACCTCCAGGGGGCGCCGCCTCCCCCTCGGCGCTCGTCTACACCGGGGGAGCCAGCCCGGCACCTGCTTGGCTCCTGACGCCTGACCCACAACCTCACAGAGGTTGGCCGCCTTGGACGGAGTGGAAGCCCGGGGCCTGGATGGGCCCCGGCTCGTCCCCGGGAGAGAACCTTCCGGAAGGTCGGGACAGGGTCTCACCGGGACGTTGATCTGGACGCCGTCGCAGTCCCCTCTGGGCTGGTCCACCTGCGACACCCCGTTACTGCAGAAGGAGTCATAGGTGACCTTGAGGGTGCTGGGGGCCAGGCTGTGGTCCAGGAAGACCCTGGAGGACAGTTTCTGCGGGCAGAGCGGCTCGGGTCAGGGCCTTCCTCCCGCCGTCCCTGCCCCTCCGGCCGCCCCCGGGTGCCGGCCTCCCTCCCCCGGCCACCCGCCACGCAGAGCTGGGGAGGCGGCAGGTCCTGTGTCCCCTGCGGGCGGCGGCACGGCCCCCGGGACAGGCCAGCGAGGGGACCGACGGGAGCCCGACCATCCCACCTGCCACCACACGCCCAGTGCCTGGAGTGGGCCAGGGGCTGGAGAAACTGCGTGCGGGGACGAGAGAGGGACAGAGACAGAGAGGGGGAGACAGAGACAGAGGGAGAGACAGAGGGAGAGATAGAGAGGGAGAGACAGAGAGAGACAGAGACAGAGGGAGAGACGGAGGGAGAGATAAAGAGGGAGAGACAGAGACAGACAGAGACAGACGGAGAGATGGAGGGAGAGACAGAGACAGAGAGAGAGGGAGAGACCAAGGCAGAGACCAAGACAGAAGGGGCGTGACCAAGTCACCAAGAGACCAAGAGACCGAGTCTCTATTTGGACCAAGAGACCAAGTCAGAGGCGAACGGGCGTGCCGGTGTCGTGGCCGTGACGACAGACACCCAGGAGGGCCTGCCTCGGGGGTCTGGGGCGCACAGGACGCCCTCCACGGGGCTCTAGGTGAATCCGAGGGCACCGGCCCGTCTCGGGCGCTCTCCGCGGCTCCGCGGGCGGCAGAGGCGAGGGTCGGGTGTGGCCGGGCCCTGCCACCCCAGGGGAGTGGCTGTCCTGCGGGGAGAGCCAGGCCCCGGTGTGCAGGGGTGCAGGAGGCACACCAGAGAGCGGGGCCCCTCTCCGCAGACCAGCCCCTGTTGGCCTGCAGGGGGCCGGCACTCACGTTGTAGGCGTTCTTGATGAGCTGGACCACGTTGCTGGAATCGTCCGACAGCTCCCCGACCGCTGACTTGGGGATGACCTCGGTGAGCTTCTGTTGGGCGAGGAGACCAGACCCGACTCAGCTGGCACCCGGGCCACCGAAGCCACAGCGTCGCCGCTTCCCTAACAGCCCAGGGGGTTTCCTTCTTGCTCGGGAACCGGCCCAGGCCGCCCCGCGGCAGGTATCTCAGGGCCGGCGTGTGGTCAGCGACTCAGGACTTCCCTGCCGCACACGCTCCTCCTCAGGTGACCCCAAGCCGCGGGCACCCCTGGCCGTGAGCTGGGGGGCGACATGCCTGGCCACCAGCGCCTCCAGCATGTGGCTACCTCAGGTCCAGCCAAGGGCCCAGAGCCACAAGATGGGCCGACGACGTCGGGGAGGGAAGAGTTTGGAGCATTTTAACGTGCTGGTGTGACTTAATGTTCAGGACGCTGCGTCAGGCAGGTAGGGGACAACTGGCTGGTGGGCGGCTGGTCCCGCGGCCCCGTGCGTGGGCAGCCTGCGGCCAGCCTCCAGGACACCTTGGTGCCCCCGCGTTCCCCTCACTAGGTCTTTCACAGGACTGATGGCTGGGTCACTTCTCTGCCCCAAAGTGCCCCCCGTGACTCCCCAGACGGAGTCCAGGTACCTCCACGGGCCCCCAAGGACCATCACAGCCCAGCTGCCAACCCCCGTGGCCTCCACCGCCCTCTCCGCTCCACCCCGGGCGAAGGATCCCACCATGGCTCTGGGAAGCTGGGCTCTTCTCTGCCCTGCCCCTCCGACCTGCTCTCCCCACCATGTGGGGACCCCAAGGATGGTCCCGCAAATGCTCTCCTTGCAGGCTCTGGGTCACCTCGATGCCCCTCACACAGGAGCCCCAGGAAGGAGGCTCAGGAAGGGCAGGGATCCGCCGAGGGAAGGTCCCGCTAGTGCGGGTTTAGGGTTCAAGGCTCCTGCTTCAGCTTCCCCTGCAGCAGTGCACTGTCCCGGGGACCTGCTGCCCCCCAGAGCACGGCTGCCAACCCTGACCCGCCCATGCTTGCAGCCAGAGCAGGTGGTGGCACTGGGTCATCAGCCCTGCACGGAGCCACTGGCCCCTGGTTCGGCAAACTAGCCCCCTCCCCCGCCGGGGCCCCTCCCCTGTGCCTCCTGCAGGGTCCCAGGTCTCTTTTGGAGTCTGGAAAACAGCGAGCAGGAGCTGCCCAGGGCGTTGGCACGTGCAGAGCACCCCCCACTGCACCCCCCCAAGCGGCAGCAGGCCCCCCACGGCGGAAAGCAGGACTGGGGGCGGCCAGCAGGTGCCCCTGCAGCCTTCCGGGCCGGAGAGGCCGCCCCGCTCCACCCCAGTCCCGCTCACGAGGCAGTGCCCCACGGGGCAGGAAGCACGGCCAGGAGGATCCCCGCGCCCTGGGGGAAGGAACAGGAACAGCGATTCCGTGAAGTCAGGGCACACTCGGTTCCCGAAGCCGAGAAGGAAGCGCGGTCAGCGAGGGCACAGGCTCCTGCGGGCAGGCGGGGCGCCTCGGGCGCTTGGCCGCGGGCACCTGACGCCCATGGAGCGCCTGGGTCCCCACGCGCGGGCCCGCAGGTCTAGAGTGGGGTGTGCGGGGCTTGGCCGCGTCGTCCCGCTCGGGGGAACACAGAGGCTAGCCATGGCTCTCCCGCGGGGACACCCCTCCTCCTTCCCGTCAGAGCCCCCACCACAGGGGCGCCCCCGGGCCCGTGCCCGCCTCTGGGGCTTGGCCCACGTCCACGCCGTGGGCACGCGGCCACCGACCTGCCCGCGGCCCACCCAGCCGCCGGCACCCCGGCTCCACCCACCTCATAGGTCGTCACCATTCTCTTGGTCACCGCGAAGATGGGCTGGATGTTGCTTTCGGCCAGTTTGTGTGCCAGCTGGCCCACCGACGGGTAGTCCTGCGGGGGAGAGGCCCGGTCAGACGGCCGGGGTCAGGGACGGAGCCCAGGGCTGCTCCACCAGGGCCGCGGCGGTGGGCCGCAGGCGGAGGTGAGCTCCTGTGCCGGCCGCTGACCCCTCCAGGCCCGAGGACACTGCGGGCCCCTGGACGGAGGGCCCCGACCCCTGGGCTCCCTGGGCCGCCACCTCCCTGCTCCCCTGGGGCAGAGCCCCAGCCACCCCTCCGGGGGCCCGCACGGTCTGCTCCCTCCCAGGACGCGGGGCGCCACGCACAAATTCATTGCTCCTCTTGTACATGTTGTCCTCCAGGTGGCAGCGGCCGTCATTGGGGGTCAGGATGGCACCCAGCTTCCCGTCGCCCGCAAAGTGGAAGCCGTCGTCCGTGGCGAACACCAGCAGCCGAGTGACGTTGCGCCAGCCGATTTGCTCCTGAGAAGACGCCAGGTTAGGGGCCTCGGCGGGCAGGGCCTGGGGGGCCTCCCCAAGGCCCGGGCCGTCCCCGTGCCCCTGGCTCCTCCAGGACCCCGGCTGGGACGCGGGGTCCACGCCGTGGCTGCTCGAGGCCGCCCGTGCACACGGGCCAGATGCTGGGGGCTTGAGATGAAGCGTAGACCCTCTGTGGCCATTCGGGCCAGGGACTGATCCTAAGGAAATGTCCCCGGGAACCGAAGGAGCCGACTCACAGGCATGGCCACTGCCATGTAGAAACCCGGAAGGCACAAAAGATGAGAGAAACTGAGGGGCTCTCAAGGGGACGCGGGTGACCAGGGGACGCTAGCGACACGCATGCCGTGGACAGAGAGGCAGTACGATGTGCCCGGGGACCCGCACACGCTGGGGGATTGGAACCTGGTCTCTGAAGGTTTAAAACACGGTGCCATAAAAAATGAAAATAAATAATAATATAAAAAGGGGGGGCACCTGTGGGGCTCAGTCGGTTGAGCATCCGACTCTTGGTGTCAGCTCAGGTCGCGATCTCGGGGTCATGGGATGGAGCCCCCCACAGGGACCATGTTCTGCTTGAGATTCTCTCTCTACCTCTGAGCTCTCTCCCTCTCTCTCTCCAATTAATAAATAAATCTTAAAAAACAAAAAACCTGGGCAGCCCGGGGGGCTCAGCAGTTTAGCACCGCCTTTGGCCCAGGGCGTGACCCCAGGGTCCCGGGATCGAGTCCCACATCGGGCTCCTAGCATGGAGCCTGCTTCTCCCTCTGCCTGTGTCTCTGCCTCTCTCTCTCTCTCTCTCTCTCTGTCTCTCACGAGTAAATAAATAAAATCGTTTTAAAAAAAAACAAACCCAGGCTGTCGTCCGTAGCCTGACAGGCCATCAACGCAGCGGGTGGAGGGGACCTGCCAGCACTGCCAGGCCAGCGAGGGGGCAGGGGGTGGGCACGGGGACGCCCCCTGCCCTGGGGGCCCAGCGGCGGCGGGGGGGAGGGGCTGAGTGGCAGACCCCACGGGGGCCCCGAGGCGCAGGTCGCGGGGGACAGGGGGCGGGGCGGAGCGGGCCAGCTCAGGGCCCCAGGGCGGCGGGGGGGCCTCACCGGGCACGCGGCGACCTGCATCATGGCATCCAGCCCGCCCTCGGGCGCGTCCAGGTTCCCCGAGATCAGCTGCTTCCCGACCTCCGTCTGGAACTTGTTGGAGTTGTTTGTGAGCTTCAGCACGTGTCTGAAGGCGAACGGCGCCTGGCACTCCTTCTCCTTGTTGGGGCACGGGTTCTTCAGCTTCTCGGGGTGCGTGTTGACGAAGGGGAGCACCGTCTTGTCCACGAAAGACCCGAAGCCTGAGGGGGGGGCGGGATGAGCGCAGGGGCGGGGGGCACACGGCGGCAAGCCTCGGTTTCCCTGCCGCCCACCGGGGCGGGTGTGGGGTCTGCACACGCCCACGTGCATGAGTGTGACGGCACACGTGTGTGTGAGCACGCATATGTGCACATGCAGCGTGGGCCTGGGCGTGAGGCCCTGCACACAGAGACAGCGGCCGGGCAGACACAGGGAGGAAAGGCAGGTGTCCCCTTGGCCCCACGCACGGGTGCCGGGATGTGCGGGGCGGGGGGTGTGGAATGCGCCCGTGGGTGTCAGCGCCAGGGCCCCGCCGGCACTCGGGCCGTGCAGGTTTGCTGCGCTTCGGGCGGACACCGTGCAGGTCACACACTGCGGGGGGTGGGGGCAGTTCTCTAATTTTTAATAAAGAGCAACGTACGGCTTTGTGTTTGAGACACGACGGAAGGAGAAGGACGGAGCAGGGAGGAAGTGGAGGGCTGCATGGCAGTGTCGGGGGTGGTGGCTGGGGAGGCTGGGGCGGCCTGAGGGGTTAGGGGGGTTGGGGGTGGATGGGGGGTGGCTGGAGGTGGCCCAGGGGTGGCCGGGGGTGGCCAGGTATGGGCCAGGGGTGGCTGGAGGTGGCCCAGGGGTGGCTGGGGGATGACCCAGTGGTGGCCAGGGGTGACCCAGGGGTGGGCAGTGGCTGGGGGTGGCCAGGTATGGCCGGGGGGTGACCCAGGCAGCACCCCCCACCCCACTGCCCTGCCCTGCGTGGCTCTGGGAGGGGCATGAGCGGCAGGCCCGCCTGGGACCCAAGGGTCACCTCACCGATGCGGCCGGACTCGGTGATTTCGTTGAGCGCCCGCAGCAGGTCGCCCCCCAGCTTCTTGACGTTGATGAGGTCGTCCAGCATGGAGTAGGACAGATCCATCAGGTAGTACAGGTCGATGGGGTAGCCCTTGGCCCGCCGGAAGGTCACATTGAAGGCAGCCGCCTGACCTGCGGGCAGACGGGGCGAGCGTGAAGGCGTCTCCGAGGCCCCGACCTGCCCTCCACGGGCCCCGAGGTCTCATCACCGCCCCCTCCTCCGAGGCCTGTGGACATGACACCGGGCTCCCGGCTAGACTTGAACTTCTAGGAGAACCTTCCGGACCTACTCATGCCACCGAGTCCTCGTTCACGGAGCACTGTTGCCATGCACGGGCACCTGGCTGCCCGGACCAGCCCTGCTCCATCCCCGGCACCGGGCACCCCTCAGCCGGACGCAGGCCCCTGTCCCAGCCTCAGCGTAGCAGGTGCTCAGCAAACACGTGACGGGAGGGTGAACGATGGAGGGAGGGGGCCTGGTCGTCTCCGTCTGTGCCGCCTGCCGGGTGCACCAGGGGGGCAGTGCTCACCCAGCCCCACCCTGGCCAGTCCGCCCCGTGGTCCTGCTCCTCCCACCAGGCCCGCCTCCCCCAAGGACTCCTCCTGGAGCACTGACGGGGCTCTGCTGTCAAGTCAGTCTGAGCAACAATGACTCCGACGTCGCCCAGGCTCCCTGGCTACAGGACTCATCAGGGCTTTTACTCTGCCAAGAGCCCCTGACGGTGTGAGACGGGGATAGAAGAGTTCCTCCTCCCCCCCCCTTTTTTTTTAATTTTATTTATTTTTTTATGAGAGGCACACAGTGAAAGAGAGAGGCAGAGACACAGGCAGAGGGAGAAGCAGGCTCCATGCAGGGACCCCGACGCGGGACTCGATCCCGGGTCTCCAGGATCGCGCCCTGGGCCAAAGGCAGGTGCCAAACCGCTGCGCCACCCAGGGATCCCCCTCCTCCCCTTTGGAAAGGACACAGAGCCGAGGCACAGAGCCGCCGATGGTGGGCGTTGGGGGTCCTCCCGCAGGCGGAGGGCAGGGGCCACACTCCCTTGGCCGAGTGTCCAACAGTCTCTAGTCTCCGGGGCTCGCCTGCCTTGCTGCCCGACCTGGCCACCGGACGCCTGGACCATCACCCAGCCCTGGCGCCCAGAGCCACCAACACGCCGGTGCCCCCTGACCCCGGCCGAGGCCAAGCCTACCTGGTCTCAGGTAGAGCGTCACTTTCTGCGGGGACAGCTGCTGCCGGCCGCCCTTCTTGTCCTCCTGGATCTCGGCCAGGCTCTGAGGGTCCATGATGTCGTCAGCCGCACATCCTTTCAGCAGCAGCTGCTCTCGGGTGTCACAGCGAACGGAGTCGGGCTCCCCTAGCCCAGTGAAGTTCTGGGGGGCGGGGGGGTCAGGGCTCAGGAGGAGGGCAGAGGCAGGGTGGGGGCCGCACTGTGGGTGCTGCACGAGAGCGGCCCTCGGGGTCACTTGAGGAGGCGGCCCCTCCTCTGTCGCACCTGGGATTGGGGACAGGTGTCTGGGTGGGGAGGGGTGAGGGTGGGAGGCCAGGCAGCTGGGTGTGAGGAGGACACCCGCCCTCTGACGGCCTCTCCCTGAGGCTGTGGGTCACCCCAAATGATGGAAGGACCAAGGTGTTCAGGCCCCGGCTGTCCCTGGGGTCGCTCAGCAGCTCCAGGCCCTGCCGGGGCACCTGGCCAGGAGTGGCCGGGGTGGCTGGGCCTTTAGTAGCAGAAGCGCCCTCCCGAGAGGAGGCAGGTGCCACCCCGGGGGCTCCAGCACACAGGCCGGCCTCTGGGCCAAGCCCCAGGCTGTTGGGAGAGGCGGGCGGGGTCCTGGATCAGGGCAGCGTCCTCATAGAGGCCCCTGGGCTCTGAGAGGATGGGGTGGGAGCAGGGGCCCCGTTCCGTGGGTCCTGACGCCAGGCCAAGGAAGAACACGCTCAGGGACCCGGACACGTCTCTGCCCCCTTTCTCAGGGGGGCCCAGGAAGGGGCAGGTCATGTCTCAGGGGTGGCCATGCCGGAGGCTGGTTAGGTGCGGCCCACCGCGGCGCCCGGAGGGTGGGCACTTCCCGAGCCGCCCGTCTCCCCCGGGACCTCTGTCACTGCTCGCAGGACCCGAGGAACAAAGTGAGCCCCCCGGGAACAAAGGCCTACGCTGCAGTCTGCGTGGAAGCTAACGAGCCTCGCCCTATTTCCAAGGAATCTAACGAGCTCTGTCGCGGGGAATGGGGAACTCCAACCTGCCGGGGACGTTTCACCCCCGGGGCTGCGGCCACACCGTGTCAAAGGGGGGAGACCACACCCGGCACCCCACTTCCCTGTAGGCGCTTGTGGCCGGGGCGTGGGCCGGCCGCTCCGAAGCCCCTGCCGCGTCGGGCGGGACCGAGAAAAGGAGGAAACGTGTTGCGGGGGCCGGAGCCCGGCTTCTCCTGAAAGGGAGGCAGGAGCCTGCGGAGAACCGCCAGATTCCCCGGCGGGGGCGAGGACGAGGACGATTCTGGGCCTGGGCCATGTCACTACTCGATGGGATGAGCACTGGGTCTTATATGTTGGCAAATTAAATTTAAATTTAAAAAATGTAAAAAAAAAAGAAAAGAAAAGAAAAAAAGTGCTCAGAAAATGGACGCGGAGGTGCGCCTGCTGGACGCTCTGATGGGACAGAGACGGGGGAGGTGGATGAAGTCCTCCTTACACCAGGAGCCACAGGGGAGTGCGCGCGCTGGACGCCCCCACGGTGCAGCCCTCGCCGGACTGGTTGGGGTGCCCCCCCCGCCCCCGGGCGCTAACGTCAGGGGGTGTAAGCTTCACAGGAAGCAGGCCTCCTGGCCACGTGCATCACCCCACAAGTCACGTATTAACCGCAAAGAGCTAATGGTGACATCGCGGTGGAGGCGACGCCCCTCGGCTGGGGGGCTCTCACCAGCATCACCAGTGTGGGGACAGAGGCACGCCCTGAGCCCCGTGCGGGGCACCTGCCCAAACACACGCCCTGGACCCAGGGAGAGCGAGCGCCGGGCCTCCTAGCGGCCGCTGCTCTGAGCCCCTCGGAAGTGCCGGGCGCGGGGGGTGGTGCGTGACCCAGAGCTGAGGGGCTCCCGGTTCCGGGGGACTGAAGGGCCAGGACACCTGCTGCCGGGTGTGATCCTGGGTCATCGCACAGCCCGGGGCAAGCGCGATCGAGAGCATCATGGGCACAGCTGGGAACATTTGCGTAGGGCGTGCAGACGTGAGCAGGTGCCGTGGCCACGGTCCAGTCCCAGGAGGAGCGTGTGGTGGGTGTCGGGGTTGGGGGGCCTGGGCTAGCGACAGATGCTTGAAGTAACGAGGGACAAAGGGGCTTCAGGTCTGCAGTCTACCCTCAGTGCGCGCATGCGTCTCCGGCCCGTCCTGCAGCGTCAGAACCTCAGGGACCCCCAGGGCGGGAGGGCATGGTCGGGACAGGGGCGCAGGGGGAGGGGGCCGCGGGCGGGGCCTGGGGCTTCTCTCCAGGAGGTGGATGGGCCCAGGACAGGAGGGTCGCGGCCGCCCCGTGAGAAGCACAAAGGTCCCATGCGGAGCCTCCCGCACCTCATCCCCGTGCTCTCACTTCCTGACAACCTCCTCACGTCCTGTGGTCCCCGCTCAGGGCTCCTGCCTGGGCAGGGGGCACACAGCCGGGTGACCCCAGGCTGCCCTGGGGTGGGGCCGAGTCTGTCTGTCTGTCTGTCTCTCAGCCCCCAGGCTGCGCGTGCCTCCCCGGAAACAGAGTGGTGGTCCCCCTGGTGCCCAGCTCCAGAGGCAGAGGGAGGGCGTGGGGACAGGAACGGGGACGGGAACACGGGACGGGCAGGACGGGCGCCAGGTCCCTGGCGGGGGGGCTCTTACCAGCTTCTGGCACCAGGCGCAGCCGGGCCCCGACTCCACACAGTCCCGGCACGTGCTCACTTTGTACTTGGTGCACTCCTGGCAGGACACTGGCGGCAGGAGGAGGCAGCTCCATGAGAGGTGGCCTGACGCGGGCCGACCCCACGCGGCGCCGCTGATGGATGGGGGGCAGGGAAGCCCCACACACGGGGTGGTGGAGAAGGAGGGTCCCCAGGAGGCCCGGGTCGGGGCGGAGCTGCCCTGGGGGACAGGACAGGGGGCAGGTCCGCTCTCCCCTCCCGGGACATGGTGGGCTGTGTCGTGCGGAGCTGCCCGCGTGGGACTCACCGGCCCAGAGAAAGAGCAGACCCTCCAGGGTGAGCAGCAGGGAGCTGTGGCGCAGCATGTCCTGGGGAGGGAGGGGGGTCAGCGACCGCCTTGGACCCCGGGCTGGCCGCCGGCAGGTGCGAAGCTGGGAGCCCGGCCGCGCTGCGTGGGTGCAGGCCACGCCCCCCACGGCCTTGCCGCAGGAGAGGAGGCCCGAGGGGTTAGGGCCCTGCCGGGGACCCCGGGGCCCCTGCCCAGCACACGCCCAGCACGCGCCCAGCACACGCAGGGTGCGCACGCTCTGGGTCAGGGCTGCGGCCGTCCCACGCCTGGGTCCCCAGTGAACCGGGCGTGAGGACCGGAGCGCCTCCCGGGTGCCAGGCCTGAGCCGGCCTCTCAGACGCCCCTGCAGGAGCGAGTCAGCGCGCACAGCCCGTGTCGGCCTCGCCCAGGCCACAGCTCCAGGCCACCGTCACGTCGTCTGGACACACCTGCTGTCTTTAGACACCCGGCACCTGAGGCAGGGCGTGGACCGGGCACAGTCACTCCTGGAGGCTGGGCGCTGGGGAGGCTGAGGCCTGGCGTTCAGGGCCTTGCTCTGGTTCCTCAGGGCGGACAGGGCGCCCTCTGACCCACGGCCCTCGGGAGGCACGGGCAGCACCACCCCCGCTGGGGCCCCGGCCCCGCCCTCGGAACGCCTGCCTCTGCGCCCCCGGGGGCCCTGGGAGAACCAGCCTGGGGCTCCTGCTCCTGGAAGCCCCGCGCGGCCTCACGCTCCGTCTCTTTGGAGGTGACCCTGCTCCCTGGGCCCCACCAAGATCATAATCAGGACCCAGAAATGTCAAAACAGAACCCTCCATCCTTCCCGTTTGGGGTCAAAAGCAGAAGCCACATGGTGCCGTGGCTTCCTGGGTCAGAGCCGTGGCCGGATGGGCCGGGGAGGCAGTTTGGGAGCAGTCCAGGCCCCGCACGTTTATGAGAGAAAGCCCCTTGTCGCCCGCCGTGGGCACGTGGGGCTCAGGCCAGGCCGGCTCCAGCCTTCCCCGCTGCATCCGGGTCCCTCCGAGGTTCCGCAGCCCATTGCTCACACTGCCTCAGGTGTGCCCACCGACCTGGGCGCTGCCCCAGGCACCCTGGGCCCCCGGAGCTCCAGCAGGGCGAGCGGCTACCCCAGCCCCGCCTGGCTCTCCGGCGGCCACAGATCAGGCCCCCAAACAGTCACAGCAGCCGGCACAGAAGCTCCTCGGGCCATCATGTGAGAGCTGAGGCCCAAGCCGCGGCCAGGTGTGGGCCTGGGTGCCAAGGCCCCCACGAGAGGGGACAGCCACGGTCACGGAGACACCGCCCAGGCCGAGATGGCCTGGCCCTGACCCTGGGAGGCTGGGCGGGGGTTGGTGGCGGCCCTGTCCCCAAGCGCTCCTCGCCCCTGGAGCCCCCAGGCCCGCGGGGGCAGGATGCCCGGACACACGGGGGCTCTGGGAGCTTGGCAGGAGGCCGGACAAGCCTCAGGGGGTGGGGGCTGCCATGCACAGGCTGCGGGAGACCCTGCCACGGGGGCCTCCCCTGGGCGGAGTCCTGCAGCCCAGCCCCTCCAGCAGCACGGGGGCTGCCCGCCGAGCCTGGGTCCCTCTGGGTGCAGCGGGGTGCGTAGGCCTACCCGCTCCGGTGGTGGCCCAGCTTGGAGCGCCGCAGAACCTGTCCCCGTGGGCACTGGACTCGGAAGGACCCTGGCACGAGAGCATGAGGGCACGTGGGGCCCAGGCGGAGCTGAGCGAGGAGGAGGAGGGGGAGGGGCGAGGGCCCCGGGTCCAGCCGGTGCGGCTCAGGCCCTCCCGCCGCCCTGCCACCGAGGTGGGGCACCCCACTCTACCAGCCCTTCTACCTCGTCTCCCGGAGAGAAGGGTGGGCCCCTCACGGGGACCCAGGTGCTTGAGAAACCCAGGGTCCTCCCGGCCAAGAGGACTTTGCGACACAGCCACCCTTGCATGACCCTGCCTGCCAGGAGGATCCTGGCGCAACCTGAGTGTGACCGCGGGAAGTCGCGGGTCTGGGAGTCTCCTGTGGGGTGGCTTCCTGGAGCCCCGAGACCTGGGCCTGGTGCTCCCCTGTCCCCGGCCCGAGCAGCACCCGCAGCGTGAGTGCGGAGGACCAAGGCCACCTTCGGGAGGATCAGCTCTTTACGGCCAGGCTCGGAGAGCCCAGCGAGTCCCCCCCCAACACCACACACACCATATTTGGTGAAAGACAAGAAAAAGAGGAAACCTTAGCAAGAAAACACTTTGGGCGGCCTGCAGAGTCAGGATAGCAAGGGTGTCACATCAGGCTTCCTGTCACCGATGAAGAGATGCTGACCAAAGGAACCCCTGAGGACCCGCAGGACGATCCCGCAGGAACTCACAACTGCGGTAGCACGAACGCTTCCCGGGAGGCCAGAAGCCACCTTAGCTTCGCGTAGTGTGACCTCCAGGGTCCTGTGGCTTCAGCTACGAAAATCCCTTTAGGAATTTGATTTCTCTCGGGGCCCCTGAGGGGCTCAGTGGTTGAGCATCTGCCTTGGGCTCAGATCGTGACCCTGGGGTCCTGGGATCGAGTCCTGCATCGAGCTCCCTGCATGGAGCCTGCTTCCCCCTCTGCCTGGGTCTCTGCCTCTCTCTCTCTCTCTCTCTCTTTCTCTCTCTCTCATGGATAAATAAGTAAAATCTTTAAAAAGAAAAAGAAAACAAAAGAAATTTCCTTTGTCTCTACTCTCCCAACGCTCCCACAATCCCCAGCAGCTCTTCCCGCCCACGGTCCCGTCCCTGGGCTTTCATAAAACCACCTTTTTGCACCAAAGATGCCTCAAGAATTCTTTCTTCACCGTTGGCTCCCGACCCACCTTACAACAAAAGTCGGAGGTTTTGCAAAAGTGCAACCCCTGAGCTAGGCCACTGGAGAGCCCCACTGGAGACCCACTGTGCCTCCAGGCCGCTGGGTCTGAGAACCAGTCCACGCGGCTGATGGGGGCTCCCCGCATCGGGTGCCGGGGGCGGGGTGGGGGCGGGAGGTGCTGCCGGGAAAGTTCACGGGTGGGAGGAGGTGGGGGCGGTGGGTGATGTGATGCGCACCGGGTGTGACCTGCAACTGATGAATCACCGAATTTCAGAACCCCTGGAACAAACACAAAAGGGAGGCAGGGGACCCCCCCCCACACCTGCATTCACCCCAGGAGCTTGGGGGATTCAAACGTGTTTGACGGAGAAAACAAGCAAACGTCTGCGACGGCTCTCAAACAGGCACCGGTCGGCCTCTTTGCACCAAAAGAGAGAACGTGGAGATGGGGTCACTTCTGTTTCCCACACGAGCCCCCAGACCCGGACAGAAGCCGCGGTCGGAGCAGGAGCTCGGAGGCCGCAGACGGGCCCGGAGGCCAGAGGAGGCGCGACACGTGTCCTTGCCCCTGCAGCCCCCCAGCCCCGTGGGGGCAGGATGCCTGGACACACGGGGGCTCTGGGAGCTTGGCAGGAGGCCGGACAAGCCTCAGGGGGCGGGGGCTGCCATGCACAGGCTGCATGCGACACGCGTGTCCTCAGGGCGCCAGCCCCACCACCGCGCCTCTATGGGAAGTCCAGGAGCAGAGGCCTCCCGAGGGCCGCAGCGTCTGGCCACAGGAAAACGGCGACACGTCCTCCCACGTACTCATTAGAAGATGTGAAAGCTCTGCTGCTGGGCACGTCTCAGGTCAGGGGGTCCACGGGGTACTTGCAGACAGCATCCTCGGCCCCGTGCTCAGCGGCCTCACGGGGCCTGAAGCCCGCCGCCCTGTGTGCTCCCCTGCGACGAGGACGGAGGGGACCCCTGCGGGCACAGGGCCCAGGGTGCGGGAGGCGGGGACGCACCTGCGGGGCGCGTCGTGAGGCGGAAGATGAAACGGAAGCTAAAGCTGACACAGCAGAACCTGTCTCCCTGGCAGCAGCGGACGAGCCGTGTCGAAGGCCCAGCCGCTCTGGGAGGACAGGTCACGACGGCGGCGGCGGGGAGCAGGCCGCGTGCCCGTGGGCGAGTCAGAGGCCCTGAGCGGGTGGTGCATCAGCCTTGGAAGGCGACGGGCGGGTGGGGGAGCTCCCCAGGAAGGGGCCCCTTCCCACCAGAGGCCCACGCGCGCTCCGTGTGGGGAACAGCGTGATGGAAGGACCGGGAGGATGTGCACCTGCAGGTCGGGAGAGCTTCTGAGCATAAAAAGGAAGGGAGAAAATATCACCAAGAAGCTACCGAGAATTGGTCCAAAAGAACACCTTCCGGGCGCCAGAGACGGCGTTTCAGGAGCCCATCTGGCGCAAGAGGGTGATGGTGGCCTCGTGGCCGAGGGTCCCGGTGTGGGAAACCGGGAGGTGGCACCCGGAGGAGGCAATGGGTGCACGGGGTCCGGGGTACCCGGGGCCCCTGGCCCCAGACATCGGGGCTCCGGTCCAGCATCAGCTGGAAAATGTGTCTCCCATGGGAGCACCCGCTCCGCCGTGGGCCCCACACGGTGGAGAGAGCGTGAGAGCCACCCACCGACCCCGGGGCGCCCCTTCCTATCTGGGTTGCCCCCCGGGGGTCCCTGCGGAGGCCGGGTCTGCTGGCTGCCTGCTCCCCGAGCCCCAGAAGTGGTGCCGAACTACACGTGCGATTGTGGAGTCACTTGGGGCTTGAACCACCGGTCAGGCCCCGTCCCCCCAGGAGCACGCAGTCCCCCAGGGAGCGGGCTGCAGACGAGGCCTGTGCTGCGCTCAGCGCTCCCGGCCCCGGGACAGCTCAGCGGCGCCCAGAGTTGGTGCCGGGCCTCCCTGCGCTCGGGGCAGCGGGAGCAATCCCGGAGGGCAGGGGGCGGAGGCCCAGCCTCCCCGAGATGCCCCCTCGGACCCCGCTGCAGCCTCTGCGCAGCCAGCTCCCCACCCGCTCGCGGATGCACTTGCCAGCTCCCCAGCGCGGTGACAGCCGGCAGAGTGGTCCCCGGTCACCTGGACGTCAGGCGTCCACACACAGGCCTCGCGCCTGCACAGGATGTGGGACCGAGCCCAGGGCCCGGCCACTGCCGCCAGAACCTTCCTTAAGGACGTGGGGCAAGGGGGCCGCCCCTCCCCGCCCCCTCGGGGTCCCAGGCTTCCTCAAAGGAACAGTGCTCCGGGCTCCAGTGGGTGTGCAGGGTAGGCTCCCAGCCCTGGGTGGGGGGAGGACAGGGCGCCAGGGGGAGACGACCCCGGGGGACTGCAGGTGAGGTGCTGCCGGCTGGAATCCAGGTGGACCCAGGGGGTCCAGGCCCCCCGCTCCCCGGAGCCTGGGTGGGACGCTGAGTCACACACCAGACACCTGCCCCTGAAACTCAGCTCCCAGGTGACACCTTCCCAGCCCCAGCTCACGACCCTCTGAAAGTCCAAGAGAAGAGGTGGACCCCGCCCGGCAGAATGCACTCGCACGCCTACACAACCCCCACAACACTCACATGTGCACATGCACAACACACGCTCGCACACCCCACATGCCTGTACGTACCTCACACACTCACAAACCTACACATCCCACATACTCAAATCTTCACGTAAACACACCCATACATATTTGCACACATGTTCACACGCTCACACACAACGCACACTCACACGCACAGACTCCGTGGGAGGCTGGACCACCGCTGCCAACTTTGGAGGCCTCTCCGAGCAGGAAGAGAGGCAGGCTGGGGCCCCAGACTCCCCGCACAGCCCCGGTTCCACCTGCTGCGGCTCCTCTGGGTGTCTCGCCTGCCCCCAGCCGCCCTCTGGCTCACATCAGGGGCTCACCAGGGACCTCAGGCCCAGCGGCTGAGGCCTGAAGGTCTGGCCCATCCTCCTGCCACGCTGCCTCCTGCCCCCCTGTGACGGATGTTCCCAGAGCCCCGTGTGGCTCTGCCCGAGGTGGGCACGGCGCTCACCCCCCCGCCGGATCTCAGGAAGGGGGGCCTGGCATGGACCGGCCCCAGGCGGGTACCAGGGACCAGGCTACAGGGTCCTCTCCAGGGCTGGGCCCCTCCCCAGGGAAACGTTCCCCTCCAGGAGAAGAAGCTGGACACAGAGGAGCCCCTGTGCACTCACCCCGCTGATGCCGGTGACCTCGGTGGGCGTCCGGGCTGGGCAGGGAAGGGGCGTCCGCTCCGCTCTTCACCAGGCTGGGCTGCTGCACAGTTGAGAAACAGGCCGGTGAGCCCTACTGGTGAGGGTATGGTGCTTCCTGTTCTGAAGAAGCTGCTCCAAAGCTGCTTCAGAGGAAGTAGTTACATGTGGCTGATTGCACACCACAAGTGTCCCGTCAGACCCCAGCCCTGCACTCTGCACCGGCTCCCGCCTTCGGGTGTCCAGGGAGGGTCACACAAGCAGACAAGGGGCTTGCCATTCGTCACACGCCTTCGGCGAGGAGCAGAACAGCACGAGGGAGGGATGAGCAGTGTGGCCCAGGTACTATGGTGACAGCAAGGATTCACCCCCATGGGCGGAGGTGGCTGTGCCCTGCAGCACAGAGGACCACGGACTTGCACCTTGGGACAGGGGCCTGGCCTGCAGACTGCACACACAGGAGAGGCGGGTGCCTCCATCAGGGGCCGGGAATTAGGATTTCGGTCACGGAGATGAAAAGCATGACAGGGACTGAGGAGCAGAATGGTGAGCAGGGCAGGAGCAGCCCCAGCACAGAGGTCGGAAGAGGCAAGACAGGTGCAGATGCATGATGCCCACACCCATCAGCCCACCAGGCCTGGGAGCAAGTACCTGTGCACAAGGAGGAGCAGACACCCGGTGCCAGGAGAAGCTGCAGGTCCCACAGAGGGGCTGGGGCAGCAGGCCACATGCCCTCGGGACCCTCCTGATGCCCTCGCAGGACAGAGCAGATAGCATGAGAGGGTGCCACGAGGTGCGGGGGATTCGGGTGGGGACGGGGATGGTTAGGTCCACACAGAAACAAAATCGGGCATCTCCAGATGAACCAGGACACAGACCCTTAGCTCCCTGCACTGTGCGCGAAGGATGCTCCGCAGCAGGAGGCAGGCAGACACACGGGCAGACGCACACATCCAACGGGGACACGAGGGTGCGTGACACAGAGGTGAGCAAGGATGTAAGCAGAAATGACCCAGCCTATGTAACTGTAGGTTTTAAAAATAGAGGTAAAAATATGAAGAATCTGAAACAAAAATAACAGGAGACCAGGGGAGCACACTGCTGTTCCTGACGCTCGTCGATGGACGTTTTAAGAGGAGGTATTTGTTATTATATTTAAGAACAGAGAGTCTTCTTAAGAATTTAAATAGGATATATGCATCTAAAAAAAAAGAAAATTTGACAAATCTTGTTTAAAAAAGAAGAAGTAAAAAATAAAAATAAAAAAGGAAGAAGAAATAGAATGAATAAGAAAGGATTGTAAATTAAAAACACACAATAAGATACCAGGAATGATCATATTTCTAAAGATTTTATTTATTTATGAGAAAGGGGGGGTGCACGAGTTGGGGGACGGGCAGGGGAGAGGGAGGGAGAACCCCAAGCAGACTCCCCCACTGAGTGCTGAGCCTGACGCAGGGCTCGATCTCATGACCCCAAGACCATGACCTGAGCCGAACACAAGAGTCAGACACTTAACCGACTGAACCACCCAGGTGCCCCAGGAATGATTTCAAATGTTCTAGAATATTCCAGAAGTTCAGGAATCACAGCACCTAGGAGTGGGTTGCCATCTCCCTCTTCAAATAAACAATTCTCACATTGAGTTTTAAAAATAAAGAGACAGGACAAGATCCCATTAAATGCTCTCTTCGTGGGAATCTGTTCATTATGGAATGATTCCAGAGAATAACAAAGAAAGGTAGACTGAGACTGTCCCCAAGTCACCCCCACTGGCGGCTCGTGAGATAAAGCAGTGACTGTCACCGGCCCCGACACCACAGAGACAGATACCGCGTACTGTGCACATGCCTTTTATGGAGCTGTCTGGGTGAAACAGTATAAATTTAGACACTGATAAATTAAGTACAGCAATTGCTACTGCTGAACCCAACTCAGACCAAGACTTTAGATCTAACTAACAGGTTGTAGGAAGAACAGGGGACAGAGGGACGTGTTAATGACACCACAGGGATGCAAGCGCCAAGACCCCAAACTGCAAGAGATAGAAGAGGGAGGGAGAAAACATGGCCCAGGAACCCGTAGATTAAAGGATTTGGGAGAAAAATCAACCGATCACGATGCATGGATCTGCTATATTAAGAAATTACTGCTGGGGCGCCTGGGAGGCTCAGTCGGATAAGCATGTGACTCTTGGTTTCAGCTCAAGTTGTGATGTTGGGGTCTTAGGGTCGAGCCCCTCGTTGGGTTCCACGCTCAGCACAGAGCCTGCTTGGGATTCCCTCTCCCTCTGCCCCTCCACCCCCTGTGCTCTCTTGCTCCCTCTCAAACAAATAAATCTTTTTTTAAAAAAAAATTACTGTTACTTTTTTTAGGTGTGCTAAAGATTTTGTGATTATAGGAAAGCGTTGTCGCCTTTGAGAGTGACGTGTTGAAATGTCTACAGATGACGTGATACGATGCGCCGGGTGTGCTGCCAAACTGATGGGGAATGGTGGGGTCGGATGATGGAGGAAAAATGGTGAAATAAAGGAGATGTTCACCTTCTCATGCACGGGGTGCGGGCTCCCAGGGGAGCTCTATCTTAACATCTACCCGAGGTCAAAATGACTCAGCAAGAGCTCAAAGCATGGACTCTGCTTCTGCCCGGAGCACACACTGTACGTCTGCTTTGTTAAAAAAAAACAACCAGAAAGGAGCATTCCAAGTATAAAGGTAAGAAAACCAAAAAGCCCTCCCTGACTCCCGTAAGATTAAAATCACACAGCCTCGCCCACACCAAGAACGTAAGATAAAGTCTGTAGCTTTCTGGAATGTCCTTGGTCGCCGTGGTTGGTGATTCTATGAGAAACCGTACATAACTGCGCCGATCACCCCCTCCCCAAGCACAGTCTTCCCTGTGAGCTCTGCGGAGCCCGGGCAGTTGGCCTCATGGGGCTCCAGTAAAAACTCTCTTCTTTTCTCTTTCAAAGTTTTAAAACATTTTGCTCATTTTGGGACAACAGTGGGTGAGAGCATAAATAAAACAAGAGCTGGCCGGGAGCTGAAGATTGGTGAAGCGAATATTGGGGACGTATGGACGCACGGAACTGTTCTCTCCACTTTCGTGGCTGTGTACGATTTTCCGTAGTATAAAAGTTTTTTTTTGTTGTTGTTTTGTCTTGTTTTGTTTTTTTGTTGTTTTTCACTGCAAAGAGAAGTGTAAAGTTGCTTAAGGAGGATACTTTCAGTTTTACATGATGAGAAAGTTTTGGAAATTGTCTGCACACAATGTGGAAGTGACGTCTGAACCGGGCACTTAAAAATGGGAAGGGAGGTCAGAGTTAAATTGATGTTGTGTGGGTTTTTTGTTTGTTTGTTTGTTTACCACAATTAAAAAGAAAAAAGGGCAAAAAAAGAAAAAATGCTACCTATTAGATAAACTGTTAAAATAGAGGACTAGAAGACAAACGTAGTATGTGCTGGGAAATACTCACAATTATGTAGAAATGATGATATCGAAAGGTCTGATTCAAGGAGCACGGGGCGGTTTAGTCAGTGACGCCTTCGACTCCTGATTTCAGCTCAGGTCATGATCTCAGGGAGCCTGCGGAAGATTCTCTCTCTTCCTCAGCCCCTCGTCCTCCTCTTCCTCCCTAAAAAAAAAAAAAAAAAAAAAAAGTATCAGTCAAGGCAAAAAATGCGTTAAATGCTTAAGGAACGATGGAGGTCATAGAATTCATAATCCACAAGGAAAGCTGAGCTGTCGCATGTCTTTCTGTGCTGCACAAAACGGCTACAAAAATACGTAGAACAAAAACTGATGACAGCCCCGTTAGCAGGTGGCCCCGGCCACGACCGCGGTCTTCACGGTGCTTCTCTCAGACGCGAACAGAAACGCCAGTGAGGCCTGTAGAGAATCTGAGGAATGTGACCCCTTCTCTCCAACCCACAAACGGATCATCTATTAAGCCACCAGGGAAATCTCGACATGTTCTAAAGTACAAATGTCCTAAGGAGGCCAAATCCATGGACACAGTATGAGAAAAGGAGCCGTTAACCAAAGGGTGACGTTAAGGAAATACCCGGAGTCCTGAGAAACCGGCAGCAAACCGAATGCAGACTCGGGAGACGCGCTGTGGGACATTCACACGTTGGAATGAAAACCACCAATTTAAGTGTTTTCTGCGGAGCTGTGTGTATCTGCAAGTCACCTTCCAATGTCGACGCTGAGGTTCTTGAGCGCAGGGCTTGAGGAAGGACGTGTGGTGTGATAACACGCGGCCCACGCGATGCAGGAGACAACCATGCGCTCATGAGTCCCCAGCTCAGGACAGTGGTCACCTCTGAAGGCACAGAGGACAGAGGACTCCTTGGAGGGGAGCACAGAGGTCTTTAACTTAAAATTTTTAAGGGCGAAACATTCTGGGCAAAGTAAAAGGCAAAATGTTAAGATCGGATGGACGAGGATGGCGGGTATGTGGGTGTTGGTGATGCTGGTCTTCACACTTTCCTGTAGTCTTGAGCTATTTTATTTTAAAAAAGGAACAACAGGGAGTGACTACAAATGAGCAAGAGGACTGTGTGAGGTCATGGAAATGTGCTAAAGCTGGGCTGTGGTGAGGATTTCACAACTCTGTAAATTTGCTAAAATCATTCAATGCTGTACTTAAAATCCGTGAGTATTGGCATGTAAATTCTACCTTAATGAACTTGTAAGAAATGAAACAAAATGGAGACCATTTGGCAGGAAAAAGGAGCCACCAGCAGCTTCGAGCCCCAGCTGAGGCCAAGCAAGCACACCCCACTCCATCTCTATCACTGATCCCAACTAGACATATCACACAGAGTGAAATACAGCAATTTTCTGAAAGATCAGGGTGAGAAGTCAAAACCTGATGAAAGGTTGATATGGGGGGAATGTCCTGTCCCCCCCAAGACCCCAGGCTTAGTTCAAGGTAGCCAGCACCCCAGATGAGCATGGTGCACGTGGCCAAGAGAAGCCTCCACTTTCTGGACGTTGGGCTGGGAAGGGATGCCCTGATGGGTGGAGACAAGGGGTGCTGGCAAAACCCTCGGTCAGGAAGCCAGCTGATAAATTAAGATTTTATTTATTTATTTATTTATTTATTTATTTATTTATTTATCTATCTATTTATTTATTTATTTATTCATGAGAGACACAGAGAGAGAGGCAGAGACCCAGGCAGAGGGAGAAGCAGACTCCCTGTGGGGACCCCCATGTGGGACTTGATCCCAGGACTGCAGGGTCACAACCTGGGCCAAAGGCAGATGCTCCACCGCTGAGCCACCCAGGCGCCCCCAGCTGATAAATTAAAATGCAGCGCTAAAAACACTTATGCGAGCTGAAAGATCAAAGCAAAAAACAACAGGGGAGGGAAATGAAAATGGAAAACAGAGAACAAACAAAACTTTAAACAACAGACCTAAATCCAACCATTTCAAATAATTACATTAGTTGTAAATGGTCTAAACCCGCTGGTTGTGAGGCAAATGTCTTCAGGTGACAAAATAGACCCGCAGCCGTCGGAGAGAACTGAAGTCCCACCCGACACATCCCGTAGCCTCGTGGAATTAAAACCAGGACATAAGCAGCAGAGAGGCCTAGAGAAAGCTCCGGGGAGACACACTTCTGAATAATCCGTGGGTCAAATGGAGGCCTCCAGGCAAATTAGAAAATGTTGAAGGGGTGGATTGAAGTGCTGCGAATCACATCTCCAGGAAGCCGAGTACAGCAGCGCCCCGAGCGGAGTCCGCGGCGTCACACGCGTGTACTAGAACGTCAGCACCATGAGTGAGTCCCAAGCCTTATGCCAAGTGGAGGAAGCCCGGGGGCCGCACGAAAGCCAGCGGTGCGGAGACGGGGGCCGCCAGGAAGGCAGACACCCCAACCAAGTGAGATAGCACTTTGCAAGGGCGCAGGTTTGGAGGGGCCGTGAGGTAAGGGGCGCTACGGGCCCCACGCGTTTACCTGGGCACCGGGCACCGGGCACGTCCGTTCTTCCTCGCAGGACACCCCGACCGCCAGCGCCGTGTGACGCCAGAGAACCATGTAAATAGACTGTCCGCGAACAGGGAGACGGCTAGAGAGCCCACGGCGCACCCCACCTCCGAGGCCGTGGAGCCAGGGCTCGGTGCTGCCGACTCGGGCAGCAGGTGGCAGACGGGGGTCCTGGGGTGCGCACCGAGGGGCTGTCCATTCGGAGGTGAGGGTGTGACGCAGGGGATAGGACGGCCCGAGCAGCAGCGCCTCCGGGGGCAGTGACCATGAGGGAGGACGTTTGGGCTTTGAGAAAAGATGACAGAACAGAATTCTGGGGACAACCTTTCCCTCTAAGGTGGCCAATAGCTTCCATTTGCGGCCGCTTTCGCCTAAGCGTCCAGGAGATCAGCTGCACGTCCTCGGGCGGTCAGTGAGGCCTTGGCACCTGGCCCGGCAGTTAGTGCCCTCTGCAACGCCAGGGCCAGCTCGGGGACCGGCATACCACGGCGATGCAAGGCGGAATGAGAAGGGCTCCCCCAAAGTATTCAGGGCACGGGGGTGGGGGGCTGGGGCCAGCCAAGGCTGCAGAAAGGAGGAAGAGATGTGGGAGGCAGGCTGTTTCCATGCCCTGGCTGCCCCATGCTGGCCTGGGCACGCCCAGCCTCCCTTCCCTCCCAGCCGCATCCCCACAGTACACGGCGCCGAGAGGATTACGGAGGACTCCGTTGTGAGATTTTGAAGATGATAATTTTTTTAAAATTTTATTTATTTATTCATGAGAGACAGACAGAGAGGGGGAGAGAGAGAGAGAGAGAGAGAGAGAGGCAGAGACACAGGCAGAGGGAGAAGCAGGCTCCATGCAAGGAGCCCGACGTGGGACTCGAGCCCGGGGCTCCAGGATCAGGCCCTGGGCCGAAGGCAGATGCTAAACCGCTGAGCCCCCCGGGCTGCCCCATGATAAAATATTTTAATGTTGGAGAAAATGAGGCTCCTTTCATAGAGAATCCCAGGCAGGGTTTCGGTATCTTGGCCGATGCTGGGGAAAGGTTGGAGAGTCGGGCACGCAGCCCACGGCGCTGTGTGGGTATGATGAGCAGGGCATGACACCTGGGGGCCCACTCATCAGAGGAGGCACCAAAGAAACAGCCACCCAGCACTCAAAAGGCAGAGAACGGGGGCGCCGGGGGCGGCTCAGTCAGTGGAGTGTCTGACGCTTGGTTTCCACTCAGGTCGTGATCTCAGGGTCATGGGATCCACCCCCAAGTCAGGCTCTGTGCTCAGCCAGGAGTGGGCTTGGGGGTCTCTCTCCCCCCGCCCCTCTCCCTACTTGAGTCCACACACTGCATGCGTGCGCTCTCTCTCAAATAGGTACATATATCTTTTTTTAAAAAAAAGGCAGAAAACAAGCTTGGCCCTTGAAAGGATGCTGTGATGAGACGGCACTTAGGTCAACAGCAAGGCTGTGACAGCACATTCCCGGCTCACACCCTCCTATCTTGCATTCCTTTGCCAACTTCCTTCTGCCCCAACTCTTGTCTTTTCCTGACCCTTCCCCCATCTTTGCTTTTATTTTCTTTTTGATTTTTTTTTCCTACCAGTAACTTCCTTCTGTGATGTTGATTCAGCTGTGGCTCCCTTTGTGGGGGAGGAAGGGAGTGCAGGAGCTGGCAGAGGCAGCTGCAGAGGCAGGAGGCAAGCACTACTGGGGGGTGGGCAGGTGGCGGAACAGAGCAGAAAACAGTGGCTGCCCTGGTAGGTGCTCCAAACAGTTGTCTCGCCGGATCCCCCACAGATCCATACAAACGGGCAGAAAGTCACCCGTGCCAGGGCAATGGACAGCCCTACTGTCAGCCACGCCACATGGGTGTCAGGGCTGCCAGGTGAGCATAGAAAGTGGGGAAGATATTGGAGAGGTTGGGGCCATTTCTAGCCACCTACTCTCCTGGATGCTGGCCTGGGTATCCTCATCCCCACCTACATGTCAAGCAGTCTTCCTCTTTCTGGCTTCCTCCCTCCAGCTCCTCTAAAGGAAGGACACCCTGAGGAGGCTGGGGCGGGGGCTGACTGACAGCCTGAGCAGAGACCGCCCAGCCCTCATCAGAACACAAAGATTAGCCAACGGGCTTGACCATGCGCAGGATCACACTGAGACCCTGTTAGAGGGCAGAAGACTTGGCTCTGGATTCAGAGGAGATTGAGCCAGAAAAAGTGAAGCAATGATCAACTCTGGGGGAAAACCAGAAGTTGTACAAGGAAGAAACGATAATTATAGAATGTCCACTTGGCTCAGTCGTGCACATTTACATGATCAGAATAACAACAGCCCTGAGCCCAGATTAGAAATGAAGCTGTTCGGGGCACCTGGGTGGCTTAGTTGGTTGAGCATCTGACTCCTGATCTCAGCTCAGGTCTTGATCTCACGGTCATAAGTTCAAGCCCCATGTTGGGCTTCACGGTGGACATGGAGCCTACTTAAAAAAAAAAACAACCAAAAAAACATAATTTAAAAATGAAACTGTTTATAGTTCTACAGAGATGTGAGGGATGGGCGGGGGTGTGAGAAGCTAACATCCTCATTACCACAAATGGAAGGTCATCATGCCTTCCCTGCCCCCTGGAATCTAATTTCTCCTTTCAGTATGAAAACCAGGTTGAAAAAAAAGAAAAAGAAAAAAAAAAAAAAAGAAAAAGAAAACCAGGTTGACCTGTGGGGCGCCAGTAGGTCAGGAAGTCACCCAACCCTAACCCAGGTCCCAGGTCCCAGGTCCCAGGTCCCTTCCTCTCCTTAACAAACTGCCATTTCCTGTTCAATTTGTCATTTCTACCAATGCCAAATAGAGCCACTTGTGGACATCGTTAGGGATGCGTGTCCACTGAAAGTCTGCGCTGCCTTTGTTGACACAACTTTGTACCTTCCAACCCTAGATTAAAGGACTCAGTTTCCATGATTGCTCCAGAGGCCTGGTTTGGGGGCATGACTGCTGAGCTAAGAGAGGAGCTTGTGCTTGGGGTCCCCCAGATCGGCCCACTGGTGGTGGTAGTAGCCTCTACACACTCGATCCCTTTCCTTCCCTGGGCCCTGGATTCCCCCCGCCGTCCTTCCATTGTGGGGACAAATGAAGACCTATGAAAGGGTCCCGCAGAGGGCTTGGCACACACAGCAGGTGCTCAATAAATGTAAAGTTGCAAACCATAAAAAAAGGTGATGGAGACAAGGTCCCAGAGATCGTGGAGCTTTCAACAAAACTACTGCAGATTTTTTTTTGTTTTAAGGGAGTATCTATTCCTAGATTTGTAGAGAAATTTCTTTTTGGGCACCTGGTAGCTCAATTGGTTAAGCATCCGACTCTTGACTTCAGCTCAGGTCGTGATCTCAGGGTCGTGAGATCGAGCCCCACGTCAGGCTCCGTGCTCACTGTAGGGTCTGCTTGAGAGTCTCTCTCCCTCTCCCGCTGATCCTCCCCGCTCCTCCCTCTCTAAGAAAATAAAAAGAACTCTCTTCTCGTTCAGTTTTCTGCTTCCACCGTTTAACTTTTGGACCTGGGGGAACAATGTACTTTTTCTGCATTTGTTTCTTTGCATGGAATGGACAGGAATGAAGTTCTCAGCCCAACACTTTCTTCTCTCCCGCCCCGGAAGCGCGGTGCCGGTGAGGGCCCAGCTTCCCCGAACGCTGAGAGCACGAGGGAAGGAGGACGCAGGGGAGGCACGCACGGCATCTGAGGCCTTCGGCGGCGCGGGTGGCGCACCGGCCCCAGCCCATCCCCAGAAGAAGGTGGGTTTCAGGGCAGGTTGACATTTGGGAGGCACGTGTAAGGAGCTTTCTGACGCCTCTTCCCACCAGGAGCCATCCCTGGGAAGCTCCACAGAAAGCCCACGTTCATTTTCCTCCGCCAGCCGGGAGCCCTCGCTTCCGCCAAGTCTGCCTGCCTGCCCCATGCCCGAGCCCATCTGTGTCGTCTGGTCCGCAGGGCCATCCGAAGCCCTCCGCCCCCGCCCTGCCTGGGCATTCCCCGTCATGCAGGGTCCACCCAAACGCCGCTCCCAGGGCTCTCCCTGCTGTGCCCGTGCTTGGTAAGGGCCCATCCTTTCTTGTGGCCCTGGGCGGGGGCACTCAATACACGAACGTGTCTTGTCGGCTCCGGCTCTGGCTCCGTGGAGGGGAAGGACAAGGACCCGGCTGCTCCCTCCTGGCTTCTGCCCCGCCCCTCCCCCTCTGCCAGTGAGGACGCTGAGCACCGGCCTACACCGGAGGGTGTGAGGCTCTGGGCCAACGGGGACCAGAACAGCGCCTGGCACGGAGAGTGCGCCCAGGGCAGGCTTTGCAGGTCACGGGTCACGGGGCTGCTGCTGCGGAAACTGCTGGGCTCTGCCCCTGGGGCACCGGCAGCCACAGAGCAGCCGTAGGCAAATGAGCTTTGCGCTCCCCACCCCGCGGCGAGCCCGCTCCGGAGCAGCAGATCTGGGGGCAGGACCGCGTGGGGGAGGAGGAAGGGCGGCGCACCTGGAAATCCCGGCCGAGCGCTCGGCAGGGTGCCTGCGAGGAATGCGGACCCACTGGTCCCGGCGGCCCCCTGGATCCCGTCCCGTCCCCGTGGTGCTGTGGGGCTGGAGCGAGGGCTTCACACACCCGGGGGGGGGGGGGGGGGGGGGTCTGATCCTCAGGAGGGGCCGGAGCCCAGGCCCCACGGAGCCTGCACCAAGGCGGCACGCGGTGCTGGGGTGGAGCGGGGGACATCCGGAGCCCAGGACAGAACCAGGATCACCTGAGGCTGAAGGTGACCCTAGGGGCCTTTGCTCTCTCTTGAAAAACTTCTCTCTTGGCCTCTCGCACCAGTTTCAAGACTCTCTTTCCTCTGCAGAGGAGACTGAGGCATCTCACTGGGCTCCCCAGTTTCCCCCAGGCCCCAGAGGTGGGCGTCCCTGTGTCTGCCCACCTGAGTCCACATCACCCTTGCCAGCCAGCTCGCAGTCTCCCGTGAGCTGCTCCAACCCTGTCCACCTGCTTCCTGCCCCCACTCCCCCACCTGGCCTCGGTTCTGGGCCGCAGTTGAGAGCTGGCCTCTCGGCACAGAGGGACCTATCCAGAAAGATCTCACCCTCCTTCACCTGGGAAGGCCTTGCAGGCCGGGAGGCGGTCTTCTCTGTCTCCTCCTCGTTCTCTCTCAAGGAATAGCGGTACCTCTCCAGCACGGGGCAGCAGAGGAGCAGGGCAGGGCAGCAGTGGCGGCCCACAGCCTGGGCTCTGGGAAGCCTGGACTGCAGTCCCGCCAGCCCGCTGCCCAGGTGGCTACACGGCTGTAGCCCAGTTCCTGAAAGGTGGGGGTGAAGGGTCCTCCTCTCAGGACGCTGAGCTGAAAACCCTGAAGCTCTCAACACAGCCTGCAAAGACGGAGGTGGGGCAGGGGTCTGGGCGAAGTGCCCAGGGCCCAGCCCACCAGGGCTGGTGAGTGTGACAGCACAGGGGTGGGAGAGGGGGGAAGATCCCATTCTGCAGGCAAAGCACCCTGGAGCTGGTTAAGCTGGGGTGAGGCTAAGGTGGAGCGAGGGATGGAACGTGTGCCCTGATCTGGGGGTGACCCCATCCACATGAGGAATTGCGGGGGGGTCGGAAGAGGTTACACGGGTAGGTGGGGGGCTGGGCTGAGCCCCTGGACTGCGGTGCTGGGTGGGCGCCAGGGAGACCTCACCCTTCTTACACCTGAGCAACATGAAAATTCCTAGTTAAAAAAGCTGCAAGACCCAGTTTGGGGGGTCGGGGGAAGGCGCTGGGAGGAACTGACCGTCCATTGCCAGGCACCTCTGCGCAAGGGGAACCGAGGGATTGTAACGGTTTAAAGTAGTTTTCTCTATTTTCCAAATGGTTTACGACAGCCACGTATTATTTGTAACCAGAAAAGGATGCTAACCGGGGCCCCTGGGTGGCTCAGGGGTGGAGCGTCTGCCTTAGGGCGGGCTGTGATCCTGGGGGCCCAGGGTCCAGTGGGCTTCGGGCCCCCTGCAGGGAGCCTGCTTCTCCCTCTGCCTGGGTCTCTGCCTCTCTCTCTCTCTCTGTGTCTCATGAATAAATAAATAAAATATTTTTTAAAGAAAGGATGTTACCTAAAAGTTAATCTGACCGCGTATCAAACGTCAGAAGCGGCTCTCTGCCTGGCTGGGGGCTGGAGGGAGAGGCAAGAAGCAAACCTGGAAGTCTGGGGCCTGGGCTGTGGGGCCGCCCTGGGGGGCAGCCAGCGGCCCCACCAGGCACCTGCTGCAGCACTTCCCCCGCTCCCCCCCATCGCTTCCTCCAGTCGCCCCAGCATCCCGCAGTGGGTCGGGCACATTATGTTCACCCCAAAGGTTTCCAAATTTGGGAACTCTGCAGCCACTGATCGGCAGCCCCCAAGCTTCCTGCTGCGTTCCTGGCACGGACACTGTGGACACGCCACCTGCGGTTGCCCCGCGCCCAAGCACACAGATTGGGGACCCGCCGCAAGGTCTGGGGTGTGCGCGCGGGGTCTGCCCGCGGAGATGTTCAGACGACAGGTGGCCCCGCAGGGACTCAGACCCGCCGTAACCCCGCAAGTCCCTGGAGCAAAGCCCCGGGTCTTGGGGTGTAGGCGGCAGAAGCCAGCTCTGCACTTTCAGCCCAGCCCACCCGCCGGGGCCGTGTCTGGAGGGACCGCAGGGAGGCACTGCGCCCAGGAGCCTGGGTGCCCACGTGTGTACGCAGCACAGGCGACCCCATCCCCGCCAGCAGCTCACCTGCTGTGCCCTCTGGGTCGCGGGGAAGGCTCTGGGCATGGCCGCGGCGCCCCCCGCTGATAAAACAGGCTAAGGAGCACCGGCCTCCACCCCTGCCTCAGTCTCCCAGCTTGTAGCCAGTGGGGCAGGTCTCAGCGCACACCCCCCCACGAGGCAGGGCCTTCCCAGAGTCGCTGGAGGTGGAGGACGGCCTCCCCTCCCTCGCCCTCCAGCACCTGGGCCCGGCAGGATGGGCTGGGGTCCCGCTCGGGATGCCGCCCCCTCTGCCCCCACACCCCGACCCTGCATTTGAGGCCTACCTTTCTGGGGCCTCTGGAGTCTACTGCGCCTGCAGCCTCCAGAACCCCAAGGTGCCAACCCCTGTGGAGAGATGGGGAGACAGGTCTGGGTCAACCCCAAGCCTCGCCATCTACCTGGGGGCTCGCGCACCGGCCTTCCTTCCTGGAGTGAGGCCCCGGGGCACCCTGAACCTGGACTCAGGCCAGGACTTGTGCAGGAAGAGGGGCCTAGATGGGCGGAGGACACGTTCCCAGGGCTGAGGGGCACGGGCCTGGGCGCTGCACCTGGGAAGCTGGTGGCCACCCCCCACCCCGTGGCCACCCCGGGAAGGAGGTCCTGACACCTGGCACTTGGCGAGGGCAGGGTTAGGGCACTGGCTGGGGGCACACAGGGCGGGGAGTCCAAATCCTAGGACCTGCGGGTGGCACCGGAGCTGCAGGGCACTGCCCTCCGACGGGAATCTGTGGGTAGGTGCTGGCACACGCAGTGTGGAAAAGTCAGTGGCCCTGGGTGCTTCATGACAAAGCCCCTCGTGGAGGGCCCGGGGGACAGGGAGGGGCAGTGGGGCAGTGGGCACCACCTGGAGGCCATCCCTCCCCATCTGCGAGGGACCCCAGGCCTCGGCGCACACAGGTGCACAGAGGGCAGGAGGCCCCTGCTCCCAGCCCAGAGGCCCAGGGTGTGACCACGGCGGGCCGTGAGCGCCCTCGGGCGACGAAGGAATGAGCCAGAGAGAAAGCAAAGAATCCGGGTCCTGCAGGGAGGGGATCAGTGGAGACTCGGAGGTGGAGCACTGGGAGGCGCTGAGCAGCTGGGGCGGGACCTCCCGCGGAGGGCAGGGCCTGGGCAGCTGAGGGGCGGGTAAGCAGAGAGGGACTCCAGGGGTCCCCGGGTGCAGCTAGAGGGCGCGGAGCCCAGAGAGGGGGCCAGAGCAGGAGCCCCTGGGGTGGGGGGGGGAGTTTGGGGGGCAGAGATTAGGGGGCTGCCGGGTTGGCAGGGAGAGGGGGAGCCAGCAAAGACGACACCTCGGGTTTCCGCTTGGGCAGCCGCCTGGGTAAGGCAGTGGAACAGGTTGGGATCAGAACCAAGAATTCAGTTTTGCGGTTTTCACTACATTTTCAGGTGGAGATGGAGAGATCCAGCTGCAGATGGAAATGTCAGGATAACAGGGTAGGGTATGGAAGCATGGACGGGAGGAGGTCAGTCAGGGGGACCAGGGACAGAAGAGACCCCAGGACTTTCAAACCTCCTAGCTGGTCCCTTTTGTTGGATGCTGTTTCCCCCCCCTCTTTTTTTTTTAAGATTTTATTTATTTATTCATTCATAAAGAGCGGGGGCAGAGCCACAGGCAGAGGGAGAAGCAGGCTCAACACAGGGGGCCCACTGTGGGACTCGATCCCAGGTCTCCAGGATCACGCCCTGGGCCGAAGGCAGATGCATAACCGCCAAGCCTCCCAGGGGCCCTGAACACAGGTTGTTATGGATGATTTTTCCTTTGTAAATATTTTTGTCATTCAGATTATTTTTATTTTTTTAGGATTTTATTTATTTATTCACGAGAGACACACACAGAGAGAGAGAGAGAGGCAGAGACACAGGCAGAGGGAGAGGGAGAAGCAGGCTCCATGCAGGGAGCCCGACAGGGGGACTCGGTCCCGGGTCTCCAGGGTCACGCCCTGGGCTGCAGGCGGTGCTAAACCGCTGAGCCCCCCGGGGCTGCCACTGTTTTCCCCTTTACTGAGCAAACCTGCGCTGCCCGGAAGAGGCAAAGAGCAGGCCCTGAAGCTGGCGCGGTCCAGCAGGCCTGGAGGCCACCTGGTGGGGCTCCCGCCGGGCAGGAGGAGGTTGTAGCCCCAGCAAGCCGCTCTCTCCTTTGACCACCTGGTCTGGCAGATGCTGGCCCAGACCCACGTTGGCCCCCGGCAGCCCTTACGGAGCAGGGGGCGGGGGTGTCAAGCCTCAGACGGGCTGCTGGGGGGTCTCCCGGGGACATTTGTCTGTGCCTTCAGCCCGGATGTCCGCTGGCACGTCCCCCCTGTCCGCTCCGGCCTGAGGTCTCTGGGGCGCCTTCTTTACCTACAAGCGGCCTCGCTCCCTGCTGGCACGTTCCGGCCCGGGACAAGCCGGCTCCTGCCCGGCCTGGGGAAGACGCCCGGCGCACACCTGCTGTCTACCTGGCACATGTGTGGCCTCGCCTTTTCTAGAATGTCATGCGCTCAGCAAGGCCTGGAACGTGTAAGCGGACATACATCATACATCAGCCTGCTACGTGGCCTCGGGTAAATCACAGATGCCATCACCCCGGCCCTGTGGCTGTGGTCATCGGTGTGGTGCCCGCTGGGAAGCACCTGTGTCCCCCTGGCAGGTGGCACCCCGCTTTGCAGGCGGCTGGCGAGTCCCCCCCATTCCCTTTGGCGGGTGGTCAGTTCTCGGAAGCAGGGCACAGGGGGCCGGCGGCGAGCCAGTGCCTGACCACCCGCACCCCAACGTGCAGGACCCGTACCCTCCCCCGCCCGCAGGTGGCCCGACGGCCGTCCGCAGCGCCGCGGTCACCCACACCTGCCGGGGGCGGGGCCGCAGTCCTGGCCCCGCCCCCTCCCGCCGGGCGCCTGCGCGGCGGGCGGGAGGGGGGAGCGCGGATCCCAGCCGCCCGGCGCCTGTTTCCGCCCGGCCCCTGTTTCCGCCCGGCCGCCGGCGCGCAGGACCAGCTTCCGGCCGGCGGTGGGCGCACGCCGCGCGGCTTCCGGCGGGGCTCGCGGAGCATGGGGAAGGTGAGGGGGCTGCGCGCCCGCGTGCACCAGGCGGCGGTGAGGCCCGCGGGGCAGGCGGCGTCGGGCCCCGCGCCCCCGGATCCGGAGGCGGCCCCGGCTCGGGAGGCGGCCGGCGGGCTCGGCGCGAAGGTGAGCGGCGGGCGGCGGGCGGCGGGCGGCGGGCGGGGCGGCGGGCGGAGTGTGTGTCTGTGTCCCCGGGACGCCCCCGGGCCGCGCTCAGCCTGCTGCTCTCGGGGTCCCTGGGGCGGCGGAGGGCGCCTCAGCCGTCCTCGGGGGTCGGCCCCGCCGTGCGTGTGGCCCCGGGGCTGACCATCGGCTGACCCCGGGCTGCGACCCCCGGCTGACCCCCCGGGCTGCGACCCCCGGCTGACCCCGGGCTGCGACCCCCGGCTGACCCCGGGCTGCCACCCTCGGCTGACCCCGGGCTGTGAACCCCGGGCTGTGACCCCCGGCTGCGACCCTCGGCCCACCCCCCCGGGCTGCGACCCCCGGCTGACCCCCGGGCTGTGAACCCCCGGCTGAACCCCCGAGCGGTGACCCCCGGGCTATAACCCTCGGGCTGTGACCCTCAGCAGACCCCCGGGCTGCGACCCCCGGCTGACCCCCCGGGCTGTGACCCCCGGCTGCGACCCTCGGCTGACCCCTGGGCTGCGACCCCCGGCAGACCCCCGGGCTGTGACCCCCGGCTGACCCCTGGCTGACCCCTGGGTTGTGACCCTCAGCTCACCCCCGGGCTGTGACCCTCGGTTGACCCCCTGGGCTGCAACCCCCGGCTGACTCCTGGGCTGTGACCGCTGGGCTCTGACCCCCGGGCTGTGACCCTCAGCTGACTCCCGGGCTGTGACCCTCGGCTGACCCCCGGCTGACCCTGGGCTGTGACTCCCCCAGCTGATCCCCCAGGCTGTGACCCCCGGGCTGCAACCCTTGGGCTGTGACCTCAGCAGACCCCCGGGCTGTGACCCCTGGCTGACCCCCAGGCTATGACCCTCGGCTGACCCCCTGGGCTGTGACCCCCGGCTGACCCCTGGGCTGTGACCCTCAGCTGACCCCCGGGCTGCAACCCCCGGCAGACCCCTGGGCTGTGACCCCCTGGCTGTGACCCCCGGCTGACCCCACCCCGGGCTGTGACCCCCAGCTGACCCCCCCTCGGCTGTGACCCTCAGCTGACCCCCGGGCTGCCACCCCCGGCTGTGACCCCTGGGCTGCGACCCTCGGGCTGTGACCCTCAGCTGACCCCCGGGTTGCGACCCCCAGGCTGCGACCACAGGCTGACCCCCCCTCTGCCCCGTGCCTCCTTTGGGCTGCAGCCCCCCTGCTGCGACCCTTGCACTGACCCCTGGGCTGCCTGAGGGCGTTGATGCTGCCCCCGTGGCCAGGCACAGGCGCGGGGACAGTGGACAGGACAGCGCTCCACACCACGGCTGCACTCCCAGTCTTCATAACTTCCCAACCGCCCTCTCCCTGTTTGCCGCGGAGAAGTCCGAGTTCGGTCCGAGTTCGGTCCGAGTTCCGTTACACGGACGCGCAGGGTGAGGAAGGAGCTCGATGCGCTGGCTCTGCTGAGAGCTCTGGCAGTAGTGGCTCGTTTGGAGCGTACACGTCTACCGGCGTCGTTAGTGTATCCAGAGTCGTGCAGCCGTCACTACAGACTTCAGAACGTGTCTATCACCCCAGAAAGAGACCCCGGCCTGTAGGGCGTGGCCCCCAGTCGTCCTGGCCCTTCAGGACCTCTGCCCTGCAGGGGAAGCTGGGCCAGTGGGGAGAACCACTTTGTCGGCCTTCCCGCCTGCAGTGGGGGCGAGGGGCCTCACCTCCCTGGACCAGGGGCTGTGGCCGTGCTGGGGGACGGAGGGGCACAGGAGCCGAGCTCCCGGGGTTTCCGTAAGGTGGACTGGGGCAGGGCATAGCTCCTGAGCTGCAGTTTCTTCCTTTCTGGTGACATTTGTAACTGTCTTTGGCGAAGTGGTTGCTGGGGACAACCTGCCACAGCCCTGTCCCTGTCCACCCGACGGTTCGCCTGCAGCCCTGGCTCTCCGTCCCTGTGCTGGCCAGGCCTCGTGGGATTCCCACAGCCAGTGAAACCTGCTGAACTCAGGACTGTGGACAAAGTTAGAGGGACACGGCCCACCACGCATGACAGTCGGCATCAGAGTTCAACGCTGGGAGGGCAGTAGGTTGAATTGTCACATGGAGACTGGGATGAGTGTGTCTAACACGTGGAAGGAAGAGAAGGAAGCAGAAGGAAACCTGGAGGGGAAGAGCAGCAGATGGGCCTAGTAGCGATGAGGAGTCCAGGGGCCGCGCTGTGGCGTGGAGGAGGAAGTTCCACGGACGGACCACCGGGGGTCTGGTCACGTGATGACATCGCAGTCCTCGAAGGACACCAGTGGCGCAGCATCAACCCCTCATGTGTGAGGGTCCAGAAATGTGAAGCTGTAAAGCACCACCGTGGACAGTGTCCAAATGGGCACGTGATGCAAAGTGAGGACTGGCTGTGTGCACGCGGCCGGGGGCGGCACTGCCCCTCACCCCCTGCGGCTCCTCCTTGGGAGGGCTCCACTGGGGTGGCCTTCACTGCGTGGTCCTCCCAGCCGCCTCCCAGGCTCCAGCACTGGCCCCTGTGATTTTCCTCGTGTGTCTTGTTTATCTTGTTTACTGACTTTCCCTCCCACCCTGGGAGCTCCTGAGGAGCGTGGGCTTCTCGTTGAGGTGCCCTGTGCAAGCTCTGGGTGCAGGCCAGCCCCTCACCTGGGCCCTCAGGCTAGTTCCCGCTCGCCCCAGTCCTGGAGCTTGGACCTGGAATGAGCCAGGTGGGCCCAGGAGGTGGGCTCTGGCTCAGCACAGTGTGATCGGCAGTGACGGGGGGAGGCGAGGGGAGGGGGGTTGAAGTCTCCCTGTGGGGTGAGCGCGGGTCGGAAGCCTGGGGGGGGATTGCCGAGGTCCAGCAGTGGTCATGAAACAGAGAGTGCTCTGGGAAGGATGAGATGGCGCGGGTTCGGGAGGAAACCTGGTTCCTGTCACGGTGCGCCGGGGGCTGACCTCTCAGCTCACGATCGCTGCCGATCCCGTCTGCTCTGAGAGGGTCCCCGCGCCAGGAACGAAGCCCGTCCGGTGTTCTGAGGCAGGCGGGAAGTAGTGCCTTAGGTTCCCAGCTGCGAGCTCCCAGTGGGCTCAACCCGGGTGGCGGAGGGGGACGAGGGTTACCTCCCGCAGGCTCTCGGGGAGGAGCTGGCCTGCTCACCTGGACGCCCCGCCAAGGGCTCCCCCGCCCCGGGACCGACCTGGCCTTGTGCTCTGGAGCCGCAGGGAAGTCTTCCGTCTTCTTTCCTTCCTAGGAATGGGCTTTCGTGAACAGTGATGTTTTTGCCGGGACCAAGATAGACCCCAGTGCCTTGGTGCAGAAGCTGGACCCAGACACGAGGAGCGTTGCTTCCGTCAGGAGAGGTGAGAACGTGCGGCCAAGGTCCGGGTGTTTACAGCTCTGGCACCAGGCTGGTCTAACACACTCGTGTGTGCCAGGCAAGCTGCAAGTTAGCCTGTACGTTCTTGAAAGGCTTTTTTTGTTAATGGACAAGTTTTAATGTGCGTTTAAGTAGAACGGTGTGAGGATACCCTATGTACCCGTCACCCTCTTTCGACACATACGGGGTTATTTTGACACAAACAGGGTTTTACTTATAAATTCTTTTAATATATATTTCCAGGGGCACCTGGGGGGCTCCGTCTGTTAAGCATCTGCCTGTGGCTCAGGTCATGGTCTCAGTGTCCTGGGATCAAGTGCCGCGTCGGACTCCCTGCTCAGCGGGGCGTCTGCTTCTCCCTCTCCGCGGCTCCGCCTGCCTGTCTCTCTGTCAAATTAATAAAATCTTAATGTATATTTTGAGGGCTCTTAAAATATAAACGTGCAATACTGCTGTTACACGTGAACCTATTAGTGTTTCCTTGTCAGGTAAGTGCAGAGCGCTCACATTGTGGCTTCCAACGGCAGACGAGAAGGCCATCCTAAGGGGGAAACCTAGCGGAGTAGGGCCTGTGTGCGCAGGTGCATCCGGGTGCTGATTTCTCATCTTCACGGCCGTGAGATGTCCCAGGAGAGGGACCCGTGGCGGTCAGTTTCGGGATTTTCTGCTGTTAGTCAGCGAAGGGCAGCGCAGGGAGGGCTGCCTTCCTCACCTGTCGATCCCATTTGCCTCCGGCTCAGGGGAATCCTCACGGCGGCCAAAGCGGCACGTTCCAGGGTGGCTTGTTCTCGTCCCTCACAGACCCTCCTGCCGACTGTGTCTCAGGACGAATGCCACCTAGCAGGTGGCAGCTCTGGCTGCGTCCCGCCCCGGTGTGAGCCCTGTGCTCCTGCGGGGACCTGGGGCCAGGGCAGGCCTGTACCTGAGGCCGCGGGCACGTAGACTCTCCGCGTGTTCAGTGTCCTCTTCTGGTCTGTCTACACATTGGGACGGTTTTTATCGCTTTCCTTAGACGTGGGTGAGCGCTGTGTGTACTGTTCAGGTTAGCCCTTCTGGGGTGTTTACACGGCCCAGGAAGTTACTCCTCCAGGTTGCCGACAGATGCTGTCTTCCCGCGGTGTGGGTGGGCAGCCAGCGGGAGATGGGCCCCTGGGCTGGTGCTCTCGCCTTCTCGTCCTTCTGAGTGAGCGGCACGTTTGTGGGCGCTCAGCCTGCAGTGACGGCCCACCCACACCTGTTGCCTGATGCTGAGCGCTGGGCTCTTGCCACCTCCATCCAGGGGCCCGGTGGATGTAGCTGCAGAGTGCGTGGCTCTTGTTCCTGGGACGCTGACAAAGCTCTCTCAGGAGGAGCCGTGACTGTTGAAGCGCAGGCGCACACCTGAGTAGGTGGGCTCTCTACGGGCGCCGGGCCCACTGCCTGCAGTGGGGTCTCTGTGAGGGGCTGGCCCCAGGTGAGGGCCCAGGGCACGGTGGGAGAAGCCGTCTGTGCCGCAGTGTCCCCGACAGCTTGGAGGGACAGAGGGGACAGAGCCTTAGTGTTTAGTTCTGGGTCCTGCACTGGAGCCCTGGCGCTACACACCGTTGGCTGCTGGATTTTGGAGCATCTGGTTCACTGCATCTGCCGGGCAGGCGTGTCACGTGGCCGCCTGGGAGCTGTCTGGGGCCCCTTTAGCATGCAGGTAGCACTCCCATGTCCGTGAGGGGCTGGCATCCTTTGTCCCCCTTCACAGAGGACGTGGCACAGGACGAGGTGAAGTGGCAATAGAGGGGCCCAGTTCGCTGATGTAGGACAGCAGGGCCTCCCTCTGGCACCACTCCCTGCAGGGCATGGTCACAGTCCTCCCACATCCCTCTCCTCCCCACCTCCCCTGTGCAGAGAGAGCAGCTGAGGCTGTGTGCCCACCTTAGGGTGGTCCCCAGCCAGCTCCAGCGTCACTGGGACCCCATCCCGACCTGCTTGACCTTGTTTCCACCACCCTCCCGTGTCTGTGATGCCGCCACATCAGGATACTGGCCAGTAGCCTCGCGGGTCCTGCTTGGCTGCTAGAGGAGTACAGAAGCGTCTCCATCTTTTCTCATCGACTCTTGGCGATCCTGGACCCCAGCCCTGTCCTCTCGGTTCTTCGGTTCTTCGCTATGCATGACCCAGTCCTTCCTGATCTGATTGGGTCCTAGCAGCCGCTGCAGTCCTGTGGGAGTCCCCGTGGTCACCGCAGATCTGGGACCTTGCGCTCATATCTCTGCTCAGTGGGCGAAACTCAGTTACCTCTTGGCTTTGTACGGAGTCTGAGGGCTCTTTAGAAGATTCTAGACCACCACAGAAAGCATGGCCACCCAGAAAGAGCAGGATGTTACTTCCCAGCAAAGGGAACATTAGAAGTCTGGGTGGTGTAAGCCTGAAAACCACAGGGGTTGGGGCGGAGGGGAGGCGGAAGGAAGGAAGGTGCTTGGCTTTCTTTCAGGGACGGGCAGTCAGGTGTGCTCACAAGGAGACATGAGGAGCTCAGGAGAACAGTGTGTTATGCTCTCAGGTCCTCGAGACAGGAGCAAGCACACGGGGCCACGGGGTGGGAGCACCGGGGAGGTTAGCAGGCCGAGCACGGGGATTGGCTAGCCCGGAGCAGGGAGTCTCCCCAGCCAGGAAGGTGTATTTTTAGGACGTCAAGATACCATAGCACGCAGAAAACTAAGCTGCTTACAGAAGGAGAGGGCCTGGCGACGGGCTGTTAGCTCTGTGGTCTTGCAGTCAGCAGAGCTCGGAAGGCCTCGGGTGCAGGTCTGGGTCCCGGGGACCCTCAAGTGGGCGTAGCCTGGGGCCAAGCTGCCAACGGGTAGGAGTGTGCGCTCGGGAGCCCACGAGCTGCAGTCCAGGCAGGGCACTGGCTCTGCTCTGGGCCGTGTTCCTCGTCTGGGAAAGGGCGGTAAAGACGCTGCTCGCCTCCTAGGTTTGGCCTGTTTTGGTGAAGACGGGTTCGCAGACCGGACGTGTTTGACATGGTGCTTGATTCTAGCCCAGCTGATGCTGCGGAAGCCATGGCCCCTCCCCTGCTGGCTGGAGGTGCCCAGACAGCTCAGGCGGCCGTGCTTCAGCCTCCCCCTGCACCTCGTCTCCCTCTTTGCCCGCAGCTCTTCCATCTTGGCCTGTGTCACCTTGTCTCCCAACTGGCCAGGGCCCTGGAGCCTACAGGGAGATGACAGATGAGCTGGGGCTGGTGGCCTGGGGCAGGCTCAGGGCCTGTGGAAGGTGGCATCTGCTGCCTGGCCACCTGCTGGGCCGTGAGAACGAGCGTGCCTGTCAGCCTGCATTAGCGCAGACGTGTCCCTCCTGGAGTCCTTGCCCTGGGATGAGTCACAGAAGGAATTGCGCCTGCCTCTGGTCGCCGTGCCGCACCATGCCACGGGTATGGTCTGGAGGAGGCTGAACCTGCGGGGGAGCCCTAGCCTGGTTGTGGGGCCATCCTCTGGCCCATTGTACATCCCCACCCTGTGCACCCGTGCGGCTCCCCTTCCCTAGCACGCGTGCACATGCTCCTCCCGCGTGCGGCCCTGTGCTCACCCACGGGGCCCGTTGGACCCTGTGGGTGCTTTGCAGGTGCCATCTTTTCTGAGTTTGTGCAGTGAGCCTCTGGGAGCCCTGCCAGCCTAGGAGCCAGGTCTGTCCCTCCTTGGGCCTACCTTCTGATCCCGGGCAGGGACACTGAGCTCCCAGTGAGGTGCTCTGGGGGGCTTCATCTCCCACCCTGGGGGCAGGAGGCTGTGGTGTGGAGCCGGAGGTCACCCCCAGTTCCTGCAGCAGATGGCGCCACCAGCAGCAGCAGCAGAACTCGGCTTTGCCGAGGGTCAGGCTCTGTGGGCTCATGGACCTGTGTGCGAAGGGGCTTTGAAGCTCCTCCGCACCTGTCTTTGGGGGCCCCCGGGGGTCCAGGGTGAGCATCGGGCTCCTGTACCCTTCCCCTGCACAGGACACCACTCTGCTGGTTCTCTTTCTACTTCTGTATTCCTCTGTCTGGAAAGCTGCAAAAAACCAGCTCCGTTGTTCTCACACGGGAGGTGGGCTGTTGGGCCAGTGCTCAGCCCTGTGGCCTGGGCTGGGCAGTGCTGGCCCGGGACCTGAGCCAGTGAGGCCGGCACGCGAGGACAGGCCTGGTTAGGGAATGTGGTGGAAGAGAGGCAGGGAAGCACGCTGGGCGGCCGCATGCTGGTGGTGCGGAGGCTGCTGGCAGGTGCTCTGGGGGCCGAGTGGACTGGGCCAGCCTCCGGGCTGCAGAGGCTCCAGGGCGAAGCCTTGGGCCTGCCCTCTCGGGCTCCTCCGGGCTCCTCCGGGCTCCTCCGGGCTCCTCCGGGCTCCTCCGGGCTCCGGGCTCCTCCGGGCTCCGCGCTCCGGGCTGCAGGCCTGTGACCTTCGCTCCCGCCCGAGCAGGTGCAGGCCTGGAGAGTGCTCGGCAGAGGGCGGCAGAGCTGCGTCTCCCGCGAGGCCGCCCGGGCTTGGAGAGGCTGGCCCTGCCTGGGGAGCGGAGCTCCTGCGCACCATGCGGGGCCTTGGGGGATTTTGTAAAGCTCCCCCTTCAAAGACTTTTCGCACTAATTCCTCCAGCCGTGAAGCAGGGGCGGGACAAAGTCCCCGGCAGGTTTTCCCTCCTTGTCCCCATGCCACCCTGAATGTGAGAGGAGCGAGGAGAGGGCATTGTTGCTCTCTGGACCAGCCCAGGCAAGAGCGCGGCGGCCTTGCTGGTAGTGGTCTGGGGACCGCCTGGCCGAGGGGCTGTGTGAGCCCCGTGGCTTCTGGTCCTCCTGAAGACCGTTGCAGGGGGTCCCCGAGGTCTGCAGCGGGTGGGGCCTTTGCCAGGTTCGGGAGCCAGAGAGCCTTCCCGTGTCCTTGCTGCCGCGTGTGGCGCCCGCCCGCTGGAGGTGGCCGCGTCTCCTGTGACTGCTGGCTGCTGGCTGTGGGCTCCTCTGCTCTCACCAGGGTATTGGTTCCTTGCTGTGGGTGTTGGCCCTGGGGGGGAGCGGCCCTGCCCAGCCCCCGGGAGGGGCACCCACTGCCTCTGGGGGCGTCCTGACTTGCGGGCCCGAAGTCTGCGCCCCTGACCAGGTGGGGGATTGGAAGGCAGGGTCTTCTGCTCTGGGCCTGCTGGCAGCTGCCGGGCCGCTGTGCTGGAATGCGGATGGCATCTGGCCCTGCAGTCACGCGGTGCCGGGGCAGGAAGCGGCCCGCCGTCGGGCTGCTGATGCCTTGGTCTGCCTCCAGCCCGTTGGTTGTTAACAACAGGAAGCAGGGAAGGGCAAGGTCAAGGGCGCAGCCCAGAGGAGCCCTGCTTGGGTGGTTTTGAGAGGGTATGGGTGTGAGGCTGCAGGGCATGGGGCCTGCTTCCTGCCCCTCTGTCATCCGGGCTTTGGGGGGAGGAACGTGGGAGTGCTTGGTCCTGTGCATGGATCCCCTTCCTCCCCAGTTTGGGACAAGCCAAAGCCACTTCATCTCCAGGACCTTCTTCCAGTTTCTAGACGGGCTCGTTGCGGGAGGTAAAGCACAGGAAGACCTGGCTGAAGCCCACGGGCCCTGCGGCAGCCGTGTGAGGACTTGTGTGCACAGCGTGTGCTGAGGCAGATGCGCTGAGGATGTGGCCTGAGGTGCCAAGGGGCTGGGAGCGCCCAGCATCCCCGAGGCTGCAGCTTGCCTCCGCCCCTTGAGCTCACGGGAGTCTCTGCCCATCCCGGCAGCCCCGAGGGCAGTGAGGGGGCTGACTCTGTGCTGGAGGAGGGCTGCTGGCTTTTAGGTGTCTTTGTGGGCTCGGGTGGGGCCCAGCCGGCCCCTGGTGTACCCTGCAGGCGTGCCCCGCCCACGCCCTCTCCGCACGCTGTTGCCCAGCACTGGTGACCCAGATGCCAGCAGAGCTACACAGCCCACCTGGGGGTGGGGAGGAGATGGGACACGCCAGCACGCCGGGCTCCTGGAGGTGGTGTGAGCCACAGCAGGGTGGAGGCCCCACAGGTCATGATTCACCAGGTCCAGGGCCTCAGGGACAGTCACAGCGTCTTTGAGCAATGGACCCCTCCTCCTCCCATCAGGGGTCCCTGGCTTGGCTCAGGGTACACCCAGGTGAGTCATCCTCTGGAGAATGGAGGGAGACCATCAGGGGAGCTGGGCAGCCACCTCGCAGGACTAAGGCCCAGGGTCCTGCCTGTCTGTGGGGAAGGACAAGGATGGGACCGGGAGGACCGTGCCCCACTCTACAGGCCAGCCGCTGGGGTGCCACGCTGCAGGGCCATGGTGTGCCTGTTGGCCGAGGCCCCAGGTCGAGGTCTGGATCGGGCTCAAACCCTGAGGGTGCTCGAGCCTGCCTGTGCTCCTGGACAGCTCTGGGCGTCCGTCCCACCCTGACCTGTGCCCAGGCCGCCTCCTGGGCCAGTGGGCAGTGCTGGTGTGAGGAGGCGTCTGTGGCCGGGTGTGCCTTTCACTGCCCCCGGGACCTGGGAGGCCAGCTCTTCTCTGGAAGCAGTGAGTGGCTGTCCCGTTAGCCTGTTCCTGCGAGGGACGTGCTGTGGAGACACTGGAGCGGCTCCCAGGCCAGCCTGCCCAGGAGCGTTTCCGCGCGGCTCCTGCTGCTGGTGGGGGCTGCCTTCAGCCCGCCAGCCATCTGTACGCTGCTGCGTTTGTCCCAGGAGGTGACCTCTGCTGTCTCGGGGGGCAGTCAGGAGCCCGCCTGCTCGGCCACGTCCTGCCCATCGTTTCCTCGCTGGCGGCCTGAGGCTTTCTGTGGTTGGCCCCCTCATGTGCAGGAGGGTTGCTGGGGGCCCTGGGCGTGCATCCTTGCAGAGTTGACTGCAGAGCGTGGCCCGAGCAGGTGACGGGGCGGCTCCTGGCGACCCCCTCCTCTGTCCTAGAGCAGCACGGCCAGCTGCGTGTCCATCAGACTGAGGTCACTTGTTGGATTTACCTGTCCTAGAAGAGGTTTAGCGTGCACGGTGGGGGAACACATGGCCTCCAGAGGGGCCAGCATCTTGCCGCAGCAGACCTCTCCATGCATGGGGTGGGGGGTGTTGCGCATCGGTGGGAGGGAGCAGATCTGGGCTTGCTCTGGAAGCTGGGGTTCGGGGGGGCGGGGGCCAGACTGGCAGAAGCACCTCACTCTGTTTTGCTCGAGGTCCTGGCCCCCTGAAGCGGAGCTGGTGTGTGAGTGGGCGCCCGAGGCCTCAGCCCAGCACGACTGGCTGAGCCCTAGCAGAGGCGTGGAAGTTCGAGACCGGCCTCCCCCTAAAACCACTTTTGTGAAAGGGAACACTTCACAGTGGAGAAGGGTGTGCATCCAGAAAAGACAGCGCCTCCTTCCCCCTCGGAGACCGCTGCGCCTGTGTCCCCCTGTGGGATTCTGGGTCTGTGACCCGCTGTGCCCACACACTGACAGCCGAGCGCTCACGCCGCCTGCCCTTCTCGTGAGCCGGCCTCACGGCTCTTGGTGCCTGGGGCTGCACCCCACGCTGGCTCCGTCTGGGGGTCTGATTGGGATAGCCCTGGGTGCCTCCTGCAGGGCTCGCGGTGCCCTGGCCTGCCTCTCCGCAGCCTGGAGGAGACGTGGCGGGTGGGGGGCTGCGCTGGCACAGAGCTCCTCCGGCCGTGGAGTTGGGCCTGGTCGTGGCGGGCCGGGGCGGGGGGGGGGGGGGGGGCTCCGTCATCACCCGATACCCCTCGAGCGTCTCTGCTCCTCTCCACCTCTGCAGAACCTTCCTTCCACGAGGGGATGCTGTCTTCACAGTGCTGTCCCCTGGCATCGTTCTTCGGACCCCGTGGGGCTGTGTGGTCACCGGGGGTCACTCCCACATGAGAGGTACTGCTCCGTGGTGCGGCTGTTGCACGTGCTGCAGGAGGCGCGGTGGGGAGATGCTCTCCGAGTGCGGGTGCTATTTCTAAACCTGGCACCTTGGACCTGGCGGCAAGGAGCTATTTCAGGTTCTCGACACATTTCTGCTGCTCGTGGAGCCTGGCAGCAGCACCCCGCCGGGCCGCCTGCTGCCGCTCGTGTCACCGGTGCCTGAGAGGAGGCCTGTGCGTGGCCTCTGCTCGCCTGCGCGGCCCACCTTATGGGGGCTTTGTGGCCCAGGCGCCTGGCAGCCGCTGCCTATCTGCCAAAGCCCACCTCAGGGTGCTCGGGCGGAGTCCGGGAGGTTGGGGCCCTCCTGTGCGCCCCCTGCCCTTGCCCGTGACTTCCCCCTCTCGCTGTGCGTGCTCGGTGCTGGCCACGCTCGGGGAGGCTGTGTGGGGCCTGTCTGGCCAGGAGTCTTGAGCAGGGCCTGTCCTGGCCCTGTGGGATCATCCCGGGTGCCAGAAGGTTGTGGGGAGGGGCGAGGAGGGGAGTGCACCTCGCCCAGGGTCCCCTTGCTTCCTGGCAGCAGCTGCCGGGGGAGGCTGGCCTTGGCTTGCGTGTCCCAGGGTGGGGGTGCCGCCTGATGGCCCTGTTGGGGGCCTGGCTGTGATGCAGCTGTAGAGGTGGTGTCTGAGACAAGGGAGCCCGAGATGGTGGGCTGTTGGCCTCTGTCGTCGGAATGCGTCTGTGCTGCTCGCCGTCCCTCTGGCCCCCTCTGGAGGGTTCCCCCACCTGGTCTCCTGACAGCAGCCTGCGGAAGGCCGTGGACATGGGCCAGGTTGGCGCAGGTAGGATGGGGCGCCGAGGGGGGAGCAGACGGGGTCCTGCAGGGACAGGGGCCCAGGCGCTGGAGGACAGTCTGCCCCGAGGGGAGCACAGCAGGTTGGCCGAGCCCCCCGGAGCCCCTGGGTACTGCCCGTGGGTGCTGCTCCTTGTTCCTCCCGTCAGTCTGTTGGCCGGCAGGGCCACCTCGGAGGAGGACAGCTCTGGCGCCACAGAACCGAAGCCGCTGGTGGCCCTGTCGGCCTTCCGCTCTGAAAGCCGCGCCGACGGCCACCTCACCATGGTCTTTGTGTTAGAAGTTGGCCCTCAGGGTTTTGAATCGACCTGCGCTACAATTTGGGGTATCTGGGAGTTCCATCCTGGGAGAGGTTTTCATCAACCAAAGGGTGCTTTAGCAGTAAAACTTGGGTGTGTTTATGAGAATATGTTGATGTGGTCTCTTCGGTTAATAATCTTGTCACTTTTCTTCCCAGACGCTGTCTCAAGTTAGGGAAATTAGTCCCTAGTTTTTTTATATCTTTGCTTTAAAAAAGAATTTTTTTTAATGGTTTCTGTCTAGAAAACAGGGACAATGAAGGGAACAAAATATAGCTGCACCGTCTGCAGGTGACCGCCTTCTCAGGCTTGCCGTGGTGGGGAGCAGGCCCTCCTTGTTCAGGCTGCATCTCTGGCCACCGGGTGCCGGGCCCATCCTGTCCCTCCTGGGGAGCCCACGGCACTCACACACCCTGGCCGGGAGGGATAGCTGCTCTCCTCAGGCTGGTGTCAGGCCACTGCCTGCTGCTCCAGCGTGGGGACTGCATGCGGGGACTCTGGTGCAGCACCCCCCCCCCCCCACAGGCTTCTGTGTTTCCCCTGTCTGCCACATGGCTGGCCCTGCCCCTCGCTTCCCTGAGTGCTGGGCACGGTTGGCCATCAGCACACGCTGGCCTCGCTCCTCTGCAAGGCTGCTGGGGTTGGTGTATGATGGCAGCCACGCTGCAGAGCACGTCCTGTCCACCCGTGTTGGTGGATGCTAGTACATCCGTCTGTAGATAGAAACGTAGCAGCAGAACTGCTGAGTCAGATATGCAGACGTTTAAAAAGTCCGTGGATGGTTTTAGGAGCTAGATGGTCCCTTGGCCCCCGGTTTGCATCACAAGTCCCCACGTGTGGCCCAGGGTGTTGGTACATGCCTCTGACTGGGGACCGAGCGCGAGAAGCCCGTGACACAACAGCAGGCCCCGCGCACCGGCCTGCTGAAGACCGGCCCCTGGGGAGCTCCCGCTCCGGGTGCGAGTCTGCCTCTGCCTGTGGTCCGACTGGCCGGTGTACGCTTGGGTCTCTGCCGATGTCGGGTGAGCGGGGGGCTGGCCTGTAAACCGTGCCCTTCCTCAGCAGCTGTTAGCCCTGCTTCTCTGTCAGCAGCCCCGTGCTGCTCCTTCCCGTTCTTTTATGCGGTTTGTCTTTCCTGTTGATTCAGAAAAGCTGTTTAGGAAGCTGCCTGCTTCGCTCCCTGTTGGTGTCCCCATCAGTGACGCCTTTTGAGTTTCTTCACGTAACTTTTTCGCTCCAGAAGTTCTTGACCTGTTTGTAGCCAAATTGATACTTCCTTCATGTTTGGTGACTCATTCGTGTTTCTCTGTTGTACTTTTATGGTTTTGTTGCTTATACACTTCACACATTGGGACCTTATTTTGATGCTAAAGGGACGGGAAGGATTCCCTCTTTATTTCCCCCAAATCTGTGTCTTGGTTGCACTTACTGAGAAGTTGTGATGCAAGTGTCTGTGTCTGGGGCTGCCTTTGCCCGAGGTTTCAGTCACGCCATCCTGCTCCTGAAGCGGCTCTGAAACCTGCGCTGCCTCCTCCTGTTACCTGTGCCTGGTTTTTGCACATCTTTGTTGTGATACAACAGGTTCTTGACATTTACTGGAAAGCTAACTATGTACTGATTTTTCTTCAGGTCCATGAGCACATCCGTCCTGCCCGGCAGCAGACCGCATGGGAGGTGGGCTGCTGGGGCGCAGGCCGTCTTGGGTTGCAGTCCAAGGGTCTCTCCTGGACCCTCACAGACACGTCCCATGGCGGCTCTCCCCTTACCCACATGAGAAGGTTGCTGTGTGCCTGCTCCTGGAGATCGAGCTCGCTGTCCTGCTGTAGGAAGCTGTGTCTCTTGTCAGAGTGGCTGGTACCTGAGTTTGTGCCCATCCTTCCCCGGGCTGCCCGAGCTGTTTTGGTCTATAGCTGAGGTTACTGCCCAGGGCTGTGGAGGCGCCTCAGGCCCGGTGGAGGGTGGGGACTGGAGGGGGCCCTGAAGGTGGGTGGGTGGGGCACAGGTACAGCATGTGGGAGGCCACCCGTCTTCCCGTGCTCAGCATGGTCAGTGGGTTGATGGTTTTTAGGTTCTGGAGACTTTCTCTGATCCCCAAGGGAGAACACACGCTCACTGGGTCACATAGGGTAGGCCAGACCTGCCCTAGAGTTGGCATCCCTGGCACGTGCCCTGAGCTGGGGTTGGGCACTCTGGCTGGGATGACCCGCCCCAGAGTGTGCAGTCACATTGTCACTTGTCGGAGATGCTGCTGGACACCTCTCCTTCCCCTCCCCTAGGGTGGTGGGACTGTAGTGTAGACTCTAGGGGATCTGGACGTGAGGCACACCCAGGACAGTGACCCTGGGAGGGACTGCAGCCCAGGTTTGCCTGCCATGCTTACACACCTCCCACCTGCGACCAAAGAGCCCAGCGTAATCCCAGCCACCCCCGTTTCTCCAAGGCTGGTGTTCTGCTGTCCCGGGTCACATAGAGCTGACTGCATGACTCCAGTCACATAGAAGGTGACTGGAGATTTGATTTGCTCACTCTGTTGTAAGAACTGGGACAGGGCACGGTGACCCGACGCATGGGTCTGTCGGCCTTGGCGTGGGAGATGCTCGTTGTGCTGTCTTTGCACGGTTCTGGGCAGGGTCTCCTTCTGGGCCTCAGTGGTTCCCTTTGTGAAATGGCCCAGCTGTCTGCAGGGTGTCAGGAGGAATAGGATGTGTGGGACCAGCACCCTGTAACCACAGTGACCATGAGAGGGAAGCTGACAAGGTGGGGTGGGAGTAATCGAGAGCCAGAGCAGAATTCGGGGGATGCTCTGGGGCTGGATCTGGGGTGGTGGTTCCTGGGTAAGATGTGAACTAGTACCCCTGGTTGCTGGCCCCTGTGGCAGAGGCCCCACTGGCCTGCTGTTGTGTAGAAATGAGTCAGGCCATGCTGCGGGGCAGTGGTTGGCCTGTCCAGGGCTGGGCCCAGGGAGAGGGGCCGTGTGGGGTCATGGCCAGTCTTGGCACCAGGACTGGACAGACCACCATGTGGCCCCCTGAGCATGTCCTGATCCATCTCAGCCCACGGTCATGGGGTGCATCCCCTTTCACAGGTGTCGGCTAGGACACCGAGGGTGCTGTGGTGAGCAGGTGCCAGCCTGGCCAGGGGCTTGGGGGCGGGAGCCAGAGCAGCTGCCGGGCATGCGAGGGTGCCTCCGAGCTGGGCTGTAAGCGAGCAGGGCAGAGGACACAGCTGGAGGCACTCGGGCTTCCTTACTCTCCCCTCTCCCCTGTGTGTGTGTGTGAAAAGCTCCAGGAAGGAGGCCGCCCCAGGCCAGGCCCCCTCTCCCCTGCCAGGATCTGCGGATCTCTTTCCGCGGCCCTGAGATGGCCTCCGAGGATGCCTCTGCTCCGGGTCTGACCGTCCAGGGACAGTGAGGAGCACCTGGGCGGCTGCCTTGCCACGCTGAGCCTCAGCCTCAGGCTCTGGGTGCCCAGACCCCGACACCCCCACTACCACCTCTGTGAAGCCTGTCCTCTGGCCCACTGCCCAGCACGCCCCTCCTGCCCTCTTGTCTGTCTCGTTCGAGGCTGTAGCCTCTGTGCACAGTTAGGACTTTGCCTCGCCCTTAGGGGTTTGGGCTTTGGAACCCTCCAGATGCCCTGGGGGCCCGCGGCAGGACACAGGTGAGCAGGGCTTGTGGTGCCCGTCCCCATCCTTGCCGCCTGGCGCCTGTGGGGTCTTCTTGCCGGTGCTTCCAGGAGCTCCTAGGGCCTCACTCTCCAGGCGCCAGCTGTGTACAGGGACATCAGGTTCAGTTCCTGTGTCCCCTGTGCTGCGCGGCCAGGCTCCTGGGCAGAGGCCCTGGGGTGGGGTCGGGGCACAGGCATCCCTGGGCTCGTGCTCAGCCTGTTCTTCATTCAGGTGCAGCAGGGCTGGGAGTCTGTCGGTCTTTCCTGCTCACAGACTCGTTTTTGTTTTGAACTTATTTCAAAATTACAGGAAGTTGTAGGAGTGTCGAGAAAGCATCTCCCAGAACCTTTGAGAGAGCGAGCTGCCTCACGTCCCGGCGTCCGATGCTTCCCTGGGGGGCCACCCTCCTGCTTCAGCCTGTTGGGCGTGCGGGTCAGCTCTGCTCCTGTCACTGGCCTCGCTGCCCAGGCCCACAGGGGGCACTGTCGTCACCCCATGTGTGGCTTGACACGGCCCTGCGACCTGTGGACTGTCGCCCCCCACCCACAGAGGCCCCTGACGCTCGCACAAGCCCGCAGAGATGCCCTCCCTGCCCCGCATCAGGCCGCACTCCCTGGTGGCGGCGGGGGGCGGGGGTGCAGCAGGAGGAGCAGCGGTGCCTGGGTCCCCCCGAGCAGCCCTGGGCACCCTCTCACACCCGCCCCCATCCTGAGCGGCTGAGGCTGACTGGGAGTCCCGACGCCTCCACTTTCCGGTGGGGCCGGGAGGTCAGGGCGGCCGGGAGAAAAGTAGGTCAGCCCCAGCGCGCCTGGAAGTTTCAGCACAAGGCCGCGGCGCCAGGCCTCACTCCCGCCGAGGGGATTCAGTCCTCGCGGAGCACCGGCTCTCACGGGCTCTCCCGCACGCTCGGAGCTGGAACGTCCCGTCTGACAGGCGCGCCGCCTCCTCTTGCTGGAAACCATCCGCCCTGGGTTGCTCCGGCGTCGGGGGTCAGGGGGTGTCGGGGCCGCCGGCAGGGGTGGGCGTGAGGTGGAGCTGGAGGGAGGTGCGCGCCAGAGCCTGCCTGTGCCCCAGCCCGGCCGAGGCCATGGAGCCCGCCCGAGGCCCAGAGGCCGTCTGATGGCCCGGCGCACCCCCCCCCCCCCCAGCCGGCCTTCCTGCGTTCCCGCGGCCGTGACGTGGGGCAGGCAGCGGGCACCCCGGAGCCTCACACCATGCTGGAGCCCCGTCCTGCCCGGCCGCAGGGTAGGGGCGCAGTGGGCTCGGATCACAGCTTGCACCCGATGCCAGAGTCACCCTGTGCCCTTCACCCTAGAACACAGAGGCTCCGAAGCCCTGAACCCAGGAGAGCTCCCCGCCGCCCTCACAGAGGCAGGCTGGCCCAGCGCCGCTGGAGGCCACCGAGCGTCCTTGGAGCTGGACGCAGGCCACCGGGCTCGCCCGGCAGGGAGGCAGAGCCCTGGGACATCCGGCACCACACCCCCCTCGGGCCCACGCCCTGCGGCCGGCCCGTGTGCAATTTCTCAGCGCTGGAAAGGCTGTACTCGGGCCGTGGCTCTGGGTTTACCCGCGGTGTGTGTGTCCCCCTGGGACCTTGGTAGCAGCTTCGGAGGGCCCAGCTCGGGGCCCCGCGCCATGGCGGCCCGCCGCGCTCAGCTGCCCTGCTTCTCTCCAGGCCGGTCCGTGGCGGGTCCCCTGACCCCGGGGGTGGGTACGGCCCCTCCGACAGAAACATACCCAGCGCTCGTAAAGGTCCGCAGGCTCCTCCAGGTGGTTAGTGAACGAGTGTGACCCTGTGCCCCTGCCTCTGTGGGCAGTGGGGACGCCGCCGCCTCGGCACCTGGTAACTGGCATCCATGCAGGCACTGGGCAGGTGGGGCTGGTGGCCTGGTGCCCGGCTGGTGGTGCAGGTGCAGGGCCTCCCGGCTCCTGAGGAGTTGGGTGCAGGCGGTCAGCCCGGGCGGCCAGAACGAGCACCACACCCGGGCAGCCCAGGCAGCGGGTGGCTGAGGTCAGGGTGCTGCTGGGGTTGGCTCCCCCGAGGCCTCTCTCCCGGCTGTGTAGACGGCCGTCGTCCCCGTGTCCTCACTTGTCGTCCCCGCACATCTGCGTTCTGATCTCTTCTCGGGGACACCAGTCTTGTTGGATCGGGGCCACCCTGGTGACCTTGTTAACAGTCTTGTGTTCAAACACAGGTGCACGCAGAGGTTCTGGCGACGACTTGAGCGTATGCGTTTGGGGACCAGCTTAACCCGTAGAGGGGATGTGCAGGCACCTGGGGTGAGGGCAGGCCCCCCAGTGAGGGCAGCTGAGGGGAGCGGGAGGTTGGCGGGAGGGCAGCCAGCGGCCTGCGTTCTGGTGAGGGAGGTGTCCTAGGAACAGAGGGCGTGTCCTGCCGGGCGGGTGAGGCCGGGGACACGCTGAGGACACCTTCCACGCTGGCCTCCAGAGAAGCTCTGTGTGAAGAGAAGTGGACTTTTCTTACTACCCGAGGGGAATCAGCGACAAGGTCTGGGACCATCTCTTGCTTAGATTGTGCCGAGAAATTACAGACGGGGTGACCGGGAGCCTCTGCTCTGGGGGCCGGGTCCCCGGAGCCACCGGGCTTCTCTGCCCAGCCGGAGAGCACCTGCTTCCTCCTTGTGAGCTGTGTGGCCTCTCTGGCTGCCTGGTCACCTGCATCCCGTCCAGAGGTCCTCCTGGCGCAGCCTCGCAGGAGGCCCTCAGGGATCCGTCCTGACACAGGGCCGCGCCTGGCCTGGGGGCCCAGTTCCCGGTCCTCCCTGTGGGAACGGAGCACCGCACTCACCCCTGTGTGTCTCTGTCCTCAGGTGCAGAGGCGAGGACTGTTTTGCCCAAGAAGGAGAAACTGAAGCTGCGGCGTGAGAGGTGGCTGCAGAGTAAGTTTGTCCCCGTGCCCCCCGCCCCGCACGGCAGCGCCCTGACTCCCTCCTCCCCAAGCACATGGCTCTGGTGCTCAGGGCTGGCTCATCAGCACGCAGATGACTGCTGTCCCGAGGGTTTTACAGGCCAACCGTCCCAGGGCGTGGGCCCGCCACCTTCCTGTGAGATTGTGCCTTGCAGACCTTTCTCCAGGCCGAGGCAGCCCAGGGTGCTCTGGGTGTGACGGGGCATCTGGCCCTTCCTTCCCAGGGCCTGTCTGAGGGGCTTCGTCACGCGGCTCTAGCAGACGCCTCCCCGTGCTGGGTGCCTCGCTCCCACCAAGTGTCTTTGGAAAAGAGAGTTATTTTTCATGATCCTGAATATTCACTGATGGTTTTCTAAGCATTTTAGGAGGCTTGCTTTGCAGTTTTTTCTTGCTGTTCTCATTTTATTTTGTTTTGTTTTTTTTTAAGATTTTATTTATTTATTCATGAGAGACACAGAGAGAGACACACACACACAGGCAGAGGGAGAAGCAGGCTCCCCGTGGGGAACCCGATGCAGGACTCGATCTCGGGTCTCCAGGATCACACCCTTGGCTGAAGGCAGGCCTCCACCGCTGAGTCACCCGGGGATCCCCTGCTATTCTCATTTTAGTATGATTCTGCTGACTTTTATTTTTTTGTGTTCATTTATTTATATTTTAAAATTTTTGATTTTGCTGATTTTTAAAATTAATTTGTAATATCTCTGTATGTCCTCTCCTGGTTAAAATTAGTTTTTTCCTTGAAGGTTTTAAAGAAAACCTATGTTTTTTATTTTCTAGAGAAATCTGTCAACTTCTTCCAGCAATTATTTTATATTTTGTCACTTTATTGGTTACATAAGTGACTCATTTGTGCATTTTCTTTCCCACAGTCCCCATGTGGGGTTGTGCGGAGTATTCTCTGTCATCTAGACTCGGAGCAGACAGACTGGCCGTGGGCCCTGCGTGCCTCTGCACTCCAGCGTGCCGTGGTACTGGAAACTCTCCGTGCTGCTCGGTCTTTTGTTGTCACTCCTCGAGCCGGGTGTGGCCACTCCTATTTTCCCCTCTTAGCATCTGCTCTAATCAGATCCCCACCATCACTGGCAAGGGGCCCCTGGCCTCTCATCGTCCCAGGTCCTGTTTGTTGTCCTGTATTTACGTCCCTTTCTTGACCTTCTCGTTACTTTCTCTCTCCCATTGCAAGAGTTAAGTCTTGTATTTACTAGTCAGTTCTACTTTCTTGTGCCCTAAATTATTAGTTTCTGGTTTTCTAATACCCTGTTCTTCCTTTCTTTAGGTCTGAGTTACTTGGCTCGTTGTTCTTAGTTGTGTCGAGGAGTGGAGGGCTGGGTGAGCTGCCCCGCCCGGCACGGGCTTACCTGGTTTTATCATGAAAATTTCATACAGAAAAGCAGGGAGAACTTGACAGTGAACACGCTGATTCCCACCACCTAGATGTGCCGTGGACCCTGTTCCTTACCACATCTGCCCATTCCCGTCCGTCTGTCCACCACCCCGTGTGCTGGCCCCACATTCCTGAGTGCACGGCTGTCAGGACATTTCTTCCCGGGTGATTCTGCTACAGCTCAGTATCTGCTGATGGTTCTTTTCCATCTTTATTTTGAGTGGAACTGTCATGCGATGAGGTGCAAACCTGAGGGCCACTCAGTGACCTGTGAGCAGGGCACAAGCTGGTGCAGCCAGAGTTCCTGCAGGATGCAGGCCAGCCCCCTGCCAGGAAGCCTCCTGCGCCTTCCCACTCAGCGCCCATTATCGACCGCCCCGGAGGTGACCACGGTCTCGTCTTTTGAGTCACAGTTTTAGATTTTATTGCTCTCGACATCCTATAAGTGGAATCTTGCAGGGTGTGTTGTCTGTTTCTGGATGTCTGCTTCGCGTGGGAGGCCTCTGCTGCGTGTAGCTGTAGCCTGTGCCCTTCTCTTGCTGGGAAGGGTTTGTCTGGCTGCACTGTTTGCTCCCACTTTCCTATTGATGGATACCTCGTTTTCTCGTTTTAGCTACTATGAAAAAGGCTGCTACGAACATTCTTTGTAGGTCTCCTTGTGGAGTATGTTCTCATTTCTCTTGGATGAATCCTTGGGAATGGAACGCCAGGTCGGAGGGCAGATGTATGGTTAGTTTTATAAGCAACTGCCAGACGTTTCTCTAGAGTGGTGCTATGTTTACACTTCCGCCGCGGAGGGGCGTCCTGGAGGGGCGTCCTGGAGGGGCGTCCTGGCCACAGCGAGTCTGGCTCCCCGTGGGGCAGGGCGCGGCTGCTCCTTGCCTTCTGCTCTCAGGCCAGCCGAGCATTGCGTGTGTGCTCCAGTCAGGTGTGGTTTCATGGGGCCCTTTGCCGTCTGTTATCATGCTCCAGGAATTGTTCTGACGTCCCGGAGGACAGCCCTGCGTCACACGCGTGGCTGTAGATTTTCCTCCAGACTGCAGCTTGCCTATTCGTTTTCTTTTTCTTTCTTTCCTTTTTTTTAAGCTTCAGTTAGACAACGTAAAGTTCATACTTGGTTTCAGAGGTATGTCTGATTTTGACGAAGAGAAGTTTAATTTTGAGGCATCTGATTTAGAAACCTTGTCCAATCTAAAGTCTTAAAGATGCTGTTCTGCTTTTCTAAAATCTTCATAATGGTTAGGTTAGTTAGGTTTCTGATCCATCTTGAGTTAGTGTTCGTGGCCTGAGGAACCGGCTGAGGCTCTTTCCCCCTCCGCGTGGATGCTCAGTTATCCTGGCGCTATTTGCCATCAAGACTTTTCTTCCCTCGTGATTGCTTTGGTTGCTTTGCAGAACATTACGTGGCCTCCTGAGTGTGGTTCTGTTTGACGCCTTCACAAGTACCGGGCAGCCTTGGGGAGGTTGTGGCCTCACATAGCAGACGCCCTCCTTCTTGGCTCTTCTGTGTGAGTCCAGGTCCTCAGCGTTTCTGTGTAAATTTACTGTAGGCGCGTCGACGTCTTAAACCCGCTACCACCACCAACCTTGGTAGGCTTGTGACTGCGGTTGCCTTGAGTGTGTAGATCGTTTTGGGGGAAGTTGCCGTGTCAACAATATTGAGTCTGCAAGTCCACGAACATGTATTTCCCTATTTATGTGGATCTTCTTTAACGTCCATTCTCGGCGCCGTAGAATTTTCAGGGTAGAGGTCTGACATGGTTTTGGTTTCGGTTTTATTAAGCTGATTACTGATAGCTTCATGTTTTCTGAAGTTATTATTGATGGGATTCTCAAAAGTTTCGTTTTCTGCATATACTAGCACATAGTTTTGTACTAGCATATAGAAGATGGGTTTTTAAAAGTACCGTATCCTTTGACTGTGGTAAAATCAGGTATGCGGATAGTTATTTTGTAGATTTCTTAGAACTTTCTACGTAAAAAATCATGCTGCCTAAAAAGGATAGAGTTTTGCATCCTCCTCTCCAAACGTGTTTTCGTGTCCTCTCTTCATCATCCAACAGGGCCTTGAACCTTCGGTGCACTGAAGGAAGGGGTGTGAACTGTGCCCAGCCCAGGGCCAGGGCTTGGGACCGGCTACACAGGTGCGCACGGCACGGTGCCGTCAAGTGCTCTCTGCGTCAGGCCTGTTTCTAAGGAACTTCCCCCAGCTTCTAGTCGATGAGCAGGTGTGGGCAGGGATGTGAGGAGAGTGACGGGGCATGTGCTTGCCTCCTCCTCCTCCTGAACTCTGTTGGTGGGAGAGCCCAGCCATATAACTCTCCCATGGTCAGCATCTGCCTAGCCAGTGAAGGTGTTTTTGGAGGCTCAGCATGTGGAATGCTTTCTTGATTACACCTCAAGCCACGTAGAATGAAGGGGTGTCGGTCCCTGGCAGCCTTCCAGAGCCAGTGGAGAGGGAGTGGTAGGGGCAGGAGGAGCCCCCGACCCCCAAAATGCTCAGAATCTGCTGCTCTAGACCACACAGTTGGTAGAATGGGCCTTTCCTTGCCACTCTGCTTACCAGTGGGCTGGGCGTGAGATTCTCCCCCCCCCAGGGAGAAACCAGCACCCCCAGAGGGGTTTACCTGGAGAGAAGTCAGTGAAGGGGCTGTTTGCAGCCTAGGTTCAGAGAGGTGGACAGGAGGCCCCTTCCCACCTGGCCTGGACCGTGGAAGGGAGGCTTCGGTGCCAGAAGAGGGTGTAGCAAGGTCCAGGCCTCAGAGGCCGCTCCAGGCACTCCCCTCTCTCCCCCTGCGCCCCTGGCTCTGGCTCTGGGGCAGATGGGGGAGTGGGCTGGGCTGGGCTGGGCGGGGCGGGGCCCCGTTGTCCTCTGCAGCGTGCTGCCGGCCAGGGTCCCCGTGCCAAGCCCACAGCACAGAACTGACACCCCTTTAAGTTCACGGTTGCACCTCCTAGAGCCCCCAGGCTGGAATGAAAGGCACCCAAATCTGAGGACGCGGTAATATTTCAGTCCCACATAAAAAGTTATAAAACTGTTTAGGAGATACGGATGGCGCTGAAGACCCCATTCACTAGCACGCTGTGCACGGGAGAGCCTCGGTTGGTTGTGCAGGATTAAACATGCAGGCCTTGCTCTTCTCCTGGGGGGTGGAGCTCTAGAAACGTGTGGTGTGCACGTGCATGTGTGCACTGGTGTTTTGAGGTTTTTGATTTCTATTATATTTGTGTTTAATCCTTAGTTTTTAGGGTAGGCGGGAGGGACCCACGTCTCCCCAGAAGCCCCAGGACGCTGCTCTGTTAGGATTTCTGTCACTTTGTGATTTGCCTCAGCGTCCGGTAGGCCCACTTCCTTGTTGCTTGTTCTTGTAAGAAAATATTTCCGTTATTCACACATTTAGTCTTTTTTTTTTTTTTTTAAGATTGTATTTATTCATGAGAGACACACAGAGAGAGGCAGAGACACAGGCAGAGGGAGAAGCAGGCTCCCAATGGGGAGCCCAGTGCAGGACTCGATCCCAGGACCCTGGGGTCACACCCTGGGCCAGAGGCAGACGCTCTACTGCTGAGCCCCCCAGGCGTCCCTAGGTCTTTTTTTTTTTTTTCTTTAGGGTAAGATCAGAATTAGCTTCACAGGTTCAGTTGAAAGTCCTGTTGAAGTTTGAGGCTGTGTCAACTTTGCAGGTTGGTTGTGTGCAGCGGCCAAGCCCCGTCCTGTGGGTTCTCATGGTCGCCAGCCCCGCACCCCCACCCGCCCTGGGTGTGGAGCCGGTCACGAAGGGTTGGTGGGGGGGTTTCTGATGTTTCGCTAGAGAGTGTTATTTCTGGCACATAACCTCTTGTCACATTAAGGAATTTGCTTCCGTTTGTGGTTTTTTCTGTAATTTTCATGGTGAGTGGATAGTGAGTTCTCTCATGTTCTTTGACACTTTTTTTTTTTTTTTAATATTAAACACTTTATTCATTTATTCATGAGAGACACAGAGAGAGGCGGAGACACGGGGAGGGAGAAGCGGGCTCCCTCCGGGGAGCCCGATGTGGAAATCGATCCCAGGACCCTGGGGTCATGCCCTGGGCCGAAGGCAGATGCTCAACAGCTGAGCCACCCGGGCGTCCCTCCTTTGGCACTTCTGCGGCGATGGTGGCCTTCCTGTTTAAACGGACCCGCAGTGGACCTCCTGGCAGATGTCCCCGTGTGCAGCTGTCCTTGCGTGCCTCAGTTATGCTCCAGTAGGGAGCATGTGTTACACACTTAAAGCGCTTCCAGCTGGGATTTGTGAACATTTGTGTAGCTGTGTGCATGTGTCTTCCCAGGAACCACGGGCCTGTGCTTGGCTGCCCTTGGCCCCTGGGCTGGTCTGTCAGCCGCTGAAGGGGCTGCGGTCTCAGAGTGCCCACCCTGGCCTTTGCAGCCTTCCCAGGATACTTGGCTCACGGGGAAGAGGCCACCTGGCTTGATGAGATGCTCAGTAAATTGTTGGGTCTCTTCCTGCAGGAGAGAAAGTACTGAATGGTCGTCTTGTGAGTCCTAATAATCGGGAGCATTGCGGGCTTGCTCCGTGCTTGAGGGGCTGACGAGCTGAGCCATCCATGTTCCCTTGAGCTCAGCTCTTCGGGGCGAGGTGAGCAGCCTTACTCCCTGGGTGCCCCAGGACTCTCTTAGGGCCCGTGGTTGGGGGCAGCATGTGTGTCCCTGACTTTGGACCAGGCAGGGTAGGCTCTTCAGAGCTTGCCCTGGGCAGCTGGGGGCCTTCGGGGGGGCGGCACTGCCCTAGCACCGCAGGCTTGCTGAGCTGGCTCTTACCTCGGGGAGGCCTTCCTTGGTGCTTCTCCCTGGCAGGTGTGTCTACAAACTGGTCTCTTGAAGATGCCTGTTGGGGTCACCCCTCACCACTTGCCTTTCACGTATGCTCCCTGGGGCTCTGTGTGGACCTGATCCGTTGGTACCGGGCGGCGTGCTGTCCACAGTCTGTCCTCTGTGCTGGGGTTCCGGTCCGGGCCTGCCCAGTGCCCTGTGGTCACTGCCTTTCTGGATGCTGTGGCCGACGTGCCCTTAGAGGCTGTCGGACCTAGTTCTACAACAGCAGCAGCTCACGGGGCAACGGCCCCATACCTGGCCTGTGCAGGCTGGTGGCTGGTGGTCTCTGGGCTGCAACTCCGCCTGGCTGTTCGTCAGGAAGGTGGCTTTTCACGGCCTTTTTAAGTGTGATCCTATGTATGGCTGGCTGTTCAGCAGGGTAACGGGGCTCAGGCTCAGGTCTGGTCATCCCACAGCAGCTCTCCTGTCTCAGCTTTTCAAGAAGAGACCTGATGCAGAACAAATTAACATCCGTCAGTGCAGAGCATGTGCATCTTTCATGTAGAACAGCCTCTGGCTCTTTCTTCAGTGGTGTTTGAACCCTGGCCCTGCCCGCTGTCTCCCTGGGGAGAGCTGTACACAAACCAGTGAGGGGGCATTTTCCACCAGCCACACTGGAAATAATGCATTAGAATATGTATTTTACTAGCAATTTTGAAACAAATTTTTTTTAAATGATTGATTGATTCCTGAGAGACATGGGGGGGGGGGGCGGGCAGAGACATAGGCAGAGGGAGAAGCAGGCTCCATGCGGGGAGCTCGATGTGGGCCTTGATCCCAGGTCTCCAGGATCAGGCCCTGGGCTGAAGGCAGATGCTCAACCGCTGAGCCACCTGGGGATCCCCTTAACGAAGCAGGGTGGGGGCAAAGGGAGAAGCACACTCCCTGCTGAGCAGGGGGCCTGAGGGGCTTGATCCGAGGACCCCAGGATCATGACCTGAGCCTGACGCCTCACCCACTGAGCCACCTGGGTGCCATGAAATAAAAACATCACTAAGTGAAAATCAAATGCCAAGGCTTTGGGGCACCCAGGTGGCTAGTTGAGTGTCTGACTCTTGGTTTCGGCTCAAGTCGTGCTCTCAGGGTCGTGGGATCGAGTCCTACGTCCTGTTGGGCTCAGTGCTTGTGCTTAGCAGGGAGCCTGCTGAGACTTTCTCTCCCTCTGCCCCCCCCCCAACATGCGATGTCTCTCAAATGAATAAATCTGAAAAAAAAAATCCTGAAACTGTGCCCCCAATGCAGGCCCTGCCCATGTCCCTTCTCCAGTGCAGAGGCCCTGTCCTGCGGTCAGCGGCAGCCACCGCTCCATCGCCCCTGGCCTGCCTTGCTGCCTCCTTCCTCGGGCCTCAGTGGTGCTCCTTGGAGGCCCCGGGCCACTGTGTCACCTCCCTAGACGTGGGGACCCGCTTCCTTCCTCCTGGTGTGTCAGGACAGACTTGGGGGGCACAGGAGAGCATGACCCCACTGCCCAGGGACTCTCTGTTCACCCTGTCCTCCCCTCGCCCGCCTGCCCAGAGCACGGGGCCTCAAGAGAAGAGAAGGCCTCAGCGCCTGCAGCTCAGGCTCAGCACCCGCCCTCAGGACAGGCCTGCCTCTCCGCTTCCCAGGGCCCTGTAGGTGCCGCCAGGAGAGAACCGGGCCTGCCGGTCACTAACCCATTGCCCCTCCCACCCCCTGCCCCACCTCAGAAATCGAAGCCATAAAGCTGGCTGAGCAGAAGCGCAAGGCGGAGCGGAGACGGAGGGCCACGGTGGTGGTGGGGGACCTGCAGCCCCTGAGAGACGCGCTCCCTGAGCTGCTGGAGCTGGAGGCTGCTGGCCGGCAGCCACGGACCAGAGGGTGAGTGTCCGTCTGGGGCTGCCCGGGGAGTGCAGGCCAGGAGCCCGAGAAGCAGCTGCTGGGGCAGGTGTGGGGGGGAGGCAGAGGCCACAGAGGTGCCTCACCTGCGTGTTGATGCTTCTGTGGGCAGGCGGTATGGTGACGGCGTCCTGGGGCTGGAGCCCTGGGGCCTGGCCGGCATGTTGGTGAGGGGCGCCTGTTGGCCTTCTCCCGTGGGGGCCTCGGAGCAGCTTAGCCGGGGGTGGAGGTGGGGGGGCTTGCGGGGGGGGCGTCCAGCACTGCTGCTGGGCTTCATTCCCTCGCGCCGCTGCTTCACTCCCAGGGGCGCAGCCTGCACCGTGCCTGCTAGCTGTGGCCCCCCCACCCAGAAGCACGCATTCCTGTGGCGCTTCCTGCCTCCCCGGACATGCGTGCTGGAGAAGAGCCAGTCCTTCTGCTGTCCCTCCCGTCTCTTGTCGCAGGCTGGGGGGTGGGGGTGTCAGGCGACCTGCTCAGGGCTACTCGGCCCCGGAGCCAGAAGACCCCGGGCCAGCTCCCGGGATGGAAGCACCCAGAACCATTGGTCTGGACCAGGAGTCCAGGAGTGGCCGTCACAGTGCAGATTGGTGGTTGAGCAGAGCCTGAGATGCAAATTCCCCTCGGTGCTTGATAAAACATGTGACCCCGGTCAAGTGTCTTTCCCCAGCTTTCAGTTTTCTCATCTGAAAAATGTGCTCGGGGCTCCCAGAGCGGGGAAGTGCTGTGTAAGCACCCGGCCCGCAGCCCGAGCAGGAATGTGGGTGTCCTCGAGGAGCCGGGCGGCTGGGCCGGGCTGGGCTGGGCTGGAGGTCCCTCCCGCTCCCCGGGTACGCGAAGGTCCCCGGCTGGTCTCCTGCTCACTGTCCCTCCTCAAGTGTGTTTTGGCACTGGGGAGCTGTTGGTTTGAATAAATATTTTTTTAGAACAGTTTTAGATTTACAGAGAAACGATAAGAGAGGACACTGAGCGTTCCCACGTCCCTGACGCCCAGCTTAAGGAACTGGTGTTGGTACATAAGTAACGGTGAGAGGATAACGCCCATAGGTTGTTCACATTTCCTCAGTGACCCCTAATGTCCCTCTTCTGTCCAGCATCCCTCCAGCACACCACGGGACATTGGCCACGGCCCTTTACATCCCCTCTGGGCCCTGACAGCTCCTCTGATGACCCTGAGTTTTGAGGGGCACTAGTGGGGCATTTGGGGGGCTGCCCCTCGGTGGGATTAGCACGATGGTTTCTCTGATGGGACAGGGTCCTGGGTGGTTGGGGGGACGACCCCGGAGGGGGATTGCCCGGCCCATCCTACCCGGCCCAGGTGCATGCCGTCCACACGACCTGTCGCTGATGTTGGCCGTGGTCACCTGGCGGAGGTGTGTCTGCCAGGCGTCCCCACTCCACGGTGCTCCCTCCTCTGCCCGCGCTGTCCCCTGGGGAAGGGCGTCACCGTGCACAGCCCACACCTGGGGAGTGGGGAGGTGGGTGCCGCTCCCCGGGGACGGAGCCGCTGTGCCCACATGGTGGGATCCTCCTCGGGAGGAGGAGGGTCAGTACTGTTTCTGCATCGGGCGGGACTCAGTCCCGCGTGGACGTCCGTAGGGACGCGTGGATATTTATTCAGTACCGTGGGCTGTGATCCAGCACGCCTTCCCTCTGGCCGGGGCTGACCCCGCTCTGGCCCCCGGGAGCTTCTCCAGGCGGACGCCGTGTCCCTCTGATGTGCCCACTGAGACGGGTGCTGGGTTTTGTTTTTGAGCACGTCCTTCCGTTCCGGCTCTCCAGGGGCTCCAGGCTCACCTTGGTAGCTTCCTGCCCGGCCTAGAGTCCGTGTGTCTGCAGGGAGCCCTGGTCCCTCCTGCTGCCAGAGGGAGGAAATCTGTGTGTGCGTGCACCCTGTGTGTTCCTGCAAAGTTACAATGTTACCAGAACAGTTTACAAGACCCTTCTCACTTTTTTTTTATTTTAAGCATTCGCTACACCCACTGTGGGGCTCAAACCCACAGCCCTGCTACCAGGAGTCACACGCTTTGCCGCTTTGCCGACTGAGCCAGCCAGCCAGCCACGTGCATTTCTAACGCTGGCTCCAAGTCTGGGGTCCCCAGGACCACTCTGAGTTTCAGTAATTGCCTAGGACTCAACAACCCTGGCTGAAGGGCCTGAGCTAACGTCAGCTGAGGGGGAGGCCCGTGGGGCAGGGAGCAGGAGGGTTCCAGATGCAGAGCTTCCAGCTGTCCTGTCCCCATGGGTGCACCGTGACAATATGCAGGGACTGTTACCAACCAGCAGTGCTCCCCAGCCCCTGTGTCTCCCGCCCCCAGTAGCTGGTAAGCATTGCCTTCGGTCCCTTTACTCCATTCCTGCGCCGCGTCTCCCCGAGCCGACTGGAGCCCGACAGGGAGCCCTCAGCCCCATTTCATAGAGCGGGATCCCCATGCCATCACCTCTCACCCTTCAGCCCTGAGAGCAGGCCAGGCCTTCAGTGTTGTCACAGGAGGTGTTGGGTCCCCTTGGTGGCCTTCACCAGGTCAGGGTCCTTGGAGCCAGGGAGAAGCTTCTGTGCTTGAGGGTGCTTCACATCAGAGGCTGACTCTGCAAAGCACACAGATTACAGAAGGCTCTGCTGACTGGGGTGTGTTGCCACCACTCCTCCAGGCGAGTCCTGGACTCAGCGTTGGACAGGAGCCACCTTGTGGCTCTGGACACCCAGACCTGAGTGCAAGGGTCACCAGTCACCTACTGGGACACCCTGACCAAGGCGGGGGGCTGCTCCAAGCCCGTTCCAAATCCATGAGGTGGCCTCACAAGGCAGTGGCTGCAGGGATCCTGAGGTTCTGAGCCATTAGGGCACGCCTTGGCACGGTGTGTCCCAGACCACTGGGTGGGCGCCACACAGCACAGGTTGCATGCAGGGCTCCCGAGACCAGCCAACATGCAGGCACTGACGCTGCTCATCAGTGGAAGATTAGGTTCTCTAGGAAATCAGCCCTCTGAGCAGAAGAGCGTCAGGCGAAGGTCATCATGAGATCATGAGTTGGGGTGGGGAGCTTTGTGTAGCTGAGCCATTAGGCCGGCCACCCACTGCACCTCATATGGTCCTGGTGGCCTTAGCTGTGTCTCGAGGCTGCTGCCACTGAAAAATAAAAATTGAAAAATTGAAAAACAAACAAAAAGACTGCACTTGGCCCATTGGCACCGAGAGGATTCCCAGATGTGTCTACACTGATGCTCTGCTATCAGAGCTAGAGGGCCGTGGGGGGCTCAGTGGGTTTTACCTTTTTATTTTTTAAAGATTTTTATTTATTTACTCATGAGAGACACAGAGAGAGGCAGAGACACAGGCAGAAGGAAAAGCAGGCTCCCTGCGGGGAGGCCGATGTGGGACTCGATCCTGGGACCCCGGGGTCACACCCTGGGCTGAAGGCAGATGCTCAGCCACTGAGCCACCCAGGTGCCCCTTACCTTTTTCTTTTTCTTTTTCTTTTCTTTTCTTTTTTTCTTTTCTTTCTTTTTCTTTTTTTTCCTTCCTTCCTTCCTTCCTTCCTTCCTTCCTTCCTTCCTTCCTTCCTTCCTTCCTTCCTTCCGAATCCCAAGCAGACTCCCTGCTGAGCACAAAGCCCGATGTGGGGCTCGATCTCACAACCCTGAGATGGCCTGAGCTAAAATCAAGAGTTAGACACTGAACTGACTGAGCCACCCAGATGCCCAGATTTTACTTTTTCATAGGTTAGGGTGCAGAGGGGCGGACCCAAGGCCTGGGCTCCCTGACCCCCCGCAGTGTCCTGGGGATGCCAGCCGCTTCTGCCAGGGGCCTGCCGCAGGGTGGACACGGGGAGGGCAGCAGTGAGAGGAGCAGACCGGTGGTGGCCTGGGGCTCAGGGTGACTCGGGAAAGGCCAGCTGCAGGCGGGGCATCTGAGGCGGGCCCCGGCACGCACGTGGCTCTGAGCGCAGAGGGCCGTCTGGGCAGGCCCGCGCTGAGCATGGGTGTCCCAGTCCACGGGAGCAGCGGGGGCACGTGCGGGCTCTGTCTTGGGCCCACGAGACAGGTCTTTCATTCATATTTTAACAGAAACCATGAATAAAGGATGAGGGCTCCTGGTCTGGAGGCTAAATTTAGGTGTTGGCCTGGGGCTCTGGTTTTCTCGCCCTTCCTGCTGGCGGTGCGGGCACGTGTGTGCCTCGGGGTGACGGCTCCACGGGGAGGCAGGCTGCGCTGGCTCCAGGGAGCCTGTGCCGACTTGCTTGTCTGTGTCCCCAGCAGGGTGAGCAGCAGGCCCCGGCCCGCCGAGTTCAGCCGCATGAGCGCTGCACAGAGGCTCCAGCTCCTGTGAGTAGCCCCCCACCCCGTCCTCCCACCTCACCCCCATGCTCTCTGGCCTCTGTCCCAAGTGCCTGGTCCACGTGGGCAGCGTGGCCAGTGGCTCTTCTTGTTGGCGTGAGGCAGCCTGTTCGTAGCTGGGCCAGGGAGCAGATGCTACCAGAACGAGCTGCCGGCTGTTGGGGATCACCCTTGGAGCCCAGAGCCCCCTGCATCCCGGGCGTTGTGGGTGTGGACCCCTGGCTCGGGCGGTCAGTCCAGTGGGCTCATTGTCCCTGCCAGCGGCCGAGGGCACGGGCCCCTGGAGGGCTGGCCTGGCCCCCCGTCAAGCGCACACGGGCGCAGCACCGGCTTGGCTGCTCCCCATGCCCCCGCACCAGGGCCGTCCCTACCTGCGCTTGTTCTGAAGCTGCCTCCCTGACGTTTCAGTGTGGAGGTCTTCTCCTGCAGGGCGCCTGGCCAGGCTCCTGCAAACCTGGGGCTGGCCCCAGTGCTTCTGAGAGGTGGCCTGACTGCGGCGCCACCTGGGAGCTGGCTGGGCTTAGAGACCCGGGGGAGACGGCGACAGCCAGCACTGCGGGCTCGGGGGACGCAGGAGGAAGCCTCCAGGCCCCATGCGGGGCAGCTGCTGCAGTGTCTGTTGGCACCCTTGGTGACAAGGGCCGGGTCGGTCCCGTGGGCTGCGGGGCTCCTGCCCTCCATTCCTGCAGCACCCCTTTTCTGGCAGCGCTGGACGGAGGGCGCCGCTGTGTAAGGCTGCGGGTCTACCTCCCCACGTCGATCAGCTGCCTCCTCTCTGAGTAGCAGCTCCACATCAAGGTGGGGCAGGGGGCGGGGGCCGAGAGCCCACCTCCTGGGGGAGGCAGGGGTACCAGTCCCCCCAGACCCACGGGTGGGCACGGTGGCTCCTGAGCCTGTGTGTGATCGGAGGAGGCCCCAGGGCGGCTGCTCTCTTCCTGCCCAGAGCACTCGCTCAGCCCCCTGGGCCTGGCCAGCAAGGCTGCTCCTGAGCCCTCTTCCCGCCCTGCCACCTTCCTCACCCTCCCGCCCCCCATCCCACCCCATCCCCGTGGTCAGCCCTGGCCTGGGCTGCCTGCCCTGAGGTCCTCAGGGGTGGGTTGGCCAAGGCGGGGCTGATGCTCATCCCCACCCACCCCCACGAGGGCTGTGGGGTTTGCTGACCTGCTCTGATCTCCTTTCTTTCAGCGAGGAAGAAAGTGCCCGTTTTCGGGAGCTGCTGGCCAATCCGACCTACAGGGCCAGCCCCCTGCTGGCCATCGGGCAGCGGCTGGCTCAGCAGATCCAGCTGGACAGTGGCAGCCAGCTCTGAGTGGCTGTGACCCCGCCGGGAAGCGTGCCGTGAGCCCCAAGATCGCCCCTCGCCGGCCTTGCACCGAATCTGGTGCAATGAATAAAGGTGTGATCTCAGGCATCAGGGTGGGGGCAGTTCTCTGTGCCCCCCGCAGGCCCCTGCGCTTCCAGACTGCTCTGAGGCTTCTCCAGGCTGGCCAGCCAGGATGGCTGCCCGCGGTCCCCGGGCCCCCACAGCATCCAGCACCCGGCACCCAGGGGGCTGTGAGGACCCCCGCTGCTCCGCAGCCCTGAGATGCCGTCGTGTCGGGTTCTGTGGGAACCTGCTGCCCTCCCACTTCCTAGGGGCTCAAATGGGACACCTCGTGCTGTCCTGTCCTGCCCCGTGCCGCGCTGGCCCTTCCCTCGCCGGGTCCCCTTTGGCTCCAAGCCTGTGTTGTTCCCTGCCTGTTCCTCCGACTCAAGTGGGCAGGGCCCCGGTTGTCCACAGTCCGAGGCTGGGAGCTGGCCTGGTCCCACCTGGGGCCACACAGCTGACCTGCGAGCGAGATGACTGTGTGCTAGAAGCCTGGGCTTTGGAGACCAGACTGCAGGAACACCGACGGAAAGCCTCAGTTTGAGGATGTGGAAGGGGCTGCTTCTCCCGGCCCCACAGGCCGAGGCTTGTCCAGGGGGTGGGAGCTGGGAGTGCTGCGTGGGGACTCCTCGCCCTCATCCTGCAGGGTCGGTGGTGGTGGTGTGTGGCCTAGGGGCCTGGGCACCCCTATGCGGCTGTGGGGGGTGGGCTCCAGCCTTGGGTGCTGCGTCTGTGCGTTCAGGCGCCAGGCACTCGGCTTTGTGGCTCAGCGGCGTGGGCCCAGGTATGCCCTCCACCTCCGTGGCCGGAGTCCTCACGATTGACGGACACCCGAGCAGTGCCCTCCAAGGCCGTTTGGGAACTGGCGGCTGAACGGAATCTGAGCCCGTGCCCCACCCCCCCTTGGGCATCCTGGGCCCCTTCTCTGCACAAGAGCACACAGTGTGGGCACTTCCCAGGCATGGGACGCAGACAGGGACAGATGTGACCGTGAGGCTGCAGGTGGGAGCCTGAATCCCCTCGGCCAGAGGGCAGCACGGCCCTCCAGCCAGGACCGCCAGCCCCTAAGTGACGGGTTGTTCCTGTTCTCCGCACAGAACCCGGTTCTCTAGACGGGAGATCAGCTGCTTACAAAATGATATTTGTGACGAACTGATTTTTGCAATAAAATAAGTGCTGGGAGAAACTGGGGTGTGGGCGCCGTGGCGTTTCTCCATCACGCTTGTCTGAATGTCTGAGTTTGGGGACGATGACTGAGGCCATATGTGGTGTCCTGAGGGGCCTCCAGCAGCTCCAATGTGACGACGGCCGGCGTGCTCCCCTCACTGTGCTCTCGGCTGCCCAGGAGAGCGTGTGCTGTGGGAAGGGGAGAGGCCGGCCCAGGGTGGGCGGGTTCCCCGCGAGGAGGTAACGCACGCGCCGCCCCGACCACTGAGCTCAGAACGCACCCCGAGATGACTTAGAAGCCTCGAACGTGCAGGGACCTCACCCGCAGAGCAGAGTGCGGGGCCCTGATGACTGCTGCTGCTCAGATGAGCGGGGCTCATGGGGCGGGAAAGGCCGCCCCTGTGCGTCCCCTGCAGCCCAGCAGGAAGGGAAGGCGTGCGTGCGTGCGTGCGGCGGACCTCGCCAACTTGGTAAGTTCAGGTGGTGGAACGGAGCAGTCGGGCGGTGGTGGTGCATTTTAAACCCTGTGCACTCCTGCCGTGGCGCGCCCGCCCCGCACCAGGCTTACCTCTCAGGGTTCCTGGCAAGGAGGCCAAGGGATCTACCCAGCCAGAAATTTTCAAGACCCCCTTTTGCACTCCAGTGACCCACCCAGATCCTCCTTCCCCATACAGCCCTCCCCTGTTCCCTTCTGGAGCTCTGGCTGCGGCGTCTGCTGCCCTGCTCTGCCTGACGTGTGCCTCCGTCGTCCTGTGCCGTGATCTCCCCGCGTGACAGACACCCCCCAAAGCATGCAGCCACGTGCTTCCCCCGCATGTCTGGGCCAGGCCGGGCTCGCCTGAGGCTGCCACTGGACTTGTTTGTTGGGCACCCCATTACCACACGGGGTGGCTTTGGACACCGGAAACGTATTATCTCGGGGAGTCAGGGCCACGCCGTCTGCAGCGGCCTCCAACGGAGGTGTCCCTTCCCTTTCCAGTGTGCTGTCTGCCAGCGGCTCCGGGGTCCCTCCTGGGTGTCCCTGGCTCTCCCTCTGCCTTCTCATGAGTCGCTGGGCCGGGGCCCACCCTGCTGCAGTGTGACCCCACCTCCACTTCTGTCCCCTAGTACAGTTCCGCTCTGAGGTCCCTGGCAGACGGGAAGCTTTAGAGATCAGCGAGGCCTGGGGGGAGGTCCCGGGCCGACAGGATGCACATCTGCACATCCAGAGTGGACTACCTGTCGCCGAGTGGGGCGGGAAATCCCTGCACCGCCAAGCGCTGGGCGTTGGGAGGCCTTGTGGGTCGGGGTCTGACACGGGCCAGGGCACTGGGGCGTGGGGCAGCCGAGGACCGCAGAGCGCCGCGCTGGGGCTTCGGGCGGTGGCCTGGGGCCCCCTCGTGGCGGGGCCTCTTCACCCCACCCGCCCTCCCCAGAGCTCAGCACCCAGCGCTTCTCTCCGGCTCGGCTGCTCCTGTCGCTCCAGCCTTCCCTTACGTTCTCCGTGCTGGCTTTTTTTCCCCAAACGCGGAAATGCTTGAGGGCCGGGTTGGCTTGGCGCTGCTTGGGTCGGCCGCCCCGGAACCGCGCCAACAGGTGACAGGGCATTGCGTGAATGACTGAGGCGGGAAACCGGGCTGTGGGGCCCAGGTGACCGGGCCCGGGGTCCAGGCGAGCCCAGCCTCGCGTCTACACACTGCAGCGGGGAGAGGGTTATTTGAGGCGCTGACTCGGAAGTGCCTGGAGAGGAGGGGGGAGTCGGGTGTGAACACACAGCCCTCAGGGTCCCCTCCGCAGGACCACGGTGGCTGGTTCTGGACACGCCTGCAAGCCACAGGGCCCTGAGGTCGGCCATCGGGCTGGCTCCTGTCTGGGTGTCTGGCTCATTGGGCGGGTGATGGCTGTACCCCGTCCGCACGTAGCTTCAAGAGGAGCCCGGGTCGGCGCCGGGCGGGTGGTGACGCGTGAGCCCGATGCAGCCCGAGCCTCTGCGTGCCGGCCTGCACGCGGACTCAGGCTCTCTCGGTCTCGGGCAAAGAAGGGCATCAGTGCCGGTCGCCCCAGCTGGGCGGTGAGTCAGGCCCAGGCAGCCGTGCCTGTCAGGGTCCTGTGTTGCTTGGAAGTCAAGCGTCGTGCAAACTGCTGGAACGTTCTTCGTGCAGCGATAACTGCCACAATAGCCACTTGGGCTGGCAGCGTTGTGGAGATGCCGGGGCCCAGCCCCTGCATGGCCCCAGTGGGTTCTTGGCCCTCACCCCATGACCAGGGTTCCAGGGGGCTGCTATCAGTGCATGTTTCCAAGATACCGGGAGAGCCAGCCGGCTCCTGCAGATAGCAAGACGCCAGCCTTCCGGGCCTTTCTCTAATGTCGCGTTCCCAGGCCAGCTAGTCCCCTGCTTCTGGGCCTGAGACCCTTGGCCTGTGTGGACAACCTCCTTATTTTGAAGTCAAACAGACTCAGTAGACTGCATTTTCTTCTAAAGGTGTTAAAATAGCATAGGTTGCAGCGATAATTACAGACGTGTTCCTGACGTTGGTTTGTGTTTCTTAAGGTTTGGTTAAGATTGGGAAATGTTATTTTTCAGATTCTAGGGAGAAAAATCAGTGAGTACTTGTATCTTTGAATTCACATGTCTCCTGGTGCCACAGAGGCTGCTGGGCATCCTGCCAGCCTGAAGCCTTGTCCCTTCTCGCTCTGGTTCCTGCTGGTGGAAGAGGGGGCCCTGGGGGCCGCCGGGCCAGCTCAGTCCTGGCTGGGACCTTCTCTGCGGGGGCAAGTGCTCCCCCACCTAGGACCTTCTCTGCAGGAGGAGTGCTCCCCTGGATGGGACCTTCTCTGCAGGGGGCAAGTGCTCCCCCACCTAGGACCTTCTCTGCAGGAGGAGTGCTCCCCTGGATGGGACCTTCTCTGCAGGAGGCAAGTGCTCCCCCACCTAGGACCTTCTCTGCAGGAGGAGTGCTCCCCTGGATGGGACCTTCTCTGCGGGGGCAAGTGCTCCCCCACCTAGGACCTTCTCTGCAGGAGGAGTGCTCCCCTGGATGGGACCTTCTCTGCAGGGGGCAAGTGCTCCCCCACCTAGGACCTTCTCTGCAGGAGGAGTGCTCCCCTGGATGGGACCTTCTCTGCGGGGGCAAGTGCTCCCCCACCTAGGACCTTCTCTGCAGGAGGAGTGCTCCCCTGGATGGGACCTTCTCTGCAGGAGGCAAGTGCTCCCCCACCTAGGACCTTCTCTGCAGGAGGAGTGCTCCCCTGGATGGGACCTTCTCTGCGGGGGCAAGTGCTCCCCCACCTAGGACCTTCTCTGCAGGAGGAGTGCTCCCCTGGATGGGACCTTCTCTGCAGGGGGCAAGTGCTCCCCCACCTAGGACCTTCTCTGCAGGAGGAGTGCTCCCCTGGATGGGACCTTCTCTGCGGGGGCAAGTGCTCCCCCACCTAGGACCTTCTCTGCAGGAGGAGTGCTCCCCTGGATGGGACCTTCTCTGCGGGGGCAAGTGCTCCCCCACCTAGGACCTTCTCTGCAGGAGGAGTGCTCCCCTGGATGGGACCTTCTCTGCGGGGCAAGTGCTCCCCCACCTAGGACCTTCTCTGCAGGGGGAGTGCTCCCCTGGATGGGACCTTCTCTGCGGGGGCAAGTGCTCCCCCACCTAGGACCTTCTCTGCAGGGGGAGTGCTCCCCTGGATGGGACCTTCTCTGCAGGGGGCAAGTGCTCCCCCACCTAGGACCTTCTCTGCAGGAGTGCTCCCCTGGATGGGACCTTCTCTGCAGGAGGCAAGTGCTCCCCTGGCTGGGACTTTCTCTGCGGGGGCAAGCGCTCCCCTACCTAGGACCTTCTCTGCAGGGGGAGTGCTCCCCTGGCCGGGACTGGGACCGGAGCTGGATGATCAGGTGCTTTGCCTGCTGAGCCTGAGGTCCTCAGGAGTGTGAGCTTCCAGCCACCCCACCCTTGACCCCTGCCCCCAGGTCAGGCTCCGGCCAGTGCCTGGCAAGCCACAGCCCGGGGCTCAGGCGCCCGCTCCCTGCTCTGGTGCACGGGCTTCTTGCGCAGGGTTGATTACCCCCCCCACACACACCCCCCCCCCCACCCCGTCTCCGAGGTTGGGAGCCGGTTGTCATTCCATCACTGTGTAATTAGAGACTGTGGCCTGGTCAGCGCCCCAGGCTCTGGGCGCCTGTGTGAGCACCTCCCCCTGCTAGTGGACCTGTGCTCTCCTTCCCAGCCAGCCTGTCTGCGCGGGTCTGGGCCGACCCTCGCGCCACAGCCAGCGCACAGCTGTCTGCCACCTGCAGCTCCAGGGCCGTGCCTAGCCCCGCGGGGAGGGCTCCAGGGGAGGGGCCCGTGGCGAGTGTGAGGGAGGGAGACGGCAGCCCCTGCCAGCTGAACTCAAGTCCCAAACACGGGCTGGTGGTGGAGGCCCCGCATGGGTGGGGGGCATAGGGGAGCCTGGCTTGGGGCCCACCCAGCATCACGGCAGAGCAGGGTGGGGATGCCACCTAGTGGGGGACCCGGGAGGAGAGGGGTGCGTTGGTCACCTGCTCGTTCCGGCTATGCTGTGTGGCAGCTCATTATGTTGAGGTGGGCTGCCCCTCCAGGGTGCTACCAGCAGCTGCTAGTCCTTTATTCCTCCTGTTGCTATAGCAGCTGCTAGTGCGCCAGCCACTGTTCCAGGCAGGAAAAGGGGGACGGCCAAGGGTGGATAGCGGTCTCCATTTCGGTAGTGTAGGGCAAGGCCTGGGCTCCTCAGCCGAGCCTTCGACCCCACCGTGGACGCGCCAGGTGGGTGTTGGCGTATCTGAGCATCACATGCGCAGCAAGTCCTGTCACCAGGCCTCAGGTGCTGATCCTGCCGCCGGGGGCTGAGCTGCGCTCTGGCCTCCAGCCACGGGGATGCGGCTCCTGGTGGCTCGGCTGGGCACACCGCCTGCAGGGGAAGGGCCGCGGGGGTGGTGGTGGCCGCAGGGTGGTCGGACGCCTCGGGCGCTGGGCACAGGGCAGACCTCCGGAGGCAGGACAAGGTGGCCAGAGGAGGTGTTCTGGCTCAGCCCTGCGCGGGTCCCCCTGGCCTTGCAGATGGGCCCTGGGGTGCTGGGGCCGGGGGCCAGCGGGAGGGTAGCACCTGGGACCCCAGCTGCACCCAGGCCTACTTGGGGCAGCGGGACCGTCTAGCCCACGGCACACTCGGCCTCTGCCTGTGTCTTGTGTGCGGACGAGGCCCGTCGGGGCCCAAGAGTGACTCCTGGGGGAGAAGGTGGCCTTGGGGACCCAGGCGGGCGGACCAGGCGCTGGTGACCAGCAGGGGTTGTCCAGAGGGACGCACGGCCGGGCCTCCGACTGACTGTCCGGTCCTGCCCCTCAAACGCGTGTGCGCGCACGGCCGCACGGTGCCGAGGCTGTCGGTGCACGCGCAGGGGGCAGGCCTCTGGCATCCCGGTCAAGCTGCCCGCTAGCCTGGCAGCCCCCCGGTGTGCTCAGAGGCATTACAGGGGGTCGTCCTCCCGTGGGAACGCCGCGGGGAGGGGAGGCTGGGGGGAGCCCCCTCTGAGTTGCTGGTCTGCCGTCTGTCCTGTGGGCTTGAAGCCCCCCCCACCCCTGTGCCCCTGGACCTGGAGGCCCCGCTGTCGTGGGGGCCCTGACCTGGGTGGGCTGCTATGTGGCTCCGGCACACCTGGGACGCTGGCCTTGCCGGCCCCCGTGCAGCGGGAGGGCCTGGGACACGCGAGGACTCCTGAAGGGGGAGTGGGGAGGGCGGGCCGCAGCCCTGGGTCATTGTCACCTGGCCCCGTCCCTTGCCCTTCCCAGCAGCGCCAAGCTCGGTGGGGCCCTTCTCGGCACTGGGGGCATGGCCCCCGGGGAGGACCCCATTCAGGGGCTGCCTGGGGACAGCCCAGCTGCAAGGCCCCCGGCCTAGGGGCCCTCAGAGCACCCGGGGCCGGCCCTGCTCGGACGACAGTCCTGACAAGCACATGACGTCGGCTGCAAGGGCCGGGCGGTCGCGGCGCTGACCCGGGCTGCTCCTGCTCTGGGCCAGGTGCCCCCAGCACCTCGGTCACCTTCCCCCGAGGGGTGGAGAGCCCTGATCCGGACACGAGGCAGCACTGGGACCAGGAGATCCTGCTGCCTGGCCGGGGTCACGTCCCGCGGGGGAGCGGGAGGGGGTAGACGCACGGATCGGGGACCCCGGGAGCTCCTCACCCTCGCCCCACCCGGCGGCCCGGCACCACTTTTGAGGACATAGCTGCCGTGGGGCCCAGGTGTGGGACCGGGAGCGCCGTGTGCATGTGCACAGCGTCTTATGTGCATGCCCTTGCGTGCGCGCGTCGTATGCGTGTGCTCGCGTGCTGCATCTGCACGTGTGCACGCTCAGTATACGTGCTTCCGGGCACGCACGTGTTCTCGGTGAGCGTTTGCTCCTCCGTGCCTACCTTCCTATCAGACGAGGGGCGACAGCGAGGTTCCTAATTGGGGCGCGCCCGTACTGGGCAGAGATGACTTTTACTGAATTCCTTCTTGGCTCCTGTAGAGAAAGTCATGTGTTTTGTTATTTTGTTATTATTTTTCCTGCTGGGGGCCCAGTGGTGTGATTACCTTTCCTCCTGCCGCCCGGCTTTGCATTCCTGGGGTCACGTGCTTGGCTGGGTTATGTTTTGTTGCTGGGGTTTCCCGGCCGGGGCAGCAGCTGGGGGTGCCCACACCCACACCGCTCTCCTCGGAGCTCCCGCCCTGGAGGGGGCAGGGGTGGGGGGGGAGGCGGCTGTGCCCTGGCTCTGCCCTGCTCCCCGCTCCCACTCCCACTGGCCCATACCCAGCGCCCAGATGCAGGTCAGGCTGGGTGGCGGTGGGGGTGACCCAGAGCAGCCCCCAGCCCCACCCTGACCTCCTCCTTGGGGGGGGAGTCCCGAGGTCCTACAGAGGCCACAGCGGACCCAACAGGACCCTGGCTGGGCCTGCCCCTCAGATGCCCTGCTCCCAACATTCCGGAAGGTCCTGTGCCGTGGCTACCCCCATCTCTGGGGTCCTGCCGGGGGCCTTTCCTCACCGCCCCTAACCGGAGGGCCCCGGCCTCCTCCCTCACCCATGAGGCCTGCTGGGGTCTCCTTGTTACCTCCCGGCCAGCGCGCAGAGGGCCGACACCGGGCACCGCTGTCCCTCCCCGCCGGGTCAGCCGAGTCAGTGAGCTCTGAGCCTCAGGGCCCGCCTGCGCTCAGGACCAGGAGCCACGGCCAGCCCCGCACGGGGCGCAGCCCAGCCCCTTGCCGTCCCCCACGCTTCCCTCAGGCTGGACCCTAACAGGGATGCAAAAGTAAGGTGTCCGCTCAAGAGTGGACTGGAGGGCCTGAGGGAGAGGTTGACACTGAGGATCGTGGGCGATGGGCAGCCCCAGGAGGGGAGCCCCGAGGGACCCAGAGGACAGTGTGCCCACGGCCGCCTCCAGGGGAGGCTCTGGGACCCGGTGAGCGATTCTCGGCAGGAAGCCTGTGTGCACACTCTGGCCGTGCTGGCTCTGCCGGGGGCGTCAGGGTGCCCGATGTCAAGGGCGCCGTGGTGGGGAGACCCTGTCTTGACCTCTTCCCCCCGCGCAGCGCATGCTGGGCCTGCACCCCTGGCCCTGGATCTGGCCTCGAGAGTGAGTGACATGTGCCGCCCTGGGGGATGCTTCGAGTCCGCACACGGTGTAGCATTGTGACGTGGTGGCCTGGCCGGCAGCTTGGGCTCCTGGGGTGCAGACCGCAGGGACCAGGCCCCAGCTCACCCATAGGGGCGGTGGAAGCCCCTCCTGGCTAGTGGGGCATCGGGAAATGGAACTGACGCTCTGCAGCTGACCCTAGAGTCCCAGAGGAGGTGACGGCGCGTGACTGCTGCAGACTGCTGCATGCAGAAGACCCTGCCCGGGGAAGCTTCTAGAAGGCGGCCAAAAATGCACTCGGAGGAAAGCTTACCATCTTTAAGGGCCTCAGTGTAATAGGGGCGCCACGGTGGCTCCGTCGGGTGAACATCCCACTCTTGATCTCGGCCCAGGTCGTGAGTTCAGGCCCCACCTTGGGCTCCGTGCTGGGTGTGCGGCCTACTTAAAAGAGTTAGAGAGAAAGAACTAAAATAATATGTGAATTCAACATTCAATCCCAGACCTAGGAAAGAAAAATGAGGTAAAGGCCAAGGAAGCGAGGAACACGTGGACAAAAGTGACAGGACTGGCTGGTCTGGCTGACGGCAAACAGGACCAGGTCGGTGATCGTCCCTGGAATCGGGCACAAGTTTTGTGAGGTGGGCGGCTGTCGGGAAAGTGCTCCCCCGGGCTGTTGGGGCTCCCATCTGCCCCGGCCTGAGCCTGCCCCGCTCCCCTCACCCTGCCCGATGGTGGCGACAGGCCCTGCAGATGCCTTCCCCATGACGTGAGGTAGCTGTCACCTCTGCCGGATGGCGGGATGGCGTCAGGAACACAGGCCTGGCCTCCCCTCCCCTCCCTCTCCCATCCCTCCCCCTGCCCCATCACCCCTCCACCCCTGCCCTTCCCCTCCTCTCCTGTCCCCTCTGCTCTCCCCCCACTCCCTTCCCCAACCCCGGCCCTAGAGCCCTAGCCGGGATCTCTGTGCTCCGCTCTCAGGCTGGTGGGGACATGGTGGAAAAATGCCCGAGCCAACGAGGAGCAGGAGCCTGAGCCACAGGGCACTGGGCTGCCTTGATGGTGCAGGGGGTCACGGCTCTGGCGGCCCCAAGGGGTCATTTCTCACGGCATTCTGGGAGGACAGCCAGAGCCCTGCTCTCCGAGCACCTCAGTGCTCGCCCTGACACCTGTCCATCCCCTACACCCCCCATCCCCACACTCCCGTCCCCCAACCCCCACACTTCCATGCCCCACATCGTCCTCCCCTCCACCCACGCCCCACCCCCCACGCCCGTCTCGTCCTACACACTTGTCCTACCCCAGGGAATGTGTCAGATGCCTACCTCAGTAGCTACCATTCGGGTTACAAAACCCTCATCGTCAGGCAGGCAGGGTGGCAGGTGCCGCGGGAGTGAATCTGCAGCCCCGAGAGCCCCAAGGGGTGAGCCGGCCGCGTCCTCTGAAAAGGCACCAGGTCACGTGCTGTCAGTGAGGCCCGCGCACTGGACTCCACCCACGGCACCGCCCCAGGGGACCCGGGGCTGGAATGGGGTCTCCCACCCTTAGAGTCTGTTGACCTCAGTGTGTGAAGACATGGAGTCTGGGAGACCCGAGGCACTGCCCGTGGGGGGTGACCCGCGGAGAGCCGGGTCCCTCCCTCATGAGCCCCGTCTGCCTGAGCGTGGGGGTGCCCCTCTGCGTCCCCAGAACTGCGGGCTGTAGGGGGAGGGCTCAGGGCTCCGGGGAGCCGAGGGGTTGGCGCTGGGCCGTGTTCTGTGAAGGAAGGAGTTCCGCAGTCTCGCGTGTAGCAGACCGCGTTCCACCAAGTGGCGTTGATGAGACGTTACTAACGATTTACATTTTTGTTCAGTTACTTATTTACTAGGTGTGCAGGCGGTGCGGTCCGTCTGAATGCACCACGGTGCCGCACTAGGGCCTGCGTGTGTGTGTCTGTGCGTGTGTGTATGCATGTGTGTGTTCAAACATGGACATGTGTGCGCACATGCATGTGTCCTGTGTGCACACACATGGATGCCGGTCTTGCACACATGTGGGAATGCATGTGTTTTCCAAACATGCTGCATCACACTGTCGGGATGTGTGCATGTGTCACACGTACTTGCACATGCCTGCATGTGTGCGGTGTGCATACATGTACATGTACGTGTGTGTGTGCACACAGTGTGCCCCCTGTGTGCCCATGTGTACACATATGTGCCTGTGTGCACGCACGTGTGGGAAAGGGGGCTCTCTTGTTTTTGAAAAAGATTTTATTTATTTATTCATGAGAGACAGGGAGAGAGGCAGAGACCCAGGCAGAGGGAGAAGCAGGCTCCAGGCAGGGAGCCTGACGTGGGATTCGATCCCGGGACCCCGGGATCAGGCCCTGGGCTGCAGGCGGCGCTAACCGCTGAGCCACCCGGGGATCCCCAGCTCTCTTTGTTTTTGAACTCCTAGGCCCAAGGTGCCCACCTGCGGCAGGGGAGGTGCCCTGCGGGGTGTGATTGTGCGGCAGGTCGGCGCTGGGAAGGCACGCGTTTGTTTGCCCCGAGAGGGGTTCCCCGAGTTCTTCATGTCCCAGCCTGGGGACAGCTGCAGTGGCCTCCCCCTCCTGCCTGCTGGGGGGCCCTGGGAGCCCAGGGCAGAGTCTGTAATCAGATGGTGTTTCCAGGAGCCAAATAACAAACACACTTTCCAGAAGCAACCGGAATAGTCCATCTCCCAGGAGGCAAGGGAAGCAAGAAGCTGCTGGTGGCCACACCCGGGACAGCTGGAGGCCACCCAGGTGCGGGGCTGGGTGGGGGAGGAGCGAGCCTGGCAGCGCTGCGTGGGCGAGCGGCTCTGCACATGCAAAGGCCGTGCGAATGGCAGCCTGCACGCTCGGGGCGCTGTCTGGGCACCACGGTCAGGCCTGGGAGTAGGGGGCTGGGGCCCCAGGAAGGAGGAGCCGGGACATGAGACGACCCTGCGTCTGGGGCCTGGAGGCTGGCCCGGACAGGGCAGGGGCCACGGGGGGTGCCCAGGGACCCTCCGCGCACCGAGGCTGCAGTGGTGGGCAGGGGCAGCGGGCTGTGGAACCCGAGGAGAGGCGCCAGCTCTTCCTGGACCCCAGGACCTTCGCCTGTCCCGTCTGGCATCAGGCAGCAGCCTTGCCGCACGCACCACCGGGACACACAGGGATGAGCCGGGGAGGGGGCTCTACTAGCTGTGAGGTGCTTGGTGGGAGGGACAGAATCCAGACCCGACCACTCTTCCCCGCCGTCCTCTGGGCCAAGCTGCAGGCTGGGCTTCCTGGGGAGTCTGGACGGGGGTCCGTGGCCAGTGCCTCCCAGCCCCCAGCGTCTGGTCCGCTGCTTCCGTGCCCTTTGGCCAAGCCTTCCCCGGAGCCCCCCAGCCTGGCGCCCCTGGTGACGCGGGGCGGAGCTTGCTGTGTAGCTGGGCGCCTGCAGGAGAGGCACCCTTTCTGCCCAGAGTGTGCCCTGCTAGCCTCGCCGCCGGGGAGCCCACCGGGTGCTGCTGCAGGGGTGGGGGGAGCTGGCCCTCCCCGCCCGGGAATCCGAGGGACAGAGGGAGCAGGGGGTGGGCCGTGAGAGCGGTGAAGCCCATGGTGGACGGCGGGCCGAGGAGCAGACGGACCCCCCGACCCCGTCGTGCTGCCGGGGCCTGGCAGGCCTCCCCTCTGAGCGGTGGCACCGGGCCGTGGGGAGGCTCCCGCGGGACTCACCGGCTCCCCAGCTCCTGCCCGGGCTGGGGACCTCAGGAATTGGTCTCAGCCAGCCACGGGCACCCCCTCTTGCCTCACCCCGCCCCCGGGCCCGCAGGACGCAGGGCCTGCCCTGGGCCAGCAGGGAGGAGCAGGGGCCAGCCAGGCGCTGGAGGCTGGCACAGGGGGGGCGGCCCCCGGCCCCCTCGAGCTGGCATGCGCCCTGCCCCCCCACACCCCCCGGGGACGGGCCCGGAGCCCCGGGGCAGGGCCCGGGTGGGCTGCTTGTCCTCCAGGGGTGGGGGCCTCAGGGTGGTCGGGAGGGGGGCCCGCTCTGAAAGGACCGTTCGGGGACATCCTGCCCTCTCTGGCCTCAGTTTCCCTAGTCTGTGAGGGCTGGACCATGGACCCCCGAAGCGTCTCAGCCTACGGCTTACCACCCACAGTGTCCCAAGGACCTTGCCGTGCCCTCCTGCCCCGGGTGGGGGGGCCTTGGGAGCGGGGTGTGCGGCTTGTGTGCTGTTTTGTACCAAGTCGGGGGCGTCTCGGAGAACGTGTTTGGTTACTGTCCCCACGACGCTCCTCCTGGAGGGACCAAGGGGGCTGCTGACGTGCGGTGTCCCCACAAAACCCCACACAGCCCAGGGGGTTCTTCTCGTTTATGAGGGGGATCAGGTCCCTTGGCTCGTCTTGGCTCTCACCAGTTAGGGTCCTGGGCTGTCTTGGCTCAGGCAGGCTGGCGGCACCCACAACAAACACCATCCCCCGGGGGGCGTCCCCCCAGGGCTGGAGGCTGGAATCCAGGTCCAGGTGTGGGCAGGGCTGGCTCCTCCTGGGGCCCCTCCCTGGGCCCGTGTCCTGATCTCACAGGGACATGGGTCAGACTGCATCGGGGCCACCCTAGGGACCTCCTCCTCCCTTAATCACCCCGTCCCCATGTCCGGCCACGTCGTGAGGTGCTGGGGGGCTTCAGCATATGCTTGGAGGGGGCTCAGCTCGGCCCACCACAGGGTGTCAGCACCCTCAGGCTTGGGCGCCCTGGCTGCCCACCCCTCTGGCTGCTGGGGGCCCACCTGTGTGGAGGCCGAGCCTCTGATGCGGAGATGGCCAGGCCATGGGGCGAGCCTCGACGGTGGGGCCTGTCCTGGGCCAGATCCACACGGACACCGCAGCCGCTGCATCAGGGCCCCGCATCCGCTGTAGGGCCAGCTCTTGAGCCCTGCCGGCCCCTGGGCCTCACAGCCGCCGTGTCCTCAGGGCCCCTCAGCCTGGACCGCCCCGCGGCTGGCTGCATCCTGTGTCCGCCCGGGTGCCATGGTGGCGCGCTCCACAGTCAGGCCGTCCCACGACTGTCTCGCTCTGCGGGGGGAGGAGGGTGTGTGGCCAAGGCCGAGCCCCCGTGTGAGGGAGGGCTGCAGAGGACCCCCGTCGGGGGCCAGATCCTGCCTCAGTCTCCCCGTGCGGTTCCCCTGCAGCAGCCCTGCCAAGGTCGCTGTATGAGCTGGGGGGGCAGGTATCAGCCATGACATGGGAAGGGGCTTCTCTGGCCAGAGTAGTTTGGGAGACTCAGAGTTGGGCAAGGTGGAGGCTTGGCTTGCAGCAGGACTTACCAGAGCCTTTAATGGGCTCTGCGAGCTCTGACACTCCGGAGGGGGTGGGTGGCAGGATTCCCAAACCAGTCCGTGTTTGGAAAGTCTCCTGGGATCCAGGTCGGAGAGGCTCAGAGCTGCCCGCGCCAGGAAATGCAGGGTCCGAGGGCTGGAGACCTTTCGCACTGACCCGAGGGCTCCGTCTCGCCATCTGCTCCCTGGCGGCTCCGGGGCTCACCTGGCACCTGCAGGAGGGTCCCTGCCCCTGGGAAGTTCCCCCCAGGACCCCGGGTGCCCACCAGTATCTGTATCTTCCTACCAGTGAGGATGCTGTTTACCCTCCCACTCACTCTGAAAACCTCAAATGCTTACTTTCTATTAAAAAGTCAGATTTCACCCAGTTTCCTTACTGGTCGGACGGTGGGCGTCAGGATCCCGCAGTGTCCCGAGCCGGGCTGGTGGAGTCCGTGGGGTGTAGACCACGGTGCAGGTGTAGACCTCGCTCCCGACCCTGCGGCCTGGGCCTCCTCAGCTGGGATGGTGCAAGGTGTTACAGATTCTCCCCCCGCGGCGGGGGCGCCTCCTGTCTTCCCGGGGCGTCTGTGAGGCTGCTGGGGCTCTGGACAGACAGACGCACAGACCCTGCCTGGCCAGGCGCGTCCTGGGAGGGAGCAGCAGGGCTGCCCATTATTTCCACACCCCAAAGTCCCCGTGGGTCCCTCTGGCCGCGTGCGTTCCGCGGTTGCTTGGGGCACGACGGCCACGCGCACCGGGAGCCGCTGGCCTCCTGTCTCCGGGCCAGGAAGGTGATTTCCTGCAGCGTCCTGCTGTCGGGTGTCCGTGAGCCGGCGCTGGGGCTTGGAGGCCGCTGGCTGGCCGCAGCGAGGGCGGCGGTCCTGGGGCTGCCCCGCAGCCTCCCCAGCCAGGCCTCCGCCGGCACCGGGCACGGGCGCCAAGGGCAGGCGATGCCAGGCACACGCCCCCCGCCCCTGCCCGCCCAGACTGGCTTCCAGAATCCCCAGCAAAGATGCGCTCACCCCCCCCCCCCCCGCCCACAACACGACATCCTTCACGTTGTGGCAGGTGTGGGCAGAGCGGGCCTCGCAGGGAGGGGCAGTCAGCTGGCCCAAGCCACGAGCTGCCGTGGCCAGAGGTCAGGGCACCCCGGGCACCAGGGTGTCCAGGTCAGGACGCCCTAGGGTGCTCCTAGGGGCCGTGGCAGACAGGGCGGGGGGACCCCGATGCGCTGCCCTCTCGCCCCCGGAGTGCGGCCAGTGGGCCCCCCGTGCCCTGGGGCAAGGGGCCCGTCCGCGGGGACCGGCCCCGCCGTGTGCTCTTGTCGTCCTTCCACCTCTTACAGAAATCCTCTGAGGGACATTTCAAGCCTGAGATTGAATTCGCGCATCTTGCCGTTCAGCGCTGAAGTGTGGCTCAGCACCACGTTGCCCACGGACCCTGTTGGGCCTCGCCACCTCCGTCAGGTCCAGAACCTTCTCTCCAAACAGAAGCCCCGCCCCCAGCAGCTCCCAGTCCCGGCTCCCTGGGTCTCCTTGTTCCAAGTGGTTCCCCGAAGGGACCGGCTGTGTCCGGCGTGCTTCGCTTCCTGCCGGGTGTCTGCGGCCCCCCGTCCTGTCTCACGGCTGCACATTTATCTGATCCTCGGCCCCGTGGTGAGTGGTCCCCGGTGGGCCGCCAGGCCGTGCTCAGCTGTGCACCTGCTGCGTGCTGGGAGCGGGGCCGCAGCCCACGAGGCAGCTCCGTGCTCACGGGGCCGCCGTCACGGCCGGAGCCGCGCACAGTGTGGAACGCCTGTCGCAGCCGCCACCTCCCCAGGCTCGAGGCTGCTCCCCGCGGATTCCGGTGACCCCCCGGGCTGCCTCCCCGCCGCCTGGGGCCGGCCAGGCCAGCTCCTGAGGGGCGCGCTAGATCGGGTTTATTTTGTTCATTTTGTCAAAGTTTAAGAGTATGTCTTTATAAACCCTAAGGCATTTACTTACATTTTATTGTTTCGTTCATTATTTTGTTCACACGTCTTAATTTCACTGCTCATTTTTGGGGACGGCCTCCGTGGGGGCAGAGTCCTGGGCTGGGGGGTCTCTGAGGTGGGCCTCAGGGCCCCCGGGGAGGCCAGCCTCCTCCATCCTCCCCCCCACCCAGGGAGGCCTCCGTCCGCTTTTGCTCCTCACGCTTCCCTCGCGGGGCGCCCAGGCGGAGCTTCCACTACGTGCGCGGGAATGGTTGTCACCACAACTGCTGACGTTTCGGGCCTCGCATTTTCAAATATCCTGCCTGCGCCTGCCTCTCCTTCCCCGTCTGTGGGGCTCCAGCGTGTGCCTGGGGGGCTGCCCTGGCTCCAGCTCCCCGGCCTCCCTGCCGCCCGTGGCCGCCCCGTGTCTTCCAGAATCTCCCCCGCTCTTCCTCTGTCTCTCTGCGGATCCTCCCTGTTTGCGGACACTTCGTTCTCATACCTTCTTTGGGGTCTTCAGACGTGGTTTCCTCCAGCTCTGTGCACACATGTACGCCAGCTGATTGGAAGTCCCGTCTGGGGCGCACGGGGCGTCGTCTCTCGGTTCTCTGCGCGTCGCTGCTGTTTTCAGACTGGAGAGTTGACACGATGCGGTGGGGCAGCTGCAGACACCAGGTTCTGCCCCCACGCCCCGTGTCTGGTCTGTCGCCGTGTGCACGGTGATCTCACGAACGCGTCCCGGGCCGCCCGTCCTCTCCGCGCAGCGCTCAGCCACCTCGGAGGCCGCTCACGCCCCAGGCTGTGCCTGCGAGCCCACCCGGCAGCGGGGATCCTGCGCTCCCCAGATGCTCGTGCAGGGCCCCCCAGTCTCCAGGGGCCCCGGTGCAGCCCCACGCGTGTGCCGGGCCGTGCGGAGCCCTGGGACCGTGTAGGATCTCCCGATGCCCCGGGGACGGCTCCTTCCTCAGCTCTTGCTCTCAAGCTCGTTCCCTGGTCTATTTTTGCCTCTTCTTCACCCCACAGGCCAGCCACGGCCTCGGGCGGCTGCCCTGTTAGACAGTTCCCTCGGATGCCATATCCCCAAGCGAACTCCCTCGGGGCCACGGCTGTCCCTGCCGTGAGCTCCAGGCCGCGGCGCACCAAGGGGCTTAGCAAGTGGGGCCTTGGTGGGGGGAGGGGGGGCACCCGCCAGGGACGAGGACGCTTGTCGGGGGTGGGGCCCCAGGCGTCCCCTCCAGGCACTGCTGGTTTCCAGGTTGCCATGGAGATGGGGCGGATGATGCCACGGAGCTCACTGCCCCTACCGAGGTCCAGGTGTTTTTCCTGAAGAAACGTTCCCCACGTTGAGGCTTTGGCTCATTTCCAGGCGCCCGAGAAAGTCGATCCTGACCATTCCTGCAGCGCCCTCGTTGCTTTCACGGATAAGAGGCTTTTCCGATGTCCTCATTCTGCCGTGTTCTCAACGTCGTGATGCGGAATTTTCAAGACAGCCTCCTAAAGTTGACGCGCCCGCAACGACATGCATCCCGAGTGCACGGCCCGCCGGGTTCCGTCACCCCGGGAAACCGTCCCGCCTCCCCCTGCCCCCCGGGAGCCCGCGCTCCTGCCCTCTGCACCCTCCCACCAGATCCCCAGGCCACTGCTGACCTGCTTTCCGTCACCACAGATTAGGTGGGGCTTTCTCCAGCTTACGTAAGCGGGACCGTGTGGTCACCCAGCGTCGGCGTCCTCAGACTCGGCCTCGTCGCTGTGCGGGCCTGTGTCTCACCCCCACTTACTGCTGAACAGAATCCCTGTGAGGCTTACCCTCTCCCGGCTGATGGACATCTGCTTGTCCTTGGTTCTGTTGTCAAAAATAAAACTGTGGGGCCCCTGGGGGGCTCAGGGTTGAGCGTCTGCCTACAGCTCAGGGCATGACCCCGGGGTCCCGGGATCGAGTCCCACATCGGGTTCCCCGCAGGAAGCCTGCTTCTCCCTCTGCCTGGGTCTCTGCCTCTCTCTGTGTGTCTCTCATGAATAAATAAATAAAATCTGTTTTTAAAAAAACCTGCTGTGGACATTTATGCACAAGTCCTTGTGGGATGTGTGCTGTCCTTTCTCTCGGGGAGTCGCGTGCTGGGTCATGGGACGGGTATGTTTAGTTGTAGGAGAGACCGTCCAGTTGTCTTTAAAGATGGTTGTACCCCTTCCCACTCCCACGGGCAGCGTATGACTCGCCCCACATCCTCACCGACACCTGATGTTGGCGGGCCTCTCCTTTCTAGCCCTTCTGTTGGTGGGTAGTAGTGTCTCATTGTGGTTTTAATCTCCCTAATGACCAATGACATTGAGCTTTTCTCTGTGTTCTCATTTACTCACCGTACATCATCCTTGGTGAGTTATCTGTTCAAATCCTTTACCCGTCTTTTCAAATGGGTTAATTTCTCATTGTTGAGTTTTGAGAGCTCTTTATATATTCTGGCTACTGGTCTTCTAATTCTTTCCCAGTGTCTTTTAAAAAGCAGGTATTTAAAAAAATTTTTTTAAATATTTTATTTATTTATTCATGAAAGACAGAGAGACAGAGACCTAGGCAGACGGAGAAGCAGGGGAGCCCGATGTGCAACTTGATCCCAGGACCCCAGGATCACACCTGAGCCAAAGGCAGACACTCAACTGCTGAGCTACCCACGTGCCCTAAAAAGCAGGTTTTTAAAATTTTGATGAAATCCCCTTTATTGATGTGTTCTCTCGTGGATCCTACTTTTTGTTTTGAGTGTAAGAAATCCTTGCCTGACCCAAAGCAGCAAAGATTTTCCTCTGTGTTTCTGTGTGGGAGTTTCAAGTCTAGGTTTCATGTGTGTCTGTACGACGCGGACCCTCTCTTTCCCCCGCGCCCCCTCGTGAGCTGGTTTGCTAGCTCGGGGTGTGTGGAGAGGGCTCGTCCCCCCACCATGGCTAGACCCCGCTTCCCGTGCCATTTGTTAAAAAGACTCCTTTCTCCGCTGAACTGACTTTGCATTTTTGCCAAGACTCAGTTGTCCACGTGCTGGGGTCTCTTGTGGACGTCGCATGGACTCCCTGCCCTGCTCCTGATCCAAGGGGGAAAGCATTTGGTCTCAACCCTGGGGGTAACGTCAGCCGTGGGTGGGTTTCCAGAGACGCCCTGTATCAGGCAGGAGGGAGTTCCCGTCTATTTGGTTTGCCCAGTTCTTAGCATAGTGGGTGTTGGATTTTGTCGGGGGTCCGTTGTGTATTGAGATAATCAACCCTACTCTTTCCCTTTGACTTTGCCAGCGTGAGTTACACTGATTGAGTTTTGAATATAAACCCACCTTGGATTCTCAGGCCAAACCCCACTTGGGTGTGGTGTCTGATGACTTTTTCTTTTTCTTTTTTTTAATTTATCGTTGGAAGCGCCTGGGTGGCCCAGTCGGTTGAGCATCTGCCTTCAGCTCAGGTCGTGATCCCGGGGTCCTGGGATGGAGCCCCGCATCAGGCTCCCTGCTCAGTGGGGAGCCTGCTTCTCCCTCTCCTCCTCACTCTCACTCTCCATCGCTACCTCCATCACTATTACTGTCTCTCTCAAATAAATGAAGAAAATTAAAAATAAAATAAATATATTGTCAGGTTCAATTTAATAAACTTTCAGAGAATGTTTCACCCGTGTTCCTGAGAAACTTCGTGTTCTTTTTCTTGGGATATCGTGGCTGATTCTGTGTCAGGATAACGCCGGCCTGGCGGAACGGCAGTTCTTCCTTCCTTCTGGATTTTACGGAAGAGCTTATGTGGAAGTGACGTCCATTCTTCCTCACCCGTGACACACAATTCCCCCCTCGGAACCGTCCAGACCCTTGACTTCGTGGGAAGGATTTTAGCTACAGATTCAGTTTGCCCATCAGCCCTGTGCTCGCCCTGCAAACCATGGCTGCCTCGGTCTCCCCGGATGCTCACACCCTCAGCTCAGGCGGAGCGGCCTGGGAACTCCGTCCCGGAGCACTCGGCTGGCCCACCTGCTCTGTTCCACATTCCGTGGGCACCGTGGCTCAGCGTCACCTCACGTCCGGACCCCTGGAAAACTCTTAACTTCAGATGTTTTGTCTGCGTTTCATTGTTTCTGACGAGAAAAGTAGTCCAGGCCCTGTAGTCCATCTCAGCTGGAAGTGGACGTCGGCCATGTGGGGTTTTTTGCTGGAAAGTAAAAGAGGGATCTAGATCCTCGTCCCGCTGTGCTCCACCCAGCAGAGGGGTGCTCCCAGCCGGTGCGGCCCGCAGCCAGCGAGGCCGCGCCCCTCCCCTCGGGCGGCTGTCAGCGGGACCGCCCTCCTGCCCGGGGCCCTGGCACCCCAGTCCTGGGGAGGCAGCTGCCTGCACTCGGTCCCCGAAGCTTGGGAGGAGCCAGCAGGAGGGTTAGCACGGTGCCACCCGCCAGGACCCCGGGCATCCTGGGAGAGCAGAGTCTCTCGAATGAATCCTGGATTGGGGCGGTGGGCCCCTTCCACTGTGTGTAAAGGACTCTGGTTGCGGGGCATTTCCTGAACGCGGATCTAAGTACGGGCTCTCTGGGTCAGAGCGTGGCAGATCTCCGCCCGGGAAGGCGGCACGTTGACCACCTTAACTATTGGAACAGGTGCCGAGGGCTGTGTGGGGTTTCCGCTGCTCCCGACCCGGCCAGGCCGCACAGGTGACACCCGGCCCCCCGCGGCCTGTGGGCACCCCGCTAACTCGTCTCCCCCTCCCAGTCCAGGCTTCGACTGGAAGCCACGCCTCCTCCCCCGGAGGCAGGTGCCTCCCGCCCGCCCCTCCTAAGCCCACTGCTGCGGGGCAGGGCCTCGGCAGAGGCCACCGGGATGCCCACAGGTGGTCCCGGGCACAGCTGCAGCCTCACCTGCGTCTTGTGAGGGAGGACACGCCCCCATCCCCCCCGAGGGACACGTCATCCGCAGCCCCACCCTGACCCTGGGTGCCGAAGAGCACCTGGACCGTGAGCCCAGGGCCACTCTGCGGGCCGAGCCTCCCTACGTGGACACCAAGGCTGGGAGCGGCCCGGGGACCCCAGACCCAAAGGGACCCGTGTCTGTACAGCTGTGGGAGCTGCGCCCGCGGCTCGTGGGACGGCGGCTGGAGGGAGATGGCGGCGCGGGCCGGACGGGTGGCCGGTGCCTGCGGATGTGGGATCCAGGGGGACGCCCAGCGATAGGGCCGCCATGGAACGCCTCTGGGGGGTGGCGCGGCCCCTCGCATGTCCAGCCCGCGGGACACGAAGCCCTGTCGGCTGTTGGTCCTGACGACACCTGTGTGGACGGCTTAGCTTCAGGGTCGCGCCCTCAGGTGCACGAGGCGACGGTGCTCAGGGCTCCACGGCGTCCCCCGCGTGGCCCCCCAGAGCAGGCCCCTCCCCGGCCCGGGGCCCCCACCATGGGCAGCCTGGGTCCAGGCGGCGGGCCCCCTCCCTGTGGCTGCAGCGAGGCCGACAGCCATCCCCACCGGCCGTGCACACGGGTAGCAGAGGGGCAGCCCTGAGTGAGCCCCCAGACCCCCAAACGCAGGGCCGGCAGTGGCCCGGAGCCCCCAGACCCGGACTGCCCTGTGCAGACCCACTCTGCCCCTCTGTCCCTGCTTCCTGGGGCCGCCCCTCCTGCCACCAGCACTGAGTGGCCGGGTCCCGTGCCCCTGCCTCCTCTGGGGGGCCTCTGACCCCCGTTGTAATGGGAGAGCCCGGTGATAAGTAGGGAAACCGAGGCACACGTGGCTGTAGGGATGGAGGGAGCAGAACTGGGGCAGGGCATGGGGCGGGGCTGGCGGGAGCTGTGGGAGCAGAGCCCTGGCCAGGGGCTCGCTCCCCTCGGGGCCTGGGGGGAGAATGTCCCCGACAGGAGGGGCCACAGGTGTGGAGGGTTGTGGGTGTGGCCAGAGGCTGCACAGGGGCTGGGGGGCATGTGCGGGGGACCCAGGCTGCTTCCCCCGGCCTTCCGCGGGGACTCTGGGGGCCCAATCAGCACGGAGCCCCCCTGCTGCCCATGAACTCCACCCTGCTGTCCTGGGCGCCCCCCCACCCTGGGGCCCCCCGAACTGCCCCATCTGACCGGTCTGGCTGCGGGCCTGCAGCGTCTTCTATTACTGGCACCCGCAGGGGAGGGTGCGGGGCAGATGGGGTCACAGCCCGGCCTGCCCTTCCTGGTAACCCCGACCTCGGTTCGCAGGCCTGGAGGAGGGATCCGAGTCAGCGCCCTGTGGATGCGGCCGGGGAGCCAGGGGTGCAGCGTGCACACGTGACCACCTCCATGAAGCTCCACGGGCGAGGCCACGTGTGTGCAGAGGCCGGACTCGAGGTCTCGCGTGGGTGGGGGCCGCGGCGCTCTGTGTGTGCACCTCAGTGCGGGTCACACGGTGTGTTCCGTCCACTTACGGTTCCTGAGGCCGGAAGCAGATTGGAACCCCTGCAAGGGGTCCCCAGCTCTGGTTGCCGAGCCCTCCGTGGCACCGACGTGGTGCAGCCAAAACATGCCTTTCCTCTGCCTTTTTGGCGGGCGGCGTGGACGCAGCCGGTGTTCCCTCCCCGAGGAGGCGGCGAGGTCTGGCGTCCAGGGAGCCCCACGCAGCCTCGGGCGGAGAAGCCCCGAGCCCACAGGCCGTCCCGGAGCAGGCGAGGGGCCTGCGCACACCCAGCCCCAGGTTGCTGGGGACAGCACGTGTGCTCCGTCAAATGAAGTATTTCTATCCATTTGCTTGATGGGTGTTTGATGAGAGGAATTCAAAACTCAACTGTAAGCAGTGAGTCGGCTTTAAAGTATTCATCAGGAAATAGGGCAAACCTCCCAAGAGATCAATACTTGGCTGCTGAGTTTTTATTTCTCTAAAAGGACCGCTAAAGGCTGGCAGGCGGGAGCAGCCGGGAGCCCTTGAGGAGTTCCGGGGGGGCAACGTGAGCGGGGACCACAGCCAGCCAGGTTTTGGGGTGACCGCCCCTTGGGTCGTGGGGCCCTGGGTGGAGGCACTGTGGGCCCTGCCGGGGTCGGGATGGGTGGGCTCTGCTGGCGATCTGAGCAGCTGAGGGGCGGCCGGGAGGGCGTGTAGGGAGAGGGCCCCCCAGGGAACAGGTGGGTCAGGTGGTCTGACCTGGACGCAGGGAGGAGACCCCCCCAGGGTTCAGGTGGGACATATGGCCTGGCCAGGTGATTCAGGGAGGCCGAGGGCGGCCCAGGAAGGGGCCCTGGGCTCACACTGTGGAGGTGGGGACCTTTGTGAAGACCCGTGGGCTTGGCTGGAGGTCCGGGAGGAGGACCCGTGAGCGGGCAAGCCCCCAGGCCTGCAGCCCCCCTGCAGCTGGGCCTCCGCAGGGGGACACCCCAAGCCCCCTGATCCCATCAAAGCCGCTGGGCGGGGGCTGGAGCGCCTCTGACGCGTCCGTAGTAGTGTTGCCTCCCCCGCATCCCAGGGCTCGGGCGTCTCCTGGAGGAGCTTGAGAAAGCACAGATCGGCGAACGGAAGCCGGCACGGCGCGCTGGCATTCCAGCCACTCCGATGACACGGCCGCTGCTGTTTACTTTACCGCGTGGCATTTCAGCAATGTGTGGGACCGTGCTATTTCTGTCTCTTCCTTCGCTCCGCAATGTGATGTCCGTGTCACTCCGAGTCTCACCATTTTACGCGGACGCTGCACGTCCCGTCGGGCGCCCCGGCCTTCTGGGTCAGACGCTGGGTCGTCCCTCGATTTTCACCCTGAACGACACCACGATGGACCCCTGGGGTGGCCTCAGGCTTTCACCTGCCCCACGTCTACGTGGGACCCCCTCGCTCATGTGGCCGGGTGTCGGGGGAGGGCTGACCCTGCTCCCGGCTCCAGCTTGGCCGCGGGGCCAGGCACCCTCCCGGTCAGGGCCTGGGTCAGGGCCAGGGTCAGGGCCGGTCCCGTGGTCCAAGCCGAGTCATCAGAACGACCTGGGGAAGGGCCTGCTAGCCGTGGGGCTGCCCCTGGCCCCCACCTAAAGAAACTGCCTGGGTTTGGGGGGACAGTGGCCTGGTGACTCACCTGGACGCCTGGGTTAGCAGGGCCCAAGTCACAGTCCCCTTCCGTGTCTCTCATGCGCCACTTTGCTTGTCTCATATGCCAGAGACGCACCTAGACGGGGTGTGGGTCTGCGACAGGAGCATCTGGCAGATGCAGACCTGGTGACCGTGCGGGGGGGGCATGCGGGGTGCGGGCGGGCAGGGTGTCGGGGGCTTCCCGCAGCGACGACGGCCCCCGTTCGGCTCCTGTGCTTGCCGAGAAGCCCCTCCAGCTGCGACAGGAGATGCTCGTCCCCACACCGAGGCCAGGGGCCGTGCCCGGGGAGGCTGGCCGTAGGCTGACCCGCAGCCGCCCCCTGCCCCCGCCGGGCTCCCTCACCGTTGACACAGGACAGCGACGAGAAACAGAGGGGCGCTTCCTGACGTCGCGGGTGCGGCCACGGACACCACGCACTTGCTGCCCGGAGCGCGCTGCGCACAGCCCCTGGGGGGGAAGGGCCGCCCGGGAGCCGCACATCCCGGATGGGCCGTCGGGGCTGAGGGCTCTGGCTGGGTCGTCCGCGGTGGTCGCCGCAGTGGCTGCAGGCCGGGGCCACGCACAGACCACGCGCATGTTTCCACGGGACAAGCGTGAGCAGAGGAGGAGCCAGACGCCCAGGGTGCCCGCGGGGTCTGTCCACAAACCCTCTGCTGCCAGACGGGCCGGGAGAGGAGGTGGCCGGAGCCCAGGCAGCGGCCCGAGCCCGTCCCCCCTGGACGTTGGATCTGGACGGGGAGGCTGGGCACCCGACCCTGGGTCTCTGCGCCGTCCCGCGTGGGCACCGCGGCCCAAAGTCGGCTGCTGGCGGGAAGGCAGAGCCGGGCCGTGTCTGCCTCCCCGGGCTCGCTGCGCCTGGCTGGCTGGGGCCCGTCAGCCCCACCCGCCGTCACGTTCCCAGACAGGCCCGGGGCCCCAGCTCCTGGCATCCGGCGGCCCGGCTGGGAAGCGGCCCATCGCCGGCTCCCACGCGCCTGGCTCCCGCTGCCGGGGCTCTGCCAGCGCCATCGGTCACCGCTCTGTTTTCGTGGGCAGCACACCAGGGGCTGTTCCCACACCGCGCCCGGCCGTCGAGGTCACCTCACACCCCTGGGTCCGCCCCCGGCCTCTCTCTGCTGCTTGGGGACCCCAGCGATTGCTTTGGGCCCGGCCTGGAAATCCAGGAGAGCCTCCCCTCAGAGGCCGGGGATCTGTAAGTGGATAGGCCCCGGTCAGTGGGGTCAGCACGTGGGTGTCTGTGGGGCCGCCCCCACGGGGATCTCCCCCCCCATGCAGTATCCATTGGGACTGTGGACGGGCAGCCTTAGGACCGGGGCGGGGGCGAGGGGAGGGGCGGTAGCAGGAGGCCTGAGGATGCACCTGCTCCCGTGGGGGTGGGGTGCTCATCCCCCCCCCGGGATCACCCCGAGGCCTGTTGGTGATGCAGGTGGTTCTCCAGTGTCAGGCAGTTGCGGCTGGGGCTGGGATTGTCAAGCGTAATTCTCGGGTCTCCGGAGGGCAGGGGGGCGGGGGGTGGGCCACGGCGGTGGGGTGGGGGTGGGGGCAGCGTTTCTCACCTACCCCGAAGCCTCACGTGAGTGAGGAAGGGATGCAGGCAGGGAAGGTAGCAAGGTGCGTCTGGAAAGGTCATTAGGTCAGATCCAAGGACGTGTCATCCCCACCCCCACCCGTGTTGGGAGCAGGACCAGAGACGGCTTCAAGGCACGCGGCGCAGCGAGGTGAGCACAAGGCGACGCGCCCAGTCGCACCCCTGACATCCAGGGTCAGCTCCAGGGCCCCTCTGTGGGGGAGGCCGCTCCCCGGGCCTGCCCTTGGCAGCGGCTGGACCTCGGGGGCCACCGGGCAGGTACCTTGATCACCGGCTCCGCCTCCAGAGACCAACCCGGAGCCTCCCCTCCGCCTGCACCCATCCTAGGCCACTGCCTCAGGCCTGGTTTCCCTGCCCTGTCCGGGAGGCACCCCTCCCCGGCTCCCCTCCCAGGAGACCCTCTGCCCTCACCCCTGCCCGGCCACACTCCCGCGGGCTGAGTGCCTGCGGTCCCCTCCCCGTGGGTCACAGCCCGCGTCCTTCAGCTGTCTGCTCTTCCCGGGCCCCCGTAGAACATAGACGCCCCACCCGTGGCTCTCAGCCACTTCCCGGCTCACGCCTCCCCCTCCAGGGACCGTCTGCTCCCTGGTCACATGTTGGCCAATGTGGGCCAGAGCTTTGCTCACTTTTGTCCCCGTCCCCCCAGACCCCCCAGCCCCCGCCGCCCAGGGCCGTGCCCCCCCAGGCCCCCCAGCCGCCCAGGCGCCCACTGTCTGCTTGCCTGGCACCTCTTAGGTCCCTGCCCTCGCGGCTGGCCCAATGTCCCGAGGAAGGACGTGCCTGGAGGGAGCTGGGGGCTGATCCCTCAGCTCTGTCACCCTTGGGACCGTGGGCCAGAGGCAGGTGCTTGACCTGATGGTGGCCCTCACTGGCCACCGTCTCCGGCCAAGTCACTCCCTGGCTTCCTGAGCAGGTCCTGGGACCACCTTCCAAATAAACTGCTTACGGGCAAGTCCTTGGCCCCGGCTCTGGTTCCGAGAGAATCAAAGCGAGACGTACCCCCAGTTAAAAGGGGGGGAAATGTCCACAGAAAGGGAAACACAAATAGCCCTGGTAGGGCACAGGTTGGGGACGCCGGGAACCACACGTTCTGACAGCGGCCGTGTCTGCCCACGAGACTGTCGGTCTGGGCCGCGTGCGAAGGCTGCCCCTGCGGGAGGTGGGGGTGTGGGCCACGCGCGGCGACCACGAGACACGGCGCGTCCACGTCTGTAATCCGCTCCCAGGAGCTAACCGGATGAAGGTGCGGAAACCCAGGTACGGACAAGACATTCAAAGCAAACAAAGAAAAACAGGAACTGTCAAGTGCCCAATAACAACGGAGAGTTGGCTTAGATCGTGGGTGATTTCACGTGAAATTCCACGTAGCCAGTAACAACGGCGCCTGCTTTGCGTGCGCGTGGAACACGTTCCCGTTCCTATGCGGACAGCGTGGGCTGTGAGGCTGGGTGCGGGCTGGGGACCCGCGTCTGTGCCCACGGCCATGGGTTCTGCTCAGGAGGACGAAAGGGGACAGCACACGTCAGCCATCGGGCCTGGGACTCGGGGCTTCTATGTTATTTATATTATTTTGTCTTACTTTCCGTGCCTGCCCGTGACGCCTCACCTTCCCATGACGAGTATGCGTTAGTTCTGTGACTTGAGAGGTGCTGGCACCTGCTTCTCCCGGAGAGGACAGCTCCGTGTGGCCGCTGAGCGCAGGGCTGTGCTCAGGGCGGCCCCACACGCAGTGCCTCTGCCAGGAGCCCCCACCCGGCGACACGCGTCCGTGCGCGTCCAGGCCCGGCTGCTCTCCTCAGGGGTCTCCCTGCTTGCGGCCAGGGGCTCGGATCGGCCAGGCTGGGTCCCTTGGAATGGAGGGGGCGGGTCCGCCCAAGGGGCCACGCAGGTGAGAGTGGGGAGCGGTCCCGTGGGACTGGGGTGTTGGGAGCTGCAGGAGGGGCCTGGGTGCCCCACCCCTGGGAAGGGTCTGCTCTGGGGCCTGCACATCCTCACATGCCTGTGAGGGGGGCCCCTGGAGGTCAGGTGCCCACCAGGAGGGGCAGGGTGAGCCGTGGCCGGGTGTTGGACCCCCGGCCCAGCTCCCACGTGGCCTGGCCCCTGCCTGCCGCATCCACCCCGGGAGCCCCAGAGAGGGAGGCTCTGGACGACGCTGTTCAGGACCCTCAGCCCAGGTCAAGCTTTGGGTGGAGGGGCTGAGGGGAAGGAGAGGACACTGGGCACAGGGACTCGACGAGCAGGTGGCGACCTGTGCCCAGGACAGCCCCCCATTAGCCCCCGGGGGCCCACCCCAGCCAATGAGCATCCTTCAGCGGAGCCGAGAGGAAAGAGCGCTCGCCCCTGGGATGGCCCACCTGGGAGCTGGGCCCTGGGGGCGGCCACCACAGCCCGCGGCCGTGGGGAGTCTGCACAGGAAGCCCTGGGACTGCCCTGCTGTGTGGATCGCCGGTCACAGCCGGGCCCTCCCCGCATCACCCGACGGCAGAGCACCGGGGGCGAAGGGAGAGGGCAGGAGGCAGGAGCCCCCCTCTGCTCACAAGGTCGCTTCTCAGCACACAGCCCCCACCCCGCAGCCCAACGCCTGGTCCTCTGGCCTCCTCGTCCTCGCTGACGGCACGAGGTCATTCAGGACTCACGGGGCGTCTTGGGAGCAGAATGGCTGAGGCGAGCATCTGGCTCCTGGCCTTGCCCCGTGCACACGCCTTTCGTGCTCTCGTGCAGCCGGCACCTCAGCAGGGCGCCCAGGAGCATCGCTGACTCCCGCGGCCCCACCCTGGGCATCGGTGCAGGGGCCAGCTGCGGGCAGCCGGGGCAGCCCTGCCTTCCCTCGCTCCCAGCAACCCCCCCCCCCCGGGCCGGGCAGGGGAGCCCTCCTGTGCGCACAGAGCACTTCTATTTCTGGCAGATGGGGACTTGGTTCCCTGCCCGCCACTCCCCCTGGAAGCACAAGTGCTGAATAGAACATGAACCTTGTTTCCTCAGACACCGGAGCGAGCTGGCAGGTGAGGAGTGAGCATCAGGAGGCCGTCCTGGGGTGCGTGCAGGAGCCCAGATCGGGCCTGAGCTTGGCCTGGAGGCCCGCGTGGACCAGGACACAGCCCAGGGGAGATCCTGCCCACGCAGGACGGCCAACCTTGCCCCCCGGGCACCGCCAGTCTCTAACGTCCGCACCACTCTGGCTGCAGCGGCTTCAGGCGGCAGCATCGGTGGGAAAAACCCAAGCTCAACCTGACGCAAGGGGCTCCCATGGACCCGAGGTCCAAGACGTGGAATCATGGCAAGTGATCACACGCTGGAAAGGCAACAGGGCCCCGCGCATGAGCCAGAGAAACCGCGGGCACCAGAGCGTGGCTCACAAATTACTCCACGATGGGATTCTCGGAGCAGAACATCTGATAATTAAGTAAATAAAAAAGAGATGTAGCTTTTGAATGAGGAGCGTGTGACTCTAAAAACACCATCCAGCCACCTGAACATGACCACGTAGAATTTCTAAAAGTGAAAATCACAACACACGAAGGTAAAAACTCATGGACTGAAAAACAAATATGATCTTAAAAATGTGGGTTCAGTCGTCAGTGGCTCGACTCCGTGATAGATGTAGTTAGAAGGAGAGCCAGTGGAGTGGAAGGTAGGCCGGAGAAGGACTCTGCGCAGAAACTAGAGCATGGAAACGTGAAGGGCGCACGCGGAGGGCGAGAAGCGTGGCGAGTGTGTGCAGTGGAACCGAGAAATGTAGACTAAAGTATCTCACCCTGCTGTTTATCAGCCAAGGCCAACCTGGATCAGGACACACAGAGGTGCACGGAGCGCGAAGTCCTCCTCGGACCTCGGGCCTTGCTGGATCTGGGTTTCCCACGGGGAAAGCGCTCGAGCAGTGGTTTGGCCGCTGGATCCCTGTACCAGCAGGACGGCTTTTAGCGATTCTGCAGAGCGCGTATTTCTAGCCGGAGGCGTCAGGAGCCGGCTGATGGCGCGTCCTCAGGGCCCAGGGGGGCTGCCAGGGCCCAGGCAGTCCCCAGTGCATCTCAGGGGGAGGCCCAACCTGAGAGGCCCCAGGTTACCTACATGGGCGGGTGGTACCCCGCCGTGCTGGAGGGAGTGGGGCGTGGCCTTCAGGCCGTGAGCAGAGGAACAGGCGCGTGGGGGCGCCTCGGGGACATGGCCCAGGTGGGGGGAGGCCCGGGTAGCGGGCAGGCTAAGGCTTCCCCACGTGGATGAGATCTCGGGTCTGCAGACCTTCCTGGAGTCCTTCCTGCTCCATCAGGGACAGGACAGCACCCAGTGTCTTCCTGGGGAAGGGTCTCTGCCGGCCAGCAGGGCAGTGCGAGGGCAGGTGGGGCCCTGGGCACCCGCTGGCTCCTCTCTGTGGGCCGTGTGCCCTCCTAAGCCAGCCAGGTGCTCCCGTGCCCTCTGAACCCCCTGAGCTGGGGCACGTGTGCTCAAGGCTGGGACGTGTGCGCTCAGGGCTGGGGTGTGTGTGCTCAGGGCTGGGGCGAGACTCAGGGCTGTGGGTAGGGCCTGCGCTGACGTCCCGGTGTTGGGGCTCACCTTAACAGCCTGCGAGTGACCTCCAGGCCCAGACCCAGGCCCCGCAGCCTGTCACCTGCCCCAGGTGGGGCTGTGCTGGGTGTGGTCCCTGTGGGAGGACACAGCCCTGGCCCTGAGAAAGCCACTTCCTTGGAGACTTGGAGGGGAGCCAGTCTCCACCCCTGTCCACTCTGCCCCCACGAGGGTGATGAGGTCCCAGACGGGCAGGAAGCCCCGCGTGTGACCTCTCAGGACACTGCACCCACAGGCCGGCTGCACAGGGGCCGTATCCAGGGCATCCTGGCCAAAGCTAGCAAATGCTGGGCTTCGGGGGGGCGGGAGCTGTCGCCCGCTGGAGATGGCTGAGTGGGTACAAACTTGGGGGACGGGGGTTATCCATGGACACTGAAACACGCTTCCTGGATGGGAACAGGCAGCATCGTATCTTCCGCGCGCCAGGCTGTGGGGGGTACGCCCCCCCTCCCTGCTCAGGAACTTGCCCAGCTGCTTGGGAATCCCTCTGTTCCCCGAAAGTGCTGCACGAGTCTCCACCTCCCCCAAATGTTCATTTCCTGCCTCCTAGAACCTAGAACCGTTACAAATGCCGAGAGTTTTGGTCTCCGAGTTGCCAAAGTGCCGGTGCTGCCAGTGTCTGCGCCCCGGGAGCCTGCGGGATGCGGTTCGGGATGTGTTTCGGCGTGCGGTGTGGCCAGTTCCCAGGGGCGCTGGTGCTGCTGCCCCCGCGACCCCATGCGGCAGCGGGGCCCGGGCCCGGGGGCGCCAGCAGGCCTGGGGGGTCCTGCGGAGGGGCGGGAGGCCAGGGACCCCATAGGACCACCGAGCGGGCGGCGGGCGTGACAGGAGCGTGCTCCTCCGGGGCCGCGGGGAGCAGCGCTCTCTGTAGAAAATGTGGGGGGAAATCCACGAAGATCTAAAAAGCAGGCACACGCCCTTACCGGACTCTATCTTCTCTTCGATCCCAGGCCTTCCCGGAGGAGCCCAGAGCCGGCACCGTTGGCCAAACACATTCCCGATTCCTGTAAACTTGTGTGTCTGTGGGTCCCACCGAGGCGGGCGCACTGCGGGGCGCGGATGGGGTGGGCGGCCCGGGAGCAGTGGGCCGGGGAGCGGGCAGGACGGGGAGGAGCCGTTTCTCTGGGTCCCTACGACGGGGCCCCTGGCAGGCGGGGCTGCTGGAGCGTCCCCAGGCCCAGGAGCCGCGCCCTCTGGCGTCCCAGCCGCCCCGGGGCTCAGGGTCAAGGCTGCTCAGGGCTCCCGCTGGGGTTGGTGGAGGTGGACGGGGTAGGAAGCGGAGGCCGCAGAGGGGCGGAGGGGGCGTCTGGGGTCGGGCCTCAGGCCTGCCCTGGCCCCGGGTGGCCGCACTTCCCTGGGAGCCGGGCTCCTGGCAGGGGGACCACGACGCCTCCGAACTCCCTGGGTTGCTCTGGGGGGCTTGGCGTCTGCGGGAAGGGGGCAGGGAGGCCGGGGCAGGCCCCTGGACCCCGGGGGGCCCTCTGCGACACGGTGCTGGCTCCTGCCGGCCGAGGCCCCTCCCCCAGCTCCCGGGACGCACGGGTACCCCAGCCCCAGCCCCAGCCCCAGCCCCGCGGAGCTGGCCACCAGCAGCAGAAATCCTTCCTTTGTTCATCATTTTCCATTGAAGCCTCGCTTGGCCTGGAAAGTAGGCCGAGGCCTGGCGCGAGGGGGCGGGGGGGCCTGGACCCTCACGGGCCGCGGAGCCGCCGGGACAGGCCGGCGGCCCTGCTGGAAGCGTCTGTCCTCTGACTCACACGGATATTTATAGCGGAAGAGCGATGCGCCAAGGCCCAGCTCAGGCGGACGGGGACCGGGCCCGACTGTCCTCCGCCTCGGGGGGCTCGGCGGCCGCCCAGCAAGGGACGCTCACGCCGCTCCCCGCCGCCGCCCTGCCAGGTGGCCTCCCGGGAGGAGGCAGACCAGCCTCGGGATGTGCCGCCCGCCGAGGCGAGGACGTGGGGGGCCCCGTGTCACATCGCGTCCCAGACGGAGCGAGCAAGCCTCGCATCTCCTGGCCCTGGGAGCAGGAGCCGTAGCCCCTCCATGCAGGGCCACCCCGTGCCCCTTCACCCCCGCTCCCCGGGCCGGAGGGATGAGCCCAAGCAGAGGCCGTGTCCGTCTGCAGGACACGGGGAAGGGGCCCTGGTATGGGGCAGGGGGCAGGGTGTGAAAGGAGGTGGCCTGGCCCCCTCGCGAGGCCACCCCACCCTGGCCCCCAGAGACCCCCTTGCACCCTTGTCCTGCCTGTTCCAAACAATGTCTCTCTGGGGGGAGGGAGTAACAGACGATGCCCAAGACCCCCATGAGGTACCTCTGGCGTGTCCAGAGCCCTGCCCCCCTAGGCCCCAAGGGGAAATTAGACCAAACAGTAAAGTCCAAAGAAAGGGCTAAAGTGCCCAGTTCCAGCCCCGGTGGCTCAGCGGTTTAGCGCCGCCTTCAGCCCAGGGCGTGACCCGGGGTCCCGGGATCGAGTCCCGTATCAGGTTCCCTGCAGGGAGCCTGCTTCTCCCTCTGCCTGGGTCCCTGCCTCTCTCTCTCTCTCTCTTTCCCTCTCCCTCTCTCTCTCTCTCTCTCTCTCTCTCTCTCTCTCATTAATGAATAAATAAATCTTTAAAAAGTAAAAAATAAAAAACTAAAGTGCCCAGTTCTTGAGGGACATGCACTTCGGGCCCAGAGAGTGGGGCCTTGTCCTGGCACAGCTCAGTGGGGTCAGTGGCCAGTGGCCGACAGAGGACACTAGAGGCCTGCAGCCTGCCCCTGCACCTGCCCCTGCCCCTGCACCTGCACCTGCACCTGCATGTACACCTGTCCCTGCACCTGCTCCTGACCCTGCACTGGCACCTGCGTCTGCACCTGCCTGCACCTGCTCCTGTGCCTGCACCTGCACCTGCCTGTACCTGCCCCTGCACCTGTGCCTGCACCTGTGCTTGTGCCTGCACCTGCTTCTACCCCTGCCCCTGCACCTGTGCCTACGCCTGTGCCTGCACCTGCACCTGCTTCTGCCCCTGCACCTGCGCCTGAGCCTGCACCTGCACCAGGGTCTGTCCCCAGGGGCCCTTCCCATCTGTGCCCTGTGGACCTGTCCTCTCCTGGGTGCTGGCCATCAGCTTTGCTCCAGGGCCCCTCTGGCCGCGTGCATGTCTCCACACCTGGATCTCAGCCCCGGGGGCATTTCTGAACTCCCTGAAGTCCTGGTCCGTTTTTCCGGGGTGGCCAGCCCACCCTTGCCTGTTTTTGCTCTCAGGCTGACAAGCCCATCTTTTCTCTGCCGGGCCCTGTCCTGCCAGGCAGCTCCTGCCCCGGCCATGGGCACTCACTTCATGGACACCACGTCCCTTTGGGCACACAGGAGGATCTCTGGGCCCAGCACAGTGCCCTGCGGGGGCCCGGGAAGGGGCAGCATCCTGGACGCCCGGATGGGCTCCCCCTTTTTTCCAGAGGGTGTGGCCTTCACAGAGTGCACGCCTGGTGTGGGGGCGGGGATGGCGGGTCCTGCAGGCCCTCGATGGCAGCTCTTGCCACATGGGGGCCCCGGGCCCCTCGGCAGAGGGCAGCAGGGCCGCAGCTTCCCAGAAGATCTCGGCCTACGTCTGGGACCTCTCCGGGGGGTGGCATCTCTCCAGCACCTGCTGCGCCAGGGGAGGGGCTGCGGGTGGGACCCCTCCCCCTCCCTACCCGCTGGCTGACCAGAGGGTGAGACTGGGGCCTCCACCGAACACCTCTGCATCCTGGAACAAGAGGAATCATGGGGCGGCCCAGCTCCCTCGGGGCTCTGTGTGTATTCTAGAAACTGAGTAATTTCTCTCGTGGGACCGCATGCCCTGCTCCCACGTGACTGCTTCTTGTGATTCAGCGAGACCTGGGGAGGCAGGAGGGGCGCCGCTGGAGGCTGTGCTCGCAGGGCCACGGCGAGCCAAGGTCCCTGTCTGTTTTCCACGTTCCCACCGCGGGGCTTGAGGGCACCGTCGCTCCGTGCCCAGGACCACCTGCGGGCTGGGGTCTGGGGCGGCCCGAGCCCTCGGACTGGGAGATGGGTCAAGCCCAGGCCCCCCAACCCCGGAGCCCAGAGGGGCCCCCTTTGCTGACGTGCCATGGTCCATGTCTGAGGACTCATCTGGTCTCAGTGCAGAAAACGCGTGTGAAGGGGAGCGGCAGGGGTTACCAGAGGTCACGGCCCCGCAGGGCTGGTTCCCCCATGTCTGTTTGGGAGCAAGTGATTTATTTTCCTGTCTGAACCTTGCTTTGCAGTGGGATTTGCAGCCACGAAAGTTCTTGGCCAGGACATTTGTGTCTTAGGAAATGTTGGGTTGCACTTTTATTTTTAGCTTTAGGAATGCGATGCTTGATATTATTTGGGTTTTTTAAGATGGGCCAACGTTGAGATGAGAACTATGTCCCTTAACCCCATGCCAATCCCAGAACACTCCCGCCTACAAGAGCGTGTCCAAGTCCCACGTGGACAACACAGGCCATCTTGTGCTCCGTCCCTGCGGGGAGGTTCCCACCGAGGGTCCCTGGCGTGCTGGGGCCCCGTGTTACCGTCCACGCTCACATGGTGTCAGACGCTGTCTGGAAAGCAGACAGCTCTCCAGGCTGGGGCCGGACCCAGGTCTCAGGCCGGAGCCCAGCAGCCTCTGTAAGTGGCGACCACCTCCCACCCCAGGGTGACAGGCTGCCCCCCTAGGACGCCGCCCCGCTGGTGCCGTCGGCTGAGCGTGCAGCAGGCAGGCCTCCGCCGGCCCTTGGGCTTTCCTGGGGCGTACGGTGTGCTTGCCGGGGGCACGGCTCTTGCGCAGCCCAGTTACTGGCCCAGCAGAAGGCTGATTCCGGCCGCCTCGGCCTCAGCTGGAGCCTTCCAGGCCTCTGCCGGGGGTCCCTGTCGTAATAATGGTGCTGAGCTGGAGCCAGGGAGCCTTCGTGTCCCACCAGGACCCTGCGTGCAGCCGTGCCCCCCCCCCCGCCCCGTCTGAGAGGCCCAGCGCGCCTCCGCTCATGCCGGCCTCGTGCTCGTGCTCGTGTAGGTCATCGCTGAGCACATGGGGGAGCTGCGCCCTCAATGTGGAGACCGTGGTCCGCATCCCGGGTCTGCACCGACCGGCCCAGGCAGGTCACACGCTCACCTCAATCTCTACTCCTGCTGAGGGGGAGCAGGCTGGGGAGGCCGCGCCGTCTGGGGACACAATGGGCCTCCACCTGGTGCTCCCTCCTGGCGCTCCCTCCTGGTACCTCCCTCCCACCAGGACACTCGGGTGCCGCTAAGTCTGCATGGAAACGCTCTGGTCTCCCAGAGCCCAGGTGGTTGCCTCACCGCCTGCAGCAGGAGCCCCAGGAGGCTGGGGGCCCTCACCCCACCTGGCCCGCAGTGCCCCCTCAGGCCCCCAGCTCTGGGCACTGCTCCCAGCCTCATCCCTGCTGCATCTCCCTCCTACTCGGTTCTCGGTGCTGCAAGGGCAGGAAGTGCTCCTGGGGGAACCATCCCCAACAGCTAGGGTGTGCGAGGTCTCCCCAGCGTCCACGTCCCGGGACCCTGCTGTGTAGGCCCAAAGAGACAGCGGGCTCTGAGAGATGTGCCTGCAGACGGGGGAGAGGTCCTGGGAGCGGCAGGCCAGCCCTGGCAGAGATCGGCCTCACCATCCCAGGCAGGTGGCCTGGCCCAGCCTGACTCCTCTAGTTGGGGGATGAGCACCACGGCTGGGGGGACAAGTATTCTTGGCGGAATTGGGGCGAGCGCATCCCTTTCACATTCTCAGTCGAGCCCCCGCGTCTCTGGCACTTGCTTCCATGCAGCTGCACTTTCCCCCTGTTTCACGGGGAAGTTGAAAGGCGTCCCCAGCATGAAGGGGAGCGTGCCGGTCACATGGGGCTCACTGCGGCCAGCCGACCCGCGGGGAAGGCCCTGGAGAGCAGTGTGGCCCCCGCGGCCTGTCCCTGGGGCCGGGGAACCCCGTGGGCAGGCCGGGGAGGGGCTTCCCAGGCCCTGGCCCTGCGGGGCCCGTGGCCTCCAGGAGCCGGTGCTCTCGTCCACCACCCAGGGCCACGGTCCCTGCCAGGACGTCACATTCCTCTCTGAGCCCCAAGCCCGCACACGGGAGGGCTCGTCGACGTCTATCGGAGCAAGCACATGAGAAGCTAAGCAGGTAAAGCAGGTGAACCCTCGTCGCCCTGAAGTGGCCCGCAGGGTGTGGGGTGCAGCCGGGCGGAATCCGACCCCACGGAGGATGATCCCTCGGCTGCCGCTGGAGGCAGGAGCGCTGGGGGCTCGTGTGGCCCCGGGATGGCGTTAAGGACGGGGCCGTGCTTTCCTGCATCTGCAACACGAGGTCAGGCGGTGCATGTCCTGGGGAGCCAGCGGGGCCCCTCTCGGTCTCACGGATGCTTTGGAAGCCAGCACGTGCGTTGGAGGGTGAGACCAGGTTTGGGGGGTTCGTCCCTTCTTTCTATTCTTCTTTCCATTTCTCTGGGGTTTCCACACTTCCTATAACATTTTCATAATTTAGAAAACTAATTTTTTAAATGTCTGGAGTAATTTTGAAGACCAGGCACCTGTGTTGCCAGCCTTGTTCCAGAAGGGTAGTGGCGCCCTTGGCGGCGTATCCCTCGTCCCTGGGTCACTCTGGGATGTGCTCGTGCGCTGCCACCTGTCCCTCTCCACATTGTAGGTCAGATGTCACACCGCGGCCACGGGCGTTCCCCCGAGCCTGCCCCAGGCCCCCTCCTGCTCCAGCCAGGCTCATCTTGAGCACTTCCTGGCCCAAACCTCACACAGCTGTTTCTTCAGGAAGTCCTGGTTTCTCAGGTGAGAAATGGTCTGTAGAGACCACAGTTTGGGTGGCGGGTGCTCATTGCTACCAGCTTGTCATGGTTTCTAAGCTTTGTCAGTGGAGAGATTTAGAAAATAGGCGTATATTTAAGAGGAAAAAAAGCATAGGTCGCAGCTACTTTTTATTCAGATTTATTATTATTTTTTTTTAGATTTTTAAAAAGATTTTATTTATTTATTCATGAGACACACAGAGAGAGGCAGACACAGGCAGAGGGAGAGGCAGGCCCAGTGCCGGGAGCCCGACGTGGGACTCGATCCCGGGACCCTAAGGTCACAACCTGAGCCGAAGGCAGACACTCAACCACTGAGCCACCCAGGGGCCCCTAGTTCAGATTTATTATTAAAGAGATTTTACATCACTTGGTTGACTCTGTACAGCTTCTCTGGTGCGTCTCTCCCTCACGTGGGAGGTCCTGGTGGTTAATGTGGTGACGGCTCCTGCTCTGGTGCATCATCTACCGCAGTTCAGGAAGCCAGTGCACAGCTGGTGCGTGGTCTCAAGGGCAGGCTAAGGGTTTTCTGTGATTCCTTGAAACTTGAAGTAGTATATTTTGAAGTAACTTAATATCTGTGAATTTGTTTCCAGTCGTTTCCAGGTATTGATTTTTATTTTTTATTTAATTTCTTTAAAAGGCATAAAAGACAATCACGTGGCCCCAGGTCAGAGCTATATGACCCAGTACTTGCAGAAGTCTCGTCCCCCCAGTCCCAGGGTCACGGGGTGTCTCCAGGGTCCACTGTGAACACAGAGGCGCTGTCCTTTGACAGCCCCCGGCCTTCATCTGACACACGTACGAGCCAGGGGTGGGGGTGGGGGTGGTGAGGACAGAACTGAGGACAGGGAGTCAGCAGCCTTGTCTGATCACCTAGGACCTGATGCAGCTGCCGGAGCTGCAGGAGGCTATGTGGGGCCGATGCAGGCCTGGCAGCGACCTGGACAGAGTCCAGGACAGAGGCCACCTGGAGCCAGAGCCCGTGGGGGCTCTGTGACCTCGCACTGGCCCAGTGCACGTGTGTCGATGTCCTGGAGGCCGGTTTTTCTCTCCCTCGGCTGCTTGCTGCGTCCACACCAGGTGACTCAGAAGAGTACTTGGGCCAGTAGGTAGAGCATTGAGCAAACAGGGCAGCCACCTAGGTGCCCCCGGGATGCGGCAGTGAGGGCCTCTACCGCTTGCAGTCCAGGCAGGGACCGGCACAGCAAGCCGTACCCTGGGCCAGCTGCCTGCTGGCCGGTGCATGAGGACCAGCACTGCGGGGGTGGGGTGGGGGCCCTGGGCTGGGTGAGGGGACCCCGGCACTGCACAGGGTGGGCCTCGCTGGTGCTTGGGAACCGTCCTCCTGGGGAGAGGAGCGCGGCCCCGAGGAGAGGCCCGGGGAGTGAAGGAGTCCAGGTGGGTGAAGGCCCCCCAGCGAGCCTGGGGCAGGTGGGGGGGACATGGGTCCTGGGGCACTCAAAGGTGGACGTGGGAGATCTGCTGAGATTACATCAGAGAGGGAGAGCGAGAGGAGTCGAGGGCGCCAAGGGTGTGAGGCCCTGAGCTGCAGGGACGCGGGGGAGAAACTGTCTGGGAAGGAAGCAGAGTGGCCGGGGACAGGCTCAGCTGACACAGCCGCGATGGCCCCCGACAGTCCCTGCACAGCCGCAGGTCCCACAGTCTGAAGCAGGGCCCAGGCTCCCAGGGACGCTCCACGTGCCAGAGCCGGAGGGGCTGGGGGAGGCCCCTGGAAATCCCGCAGCCGTCGCAAGAACAGCCCTCGGAATCCGGAACGTAGTGTTCAACATAAAAACTCCGTGGGGAGGCCGGAGGAGGAAGGGGAAGAAATGTCTAAAGTGTGCAGAAAACAGACGAAGACGTGACACGATGGAGAAATGAAGAGTCGGTGGCTGCCCCCAGGTGCCCCCAAAACCACCTGACGGCAGCTCCAGGTGAGAAACCTAGAATCCGGGGAAGGAAACACAGAACGGGTCCCGGGACGTTCCCGGGGTTGAAGACGGACAGAGAGGCCCAAGCGTCGTTCGCGGGCGCCAGGCGTGAGGCCAGGCCGTCCTACACCTGCTCACGTTCCGGAATGTGAGGCCCGGACAGGAGATGCCGGAAGTTTGGCAAGAGGAAGAGGGACCGACCTGTGCTGGCGGCCGGGGCGGCCGGGGCGGCCGCTGTGCGGGTCCTGCGGGGGCCTTGGGGCCCGACCGAGAGCTGGGGGAGCCGGGCTGTGTGCGGGCGCAGCGGCCCCGCGTGACCCACTCCAGGGAGGGACCCCACCGCTCGGGACGCGCCTCCCATCCGCCGAAGCACAGCGGGAAGGAAAGGGGAAGAGCCGGGGTCTGGGGAGAGCGCCGCGCCCCAGAACACGGATGGAGTGCAGGGTCGCCGGCTCGGAACCGGGGTGCCTGGTGCCTGTTCCACGAGTGCGTCTCCCGGCGCCGGTGGAGGCCTTTGCACGACAGGAAGCAGGTGGACGGGCGTGCAGACGTGCGTTTCTGGTGTCAAGAGGAAAGAAATGTGGTCAGAACCTCCGAGAAGAACACAGCTTGTCCCGGTGACTTGGCGTCCAAGGACGAAGGCCGCGGGAAGTGGCCAGGGTTGGAGCCGCCGAGGGGGTGACAGGGAGGGGACCCCGTGCTCTCGGAGCCTGCAGCCGGGCGCAGGCCGGGCCCGGGGCGGTGCGGGCGGAGACGCGGCCCTCGCTGCGGCCACGGAGTCAGGGCGCGGGGAGGCGGCCTCAGCCGGGAAGGCCCCGGGGCCGCGGGGGCTCTGTGTCCTCCCGCCGGCTGGGGCGCCCTGCGTGCTCACCCGGGAACGGGGCCGCGGGCCGCGTTGGCCCAGAGAGGCGATGGGGTAGCGGAGACCTCGGTGGGCTCTAAATAAATGCGGCCTGGGCTCCCCGTCCCGGGGGCCACGTCGCGCGGGGGACACTGTCTTCCTGGCGCCTCCGGCTGCACTGGCTGGGGCAGGGGTCCCCCTCCCGCAGAGCCCCCCCAGTGTCTGTGCGTCCGTCTTGTGCCCCCTCCGGGCCCTGAACCCCCGCTGCGGCGCGGCACGGGCTGCCTTCCATCTGGGGCCAGACTCCGCGCAGCCTGGACGGGGGACGGAGGGACCGAGGGACGGAGGGACGTACTGACAGCTCCAGCCCCAGACACAAAGCAGAGCTGCGCTCCTCGCCATAAAAGGGAACGTAAGTCCTGTAAGCCTTGCAAACGCGAACGTGGAGCCACAGGCGCGGGGAGAGCCTGGAGCCGGGGTGGGCCCCACACTCCGCCTGGAGCTGGAGCCCTAGCAGCGAGAGCCCTCGCCCCCCAGAACCTTCCAGAAGCAGCAAGGAGGGCAGACACGTGTGCCGACGGTGTACCCCGGAGGCTGGGGAACAGGGAGAGGCTGGGAGGCAGCGAGGGCAACGTGCAGGAGCCAGAGGGGGTCTGGGCGCTCCTGGAGGGGGGCCAGGGCGTCGTGGGCACCGAGGGCGGGGAGGGCGGGAGCTCACGGGCAGGAGACGGGCTCTCACGGAGGCGCTCGGGGAGAGAACACCGGGAAGAGCCAGGATCATTCTGGAAGAGTGTTGCAAAGCCTCAGCGTGGAAGCAGCGTGGGCGGTGCAGACGGGGGGGCACCCGCCCCGGGGGGACCCCGCCGTCCCTGGCACGACGGTCCGCCGGGTCCCTGGCCCACACCACGCGGCAGGGGAACATCCAGTGACTTTAAAAACCGGAAATTTCCGGGCAGCCCTGGTGGCCCAGTGGTTTAGCGCCGCCTTCGGCCCAGGGGGTGATCCTGGAGTCCCGGAATCGAGTCCCGTGTCGGGCTCCCTACATGGAGCCTGCTTCTCCCTCTGCCTGTGTCTCTGCCTCTCTCTCTCTCTCTCTCTCTCTCTGTGTCGCTCATGAATAAATAAATAAAATATTTAAATAAAAAAATAAAATAAAAACGGGAAATTTCTTAAAAATGCTGAAATTGGAAGGGCGCTTAAATGGGCACACAGCCCAGCGGCCATGGAGGGCTGGCTTCCTAGAGATGAAACCGGCTCTGCACGGCCAGGGGGCGTCCCCGGAGGGGAGGGACAGGGGGCCCGGGTCCCCTGCAGTGGGACCTCCCCAGGGGTCAGCGCAGGCACTCAGCCCGGGACTCGGGAGAAGGGAGACACCGGGGACCCACACGCATAGTAAGCCTGCCTGGCGCCCGTGTGACGCTGCTCCGCCGGGCCCCGCCATGCGGGGGTTGTGAACGGGCCGGCCCCGCGGGCTGCTCCCCACGCGCGGACCCCGGGCCCAGCTGTCCCTGGCGGGATCTTCCCGCGGGTCACCGGCACCTGTGCGCGGCCTCTGTCCATCAGGCCTGAGACTGTGAGGGCGGCTGCCCCCCCCCCAGCAGTGAGGGCTCGGGGCACAGAGCCAGGGCGGGACCGCTGCCGCGGGGACCAGGGCACCTGCAGGTGACACCCCCAGAGGCCGCGCCATCCTGCCACCGTCTGCCCCAAAGGAGGCACCTCCCTGCCAGGGAGCCCCACATACGGCCTCCTCTTGTTCGGCCCCCACTGGGGGCTCAGGGCTCACGTCCCTCCTGGAAGGGGAACGGGGAGCTCCTGGGGGGCGGCGTTCCTAGGACACCTGGACACCTAGGACATCCTGGGGGGGTGCCCCGAGGCTGGTGCTCCTGGAGGGGTCGGGGTCCCCCCCAGGGCAGAGGACCCACTGAACTCTAGGTCTCACTGCTGGGCTGCAGCGGGGACGGGCGATCCGTCTGGGGCTGGCCCGGGAGCTCCCTCTGCCCCACGGACGTGATGGGCCAAGATTGTATTTGGGGAAAAAAAAGAGTTTCTGCCGCTAAACGCTAGAAGGGTGAAGAGCCGGCTCGCGCGCAGCCCCCCACGGGTGCTCGGCCGTCCAAGCGAACTCGGCGGGGTAGCGACGGGCGCTGGAGCGTCCCTTGATTCTTGTTTTTTGGGCGAAGCGCGGAGAAGGGTGCTTGTGGCTTCACGCTCCGCGCCCAGCACAGAGGTCCCTCTATTTCTGGACGCGAACGTGGCAATTAAGGGAGAAAACCACCCTCACTGCCGTCACTGGTATTTTAAGGATCCGCAAATGTTTATTTTCAGCCTGAAGTTCTCTGTCTAAATTCACATTTTACAGTTTGACTGAATTACTTTCATTCATTTTTAAATTTACACGAGGCGAGGCGGGCCGCACTTGCCACTTTAAAAGCGTCCGGGAGGATTGTGTTAGTTTTGCCCACAGATAAATCAACAACGGCCAAGCCTAAAAGTTGACAGTTTTCATTTGTCTGGTGTCTGTGAGAGCCCCCCGGGTGATTCTGGGAAGAAACAGAGACAAGAACAAAAACCTAAGGAATCGGAAAATCACTTGGCGGGCGAGTCGGGAATCCCACCAGCGTCCAGCGCGTCGGGAGCGAGCCTGGCGCGGGTCTGGGCGGCTGCTGAGTGTCCTGGCAGGTGACACGGCGGCTGGGGCGCCCCGGGGGCGGGGCGGGAAGATGACACGACCGCACCCTCACCCCCATCTCTTCCCTTCTCCCAAAAGTCCACTTTAGGCCAGAGACACGGGGAGAAACACGCGGGGCGGGGCCCTGCCAAGAGGCTGTGCTGGCTGCGGCTGGGGCTGGCCCCTGTCCCGAGCGGCCCCGAGGGACGGCGGAGGGAACATCTCGTCACCTAGAGATGAGCGAGGGGGCTGGGGCCGGGGCCGGGTGGGCGGCGGCGCCTGAGGACAAGGGGCCCGTCCCGCCACTCCTGCCTCTGCCGGGTTCGTCTGTTGCTCAGCATACTTTCTTCACATCCAGTTTCATCTCGTAAAATATTGCAGCGAAACATTATTTATATATATCTTTAAAGACTTTGTTTTTTTATTCATGAGAGACCCAGAGAAAGAGGCAGAGACACAGGCAGAGGGAGAAGCAGGCTCTCTGCGGGGAACCCGATGTGGGACTCGATCCCGGGACCCTGTGAGCCCAAGGCAGATGCTCAACCACTGGGCCACCCGGGCCACCCAGGATTCCCCCCCGCCCTGTTTAATAGGTGGCCATTGGTAAGATAAGAGAGGGCACAGGTCACGGTGACATTGCCCGAAGGCCTCATTTCCAGCTGGACGCGTTGATGTGTTCAGAGGGTCCATCCTGGCCTTAAAAGGAAAGCACGAGCTCGCCCACGGCCTCTCACATCTCATCACCGCGTGAGTATCCGGGAGGCATTCTGTCGGCGTGACTGCATCACCGGGTGACGTGCGAGGTTGACTTAGCCGTGCATGTGAGATCATCTATTAGACGCTCCCGTCCCAGCTCGGTTGAGGTTCAGGGCTGCCGGACCTGGAGCCCAGCACCCAGCCTGTGCGATGGGACAGGCCGGCCTCCTGTGGGCAGCTCCCGCCCCCAGGGCTCCCAGCACCCCAGAGCCAGCCCCAGAACCGTTCCTCACACCCCGACGGCGCAGCAGCGCTCTGGTTCTCTCAAATTGAGGTCATCTTTTTGGCTCAGGGCGTTGCTTCCCCGGGCGGTGGGAGGGGATCCAGGCTCCCCCACAATGGCAGGTTGGCCCAGCCCTGTGATGGGGAGCAGGGGCAGGGCTCTGGGATAAGCACGATGCCGAAGAGAAAGATGCTCAACTTTGGGTTTTGCTCCCGTGTTTGTTTTTATTTTCTTTTTTTTTTTAAGTGAGTTTAACACCCAGCCAAAGGAAAGTGGAAAATAACATGACAGGTTCTGTCTCTCCCAGTGGGGCACACGAGGCCACAAAGCCAGCTGATCACCAAGTGCCCATCCCGTGCCCAGCTGTGGCCTCCCCAGGGATGCAACACAGCCCGAGGGAACCTACCCACGCCCGACGCTGGAGCTGCAGAAAGGCCTTTACTGTTGTTTGCATAAGGATGACTTAGTTGTCAGTCTAAATATAAATCAGTAAACTATTTTCAACATTAAAAATAAAATGTGTGGTGCTGATTTGCATCTGAAGAAATTGTAATGTGAAGTTACAAAGATTTGGTCAAGGAGTATAATTCTTCTCTGAGAGATTTCAGACTATTCCTGATTTCCAGACTATGGCTGATTTTTTCTTTCCTTGGCTGTTTTTGCCTTAATATTTTTAAATATTGTTGTGATCTTCTTGGGAACAAAAGAGTCACATACAACAGCTTCTGCTTCCATTCATGGCCAGGCAGCTCCTAGCAAGCCCATTCCTCTCACCGATGACAAGCATCAACTCAGAATAATAGATGGAAGCACCACCATAAAGGTGCTGGGTAGTAACCCAAAGCAGGAGGATTTGGAGAGGATGGGGGATAGCAGGAAGAAGGAGAGACACTGGGCAAATTTCCTGTATTTTATAATCCTCAGCCTACTAGCAGACTCTAGCTCACATTTAAATAGATAATGTTATCAATCATTTTGCATGTGCTCATGCAGTCAGAAGAACAGAGAAGGAAAAAATGATTCAGAAAATGAAATGACTCTCAGGAGCCCATGGGTAATATTAAAACGTTGAGCATAGATTTAATTATAGTCTAAGGAACAGAGGAGAGAAATAACAGCTGAAATTTTTCCAATTTTGGTGGAAAGGCTAGATTGATAGATTTAAGAAGCTCGGCAAGCCCCAAGCAGAATAAATACAAAGAAAACAACACTTAAGTTCATTGTAGTCAATGCGCTGAAAACCAAAGATCGATAGAAAATCATGACAGCGGTCATAGGAACACAGTGCACTGGTGACACTGATTCAAATAATTGAATAAAAATATGGAGTCTCCACTGGGCAGAAAATCGGTAAGGACATAGTTGAACTCAACATCACCATCAATCAAGTGAGTACATTTGACGTCTACAGATTACTTCAACAGCAGGATACACATTCATGGACACTCACACGGAACATTCATCATGAGAGACCATGTTCTGGGCCATAAACACATCTCAACAAAGTTAACAGAATAGAAATCATACAATGTCTGCTGTCAGTCCACAGTGGCACGAAACCAGAACTCAGTAATAGAAAGATAGCTGAAAAACCCCCAAACACACGGAGATAAAAAAAAAAAAAAAAAAGAGCTTCTAAATAGCATGTGGGTCAAAAAAGAAATCTCATATATATTTTGAAATAAATGAAAATGAAAACACGGCTTATCAGAGTTTGTCTGATGCAGTGAAAACAGTGCTTAGAGGGGAATTTATAGCACTAAATGCTTATATTAGAAAAGAAGAAAGATCTGAAATCAATCACCTAAGCTTCTATCTTGGGAAGCTAGAAAAAGAAAACCAAATTAAATCTAAAGTAAACGAATGAAAAGAAATCATAAAAACTAGAACAGAAATCAATGAAAATAAAAACAGGAAATTAATAAAGTAAAAAAAAAAAACCCACAAACTATCCTTTGAAAAGATAGATAAAATCAATTCACCTCTAAGGAAAAGGAGCACACAAATTACTAGTATCAGAAATGAGAGCGAGAACGTCGCCACGGGTCCCCTAGACATCAAAATGACAAATTCCATCCTCATACATGTGATAACCTAGGTTGGAAAGGATCAATTCCTTGAAAGACACAATGTGCCAAAACTCACACAAGAAGAAATAGGCAGTCTGCAGAGGCCTGTGTCTATAAAGGTATCGAATTGAGGCTTAAAACCCTCCAGAACAGAAAGCACTAGGCCAGATGGCATGAGTGGTGATCTACCAAACATTTAAGGAAGAAATTATACCAATTCTCTACAATCTCTTTCAGAAAACAGAAGCAGAGGGAATACTTCTTAATTTAGATGCTACCCTAGTGCCAAAACCAGACGAAGACATTACAAGAAAAGAAAACTGCAGACCCATATCAGGAACCCAGATGCAAAAGTCCTCAACAAAATATTAGCAAATCAAACCCAACAAGGCATAAAAATAATTATCCGTCACAATCAAGTGAGATTTATCTTAGGTAAGCAAGGCTGATCCAACATTCGGAAAGCAATTAATCCATCATATCAACATGCTAAAGAAGAAAAAATCACATATCGTCTCAATAATGCAATAAAGGCATTTGACAAGATCCAGCATCTATTTGTGATAAGCACCCTCAGCAAACAGAAATAGAGGGGACTTCCTCATCTTGGTAAAGAGTATCTACAGAAGGTCTACAGATAGCATCACACTTAATGGTGAGAAACTTGGGGCTTTCCCACTAAAATCAGATTCAAGGCAAGGATGTCCCGTTCTCACTTCCTTTTAACATCATACCACAAGTCTCACCTAATGCAGTAAGACAAGAAAAGGAGGGACAGGGCATACAGATGGAGAAAGGAGAAATGAAGCGATGTTGAAGATGACTTGAGTGTCCATGTAGAAAACCCTAAAGAACTGATGGAAAAACCTCAACTCCTGGAACTAGCAGGTGATTATAGGAAGGTTACAGGATACAAGAATAATATACAAATGTCCATTGTTTTCCCATATTCTATACAATAAACAAATGGAATTAAGAACACAATGCCATTTATATTAGCACCCCCCACCCCAAAATGAAATATTTAGGTATAAATCTAATAAAATATGTACAAGATCTATGTGAGGAAACCTACAAAGAAATGTAGAATTTGATGAGAAAAATCAAAGAGTTAAGTAAACACGGAGATAGTCCATGTTCATGGATAGGAAGACTCAATGTTGTCAAGATGTCAGTTCTCTCCAACTTGATTTCTATATGGATTCAGCGCAATCCCAATCGAAATGCCAAGAAGTTATTTTGTGGGTATGGACAACCTGATTCTAAAGTTTATATGGAGCGGCAGAGATCAGGAATAGTCCGTTCAGTATTGAAGGGCACCCAGCACAAACCTCACATCTACCACCGGCTCTGGGTGATGACAACGTGTCGGCGCAGGTTCATTCACGGTAACAAATGCACAACGTGGGTGTGGAATGTGGACAGAGGCGAAGGCTGTGCGGGAGCAGGGGGAAGGGGAAGGAGATGGGGCAGGGCACAGTGCCTCTCACCCCTGTGCCATTCAGGGTCAATTGCGGTTGGGAAGCAGGACAAGTATGCTGATGTCCTCATCTTTGTGGCCAGGGGCTAAAGTATATCATTTAAAATTGACAAAGCAAGTAATAGAGGCGCACGCTAGAAGGTGGTGGGCAGTGGAGGAGGGGCAAGGAGCCCCCCGTCACAGTGCCGATGGCGCTCTGTGCACGCTGTCCAACACAGGGCAATACACCAATGTAAAATGTCAGCATTGACTGCTTAAATATTAAAAATAAAATAAAAGTACCCAAATTTGTTCTTAAACTATTAGGCATCTATTGTACACAAACTGTGATGAGTGAGAGGTACCGCCAAATATGTACATCACTCCTTCCATGATGGTCTTTTGAAATTTTGCATATAGGAGCTACGGTGGTCACGACCCGGTAGCCAGGAGCTGCAGCACAAAAAGCCACTTCCGCCTTGTGATTGTATAATCATATTCTCAGAGGAGCTCAATAAAATAGAATTTTAGAGTTGCTTTTGTTTCGTCTCTAAAGATGAAGTTTCATAAGCCAACATGAGGTTGGATGGTTAACTTTTAAGACTTTCCTGCAGAAACACATTCGATCCTTTTTAAAATCCTAAGACACGCGGCCGAGTGCCCCGCTAGGGCCATAGCGTGGCTCTCCCCATCTGGCTGCAGGGAGCAGACCCCGAAGCGCACTCCCATCGCTAGCCGGCTTAGTCCTTTGGTAAGAAATAATCTTCCAGGCAATTTCCATATTTGATAGCTACCGTTTTCAGTCTTATTTGGGGTTTTCCTTACTAAAAATATGTCGAGTGGAAATTGCTATTAATTAGTAAGGCGATTGCTGTGCTCCCGACTCAGTTTATCTTCCCTGATCGCCATTCCCACTGCAATGTGTCTCCATCTGAAAGCGATCGAGACGCGAGGGCTGGCTTCTCCTCCTTCCTTTGCAGTTGTCTCCATGTCTGGCTGCTGGCGGCCCTGTGGCCGGCTGTCCACCTGTCTGCCTCCGCCCAGCCCGTTTTCAGGAAACAGCCCGGCCATCTGGGCAGGACTCGGACGCCGTGTGCGCAGAATGCCAGAAGCAGCCCATCTGGTACACATTAGTCTGGGGACTTCTTGGTCGAGGTAACTTTCACATAGTTTTGGTACAAAATGAAAATACAGTATTCGATTACAAAAGAATTCAGAAAAATAAGTGTGGTCGGAGCAAAGTTGTATGGAGATCAAAAAAAAAAAAGAAAGAAAAAACACAATAAAAGCCAACATTAAAAAAAAAACAAACCCGAAGAAAATATATTGGGAGAAAAACAGGAAAATTTGTTTAAAAAAAAAAAAGAAAAGTCATTCAGAGATATTCAGTGTTTGCCACAAAAGTTCTTTTTGGGAAACAAAATCTTCAACATTTTTGTGGTATTTGCATTAATTCTGCTTGAAAAGGAGCACACAGATAAATACTTTTAGTGATTTGTGAGTCTCAAATCACCACGTTCCCCTGTATGCTCATAAAACAAGTCTGTCACCGTTACTGGCTCAATGAAAGGCGGAGAAATGGCGCATAAACGCGGGGTTGTGGGTTCAAGAATTCCCTGGTTTCTGCTTTCCGTGGCAGTAAGGCTGCCCGCCGCGTCTGCGGGAGCGACCGGGAGTTCTCCCCCACACCACTGCCAGGTCAGCCTCTTCTTGATCATGTTTATTCTAGAAAGTGCTGCCTGTGGCCTCGCAGGCCTTCCTGTGGCTGGGGGGGCTCCCGCCAGGGTCCAGGCCCGGCCTCGCCGCACCCCTTCCCGCCGGGCCCTGCCCTCCCCCTCCTCCGTGCGGGCTGGTGGGAGTCGGGGCCGCTCCCCGCTCCCCTGCCCACCCCCCCCGCCCCTCCCCACCAGCCAGCGCCTCTTTGGTCCTCGCGGGTGTGAGCCCACGTCCCGTGCCTGTGTGTGTCTGGCGCCACTGGTAGCTCGCCCAACGCGCCCCGTCACTCATGAGGTTCCCTCTCACTCCTCCCCAATGTGATGCCGGGCAGGCGGCTCTGTGTTTTCTGCCCCCCCCACCCCCGCCCCCCACGTCAGCTTCTCCGGGAGCCTGGCTCCCTCCTTGCCACTCTCCTGTGCCAGGGCTCCTGCTCTAACCTGCCGCTGCACTTCCAGAACATTCCGTCCCCAGGGCGTCTGAGCACACGGCAGGTGCTCAGTGGGGCTGAGTAACCAGCTCCTGACTCCGGTCTGACGGGCCCGCCGAGAGCCTTAATCACCCACAGATGCTTCCAGTGCAGAGAGCTTGCAAAGCTTCTCCTTCCAGAAGGCTCTGCTCGGCTCCTTAGCAGAGCTGCAGGCAGGTGATGGGCGGGGCGAGGCTACCGAAGGCTGGCCTCCCAGACCAGGCTTCCCGGAGGACCAAGACTTAAGAAATGGAACGTAGGTTCTGCTCGTAACACGGAGAAACATTTTTAACCCTTTCACCATGTGACGAATATCCGTTCCTTGCAGAAAAATATAAAATTCATAACAAAGAAGAAAAAGTCGCTCCCCAGCCCATGGCACAGAAGGATGGCTCATTCTGCGGCTTTGTGGGCCCACAAAACAGGCGCACGGGTTTACACAGTGTGAGTACGTAATATGTCGCCTACTGTAGACAATTCTTGGTGCAATAATTATAATCCCTGGCCGTTGTCAAGTCAGTAAATGCAGACCTACTGAAGCATTTTATTTTAGTTTTTAAAAGATTGTATTTATTCATGAGAGACACAGAGAGGTGGAGACCCAGGCAGAGGGAGAAGCAGGCTCCCTGCGGGGAGCCCGATGTGGGATTCGATCCCGGGACCCTGGGGTCACGCCCTGGGCCAAAGGCAGGCGCCCAATCCTTGAGCCCCCCAGGAGCCCCATACTGGATCATCTTAATAGCTGCACCTCCTGACGCTGTTTGAATGAATATGGTTTCTCGACTGACCCTGTATTGCTGACCACACTGCTCTGGTTTTATCTAGAAGGTTGCCATGAACAATCCCGAGTCCATCTATTTGGTGGCGTATCCGTTATTATATCGCCAGGATAAACTCAAGCAGGTTATGCGTGCTTTAAAGGTCCCTGGTAGGAGTTATCAAAGGATCCTGCAGAGACAGCGACGAAACGGTCCTGGGCCCCCCATGTTCCCTCCACGCCGGGAATGACCTTCTCCTAGTATTTGCTAATCCGGTGACTCAAGCGTGGTGTGTCGTCACCCTGTTTTCATTTCTGTCCACGTGCGCCCGGCGACATTGGCTGACCCCTTGGTACTCGCCTGCTGATGCTTCACCAGCTTCTTTTTTTAAGTCTGTCTTTTCCTAATTGATACAGAAACGTCCTTTAAATAGCAGGATATTGACCTTTTGCTGGGTGCATATGTTGTAACTATTCCTCCCATTTTGTTGTAAGTTGTTATTTTGTTTCGATCTACCAGTTTTCCTAACCCCGCTTTGATTTCTTCTTTCTTATTATATTTATTATCGTGAATCACCCTGAGCCTCTAGCACGTTAAGAGGGCAAGCTATCCTGTGCACACGCATCTATGCATTTGCTTTTGACCCTCAGCTTTTTTTCTCTCTTTTTTAAAGATTTTATTTATTTATTCATGGGAGACACACAGAGAGAGAGAGAGGCAGAGACACAGGCAGAGGGAGAAGCAGGCTCTCTGTGGGGAGCCCGATGCGGCTACTGGGGGGGTGTCTTGAGCTGCCGGCGGGCGCCGCGCAGGGGCCAGCTGCCTCTCCGCTGGGGATGATCAGCAAAGGCCGTGTCCCCAGGAAGGGGAAACCTAGAAGGAGAGCCGGAGCCCTCCGGGGACCGTGCACTGAGCCGAGAAAGGCCCTCCCGACGCCAGCTGGGCTCCGCAGCGGACAGGTAACGGCCTGAGCAGGGAACCACCCCGGCTGGTGTCCGGGAACCCGAACGCGGCGCCACTCACGGACCCAGGAGGTGTTAGGCGGGGGATCTGCTCGATTCAGCCACCTCCAGATGGTGACCTCCCCGCCCCTCTGGAGCTGGGGGAGCCAGTCCCGAGCCGCAGGATTCCACGTAGACGGGGCCTCCCGCCGGGCAAGCGCTCCAGCAAACGCCGACGGACTGTGTGAGGCCCCGGCGATGCCCTTGTGCTGCCTGCGGAGGGAAGAGCTGCTCCCCAGGGTTGGGGAGCGCCCCGTGGGCCTGCCACGGACGCCACGCGGCCCCCAGCACAGCAGGCCCCGGCCGGCCGCTCTCGCCGCCCCTGCGTCTGGCCTCCGCTCGTCCCTGCACATCTTTTCTTCTCTTGCAGCCTTTCCTCATCTCCGGTGACGAGGCGTGCTGTCTACACCTCAACCCCCAGGCGTGCTGTCTACACCTCTCCCTTGAACTCCAGGCCAGCGCACAGGCCCTGCCGACAAACGGAACCCACAGATGCATAGAGAGAGAAAGGTTCGTGGTGAGCGATGGCTCATGAGGTCCCGGGAGCCCACACCCTCGAGGTGAGGATGAGTCAGCAGGCTGCAGGTCCAGGGAGCCGATAGCTCAGCGCCAGGCAACGGGGGAAAGGCTGGCATCCCGGTTCCGACGCCATCAAGCAGGAGAACCCCTTCGGACTTGGGCTAGGGCAGTCTGTTTGCTCTATCCAGCCCTTCGCCTGCTTGGATGAGGCCCACCGCGGCGGGAGGGCCGTCCGCTTCCTCAGTCTCTATTGCTTTAAATATTAATCGTATCCAGAGACGCCCAGAGTAACGTCGGACCAAACGTCAGCTCCCCGCGGCCTGGCCTTGAAGCGGGACCCCAGTCCCGACCCTGCTGGAGAGACTTCCGCCCGGGAGGCCAAGGCCGCCCAAAGCAGACCAGTCCAGGATGAAGCTCTGCGTTTCTTCCCAGCCCCGAGCGGAAGGAGGGCTCCCGCGGGCCGCTCCCTCGGGCAGGAGCCGAGTCGGGTCCCCATGCCGCTCCCTTACACACCCAGCGTCCAGTCCGTCAGCACCTCTCCTGGTTCACCTTGGAAAGGCACCCACAGTCCGGCCTCTGCGGGCCCCCCCCGCCCGCTGCTCACCTCCTCTAGCACGGCAGCCTTCCCCGGCCCGGAGCGTGACCGTCAGTGCGAGGCCCAGCGGGGGGGCGAGCTGCCCAGGTCCCCGGGGACGTGGGCGGTGGACTGAGGCCCAGGCCTGGCCGGGGAGGGGCCCGGGGAGGCCCCGTCAGCAGCCTGGGAGCCCGAGGGCAGTGGGGGGCCCGAGCGTGCCCGTGACCGCAGCGGAGCTGCCTGAGCGGGGAGCGTAGATGAGACTAGGCCGTCGGGCCGCACAGCCTCCCCGGCTTCCCCACGCCCTCAAGGACCTCTGCCCTGCCCCCTCTCCTGCCCAGGATTGCACACCCCGGGGCGCCTGCAGGGCTTGGCTGCCTCCTCCCTGAAGCCTCGGCCGCTGCACCTCCAGCTCTGCTCGCGCCCCCACAGCAGCTCAGCGGACTTGGGTTGACGGTTCTCGTGGCGGAGCAAAGCCAGGTGAAGAGCTTGTGAACTGCTACCACCCTGCAAGAGAAGGAGGAAACGATGCACAGGTGCATCTGAACTCTGTGGGAGCCACAGAGTAGCGGCGAGCCTGGAGGTCCTGGGGGGCAGGAGGGCAGGGACGCTCATCTCCTTACACTTTCTGAGCATGGAACCGACCAGAACTTTTTCAGAAAATTAAATTAAGGGCAGCCCCGGTGGCTCAACGGTTTAGCACCGCCTTCAGCCCAGGGGGTGACCTCGGGGTCCCAGGATTGAGTCCTGCGTCCGGCTCCCTGCATGGAGCCTGCTTCTCCCTCTGCCTGTGTCCCTGCCTCTCTCTCACTCTCTGTCTCTAGGAATAAATAAATAAAATCTTTAAACAAATTAATATTTTTAATTAAAAACACAAGATGAGCCCACACTCCAAATGTTTGGAGCAGGCGTTCCCTTAAGGAATGCCCCGCACCCCTGGTTCCTTAGGGAGCTTCAGGGGCTGGAAGGCAGCGCAGCCCCCCGCCCCTCCAGGACCCCCAGCCCGGATGGGAGCTGGGAGCAAGGAGCCACCTGAACCGGAAGCCACCTCTCAGTCCTCGAGCACGGAGCCCCCCCGCGACGGGCAGGGAGGCAGGGGGCGGCCCGGGCTGTGCCACGAGGCACCTGCATCCAGAGAGGACGGGCCCGGCTCTGTGTCCAGGGCCTCCTGCCGGGATCCGCCTGGACACAGGGCAGCCGGGGACAGACACCCCGTAGGCTGGGCTCTGGGAGCTCCTGGGCCGGAGGACACTGCTCCACGGCGGACAACGAGGAAGGAGGGTAGGTCGGACGGATTTACCCTCCTGCTTGGACAACCCGCTGCACCAAGAGATGAAAAATATGTCAAAATCCACTCTCAAGATGCAGGCCCCAGCCGAGGAGGCGCAGCCGTCCCTGAGAGGCGGACGAGGTGGTCCCGAGATGCCCGGAGTGACGGGGCAGGGGGATGCGAGGGCTGCCAAGGGCGCACCGACCCGGGCCATCTCTGCAAACCTTTCCGATGAAGACATAGGACATCCTCAGATACGGGGCCCTTCAGAGTGGCGACCTGCGTCTGCCTCCAGAGCCCGGGCAGCAGCGGGATTTGGTCCTGGAGAGGTGGAGCTCAGGGAGTCTCAGGGGGTCCCACCCGAGGGCAGTGGCTGGACCCCGCCTTCCGAGCTCCTGCCCACTCCCTCCCCTCAGGAGCAAAGACTGCTGCTCGTCGGGGAGGCCAGGGGACTCCGGGTGAGCGAGCCTCCTGTCAGGCCTGGGAGCCTCATGTTCCGGGACAACTGCAGTGGATGTGAGGGCGAGCAGGGGCAGCTCTAAAGGAGTAGCCACCGAGGAGGTGAATGGAAAGTGCCAGGCGGGAGCGAAGCCAGGCCTCTCCCTTCTTTACCCACGCCCATCGGCCCAAGGCAGCCCTCAGGTTGGGCAGGCAGGTGCACCTGCCAGGACCGTCCCAGTGTCCTTGTCAACCGTGTGGGTGTCCTGAGCCCCCGGGAGGTGCAGCGTGGAGCCTGGCCAGCCTGGCAGACGTGAGGCCCCGGAAAGGGAGCTGCCCCAGAGCTGAGACGCTGCTGAAGAAGAATCCCGGGCAGCTCTGACTTCCCGGGACGAGGCGCGAGGGCAGGAGCAGCCGCTGCCACACTGCAGGCCGCGACTGGCACCTCCCGCTACCCGGCCCGGCGGCCCCGCGCCCCGGCGGCCAAGGAGCTACCCTTCCCTGGTGGTGCCGTCCACCCCCACCGGCTGGTGTTACGATCCAGAGCTGCCGTGATGGGGAGAGTGTTCTCAGGCTCCGGGGTGGCTCGAGCAGGATCAGCATAGCCGGGCAGGGCCCCCCCGGCCCCCCCGGCCCCCGCCCCGGCCCCGCAGCGCGCTCCCACCCGCTCCGCGGGCTGTGGAGGAAAGCCCTGTCCCACCCCGACCTGACTCATCCCCCTCTATCTCTGGGCTCCGCACACAGCCGCGTCTCAAATTAGCCCCGAGAGGAACAAAGCAGAAAACCGCGTCTGTTGCGAGGAGGAAGACAGAGGCGAGGCTGACACGCAGGGCCGGGCCCCGCCCGGCCGTTATCTCTCTTCCTGCACCTTTCCGTCTCTTCTGCTCGTGGGAGGCCGGAGCCGCCTGCGCAGAATGGAAGGAAACGCGGGACAAACGGGCAGTCTTGGCAGAGAGCGGGGCCCTCGGCTGCTCCAAAAATCCTGAAATAAGAAATGGTTTTCCCATAAAACATTTACTTATCGGAGATGCAAATGAGAGATATTTTTAGGAAATATGAACGCGCCAAGCACTGGTTTGCAGACGGCTACGTCCTTCTTCCCCTCCCGCAGCCAAAGCCACTGGAGTGGCTCCTTCTTTCTAAAATTCTTTTTTAGAATAACGACTTGGTTTGCTCTTTTCCTGGAGGGACACACGCACTCCGCGAGGAGTCGAACAATCCCGAAAGTCGCCAGAGAGAAAGCAGTGACACACGAAAACGCGCACCGCCGATTCCAGAGCCAGAGACGACCCCATTCACGTCGAGGGGGCAGCCACGTGCAGAGCACAGGAGCCTGAGCACGCGGCTCGGGGCCGGCGGGGGGAGGATTTTCCTTGAATTTAGCGGAAGAGGAGGTTGAGTGCAACTGAGGCCGGCTGAGCGTCACGTAAGTTAATCTTTGTATGCTGTATGTTGGCAAATTGAACTCCAATTAAAAAAAAATATGTAAAAAATAAAAAAATAAAAAATTGAAGTGAAAAAAAATAATCTTTGCCGCAAAAACTAATTTCTGGGTGATCCTGAGGGAGAGCCATCATGCCTTAGGGGAAAAAAAGACCAAGGATTCTGGGCTGGGACCAGCCCTGCTTAGCGCACAGCATCCGGATTGGGGGCGCCAGCCGATAACCGGAGCCGGGATAGAAGAGGAGCCGGAAGCAGGATGAAGGACATCGGGCATCGGGAAGTAGGTGATGATAAAATCCCTGGAGCAAAAGTGGACTTTTAGTAGCTGGGGCAGCCCTGGGGGGGGGGGGGCTCCAGTGGTTCAGGCCCTCCCCCCCACATCCGGAGACGGGCTTCCAGTGCAGGTGGGGCTGCTGTGGGACAGGAAGCCACGAGGGGAGGTCCCCTGTCACCTGGGCGGGGGTGGCTCCCATGATGACGCAAGGAAAAGACCAGCAAAGAGGAGCAGAAACCCCAAGCTGCTGGCGCAGCAGAGAGCCCCTGCAGACGAAGTCAGAGACAAGCAGAGGAGAAAACACGCGCACCACACAGCGCGGACCAGGGACCAACATCCTGGCTACAAGAGCAGCTCCTAGAGACTGGCGGACGGCCACGAGCCGGATAGAAAAGTGGGCAAAGGGCATGAAGAGACAGTTCACAAATGAGGATGGCAAAGTGAGTCGTAAACACCCGAGAACCGTTCACTCACGCGTGATCGGGGGGTGCAAACGTAAGCCGTGCCGAGATGTGATTTCTCTTCTATCAGATTCTTTACTTCTTTAAGGTTTTATTTCCTTATTCATGGGAGACACACAGAGAGAGGCAGAGACCCAGGAGGAGGGAGAAGCAGGCTCCCTGTGGGGAGCCCGACGCAGGACTCGATCCCAGGACTCCGGGGTCACGCCCTGGGCCGAAGGCAGACGCTCAGCAGCTGAGCCACCCAGGTGTCCTCTCCTATGAGATTCTGTCAAAGGTCACAGGCACGACAAGTAGTGTGAGTGCCAAGGGTGTTGTCACACCGGCTGGGAGCATCACTGGTGCACCGCCCGGATGGAGACCAGCAACCCCCAACTACACACACACGTTTGCGCCCAGCATCCCACCTCCGGGGACCCACCTGGAGATGCCTCCAACAAAAACGAAAATACCAGTGCACAAGGCCATTGCTCTGAATTGCCGAAAGCTGGAGAACACCTGGATTTCCAGGCACGGGGGGTGGGGGCATTGAATGGACTCCGGGGTGGCTGCAGATCTGGAGTGGTTCTGGGACATGGAGATGTGTGAACGAGGCCAGGTGCACAAGAAGAGTCCGAGCCCTGTCCCCGCTCCCCGAGCTTCGGCACACCAGGCACTTCTCTCTCACCTTTGCTCCCAAGGCCCCCGAAGAGAAGCGTGCTGTGGCCCCCGTGCCTTTGCCCTTGCTGTTCCCCAGCCCTCTCGGGGACCTGGGTGAGTGACTTTAGTTCTTTAAGATTCAGCTCAAGTGTCATCTCATTCAGGAACCTGTCTCCGACCCAATCAAGCTCAAGCACCAGTGTGGGCGCCGGTGTGCCCTCAGTGCCGTTCTGCTACCCTGGGCTGGTGGGTTAGCAGGGGGAGATGGGCCTGGCTCAGACTGCCGGGTTCCAGCCATGGCACCGTCTCCCCCCAGGTGCATGACCCGGGCAGGTGGCGTAGGACACCCACCCGGCCAGCGCGTAGCAAGTGCCCTGTCACCGTGACAGGAGGGTTCTCCACCCCCAAGCGCGGTGCCAGGCCGTGGCAGCCTGTGTCCCCTGTGTGCGATGTAGGCGGATGATTTCATTCATCTGTGTCCCCAGCGAAGTGATTTGCACGGTGTTCCTCATGTGGTGGCCCCCCAGTAAATAGTCACCAAAATGAACTTAATAGATTTATATTTTTGTCCTCAAAGAGGGTAAGTGCAGTAAAAATAAGAAAAACTGCCCCTTGACATGAGATACAGGGTGTACCGTTAGGTGGGGAATGAGCCTCAATTATAAACCCCCCAGCCCCCTCGTGGGCGTGCAAGCTGAGCAGTCACGCCCTGCCTGGGGGGGGGGGGTCCGTGCCCACGTGAGCCCTGCCAGGAGGACATGGCTCGCAGTTTCAATGCTCTGTGGTTGCTGTTTAGGAATTTTAATGATTTTGGGCAGCCTGGGGAGGCTCAGCGGTTTGGCGCTGCCTTCGGCCTGGGGCGTGATCCTGGAGACCCGGGATCGAGTCCCACATCGGGCTCCCTGCATGTAGCCTGCTTCTCCCTCTGCCTGTGGCTCTGCCTCTCTCTGTGTCTCTCATGAATAAATAATAAAATCTTTTTTAAAAAAGAGATTTTAATGATTTTATGTTTAAAGAGACAATAAGGGAAGGGGTGGATATGGGCCGGTGCACCCCGCACCCTGAGTGGTGGGGTGGGGCCTGCGGTGCCCGGGGGGGCAGCTCTGTATTCGCCCTGCAGGTATTCCCATGGCTGACAGAGCGTGACAGGGAATGGCAGGTAGAAACACCGTGGTCAGGAGAGAGAGAGAGAGAGAGGAGATGGCGGAGGGGGGGTGGACAGGGAGCGAGCGTGAGAGAAGCACAGACAGACGCAGATGCAGACGTCAAAGGAAAGGAAAGAGACTCTTTCTTGCTTTTTGAACAAGGTAACCCACGTTTTCATCTGTTCACCAGGCCCTGCAAATTCCACAGCCGGCCCGGCTCTCGAGTGTGACTCAAATATGACACGTCCCCCCAGGCTTTGCTCTTCACCGAAAACAGGGAAGGCCGCAAAACCTCCGAAGGAAAATCAGGGCTGCGCCTCCTGTCACGATCCTGGGGCGTCTGCGGCCCCTTGCGTCCCCGCCTCCACCGACCGGGCTCCACCAGTGCACTTAGGCAAGAAAAAGAAATAGGAGCCACGGCGATCGGAGAGGAGGCAAATCTGTGTCTATCCGAGGACAGCATGATCATGGACGGAAGATCTAAAAAGTCGTAGAGAACCTGTAAGAAGTTCGGGAATCCGTTAAGCGCACACGGCGAAGCTAAAGATGCGGAGTCCTAGAAAACAGTCTTCATCTCTATATGCTAGTAAGAAACAACGGAAATTAAATTTATAAAGGACGATTTGCAAGTAGTAGCGAAAGCCATAGACCAGTAGGGAGTGAATTTAAGAATAAGACACGCGGGACCCCCACCTGGCAGCTGCCGAGCGCTGCCGAGCGACGCAGGGTGCTGGTCGAGCCGTCCACTCTCCGCGGAACGACCTACCGATCCCTCCTGCCGTCGGCCCGATCCCAGCAGCCTTGAGTGGACACCGAGGGGCTCAGCCTTAGAGTGTAACGGGAAAGCACGGGACGCGGGCAGCCCGCTGCTGCTGACAAAGAACCGGGGGACGGCCGGTAGCCCTGCAGGAGCCACGCGGCGGCGGCGGCCGTGAGGACAGCAAACGGATCAGTGAACAGACTCGAGTCTGGAGACAGACCCACTGCGGCCAGAAATCACAAGACTGGTCGGGCTTCCGTTGGATTCACCCGAGGGAGAGTCCCCGGGGGGTGGTGGCCGTCATGTGCCCGGGGTCCTGGTCACCCCGGGTGTCAATCTGTCCCGAGCCGCCCTGCTGTGCAGCGTGTCAATGCTCTGTCTACACAGTGGCTCAGTTGACGGGGTGGGGCAGGACGCCCGCAGACCTCAGTGACGAGCAGACCGGGGGCTCTCCTGGGCCGGAGAGTAACTGCTCTCTTAGCCAATGTGTTGGCAAGTTTCTGTGACTTTCTAGAAACATTTTTTTTTTTTAATCATTAAGCTCAACTCCTCCCGCCAATCAATGGATTGTGGAGGACGCTGGCACACGGCTGGGTGAGCCCAGCTGGTCCTCACCTGCCAGCGCGACGGCCGCCGGGGGCTTCCCGAAGTAGCGAGAGAGCGCGGCATCCACGCGAGCAAGGGGGCGGCCGGGGTCCCACCACAGCGGCGGGCACGTCTGGCAGCCTCGCCCAAGCCCACCCATTGGCATAGGTGTTAAATCCCGGGCATTGAGAACCGAAGTGGGATGAAAGCGGAGCTGGGGACGGCGGCGTGTGGTGCACGCAGCCAGGCCGCGCGGGGGCTGCGCAGAGGGCCCACAGCGCCCGGACACGCTGCGGGCACTGACTTAGTGGCAACGGAGATATTATGAGACAGTCGGGGGAAAAACTGTGTTTTTTCCATTTTGGGAAGTAGTCAAAGCTTTTATATCCTACCAAAAATAGAAGTGGAATTCTAGAAAGCAAAAATAGGTGGGCTTATACATGTATGCAATTCAAAGGCATCCGCAGAGACTACAGATGCTCTGTCATCTTTCTGGAATGTGTGCCTGCGTTGCTGCGAGGCTGTGGACCAGCCAGGACGGCCGGCAGCGTGGGACCTGGTCCAGGCCCTCTCTGCCCCGTCCCCCCGGCTGGCCCTGCGCCGACGCCCTGGCGTGGTCCCCGTGGGCTGCAGCCACCCCCGCCCGCCGCTCACACGGGTGCACAGCGACAAGGACGCATCGGAGGTCCTCTTCCGAGACTGTTGGCACCTGACCCTTCTCCCTGCAAAGACTTGCGAACTGCCGACCAGTAACCGGGTCCCGAGCCCCCCCGGAGGGGGCGCTGGGCGGGGGAGACATTGTCCCCGTTAGGATCCTAGGCTGTGTTAGAACTCCGAGGGCCGCACCCCGAGCTGGGGGACGGGTCCCCGCGTGTACCTCACTGACTTACGCCTGAACGGGCGCTCTGGGGGTGTTTACAGGTCGAGCTCGTGTCTCGTTTTCCCGTACCTTGTCATAACGTGCCTTAGCCCACAGACTTGGATGATACACGACTCGGAGACAGCTGTCCTGAGGGGGACATCGAGGCCCACCGAGGCCCCGCCGCTCTCTCGGGGCGGCTTGTCCTCACTCTGGCCTCCGCGCTCTGGACAGAAGGCGGCCCGAGCCCCTCTTCCCCCAGCAAGGTCCAGCTTGGGAGACTCCGCTGCGGACAGGCACGCACAGGCCTGCTGGAGGGGAGCCCGAGCACATGCACAGATCCTCCGTCCTGCTGCTGCTTGTCCTTGAGTACGACTGTGGGCGGGCGGAGCGAGGGCCGGCGGAGGACTGTGCGCACTTCGGGGCCGGGCAGCACCAGGCGCGGGGAGCAGGGTGTTGCCGGGCTGCAGGGTGGCATCCGGGCACCCTCCCTCCAGGAGGTCCCAGAGCTCCCCACCTGGGCACGGGGCTTCGTCAATGTGTCTCTGGGCCTCTGAAGAAGAGAAGGTGGAGCACAGAGGCTTTGGCCAAGCAGGCCAGGGCAGCAAACGACACCTGGCTCGGTGAGGCCCGATCGCTGTCGCTTCCTGCCGGGCCCCCCAGGGCCTGATACAGCTGGCCTGGGCATCCAGGGTGCGTAGCTGTGCAACAGCCGGGCGACAGTGACGTAACTGGTCTGGAGGCCGCGGTGGCAGGAAACCTCACCCGATGCAGGCGATTGTCGCAGGCGAGAGGACTAATCCCGAGGAGAGATTCGGAGCTTCTCCCTCCATCCTGTCTGCCCGCTGAATCCCGTTGAGTAATGGGTGCAAACAGGGGGCCCAAGGGGATTGAGACTGGCCTAATTAAATCACAGGGCCAGAGCCCGGCAGATCCTCCCAGAAGAGAGAACAATGGATGTAGAAGGCGGCTGGGCAGGAGGGAGCTTCTGGAGTCGGGGAGGGTCCCTGGGGGAGACAGGGCACAGGAAGTGCCGCAGCAAGTTGCACTGTGTGGGAATATAAATACCCTCTCTGCTCTGGCATTCGCTGATCAACTGGCACGAAGATTGAAATTGCCTTTCAATTCTTTTCGTGTGTCAGACTGGTATTTCCTCCGCAGGCAGCATCATGCCGAGGCAGGCAGCCAGCCCAACCGCCCCTCCCTCCCTCAGCCAATCTTCTCGGGGCCAGTGGAGATCGGGTTTAGCGAGACCAGAGTTTGACTCTTGCCCAAATAAGAAGAAATAGAAAATCGTAATAGTCCTATGTCTGGCGCAAAAAAAAAAAAAAAAAAAAAAAGGAAAGAAAGAAAGAAAAGAATCTATAATTAAAAACTGTCTTACAAAAAAGCAAGCTCCAGACTTAGAAGGCTTCTGAATTCAACGAAATTCAAGGAAGAGTTAACACCAGTCTCACGCCACACCTTTCCAGAGAATGGCAAGGAAGGGGAACACTTCCTCCACTCATTTTATGAAGTTCAGTATTTCAGCCGGCCTCTCTCATCAAGGTAGATACCAAAGTCCTGACGAACGTCTCAGTGAACCAAATCTCGTTCTGCACAAAGAGGATATCGTGACCTGGTTGAGGCTTATTCGGGAAATGCAAGGTTGGCTCAACACTCGAACTTCAATCAACTTGTTAGCGTGGGCCGTTGGTGAGGCTCTAACAGGGTACGCGGAGGCCCGCCCGAGGAGCCGCGGGCAGCTACGGGAAGGGCACGCGCCCGCGGGGCAGCCCTCCTCAGAAGCCAGAGCCGACCCCAGAGGCTCAAGATGGCGGTGCCATGACGGGGAACCCTTGACCAAGTAAGGAAGAGAAGGCCCCAATCCCTGCTCCCAAGAAATCACCTCCCCACGTAATGAATATTCCTCCCCCTAGTTAACAGCTGTCCACAAAGGATGGAAACCCAGCCCCCGGGCGTGCACACTCGCTCTCTCTCTTGAGCTCACCTGCGCGCCCATCTCAAGAGCATACTTTTGCTTTAATAAACTCACACTGTGTCTCTTGTCTGCTGTGTTGTGTGTCTGTCCTTGAATTCTTCCTCGTGATGAGCCCAAGAACCTTCAGTGACATCTTTGGGACAGGCTGGGTCCAGGCCTCAGGGCCTGGGGTCCCCCTAGGTCACCAGGCAGCAAACTGAGTTCATCATATTAATAGAGTGAAACAAAATCCATGCTATCATCTCGATAGGCACAAAAGGAAACATTTGATAAGACTCAACATGCGTCGGTGAAAAGAAACTCAGCAAAAGAGGAATAGAAGGGAACTTTCTTAATTTGATAGAGGGCATCTAGGTGAAAAATGTCCCAGGGGCACCTGGGGGGCTCCGTCGGTGAAGCGTCTGCCTTCAGCTCAGGTCATGATCTCAGGGTCCTGGGATCGAGTCCTGCATCGGGCTCCCTGCATGAAGCCTGCTTCTCCCTCTGCCTGTGTCTCTGCCTCTCTGTCTGTCTCTCATGAATGAATACATAAAATCTTTAAGAAAATGGCCCTATTACAAGTATTACATGAAATGTAGAATTCTCTCCCTCTGAGACCAGGAATAAGATAAGGATGTTTGCTGTTGACGCTTCCAGTCACCACCAGCAAGTGAGGCAAGCCAAGAGAAAAGCAATAAAGGATAAAGTGATTGAAAAGAACAAATAAAAAAAAGTTGATATTCATAGGCACGATGAACTGTGTATATAGAAAATCCAATAGAACCTAAGAAAAATATTAAAATTATTAAGTACATCTGGAAAGATTCCTGGGTAAAAGATCAATATACAAAAACCAATTCTATTCTCAATAAGCCAGAAACCAGTGATGATAAAATAAAAATAGAGAACATTCTATTTTTTGAAAGATTTTATTTATTTGAGTGCGACAGAGAGAGAGCGAGAGAGAGCAAGCTGAAGTTGGGGGGGGGTGGGAAAGGGCAGAGAGAGAGGAGAGAGAAAATCAAGCAGACTCGGCACTGAGCCCGGAGCCCCATGTGGGGCTCGATCCCAGGACTTGAGATCATGACCTGAGCCGCAGTCAGACGCTAACCCGACCGAGTCGCGCAGGTGACCCCACAAAACAGCGAACATTTAAAAATATCATCCCAGGCATCGAGTTCTTGGGAACAAACCTAATGAGTTACGTGTGAACTATCTACGCAAAATATTGTCCGTTAACAAGAACCGAAACAAACAGCCCCGGGTCAACCGGATTCCAAATGCAAGCGACGACGACGGCAAGTGAACCCGGACCCCTACCTCACGCCATACAGACAAAGCAGGGCCGGGTGGATCGCTGCTCTGAGATTGAAAATTGGAACAATAAACCCTGGAGAAGGTGGCAGGAGCACGTCCCCTCGACTGTGGGCTCGTCAATAAGGCCACGGAAAGCACCGACCGTGGGGAAGTGTTGGTACATCGATCGCAGTGACATTAAGAAGCGGTCACTGAAGACGCGGTGAGGATCATGGGAAGGCCCGCTGCTGGCCCGGACGGTACCTGCACACCACGGGCGAGGGGCCTGTGCTCACAGTGTACAGGAGCTTCCGCGAATAAACAGGAAAACGCCGAGCAGCTCCTCCACGGGAAGGGACACCCACGTGGGCAACAAGCAGGGGTACAGGGTACCCAGGGCGCCGGCCAGCGGCGGAGACCGCGGGGAGCTGCCGTCACAGCCCCAACAGTGGCCCAGATGAGAAAGCCCATCAGCACCCAGTGGTGGGAACAGGGGCGCCTGCCGTCGGGGCCCTGGCGGGGCGGCGCTCCGGGAAATTGGCTGCGGCGGGACACGTGTGTTCCCTTGACTTGGGCTACACCCGACAGGAGTGGGACGTGTGGGTCCTCGGAAGCCCCGCCGGCAGCAGTGAACACCCGAAGCCCCGCCGGCGGTAGGATGAGCAGAACCGCAACACCCTGGAGACCCTATGGCAACAAAATTGCGCGGGGAGCAGGGCCGCGGGGCGGAGGTCACCCGCCTGAGCCCGCAGGGAGCGCAGACGGGAGATGGGAAGGCGACTCTGCATTGGGGGGCGACCTGGGCGGAGGCTCCACGTGTGTCCACCGCGGGTTAATTCATCAAGCTGCGCGCTTCTGATGTGGGTACTTTTCTGTGCACGTTCTGGGCCCCAACAGAGACGTTCAGCCACATGCACGGGAGGGTCCCCTTCCAGGGCACCTTCCGGAGCCGCCGCGTCCAGTGACTCACGCGACAGCCGGAGCCCTGAGAATTCTAGCGGGAGGCCGTGAACGCTGCCGAGCGCAGGGTGCTCGACGCCCCCGCCCCTGAGCCAGTGCCTCGCCTGCACCGGACCTGGACTAGGTGTGCGTTGAGGTCCAGCCGCTCTGGAGGGGCGCCCGGAGGCCGGAGGGGGTGGGGGACCCCACATCCACGTCTCTTCCCTCCCCACCCAGCTCCACTTGCTGTCAGTGTCTCCTGACGACCGCTAACCGAATAATGCAGAGACGACTCAGCAAAAACGAGAAAAAGAAAAAGAAAAGCTCCTCTTACTGGTTCTAGTTCACTATTTTATTTATTTCTAAAAATATTTTATTTATTTATTCACGAGAGACACCTGGGGCCAGGAACTTGGGAGGGCGTCTTCACAGGTGCTGAGCAAACCCCCTACCTCGTCTCCTCCTTAGGGGTCACTCCGGCTCCTTGGCCTTCCTGTTATATTTCTCTGTATATTTTAGAATAAGTCAAGTTGCATAAAAATCCCCTTTGGAATATGTATAGAATTACCTGGACTCTTCAGGTAATTCGTGGGGGAGGCGCCGTCTTCCCGACCTGCGGCGTCCTCCTAGCTATTGGAATGGCGCGTCTCTCCGTTCACTTGCTCCTTCCGTGACTTTTTAAAAAGTATTTTTTCTCCTTAAAGATCACACACCTCTTCTGTCAGATCTATTTTTAACACAGACTTTTGTATGCGATTGTAAAAACGGGGCCATTTTTCTAAATTACGTGTTGTTTGTTGCTCATGCACGGAAATTGCTGTGTGTGTGTGGGGGGGGTGGGCTTTGCACTCAATGATCTTGCTGGATTTTTTTTTTAATATTTTATTTATTTATTCATGAGAGATACAGAGACAGAGGCAGAGACACATGCAGAGGGAGACCCAGGCTCCACGTAGGGAGCCCGACGCGGGACTCGATCCTGGGACCCCGGGGTCACACCCTGGGTGGAAGGCAGGTGCCAAACTGCTGAGCCACCCGGGGACCCCCTGGATTTTATTAAATCTCATCACCTAGCTGCAGATGACTTTTTATTTCCTGTGTGTGTAATTGTGTCCCCCGTGACCATCTTCCATCTCCCTTTCCAGCCTCTGTACGTCCCAGCCCACGCTGTGCGGCGCTCTGTCGTCGGGGCGCCCGCTGCGCCGAGCAGTGGAGAGGGCGAGGGTCCTGGGTTTGTTCCTGATTTTAGGAGATTTTAGTGTCTCACACTTCGCCGGGGGTTTCATGCTCGTTTTACCTGCTTGTGGGCACCTCTACCGGGTTAAGTAGATTCCCTGGTGTCCCCAGTTCCTAAGACTTTGTTTCTAGGCACGGGGGATGCGGGGTGTCAGCAAGTCTCCCCTGCATCTGCTGAGAGGCTCGTCCAGGTGCTCTCCGTGGCCTCGGGTGGGTGATTTTTTTTTAATTTTTTTAATTTTTAATTTTTATTTATGACAGTCACAGAGAGAGAGAGAGAGAGAGAGGCAGAGACACAGGCAGAGGGAGAAGCAGGCTCCATGCACCGGGAGCCCGATGTGGGATTCGATCCCGGGTCTCCAGGATCGCGCCCTGGGCCAAAGGCAGGCACCAAACCGCTGCTCCACCCAGGGATCCCGCAGCACAGGTTTTTACGTGTCACGCCCAAGTCGACCTTAGGTAAGTAAGCCCAGCTTGGTGGTGCTGCCCTCGTTCTAATTCTGCGCGCTCCTGGATGTGGGGCCTGCGGTTACCTGCTTAGTTTACGGATGATGCTGGTCCTTCGTCTCTTTGCTGCCTTTTCCTCAGGTTCCTGGGTCAAAATGAGGTCGGCTTCCTCTAGGAGACGGGGCGTCCCCTCTCTTTCTAGCCAGTGCTGTCCCCAGCGCCCCCTGAACTTCTCAAAGTCACCACGACCTCCGAGTCTGTCTCGCTGCTTTTGATTCATCACGGTGCCGGTGCCGGTGCAGGGCTTACCTTCCCTCCTGGGGACGCTCCGTGGGCCCCCCCACCCCCCGCACTCTCCTCTGCTCCCCTCCTGCCTCTGCCCTGCCCCACTCTTCCCTGGCCTCGCATCAGGCACTCGCTTCCAGGCTCACTCTCCACCGACGCTGCTCTGGCCCGGCGGGAGCGAGGAGCACCGGGACACGCAGCCCTGGGCGCCTCCCAGGCCGCCACGGCCACACGAGTGGCACCCCGGTTTAGGTTTGCATTCCCTTCGCTCCCCGAGACCGTCTGTGCTCTTTGATGGGCTGGCCGAGCTCCCGCGTAGGGGTGGAGCGTGGCTTCACTCAACAGTTGGTGCATTTCTCTGTAAAGGGCCCACACGGGTGTCTTAGCCCCCCGCCGGCCTTCGCATCTCGGCTTAACCGCGGGGGGGGGGTGGTGGTCCCATGCTATGGGGGCTGAGGGAGGAGGGGCCGGGGGGATGACACCCCGATCCACCTGCTGACCAAGTCTGGTCTTCTCTGAATTCACATTGAGTGGAAATGCTCCTCCCCCTGCCTCGGGCACCCCTGCCACCTGCCCCCTCGTCCTGAGGGCTCAGCTCAAAGCCGTGGTGAAGCCCGCTCTGCCCCTTGGGGAGGGACGCACGCGACCGACCCTCCATCGCAGCCCTGCGGTCCCTGCCGCTGGAGCCGTTCCCCCCGGGGCGCCGGGCCAGCCTGAGCAGGGCGGGCGACAGCTCCCCTCGTGGGTGGAGAGCAGGCTCCGAGACGCCGCACAGCCCGGCCGGTGTCACGGCTAACACGCGGCGGCGCGGAGTCTGGATCCTGCCCTGCCTCGGGCCTGCCGAGCACACCCCCCTTCCCCGGTCTCACCTGCTACCCACAGCTCACCTGCGCTCACCTGTGCCCAGGACACGCGGCACGGAGCCGCCGGCCTGTCCACGGAGCCCCGTCTCTGCCTGCCTGCCTGCGTGGCCCCCCCGCGGGCCGCTCCCCGTGCTGGCAGGCGAGGGAGGATCCTGACCACGCCGCGTCTCCGCACTGCAGGCCCCTGGCACAGACCTGGGGTTGTCTCCACGCCAGCCCCGGCTTCCAGGTGAAGTCACGGTGAGTCAGAGCCCCGCCTCTGGTCCTGAGCTGGGGGGGCAGGTGCCACTGCAAGAACGGGGCCGGTCCGGTGGGTCCCGTGGCCGGGGGTGGGTTCCCTGGGGGCCTGGGGGTCCCAGAGAAGGAGGTGCATCGTGAGCTGAGCGGCGTGCCGGCTCCCAGGAAGAGCTGATTGATAGCTTAGCACCATCTGGTTTTCGTCATTCTGGTGTCATGCTTTTTATAAACACAGGACGAAAAAATATTTTGTCTCCAATAAATGTATCACGGTATATCGGCTATCTCGTATTAGCAGTTTTATCTCCTGACTTTTTTAGAAACCAAGAAATCAATAGCCTACTTTTAGACTGCGATCTAAAAGTACCCGTGGGTGTCCTTTCCCAAGCACACTGGGCGGAATTAAATAAAACAAGGAAACACACATTTTTCTCAGACGCAGCTTTGGTTGGACTCGGGGACGGCGGCGGAGCAGACGTCAAAAGAACAAGAAAAAGGTTGTCCTCGGAGTGGGACGATTGAAATCCACCCGCAAGGCACGCGGGTCACCCGCCTGCGAAAACGGTGACTATGACCAGGGCGCGGTCTCCCCGGGACATGTCGGGAGTGGGGGCGTCACAGGGAGGTGGCATCGGCCCCCCCGGCCACCTGGTGTGAGCAGGAGGTGTGGGCAGGCCCACGGCCTGGAAAGGATGGGCAGGAAGCCAGGCGGCGACCGCTGGGTGGTCCCTCCCCACGCGGGTCATGTGGGTCGCCTCTGGCTGCTATGCCCGCGGGCCTGGAACGCTTCCGATCAACTGCCGTCTGTCTGTCCGGGAGCCGGGATGTGAATGAAGCCCAGCGGCCCCAGGGTGGTCGGGCTGGGCCCTCGCTGCTCCTTCCCCAGTTCCCGCGTGGGCTCCCCAGGCTCCTGCCCGAGCGCCCGGTTACACCCCATCTCCAAGTCTGCTGGGGGCCAGTGTCCCGGGGTCCCAAGTCCTGTCATTGTGTCCTGTAAGGTGCCCAAGGTGTCCAGAGTGGCTGCTGATTGCTTGTGGGGTCCAGCCCGGTGGCTGTGCCAGCGACAGGGAGAGTGGCCACCGTGGTCTCGTGCTGCTGTGTAGACCGTGTGCCCGGCGGCTGACAGGTTCACGCACCTACGTAAAAGGGGACACCTTGTCGCTGGGCCGGGGGCCGGGGCCTCTAGAGTCCCGGACTGCAAGCATTTGAGACTCAGGTTTGTTTTCCAGGACGCGAAAGTAATGTTAGATTCGCACAATTCGCACGAGCGAACTGAACAACAGACGGTCTGGGGGCCGGGCGGGCCGGGCCTGCCCCTGCCGTTCCCACCCCGGGCTGCCAGCACCGCCGGGAGACGGGGGACATCCCGGCGCCCGGGTGTCTGACGCGGCAGTAAGCAGGGGGCCCGAGGGCTGTCCTCCGAGCCTGGAGGATCCGTCACCCGGGCCCTGGCCTCACGCGTGCGCGCCGTCTGGTGGGCTCTGCACCACCTGGCAGCGTCCCCCGTCTGGGCTCCAGTGCCTGGAAATCGCTGTCCCCCATGTCAGCAGAGAGGCACCCCTGCGCGCCCTCCTGCGAGGCAGGGGCAGTGGCAGCGGCCTAGCTCGGCCGGCGACCCCGGGGCTCCCGTGTTCACGGTGGCACCAGCATGAGGGTCTTGGTGGCTCGCGGAGGACAGCCACGGGGATGCCGTGCAGTGAGTCCCACACCACCCGGGGCTGGGCTGACCTTGGCCAACGGGACTCGGGAAATGTGGCGGCGGCCGACATGCCCCGCGCGCTGCCCGGTGCCGCCCCTGTCGCTGCTGCCAGGAGTCACGCTGCAGGGGAAGCAGCCCGGGCCTGCCCGGCCCTCCTGCTGTCCCTGGTCGTGGCCACACGAGTGGGCCCGGCCCATGCCCCGTGGAGCGGACTTGAGCGCCGTGAGCAGCTGGCCACAGGACCGTGGGCAGAAGAGACCGCGATGAGCCGCGTGGTTCGGGGCGTCCGGGCACCCACAGGGCTCCAGGGGGCTGCACCCCGGCTTGTGGAGGACGAGCCCCAGAGGCCGTCCAGGAGTCCCGGGCTCCTCGGGGTGTCCGTGGGGCTCAGCCCCAGGCAGGGGACGGGGGACGGGCTGCTTCTTTCCCTGGGGCACCACCGAGGCCGACCCCGAGCTGGCCTGCAGCGCTCGCCGGGGCTTGGGTGACGCTCCCTGCGGCCGCCGGTCGGACTGAGGGCGCCGGTGCCCCGCTCGCAGCCAGCCAGGCTCTGGGCCCGGCTCCTCGCCCGCGTCAGCCTCCTCCGCCCACCGGACACTTGAGGAGGCAGCAGGCGTCCCCAGAGACGCCTGAGGTCTGGGCTGGACTCCGCGCTGGGGAGCCCGCCCGCCAGGCCCGACCGCTGCCTGCACGCGAGGCTCTGGCCTCGGCACCCGCCTCCAAGAATATGGATTTTTCCTTGCTAAGCTTCAGTGTATTTTCTGTCTCGAACACAACGCAGCCTTGGGTCGGTCACGCTGGCCTTCGGGAATGTGGCATTTGTACACGTGCTTATCATCACGCGTGTACAGTCCTGGAAAAGTCGGTCAACACACAGACCGGGGTCGGTTTACTGCACGCCCCGTAGAGGAGCTTCAACGCGCCGTTACCGGGACGGGGACCCCGAGAGCCGCCGAGCAGCCCCTGAGGTCAGCACCTGGGCTCGGACAGGCCCGGCCTGCTCCCGACCTGCGACCCGCGGCGCCCGGCACCGCGCCCCTCTCCCCGTGCGCCCTCTCCGCGCCCCTCCCGGTGCGCCCCCCCCGCGCCCCTCTCTCCGCGCGCCCCTCTCCCCGCGCGCCCTCTCCGCGCCCCTCCCCGCGCGCCCTCTCCGCGCCCCTCCCCGTGCGCTCCTCCCCGCGCGCCCTCCCCGCGCCCCTCCCCGCGCGCCCTCCCCGCGCCCCTCCCCGCGCGCCCTCTCCGCGCCCCTCCCCGTGCGCTCCTCCCCGTGCGCCCTCTCCGCGCGCCCCCCCGCCCCCCTCCCCGCGCGCCCTCCCCGCGCGCCCTCTCCGCGCCCCTCCCCGTGCGCCCCTCCCCGTGCGCTCCTCCCCGTGCGCCCCTCTCCGCGCGCACTCTGGGCGCCCCTCCCCGCGCCCCCCCGGCCCCTCCCCGCGCGCCCCTCCCCGCGCACCCCGGCCAGGCGGGGGCGCGCGGACCCGCAGCCCCGGGCGCAGGAGGCTCGCGCGGCGTGCGCGCCCGCGGCCTGCGTGGCGGCGCCCCTCCCCCTCGGCGTGCGCGCGGCCGGCGGCGGGGGCGGCGGGGAGGGCGGAGCCGGCGCCGCGGGCCGCGGGCGGAGGGCGGAGGCTGAGGCGGAGGCTGAGCGGCGGCGGCGGAGGCGGCGGGGTCGGGCGGCGCTCGGGGCCGCGCTCGGGGCCGCGCCAGGCCACGGCCAGCGCGCTGAGCCCCGGCGTCCGGCGTCCCAGCGGAGCCCCGGCGGCCTGGCGGTCCGAGCCCGGCGGCGTGCGGCGCGGAGCGGCCCGGGGCGAGGTGAGCGCGGGCGGGCGGGCGGGGGCTCGGACCCGGGGCTGGACACGGCCGCGGGCCCGCGTTTATGTAAGCGCCGCCGGGCAGGTGGGGAGGCCGGGCCGGGCGGGGGTCCGCGGGCGGCTGCTGCCCGGGGAGGGGAGGCTGCGCCCGGGACGGCCCCGCGTCTCCTCCCCGGGGCGCCGCGTCTGCGCGGGATGCTCTGCGCCGCGGACCGGGAGGCTGCGCCCCGGGTGAAGATGCGCCCTTGGAGACGCTGCGCCCCGGGGTGAAGCTGCGCCGGGGTGGGGGGGTGGGGGAGGACTGCGCCCCGGGGTGAAGCTGCGCCGGAGCGGTGGACTGCGCCCCGGAGGGAGCTGCGCCTGGTGGGGGGCGGTGGACTGCGCCCCGGGGTGAAGCTGCGCCGGGGTGGGGGGGTGGACTGCGCCCCGGGATGGAGCTGCGCGGGGGGTGGGTGGACTGCGCCCCGGGATGAGCTGCGTGGGGTGGGGGGTGGACTGCGCCCGGGATGGAGCTGCGCGGGGTGGGGGAGGATTGGGAGGGTGGATTGCTCCCCGGGATGGAGCTGCGTGGGGTGGGGGTTGGACTGCGCCCCGGGATGGAGCTGCGCCGGGTGGGGGGGGGACTGCGCCCCGGGATGGAGCTGCGTGGGGTGGGGGGTGGACTGCGCCCCGGGATGGAGCTGCGCCGGGTTGCGGGGGGACTGCGCCCCGGGATGGAGCTGCGCCGGGTGGGGGGGACTGCGCCCGGGATGGAGCTGCGTCCTGCGCCGGGGAATTAAGCTGCTCCCATAGGGGTTGGGCTGCGCCCCGGGATGAAGCTGCTCCTGGCAGGGGCACAGCGCCCCGGGGTGAACATGCGCCCATTTTTTTGAGGGGGGTCGCTGCGCTCTAGGATGAAGGGGAGGCAGCGTCCGTGGAATGAAGCTGCACCCGGGTTATGTCGGGGCAGGCGGAGGTAGACTGCACCTCGGGTGAAGGGGGACTGCGCCCCCGGGAGAGTAGGCTGCACCTGAGACGGGAGCCTGCGCCCCGGGATAAGGCTGCACCCCAGTGGAGGGGACGCTGCCCTGGGATGAGGCTGCCCCCCACGGTGAAGGGGACACTGTGCCCCTGGGAGGGGACGCTGCACTCCAGTGGAGCTGGGCCCCTGAGGACGGGGGACCGGGCCGGGGACAGCCCCTTCTCCGCAGGAGCGTGTCTGCTCCAAGGCTGATGCTCTCTGCCCAGGGACGGATGGCTGCGCCCCGACCCCGCGTCCCCTTCAGGAGGGCACCGCAACGGCTCAGAGCTGTGTGCTGCGGGGAGGGTAGAGCGCGCCCTTGGGGTGAGCTGTGTCCCCCTGGATGAGGCTGTCCCCTCCCCAGGGTGTCCGCGTGGGATGCTCTTCGCAGCGGCCGGGATCAGGTACCGTGGGTGCCGGGCACCTGGAGCGACCGGGAACAATCTGGGGCGGTTGGGGGCCCGAGGTGACTTCTGACGCGTTCACATCTGCGGTAGGAAATTTACCGGGTTTGAATGGGTCTGAGGGAGGGCGTCCCGTGGGGCTGTGCCCTAGAGGTGTCGGAGTTGCCGTGACCTCCGAGGAGCTGCCCTGGTCCCTGGCCCCGCAACCTTGTGTTTGTTTCGCGGTTGTGTTTGTTTCGCAGTCAATATTTTTAGCCACCAGGTTTTGTTCGTTACTTCTGCTAAAGACATTTTGTTTCCTTATTAAATAACAAACCCTGGTGGTTACGTTCCACTCCTCAAGTGTAGGGAAAAGTGGCTTGATCTCAAACTTGCTTCTTTATTTTGTCCCCTAGTGAAGATGATAGGTCGGTGAGCTTTGGGGAGCAGAAGGATTCGTCTAATCCTCTTTGTTTCCCCTTAAACTCACCCGTATATTTCATTCCTTTGAAAGGTGCCACCAGAGCTGCGTTTCGAACCCAGTGGGTAGTCTCGAGAGCAAGCAGCTCCCGGATGTCTCCGGGTTGCCCTCTTTTCTTGGGGGCAGAGGCTCCCCTCCGCCTGCGCAGGGTCTCCCAGAGGCGAAGGGGGAAGGCAGGCTGGCCCTGCTGCACCGGGCAGAGGAGGATTAGCTGGCCTTCCCTGGCGGCCCCTCCGGTGGGCAGAGCCTCCCGGAATGGACGCCCGCGACAGGCCCGTGATCAGTATTTGATGAGACCTGCCGAGCTGGGTGCGGAGACCCCGCCCGAGCTAGAGGTAGGGGCAGGGGACCCAGGAGGGCATCGGCCGTGAGTGATGCCCGGTTGGACGTCCGGGGGTGCCCGAGACCCAATACATTCAGCTACATCCCCCACAAAATCGGAAGCTATGGTTGGAAGGGGAAAAAGGAGGCCTTTCTGCAGGGGGCAGTGGTGAAAAGAGAATTGGTCCAGCTCTGAGAAACTGGTGACACACGCATCAGGAGGTGCCGCGTGCTCATGAAGTCGGTCCTGGAGGGCAAGACCGGGAATCGGCCAGCAGCGTCATGCGTGCACGGCGTCTCCCTTCGGAGGCAAATGCGCTCCTCGGCGACTTGACAGGCTCGCACTCCGGTTGCTTTCAGGTTTTTGGAATAAGAAAATTCTTTAAACTTTGCTTTGGTGGATGGGTAAGGCGGACTTAACTCCGTTGGCACGTACTCCTCTGTGGCTGGCTGCGTGCCGGGGCCTCCCCGTTGCAGGGCCGGGGGATACGGGGGATACCAGGTAGAGTCCAGAGAGGCCCACACGCTGGCAGCCTCAGTAATGCCTTTCACTGGCATGACAGTTGTAGAAACAGGGTCTGGGACTTGAGTTATAAAACTTTAGAACGTAGAGCGTTAGAATTGTCACGTCTGGGTGTAGAGATGTCCACTCGCACGGCGGACGCTCAGGTACGGAGCTCAGGCTTCGGGCCGACTCCTCTCCTCCCTCTGCCGCGGTGGCCGGTTACCGTGTGTGTCCACGCAGGAGCCAGGATACAGACACGGTTGTGAATATGTGTGTGTGTGTTTTTAAAGATTTTATTTATTTATTCACAGAGACACAGCTAGAGGGAGAGGCAGAGGGAGAAGCAGGCTCCATGCAGGGAGCCCGATGGGGGGCTCGATCCCGGGTCTCCAGGACCACGTCCTGGGCTGCAGGCGGCACCAACCCGCTGCGCCACCGGGGCTGCCCTGTGGATGTGTTTTAATGTAGCTTTTAATATTTGCTCCGACGAACAGTGTCGCAGTGACTATTTTTTGTACGTAGGTCTGCCCGAGACCTGCCATGTCTTATTAGTCTCCACAATCCCTTAGTAACCCTAAGTTTTAGTTCAGAATCCCTTAGTCCCTCATTCTATTCCCTGGAAGGCTGTGATGCTCTGTGTAAATTTATGAACTTGTGAACAGGGGCGGTTATTTAAATAGGGGAGACGGTCGGAAAGTATCCTTCGGAGGGTAATGGGCGAAATGAAATACTTACCAGCCTTTAAAAAATTTATTTAAGAGGAATTGTCGATCTTAGGGTGAAACTGAAAAGCTTAGAGTGTTCTAATTTTATTTAAAAACTTGTTTTTTTGTGTGTGTTAATTTTCTAAAATGTGAATTATTAAGAATATTGAAATTATCAAGATTTATAATTTGGTATGACGGGGAGGGGTGCCTGGGTGCCTGGGTGCCTGGGCGGCTGAGTTGGTGAAGTGTCTGCCCTCAGTCAGGTCATGATCTCGTGATGTCGGGCTCCCTGCTCAGCGGGGAGTTTGCTTCTCCCTGTCACCTTTACCCCTCCTTGTGGTCTCTGTCTTCCACGTTCTCTCTCTCTTTCTCTCTCAAATAAATAAAGCCTTTTATTTTCTTTAAAGATTTATTTATTCATTATTTATAATAGACAGAGAGAGAGAGAGAGAGGCAGAGACACAGGCAGAGGGAGAAGCAGGCTCCATGCAGGGAGCCCGACCCGGGACTCGATCCCGGGACTCGAGGATCACGCCCTGGGCCGAAGGCAGGCAGTTAAACCACTGAGCCACCCAGGGATCCCCAATAAAGTCTTTTAAAAAACATAATTTGGTGTGATGGAAATGATGGTGTTAAAAACCCTATGAAAGTGAATCCATAATATATGTGGTTGAAAAGGCAAACAGCGAGAATTTCATTTAAAAAATTGTACATCGGAAAAAAAAATTGTACATCGGGCGCCTGGCCCGCTCAGTCAGCGGAGCTGAGACTCTCCATCTCAGGGCCGTGAGTTTGAGCTCACGTTGGGTGTGGAGCTTACTTAAAAGTAAAATAGAAATTGTACGGGGATCCCTGGGTGGTGCAGCGGTTTAGCGCCTGCCTTTGGCCCAGGGCGCGATCCTGGAGACCCGGGATCGAATCCCACGTCGGGCTCCCGGTGCATGGAGCCTGCTTCTCCCTCTGCCTGTGTCTCTGCCTCTCTCTCTCTCTCTCTCTCTCCCTGTGTGACTATCATAAATAAATAAAAATTAAAAAAAAAAAGAAAGAAAGAAATTGTACGTTGAAGCAGTTAGCGCGTCCTTATTCCTTGAGTGACTTTTCGTGTTCCGCGTGGGGTACGGCAGGGAACATGCTGGGCCGAGAGAGGTCTCCGTGTGGCCAGACCATTGGTATCAAGTTACCACGTTGTGGGAACGTGATCTGACTAGTGGGGCTCTTCTCCGCCCCGAGTGTGTAAGGTGCTCTGGGAGTGTGCAAAGAGAACGGCTTTGGTTTTCAGCTTGGCATCTTCGTGATGGATCAAAGGGAGGGTGGGGCGGGGAGGCCGTGGTGGCCGGGAGGTACCTGCTGTTTTTACTGGAAGTGCGGAGAAATTCTGCTTGCCCTTGGGTCAGCTCTGTTTCTACCGCGGGGTCACCAGCAGGTGTTCAGCATGCGCCAGGTCCTGTTGTAGGTGCTGGAGGCCCGGGTGTGAGCCCAGTAAGGGTGGGTGCCTGGCCTCATGGGGCTCAGGGCAGCGGGGAGGAGGGGGACGGTGAGCCCCAGCTGAAGTCGTAGGTGCCAGGAAGTGCAAATACGATAAAATGATAAAATCAAGGGTGTGCCGAGGCCTGAGAGGGGCGCAGGGTGGGAGGGAGCTGGGTGCTGCCGGGCGGGCAGAGGGGGCTCCGGGGCAGCTTCCCGGTCCTGTGCTTGAACTGTGGGGAGGCCAGTGGGAGGCAGGGAGGCCCAGCCCCGAGAGGACTGGAAGCCTTCAGGGGGCGGCCCTCCCTCCCTCCCTCCTTGTTTCCTTCTTCCTAGTTGACTTTAGAGGGTTTTGAATGAGGGAATGTGGTCCTCTGGCTCTGAAAGAAGCACCCTGGCCTGGCCCTTGGGCAGCTGACGCTCATCCGGCACCTGTGACTCGCCCGCCTACTTAGACGCCACACATACGTCGGCCTAAATCTCGTGATCATCCTGAAGGCGGGCCCCGTGATGCTCTTCCCGTGATACCTGTGGGCGACCTGGGCACAGTGACACGTGAGGGGCGGCCGCAGGCAGGGGGTGTGCAGGGGGGCACGCGGTGGCCGCGGGGGGTGACATCAGATCCGCCGGCTGTATCTCTGGCTCCGAGCTGTTGGTGGGAACGTGTTGCCGAGTACACAGGAGGTGGTGCTTTCCTGCTGCTCGGACCCACCTCACTTCTACTTCTTCAGGGTGCTCTTGGATGCGAAGCACAGACTTTTTTTTTTTTTTTTAAAGATTTTATTTATTTATTAATGAGAGACACAGAGAGAGAGAGAGAGGCAGAGAGACACAGGCAGAGGAAGAAGCAGGCTCCATGCAGGGAGCCCAATGCGGGACTCGATCCTGGGACCCCAGGGTCACGCCCCGGGCCGAAGGTGGCGCTCAACCACCGAGCCACCCGGGCTGCCCGAAGCACAGACTTCTAAAATCATACTACTGTGCCTTCAAAAAAAAGGGGGGGTGAAACAGCAGTGAAATAAGATACAGTAATTCTAAGATTTCTTTCCGTTTAGAGTCTCATTCCCAGCCAGCCTTTGACGGGCAGATGTCCCTGGGCCGCCCCTCTGCGTTGTCCTGCGGCCCGCGTCCCAGAGGCCTCGGCACGCCACGGGCTGGGGCGCCTGCTGGGCAGCCGACACCCGGTCCGTGAGTTTGGGTGCCTCCGGGTCTCCCCGGCGCGGGTTCAGGAGAGGTGTCCGGCCCTCTGGTGACTGACCTGTGGATGGGCTGTGTCGCCCCGTCTCCCGCGTGCCCGAGCCGAGCCACCGCCGTCCCCTGCTGCCCGGCTGACGGCACCGGGAGACTCCGGCATGCGGGCGTCCTGGCGCCAGAGTCCGGACGCGGGAGCCTGCACATCTCAGGACCGGCGACGTGTGGCGTGTCCCGTAGGCGGGCCCGTCGGGGTTGGAGCATCCCGGGATGACCCCGAGGTTGTCCGCATGAGCACTTGGCGCCGGCCGTGACCGTGACCGGCGGGTCCGCGGGAGCCGGCGCTGGGGACTGGCCGCGGGGAGGGCGCCGCCTCCGCGCTCACGCCCACGGACTGGGCCCTGAGCTCCCGCGGATCTGTGTGCCGCCGCATCTCAGATGTGTGATCTAGAGCAAGCTGTTTAATCTCTGCTTCGGTTTTCTGATCCATAAATTAGGGAGAGTAGTGGCAACCTTTATCCTACGGTTGTTGGGTCAATAAACCGAGCTAATGTAAAGTGCCTAAAATAGTACCTCTACCCAGTACCGGGGAGGCTTTACTTTGCCTGTTATTTTTATGATTAGTCATCCAAGTGGAGATGTTTGGATACAAGTGGAAATTCAAGGTTGGGCTCACGGAGAGGTTGGGGCCAAATATGTAAATTCGGGAGTCATTTGCCTGTTGCTGGCGTCTGAAGCCGTGGGCTGCGCAGTCAGTATAGATGGAGACAGGAGACGAGCAGATGGGTGAGGGGGGAGCCCGGGGCTCCCGGCAAGGGGTCCGCGGGAGGAGGGGGCCTGCCAACACCCACCGTGAGGAGGAGCCCGGGAGCGTCCAGGCGCCTGGGACCCGGATTCTCTGGAGGAGTTTTGTTAGAAGGGGGCAGAGTGTGGCCCGGAGCTGGACGGGTCATGGGTTCCAGGGAGTCCGGTAATTTACTTTTTTTTTTTTTTTAAGATTTTATTTTTATTTATTCACGACAGAGAGAGAGAGAGAGGCAGAGACACAGGCAGAGGGAGAAGCAGGCTCCACGCAGGGAGCCCGACGCGGGACTCGATCCCGGGACTCCAGGGTCACGCCCTGGGCTGAAGGCGGCGCTAAACCGCTGAGCCCCCACACCCACCCCCTCCGGGCCGCCCGGTAATTTTACGTTTTAAAAGGAGATGGTGATAGTGTGTTTCCGGGCTGACGGGAGTGCTCCAGTGGAGGAGGACTTTACAATATGTCGGGGAAAAGGGTAATTGCAGGAGGCGAGTCCTTGGAGGAGGGGAGGGGAGGCTGGGCGAGTGGGACCTCTGCACGTGGGAACCTGGACCCCAAATACTCGTAAACCCGTGCTGCCCTTTTGAAAGGACGGTGTAATGTTGTGCTCAGTCCAGGAAACTTGGGGGTCATGCTGTAGGACGTAGGATCCAGTTTCGCATTAGCTCATGGTGCCAGACGTGCCTTGGGGCATCCCTATAGAAAGATGCAGGTGGAGGTGGCACTTTGCTTTATCAGCACAATTGACTCACTTCGGAAAGCGTCACTAGCTTTAACTAGACGTCGGCGTCTTCATTCACCGACTTTGGTCGTGTTTTTGAGGACTAGCACGGTGTGCCCCCTGCTTTGCGCTTGAGTTGCCTGCGCCCGGGACGGCCGCCCACCTCCTGGGGCCGCCCTGCCCCCACGACGCCGAAGCGCCACTGTTAGAGTTACCTGTTCAAGTGGCCGGATCGCTTCCTTGCATGTGCTGCTTTGTGTTGTTTGCGGCCCTTTTGGGTTTTTATTTTTTTAGGCTCAGAGTTTTGAAATCCCAACCTCAGGAGTTGACCCAGCGGGACGGAGCGTGAAGAAGCCTTCGCCGGCCTGCGTGTGCCCGTCGCCCGTGCCCGTGCCCGGGGAGAACTGGTTTCGACTCCTCTGGGCGCCCCTTCCCGCAGTGACAGGTTCTCTGTGTGAGTCATCGTGGAAGGACGCACTCTGAAGGAGAAGGCCTCGCCTCCTCGGGCCAACATTCCAGCGGGGAGGCTAAGCCAGGCAGCAGGGCAGACCTCTGCCTCGAAGCTCCTTTGTCTGTGGGCTCAGGAGACGGGGCTGAGGAGGTGGCGTCAGGGCGGCTCCTCCTGGGGTCCTGCTGGGCAGGCCTCTGTCGACAGGGGCGCCACGGTGATGCCCAGAGGAGACCGGCTCTTCCTGCCCAGGAGCCCTGCGTGCTGGAGCAGCTGGGCGGGGGGGGGGCAGCAGCCTTTGTCCAGTCGTTGATGGGAGGTCACAGCGGAGGTGAGCGAGAGACACGCGTAGGGGCCGGCTGTGTGTCCTCCCCTGGACCCTGGGCAGAGCTTGAGGCAGCGGCGATGGGGTGAGCGGGGTGGAGTCTAGGGGTGAGGAGGCAGGGGCGAGAGGAGGGGCCCTTGGAACTCGGAGTCGTGGTGATGCTCCGTGGCCAGGACCCGAGGTGAAGATCCTTGAGTTACGGGCATCATTTTGCATCAGGTTCCCTTCGAACCTGCCGTCGCCTGTCCCTGGGTGTGGGATGTGCAGAACGTGAATATACCTGCGTGTGTGCGATCTGGAATGCGTGTGGTTAGTGAGACACAGACGGGTGTCCGAGCAGCAGGGGCACCGGGTGGCTCGGTCGGCCTCGCGTCCGACCTTTGTCAGCCCACGTCACGATGTCGGGGTTGTGGGTTCGAGCCCCGCGTCGGGTCTGCGCCCCGTGGGGGAGCCCGCGAGAGAGTCTCCCCACCTCCCCCTGCAGCCGGCTTCGGCGGCGGGACTGGCAGGAGCTGGGAGCCCTTGTACTTGGGTCAGTTACTCCTCACAAGCGCATCCCCCCCAGGTTTTCGGATGGGGAGCCGATGCCGGAGGTTCGGGATGCTCTGGGGGGGCGGGTAACTTTGCTAGTGTTTGCGCTTCCTGCGTGTGGGGCCTGGGGCGAGGTTAGTGTGGCCTGGTGCTCGCGGAGCCGAGGAGGTCTCCCTTCTGTGGCGCCATCCTCACCGTCTGACGGCTCGGGGACTCCGGCCCGCCTCCCTGGGCGGCCTCCTCCCCTGGGTCCCCTGGTGCCCCATCCCGGCCAGCAGCCCCGTCAGAGCCTGATGGGCGGAGACGGACCCCTCGCTGCCCTGCCCGAGCCCTGCACCTTGCCCTGCACCTTGCCCCACCTCAGAGGCCTCCAGGGGCCTGCCATCCCATCCTGACCCGTCCCGTCCCGTCCCGTCCCCGCAGCCCTGGGCCTCGCCCCAGCCGTCTCCGGGGCTCCCCCCGCTGCACCCTCACCTCCTCACCTCCGCGTGTCCTGCTTTCCCCCAGCCTGCCTTCCATCAGGCTGCCCTCCCGGCGGAAGCCCCCTCCCCGAGGGCTCAGGACAGCGGCGGCAGGTGGCAGCAGCTGCCCGCGCCCCCGGCACGAGTGACTGACGTGTTGTCACCGTGTGCGCAGGTAGTCAGCGGCGGCTGCGTTCGCCCCCCCCCGCTCCTGTGCACTCGGTGAATCAGTCATCTATTTATGCCCGCGTGTCTGGGTTATCTCCAGATCCTGCGCTTTCCTTCACGGAGTAGAAACATTTACAAAACACTCAGAAGTCGTTCCACTCCCTGACGTACAATGTAGCGAAGGAGCCTGTGGAAAGCGGGGAGTCCTCAAGCCGAGGAGGGCGGCTGCGTCCTCCCGCGGCCACTTGAACCCCGTAGGGCCACGCGCGGCCCGGACGCCTTCTCCTCGGCGGCGGCAGTTGGGGACGTCACGGTTCCCACTCCACGGGGACGGACGCGGGGGCGCGAGCAGTTCTGGGAGCTTTCGGAAAAGCAGCCGAGTGGAAGCAAGGAACCCGGTCCCAGGGCCGGCGAGGTGCTGGGGGGAGGAAGAGGAAGCTGGGTACCGCGCCCCAGCCCTGCCTCTGAGCCCGGGCGCCCTTCCCTTCCGCCCCCGCCGCAGGGTGGGTGATTTCCAGAAGACGGGCGTCCGCAGCTCCCGGCGTCTCACGGGTCGTTGCCCGCTGTTTACCCCAAGCCTGCGTGCAGCCCTCCCTCGGCGATGCCCGGCCCCCTCGCAGCTGCCGAGGCCCAGCGGGGGCTCGCTCCTGGCACCTGACGGAGAGGAGGTGCAGAAGGGGGGCGCTGGGCCAGGAGGCCGTCGGGGGGTGGGGGTGGGTCACCCTCTGGAGTCCCCGGGGGACTGCAGACCCTCCCTTTCTCAGTCCTCTTAGTCTTGGGGGACCAGCCTGTGCTGCTGGCCTGGAATTCAGTGGAGCAAGGCTCGTGTTCCAGGTGTGTAAGTGTAAACTTATCGCAGCTGAGCACCGACGGCTCCATCGCAGGTAGTGTTTAGTTAGTGCCCCCCCCCACGTGGTGGAGCCCTGCGGCCGCCTCACTGCCAGGTGTGCGCACAGCGCTCGTAGGTCCGCCCGCAGATCCGCCCGCTTCTGCTTTCGGCCAGCATGCGCCAGGCTCCTGACTCCCCGAGTGCCAAGCATGCGGGCGAGGCGGTTTCCTTGGGAGGAGGAATGCACTCAAGGACACAAGGTGGCTTCTTTTCATCTGTGTGAGGCTGAGAGTCCGTGGCCATACGAGGTTCCCCGCGGGGGACCACACGCCCCTCCTAACCCAGCGCCGGGGTCTCCTTCGCCTCCTTGTCTTCCCTTTGGGGAGCGGGCTCTTCGGGGCACCTGCTTTCACGGGTTCCTGTCCTTGGAGGCCGGGCCCCGTGTCCGTGGGTGCAGCCTGCCTCTTACCTCTCACCGTGCTACCCCCGCGGGGCTGCTGCCTCGGGAAGGGGTGGTCCCCACGGGGAGACGGGCGCTGTCGGCCCGCTGCGCGGAGCACTCGTCGCTGGAGCGCGTGGAGGCCTCCCGAGGTTTCCGCCCGGCGCCGTCAAGGGCCGCGTGCCCAGCCACGGGGTTGCATCTACTCCGTCCTGGCGATGAGCGAGCTCGGTCATGTGAAACGCGTGCCTGTCCGTCTTGATTGTCTTGAATTTCCTTCTTTTTCAGAACAGGAATCTACTCCAAATAACGGTCGAACAGAAGGACGCCCTTGCGTCGGTCCGCGCCCGCTTGGGCCGCGTGCTTCTGCTGCAACACCGCGTCCTCGGCCGGGCTGCGCCAGGCGGTTCTCCCTGTTGTCGTTAGGTCCAGACTTTATTTTCACTCAGGACTTAACCTGAACGTATAAGGAGCCTCACACGAGGACGTTTTACGCGAACGGTTCCCGGGAGGCGGTGGCGCTCGCAGCCTTCAGGGAGAAGCTGGTTGGGGGGCTGAGGCCGAAAAATCTTCGTCGGGGAAGACGTGGAATTCACGGGAATGACCCGCAGGCCTCGGGAGCGGCGGCCGCGTGGGGTCGCAGAGGCCAGCCTAGATGTGACCGTCCCGGAGACCCGAGGGGAAGGTCCCTCCCGCCCCGTTTGGGCCGCTCTCCGGAAGTGGAGAGACGGAGAGCTCTGTGGCAGGACCGCCGGCCCGTGTCCTGCCGAGGACGTGCCGCAGCATCGCCCGGGCGGGGGTCAGGGTCCCGGCTCCCTCCTCCCGCTCCGACTCTCGGGGATCCTCTGTGTCGCCCATGGAGGGCTTTCACCCCCGTGCGCGTGCACGAGTGGCGCCGCGCGTCATTTTACCACGAGCTCCCTGTTCTTTAGCCTTTTCCTCTGCCGGGGCTGTGAGGGGCCTGATAGTTCCACAGGGACGGCAGGTGCGGCCCAGCCCTGTGTGCCCCCGGGCAGCCCCGTGTCTGCAACTGAAGGCCGCGGGGGCTCTCTCCCGGAGCCCGGGTGGCGGGGAAGGGAGGCCCCTTCCTTTCAGTGAATGTGGGCGTTGGGGCGGGACGTCCCCGTGGACGGAGCCCCCGTGAGTGGAGCGGCCAGGGGAGGGCAGGGCTGGGCCGTGGCGTGTGCGGGCGGGCGCGTGCCACCCAGCTGTGGGCCGGGCTCTAGGGAGCTACGCGTGGGAGGTTTGGTGCGAGCAGCGGCCACCGTGACCCGTGCCCTCTGTGGACGACGCTTGGGTGGTTTTCGTGAACATCCGAGCGCTGTGGCTGCTACCAGGGTCCAGTTTCAAGGCGCGTATGTCGCTCGGGCAGGAGGCCGGGGCGTGGGGGCCGAGCCGAGTGGGCGGGCGCTGGGGAAACGGGATCTTGGCCTCGTCTCCAGTTTTCTCTCCCCGGACTTACTTATTCATTAAAAGGGGCCGAGCAGTAACATTAGAGCGGAGGAGGCCAGCGGACACCGCCTTCCCCCGGCGACCCGAGTGGCCGTGCCTGGGACGAGGCCGGTCGCCTCTGCAACCCCGATGGCACGCGGGCATGTCCCGTCTGCGGGGTCCCCGGCACAGACGCGCCGTCGTGAGGGCCCGGGAGACAGAGCCCGGACGACACCCGGCCCGCCCCTCCAGCGCCCGGGTGCCCGAGGACGAGCTTCCCGAGGGGACCCGGTGGCAGAGCCAGCGCGGCCTGTGGATGGGGTCCTGGCGCGCGGGCTCTTCGTGGGGAAACGGGTGGACGCGGATTCTGTTGGCGCCCGAGCCGGTCGTGTTGTGCCCCAGTTGTATCATTTTGTAACTTCTCGGTAGTTGCGTGGGATGCAAACGCCAGGGGAGGCTGGGGAGGGACGTGGGGTGCAGCCCGTCATTGCACAACACCCACGGCGGGAGGTGTCGCCACGCCGCGGAGCTCGGGTGAGGCCGGGCCCTGCCGACCGTCCTAGCCGCCAGCGAGGTTCAGTCGTGTGCCCTGAGGGATCCCTGGTGCCTTCTCACTGGGCATCGTGGTGCCGCGGACCCGCGTGGAGCCGTCTGGAGCCATGGGGTGGGGGCGTCGGGGCAGGGACCGTCAGCTGCAGTGACCAGCCCGGGCCGGCCACCGGGGGTACCGCGTCCTTGTCGGGGCCCCTCACGTGCTACGGCTATTTTCCTACATTGCCTTGGTCCTTTGGTTTTATTATTTTTCTTCCAAAGAGAGATTTCAGGCGTTTATGCATTAAACTATCGGACTTGCCTTCTATGACCTGGGGCTGAGTCCTGTCTGGGAATATTCTCCTGCCGCAGGACCCGTTGCTCTTTCGTGTCTTCTGGCGGTTCTGTAGTCTGTTTTCCACGCGTGGCTTATTAACCCGGGAGAACTTTGCTTTTGGGTAGTTCGAAGCGAGCCCCGACGCTTCCCCGCTCGGCTACCAGTTGTGCGTTGACGGCGGCGCGTCTGCGGGTGCCAGGGTGGGGGGGGCAGCACCCGGGTGCACCCGAGAGCCCGCTGCGCCCGCCGCGTCCCCGCTCTCTGGGGAGGGGACCCGACTGCGGGGAGTGCCTCCTCCTCGTCTCCGTCCTCCCCTCCGCTGGCTGGTGCTCCGGGCCCCTCGCGCTCTGGCCTCCCCGCCAGTGCCTCTCTGCCTCCCGCCCGCCGTGGACTGACCCACGCTGCTTGGGGCGCTCCCTTTACCCGGTGAGCAGCTCCCCCTCTGCTGAGCCGGTCTTAAAATAAACTCCCTCACGAACAGCACTAGAATTTCGTTTGCTTTTTTCCCCGCGCCGTTGGGATGGTTGTGTGGGTTTCCCTCCCCAGTCTCTTAACACGGTCAATTTCACGAATAGATTTCCCGATCGGCACATTTTCGTTCTTTCAACGTATTGAAAATTAAATTTGCTGTTTGTCTTAATGCTTTTCCCGTTTTCAAAATGAGCTCCTCCCCGTCCTCTCAGCCCCGCAGTGTTTTTGTTTTTTAGATTTTATTTATTTATTCACGAGAGACACAGAGAGAGGGGCAGAGGCACAGGCAGAGGGAGAAGCAGGCTCCATGCAGGGATCTCGACGCGGGACTCGATCCCAGGACCCCGGGGTCACCCCCTGGGCCGAAGGCGGCGCTAAACCTCTGAGCCACCCGGGCTGCCCCTATTTTTCGGCGGCTGGCCTTTTTGGAGGGAAGGGGGTGCAGTAAGCCCCGGTGGGTAGCATTTGCCAATTTCTATGGCATAAACAGTCCCACCGTGGCTTGTTTCAAGCTTCCAGTGAGCTGTCCGCTGGTTCACAAGATACCGGAAAGTCCTCTCCCCGGAGCCGGCAGGCGCTGGCACCGGCTGCCACGGAAAGCCGACGGTCCCCGACGCCCACCGGGAGGCTCCTCACGCCGTCCAGGCCAGCGCTCCTGCCTCCCTGGGGCAGCCGCCACCGTCCCGTCCTTTTCCTGGCGTGAAGACCCAGTTTACTAATTTTCACATCTTCCTGTCTTCCGTGCGTTTACAGCTCTGTGCTTCCCCCCAGGACCACCTCAGCGTCCTCGTTTATAGGTAGTAAGGTGGGGGGCTCGCAGTGACTCCGTTGGGCCCCGAGCATCTGACGCCTCACCGTTGCCGTCGTAGCAGACTTTACCAGACGGCGTAGGTTCCGCGGCCGTAAGTGTCCCGCGATCCGAGGGCTGGCTAGCGTCTCGTACTCACGGAGCTCTTCATCTTCCCTAGGATACGCTGAGCCTCTTTTCAGTCACCGTGCGATCGTTGGACGAGTATTTCGTGAGCTCCTGCGTCAGGCACGTGGGATGCCAGCGGCGTAGCAGTGAACAGCATAACCCAGTGTCGTCGTCGCCGTGGGGCGCGGGTTCTGGTGCATCTTGCAGCAGCGTGGTTCCTAGTTTGATGTCCTTGCCAGTTTGCCCCTTACTCAGACCTCTGCTTGCTCGGCCTCTGGTGTTACGTAAATCAGCCTTCAATTAATCTGATTTCGTCCACAGCTTAATTTCAAAATTCCCTGCTGCAGTATTAGTTGGTGTGTAGTGTTTGCTGCTTATATAATTATTTCTGCTTTTACTAAATCCTCATGATGAAAAGGCAAAGGAATGGGATCCAGTGGCTTCACGTTAGGAAAGGTCTATTTTTTAAGGGGCTGTGACGGCTGGGTGCTTGGAAGAGTTAGCAAAGTGACACTCTGTGGTGCGTGGACTGTCATCTGGGGAGGAGCCGTGGGTGAGCTCATCACCTGCTGCTGCAGCTCTCTGGATGCCGGCAGGCTTATTCCCTGCCAGCGTGCTGTCTGTCTGGCTCCCAAAGGCACCGGGGTGTTTGTGGGGCTGTGTCTCTGGCAGCGTGCGGCTCCATGGGGTGGGAGCCTGGCTCCCGAGCACCGTACGCTGCTGTTGTGCACTTGCTACGCGCTCTGTGATCCGGTGGGGCGAGGAGGTCAGGGCGCAGGTCCCCGTTCTCCAGTGAGCCTCCGTCCACGAAGACTGGTGGGTTTGCCTGGGGGAAGAAGATCTAGGGACCCCCAGGGAGTTGAGCTGCATGGCTGGATGCAGGCCAGCGGACCTCAGAAATCCATTCGCCTGTTTTAATAAGAGAAAACAGGTCTATTTTACTAATTCAGACAATTCAAAAGCCCGTAGAGATCAACTTTCCTCGTTTCTTGGGGAGGATATTAGGAAACAGGGTGAAAAGCACAGTCTGGATGGGTCTTGGCTCCTGGCCCCCTGAGCATCCTGTCGGCAGAGAATAACCTTCCACCTGCTGGGCCCAGGGGTGTAGAAGGTGGAGCCTGGCCCGTCTGAGATCCGAAGCCAAAAATGCATTCTGTTTCCTTGCCCTGGTCTTGCATGACACCCCCTTCCCCACCAGCTGGGGCGTCATCAAGGATGGAGGAAACCCCTGAGGCCCTTCCTTTGTTTATCAGCCGACTTTGGCCTCTTGGAAATGACCCACTGGGCTGCCCCGTGCACCCCCACCCCGTGCTCTTTCGGTCATGTTGCAACCTGCTGCAGGGAGGGATCCGAAGGATGGGCATCAAAGAAAACCATTTTCATGGGAGCAAATATTATCTTTTTCTCCCTGTATAGTTGCACCTTGGAATCTGATCTCTGAAGATGATAATTGTGGGGACTGAGTCTCAATATGACAGTTGAACCCTCATCGATAATCTTTAATTCTTGGAATCCGAATTCAGGAGCCCGCATCAAAAGTAATTCTTCCATTGTTGTGCACATGTTGGGTTTTCAAAAAAAAAAGGAGTACATCTCATTTATCTGTACTTAAATTCCTAGGCCGGACTGATGCTACTAGTGTCATGGGAAAGCAGATCACCTTGCTGTAAGTATTCAGGTGATCATCACATTAGGGATTGGACCAAACGACCGACCGCAGGTGAGGAGGGGAAATCAGTGAAGCTCTGAATCGCTTAAATCCAACTTTACCTGAACAGTCATCTAAAAAACCATAGAGTCTCCCAATCCTATGAAACACGAGTAATAATTCGTCATCACCCATTCTTGTGTTTTTTAACTGGTCTTTCTTGAAGGTGGGTCTCAGGCCCTGGAGATGTCAAAACTGGCATTGCGTTTCGTTTTCCCGAAGCCGAGGAAACCTGTGTCTTGTTTTCTAGAGCCAACGGGGTGATCTGTTACTGGACTATTGAAATCATTGGATGAGGCTCATATCATTCTTGCCCCCCCGCCCCCCCCCCCCCCAATATTTACACAGTAAACAATGAAAACCAGGAAGCCCAGGCTCTGAGATAAGCAGGGTCTCCGGAGGAAGGAAGCTGCGCGGCTCCGGCCATGCTGTGGGCGCCACACAGCCACCTTCACACGGTTCAGGCCGCGGAGGAGCCTGGTGGGATCGTGGCTGGGGGCCCCAGGTCGCAGGGAGGAGAGTGTCGCTGGGTGCACCAGCTGCGCCGACCTGCCTGTGCTCCCCGTGGCGGGTCTTCAGAAGGGCCCTCGGACATCCCCGGCCATGGGGGCGGAGAACGGGCGCTCTGTGGGTGCGCAGCCCTTAGGGCCACAGCCTGGCTGTCCTCTGACCCGGTTCCCTGCCACGTTTTATTCTGTGGCTCTGCATCTCGTCCTTGTCCTGGGCGAGGAGGGTCAGGGTGCTCGTGACCCGTCGCTGTGTGTCCACAGGGGTGTCCCCTGGCCTGGCCGCAGCCTCCTTCGCTGTGTTTTCTCTCGGGAAGACACCCTGGTACGCAGGGCCCAGAGGAGGCAGGGGCAGCAGCCTCTGGGGGGTGCAACGGGATGGGTCGGGTCTGCTGCGGCCCCAGTGACAAGGCCCTGTGGGTGCACGCTGCTGGCCAAGGGTTTTTATCTTTTTTTTTTTTTTTTAAGATTTTATTTATTTATTCATAGACATGCAGAGAGAGAGAGAGAGAGAGGCAGAGATGCAGGCAGAGGGGGAAGCAGGCTCCCTGCGAGGACCCCGACATGGGACTCGATCCCGGGACCCCAGGGTCACGCCCCGGGCTGAAGGCGGCGCTAAACCACTGATCCACGCGGGCTGCCCTATCTTTCTGTTTATTTAATAGGCTCCACGGCCAGTGTGGAGCCCGATGCGGGGCTTGAACTCCCCACTCTGAGATCAAGACCTGCCCTGAGCTCAAGCCGCCCAGGTGCCCCGGCCTTCGGGATTGTTAGCTTGTCCGGGCTCCCCGAGGTCCGGGCTCCCCGAAGTCCGGGCTCCCCCAGGTCCAGGCTCCCCCAGGGTCCAGAACCTGAGGCCAGAACTTCATTATTCCGTGGCCTCCTGGCTGTAACCCTGGGTACGTACCTCCCACCTGCCCTGAGTCTGCCCTCACGGGCACCTGGGGTTCCCGGCTCCCGGCCCCGCACAGCCGTGGCACGGTGGGTGCTGAGAACACGTTTGACAAAATCAAGTGAAGTAGCTCGCTGTGTCTCTGGCACTCCGTTTTTGCTGGTGATCCGTTAGTCATCCCAACTCCTGCCTCGGCATCGGCTGTGTGGCCGTGCGTGATTCACACAACGGTGAGATGGGGTTTCCTGATTTTAATGTGCGACGTGCTCTTTCATCGGACGAGTTTCTGGGGATTGACGCTCTTTTGAGAAATACAACGTAGCTAATTCTTCAGAAACGCCCTTTACAACCCGAGAGGCCGGATTTAAACCCAAGGGTCCGACGTGGATTTTGAGCCTCGTCGAGGACCCGTGATACCAGTTGCTATCAGGCGGCTTGTTCTGAGCTTCCCGAGTGCCGTGAGCTGGTGTGTGGTCTGAAGCTGCCTTTACGTTGGGAAATCCGTTAAGTAAGATTTCAGGGAGTTTTTATTAATTCCCTAGGATGTTTCCGAATTGTGGGTTTGGTGAAAAGTGTCTTTCTGATGTTTGGCTGCTGGCGTGGCCCCTGGGGGGACACGTGCCTGTGCCTGCTGTGTCTTCGCCCCACACCTGTGGGCTCTCTGTCCCCCGTGCCCGCGTGCACACCGGGACCCTCAGGACCCCGTCCTCGTGGGCTCTCCATGCACACGGCTCTTCTCACCCCTCCCCACCATCACCCCATCCCCCCTCGCAGGGAGCTCTGCGCCGGGCAGCGGGCAGGGAGGCGGTGGGAGCACACGACACATGGTAATGTGTGCTCGTGCAGACCTGTACGTACCAAGCAGTCCTGCGCACGAAGGTGACCCGAGAACAGACAGCTGGGGCCTCGACGCGGCAGGATGGCAGGCCGGTGGAGTTCATGCTGGGGCCTCCCCGCTTGGATGCCTGTCCCCACCCTCATGACCTTCTTGACTGTTCTGGTTGGGCTTTCGCCTCTCTGTTCCCTGAAATGGCTCTTATGAGTCCCTGGGGACCTGTGTTTGTCAAGGTCAGCGGCCACTATCCTGTCCCTGGCTCGCTTAGGCCCGCAGCAGCATCTGACACGACTGCCTGAGCGGCTGGATTCCCCAGCCTCTGCCTGCCCCAGCATCCAGGCTCCCCCCGGGTCCAGGCTCCCTCAGAGTCGAGGCTCCCCCAGCATCCAGGCTCCCCTGGGTCCAGGCTCCCCCAGCATCCAGGCTCCCCTGGGTCCAGGCTCCCCTGGGTCCAGGCTCCCCCAGGGTCTGGGCTCCCCGAGGTCCAGGCTCCCCCAGCATCCAGGCTCCCCTGGGTCCAGGCTCCCCTAGGTCCAGGCTCCCCCGGGTCCAGGCTCCCCCAGGTCCAGGCTCCCTTAGGTCCAGGCTCCCCCAGCATCCAGGCTCCCCCAGATTCGAGGGTCCCCCAGCATCCAGGCTCCCCTGGGTCCAGGCTCCCCCAGGTCCAGGCTCCCTTAGGTCCAGGCTCCCCCAGCATCCAGGCTCCCCCAGCGTCCAGGCTCCCCAGCACCCAGGCTCCCCCAGCGTCCAGGCTCCCCCTGGTCTAGGCTCCCCCAGGTCCAGGCTGCCCAGGGTCTAGGCTTCCCTGGGTCCAGGCTCCCCAGGATCGGGCTCCCCAATGTCCAGGCTCCTCCAGGGCCGGGCTCCCCCAGGGACAGGCTCCCCCCAGGTCCAGGCTCCCCAGGGTTCAGGCTCCCCAGCATCCAGGTTCCCCAGTTTCCAGGCTCCCCCGAGGTCCAGGCTCCCTAGGGTCCAGACTCCCCAGGGTCCAGGCTCCCCAGGGTCTGGGCTCCCCCCAGGTCCAGGCTCCCCAGGGTCCAGGCTCCCCAGCGTCCAGGCTGGGTGTGGATGCCTATCTAGGATTCTGGCCCTGCTGCCTAGCCCCTCCCCCCGCTCCAGGAGTGGTGCAGTGCACACCTGCCCAGAGCCGACTCCTGGCCCAACCTGCCCCTCCTGCCCCTCCGGCCCATCCCTGCATGCCAGCCTCCCACCGGGCCTGCGGTCATCCTCATTCCCTTCTCCCCCTCGCTCGCCGTCTGTGCGAGGCCCACAGCCCCTCCAGAGCTGTTTGTCTTCCCCTCTGCTCCCTGCAGTAAGCAGCGGGAGCTCCTCCTTAGCTTTCCCGGGTGCACTTGCCCCCGTGCAGTCCGCCCTCACGGGGTCGCACAGTCCTCCTTCCAGGGGCACATCCCATCAGGTAACCCCTGCTTGCCCTTCCAGTGACTTCCCTTCAGGGTGGGAAGAAGGGCACAGGCCGTGCCCCGTGCTGGTAAGTGGAGCCCCACGCCCAGGTCCCAGTGTCTGCTGTTCCTCCTGCGGGGGACACTCTTCCCCCGGCTGTCTCGACGGCTGCCGTCCAGCCACCGGCCCCCACGTGGTCTCCTTGGGGAGAAGGTCCCCTCTGCCCTCCGCATGTTCTCGTCCGCGTCACCCTGCGTGTGAGCACGTGGTTGGCGTGCAGGTCCTTCCCTCTCCTGGAGGCCGGAGCAGCCGTGGCCGCTGCTGTGGATCCAGGCCTGTCCGTAGTACCCGCGTCTGGGCGCGTCCTTGGCCCGTGTGTGGGTGGGGTCGGCGGGGCAGCACGGGGCAGAGAACCTGACTGCTGTGGCCTTCGGCTCCTGGGCCCCGGGCGGCCTGGGGCTGGCAGGGTGCTTCCTGGGCCCTTGTGTGTCCTGCTGCTCCACCTGTGTGTGCGGGCCTCGCGGTGACTCACGGTGACTTCGGCTGCAGCCTGGTGTTCCCGCAGGAGCCGGGGGAGGCGGGGGTGGGGGGCAGTGTCAGTGTCCCCGTCAGGAAGGCATTTCAGGAAACCCCCTGGCTGGAGGAGTGCAGCGAGTGGCCTCTGGTCACCGGTCTGGGGCGGTGTCTGTGTCACGAATCCAGGCTCTGTGGGGAAGGGGCAGGAAGGACAGTTGGCAGTGCGCCCACGGGCCTGCCCGCAGGAGTCCAGTAGCTGGCTCCCAGCACCGCTCGGGTCTGTGCTGGCCCGTCTCTTACCGCCTGGGGTTCTGCACCAGCTGGGAGAGTCCCTGCCCCCCGACAGTGAGAGGGGGGAGGGGGGGATGCGGGCTCTCCTGTCCAGCAAGTGGAGGCTGGGCCGCCTGTGGCGGGGCCCGACGGACCGACCCAGCTGGTGAGAACGGCTGGGGACAGGCGGGCCGTGCCCTGGGTGCCTTCTGTGCAGGTGACCTGAGTGGCCAGCCGCAGTGGCCTGGCTCCGCCCGGGTGGGGAGAGGCGGGCACCCTGGCCCTGCTGGCCGTGCGTGGAGCCACGCCTCCCTCCGTGGGGACGGGCTAGCCCGGTTCTCACCACGCCTCCGACAACGGTGCTCCCCAGCCCCCCACGTGGCTTTTGCTGTGTCTGTGCAAGAAGTCTGGGGACAGTGCGGGGCTGGGCTGCGTCAGGAAGGCAAGCCCGCCCGTCCTCACACAGCCGCCCAAGGGACAGGGCGCAGGGAGGGGCAGGGCCTCCTCCAGGACAGCCGCTCGCATGCACCCGAGCCTCACAGCCCCCTTCGTGGCTTCTGCGGTCCGCTGTCCCGGAGGGGCCCCCAGGGAGCCGAGCAGTGCGCGAGAGCTGAGGGGCCTGGGGAAGTCCGTCTGGGGTTTGCGGGGACCTTCCCCACTCTCGAGTTCCCCTGCAGGATTGGATTGGGGTGGGTCTGCTGAGCCTCCTCAGCAGCGCCTGCAGGGCAGGAAGAGCGGGGCGGGCCCCTTCAGGTCCTCGCGGGGTCCCTTCCACGGGGCGCGGTCACGGTGCTCTTTGCAATTGCCAGAAAGGCCAAGTGAGCCCGTGAGCGTTGCTGGAAGGGTGGTATGCAGCGTGGCCAGAGAGGGTGCAGGTCACCCAGCCTTCCTCTGAGCACGGGGTACCGAGCCGCGGTGGGAGGTCAGAACTGCAGCCTGGAAGGTTCTCGGCGGTGCGGGCCGGGGAGCAGGGCAGGGTTGAGGGCCCTGCGGGGCTGAGGGCCGGGCAGGCGGAGACTTGAGGCGCACTCCCTGGCCCTTGTGGGGCAGAGCACGTGGGGAGCAAGATGTTGGGAGGGGCGCTGGGGGGGGTCCTGACTTCTGCTCTCCCACCTCCAGCCCTGGGGCTCCGCTGGGCCTGCCGAGTAGCACCCCCCTCTCTCTGCAGGCCGCGCGTTCCCAGGTGGCCCTGAACATCTGGGACCAACCGCCTTATGTCCTTAATTCCCAACCGTGTCTCCTCAAGCGAATGTCACCAACTGCCCCCAATTGCTGGAAACCTCCAGCTTCTCCCTGTCGCCACATCTAGTCCCAGGCACATTTTGTGCCTGCTGTGCCACGAACCCCAACTCAGGCTGCCCACTTCTCCATGTCCCCTCCTTGGCCCAGGGGCCCACAGGCCACCACCATCTCTCCTGTGCTCTGGACAGAAGCCTCCTGACTGGGCCCTGAATCTTCCCTCCTGCTCTCAGCACCCTCCCCGCCCGACCACTCTCCCCCCCCCCACCCCCGTGTGCTGCAGGCCCACGGCCTCCCCCCTGCCACCGCTCTCCCCCACATGCTCCGGGCCCACGGCCTCCTCCCTCTGACCGCTCTCCCCCACGTACTGCAGGCCCCACAGCCTCCTCCCCCTGACCGGTCTCTCTGGGGCATCTTCCCTGTAGAGCAGAAATGATCCCCAATATAGGGACATAGTTTCCCCCAACAAAACGTGCCTCCGTCGTTTTACCAGCAGGCAGGTAGAGCTGGAAATGGAGATAAAATCTGATGCTTAGGATTGAAATAAAACCTTGGATCATCCGATACGAATTTGCTCGTCTTCTGTTTGGGGTTGTTAATTCCACATTAGTGTCAGAGGAGGATGGTGACCGAGAACGTGTAATTTCCTCTGGGAGAGCAGCCTCTCCGTTATTCTTCATGTCGAAGAAAGCGATAATTGGCCATTCTTTGCTGCATGGAGCAAAACCTGTTAAATTAGCATTTTTCTTCAGATTGCTCTTTAAGCCTTTAAAAAATAATTTGCCGTTTTTGTTCGATGCAAGTCAATACCCGTATCACTTTATATAAATCAAAGCATAATTACTAAACACAAGCGTGCGCTCCGGAACATGCAGTGTCTCTTCACACAGGCTGTTCTTGTTCTAGAGATTGCTGGATCTGGGGTTTCTGGAATGCTCGCGGTCAGGCTGGCATGTCTTTGGTTATGAAGGCTGCAGAGCCTGCTCCGTGATGGGGTGTCCAGGTGTGACCGAGGAGCGGGGACGTGAGCGAGCGTCGCTGTCGGTGATTGTATTGGAGTAACTTCCAGAAACTACTTTCGGCTTTGTCCCCTGGAACTTTCTAAAAATATTGGTACGTTAAGAGTTCAGATGTAGGTTTATAAAGATAAAGCCATATATATAAAAAGCTTGTGTGAGTGTGACTCAGGCGAATGCAACTCCCAGACTCTTGCTTTACCAAACCTCGTGTTCCAGATTTAAAAGCTAGGTTTTTTTTTTTTTAAAAGTCACCTTTTAAATTGTAAAAATTATTCAGCGTGTACAGAAATAAAACGGCCTTTGAGGGCTGTGTGAGGTCATAGACAAGTCTCTGGAATTAGGTAAGCAGTGGGCTGCAGGGTTAGGGCCTGGGCCTGCCCTCCAGCCCCGCGGGCGCCCCCACCCCTGCCGCGGAGAAACACCTCGCAGGCTACCCAGTCATTTTTGGACTTTATACATTTAATGAACCAAAGTACAGGTAAAATATGCTTCATTCCTAGGGCAGGGCCGCAGGTCCCCGAGGTCCCCGAGCCCTACCTTGAGCTCGGGAGGATGCACCGCTCCTTTCACCGTCCCCGGAGTGGCTGGCGGCCGGGCCTCCGCATCCCCCTGGCGCCCACTCTCTCTCCTGAACCCCGCGGGGTGGTGCTGGCCGCAGGGCCTCCAGCAGCAGCCGCGGGGCGGGGGGGTCGCCATGTGGTGCCGGCGGTGGGGGCCGCGTCCGGGGAGGCCTGTCCTGGCGAGGGCAGGGCAGCAGCTGCGCCAACTCCCGCTGGAGGCTATTAAAGGTCAGATCCCGGGATCCCGCTCCCTGCACCGCACCGCCTGCCGAGTGTTGGGTGCACCGGGTCCGTGCTCTGTGCGCCCTGTTCCGGGTCCTTGCACCCGGTTTGTGCTGTGTGTGCGGGGCCTGTGCTACGTGCGCCTGGTCTGTGCACTGTGCCCCGGGTCTGTACTCCATGCGCCAGGTCTGTGGTCCATGCTCCGTGCTCCGCGCTCCATGCGCTGGGTCCGTGCTCCGTGCTCCATGCTCCATGTGCCGGGTCCGTGCTCCCGGCCCGGTGTCCGTGCTCCGTGCGCTGAGCCCGTGCTCCAGGTCCGGGTCCGTGCTCCGTGCGCTGTGCGCCGAGCCCGTGCTCCAGGTCTGGGGTCGGTGCTCCGTGCACCAGCCCCATGGTCGGTGCATTGGGTCTGGCTCCCCCATGGCCCCAGCTGGGCGCGGGGTGCCACGCAGGGCTCTGGGCACCTGACCACCCTTCTGCAGATCCCTGGGCCGTCGGAAACCCTACCTCCTGCAGTGTGCGCAGGGACCTTTAGTTTTAAAAACCTTGAGGTTACAGTATCTTTTTCTTAACTATGCGTGGGATGCAGCTAAAATGTTGTTAATGCTCCTCCAAGGTTTGACTCTTGTACAACATTTACTTCCTGGACCGTAGTTTGAAAGGATAACTTATTTCCCAAGTAAACCAGGGACCGTTTAACCTTTATTTATTTATTTTTAAGGATTTTATTTATTTACTCATGAGAGACACAGAGAGAGGCAGAGACACAGGCAGAGGGAGAAGCAGGCTCCATGCCGGGAGCCTGACGCGGGACTCGATCCCAAGACCCTGGGGTCATGCCCAGAGCCAAAGGCAGATGCTCAATCACTGAGCTCCCCAAGGGCTCCCCCTTTTGCCTTTGGAAGTTATGATGACCTCTACCATCTTCAGAGCTATAAAATTTTTCTCCCTAAGCAGAACTTTTGAAGATTTCCAAATACTAAATAAATAATAAATAAAATCCAAGTACTATATACCTAATACACAGACATTTAGATTTTAAAATTTTTACTTTATTCTATTTTTTTAAGTAACTCTACACCCAAGGTGGGACTTGAACTCATGACCCCAAGATCTAGAGTCCCACAGTCCGCTGACAGCCAGCCAGGTGCCCCCAGACATTTGAATGTTTTGAATGCCCATAATGAACCAGTCTTTGCTGACTGTTGGGCAGGAGACAGCCCCTGGAAACTGTAGGGAAACGGTCTTCAAAGCTACTATGTGTTTTGCCAGACCTGTTTTTTTTTTTTTTTTTCTATTCTAAGGGTAAAGTGAGCATGCTTTTTGCTTATTTCTATTCTATTGGTTTTTTTTTTAATTTTTTATTTATTTATGATAGTCACAGAGAGAGAGAGAGACAGAGACACAGGCAGAGGGAGAAGCAGGCTCCATGCACCGGGAGCCCGACGTGGGATTCGATCCCGGGTCTCCAGGATCGCGCCCTGGGCCAAAGGCAGGCGCCAAACCGCTGCGCCACCCAGGGATCCCTTATTTCTATTCTAAATTAGAATCGTTAGTATATCTTCCTCACTCAGATCTGGTCTCTACAATGCAGTCAATAGAAGGGTTTAAAATAATTCTATTTGCCTTTAAATTATAAAAGTATGCGTGTCTTTGGAAATAATTGTGCAAGCACTTTAAAATGAAAGGCTGGGCTTCCTCCCCCATCCAGTAGTCCCTTCCATACAAAACCACCTGGTCAGTTGCCAGTGGAAGTCCTCTTAGAATGAATTTGGGGTCCTGTTATCAGAAGTAGGAAGATGGGATTCAGGGTAGGTTAAACTAGCTTCTTCCCTGAGTATAACTGTATGCTTCGTAAAAGAGCATATAAAACATAAAAAGAAAGGGCTCCTTTCTAGGCCGGGCAGGAAGTGGCCAAGGTGAGCCTGGAGCCCCTGTAGAGCCGGAACGGAAGGACGTGCTCAAAAAACCCAGAACCCGCCTCGGCGGGCATCCCAAAATCTACAATGGTTTTAAAAAGTAAAATCTGTTTTTGGGACGCCTGGGTGACTCAGCGGTTGAGCGTCGGCTTTTGGTGCAGGGCGTGACCCCGGGGTCCTGGGATCGAGTCCCACGTCGGGCTCCCTGCATGGAGCCTGCTTCTCCCTCTGCCTGTGTCTCTGCCTCTCTCTCTCTCTCTCTGTGTCACTCCTGAATAAATATATAAAATCTTTAAAAGAACAATAATAAAGTCTATCTTTAAAGCAGTGTTTTTACCGAAGCTGGCAATTCCTTAGAAGCTCCTTTTGTGTGCTCCTCCTCTGCCCTAAGTATCATTCCCTTTTGTGCTACTTGTTCCCTTGGTTTTCTTTGTAGATTTATCACTTTTGTTTGTTGCTCTAAACAGCACATCCTTTGGTTTTGCCAACACAACCTTCACTCAGAAGAAAGGGCGGTGTTGCCGGTGAGGGCCCCTGGGCAAGGCTGGGGTCTGAGTGACTGCGGGTGTCCAGGGACTTGACTGGCACTGTCCCTCCCGGCCAGTTCTACGTCTCTCAAGAGTGAGATCTTGTAGCCTGAGTCACCAGGGCTGCTGCCCCTCCATCACCCACTGCCCTCTCACACGTCCCCTGTCCCGGAAGGCTTGGGCTCTGGCTGAGAGCAAGTCACATGGGGTTGCATTTAATTTGGGCTTAACGGGATACGTGGGAAGACTTAGGAGCTGCCCAGGTGTGGAAGGCTTGGATTCTCTCCGTCCCTGTGCGGCCGGGGGCATAAAGGAGCAGGGTCAGAGCAGAGGGGCCATTGCCAGTGCACCCATTTACCTCGGGAGCCCTGGCAGACAGGTAGACTCCAGGGCAGTGGAGACACGGCTGGGATCAGGGCAGAGGCCAGCCCGACTGCCGCTGAGGGGTGGACCAGGGATGGACGTGCATCCCAAGGAAGGGGTTCTCCAAGAGCCTCGACATGAAACTCCTGTCCAGCTGGCCGGCAGTCAACTCCAGCACAGTTGAGATGGTCTCTTTTGGCCAAGTCGGATGGACATGGTGTTGCAGGGGACACCGCGAGGGGCTGGACGCACAGGAAGTCTCAGAAGTGGCGAGTGGGGGCAGCCCGTGGGGTTGGACTGCCGCCTGCTGTCCTGGGGAGCGCCCAACAGCCAGTCTGGGGGTCCTGGCTCCGCCGTTGCCCTGTTCTCGTCCGGCACGTCTTCTTGGGGAGCCTGCTGGCTGCAGGGGGCTGGGCGGTGGTTTTTATGAGCATAATGCAAAGTTGGCATTTTTCCCTGGGGAGAAATATTCCTGGATGAAGTCCACACCTCCTGCGTGTCGAGTCAGATGACAGGGTTAGCGTGGAGACAAAGCGTGGCGATGCGGGCTGTTGGGTTCACTTCTGAAGTGATTTTCTGTTGTTTTTGATGCATTTTTGATATTTGACTCTGTCACTTGTGAATTTTTTTTTTTTTTTTTTTTTTTTTTAGAGGCGATCTGGTTTCATTTTGGCCTTTGAAGTGTGATAAAGGGATCGATGACGTGGTCTCTTCATTTCCTTCAGGTGCCCCCTTGCAGCCTCCGTGGCTCTCAGGTCACATGAACTGAATATATTTTAAAGACCCCCCCACCCCCGGAGGAGTTAGGTGTAAGGAAACATCGAACCGTTGCGAACATCGTGCAGATAAAAGCAAGGTAACGCCGCCGAGTCGTCCCCACGCTTGCTCTTGGACTGACCTCTCACGCTTGCACGTACGTGGGTCGTGTGCGTGTTTCCAGAACTGGGCTCCTTCGAGCAACGTATGGGGCCGTGGGGAGGTGTGGGACCTGAGCGCCTGGCTCTCCTGTCCTCAGAAGTGCCAAGAAACCCACCGCGTCCAGGCTTTTGAACGTGCGGGGTGAGTTTTCTCCCCACGGCGCGCCCGTGTCCGGGTCTCTGGCTGGGATCGGCCTCCGCCGCGTAGCCTGGTTTGCTCGGGCTCCCGTTGTCTCGTCCCGTGAAACAGCTGCGGGGGAGGATCCGCAAGCTGGCATGGAACGTCTTCTGTGGGAGAAAAGCTACCTTGATGCCATGTCATGTCTTAGGGTTTGGCTTCTCGAGCTGCCGATGAAGTTGTTCGTGGGTTCTCAAGCGTTATCAGCAGGGTGTCAGGCTTTCAAAGCTGTTCCCTTTGGTTTCTTTCTTTCCCGCGGTGGCTTGGACTCCTTTGTCTTTATTGCCATTGTATCTATGGCAGTGGGCTTATTACATTCTTTGGGTTTTTTTTTTTTTTTTTAATAGGTCCCTTTCTTCATTTGCTTATGATGCCGGCTGGTTTAAGAACCCTTTTATGGTAATTAGCCAAGCTCTCTGCGTTCAGGGTGGGTTGTGGTCACGTTCGCTGTTGCAGGCTAGACTCATGTATTAGGTCCAAATATAGTCTGGCAATTAGCTGATTGTTCTGCGTGTGTCCATTATCGTTCCTCTAAAACCATCCTAACTGCGTGGGCTGGACACAGGTGTGTGTAGACGCACCTCCCGTGATTCCCAGATGTGAGTCTCCACGGCAAAGCCAGGGAGAGCCAGGGAAGCCACAGGCCCCGGGTGTGTCTGCTGTCCCCCTCTTCTCTTAGTCTCCTAAAAATTAGCGAGTTGGGAATTAGTCAAAATAACAAATTAATAAAGAGTGAGTTTTTGGGGATCCCTGGGTGGCGGCGCAGCGGTTTGGCGCCTGCCTTTGGCTTAGGGCGCGATCCTGGAGACCCGGGATCAAATCCCACATCGGGCTCCTGGTGCATGGAGCCTGCTTCTCCCTCTGCCTGTGTCTCTGCCTCTCTCTCTCTCTCTCTCTGTGTGTGTGACTATCGTAAATAAATAAAAATTTAAAAAAAAAGTGAGTTTTCCCAGTAATGTAAAAAAACTTTGGCCTGCTTCACTTCTGCAAACGCTGTTTAGTGCCATCTGAGGTCGGTCCTCCTGGTGGGAGGCACCTGCAGCTGGGGGTGAGCACGATGAGCCAGCGGCACGAGGCTGGAGACGTGGTGGGTCCCACACATGGTACCCGTTGGGAGTACGGAAGTAAAGAAATAGGATTCAGAGATGCATTTTCTGTTTATTTCAAGTTTTAGTGCAGAAGTAACACTTAGAAATCTAAACATCTCTTTTTTCAGGACCCACAAATGTCATTCAGTTTGTTTTACGTGGAAGTTCTGGTTTTCTCTATGAAGGAGCCTTGTCCAAGGTTTGAACACGAACCGCACGGGTGAAGATGATGGCGAAGATGAAGCCGGCAGAGTAGACCTTGGTGCTAACCTCCCGTGCGCCGTCCTCCCAGCAGGCTGAGGTGCTGGACGCGTGGGCCCCCGGGGAGGCAGAAGCAGAGGGTGCGCACGACACAGATGTGCGTGTCGTTGAGGTTATAAGGGGGATCCCGATAAGGGGGATCCCGATGTTCTTACCAGCCAGGTTGAGGACAGGACAAAAGAAAACACAGGCATGAAAGTTGGAATAGAATCGGTAAAATGATCTGTTCGCAGCCTTGTCAGGAAACCCCAGAGCCTTCTGTGGGGGTGCGCTGCCCCACGCGGTCACGCGGTGGCCGCCATGTGGGACAGCACGGCCTCGGGATCAGTGGTTAAAAAACCCACATCGGGATCCCTGGGTGGCGCAGCGGTTTGGCGCCTGCCTTTGGCCCAGGGCGCGATCCTGGAGACCCGGGATCAAATCCCAGTTCAGGCTCCCGGCATGGAGCCTGCTTCTCCCTCCTCCTATGTTTCTTCCTCTCTCTCTCTCTCTCTCTCCCTCTCTCTCTCCCTCTGTCCATCATAAATAAATAAATAAATCTTTAAAAATAAAATAAAATAAAAAACCCAGATCATCAAAATTAGCCAAGGCAGCAGAAATAAAAAGGTAACATCAAACATCCACAGTAGCTTTCGTACTCCCAGCAGATAACCGGCGAGAGGATGCTGCAGAGGAGGAGGACATTCCCATTCGCGGGACAACAAGGACACGCAAGACTCAGGAGTGAATGTGCTGAGACGAGGTCAAAACCTCAGTGACGACCGTTCTGAAAACTCTTGAGAGACACACGAAGTAGCCTCGGGCGAGTGGCAGGCATGTCCTGTTGGCGGTTAGCGTGTCACAGCATCCTCACGAAGGCAGGTCCCCCCTGCGCTCGTCTGCAGAGTTCACGTGATTCCAATAAAAATACGGACGCGGCCAGAGTCACTGGTTTCCCTGGGGCTGGACTCGCGGATTGTAAACCGGACCCAGAAACACAAGCTAGGAACCCAGAACCCAGAGGCTGAGAGGAGGCGCGCAGCCCTACCAGACAGTAGAGCCCCGCGGAGAGCCTCTGCGTGTGAAGCAGCGTGGCTGTGGCGCTGCCAGTGCCGTGGGAGACGCGGAAGGAAGCCCGTCCACACGGAGGTGCCTGTGGTTAAGGTGCCTTCTCCAGTTGCCGGGGCACGGGGGACTGTCGAGGAAGCGGTTTGGGGACAGGGGAGCGCCGTCGTGTGAAAGGCAACGTTGGATTTCTGCCTTAGGCCGCATGCAAGGCCGAGCGTGAGACAGAGACGCGGCCAAATATAACGGATGTGTCGGGCGAGGCTTGTCCAAGTGGGACCCCAGTGTCAGGTTCAGCGAAGGAAAAGATGGTCCAGATGACCACACTCCAGCACGGCCGCCGGAGGGAAACCACCTCCCGGAGCAAAACAAAACGGCAACGAAATAACGGAAGTAACATCCGAAGACAGACGTATCCATTGGGAGAACAGTCTTTGCAACGAACCATAAATATCTTAAAAATCGTAGGGGAAAAAAAAAAAAAAGACCGAAGTCCTGAAGGCAAACAGGCAAAGGCCTGAATAGACGCACACGCGTGCCTTCCCACGTCACGATGGCCCTCGGCGTCCCATCTCCCATCGCGCCGGCAGACGTGCCTGAGCTCTTGCAGGCTGTCACCGTGCGTGCATGTGACTGGCGGGTGAGACAAAGCAGCTGGGGCTTTCTCGGTCCCACGGAGCGTGGAAGTTCCGCGTGTTCATTTCTGAGCTCGCTCAGAGGCAGAGAGCTTTGAAACGGAGCTTAGAGGAAGGCGACCACTCCGCGTCTGGGTCGTGGGTACTAAGCACATGGAGTGTGGGGGTTCGGGGGCCTGCCGGGTGCCCTTTGAGCTCCCTCGCTGGGCCTGTGGCTGCTCTGGCTGCTTCTCCTTCCCCCACGCCCCATGCCTCGTCCCCGCACTGAGGGATCCTTGGGTCTGGGGTGTCTGCTCTGCTGCCTTTTCCCTTGCGGAGTCTCTGTGATCACGTAGGAAGGGGTCTGAGTCGGTGGGAGAGCTCAGTGGGGAGGCTTGTCCGCGGGCTGAGTGGCTGTGGCCCCGCGGTGCCCGCACGACTGGGTGACCTCACGGGGACCCACGCCCCGGGGCCAGACGAGCCCCGTGTGCACGAGGATGCCGGCCTCGCGAGCCTGGAGTCGTGCTGGGGCCCGGAACCCACGAAGTCAGGTGGAGAAGAGGAACGACGCAGAGCGGAGGACTTGGAGCCCAGCAGAGCTTCCCGGAGAGCGGGACCTCTGCTCCGGGCTGTGCTGGAACCTTCTGTCTGGCCCTCCCACCGCACTCTCAGCACAAACACCCTCTGTTGGCAGGAGACCTCGTTCTCTGCCCCCGGTGATTGTTAAAGGCTGAATTGTGTGGACCGAAGACCTAACTGCTCGTTCCCAGCGTGCACCTAAGGCCGTCTTTCCCTCCGCTCGAGCCTTCTCCACGCAGGGGACGCCCTGGCAGGCGGGTGACGGCGAGCGCTGCTTCTGCTTCGCTCCTCTTGGGCCCGCGGGCCGGACGGCTGGGCCCCAGGGAGCCCTCCCAGCTGGGACGGCGGGCGGGCAGGAGGGCCCCAGTCCGGCCGCTGCTGGGGGCTCCTGCGGGGCTGCTTCTCACCTGCTGGGGAGTCTCACCTGCTGGGGAGCAGCTTCGCCTCACGCAGGTCTCAGCCAGGTCGGCAGCAGCCGCCCCGCGTCGTGACACGGCACCAGGTGCGTCGGCGGTCGGGGAGGGGTGACGGTGCCCGCCCCGTGGGGGGGCCTGACGTTTCACGGGCTCCTTCCAAGTAGCCTGCTTTGGGTGTGCTCGCTCTGACTCCCGGGATCCCCCGTCGTCCCCGCCCTGATGCCGCGCGCCCCTCCTCGCTGAGCGTGGCCCATTTGGAGGACAGATTTGCACACGGCGCAGAGGCCTGTTCCAGTGTCACGTCCCACCGGGCTTGGGGGCGTGAGGGGCCCGGCGGAGGGAACGGCTCTCCCTCCTCCACGGCGGCCCTCCCGTGCAACAGAGCATCCCCGAGAAGGGTCTGCACCTGGGCTCTCGCGGTGCCTGTTCCGTGCTCAGCCGGCGGCTGTGGCCTTGGTCTGGTGTCTGCCCGGCATGAGCGGCCCCATACTTAGAGGCTGCGCTGGCACAAGACACTCAAACCGCCTCCGTCAGGCTGGTCGGCAGCGTCCGGCTCCCACCCACTGCCACCTTCCTGCTCTCTGCGTAAGGACTTCGAGCTTCATTTGTTTGGGGGCTGACTGGGCCTCAAGGGGCCCTGCAGAGGGGATACCTGGGGACCCCCCCTCGCTCTCTCCCTCCCAAGTCGCTTTAATAATTAAATTCACATTTAAAATGGTGAGGCCACTAACTGCAGGTGGCTTTCTGCATTTAAATCAGATAGAAGGGCGCCTGGGGGGCTCTGTTGGTGAGGCGGCTGCCATGACGGCTCAGGTCATGATCTCAAGGTCCTGGGATTGAGTCCAGCCTCAGGCTCCTGCTCCACGGGGAGCCTGCTCCTCCCCCTGCCTCTGACCCTCCCCCCTGCCAACACGCGCTCTCTCTGTCTCTCAAATAAATTAAAGAAATTAGAGGTGCAAGTTTCCTTGCACAGCGGCTGGTGACACTGGCAGGAGCCTGAGCGCAGGTCGTGGGCGGTGGTGTGTGTGGCCCCCACTCTCCCCCTCGTGCCTTTCCTGGGCAAGGCCTTCAGTCACTAAATTGTACGCTTTGTCACAGAGCATTCAGATAGTAGAGACGGGAAAGAGCAATGAGAGACGTCCTCTCGTCACTCATACTTTTTTTTTTTAAGACTTTATTTATTTATTCATGAAAGAGAGAAAGGGAGAGACCCAGGCACAGGGAGCCCGATGCGGGACTCGATCCCGGGACCCTGGGGTCACGCCCTGAGCCCAAGGCAGATGCTCAACCGCTGAGCCACCCAGGGATCCCCTCGTCACTCATATCACGTTGGGGGGTCCACACATGCGCTCGTGCACACAGGCATCACTGGGTGCGACGCTACTCTGGGCACTTCCTGTCCACACGTTTGCTTCTCTGCAGCCACAGCGGGTGAGCACTGCTGACCCTCTGCTCTCGGACTAGGTGATGGACTGAGGCCACAGACCAAGCTGCTGCCCAAGATGTGCGGCTGTGGTGGTGGCTGTGGCACCTGGTGGGCACTGGGTTTCTGGAGCCACTAGTCTGTCCAGATGTCTCCCTTGGGCGTGGGCATGGGTGTGTACCTGTGTGCACATGCAGGTGGGTCTGGGCACATGTGTCTGTGTGTAGAGACCCTGTTGTGCCCATGGGAGTGTGTGCACATGCAGGCGGGTGTGTGCATGTGTGTGTGTACAGACCCTGTGTGTGCATGGGAGTGTGTGCACTTGCAGGTGGGTGTGCACACGTGTGTGCATGTACAGACCCTGTGTGCTCAGGGGAGTGTGTGCACATGCAGGTGGGTGTGTGCAGGTGTGTGTGTACAGACCCTGTGTGCTCATGGGAGTGTGTGCACATGCAGGTAGGTGTGCGCACGTGTGTGTACAGACCCTGTGTGCCCATGGGAGTGTGTGCATAAGCAGTGGGTGTGCACACATGTATGTACAGACCCTGTGTACCCATGGGAGTGTGTGCACATGCATGTGGGTGTGGGCACGTGTGTGTGTGTACAGACCCTGTGTGCCTGTGGGAGTGTGTGCATAAGCAGTGGGTGTGCACACGTGTATGTACAGACCCTGTGTGCCCGTGGGAGTGTGTGCACATGCAGGTGGGTGTGCGCACAGACTGTGCCCGTGGGTGTGGGCATGGGTGTGTGTGTGCACACGAGTGTGGACCTGTGCATGTGCACCCTGCAGTGCCCTGGCTTGTGAGCGGCTTTCCACGCCGTAGGCTGTTTCGGGGGCTGTGAGGCATTCACGCCTGCTGCCCCCTTGGACGCGGTGTCCTCACGCGCCTGGCCTTGCACCATCCGTGGCGCCCCTGGTTGTCCTCCGCGGCTGCGGGTGCCGTCCGGGCACGTCGCTGACCACCGTGTGTGGAGTGTGCACAACCCCGTAGCGCACCTGTTGGCCATCTGCAGGTTTGCTAGTGTTTTGGCTGCACGTGATAGGAAAGCCAACGTCAGCGAGTTGGAAGGAGGAATAGTGTGTCGCGTCCTGAGACGCCTGGAGCTCCACGCAGGGCCCCGGGTGACAGGAGCGAGGCTGGCACCGTGTGGCTTCAGCTCTACTGCGCGGAGCCTTTCTCTCTTTCTCCCGTCTTTACAGGGTATTTGGTGGAAAGTGGGGCGTAGCTGGAGGGGGCTGCCACCCCGTCCCGTCCCAGCGGGGAGTCCGATGTGGCCCCACAGCCCTTCCTCCAAAGAGCTCACACTTCTTTTATTTTTAACTCTGGCTTTCTGCTCTGTTAGCTTGTGCAGGGAGAAGAGGAGCTCAGATTAGTTCGTTTGCTTTGTATTTATTTTTACTTGACCTTTTCACTTCTAAATTTTGGGAAGAAAATGTGAGATTCCTTTCCCTGCATAATTTTCTTCTGAGAGTGGTGACATTAACCCCGGGGTAGCATGTCTCGCATTTTCCATTCATGAAACAAACTTTCAGATGTTAATCTGGATACTCTATGAAATGATCATTAATTCCTCTTCCAACGAATTTGGAAAACAGTCCCTGTGGATCCCAAGTAACGGTCGTGTTTCCAGCCAGTCTGGCAGGGTTTTAAGCTGAGAGGCGTAGGGTGGGGTGGGGTGGGGGATCGTCTTGTCCGAGAGCCAGGTGAGGCAAGACTGTGGAGCATTTCTTCACTATTTCGTTTTTATTCTTTTTTTTTTTTTTTTTCCTTCAAGAATTGAACTAAATGCTCGTCACTGACGGGAACCTATTTGAATTCCTAGGAGATTAAAGTCGTCACCTGCAGCGCCTTGAGGACTAATCCTACTATATTTAAGCATGGACTCATCCCTTTGGAAGTTCTAAATTTTTTTTTTTAGGATTTATTTATTTATCTGGCAGAGAGAGAACACGAGCGGGAGGAGAGGGAGAAGCAGGCTCCCCGAGGACCAGGGAGCCCGATGCGAGGCTCGATCCTGGGACCCCGGGGTCATGACCTGAGCTGAAGGCAGAGGCTTAACCCACGGAGCCCCCCCCGACCCCCCGCACCCATTCAGACGTCCTAATAGCCAAGAGTTGTGAGCATTTATTGTAGGTTAGTGTTTCCAATTACAGTTGCTGTCAGGATTCATTTTGTGAACAAATCATTTATTTTTTTGCCTCTATTTTATTTTATTATTATTATTTTTTGCCTCTATTTTAAAGAGCCAATACATAAATACATTAAATCAAATCTCGCGTAAAGCGTCACGAGAACAGATTCCTCTCATCTCCATAAGAGCGAGCTGTGCACCCGGTGCCTTTATTCCGTGGCCGGTGCCGGTGGGCGCGCTGCTGACCTCTGTGGCCCCCGGGACACCCTCCGCTTGCGCCGCCCTCCAGGAGCCGCTCCCGATGCTTCCCGCCCAGCAGAGCGGCCTCGACAGCGGTCGGTGGTGCACCTGCTGCCGGGGAGCATCGCCCAGAGCGCAGTCGTGCCCTCGGCCGCCCCGGGTCCGGGTGACAGGTGTGTCACCGGGGCACCAGCCTGCAGCTCAGGGCCTGCCCGCCTGCTTGTCGGTGTAAACAGTGAGAACGCATTTCGGTGTCTGTCCTCTTTCGCTCGGGGCTGCACCTGAGGGGCTCCGCCTGGCGTGGGGGTTTCGAGCCGGGTGCCGTGTGCGCCCACTCCGTACCCCACTCGTCCTGCTGGTGGTGGATGCTCATCATCTGGGGCCTGAGGACTGAAACTGCGGTGACCAGCCTGATACGCGTGTCTTGATGCGGAAGCGCCAGTCTTCCTGGGCCTGGGCACCCGGCGGGCATCCGTGGCCCTCCGTGGGCGTTCGACTCTCCGCACACTGCGCCCGGCCCGTTGGCCATCCTCATCCTTGCGGCCTTTTTAATCATTACTCTTCTCTGTGGTATTTCCCTGGGGTTTTAATTTTCATTCCCCCGATGGCTGATGAGACCGAGCGCTTCTCTCACGTGCCTAGTGATCACTGGGACTTCCTTTCTTTTTCTTCTTCTTCTTTTTAAAAAAAACATCTCCTGTATTTATGTGAGAGAGAGCACGAGCAGGAGGGGCAGAGGGGGAGGGAGAGAACCCCAGGCAGACTGGGGGCTCGATGCCCCGACCCCGAGACCACGACCTGAGCCGGAACCGGGAGTCGGACGCTCTGACTGCCCCTTACGGTGCCCGGCTCGGGACGGAAGCGGCCTGGGGCGGTGCGCTCTGCCACAGCTCCTGTCACACCTACGTCGTTTCCCTTGTGGTTGAAGTTGTCTCCTCGTTTCGGAGTCCTGCCTCGGGTGTCTTTTCTGGACTGACACGGCCGTAGCGTGTGTGGCGAGCGCCCTGGCGATGCGGGAGGCCTTCGGCAGACCCTCCTGGTGCGCTCCGCTCGCTCCCTGCGCCACCTGGACGGGGCCCGACGCGCTCAGGAGCCCTCGCCTCAGGTGCGTGTCCAGGCAGAGCTGCTCCGGGAGATGCTCCTTCTGCCCTAAATGCAGGTGGATGGAAGTGGGAGGTGAGGGGACGTGGGTCCCCAGGTCCCTCCTGGGTGGTCCGTCAGGCGTGAGGTGGGGGGGAGGTGGGTAGCCAGCAGTCCTCTGGAGACCCTCTGCACCCCTCTGGTCTGGGGACACAGGCTGCTGTTAAGTGGTGGCCGGGCAGCTTACTGGTTGGTTGGGGACACTTGAGGGCCAGAGTGACACAGATGGCATGCTGAACTGGACGTCAGGCACCTGGGGACACGATCCTAGAGCTGCCACCAAAAGGCCAGAGGATCACTGTTGACCTGTGAGTTGTAGGGGTTCCCATGTGTCCCTATGTCAGAGCCTGGGGGTCACTTGGGGGTCCCGTGTATCCCTGTGTCCAAGCCCAGGGATAGCCTTGGGGTCCCATGTGGGGGCCCCCCGGGGTCCCGTGTGTCCCCGTGTCACAGCCTGGGGGGGCCCTCGGGGTCCCATGTGTCCCCGTGTCACATCCCAGGGGACCCTCAGGGTCCTGTGCATCTCTGTGTCACAGCCTGGGGGGCCCTCGGGGTCCCGTGTGTCCCTGTGTCACAGCCTAGGGGGACCCTTGGGAGTCCCTTGTGTCCCCATGTCACATCCCAGGGGGCCTTGGGAGTCCCATGTGTCCCTGGGTCATGTCCTAGGGGGCCCTCGGGGTCCCATGTGTCCTTGTGTCACAACCCTGGGGGGCCCTCGGGTTCCCGTGTGTTCCCATGTCATGTCCTGGGGGGCCCTCAGGGTCCTGTATATCCCCATGTCAGAGCTCGGGGAGCCCTTGGGTGTCCCATGTGTCCCCGTGTCACATCCCAGGGGGGCCTTTGGGGTCCCATGTGTCCCCGTGTCACAGCCTGGGGGGCCCTCGGGGTCCCGTGTGTCCCCGTGTCACATCCCAGGGGGCCCTTGGGGGTCTTTGTGTCCCCGTGTCACATCTAGGCAGATGGAACCCACAGGGGTCATAGGAAGATCTGGAGCTGGAGGCAGAAAGTCTAAGTGTTTCACGCTCATCTTTGCACCATTTAGTTGTATTTCTAGGAAAGACGGAATCTGCCTGCCTTGCTTGAATCCCTTCCCTAGGGCTCGTTGGGGAAGTAAAACGTGATAATAAAATTAAAAATATTTTGTAAATTGTCAACATTTTGCCTTCAACTGTTTCCTTGTCTGTTTTCAACGTGTCCTGGAACGACGTGCCCGGGGGGCCTGTCTCTTAAAGCCGGTGCCCGTTATGTGCCCAGGACGGCGCGTCGCCCGGGGCCCCCGCCCGCCCGGCGACTCCGGGGAGGCCCTGGCCAGCCGTCGCCGTGAGCGCCTCGCGCCGCGCACGGTTGCAGCCCGTCAGCTCTTCCTGGCCGAGTGCAGAGGTCAGTTTAGCTTAGCCGCTTTATAAATTTTTCAAAGGTTTCAAGTTGGAAGTCACAATTGGCTTTTACTTTTATAAGCAACGCACTGTTATGATTAGTCGTGTACACACATCACGGATGAGAACGTGAGTGTTTAGTTAGCGGAAAGTACTTTTAAACAGCTGCTGGAGGGCTAGAGTTCTTTTATAAATTGAGGGGAACCATGTGACCTGCCACAGGCGTGCATGAGGTTCCTTAGTCGCAAGTGCTAGGCCGGGTGGCCGCGGCGCGCGGGGTCGGGTCAGCCCCTCGGGAGCAAGCGCTCGCTGGCCGCGGCTCGGAGGGCGTGAGGCCGGGGACGGCAGGGGGACGCGGGAGCGCGTGGACACCCCCCGTGGGCAGCCTCGTCCACGGAGCCCGGGGCAGCCCCAGGGCGGCCTGGGCTGGGTCACGGGCTCACGCGGGTGAGGGTGCGGGCGGGCGCCCTCCACAGGCAGGGGGTGGGGCCTCACCGGGCGGAGGCCGGGCTGGAGCCCAACGTGGTTTGACGGTTTGACAGCCCTGAAGCGCTCGTTCAAGCCCTCCCCCCTCACTTAATTCTTGTCGCTGGGGACGGTGTCGGGGCTCCGATCTGGCTGCCGTTAGCGCCCGTCAACGGGCAGCAACTACTGTCCTTTATTGGGTCCTTGGCTCCGCCCCGTGCGGCCGGCGCAGCTGCCAACCCTGGTTTGCAGGAGGGAAAGCGCGGGGCGGGGTGGACCTTCCGGCCGACACGCTCCCCACTCTGCTCCTCAGGCCGGGCGTGGAGGAGCCACTGTCCCATCGGCGGCCGGGCTCAGCGGGGAGCGGGCCTGAGCTCCCCTCCCCAGCGGCCAGGCTCGGTGACCTTGGCGCACACGCTCGCCCAGCGCCCGGCAGCTGCTGATGGAGCATATTGTGAACTTAGCTTCTGTGCCGTCCTCCCAGAAATGCAAAATCAGTCACGTGTTTCTGGACGTCTGAGTGGCCCTCGGGGGCCCGTGGTCACGTGTGCAAGCTCCTGGGCACACCGCTGTCCTGGTTGGGCACTCGGGCGCCAGGGCCGCGGACGGCTCCTGCGATGGCTCTGGGTGGCCACCTCCTGCCTGGAGCCCACGCAGCGTTCACGGGGGTGGTGGACGCTCCCACGTGCTGCTCACCTCAGTGTCATGCTGTTGCAGTCGTGACTTCCTGTGGGCTCACGTCTGTGACTTCAGCGTGAGTCTGCCCCTTTCCTGCATCCTCGGGGTTTGAACGTCACGCGTTCACTGTGCAAGGCGAACAGTGGAGATTCTGTTTGCGTTCGTGTCAGTTGAACCCCAGCTCCTGCGGAGGCCACGCGTGCTTTCTGCTCGCATCTGTAACGCGTGCGAAGGGCGGCTCGTTAGCTCCCGAGCCCTGCTGCGCGGTCCGCTGTGCCATCCCGTGGCCCGCAGCATCGTGGTGGCCAGCTCGGGAGCCCAGGCCCTGCTTGGGGCTGGGGGTGAAGCTAAGATCTGGGTCCAGGGTGACCACCAAATCAAACGTTAGGGACAAAGACTTCTGCTTTAGGGGGCCTCATTTTTTAAATATATGTTTTTAAAATTTTTATTAATTTATTCATAGAGAGAGAGAGAGAGAGAGAGGCAGAGACACAGGCAGAGGGAGAAGCAGGCTCCCTGCAGGGAGCCCGACGTGGGACTCGATCCCGGGTCTCCAGGATCACGCCCTGGGCTGCAAGTGGCGCTAAACCGCTGAGCCACCAGGGCTGCCGGAGGAGGCCTCGTTTTATTCTTTTCTGCAGAACCAGAAGCTGTATTTGCTAATTAAGCGACTGCCTAGATGGCCTCCGTGTGTAAGGGACTGTGTGCTGCGCTTCCGCCGTGGACATGGAGCCCTTTGGGGTGACGGTGAGCCTGGGGGGAGACAAGTGGTTCCTGGGATGCGGGGTCAGGTGGTCTCGTCCGTGTGTCCCCATGTCCCCGTGTCCTCAGGGCGAACCTCCCTGGGGCTCTGCGCAGGGGCCGCCACTTGTGAGACAGTCCCATCTAGTCCAGGGGACCCGCCTGGGCAGCGACCTTGGCCGAGAGGAGGGCACCGGGCAGGGCCGGCACCTGCGCTCTGGCAGCGTCTCTGACTTTAAGAGGTTTCACATTTTATTTGAAAACAAAATAGGCTCATTGTGAACCGCGTACTTTGCAAAGATGCACAACAGGAAGGAAGGGGCTCTGGGGGCCCCATTGCCCCCAGCAGACATGGCTGAGGGTTCATATGCATCTGTTTGCATCTGCTTTCCGGTGCAAATACGTCATTTCTCCCCGAAGTGCAGCTGAGAGACGGCGTCACCGTGTGTGTGTGCTGGTCACCGGAACGGGACGTGGCCCAGATGGACAGCCAGCAGCTGGCGTGTGGACAAGTGGTTTATATTTCCCTTTCACGGCATAAATAGAGCTTGTCCTGCACGTGTGCTGTGCTGTCCGTGCCGTGAGGACGCCGTGCGGAGCAGCAGCGCTGCTGACTCGTGGCTTCCTTCCTCTGGGGACGGAGGCAGAGCACGCGGCTGTCGGAGTGTCGATCCGTCCCCCGGTCTTCCCCGCGGGAGCCCGTGCCCGCCGCCCGTCCCAGCTCCCGGGGTGGGGGCCTCCAGCACGCCGGCTCGTCCTCGGCCCCCGTGGTCAGCACGACCCGCTGTTGGGGCGTGCGAAGGTGCTGTGTGTAGGGCACACGGGGAAACGCGCCGGGGCGCGCGCCCGGAGGCTGGTTTCTGCCGTGTGTATGGGACTCGTGGTGTGTGTGTGTACATATGGGATTTCTGTATTATGTCTGCGGGATTTCTGCTATATACATGGCACTTCTGGTGTCTGCGGGATTTCCGTGTTGCACGTGGCTTCACGTCAGTCTGCGATGCACCTTTTTCATTACGCCGTGGACGTGTTAGTACGTTAGGGAGACGGTGCCTCCCTCTTCTTAGGACGGATGCATTTTGTCTGTTTGCTTTTAGAATAAAAGATAGCTTTTAAAAAAAAAGTCCTGATTTTAGGGGCGCCTGGGTGGCTTAGTCGGTCGAGTGTCCGACTCCTGATTTTGACTCGGGTCGTGATCTGAGGGTCATGGGATCGAGCCCCGCGTCGGGCTCTCTCCCTCTGCCCTCCCCTCCCTCTCAGAAGAGTTCTGATGCTGCGTAGCTACTATATGCTCGTAAGCACTTCTCTCAACACAGTGAGGGCATATTCTGTCCTATAGATGCCCTCGCGGTGTTATTATTTAATTTTTTAAGATTTTATTTATTCATGAGAGACACAGAGAGAGGCAGAGACACAGGCAGAGGGAGAGGCAGGCTCCATGCAGGGAGCCCGATGCAGGACTCGATCCCAGGACCAGGATCACAGCCTGAGCCGAAGGCAGACGCTCCACCACTGAGCCACCCAGGGGTCCCTTATTTAATTTATTTATTTGAGAGAGAAAGTGAGAGAGGGAGAGGGAGAGCACAAGATGCGCCCGTCAGCGTGTGTCCGCTGCGTCACGGCCTGCTTCTTCTCGTCCCCTCTTCCCAGAGGTGAACCCTTTATGGTTTGTGTCCCGCCCCCACCCTTGGGCCCCCGAACCCCGTCGCCCGCGCACAGGCTGCCCCAGCTCCCCAGGAAGGGAAGGGGTTTGCCCAGAACTCTGGCTTCTCTTCCCATTTCTGAGCTGCCTCGGCTGTGTCGGGGGCCGTGGGCTCTCGTGTCCGTCACGTTGGTTTCTCGGATTCCACTCTGGTTTGATGGGGGGGGCGTCCCGGAGCACGTGGCTGGGAGACGTGTGGGGTTCTTGCCGGGTTATTTTGTTCCCACACCCGTGGATCCTCTGGAACCCAGAGTTCCGGGTTCTCACGACCTCCGGTCAAACTCAGAGAGCGTGTCCCGTTCCTTAACGCAGGCTTGTGTTGCGGGGAAGTCAGGTGTCAGCTGGACTCTCCTCCCCGCAGGCAGCGCCCTGACTGCCGACCTGGGTGCCCTTGTCCGCCGCTGGCCCATGCTCCGGTGTTTCAGTCCTGTTACGGCTCATTGCCAAGAGGTGCCTTTTCTGCCATTTCGATGGGGTTTGAGGAAGAGAAGAGAGAAGATACGCACTTTCTCACCGTTTTCAATTAAAAGCCTTTTGATCCTTTTATTTTAAGGGGGGGCAAAGGGAGAGACCCCCGAGCAGGCTCCTCGCCCAGCACTGAGCCCGACGTGGGGCTCGTCTCCCGACCCCGAGACCCCGACCTGAAGTCAAGTCAGATGCCCACCGACGCGGCCGCCCAGGCGCCCCGAGGCCTTCGTAATCGCTCTTAGGGGCTGGATTCCGTACCTCGAATATCCTTAACGCGGTGCTTCTTCCCTTATGCTGGAAAAACCGCTCGGCGTTATCCGAGAATTGGGAAGGGCTGCAAGGAGCCAGCTGCGGTAACTTTGTCGTATAAATCCTTCACGGGACGCGCTGTCCTCGCACCTGTCGTCTCATGTTGCGAACGAGCCGCCCATCGGTGTGGACGTCGCGCTACCTCGCAGCGGGGGCAAGACCGGGCAGCCTCACGCCCCGACCCAGAGGCCGCCGGTAAGGGTCACAGCCTCATCGACGTTGGGGGGCGGGGGAGTTCTTTACGTCTGTTTGGAAACGAGGCTGGAGATGATTCACGGCACCGGCAGGTTTAGTTATTGAAAAATTGCGGCTAAAAAGCCTGATGAAATTCTCACTGTGCACGCGGAGAGCCCGTCGTAGCCCCGCATGAAGCCATAAAGCACGACGGACGTCACAGTGACGGGAGCAAGAATGGTGCGAGGGACGTCGCGGTGACCCGGCTGTCATGGTAGAGAGCTGCCCCGTGCCCCGCGGTGCCGGCCCTGCTGCTGGGAATCGAGCTGGAGCCCACGAGCGCCGGCTCACGAGATCCACGTGCTCACGCTCCCAGCGTGTCACGTCGCAGGTTCCCGCCGACCGGCCACGGCTGCAGAAACGAGGGCCGTGAAGCGTCGGGTAAGTGCCGAGGAGGGGACAGGGTGTGTGTCCATTCAGGGTGCACCCGAGGCCCTTCCCAGTGCCGGGTTAATACCGCGTGTGTCGTCGTAGACAGGGGCACGTGGGCTTGGAGACCCACCATTCTGATCATGGTTTTGCCTTTCTCGTGGACGTGAGGCCCGGACCCGCGAGCGCGGCAGCTGTTCCTCCCCCAGGACGCCGGCCGGGCAGCGTGCTCGTAGCGGGGACCCCCCAGGGCTGCGGAGCTGCCGTGCGCCTCTCCCCACGCCGCCTCTGCTCACGGTAACTTCAGGGCAGGCGCGAAGCTCCGAGGACGCCCGCCAGCTGTCACCGGCCCCGTCGCCCTCGCCTCTCCCAAGGGACGGAGCGGGAGGGACCTCTGTGTGCTTGCTCTGTTCTCGTGATTGGCAGAAAACAAAAACAAAAATGTGTTTCGTTTAATCAGCTTGCTTATTTTTTCTCTCTGTTTTCGGTATTTCCACAGTTTGATCATATTTTTTTTTAAAGATTTTATTTACTTATTCATGAGAGACACAGAGAGAAAGAGAGAGACACAGGCAGAGGGAGGAGCAGACTCCATGCAGGGAGCCCGACGTGGGACTCGATCCCGGGACCCCGGGGTCACGCTCTGGGCCAAAGGTGGCGCCGAACTGCTGAGCCACCCGAGCCGCCCTGATCATATTTTTTGAGAAAAGCATCAGGTTCGTTGTCCTAGTGGAGATTTAGGAAAATACCAATTTGGATTATTGAAGACTTTAAATTAAAGCACTCTTTAAAAAAAAAAAACAACAACAAACAACAAACCTTTCCTTAAATACCAGAGAGGCCACATTAAAGCCGTCCTGAATAGGGCACTGAGGGGGGGATGAGCACTGGGTATTACTCTGTATGTTGGCAAATTGAACACCGATAAAAAATAAAATAAAATAAAAACGAAAAAAGAAATGTCGCATTCCACGTGCCACTCGCTTTTATCGTCATTCCTTTTGTTACTGTGTTCTCTGCAAGATCACTTCCCTTCTTCTGAAACGTCCCCTTTAGGGTTTCGTCCCCACGAGGGTCAGCGGGATTTGCAGGGAAACCCCTTCCTGTGTTCTCATCGTGAAGAGGTCGTGGGGGGTCGGCAGCTGGAGGCCGCAGCCTCGCCCGCATCCAGCTGGGCGCCCTCCCCCGCCGGCTCCCTGCTCCTGACGTGTCTGGGCGGCAGCTATTTTGGTCTCCTCTGCATGGGGTGGGCTGGGGGGTCGGCTCGGGGCCGCCTGGGCGTGGGGTCAGCCTCCCTCCCCTGGCCCTCTCTCCCCGGCTGCATTCTGGCCACTTCCGCAGCTTCCCCCTGCCGTTCACTCATCCTCTCTTTGTGTCTAGTATGATGTTAAAACCCAGCTTAGAGTTTGTAATTTTAGTAATTTTAGTCTTTAATGTTTCTTATTTATAGAAGGTTTATTCTTTTCCAAGCCTGATTGGGTACTGTTTGTTTTCCTGTTTCTTCTCGTTTTTTCAAGAGAGGGCGAGAGCGCAAGTGGGGGGAGAGGCAGAGGGTGAGAGAGTCCCAGGCAGGCTCTCTGCAGAGCGGGGAGCCCAACACGGGACCCGAACCCACGACCCCGAGATCGCGACCTGAGCCGAAGGCAGATGCTGAACGGGCTGAGCCGCCGTGCTGGCCCCGCATCTATTTTTCTTACGTGCCCAGTAATTTTATATGTGGGGTCTTGGCAGGTCCATCCCATCCGAAGGCCTGTTTCTGGGGTCTCTCGTTTAGGCTGCTCATGCTTCCGACCCTGCTTCCTTGTGGGATTATCTTTTTGACGGTCGGTTGCTCATCTTCCTTGGAAAACCACGTGTATGGATTCTTTGAGGCCTCCGATGACGGTGCATTTTTCCAGAGAGGATGTTGTTTTGCACCTGCCACGTGTCTGTGGACCACTCGTTGGGGAAGGCTCTTTCCTGAGGTCCATTTGGATACGTCGCGGAGCATCTGGGTGGTGGGTGGTGCGATCGGGAGCTTTACGGAGATCGGCTTATGGCAACGTCTCACCAGAGACCTTCCGTTCCTTGCTTTGACCGTCGTCAAGGTTGCTTCCTGGGAGTCCCCCGGGCATGGGCCGGGTTAGCCCTGACCCGAGGAGGTCACTCCCGGCGTTCCCATGGGAGGTGCCCCACGCGGGCAGCTCGGGTTGTGTGCCGTGCCCCGCCGCGGGCCTGCAGCGGGTGGCGGCGTCCGTGCTCGGCTCACCCCTGGGCACGTCACCGTCTCACAGGTGCACGTGTGAAGGACCCTGACCACGGGTGATTACGGCTTTCGCTCCGTGGACGTTCCTGTTCTGCTTACTGTGCGCCCGCCGGGTGGGCTCCAAGCCCGGGCGTCCCCAGCTCTCGGGATCCCCACGGCAGCCGCGGGGGAAGGGCTGCTCTTACGCCCGCGTCACGGGGAGGAGGACACGGGGGCAGCTCACTCGTCCGGGGCCGTGGTGCCGGCCCGTGGTGGCTCCAGGCGGGTCGTCTGAGAGCTCGGCCCCTGGCGTCTCGTTTCCGTGTCCTGACACGGCTGCTTTCGGTGCCCGGCCAGCCGTGGCCTCCGTCTGAGGACCGCCTGCCTTCCTGTCTCATCCCCGGGCATCTTCTGGTTAAAAACTCGCATTTAGTCTGCCTTATGTAACAGAACAAGAAGATATATTTGAGAGATTTCTATAAAAAAAGATTAACATTTTTTATTTAGACAGTTCGTCTCCTTGCAATGGATGCTATTACACTAACTTTCGGCGTCTGGTAACGTCACCGAGTGCGTTTAAATTGACGACGTTGCTCAAATACAGACATCACGCTCGTTTGACTTTTAATGAAGAACTTCTGAAAATGTGTTCGTTTGACACGAATCCGATGGAAGACGTTGAGAACGTCACAGGTTTATGTAACAGGTGCCTGCCGATCGGAGAAGCCGGTGCCGTGTTCATCGGTGACACGGTTGTAGGGAAGTTTAGGGGTTACGGGTCCTTCCAGACCTTGGGGTCTGGGGGGGCCTTGGAGCTGCCCTGCCGGGGTCCCGCCCGGGGCCGCCTGCAGCCCTCCACGTGCTCCTGCCAAGGGCCCAGGGCTGCAGCCTCCGCTTCGGAAAGTCTCTCGGGATCATCTTTCCCGTCACTCTCCTTTTCTTACTGGGCCTTGTCGTGTAGCCTGTGGAGAGGGTTTTGTTTCTCTTGATTTGTTCTTTGTGTCACCCAGTCCGAGTGTCTCATGGGAGAAGGTGGGCCGACCAGTGCCTCTGTGGCCGCGTGTCCCCCCCCCCCCCCCGGCGTGTGCACGTGCTGCACCCGGGTTTGGGGCCTGAAATGCTCTTCTGTTGGTCTTATTTGTTTGCTGGCAATGATTAGGCAAAAATAGACCTCATTTTCATGGAAAAATCACTCCCTAAAGTCATCATAGAAATAACGTGGCTCATCGTGTGTCAGCGGAGGGAACCTCTGATACAGGTAACCCCGTGAGTCGTGGGAGACAGAGGCCGCAGGCCCTCCCGCCCCCCGAGAGGTGTGGACGCCTAATAATACGCGGTACGCTAACCAGGCTGAAAGAGGTGTGGACTCCCCGTGGGCAGACCTCCACTTGCGCTGCCTGGTGCACGAGCCCACCCGCGCTGGGGCGGCCGAGGACGGACGGGGCACCCCAGGTGCAGGCCCAGCTGCCACACCTGCGTGCTCCCTGCTGGCCCTTCTGGGTTGTTTCAGCGTGTGTGTGGCCAAAGGGCGCACAGTCGTCTTGAGGGGAGCAGGTGCCGAGGGCACGGAGGGCTCCGCACCTCCCACGTCTTCTGGTCTGTCCTTCACCTGCCATCCCGGTGATTCCAGCAGTCGCCTCCGTGACCGGGGCTGAGACGTTCCTCTGCCGGGCTGGGGTGATGACCCTGCAGCAGCACCCAGGGTCCTACACCCCGCCCGAGCCGAGGGCCTGAGAGCAGGTGCAGAGCGAGGCTCAGGCGGGCGCCCTCCGCTCGCCCTCTGTGTCTCCGTGTCCGTCTCCACCCCCAGGGGCCCTCTCCCTGTGGCGACGCAGAGCTCAGTCCTAGCCTTGGGAGCACTGGGTCCCTCTGGGAATGATTATGCAACAGCAAATGGAGCTGGATGGGGAGAAGTCCCTGGCCTATTTAACGCGTTGTTTTAATGTTTGCAGCAAGCTTTAATTTCCCATAAAACATTAGATTATTCAGAGTTTAAAAAAGTAATGTTCTCCCTCAGGTCATAAAAATATTTTCGATAATGTTTACCAACTCCCTTCAAAAAATAAGATGAGGGGCTTTATTTTTTTATTTTTTTTAAAAGATTTTATTTATTTAATTAGGAGAGGCAGAGACGCAGGCAGAGGGAGAAGCAGGCTCCATGCAGGGAGCTGATGCGGGACTCGATCCCGGGACCCCAGGATCACACCCTGGGCCAAAGGCAGCGCCAAACCGCTGAGCCACCCGGGAGCCCCAAGATGAGGGGTTTTACAGTATAAAGCAAAGTAGTGTTTTTTAAAGCCGGCTTTCTCGAGGTATAACTGATGTACCAGCACACGCACGTATTTTAACGTGTGCCACTTGATGGGTTTTGGGACACGGGTGAGACCACTGCCACGGTGCGGATGGTGAACATGCCCGTTGCCTTTGAAGGTCCCCTGCCCCCCGGCCCCCTGCCCCCCAGCCCCCCATCCTCCCCCACCCCCCACAGCCACTGCTCTCTGCCGGGACAGGTCCCCCTGCGTTTTCTGGAGTTCCACATAAGTGGGGTCAGGGAGTCGGTGCGTGTCTCGTGTGGCCTGTTTCACGCAGCGCGGTCACCTGGAGAGTCATCCGTGCTGTCTCCGCCGTGGTTCCTTCTAAAGTCATCTTCCTAATGGGGCAAGCACCTTCGCCCTACTTGCCGAGAACACGGACTTGGTTGATTTCAGTGAGAAGAGACGACAAGGTCCGGGTCGGTGCCTGTGAGACCCAGATGCAGGGGATGAGGCAAGCGCACGGGGCTCCGTGGTGGAAGCGGCGGCCCCCGCGTCGCGTCGAGGCATCTGGACGGGGAGGGCCGCACGCTGTCCCCGCGGATGGCCCGGCCGAGCTGGACCCTGCTCAGGAGCAGTGGACACACGGTTCTCCGGGGCCCAGAGCACGTGCTGCGCAGACCGCCTCCTGGGTGGGATTTAAATAATATTTAAAAAGTGTTAAAGCGGGACCCCTGGCCTAGAGCGCGTCTCTTCCTTCCCAGAAGCAGCGGAGAGCCGGGGGCCTGTGGCCTCCCCCACGGCCCCCTCGGGCGCCCCCTCCGACAGCGCTCACGGCCGCCCCGCGCTCTGCGGGTTTACGGTCTCCTCTGGCCGCGGCAAGATCCCCCCCCCCCCCCCGGTGTCCTTCCTAAAGCAGAATCAACTTTCTCCCTTTGAAGGGTCAGGTCGTGGGGACCCTTTGGTCATTGTTGACGCAGAACTACCAGGACTGTAGTCGATACACTTTGGAGCTTTTTATAGCTCCGGACAGTTGAAAAACACCTGTCTTCTAAGATTTCCTCTTTTTTTCCGATTCTCTCCTGTTGCTTACTGGCACTGCCATCCACCCCTTGGCAGAGCCGGGGCAGGAGCTGGGGCCACGCGGCCTCCGCTCCCCCTGCAGGATCTCGGGTCAGCTCAGGCCCGGCTGTTTCCCGGGGTGGATCGCGGCAGAGAGGGCAGGGGGCTGACCCCACCCCGCCCTGCTTTGAACCGGCCTCTTGCCCCGAGAGCTCGGCTCCTCGTGCTCCTCCCTCGTGGGGCCCTGTCTTCTGTGTTTCGCGGGAGGTGTGGGACCTCCACCCCCGGCTTGTGGCGGGGGCACCGCGGGTGCAGTAGCTCCCCTGTCCCCCTGCAGCGGCTGGCCTGTGGTGCTGCCGGTTCCCTGCTGCAGGCGGGTGATGGAGCGCTGCTTGGCTCCGTCGTGTGGACCAAGACCCGGGTCCCTCCTGCTCCCTGGCCCTCCTGGGTCCCGTTACCCGGTCATCTCCTAGTGCGCTGTTGTGAGGTCTGCGGTTCCTGCGTGAGTCCCCGTCACCCGGGAGCACAGACGTTGTCAGAGCCTCCCTTGTGCTGCTGGACGGCGGCCTCCTGCCGACCCGCCTGCCGCCCAGGCCGCCCTGGCCCGCGGAAGCGTGCGTCCCCACGCCGTCAGACTCCATGGCGTCACGGGTGTGTTGGACGCCTCTCTCGGGGTGCTAGTGTGGCGGGGTTCGCTAGTGGTTTACATACACTGTCTCGTCTTCCCGTTCCCAGAGTAAATCCAGCTGGATCATATGTCAGCTTTTATTTTTTTTTTTAGATTTATTTTTATTTATTTATGATAGAGAGAGACAGAGAGGGAGAGGCAGAGACACAGGCAGAGGGAGAAGCAGGCTCCATGCAGGGAGCCCGACGCGGGACTCGATCCCGGGACTCCAGGATCGCACCCTGGGCCAAAGGCAGGCGCCAAACCGCGGAGCCACCCAGGGATCCCCATATGTCAGCTTTTAAAAACATCATTGGACCAACTTTGCCGCCGTCTCCCTTGGGATTCTTACGTGTGCATTCGTGAGTTGGTTTGGCTGATACTTTGTACACGATTTTTGTTTCCTGGTGCTTGTTCTTTGTCCTGTAGTCAGATTTTCTATTTCTTCTTGCGTCAGTTTTCCTACACTGTATTTCTCATGGGATGTGCTCATTGTACCTAAGTCTACAGAATTTTTGAAACGAGGTTCCTAATACCCTCTTACTATATTTTTAACGCTGTGCGAATTTGGAGTGGTAATTCTGTCCTGGTGTTTCTTGAGGCCTAACACCCCTGTCCCCCGCCCCATACAGCACAACTCAGTGGCCTGGAACAGCCACCATCTGGTTTTGCTGGTGACCCCGTGGGGCAGGGGTTGGGGCAGGGTATAAAGGGGACGGTTTGTCCGTGCTCCGTGGGACCATGGGACCGGGGCCTCAGATGAGTGGAAGTGGCCGTGTGTGGGCAGCTGGGGGTCATAGTTCTTGTCCTTACACCTCGTCGGAGGCAGCCTGCTGAGGGGCAGGTGGGCACCTGCGCGGGGCCGGCCTGGGCTCTGTCCTGCGTGGACCCCAGCCGGGTGGCCGCAGCCACGGAACCGGCCTCCTGGGGAGAGTCTTCCAAGCCAGCAGCCCCCAAAGGGCCAGCACGCGGTGACTCCTCCCGCCTCCACCCGACCCACCCTGGGGTCCCGGAGCCTGCTGAGACTCAGGGACGCCCTGAAAGGACCGCTTGAGGCGCCGGCACGGGGTGGCACATAAAGGAGGCCACCTGGCCCCCCGCTGCCCTTCAGAGCAGGACGATGTGGGGCTTCTCCCCGTCCTGCGTGCGGGCGTCCGTCCCCGTATGCCCTCTACTGCGTGTGATCAGTGCGGGTTTAATTACTTCCTTTCCCCCTCCCGCTTCCTTTGGGCTAATTTTGTTCTCCTTGTACTGACCCGCCCGGGTGGGGATTCGTTGATTCCTGAAGGGGTGAGCGTGGGGCCGCACGTGTCCCTGGTGCGCTGCCCCACCTGCGCGCCGCTCAAGTCCACGTGTGCTCTCTGGTTTTTAAGTTTTCGTAGTTTCTGTTTCCTACTGCGATTATTTCAGCCGTGGGTTACTCGGAGGAATACCGCCAGCTTCCAGACAGGCAGAGACTCTTCTGGTTGTCCTTGGTCGTCCGTCCCCGGGTGCGTGGCGTGCGTGGCGTGCTGGGACGCAGCTGCCCTCAGGGCGGAGGCTTCTGTGTGTCTCCTCCCCGCTCTCTGTCGGCCACGGTCCCCTGCTGCCCCTGCGACAGGAGCCTCCTCCGTCTTTGCCCACCGCCTGTCGTGCTCTTGCTGTGACTTTCACTGTCACCGGGCCAAGCTCTCTGTGACCCCTGCTCTGTTCAGTCCTCGTGGTGCCATCCTGTGCGTCACTGTGGCAGGACCTGGAGGCGCTCAGCGATGCAGCCGCAGGGCCAGGTGGTGTCCCAAGGCTGCCTCTTGCAGTCTGAACCCACAACGCAGCAGTCCCCTGGGCATGTGGCAGCTCCTGTCACACCATTCCGGTGCTTCTTGTTTAAGCTTTACAGTTTGCAGAACCCTTCCCCACGCCAGTCCGGCTCCCTGGGTCAGCTCTGCGGGGCTGTCTTCAGAATGGTTCCCCTGGGCCTGGTCTCTCCGGGTCCCTGGTCTCTCCTGGTCCCACTCTCTCCTGGTCCCTCCTGGTCCTACTCCCTCCTGGTCCCTGCTCCCTCCTGGTCCCTGCTCCCTCCTGGGTCTTGTCCCTGGCCCCTCCTGGGCCTTGTCCCTGATCCCTCCTGTCCCTGGTCCCTCCAGGTCCCTGCTCCCTCCTGGTCCCTGGTCCTCCTGGGCCTTGTCCCTGGTCCCTCCTGGGCCTTGTCCCTGGCCCCTCCTGATCCCTGGTCCCTCCTGGGCCTTGTCCCTGGCCCCTCCTGATCCCTGGTCCCTCCTGGTCCCTAGTCCCTCCTGGGCCTTGTCCCTGGTCCCTCCTGGGCCTTGTCCCTGGCCCCCCTGATCCCTGGTCCCTCCTGGTCCCCGGTCCCTCCAGGTCCCTGGTCCCTCCTAGTCCCTGCTCCCTCCTGGTCCCAGGTGCCTCCTGAGCCTTGTCCCTGGTCCCTCCCTGGCACGGTTCCTCCAGTGGACGACAGGGGTCAGACTTCTGTCTCCACTCTGGGCTGGCAGGTCGCCATCTGGACACTAGGACCTGGTTCTGTGGATGTTGGTCGTGTGCTCCCTGTGTTTCCCTTGATCTGTGGCCTGTGTGGACGTTGGTTGGCACAGTGACATTTGACCTGACTCGCACATCGTCCTTCTTCTTCCTTGGATCGCGGGGGGCTCCGTGTCCTGTTCTTCGTTCTTTGTTAGGGGAGCTGCTGTGTCTCCTGCACACCCTCCAGCCAGGTCAGGAGCTGCTGGCAGGATCACTGACCAGGTGGGGGTGGCGTTGAGGATTGGGGGGGTACACGGTGGGGCCGTTTCCTTCATCCTCCTCGCCTGGGTGTGGAGGTAGGTCCGCAGGGGCGCTGATGGGGTCAGCAGCCATGTGCATGGACCTGTGTGCTCAGCCTCGAAGCCTCCGTGCTGGAGAGGACAGTCGTGTGACCTGTAACCCCAGGCTAATAGGTCGTTGTTGTGAGTTCCCACTGGAGCTGGGGGCAGCAGCGTACAACACGGGGACCGTGCCTCAGACCTGTCCTCGCACACCTGCTGACACACGGTACGGATGAATTGAGGCGAGTCACAGCTGAGAGATGTGGAGGGGCTGAGACTGGCCACTTGTAACCCCCGGGGCCCCGAGGAGGTCTGTGGTGACCACACCGAGTCTGCACGGTTAGGGGCCCCCCCTTGTTCAGCGAGCACCTGTCTACACTCCCTGCTGGTCTTCTGGGCGCCCACGCAGAGACCCGCTCGTTCTTCCCGTGGATGCTGGCTGGCGGCTCTGTGCTGGAGAAGCCCCACCGTAGACTTTCCCCTCGGGTGGATATCGGTTTGTTTTTGTAAAGGAAAATGTTAACGTGGCATATTTAGGTTTTGTCAGTACATAAGCATGTTGAAATACTCTCTTTAATGAGTTGTGAGTTGACGTTTTTCTGCTGAGAGGAAGTGGCACGGAGATGTTTCACACGCTCTGCCTGCAGACGGACGCGTGGCCTGGGCTTCTGGGCTGGGCCGGAGGGCGGGGAGGCGTGCATCCGTGCACTCGTGAGGTCTGTACGCAGCCAGAGTGGCGGGCCACACGCGTGATGCAGACTGTGATCGGTCCACACGGGAGTGCGTCTGAGGCCTCCGTCCCTAGCAGGCGGGTTTTGTGTTTGCACTAGCCTGCTGGGGAGCTGGGGAGCGGAGATCCGGGCCGGAGGGTGCGGGTATGCCTGCCTCTTGGGAGGGTTGGGGTGCGGGTGTGACTCGTTAGTGTGTATCTGCTTTAGGGAAGCATAAGAGTATTTTATTTTATTTTTTAAAAAAGATTTTATTTATTCACAAGACACAGGGAGAGAGGCAGAGACCCAGGCAGAGGGAGAAGCAGGCTCCATGCAGGGAGCCCGACGCGGGACTCGATCCTGGGACTCTAGGATCAGGCCCTGGGCCAAAGGTGGCGCTAAACCGCTGAGCCACCCAGGGCTGCCCAAGTATTTTATTTTATTTTATTTTATTTTATTTTATTTTATTTTATTTATTTTATTTTATTTTATTTTATTTATTTTATTTTATTTTATTTTATTTTATTTTATTTTATTTTATTTTATTTTATTATTTTTTAAAAAATATTTTATTTATTTATTTTTATTTATTCATGAGAGGCACAGAGAGAAAGAGAGAGGTAGAGACACAGGCAGAGGGAGAAGCAGGCCCCATGCAGGGAGCCCGACGTGGGACTCGATCCTGGGTCTCCAGGATCACGCCCTGGGCCGAAGCAGGGGCTGAACTGCTGAGCCACCCAGGGATCCCTGCCCAAGTATTTTAAAAATGACTTAAGCCTGTATTTAGGAAGAGGATCTTTAACTAATGGTATTTATTATTAGAATTCACATCTGACGTGTCGAAAAGGCAAAGTAATGGGATCTTTCTGTTCCACAGAGTGAAGCCTCTCCCGCTGGGCACGGCAGGCTGACAAAGGGACCGAGGGACACCCGTGCGCTCGGGGTCGCCCGGCCCGGCCTGCGCCCAGGGAAGCTCTGCCCGGGTCCCAGCACACGCAGACACCAGCCTAATCTAAGGTAAGGTAAACACCTGCAAAAATCTGCTCACCTCTGACTGATTAGAAAGTACCCTCTGCTCGCTGTAAAGGGAGTAATTAAAGCCTTTTGCCTTCTCGAGTGTGTTTGATTGAGTAACTTCCGCGCTGGATCGTGCTGGGTCGCGCTGCTGCCTCTCTCCGGGTGTGGCGGGCCCAGGCCACCTGCAAGCGGGGCCGCGGCCAGCGTGCTGCTGCCCCCCGGCGGCCGTGGCTCCCGGCCGGTGCTCAGCTACACTCGCTGCAGAGCTGCTTACTCTGTTACTGCCTTTGAGGTGGTTACAAGAAAACGTGTTTGGTACTTGATTTTTTGGTGACTGTCACGTGATTCAGCATCTGCTCTTGAGAGAAGTCGGGGTGCGGGGCAAATTTAAAGTCGCCGTTAAGTTAGCACCATGGGAGATTACGGCCTGCAGAGTGACTGCTTCCAGAAAGGAGAGTTCTCAACACTCACGGGAGTCTTGTGGGGAAGAAGGATGAGGAGCTGGTTGGCAGGGGGCGGCCGGGTGCGACTGCGCTCGCTCGTTCTGTAGGTGCGGACAGGTGCCCGGCGTCTGGGGCGAGGCCGGCAGGAGCAGGTGCAGGGCTCGCCGTCGCTGGGGGGTGCTTACTGTCGCTGGGGGGTGCAGGTGTGGGGCTCACCGTTGCTGGGGGTGCAGGTGCAGGGCTCGTCGGTGGGGGTGCTTGCTGTCACCCGCAGCTGCCTGGGAAGGCCCCGTGTCTGCACCCATCAGGGAATCAGGGATGTAAGGACACTAGCTCCCAGGGGGTAGGGAGGGTTTGCACTCCCCTCTGCAGCAGGGGAGCCGGAACGTCCGGAGAGGGCAGAGTTAAGGCTCTGGCCCCTGGCTGTGCCAGTGGGGTGGGCTTCCCTGCAGCCGGCTCTCGCGAGCAGGATTAGTGGAGGGATATTGAGAGGTAGTGAGCAGCGCACAGCTGCCTGAGGCTGCGAGAAACGCTGTCCTTCAGCTCCGCTGGGAGTCGTGCCGTCTGTGACCACCTTTCATGCCATGGCAGCGAGCGGCCGCGTTCATCGTGCCATATACGTGAGATGGCAAGGATTTTTATGTAATGCGTGCATTGGGGAGGTGAATTATTTATAATCCTTTGCAGAAATAAATTGTCCTTAAAGGCGTCCAAACAATAACGAGGCCCAGAGGAGGGCTCCAAAGCACGTGCCGAGAAAGCAGAATGAAAGGCCTGGTAATTATAAATACTGCAACACCGGGAGCTACCTCTCCCTCCACGGGGTCCTCTCCATGGGGTCCTCCACCCACGGGGTCTCCTTCTATGAGCTGTCCCTTAGTTCTAGCTGCAGAGTAGAAATTTCGTATTTCTTGGGATACCTGGGTGGCTCAGCAGTTGAGCATCTGCCTTTGGCTCAGGTCGTGACCCTGAGTCCCGGGATCGAGTCCTGCATCAGGCTCCCTGCATGGAGCCTGCTTCTCCCTCGGCCTGTGTCTCTGCCTCTCTCTGTGTGTCTCTCATGATTAAATAAAGAAAATCTTAAAAAAAAAAAAAATCCAGTAGGTCTGCATTTACTGACTTGACAACTGCTAGAGGTATAATTATCGCACAAAGAATCGTGGCGACGGTCCGACGTATTACAACTTTCCTTTTTCAGAGTGGTTGGAAAGGAGAGGCAAACATGAAACATTGCAGCTGAACCGAGCCTCTGCGGGGGGAGCTCTCCTCACCGGTAGGCGCGCCCTGCGGCCCTTTCCCGAGGCACCCGGCAGCCCTGCAGTGGTCACTTCACGTTAGTTCCAGCAGGGTGGCTACGGTCCCCGTCCTCCCAGAGGGACATGTCTGAGATGCAGTCTCCTGTGTCTGCTGCAGTTGGGGCCGTCGGGGTGCTCCTGGGGTGCTCCTGGGGCACCTGCCCTGCTGCTCCCCTTGCAGAGGGCCCGGGGACTGGACCCACGCAGACGTTTGTTCTGTAACAGATACTCGTGAGCTCCTCCATCGTGCTCTGGATGACGCTCGTAGGCGGCACGACCTTGTTAATTCGCACCATATCCTCAAGAAGGAGGGCCGGGCAGAGACGTTAGCGCATCGTGAGTCAGCACATGCCTGGGCCCCAGTCCGCGGGCGGTGCGCACCTGGGCATCTCCCCGGGTGCTCACAGCGCAGGGCAGACTTCTGAAAGGAGCTGGTCCTCCCCTCCCGGCATCCGCGTGGTGCTACGGGTGTGTGTTAAAAACATGGAGAAACGATGCGGCGAGGGTCTGGGCTGGGTGATCATGAGCCGCCGCCCGCGCGGGGCGTCAGCCCTCCAGTGCAGGAAGGCTCCTTGTTTGCCGGACTGCCGTCTGCCCGCAGGGGGCCAGAAGCACCCCAGCACAGAGCAGCCGCTGGGACGGTGTGTCCCCCGGCATCCAGCTGGTGGGGATGGTGTGTCCCCTGGCATCCAGCTGGTGGGGATGGTGTGTCCCCCGGCATCCAGCTGGTGGGGATGGTGTGTCCCCCGGCATCCAGCTGGTGGGGATGGTGTGTCCCCCGGCATCCAGCTGGTGGGGATGGTGTGTCCCCCGGCATCCAGCTGGTGGGGATGGTGTGTCCCCCGGCATCCAGCTGGTGGGGATGGTGTGTACCTCAGCATCCAGCTGGTGGGGATGGTGTGTCCCCCGGCATCCAGCTGGTGGGGATGGTGTGTCCCCCGGCATCCAGCTGGTGGGGATGGTGTGTCTGCGGCTGTGTTTTGGGGGCTCGCAGATGCAGGGCAGCCGCTGAGAGGAGGCGGGCTGCTCTTCCCGCACTCCGCAGTGGCAGGGCATGCAGCTGCTCTCACCGGCACTCCTGCTCTGGAACAGGATGCTGAGCTGGATGTGCAGTGGGCAGGGGTGGGGCCGGTAAGGAAGGGCAGGCCCTGCCCTGTGCAGGGGGACGGGACACACACCCACTTCCTGGAAGGTCTGTGGGAATGAGCTGCCTCTTCGGAGTTGACCCTGCAGGTGTTGGTCGGCCTGTGCGGCCGTCCCGTCCAGCTCTAGGCAGGGGAGGGACAGCGGGTCCCTGCAGGGGTGGGCACCACCCACATGGTGGGAGGGAGGAGCGTGCCTCAGCGCAGGTGTTGGCTCCTGGGCCGCGAGGGCCGCATGCCACTGACACGGCGTCTCCTTCCCTAAGGCAGAGTCCTGGGCCGCCCGAGCCCCGGGTGCCGCCGCTCGCTGCAAACAGTGCCGGCCACATCCCGCGTGGGGAGGTGCCTACGTGCACGTGTGAGCCCAGGGCCAGTGCCCTGCCTTGCTGGGACGGGACGGCTGTCCGGGGGGTGCGCTCAGAGCTGTGGCCCCGGCTTCTGACCCTCGAGCCGTCGGTAGTCAGCGTACCTGCGGGTCAGCGGTCTGTTGCTGCACACCCATCAGCAGGACCTGCAACTATAGTGGCTCACTAGCCGCAGTGTCTTGCAAGCTCTGGGGTCTCCCCCACAAGCTCCGGTGGTCGCAGGGCTGGGGCCTCCAATCCCTGGGACCCCCCGTGTTCCTGGCCCAGTGGCCGTGTCCACAACATGCAGTTGGCCCCTTCCTGGCTGTGGGAGTGTCACCGTCACTTCCTGTGACCCTTAAGGGTTCACCTGCTTAGGGCAGGCCCACCCACGATGCAGGGTCAGCTGAGTAGGGATTTAACTTTGTAAACCTTCAGTTTATATTACGGTGTATCCATCATAGTCACAGCTCCACCTATCAAGGGGAGGGGATTATACAGGGTGTGCACACCACAGCCAGTTCCACACACTGGGAAGACAATTTGCTACACCTGTAGCTGATGGGGGCCTCCTGAGGGAGGAGCCTGGCTGATGGGGCCTGGCTCAGTTTCCAGAGTCTAGAACACACGAAAATTTTCACAGGTCAATAAGGAAGACAGTGCAGTGGAATTAGGGGCAAAACATTTGCATAGTTTTCTCATAGAAGATGACGCAGCTTACGTGGCTAATAAACACGTGAAAGGTGCACATTCATCCAGCAAACGTGGACCACCTGCCAGAGGACAGAGCCGTCACCCTGTGATGGACGCGTGAAGGTGAGGAATAGGGTGGCACCTCCTCAGGGCCCTCCTGGGTGCAGGCGATGAGCCAAAGAGCCGAGCCCCGGGCGCCTCGGCCGCTGCACACCCCGGAAGCCAGGGTGGAGCCCCCCTGCAGGTGGCCGGGGGTCCCAAGGCCGGAGTCCCACTCCAGGAATGGCTTTTGCATCTGTGAGGACCGTAAGGGAAGCAGCGGCAGCAGCACGGGCCAGAGCCTGGACCACTCGCCATGCGGCTCTGCAGGGAGGGCTGCAGCCCTGCTGGCCGGGGTGAGCTCGCCGTGTGGGGCCTGACCGGGCCCCCTCGTCTGGGCCCCTGGACGGCTGCGCCCCGACGGTGCCTCCCTGGGCCAGGGGCTGTCCCTGCACCTGAGGCCCCCTGCCTACGGCTCCGAGCTCACAGAGCGCCCTCCTGACAGCGGGCCTGGTACCAGGACCCCAGCACCATGAACGGGTGCGGGTGGCCTACAGGATGTGGTGACGTAGGGGAACGGCACAGCGGGACCAACTAGGAAAAGTGTCCTGAGGATGGAGAAGGCTGGGGACACAGAAGCTGGCGAAACCCAGCTCACAGTGAGGCCACGGGGAGGGGGCTGTGGGACGGGGCTGTGGGGTCGGGGGCCAAGACCAGAGGGGCTGCCCTGAGCCCACAGGCCCGCTGTCTACCTGCACCCTTGGTCAGACACATGGGAGCCGGCTAGGTCAGGTGACAGCACGGGGGCAGCAGGGGCCTCGGGGACGTCCCCAGTCCTCTGCATCCCCTCACATTCCACAGGGAGGGTCCTGGGTGACGCGGGCTGGGGGTGCAAAGCTGAGCGCTCCACTCCAAGATGCCTGGACAGTCGAGGCCACCGGCTACAGTGGCGCTTGGCGGGAGCAGGATGGGTTGAGGGACACATGCACGGAAGCCTCACCCCTTCCATCCTGCAGCTGGTGCGGGCAGGGCCCAGAACCCAGGCCGCCTGCAGCTGGAGGAGGAGTGGGAGACGCAGAGCCGCGGGCGGGCCGGGGCCTCTGGGGCCTCCACAGGCCTCCTGCTGGCCCGGCTCTGGCTTCTGCTCCGCGTGCAAGCAGGTCTCCCAGGCCCCTCCTGGTGTGCGTGAAGCCCACGCCCAGCGTCCCAGCGGCAGCTGCAGACGCGCCAGGTTCAGGGAGGGTGCAGGACGGTGCGGATGGGCGAGTCTGTGTCTGCAGCAGTGAGGCCCGGAGCTGCGGGGTTTGTCACCTGGGACTGCAGGTTGTGGAGCCCACGGCCCCGTCAGACACAGATCGGGGCTGCACGCTGGGCCCACTCTCATGGCAGGTGCTGACCGAGGCCCCGGGGGTGACGGTGGGACAGGATGGACGGTCCCTGAGCAGCTGACGCCTGGTGGGAGTGGACGGTGCTGGGGAGGGGCCCGGGGCCAGGGGGCAGCACACCCAGGAGGGCCTGGCTTCTCGTCTCCAGACCCCGTGGGGCAGCAGTGGGCCTGGGGCGTGGGCAAGGCCACCTGCTGGGGCCGGGGGAGGCGGGAGCAGCACAGTAGTGATTTGGGATTATTTTCCATCCAAAAAAAATGGAAAAAATCTGAGTAAAACTTAGTTTAAACAGTATCAAGTTTGAAATATTTCTAAGAAGTGGTTGTGTTCCCAGTTTTTATGTGCTGTGGCTTTACGTTTCCAAAAGGATAAAAAAATACATCATTAGCCACAAAAGTACGACGGGAGTTCAGGGGCCTGTACGTTGCTGGGTGGGAAACCACGGATCTCTGTGGTTGTTCGGACGTGGCTGGCAGTCCTCTCGCGGCCGCGCTCGGGGGTGACGGGAAACCCGTGGTCGTCTGTGACGGAGCGCAGCGGCCGCGTGTCCGTGGGGGCAGGGACGTCTGTACTCTCCTCCGCGTTCCTTCTGTGCCCACGGAGGCTTTTCCCAGGGCGGGACTGGTGGAAAGACCAGCACGCGTGTGGGCGGCTGCCGCTCCAGGAGGGAGGGGAGCTGATGGGCCCTGGGCCCCTCGCCAGGCCCGCCGCGAGGTTCTAGCAGGTGCCGGGCGCCCCCAGCACAGCTGTGCACAGAAACTGGGGCGCCGTGAGCCGCCCTCCTGCTCCTGGGATCCGGGGGCTGAGCACGGGGGTGCCCTCTGGGCCTCAAGGAGCAGGGGTGGGGGTCTCATGCTCACTGCAGAGCGGCTCCGGGGGGCCTGGGGAGGCTGTAACCTCTGTAACCTAGTGGGACAGTGGCTTCTGCAGCTGCAGTGACGAAAGCGGGGGCAAGAGGGAGGTGGCCGGCGGTCCAGGTGGAGCCCGGGCCTGACAGGTCTCCTGCTGTTCTCCAGGCGACGTGGGCAGGGGGCCGCGGGGTCCAGCAGCCGGCGGTGTGGGGGAGGGAGGGGCGTGGGGGAGGGCAGGGGTGTGGAGGGGGCCTGGGCCCGAGCGCTGTCCACACTGCGGCAGGGTGCACATGTGCCGTCTCCCCAGGGGTTTGCGCGTGTTCATCCCAGTGCACACGACTGCTGTCACATGACCACGACGGGACGCACCAGGGCTGGGAATGTCATGCTTGCTGGCTGGCCACGCGGGTGCTATGCCCACGGGGGAAGGGGGGCGTGGATGTTGGGGTGAAGACGGCCGCAGGCCCCACCGTACTTTAGTCTCTAAATAATGACCTTGCTGGTTTCTGGTTTATAAATTTTAATTATATTTTATTTTATTTTATTTATTTTATTTTACTTTATTTTATTTATTTTACTTTATTTTATTTATTTACTTATTTTTTTATTTTATTTATTTTATTTTATTTATTTTTAATTATTTTATTTTATTTTATTTTTTATTTTATTTTATTTATTTTATTTTATTTTTTTATTTTTTTATTTTATTTTATTTTTTATTTTTTTATTTATTTTATTTTATTTTTTATTTTATTTTATTTTAATTTTATTTTATTTTAATTTTATTTTATTTTAATTTAATTTTATTTTATTTTATTTTATTCTTGGTTTATAAATTTTATTTATTTTTTATTTTTTTATTTTTTTATTTTTTTTGGTTTATAAATTTTAGATGTCGTCTGTTGACCTTCAGTTCAGAGGCAGGCAACTTGAGCTCACTTCGCACTTTCCTGGCCTTATAGTGTGTTTAGGAGTGCTTTTGGGTGAAAGATGCAGAACACATGACCTATAGTGTCTTACACTAGTGGGGATTCATTTATTTCCTTTTTTTAAAAAAAAAAAAGATTTTATTTATTTATTCATGAGAGACAGAGAAAGGCAGAGACACAGGCAGAGGGAGAAGCAGGCTCCCTGCAGGGAGCACGATGCAGGACTCGATCCTGGATCCACAGGATCAGGCCCTGGGCCGAAGTCAGCCCTAAACTGCTGAGCCGGGATTCATTTACGTCCTAGTAGGGATTGCAGAGGTAGGTTTTTGCTGCAGGTGGTTGAGAGCACGAGCACGTCAGGGGGCGAGGTCCTCAGCGTTCCCTCATGGTTGCAGTGTGGTTGTGGCAGCTCCAGCCGTCTCATCTGTATTCAAGGCAGGAATAAGTGGGAAGGGGCAGGCAGTGCTGCCCGTCTGTCCCTTTCACCAGGACATTCCAGAAGTCTCGTGTCATGTGTCTGGCTGTCGTCACAAGGGACACCGAGGACGCGATCGTCTGACTCTTGTCGCACCCCTGCCAGAGGGGAGGGCGCGGGGCTGGGCAGCGGGGATAGGCCCGGCAGCTACGCTCCTCTGCTGGTTATCTTGGGAACCGCGTCCTGCCCCTGGAGCCCCTGGAGCTGCGGTCTCCCGGCCGTGCTGACCCGGACCCCGGGAGGCTGGTCCCCGGACCCTGGGCTGGGGGTGTGGAGCGCTTACCGCCGACGTGGTTCCGTGGGGGACGCGGTTGGTGAATTGCATGTTACCGGGCACTTTATAAGCTGCACAGTAGTAATTGAGCCCGCGCGGGGGGCTTGCCCGTGTCGTGGAATCGGAGGGCGCAATTCCGTGTGTCCCAGCATTTAGACAGTTGTTATCCTGCTCCTATAGTTTACGTGTAACATCGTCTTTTGATTCTACTATTTTAGAATAGTTAAGATAAAACGCAAAAACTAAATAAAAAAATTAGTCTGTGCCGTCAAGTTCTGAGCGTGTGGTGGTAAGTAGAACCCGGCGGGTACGGCCGGGAGGGCCGGGGCTCTGTCCCCTGACCCCGGAGCGGCCCCTGCGCTGCAGCCGCGGGAAGGAGCTGCGGCGCCGCGCGGAGGACGGAGCGGGACCAGGAGGTCATCCCGGGAAGACGCGGGGTCGGGGCAAGGGTGAACCGTCCCCCCCCTGCCCGCGACCGCTGACCAGCAGCTCAGTGGGAACCAGAAAACTCGCTAATACTGCTCGGCCGTCCTCCGGCCTGACTTTGTCTCCTCAATAATTAGATTGTGCCGGTCTGGACTCCCTGAGATTCCTTTGTTCTTGAACCTCAGTAGGATGCTGAGAAGAACGAGAGTTTTCTCTGCTTTTCATCCCCTCCTCCTTGCATGGGGGGGGCTGTCCGGTGGCCGATGAGGATCTTTATTTCTGGGACGTTTTCCTCCGTCGTAACGTTGAGTGCGTCCTGGTTTGCGTGCTCCGGCCCTCGGGCCTGCACACCGCGTGCCTCTGGCTCTGCGCTCCGCGGGTCCAGGCGCCGCGTCTCTAAGCCCCTTTGAGCTGTTTTCTTCTCCGTTGACTCTTGCGTGAGTTTTCAATCAGGTCCAGCGTTTTTGTCCACGTTGTCCATTGCTTGTCCGCGCTTCTGTTTATGCTGCTTCTCATCCACACACACACAGACAGCCCTAAGTCGTTCATCAATACGTGAAGTTAGCCACGGGGTTTCAGGTCCTGATTGAGTAAAGCCACTTTCTCTTCTTTGAGGGACCGATGAGTTTTACTTTATGTTTCAAAAGGTTCATGTTTTATTTTGTCTCTTAATAATCAGTAATAGTAAGCATTGTTTTTAAAGGGTGCTTAGAAAGTCATCTTTACAGAGATTCCTCCTTAAACCGTGGCTATCAGTTGCATCCCCCGGGTTGGTTTCCAATTCATGCTCAGACTTGATCATAGTATCTCTTTCAGACTTTTCTTAGTGTGGCGAGAGTTCAGAGCTCTCCCTGATAGCCCAGCCTGCTGGACTGCAGTTCTTCCCTGTTGCCAGCATTCATCCAGGGGCCACCTGAGCCCCCCCCGGGTTACCAGGGCCACCTCTCAGCCACCTGAATCATCTCGGGACCACTTGGGCTATCTGTAGGCCACCTTGGCCATCCGTAGGTCACCTGAGCCATCTGTGGGCCACCTTGGCCATCTGTGGGCCACCTGAGCCATCTGTGGGCCACCTGGGCCATTCGTGGGCCACCTGAATCATCTCTGGACCACCTGGGCCATCTCTAGGCCACCTTGGCCCTATGTGGCCCCCCTGAGCCATCTGTGGGCTACCAGGGCCATCTCTGGGCCACCTGAATCATCCCTGGGCCACCAGGGCCATCTCTGGGCCACCTGAATTGTCTCTGGGCCATCTGTAGGCCACCTTGGCCATCCATAGGTCACCTGAACCATCTCTGGGCTACCTTGGCCATCTGTGGGCCACCTGAGCCATCTGTAGGCCACTTGAGCCATCCATAGGTCACCTAAGCCATCTGTGGTCCACCTGAGCCACCTCTGGGCTACCAGGGCCATCTCTGGGCCCACCTGAATCATCTCTGAGCCACCTGGGCCATCTGTAGGCCACCTTGGCCATCTGTAGGCCACCTGAGCAATCTGTGGGTCACCTTGGCCATCTCTGGGCCACCTGAATCATCTCTGGGCCACCTTGGCCATCTGTGGGTTACCTGAGCCATTTCTGGGCTACCAGGGCCATCTGTGGGCCACCTGAATCATCCCTGGGCCACCTGGGCCATCTCTAGGCCACCTTGGCTATCTGTGGGCCACCTGAGCCATCTGTGGGCCACCTTGGCCATCTGTGAGCCACCTGAGCCATCTGTGGGCCACCTGAGCCATTTCTGGGCTACCAGGGCCACCTCTGGGCCACCTGAATCATCCCTGGGCCACCTGAATCATCTCTGGGCCACCTGGGCCATTTCTAGGCCACCTTAGCCATCTGTGAGCCACCTTGGCTATCTGTGGGCCACCTGAGCCATCTCTGGGCTACCAGGGCCACCTCTGGGCCACCTGAATCATCCCTGGGCCACCTGAATCATCTCTGGGCCACCTGAGCCATCTGTGGGCCGCCATCTGTGGCTGCTTCCTTAGCTTTAGGTTGTTTAGGTTTTTGGAGCTAATTTTAGGACCTTCAACTCAAGTGCCTTTTTTTTTCCTGTCAAATCCAACATCTGCTATATTTATTTGAGAAATGTAGGTTTTGATTTTAATTTAAAATTCCTTGGTACAGTTACCTTAGAAGAAAACGGGAAAAGCTTAATTGAATTTACGATTTTAATTGAGTGGAGGAGTTTTGCAAGTAGACGTAAACTATTCTTATCTCCATCTGTTTGAACCCATTTTCACGTAGGAAATAGAGACGTGTTAAAGAACTGCGTGTATGTTATTTTGACTTAAGATTGTAAGGAGTCGGAACATATAAGAAAATGAAGCCGAGCCGTCGCGTGTGCTCCAACTGGGCAGCTCGTAGGGGAGTGAAGAGCTCGGCCCCGATTCCCAGGCTCCGGGCGCGGGCGCTGCCGGCGTGTAACCCCGGGTGAGCTGCTCTGCCCCTGCGGCCGGAGGCTCCGTGTACGGAGCGGCGGTGCTGATGGTACGATGGCAGGCGGAGCCCAGGTGGGCACGTGTCCCGCACCCGGTCCTCCCTTGAGCCCCACGAGCCTGGGGTGTGCGTCGTCACTGCCTTCTGTGTGGTCCTGAGGACTCGGAGGAAGCACAACGTTGGGAACTTGCTGGGCGGTGGGGTGGGCCTTCCACCAGCGGGCCCTGCTTTGGGCTTCGTGCTGGTGACCCCCGAGCTCTGATCACGGCCGCACTGTACGGCTGTATGGGTTGGACACTGCACAGCTCCACTCACAGAGACCTGAGGCACATCCTTGGTCGCTGTAGAGCAGAGTGAGTGGCTGTTTGCAGGCTGCCTCAGGCAGACATTCAGAGGCTCCCCTGCTGACATTTGGTGACGTCTAAGTGAGCCAGTCCACGTGCGGTGTAGGTGACGGTCACTCGGTAAACGCGTGCTCCACACTCCGCCGTAGTGGCTGCTCCCTCGCCAGCCCCCTGCCCATCCTCCCCGTCCAGGAGCAGCAGTCCTGGCTCGGTCCTGGTTTCTCCTGGGCTCCATCTGTTCTCAGGGCTTGGGGTCTCACCCACCCACACCCCTGTCAGCCTGGGACCCTGGGTCCGCCCAGCATCTCCTCCTGGTGGTCTGCGGCATCTCTGGCTGCAGACGGCAAACCAGGCCCCTGGCTCCTGACCCCCCCCCCCCCCCCCATGGTCTTCCCAGGTCTCCACGCTCCCAGGCCACAGCCCATGGCCACCCAGTGTCTTCTGTCCCCTTCGGCCACCTGTCTCCTGTGCTGCAGCCTGCGTCCGGGGTGGTGGTTTCTGGCCTCTGCCATCACCTGCCCTGAGCCATTGGGCGTCTGCTCCACTTTCCTGAGTGGGCTTCGTGCGTCAGCCCTCGCCCCACATCTGTCCTTCACGCTGGCCAGGACCAGGCTGGAACTCCTGGGCAGGGGGACCGCCTGGTCAAGCCTCTGCCAGCCTGGCCTCCTGGCTGTTCCCGGGCCATGCCGGGGCCGCCGCAGAGTCGTTGACTGTGTCCCTCCGGCCGCTCTGCTCCTGGTGCCTCGTCCTGGCTCCTTGGTGCCTTCACTGTCGTCTTCTCCAGATGGGAAAGCAGGCCCGCCGCTGCCCTCCTGCCCTCAGGCACCTTCCGGGTCACACCCACCCTGCTCGGACATATGAGGCCATTTGATGGCTCACGGTGCTCCCGTCACCCATCTTGGCCTCCCTGCAACAGAAGCTCAGTGAGGGCAGATGCTCTTGTGCTGTGATCACTGCTGCAGCCCAGCCCCTGCAGCCCAGCCCCTGCAGCCCAGCGCCTGCATCTCAGCCCCTGCAGCCCAGCCCTTGCATCTCAGCACCTGCAGCCCAGCCCCTGCAGCCCAGCACCTGCATCTCAGCACCTGCAGCCCAGCCCTTGGATCTCAGCACCTGCAGCCCAGCCTCTGTATCCCAGCCTCTGCAGCCCAGCCCCTGCAGCCCAGTACCTGCATCTCAGCACCTGCAGCCCAGCCCTTACAGCCCAGCCCCTGCATCTCAGCACCTGCAGCCCAGCCCCTGCAGCCCAGCACCTGCGTCTCAGCACCTGCAGCCCAGCCCCTATGTCTCAGCCCCTGCATCTCAGCCCCTGCAGCCCAGCCCCTGCAGCCCAGCCCCTGCATCTCAGCCCCTGCATCTCAGCCCTTGCAGCCCAGCCCCTGCAGCCCAGCCCCTGCAGCCCAGCCTCTGTATCCCAGCCCCTGCAGCCCAGCCCCTGCATCTCAGCCTCTGCAGCCCAGCCCCTGCATCTCAGCCCCTGCATCTCAGCCCCTGCAGCCCAGCCCCTGCAGCCCAGCCTCTGTATCCCAGCCCCTGCAGCCCAGCCCCTGCATCTCAGCCCCTGCATCTCAGCCCCTGCAGCCCAGCCCCTGCAGCCCAGCCTCTGTATCCCAGCCCCTGCAGCCCAGCCGTTGTAGCCCAGCCCCTGCAGCCCAGCCCCTGCAGCCCAGCCCCTGGCTCAGTCCTCGCCCTCACTGAGCAGGTGTTCACTACTAGTTGAATGAACGAACGAATATTTGCTGTGTTTCTTATTAACAGATGATTCTGAGGCGCCTTAATATTAAGTAGCGCTGCAGTTTTGCATGTGCCGATTCTATGTCATAATTAATAACGGACTCAATTCACAGAGTTTAGGATTCTAATGGAATTAACTCCTTGTTTTTCTTGTAAGACAAAAACAGTTTTTAAGAGGTTTTTTTCATTAATTAATATTCTAGGAACATAAAATTTCAGAGTCTTTACTCTGAGGACATAGATAAAAATAAAATTAATGAAGCACCAGGAATGTCAGATGCTAAATGGTGTACGGCTATTTATGACATTCTCCTAGAATTCCGCAGCTATTAACTCGCAGAGATGTGGCAGCTGAAGTCAGAAATGGATGGACTTTTAAAGTTGGAGAAGAGATCTTCGAAGTATTTCCTAATAAACTGTCGGTTTAATCATTGCAGAGACCGTGTCGGTGCACTCAATCACTGCCGGTCTGCCGTGAGCTGCTTGATTCTCACGAACCAGGCTTTCTATTTTTATGCTTCTCTTAAATAATTCTAAAGGTAAGAAGAATTGGGAAGGAGGAAGAAACAAATGAGACAGCACAGAGCTGGGGCCTCTGCTGGACCCCGGGAGCATCACGAGGGGGCTCGGCCCTGGGCCGCGGCGCAGGCCCACTGCGTCCGGGGCACCATGTGCCCCGTCAGGGTCGAAGCTTCTCCGGCTTCCCAGAAGGCAGAAGGTGCGGCGCTTGTTGCACCAGGAGGATCTGCTGTGTGCTGCGTTGTGTCCCGTGATGAGGGAACGACGATCAGGGTGCGAGGTGAGGGGGAGGGTGCAGAGCTGCCGCTTCATCAGCCTCCTGTGCGAGCACAGAGCAGCAGGTCGTCAGGGCGCGCAGGCCATGCGCTGGCCTTTTGTGTGATACCCGCGCATGGCCCCTGGGTCAAAGGGAACGAAGCGACTTGGCATCGTCCAACCAGGCCAGTCTTGAGAACGGTACTGCTGTCCCACCTGTCCCCTGGGATTGCCGTCTGTGACGTCATGGGGAGGGAGACCAGTGCCTTGATTACGCACATTTAGAGGCGGGGGGTGGGGGCCGCACCGGGAGCACCAGTCTCGGTCTGGGGGCAGGAAGGAGCAATGGGAAGGCCTAGGCAGGCCAGAGCCTCTCTTACGGGTTCCACAGCCTAGGATCGGCCGTTGGAGTGACGGTGGCAGGCTCTGGGCTACGCGTGGTTTCTGGTTGCCTGGTACCTGGCCCTGGAATGATCTAGAGCAGAGGGAGCATTGGCTTCAAGTGAGTGGGCTCTTTGCACAAGAGGGACACACTCCTGGCCGAGCCCTTCGCTGTCTTTAAACACTGGCCGGCCCTGGGGAGGGGCCGTCTCTCCCTGAGGCCGTAAGGGAGATACAGATACGATGATTTTCCCTGCGATGCCTGTAAGCCAAGTAGGCAAATACAGCATCTAATAAAGCATCAGAACAACGGCCTCCACTGGGGACGCGGCGCAGCCAACCCAGGACGTCGGACACCAGGACGCACAGACCAGGACGGCAGCAGCGGAGGCTCTCCGCACAAACCACGGCGTCTTTCACAACATTAACCGTAATTTCCAAATTAAGTTTTAATGCTAGCATGTCTCTTGCATTGTGGTCTTGGTGTGCTTCCACTTTGATAGATTCTCGAGAAGCTACACACGGACTAGATTTTTATTGGTCACGTCATGGAGCCTGTACGTGCCCCGTGCGCCAGCCGGGAGCCTTTGGATCAGTCCACACAGCCTTTGTCACCGGCCCCCGGCTTCCCCGCCTTATGGTTTCAGGTTTATCTGATTCGTTCTGTAGGAATTTAAAATATATGCAAGTTTTTCACTTTGCAAATTTTTCTTTTTATGAATACACTTTTTTTTTAAAGATTTTATTTATTCATAAGAGACACAGAGAGAGAGGCAGAGACACAGGCAGGGGGAGAAGCAGGCTCCACGCAGGGAGCCCAATGTGGGACCGGATCCCGGGTCTCCAGGATCAGGCCCTGGGACGAAGGGAGGGGCTCAACCATGGAGCCCCCCGGGGATCCTCTGAATATACTTTTTATAAATTGTGGTGTGTGTGATGTGAAACATTTTGTCTCCTTTAGGTCAGAGGTAGGATGGAGATGGAGAAACCATATTTTCTCATCTCAGAGGTGTGGAGAGGAAGCCCAGGTTTCTTCTGGCCTGGAGGTGGCCTCGCCGGGGCTGTGTGGGTGCACAGGCCCGGGCGGGACCAGAGTGGAGCTGGCCCCTCTTCCCGAGGGGTCACCACTGGGCTCAGCTTCCTGCAGAGACCAGACCCAAGCGAAAACCCACAGAAAGAGAACACATTACAGACGTGAGTGTCTCTAATAGCAGCTGGGGAGATGCTCCTTGTTTTTACCTGACTTCTTTGAGCATTATTTCTCCAGAAGGTCTCATCATATGGAGTCTAGCGTCCAGACAGCTTTTTATCATTTACCTTTAAAAAAAAAAAAAAAGGGGATCCCTGGGTGGTGCAGCAGTTTGGCGCCTGCCTTTGGCCCAGGGCACGATCCTGGAGACCCGAGATCGAATCCCACGTCAGGCTCCCGGTGCATGGAGCCTGCCTCTCCCTCTGCCTATGTCTCTGCCTCTCTCTCTCTCTGTGTGTGTGACTATCATGAATAAATAAGAATTAAAAAAAAATCTGTGTTTGATTGGATCTGGAGTGCTCAGGATCCCGACTGCATTAAGCTGTTTCTCCTGGATCAGACAGAGAAGTTCTCTTTCTTCTGGATCAGCCAGAAGTTCTGGCTCTCCTCTCAAACCGTTGCTTCCTTGGCTCAGGTCCCGCTAGGAGACCCCTGGAGCCAGTCCCCGTGGCCGGTACTTGCGCCAGTGCCGCAGGGTCCCCGGGGCGGGGTGGCGGGGGGGGGAAGGCTGTGACGCTCAGACCGTCAGTTCACGTGCGCTGGGTTTCTGGCTCATCCTCAGTGTCTGCAGCCCAGTTAATCACGGCGCGTGGCCGTTTTCAGGGTTAGGCACCTAACTTGTTTCGATGCGTGGCGAGGGAATGATTAATAAAGAAACCCGCGGAAATCCCTAGATTTTAAATACAGCAAGTAACTTATATTATAAAAGGAGTCCAGAGAAACGTTCTTGTTTCTTATTTAAAACAGTCCAAGAACGTTTGCGTTTTCCTTCATGGCTTCCTCTGTAGTTTCCTGGCTCTCCTTCCGGGGGTTGCTTTGGAATCCCTCTGCGGGGCCTATACTGGGCTCCAAGCTCCCAGGTCGCAGAGGCAGCCAGCGGGAGCGCGGGCACAGGTGCATGGTGCTGCCAAGGGCTCTACCCAAGGCAGCTTGTCCCATTAAGTCGTGAAGCGTGCGATGTCTGGCTGGAGGCAGGGAAGTGGTTTGATGTCGTCCAAGCGCTGCTTTTACCAAAATAGGGTATCTTGGACAATTGAAGCCAGGCCTTTGTGGGCATCATAAATGCACAGCAGCCGTAGAAGAGGGGCGTCTCCAGCCTGGGGGCCACACAGCCACAGGAGCTCCCCCGGCCCGTGCATCGGTCCTGTGCACTCTCCATGGGAACCACCTGGATGGGAACATGGACAACGCCCAGACCTGATGTCCTGGGGCCCCAGGCTGCTCCCCCTCCCCCCGCCAGATTTCAGGCCGCCCCCTCTTTGTCCTGCTCCCAGGTTCCTTCCTGCATCTCCTAGGAGCCTGCTTCGGGGGCTGCACCCTGCTGCAGCACCTTCCCCTTCCTCCCTGGGGACAGGCCGTGGGTTCTGTGCCACCAGTGCTGGCTGCCTGGAGGCTTCACGGGGTGGTCTGCAGGGCTGGCCTGGAACCGTGGAGTGTCACTGTCCAAGTAATCCCCCACCGCCAGCCCCAAACCCGGCTCACAAGCCCAGACGACTGTAGGAAGGTGTTCTCTGCTTCCCAGAGGAATCTGCCCCAGACGTGGGGGAAAGCCTTTGCCGGAAGCTTCTCTCCTGGCCCCGAACCCCAAGGCCACGACCACCTCCATGGGTTTGTAAGCACAAAGTCTAAAACTGATCCTTGATCCAAAGGATTAAAAATAAGATGCGTAATTACGTTTAAAATATATAAAATTTGAATATATTTCTGTCAAAGTGAGAATTTTACAAAATAACAAAGCAAAATGCTGTAATTTTTTTTCATGTTTTCAGAAAATATATTTTCAAAATTATCCATTAAGAGTAAGTTCTGGGGCCCCTGGGTGGCTCAGTCGGTGAAGCATCTGCCTTCGGCTCGGGTCATGATCTCAGGGTCCTGGGACTGAGCCCCATGTCGGGCTCCCTGCTCAGGGGGGAGCCTGGGCTCCCTCTGCCTCTGCCCCCTGCTCATGTTCGTGCTCTGTCTCTCTCTCAAATAAATAAAAAAAATCTTAAAAAAAAAAGTTACATAATATAAATTACAGTTATTATCAAACGCTTAAGTCTACGTTATTTAAAGAAAGCTGAATTTTAAGTTCAATACCTTGCAAGTTTAACAGTTTCATAAAGGATGGACCTTGTGGTGGTTGTGGCGTCCGCATCCGCCTGGTTGCCGGCGTGGATCGCGAGCTCCACCGAGTGTGTCTGGGCGTGCACCCGAGCGTGGGAGCGAGAGGGGCTGCTGTGTGCGGAAGCTCCTCGGGCGCCACGCACGGCCCTGCGTGCCTGTGAGTGACACAGAGGAAGACAGGAGCTGGGCACTGCTGGAAAGGGACTTTGTTCTGCAGGACACGCCTGCTTCGCATCCAGAGTTGGGTGAGTTCATGAGTTTGTCTTTTCTTTCACCCGAGTGCCCCCAGTGACGTCATTCCCCCCGTCCCGACTCCTCCGGGGACAGCCCTGGGGCCGCAGGGCTCTTGGCTGCAGTGGCCCCTTGTTCCAAGGACGCAGAGCCGCCCTCTGGGGTGGTGTCCCCCGGGGGCCTGGTCAGCGCGCCCGCCCGACGGGAGGACGTCGAGGGCTGCGGGTCGTGCTGTGCCGGCCCGAAGTGTGGGTCCCAGACGCCGTCGCCCGGCCCGGGGGACAAGGCGGTGCCCGAGGGGCCGCGGCCCTGCAGGGGCCGGGGGTGCGCGTGTCGCGGGGGGCCTGCCCTGCCGTGTGCTGGGGGCAGCCGGGGCTTTCTGCAGCTTTGTCAGCTGCCCTTTTCCTGATACTTGTCCCCATTGTTTCGGGAACTCTGTGCGTCTTAAAGGTGACAGAAGCCTTTCAGGGCGGCGCCTGGTGTTGCTGTGGAGTCCGGCCGCACGGAGCCCCGCCGTCCGGGCCCGAGCCCGCGGTGCGAGCCCGGAGTGCTCGAAGGGTTAACTGTCACACGTCACTGCTGGCTGGTGTGCTCTGAGGCCCTAACTCTGCGGCTGACAGAGCCTGGGACAGAGGAGGCGCCGCTCCCGAGCCCGCGGGGAGGGGACGCTCGGCGTGGCGGAGGTGGCAGAGGTGGCCTCGCCGGCCGCATGGCCTCGCGCGCCGGGGCTTGGCCCGCGGGGACCCTCCTCAGCAGCGCGGGCCGTCGCTGCAAAAGGAGGCGCAAGAAACGCTGCGACAGGAGAGGTAACTGGGTGGGCTTTTACCCCGGGCTGCGGACAGCCGAGCCGCACGTCGGGGGCCCTGTGACCCCGGCCCCGCGCTGCCCCTCGTCCCCCCAGGGCGCGGCGGCCTCCTGCAGGCCCCGGGCCACACAGGCCCTCTGGCGCCCGCGGGTAGGGGGCCCTTGAGCTTCAGCGCGCCAAGTCCATTTTTAGGAAGATATTTATGAAGCCTTAGAAGTTTGTAGCTCCGGGTGTTGAAAGCTCTTTCCTCCTGAGACAGATGCTCTCTGATGGCTCCTCCTTTGCTGCCACTCTCCACTGACAACTTCTCTGCCCTTAAAACTATTCAGTCTGTAGAAAGCGAGGCTATGGCAGCCGATGTTAAGATAGTTTGCTTTTAAAAACACGGACGACAGCGTCCTTGCATACAACACCGGCTGATTTCAGTCTCCGGTTCAACTTGGTGTTTTAAAATATGTATTCTTAAAGATTTTATTTATTCTTGAGAGAGAGAGACACAGGCAGAGGGAGAAGCAGGCTCCATGCAGGGAGCCCGATGTGGGACTCGATCCCGGGTCTCCAGGGTCAGACCCTGGGCCAAAGGCAGGCGCCAAATCGCTGAGCCACCCGGGTTGCCCTTTAAAGATGTTTTAAAATATTAAAAATCTGTATTTTTTTCTTAGCACCAGACTTAAAAATTGCCTGTGACTGTAAAAATCACCAGCTCTTGGCTTTGGGGTGAATTGTGGCTATAAAGGGTGTTGAGAGCGTGTCATCTTCCTATGCTGTGAGTTCACTAACAGAGTATGGCTTTTAAAAAAAAAGAGATTTTATTTATTTATTTATTCATGAGACACACAGAGAGAGGCAGAGACGCAGGCAGAGGGAGAAGCAGGCTCCCTGCGGGGAGCCCGATGTGGGACTCGACCCCGGGACCCTGGGATCACAACCTGAGCCAAAGGCAGACGCTCCACCACTGAGCCCCCCCGGGTGCCCCAAACAGAATGTGTCTTAGGTGAAGAGATGCTTCTGGTGAAGGAGCCCGTCGTCCTGGGCGTCCCCTTCTTGCCCACCCGCTGGTAGGACCAGGACCCAGTTGTCACCACCTCAGCATTCCTGGGATAGTCTGTAGCCAGAGACCATCAACCCTTCAGGGAATGAGATGAGCCAGTTTTCAGTGTGGCTTCGCAGAGAAAAGAAGAAGAAACCGACTTTGGGGTAGCAATCTTATGATGACAGCATCTTGCTGAGTCTACAAAGATGCGTGTGTCCAGCAGAGCTCTGTGTCTGGGAGCAGCGAGGGCATCATGATCCGAAGACGTCAGGGGCACCGAGCTCCGTGTGCATCCCAGGGAACACCAGCCACCCGAGCGGCTTCGGTGCGGCTGTGACAGGCCCTCGCCTCAGGCTGCAGCATGGCTCTCTGTCCCCTTAGTTCAGCATTAAAAAGCAGGACGGCCTGTAGTGGACAAGTAAGACTAAGGCAAAGGCAAAAACTGTAAGATATTTTTATTAAAAACCCTAAATTTAGGATTGCCATAATTTTTTTTTTCCGTGGCCCCTTATCACTAAATATTTAAGTGGGGGGAAATATTGTAAAGTACAAGAATCATTGTTGGCTTTGGGGGACCTTGCTGTAATTCAAAACAGTTTGTATTAGTCCCACTGTGTGGGGATGCTCATCAAAATGTCGTCTTTGTGCATTCTAGAATCTTTTTCTTCAGTAGGAAAACCATTCTCGAGTAGGCTGCATTTTGGGGCCAGCATCTTGAGAAAGCTGAGAGCGTCAGAAGATGCAGCACTTGAGCCCCCGTAACAAATGAGTTGTGTTCCCTGGGCACTCTTTGTGAGGTGCAAGCGCTATGACCGCCTGAGATATGGGGTGGGATGGCATTTATTCCTCCATCTACCCATCTGCTCATCTATTCATCTGTCCATCTACCCATTCATCCATCCATCAACCCATCTACGTATCCATCTACCCATCTACTCATCATTTATCTACCCATCCATCATCTATCCATCTGCCCATCTACTTATCCATCCACCTATCCACCCATCCACAATTCTGCTCATACACTCATTCATCCGTCTATCATCCATCCACCTACCCATCTGCTCATCCATCCACCCATCCTCCCAACTATTCAATCATCCACCCATCCATTCATCCATCTACCCATCCATCAACTCATCTACTTATAAACCTACCCATTCCTTTATCTACTCATCATCATCCGTCCATCTTCTGATCTATTCATCTATCTGCCCACCCAGCCATCTACCCATTCTCCTGTCTACCCATCCATCATCTGTCTACCCGTCTGTTCATCTATCCATCCACTCATCATCTACCCATCTGTCATCCATCCGCCCATCCATTCATCTACCCATTCATTCATCATCTATCCATCTGTCATCCATCTATCTTTCCACCCATCTTTCTGTCCATCATCCATCTATCCATCCATCATCCATCTATACCCATCCATCAGCCATGCATCAACCCATCTATTTGTCCATCCGTTCATCTACTCATTTACTTAACCATTTCTCTCATCTGTTTAGCCATCCAGCCTTCTTTCTGTCCATCCACCCACCCATCTGTCCATCCAACCGTTACTCATTAGAGTCTTTTGTGTGCTGGCACCAGGGATTTGGGCACACACAGGGCAGGTATAGGTGCTTGGATGGCAGTGGCAGAAGGACAGCCCCGGCTTTTAGGCTTGGAACTTGCTGTGGAATGGGGCACTTGAAGTACCATCTGGTGGATGATGAGGGTGGATTTGTATGATGCATTGCTGCTCTGATGTGTGTATCAGGGAGGAAGAGATGGGTCTTCCCCAAACTCTGGCAGAAATGGAAGTCACCATGTCTACCAGGAGAAGGGCACAAGTAAGGACAGTTGCTGAACCCTGTCCCCCACCAACGAACAGCAAATGTAATGGAAAGAAGGCCCAGGTTTTCTAGAAGCTGTTGTGACAGATGTATGGGTGCATTTCATGGCATTCATACTGAGGGGTTTCATAGCACAAGTGGGGACCCCACTCACCTAGAAGGACGTCTAGCAGGTTTGCTTTACAGGGTAAGATTTGTGAGGTTGTTTTCAAAATACTACGGAGATCGGATCAGATCTCAGCAGTGCCTAGGATATTAGTGTCGTCGTTACTATTCATATTGCAAATACAGTTCACCCTATTGTCTTCTTTTCCTTGGATTCCAGAAAATAAGGTGTATTTTTCAAGCAAACGGGATTTCGGTTAGGCTGTGGTAAATAGAGCAAACAGAGGCAGTATTGCAAAGGCATCGTTACCGCGTGTCCACTGTGAAGGACAAAGTAGGAGTGTGAAAACAGTGCTTCGTGAAGGTGGCTCTTCTACTGTGGTTTGTTCTGAGCTGGTAATGCCACTTTGTTGTTCTGGAATCGGGCTTCAGCAGCGTGTGTGCATTTGTAGGGTTGCTGTTGCTCAGGCATGCCCTGCCGAGGAGCAGGAGAGGCAGCCGAGGGGGGAGAGCCTGGAGGTCTGTGCACCTGAGCACACAGGTGAGGGGCGGGGCCGGGGCGCAGACCATGTGACCAGCCAGCCCAGCGCTCGCACACAGCTGGCCCTGGAGGGGACTCAAGGACTCAGGCTTCTTCCATTCTTTGATGGAAGGTTCTGGAGTCATCCTGGGGAGTGCTGCCCATCCTGGTCCTGAAGGTGGGCGAGAATACAGGGAAGCACGTTGTGTGGCCAGGCCTGGGAGCGTGGAGTACGTCCCCTGGGAGAGGAACCTCTGTCCCTGCCCGCCGCTCCACGGGGCTCGGCCTGCCGCGGTGGCCGGTGAGCCACGAGCCGGCGAAGCTGGCCTGGCCGGGGTGACGCGCCCTGCCCTGCCCAGCGCGGGGCCTCTCGTGTACCTCGAGTCTTCTTCTGGGGGCATCGTTGTTCTCCCGGCCACTGGCTCCGTCCCGGGGGCTCCTGCTTGTCCTCCGGAGCCGCATCTGAGGCGGGCGAGGACGATGGAGGAGGGAGCCAGGGACCATCTGAAGGGTTCGCGGGGCGGGGGGGGGGGGGGTGGCGGCGCTCATAAACCACAGAATTTTAATCTTGGGCAAACTTGTTTCTGTATAAAATAGACATGTTTGGAATACTACGTGTCGTGATGGGGATTGAAGGGAATAAATGCCTCAGACTCACAACAGTGTCTCGGGGTTGAGGGCCCTTGGGTTCCCTGTATCCGTGACGGGCTTTTATGGAGGCTCCCGGGGGGCCTCCCCGCTGCGCCCCCAGGCACCCACAGCGGCGGCCCCACGTCGCGTCGGCTTGTCCTCTGCCTGGCAGGATTTCCTTCTGCCCGTGGTTTGGCTACTTGCACGGTCTCGATGAGCTCTGACCTTATGCCGAGGTCTGCAGGGCGTCTGATACTCGCCGGAACAGCAGCGGGAAGGGTGCAGTTCTGTCGCCGGCGACAGCAGGTGGGGCTGCAGAGACGGAGCCCGCAGCTTCAGAATGGGGTCTGCTACTTCCCAGCCCGTTTTCAGAGTCTGTAGAGCAAGGCGTGTGTGTGTGTGTGTGTGTGTGTGTGTGTGTGTGTGTGTGTGTAGGACAGCGGCGTAGAATAAAAATTCCATTTTTCTCCTCGTGGAAGCGATGTCTATTGTAAGAATTAGGAAATACAGATGCAGAATAAATTTTATGAAAAAGCAAAGGTGGTAATTCTCGTAAACCTCTGAATATAAGCCGTCTTCATAGTTTCGTCCAGTCGTTAGGACTGGACTCAGACCTCGAAGGTTAGTGGCGGTTACGCCTCTGTGTCGGGGGTGGGGGGAACCCAGTGATGCCGACTTGTGCCTTGGGCCCTCCCAGTCCCTCCTGGGGGGCGAGCTCACTCTGGAAGCGCCCCCCGCCCCCCCCCCCCGCCCCTGCTCCAGCGCTCCCAGCTCAGGACCCTTACGGAAGCACTTCCTACAGCCCCCAGCTCGCTCCCTCCCTGTCCCCGCTGAGTCCCGGGATGGTTTTACTCTCTGGACCCAACGTGGAGAAGGCCAGCCAGGCCAGGTGCCCCTGGGGAGCAGGGCCTCGGCCTTCACGGAGGCCGCCACGTGTCTACAGAGCCCCCTCCCCGTAGCTCAGCCCACCCGTGACTTTCATGCTCTCTGACACTTGGACAACCAACGTCTCTCCGTACTTAGTAACGGATGAGGCGAAACCAGAAAGCGTATCAAAGCCCATTTCCATTTATTCTTTCATAAGTTTTGTTCCTGTTTATGTGCCATTTTTAAATTAGGTATTTGTCTGTGCGGTATGGACCGCAGCAGGTGTTGAGAGGTTGCCCGAGGACCATGGTTCTTTGCCTCAGGTAGACGGGCACAGGGAGGCCACCGAGCGCCCCGGGCAGGGGCATCCAGAAGGTGCTGCCTTCTGCCCCGGGAGACCCTGGCACCCCTGGATGCGCAGGGACAGGCTGGGCCGTGTATCGGGGGCCTCGGCGGGAGCCCGTGCTTTCCCTAGCGGGGCTCTCCCGCTGGGGCCACCGGTGGTCCGCGGTCTGCGGGGCCCGGAGCAGGGGCTGCGTGGGGACTGGGGCTCCAGCTGCTGGAGCCACAGAGCAAGTTGCCTTTGTGTCTGCGGGTCCGACGCTGTGCCCACTGGCTTCCTCCGTCCCCCGTGATCGCCCCGGGAGGTGCGGGGCTGCTGACCGCGAGCCGTGGACGTCACAGCGGCTCTTCTGTGCGGCCGCCCCGGCGCCCAGCCTGGTGACTTGGATCAGAACGGGGAGACCTCAAGTTCGCGCGTCTGGAACTCTGGCTTGCGGAAGCTCTTCCGGATAGGACTCTGACTCTGACTCATAGTATCATGAGCTTCTATCGTAGGTGAGGTCGGGTCTTGGCTGCCCGACTGCGCCCGTGCCCCTGGTGTTGTGGTCACCGTGGTATCGGGCGCAGGGTTCAGAGAGCGCACCTGGAAGGTCAGGGGTTAAGTTGAGACATGACTTTGAAAATGTGTCTCTTGAAGGATTACTTTGATCCCCAGAGAGTATCCGTGACCGCGGTCTCCCGCATCTGCCGCGGGATGGACGGCGTGGACAGAGCTAACGCCCTGCCTTTGCCTGCCGCTGCCGCTGCCCGGCGTTTCGGCCGCTGTCTGCCCCGTGTTGTGTCCAGCGAGCCTGGAGATGCGAGTCCCCAAAAGCGGCCTCAGGCGGCGGGATGTGGGGAAGCACGAGCGAGCGGTCCTCGCCGCGCCGGACCTGCTTGTGCCGCCCGCTGCCGCCGCGCTGACGACGGTGGCCGGCGCTCAGGGGTCTCTGCACGTGGGCCCCCGCTGCGGCGCTGAGCGTCACTGACCCGACACGCGCAGCCCCGGGAGCCGTGCCTGAGCCGCGCAGCTGTAGGCTCGCCCCCGGTGGCCACGCGAGGTGGGCTCTGCCGGGCTGTGACCTCAGCAAGGCATTTAGAACCCACGTAAGAGGGAGCGACGGCCACGGCCGCTGGCGAGGCATTTCTTCACCTTGAAGTGTACCCAGATCACCTCTCACGTCAGTAGTAACCAATTACAGCTGCTCCGTTTGCAGCTGTTCCCCACTTAGGACCCGAGAGGTAAGCTAGGGCTTTCCAAGTTTAGACGCGTTTGAGAGAACGCTGCGAACGGACGTGCGGGCGGCAGTCGCGGTGTATTAGTTAGCTGGGGACACTCCAGAGGGGACGCCCCGTCTTCCGCAGCACTCAGCCTCGCGGAGCCGCTGCCCTACTGAGCGTCGCAAGCACGGAGGATTAGCTCTGAGGCCTGGTGGGAAAGGCGGGTGTCCAGCCGGAGGGGAGTGCTCAGGAGGACGGGGCGGGGGGGCGGCTGGGGCTGGCTCCGCGGGAGGTGCCGGCCTCGTTGGGCAGGCAGCCACAGCACCGGCCCAGGGCCTTCCGTGCCTGCAGCACCCCAGCTCCAGCCGTCACGGGCCCGGGCGCCCCTGCAGGTCCTCTGTGCTCGGGGTACTCTCCTGGCCACGTCAGGAAAATCCTAGATACCCGTATTGATCGGTGAATAAAAGCGAGTAAATAGAAATGTGTTGGAAAGTTGGGACTCTGCTCTTTGCCATGGCTGAGTCCGGGCCTCCCGTCTGGTTTGGGCCTGCTGGCCGGGTTCCTGTGTAGGGCGCCCGGGGGTGGGGGGGTCCACCTCGGCAGCTGCCTCCCCGTGCCTCCGCACTGAATCTGGCCTGGCTCAGGGCTTGGGGCTTTGTGTTCTCTAATAAGGTCTGGATTGTTAACAGTAGCTCGTCTGTTTTTTGGACGAGTTGACATCTAGTTGGCACATTTCAGTAAAAATTATAAATTAGGAAAAATTGATAAAACCCTGTGTCTTTCCTTCTGGGAAAGATCAACACATGGCCCTCATTAGAGCAGCAAACTCTGAAGAGGATGGAACCTGAACGCAGCCAGCATGTGGAGCTCCCGCCTAGTGGTCGGGTGGGGGTCCTGGGTGTTCATGGTTGTCAGAGCACAGTACGGCTTACTTTGGGGAAAGCAGCTGTGGCAGCCAGTAAAGACCCTGGGATGGGGCAGGAGCCGGAGGTGACACCTCCTAACCTGCTGGGAGCTTGCCCAGCTTGTCTCAGCAGAGGCGAGCAGATGCAGGGCTTTGGAGAAGGTGCTGGAGGAAGAGCCCAGGGCCACCTGTTGGGCCCGTCCCCGCGGGCATGATGGGCAGGTGCTGGGCCAGCAGAGGCAGGGAGGCCCGGGTACCTGGCCTCACGGCGGTGGGGGAGGCTGCTGACAGCAGGGGCACAGGCTGCACGTCCTAGGCTTCAGTGAACGGAGGGAGGTGGAGGGTGACCCCCTGGGGTAAGACAGTGGCAGAACCCCTCCAGGAGGTGGCCTGTGCAGAGGTGCAGCCTGCAGTGATCCGGGGGCAGAGCATGGCAGCCCCAGTGACCCAAGGGCACAGGGCCCTGTGCAGAAAGGCAGTTGGTGGGGCGCTGAGGAAGCCTCTGGGTCGGGCAGAGTGGAGGAGGGTCCAGGGCCGTCCCCTGAGTGGGGAGAGGCAGCCTCCCGGTCTGAGTGCGGGGCTCACCTTGTGAGACACGGCTCCTGTGAGGGTGACGTCAGATTCCAGGAGCAGACAGTGGCCGCGTCACAGGGACACAGGGGGCCCAGCTCTGAGGCCTGGTGCACGTGGCAGAGGCGGGGAGGCTGGTGTATTCGGTGCTTACCTTCGGAGAGCAGGGAAGGTGTTCAGATGCTCTTGGGATGTTTGGGGGCAGAGAGGAGAAAGCAGCGGGCGCCTGCATGCGTGTGTGGGCGCAGGGAGGCCTGGCGAGACGGTGGGCTCTCACGCGTTTGCATCGGTACAGTCTGTGCAGAAGATGCCAGGTCCCCCCATGCGCCCGACCCCGGGGTCACCCCTGCCCCCCCCCAGCACTGCCCCCGCTGGGGCCCCTCTGCTTGCTCTGCTTCCACGTACTGCCCCTACTCTCAGCATGCAAGGTCTCCGTGATGCCGTATTTTTAATGAAGGGGAACTGTACCCACAACTTGATGAGGTTGCCTCCCTTCGTTGGTCTGATGGCAGAGCACACGGTGTCTGTAGTGCTTGCTCCTCCTGGTCTGTCCATCTGCCGGGTGTTAGCGGCCTCTAACCAGCTGTCCTTCGGCCGCCATTCAGTAGATTCCCCTCCTCATCAGCGTTTCCCAGTTAACGTAATGAATGTCATTGTGCATTGCTGTGCTTTTCTAAAAATAATTAAGACTTCGTGTTTTAGAGCAGTTTTAGGTTCACAGCAGAATTAAGGGGAAGTACACAGATTCCCCCCACACAACGGCCCTGTATCACCTGCCCCCACACTGGTATGTTTGTTACAAGGGGTAAACCCGCACCGACAAGTCATTTCCACCCGAGTCCAGTTTCCTTGCAGTGGTGCGTATGTCTGAGGGTTTGCACAGGTTTAGGATAGCGCCTGCGCCTGCCACCGTGATAGTATCATACGGCCTGTTTTCACCGCCCTAGAAAGTGTCTGTATTCTACTCCTCCCTCCTCCCCACCCCCCGCCCCCCAGCCTGCCCCGTCCCCCCGGCTGTGCCTGCCCCAGACCGTCACGCGGTGCGCAGCCCTCCCGCCCTGGCTGCCGTCGCCGGGTCACCCACGTCTTCGTCGCCGTCTCCCTGACGGCCTGGGACGCGGAGCAGCCTTCCTGATCTGCCACCTGCGTGTCTCCGTGCAGGTCTCCCGTCCGCTCTTAAACGCGTTGTCAGGTCGTGTTGTTGAGTGTTCAGAGATCTTTACGTATTGTAGGCGCCGTCCTCTATCAGCTGTGTCTTTTGCAAATATTTGCTGCCGGCCGGTGCTTGTCCTCTCACCCCCCTGACTCTCGCAGGACAAGGTCCAGCCGGTCAGTTGTTTGTCTCCTGGATTGGACCCGTGGTGCCGGGGCTACAGGGTCATCCTCCCGTCCAGGGTCACCGGGGATTTCTCCTGTGTCGTCTTCTAGAAGTGTCATAGTTTCGCATCCTACGCCGCGTCCGTGACCCCTTGTGAGCCGGTCGAGAGGAGCATAAGGTCCGTGTCCACGTTCCCTCTGCGTGTGGACGTCCAGTTGTCCAGCACCGCCTGCGGAGGGCACGGCCTTCGCCCCGTGGGTGGCCTCGCTCCTTTGTCAAGGATCCGTCGGGGGCGTTCGTGTGGCTGTTTCTGGGCTCTCCCTCCTGTTCCGTCCACCTGCTGGCCAGTTCCTTCTCCAAGGATATTATTTTGTTTATAGAACAGTGAAAACAAAATATAAACCATGAGGTTTATTCTCTAAACGTGCTGGATTGAGTTGTTGAATTTCAGATTATTTTCTTTCAGATGATACAAGGATTTTATATTTCAGTTACTTTTGTTAAATAATCAAATCATCATTAGTATTTTTGCTATGGCCATAAAATTAATCAATACTTTTAGCAAGTTGCTTGATTCATAGTAAATTATCAACACAAATCTCCATTTTAATACTTCTCTTTTAATTTTTTTTATAATTTTTTAAAAAATACTTCTCTTTTTAAAAATTTGCAGGTGTAGAGGCACCTGGGTGGCTCAGTCACTTAAGCCTCTGACTCTCAGTTTCAGCTCAGGTCATGGTCTCATGGGTCATGGGATCAAGCCCCACATCAGAGTCCACACTCAGTGGGGGGTGGCTGCTTACAGATTCTCTCCCTCTGCCCCTCCCCCTACTCATTCACTCACTTTCTCTCTAAAATAAGTAAATCTTGGGCAGCCCGGGTGGCTCAGCGGTTTAGCGCCACCTTCAGCCCAGGGTCTGACCCTGGAGTCCTGGGATCGAGTCCCACGTCGGGCTCCCTGCATGGAGCCTGCTTCTCCCTCTGCCTGTGTCTCTGCCCCTCTCTCTCTCTCTCTCATGAATAAATAAATAAAATCTTTAAAAAAAATACAAAAAAAAAAAGTAAATCTTTAAAAAAAATTTTTAATAAAATAAAAATTTGCAGTGTGTGGCTGTTAAAAATAAAAGCCATAGCACCCACAAATAATATGTAAAACTTTTCTTTTTTTTATGTAAAACTTTTCTTAAAACCGTTCTGTTTTGAGAATAAAAATGGATGAAATCCAGTAATAATTGCTAGTAATTCTAACCAAGTTTATTGCTTTTGTTTTAAGCACTTTTTAGTCTATGCATTTTTAGCGAATTCCTAATTCACTAAAATAGAATTTTCAGCAGCACGATAGAAACATTCAGGTTCTGGGGATCCCTGGGTGGCGCAGCGGTTTGGCGCCTGCCTTTGGCCCAGGGCGCGATCCTGGAGACCCAGGATCGAGTCCCACATCGGGCTCCCGGTGCATGGAGCCTGCTTCTCCCTCTGCCTGTGTCTCTGCCTCTCTCTCTCTCTGTGACTATCATGAATAAATAAATAAAATCTTTAAAAAAAAAAAAAAAGAAACATTCAGGTTCTGACACATCTTTAATATAAGTAAGTCTGTTCTCTACATTTCATCCCAGAATATCTCTGTTCAGTAAGGGAGGGCGAGGGCGTGAAACAGTAGGAAGGGGCACAGCTTCACTCCGCGCGGTGGAGACACGTTCCTATTATACTTTTTTTTTTTTTTTAACCACATCAGCCTCTACAACCACCATCCACTTAAGAAATAAAACATCGCCAGTTGAGTTGTGTTATTTGAAAATTTTTTTTTCAAAATGTTTTTCCGTGCGGTCGCCCGTGTCTGGTGCCCGTCAGCGACTCGGGCACCACCGCGTCCACACAGCGAGGGCCTGAGTGTGCCCTCTGGGACTGGACCTTGCAGCTGTCACACGGGTGGTCAGTCCGTCAACCACGCACGTCGTCGTGGGCGCTGGCGCTCCATCGCGTCCCACCTGGCGGGGCTAGCCCTGCCTCGTTGCTCCTCTGGTTCAATTTCATGAAATTGTTCAAACTGTTTATTTCTCTACACAAACCTCTGAACCAGCTTGCCTAGTTCTACTAAACGAAGGAAAGTTGGAACTGAAATGGACCCACGTTAGACTTAAATCCAGGTCCTTTGATGCCAACTTGAGTGATCTTTTCACACCTCAGTGTGAAATCCTCCAGTTAAACTTGCTTCCCACTGCACAAGGGGCATCCTGGAAAATGAGGAAACTATTTCAATATTGCTCTCAAACGAACCTTTGTTTTTTTTTTTTTTTTTAATTGGCCATTCCTGGAATTTTGTTCAGTATGGGATTTTTTTTTTTATGGGGTTTTAATTCTTACTTGTTTATAGTTCAGGCCCTAAGAAATGCTTTTCGGAATGAAAGAAAAATGGTTATGTGAAATGCTCTGGAGTGCTTGCATTTATTATTTTGCTTTGTTTTATAACCTTTGGTACCAGAGTTGGCATTTGTAGAAGCTGAAAATGTTGGTTCTGCTCTGCAAGAGATTCTGGCTTCCATTCTTAATATGCATGTACCCACATGCCACTGGGCACAGCCTGATTATTTTCTACTGCGAGACATTTTCTGTGTCCTTTTTTTAGAATTTTAATATGTAAGAGCAGGTAAACAAGGTGAGAGCTACACAAGTCAGGTGAAGTCCACTAGAGCAGTAGAGCCAGGCACGTCCGTGGCTCAGACTCGGCATCGTGATCCGTGTGGGTCTGCGCTCCTCGTCCCAGACCTCCAGAGAAGCCAGCCCCCTGAGCGTACCAGTTACTGGTTGATTATATAGTGTGCCTTCTGCCTACTTTTAATTTAACTTTTCATTTTGAGATAATGTCAATTCACACGTAGCCCTAGGAGACAATAGAGAGCCCCTGCTCACTTTACACAGAGGATGTTGACCTCCGTACAGTCGCCATCTGGAGCATCCCTCCTGTTGTCCTTCTGTAGCCACACCCACATCTTCCCCAAACCCTGGTGACCACTAATCTGTTCTCTGTTTTTCTCATTTCCAGGATATTATGTATCAGTGGACCATGCATTGGTCCATACAGTGGATCATGAGATTGGGTTTTTTTTCACTCAAATCCTCTGGAGATCGTCCAGCTTGTCATGTATATCATTAGTTTGTTCCTTTTTATTGTCATGTAGGATTCCATGGTGTGGATGGACCGTATTTTACTTAATCATTCACCTGTTGAAGGGCATCTTTGTTTTTCCCAGTTTGGGGTTATTGTGAATAAAATTGCTATAAACACGTACATATATATAAAAGCTTTTTTTTTAGAATAGAATTTTTTTTTTTCTTTACATAATCTACCCTCAGCCTGGGGCTTGAACTCACAACCCCTAAGATCAAGAGTTGGTTCTCCAGTGACTGAGCCAGCCAGCCGCCCCCATGTACCCATTTGTTATGTGAACCTGTCTTCATTTCTCTGGGATAAATGCCCAAGTTTATATTTTAAGAAACCACGAGACCATTTTCGAAGGTGGCTGCACCTGCCACGGTCCCAGCAGCCGTGTGAGTGACCTGCTTCTCCGCAGCCTTGCCAGCACTTGGGGCGCTGTTCTCCGCTGTTCTTTATCGTAGCCATTCTCACAGGTGTGTAGAGGCCTCCCATGTGGTTTCGAGGTGCATCTCCCTGAGGGCTGGTGACATCAAACACCTTCTCACGTGCTCATTTGCCATCTACATAGATACCCTCTTTGGTGGTTCGGCTCTTCCTGTATTTTGCCCATTTTCTAATTGGCTTGTTTTATTGTTTTGAGAATCTCTTGTGTATCCTATTGGTTGGGTATGTGGCTTTCAAATATTTCCTCCCTGTCTACAGCTTGTCTTTTCATCTTCTCAGTAGGGTCTTAAACAGAAGTATGTGATTTTGATGAGGCCCAGTTTATCCATTTTCCTCTCATAGATTATGCTTTTGGTCTGCAAACATTTTCCCTCGTCCTAGATCCTCATCCTATTTCCTAAAAGTTGTGTAGTTTTACGTTGAAGCCCTTGGTCCATTCCAAGTGGATTTATGTGTAGGGTGTAGACTTGGGTGTCCACTGCCCCAGCATCCTGTCACCTTTGCTGACAGGGCTGTCCTCCCTGCCCTCAGGTGCTCTGGCACATGGTCAGCAGCCGAGCGGCCTGCTGAGTGTGGGGGGGGCCTCTCCGTAGACCCTCCCTTCTGCTCCGCGGTCCCCGGCTGTGATGACTGAAGCTGTTAGGAAGTCACTTTCCAATAGATGCTTTAAAGTCCTTCCCCGTGGGTTCTGACGTCTCTGGGTGGCATCTCCTGGTTGTTTCAGTTTGAGATCTTCATGGGCTCTCAGTGTGGTGAATGATTTTTTTTTTACTGAAACCTGAACATACTACGTCACAAGACCCTGGGTCTTTCTTCAGCCTTCTGTTCTTTCTGGCTGACCGTCCCGCGAACTGCTGCCAGGGTCCCGGTTCCCCCCGAGGACCGGGGTTGCTGCTCTTTGGGCCTCCGGCAGCCCCAGTGGGGATGAGATGGGCACTCGGTACCTCGTCGCAGGCTCCCCGAGTGTTCCCCTTGGCTGCATTGCAGCTGGGGGCTGGGGTCCCGTGTCCCTGGCAGGTGCCTCTCCTGGACCTTTGACCGAAAGAGCAGTTCTTGTTTTGTTGGTGTGTTTTTGTCTATATCTGGTGCTGTTCCCAGGCTGCCAGCTTCTTCAGCTCCCGGGCTGGGATGATGAGGCCGACAGCAGACCCGGGCACTCCCTGCCGAGCCGTTCCTTGGTCCCCAGAGCCCTTCCACTGTTTGCTTTCTGTGGAATGTCCAGAGTTTTCGCTTGCACCAAGTGGGAGCAAAGGAAAAATCCCTTCTGCTGATTTAAAACCGGTGTTCAGTTCGTAGGAACAGAGTGTGTTGGACAGGTTTGCATGTTGTTTCCAGAAGGGATAGTCTGGGCTTCCCCGACGTGCTTTGTGATCGCCTGTCTCACAGCAGCGCTGTGCTCTCCTGCTGCCCCTGCCACCTGCCTTCAGGGGTGCCCTGGCCTGCCCCCCAGGCTCCGACTAGCACTCAAGCACCCGTCGTCCAGCCGAGCGACCCCTCAGAACACCCATGTCTCACCGACGGCGTGTGCACATCTTCCCTCCCACTGTGGATCTCAAGGAAGTGACTTTTTATTAAAACTTTCCATAATGGGAATATTGAAACACATGCAAATACGGAATTGCTACCGAACCCCCACATGCCCATCAGCCGGCATCAGCATACCAACCTTGACTCCTCTCTTTCATCCAGACACCATCTGCTCTTCCCCCACCGTGCTGTGCTAGTTAATAATAATAAATAAATAATCGTTTCATCTGTACGTACTCAATATATGTCAGGAAAATTTAAGTGCTATTTTCACACCTAAAATGATTAATAATTCCTTAATATAATCAGCTATTCAGATAATTTTTATTTTATTTTATTTATTTATTCATGAGAGAGAGAGAGAGAGGCAGTGACACAGGCAGAGGGAGAAGCAGGCTCCATGTGGGGAGCCCGACATGGGACTTGATCCGGGGACCCCAGGATCACACCCTGGGCTGAAGGCAACACTAAACTGCCGCACCACCGGGGCTGCCCTATAATATTTATTTTTTAAAAAAAGATTAATATATTTATTTGAAAGAGAGCGCAGGTGTGAGCATGGGGGGACAGGAGAGGGAAAGAGAGGGAGAACCCCAAGCAGACTCCCTGCTGAGCACAGAGCCCGACACGGGGCTCGACCCCACAACCCCGAGATCTCGAACTGAGCCGAAACCAGAAGTCGGGCACTCAACCAACGGAGCCACCCAGGTGCCCCCACATAATATTTATGTTTAAACTTCTCAGCAGCAGAATCCATTTGATTCATCTTGGTTTTGTAGCATCCACACTGTGCTTTGCACAATAATACGTTTCAAGAAAATCTATCTTGAATTAATTAGTATAAACTAAAAATGCTTTTAAAACTATGTGGAACACTTTTTTTTTAAAGGATTCTCTTTTATTTTTTTTAAAGATTTTATTTATGCGTGAGAGACATAGAGAGAGAGAGGGAGAGGTAGAGACACAGGCAGAGGGAGAAGCAGGCTCCATGCAGGGAGCCCGACGTGGGACTCAAACCCGGGTCTCTAGGATCAGGCCCTGGACTGAAGGCAGCGCTACCCGCTGAGCCACCCGGGCTGCCCCAAGCATTCTCTTTTTAAAAAAGATTTATTTACTTGAGAGAGAAAGAGAGAGTGAGCAAGCAGGGGGCGGGACAGAGGGAGAGACAGAGACACTCTCAAGCAGACTCCGCGCTGAGCATGGAGCCCGGGAGGCTCACTCTCACGACCCCGAGACCATGACCTGAGCTGAAATCAAGAGTCTGACGCTCAAGGGACTCTAAACAGAAACTCATGTAACTTCTAGCAACAAATTTGCCACGTGTGCATGGAGAGTCAACGTTGTTAACAAATGGTCGTCATGAAAACTATGTGCATCTTACGTACAGGAGAGTCCTAGCGTATGCAGGATTTAGCCCTAAATTTTAGTCACCATTTTTTCTAAAAGCACTGAATTTGCCTTTCAGCGACTTATGAGTTCTGTTTATACGTAAAGCCAGTGTGGCCGCGACATTTGCAGTCTCCTTTTCCTCGCTTGCCGTGTGATGGGGTCGTTCGCTGCAGACTGTGCACCGGTACAGTGTTGCAGAGCCCAGTACTGTAGCCACAGTGTTTAGAAAGGAGACCATTCAGCTTGTTAATGATTAGGTAATGGGGGTAATCGTTCTTTGAGGATTTCCTGTGGTTTCTCCTGCCAACGAAATAAGTTATACGTTACTAAGGGATTGATCCGATTTGGGTAGTTGTATGCTCTTGAGTTGCATCCACCCGAGATGCTGTTCGGGATGAAGAAGAGCAGGAGGTGAAATCCTGGGATGTTCTAGCTCCGCATCTTTAGTTTCCCGCCCAGACCGGAGTCCCCCGAGCAGCGACCACAAGGGGTGGCGCGTGTGTGGTTCCATGTCTTCTGTCGTGACGTCCCGTGAAGAGCTCTCCCTGAGACGTCCTTGCCCTCACCGTCCTCGAGGGCCCACCCCGCTGCAGGGCCGCCCTCCCAGAGGGGCAGTCGCGTCCCAGGGTGGCCCCTGCACCTCCCTCCCTGTGCCACCTTCCCACCTGCACTGTCCCCCACCCCCCGCCCAACAGCACAGCCCTGGTCGTGCTCCCCCGGAGTCCTGGGCCGTGCACGACAGGTGGGCGCACAGGTGTTCCATCCCGGGCAGCAGACCTCACCATCCTTGTTTTGCAACTTTCTTCTTTAGTTTGTAGCGATGTCGTACCCGTTTCCACCGGAGCAGGCTGACCTCACCTGCTCATGTGACGGCCACACTGAACATTACTTTCTTGCTGTCTTTCAGACAGAAACCGTCTCCGCCAGTCAAGGAACCCCCAGAAGTACTTTGCCATGGACACAGAAGATGAAGAAAACATGAGTAAGACCTGGCCTATCATGTAGCACCAAGTAGCTAACGCACCATTGAACCCTTAGTGTTCTCGTAAATATCTGTGATGACACTATTTGGGAAAAGTGGCTTTTCCTACAGTATTTCCTACAACATTAACAGTGGCATGTTTTAAATTTCTGATGTATTCTCTACAGTAGGTCCCCGCTGTGGGCATAGTCCTGCAGCCGTCTGCCCGGACCTTCGTCGCCGCCAACCTGGGGCCGTCGTGCGTGTTCCTGAAGTAAAACACATGCCTCTAGATGCACTGGCCACGAAGCTGGTGGTTTCATGCTGTGTCACAGCGGGGTCTCCCACTAGTGGCCGGGTCTTCATCTGTGCAAATCTAAGATACCCTTTGAGATCGAGTTAAATACCTGGTCATTTGGGATAATGCGACCTAAAGCTTCCCCCCAGATACATTGGGTCCTCCCCATGCTTTGAGGGAATGGGGTTCCCACGAGGCTACTGATTAAGTTTCCAAGACTTCAAGGAGCCTTTGGGCTGCCGTGGGCAGAGCCCACTGTTGGGCCCAACCCGCGTCCCACGTTGTCCACCCCGGGGCGCAGGGTGGCGAGCCTCGGGGGCGCACAGCTTCCCTCCCTCCTTGGCGTTCTCTGTGAAAAGAAGTTCCCTGAACGTCTGCCTCCTGTTTGATCTTTAATCCCAGATAGCAGTGCACCCGAGTAAGGTTTGGAGGCTCCCGCAGAAGTTGGGAGCTTTTCGTCGGGAAGTCACGACAAAGACACCATTTTTCTGATGTGTGTCTAGATGCACTTTCTCACGGGCCTGTGGTCGGTGGTCCCAAAGGAAGAACAGGTGACACCTTATGGACAGTGGTCACCCGTGACTGCACAGAGCTCAGTCTGTCTCCCCAGACTTCACCCAGAACTGACCAGCCGAGGCCTTGGACCTGGGCTTGTCTGGTGCTGAGCCCCCAGGACCTCCCCCAGCAGAGCCCTTCTGCCCCCGTCCCTGGGCGGCTGCATGAGCTCCGCTGTGCGTAACGTGGAGGGGCCTCCATTTCCACTGGTCGCTTCCACCTGCCATGGCCATTTTTGCCCACGTGGGGACCGTGTAAGCACCCGTCCCCCAAGCTTCCTTTTTTCTTTTATTAATATTTTATTTATTTATTCACTCATGAGAGAGAGAGAAAGAGAGGCAGAGACACAGGCAGAGGGAGAAGCAGATCCCATGCAGGGAGCCCGATGTGGGACTCAATCTGGGTCTCCAGGATCATGCCCTGGGCTGAAGGCGGTGCTAAACCACTGAGCCACCCGGGCTGCCCCCAAGCAGCCGTTGTTAATCCTTATTTTTGGGACCGTGGGCTGTCGTCCACGGCGGGAGTCCTTGGGTTTGGGTGGAACCTTAGCGGCATGTAGACCGTGTGGTTACTCGCCACGATGAAGGAACCTTCTGAGTGATTCTCCTGGAAAGATGAACGCTGGTTCCCAAGCTGGCAGTGCTGGGCCCGTCCTAGATCTCCTGTCGTTTCAGAGGCGACGAAAGGTTTCATCACGGTTGCGTTTGCATCCGTGAAACAGCAGCACGCCGTGTGTGCCTGAGAGCCGTGACGGGGTGACGGGGGTGGGGGGGGGCTCCCTCTAATTCTAATATTTCTTTCCTTTACGTAGTAGCACTTCTGATTAGGTGGAAGCTGGGCAGCATTTGAGCGTTCCTGCAGCAAATAACAGCCTGGAATCCGTGCGAAACCATTACAGAAGTAGATTTTTCTTACAATTCTCAAGATTCTCTGTCAACCCAGGACTGGCTGTTTTTATTTCTTAAAGGCGAGCCTCTGTCTCAGAGGCTGTGAGCGTGCGAGGGACGCACGTGTGCACACACCCGCGTGGCCTCGCCGGCCGTCCTCCTCAGCAGCGGCGTCGGGATGGAAGCCGCCACGGAGCGTGCGCTGCCCTTGCTCACTTGTTAATCTAACTCTGCCCTTTTTAACCTTTGTTTCTCTTGAGCACCGAAAGGAGTAACCTATCGAGCTTTTGCTGGAGGATGTTATAAATGAAAATTTAGTGTCCATTCCGTCAGCTTTGTTAACTGGGAGAAGTGGTGTGTGTGGGGGAAGCACTGGGAGTATTTGGCGCCTGCAGAGAGCCCTTGCAGCCGCCCCGTCCCTGCCTCGGTGCCCGGGGCTTGGGCTTCATCCAGGGTTATTCCACATCGCAGGCCTGGGAGTCCGAGACCTGGAACTCTGGGGGTCGGCGGCCGTCAGCCCAGACTTCCTGTCCCGTCTAGCCTCCCACGTGCACGTTGCTGTTGGCTCAGCATCACTAGAAGCCACCTCTTCATGTCGAGGCAGAAAGACCCCAGGGCCGCCCGTCAGGGACCCTTGTAACCCGCTTGCACACGTGCGGAAATTACTTTGGATACTGACCTCAGCGCTTTGAAAGCCAGAGGCAGGTCCCTCAATAGATCTGCTGCGAGGGCCGCAGCTCCCCAGGGTCATTACCCCCGCGCCCCACCGGGCAGACGGCCTGGGAAGCTCAGCCAGGGCAGCAAGGAGTCTTTCCCTTCCTCTTTGTTTGATAAAGCTGGAGAAACCTATGGGGAAGAGACAATACTTTTTTATGCCCCCTTTTGAAGTTTAAAACCGTATCTATTTTGCCAGGAACTTGTAGACTCTTAAAATGATCTTCATTAATTGTAAATAGAAACTGCCTTTAAAAGGTGAGATAACCAAGTTATTCTGGAAATCCATCAAATATTTGTTTAAAGAAAAAAAAAGACAAAAATCACTGGCTTTACTTAGGAAGATGTAGCCTGTTTGCGGCTTCAATTTTACGCCTCGTTATGATTTTTTTTTCCCCCATCCTGGCATGGAGTAAGGATTCGGAGCTCAGAAAGCCCCTGGGTAGCTCCGGGATATCAGAGATCACCCCACGTCCGGAGCATTTCCCATGATGGATGAGGCGTTTTCTAAGATTGATTCATGGGCTAAATCAAATCACTGCACTGCACGTACCGGTTTGAATATTCCAAACCCAAAAGCTGATTAGCTTGCGAGTGCATATGTTAATCCTGTTACCTCTCCTGGGAGATGCTGCGGTCCGGAGCCCGGGTGAGCACGGCCCGAGGGCCGCTGACATTGGGGAGGAGGGCCCATGTGTCAGTCCCGACATCACGCTTGTGGACGGAGAGTTTTCAGGATTAATTTATCGCCCCGTATTTCGATGAGCTTGAGTAATAAAAGAGCTCTAGATGCTTCAGAATATTCTTAAAGGAAAAAGAAATCATTTGAAAAATTGACCTCTTCACGCGAAAGCGGGAGGTGACCGTAACTAGACGTGGGGTTGGCCGTGATTCGGCAAAACATCGAATTAGTTGGGTGCAGGTGCTAGCCGTGGGGTTGAGGGTGCAGCTCGCTGCACGCGCGACAGAGAGCAGACTGTATAAGCACACATCACTTAACCAGTTACAAAGAGAGATAAAGGAATCTATAAATTTTGCATTTACAAGATCCTGCAACGAAGGCGTTGTAAGTTACTCTTTCTGGGCACCGCAGGTTCGAGCAGCACAGATGTTAAGGAAAGCTGCGGTCTGGACAGCGTGCCCCCCAAGGACGGCAGCGCCCCCGGGCCCGGCGAGGGCGCCCCGCTCTCCAACGGGGGCAGCGGTGGCGCCAGCCGGAAGCGGCCCCTGGAAGAGGGCAGCAACGGGCACGCCAAGTTCCGCCTGAAGAAGAGGAGGCGGCCGCCGGGCCCCGCGCTGCCGAAGAACGCCCTGATGCAGCTGAACGAGATCAAGCCCGGCCTGCAGTACGCGCTGCTGTCGCAGACGGGGCCGGTGCACGCGCCTCTGTTCGTCATGTCCGTGGAGGTGAACGGGCAGGTGTTCGAGGGCTCCGGGCCCACCAAGAAGAAGGCCAAGCTGCACGCCGCCGAGAAGGCGCTGCGCTCCTTCGTGCAGTTCCCCAACGCCTCCGAGGCCCACCTGGCCATGGGGAGGACCCTGTCCGCCAACACGGACTTCACGTCCGACCAGGCCGACTTCCCCGACACGCTCTTCAACGGCTTCGAGACCCCGGACAGGTCGGAGGTGCCCTTCTACCTGGGCTCCAACGGGGACGACTCGTTCAGCTCCAGCGGGGACCTCAGCCTGGCGGCGTCCCCGGCGCCCGCGGGCCTGGCACAGCCCCCGCTCCCCGGGCCCCCGCCCTTCCCGCCCCCAAGCGGGAAGAACCCGGTGATGATCCTGAACGAGCTGCGGCCCGGGCTCAAGTACGACTTCCTGTCGGAGAGCGGGGAGAGCCACGCCAAGAGCTTCGTCATGTCCGTGGTGGTGGACGGCCAGTTCTTCGAGGGCTCGGGCAGGAACAAAAAGCTCGCCAAGGCCCGGGCCGCGCAGTCCGCCCTGGCGACCATTTTTAACCTGCACCTGGACCAGACGCCGTCCCGCCAGCCCATCCCCAGCGAGGGCCTGCAGTTGCACCTACCGCAGGTGAGGAACGCGCCGCTGCCGGCCACGCTGGCCGCGCCTCGACGGCGCTTCGGACAGGGCTTCGGCCTCCCGGGCGCCGTTGAGGGACGTCGGATCGTCACCGGTGAGTCGGCTCCGGGCGGGCGGGCGGGCGGGCGGCCCTGGGCCTGCAGCCCCACGCGGGCCCACGGAGCCCCGCCCACCAGAGCCCGCGGCCCCTTCCCGCACGCTCCTCCCCCGCGGGGCCCCTCGGAGCCGGCAGCCCGCGCCGCTCAGCCGTGCTTCCCGCAGTCTCACCAGGGACTCCCAGGCTGGCCCGCCGGCAGCCGACACCCTCGTGCGGGTCTGCGTGGGTGCCCCACGCTGCACAGCAGCACGGGGGACCGGCCGGGCCGAGGGTGCCCCACAACAGGTGCGGGCGTCCTGGAGGGGCGGTGGGGGGCGAGGGATCCCTTCGGCAGCATCCACGCTGCCCGGAACCTTCACCTGGAGTGTCCTAGGGGATCCACGTGGGTCCCCTGCTCCTCGGCCCGTCAGACCAGGGGGAAGACGGGGAGGATTTCGGGGTGGGCTCATCGCATTCGCGAATGGGGAAGACCGAAGGGGAAGTCGCGTGTAGCCGGCATCTCTGACGTTCCAGGGAACTCTGATATGTGTTGCTTCTCTTCTTGGAAATCCAGAGTTTTTTCTGGCCTAGTAAAAAAATTAGTATTTTAGGGAGAAAATCTCACCCCCTTCTCTGCCATTTTGTCAAAATATTATCCGTGTTGAAGATAAGTTACGTACTGGTCTGATCAGAAAAAAAAACGAAGGACCGGAAATCACCAGGTGGGACGGCTTGGATTTCTCTTAGAAGAATCCGGAATGTCGCAGCTTCTCCGTTGCCTCAGAGCACTGTTAGGGTGACCTCTCTGTGCCGTTGCCTGGGGTCACCAGTACTTCTAGGTTTTAGGAGACACTTTATTTTATTTTGCCAGAAGCAACCAAATACAGCGTCAGTATAAAGTACCATATTCAAAACATCCTACTGGTACTTCACAAACCCAATAATCACGTCCTGTGCGAACATCTTATGAACCTTTATTCAGGAGGGTATTAGCCCATTTATAATTTCATAAATCGGCAGCACCAGCTCCCTAGAGAGGTTTTATTTTCAGGTTTCCCGTCTGCTGCAGGATATTCCAGCTTGAGTTCCCCTAGTGTCTGAGGCCCCCTGACTTCCCTGAACATGAGCAGACGTGGACAGAGCAGTGTGGGGGGCGACTGGAATCCCGCCCGAGGCCTGGTGACCCCGTGGCGGGGAGGCGGGCGGGGAGGCAGGTGGGGGTCCATGTGGGCACTTCCCGGCTTGGGCCTGTCCTTCAGCGGGAGCAGAGACCAGAGCCGCGCCGGGGGCCACGCGGAGCCTCACCGGGGTGGGCGTCCGGGATCCCGCCTAGGAGGGGGTTGGCGGGCAGGGCCCATCCCAGCCCTGCCCCGTGCCACTCGCCCGGGTTCTGCAGGGCCTGGCGCTCATTTCTGCGCCTCTGCGGCAGCGGAGCTCCCCGAGCCCCAACCGTGGTGTCTCCGGAGCCCCCACGGGAGACACGACCACGTTCTCCCGGGAGCACCTACAGTGGCCCCCATAGGAGCAGCCCTTCCAGCTTGGTGTCTGGGCTCCGTGCCCTTGCACCAGAAGTTTCCAGTGTGCTTCTGGAGTGGCGAGCGTCCTCACCGTTGGCCCGGAGCAGCCCTGAGTCCCTGGCCTCAGGACCTTTTGCCCTCATCGTGTTCATAGCGACGTCTCAGGGTTTAACCCAGACGTTGTGGGCCGCGTGAGGTGTGCCGAGCCCTCAGTGTCTGGATCCCGTGGAGCGGCACCGCCAGCTTTGGGCCGGGGCCTCTCAGTCCTGGGGGCCGCCCGGGGTTGGGGGACATGGGCGTGACCCTCGTTGTGTCGTCCGCCCCCAGCATGTAGAGGGAGAGTCGCTTCCCTACCTGTAGGAAGGGGGTTGTGTCCTCTTCAAGGGGACGGAGGAGCCGCCTGGGTGCCGGAGATGCCTCCTCTGACCAGTGAGCGCCCGCGTAGGGGCCTGACCTCCCCTGAGCGTCTCTGAGCCCAGTGGTTTGGGATACGCCTCGCCTCTACGGAACGGAAGCGTTTCTCTTAACTTCTCGTAAGATCTTTTTCTTTTATGTGCATTGCAACACGTGGTCCTTCATCTTTGACGCCGTCCCCGCCGGGTCGCCCGCAGCCCGAGTGTGGCAGTGACACCGTGCAGGGGTGCGGGGAGGCCTGCCGCCCACGTCTTCCGTCCGTGCCGCTGCCTCTGGCTTGAGCGCGGCCTTCTGGGGGCTCCTTGGTACTGACCGGGGCGGCGGCAGGAGGAAGAAGTCCTGGCGACTTTCCTTTTTGTCAAAATAAGCTGTCGTTCGGGATGAGCGACGTTTCTGTCCATTTGGGAGTGTTTTGCTAAGGGGCAAGCTGGGGACCCTGGGTCTAGCTGTTTGATGCTCCCGCCCAGGGTGAGACTGGGGGGACGCAGCTCTTCACACACACCTCCCGTCAGGCATCATTTCCCAAACCCTTGTATCCGAGATAAGTTGTAGGCCGTGGGGACGAGAGCGTGCATGCAGCCGGCCTGGTGTGTGTGCTGCGCGCGGCGGGTCTGGCCACGGGCCCTCGGAGAGCACGGCCGTGGGTGCCGTCGGGTGCCCTGGGGCCTGAGTTTATGATAAGTGCCCTTGCGGGCTGCTCGGCGCCGGTTCCTGGGCAGTGGCCGAGCCAGGGCAGCGGGGCTGAGCCACGTGGATCTTCCTGCCGCCCCTTCCCTTCCCTGATGTCCGTCACACTCGAGGTCATGTTCCCGGCCCGGCCAGCCCTCGAGCTGATGGCGCCCCACCTGCGGGGAGGTCACTCCGGGGAGGGGCTGGGAGAGCCAGGTGCAGAGGCAGGTCCCCGGGGAAGCTGGTCTGCGCCTCAGCGTCCTCATCCGGGGGGAGGGCTGGGGTGTTGGAGGACCGCAGGGTGGCCCGGGCTCCGCGCTGTCCCTGTCCTACAGACTCTTGAAGGATTCTGGCCAGAGCCTCGAATGCTCCTGGGGCCTCCGTTTCCAAGGAATGTTTTGGAGGACAAAAGAGCGTTCACATGCACACGCGCGCGTCCGTTTGCCAGATTCACCTTGTGGTTTTCCAGAAGAGACGGCCTCGCCGGCGTGCGCGGGGCGGCTGCAGGCCACATCCCTCACTCCCTGCTGTGGTTCGCAGGTGTTAGCCGACGCCGTGGCCCGCCTGGTGCTGGATAAGTTTGGTGACCTGACCGACAACTTCTCCTCTCCTCACGCACGCAGGAAAGTGCTCGCCGGCATCGTCATGACAACAGGTAAAAACGTGGTTTTGGCGTTACCCGGCCTCACGGAGAGGGGACGGGCTCTCAGGCCGCTGCCACCCACCCCGGTGACGCCGAGGGGGCCGTTTCCTAATCCTTCAGATCCCGCCACGGGCACACGGGCACACGTAGGAACTGCTCTTACAAACATTTCCCCTGTGCGCTCACTCGTCAGCCTGGGCTTTTTTACTCGGAGAAAGCCTCCTGTATTCATACCCGGCGCCTAGCGTCACACCTGATGGTTTTGACGGACTCTGGAAAGTGCAGCAAGACGGCCCTCGGTCCTCCTCGCTCCCCTGGAGAGTGGGCGTCTGAGTTACCGACAGCCCTGGTGCCCAGCTAGGTCCCCGTGACTGTTCCGGGGAGGCAGGTAGCGCTCGCGAGAGCGGAGAGGGCACGGGTGGAGAGACACTTGGACGGCAGAAGCAGCCCTATTAAATTTACCCAGAAGCTCCCAGCAGCACGAGGAACCCCATTTCCTTTCCTGCACCCCAGGGGTGAGGACACGGCCCAGGCCCGGATCCCTGCTGCTGCAGGGCCCTCTGCACAGGGGCATCCATTCCGCCCCGCTGGGGAGACAACCCTGTAGGGCCAGGGGTGAGCGGGCTGGGGGCGCCGTCTCTGTCTACACCTGCCGGCCAGGGAAGAGCCCCAGTGCTCTGTGTGGGTGACCGCACCCTCCCCTTCTCCCAAGGTCGCTCTCTGTCCCATCGTGGGCAGGATGTGCCTGCAGACCCGCGGTGTCAACCACCCCTCGATGCCCCAACACGAGTGCTGTTTTAATTATGGCTTTTTTAAAAAAAGATTTTTTTATTTATTCATAGAGACACACACATACAGAGAGAGAGAGGCAGAGACACAGGCAGAGGGAGAAGCAGGCTCCATACAGGGAGCCTGATGTGGGCCTCGATCCCAGGTCTCCAGGATCATGCCCTCGGCTGAAGGTGGGGCTAAACTGCTGCACCACTGGGGCTGCCTGGCTTATTTTTTTTAAAGATTGTATTTATTTATTCATGAGAGACACACACACACAGAGAGAGAGGCAGAGACACAGGCAGAGGGAGAAGCAGGCTCCATGCAGGGAGCCCGATGGGGGACTCAATCCCAGGACTCCAGGGTCACGCCCTGAGCCGAAGGCAGATGCTCAATGGCTGAGACCCCCGGTTCCCCTAATTACGGCTTTTCTTGCACGCTGTCCTTACTGGCACAGCTGAGGGTGTGTCTGCGGTGGAGCAAGTGCCCTGGACGTTACCGTGGCTTTCAGTTTAGTCCTGGTGTTCGATGCCTGTGTCCCCCGCTCCTCCCTTGCTGTTGTTCTTTGCGTGACTGAAGGTGATGCCCGGCTCCTGGACGCAGTGTTCCCTGGGCGAGCCTGTGTGTCCACCTGCCAGCCCCGGGAGCGTCAGCTGCTGGGTCCTTCCACACGGCTCTTCTCACTGGCTCTTGGGGGGCAGACCAGCTCCCGGGCCCTTTGGCACTTGCTGTGCCTTTCACGTGGGACCTTCCGCCTGGGGCCACGGTTTACCCCCACAGGCAGCGCCACACAGCCCATGACACATGGCCCTGGCATCAGATGGCCGGGTTCAGCTTGGGTTCCTGCTGCTGGCGGAGTGACCCGGGGCAGGCCATTGACCCGTCTGTGCCTCGGGGTCCTCCTCTGCCACACGGACACGGGTAGCGTGCCCCCCAGAGCACACGTGGGAATGAGGTACAAAGCCTTTCCGAGCAGACCTGGTGCTGCGCTGCCGCTCGGGGCGCTGACGGCCAGTGAGGTCACTGTCAGGTGGTGTCTGGGTGTTGGTCCGGGTCTGCAGCGTGAGGTCTGTCAGCAGATGTACCGTCAGAGTGGCTGCACTCCCCGTGCCGTGGTGACAGGCGCCCCTGTCCCTGTGCCACCTCTCTTTCCTTGGAGCCTCCTTGGTGCCTTGATGTTAATTTCAAAATTGTTGCACCTGGTGGTCCACCTCTACCTGGTGCTCCACCTCTACCTGCTGGTCCGCCTCTACCTGGTGCTCCCGGCCTGTATGCGGCGGGGCATGTTCCAGACCAGACGTGATTGCATCTGGAGGAAATCCTTCCTTAGGTTTAGAATCTGTGCACCAAAGAGCGAGGGGGGTTCACATCCCAGAAACGCTGCTGCAGGGCCCTCGGGGGAGGTGGAGTTTGCACAGTACGATCGGTGGGGGCAGGGGTGCGTGTCACACCCCAACACTGGGGTCACTGACTGTGCTCAGCGGACCCGGGAGCACGGCCCGGCACGAGGGATAATCTATCTCTGTTTTTCAGGCACAGATGTGAAAGACGCCAAGGTGATAAGTATTTCCACGGGGACAAAGTGCATCAATGGCGAGTACATGAGTGACCGTGGCCTTGCGTTAAATGACTGCCATGCAGAAATTATAGCTCGGAGATCCTTGCTTAGATTTCTTTATACACAACTTGAGCTTTACCTAAAGTAAGTCTAGTTAGGTAAATAACTAAAGGAAGCAATTAAAAAAAAAAAATCCCCCTCCTAATTCAGAATGTATTGCAAAACCTTCATAGTTTCTGTAATCGCTGAAAAACTCTTAAAGTAGTAACTTTATCGGCGGCGAAGGGGTCGGGTCCCGTTTGCCCCTGGCGCTCACGCTGCAGAATTGAGGTGGGCGAATTCTACACGCACGTGCACGCGTGTACTGACGGCTCACGCGGCGTGAGGTCTGCGTGCAGAACCGCGTGCTGCTGCTGTACGCCGTGTGAGCGTGAGCAGGACCGAGCCGCCCCGGGGACCACGGCCGTGCGGTCACCCGGCTAAGCCGCTATTCTTGAGCGAGCCGTGTGCGGTCTGTGCGGACGTCGTAGGCCAGAGGGGAAGGTCGCTCACGCTCCTTGTCGAGCGGGCTCAGTAACCCTGTTGGTCGTGGTCAGCATGTGAGCATCCCGCATCTGTACCCTGTTGATAATAGGGGCCCCTGGAAGTCTGTGCGAACGACGATAGGCTGACCGCACACAGCCCTGAGCTCACGCTTGCAACCTGTTCCCTTCCAGCAACAAAGACGATCAAAAGAGATCCATCTTTCAGAAGTCCGAGCGCGGAGGGTTCAAGCTGAAGGAGACTGTTCAGTTCCACCTGTACATCAGCACGTCCCCCTGCGGGGACGCCAGGATCTTCTCACCGCACGAGCCGATTCTGGAAGGTACGGGCCTCGGCTCGCGAGGGCATTCGTGGTTCCGTAGTGACAGGGGAGCACACCTACGTTAATAGCCGTTTCTTCTTTTCCTTGAAAACTTCAGCTTGAAAGTGGATCTGATAGGAATATATCAAAGCACCAGGTTTTCCGTCTCAATAATTTGCTAAAAGGAAAAACCTGCGTGAATGAAACGTGTTGACTGTGATGCACCAAGTACACGAAGTAGTCAGAGTGAGGACAAGCCGTCAGACGAGGATTTAAATCGGGGCCGTCCGCGTCTGTGCATCTGGGCCCCGGACGAGCGGCCGTTCGATGGGTGTGTGCCTGCGGCGTGGCCGGCATTCTGGAAGCAGGCACGCGCTCGTGAGAAGGGGCCTGGGTGCATCACGTAGGTCGGGGCCCCTGTTGTAAAGTAATTTGTGTCCTCGTCTCTTCTCCAAGCTGAAGCAACTCAGACACGGCATCACAGTCTGTTATTTTCCTTAATTACGAAAGCAACACATACCCACTGTGGAAAATTGCTGCATGTTTTTGAAAAATAAGAAAAGAAAAAAAAAGAAAAATAAGAAAAGAATTAAAAAAAAAAAAGAAAAGAAAAAAAGAATTCAATCGCCCGTGTTCATATAACGCAGGAATAATCACTTTATGTGTTTATTTGTGCATGCGTTTATTTCTGCATCCTTATGATGCATTTTGGAAAATTTTGGAAAATTTAAAAATGCAGAGAAAATGGGTGACAAACACTCCAATACCCGTCACCTAGAATTAGCAGGTGTTAGCATTTTGTCCTCTTTGCCACAGCTCATTTTTAATGATAGAAAGAAATCGTTTTGGTTAAAGTGGAAGAAGCCCTGTTTTTCCCCAGCCCCCCTGGAGGAGACCACTTTCATGATTTTGGTTTGTGTCACGTCCTTTCCTTCCCAGTTTTCTCTACCATGTTGTGCATCTATCTTATAGAGAGAGAATCAGCATGTGCACACGGCCGTGAGCCAGACTCTAAGCGTATAGGGGGCTGCTGCGCTTGCTCTGCTGTGAGGACGGGTCAGGCTTGCTGCCCGCGGGGATTCTCACCCGGCCTCCCTCTCCTAGAACCGGCGGACAGACATCCAAACCGCAAAGCCAGAGGACAGCTGCGGACGAAAATAGAGTCTGGCGAAGGCACAATTCCCGTGCGATCCAACGCAAGCCTCCAGACGTGGGACGGGGTGCTGCAGGGTGAGAGGCTGCTCACCATGTCCTGCAGCGACAAGATGGCACGGTAAGGCCTCCTGCCCGCAGGCTGCCTGCAGGCGGGGCTCGCCGCTCTGGTTCGGGGTTTCCTCCGTGTTTCCTGCTCTGTGTTCCCGGCCTTCTCTGGAGGACGGAGGCCCTATGCAGGGTTCTGGGGGCCACCATGTGGGGATCGAGCTGCGGCCCCCGTGCCGGAGGCTCTGGTTGCCCACACGGCTTTGCCTCTGTCCTTGCACGTATGGGCCACGCACGGTGACGTGTAAAACAGTTTGCTCCCGGAGGAAAGGGAGAGGGTCCTCATTCCTAGAGGAAGCCACCTTAAAGGTCCCGTCCACCACTGCGTTGCCACTTTGGGTTATTATAGGTGCAGAGTGTCCCTGGCGTCACATGCCAGGTGGTGGCCTCTAGGGAGGCTGGGGCTGCTGCAGACCCACCCGTTTGCATTTGCTTGACAGATGTTTTTTCAAAGATGCCTCTAGGCCAGACTTTTTAAAAAGCCTCATTTCTTCAGGTGTTAGTTCCAATAGCTCTGTTTTTATTTTTTAACAAATATTTACTTGGGAAAAAAAAAAAAAAAAGTGGGATCCCCGGGTGGCTCAGCAGTTTAGCGCCTGCCTTTGGCCCAGGGCGTGATCCTGGAGTCCCGGGATCGAATCCCACGTCGGGCTCCCTGCATGGAGCCTGCTTCTCCCTCTGCCTGGGTCTCTGCCTCTCCCTCTCTCCCTGTGTCTCTCGTGAATAAATAAATAAAATCTTAAAAAAAAAGAAAAAAAAAGTAACATAGATAGATGGCAAAATTTGAGCGGTCCAGAAGCATGTAAGCCAGAGAAGGTCGTCTTCAGAGCTCCACTGTGCCAGCCATCGTGAGCGGGTCCGTGACTGCCCGTCCGAAGCTGTCACAGCCGACGTGCGTGTGCACACACACGGCCCTTTTCAGTTGTCTGTAAGCCTTTCGTGTGTTGCTTTTCTTGGGTGGACCTTGTCAGGGAACCTCGGGTGCACAGAACGTGATTCCTCACACACTGTGGTCCGTTCCCCCCAAGCACGGGTTTTTGCTTATTATGTGTCCTTCCTGTCGACTCTCCGTTCATGTGTGCGCGTGCATGTGGTGCCTTGAAAACTACACAGTGGTGTCATTCTGGGGCCTTTATGTGTGTCGTTAACTTGTAGAGATGGAACTGTGCTTTAAGCGCCATTCTGCATCTCATAGTTCCATTCATCCCAGCGTTTGTGACCTACCCCCGATGCCGTCATAAGCAGCAGGTGGATTACGTCTCACTCCTGCAGAGACGCTGTCGTGGTCATGGACTGCGCTAGGCCCGTTCCCTCACGGTAGAGACTTGGGTCTGCTCTAAGCCTCCTCTGCGGCTCAGCCTTGAGTTTCCGTGAGTGTAGCTTGTTCTACCCAGGATCCCCGCTGCACACATGTAGAACCTCACCAGTGATGTCACACGCACCCCAGCCCGGGTCACACCAGTTCACACTTACACCAACAGTGCATCATGCTAGTTTCCGCCTCATTTTAATAAAAACTGGTGTCTGCTGGGGCTGTGGGGCAGCCACGCGTTGTTCGTCTTTCTCCCTGCGGTTGCCCGTTGATACCCTCTGCCGTTGGTCTTTTGGATCTCACGCTTTTTCCATCTTGATCTGCAGACGTTCTTCCTCCGGTTCCTACTGCAGTCCTTGAGAGTTTCAGACATTCCGTGTCAAAAAAAAAAAAAAAAGACATTCCATGTCTTTTCCTGCCCAAACCCATGTTTTCACTTGATCCGTACCATGCTCCTCTTGAATAGAAAAGTTCATTTTGTTATTACCTTATTGGTTAATTTTTCACCCTGGAAAGTGATTTGCACTTCCAGGATCTTATTTAAGAAATTGCTCCTCAAATTAAGAGCATAAAAATACTCTCCTATGTTTTTTTTTTTCTGAGATTTTTATCATTTTACTTTCAAATTCAGGCCTTTAGTACAGTTGTATTATAAGTAATAATTTGGCTTTATTGTTTTAATATAGTGAATCAGTTTTCCGGGTACCACCTACTAAATAATTGACGTTTTCCACAGTAATCTGTGAAGGCATTGCTGTTACATACTGAAAGATGGGTCTGTTCCCAGCCTCTCAAATCTCTATGAGCTCAGAGTTAGATAGAATTGTACAGATTATATAGTTCACAGAGATGTTTGCGATTTTTGATGGATTAATTTCTGGTACTTTATACTTCCTGTATTACATCAGAATTATCTTATTGTCTGTTATATATTATGGATAATTATTACTGATATAGACAAACACTGTGGATTATTTTTATTATGGTAAAAAATACATGACATATAAGTCACCATTTTTTTTAAGTTTTGTTTTTTTTTTAAAGAGCAGTTTCAGGCTCACAACGAAATTAAGACGGATATACAGAGATTTCCCATATACTCTATCCTTGCACACGCACAGCCTCCTCCAGTTACACATCCCCCCACCCACCCCAGAGTGCACATTTGTTGCAGTTGATGGGCCTATATGGACGCATCATAGTCACCAAAGACCATAGTTTACAGTAAGGTTCACTCTGGGTGTTGTTCATTGTCTGGGTTTGGACAATTATTTCATGACATGTGTTCATCATTATAGTGTCATATAGAGTATTTTCACTGCCAAAAGATCCTACATGCTCCACTCTTTCATCCCTCCTGCCCCTACCCCCCACCCCCAGCCCCCGGCCACCCCCGAGCCTGCCCCATCTGTACAGCTGTGCTGTTCCCAGACAGTTGTGTGGTTGGAGTTGCATGGTGCGCAGCCCCCTCACCCTGCCTGCTGTCACCGGGTCACGTGCCCTCACGGTCCCTCCATGTCTTCTCATGGCTGGATGGCTCATTTCCTCTTAGCACTGGGTGCGCTCCTGTTGACTGGATGGGCCGTCTCCTTGTCCATTCACCCACTGAGGAGCACCGTGGGTGCTTCCACTGTTGGCAGTTCTGTAAACATCTGTGTGCATTTTTTTGTATGCACCCATGTTTTTTACCTTCCTTGGGTAAATACCAACAAGTATGATTGCTGAGTCATGCGGTAAGAATATGTTCAGTTTTGGGATCCCTGGGTGGCGCAGCGGTTTGGCGCCTGCCTTTGGCCCAGGGCGCGATCCTGGAGACCCGGGATCGAATCCCACATCGGGCTCCCGGCGCATGGAGCCTGCTTCTCCCTCTGCCTGTGTCTCTGCCTCTCTCTCTTTCTCTCTGTGTGACTATCATAAATAAATAAAAATTAAAAAAAAAGAAAAAGAATATGTTCAGTTTTGTAAGAAACTATGGAACTACATGTAGAGAGCTCCTAAAAACAACAACAGAATACCTGAGTCAAAACTTCTCAAGTCCTGGGGAAAGGACTTGAGTAGACACATCTCCAGGAAGATGTACAGACAGCCAGTGAGCACATGAAGATGCTCCACATCCCCAATTGCTAGGGACATACAGACCAAAACCACAGTGAGATACCCCCTCACACCCATGGGGTGGGCTCCTGGCAACAAAACAGAACATAAGATAACAAGAGTTGACAAGGGTATGGAGCCCTTGGAACCAACCCTGTGTGTGGTTGGCGGGAATGTAAATGTTGCAACCACTGTGGAGACCGTACAGCAGCTTCTCAAAAGCATATAATTGCCATGTGATCCAGCAAGTCCGTTTCTGGGTGTTTGCCCCCAAAGAACTGAAAGCAGGGCCTCCAGGGATACTTGTTCACTCATGGTCACTGCGGCATTATTCACAAGAGCTAAAACATGATGAGGTGTCTGTTAAGATCTTTCACCCACTTTTTAGTAGGGTGGTTTGTTTTCTTTTGGGGTTTTCTTTTAAGATTTTATTTATTTATTCATGAGAGACCCACAGAGAGAGGCAGAGACACAGGCAGAGGGAGAAGCAGGCTCCCTGCGGGGAGCCCAATGTGGGACTCGATCCCGGGACCCTGGGATCACAACCTGAGCCAAAGGCAGACACTCAACCACTGAGCCACCCAGGCGCCCTTCTTTTTGGGTTTTAAGAGTTCTTCGTATATTTTAGGTAACAGTCCTTCTCAGATGTATCTTCTGCAAAGTTTTCTCCCAGTCTGTGGCTTGTCTTCTGATTCCGTGGATGTGGTTCTTTAAATTTTCCTGTAGTCCGTCCTATCAATGATTTCTTTCATGGATTGTGCTTTTGGTGTTGTGTGGAAAAAGTCATCGCCAAACCCAGGGCCATGTAGATTTTCTCCTGTGTTGTTATCTAGGAGTTTTATAGTTTTGCATTCTACATTTAGGTCTGTGATCCATTGGGAGTTAATATTTGTGAAGGGTGTAAGGTCTGCGTCTAGATTCATTTTTTGGCACGTGGATATGCAGTTGCTTCAGCACCACTTGTTGAAGAGACTGGTTGCTCTCTTGTGTTGCATTTGTTTCTTTATCAAGGATCAGTTGACTATTTCCACGTAGGTCTGTTTTTGGGCTGTCTGTTCTGTTGCCTTGATTCAGTTGTCTGTTGTTTTGCCAGTACTACACTATCTTGATTACCATTTGGATTTTGAATCCAATTCCATTGTATGTGGGTGTGTGGGGGGGTTGGTCCCTCACACATCGAACAAGGAATTCTCCAACACCAGCTGGGTGTCCTACAATCTCCCTGTACTTCTGACCAACCAGCTATATATTGGAGGTCTCAAGGACCTCTTCCTTGGGTTCAATTAATTTGCTAGAGTGGCTCACAGATCTCAGAGAAACATTTTACTCACCAAATCACCAGCTTATTATAAAAGGATATAATTCAGGAATAGCCAGGTGAAGGGCTGCAGAGGGCAGGTCAGGGAGCTTTGAGCCCTCTCCAGGTGTGCGGCTCTCCTCACATCCACATGCCCACCAACCCAGAAGTTTCAAACCCTGTCCTTTGGGGTTTTTATGGAAGCTTCATTACATAGGCACAATTCACTAAATCATGGGCCAGTGGTGATTTTTAACAAATTTAAAAAAAAATTTAAGTAATCTTTACACTCAACATTGAGTTCAAACTTATGACCCCAAGATCAAGAGTCACACGCTCTATCAGCTGAGCTAGCCAGGTGCTCCAAATCATTGGTCATTGGTGATTAACTGAATGTCTCTCTCCCCTCCCTGGAGATCAGGGGGTTGGGACGGGAAGATCAACTCTAAACCAGCCTTCAACCTTAGGTGTTTTCTAGAAGCCATCTCATTGACAGAGTAGAAAACACCTGTCAGGTTCTCATCACTCTGGAGATTCCATGGGTTTTTAGGAGCCATGAGCCAAGAACCATGGATCAAGACCAAATATATATAAGGCCAAAATATAGTTCTTATAAATCACAGCATTGCAATTGATGTAGCTTTATAGTAGGTCTTGAAGCCACATGGTGTCAGTCGTTCAATGTTGAACCAATATGTTGGTTATTCTGGGTCTTTTGCATCCATATGGACTTTAGAATCCTTTGTCAAGTACCTGCAGAATACCTTGCTGGGATGTCGATTGAGACTCATTGAATCTGTAAATGAAGTTGGGAAGAGCCGACATCCTGACAGCAGTGAGTCTTCCTATCCATGAACATGGGCTATCTCTCCCATTTATTTAGTTCTTTGATTATTTTTTCAGAGTTTAGTAGTACATATTTTGTTAGATTTATACCTATTTAACTTGGAAATGGTACTATGTTTTACAATTTCAAATTCCACCTGTTTCTTGTTAGTCACACTGACTTTTGACACCAAGGTACGATGGTAATTCAGTGGAGAAAAAATTTTTAAAATGAGCAGAATATTTGAATAGACACTTCATCAAAAAGGATGTCAAATAAGTGTGTGATGAGACGCTTGACACCAGTAATTGTCCACTGGGACATGCACGTGACGTATAAAAGCACACGCATCAGAGCGCTGGGCATATGCAGTGTGGACAGTGATACAAGGGCTGGTGGTCTTGTCCTAGGCAGAAGGACAACTGCTTGTGAAGAGTTTGGCAGTTTCTTAAAAAGTTCAAGATGTGGGACACCTGGGTGGCTCAGCGGTTAAGCGTCTGCCTTTGGCTCAGGGTATGATCCTGGTTTGGGGATCAAGTCCTGCATCGGGCTTCCTGTAGGGAGCCTGCCTCTCCCTCTGCCTGTGTCTCTGCCTCTCTCTGTGTGTTTCTCATGAATAAATAAATGAAGTCTTTAGAAAAAAAAAAGTTCAAGATGTGCCTACTGCACATCCCAGTCACTGTGCTCCCTGATGTTTGTCTCAGAGAAAAGGAAGCGTGCATCCAGGGTCACACACGAGTGTTCCTAGCATCTCTCTTTGTAATCATCAGAGAGTGGAAGCAGCCCACACGGCATCTGTAGGGAAGTGGATATGTGCTTGGTGCTGTGTCCACACGGTGGGATACCCCTTGGAGAAAAAATGAATGAACAATGATACCCAGGGCACCATGGGGTTATGCAAAGTAGGGGAAACCAGACAAACAGGAGTGCTTGCTCCATGGTTCCATTTACATAAATCCTAGAGAACCATACTGACCTCCAGGGACAAAGCACCTCAGTGGCTGCCCGAGGCGCGGCCAGCATAGAATAAGGTCTGAGGGGACTCTGGGGGTGATGGTCTCCAGGGCACACACGGAAGTCATCTCTTGGGGTGCCTGGTTGGCTCAATCTCCGTTAGGTGTCCGACTCTTGATCTCAGCTCAGTCTTGATCTCAGGGTCATGAGTTCGAGCCCTGCGCTGGGCTCTGTGCTGCACTCTGTGCTGGTGTGGAGCCTACTCAAACACCTCTCACCACCGTGTGTGCCTTACTGTGCACGATGTGGTGCGTGTTCCCAGAAGAGGAAATCAGAGTGGAAATTTAAAAATGATTGTGAATAATTCACAAAAAAAAACCCCACAGCTACTGAGTTACAAAGAGAACAAATCCAAATAAATAGAAGGAAACAATAAAGAGCAGAAATTATTTTTAAAGGCAACAGAGGAAAACAGGAAATGCTAACAAAGCCCCGTGTTCGTTCTTTGGAAAGGACAGTGATGTGAGCAGAGCTGGCAAGATTGACACGAAGAGACAGGGACAGAATGGAGGGAGACGGGCCAGCCCCACTGGGGATGGAACGGGGGATGGTCAGGGACGCGGCCGACACTGCACACGCCGTGCGTAGTTATGTACAGGATTGCAGGAGACTTGGTCACCAGTGTGACATGGAGTTAAAGTGTCCATTCCTGACGTGGACTCAGCGTCGGCGGAGGGCTTCAACAGAACACGGAGTGTCAAAAACACTCCACCTGCCAGGCCACAACAGGCAGGAAATAAACTGAACAAAATCAAAGTGGGGGGGCGGGGACGAGGAGCCATGGAGAAGGGGACCCGCCCCTTGGATGGCTTGTACGCCAGCTCTCTGCATGCTTGCAGCGCCAAGCATCCCATTTCGGGATCAGAAAAGTAGGGAAAGATCCCCAGCTCATTTTGTGGGATCATCACCACCCTCATCCCCAGACCAGCTAGGCCAGTAAAGGGAGACAAAGTGACAAGAGCCGTCCTCCGTCACACACACACACATACACACACCAAGCCCGATTGTGCACTTTGAGCAGTTTGGTCAGTTCCTTACGAAGCTGTGACTTTAAATGCAGTTTTAATCAAATGTCATTTTATCACGGCCCTTGAAAATCCGATGGCTGCACCCCGATGGGAGAGTGGCAGTAACGGGCAGTTCCTGACGGTCAGAGGAAATGGAAACGATATGGGAGTTCATTTCTGTCGCACAGAAAGGTCCCACGGCAGGTGGGTCGTCCAGAATCCGTCCTCCTGCCGCATCGAGGGGGCGTCTCCTGTCCTCGAGGGCCCACAGTGCCCACCAGATCCCCGGCGCCTGGTCCGAGTTCCCACAGCGGGAGGGAGGCCAGCCCGGCCTGCCTTCCGTCCACACTGCCGGCTGCGGGCCCGGGCTCATTGGACAGCTGCGCTCCATCATCCAGAGCCCCGTCTAGGGCCGCGTCTCGCTGCGCAGGAAGCTGGGGCGAGCGGGCTGGCCTGTGACCTTCTGAAACAGGATGGAGGGAAGGGAGGGGGCCTGCCCCTGCAGCCTCCGCTGTGCTCGGCAGACACTCCTGGAAGGAGGCACGCAGGCCCGTTACTCAGCACACACAAGCCTGTTCCAGGTAGATTAAGGAGCCGAATGTGAAGAGTGGCTCCTGGCAACCTCCACTTAAGCAGGCTCCCCAGTCAAGGCATAGAAAGCCCAAATTAGAAAGAAAAATACAAATAAATTTGACTAAATTAGAAATTTAAAACTTATTTACCGATAGGTGTAGGGGAAAGAAAAGCCACATCCTGGGAGGTGAGAACCCAGCTGGTAAAGCCGGTTCCTGCAGCTCAGTGATGCAGAGGCGCCGACTGGGGGTCTAGAGATGGGGGTCGCACGCGGGAGCATAAGTCAGCTCGGGGACGGGAACCCTCACGACCTGAGCCTGCCCCTGCACGCTGGGTCCTCATCGTCTGCGGGGAAAGCAGACGCCGTGGGGACAGCTCCCACACCTGCTGCCTCTGTCGCCGCCAGACGGGGGGGTCCCGCAGACACTTCTCCAGGACTCTGCGGTGCCTCCAGAGCTCGCAGACCCTGCAGGGTAAGGGCTCGCCGCACAGGACTGCCCCCCCACAGGCCCCAGTCACCAGAATCAGGCACCCAGAGCCCACATTCTGTCTGACTCGCCTACACGTCGGGTTTCCAGGAGCCCTCTCTGGTATAATTTGCTAATACAGCTCGCAGAACCCACTTACCAGCTTATTAGAACAGAACGGGGGACAGCCAGGTGGAGAGGGGCCCAGAGAAGGGCCTGGGCGTGGAGCACCCCCGCCCGCCGTCTGGGCACACCCCCGTCCAGCCCCTGGCGGTGTTCACCGGCCTGAGAGCTGCCGAGCCCCTCTGCACGGCCCTGTGCGGGTTTCCGTTACTGGCCGTCACCCTGGGTCACGGCTGATGAACCCACCCTGCACTCTCTGGCCGCCCCCGAAGTGGGGGTGGGATTGGGGGTTGGCCCGAGTGGTCCGGCCCTCTAGTCCCCGGACCAGCCCCCATCCTCCTCGAGTCGCCTCCGTAGCAGAAGCTCAGGGACGCGTGGACGGGGATTGTTACTCAGCGTCTCACCAGCACGGGGCTGAGGCTAGAAAGGTCGTCCAGGAGTGCCTTGGTGGCCCGGTGCTGCCGGCTGCCTGCAGTCCTGTCCTTGCCCCGAGGGCGTGAGCACGACCCTGAGAGGCGCAGCTGACCTGTGTCCCTTACAGGCTTCTCTGTCCGACAGACGGACGGCACAGCGTCGGGGCTGTGGGCAGGCGGAGGGGTGAGGGCTGCAGTGGGCCGGGCGTGGGGAGGGAGGGGCAGTGCGGCAGGAGGGTCCCCGGTGCCGTCTGTCTGGTGGGAGCCGGGAGGAGAGTGTCGCCACGGGGACTCATAGCGAGTCCTGTCCAGGAGCGGGGGGGGGGGGGGGGGGGGGGGGGGGGTCTCGGTTCTTTTTTTTTTTTAAGATTTTATTTATTTATTCATGAGAAACGGAGAGAGAGAGGCAGAGACACAGCAGAGGGAGAAGCAGGCTCCATGCAGGGAGCCCGACCGGGGACTCAGTCCCGGGTCTCCAGGATCACACCCTGGGCCGAAGGTGGCGCTAAACTGTTGAGCACCCCCGCTCCCCGGCTGCCCGGGGTCTGGGTTCTGATGACCGTGGCCGCTCCCTCAGCTCTCCTGTCTTCCTGTGCACAGGGTCAGGCAGCAGGGGTGTGGGGGGGAGGGGGGCCTGGAGGCCCCATGTGGGCGCAGGGAAGCTGCTTGGGAGGAGGTAGAGGGGCTGGAGCACCTTGGCACCTGCACGGTTCTGACCCGTGTCTCCCAGCGCCCACAGCCGACCCCGTGCCCTCACGTGGGGTGGACCGTGGGGTGGACCGTGGGGTGGACCGGGCACCAGGTGGAGGTGAGCGTGCACACCCGGCTCGCGTCGAGTCATTCTGCTGCCTTTGCAGGGGCTTGCTCGGGACGTGGGCTGCGGGACGCTGGCTGCACCCCCTCACCCCAGCCCTCCCTGAGCCCGGGCAGCAGAGCTGCGTGCGGCTCCGTCCCCCCAGGGCCTCCGCAGAGCGTCAGGGCCCCTAGAGGTCTTTCACGAAGCACGTGTGCAGGGTTAATGGTGCGTCACCAGCACGGGTTCTGTGAGATCACTGTTCAGACGTTTGCCCTGGGAGGCTGGGTTCCCCTAGAGATGGTCTAAAGCCCTATACAGGCTTGAATTTACATAAGAAGGGGGGCCCTGTGGCGTTCGTGAGCATTGAGCCATTTCATGCTTTTTCTTGTGAGAGAGGAAAACCTGTGTTTGAACATCCTTCTTGGGGGGGGGAGCATGCAGGGTGGGAGTGGGAGGGGAGATAGGGAGGTGGGGGGGCAGATAGGGAGGTGGGGGGCGGAGCATGCAAGAGGGGGTGGGGGATGGGGGTTGGGGCGGTGGGGGTGGGGTGAGGGTGGGGGGTGGAGGGGGTGGTGGTACCCCTTCAGTGTGTACCTACTGACGGGTACGTGGCCCGTGTATAGTTTAAGTGCGGGGACGTATCAGTGAGGAAAGCAGACGGAAGCCCCTCCCTTGTGGAGCTTGCACACTGGTGGGTGGGTGGAGGCAAGTGATGACCAATAGACCGCAGGTGATATGGGGGGGGCACCGAGGAGGGCCCCTGGGCGTGGGTGGGACGGCCCTACCCAGGGACTTTCTGCAGACACAGAGGTGGGGGTGCGGTGCCAGGCTGCTGGGCCTGGGAGGAGTGGCCAGAAGCCCCCTTGCCTCTGGTGGCCCCAGCAGGAGGGGGATGGTGGGGAGGAGGCGCCAGGCCAGCCGCCCGGAGGGGCCCTCGCAATGACTGTGTTTTCTAGGGAGGAGAGGGGAGTGTTGGAGGGTTTGTGCACCAGGGCATCCCGGCCTGTTTCCCAGGGGCCTGCAGCCGCCCCCCAGGGATGGGCCATGGGGGTGGGAGGCTGCGATGAGCAGCGGTCAGCAGGGCGGTGGCCTGGAGCGGCCTCCTGGGGACCCACTGGACACTGCCCTCCGACGCCTTCCACGAGGGTCCAGGGGCCGCTGGACGCGGGCGCAGAGTGCAAACACAGGTGCAGCCAAGGTGGACCTGGTGGCCCTGCGGTGAGAGCAGAGTACAGGGCCACGGAGGGGCTCTGCACCCCAGCCCCACGTCCTGGCCAGACCCTGCAGCCCCCAAACCCAAGCCCAGGGTGTTCCTAATGACGAAGTTTAGGAATACAGGTGAGGCCCGGAGCCGACGGCCAAGAAAGGATTCCGGAGGCGTCTTTGGTGCAGAGTGGGGGGGTTTATGGAAGCCTGGGGACGGCCCGTGGGCAGGAAGAGCGGCGGCCTGGGGCCTGTGAGGGGAGGAGGCTGGTTACACACCAGGGAGTTGGGAGGTGAGCAAAAGGGAGATTTCCAAGGATTGTCACCTGCTAAGGAGGACCTAGATGTGGGAGGCCTTGCCATTGTCACATTAAAGATTGCCTTTCCCTCTGGCGGGAGGCATTAACATGAAGACAATTGGAAACTTCCTGAAGAATGTCACACATGGGGGGGGTCGTTTCTGGGTTATCAGCTGTGCTTTGTCCTCAGCTGCCCATGCTCCCCATCACTAAGGTGGGAGGGCTCTGCACCCCAGTCCAGGGCCTGACGGGGCCCCACCTGGGGCTGAGCATCTGTCATCCTCAGGAGCCCGGTCTTTCGGTCTTTTCCGTTTCTTGGAATCCTGCTCCCCCTACCCCTCGCCCTGTTTGCCTTCTGACTGCTCCGTCCAGCGGCCTGGGCCCAGGAGCACGTGATTGTGACGCCCAGGCCCTTGGGCCCCCTCAGCTATCCTCCTGGCACAGCGCCCTGACCCTCCCCTCCCTGCCGAGCCTGCCTCACCCCGTCAAACCAGGCTCTGCTGAGATCGCCTCCCCCCCAGCAGGAAGCCACCAGTTTGGGGTTTTCAAGGTCTCCTTTGTGGTTATTTTTATTGGAAGTGATAAAAATGTACTTTCTCTTTGGAGTCTCCTCCCAAGAAACGTGGCTCGCCTGCCCTCGTCTCAGCGCGGAGCCTCAGGGTTGTGCGTGGGGAGGGAGGCCGGAGAGGGACGGGCACGGCCTAGCATGATGGTTGAGTCGCCTTTCCTTTGTGTGCGTCTTCCTCGTTGTTGACCTTTGTACCCACGAAAGGGCGTCCGGCTGCCAGGCAGCTGTGGGTCGCGCTGGGTCGGCGCCACGCCTGACCTGGACGCGCCCTCTCCACTCAAGACCGTGTTCCCTCTGTCTCCAGGTGGAACGTGGTGGGCGTGCAGGGGTCCCTGCTCAGCATCTTCGTGGAGCCCATCTACTTCTCGAGCATCATCCTGGGCAGCCTGTACCACGGGGACCACCTCTCCAGGGCCATGTACCAGCGGATCTCAAACATCGAAGACCTGCCCCCCCTCTACACCCTCAACAAGCCTCTGCTCAGCGGCAAGTACCCCTGCCGTGTGGTCGTTCCCCTGTTCAGACCAGCCTGTTTGCCCGTACGAGTCCCACAAATGGAAGCAGCACAGGGACGCTGCTCGGGCTGTCGGAGACGCCCGGGCCCCTCAAAGAGGGCGGAAGGCGATGTTTTAGGGCCTCCTACAATTCCTCTTTTGACTGATTGAAAACGTTGCCTCTTATAGATGCGTGACAGCCCAGACGTGGCCCCTGCGTGTTTTCCTTTCACTTGTATGCGTGTCTCCAAGTCCTGTCTCAGTGGGAGACACGACAGGTGTCATGAAAAGTACGCAGGTGTCAGCTGTCCAAGGTTAAGTGGGGCTGGGCCGCCCGGGCCGCGTCCTCTCAGTGCCGAGCTGCCACCCTCAGAGGGAGCCCCGCGCCCAGCCGGCTCTCGGGAGGTGGGCGCAGGTGCACCCGGGATGGGTCTGTGCTGTGTGGGCGGAGCCTCGCACCTGCCGCGAGTGCCCGTGGTCACGGCTCTGTTTGCTGTGTTCCCGTAGCGCCTCAGTGGTGACCGGTGAGGGCCGCAAGAACTCTTGAACGCGGGGGCCCTAACTTCTCGGTTCACCCCCCGCCTTTAAAGGACACGGTGAAGGTATTCTTAACCCTTTTGAAAAATTTCATTCTACTTACATTTTTTTTAAAGCTCAGAACTAAAACCATGATCCCAAACTAAAACGCGGTTCTCCGTGGTGTGTGCGTGCACGCTGCCGTGTTCGTGGTGCTTGGCTGCTAGCTCGCCTTCAGCGGCAGGAGAGCCGGGTGGCGTTTTAGTTGAGGGCATGGCTCCCAGAGCACATGAGGCCTGCAAAACAGGGAAAACTGGTGCTTGTGTCTGATCACACCTTGCAGCTCCCTAACGTCAACCAGTATCTTTTAAGAAAAAACACTGACTGCGCTAAAACTTGATAGCGAGTGATGGCAGCCGAGTGCCCGCGTGCGTTGACCGTCGGCTGCAAGGTAGGAGGTAAGCGTAAGTATTCTGTTGTGTGTTGGAACACGAGCTTCCCATGATGCAGAAATAGCTTTCCGTGGCCGCCGTGGTCGGCGTGTGAGGCTGTTTCATTCCAGCCCTGACTTGTCTCTGCCGCCCGGGGCACCAGACAGGTGCCCAGAGGAAGTCGTCCACCAGCGCCCCGCTGGCTAGTATCGCGTCCAGGGCCCACCCGTGCAAAGACGGGTCGTTTTGCTGAGGGAATGTTCGAAGGTGTTGAAAGGAGAGCTCATTTATAAAAGTCAAGTGTGCTGTTATCGCAGCACCTGTATGAAGCGCGTATGCGCCTGTGAAAAGGTGCTGGAAACGGCGTCCGCGGGATAGACCCCGAAGCGACCCTGGGTGTGTGTGCCACAGAGACCACGTGTGTAACAAAGGAGCAGAGTCCATTCTTCCTTCTCCCGTCCCCGGCATCACTCCCACTCCCACACCCTGAAGCACACGACCGTGCGGCCTTGGCGGACACGTGCCCGTGGGTGCAGAGGGCCTGCGGGGAGCTGGCGTGACCTTGCGGTCGCTCTGCCCCCGGCACCTTTCGCAGCCCGGGTTCCTGGTCTTTCCGGGCCGGGACCCTGCACAGTCCTCCTGGACACGTGCGCAGGACGTCTGTGAAAGACAGGGACAGCGCTGGGGCTTCGGGGCACACGGTATTTCTCCACCGCTGAGCCACTGCACAGCGTCACTCTGCCGTCAGAGCCCGTTCCACTATTTGAGGTCTTTTACTTTGGATCGTGCTTTATTTTGGAGACCATGGCGGGGTTTTTCCTCGAAGACAGTCCCACCCAGTCTGAGCAGCAAGCAGCTCTGGGAGAGATGTCTTCAGTCTGCGGGTTCCCGTGTGGTCGGCAGGGGTGGCGCAGCAGCACGCCGGGGCGGGGGCATGGATGCCACTCGGGCAGGGAACCGGCACAAGGTCCCTGCCTGGTCTAGGGCGGGTGCTGGAGTGGGTGCTGTCACGGTCCGAAGGCCTCGCGCAGGGGAGCCTGGAACATTGGGGAGGTCACACCCCGTTGCAATGGGCTCCACGGCAAAGCCCTGAAAACTTTGTTACAGGGAAGTCTTAGTTTATTTATTATTTTTTTAAGATTTTATTTATTTATTCATGAGAGACACAGAGAGAGAGAGAGAGAGGCAGAGACAGAGGCAGAGGGAGGAGCAGGCTCCATGCAGGGTGCCCGACGCGGGACTCGATCCAAGGACCCTGAGGTCATGCCCTGAGCTAAAGGCAGATGCTCAACCACTGGGCCACCAGGCATCCCAAGTCTTACGTTTAACGAGTGATGTGGACAGTGGCACAAGCAGGGCACTTGGGGTTGTTTCCTCCCGGTCAGGTGCACACGTGCGTGTGTATTAACAACGGTTCATGGCTGTCTGTCCTGCCCTTTCAGCTCCCGTTGTATCACAGATCCTTCCCGCGTGAAGGGTGGCGTGGCAGTCCCGTGGTCTGCGGCGTCCTCCGGGGGGACGGGGTGGCCACCAGCACAGTGCGGGGCACAGCCTGCTGGGCGAAGACCCACTACCTGCGACCAGAGCGGATCCGGGTGGACGGCAACGAAAGACGGAGCACGGGCGGCTTCTTAGTGCCACCAGGGCCAGATGAGCACGTGCTTCTCCTTCCGGCAGAGAAAGGAGATCTTTTCGAGAAGGCAGCAGTTCCCAGGAGGGAGCTGCCACTGTGGGACCCTGAGCACGCGCGTGGCGCCCTGCCCTGGCGTGTCGGACATGGAAGCCTCTTGGACTCTCCTGTCTTCTTTCCAGATTAGTTTCACCCCTGGGACCTGCCAGCTTCGGAACAGCCCCGGCTTTCGATTTGCGTCCGTCGGCCTGAGTCTGCCCTGCTCCGCCGGCCGGGCCGCCGTCCAGGTGCACGGAGAGAACTGAGGAGGAGAGGCCGGCGGTCTGAGGCTCCCCAGGGCGCCGGGGCCACGGCCGGCTGCCACCCCCCCCAGCGTGGACACGGAGCGTGACATCCAGGGCAGCACCGAGGGAGCGAGTGGGTTCTCGTGAACCCGTCAGCGCGGGCCTCTGGGAAGGCAGGGCTGAGTGCGTGGCAGAGAGAAAGCGGAGGCGCTGCTGGCCTGCCAGGCGAGAAGCGTGTGCCTTGAGCTCGCGGAAAGCCACGTACCTGCTTATTGTGGCCGGAGGAGCTGCCGTCTGCCTCTTGCTGCGAGCGCAGGAGAGGGCAGGGGTGAGGGCGGGTGGCGGGGAGCGTGTGTTTCCCAGGTGGGAGCTCAGCGCCCCTGACGGCAGGAACGGGGACGGTGACGACAGGTCGTGGTGGGAGCCCGCCCAGAGGCCCTGAAGGTGTCGTCTAAACCCTTAAGTTCCCATGGACATGGTTTGCTTGTTGCTTTTTTAAAGAAATTTTGTGGGGGTCGTTAGTCATAAAGTGGTTACTTAATTGACATCTTCAAAGATTTTTCAGAAATATCAGTTGTTACACTTGATTCAAACCATGTCGTGGGGCAGCTACACACTCCTGCTGCCACCCATCAGGGTGCAACAAGTGCAACAGACCCTGCAGGGCTCGGAGAGCCGCACGGAACAGAGACGTCGGCCCTGGTGCTCCTCCTGGGCCTGCTGGCCTGGGCGCGTCCCCACCCTGCCTGGCCCCGTCCCTGCTGCACCCGAAGTCAGAGTGCCTTCTCCCGTCGGCCCCGCGGCCTGCTGGCGGGCTGGAAACCTTAGCCCTGCATGGCCTCGGGAACACAGGGTCTGCATGACAGGCCCTCCTCCAGGCCAGGCCACCGGCCTCGCTCGTCACTCTGGACTCGAGCGCTCAGGCTCTTCCCGGAACTCAAGGTCGAGTCCCAAGAAGGGAGTCTTGTTTGGCCAGAGGCCCTGGCGTGAAGCCACCTGGTGGGGTCGGTGGTGGCGCAGGAAGAGGAGACGGGGCCCGGGCCGGGAGAGCCTGAGACCTGCTGCCCCGCTGGCTTCACTCACTTCCCTGTCAGCTCGAGAATCGTCGTCTTTAACAAAAGCCAGAATGAAAGTCTCACGCGGGGGGCTCTGCTCCTGGCTTAGATGGCAGGTCGTTTCACAGCCTTTTGGGTCCTCGGGTCTGCAGACAGAGAGGCCTAGACCCACGTGTCGTCGCTGCTGGGGCCACTCCTACCCGGGTCTTAGATTATTTGCACAACAGAGGTCACCTCCACCCAGATGGTTAACTACTCATTTTCCTGGTCAACTGAAAGTGGCCGATGGTTTCTGTAACGGGGACCCGTGGTGACCCTGAGGATCTCTTACCATCACTATGCCCATAATTCGCTTCTGATTACCCATTAGCATGTGAGAGACCACAGGAAGTACTTTTAACAAGGGAAATAAACAGTGTTGGGCGTTGTTCACTTGTGTCCATTATCAGGCCAACTCACAGTTTGTAGTTTTGCTCTGAAAGCTCTGGTTCGACACACGTCATTTACAGCAGCTGAGGGACGTTCATTACCAGCCAGGCTGCACCTGCTGTTCTGCGCCACAGCCTGTGATCGACTCATTACCCTAGTTCTCGCCTGTGGCCCCAGAAAGAGAAGCTCCGCATGGGTGTCCATCCCCACGGCGGTGTCGGCCCCGGGGACTCATAGACCTACGCTCTCGTGACCATTTGGGGGGCTTTCTGCCCCAGAAAAAGCATATGGTTCGCAGTGAAACTTCAGGCTAGCTATTGCTTTTTGCCTTATTTTCTCCGGTCTTGCTAAAGACGGCACTTTTTTTTAGCTTAAAATATAAAAGCTATCTGTAATTTAAGATCTTATTTTCTCAGTTAACTGTTTCTAGTATTAATGCAAATCGTTGTAACTCTAAGGTTTAACTATCATTCAGTAGTAATGATAATATTTTGACCTTATTGTACAGAAGTAGTGGAATTGCTAAGGAAGATAACAGAAGCATTGTCCCTCATAAGGGAGAGGCCAGCTGTTTCCTCTGGGGGAGTCTCACCCGTGGTTGGGGTGTAAGTGGTTGGGGTCTCCTGGGATGCCAACAGCCAAGCAAGGACTGGGCTGGACCTCTGGACTCTTGGTCTAGAAGGCGATGTGGGTCCTGGCTGGACATGGCTCTCCCTGGAATCCGATACACAGCCGGGAAACAGGTAGGAGAAACCATGCCAGCTACCCGAATTGATCAACCAAGATTTTTATTCACAAGCATGAATGAACAACCATTATCATTTGAGGAAAGTTAACAGCACAGAAATGAATGAGCTATATGAGAAAACAGAACAGCTAAAAGAAAATAAACCCAATTCGAGGAACAGAAGAGAATATAAATAGCAAACCTCACATAGGGTATTTCTTGACTGTGGAAAGCAAATATCAGTTGAAGGTCTAGAAAGCATTCATTCAACAAACACCAGGTAAGTGTGTAATAGGCACATGTTGGGATGAGTAGTGAGCAGAACAAAACCCACCCTCATAGACTGGGATTCTCATGAGGGGAGAGGAAGGTACATCAAGTATATCTCTGATAACTCGGAGCAGGAGACTGTAAAACGTGAAGAGTTGGAAGATGTAGAAAGTTAATCCAGCGTCTTATCTGGTAGCATTTCAGAAGTAGAAAACAGAGAGGGGGAGATGACAGAAGAAAATTTAGGGTGTACTGAAGAAAGCCATGAGTATTGCAATGGAAATGATGCACTGGGTAGTGAGCAGAATTAACTTTTAAAAATCCATTCCTAACACATCTTTATGAATTTCAGAATAGCAAAGATAAAGAGAAGATGCTAAAAGCTTCTAAATGAACTAAATAAGTATCAGACTTACGTGACATTTATCAGGGACTCTGGGAGCCAGAGCTGAAGAGGAATTGTATAAAATGTATATCTAGCCAAATATTAAGCCTTAGGACAGAGTGATGATTTTCAGATATTCAAAGATTCAGAGGATTTCTTTCCAATATATATTTCTTAAGAAAAAAAAAAAAAAAGTGGGCATCCCGGGTGGCTCAGTGGTTTAGCGCCGCCTTCAGCCCAGGGCGTGATCCTGGAGACCCAGGATCGAGTCCCACATCGGGCTCCCTGCATGGAGACTGCTTCTCCCTCTGCCTGTATCTCTGCCTCTCTCTCTCTCTGTGTCTCTCATGAATAAATAAATAAATAAAATCTTTAAAAAAAAGTGAGGACACTCTAGCAAAATGAAAAAGACATGTAAGAAAGAGAAAAATGTGGAATCCAAGAAAGAATACTTTGTAAATCCAAGAACACAATGACAAAAGATAATTTATCAGCAAGACTAAAAAGTAACAATTCCAAGTTAGAACAGAGAATCATGTCAGAGAGCTCTAAAAAGAACATTTTTTTTTTCAGAAGAAAGTGAATGCATTTTAACAAATAGCCTGAGAAACTAAATGGTCTTAATGATAATGTGAAAGTAAAATGTTTCTTTGCGAGCAGTTTTTTTAAAAAAAAAGGAAAATGAAAACTCCAGGAAACACAAAAAGCTATTTAGGAAAGGAAGGGTAAACTAATGTACTGTGATGGCTCATTTTATGTGTCAAGTTGAATAGCCACAGGCCCCCAAATTAGACATTATTTCTGTCTGAGAGGGTGTTGGCAGAGTGAGATTAGCATTTGAATCAGTAGACTCCATAAAGCAAATTGCCCTCCCCAGTGTGGGTGGGCATCTTTTAACCTATTGAGAGTCTCTTCAGAACAAAAAGTGGAGGAACAAGAATTTACCTCTTTTTCCCTCCGCCTCACTGATGGAGCTAGGACGTCCCCTCTCACCTTCTCCTACCACTGGACTAGAATTTACACCATCTGGCCTGGTTGTCAGGCCTTTGGACTCAGACTGAAAAGCACTGCTGGCTTTGACCTAATACTGGTCTGATTTTGAGGAGTTGGTGTGACATGGGACAGGATCCACCTGAAGTTATGCTTGAAATGGTCTCCTTTAAGCAGTTTGGACTCTTTAACAGGATTAATTAACCCTGTCCTCTCAAGTCTGTCACACTATGCAGCTCTGCAGGGCATCACATGGTCACTGTCCTGGGTGGTTAGTCCAGACTCCTTAACTATACGGGTTACTTTCTCTTACTACAGACCCTAAAACTTAAAGTTAGCTAGAAAGCGTTCAAATTAAAACCCAAAGGCCTCAGCCACTCCGAGGTTAGATTCTCTTGAGTAATTCTTCCATCAGAGAAGCAGCCAGTGCTTAAACTGGATTCCTAGAATACGCATATCAGAACTGATGGGATGGAGCCATGGTTTCCCTTGGCAGAAGCATGCATGGCCTTGAATGAGTGAGTGAAAAACGCCGAGCCAAGCATTTGGCCCAGAATTGAGAGGGAAAGGAGAGCAGAGCTAAATACGAAGCTAACTACAGGAAGAAGGAAGAAAATCGGGGAGAGACAGGATGCAAGAGGGAGGGATGGAACCAGGAACAAGGCTACAGGTCATCGTAAAATCTAAAAGGTGTTGATTCGAAACAACAATAAGATCTACCATCCGACAGTAGTATAACATCAGATAAAATCAACAGTCGGAAAAAAAAAATCAACAGTCGGAATCGAGGTGTATCTACAGGTATGGAGGCAGGCATCAGAATCTTAAGAGGATTCTTTATGCAGCTCTAATACTGAAAAATTTGAAAATCTCAACAACAGCCACCAGAGGACAAGCAAGATGTAAATTGCCAAAATTAACCCCAAAAGAAATAGAAGAATTAAAAAATTAAATGAATAAATAAATAAATAAATAAATAAAAAGAAATAGAAGAATGTGGCAAAGTAAGTTTCCAGCAAAGACACTGAAAGTATTATCCACAGATTACCTTCCAACAAGTTCTCAGAGTTTAATCAGTCTGTCAAAGAACATTTAATTCCACCTCTGTATAAACTTTTCCAGGTCATAGGGAAGAGCAGTTGACCTCATTCCAAAAGTGGGCGAAAGAGGCACAAATAAAAAGTAAACCACAGGCAGCATCACCTAGGACGAAAGATGCAAAACTCCTAAGTGTTTTTAATACTCGAAAACCAAATTTAACAACATACCCAGAAATCTAAGCATAGTTTGGTTGTGTAGCTATGAACATAGCTCACCTGGGAATAGATTCCAAGAGCGGATCCGGGGTCAGTACGTTACAGAAGTCCGCGCACAGAGCGTGTGTGCACGCGTGCTCTCAAGCACGCTGATGGTGTGTTTGCCAGAAGGATAGGGATTAAAACGGCGATTCTCGGGGGCAGCCCCGGTGGCTCAGCGGTTCAGCACTGCCTTCAGCCCAGGGCATGATCCTGGAGACCCGGGATCGAGTCCCACGTCGGGCTCCCTGTGGAGCCTGCTTCTCCCTCTGCCTGTGTCTCTGCCTCTCTCTCTCTAGCTGTGTCTCTACGAATAAATAAAATCTTAAAAAATAAAATAAAATAAAATAAAATAAAACGGCGATTCTCATCTGGGAAGGAAGAGTTCTTAGGAGGAGGGGAGGATTTAAGAAGCCTTACAGACTCTCCAAGAGTTACTTGTGGAGGGGTTTCCCAGATAGTTTTAGTTTTCGGGTTTTTTTCAGCGACCCCACCCACAAAACCTACCCAGTCGGGATCTCAGAGGTTGGACACAAGTGTGCTTACTGTTTAAAGCATAGATGTGAAGCTTCTATCTGCTTAATTACCACAAAAATGATCATAGTGGCTATCTCTGGGTGTTGTAGCTTTACTTTCTCAAGTTTGTGTGAATTTTTGAACTTCTGCAAAAATGAGCAGGTGTTAGTTTTCTTTTTTTGTTTTTTGTTTTTGTTTTTTGTTTTGTTTCTTTGAAGGTGCTAGTTTCCAATGAGAACAATATTTTTTCCTTTTTAAATTGCCCTGTAGTGTTTTTCAAAGCGTCACTGAGGTATAATTGGTATAAACTGTATGTTTAAAAGATGCAATCTAAAAAAAATAAAATAAAATAATAAAAGATACAATCTGATAGGTTTTGAAGACGTTTACATGCGAGCAGCCCTCTGCACAGGGAAGGTAACGAGCCTACCCACCAACCTCCCCGTATCATGGTGCCCTTGGCAATCCCAGCCTCTCCCCCATCCCACCCCCAGGCAACCAGTGATATGCGCTCTGCCCAGATAGATTAGTTTGCATTTTCTAGGATTTTACAAAAATCACAAGATACGTACTTTTTTTTTATTTATTTATTTTAAGATACGTACTTTTTTATCTAGCTTGTTTCCTTCAGCATCATTATTTTGAGATTCATCCGTGTTCGTGGCGTTTAAAATCAGTAGGAAAAAATAAAATAAAATAAAATAAAATAAAATAAAATAAAATAAAATAAAATAAAATAAATCAGTAGGTCACGCTTTTTCATTGCTAAGTAGTATTGAGTTGTGTGGATGAACCACAACTTGTGTGTCTGTCCAGCCGTCGGTGGCATTTGGGTTGTTTCCAGCCGTAAACGCTGCAAAGGAAGCTGCTAAGAGCGTTCCCTTCCACTTCTCTAGGTACCTGGGAGTATAAAGGGTGGGTCAGAAGACAGGTGCAGGTCGTATTTTTCAGACACCGTCACGCTCTCCCAAAGTAGTTGTGCCCCTTCACACTCCTGGCCGGGCTGCGTGAGGCTCCGGTTCCTTCCCGTCCCGGCGGCCGCGGGGCAAGGAGCCGTCCGGGCTTCCTTCCAGGCTGTACGGCGTCTCCTTATGGTTCTGACTTCATTTCCCCAGTGACTTAGGAAGCTGAGCGGCTTTCATGTGCTATTTTGCGTCTGTATGCCTTCTTCCATAAACTGTCCAAAACTTTTCTCACTTCTTACTCCGTTGCCTAATTTCTTACCGTCTTCAAGAATTACTTATATATTCTGGTTCTGAGATCTATATCAGATACATGATATGAAATTGGGTTTCTTTCCGTTCTCTTAATTGTCAGAGACCAGATAATTTTAGTTTTGATAGATTCGTATTTATCAACTTTTCTTTCTTAAGTCATGCTGTTGATGTTCTATCTAAGAAATGTTTTGCCAAGTCAGTGTCACAAAGATTTTTCTTCTTAGAAAATTTATTGTTTCAGTGTTTAAATTTAGGACTATATTCCATTTTGAGTTAATGTTTGTATAGGATGCGGGGTATGAATTGAGGTTCTTTTTTTTTTTTAAGATCTATCCAGTTGACCCAGTACCATCTACTGTAAAATTCATTCTTTCTCTACTGGATTCCTTTGCATCTTTATTAAAAAACCACATAGAGGTCTGTTTCTGGATACTAATGTCTTCCATTGATATTTTTGTCTGTCTTTTAAAAATTTAGTTTAATTTATATTCATTAGTTGGGATCCCTGGATGGCTCAGCGGTTTCGTGCCTGCCTTCAGCCCAGGGAGTGGTCCTGGAGTCCGGGATTGAGTCCCGCATCAGGCTCCCTGCATGGGGCCTGCCTCTCCCTCTGCCTGTGTCTCTGCGTCTCTCTGTGTGTGTGTCTCATGAATAAATAAATAAAATCTTTTAAAAAAATAAAATAAATAAATTCATTAGTTAACATATCATATATTATTTAGAAGTCAGGGATTCATAGATTATATGTAACACCCAGTGCTCGTCCCATCCTGTGTCCTCCTTCATGCTCATCCCCCAGTGACCCCATCACCTTCCTCCAGCCGCCCTGTTTGTTTCCTATGATTAAGAGTCTCCTATAGTTTGTCTTCCTTTCTGATTTTGTCCTGTTTTACTTTCCCTCCTTCCCGTGACCCTCTGGGCTGTTTCCTCTAGTCCCCGTGTGAGGGAGGCCATGTGATCATGTCTCTCCCCGGCCGACTCACCCCCCTCGGCATCACGCCCTCGGCTCCCCCCACGTAGGTGTAAATGGCGAGATCTCCCCCCCTCTGACAGCGAGTGACACCCGGGGTGCGCAGGGACCACATCTCCTCCCTCCAGCATCTGTCCGTGGATGTCGAGGCTCCTCCCGCAGCGCGGCCCCCGTGGACACGGCCTCTGGGAACGTGGGGTGTAGGTGCCCCTTCGGATCACTGTGTTTGTATCCTATGGATAAATACCTAGTAGTGCAATTGCTGGGTCATAGACTAGCTCCATTTTTAACTTTTTAGGGAACCCACACAGTCTGTCCTGATGCAAATATTACACCGTCATGATTATTAGTCTTATTGTAAGTTTTCAAATTGGGTAGAATTAGTTCTCCAACTTTGTATTTCCTCCTCAACGTGGTTTTGGCCACATAGGTCCTTTTTGCATTTCATAGTAATTTTATTTTTTTTATTTTTTTAAAGATTTTATTGATTTATTCATGAAAGACACACAGAGAGAGAGAGAGAGGCAGAGACACAGGCAGAGGGAGAAGCAGGCTCCATGCAGGGAGCCCGACAAGGAACTCTATCCTGGGACTCCAGGATCACGCCCTGGGCTGAAGGTGGTGCTAAACCGCTGAGCCACCCAGGCTGCCCCATAGCAATTTTAAAGATTTTATGTGTTTATTTGAGAGAGAGAGAGCATGAGCGAGGTGAGGGGTAGAGGGAGAGGGACAAGCAGACTCTGTGCTGAGCATGGAGCTGACGTGGGGCTTGATCCCGTGACCCTGAGATCACGACCTGAGCTGAAATCAAGAGTTGGATGCTAACCGACTGAGACCCAGAGGTGCCCCCACAGGAGTTTCATAATCAGCTTATCAATTTCTATATAAAACCCTGTTTGGCTTTTGATTAAGGTTGCAATGAACATGTAGATCAATTTGTGGGAGAAGTGACATCTTAACGATTTTGAGCCTTCTGGGTGACGGCACAGATGCCTCTCCACCTCTTTAGGCTCTCCTTTTTCTCAGCAGTGCTTAGCCCCTTATGGTATACGTTTCTTACACATCTTTTGTCAGATTTATCTTTTAAATGTTTTGTATCTTTTATGCTGCTTTTTAAATATCATATTTCTGGGCAGCCCCGGTGGCTCAGTGGTTTAGCACCACCTTCAGCCCAGGGCGTGATCCTGGAGACCTGGGATCGGGTCCTGTGTCGGGCTCCCTGCATGGAGCCTGCTTCTCCCTCTGCCTGTGTCTCTGCCTCTATCTCTCTCTCTCTCTCTGTGTCTCTCATGAATAAATCAATAAAACCTTTTTAAAAAAATAAATAAAATGTCATATTTGTTTCAGTCTCCAGTTGTCTGTTGCTGATATAAAGAGATAATAGTTCCAATAGGTGTTTTATAAATTTCACCGAGTTTTCTTTATAGATGGTCACGTTGCTTGTGTTTTAGTACTTCCTGATAGTCCAGAGGCCTTGTTCCTTCCTCCGTGGCACCCAGACAGGCCCTCCAGTATGACGTGGAGCTCACGGGCCGAGCACACACACCCTTGTCTTGTGTGTGGTCTCAGGGAGAGCGGTCAGTCTTTCACCACGAAGCGCGGTGTTAGCTGTGAAACACCTGGTGGCTCAGTGGTTCAGCATCTGCCTCCAGCCCAGGCCGTGACCCCGGGGTCCTGGGATCGAGTCCCACGTCAGGCCCTGCATAGAGCCTGCTTCTCCCTCTGCCTTTGTCTTTGCCTCTCTCTGTGTGTGTGTCTCTCACGAATAAATAAATAAAATCTTAAAAAGAAAAAAATTGTTGGGTTTGATGTGCTAAAATTTTGCTTAGAATATATATATATTTATAGCTGTGGTACACTGGCCTGTAGTTGCCTTTGAGTATCTTTGTCAGGTTTTTGGCGTAGGGGTGATACTAGCCTCATAAAGTGGACTGAGAACCATTTCCTCCTCTTCAGTTTTCTGGAAGAATTGGTTTAGAATTTTTCTTTTTTTTTAAAATATTTTATTTATTTATTCATGAGAGAGAGAGAGACAGAGACACAGGCAGAGGGAGAAGCAGGCTCCATGCAGGGAGCCCGATGTGGGACTCAATCCCAGGACCCTGGAGTCACGCCCTGAGCCGAAGGTGGCGCTAAAGCGCCGAGCCACCCGGGCTGCCCTTAGATTTTTTTCTTAAACATTGGTCGAACTCATCACTGAAGCCATCTGGGCCTGAGGTTTCCTCTGTGAGGAAGTATCTACATATTCACTATCTGTAACAGGATAGATGTAGGCTACCTGTGTTATCTGTTCTTCTCTTGAGTGAACTTTGGTGATTCATGTCTCTCGGGAACATTTGTCTGTTTCATCTCAGTTGTCGCATTTATTGCCATGAAAGTGTCCATCACATTCCTTTATTATCCTAGTAACATCTGAGTGTCTCTGGATGCCACGCCTTTCATTCCTGATACTGCTGCTCTGTGTCTTCTCTTTCCTCAACTATTTACTTAGAGGATTGTCAGTTTTATGGATTTTTCTGTAGAGAACCAGCTTTTGGTTTCATGGGTTGTTGGTGGTGGGTTCCCCCCCCCCCCAGTTTTCTGGTTTTCTTTAAAAAAACACTTTCAGCTCTGATCTTATTATTGTCTGCTTACTTTGTTCCAGTTGCTCTTTTTTTTTTTTTTTTTTTAGTTTTTAGGGCACTAGCTGAGGCCGTTGTTTTGAGACCTTTCTTTATTACTTTCACAGCACTTCACAAATTTTGTCAATGCTGTGTTATCACCTTCACTCCTTTCAGAAGACTTTGTCCCATGGGCTATTTGGATGTCTGCTATTCAGTTTCATAATATTAGGAGATTTTACAGAGATGAATCTGTTGTTGATTCTAACTTAGTTTCATTTTCTAACTTGAATCCTTTAAATTTCTGTTTGTTTCACAGACCAGGATGAGATATTTGACAGTGTTCCATGAAAACCTAAAAAGAACGTATCCCTGCTGCTTGTTGGGTAGAGTGGTCTGCAAGTTGGTTGAGTGTATTGTGCGTGTCTTTTATGTCCTTTTATGTCCTTACTGATCTTCTGCTTCATCGTTCAGTTACTGAGACAAGAGTATTGAAAATACCGTGCTTTTGTCTATTTATCCTTCCAACTTTTTTCAGTTTTTACTTGATGGATTTTATAGTTGCATAGTTAGGACTATGGGTTCCTTTTAATAAATTGTGGATTCCTTTTAATAAATATATCCTTTAAAGATGATAAAATAATCTTCTTTATCTCTCTTATTGTTCCTCATTCTGAAATATTTTTTGTCTGGCATTAATGGATCCTCTCCTATATTCTTTCAATTAGTGCTAGCGCAGTGTATTTTTTTCCATCCTTTTATTTTAAACTGTTTTACATTATTTTGTATCTAAAGCATGTTTCTGGTAGTCAGCGTGTTTGGACCTGCTCTATCCCCCTCCCCAACTAACAATCTCTGCCTGTTCATTAGGGTGTTTAGCACATTTACATTTATTGTGATATTGATATGGTGAGGTTTAAATCTGTCATTTTGGTACTTACTTTTTACTTGTTCTGTATTGTCTTTGATCCTCTTTTTCTCTTTTTCTTCCTTTGCATTATGTCTTATTCCTTTTTAATTCCTTCTTGACTTTTAGCTCTAACCTTTTGTTAATGTAGTGGTTTATACCTTTGCTTATCACAGTCTGCCCTCAAGTCCTAGTAGACTACTCACAGTTCCTTCTCTCCTGGCCTTTGTGTATTGTTGTGGTACTTTTAACATTTGCATATGGCAAAAATCCCATGCTACACTATTATTTTTGTTTCAACAATTAGCATTTTGTTAATTTAACCTTTTTATTCTAATGCCAGTATAGTTAATATATTGTGTTATATTGACAGTCAGTTAGCTTTTAAAGAGATTTGCCACTTCGGTGCTACTCATTGCTTGAAGTAGATCCTTGTTTTCATCCCCTATTGTGACCTTCTGCCTGAAGGACTTCCTTTTACATTCCTTTTGGTGCAAGTCTTCTGTTGATGAATTCTTTCAGCTTTGAGATGTCTGGAAAAGCCTTTAGTTTGCACTCCTTTTTAAAATATATATTTCTGGGCAAATACATTTTTGCTGAAATGGTGGGATTTTCTTTTCTTCTCCTTTTAGCACTTGGAAGATATTGTTCCCTGTCATGCTGTGTGCACAGTTCGCAGTAAGAAATCTGCTATCTCATCTTGGCTCCTCCATATGTGGTACTTTTCCTCTGGCCGTGCTCGACATTTTCTCTTCATACTGGCATGGAGCAGCCTGTCATGATGTGCTTTGCTGTGGTTTTCTGCACGTTCCTCCTGCTTGGGTTTCATTGAGATTCTTATATCTGTGCATTTGTTGATCTCATAAAATTTGGCGAATTTTTATTCATGTTTTCTGTATCCCCTTCTCTCTCTCCTCCTTCAGAACCTGGTTACTTGGGTGTCAGGCTGATAGGTTTGTCTGACAGATCACAGATTTGCTGGGTTTTCTTTGTTTCCAGTGTCTTTCCTGTGTGTTTCATTTTGATTAGTTCCTTTTATTGTGTGTTTAAGTTCACTGATCTTTTTTATATTCTAGATATTTCTATGCAGTGGTTGATACCATCAGCTGTTTACCTAAACTCTTCACATCTCTGAGTGAGCCTCAGGCATGTTCTCTGACCCTTTGAGGCAGTTCTGGCCCAGTCTTGAGCAGTGTGTGCCCTGATCAGCCCTCCACTGATGGTGGGGGCCCCTCTGCAGCTCTCTTGCCTGTGTGCACCATCCTGTGGACTCTGGCCACCTTAGTTTCCTGAGCTCTTGGTTCAGGGAGTCTGCAGACCTGCCTGGGCTCCTCCTTTCCACAGTGCTGCCTGGACAGCCCCAGGACAGCTGCTGGGCACTCATGGGGCTCACTTCATATGTCTCCCGTCTCTCAGAAACCACTGCCCTTCCTTGCTTGATGTCCAGGTTCTCGAAGGCTAGTGTTTGATGTATTTTGTCTGGTTCACTACTATTTTAGTAAGGAGGGTAAATCCAGCAGCTGTTACTCCATCTCACCCAGAAACAAAAGCCTGAACTTATTTTTAACTCACAGTAAAGCAGAATGCCCATTCTTGAACACTGGTCCCTTCTGTGTCATCCTCCAAAACAAATGCTCTTGCAGTCTAGACCTGATTGTGCACCTGGCATCCAAGCCAACTGGTTGTTCAGGATTGGTTTTGGTTGGAAGTTGCAATAACATCTCCAAGTCTTGGCCTGGGTTCCCTAGAGAGTGCAGCCTGGGGAGAGAATTTAAGGTGCTTTCCTTGGCAAGGGTGAACTCAGAGCAGCAGAACAGACGAAAGGGAAAGTATGACAGGAAAGGTGGCTTTGGCTGCAGGAGAAACTGCCCCGCAGGGCTGCTCCTCCCCTAGGAGCCCTGATTTGGGGGTGGAGGTGCTGAGGGCTGTGTGACACAGCAGAACCCTGGTGTCCGTGGCCCATCTGTCGCTCCACCTGCTGTGGCGGGCCGAGGAACTCGTATATGGAAATCCACAGCCATGAGATGGAGGGTGTGTGACCAGGGTGTCGGGCTGAGCGGGCTGAGCCTTACCGCTGTCCTGTCCTGGGAAGAGTGGCCACACGCATCTCACTGTCTCAGCAAGATCAGCATGTAATGAAGATTTAAACCCTTTTAAAAATACATGATGGCTCTGTCTTCCTGTTTCTTTTTTTGTTGGGAAATGGAGTCATAGGCAGGCCACGGGTCTCATTCCCGATGGCCCACGGGCAGAGGTTCCCTTTGCCTGGTCAGCTCGGGCCTCCCTTGAGGGGCTTAACTAGATCTTCCTGTTGCTCTTTGCTTATTGACGGGACAGTTTTATCAAAATTTAACCAAAAGCTGTGAGTGTTGTCCCACCGTGACGTGCGTACCAGGGGCCGTGCCAGCGCCCTGTGCAGCCGCGCAGTTCGTGAGAGCGTTCCTCGACCTCGGGGCAGTCCCAGCCAGTGGGATTTCTTTTTAGGAAGGCAGTTTTGTGGAATTGGTTTGTAACTTTAGTTTGATTTTCCTGTGTTTTAAGTGGTTTCTTGAACTATGAGGTGAGTTTGCTAATTGGTTCATTATTCCTGCTTATCACCAGACATCCAGCGGGGTGTGTTTATGGGTCACTGTAAAATTTATACACGGTTAAGTAGAAGACTTTTTTAGTCAGCCTGACCTGGTTTGCTGGTATCCTCACTGCTCGTGTGCAAACGGCATGTACGTGCCCAGCCATTGCACGCCTGGTGTGTATCCATCAGAGATACGTGCCTGGGAACATGTGGTCAGGAATGTTCACGCACACACTCTTCAAGACAGCCAAGTACTGGAAGCCAGAACGAGGTGAGTGAGCCTAGGTGGCTTGCCCCGGGGTCCCGTGTGGCGGGAAGGCTGGCAGGCTGCAGCGCACCCGGAGTGAACGGTGCCACGCACAAGGGAGTCTGTTTGTGTAACACCAGTCAGCGTGCTGGGGCCGGCGCCGTCCCACCCGGGCGGGGCGCCCGTGGAGCCAGGGAGGCTCTGATACCCGTGGGCGCCGGTTGGTGACGGATGCCAGGATGCCGGGCGCTGCTCACTTTGTGAGAACTCCTGCGGCTGTGCCTTCGTGGTTTGTTACACGTCAGTGGAAATGTTTACGTCAAGTAGAATAACTCGCTGCCCACGTGTTGGAATGAGAGTCGTCGGCAGGTTAGCAGAAAAGGCGGGGTCCTGAATTCCTCCTCCGAATTAGCCTCTCGCCGGGGGTGTCAGGAGCCGAGGGCAGCCCCCGGGGTTCCCACGGCCAGCGGGTGGGGGCGGGTACCGCGGGAGGAGCTGCGGGGAGCCCCGAGGGCCCAGGGAGCACCGGTGAGTGGCTGGCCTTGCAGGTGAGGAGCAGGGACGCCTGCGGGCATCAGGTGGACGTGGTGGGAAGGCCCGGGAATGACGAGTGTGGCGCTCCCGCCGTCCTGAGTGTGGGCACAGCCGGCGCCCAGTGTCCGCTCACAAGGGCACGGACTCAACAGGAGACACCTTCTGGTCCCTTTAAAGAAATACTGCAGACACGGGTGACGTGTAAATACGAACTTTCATCCTGCTTTGAGACGAGTGTGCTTTGCCGTAAGACCCGGGGTCTCTTCCGTGACGCGGCTTCACCGGCCTTCAGGCCAGCCTGCCGGTCCGGGCCTTCCCATTCTGTTCGGTGGGGGTGATGGTCGCCCAGGGCCCGGGTAGAGAGAGGGCCCGGTGGGGGGGCTTGGTCGGAGCTTGGTCAGCGCCCCGGCCGCCAGGACACGCAGGCCGCCCGGGCTGGGGCTGGGCTCCTCCTCGGGGCGCCGCGCACCGGCCGACTCCGTCGTGGGGCGTCTGAGTCCAGGTGGGCTGTGTCCCCGCCGAGGCTGGGTGGTCGCGCCCAGGGCACCCATGGGGGGATGTGAGTGCTCAGCTCCCAGTTATCTGAGTGTCTTCTAAAAACCTCTCGGCCCACCCAGTGAGACTTGGTTAGCCAAGACCATCTCAATGCTCTAAGGAAAGGTTTCAGGCTCCTTGTATGGCGAGTGGAGGGTGTGCGGGGCGGGGAGGCCTGGCCACGCCTGGCCGGGCTGCGGGGCGCTCGGGAGGGGGCACAACCTCGAGGGGCCTGAATTAACCCCCCCGCGGCTCGCGCCCACACCCCTAGCTCTGTCGACCGGAGCGAGCTCAGCAGTGCCCCACGGCTCCAGGTTTCTGGGGGGGCCCTGCCCGCCCCACAGGCCCGGTCAAGCCTGTTACGGGCATCCCCAGGCAGCCCTGGGCTGGGGGCCGCACACCCACGAGGCGCGTCCTCCGCTGCACCGAGCCCCGTGCTGGGTGCCGGCCGCCACGTCACCTGGCCCGTGTCCCTCTGTTCCAGGCATCAGCAACGCGGAAGCGCGGCAGCCGGGGAAGGCACCCAACTTCAGCGTCAACTGGACGGTGGGCGACGCGGCCATTGAGGTCATCAATGCCACGACAGGGAAGGACGAGCTGGGCCGTGCGTCCCGCCTGTGTAAGCACGCCTTGTACTGTCGCTGGATGCGTGTGCACGGCAAGGTACCGGCCCCACCTCCCCGCAGCCCGTCCCATGAAAGCCCCGCGCCGTCCACACGGCCGCTCCCAAACCTTTTTGTTTTCACCTTGAAGCGAGGCCCTGGCCCTCCACCCCGAGCAGCCCCGGGGAGCGCCCCCGCCCTGCCCGGCCTCCCCGTGGGGCCCTCTGTGCAGGATTCCGCCCAGAGGAGGGCAGAGCCAGGGCTTGCGCAGCCCGCAGAAGCCTCTAGGCCTTTGTTCGTGGCGGCAGCAGAGTCCGTTTCCCCACGGGAGCTCTGCTCCATTGGCACTTTGCTAGATTTCCTTTACCGGGTGTGGCAGGTGCTTGTTACGACGCTGGCGGCGCCCTCGGCGGAAGCTGCCCAGTTCGGGGCCCCGGTCCCGGGGCAGCAGGAGCACCCGAGCTGCCGGTCTTGCACCCTGTTTAGTCTCAAGAGCCGCACGGACCGAGTCAGGCAGCCGCGGGAGGCAGCGCCTCCGGGCCCCTCGCCGGGGTAACGTGTACGCGACCCCAGGGGTGCTGTGCTTTTAAATAGCTGAGAATATTAACGTTGAAATTGGAGCCGACGGCTCGTGGGTTCGGAAGCACCTCCGCAGCGCCTGGGGTCTGCGTGGGGAGAGCGCTGGGGCCCCCCCCGGTGACGCGGCCCCTCCCGGGACGGCACCCGGACGCCGGCACAGGACAAAACGCCAGATTTTGAATGTCTCACTGAGCTTTATTTCCTGCTGTTACTGCTTCAACACCTGTACTTGTGTTTTAACTTTTTACAGGTTCCCTCCAACCTACTGCGCTCCAAGATCACTAAACCCAACATGTACCACGAATCCAAACTGGTGGCCAAGGAGTACCAGGCCGCCAAGGCGTGTCTGTTCAAAGCGTTCATCAAGGCAGGGCTGGGCGCCTGGGTGGAGAAGCCCACCGAGCAGGATCAGTTCTCTCTCACCCCCTGACCGGGGGCGTGGGGCGGAGGCTGCCCGGTCCAGCACGGTCTCCGCAGCCCCACGTCTGAGCCGGGGCGGGCGTGGGGACGCGGGGTGCTGGGCGTCCAGCGCGGTGTCCGCAGCCTCACCTCTGACCTGGGGGCAGGGCGTGCACTTTGGGGGGGTCCGGGGGGGGTTGGGGTCCAGCATCCCCACCTGCATCCCTCCGCAGCAGCATCACACCCCTTCGAATTAATCCAGTGACTGCTTCCAATCCCCGTTTCCGTTTAGAAGTCGAGTTCTACTGAGTAGGGCTTCCTTAAGTTTAGGAAAAATAGAAATTACTTTGTGTGAAATTTTTGGATAAATAATTTATTCAGAGTTAGGAACGTGGTTTATAAAGTAAGTAAATGTATCAAGTCACTCCTAGGCCACCTTATTTTAATTGCAGAAGAGCATTTATCTGTGGAGAAGGTGAGAAAGTAGAGGCAGGAAGTAGAAGCCTGAGGAGACCGTGACAGCCGCGCGGCCGGCAGGTCCCCCCGACGGGCCACCGCCCGCGGCTTCCGCCCACACGGGGGACCCCGCACCCGGGGCCGGCCTTGCGCGCGCCCGAGGCCCCCCTGGTGGCGGCCAGCGTCCGTGGGGGCCCGGCCCGGGGCCCTGGCACCCCTCCCTCCGCCCCCAGAAGCGTCTGAGGTCCTCCCAGGTTCGCATCATGGAAAACGTGCGTTGGGTCACTTGTAAATAATCAGAGGCAGCACGCGGGCAGCGATCCTGCGCCCAGGCAGGTGTCCAAGCAGTATTTCATGTTGCGGGTCTCGGAGGATCCGCAGGGGCCGCCGCACAAACCACAGCCCCAAGCCCCCCTCTTCCTGTCTCCGAATCTAACGGGCGTGGAGGGCCGTCCAGACCTTCCCAGGATGGAAATAGAATCGATTAAGTAGATAGACTCGTTCTTAGGAAATGCCACTGACGGCGTATTTTTAAATTATTCTCTCCAGCTTTTATCAAAGACGATGTTTGAAAGTCAGTATTGAGGCTGGGAGCTGGTGAGGCCGCGCGCCGCGGGCGTCGTCCCACCAGGGCCTGGACGCTGGTAGTCACGGCAGGGAAGGGGCGCTGCTGGCCGCCGGGGGGCCCAGGCCGAGCCAGCAGCCGGTCAGGAGTGTGGGCCCGGGGCCGGGGCCGCCTCGGCCTGAGCCCAGCGATCTGCACCAGTTGCCTTGTTGCTTCCACTCAGGATCAGACAGGAGCCCGACCGGGCTTCCTGCCCCGTTTGCATGAAGTGGGGGGTCTGGTGGGTGCTGTAGGCAGAGACGCGGTCCCCGCCCCAGCTCGACGGACTCAGAGCACGCGCAGCAGGAGCGCAGCGGCTGGTGTCCCCTCGCCCACACCCCACGCGCTCAGAGCAGGAGACTCGGAGCCGCCGGGTCCCCGGCGGTGGCACCCGGGGCGCGTGGAGCCGCGGGGCTGGCGCCGCAGGGTCGCCCACACCAGCCGCCCGCCTGCAGCGGCGCTCGCCCGGCCCCGTGGGGCGGCGGGGGTGTGGCCGAGCAGGAGGGGTGTCAGCTGGTGTGGCCGCCGTCCCCACGCAGACGCTCCCGCGCGCGGAACATCCGTGAGCCGCTGCGTTTTTACTCTCTCTATAAATGGTATTTTTTCTAATGGGGATTGGGAGATGGACTTAGTTTTTAAAAAAAAAAAACACGTGGATTTTGATGAAAAGTTGAGTGGAAACATGTTGCACAAACGTACGAACCCTTCCCGGTCTGTCCGGCTGCCTCCGTCCCATCAGGTGACCGCGAGGTCGGCACGGTCCCCGCGCCCCGAGCAGAGCGGGGCCGACCGTGCTGGCGCCGCGTGGACCCACGGGCGTCGGGGGACGGAGGGCCCCGAGCACCTGAGCACCTGAGCACCTGCGGGGGCCTCGGCCCGGGGCTGCGTGTCCGAGCAGAGTGGGGCCGACCTGCGGCTCCTCCAGCGCTTTCCACGGTCCCCTCGGCCCAGTGCCCGGGGCGCCTTCCTCCAGCCCGACAGCGCCCGTAATCAGGACTCTAGGGACTTAAAGATCTGACACAGCCAAGGACTGGATTTTTGCGAAAAATCTTCCATTTTGAGGCCATTTTGACCGGTGGGGGGTGGGCGGTTCTCTTCCGTTTCCTTCGCCAAACCCGACCTGCTCGCTCCGGGAAGCCCCCGCCCTCGTGGGGTGTCCAGGCCCGCGGGCACCTGTCCCGCCAGCGGCAGGTGGGGGGTCGGGTGTCCCTGCGCCCGCGTCAGCCCCGCCCCCCCCGCCCCCCCGCCCAGGCCAGGGACCCCGCAGAGCCCCAGGTCCCATTCTGAATCAGAGGCTTATTGATTCATTTAATCAAATCAAAACCAGTTGTTTTGTTTTAAAACGTGCAAGCCAGCGTCTCAGCAGGCGTTCGTGTCTCTGGAATGTGTTGTTACCCCTGGGCTCCCCGATACCCAGACCACAGGATCGCTGCCTTCGTGGTAAAGACGGTGTTTCTTGTCGTTTGCAACAGCGGGGGGTGGGGGGAGACCGAGGGGATCGGTGTGCGCCGCCTCGTCCACAGACCGTCCGCCCCGACCCCAAATCATCTAGGGAAGTAGAGTCAGCTGGCTTTCCCACCTCCCAAATCTGTGAAATTAGAGAATCTCGCAAAAGATTCCTTTTATCAACCCCAAACCGTGTGAGTGGAAAGGGCGGGGTGGCCGTGACCGCGCCTGTCCAGTGTTGTGTGTCCTCGTCGCCTGGCGTGTCCTGTGCCCCCTCCCCAGCCACCCGGCCGGTCACGGCCCCGGGGCCCCCGCGGAGGACAGGGTCGGACTCCATCCTGACGCTTGGCTCCTCTGGTGCGGCCGTGCACACCTGTCGCCGTTTGCGGGGACGAGCCCGTGTCGCTTGGCCACGCCGTGGGCTGCTGGTGCTTCAGGAGCCGCCGCCCGTGCCCTGGACGCGACCACGAAGGGTTCAAGGCGGTCTGTGGAGTGTCCCCAGAGCGAGCCCGTGAGCAGCTTGCTTCTCCAGATACTGGGTCGTATGCTTTTGTTTTATTTTAGAATCTGGACACTTTATATGAATGTACTTCAGCCAACACCCCTGTCGCCGAGCCCCCGGTTCCTCTGTATGTATATTGATGTATATACCACGCGTTACGACCTGCATGAGCCCCCCTCGCACCCAGACCAGCCGGAACCAAGCATGAGACGCTGTCCTACAGACAAAGGATTGGAGATGTTCTCAATAAAAGACACAGTGTTCCACCAGCGAGCGTGCCGGGTCTTCTCTCTGTCCCTGTGCACCCCCCCCCCCGCCCCTCCAGCCGCCCCCCACCGGCCTGGCGCTGCCCCCGCGCTCAGGCCCTTCCCCTGAGCCCCGGGACCCTGGGTGCACGTCCCGCCCACCCCTGGGGAGGACGGTGACACTCGTCCCCACTGACCTGCCGACCTGGGGGGACGTGGGTGGGGAGAGCCGGGCACCGGGGTGCAGGGCGGGCCTCGTCCTCATAGACCAAGGGGCCGGTGGGATTTGCACTTCGAGGTAAAGAAGCGCGGATGCTCTGCGTACAAGCACACGCGCAAGTCTGGAGGGGCCGAGTCAGGTCTCGCGTGAACGACTGGGGACTCGGGGTGACTTCAGTTTAGTTTTGCTTTTTTTTCTTTTTTAAAGCTTCCCCATTTGTCTGACGTTTCTACGGTGAAATGAAAAAGAAACAGGAAAATGTTTGTTAAAGGTCAAAATCCCCATACGAATAAAAAGCACCGTTATTTAACAAATAATTTGCCCACTTTTGCATCAATCTTGATTCTGTTCTTTTCCCACAATAAAAGCAACATTAAAATGAAAATATGCGGGGCGCCCCGGGGGGCTCAGTCGGTGGAGCCGCTGACTCCTGGCTCCAGCCCCCGTCGTGGTCTCGGGTTGTGGGATTGAGCCCAGCGTCTGGGGTCTCCGGCTCAACAGGGAGTCGGCTTGGGATTCTCTGCCTCTCCCTCTGCCCCTCCCCCTCCACTATATAAATAAACCTTAAAAATAAATTGCAATGAAAATATGTAACATAAAAAGACAGACTAAGCGGAGAGGGACCGGGACAGCATGCCCTCTGCAAGTTCGCCCTCGGAAAGCTTTTCCCCGGGGATGTGCCTGTTGGATGAGCCTCGAGGCGCTCGCTTGACCGTGTCCCCGGGCACCCGGCAGGGGCGGGGGGCAGATCCTGAGCGCAACAGGCACCGCAGCACCCGAGGGGCTTCCCCTGGGGAAGGACAATAAAAATACGTGCACCGGATGCGCCAGGGGCCGGGGAGGGGAGGGGAGGGCCCTGAGCCTGACCCAAAGGATGAGCAGTGACTTAGTGACCTTTGATATTAGCTACATACTTATATTTTTAAATAATTAAAATGAATGAGTTACTTAATCAGGGCGGAGGGAACGACCCCAGTGAGCCGGCCGAGGCGCCAAAAGCCGAAGGTGCGAGAGTCGGGGAGCCGGGCTGGAGCCGCGGGAGCACCCGCAGTCCTGCTGCTAAAGACGCGGGTGACTCGGGCTCGGCCCGGCCATTTGCTAGTCGCGCCCCGGCTTCGGCTGCACTCCGTGGGCGCCCCCCACCCACGCCACGGGCACTGCGGGCGCCGCACTTGGAACACGGTGGGGGCCCACCGAGGCCGCGCGCCAGCAGCGCCCCCGGCCACCCTGGGGAGACGAGTCGTCACCACCCGCGGCCCCGGGGCAGGCGGGGGACCCAGCTTCAGCAGATGCCTGCAGGGCCGTCGGCTCCGTGGGGCGCCCCGTGGGGGCCTGCACCATCACACCCGCCACATTCACATCACACCTCGGCACACGCACGTGCCACAGGCGGGGGCAGCTGTCCCAAGGGCCGGGGGTCGTCTGGGGCGGGTCAGGGCGCGGGCCGGGCTGCTCCCCCACATACCCGACATCACCTCACAGGACAGGCCAGCGGCCGGGGACACAGACCCAAGGACAGGGGGGTGACGGGCTCTGGGCCCCCCCGGTTCCCCACCCCTTCCTGCTGCTCGGCACCCCGGGGCCACTCCCTCGGGACGTGAGGGTGAGAAGCCCAACTACGAAAAGCGAAATGGCCCGTGTGTGTGCACCTCGAGGCTCCATAAGCGCGCGTGCCTGTATTTTAGGGCAGATGCTCCCGGGGCCTAAGATGAAAATAAAAATTATACGAAGGAGAAGAGAATGGGAGGACCCGAGCCTGACCGTGGGAGCACAGCCGGGGCCGTGCCTGGGCTCGGTGACCAGGACCGGAGCGTCCCGGGACACGACACGCGAAACCCCACACACGAGAGGAGACGGTCGCCTAAGTAGGTCCGCGCCGGCGCCCGTCAGCTTCTCCCCGCGTCCTGTGTGTGCAGCTTGTCACAAGCAACCTGAAAAGTCCAAGCAGAGACCTTCTGACACCGTGTGACGTGGCATCTGGGTGCTCGCGGCTTTGGGCCTGCGCTGCCCGCTGCGCCCGCCTCCATCGTCCGCTTGTCCCGGGAAAGGCCAGCGCATGGGGCCGGCTTGACTCGCTCGGGGCTGTCCCTGCCCGCCGCGGGCCCTGCACCCTGTGCGACCACTGCCAGCGGCAGCCCCGGGGCCTGAGCAAGCCGAGCGGGCTGCACCCCGGGGACGGCGGGGGAGCCGGGTGTCGGGAGGGGCGCTGGGCAGGACTCCGGTCGCTCTGTGCTGCCAGGCGTGGCCCCGACAACCCAGAATTTCAAGACTGGGGAACAGCAACGTGCCAAAGGCTGGCGTGCCGGGGACTGTCCATCCCGGGCCTCCCTCGCTCCACCCCCAGGGACGTGCCGATCTGATTACTCGTGGCAAACGCGCCACGGGCCCCTCTCCTCATTTATAGACTTTTACAGGTGAATTGGATGCTTCTAACTAGGCTGCAAACACGTTGCAGGCCGGCGCCCGCCCCCAGACGGATGAACCTGAGCAATGTATGCCTCTCTTCTTCATCAAACCTAAAGGAAACGTACATGATGACTGATAGAGTTAATGAACGAGGGACTTTTAAATGATTTCTTTAAAGATTTCATTTGTTTATTCATGAGACACACACAGAGGCAGAGACGCAGGCAGAGGGAGAAGCAGGCGCCATGCAGGGAGCCCGATGCAGGACTCGATCCGGGGACCCCGGGGTCACGCCCTGAGCCGGAGGCAGATGCTCACCCGCTGAACCACCCGGGCTGCCCTTAAAATGATTTTTATACCTGATTCTTCTTTACTCTTTAGCTCCCGGAGTGATACTCAGTGTACACATATACACAAAGATCTAGATCACTCTCCTCAGTAAGTAACCTAAGCACCTGCCTACACATTTCATTAAATTTGTAAATTTCTTACAAAGAGAACCAGCATAGAGACTCATGTTCTTTCAATGGCACGTCATAAAGTGGGTCAATTAAATTAAATCTACATGTTTTCGATGTTGGCTGCCTCCAGTGATTTATCTCATAGGGTATGTTCTACAACTCTATCTCTCGGTGTTTTTCTTTTGGAATATCCCTAGAAAAGTATGTTAATACTTTCATTTCAATTGAAAAAGTGGGTCAGACTTCACTCGACAGAAAGTAAGTCTTGATTTGGTTCAATGGTTTGACAAGAAGAATGAGATCACAGAGGGGACATTGGCCATAAATAGAATGAACCGAATAAACCTGCAGCTCCAAGTTCCAATGAAATACATTTAAGATAGTGATCTGATAAAAGACTTTTACTTAAAAACTGAGCTGGCACAAAAGCAATTAAATTAACACTTCAAAGTCCCCAAGTCCCCTTAGAACGAGTAAGATGGAAGAAACAAGGTACCACCACGTGACAGAGAATCATGGATGAATGACAGCCCCTTGATCATGTGGGTAAAGCCTGTAAACATCCCCAAATTGACAATGACAAGATACATACTTATAAAGGTCAAGAGGATTATATCCTTTGCTTTCAACACTGCAACAAAAGGCTAGTTGAACTTCAGTTATTACATATACTTATTATACATACACGTTATTATATACATTCTCTAACATTTTTTTCCAGACAAACTTCTGATTTCGGGAATATTAGGTAGGAGTAAAGGAGGAATGTGGAAGATAACATGGAAAGTATTGGGGATACTGCAGGGTGGATGGGAACAGTGGGATTTGGAAGGTGGGTGTGGATACAGAAAGGTGGAGAGTGGAAGTTGGATGAGGAAGGTCAGTGTTGGAAGGTGGTGGTGGTGGATGGTGGAAGGTGGATGATGGACGGTGGATGGTGGGACGTGGAAGTTTTGATGGAAGGTGGAAGGTGGATGCTAGAAGGTGGATGCTGGAAGGTGGAAAGTGCATGGTGGAAGGTGGTTGATGGAAGGTGGAAGATGGAAAGTGGAAGATGGAAGGTAGATGATGGAGGGTGGGTGGTGGACGGTGGATGATGGAAGGTGGAAGGTGGAGGTGGATGATGGATGGTGGAAGGGGAATGATGGAAGGTGGATGGTGGGAGGTGGATGTTTGAAGGTGGTTGATGGAAGGTGTATGATGGAAGGTGGAAGGTGGAGGTGGATGATGGAATGTCGAAGGTGGATGGGGAAGGTGGATGATGGAAGGTGGAAGGTGGAGGATTGAAGGTGGATGATGGAAGCTGTAAGGCTGATGGTGGAAAGTGGATGATGGAAGGTGGAAGGTGGATCATGGAAGGTCAAAGGCGGATGGTGGAAGCTGGATGGTGGAAGGTGGAGGTGGATGCTGGAAGGTGGATGATCGAAGGTGGAAGGTGGATGGTGGAACGTGTTGGGTGGAAGGTGGAAAGTGGAGGTCGATGGTGGAAGGTGGATGCTGGAAGGTGGAAGGTGGAGGTGGATGATGGAAGAGGAAGGTGGATGGTGGAAGCTGGAAGATGGCTGGTTCGTGGTGGAAAGTTAATGGATATTAAAGGTGGTCCTGGGACTGGGCGTCTCCTGCTGGGTCTTATGTTTCCTTGGGTTCCAGACAGTCAAAATGACAGGGGAGCAGAGGACCCAAGTGGCCAGTGAGCCGCCGTGACCCTATACCTGTTGGAGCAGCAATCATGAGGCTGTGGGTCACCCGGGGTGCAGCAGGGACACGGTGGTGCGCAGCCCGTGCAGGGGGCGCATGACCCGGGTGCATCCGGAGCCCAGCTCGCTGGGTCACAAGTGCATACATGTGATGGAGGAGTGGAAGGGTTACTTTAATGTTTTAATATTTTGTAAAATCCTATAATCAAAAGATTTAGCCGCCGGCGCCTCCCCACCAGGTGCCCTTTGCCGAGTGTGTGCAGGGCGCTCGGTCAGCCCAGGCCCCAGGGTCCAGTCCAGGCTCCCTCCCCTGCCAGATGCTCCCAGGACCTCCCACCCCCACCCCAGGTCTCCGCTGGCCCCTCGCTGGGCTGCCCTGGGGCCGGTGGGGCTCAGTCTGGGGCCGGCTGTGTGCTTCCTTCCCTGGCTGTGTGCTTCCTTCCCTGTGCTCTGTGCCGAGTACGCTCCCGTGTGCTCCCTCTCCCTAGTGCTCCCCACCCTGTGTTCCCCTCCCGTGTTCCCCTTCCCCTGTGCTCCCCCCACTCCCCATTTGCTCCCTCCCTGTGTGCTCCACCCCGTGTTCCCGACCACACCAGCTGGCAGGGCTGTCAGTGCTGTAACAGCGTGAGTATTTCTGGGTGACAGCAAGTACTGTGTTTTAAGATGCGGGGGGGTGGGCAGGGGTTACCGGGCCTGCCCCGCCCCCCTGCGCAGTCCCAGGCCCCAGCGCTCTGGAAGTCTCCAGCCCATCCCCAGCCCTGGCCTCGGTCAGCCCAGGCTAACGTCCGTCCCCTGATGCTCTGGGGCAGGTCGTGGGGGAGGAGGGCGAGGGGCCGTGACCGCAGGGGCGGCTGCAGCCTCAGCCCTGGATGGGACCATGGAGGCGGGGGCCCCCTGGAGCGCGTTGCGGGGCGGGGGGGGGGTTGCTCCATCCCAGCAGCAATAGCTTTGCGGGTTCAGACCTCCCTGCAGGCAGATCCGCAAACCCCACAGCCCCGACCCAAACCCCCACCCCCCGCTGCCTCCCGTGGTGGCGTCACTGGCATGCAGGGTCCGGGGCAGCAGGGAGCGCGGGCGGCCACGCGGTGCTCAGAGCCCGTGGCCCGACCCCTTGACCGTGGACCCGCCTCCTGGGGGCGCGAGCTTGGGCGCATGGCTGTGTCGCTCCCCGCCAGGTGTTGCCCAGCGCGGCCTCCAGGTGTGCGGGGAGGGACCGGTCGCTACGAGGTGGGTCCCCGAGTGCTGGCGGCCACAGCAGAGGCCCACGGGGAATCCCCCGCAGCAAAGTGGCTGCGGCGCCGAGGGTCAATCGCAGCGGGTTAAGGGCAGCGGCTCTTCTTCCAACGGGAATTTGTTCCTTCAGGGCCCTGGGGCGGGCGGGGCCGGGCGGGTCACCAGGTGGTCATGACCCCCTGGGCCTGCGCCCGCTTCGGTGAATGAGCCCACAGGGTCCAGGGCGGTCATGGTCGTGGCCACGGGGTGTGGCTTTGCAGGGACCCCTGCCCGCCCGGTGCCACGGGCCTGGTGGCCCCCATGGCGACGGCAGGGCCCCCTCAAGCAGCCCAGACTCGCGGGCCGACACGCGAGCCAGCAGAGCCACGCAAGCCCAGCAAACACGCTGCCCGCACATTTACACGCGTCTCGCGGAGCCTGATCCTACAGGCGGTGCTCCCAGCACTGGGACGTGCTCCGCCGACTGCAAGTCACCCCCGCTGCCGCCTCGGGGTCTTGCCGGCCTCGGCGGTGTTGCTCGCGTTGGGAGGCGCCATCACGCACCCACACACTCCCCCCACCGTGCATTTGGTCGAGGGGTGCAGCGGCGAGCCGGGCCGGGCGGCCTCCCACGCGGGACCCCGGCTGCAGTATTGCCCGGCCCAACCGCACCCACAGCAATAATAGCTGCGATTGAGCACGATGGGCAGAGGCCGGGGCGCTGGCAGATTCTGGAGGAATCGGGGCTCCAGGCCGTGCAGAACCCCGTAAAGTAAAACCGCCCCGGGCGGGTGCCCCACGCCCAGGTCTCCTACCAGAAGCTGCGGCGCGGGGAGCGGGAGCCCTCCCACCCGCGGCCTTGCTGACCAGCCTGGTGCCCGGCAGCCCGGTGACTCGTTGGCTTCGAAGGTCCGTGACGCGTGTTCGATTGGCTGCCGGCCCTGCCCCCCCGCCGAGCCCCTACGCGACCCTCACGATCCTCAGGTTGAGCCCTCGGGCGGGCAGGGGTCCAGAGTCTCTGCCCCGCTGGCAAGAGAGAAGCGCTGCAGCTCAGGGGAGCCCCCGGGCCGCGCAGACCTCGCCCCTGCACGGGGCCCCAGCCCGCACCCCACCCCCTCCCCCGGGAACCGGGCTGATGACGACACAAAAACGGGGGGGTGGGGACTGCGCTCGGGAGGACACTGTCCCCACGTGGAGAAAAACAGGACGTGACCCTGGATTACCTGGGGGCGTCGGGGCGGGAGGCAGAGGTTGGGGCCGGGGCTTGTGCCCAACCCCGCCGTGTGCCCAACCCTGCCACGGGGACCGAGGCTGCTCCTGCCGAGCTCAGGCTCCTGACCTGCAGGCGGGGGCGGGGGGTGCTGGTGCCAGGGGACCCCGCTGCGCCCCGGGGTCGGCAGGGCGTGGGGGGCTCCGGGGCTGCGGTCAGCAGGGGGCCTGGGGGCCCGACTCCAGCAGCCAGTGCCGTCCTGGGGCCTTTTAATTGGAGGTTTGTCTCCTTCCTGGACGCGGGGGTCCCCGCCCTCTGGGTCCGTTCCCACTTGCCCGGCTGTTCCCTAAGCCGGGCCCCGCCCTTCCCCTCTCGCCACCTTTCCGTGGGATTCCGTGTCTTCGGGTCAACGTCCTGCCCGGAAACTAGGAGACGGGACCAGTGCCCGTCCTCTGCCTCTGCCGGGGACCCTGTGCCTCCCCCCAGGCCCCGGTGCCTCGCTCGCTGCGCCGCCCCCTCCTCTGCTCCTGCCCCGCGGCCCCCATGCCCTCCCCCTGCCCCATCCCCACCCCGTAGCCCTCACACCCCCACTGCCCTGTAGTCCTTATCCCTTCCCCCTCCCCCACAGCCGTCATCCCCCTACTGTCCCCGTAGCCCTCCCCTGTGTCCCTCCCCCCCTCCTCCCCGTAGCCCGAGCCCCCACCTACTCCCAAGCCCCTTACCCCCCTCATCCCTGTAGCCCTCACTCCCCCACTACCCCGTAGCCCTCCCCCTCCCCCTCCCCCGCGTCCCTCCCCCTCCTCCCCATAGCCCTCACCCCACCTACCCCACACCCCTCACCGCCCCCGTAGCCCTCACCCTTCCCCTCTCTTCCCCGTAGCCTCCTCCTGTAGCCCTCACCCCCACCTACCCCCAAGCCCTTCACCCCCTGCCACCCCCGTAGCCGTCACCCCTGCTGCCCCCTGTAGCCCCCACACCCGGTGCCCCCTCTCCTCTCACTCCCTCCCCACATTGACCCTCCCCCCGCCCCCTGGAGCTGAGGCTCCCGGGGACCCCTCCTGGCTGTGCGGCCTCCTTGCCTCCAGCGCCCTCCGAGCCTCGTCAGCCTCCTGTGGGACGACGTCCCGTCTGCAGGCCCCCTGGGCGGGCAGGAGCCCAGGTCCGGGGGCGCTGTCTGCGGTGTTTCCTTGCCGGATCCCATCTGCGTTGTGCCCTGGCTCCCGAGGGGCAGCTCTGCAGGTGACATGTGCCCGCGGCAGGAGCTTGGGGACGCCGCCCGGCTCCTGGCTTCACGGAGGGTCCCGGCCGTCCCGGCCCCGCCTCGGCTCCCAGGCTCCGGGGACGCCGCCCTCCGGCTCTGCGTGTCTTCTGGTTTCAGCCGTCGGCCTTCCTCGGGCCTCGGGACGGCGAGGCTGGAGCCCGCTCGGCCATGGCCCTTGTCACGCTGTCATTCAGCTCACGGCGGCTCAGCTGCGCCTTGAGTTTGCTGCTTAGCTCTCGTCCTTCAAGAAGTTCAGTCACTGCTCTCGTTCCTGGAGGTCGGACGTCGTGCCGGGAGGCTCCTGTCCCCTGGGAGGTTCTCCTTCGCTTCGGTGAACCGCGTCCCTCGGGGTCCCCCGCGGCGCCCGCTCTGCTGCTCCCCAGGCGCCCGTGAGCCACGTTCATGCACGAGGGGGCCGTGGAGGTGGAACCCGGGCAGCCCCTGGGGAGCCAGTGCGTGTGAGTGTGAGCGTGTACGTGTGTGTGCGTGTGTGAGCGCATGAGCGTGTGTGTGAGCGTGTGTGTGAGAGAGCACATGTGAGCATGTGTCCATGTGTGAGCACGTGTGTGTGACCATGTGTGTGCGTGTGTGACCGTGTGTGAGCCTTGTGAGCGTGTGCCTGACTGCGTATGTGAGGGTGTATGTGTGTGAGCGTGTTTGCCTGTGCAAGCGTGTGTGCGTGTGTGAGCTTGTGTGAGCACGTGTGTGTGACCCTGTGTGCACCCACACCCACCCGCTTCACATTCTAAGCCTGCAGGTCGATGGCTTGCGGTTGAAATGACGGGGACTCCGGTGTTTGCTGCTCAGCGGGTGCGGGTGCGGGTGCGGGTGCGGGTGCGGGTGCGGGTGCAGGTGCGGGTGCGGGTGCGGGGGCCGACCCCTGCCGCTGTCCGTGCCCCACGGGTCTCCCCGGCACACTCCTCCCGGGGCTCCGGGCTCAACACGGGATCCCGTTCTGCGGTCCTGCCCCGCGTGGGCCCCACACGGCTCCTTGCCACTTGCCTGCGGTTCACGGCAGCCGGGCGGGGTCCGCGGGGCTCAGAGGCCGCGCACGTGGGGCGCCCGAGCTTTGCGAGGTCCCTCACCTCCCGCTGCACCTCGCCCGCAAACACAGCTTCCGAAGCTGCTTGTTGGGCATTTTCAGGCCTCGGCCCTCGGGGGGGCGCTCCCCCCTCCCCCGCACCACGGCCATGTCGCTGCGAGACCCCGCGCCCCCGAGCCCCCGAGCGGCACCAAGGCCCTCTGGCGCCCAGCCCTCCCCGTGTCCCCGCGCAGCGCGGCGCCGGCCTCTCCTCCCCGCTCTCCCCCGTCCTGCCCACCCGGACCGCCCGCCCCTGCCCTGCAGCCTGGCAGCCGCGGTCGCTCCTTCGGCCAAGCTGCTGCCTCCCTGCGGAGCTCCTGTCGCCGTCGCTGGGACCACCTGCGGGCCTGCTTCCTGGCCTGGCGCCCCGGGAGGCCGATGGGGCCTGCGTGGGTGAGGCCCCGGAGCAGCCCCGGAGGGTTGGCTACACCGTGGGGGGCGCTCGCCGGGCAGGAGCCGCTGTCGGGGGGCACCTGCCCTGCAGCCGCCTTGCGCACAGGCCGTGGGGTTCTCGTGTCCCCGCCAGGAGGCGGGCAGGGCCGGGGACACAGAGCCTGTTGTTTGTCCTGCTTGTTCAGGGACAAGCCCAGATGACATCTCGGCCCCCGTGGGCTCGTCCCCAAGGCGCTCAGCTGCCCGCGGCAGCCTGTGGCCCCGCCGGGAGGAGACGGGCCCGGGGGATGCGACGCTGCCCTAGTTTGTCCTGAAAGGGCCTTTTAACAGAAACAAGAGATTGGGTTTGTGGCACCAGCCCTCATTAGTCACTAATGTGGCCGCCGGGGCCCGGGGACGCGGCGGGAACAGCTGGCCCCCGGAGCCCAGGGAACGAGTCACCCCCGACTCACTGCGACGTTAGCTCCGGGCCACTGAGTCCTCGCGTCTGGCTCCAGCCAGGCCCCCTCCCGGGGACCCCCACGTGGGCTCCGGAGACAGATGCCTCCCGCCCAGCCTCCCCTGGCTGTGGCCCTGCTTCCCATCTGCCCCCCTCCTGCAAGTTCTGCCCCCCGTGGGGGGGTCCCGATCGCCCCTCGGGCCCCAGGAGCCGAGGTCTGGGGACCCCTGAGGACGGGCGCAGCACCACCAGGCGGGCCGAGTGTCCCTGAGGCCACGGGGGGGCGGCAGGGCCTCTGGGGATCTGCTTCGTCCCGGCCCGTGCTGGGAGGGCTGCCAGGAATGTTCTGGGCCTCAGGGCGCAAGAGGCTGCCCCCCAGAATGGGCCGGCTCGGTCACCACGGTCACCACGACCAGAAGGCGGTTCGTCCCCGGGTCAAACCAGTGAGCCTGAATCCTAACTGGCCTCGTGTTTTCTGGGGACAGTCGCTCGGCTCAGGACCCGGGCCCCGGGTCACGCGGCTCAGCTCCAGGACCAGCCCAGGCCGCCCGGGCCATGTGCCCGAGGGTCTGAACCCCGGGAGTGGGGGGCCGTCACCTGGACGCCCGTGCTTTCGTTCAGATATCGTCCGCCTTCCTGCGTCGTGTGCGAGCACCTGTGTCACCTGCCGCCCACAGCGCAGCGAATCACCCCAACCTGGGGGGCGCGGTCGTCCCCGCTCCCGGGATCCGAGGGCTGGGACCTGGGTGCCAGGGTCTGCCAGCAGGGCGTCAGCCGGGCCGGCGCTGCCACCTCGAGGGACCCCCTGAGCTGGATCTGATTTCGGGGTCTCCGTGGACGTTGGTGGGCTTCGGCTCCTCGTCGGCAGGAAGCCCTGTCGCCATTCCCCGTCCCCTGTCCCCTGTGCCTGCCTCTGCAGGGGCGGCTCAGGGGCGGCGGTGGGGGCGGTTCCTGGGAGAGCAGGGGAGGGAGGGAAGGACGGGGAGGGACAGACGGACGCAGGACGGAGGGACCGGGAGGGACGGAGGGAGGGGCACTCACGCCAGCAGAAATAGGAAGCGAAGGGACCCGGCGTCACCGGCTGTTCCTGTGCCAGTGTCCTCGCTGCGCGCAGCTGGGCCCTGCCCCCCGGCCCCTGAGCGCGGGAGACCTCGGGACGTGCAGGGTCCGGGGCTGCCGGCTGTTCTAGAACCGCCCCGGGGGTCGTTCCGGGTATTATCTGCCCCGAGCTACAGACGCCTCCCGAGTGCAGGCGGACGTGCCCTCCTCCCACGGGTGGGTTTGTTCTGGAGGGAGGGGCTGCCCCGGGGGACCTCGCCGGGCCGTGGGCTCAGAACCGTCGGGCTGGACAACGCCTCGGCCGTCCCTGCGAGGAGAGGACCCACCGGGACTGAGGCCGGGCCCACGGCGTGTCCCCTGGGCGGTGGGCCCCCGGGATGGCGTCCTGCCCAGAGCGCCAGGGAGCGCCTCGTCCGACGTCCGGGCTGAGCCGGCGCTTCGTGGGGTCGAGATAAGCCAGGCTCTGGGTAAGTGGTCGGGACACGGTCGGGCAGTGAGGACCCCGACAGGCAGGGGCCGGGGGCAGGGGCCAGTCTGCGTGCCGGCGGGGCCTCCGCTCTGCAGGGCTGGGGCTGGCCTGTGGGCAGGCGTGAGCAGGTGTGGGCAGGTGTTGCAGGTGCAGGCAGGTGTGGACAGGTGTGGGCAGGTGTGGGCAGATGTCGCAGGTGCAGGCAGGTATGGGCAGGCGTGGGCAAGTACGGGCAGGTGTCGCAGGCGTGGGCAGGCGTGGACTGGTGTGGGCAGGTGTGGGCAGGCGTGGGCAGGTGTCACAGGCAGGTGTGGGCAGGTGTGGACAGGCATGGGCAGGTGCAGGCAGGTGTCGCAGGTACGGGCAGGTGTGGGCAGGCGTGGGCAGGTGTGGGCAGGTGTCACAGGCATGGGCAAGCATGGACAGGTGTGGGCAGGTGTGGGCAGGGTGTGGATAAGTATGGCAGGTGTTGCAGGCATGGGCAGGTGCAGGCAGGTGTTGCAGGCACAGGCAGGAGTGGACAGGTGTGGGCAGGAGTGGGCAGGCGTGGTCAGTGTGGCAGGTGTCGCAGGCACGGGCAGGTGTGGACAGGTGTGGGCAGGTGTGGCAGGTGTTGCAGGCGTGGACAGGTGTGGGCCGGTGTGGACAGGTGGCAGGACAGCACCCCTGGGGGCTCTGTGCACCTGCTTTTCAGGTGGGAGCAGACACCCATCCCAAACCGACGTCTGGCCCAGCCCTGGGGGAAGGGGGTCCAGGACGTCCTCCAAGCAGGTTAGTCGCCAGGAAACGGGCGCGTGACCCTGCACCCGAGGGGACCCGGTGCCCCTAGGCCGAGCCGCGAGGGGGACACAGCGAGCGGCGGCTGGGATGGGGCCCCCGACGGCTGCTGCCCCGCTGTGTGGAGGCTGGGGGCCCGAGGGTGGGGGCGAGGCCCCTCAGGAGCGTCGGCTGGGGGGACACACGGAGTCCAGGTGCCGTCACCCCCGCCCCCCAAGGCGGGACCCACACTGCAGAGGCCTCGCAGAGACCCGGGTCCCTAAGGCTCCCGTGCAGTCACCTCGGCCACGTGTTTTGCCCTGAGTGCCTCAGTTTCCCCCTCTGTGAAGGAGGAGAAGGTGACAGCCTTTAGACATAGTCCACGGCAACCCTGACCACGGCCCGCCTGTCCTGCTGGGGGTGCAGGGACGGGTGTGACGGGCCGGGCGGCACCGGTCAGCGGGTGCCGGTCAGGAGGCAGGCCCGAGCCGCCCGGAGCTGGGGTCCCCAGGGGACCCGGCCCCCTGCTCTCGCTCCCCGCCCGGCCCTGGGCCTTGGAGCGGCTGGTGGCCCCAGCCCCCCGCAAGCCTCTCCAGGCCGCGGTCGGAGGCCACGCCAGCCCCCTCAGGTGCCCTGCCCGCCGGGGTGCCCGGCCCCCGCACAGCACAGGGGGCGGCCCTGGTTCCCCGAGCCCCCCGGCCCTCAGGGACTGCCCGTGAGCTGGGTGTGCTCTGGGTCCCCCCCCCCCACGAGGGCACCCGCCGTCCTGGTCAAGGGCACAGTCTGGTTCAAACCACATGGAGAGCCGGAGGGGAGCGGAGTGGGGGGCGGCGGGGGGGGTGCAGTAGCGGGCGGGTCCCCGGGTCTCCCTTGCGGGAGGGAAGAGATGCTGCGGCCTGGGTGCCTAGGCCCCGAGCCCCCGCCACCCACTAACGTGGACGCGGGGGGGGGGCGTGGAGGGGGTGGCGCGGGCCGGTCCCTCCCCAGAGCACCGGGACGGCGGCTCTCCCAGGCCGAGCTCTTCCCGAAGCAAGTCGGGCAGCCGTGGGCGCCGCGGGTGGATGGGACACGGCGCCGTCCCCAGGAGCGACCAGCGGCCCGTCGGGACCACTCGGGGATTTCCAGCCAGAAAGAAACTCAAGGGTGTGAGAAAGGCGCCGTTTCTGGAATTCTGGTTTCTTAGAAAACGTATTTTATTAGCGTTTCAAAGTACAAATGTGCACAGAATAAATACCTCACTCCCCCCAGGACCGCAGCGCGCGATCCGCGTGGGCTCCACACTCGGGAAGAAGACACAAGCCGCCCCGGGCTTCGGGCTCGGGTCACCTGGGGCGCCCGTGAAGCCGGGCGTGGGTCCGAGGGCGGGTGGTCCGCGCTCCAGGCCCACGAGGGCTTTCTGGGCAGCGCGCCCCTCGGCCCCTCCGAGGCTGCATGCCGCGCCCCTCAGCCCCGCGCCCCTCTCAGCCTCGCACCCCCCGAGGGGCAGGGCCTGGGGTGCCCGCCCACCCACACCGCCGCCGCCAGCCGGGGGCTCCTCTCTGCAAGCCCAACCCCCCGAAGACCCGACGAACCTCCCGCACACTGAGCCCCCCGGGGTCAGCCCGGTCCGCAGGGCGGCGGCCCACCTTCCCGCCCACGTGCTGGGCCTCGCGGGGGTCACGGGCAGGGTGAACGGGGCGGCACCGGACGCCCCGGCAGGACCACAGACGGGCCCGCGCCACGCGCCCCTGCAACAGAGCCCGCACCCCTCACGTCACCGCGGCCTTGCAGGCAGCAGACACCCTCTGACGCCCGACGTGCCGCGCACCAGGGCCCCGGGCAGCCACGGCGGGGCGAACCCCGGGATGGACGCGTGCTGTGGCCGCCTGGCCATGGCCGGGCAGGAGCGACCCTGAGGCCACACAGGTGCTCGGAGGGAGGCCGAGAGTCCGCGTGTGCAGAAGACCGGACGTGGCGCCCACGAGGGGCCGGCCGGCTCAGTAGGCCACCCTCCAGTGCGTGGGCTGCTCGCACACTTCCTCCCGGTCCCCGCAGAAGCGGTTGTACGTCGTCCGGGGGTCGAGCCCAAGGATCTCTCGCTCCTCGTGGATCCGGAAAGAAAACGTGGACACGGAGGTACCGATGAAGAACCTGCCGGCAAACCGGGGGTCGCGGGGGCTGCCTGCACGTGCCCAGCGCCCCACCCTGCCGACCTCTGACCCTGCGGCCCGCAGCCTGTGCGCGGGCCCTGGGGTCCTGGGGGCCTGCAGACACGGGGACCCCGCCCAGCCCACTCGCAGCCTCCACCCCACGGGACGCACGCGGACCTCCCTGGCCCTGGCCCCCGCTCCCCTCCGCGGCAACAGCCTCCTCTAAGGACAATGACGGAAAGAGCCGCGCTCCTGGACCTGTAAGAAGCCCCGGCCCTGTTCTGCAGGGACACGTGTGATGGGGGCTGTCACTGGGCCCCGGGACCTCGGGCGGGGTCCGTCCCCCGACAAGGTGGGCAAGGGGGCCTGTGACCAAGTCTGAGGGGGGACCAGGAGCAAGCCTGCGGGTCAGCGGCCAACCGTGAGCCGACACTCGCCTCGGGGACGACACGGACTGACCTCCCAGGGGCCAATGGAAACAGCGGAGCCGAGGATAGGCAGGGGAACAGGGATGGGGGACGGGCGGATGGGGGGACATGGAGATGGAGAACAGGACAGGGACACAGAAGACAAGGACAGAGGAACGGGGGGATGGGGGATGGGGATGTGGGGACAGGGAGACAAGGCGATGGGGATAGAGGAGGGAGGATGTGGGGACAGGGAGACAGGGATGGGGGATGGGGGAAGGATGGGATGGGGAGGCAGGGGGACAAGGACACGGGTTGGGGGGATGGGGATGAGGGATGGGAGGATGAGGACAGGGGGACAGAGATGGGGATGGGTGAAGAGGGAATGGGGATGGGGAAACGGGGATGGGGGGACAGGGGGATGGGGACAAGAGGGATGGGGGACTGGGGGACAGGGAGATGGGGGCACGTGGAGACGGGGGACAGGGGGTTGGAGGATGGGGGATGGGGACAGGATGGGGACAGGGGGACAGGGAGATGGGTGGATGGGGGACAGGGACGGAAGACAGGTACACAGGGATGGCGGGATGGGGAGACAGGATAGGGGACAAGGGGATGGGGTACGGGGGACTGGGAGATGGGAGGACAGGAGATGGGGGACAGGGGAAGGGGGAATGGGGACAGGGACGGGGGATGGATGGGGAGATGTGGGGATGGGGGATGGGGTACAGGGGGACGGAGGACTGGGAGATTGGGGGACAGGGGGATGGGGGGGTCACGGAGTCAGGGGACGGGCCGGGCCGGGCGGTGGAGGCACCTGGCGTGCGAGCAGATCCACTGGTCGATGATGGCCACGCCGCCGTCTCTGTAGAGCTCCAGCTCCTCCCACGTGGGCTCGAACCTCAGCATCTCCGGCAACAGCTTCTTCAGCTCCTCATGTTCTGCGAAGCGAAGCGGAGCCACTGACCCGGGGTCACCGGCGAGCACCCCAGGGCCGTGCACGGGACACGTGTGCTGCACCGCGCTGGCTCCACGGGCACCGGCGCCACAGGTCAGGGGCAGCCACACAGGGCCCGGCACCGCCTCCCGGCCACGCTGCAGGCCCAGGACGTGACGTGGGCAGCGGATGGGGGCGGCAGACGGGGCCAGGGGACGGGGGCCAGGGGACGGATGAGCCCGTGGGGCAGAGCCGGGCCCGCCTACCCGTCCTGACGGCGTCGGTGGCCACGAACACCTTGTCCAGCTGGTGGGTCTTCATGAGGCTGCGGATCTTCCTCACGGCCCCGTCCAGACTGGGCACGTCCTCTCTGTGGCCCCAGATGAAGTCCTTCCTCCTCAGGTGAACCGCGAGGTACGGGCCCCCCAGCGAGGAGCCCAGCGGGACCTGGGGGAGGACGGGGAGCGCTGAGGGCCCTGGCGCTGCTGGTGCTGGGGTGCTGGTGCTTCCCTCGCCCGCGGCTCCCGCACCTGCCGCTGGAACCCCCGACCCCCAAGCCTGGAGGGGACCGTCCCGGTGGGCGACCGCGGCCGCCCCAGGCCCCCGACACGCCGACCCCGTTACGGGCCCGGCGACTCGGCATCCGTGGGGGCGCTACCTTCATCTTGGTCCAGTCCTCCTGGAAGGGGATCCGGTCGGCCTCGTCCGTGGAGTTCAGATACCGGCTCCTGAACTCGTCGCCCACGGCCCGCAGGTGCCTGGCAAACACCATGCTCCGCCGGGTCTGAGGGTGCAGGGGGCAGCTGCTGAGCAGGCGGCCCGAGGCCTGCAGAGGCCCGGAGGCCAGGCGGACGCGCTGGCACGCGCGAGGTCAAGGGGGACGCTAAGTGACAGCCTGGCGGTGACCGGTCATCGCACAGCACGAAGCCAGCTGGCGAGCGGCGATTTACCAGGACCGTCCCCGCACGGGAGCACGGACACGGGGCCGTGGCTGCAGGGCTGTCACCGCCCGGCCAGGGCATGGTGTTACCGGGAACGTCGTGACGGGGCCTCTGCTCCGGGGGGGCCCAGGTCACATGTCCAGGCAGCAGGGGCTCACCCGACGGGCGCCTCACCCCTGCTCAGCCCAGCTGCCCCCCAGGGGCGTGACAGCCTCGTCCTCGGGCTCCTGCAGGACCCACGGCACGCGGCGTGCGCTCACCCCAGGACGCACACGGGGTGGTTACGGCCCGGCCACCCAGCGTGGGCGGGGGCACAGCACACAAGCTACGCCCCCGCCGGCGAAGCACCGCCTTTCTCTCCACCGTCAGCCGCCACAAACAAGGAGCCCGCCGTGGACGCGCACGCCGGCCCCACGCCGGCCCAGGCCCCGCCCGCAGCCCCTGCGCGGCCACACACGGCGGCACTCACGTTCCAGTACTCCCTGCCCCCGTAGTGGTCGTGCAGCAGGTTCTCGGCTCTGTCCAACATCACCGACCTGTTTCCAAAGAGAGACGAGGCGCTGGGCTGTGAGGCGCCCCACCCGCCTCCCCGGGCGCAGTCAGGAGGCAGCGGCCGTCTGTCCGTCTCCGCCGCTGGCCCGCGGCCACCACGCCCCCCGTGACCACGGATGCAAGGAAGGAAACGGCCAGGACGCCCAGCAGTCGACCAGAAAACAGGTTCCTCAGAGGACCCCGGCCCAGGGCAAGGCCCCAGGGGGAGGCCTCGATCCCGTCCACAGACGGCCCCCGACAGCCTCGGCAGCAGGCGTGGCCCGCCCGGCCTCCGTGGGGAGCACGCCACACCCCCTGAAGCTAAGCCTCCCGGGGCCAGCACCCGAAGCGTCAGAGCGCCCAGAGGGGACGCTCCAGAAGGGGCCGTGCCCACCCAGGCCGGGAGGACGCGGGACCCTGGGGGAAGGCACGTGGCCACCCACTGTCCTCTCGTCCCAAGGGGACGGCTCAGGCAGGCCCCAGGGTGCTGAGCAGGGGTCCGGCCTGGGGAGGCAGAGCATGAGGCCTACATGCAGAGGTGAGTGCAGGGGGGAGCCCTCCAGGACGGGCTGGGGGCTGCGGGGCCACCTCCACGCCCCTGGGCCTGCCCCTCCCTGCCATTCCGTCCCCGCCCCTTCAGCCCCACTGCCGTCGCCGTCGCCCGGGCAGGTGAACTAAGTGCACGTCAGTGCGCCCCCCGCTCGGAGCCGTCCCCACTTGCCTGCCCGCCTGCGTCGGGGCCCGACCCACCCGCCACACCGTCACCTTGCACGGGCCCCGCTGCCATCCAGGTGAACCAGGCCCCCGCGCCCTCCAGCAGGGGACTGGGGGACACCGAGGACCTCCCGCCAAGCAGCGCGTGAAGCTGCACTCGCCCCACAGAGCCTGAGCGTGGGGACAGCCCACCTGGACCCGGCTCTACCCAGGGACACGCGCCTCCTCCACGTCCCCGTCCCCGTCCCGCCTCGCTGTGCCCTGGGGTGGTGGGGACGAGGCTGACCTCTCCCCTGACCCCACACGGGCCCCAGCCAGGACAGCGCAGGCACCGGCCCACACACGCACGCACACGCTCCTCAGTCACCGAGCGGACCCCGCGGGCACGTACCGCGCCGACGTGTTTCTCAGAAGCACAGGGGCCATGATGGAAGCCGATCCTTGAACGGACAAACAGGAGACGTTTAAAGCTCTCGTTTCTTCATAACCCCAAAACCACCCTCTGGAAGACAAGAGCCCCGGACGCACACCGGTAAGAAACTGGCGGACGGCACGGGTGGCCCCTGACCTGGTGGGACCAGTGGGCGGGCCCGGGCCCGGGGGACGAGGGCAGAGCCGGGCCGGTGCCGGAGCTCGGACAGAGCGGCCGCGCCCTTCCGACGCTGCTGGCCGTCGGGGTTTCCAGAACCCCACCACTCTGCGGCCTGGTCCACGGGCACCTCCAGGGCGGCCCCCACGGAGCGCCCTTCCCACACACCAGGTCTGGGCCCCGCCCGTCCACACCCACGTGCGGTGACACCCTGGGCGGAATCCCAGCCCCGGTCGCCAGGCTGGGGACGCGCCCCCGGGCCTCCCGCGCCGCACCTGTAGTACTCGTGCTTGTCCGGGGCGTAGAGCAGCGCGTCGATGCAGGGCCGCTCGTCGATCTTCTCCTCCCAGGTCCCCTCTTTCCATCCTTCTGCGTAACTTTGCAGGACGTAAACCTGGTCGATGAAGGGCCCGCCGGACTCTGGAAGAGGCCAAGACGGACAGCGTGGGCTCGGGCCCTGTCGCCACGGGGACGGTCACGACTCACCCAGTGCCACCTTCCTCCCGCGGGACCGCGGCTCGCTTACAGAGCAGCACAGGGGCAGAGCAAGCGACATCGGGCCACGAGGTCCCGAGAGGCAGCCGCTGGGCCTGCCCCTGCCCCCGGTCCTCACACGCCGTCCTCCCCGCTGCCCCAAGCACACCCCCTTCCCTGCTCGGACCTGCCTCGCAGGGACTCACCCTTGACCCCTGCGAGGCCACTCAAACCGCACCTCCCGCCCCAACACCTGGCACCCCCCTTTCCTCCCGGCCGGTCCTCGCCATCTGGGACACAGCGTGTATTAATTACTTCTTTGCGTCACTGGCTTCTGCCTCCCGCTCTCCGCAGGAGCTCGGGGACAGCAGGAGTCTGTCCATCCTCCCACCGCACCTGCCCACCAGGCCTGCCGCCACGTCCACCGTGCTTGATCGAGAAGCATCCCAGGATGGAAGGATGCGTCCAGGCACAAGGGAGCCGCGACAAGTGCAGGTCTGGTGTGTTTCCCGGGGGACACTCCCTGTCGCTCAGGGGCTGTGCTGCTGGTGGGGCCTGGCCCCGGAGCTCCAGGGGCTCCCTCGAAGGGAGGGAGAGGGAGGGGACACGGAGAGGCCGAGGCGAGGCACCTGTCCCAGGGCACCCCACCTTCCCTGCCCCCCTGCTCCGGCTCCAGCCTTGTGGCCCTAAGGGCAGCAGGGTGGGCACCAGCCTCCCGCCCCACACACCCAGCGTCCCCCACGAAGCACCACCTCGTGGGATCCTGGTGTCCGCCTGTTGAGAAACCCACTGGCCCAGCCCCGCAGAGGTGAAGGGCAGCTTCTCTGGCAGCTCCCTGACCCCGTTCAGACCAAGGCTGAGGCTGATTCCCAGACTAACTCAAGTCGGACTAAGCACCCGCGACATCTCGTCTCGGGTCACAGACGGATGCATCCCTGTGGGTCTTCACGGGCCTGAGCCTGATCTTCCCCATGAACGAAGGTATCGGGAGATAGTACGTCCTCCTGTGCCTGCAGCGTGCTGGGGACTGACCCTGCAGACACATCCCAGAGGGACAGGGTCCAGGGCACAGTCAGAGCACAACATGGAGACTGCAGATGTGGGGCCACTGCCTCTGGTGAGCATCTGCCGCCGGCTCAGGATGTGACCCCGGGGTCCTATTAAGTCCTGCATCGGGCTCCCCGTGGGGAGCCTGCTTCTCCCTCTGCCTAGGTCTCTGCCTCTCTCTATGTCTCTCATGAATAAATAAAATAAATCTTAAAAAAAAGAAAAGAAAAAAACCTGAAGACGTGCCAGCTGCAGCCCTGGGCCCACAGTCCTGACGGGCCGGAGCCCGCACGTGGCGCCCCTCCTGCAGGCTGGGGGGGGCAGCACGAGGGCACCGCGGCCTCATAAGCTCTTGTCTTCTAAAGAGCGATGCTAAGCTCCAAACACCCTTGTTTGAAGACCTTCAACTTCTCTCTCTTTAAAAAAACTAAATAGGCTGAGCAGGCCTGAGCGCACAAGACGCGCCGTTTCGTGTCTTCGCCAGCTCTGCGGTGAGACGCCGTGCCGTCGACGCCGCCCGGGCCTGGCACCCTCCCTCGGGGCCACTGCTGCGAGCTCCACTGCTGCGAGCACCCCTGCCCCGTCCCAGCCGCCCCTGCTTTCAGAGGCGAGGGCGCACGCGGCTCACGCACTTCACACCTAGCTCCCCAGACAAATTACGGGAGGAGCGAGACACCCGGGAGGCTGCAGCGGGAGACAGAGGTGGGGCCCCCACGCGGAGAAGGGTCCCCGGCCAGGGCGATGCACCCGGTGTGCCCGGCCCCGTTCCCGCACAATCCGCACCCGCTGCCTCACCTGCAATGAACTGCTCGTACTCGATCACCGGGATGTTCCTATTGAGACTCGGAAGGTCAAAAAAGTCGGACCAGGGAATCCGGACCTGGTGGATGTCGGGGCTCTGCCAGTGATAGAGGCGGCCCCAGGGGGGCAGCACCAGCACCCACTCCTCGGTCTGCAGCAGCGTCTTCAGGAGGGAGGCGACGCGGATGTAGACATCCCTGCGGAGGTTGAAGCCCTCCGGGGGGTTGACGTCGTACAGGAGATACCTGGGGGGGGGGGGGGACAGTGGTGCCTGACCCCTTCGCGCTCGACACTTACGGAACACGCCAGACTAGCGGCAACCACGCGACCGAGGTCTACCCGTGATGCCCGGGTTGGAGCTTAGAATAAGGACTTTGAAATGCTTGTGTTAATCCACTTAAAGTGGCAACGAGGAGCCATCACGTGGCGTTATTTCGAACATTCTTAAGTGAAAAATAATCATACTTTTCTAAACAAAAATAGAAAACTGGCAGCGTTTGTAATTTCTGTACCTCTTCTTGCCACGTCCGCTGGTGCAGCCAACGTGCTGCGCTATCAAGGGCAGGCGGCCTCAGGAGAGAATGAGAGCGGACGGCGCACCCCCCCATCCCCCCACCCCGCTCCTGGACAGAGCCCCCCGCCACCCAGCCACCCCCCCCTCCCTGCACTGGTTCTTCCACCACATCCGGAGACCCCGAGGAAGGAAGCTGCGATGTCATCCCCAGAGCGCGGACACCGCAGGAAGGGGCCCTGCACCATCCCTACATCGCAGCACAGTGGGGCGTCTTGAACCAAACCCTCAGGAACCCAGGCGGCAGACACCTGAGACCATCTGGGGACATCCGCCACCTGCAAGCAGCCTCAAGGGTCCCGTGCACATCACCAAGGCTGAGCTCGCCAAGGACCATGTATTGGGGGCTCCCGGCAGGGGGGACAAGGCCCCAGTCAAGTGACAGGAGCCCCTGGGGTTGCCCCTCCCAGATGACCCACAGCAGGCCCTGCCCTGCCCCAGGGCTCATGGCGGCCACAGCAGCCCAGGGCAATAGCAGCCCGCGGATGCAGGCCAAGAGGCAGGTGTGGGTACAGGGGTGCAGGGGTGTGGGTGACGCGGGCTACACACCAACCCCCGACCCCAAGTCCCTGGGCCCGCTGTTCCCCCAGGTCCCCCGTCCCAGCGGATTCCCCAACCCCAACCCAGGTCCCCAGGCCCGCTGTCCCCGCCACAGTCCTGGCTGATCCCCACCAACCCCAGGCCCCCGGCCCGTTGTCCCCCCATAGTCCCCTCCGATCCCCCCCAACCCCAGGTCCCCGGCCCGCTGTCCACCCCCCCCCCATCCCAGGTCCCAGGCCTGTTGTCCCCCCCGTCCCCCCCCCCCCCCCCCCGCCAATCACCAGGTCCCGGCCGCTGTCCGCCCCCTAGTCCCCACCGATCCCCCCTGACCCCAGGCCCTGACCCGCTGTCCCCCCCAGTCCCCTACGATCCCGCCCCCGTCCCCCCATCCCCCTCGACCCCAGGTCCCAGCCGATGTGCCCCCCTCCCCCCCCCCATCCCCCCGACCCCAGGTCCTGGCCCGCTGTCCCCCCCAGTCCCCTACGATCCCCGCCCCCGTCCCCATCCCCCCTCGACCCCAGGTCCCAGCCCGCTGTCCCCCCCCTCCCCCCGTCCCCCCGACCCCAGGTCCCGGCCGCTGTGCCCCCCTCCCCCCATCCCCCGACCCCGGGTCCCAGCCCGCTGTCCCCCCCCCTCCCCCCGTCCCCCCGACCCCAGGTCCCGGCCGCTGTGCCCCCCTCCCCCATCCCCCGACCCCGGGTCCCAGCCCGCTGTCCCCCCCCTCCCCCCGTCCCCCCGACCCAGGTCCCGGCCGCTGTGCCCCCCTCCCCCCATCCCCCGACCCCGGGTCCCAGCCCGCTGTCCCCCCCCTCCCCCCGTCCCCCCGACCCCAGGTCCCGGCCGCTGTGCCCCCCTCCCCCATCCCCCGACCCCGGGTCCCAGCCCGCTGTCCCCCCCCTCCCCCCGTCCCCCCGACCCCAGGTCCCGGCCGCTGTGCCCCCCTCCCCCATCCCCCGACCCCGGTCCCAGCCCGCTGTCCCCCCCCTCCCCCCGTCCCCCCGACCCCAGGTCCCGGCCGCTGTGCCCCCCTCCCCCATCCCCCGACCCCGGGTCCCAGCCCGCTGTCCCCCCCATCCCCCCGTCCCCCCGACCCCGGGTCCCGGCCCCCCGTCCCCCCGCCCAGTCCCGCCGATCCCCCCCGCCCCCAGGTCCCCCCGGGAGCCTCGCCGGGCGCGGACGTGCGTTACCGTCTGCGGGACGCCGCCCCCGCCAGGATGTCGGCCGCCGACTGTCCGGGCCAGAACTCCTCGCCCGAGGCCCCGGCGCGCGGCCAGGACGCCGCTTCCAGCAGCAGCAAGAACACCGCGCCGAGCGCCGCCATGGCCCCGCGGCCACGCACTTCCGGCGACCGCGCTCCGCCCCGGAAGCGCCCGCCCGCCCCCGAGCGCGTCCCCTGAAGCCATGGCAACGCCACGCATGCGTCTTGCGTCATTCCGAGGCTGGGCGTCCCCGGACGGAAGGCGCTGAGAGGCGAGACCGACGCGCGGGCGTCCTCGCCTGCGGGCCGCGCGGGTGGGGGAGGGTAGGGGCCAGGCCTGTGGGCGGGGCCAGATGGCCGGGGGGCGGGGCTGGCCTGTGGGCGGGGCCAGATGGCCGGGGGGCGGGGCTGGCCTGTGGGCGGGGCCACGCCCGGTGGGTGCCGGCCTTGTGGGCATATTCAGGGAGGCGGGGCCGGGTCTGTGGGCGTGGCCAGGGGCGGAGCGGGCTGGCCTGTGGGCGGGGCCTCGCCCGATGGGGGCGGGTCTGGGGGCGTGGTCAGGGCTGCTACGGTCTGGGGGCGGGGCCTGCCGAGTGAGCGTGGGCCCAGGTGGGGTTTGCCAGGTGCGGCGCCGCGCGGGTCTCAGCGTCTGCTCCGCGGCCCGCGGCCTTCTGACGAGCAAGCCGCGGGACTGACAGGCCAGCACAGTGGCCAGGTGTGGCACCCGCGCTGCACACCCTCCAGGCCCGGTGTCTCGGGCAGATGATTTCCGAGATGCAAAGGTGTGTCCGCTACTGGGAGAGGGTGGGGGTCTCACCGCGGAGGACCGCAGTGCACGGGCGGCAGAGTGGCCCCCTCTGTGTCCGGGGGGCACCGGACATTGGAGGGGACGGGATGGAAGGTGAATTTGAGGCCCTGGGACTTGGGGTCAGCAGATGAGCACCTCTGTGCCCTGACCGGGTCTGCACCTCCCTCCGTAGGGGGGGCTCTGCGGTGGTGGCCGGGGTGTCCCCTGGGGAACCCCACTGCGGTGCCAGGGCCCTTTTTCCTGCCCCTCCCTGGAGCCCTTTCCTCCCCAGCAGCAGCGCCCTGCCCTCCTAGAGCTCCCTGTCCCGGGCACTGTCCCTGTTAGGGGGCAAAACTCCTGGGCTCCTGCCCCAGGAGGACCATGTGGGGGGCTGGAGCCTCTGTAGTTGCTGGTAGGAAGTGCGACCTCCCATTCCTGGGCCAGGGGCGGGCGGGGGGCGGGGGGGAGGGGGGGGCGGCCTCAGCCCCTGCAGCAGTGAAGGGACCCCCAGGGGCGCAGCCAGGGAAGATGGAGAGGTAGGTCCAGGCCGCAGCCCTGTCCTGGAACCGCCACGTCTCCAGGCTTCTCCTCACGTGGAATTCTTCGGTGGCTTTATTGTTCCAGCCAGTTTTAGCTGGAGGTGTCTAGAACCAGGTGGCCTGCCCGCTGTCCCGGGGCGTGCAGAGCACACACCAGCCAACTGTGGGTTCTGCTCCAGGAGGCACCAGCACGGACCCTCCAACCTCTGGACCCGCCCTTAAGCCCCCAGATGAACCGTCTTCACCGGGGTTGATTCTCTCTTGATCTTTCATGTCTCCTAGTAAAGCCATCTTGAAACATATTCCTGAGTTTCTAGCATTTTTCAACCATTCACGGAAACAGAGAGATGAAGCGTGGGCCCGTGTGCGCCCCCAGACTCGGCACTCGCGCCCTCCCACCGCGCTCACTGCATCGGCATCAGGTCGGTCTTGTGTTGCCCAAATTTCGCTGAAGCAAATGATTGACATCAGCTTGTTCCATTTGAAACATTTCCGTATGTGTCTCTGAGAAGTAGGACGTTTGCTCACAGCCACCACGTCATTAATTCGCCTCCACATTCCCTAATTATGTTATAACATCGTCCCGGGCACCGTCCACGCGCGTGGGCCCCGCTGCTCCAGATGCCTTTACTCCAGCAGATTTGTTCAAGTCAGGACCCGGGTTCTCCGGAGAAATGGAACCAATAGGGCATCTACCGACAGGTGTGAGGGGTCGGCATTGCGGGATCGGCTCGCCAGGGTGGAGGCCTGAGGCCCGGGGCCTCCGTCTGCGGGCTGGAGGCCGGGGGAGCCCGTGCGGTCAGTCAGCCCGAGTCCAAGGGCCCGAGCCCCGAGCTCCGCGGTCGGAGGAGCAGGACGACAGGGACGTCCCAGCTCAGCAAGGGAGACACAGTTTGCCCCCCCTTTTCATTCCATCCAGGCCCTTGATGGGTTGGGTGAGGCCCCCCCACCTCGCGGTCGGTGATCTTACTCCGTCCACCAGTTCAGAGGCTGATGTGTTCTGTGCACACCACACACACACCCGGAAGTGGCTGTTGCACCAGCTATCGGGGTGCCCTCAGCCCCGTCAGGGTGACACGGAATATCAGCCCCTTCATTGGACACCTGGACACTTGGAAGTTCCCCCCCCCTCCTCTCCGGCCTCTCCCCTCCCCTCCCCTCCTCCCTCTCTGCCCTCCCCGCTCCTGCCTCCGCTGATTAACCCCTGGATTACATTCCTTACCCAGAATGACCCAGGAGAGGTTCATGACTCTTTAATAAAGAGAAAAAAGAAAACTTTGTTAAAAAAAAAACCAAAACCAAAACAAAAAAACCTGACTTCCTCCCTCCCCTGGTCAACAGGAGTCAGAAGTCCCCCGTGTGAAGTCTGACCACTCACACCGCCCTCCTCACCCCACCCAGCGTCCACTAGAGGGGACTTTGCCACAAGAGGGCAAGAGCGTCCTTTGACAGAGGGATGGAAGGAGAGAGTAGGGGTGCCCCAAGCCTGGGCAGGCGGCAGGGGCTGGGAGGCAAATCTGGTGCACACACAGCCAGGCCATGTCCCTCCTGCCCCCGAGAGCTAAGAGCTACCCCCTACCCCAAACCCCTCCATCCCCCGCAAAGGGTGAGCCATGGGAGTCACCTGAGAGGAGAAGAAGGAAGCCCTCTGGCCTGGGGTCCAGCAGGTGAGCTGTGTGCGTCCTGGGGTCACACCTGTTAGATCCCCGGTCTCATCGCTCCCCCAGGTCTCAGAAGGGTCAGTACTGGACACCCCACATCCCAGCCCAGAGGTGGCCGAGACACAGAGGCCCGGAGTCTCTGAAAAGGAACCTAGAGATTCTTCTGGAAGCTGGGATTCCAGGGCGAGGCCCTGCCAGAGCCAGGGAAGGCGTGGGGGAAGGGGCAGCTGTAGGGCCCCCTGGCCCCACCTCGGGTCAGCAGGAAGAACCTGGGGTGGGGCAGCGAGGGCAACGGAGCTCGGGGGTTGCGGGAGGTCACCGGCGCCCCTTTACCTGGAAACGTTGGCAGCAGACACGGGCTGGGGAGACAGTTGGCGGAAGTGGGTACAGGTGTGGACGGGCCCAGGACCCCGCTGAGGAGTGGTTCTCCTGGGGAGCACGACACCCCAGTTCATGCAGCTCTCGCTCTCTGGGTGCCCTGCTCTTCCGTGTGCGAAGTGAGTTACCAGGCTCCGCGTGCGGCAGGCTTCTGGACCTAGTGCAGAGCTCCACCTCCTTGCTGGTCACAAGTCCCTGGCCACCAAGTCCTGCTTTTGTCCCTGGAGATGCACAGGGGGGCTGAGAAGCAGGGGACCTCTGGTTAGGCCTTGAGCCACCTGGGGGCTGCCTGCCTGGACTGCCCTCAAGGGACAGCCACCGAGTGAGCAGGACGTGAGGACACGCTGGTTCCTGTGGTCGGTGCATGGGTCCAGCCTCCCCACGTGGCCTGCCCACAGTGCAGCCCCCATCTTGGGTGATGGCTGGCCAGGACCTGCAGAAGGGCTCATCCACAGTGTCCCAGGGGTCCACGGTGAGAGCCCTACGAGGCCCCTCCGACCTTGTGGCCCACCTCCCCCTGAGGCAGAGCCACAGCCTTTCCGCTAGGGGTGCACAGGGTACCTGACTCTGGTCCCGCCCCCCTGATGCATTCCTGCGGCCCCATCCCTGGCGCCTAGGTCGTGTGGGGTGGGGAAGGCCTGGGATGGGGCCCCTTGTGGGGATGCTAGACCCTGGTGCTGGGGTCCCTGGGCTGACCTGTGCATGGGATGTAAGGGCCTCTCCCCCCTTGGGCTGATGGGGAGAAAGCTAGACTTAGAGTAAAAGGTCAGCTCCCACGCGGCCAGCAGGGTCCTTAGTGGGCTCCCAAAACACAGGGCACCGTAAGGGGCCTGAGCCACCCCGGTTCAGGAAGACAAAACTTGGGCTGCCCCAAGGCAGGTGACTCAGAGAGTCCTTTGAAAATGCTCTCCAGGTCCCGGTCTGTGCCCTCAAGGGTGAGTTTTCTGCTGAGGGTGGCTTTTCCAACATCAGAGTCCGGCAAACATCTGCTGTGGTGGGGGGAAGGGCTCTCGGGTCCCGGGTGGCTGTGGGGAGATGTGTGAATGGGAGCGGGGGCGGGAGGTGGGGCCGGGGCCACGGGTGGGGGGCCGGGACTGTGGGAACTGCCCACAGCCTTTCTGGAATCAAAACACTGGCAAATGTCAAAAAGTGCGTAATTTGTTTTACTGAAACAGGCTGCTTATTTATGTTTGGAAGGCCTGTCTCAAGGACTGCTCTTGGCCCTTCTCAGATGATAGCGTCAACGGAAACACAAACAGATGGTGGGGGTCTGGGGGCTCCTCCGCGGAATGAAGTGCACAACAGGAATTTGTGCTGCTTGCAGGGAGACCCCACCCACCGAGCCGGGGGACAATGACCCCCCCCCCGCCCTCTTGGTTTGGGGTCTGGATCTGGCCATGGGATCTTCCAGCCGGAGAGTGGACATGGGGGGCTGCGATCGGATCCAGCCCGTGAGAACTTGGGGGGGTCTCTATCTCCTCCTCCCTCAGCCTAACGTGCAGTCCCTCAGCCCCAGATGGCAGTGGACTCCGGCAAGTGTCGGCTGCTTCCCTGGGTGCCCTCCTCACCCGGAGCGGCGTGGCCAATGCTGTCCTCTGACCATGGTGACCACCCCGTACCCTCAGTGCGTCCCCTCCCGTGGGCTTCCCTCCTCAGCCAGGTGGCGTGTCCGCTCCCAGCGCCTCCTCCGCCCCTTTCGGAAGGTCCAGGCTCCTCTCGCTCAACAAAGAGGCAAACACACAACCAAGGTGGGAGCCGCCCACGCCTCGCTGGGCTCCGTGGAAGGCAGAGCGGGGCGTGACGTCCCCCGGCTCAGAGGCACGGCCGCAGACACCGCATCATTCACTGGTCCTCCGGGGCGTGAGATGCAAGCGTCATCGTTTGTAAAATTCCCACAAATCTGTGATTCTGTCTCTGGCCTTTGGGTCCTGACCCCGCAGACCTACTTGTCAGCGTCGGCCCCGGGCCATGGTGCGTGATCAGGGCGGCTTTACGGCACCGCGTCCCCTAAAACGCACCTGCCAGCTGCCCTTGCGCATTTTCACATGAAGTTCAGCAGCGGGGGTTAGAGACCCATCCTGGCGAGAGTCTTCCTGGGAGCGGGTCTCTCCCCCCAACTACATCAGCTCGGCTCGTCCTCACTCCACTCCTGGGTTTTGTTGCCATCACACACGGCGCACTTTATAAATAAAACGTTGCTGCTTTGATGAATACCGTTAGTTTGGTATATTGACCTTTTACAATTGGCCGCTTGTGATTCTAACAGTTTGCCGTTGATTTGCCAGTTTGCATTTCCCTAGTTCAAAGAGTCCTGTCGTTGTGCAAATGATCGTGGTCTGTCTCTGCCCTGAGTATTTGAGAATCATATCTATTTTCTTGTATTCTTACAGCTGTTAGGAGTCAGATATAAAAATCAGGCGTCTTTTGTTTCTTTTTGTTATTTTAAAGATTTTATTATTTATTTATTTATTATGTATGTATGTATTTATTTATTTATTTATTTATTTTAGAGCTGGGGAGGGAGAGAGAGAGAGCACGCATGGGGGGGGGGAGCAGAGGGAGAGGGAGAAGCAGACTGCGCGTTGAGTGAGTGCAGAGCCTGACACGGGGCTTGACCCCCGGACCCGGAGATCACGACCTGAGCTGTGCCACCCAAGCGCCCCTTTCTCTGGTTTGGGACCGTCCTGTGAATGGTCCCGGCGCGGGGTCTGCAGACTGTGGCTCGGGGGTCAAATCCAGCCCACGTTGCCTCTTTTCCTAAATAAAGTTCTCCTGGCACGCGGCCAGGCCTGCCCATTTACATACGGCGGCGTAATGGGAGCTTTCATGCCACAGCAGGGGCGTCCAGTGCTTGGGACAGAGGCCAGCTGGCTTGAGAACCCTAAAAGACTTGCTCCGTGACCTTCCCCACAAGTTTGCTGACCCCCCCACTCTTGTATTAGTTCAACGAGTGTTAGGGTTGAACACTAACACTCTTCTGTGCTTCCCGCTCTTCCCACTCTTCTCTGCTTCCTAAAGATGTCGTGGCTGCACGCGCTCGGAATTCAGTGGGTGTTCAGGTTCACCCGCCTGCTTTTTTGGGGAACCGACTGTCCTTTGAGATGACCAGAGATTCGCCGCTTGGATCTCTTAACGTTAAGGCAGGGGACTAGCGGATGTTGCGATGGTGACTCACGCGGTGCTCCTGAGACGACCGGTCCTTGCTCCTGACGCGCCCGGTTCTGCTTGTCGGAGCCTCCGTGTGGGGAGGTCGTGCGCTCCTTGTAGACCTTGTGTCCCTAATATGATAACGTGCGTGTGTGAGGTCCCCACCCCTGGGTTTTGGCTGATTATATGGCCTGAGTGGAGATGCTCTTGTCTCCCTGTGCTTCGGAGCAAGGAACTCTGGGTAACAGTTCAGGTGAATCCGGCTCTTACGGTGCAACATTGTATCTGTTTCACTTGAGCTGAGTCTCTAACTTACAAACCAACCTGTGATTTCGGTTCCTTGGGTGGATACGGTACCAAGCGGGTGGGTCGCCTGCCCAGGGTCCCATCCCACCCGTGAGACGTGAAGTTGGGGCTTGAACCCGGCAGCCGGAATCTGCAGCCCACGTTCCTAAGCATGGATTGTTCTTTCACATTTCTGGATTCACAGGGAAGCTGCCTGAGCCGGGGACTCCTTTAAGGACGAGTCTTGCGCTATTTCGTTCCTGCCCCCGGCCCTCGGACTAATTAGATTTCCTTTTTTTTTTTTTAAGATTTTATTTATTTATTAATGAGAGGCATACAGCGAGCGAGAGAGGCAGAGACACAGGCAGAGGGAGAAGCAGGCTCCATGCAGGGAGCCTGATGTGGGACTTGATCCCGGGACCCCGGGCGGTGCTAAACCGCTGAGCCACACGGGCTGCCCAGATTTCCTATTTCTGCCTGAGTCACATTGTACGTGGAAAATGTATTTCCCAAGAAAATCATCGGTGTAATCTAGCTTTTAGAATGTGGTGCTATGAACTGGAGCATGATGGTTTTGTGATTTAAAAAAGCTCCCCCATTCTCTTTCTTCCTTTCCCCCCTTGTTTTGGGGGGATAGCATGTGCCTCCTGTGCGGTCCCCTACCCCCTCCCCTGGCAGGAGACCCGGAGACCCGGCAGGTGGCAGGGCCGGGCCGGGACTGTGCGCTGCAGGCAGCAGTGTACCCTGTGGGCTCTCAGATGAACGCCCACCCCGCCCTGCAGAACCTGAAAGCAAAATTGTGCCAATTCCTGAGTCACTTGGGTTCTCGACATTGATCCACGTTACCTGTATCCCGGGGATTAGCTCAGAGCCTGGTCTTCCAGCTCCGGTCGAGAAGGTGTCTGATGGCACAGAGGAAACAGAACATCGGCACAGAGTCACTGAACATCCCAGGATGATGACACGGGTGCGTTTTCAAGCAGGACCCACTTGCAATTCCGAGAAATGTCCCCCTCTCTGGGTTTCATTATCTGATGGGAACGTGCTGGGGAAGGTGCTTATCACGGGAGGCACGTGACAGAGTTACATCTACTAACACCAGCTCAAAATCTGCGAATGTCTCGTTCGCTGGGTGCTGAACGAGGTCTCCGGGGATGGCAGTGGGGCCTGCGGACTGCGGGCGGAGAGCCTGAGGCCGATGGGGTTTACAGACCCCGCGATAGGACCTGTTTCCTGCGGGAAGGGGATACGGAGCTGCATGCAGAGCTGGGGGGCAGGCTCCGTGGAAGGAGGTGGGGCTGTAATCCTAGCACATCTCAGTAGGGACCTCCCACACCACATAGTCACGTCTAGGCAAATACTTCCAAAGGGGCTTAAAATCAGAGCCCAAAATAGCACCTGAGCACATGGAGGGGATGCTGGGGCGATCTCACAATCAGATGGGTTTGAGGGATGTCTGGGTGGCTCAGTGTGGAGCCTCTGCCTTGGGCTCAGGTCATGACCCCGGGGTCCCGCATCGAGCTCCCTGCAGGGAGCCTGCTTCTCCCTCTGCCTCCCTCTCTGTGTCTCTCATGAATATATATATATATATAGAATCTTAAAAAAAATGGAGTTTGTGTCCAATGTCGAATACGGGATACACAGCGAGTGAAGCTAGCGTGTGCAGGGGAGGCTTGCCCAGTGCCCAGCTGGCTGGTGCGCACGTGCGGTCGCTCTTCCGAGCCTCCTCAGACCCCTCGGAGGGGGGCACCCGCCTCTGCGTGTTGGCCAACAGCCAGCGTGGGGGAGACAAATGAAGTCTGGGGTCCCCCCTCCATGCTCTCATCCTCCGTATCTCCGTCTCTAGCGCCAACCCCCATGCGGAGACCCAACCGGACAGTTGAGAAAGGTGCACGTTTTTCTGAACATAAGAAGTTTCTGGAGGTCGAGGTGCGGACCCCGACTCGTCAGAGGTCTGGCTCCATCCAGGCTCTCTACTAACTCCGTCGCCGCCCACTGACTTTCCTGGGAGCCCACAGGCCCTCAGAACGAGGACAGACGGGATCTGGGGGAGAATTTCCGCAGCTGGCCCGTCCCTCCAAATCCCTGGAGCCCTTTGAGAATAATCCCACGAAGGCCGCAGGGAAGGAATGTCCACCACGTAGCGGGACGGCGCACTGCAAACCACAACTTCCTATCCTCATCTCTCGGAACTGGGAGAGCCTGGGGCATGAGAACCTTCGAAAAACCCCCTTGAAAGCCTGCAGGCACTTCGAGGGCAGCGAGGGGGTGGTCAGCGCCCTGGGAACCTTCCAGGCCTGGAATCTGCCCCACCCCAGGCCTCTAATCCACCCCTGGAGGCTCCGCCGCCAGCCCCTCCTGCCGGCCCCTCCCTGTCTGTCAGGCCGGATCCCACAGACCAAAGCCCTCACCTCCTCCCCTCATCTCCTCCCGCCTGCTCATCACCTCCCCTCCAGCCTCAGGCCCTGAATGCCGACCCCAGTCTTGCAGCGGGTGCCCCTAGAGAATCTCAGGACAGGGCCGTCCTGGGGCCGCTGCACCCCTGCCCCGTCCCAAGCACCCCGACACCCTCCTCGGGTCCCATTCCTTTGGCCGCTTGCTGGCTCATTTGCTGAGCGGTCCTTGCTGGTGGCCCCGTTAGCAAGCACCTCGCCCAGGGCCTGGCCAATGGCAAGAAGACGCCTCCCCCGCCCTCCACAGCCAGGCAGGTTCCCTGTCCTCCCCTCTGCTCTCCAGCCTTGCCCCTGACCCCACCCCAACCACTGGACGGCCAGCGGCCACCTCCGTGGTTTCCATCTCCTGTGAGTTCACCCACCCCCCAAATGCATTCGTTTCTGCCATTTTATTGGATTTGGGGGACAGGTTCTCCTTCCCCATGGCCACCTCTGGTGCGCCCAGTGCAAAGCTCCTTGCCCCTCACAGCACCCTGGGACCCTTGCCTCGGCTCCGCCCCGGGCCCTCCGGGCTTGCCTGCCACGTGGGTCCCCACGCCCAGCCTCCGGGGCAGACGCTGACCTCAGCTACGGTGTTCCCTGGTTGGGTCCTGATCCTGCCCCTCATCCAGGTTTAGGCGAGTTGTTCAGCTTCTGCAGGAATAAGCTCCCCTTGCTGCCCTCGCCGACGCCAGAGCTTGGACAGAGCTGGCAGGCCCCATGTGGCGAAGGAGATGGGGCTGGAGGGACGGCGCCCTGCTCCCTGGCTGCCTGTGGGCCCCGGGGATGGGGCTGCCCATGCACCGGGGACCTGCTGGCCCGGAGTGGCCTCTGTGCGGCCAGGACGCGCGGTGAGTGCTGCCCAGGGCCAGCGCCCACGTTCTGAGTCGCGGTGTCGGCCAAGCACCCGGGCCCACGGCGCCAGCTCAGCCCGGAGGAGCCTGGCTTCTCTCTCAGGGGCCCCGGCACTGTGACCCCGCGTGGGGCAGGGGCAGGGGCAGGCCGGCTCCTGTCCTCCCAGCAGGTGTACCTGCGCTGTCCGGGGAGGGGATGCAGCAGGACCCAGTGGGCGGTGGGGGGAGACGTGGGGATCTGGGACTTCCCCGGGAATGCTAATGAAGCTCAGCAGCTGGTAAAATATTTACTTGGAGATACCGGAGGCTTTAAAGTTCAGCCTCACAACAGCCGTGCAAACCACCGGACAGACTGAGGACGTGTTTCTAGGTGCTTTTATCCAAATACGTGCCGGAGCCGCCACCCTCCCACTCAGAGGAAGCGCTTCAGCCTTGGCAGGGAACCGCGTCCCTGAGCCTCACCCGGTGCTGAGATGTGACCCCGGGGACTGTCCCTGAATGCTGGCCTCACACCCTGGAGCGTGGACGGGCCCCTGTGGCCGGTCTTGAGGGACACAGTTATCGCCCTAATCGGACATGGGCGGACAGAGCGGGGCCTGCTGGCCAGGGCCAGATGTGAACCTCTCGGCGCAGAGGCGAGTGGGGAATCCATCAGCGTCCACTGCGCGGAGGCCGGAGGCAGGATGGCTTTTCCTGATGTTCCGGGAAGCCTGAAGCTTCCCCTGAACCAGCTCGTGTCCCCAGGACTGGCCCGCAGACGAGGGGGAGGCCAGCTGGTGTCTGCAGTCGCTCCGGCCGGCTCCCCGAGTGCAACGCCTCGTGACTCTGGCTCTGCCCGTCGCCGTGATGGCAATGCCACCCAACTTCTCGGGGCCGCAGTGCTTCTCATCCCATGAGGAGGAGGCCGTGGTGCCTCCCACAGGGTGTTCTCAGGAGGCAGGTGCGAAGTAGCAGGTGCGCCCCACAGACGCTGGCATGAAGGGGCACACAGAGGTCCTCCCGGGGCGTCCAGGCCCGGGAGGCCCAAATCTCGAGTGCTTCCTTCCTCACTGTTTCGGGCATCCCTGAGCTCCTGCCAAGACCCCACGTTGTCTGCATCCGGGAGGCTGTGGCAGCGGCCCAGCAGCCAGGGGGCAGTGCCTGTCTAAAGCCATGTGTCACCCCAGAGCCCCCCAGGCTGGCTGAGTCAGTGTCATGCAGCAAGACGGGGGTGGGGGTGTGGGGGTGGGGGCGGGCCTGCCCTACGGGGTGTGCGCTGGGTTATTAGTCATGTTTGATGAGTGACTCATCACTGCTGGGATTTCAGACAGGTGGACGCTCTGTACCCCGTGAGGACGGGAGGTGGACGCTCTGTACCCGTGAGGACGGGAGGTGGACGCTCTGTACCCGTGAGGACGGGAGGTGCAGTGCTTAGGAAAGAGCAGAGCTGTGGTCAGATTCCTGCATCTTTACCAAGTACGTGTGTGTGAACACGAGGGTGCTGCTTACACACACTCACAGTTAAAGCCTCACACTCACTTCTCTGGGTCTCTGCCGTGAGCAGCTCACAGCGGGCTCCGTGGACGCGGGCGTCCCGAGCCGTGTGCCGTATACACTTGTGCCCGACACCCCCGCCCCGCGCCTTCTCACCGAGCGCGTCCCAGGTCAGGGAGGACTGTTGGGCAGGGCGCCGTGGCCGGAGATTGAAAACCCTGCACGGGACGCTTGAAGTTGTGGACTTTCTTGGCGAGAGCACCAACGTTTACCATGATTGTGTTTTCGATAGACATTTGAGAGGTTGAGGGTGCCCTGTTATATGATCTTCCGCTTTCTTTTCTTCCTTTTTATTTTTGAAAAATATTATTCAGGTATTTTGATCACAGAATACGTATTCATTTCAGAAAACTCCGATAAGCAAAACATAGAAAATCAAAACCATGGACAATGCTCACCCCAGACACGGCGGGGACAGTTTGGGTGCATCTTTCCAGCCTTGTCTGCGAGCGGATGTGTGTGTGTGCGTGTGCATCTGCACCCGTGTGGGAATGCATGTCTATGTGTTTATATGTGTGCACGTGTGCATGTGCAGGTAGGTGCATGCATGTGAGTACACATGTGCACAAGTGTGCATGTACGTGCACGTGTCTGTACATGAGCACGTGTGTCCACATGCACGTGGATGCACATGCGTGTGTGCACACATGTGTGCATGTATGTGTGTGCACACATGTACATGCTTACGTCTGTATTGTGTGCACATGTGTGCACGTGTGTGCCCATGCCTGTGTGTGCACGTGTATGCACGTGTGCCCGTGTGCCCGTGCCTGCACCCAGTACTGTATGTCCCCGTGCTGAGCACACCCACCGACGGCCTGCTCCTTGCACATACTACCGTGTCCCGTGGGCGTCACGTGTCCCCGCGCCCCCGTCTTTCGGGGGGGAGAGCCTTTCTCAGTGATCTGTGAGAGCGCTTGCTTTACTACATCTTGCGATTCTGTTTTCACAGTTCCCCACTTTTTAAAAATTAAAAACAAGGCCCTTGCGTGCCTAGCAATGTCGATTGGATTCGCGGCCCGTATGTTGTAATTAAAATCCAATGTGAGCGTTTAAACAGATTCGTCTACAAATTCCATTTATAGCAAATTTTGGTGTAGTGACACTTTGTACCAAGTCACATGTCTGAGTTCTTGGTTTCCTCCCTGGCCTTAAGCTTAGAAACACGTTTTCTAGCACAAAGAGGGTTCACCGACAGTTTATTTCCGCCACGCGTCAGGTACACGGGACCCGTGGGTGTCGTCGGAAAGCATCTTTGTGTTTACGCTCCACGCTCCCCAGTGTTCCGGGAGGAGCGCTTTTCTCATGTTGCCGTTTGAAAACTAGGGCCAGGATCTGGAACTTGCTGTCACTGTTAGTCTTGTGATTAATTCAAGATGCTCGTTTCATGCCATCTGTCCCTGGGGAGCCACATCCGGCCTAGGGGACAGGCCTGCATACGCTGGCAGTGTAGACAGTCTCCCTGGCCTCAGATTCCCCCACGGAGACTCAGGCCAGGTCCCCAGGACACCGCCCGAGGGGTCCCCTGTCAGGCTGCCTGCACGGTCCCACCGAATCATAGACTCCTCTTGGGTGGTGGCCGCCCCGAGGGCCGGGGCATGAATAGCCCGGATCACGTCCAAGGAGCCCGCCGCGGAGCCCTCGCCCCCGATCCAGGGACAGAGGGACGGGGTGGGGGTGGGTCCAGCAGCCTGTTCTCACCTGCGCCGGGAAGACTCCTGCAAGGAGACCACAGAGGCGCAGCCTGGCGGCACCGGATGGTGTCCCAGGGGCCACGGCACAAATGTCCAATCCAACACCCTGCGACAACTACCACTACGATCTCCCAAAAACGTCACACTTTTGACTCCATGTGGAATTGATTCGCTAATTGGCGGAGATAGGAATCCTTTGTAAAATATGTCTGTGAACCATCAGCTTGTGTCTCCACCCTGGAGCCGTGGTTCCAGGCTGGGGTCTCATCCACGAGGGAACAGCCTGGGGGCCCGGGAGGCACGGGGGGCCCCGCACTGACCGCCTGCCTGGGACCAGGGCAGGGCTGCGTGCGACGGGCTGTCAGGCACACGAGGTGACCGGAGGTGTAGACGCGGGACCGGGGCGGCTTGCGGGTGACATGTGGTGGAGAGCCCTGCGCTGGGGCTCGGCCGGGAGGAACCAGCCTCTGAGGGTTGGGGTCCCAGGTGGGAGGCACGGGGACAGTGGGGCACTGGCCAGTCAGGCTCGCATGCGGGTGGTGGGCAGGTGGACCTGAGCCCATCACAGTGGACAGAGAGGCACATGGGGGAGCCTCCGTGCAGGGGGGAAGGGGGTAGCCACATGGGCCTCCACCTCCCAGTGAGAGTCCACACGGCCTCCTGCCCCCACCCCATGCCAAAATCGTGGGTCAGGGCTCTGGGAAGGGGGCTGGGTCTTTAAGGAATCCCGGAGGTGTCTGACCAGTGGGGAGCTGGAGCCCAGTCATCGGGTGAGTTAAGGGCTCCTCCTGGGCCTCCGAGGCCACCCTGGTGCAGCCCATGAGCTGCTGGGCCCAGTGGGGGCTTGGGGTGGTGGCCCTGAGTCTGGACCCGCTCATGTGTGGCCTCTGGACCGTAACTGGCTTGGCCTTTGGGGCGTGGTCCCAGGGGCCTTGTGGTCAGGCAGGAAGGCTGCCAGCTGCGGGGTGTGATGTTGGAGCCCGAGGGGTGTTCGGGGGGCCTCATCAGTGGGGGTAGCAGGTGAGGTCACGGCTGGGACACACTGATCCCTGGCACAAGGACGGCATGGCGGGTGTGGCCTCTCCACCTGGCTGCCTGCTGGCTCCACCCTCCTGTGCCGGGGCACAGCCTTCCCCCTCCCCCCACTGTTCCCCCCACGTGGGGTCTCAGCCCCCATCTCCCTGGGGGTCCTGTGGCTCCACTCTCTGTGAAGACCGGCAGGTGTGAGCACAACCCGACATCAGCAGGGGGTGGGGGGAGGTGCTCTCTGCAAACCAACCACGCAAGAGGCCGCCTTTTGAAATATATATATATATTTTAAAATATATATTTTAAAATATTTTATTTATTCATGAGAGACGCAGAGAGAGAGAGAGAGAGAGAGGCAGAGACACAGGCAGAGGGAGAAGCAGGCTCCATGCAGGGAGCCCGATGTGGGACTCGATCCCAGGACCCCAGGATCACATCCTGGGCTGAAGGCAGGCGCTGAACCGCTGAGCCACCCGGGCTGCCCCGAAAAATATTATTTTTATTCCACAACAATTCCTTTCCTTTAAAAAAAAAAGATTATTTATTTCTTTATTTGAGAGAGAGGGAGAGAAAGTGCTTGAACGGGGGTGCGGGGTGTGCAGAGGGAGAGGGAGAAAAATCCCAAGCAGACTCCCGGCTGACCACAGAGCCCGACCCAGGGGCTCGATCCCACGACCCCGAGCTCAGGACCTGAGCCGAGATCAGGAGTCGGCCGCTCGGCCCCCGAGCACCCCGGCGCCCCTCTAATAGTGGTTTTCTACTTCCATCATTTATTAGCTGGAATTTCCCTGTAAGGAAGAGCCCCCCCCCCCCCCCCCCGCAATCTATGAATTGAATTTACTGACGTCAGCAGACTCCTGGCGCCCATTTCGAGCGAGGGGCCGCCGTCTGTTCCATCCTTACAGGCTTTCTGCCTGCCAGGCCGGGTCTGTCCCCGTGCACCTGCCCCACCCGCAAGCCCTGCCTGCCCCGGCCCCTGCTGCCTGCGTGGCCTCCGCTCACTTGGATTCCCTCAGCACCAGCCCGCCCCCCACCCTCCGGGCCCCTCCACCCCCGCCCGGCCCGTCTGCGTCCCCCGCCCTGCAGGCTGTCTTCCTGCCCCAGCCACCCCCCAGGCCCCGATGTCCACGGTCTCTCCCTGCTGCGTGGGAGAACCTGGGCCCCGAGGCAGAGGTCCCTGAAGGTGCACCTGAGCTCACGGTCCCTGGGCAGCCCCCCGGTCGGGTCTGGTTGGGTCTCGGGGGGCAGCAGGGGAGTGGGGCAAGGAGGCTGGGGGCCTCCCTGGCTCCGAGGGTTGCAGGTCACTGGCCACAGGCCGAGCTCCACGGGCGTCGGGCCCCCGGGGATCCCAGGCTGCTCTTCCACCTGAGACCCTGGGGCTTGGGCCCTCACCTCAAAGCAAATTAAAATTGTCCACTTCTGATTGTTCTAGCAGCTCTGAGCAAACACCAGACATCACCATATTTATGAATTTCTTGGCCCGGAAATGTGCCATAGCCAGTGGCCCCCACTCCTGGCAGGTCCAGGGACAGGGCTTGGGGTGACGGGAGGCTCCAGACACTGGGGGGACAAGTAGGGCACTCTGGTCCCCGAGGCCGGCCAGGCGGCCAGACAGCCGGCCCATTGAGCTGCGCAGGGTAGCCACAGCTGCCCGAGCACACAAAGGAGCCTTGTTCTCGCCCGTCACGTGGCCCCGGCCCCCTCCCGACCTCTCTCGGGACATGATTAGGTGTGGGAACCATTTCCCTTGGGGCTGCGTTTGACATTTGCCATTCATTCCGGAGGAGGCGTCTGGGCCGAGGGCCCCCGGCCCCCCAGCCCCCCAGCCCCGGCCCATGGCACAGGGGCCCTGACACCCTGCTGACCTGAGCACGGGCCGCAGCACGGCCGCCTTCATCACCCTGCGGGTCAGGACGCACACACCTGGTCTGGGCAGGATCAGAGAGCAGAGGTGGGACCAGGTAACACGCACACGACCATGGCACATGCCAGGAACACATGCGTGTACACACAGATATGTGGCACCACACATGCTCCCATGCACCAAGGACACGTGTGCTCATAGGCACACATGCACACACATGCATGTAGAGACACAGTGGCACATGCACACGTGTGTGCTCAAGCACATACTAAGAACATGCATGTGCACCCATAGACACACGTGCTCAAGCATGACCAAGAGCACACGCACACACCGGCACATGCATGCACACGTGTGCTCAAATACACACCAAGAACATGCATGTACACTCATAGACACACAACAGCACACACACGTGCTCAAATACGACCAAGAGCACACGCGCGCACACACACACAGTAACACAGTAACACCCATGCACAGATGTGCAGGAACACATGGCAGGTACACACAGGGATGGAGTGTTCTTCATGGAATGTGAGGGGTGTGTAATCCCTAAGGACATTTGCACACGCACACACACGCACACACACACGGCCCACCGGCCCTGGCGGAGCGGCGATCCCAGTGAAATCAGGAGGCCTGATGTCGCCCCGCCTGTCTGCACCCTGACCCCCCCCCACCCACCCCCACCCCCCCGTCCTGCTCCGCCCCGAGGGCCCCAAGGGGTGGAGTCGGTCCCAGCTTCCACGGGTGGGATCCCAGATGCGATCAGGCCAGCAGGAAGGAATGTGCTCCAGCTGCCAGGGCGGGCAGGGGACGGGGCCCCGGGACCTGCCAATCTCCCCTCGGCGCGGATCCCGACGCCGGCCTGGATAACCACGGGCCCCGAGCGCGTCCTTGGAACCCTGCTCCGAAACCACAATTACGCAGCCAGCTGAGGGCCAGGCCCGGCGTGTTTACAGTGCGCCCGGGGAACGGAAAGACGCTCCGGTAAACATTGCTGGAGAATTGCAACACTGAGCTGTCCAGCATCCGACGCGCGTCGGGCGGGGGGGCGTGATGTGCCGTGCAAGGGCCCCGGGGCCAGCGCGGGCGGCTCCGCAGGGGCCTGGCTCTCAGGACCTGGTGGCCCTGCCGTCGCCTGCGGACAGCACTTGGCCGTGAGGGTGGTGGGCAGGGCCTGGCCGGGGATCTGGCTGCGCTTCCGTCCCTGTAACCTTGCGTGGTGACCCCCCACACCAGCATACCCCCCTCCAGCCCAGCCCCTCCCCTCCCGATCACCCCCTTCCCTCTGCTGCGAGGGCCTCGACCTGCCAGCAGCAGGGCGCATAGGGGACGCCCTTGTCCTCTGCCTGCGGAGGCCCGAAAAAGGACCTTTGAAGGAGACGGTATCTTTGCTGGTTGGATGAGTGAGGCTCTCGAGCCGAGGGGGTTGTCCTGGGGGCCCCGGGCCCTCATCCCTCACTAGAGCGAAGAGTGGAGGCCAGACACGTCCAGGAGGCCGGGAGGGGCAGGGGCGGCCTCTGGGCCCAGGGAGGCGTCCGCGCGCCGAGGCCGCACCTGTGCTCCTTCCTGCGGCAGCCGCTGCAGCCCACGGCCTCGCCTCCGACCCCGACGGCCCCGCGTCGGTCCGACTCCTGCAAACCAAGGCTCACCAGACGGGGGCAAGTCACCAGACTCTTTGGCAAGGAAATTACTTGCTGGTAACCAGGCCCGACTCCCGAGGTCCCCGCATACCTGGTTTTCCTGCACCTCGAGTTCTCTCCGCCCCGACCAGAACAGTAAAACAAAGCGACAACGCGTGAGCGGCCTGGCAGCTGCGGCTGCTGGTTTAGGCAGGAGGAGGTCCCGGGATCGGGGGCCCGGTCCTGCCACCAAGGCGGCCCCTGACTTCTGCGGATGGGGCTCCAGGCCCCGGGGTCAGGCCTGGGACCCCGTCCTGCTGTCAGCTCAGGGTCGGTGTCGGAGTCCCTGCCCCGCCAGCACCGGGTCCCGTTCCCGCTTGGCCTCCAAGCAGAGAGAAAACGGGTCCCCAGAGGGTCAGTGACTCGGCCGAGGCACCTCCCGTCCACAGGGCTGCCTGCCTCTGGGTGTGCGGGGCTCCCGGACTCCAGAAAGGCCGAGGCCCACGGTGACGCCGGCCCTGGACAGGGACTGCAGGGGCTGTCCCCAGCGCGCTGCGGGGCAATGGAGCAGGTGCAGGAACACGCGTGCACACACATATGCACACGCATGCACACGTGCGGGCCTGCAAACCCCGCACATGCATAGGCACTTGCACGGATGCACACACACATGTGCCCGTGCACGTAGACGCCTGCGCACACCTTCTCGTGCAAACACATGTGGGCACGTTCACAAGAGGTGGAGGTGAGCGGGGAAGTCACTCCAGGCTGACCATGTGCTCGGTCGCGTCAGGATGCCCAGGGTGGCTGAAGCTGGCCGGGCCGCTGGCTTCCTGGGTGCTGCCTGCTAGTGGAGCCGGGTGAGTGCTCCCGAGGGGAAGCGAGTCCTGCGCGGGGTGCGCGTGCCCGTGTCCCGGGGCTCCCTCCCCAGCGGCCCGCTTACCACGGCTGGGCGCCCCAGCCCTTCCCAGAGCCGGCAGGAATCCAGAAGACTAAACAGTTGTGTCCACTTCTCAATTCCCGAAAAATCCTTTCTGCCAAAATAAATAGATGTCTACGGGCGGCTTGGCCGGCCGTGGAATCGCTGGCTTGTGGCCGAGACAGAGGTGAAGCTACCAAGCGGAGGGTGGGTGGGACGGCCCCTTAGCACCGTTTCCTGCGACCTGAGCCACGGCCCCTGGAGCCGCACGGGGCCACCCTGGGGCTGCACAGGCCACCAGCGCCTTGGAGTCGCCAGAGACCGGGGGCCTTGCACACCGGCCCCTCCTAGCACCAGCCCCCACTCCCACCCGGCCATGCTCCCCTTGGGTTCGTGGTCCCGGCCTCAGGGTCCAGACCTTATCAGAGGCCCTGCAGCCCGCTCCCCCTGCACCCAGGTGGAGACGGAGCAGAGCATAGGCCGCCCCTCACGGCCCTGCCAGTCTTGAGCCGTCTGCGCCTCGGGGTGGGGGGTCCGCTCAGCACATGGACCCGGGCCCCTCCAAAGTCAGTTCTGCAGAACCCCGGCTGCCCTTCCCGTCGCAAGGTGGGCGAGAACACATCCCGGGACTCCAAACCTCGAAGAACCAACTCTCCCCATGCCGACACATACGTGAAAGGCGATCTGAGCCAAATTCCCAAGATTTCTGATGGAACCTGACGATTAGAAATAGTAAGAGGAAACAAAGCAGTTCCCCAAATATCACTAAGAAAGCCGATGTGATGCTGAGGGAGAGCGAAGTCGGAGGACGACACTCCACGGCCCCAGCACTCGCTGTAGGGTGGCTGCGATCAGGACCGTGTGGCCCTGGGGGGTGGGGGACAGACCAGCAGGTGGACGGAACAGGAGGGAGAGCCCAGAAACAGCCACACAAACGCCCCCGACGGATCCTTGACAAAGGAGCGAGGCCACCCACGGGGCGAAGGCCGTGCCCTCCGCAGGCGGTGCTGGACAACTGGACGTCCACACGCAGAGGGAACGTGGACACGGACCTTATGCTCCTCTCGACTGGCTCACAAGGGGTCACGGACGCGGCGTAGGATGCGAAACTATGACACTTCTAGAAGACGACACAGGAGAAATCCCCGGTGACCCTGGACGGGAGGATGACCCTGTAGACCCGGCACCACGGGTCCAATCCAGGAGACAAACAACTGACCGGCTGGACCTTGTCCTGCGAAAGTCAGGGGGGTGAGAGGACAAGCACCGGCCGGCAGCAAATATTTGCAAAAGACACAGCTGATAGAGGACGGCGCCTACAATACGTAAAGATCTCTGAACACTCAACAACACGACCTGACAACGCGTTTAAGAGCGGACGGGAGACCTGCACGGAGACACGCAGGTGGCAGATCAGGAAGGCTGCTCCGCGTCCCAGGCCGTCAGGGAGACGGCGACGAAGACGTGGGTGACCCGGCGATGGCAGCCAGGGCGGGAGGGCTGCGCACCGCGTGACGGTCTGGGGCAGGCACAGCCGGGGGGACGGGGCAGGCTGGGGGCCCGGGGGTGGGGAGGAGGACTGTGAGGGGCCGCAGTGCTGGGCGCGTCGTCCCCCGGCCCCCGCCGACCTCACGTCCCCCGCGGGCCCCGGGTGATGACGACGTGTGGGTGCGGGTTCACCCGGGGTCACACACGCAGCTCGGGTGCAGGATGCGGTGGTGGGGGCCTGGGGCGCAGGGTGGAGAGGGGGGCCTGCAGGGTAAGCGGGAAACCTCTGTACTTTCAGCTCGGTTTTGCCGCGAACCTAAACTTCCCTAAACAAGTCTATTAAAAAAATAATTAAAGGGGGCGCCCGGGGGGCTCCGTCGGGGGAGCGTCTGACTCTCGGTTCGGCTCAGGTCATGATCTCAGGGTCGCGGGTCGGAGCTTCCGGTCGGGCTTCGTGCTCAGCGTGGAGACAGGACAAAACAAAGGAGCTAAGGAGGAAGAGCTGCCTGAAGAGGCATGAGGACGCATAAGCAGAGTGAATAAAAGGGTTTTCGGGTCGCAGGGGTGGGGAAATGCATCAGTGGAAGCGGGGGGTGGAGCTGTGCACACGTCGGGGCACCCGGGAGGCGGGGGCGCGGCGCAGGAGCTTGGGGGGAGCCCTGCTGGCCTTCGCCTGCACCTGCACCCAGAGGAGCCCCCAGGTGGGACCCGCACGAGGGGAGGCGGGCGGCTGTGGTTTGGACCGTGATCGGGAACGACCGGGGCACCAGGGAGCCGCGGGGTGAATGGGAAGTGGCAAAAGTTGATTTTTATGGCAACACAGCCCGTGCTCAGAGTGAGAAGGCAGGTGGCAGACGGGAGGCTGCGGAGCCTGCAGCCTGGGGAACTCCCAGGGAAGTGGAAGCCGTGATCCCGCAAGGGTGCAGCGGGGGCCGTGCCCTGTGGGGTCCCCTGCCCCCTGCTCTGCTGCCGCGGTGGGGGTCTCCCTGCCTGCGCCGGCGTCCGGCCTCTGCAACCTCTCTGCCTGCCCCGGTCCTCGTGATTTTGTTTTATTTTTATTTTTATGTTTAAAGATTTTTATTTATTTATTTGAGAGAGAGAAAGAGCACCCCAGGTGGGACGGGCAGAGGGAGGAGGAGAACGTCCCGCGGACTCCAGGCCGCGCGCAGGGCCCGGTGTGGGGCTCGGTCCCAGGACCCCAGATCGTGACCTGAGCAAACCCGAGAGTCGGTGCTTGACCGACTGAGCCGCCGGGGCGCCCCGTCCTGATTTACCCTAAAACCGTTTCCAGCCCCGGGGTGCGAGTGGAGCCGGCCACGTGGCCTGGGGTGGGGTCGCGGCAGCCCTAGAGCCGCTCTGAGCGGCCTCCGCACCCTGGGCGCAGCCGGAACCGGGCGCCTGCCCCACCCACGCCGGAGCGGGTGGGGCCGCGCGCGTGCCTTGACGCGCCCTCCGGTCCCGACGCGCCTCCGAGCCTGCAGTCTCCGGAAAATGCTGGCACACGCGTGCAAGGTTGGCACCGGCGCGCCCCTGGACGTCCAGCCCTGGAGCGGGAGCCGCGGGGCTCCTGTTCAAGTGCTCGGCCGACGGCAGGTCTGGGGGCCGGAGGCTGCGATCCCGCCCGGCGCCCACGGGGGCCACGGCCTGCCTGCGGGGCCACCTTCTGCTGTTCGTGCCATGAGTCACTCGCCACCAGAGCACTGTTCCTCCAGCTACGGGGCGGGCAGGTGGGAACGAAAGGCCTCTTGCTCGGCTCGGTGGGAGGACGCGGCCTGGACCCTGAGAACCTGATTTTGAGGAGGAGGGAGTGGGAAACCACCATGGAAGGGGCGAGGGACGCGCTCTCCCTGCTGCAGGGGCAGGGATTCTGTGGGCCCAGGGGGACCCCGTTAGGCTTGGATGCCACTTGTGTGTTGGGACCCGCGGTGGCTGGCTGTGTCCCCGGCCGGACCGTCTACCCCGGGCCTCCCAGGTCCCCCAGCTGCAGAGGCCAGGAGAAGACAGGGAGCCCAGGTGCCCCCGGAGGCGCCCACGGGAGGGGCCGGTCCCAGGAGCCTCAGGGGCAGGGGGTCCCCACGGTCCTCCAGGGGATGCCGCTCCACTGTGTGCTGTCACTGGGCTGGTTTTGCAGGCTTAGCCACCCCCGGCACCAGACCGGGAATCCGCTGGGCTCGGTAATACCCCGTGTTGGCCCCCTGGGGGGCCCCGTGCCTCTTCCCTCGTTAAAAGCTCCGAGGAGGTCCTTGCGTAAAGTCGAGCATTCCTCACGTTTGAGGTGGCAGCAGCTGCCTCCCCCGACCCCGGGGACGTCCCCACACCCCAGGCTCCTTCCAAGGCCAGGGTGGCCCTCCTCATCACCCACAGTGGCCGCTGGGCCTGCCTGGGGGCCTGTCCCGGCTGCCCAGGGCTCTCGGGGACCCAGCCCTCGGGCGCCCGGGGCGTTGGGGCCTCCTCAGGTCCTCCCCCGGCACCTGCCTTCCCGCACATGGTCTTGCGTCTCGCCCAGATCCCCACCCACCGTGACGTCCTGGAGCTTCCCCAGCCTCGGCAGCTCTGCCTGCATGCAGTGGCCCCGGGCACCCAGGCCGGGTGACCCCCCTCCTGCCTGAGGCACGTCCTGGGGGGTCACAGCTGTGCTCCAGGTGCTCAGGGTGTCAAGGCAGCTTCACCATGGTGGGGCAGCCCTGCACCTCCTCCCTGAGCTCCTCCCTGGGTCCCACCAGCCTTCCCAGCACAGAGCCAGCCTACGGCCTACGGAAGGGTAGGGGCTAAGCGTGGAGGGGGACCGGGAAGAGAGGAGGACCAGGGGTGGAGGAGGACCTGGGGTGGAGGAGGACCAGGAGTGGAGGAGGACCAGATGGGGAGGAGGACCAGGTGGGGAGTAGGACTAGGGGTGGAGGAGGGCCAGGGGTGGAGGAGGGCCAGGTGGGGAGGAGGACCAGGTGGGGAGGAGGACCTGAGGTGGAGGAGGACCAGGTGGGGAGGAGGACTAGGGGTGGAGGAGGACCAGAGGTGGAGGAGGACGAGGTGGGGAGGAGGACCTGAGGTGGAGGAGGACCAGATGGGGAGGAGGACCAGGTGGGGAGGAAGACCAGGTGGGGAGGAGGACCTGGGATGGAGGAGGACCAGGTGGGGAGGAGGACCTGGGGTGGAGGAGGACCAGGTGGGGAGGAGGACCAGGTGGGAAGGAGGACCAGGTGGGGAGGAGGACCTGGGATGGAGGAGGACCAGGTGGGGAGGAGGACCTGGGGTGGAGGACGACCAGAGCTGGAGGAGGACCAGTCAGGGAGGAGGACCAAGTGGGGAAGCAGGTGTAGGGGTGCGCAGCACCCACTCCTGCCCGGGGGTCACTACTGGGGCACCCCTGGGACCCTCTACACCACACATCGTCTCTGGGCAGGTGTCCTGATCTCAGCCACCTGCTGCCCAGCAGTGTGAGGAGCGGGGCTGTCCCTCGGGGTCAACTCTCCCTTGGGGAGCGTGCCGGGAGGGAACAGCATGGGGTCTGCTGGGGGCCCCACGGGACGGGCAGGGGGAGGCTCCCTTCCGGGCTTGGGCCCTGTCAGCCTGGGGGGCTTCAAAGGGGGGCAGATGGGCCCAGGTGAAGAGACTGGTTTTCGGGCCCCCTTCCACCCTCACCCCTGTTCCCATCTCAGCCCCTCAGCCCTGCCCCCTCAGGGCTCACCCTTTCCCCTCTCCCCCATCACCCTACCCTGTCAGGCCTCACCCCTGCCACCCCTCGCCCCTCTCCTGCGTCTCTCTGGCCCAGCAAGGGCTCTGGGGCACTTAGAGGGAGCCTGTGCACCCCTGGCAGTTCTCCGGGGCCAGGCTCCAGGACACGTCTCTGCCCCCCCGTCCTGCATGGCCATCTGGACAGGAGGGGCCAGCCGTCCTGCAGGGCCTGGGCACTGGGCGGCCTGCCCCGGGGTCGGGGCTTTAGATGACTCACCGGTGAGTCAGGCGCAGGTCAGAGGGCACCAGACGCTGGCCTTCCCCAGGAGGAAGGGTGTTGCTACTTGGTGCCTCGACAGACCAGCACAGGCATTCCAGTGAGGGGGAGAGGGATTTCCTTCCTTCCTTTCTTTCTCTTTCTTTCTTTCCTTCTTCCCTTCTGTCTGTATTTCTCCTTAAAAAGAGTTTATTTATTTGACACAGAGAAAAAGAGAGAGAACGTGCAGGGGGGAGGTGTGGAGGGAGAAGCACACTCCCCGCTGAGCAGGGAGCCCGATGCAGGACTCGATCCCAGGACCCCGAGATCACGACCTGAGCCAGAGGCAGACGCTTCACCGACGGAGCCACCCGGGCGCCCCCAGAAGTGTTTTATTTCTGAATGTCAATATAACTGGCCTATCACCCCTCGTGTTTCATTTTACACATTTAAAAGAATAACTGGGCTTTGCCAGGCGGCCAGAGAGAGCGCAGAAGCCTGGGCTGGCAGGGGGCGGTGGGCGAGCAGGGCCGGGGGGAGGGGGGGGGGTCCCAGGGCCTCACCGCCCCCTCCCCGCCCCCCCGCAGCCACCCGGGAGCCCGGCCGGCTGGGAGGAAGGAAGCCAGGCGGAGTGTGGGCCTGACCCCTCCGGCTGGCCGCCCCGGTGCTCTCCTCGGGGCCCTGGCGCCGGCCCGTCGGAAGGCCGAGCCGGGAGCTATTCTGGGAGCCCGTGCGGAGGCCCCGGGAGCTCCTTATAAGGCCCCTCAGCAGCGAGTTGCCATTCCCAGCCCGCGGGCCGCCCGCCACCCCGCCTGCAGCCCGACCCAAGGGTGCAGAGGCCCCGCTGGCCCCAAACCACGTCTCCCTGGGGCCCGACTTTCTCCTGTCCCCAATGACGCTCTCCCAAGATTTCAATGAATCCGACCGACACCTTGGCCTTGGGGCCCTTGGGAGAGAAGCGGGGAGCAGAGCCGGCCGTCCACATCCTTATATGATGAAGCTCCCGGTCGCGGCTGAGTCACTGGTGTGTGGGGACTCGGCCATGGGAGCCAGCGGTTCTGGTTTATTTTTAGACACTCTTATCGGAGCACCTGGGTTAGACCCAAAAATACGTGTATTTTAATAGTTCAAAAATATCACTTTGCAGCAAGTCACGCTCCGGGGAGACAATGCCCAGCATGATGTCTCCCGAGGCCCGCGGGCCTGTGCTTCCTTCCCGCTCAGCCGTGCAGCGACCACGCGGACCCGGCTCCGTCCCGTGTGTCCCCAGGAGGACACACACCTGCCCTGAGCCACCCTGTGGTTTCTGGTCGCCTTCAGCGGGAATTGGGCGAACGAGCGGATGCTAGAAGCGTGAGGCCAGGACCAGACTTTAAGTGACTTTTCCCCCCTGAGGGCTTGTGCCAATGGCATTCAGGGTCAAGTGAGCAAACGCAGCGGCGGGCGAGCAGGGAGGCCGGGCTGCCTTGGAGCCCTGTGCCCGGCTGGCCCGTGTCGCGGTTGGTGGACCCCAGCGCAGCCGCCCGCCGCCTCCTTGCCCGCTGCAGGTGGCAGGCCCAGGAAGCGCGGGGAGACAGGCCCGAAGGTCTTGCCTCCCTGCCCTGGGCGGAGCCCCTGGGTGGCCCTCGGGTCCCCAGCCCAGCGCCCCCGGCACCACCAGGAGCCCGTTAGGACGCAACCTGGGCGGCTGGGCGGGGAGTAGCCGCGGCAACGGCCTTGCCCCCCCAGGACGGCGGAGGCCCCAGCGCAAGTCCCCGGAGAGCCGGGGGGACGCCGCGGGCTCGTCCTCAGTGAGCCCGGGAGCCCCGCTCTCCCCGGCCCCAGGCTCTGCTCGGCCGGCCCCGCGAGGCCCATCCGGACCTCGTCCTACAGCGCCCGGCCCCTGTGTGCGGTGCTTGGCGCCGTGGGAAGAAATCCCAGGGTGGTCAGGATCCGGGGGTGCCATGCGGCGCCCCTCACACCCTCGCGGGCGTCAGTGCCTCGTGCGATTCGGCAGAGAGCACACCGGGGAGAAGTGCCCCTGGCTCCGCCGGGGATGTGCCTGTGAACGTGAGCCTCACCTGGGCCAGGTGCCGCTGCCGGGGACGGGGTGCCGACAGCTCGGGCCGTGTCGGGGTTCCGGGCACCCACCAGGCGTCTCCACGATGCAAATTGCGCTGAAGCTTCCTGCTCGGACTGGAGAGTCAGCGTCCCTCTGCAGGCTCCACATTGAAGGTCGGGTCCCACCCGGTCCCTCCGCAGCAGCCCCGACGGAGTGAAGGTGCGGGAGCCGCTGCGTGTGCGCTCATGGGGTACAGTGCCCTCTGCTTCGTCTTGCTGTTCTTCTCAGATGCCCTGTAAAAACGTGTTATTTCGGGACGTCCGGGTGGCTCAGCGGTTTAGCCCCGCCTACGGCCCAGGGCGTGACCCCGGGGTCCTGGGATCGAGTCCCGCGTCGGGCTCCCTTCATGGAGCCTGCTTCTCCCTCTGCCTGTGTCTCGGCCTCTCTCTGTCTCTCATGAATAAATAAATAAATAAAATCTTAAAAAACCCTTTTTAATTTAAATTCAGTTAACATTGTATGTTATTTAATTCGATTAATTAACATAAAGCGTATTTCAGAGGTAGAGGTCGGGGATTCATGAGTCGTGCTCATGGCATCAGGTGCCTCCTTTGCACCCGTCCCCCGGTTCCCCGTCCCCCACCCCCTGCCTCTCCAGCGACCCTCAGTCTCAGTCTGTTTCCTGTGATTAAGAGTCTCTTAGAGTTTGTCCCTCTCTGATTTCATCTTGTTTTATTCTTCCCTCCCTTCCCCTCGGTTTTGATCCTCAGTTTTGTTTCTTAAATTCCACACACGAGTGAAACCATATGATGACACAGATGGCCACCAGACACTTGGGAAAATGCTCCACATCACTTAAACACACACCAGCAGCACGTGGGACCCGCCCCGCCCCCCCCCCCCCCGCACGCCCGTCAGGACGGCCACCGTCGGGAGGTGACAGGTGCAGACGGGGGTGGGGGGGGCCTCGAGGAGCCGGACACGGAACTGCCCTACGACCCCGCAATTGCACTGCTGGGTACCGACCCCGCAGCCCAGAGGCGGTGAGCTTCAGGGGCACCTGCACCCCACGTTCCCAGGGGCCGTGTCCACGGGGGCCGCGCCGCGGGAGGAGCCTCGACATCCACGGACAGATGCTGGAGGGAGGAGACGTGGTCCCTGCGCACCCCGGGTGTCACTCGCCGTCAGAGGGGGGAGATCTCGCCATGTGAGATCCCTTTAACCACTGCCTTGTAAGGTGAGCGGCGCGGCCACAGCCCTGCCCCCGGGAGCCCCTCAGCCTGCAGCTGCACGTGGCGGGGTCCCTCCCCGTAGTCCCTGTATGTCCTGGAGCCGGGCATACAGTAGGTGCTCAGCAAGGGTTTCAGTGGGAGTGAAATAGAGGCCGCTGTTGGTGAGAAGCTGGCCTTGCACGTGTTCTGTCTTTCTGGGGCCACCACTGAAGGGGGACACGGTGTGGGAAGCCCCGAGCCTCAGGCCCACCCCGTCCCCCACCCGCAGGGAGGTGGTCTGAGTTACACGATCTCCTCCCCAGCCACCAAAGGGGTCCCGGCAGGCGCAGGGCAGGGACCCAGGGTCCCAGGCTGCCCATGCTTGTCCCCGGCAGGCCGGTGTCAGTCGGGCGCCCTGGGGTGCCCAGTGCCTTCTCACCTGCTTTTGTAGGAACATTTCACACGTTCTTCCCCTTGGCTGTAGGGTTGGGGGGTGGTGCTGGGCCTGCGTTGGTCCCACCTGCTCCTACCCCATCTGCAGGGTGATGTGGCCCTCGGGTCTGCACCGCCTGCCCCTGGGTGGCCCTCACCGGGCTCCTCAGAAACCAGCCCCGTCCCACCCTCCTCCCTCCCAGACCGCTCTCGTTCATGGGTTCCACCGCTGCCACCGCGCACTGTCCCAGGGGCCAGGGACGGCGTGACCGGGGCCCGCCGGCAGGGTTCAGTTGCAGGTAGCGGGGTGGGGGGTACCACCATCCGGGTCCAAGCAGGGAGAGGGCAGCGCCCGGGCAGCCGACACAGGGCCCAGAGACCGTCCCTACAGATGCCGGGCATCGGCCTGGCACTGGACAGCAAAGGCGGGATCCCAGGGCTGTGCTCCCGGGTGTTGGGGCTCGGGAGTCACAGGACCTGGAAGCAGGATCTGGGGGCTTTGCAGGCTTCCTCCGAGTGGAGGGGGACCTTCTGAGGGTCTGAGCGTCTGCTCGCCAGTGGAGGAGGAGCCAGGGAGGAACTGGCCAGGTGGACATGGCTCAGGAGAAAGGGGCTGGGGCATGGGCCGGGGTGAGGGGGTGGGAGGGGCAGGGCGGTCAGATTCAGAAGGACTAGGGAGATCCGGATCACGGTTCTCTGATGGACGGCTGGGGTATGAGTGGAGGGAGGAGGGAGGATGAGGAGAGGGTGGAGGGAGGAGGGAGGATGGGGAGAGGGAGGATGGAGGAGGGATGATGGGGAGAGGGTGGAGGGAGGAGGGAGGATGGGGAGGGGGGAAGGAGTATGGGGAGAGGGAGGAGGGATGATGGGGAGAGGGTGGAGGGAGGAGGGAGGATGGGGAGAGGGAGGACGGAGGAGGGAGGATGGGGAGAGGGAGGACGGAGGAGGGAGGATGGGGAGGGGGGAAGGAGGATGGGGAGAGGGAGGAGGGATTAGAGAGGGGGGAGGATGGTGGGGAGGAAGGAGGAAGGATGGGGAGAAGGAGGAGGGATGACGGGAGGGGTGAGGGAGGATGGGGAGGAGGGAAGGAGGATGGGGAGAGGGAGGAGGGATGATGGGGAGAGGGTGGAGGGAGGAGGGAGGATGGGGAGGGGGAAAGGAGGATGGGGAGAGGGAGGAGGGATTAGGGAGGATGGTGGGGAGGAAGGAGGAAGGATGGGGAGAAGGAGGAGGGATGACGGGAGAGGGGGAGGGAGGATGGGGAGAGGGTACAGTGGTCCCAGCGGGCTGTGGGTCCCACAGGCTGTAAGTGACCTGTGCCCCCCCCCACCCGTGGTCCCTCCCGGTGCCCCCAGGGCGTGGCCTGCTGCCTCCCGTGGTCCTCCCGGCCCCGCCGCCCGAGTCCCCCCTCCCCGCGCCCAGCAGGCGGTGCCCTGAGCTGACACCTGCCCCCAGCGGACGAAGCCCTCGGCCCGGGGTCTCCGAGAAGCCCCCAGAGGCCGCGGTGTTTGCCCGGAGGCGGAGCTCAGGTTAGAGACGCCCCAGGCCCCCAGATGCGCGGCCCGGCGTCCTCGTGGCTATTTCTGAATCACGGGCCTGCGTCACCCCGACCTGCCCCGGGGCCCTGCGCTGGCCGTGACCGCGGGGGAGCGGAGCTGGTGCTGAAAGCCGCTCTGTCCTCCGCGGGCCTCGGCCCCAGGACGGCACACAGGCGCCTTTGTTCTCCAGCCGGGCCCGAGGACCCCTCCTCCGGCTGGCGGCCCGGGCGTCGGGGGGACGCGGCGCAGGCCGAGGGCCCCTCCCCAAGTCGTTGCCCACGAGCCGCCCAGTCCACCCGCCGGGGCCAGCACCTCGCCGTGGGGCCGTGCCCATCTGACCCCTGCCGCCCAGCGGGTGGGGGGCCGCGACCTGTCCCGCCAGAGCCGCGCAGGACGGCTGGAGGCGCGGGCGTGGCCGTGGGCCCTGCGTGGACGGCTGCACGGTCCCTCCTTTCCGGCCACTCGTCCTTCCCAGGTCTCAGCAGTTCCTCGTTTTGCTCCAACATCACGAACGATGAACACGGCATCGGGCCCCAGAGATGCTGCGGCCGCCTCGCCCCAGCCCCGGCCCCCGTGACCCAGCCCCGACCCTGGCCCCCCCGCCTCCCCCCACCGGCCTGACTCAGAACCCCTCCCCCAAGCCCGGGTCACGTCCTCCCTCGGCCGCCCCCCGGACGCCCCTGCTGCAGGGCAGCCCCCTTCCGGCCGGCCCCTCGCACGCAGCTGCCGGGGAGCTCACGGATTCAGGGGTCAAGCTCCGCGGCACCATGTTCACCCAGGGGTGAAGCTCCTGCCGCGTGCAGGTGCCGCGCTACACGCTGAGGATGGGGTGTAGGGGGAGAAACACGCGGAGCTGCCCCCGCAGGACACGCTGTAGGGGGGCGGAAGTGACAGAGGGAGGGGGACCCGGTCATCTGCTGCAGGCCCAGAGGGGTGCTGCTGGGTGCCGTGCAGGACAGTGTGTGAGCAGGGCTGGGTCAGCAGGAGGAAGGCCAGGGAGACCCTGGGGCAGGGGTCCAGGGGAAGAACAGGGGTGGGGGGACAGCACGTGCAAATGTCCTGAGGCCGGAAGGAGGGAGCATGGGAAGGAGGAGGTCTGTGAATCCGCGGAGCTGCCAGGCCGGGGTCCCCGGAGACCCCGGGGTGTGTCCTCAGCAGGGCAGGCCAGCCACTGGGAGGGCCTAGGGACCCCGAGCTGGTGGAGGCCCGATGGCCGGCAGGCGGGGCCAGAGCATACCTGGTCCAGGTGGGGGTGTCGCCAACGCCCAGGTGAGTGGGGTTTGGACCAGGTGGAGGGGCGGGTGGGCAGGTGCGCGGAGCCCAGCAGCCTCTAGAGGACGGTCGGGGACAGGGGGGTGCAAACACGTCCATGGCAGGGTCTAGGCCGAGCCGCCTCTGGGCCTGGGGCCCCCAGGTCAGGGGCAGCTCGTGAGGCCCTGGGGTCCCAGACACGCAGGGACACGCAGGGACCCCCGGCCCCCCATCCAGGCTTCGTCATCTGTGACGTAGGGGTGACGACCCTGCACCTCTGGTCCTTCAGGGGACGTCTGATGACGTGAGGACAAGATTCTGGAAGCCCTGGGGCATGTGGGGTCACGGCAGGAGCTGAACCCCCATCCTGACCCCGCGTGCAGCCCCGGGAGCCCAGCAGGGCCATGGCAGGTGGTGTCCCCGTGGGCGCCGAGCCCGGGACCCCGCATCTCAGAGACACCAGCGCGGCCAGGCTCCTCCAGGAGGGGCGGGGGGGGGGGCAGGGTCAGCTTCGGGGCCGGCGACGGGGACCACGTCTGGCCAGAACGCAAAGACCCCTCTGCTCTGGAGACCCCGTGGCAGCGTGGACCCAGGGAGGCACCCTGCTCGCAGAGGGACGTTCCTGCTGCGACAGGAGGAAACGGCGTCAGGCCCGGGGATTTCTCGGCGGAAGGAATAGTCGTGTCCTTGTCACGGAACGCCAGGACGGGGACGTATTTTCAGGTGCAACTGGCCACACTATGGCTCGCGGCTCTTCGAAATGCGGGGTCCTCCGGGATCCGCGCTCGATGGCCTGGGTGGGGGCCGCGCTGTCACCGCGACTCGCGGGAAGGACGCCGCTTTCCTGCGCGTGCGTTGCCGGCGAGGCTCTGTTCGTCTCTTGGTTCTGGGAGACCGTGAGCCTTCCGGGCGGGCGGCAAGGTCGGGGGGCCCCGGCGTCCCCCGGCGGCTCCCTCACGGCCACGGCCGGGACATTACTGCGCCCCTTGCGGGGTCCCGTGGGGTGCCTGACCTCGGGTCGACGGGGTCTCCGTCCTCCCAGGCCTCCCAGCTCCTCGGGCTTGGGGACCCCGGTCAGGCGTCTGCAGGACGGTCCCCGGGACACCTGCCCTGGGCAGCCCCACGCACGCCGGCCGCCCCGGGAGAGGCTGAGGAAGGCCCCGCACGTGTCAGAACCCGAGGAGCCATCAGTAAGCTCTCGGGGACCCTTGAGGCGCCGCCACCCTCCTCCTCCCGCTCCCGTGGCCCTTCCGCTCACCTGCGGGTTCCCTGCCCGGCGCCCCTCTATCGGGGCGCTGCCCGCGGTCTGGGAGACGGTGCCCCGCCCGCCTGAGCCGTCAGGTCCGGGGTTTCCAGGCAGTCAGCACACGCGCGGGCGCGGGGCTGGGGCTCGGGATCCCGCTCCAGGAGGACCCCACGCACCCCTCCCCCGAGCCCGGAACCCCTGGCCGCGCGGCTGCGAGTCGACTTTTCCAGGGCGCCTGCCCTCGGGACCGCGCAGCGCATGTACGGCCGAGGGGCGCCGGGGGCCACGGGGGCGGGCGGCCTGTTTGGCTCCCGGTGTCGGGGGCTCTGGGCGGCTTCCGGGTTCTGCTCTTCCCACCTGCACTGGCCTCAGGGGCCCTCCGTGACCTGCACTGACCTCAGGGGTCCTCTGTGACCTGCACTGGCCTCAGGGGCTCCCGTGACCTGCACTGGCCAGAGGGGCCCTCAGCGACCCTGCACTGGCCTCAGGGGCCCCCGTGACCTGCACTGGCCTCAGGGGCCCTCTGTGACCTGCACCGACCTCAGGGGCCCTCCATGACCTGCACTGACCTCAGGGGTCCTCAGCGACCCTGCACCGACCTCAGGGGCCTTCCATGACCTGACTGACCTCAGGGGCCCTCCATGACCTGCACTGGCCAGAGGGGCCCTCAGCGACTCTGCACTGGCCTCAGGGGCCCTCTGTGACCTGCACTGACCTCAGGGGTCCTCTGTGACCTGCACTGGCCAGGGGTCCCTCAGCGACCCTGCACTGGCCTCAGGGCAGTTGGAAATGCTTCTCTCCCAGGGACCTGGGAGCACCGAGGGTGGGGGTCCGGGGAGGCCTAGGACCGAGGGGCAGCAGGGCCGAGGGACCTCACGTGGAAGCCCAGGCTTCCGGGGAGAGCAGACCCTTCATCTTGGTGCGAGGCTTCCGTGCACAGAGTGAGGACCCCTCGGGCCCTGGCTTCGCGTCCTCTCAAGAGCCCACTGAGGGCTGAGAGCTGCAGGGAGGCCACACCTGAGACCAGGTCCCCAGCACCGCGAGGGTCCTCCCTCCTCCGGTCAGCAGGAGGCACTCGTGCAGACGCCCGCAGGCCCCGGGGCTCCTTCCAGGCCCAAGGTCCAGAGGACAGGTCCACCTTCTCCCGGCACCGTCCCCTGAAGGGCCCTGGTGGGTCAACACGAACACAGCAGGGCCCCTCGTTTCCCTTGCACACGGGGGTGCGGTTAAGGGAACAGAAGTGCTCCCCTGAGGCAGGACGGAGACCTGGGCCCGTTTTGTGGCTCCGTGTCCAGTGGGGCCGAAGGTTCAACACGATGCTGTGGCCACAAAGACAGAAAAGCAGGGGCGGGGCTCGGGGGGAGGCGGCTGTCGCTGGGACGCCCAGTGCAGGCCGAGGACGCGCCTCTCCCCTCATGGTTCCCTGTGCGCCCGGTCATGCCCGAGGCGCGGGGGGACAGGGCCACGGGGGCAGGGGGCAGCCCACAGCACCCACGATGTGCAGGAAACGACTTTTCTTTTATAAAGAAGAATGTCTCTTCCACAAATGGAGCTGGGAACACTGGACAGCCTCGTGCAGGAGACGGCCCTGGGCCACTTCCCTCACCAGACACAGAGGTAGGCTCGGAACGGACGGAAGACCTAAATGAGACAGGGATCCGTCAACACCCAGAGGGGACACAGGCAGCAGCCTCGGTGGCTTCGGCCGCAGCCGCCCTGGGTCGCCGCGTCTCCGACGGCAAGGGACGCAGAGGCACACGTGAGCGATGGGGCCTGACCGGGATCACAAGCGTCCTCACAGCCGAGGAGCCAGTCAACAGAACCAAGACGACCTGCGGGGTGGGCGGGGATGCTTGCGAGCGTCTCCCCCGCCAAGGGCTGGTGTCCGAGATCCACGAGGAACTTCCCAAACTCAACACCCGAGAGACGAACAATCCCTCAAGAGATGGGCGGAAGACGTGAGCAGACACGTGAGCGGAGACCCACACGGGGCCCAGGCACGCGGGAAGATGCTCCCCGTCCCTCGGCGTCAGGGACACACACCAGCACCACGTGGGACCCCCCACCCGGTACTCCCGTGAGGACGGCCACCGTCGGGAGGCGACAGGTGCGGGGGGGGGGGGGTCAAGGAGCCTCGGGCCTCAGGGCTGGGGGACGGGGTCACCGGGGACAGGTGTTGAGGAGGGCACAGGATGTCGTGAGCACCGGGCGTCACATGTAACCGACGAGTCCCCGACCTCCCCTCTGACACCAACAACACACTAGATGTTAACTGCATTGAATTTAAATTCAGAAACTTTTAAAGAGAATCTCTTTTTATTTAATTTTCATTTTTTTGGCATCGATTTCAATGTTTATTATCTCAGTACGTAGCGCGGCGCCCAGTGTGGAACCCAGCGTGGGGCTCACTCTCCCGACCGTCAGATCAAGACCTGAGCCCGGATCAAGAATCGGGTACTTGACCGCCTGCCCGCCTGGGGGGCCCTGGATCTTGATTTTTAAAATATCGTGTTAAAGTATCGCTTGTTTTGATGACTGAGGTTTTCTCCATCCCTCCCCTTGAAATTTGCCGCGGGGCAGGTGCGGATGCGTGTCCGTGTTGACGTGCGTGCCCGCGAGCACACGTGTCTGTCCATCTCCTGCCTACGGGGAGGTGGAGGGTGGCCGGGGCCCGGAGGTGTGGCCTCTCGCCTGCTCCTGGCAAACGGGGGACACGGCAGGTGTCTGCTTCCCACGGGGTGACCCGGAGACGCCCCCTCTCAGTGTGGGAGGAGGACGTGGGCCTCGTGCACACCCAGGGGCGCCCCCTTCGCCCAGCAGCCCGAGCCCTGAGGGTGGCAGGCGGCGCTGGCGTCCCCTATAGGCCAGGCCCGGGCGTCAAGCGGGGGAAGCCCTGGCCGCCTCTGCCCCTGGTCATGCCCTCGCCAGGGTGGACTTGGGCGGGTCCCTGACACGCGTGGCCTCTGCTTCCCAAGGACACGGTGCAGGGTGGGGTGGGGACACCTCCCAGCGGGGTGACAAGACCCTCGCGGCACGCAGTGTTCCAGCGGCTTCTGCTGCACACGTGTCTCTCTGTCCCCGAGCTGGCATGTGGGGGCCGCCGCTGCCTGTCCCCCTGCCCCGGGGCCCACAGGGGGGCAGCAGTTGCTGCCCTGGGCAATGGCAAGCTCCCGGCCAGGGCGGTTCACGGCCACCTGTGCAGGCAGCCGATGAGCACCAGCACGTGGGACGGTGTTGTCCCCCCTTTCTGGTCGGGAAGGCCCCGGAGGCCGGCCCGCGCTGACCCGCCTCGTCGGGGTAGCCCGCTCTCGCCCGCGTCCCCCGGGGGGTGCCCGACAGCCCCCAGTTCCTGCGGGGACGGCCCCGTGCATGCGGAGGCCGGGCCACCCGGTGGGGCCGTCCGGGTCACACGGGCCTGAAGGCAAATTTGCTGAGGCTGCGAGAGAATGCGCCGCGTCTGCTGCCTCCACCGCGGGGTGCGGAGCAACCTCAGCAAGGTCAGCCGCGCGCAGCTCCTCAGCCGGCGGGTTTGACTTAGCAACTCGGGGAACCGGGTACCGCTCGGCGCCCTCGACTGCGCCCCCCTCCCCGACGCGGGAGTGGCCGTGAGGCTGGGAGGCCAGCGCCAGGCAAGGCCAGGTCTGCCGCCCTGCAGCGGGGGGGTCTCCCGCTTGTCTTCTTCTTCCTTTTTTTTCCTTTAAAGATTTTACATATTTATTCAAAAAGAGAGAGAGAGAGAGAGGCAGAGACACAGGCGGAGGGAGAAGCAGGCTCCATGCAGGGAGCCCGACGCGGGACTCGATCCCAGGACCTCGGGGTCGCGCCCTGGGCCGAAGGCAGATGCTCAGCTGCTGAGCCCCCGGGCGCCCCAGCCGCTTGTCTTCTTCACGGACGCCGAGGACCAGGGCTGTGGGGCCCCGGCTGGGAGGCAGGCCCTCCTGCGCGGTTCTCATGCTCCAGGCCGCAGAGGAGGAACCCACTGGAATCTCAGATATTTCAGAGACTGCAGCCCCCGCTCCCGCCAGCCCAGCAGCCCGGAGACGCGACCTTGGCCCCGCGGGTCCTGCCCCGCCGCCAAGGGGCCACCTCTGCGGTTGGGCGAGCCCCCCTTCCCTAACCTGGGACCCTACGGCACAAAACGAGCTTCGAGGGGCAGAGCAAAGCCCTGTGGGTGGACGCCAGCCGTCCGGACTCCGCGGGCGGGCGCTCGGGTGCTGGCGGGCGCGGAGGCGAGGACCTGGGCCCCGTCCAGCGCCGCCCGTTCCTGTCCGCAGCCTCCTGTCACAACCAAGGAATCCGCACGTCCCTGAGCGCAGTCCTGAGATCCACGACGGGCTCGTCGGACGCGCGCTGGGCCTCCCGCTCCTGCCCGGCAGGGGGGCACCGCGGCCCACGTGGGCAGGAGGGTGCCTCAGCTTTGCGGATCCCTCCGAGCAGTGGTGTCTGTCGGGACGTAGGGCTTCAGGTTCCCGATCCCCCCGCCCCCCAGAGCTTCTCTCTTGTCAACCAGAACCCACGGGAACCAGCTTGGGAGAGCAGGAGGTAGGGGGGTCCTCTGTGAAGTTTCGTGGGGACTGGGGACCCGCCACGAGGTCTGACCAGGCCCAGCGCTGCTGCAGGGTCTGTGGGGTCCATCTGCTCTGGGGGCAAAGGCTGGACCCCCCCCCCCCGCTGCTTTCAAGGCAAGGGTTCCGGAAGGGCTGGGTGGAGCCCGGAGGCCAGCGTGGTGGTGGTGGCGGCAGCAGGACCTCAGAGGAAGGAAGGCCCCACGGCCCCCAGGGATGGGAGGGGACAAACGGAGCAGGTCCAGGAGGTGCCTCTCCCTGCCCAGAGGGGGTGCGGTGGGTGACTTGGTGACACCAGGTGGTCCCAGGGCCTGAGGGGAGGGGCTGGGGCTGGAGCTGGGCCTGCAGGGAGGACCCACCGGCTGCCCGAGGGGCCCGGAAGCCACCCGGCAGCGTGCGGCCCCGCAGAGCAGCCCGTGCAGGAGCCCCTGGCGGTGCTATGGCCCCCGGAGCAGGTGCCCACTGGCAGCTGACGCGTCCGGCACAGACAGGCCTGCGGGGCGCTCACAAGCTCCGGGCTCCCTCCATTCAGGTCCGGCCCCCTCCCCATGTCCCTCCCATAAACCCGCCCACGCACAGCGAGCCCAGGAGTCCTGGTTTGGGGTCGCAGGCTTGATGCGGGCGGGCCATCCTTGTTTGGCGCATCCTGGCCCTTGGCTCGCCTGGGCAGGGCCTTGACACCCACCCCCCCACCGCCCTGTGGTCCCCAGCTCACCACAGGGGAGCGAGGAGGCTACCATAAGGGAGCAAGCCTTCCTGGGGGAGCTCGAGGCAGGAGCCAAGGCCCTGGGGCAGGACTCTCTGCTCTCCTGGGCAGGTGCAGCACCAGGGCCCTCTGGCCACGGGGCCCCAGTGGACTGGCCGTCTCCCCGGGGTCCACGTGCTCTGGACTTGCTGCCACACAGGCCCCCGCCCCTTCCCACCAGGGAAACAGCCCCGTAGTAGCTGCCATTCTGCAGCTTTCCTCTCATGCACGTGTGGGGGGAACCCGGGGGACGCAGGCCTGGCCGGCCTGGGGGGCTCTCCTCGTCCCGTCCCCAGACTTCCACGTCCAGGGCCTGTTCCCCACGGGGGTGACGGGCACTGCTCCCTCGCCCCTCCCGGCGGTGCCCTGCGCTCACCTCCCGCCCCCAGTGAGGACCCCCTCGCAGGACATAGGGCGCCCTGGGTCAGCCCTACAGTCTGTGACACGTCATCACGGCTTCTGGACAAGTTGCCCCGAGTACAACGACCCAGCTTGCCTCCCTCCGAGGCACAACGTTTAGAAGGCTCTGCGGTTTTCACACCTGGGAGGAAGAGAAAGGGAAATCTCCCAGGTGTTTTCATTGTTCCAAAAAAGGAGAGATCCGTGGCCACAGGTATGTCTGGAAACCCTGCCACCTGCACAAGCCTCCCTGTGGAATTCGCCAGGAATGTTCCAGGCCGACAAAGGAGGAGCGCCTGCTTTTCTTCCCAGAGGTCGCAGCCGCGTCCGCGGGCCCAGGTGGAGAGCTGAGGTCACAGGTCGTGCAGTAGGGACAGACAGACAGTGGCGGGTGATGGGGCCACGGGAGCGTGTGGACCTGCGGCCCCATGAACGAGCCGGGACCCGCAGCCCAGCGGCTGAGGCCAGGACGACACCCCACGGAGCGGGCTGCGGCCGGGGACACCCGGGGGCCATGTGCATGCAGAAGGCTTATCCTAGCCAGGCCGCCCCTGCCTCCCTGGGAGTCCACGGGACTTGGCGCTCCGTCGTAGAGCCGCTGCGCCCACGGTCTTGAGAGAAGGCGGCCCACGCTCCTGGTTCTGGGTGGCCATGGGCCGACCGACGGGGGTGCGAGATGAGGCCGGGGCGTGGGCCGGCTCTTTTCTCACGATGCTTTCACATAAAACCTATACATTCGTCGCTCCCGCCTTTCTGGTTAATCAGCCTCTTCCTTCTCGTCCCACTCGCGGTTTCCTCACCGACGCTCACGGGGCGCCTCCCACGGGGTCATGCCCGACAGCGTGTTTAGACGATCCCCTCTTAAAGCACAGCTGCGTCTCATGTAGACGCATCCCGTGGGTGGCAGCTTAGACGTGGGCCACACGGCCGCTTGGTTTTGGCGTCAACAGAAGCTGGTGTGGGCGGCCGTGAGCCAGGAGGAGTGCGGTGAGGTCCCCGCGGGCGCCGTGAGGACACGCGGAGTGAGCAACCAGGAAGGGGCCCTCCAGCCCTGCTGCCCCCCGCCTCCGGAGGCCCAGCCACGCACCCCACTGCTGGCTCCTTAGCCGCCGGCCTGTGGCATTTTGTCACAGCAGCCTGGAGGGACGAGGGCCGTCTCGCGGTCGCTGAAATGCCACCTGAGCTGCTGTGCGTTCCCGTTTATGAGCCAAAGAAAAGCGAGCAGTTATGCACCTTGCGAGTCATTCACAAAATGCTCAGCCAGGCAATGAAGTGACCAGAGCGGGACTCACGTGCCCACTCTCGTACCACACGCTGACTCGAAAACCCGATAGGAAAGACTCCAAAATTTGACATCTAAAATGATTAATATGGGATCCCTGGGGGGCTCAGCGGCTTAGCGCCTGCTTTCAGCCCAGGGTGTGACCCCGGGGTCCCGGGATCGAGTCCCGCATCAGCTCCCTGCATGGAGCCTGCTTCTCCCTCCGCCTGGGTCTCTGCCTCTCTCTGTTTCTCATGAATAAATGAATAAAATCTTTAAAAAATAAATAAATAAAACAAAATAAAATGATTAATATTATCACTCAGAAAAGCCATATGGGGTTTGCTAAGGATGGAGACTGGGGTCTGGCTCCCTTTACAAAACCTTGTGATGAGCTGACGCTGTTAGAGCAGAAGCCGAGGGGGAGTGCGGAGCCCCCGGGGCCCTCGCTGTGGCTCGGCCGTCCCCACCCCGGTCGCCCCTTGAGTCTCCCGTGAGCAGGTCCGTTCCCACGTGATTGTAACCCCAAGTCCACGGCCGACAGCAGGCTTCACCTTTGCACCCGACGCCCCGCAAGTAGGACCCATCGCTAGTCTGGCTCCTGCGTGTCAGGCTGAAAAGTAGAGCAGGCCTTCCAGATTCCAGGCTGGTGGTAATCGTCTTTGTGGTATTTTTGCTTCTGCAAACACGAACCTTGAGGAAATGTTTTAACAACTGGCCACTGTTCTGCATTTCGGGCACACGTCCACGGGCGCGTTATCTTATCTGCCCCGGGGCGTGTTGCCAGTTTGCAGACGAGGAGCTCAGAGCCGGTTTCTCCTTCCGAGCTCACGCTTACGCTCCAGGCGGAATCTTCTGTTCAGGCCGCAGCCGGGACTCACAGGAGCCCCTTGGTTTTCCTGGCTGTAGTGCCCAGGTGCCCGTCGTCCAGCAGACGGGGTTCCAGCCCCAGCTCGTCTCAGGAGGCACAAGCTTTGTCCAGGCATCCCCGAGCCGAGGCCAGCTGGCGCATAGTGCGTGGGAGTGAGAGTCCGCGCGGGGCTCACACCCTCCTCACCTCTGGGCCCACGCCTGCGGTTTTGGGCAGTTCCAGGACGGGAGACGGAGAGAAACAGGGAGCAGAAGGAAGAAACCAGCAAGTGGGGGATTTCCCTCTCCTCCGAGCGAAGCCACTGCCCCATCATCCCCAGGAATTTGACGTTAGCTCCTAAAACTTGGTATTTTATATAGTGTGAACACCAAAATCACAAAATGTGCACATTTGTCTAAACAGAAATTCCTGTGCTGTCATTGACATAATTCTCCCCCTGAACATGGCAGGCTGTGCACCTGAGGTTGGCACAGAAGACGAGCTCAGACTCAAAGACTATTTTAGTCCTACTCGTTCCAGGCGTCTGAATGCCGGGAAACAGCCCCTCTACTGGGGCAGGAGCTTCTGCTCTCAGAGGACCATGGGGCAGGACTCCACTCAGATGCCGGAGGCTGGTGCCTGGTCCACCTTTACCCCCAGCAGCACCTCCCAGAGCATAGTCGCCACGTTGCCCGGGGGCCCTTGACCTGCCAGCAGCACAGGTGAGGGGACAGGCTTGGCCATGCTCATCCTGCTCCCTGGGCCGCCCTGACGCACCTGGCACATTTCATCTTCCCTGGGGAGGAGGCCCCTTTGTAGGCAAGGCTCTCAGGAACATGTCCCAGAACCACCCAGAACTCTTGACGCTGTTCACATCTGGCCAATTCTCTCTCTTTTATTTAAAGATTTTATTTATTTATTCATGAGAGACACACAGAGAGAAGCAGAGACACAGGCAGAGGGAGAAGCAGGCTCCATGCAGGGAGCCCAACGTGGGACTCGATCCTGGGACTCTGGGATCACACCCTGGGCTGAAGGGAGGTGCTCAACTGCTGAGCCACCCGGGCGTCCCTGATCAATTCTCAATCTATACCTAATGTAGTGCACACTTTAGTTATGGCCATTCTGGAGCACACCTCGCACACCTGGGCACCCTGCTCTGGGTGTGCTTGTTCACATCAGCTCACGTGCAAATGCCGCCCCTCCCCGGAGGGACACCTTTTTACTAAACCTTTTCCTTCTCTGATTCTGTCAAGCTTCATAATAGCAAGCGCAGGAGGAGGGCGATTGTGTGCAGAAAATCCAAAAGAGGCTACAGGTAAATGCTGAGGATTGAAAGTGAATTTAACAGAGACACACTATTGGAGGTTGGTGACAAAGGTGTTCTGGGATCGGTTGGGATGGTTGCATAATTCCGTGAACGTACTGAAAAACATTGAATTTTACATTTTAGGGGGGTGGGGGTGACTGGGTGGCGGGCACTGAGGGGGGGCACTTGACAGGATGAGCACTGGGTGTTGTTCTGTATGTTGGCAAATTGAACACCAATAAAAAATAAATTTATTATTAAAAAAAGACTTTTCCATTTTGGATGGATGAATTACGTGGTGTGCACACTGTGTCTTAATACAGTTGTTATTTAAAGAAAAAGAAAAACAATAAAGTTGTTATTTTGAATGCTGAATTTAGCAAGGACACTGGATATAAAATAAATATACAAAGGTCACTTATATTTGTGCAGACCTGCAACAATAATGAGAGAGACGAAAAGGGAATTTGAAAGTAACATCATCACCATAGCATCAAAACAATATCAACTATCCGTAGTGAATCCAATAAAATATCCTGGAAACCATAAAATATTTATTAAGGTAGGTTAAGGAAAACCTAAATACAGAAAGAGAAATGACATATTTGCGGCTTAAAAGCAAGAGTTATAAAGTCATAAAAGTGATCTGTAGATGCAGCTAAAACCCCTCGGTGGGGGTGGCGGTGGGGGAGGGACATGTTGCCAAGCTGACCCTATAGTTTAGGTAGAAACCTGAAAGGACGAGAACAGCCAAGACAACCGTGCAGAAGACCGAAGTGAGGGCCTTCACCACCACATACTGAGACTTAATCGAATGCTCTCGTTATTAATCAGGTGACAAACAGACCAAAAAAATGGAATGAAGGGTCTGGAAACAGAGGCACAGGTACACGGGATGCTTGATTTCTGATTAATGTGGATTACGGAACAAGACAAAAGGAAAATCTCTTTAATAAGTAACTCTGGGTTGGGATCCCCGGATGGCTCAGTGGTTTAGCACCGCCTTCAGCCCAGGGCCTGATCCTGGGGTCCCCGGAATCAAGTCCCACGTCAGGCTCCCTGCATGGAGCCTGCTTCTCCCTCCGCCTGTGTCTCTGCCTCTCTCTGTGTGTCTCTCATGAATGAATAAATAAAATCTTTAAAAAAATAATAATTCTGGGTTAATTGCAAACCCGTATGGGAACAATGAACCTTAGGTCGCCGTTTATACCACAGTTCCCAGTTGGCCTGTGGGTGTACACATGAAAGCTAAGACATAGATGATTCTGGAAAAAGAGAACAACCGTGAGGGGGTGTCTTTAGTGCCAAGCCCCGGAGTCCCTTCCTTTACAGGGTTTTGCTCTCGGGTGGGGAGGACTCGGAACCCAAAAAACCAAGCAGATAGAACAAAGCGTCCAGAGTCAGGAGCTGGTGTGTCAGGTGGGGGTGAGGGAACGAGTGAGCTGGACACAGCACCGTGCCCTCGGAGGACGGGGCGGGGGGGGGGGGGCGGGCCTAGTGGCCAGTGGGCCCACCCGCGGGTCAGCACGGCCCACCCGGAGGGAGCTGGAAGGAGGCCGGGGGCCTGGCCCAGGAGCAGGAATCTGACCTCCACCAGAGTAAACAACCGCCCACTCCGCGTCCAGGTCCAGCCCACGGCGGGGGCTTCCGGAGGGCTCCTGGTGTCTGCACGTTGGAGTGTTCAGCCCCCGACGGTCAACCCGATGGGCTTGGCTGTAGACTCAGGTGAGAAAACTGCTCGTGGTCAGCCATGCGCTCAGCCGGCCCAACCCGCCTCCTCTGGCCGCTGCGCCGTGCCCTGCGCCGTGCCAGCTGCTGGGGGAGGCAGGAGAGGGAGACCTGAGTTCCTCTCTGGGGAGCCCCCCGCCCCCCGGGGCCGGCACACACGCACGGGCCTGCAGGCACACGCAGGCCCTTCCCCACACGGCCCAGGCCAGAGGCCCCGTCTTGCCCTGGCGGGTCCTCTGGTTTCCGTCCCGCATTCCTCGGCCTGGTTCTGTGTCTCACTTGACCTCACGACCTGCCCCTGGGGCCCGGTGCAGCTGCCGGGGACGGCATGTTTGCGGAAGAGAATAACTCGGGGAAACCGAGTCCCAGCAAAGGCTCGCACTGGCGCGTGACGACAGAGACTGAGGCGAGGACGAGTCCGGACCCGTGCAGACCTCTCCCGGGGCATCGTCAGGCGCGAGGCGCCCCTCGTCGGCCTCCCCGGGGGCCGGGGGCAGGGCAGCCTATACCTCCTTCCCGCTGTGGGGCCGGGGGCAGGTCACCTGACCTAGCTGGGCATTGAGGGTCCGCATCTGTAAGATGGGCCCAGGCACCTCCTCGTGCAGGGTCTTGAGGAGAAAGTGGGGGCGCCGCCCAGCACCCGGCGTCTGCACATTTACACCCAGATTAGCGTGACCCTGGGACCTCCCCAGCCTTGGGAGGGAAGCCCTGCTGCCCGGGGGGCCCACGGCTCCGGGAGGGACGGGGCAGGTGGTGGCCCTGACCTACACCGAGGCCGGTTTCCGGGACTCACACCCCGCACGGCACCCGCACGTTTAGGAGAGGTCAGGGCGCTGCTGGTGCCATCGTACGGGCCTGACCGGCTCGACTGCCCCTTCCCACCCCAGGGAAGCCCAGGCAAGGAGCCTGAGGAAGGTCCCCGGAAGTGAGGGCTGCACTGGGTCACTCGGGGCCCAGAGACCCCCCTGCCAGGACAGGGCCTTGGAGTTCTGGCTTCTTGGAGCCCAGCCGGGCCTTCCGAGCGCAGGCGCGGGGTGCGTGGTCGCTGGTAACTCGCACTGGGCCGGGAGCATGTCCTCGGGAGCCTGGGGCTGCCCTCAGCAGGCTCCCTAGGCCGAGGACGGCCACGGCAGGTTCTGCGGCCTCTGACCCACGAGGCCCAGCCCTTGCCCACCTGCGCCTCTGACTGGGGTTTCTCGGGGGGGCCTTGCTCTGGGCAGGGGATCCGTCCATCAAGCCTTGATGGCTTCACCTGCCGGGCCAGGGGTGTGGCCAAGGAGCCTCTTGTGCTGCCCCCAGTTCTCCAGGACTTCAGGCCACGCCGGACCCTACTCTGAAGACAAGCCCCAGGGGTCCTCAGGACACGGCTGACCGCAGAGCCCCACCCCACATCCCCAGACGCCCTGAGTCAACTGACACGGGGCGTCTCAGGGAAGATGAGCCCGGCTGGCGCCCGCAGAGCCCACAAGAAGCAGGCCCAGCTCCCACGGGCAGTGAGACCCCAGCCCCAACCTCCAGCGAGGTCTCCCACGCCTCCCAGGACTCCGGTCAAGACACCAGCTCGACGAAATTCTGCTCGGTAACTTCGCACAGAAAAATCACAGAGTTAAGAGGAGAGATTTGGCCCAGGCGGAGGTTGCTAGAAGCCAGGAGCGGAGCAGAGGCCTCAGGCCAGGCCCCTGACACACACCTGGCAAGAGACCGAGGCTCAGGCAGCTCTAACCGGCCTCTCACACCTGCCAGAGAGGTTGTGTCGCCAAAACATGAGAAACTCAGCAAACTTGTCTGCGCAACAGTTAGGGACCGTCCAGCCTGGGGTGCGGGGTGCTGAGGCCTTGCACTGGGCACACTTTCCGTGCACACCAGGGCCTCCAGAGCATCGTGGATCTGAGGCCTGCAGAGGCCAGGCCTCCCTGACTCCCCGTGCTCCTGGGGAGCTCTGGGGTCACGGGAAGAGGCCCCTCCCTCCCCGACCCTGGAGCCTTGATGGCCACTCACCCCCATGCCCTGCCCCCACAGGAGCCCTGGGAGCTGAACCTGGGCCCACGGCTTCTGGGGAAGAAGGGTCCAGAAGGAGTGTAAGCGGCCCACCCTTCCTGTGGGGGCAGGAGGCTTATCTGCCCCTCCCAGGACCACTTCCTTCCTCCCACACTGGTGACCCCGGGGCCCAGGCCTGGAAAATCTGAGCAGCTAACAGCAGCAGACCTCCTCTTTCCATACGTCGGGAGGCTCACGCCCTGATCTGTTCACTAGCATCTGGGACCCATTTCCTGCTGGTTCACACTGTACATCCTGGGCCGCAGCCAGCTGGCCCGTCCCGACTCTCAGGAGCCCCTCGCCCATCAGTACACGCAAGGAAGTCACCTGGACCAGCTCCTGCCTTGTCTCCAGAGGGGCTGCCAGGGTCTGGGGCTGCAGGGCCGAAGGGGAGGGGTCCCTGTGGAAGGTACGCCGGAGAGCACCCAGCAGAAGCCCGTGCTGCTCGGGGGTGGGGGCGCGGGCTCACTGGGAAGAGGCCTGACTGACCTGCCGGCCACCCGACTGGACAGTGGTCCTGATCCCACATCCCGGCCCCGCCCCACGGTCGTGCTCTCTGTCCCCCGCAGGGCCCATCCACGGCTCTGCAACCCACCCCCCGGGCCCTCAGCAGCCCGCCTTGCTGCCAGCCCTGCAGCCCTGCCTGGGTGCCTCCACACATGGTGCTTGCTCACAGCTCTGCGGCTGCAGGGCCTGCAGGGGGTGGCCCACAGCCAGGGTAGCAGGCCAATCGCCCCGACCTCGGCAGTCCTCGCTGGTCTCCCCCAGGAGGGGCAGGGGTGTGGTGGGAGCTGCACGAGGGGAAGCCACTCCCCGAGTGCCCCTGGCAAGCCCTGTCTCTGCGGTGGGACCAGCCTCATCACCTGTGTCCTTCCTACTTAGTCATGCGGCTTACACGCAGCGGCACGCACACGCTTAACACAAAGGATCAAGTCAGAATGAGGTCATGAGGGCGGGCTCTAATCCAACAGGAGTGCGTCCTACAAAGGAGGGGTTCTGACGGAGAGATAGTCGTGCAGGGGGAGTGCCATGTGGACATGCGGGCGGAGACGGGGTGATCCACGGATGGGCCAAGCAGCCCTCAGGGTCCCCCAGAAGGTACGAGAGAGCCTGGAACAGATACCCCAGTCCTGGGTGTCGGAGGGATCCGGCCCCCCAGGTCTTGGGCCTCCAGGCTGCGAGGGGATGAGTCTCTGTCGTTTATCCTCTCTGTCACAGTGGCTCGGGCAGACGCGCGTGTGTGTACACGCACACAAGCACACGTGACACGCTAGCACCCACAGCCCTGACGTTCTCCCCACCCCCACCAGCAGAGCTGGGCTTAGGGCTGGCTGGCCTCACTCAACCTCTTTGACTTTGAATAGTTAATGGTCCTGAGCCTCAGTTGTCTCATTGGAAAATGGGAACAATAATATCCCTGCTTTGTAGGGTTGTTTCAAAGAGACGGTGGGACTCTGCCCAGGCCTGACGCTGTGAGGGCCACACTGTTTCCTGCACCACCTTGCAAACCTTAAAAAAAGTCTCACCTACTTGGAAATCAAACAGTACACGTCTAAATAACGTAGACACTATTAGAAATGATCATTCATTTGGGGAATATAAAAAATAGTGAAAGGGAATAAAGGGGAAAGGAGAAAAAAATAAGTGGGAAATATCAGAAAGGGAGACAGAACATGGAAGACTCCTGACTCTGGGAAACAAACTACGGGTGGTGGAAGGGGAGATGGGCGGGGGGTGGGGGTGACTGGGTGACGGGCACTGAGGCGGGCACTTGATGGGATGAGCACTGGGTGTTATTCTGTAGGTTGACAAATTGAACACCAATAAAAAATAAATTTATTAAAAAAAAAAAGAAATGAATGACGGTGAAAGTATAATGTGGGGTAAATCACAGGATGCGGCCAGCAGGGGTGCTTCAGGGAAACCGGGGCTTAAAGACTTTGCTTTAGAAACCCGAGGAGGCCTGACATCAATGACCTAAGTTTCCACCATAAGGAGCTGGAGAAAGACAAACTACTTCCAGAACGTAAAAAATAATAATAAAACAGTAGCAGACATTAATGAAATAGAAAACAAATAAAAAGGATAACAAGGCAAAACTGGATTCGAAAACTCTGTAGCGAGAATAAAAGAGACACGGACATTGAGAAGGAAAGAAGGGATGTGGAGCACGGAAGGATGTGGAGAAGCGACGTGAACGACTTTGTGTCGATAGATCCAACCGCTGCAGCGGCACGAACTCCTGGGAAAGGACGGCTGCCGACACTGACAACAGCGAAGGAGACAGTCCGACCGGTCCTACGTCTTCCTAAAGATCGAATTTGTCATCAAAACTTTGTATGAAGAAAACTGCTTGTTCAGATGGTTCACTGGCGAGTTTTATCAAAGACTAAAGCAGAAATATCACCGATCTGACACAAAGTCATTCAGAGAGTAGGAGGGGGAGCAATGCCTAGCTCGCCTTGGGCGGCTGACATCACCCGACACCACGACTGGCAAGAAATATAAGAAAAGGAACTACGGGGGGATCCCTGGGTGGCTCAGCAGTTGAGCATCCACCTTCAGCTCAGGGTGTGACCCCGGGGTTCTGGGATCGAGTCCCGCATTGGGCTCCCTGCATGGAGCCTGCTTCTCCCTCTGCCTGTGTCTCTGCCTCTCTCTGTGTGTCTCTCATGAATAAATAAATAAAATCTAAAAAAAAAAAAAAACAAACTTTGCTTCATTGAATTCTAAACATAAATAAATAAATAAATAAAAGGGACCAGGAGATTAACATCCTACATGAACATATGCACTAAATATGAAAGGAAATGCCAGCAGATCACAAGCGGGCGGGCGTCCCACAGTGGACCAGGCACCGTACAGCCCAAGAACAGGAGGTTTGCTTAGTCCTTGAGGACGAGTGATTCACCATCTCAGCAGAATAAAGGAATAACGCTGTGAGCACCTCAACAACACAGAAGGGTCTTTCCACAAGCACCGGCATTTGTTTGTGATAAAAGTGCCAGCCAGACCAAGAACGGAACGGAACCTCCTCATCTTTTTATTTTTTTTTTAAGATTTTATTTATTTATGAGAGACACAGAGAGAGAGGCAGAGATGCAGGCAGAGGGAGAAGCAGGCTCCATGCAGGGAGCCCGATGTGGGACTCGATCCCAGGACCCTGGGGTCACACCCTGAGCCGAAGGTAGATGCTCAACCGCTGAGCCACCCGGGGATCTGGGAACTTCCTCACCTGAGCCGTCCTGCAGGTAAGCCCAAACTCGGTGGTGAAGTCTGGGAGCGGGGCAGGGCCGTCTGCTCTGACTGCACCTAGTCCACGTTGTCTGGGCACCGCAGCCTATGCAATAAGACAAGACGAGGAAATCAGAGGCGCGTCATCTGGGAAGTGTGTTTGTTCCTGAGGATCGTCCTTCACCCCAAACCTACTCCATTCTTCAGGTGGCTTTCCTGGGGCTGAGGCTCTGCAATCCACGCCACCTCCCACATACACTGTGCTGACCGGTGGTGCCAGAGAGGCCACCACGGTCTGGGGGGACAGGAAGGCCCAGTGCCCGGGGGAGATGAAATCCACTGTGTGGGCTCCCGTTCGGCCCCCTTGATGGGGGGAGCATCACGCAGTGGATAGCAGAATCTGACCACGGACCGTCCATGCCCCCAGGAACCGCACGCTGATGCGTCCAACACACGGAGGGACACGAGGGCTCCTACCTCCTTCCCACGGGCCCTCAACACATTCCAGCCCCAGAAATTGAATGAACACGTCAGAGGAGCGTCTACGCAGCAAGCTCTCTCTTTGTGCAACTTTAATTTTCTTCAACTTTGACATCACTTCAAAATGAAACAAACAAAAAACCCCACAGATATATAAGAACAGTTAAGTCAGGAAGGAAAATCAGTGTTTCTCTCAAAGGAAAGGGCCCGTATGGTCAAAACCACAAGGAGCGAGGCTCCGGCTGGGAGTTTACGAAGGTGTTTTGCTGGAGGATCTGCTGAGGCTGCACATTTCCACGGCTGCCCTTAGCTCCCCAGGGTGGAATCAGATGTTCTTTCACAGAGAAAGAATGCTCCGTTCCTTGCTTGGCTCGCAGGGATGCTTTCCTGATGAGCGCGGCGCCGCCCTCCCAGACCTACCCCACCCCTTTCTTTACGCTAAGGGAAAAGCGCCTGTGGCCGCCGCCACGAGGGGCGCGGTCATGTCTCGGGCCACACGGATGAGCCCGGTTCCCCTGGGCAGCCTGGTGGGAGAGGGTCCCGTTCACCTGTCAGCGCGGGAAGGGCAGCCGGGATGCCCGGGTCCTGGGGTTTTCCGACGTTCGATCCACCATCTAAGCGGCAGCACTGGTGGAACCGAAGCCACGGTGTGAATCACAAAAATACATGGTTCCAGCTGCACCGGGGAGCCGCCCACGCCTCCTGGTTCTGCAGGGAGGGCTCGCCGTCAGCACGGGCACGCGTGGGCAGCCGCGCACAGGCCCAGGCCTCCAGGCCGGGTTGGGGACCCAGAGCGGCGTCACCTTTGCTCAACGCCGCCTGAGGGTCGGGCTTGGGGGCGTGGCTCCCGCCTTGCTGGGTGGTCAGCACGCCGCCCGGGGGCCTGCTTCTCGCCAGCCCTGCTCTCCTTGCTCTGCTGTGCTTTGCTCCTGCCCACAGACGGGAGCGATGGTGACCGGGGGCCTCGGGCTCGCAGGGACCAGGCCGCCTGCCACGGCCCCTGAGTGAGGCCAGGACCCAGAGGGGCCCCGGGGCAGAGCTGGGATCCACGGGCCCTCGCTCACCTGCTCCTGAGCGCACAGGACACCGCCGGCCGCTGGGCTCAGAGCTGACGAGAGCATCACTGGTCACGACCTAATTCCAACGTGGGGACACCAGTGAGCCCCGGTCAGCACACTCCAGTGGCCGCTTCTAACGCGGCTCACTCAGGCCCCGGAGATGCCACGTGGGCACCATTACCGTCCCCTGAACAGGAGACAGGACAGGCACAGGGAGAGCAGAACAGACGGGGGAGGAGGGACAGCACAGCCCCGAGGGGCACAGCCAGCTCTGTACTCCCCCCCACCCAGGAAGGCCTACGGGGCTGGTGGCAGGGCCCGCGTGGACAGGCGGTGCCGGGGGCCCAGAAGAGCCTCCTGGCCTCCCTGGTGTCCAGGCCCAGGGTGGTGCCTTCCCCGGCTCCGGGGTTGAAGCCTAGTGGCCCGTCCCTCTGCCCGGGGAGTCCCCTGGGGGGGGGGGCGTCCTGCAGGCTACAGCTCCCTCCCCACTGACACCAGCCAGGAAACCAGGGACCAAAACGGGCCCTGCTCCCAGTCGGAATCCTGGGGCGGGAGGCCCCCAGCGTGTGCGGCCGGGACAGGGACACTTGGGGCTGCTCCGGGAGCGCTCAAGGGGACCTCAGGCCTCTGGGAGGGGGTGGGCGGACCACTCGCCAGGTGCTTGCTCACAGGCTCACCTGTGTGCGAGGCCCCTGGGGGGGGCACCAGGCCCGGGGAGACCCCGGGAGACAGGCTGGGCCCTCCCACCCGCCTCCTGGGCCGCCCACCCACTGCATCTTCTCAAGCGAGGATGGCTCTGATGAGACTAGGGCAGGGGGCTCCTCCACGTGGGGGTTGGGAGGTCCCTGCGGGGGCGGCCATCCCAGGGTCAGGCCCCACTTTTCCCAATGGAGGGGCAGCAGGCCAGAGGCCCCTTTGCCGTGAGGACAACCCCAAGTGGTCTTCTTTATGAGCTTGAAGTGATGGTGAAATTTATTTTATGCCTAAACACTAGAGAACGTAAAGGAACGGGGCTGGCATCCACAGCGTGGCCGAGGGCCGTCCCCGCCCTCCGTGGGCCGGGGCATGTGGCAGAGGAGGGGCTTCCCGCGCGATGGGGTCACACGGAGAGGTCAGTGTTGGGGTTTACGCCCCGACCCTGGTAAGCATGAGCGTCTCAGCAGCTCGGGCCCGAGACCTGTGGAACAGATGCCGGGGTGGGGAGGCCACCCCCACAGAAGGTGCGCTTGTCCCACCGGGCGGTGGACAGGAAAGTGCACCCTGCAGGTGCCCCCCTCCCCGGGCCTGGACACCGGGGACCCCCGGGGTTGCCCTCCCACGGTCATGGGGTCCTCAGGAGAGGGCAAGAGGGCACTGGGGCCGCAGAGGGCCCGAGGGGAGACGTGGCCCCGAGACCCCTCAGGCAGGAAAGGCCGGAAGCAGAGCCCGCGTGGCCTCGGGAGGAGCCGCCCCACAGCGTGTCGGGCCTCTGGGGTCTCACCTGTCAGATAACAACCGTGTTGTTTGAAGCCGCTTGGTGTGTGGCCCTTGGCTACGGTGGCCGCACGAAACCGATGCACGCGTGGGAGGAAAGCATCGGGGGCGCCCCGAGAAGTCACAGAGGGCGACGCCACACTCAGCCTTCACTCCACTGACCCCCCAGGCCGACGAGCCTCCGCGTCCATCAAATGGGGCAGACGAGGCCTGCGGAGGCCGTGGGACTGGCCGGACTCTGTGCGCGGTCCTTGCAGTAGGGACGTGGGTCCAGGGCTTCGCCGCCTGGGGTCAGGGCTCTGGGGACCGAGGGCCGACTCACGAGGGGCCGTGACAGAGCTGCGGGAGCAGAGGCAGGAGACCCGGAGACCCCAAGGATGGACAGTGGAGAAATAGCAGGAACGGAGGTCTCCCTGCCCCCCTCCCCCCCCCCCCCCCGCCGCCCCAAAGTCGGCCGCGACTCTCCCTTCAGGGAGGAAAACGTGCCGGGTAACGAACGCGTCCTCGGGAGACGACCCCCGGCCTTGAACCGCGAGACGCCTCACTGGCCGCGCTTCCCACTCACTTTTCCGCAGCCGCCCCCCAACCAAAGCCGCTCCCTTTCCCGGCCTCCTCTCCACCCATGGGCGTCGCTCTTTGTTAAAAGGTACCAGCGCCCCCCCCAGGCCTCATCCCCTCCCCTGAGCCCCCACCACACGCATCCCAAATAAACCTTTCCTGCTGTTCATCTGGGTTTTGTCACATTAATTAGCAGGTGTCGGGCACAGAACTTAAGAGGGTAGATGAAGGGTTTTCTCCTCCCTCCCCTGCAGGATGTCTAGAGGGGAAGCCGCCGCCCGGCCTGCCCTCAGCTCCAGGGGACCACAGAGTCTATCACTTTTAAACTCCGGGAAGGCTCAGAAATGCTCTCTTTTCCTTAAAAACATCACAGTAGCGGCCCCCAGACAGCAGCCGAGTGTCCCACGAGTCCACATGGTGACCGGGAGGTGCGACGACTGCCCGGCGGCTCTGCCGACCTCAGCTCGGCTCGTCTTGACCCACGGAATCCACTTCTCGAGGAGCAGGGGCCGCTTCAAGTCTCCAGGGGCCGGGAGACGCCGCCGGTGTCCGGGTGCCCGGGTCTCCCACGGAGCTGGGGTGGGCGGGCGGCCAGGCTGGCCCCCAGGCTCCCCGGGAGGACGGTGTGGCCCTCGGGTCACAGCCTGTGCCCAGTGTGGGGAGGGCCTGGCCCTTGCCCCGCCCCCGCCAGGCCTGTTGTGCACCTCAGATGCCCACGTCCCCAGGCCCCTGACCCGCTGGCCAGCGCGGCTCGGAGCCTGCAGGGCCGCCTCGTGGGCCGACCTTCCTTCCCTACCCCCCAGCCCTCCGGCCGGTGTGTCCCGCTGTCCCCACCCGAGGATGTCCCCTCGGCCCACGGGCACAGCCGAGGGCAGAGGGGGTTGGCAGGTGCAGTGAATCTGGCTTCCGTCGTCTGTGTGAGGCTGGCCACACCCTGAGGTCCCCACCAGCGTCTCATCAGCTGAGACCCTGCAGCCCCCCCCGCCGTCCCCACCCCCTGCATCCCCAGGGTCCCTGGAGAGTTGTGTCGTCAGCTGACGGGGCACAGGCACGGCCACCGGCATGCAGGGCCTCCCGCTTCTTCTGTGGGGGCCGAACCCCCGAGCACCACGACAGGGTGTGCCGGGCGGGCGCCATGTGTCCCCGGGCCTGGGCGGGCCTGCCACAGACGCTGGGCATCAAAGCCACGTGCAGGCCCGATGCAGCGGCGCGGGCAGGGGAAGGCCCTCCTTGTGCCGCGCCCGCCGCCCACTGAGCTCTCGTGCCCGTACCCCCGAAGACCCCGCCTGGATGAACCCACGGAGGCCGCTCGCTCGCTGGGACCTGGCGGTTCTGCTCCCACCTGGGCCCTGCTCGGCCCCTGGGGCAGTCGATTCAGGGTCGCATGTGGTCTCTTCCGGGGAGGGCTCCTCCTGGGGACCCTGGGGGTCTCCGCCCCAGGTGGGCGGGCGCCTTGCGGACACTCCCCCTGCGTCTCAGGCTTGCCAGGTGGGGGGCTGTCCTGTGGCCCCCCTGCCCTCCCATCCCAGGGTCCCGGGGTCAGCACTTGGCGCTGTGTCCCGAGCCTCCAGGACCCGGAACCCAGAAGCACATCCTCTCCTGGTCCTCGCCAGGTGCTGTCCCCGCGGCTGGGGTGTCCTGGTGGGGCAGGAAAGGTGGAGACGGCCCGGGGGCTCAGCTTCGTGGGGGCTGCAGGGGAGGCCACATACTGGGAAGCAGTTCCCGCCCGCTGTGCCGGGCCCTGAGGGCGCAGGGGGACGGAGGCGCAGGCCAGCCCCCAGGGCCGACTGTCCAGGCTCTGCGGGGACGAGTGGCTCCAGCTGGCACCCGTGCTGGGGGGAGCTCGCCCTCATGTGCCGCCTCCGCGTGGGCGCGTGTGCCCCAGGCCCCTCGGGGGAGGGAGCGCGGCTTGGCTGCCTCTGGAGCACGAAGGGGGGAGCTGGGCCCCCGCTCCTCAGACGCCCTTGACCCCGGGTAGCCCCGTCCAAGCCCCACGCTGGCGGCCAGGCCCTCTGTGCCCCGCGCTGGCCCCTCGGCCTCCCGGTTTGGCTGCGTGCCCCGGGCGTCGGGGCCGTCTCCTCCCTGTACTCCCGGGGGGCCCGACTCCCCTTTCCTGGGAACCCTGGCGGCCGTGACACATCTAATTGATCGTCGGTGGAGATGCAGAGGGGCTGATCGCGTGTGTCGGCCCATCTCCCCGAGATGCTCCGGGGTCCCCGGGTCCCCGCGTCATGGGGGGAGCGCTGGCACGGCCGCTCGGACTTGGCGGGCGTCCGCCTCGTTGTTCCTGCCTCGGCTGCTGCTCCCTCCGCTTCCAAATGAGCAGAGGCCGCTGAGGCCCGCGAGGGCGAGGCCCGAGTCAGGTCCCGGCCACTTCCTCCGGGACGTTTAGCAGATGCGGCTGCTGCCTCGCTCGCGGGGGCGGGCGCTCGCCTCTGCTCCTCTGCTCGGAGCCAGCCCCCGGACGCCCCAGGCCGCAGCGCGGTGACTCAGCAGAATCACGGGTGACTCACCGCACTGACTCGGTGCCCGGCGTTCCCTTCTGCGCTCACCCACGCGCTCCAGGCACCGCACACGGCCACCACGTCCTGGTCACCGCGTCCCGGCCACCACGTCCCTCTGCGGCCAGGCCAGCTCCGCGGGGCAGGGCGGGGGGCCAGGAGCAGGTGCAGGTGTGGGGGGCCGTCCTCCCAGGGGTGACCCCCAGTGTGCCCCCGAGAGCGGGCCTCCCTGCCGCCTGCTCTCCACGCGGGCCGCGGTGGCTCGGCCATCCTCTGTGGCGGGCGGTCAGGACGCCCCGCGGCCGGGTCGCACCTGCTGCTGGGAGCGATCGCGAAGTCTCCGCGGGAAGGCGAGCAGGTGTTCCCGCGGGGCCCGGAGATGCCGGTTTCGGGGCCCGGAACGCTCGACCTTGAGCAAGTAGCGCCCAGAGCGCCGTGAGGATCGCGGGGTCCGCCGGCGCGGGCTGAGGGCTCCGTTTCCCGTGTCCTCGCCGGTGTCCTGCGACCGAGGCCCCTGGTAGGACGTGGCCCGCGGTTGAATCGGCGCTTCCTGGGCGGTTCATGTGGGTGAGGCCGTTCCACGTGTTCACCGGCCTCGCCGTGAAGGCGCCACGTCGACGGGTGTGCGGGTCCCGGGCTTGGGCCCGATTCTCCCAGACCGTGAGCGCTCCTTGTACATTCGCCATCACGTCCGTCCCTCGTGTGACCAGCCCCTTGCCCCACAAGTTCACACGGGCTGTGCAGTCGCGTAGCCCCGTGCGGGTCACACCCAAGCCGGCCGGTCCAGAAGGGGCACCCGGTCCATCCGGGTCCGGGGTAAGATGCCCATCACTTCTGCTTCTGCTGCCCCTTCCCAAACTCAGATACTGACATGAAGTGTGGGACGCCTGCCCCCCAGGGAAGCGGCCCCCTTGCTGGCCGTGAGCGGAGGACCCCAAGGGCAGGGTCGGCAGGGCCTGAGAGGGGATCGACTCCCCCCCCAAGTTCTGTGCTCATCGCCCCCACTTGGTCGGGGTCAGTCCTGGGGCGCAGGCCTTGGAGCTGGGTCTGGAGCCTCATCCTCCTGTTGGGTGAGGAGCTGGTGGGTAAGTGGGGAGTGAGCGCCTGGAGCCCGGGGCCCTCGTCGGCGGGCTGGGCCACAGCGAGGTGCTGCAGCACCCAGGGCCTGGCTTCCCACGGGGCGAGGGCATCTGTCGGCCCCGGATCACCCCGCGCACGATGCACCCACTGCACAGGCTCCCGTGCCCCCTGCAGATGGTCCAGCCCAGGGCGGGGGTCCCGGTCCTCGGTGTGCAAGTCAAATTCAGCCTTAGGTGGGACGTGGAGCAGGACTGGGGGCTTCGGGGGAATCTGAAGAAACCCCGGGGTGGGGTGCTGCCCAGGGCAGGTCCGCTAGCCCCAGCCGGGGATGGGAGGGGGCCTCCCCCACCATGCGCTCCCAGCCCCGCCCACGCAGAAGGGACCCCACTCCAGGAGCTTCCCTGGAGGAAACAGAAACAGTGACCCCGACACGGAGCATCCATCATCCTCTGCTGGGTGCCCCACCCCTGCCCCCAGGAGCGACCCGGAGACCCCATCTGGCCACGGGAGGCCAGAGGTGTTTGCACACAGGCTCAGACGCAGGTACTTTCTCTGTGTGTTTCTTTCTGGGACTGTAAAATCTCCAGCCTTACAGCCGCAGCCATGTGTCCTCCCCCCCTCACGACGTCATCCCGCTCTGAGGACCGAGCTACCTTCTGGAACCGCGTGCCGCGTCCACCGCTGTGCAGTCGCCCTCAGCCGCCGGGGGTGACGAGTCGGGGGCTGTGTTGCTCTTTCCACCACAGGACCCCAGGGGCTCGTGACAAAGGTGCGGCGAGCTGGGGACGCGGAAGACAAGGGTGGGGCGTGTGCACGTGTGCGCGTGCGAGAGCGAGCATGAGTGCACACACGTGAGGATGTGAGTATGCACACGAGTACGTGAGAGCGTGCGCTTGTGTGCACGTGTGTGAGGGTGTGCGCTCGTGTGTGCATGTGTGTTCGTGGGTGTGCGCTCGTGAGTGTGTACACAGGCGTGCACCCGTATGATGCGCTTGAATGTGAACCCGTACGTGAGAATGTGTGCTTGTGTGTGAGTGCAGGTGTGTGCGTGCACATGAGTATGCACTTGCGTGTGAGTGCATGTGCATGAGTGTGCGTGGGTGTGAGCGTGAGCACGAGCCCGCACCTGTAGGATATGCATGTGTGTGCACGCATGTGTGCGTGGACGGTGGGGCTGTGGGACCCCAGCTGCTCCGCGGCTGCCCCTCACGTCAGTGGAAGGGACCCGTCCGTGGCGTGGAGCCTGGACCCGCTGCTCCGATGGGGCCCCTGGGAAGCACCCCAGGGCCGGGGCCCCACCGGCTGGTCTCATTAAGACTCCGAGCGGGATCCCTGGGTGGCGCAGCGGTTTGGCGCCTGCCTTTGGCCCAGGGCGCGATCCTGGAGACCCGGGATCGAATCCCACATCGGGCTCCCGGTGCATGGAGCCTGCTTCTCCCTCTGCCTATGTCTCTGCCTCTCTCTCTCTCTCTCTCTCTCTCTGTGACTATCATAAATAAATAAAAATTAAAAAAAAAAAAAAAGACCCCGAGGGACGTCGGGAGCTGCTGGGTGCAGGCCTTCCCGGGGCGAGGCGGGCGTCCGGCTCCTGTTCTCAGCGGGGACCGCGGGCCTCGGGGCTCGGAGCGGGGCCGCCCGGGGGGAGGAAGGCTCCCACTGAGGAGGAGAGTCTGGGAAGCTCGCCCCGGTTCAGGAGCCCCGTGGGGACGGGAGCACAAGTCCTGGGATTTGTGGCTTCCCTGGAAAATCCCACCTCAGGCAGGACCTACTCTTGGGGAAGGAAGGGGGCGGGCTCCTCCCTCGTCCATCACGGTCCTGGGCTGCTGCTGCTGCGTCTTCCCGGACTTTGACTTGGGGAAGGAAGACAAACATCAAGACGTTTGCTTTGTTGCAAACTAAAAGCCACATTCCAGGAACTACTCCAGGGAGGGGACTTGAAAGGCAAGGCAAGGCGGGCGCTGCACAGGACGCCCGCACACCCCAGGCCCTCCCTGTGCCTCCTCTAAAGACCCACGAGCGGAAAAGAAGCTTCCCCAGCAAACAAACGGGTCAACCCCGGAGCCGGACACTCACTGAAAACCTGTCGAACCACGTGGAGAATCCCAAGCCAGTCCAGGCTGCCCGCCCTCGGGTCCTGGGGCGCCCGGGCCAGGGTCCCCACGCTTTCACCAGGCGCCCTCTGTGCCACGGCGGGGCTGCGGCCTGGGGCCCGGCGCCCACAAAGCCAGCTCGCCGAGAGGCCCCGACACCCATCACCTCCCAAATGCTCCCGGATCTGCCGCCCTGCCCGGCCCATGTGGCCCCCCGACCCCCTTGGGGCAGCGCAGGCCAGGGATGCCCGGCCGCTTGGCTACCAGGACACGGACATTCACCTGTGAAGACCTCACAGCCCCGTCCCCGTGACTTGGGCCCGCGGGGAAACGCCCGGGGTCCTGTCCATTCTTCCGTCCTGCAGGTCACCAGCAGAGCCTCGCGGGAGGGGTCCTGGCTCCCAGCCTCCCGTCGGGTGGGTGACTTCCGTCCCTGCTAAACCGGGGCTGCTCCATCTGCTCTGCGGGCTGCGAGGCGCAGGGTGTGTCGCCCCAGAGGGCATCGCTTGTGGTGGTATGCCCCACGCACACCCGGCCCCGTGGGAGGGTCGACTGAGACGCCGGGCCTGTCACCCGTCCCTCCGTGGAAGTGGATGTGCGCGGTCCCCTCGATGGCATGGGGCTGGGCGCCCGCTACCCCAGGGAGCGAGCTCTGAAGAACCCAGTGAGCCGTTGAGACCCGGTAACGAGCCCCTAAATAGGGACCGTGTGGTCCCAGGGGAAGTGTGAGGCCGTCCTCCCCCTCGGGGCTGGGCCCCCATCGCCAGGGAGACCACCTCGCCTCGGGCGGCGCCATCTCCGGGTGGGGTCCCTCTGGTCCTGGGGCCGCACAGCCAGTGCCTCGTCGCACCCCTGGGGCCCCTTCCCCGCAGGTGGGCCGGCATCGGTGGGCCTTCTGTGCCCCCTCGTGGGCCCCGGCTCCTGAGCAGCGCTCGGCCCTCGGCGTCAGGACAGAAGAAATTCACCGACCGTCCTCAGCTGAGGGGCCCCGGGGGGGGGGGGCGGAGGTACCGCAGAGGGGGCAGGGGCTGGCACCCCGAGGCTGCTCCCCCGCACGGAGTCTCAGCCCTCCCCAGCCGTCGCATCGCTGCGGAGGGTGGACGATCCCTCTCCGGCTTCCCGGGAGGGTCACGGAGCTGGAGTCCTCCCCCGCACAGGATGGAAATTCCGAGATTCGAAGCGGCTCCGTTCATGCCTTAGAGGCAACGTTTCTCGAATTAAGACAGGAGACCAGAGAGGGGTCACCCTTGCTATCCCCCAGGCGGAGGCGGCTGACTTCTCTAACTCAGCGGACAGCAGGGCCAACAGAAACACGGTTATGGAGCAGACGTTGGCCCAGACGGGCTGGCTGCGAGCGGAGCAGAGGCGCCAGTGTCACTTGGGGGTGGTCGGCCTGGGAGTCCTGGTCACTTTAGGTAAGTGGCAGGTGCGAGTATGTGTGTGCCCGGCCCGCGGGGTTCAGGGAGATGAGGGGCTGTCCCGTTGTCCCGGGAAGGGCGTGTGTGTTGTCTTATGTATCCGCCCACAGCTCCTGGTTGAAGGAGTTCTCCGGTTTCATTTTCCCATAAAAAAATGTGCTTTCTCTGTAGAGAGAAAAGGAAATGTATCTTCTGAAACACACATGACTCCAAAAAGGAGAGAAAAAAGTGCCCCTTCCCAGGGCTCCTTTCAGCTGAGCCGGAGGCGCCCTGAGTCATGTGCTGGGGTGAGGGCAGCACTGCTGGGGCAGGAGCACTTTCCAGCAACCAGCCATCAGCATGTCCAACTCCCACAGGAAACTGGCCCCATATTCATTTCTTTCTCACCAAAGGCCATGCCCACGGGCCGTGGATGTAGCCACAAAAGTGAGCAGACCAGGGACTGGACTAGACTCTGCCCCCTTAAGTTGTTGGTGACTGAGACCCAGTCATGGTGACAGGACTCTGTTGCCCTGTGTGCAGACGGGGTTGATCAGCACAGACCGCGTCCAGGGTCTGCCAGCCCCAAAAGGTGCGAACACTTCTGAGGCCACTCAAAGCTTGGTGAAGGCACGAGGATAGAGCTAAAGATGCACTAGGACTAGGGGAAGGGATGGAGGTGGGACAAAATGTGATGAGATGAAGATAAGACGCAGATTGAAGGGGATGGAGATAGGGATGGGGATGGGGATGGGGATGAGGATGGGGATGGGGATGAGGATGGAGATGGGGATGGACATAAAGATGGAGATGGGATGGGGATGGGGATGGGGATGAAGATGAGGATGAGGATGGGGATGTGAATGGGGATGGGGATGGGGATGGGATGAGGATGGGGATGGGGATGAAGATGAGGATGAGGATGGAGATGGGGATGTGAATGGGGATGGGGATGGGGATGGGGATGGGGATAGAGATGGGAATGGAAATGGGGATGGAGATGAAGATGGGGATGGGAATGGAGATGGGGATGGGGATGAGGATGAGGATGGAGATAGGGATGTGAATGGGGATGGGGATGCGGATGGGGATGGAGATGGGGATAGGGATGAGGATGGAGGTAAGGATGTGGATGGAGATGGGGATGAAGATGGGGATGGGGATGAGGATTAGGATGGAGATGGGGATGGGATGGGGATGGGGATGGAGATGGGGATGGGGGTGCAGGTGGGGATGTGGATGGGGATGGGGCTGAAGATAGGGCCAAGGATCAGGGCACAACAGAGACAAGGGCAGATTGAACCAGAGGAACTTCCTCTGCCCCAACAGACAGTGGGTGTCCCAGGGAGGCAGGATGGGAGGAAAGTGGGTAGGAACCCATTGTTCCCTCTGTTCAGGGCCCGCCCCGTGGGTATGTGGGTATGACTGCTTTCAGGCTGTTGTCCTAGCTGGGAGCTCGTATCTACGAATCTATGGGAAAGCAGCACCTTTGTCCTCACCCCTGTGGCTACAGCTGCTTAAGACCCAGATGCATCCAAGGCCACTCCTCGTCTCATCTCCCTCCCCCTCTCCATGCTCCCGAGGGACCCCTGGTCCCATGTGGCACTTGGGGTGGGCCGTCCCGGTAGAAGCCACGCTCTGTCCAGAGGAGCCTGTGGATGCACCATGATGCTTTGCGGGGAGTGGTATTTCCAGATGGTTCTGTGAGCTTCGGAGACTGATGGTGAAGGAGCTGGGAGCCCGTCCACGCTGACTCAGACGCACACAAACGGGCCTGTGCACGGACTATGCTCTTTCTTTACCGAAGGAGAAGGACAATTTTGTGTTAAAAACTGGAAACAGAAGTGGGGCAGGACTCCTGGGGGCCTCAGCGGTTGAGCATCTGCCTCTGGCTCGGGTTGTGACCCCGGAGTCCTGGGATCGAGTCCTGCATCAGTCTCCATGCAGGGAGCCTGCTTCTCCCTCTGCCTGGGTCTCTGCCTCTCTCCGTGTGTCTCTCATGAATAAAGAAAATCTTTAAAAACAGAACAAAACAAAAGTGGAGGGGCCACTTCCTGTGTGGGAGCTAACTCCCTAGATTTGCCCCTTTCTGCACCAGTGGCTGTGGCCCCGACCGCCAGGCGTGTGCTGGGGAGGGGCCCCCGCCCGAGGTACAGGAGCACGTTGGGATGCACAGACGCGTCTCCCAGGAGAGGTTAGTTCCGGGAAAGCCGAATTCCAAGCCGGCTGCCCTCCTCCCAGGGATCCTGGGCTATGCGAGGAATCCCGCCCCGCTCGGCCCCCCGCAGGCGCTAGCCAGGCTTTCTCTGAGAACAGGCACCGCAGGGTCGGACGCATCCCTCTCAAGGAATTCCGGGCCAGCAAGTCGGGGCTGGGACAGGCCATGCGAGCTTCCAGGCGGCCTGCATGCAGCCGGGGCGGGTGGGGGGCCCCTCAGCTGACCCTCACCTGCAGGCTCACCCCTGCCGGGTGGGGGTACCCTGGACAGGAGGGGGAACATTCAGCGTTTCCGTCCTGTGTCCACGTGGCCGACCCAGCAAGCACCCTGCGGATGGACCCTGCGGGCACGAGCCACCCAGCGTGGGCGTCGTCCATGTCGAGAGCCGGGGGGTCCCTGCAGGCCCGGTCTGCTCTCTCCATCTCTCCCATCTGACTTCGCACTAAAATAGCCCGGTCACGGTGACCCTGAAAAAGTCCCAACTATTTTTAAATTAGTTGTCCCAAGGGCAAGCGGCAGATGATTCACTGTGACAAACCTCTCCCTGTTCCTTCTGACCTCGCCATCTGGGATGCGACTGGGCTTGAGCTCGGCGCCACCAGCGAGGTGCCTCCTGGGGGGGGACTCGCCTCAGCTTGCCTGAGAGGCCTCGTGGAGGAGGATGCTGAGGGCCCTCGCATCCCAGGGCCAAGCCCGGGCCCCCGCCGTCGTCCTGCGGAGCCGTTTCGGGCGGACCTGAGCAAAGGCACCCACGCACCCTGAGCGGCGGTGGTGGCGGCACGAGGACGCGAAACGAGGAGGGCCCAGCGGCCAGGCCGCCCTCCCACAACGTTGCATCCGAATGATTTCTGATCTCTAAGTTTCCCTTCAAGGAAAATACCATCGAGGCTCACGCTCTGCAAGGTCTGCAAATGCAGACCTGTCCCAACGCACCGGTCACCCCAGAGGCAGGCCCGCGGCGCCTCCCGGGTCAGTCCCCGCCGCGTGCCGAGCGATGGGAACCCGGCCCCCCGGACGGCCGCGTCGGCTGCCCTGAGAAGGTCTGCACACCCCCCAGACCTGAATCCAGCAGGTGGAAGCACTTCACGCCCTGCTGCACTTTTCACACCACGGTGTCCCGGGGCGGAGGCGGGACTGGGTCTGCGTGCGCGTGAGTCCTCGCTGAGACACAGACACCGCAGGGCGGGCGGCCAGTGGCTGCCGCAGGCACGTCCAAGCACACCTGGGCTCCCTGTTTGTGCTGGAACGTTCTAGAGCAAAGGCCGCTGTGCTCACCAAATCAGACTGAGCACAAAGGGAAATGGAATGAGGAACACAGCCCTCCTTCTGGGCCCGGAGAGAGAGCGCACACGTCACACTGTGGCTCTCGGGACGGCGGCACGTTTGCTGAAAATGGGGAGGCCTCCGAGCGGCTGTGAATCACCTGCACACGGTGACGGGGCCGGCCCTGCTGGTGCCGAGAGCCGGCCACCACCTCTGCCCACCTCTGCCCTCCCCGTGTCTACAGGACGCCGTCTCCAGGCCCCGGAGAAGAGGGCCCGCTGGGCCACATGCCACCGCCTCCCAGCCTCCGGCTCGTGGGCCAGCAGCAGCCCAGCAAAGCACATCCGTCCTGCAAGAAAGGCTCAGCTGCTTGTCCTTAAAAGGAGCCTCCCTGGTGACCCCCGCCTTGGGAATCCCAGGCTGCAGCTGGGGCAGGAATCCAGGCCCTAGGAGCCGCGTCCTGTCCCCGAGGGTCTCTGCTCGAGGTCATGGCTTTCTGTGGCTTGGAGGAATTCTGGATCTTTCCTGGGCCAGCCCAGCTGAGACCACATTGCAAATGCCCCATCCTGCCTCGTAGCTGTGGGGGGTGCAGGAGGCTCCAGAGCCCAGGGGCTGCTCGGGGGTGTGCAGAGGTGTGTAAGCCTCCCCTGCCTGCCTTTTCTTCTAGGCTGCAGCACACGCAGAGCTGGGTGCAGCACAGGCCTGGGACCAGGACGCTGCCTCCCATCACCCGCCTGCACCCGGCCCGCCCTGGACCCACACATGGCGCCCCCGGCCCTGCACACAGCCCTTGCTGGCGTGTGTGTTGCCTCCTTAACTTAAGCAATTTAATGGGTACCCCAGGCACCGGTGGAGACTGTGCGGAACCTTCCTGATCCCCGGGTCCTGCTCCAGTTCCCACTCCCAACCAGAGAGACCTGTAGGGCACATGGGCTCCATCCTTCACCTTCCCTCCTCCTTGGTTGTATTGCATATTATGTATTTTTTAAAAAAGATATTTCTGGGGCACCTGGGTGGCTCCATCGGTGAAGCATCTGCCTTCAGCTCAGGTCACGATCCCAGGGTCTGGGGATTGAGACCCACATCGGGCTCCCTGCTTAATAGGGGACCTGCTTCTCCCTCTCCTCCCCTCTGCACTCTCTTTTGCTGTCTCTCTCTCAAATAAATAAATAAAATCTTTAAAATATGTATAAACTTTCTGTTTTCGTTGTTTTAACGGCATAGAAATGGGATCATGCTGCCTCTGCCCTCGGAGTCCGTTTTCTTGACATGTGCAGTGGCTGCGGGGCCCGCAGCGGGGTGGCGGGGTCAGTGTTGGCGGTCCCGATGCCTGCACACCGTCCCGACATGGAGCTCTCTCAAAGGGTCTCCCTTGGGTCGCTCTCAGGCTTTTGCTGCTACGACCGCATGCACGTCCCTGTTACAAAACAAGGATGTGGTCTGGAGCGGGGTGCGGGGCCGGGGCACGTGGCTGAGCTGGCTCCAGAGACCCCAGCAGAGACAGGACACAGTGGGGTGGCCTTCGAGATCCTCTGCTCAGTGTCTTCAGATCTTTAAGTTGCCTGCAAATAACGAGCACCAAAGGCCCTGCTTTCCCAGACTGTGCACCTGGGGACTGTCTCACAGGCCTTGCACACGAGGCTCCTGTGTGATGTCTCTGCAAGCGATTTCCTGACTGTTTATCACTGTGTCCCTTCTGTCGAGCAGCAGATATGCTCCAGGCACCCGTGTGTGGCCCTCCTCCGGGTGTGGGTGTCAAGAACATCTTCTCCCCCCCCCCGTTACCACCTGTCTCTCAACTTTCTTTAGGATCTTTGACTCACAAGGCTCTTCCGTGTGACACAGCCGAGCATGCTGGACCTTTCTCTCCAGGTGGGTGACACCCATCCCCTGCCACAGGTGCCCTCTTTCCTTCTGCATCCAGTTCATGCCAGAGGCCCAAGGATGGCCTGCACCCTGGCTCCTGCCCGTTGGCTTCTGGTGGGTCCAGCCCCAGGGAGGCTCCAGCAAGAGTGGAGACTGTGAGCAGTGAGTTTGGGAACCGAGTCCCCAGGTCCTCCTGCTGGTCACTGAGGTCAGTGAGACCCTCCACAAAGCCTGCAGCTCCCGCAGGGGTCTGCTCCCTGGAACTCCCTCTGGCTCCAGCAAATGTGTCTCCCTACTCCCTGGTGTTACCTGTCCCAGGTGCGTGCATCCTGCTGGATTCCTTAAACCTTACTACCCACACCTTAATGAAAAGAATCTCTTTCTAAGATTCTCACAAAATCTCCATTCTGAGGGTGCCCTCTGTGTCTTGCCAGGGCCCTGATGGGTACAATAGCCAAACTTGTGCACCATGTTTGTGAAATCTTTTCCAACTGCGATCTCTAAAAGAGAGTCACCTATTTCTCTGCCTAGAAATTCACTGTTCTGTTTTTGACATTTGCATCCTCAATCCACAGGGACTTAGTTGTATCTTTTTCCATATGAATAGTGATTTTTCCTAGCCCCACTGGCTGAAAGGGTTTCTTCTTTCCCATGGACATGCCATGCCCTCATGAATACATCTCTTTCCATGTTCTCCATCCAATCCTGGCACCCAGTCGTCTCTCTATGCAACAACCTCATATCACCCCAATTACCATGATTTTATGCTGATCCCAACATGTGGTAGGGAAACTCCCTTCCCTCTTCCCTCAAGATAAGATCTTGCTTATCCCAGTTTTTTTTTTTAATTCTTCTGTGTACATTTTAGAACAATCCCAACATGTTCCGTGAAATACCTTGTTGGGATCTTGATTAAAAATGCATTAAAGCTAGGCATCAATTTGGGGAGAATTGTCATCTTTATAATATGGGTCCCTATCCATGAATATGGTATGCCATTCTATTTATGGTTTTGAAAAATTTATCCTAGTGAAATTTCATAATTTCTACTGCAGAGGTCTCACACATCTTTTGATAGATTTATTCTTAAATGCTTGATATTCTGCGACTCTACTGTAAATGTGTTCTCTCTTTTCTTGAGGCTTGTTTGTCAGCAGTATGCAGAAATCCAACTGACTGTTATATATTAATCTTATATTCTGGTTACTTCACTAAGTTCTCCTTTTATTTACATCTGTAGATTCTTGGGGGGGGGGTGTTAATGTAAACAATCATGGTACCTGAAAATGAGGCAGCTTTGCTTCCTCTTTTTCAGTCTTTGATGGCATCACACCAATTGGGGTAGTTACAGGGTGGCAGGCTTCAAATTCATACAGAAGGACCCTTCTAGCAACAAAAGCAGCACATCACAGATGAGACCGCCTCCGTCGGTTCACGAAGGTATCCTGAGTGAGGTTGAGGTACCGCATTTCTTGGGAAGCAGGAACAAGGTGAGGTGGTCTACGTGACACCAAAGTGACTTCCAGCTTCCATATTTTGAGTCCCAGTTTACTTCTTTTCCCCAGCAACCTTGGCCTGGTGGCAGTGGTTCTCAAAATCCAATATTCAGAAACTGGAAGTGTTTAGATCAGCCTACTTACTGTCTGGCTCACAAATTCCCAGTCTGCAGGATAGGGCGGAGGGTTCCTGCACCTTCATGCACTGTGAGCCTGTGGCCCAGCTTGAGTCGTACTCCACAGGGGTCTGTGACATCTATACCTGCCTCTCCTTTCGTACCCGCAGCATGGAGACCAGGCATCCAGAGTGTCCCAACCAACCTGCCCTGCCCGGCAGCCATTCCCCAGAATGACTCATCATTAGAACCACACAGGACCCCACAGGACCCCACACGACCACCCGGCTGGGCCTCATCTCTGCAGATTCTGACCCCACAGGGTCTTGGAAGAGCCCAGGAATCTGTGTTTTTAAAAACAACACCCACAGGTATTCTGATGGTTGGGATTTGACCCCTGCTAGGAATCACCTGTGGGATCATCCTGTGGTGGGCTGACGGGCTCCGGGTGAACCTTCCATCCAAGACCTTGAGAATTTGTGACTTTGAGCCAATGTGTAAGTATGGCTCTAGCTTGCCTGTGAGAAGGAGATTTTTGGAGAGCTGGCAGGGGATTCCAGGCAAGCTCAAGGAGGGACAGACAGAGGAGGTCAGCCTGGGGGCAGCACAGCCCTCCTCTCGAGGCACCTGCAGGGGAACCATCTTGTCTGACAGGTTCGGACCAGGCTCTGCAGCTGGAGGTGGAGGTGGGCGTCTCCACATCCATTAACTTCAGGAAGTCCTGGTTGGCCAACGAGACATCAGATGTACCCTGACCTCCAGACCCAGAGTCCCTGGAGGGCCTTCATCTACCCTCAGCTCCCACCTTTAGTCCAAACATAATGCAAGCATCAAGCAAAACCCAAGTGTGTGCAGTGACATCAAATCCAGGGCAAGTCTGTCGGAAGGTGATCACCTTGGTAGAGGGTGGTGACTTGGAAGGGATGTGAGGCTCTTCCGAAATCCTGGTGACCTTCTGCTTCCTGGCCTGGGTACATGGGTGTGTTAACTCTGTGAGGATCTGCAGGGCTAAGCACTTAGAATTTGTACACTTTTGTATCTGCACGAAGGCTTCAATAAAAAATTCATTAAAAACACTACAACTGCAGGATTCGTGTAAAGCAAGTGACACAAGAACACACATAGCACAGCATATGTGTGGTGCCCCAGCCACGCCCTCCCACACCCCTGAATGCTTGGATTATTAAATAAGAAAGGATGGCAATAAATGAGTAAGCATTCGGCACGAGAAGATGCTGAGAGAAGAACAGAACAAACCAACGGAACGAGAGAGCACGTAGTTAACAGGGAAGAGGGTCAGGCACTCCTCGTGGAGGACGGACACACTGCCCAGCTCCTTACAGGTCCTCCTCACTGTCCCGGAAATGATCTGGCTCCACCCAAGTTTCTTTCTTTTTTTTTTTTTAATTAATTAATTAATTAATTTATGATAGTCACACAGACAGAGAGAGAGGCAGAGACACAGGCAGAGGGAGAAGCAGGCTCCATGCACTGGGAGCCCGACGTGGGATTTGATCCCGGGTCTCCAGGATCATGCCCTGGGCCAAAGGCAGGCGCCAAACTGCTGCGCCACCCAGGGATCCCTCCACCCAAGTTTCAATCTCGTCAGTAAGTCCCTGTTAGAGGCCGGGCGGGAGGTCGGTCAGCGTCTGCTGGCCTGGGCTGCATGAGGCTGGATGTCCCCGGCCCCTGAGCCTCTGTCCCTCTGGACGTGTGTCCTTCTCTCTGTGGTCTTCTCTGTCCAGAGACCCTGTGAGGGCGCGGTTCTCTGAGGCCGAGCCCAAGCGTGAGTCCTGGGGGGAACCTCCCCGCTCCCGGAGGTGTTGCCCTTCTGCGCGGCTCCGGCACCTTCGGCCCCAATGGCCCAGGTCCCCGGGGCGGCTCACGGCTGTGGTTCTCTCACAGGGTCTCAGCTTAGGGTGCCTCACGACCCCCCACCTGTTTACGACTTTCTCCCAACAGGTCCATTCTGCTGGGAGTCGAGTGTGAGTCCTCCGGGCAGATGGAAGGTCCTGGGGACGGGGCCTCAGGCCTGTGGTCATCCCTGTCACCCCGCATGGCCGCACACACTCATGAGGCTCGGCATTTCTTTACTGACGACCGGTTGAAATGTCAACGTGATTAAAGTAGGGGGTGTGAGGCCCCGGAGGGGCGCAGGCAGGGGCAGGGGGCAGGGGGCGCGGCAGGGTTTCCCGTCCACATGGGCCCTAGCACCAGCCATACCTGGCGCTCACCTCTGTTCCCTTTTATTTAATACAGAAGATGCTCCCCACAACCCCGCAGGCTCCAGGAGGGCTTCTCGCCACCTGGGGCCCCTTTGCCGCTTTACCCAAGGAGGAGAGCTGCTTTCCCAAGTCTCAGGGCTGCATGTGAATGACGCAGCCTATTTCTGAGCCTGAGCTCAGAGCCTATTTTGTGCTCCTCGGGGGGCATCTGAACCGCTTCCTGATGACGCAGCCCGACGAACCAGGTTACAGGGTCAGAGGATCTGAAAATTCTTACTGCTCCGAACATATGTTACCAATTTGTTCTTGAAATAAAGGGGGAGGAAGGGAGGAAGGAAGGAGGGAAGGAGGGAAGGAGGGAAGGATGGAAGAGGGGAGGGAGGTGGAAGGAGGGAAGGGGGAGGGAGGGGGAAGGAGAGAAGGGGGAGGGAAGGAGAAGAGGGGGAGGGGAGGGAGGGGGAAGGAGGGGGAAGGAGGGAAGGGGAGGGGAAGGAGAAGAGGGGGAGGGGCGGGGGAGGAAGAGGGAGGGGAAGGAGGAAAGGAGGGAAGGGGGAGGGGAAGGAGGGGAGGGGAAGGAGGACAGGGAGGGGGAGGGGAAGGAAGGAAGGGGGAGGGGAAGGTGAAGGAGGGAAGGGGGAGGAGGGAAGGGGGAGGAGGGAAGGAGGGGAGGGGGAGGGAAGGGGGAGGGAAAGGGGAGGGAAGGAGGGGAGGGGGGAGGGAGGTGCCTCTGAGGCGTGGTGCCCAAACACCTGAACACAAGGAGAACGAACCCAGAGAAGCGCCCACGTCCCAGCACGCACGGTCTGGGCAGCGCGGGTGCGAGTGCTGCCCGGCGGCTCCCTGTCACCCCCCTGTCACCTCCCTGTCGCCCTCGTCCCAGGATTTCTGTGGCTCCCAGCCTGGGATGGGCCGGCTGCCTCCGTGGCCCAGCCCTTTCCTTCTGCCATGATGAGACTGAGGCCACCCGAGGGCGTCTCTCCGGGGAACCTTCACACCAACATGTCACGGGCACAGAGGGCTCGGCTGCCAGCGGCCACCTCACAGGCCACGTCAGCGCAGGGCGGGGGGGGCCGCACAGATGCACCGACTCTTGAGAACCATGACGCCCACGGAGCCCCCGCGAGTCGGAAGCAGAGCCGGCTGGGAGGAAGCGCCGAGCCCCGCGGTCTGCAGGCCTTGGGCAAAGGGACCGGGCCGGTGGTCTCCCCTCCGCCCAGCAGGCCTCGGGCCTGCCTTTTCCTTCCTTTCTGCAGAACCCCCAGAGGGAGGCTGAGAAAACAGGAAAGGGGGGAGCGGCTGGGGCAGCCATCGGGAGCTCAGAGGAAGGGGCACAATGGATGGGGGGCCCCCCTGAGCCCCGGGTCACCAGCCCTGGGGCCTCCCGACCACTGCCGGGTCCAGGGCCGGGAGTGCTCGCAGGTCCCCACGGCTCCTGGCGGCTCGGCGGGGCCTGCCCTGGGTGCCCCTCGTCAGCCGAGCGCTTTCCCGGAGGCCCCCTCCCACCACAGCCGTTCACGTGGAACTCTGGTCTTCGGGCTTTTATTTACTTTATTGTAAGAGAGAGCGTGTGCCAGAAGCGTGCGCCTGGTGCCTGCGCAGGGTTCACAGAGCAGGAACGTAAACACCCACTGCCCCAAATGCACCACCGGGTGGTCAGCTTGCTCCTGAAGCAACTCCGGGCAAGGACTCCAGGCCAGGGGACGAGCCCGGGAGTCACGGCAGGGCTTGGAGGAACGAGAGGTGGCGGGAACCGGCCCTCAAAGGGCCTGTGGTCGAACCAGCTGCCACTGCGGGCAGACGTCTGGGGGACCAGCGGCTCAGAGCCGGCCCACCCGGGAGGCTTGCCGTGCGCATCCGGGGAGCCCTCGGGCCCAGAGCGGAGGCTGGTGGCGCTCTCGTTCGTCCAGGGAGTGACCTGAACTGGCCGGACAGCGGGGATTTGGGTGAGGCCCCGGCGGCGTCTGCTGCACCATCTCCCAAACAGCCTTCCTGTCCCCCAAGACGCTCATCATTCTTCATCACACTTTGACCCCATGTGTGTGGACACTCGCATACATTTTGTTGTGCTTTTTGAGCTCTGTGAAGAACCTCCCTGGATGCCTCCTGCCGGCCTCTCCCACAAGGTGACATTGCTGAGGCCCATCGCGTTGGTGCAGCCTCCTGTGTCACCTGGGATGCAGGAAGGAAAACCATCCACACCTCGTTCGAGACACGGAACTGAATGTGGGGAACAGGGCCACGGACAGGACTGAGATACCAGGCAGGCGGCGTGAGGCAACGGCGGGAAACCACTCTGTCCCCCTGCTGGAGGGAGCGGGGGAGAAGGCCAGGAGCCACCTTCCAGAACCAAGGCAGACTGCTGGGTGGGGGTTGGAACATGGAGGGCACATGCGCTGACGGACATGCGAGTGGGAGAAATGCCCTGGCCTTGCCCTCCCCCCGGCTTCCAACCTCTTGCCAGCACCTCCCTGCCCCTGAGGCCTGCTGGCCGCCTGTTGACAGGAGGCTGGGAGATGTACCTTTTTGGTGTGGATCAGAGTTGGCACAGGAAGGGCAAGGAATGGATCTGAGTACAAGCAGACACATGTGTGCATAGTTCATGCTCACACCTGTGTGGTGTTCCTGGACTGACCATGTGCTTGGTTTCTCCCATAAGCTTTGCTTTGCATGTCACCTGGTTTGTCTATGGCAAGTGTTTCTCTAGACAGTGTTTCCAAACTTTCTGACCCGGGACATACACACACACACACACACACACACACACACACACACGCCAATGGTTCTGAAGCAACCCTACCGCTAGAGGGTGCAGGGCTTGCTGGTATTTGCCATGCTAGGGCCGAGCACTGGGGGGCAGCACCAGCACCACCAGCAGCACCACCAGCAGTCACCAGCACCATCATCACCAGCAGCACCACCAGCAGCACCAGCAGCACCACCAGCAGCACCAGCAGCACCACCAGCAGCAGCAGCACCAGCAGCACCAGGCAGCAGCACCAGCACCACCAGCAGCACCACCAGCACCAGCAGCACCAGCAGCACCAGCACGACCAGCAGCACCAGCACCACCAGCAGCACCCACCCGCAGCACCAGCACCAGCACCACCAGCAGCTACCAGCAGCACCACCAGCAGCACCTAGCAGCAGCACCACCAGCACAACCACCAGCACCACCAGCAGCACCACCATCATCATCATCACCATCACCACCATCATCACCACCATCATCATCATCACCATCACCACCATCATCACCACCATCATCATCATCACCATCATCACCACCATCATCACCACCATCACCACCATCATCACCACCATCATCATCACCACCATCACCATCATCACCATCACCGCCATCACCGCCATCACCATCACCATCACCATCATCACCACCATCATCATCATCACCATCATCATCACCACCATCATAACCACCATCACCACCATCATCACCACCATCATCATCACCACCATCACCACCATCATCACCATCACCACCATCATCACCATCATCACCACCATCACCATCATCACCATCATCACCATCACCACCATCATCACCATCACCACCATCATCACCACCCTCATCACCATCACCATCACCACCATCATCACCATCATCACCACCATCATCATCACCACCATCATAACCACCATCACCACCATCATCACCACCATCATCATCATCACCATCACCACCATCATTACCACCATCATCATCATCACCATCATCACCACCATCATCACCACCATCACCACCATCATCACCACCATCATCTTCATCACCACCATCATCATCACCACCATCATCATCACCACCATCACCATCATCACCATCACCGCCATCACCGCCATCACCATCACCATCATCACCACCATCATCATCATCACCATCATCATCACCACCATCATAACCACCATCACCACCATCATCACCACCATCATCATCACCACCATCACCACCATCATCACCATCACCACCATCATCACCATCATCACCACCATCATCATCACCACCATCACCACCATCATCACCATCATCACCATCATCACCACCATCATCACCACCATTATCATCACCACCATCAACATCACAACCATCACCATCACCATCATCACCACCATCATCATCACTGCTTGTGTCCCACTAACTTGATTGACTCACTCTCTAATGAATACAATTTGAAGATTCCAAAAACGCTGCCCCAGGGGGATATCTGGGAATGGCACAGTGGCATCACTGGGTGTGCATGTCTTTAACTTTATAAGGAAACGATAAGTATTTTGCAAACAGGACTGCTCTGCGGACCCCCTGGCCATGTAGGATAGCCCCAATCACCTTGAGCTCTTGCCAACACCTGGTTGTGCGAGTAACCTCACCATAGGTCTGTTTGCACTGCTTACTGATGAGGGACAGCAACTTTTCATTTCCTTACCCGACATTCCTACCTTGTTTCTGTGACATTTGTTCTTAGCCCATCATCTATTGTGTCATTCAATTTTTTCTTTTTTTTCTTTTTCTTTTTTTTTTTTTTTAAGTAGGCTCCACACCCAGCATGGAGACCAACACAGGGCTTAAACTTACGACTCTGAGATCAGACCTAAGCTGAAATAGAGTTGGATGTTCAACACCCAGGCACTCCTGATTCTTTCCATTTTTAATTTGTAGATGTTCTCTATATATTTAGGGTACTAATCCTTTGTGGCAAATGTCTTTTCTCAATTGACGGCCTAATATTCACTTTCCTTTTTGTGTCTTTTTACAAATAGTCCTTTACTTCAATGTGATTGTATGTATCAATCCTGTCATTTACGGATGAAAGTTTTGTGTTTTAAGAAATCCTTCCTTCTCTTGTGATCATAAAATCTTTTTCTATATATTCAGATTACAATATTTTTTCACATTTACATTCCTTTATTCTGTTTGGGATTCATTACTATTTCTGAATCAGAATCTGAGGTAGAGATTCAATTTCCATCTTAACCCTGTGGATACAATGCTTTGTGAGGTCTGCACCATTTCTAAGGTCTGTCCTTCCCAAGGAGCTGTAAATGACTGCTTTGTCTCCACATTTGCACGGGTGTTTTGGGGGGCTTCCTACTCTGTTTGGTTAATCTCTTCATCTATTTCCCTGCCCACACTACTCTGTCTTAATTATTGTAGTATTTATTTATTTATTTATTTATTTATTATTTATTTATTTTTATGTAGGCTCCATGCCCAGTATGGAGGTCAATGTGGGGCTCGAACTCACGACCCTGGGATCAAGACCCGAGTGGAGATCGAGAGTCAGATGCTTAACCGACTGAGACACCCAGGTGCTCCAGTTATTGTGGCTTCGATACATCTTGAGTTAGCAAAGTCTCCTCCTGGTTCTTCTGGAGTGTCTTAACAATTCTTGGACATGTGTTCTTTCATACGAATCTTCGATTCAATTCGTGAGGTCCCGTAAAACCCCACTGGCATTTTATCTGAATTGCGCTGAAGCTGAACATCAGTTTGGAGAGCATCAAATTGTAGGCATCTTACGAGGATCTGGTCTTCCTATTCACGAGCGTGGCGTCTCCCCCCAGGGAAAGGCACCTGCTGGGTTGTTCCACAGCTTGGGAGCACCTCATGGAGGGGGGAGTAGTGAGGGGGGTATCTGTTCCCCTGCACATGGCCTGGCTCTGGCTGGGGGACACAGAAGCTGACATTGACCTGGAGTGGCCTGGGCTCAGTGTCTGGGGACACGAGGCCACCACAGCACCTGTCACAGGTGAGGAGCAAGATTTTCTGTAACTGCAAGAAAACCCGCTTGTTCCAAACCCACTCATTTTCTGCAACAAACTTTTCATTTTTTAACCTGTGGATGCAAATCAAACATGTCATTCGTCACATTTTTGAGGTGGCCTTCTAGGAAACAGTGGTCCTCTTATTTGCCCATCGTCACTCTGCCCTCCAGGTTGAATGGCGTGTCCACGAAGTCCAGGTCCTTCCCAGAATCTTAGTGTGTGGTCTGACTTGGGAGTAGGGTGTTTGCAGATGTGATAAGTCAAGAAGAGGGCAGGCTGGAGTGGGGTGGACCCTAAATCCCATTGCCAGTGTCCTCATAAGAAGAAGGGAAAAGGGGATCCCTGGGTGGCTCAGCGGTTTAGTGCCTGCCTTCGGCTCAGGGAGTGACCCCGGGGTCCCAGGATTGAGTCCTGCATTGGGCTCCCTGCATGGAGCCTGCTTCTCCCTCTTCCTGTGTCTCTGCCTCTCTGTGTCTCTCATGAATAAATAAAATCTTAAAAAAAAAAAAAAAAAAGAAGGGAAGAGACATAGACACGGGGACAGGACAGCTGTGTAAAGACAGGCACGTGTCCACGAGCCGCACACACCAAGGACCACCGGCAACCAGAGAAGCGGGGAGAAGCCTGGGAAGGGTCCGCCTCCCAGCCCTCGGAGGAGCCAGCCCTGCCCAAGCCTGAACCTCAGGTGTCCGGCCTCCAGACTGTGGGGCAGTAGGTTTCTGTGAAGTCTCCGGTCCACGGCCCTTTGTCACGGCGGCCACAGGATGTTCCCACACCTGGGACACATGCCTCTCACCTGAGCTGATTGGTCTTCATCACTGTGTGGGGCAGAGGGAGGGTGAGCCCGGGCCTGAGGCAGGATGGGGCCTGCTGGGGTCCGCTGCGGTCACACCGCGGGGTGGCTCCCACCCACACTTGCTCCAGGGAAAGCCTGCGTGGGGAGCTGGAGAGCCGGCGTGACCTTGCGGCCCTAGGGCCCCTCCTGGCCATGGCCGGTCATTGGGGTCTCAGCGTGGTTCAGGGTGGTTCTGGAAGGCCGGCAGTTGTGAGGCGGGTGAGCTCAGCGGACTCTGGTTTGAGGAGCCAGGATGGCGGCAGCTGGCATTTGGGCTCCTCCCTGGAGCCACACGCAGGCTCCGGTGCAAGGGCCGGGCCCCGCCGTCCCCTGAGGGTCCCCGCGTCCGTGACCGGCACGGGCTCTCTCTCTAACACGAACACACGCTGCAGCCACCTGAGGGCCTTTGCCCAGCGCGGCGCCGACCTGCAGGCTAATGGCCTTTTCCCGAAACGCTCCTTTGGGGAAACGGTGGATGTGCTCAGGGAAGTGGCTGCAAGCGCCCCCGCCCCCGCCGCTGCTGTCCCCCAGCACAGGGGCCCCTTGGCCTTTGAGTTTCCAAATTTCCAAAGGTGGTTCCTGCTCCACGCCGACCTCTGCTCCTCAGAAACAACAAAGCTAAGGTTGCCTTTTGCTCGTTATCTCACTTTTTGGCCCTTAGATAAGGTTCACGAGCTGTGACCGTCTCCACCGGCCGCGGCGGCGAGCGTGCGGCGTGGGGAACGCCCTGACCACCGGGGTGCCCGAGCTCCCGGCCTGGCAAGCACGGCTCCAGGGTGCAGATTGGATTAACACCCGACCTGCCTCTGATATACCCGTGAACAGCGTTGTTGATCCTTGATTGGCAGTCAGTGAACCGCACGGAAGCTCCACGATCCGATGCGGCTCGACGCCTGCATAGCCCCGGGGATCCCTCGGCAGCACCCACGTGGTGGACAAGCCCCGCATTACGTTCCCAGCTCAGTGCTGTTACGAATGAAGCCGCCTGCACCCTGGGGTGCATGTCCCTGCGTGGATCCCTCCTTCCTTCCCCTGGACCAGCCCCCAGGGCGGGCACAGCAGGGCCACGTGTACCTTTTTGAGAAACCGTCCACCTGCCTTCAGACGCGGTTGACCCTCTGCGGACGCCTCGCTCACGCCGGCTCACCGAACAGGGTTTTGACTTGACGCCGGTGCGAGGGCGACACGCGTTCAGCAGACACCATCCTTCGCACCCGGGACAAGGCCCCTTCCCGGGGCTGGCGATACGCAGCCCGAGGGGCAACGGCCCGCGGACACACTGGCCACCGTCGCCTGCCCACACGCTGTCCATTGGTCCCGGCGGGCGTTGGGCAGTCACATGCGGGCTGGACTCTCGGCGGGTAGGCCCTGCCCCAGGGCTTCACCGCCCCCCTGCATGCACCGCGCAGGGCTATTAAATGCATTTCCACTTACAGTCTTTTCAACTTAGGGTGGAGTTAGCAGCCGGGACCCCACCCTGAGTTGGGGCGGACCCGAACCCCGTGATTGGGGGGGGGGGCAGCAGCTGATCCTGCCCACACGCGGTGGGTGGGCCTTCCAGCCCCGGGCGGCTCTCGCAGGGTCCCCCGGTCTCCGCAGGCGAAGGCTCCGTCACACCTCTGTCCGCACTCGCCCACGGAAGCACCTGGCCTTCTCCGGAGCCCTGCTCCTTCCTTGTCCCCGCTGCCCCCGTGGGGATTCAGACGCAGGGAGGTCACGACCCTTCCCCACGTCACCAACCTGGTGAGGCCCCGGGTCAGGGCGGGGGTCCCCGTGGGGTCCTCCAGGAAGGGCATCTGACCCCACGAGCGGCAGGCCCCCTGCCCTCAGCCGCGAAGACTTCCTGTCCTCAGCGGTCGCTTCTCAAGGACCTGTGGGGCAGGGGGCGTCCCCAGAGGCCACTGAACACCCATGATGTCTGGGCCACTCTGCAGAGCCAGGACCTCGCAGCCCGGCAGGGGTTTCTGTGACAAGGAAGGTCGGGGCCACCTGGGATGGGGGCGCTGAGGTGGAGAAGGAGGGGACACGCGGCCCGGCCTGAGATGCACAGGGCACCCCGCGGCCCACCCTCCCCAGCCCTGCCATAGCGGGAGAGGCCCGGTGGCTGCTTTGGGGAGAGAAGCCGTGAGCCCGGCGGGCGCGGTGCTCCGACCCGGATGAGTCAGCGGGATGGAGACCCACGGGCCCGCTCCTCGCTGGGGTTGGCTCCCTTCTTGCACGCGCTCCTGGTGGCGGCGTGCTGCACAAAGCCAGACAGCCAGGCCCGCGGGCGCGAGGTGAGTCGGCGCCCCATTCCTCGTGACCCTGGGCGGTGGCTTCGTCCCCACCCGCCGCCTCCGGCCCAGGCCGCACGGGAGCGGGCGCGGCGCCTCCTGAGCCCGCCTTGCCCGCGATGGCACCGGGAGGGCCCGGGGGCGACGGAGCCCAGCCCGCGTCTTTGGGGTCTCAGGGGAAACAGATGCAGCGGACGTGCGGGGACGTGGCCATACCCGTCTCTGCAAGAAAACTCGCAAGGAGAGTCGGCGCTTTCAGGACTGTCCGGGAGCTTCGGCACCGCCGACGAGGGCTGCACGGGGCCCGGAGCCGCCCAGGTATTAGGGCAGCCGCGCGGCTCGCCGGACCTGAAGGAGCTTGGAGTGAACAACCGTCTGCAGCTTTCCTGGAACCCACGGCTCAGGATGAAACCCCAGTGGAGGAAGGAGAGGAGACGAGAAGAGCCTCCCCGCGGGAGCGTGGGGCCGGCTCCCCGGGTGGGCCTGAGGACGCAGGGGCCACCTCACCCGAGAGGGGGATAGGCCTCCAGGCACGGGGAGGAGCGGGAGGCTGCGCAGCGAGGGGGCCCGAACAGGAGTGGAGGGTGAGCAGGACACGGTGAAGGGGGCCAGGACGGCCGGGGACAGAGGCGGGCCCGGCGGCCACGGTCTGCAGGCCCATGCACCAAGCCAGCAGGGGGACGGAGCCACCACGGGCTCCCCCGTCGCGGTGAAACTGCGCCTTTACCTTCTTGGTGGAGGACGATTGGAACAGCCACGAGGGCACGGAATGGCTTGGTGGTCGTGTCGGCTGGAGCGGCAGAGGCAGAGATCGAGAGGCAGGTGCACTGGGGAGACAGCGGTAGCGCGGGCTGGGAGGCAGGGAGGAGAGAAGGGTGACGCAGAGGCTCCCACATGACTGGCCCGGGGCGGGGGGCACGACTCTCCAGGACCGGGAGTGCCAAGAGCTGCCGTCAGGCTGGCACATGGGGTGGCGGGGTGAGCGCTGGGGCCCCCTCCGTGCCCGACCAGCCCTGCAACCCAGGGGGAGGTGCCTCGCCTCCCTGAGCCCCATGTCTAAAGTGGAACAAAATACCCCCGAGACTCCCTCTCCTGCCTCAGCCTCCACGCCCTGCGGTGCCGAACTTGTCGACTGTCTCACTGGGTCCTCAGCCAGCACCGACGGCAAACAGTGCTGCTGCCACCATTTCACAGACGAGGCTTGCCAAGGTCCACGCCGGAGAGCAGGTGTAGGCCGCCTGGCCAAAAGGGTAGACCGTCACCTGTCCGCTCTCCCGGCCCGCCGTGTGGACGCTCAGCTGTGAATCGGCGGCTGGTTCCCCTGAACACAGGGCCTGGAATGAAAGGTGAAGTGTGGGGATCCCCGGGTGGCGCAGCGGTTTGGCGCCTGCCTTTGGCCCAGGGCGTGATCCTGGAGTCCCCGGATCGAGTCCCGCGTCGGGCTCCCAGCATGGAGCCTGCTTCTCCCTCTCCTCTGCCTCTCTCTGTCTCTCTATGTCTATCATAAATAAATAAAAATAAATTAAAAAAAAAAAAGGTGAAGTGCGAAGGCTTTACGGGGACTGTGACCTGGGATCCGGAGTGGGGTGCGTATGTGGCGGGGTGGGGGGGTGAGCACAGGACCTGGTCCCGAGCTGGCCAGCCTGGGCCCCCTGCGTGCTGCTCAATCCTGTCTCGGACATTGGGTGGTCTTCTCCTAACCATTAGGCTTCACTATTCCCAGAACGGGGAGGGCCTCACGTTTACGGAGGTCTTCTTTTCCATCCCCTGATAGTTCTTTATCATTTTCATCAAGTCGTAAGCACGTCTCACTAAGTTCACTGCTGGGCATCTCATGTGTTTTATCACTATTGTGATATATTTTTCCCAACATACTGTATTTATTATGGTTGATTTGTAAGAAAACTATTGTTTTCTTTTTTTTTTTAAATTACCTTGTCTCTGACCACCGTTCTCAACTTTTATTTATTCTAATGTCTCTGCAGAGATCCTCCCGGAATTCCTAAACCGGCACGACGCCGTCATCGGCACACTCAATTCCAATATTTATTTATTTATTTATTCATTTATTTAAAATTTTTATTTATTTATGATAGTCACACAGAGAAAGAGAGAGAGAGAGAGGCAGAGACACAGGCAGAGGGAGAAGCAGGCTCCATGCACCGGGAGCCCGACGTGGGATTCGATCCCGGGTCTCCAGGATTGCGCCCTGGGCCAAAGGCAGGCGCCAAACCGCTGCGCCACCCAGAGATCCCCAATTCCAATATTTATTCTTAATTTCTTTCCTCGCCCTATCCCATTGTCTAGGATCTCAAGAATAATTAAATGTTTGTTCTCGCGAGTTTTTTCTTATCATTTTTTCCTCTTGCTGATTTTTAAAAGGAATGTGTAATATTTCACAATTAATTTTAGATATCGGGGAGATAACGTTTAATGAGTTGAGAAAGAAAGCATGTTTTGCCCCAAAGCACGAGAGTTTATATCATCAGGTATTGAGTTGTATCAAATACCTTGGAATTTGCGTAATCACATGGCTTTTGACTTTTGACCTGTCAAGTGGACTCTTGCTGTATGTCTTTTGACATTGAACCACCTTCATAGTCCTGAGATAAGTTAGTGTTCAGTAAACGCACGGACGGGCTCCATTTGATAGCATTCTGCGCCCATCTATAAGGGAGGTGAGGCTTCAGCTTGCGTGTGTGCATGCATGTGCATGCTCTTTGCTGGAATTCCGGAGGTTATACTCACCTTGCATAATGAATTAGAAAATGTCCTCCCGGCCCCCCCAAAAAAGAAAAGAAAATGTTCCATTATTTTTATGATCCATAAGGATGACTTTCAGTATTTTTGAACATTGAACAGTTGAGAACTTAGCGTCCACGGAGTCTTAGAATATGCACTCATTTATGTCTGGCTTCTTCCATTCAGCGGTAATATTTGTGAGATCCACTCACGTTGTGCGTACAGCATATTTTTCATCATTGCTGAATAGTATCTTATAGTGTTAATTGATTAATTTACTTACTTATTTTTAAAATATTTTATTTATTAGAGAGAGAGGGAAAGAGAGCACAAGCAGGTGGAGCAGCAGGAGAGGGAGAAGCAGGCTCCCGCCCGATGCGGGACTCGATCCTAGGACCCCGGGATAATGGCCTGAGCCAAAGGCAGACACTTACCCACCCAGGAGCCCCCAGTTTAATACAACTATGGGTAGACATCTGGGTTGTTTCCAGTTTTTGCGATTGTGACATTCTTGGACGTCTTCTAGGGACCATATGCAACTGTGTCCATCGGATGTATTCTCAGCAGAGGAACTGCTGCATCGGGATATGTGTGTGCTTCACTTTACTCGATGCCACTAGTTTTTATTTCTTATTTTTTTTATAGATTATTTATTTATTCATGAGAGACACACAGAGAGAGAGGCAGAGACACAGGTAGAGGGAGAAGGAGGCTCCATGCAGGGATCCCGATGCGGGACTCAATCCCGGGTCTCCAGGATCACACCCTGGGCGGAAGGCCAGCCCTAAACCGCTGAGCCCCCCAGGGACCCCTGCAGGTAGTTTTTAAAAGTGATTGACCGATCTATGCCCCCCTCAACCAGCGGCATTATGAACACCCCGGTTGCCCCATATCCTCTCTGAACCATGGTACGGTCTCCCTAGTTCTATTTAGCCAATTCCGGTGGGTGAGTAAAGGATTGGCACAATCCATTATCATCCCTATAGCTAGGTTTGAGGTCAGCTCAGCTCTCTGGGTCTGTTCCTCTGGAAATCCCATAAAGGTGAACATCACACAGGAATTAATGCTGACAAAAATGACCCCTGATGGGCACACTGCACCTGCACGTGCTGGTCTGTGCGTGCTCCCGAAATGCCCGGTGGGCAGGGCATGCCATTGATTTGAGCTCCTCTCAAGACAAGACCCGTAATGGGGCACACTTCTTGCTGGGTGTTGTGCCAACCCCCTTGAGCTGTACACGGGAAATGGAGCTTTTTTATTTTTATTTTATTTTATTTTATTTTATTTTATTTTATTTTATTTTATTTTATTTATTTTGGAAATGGAGCTTTTAAGCCAGGGTGGCTTTTTTTTTTTTTCAGGGTGGCTTTACCCATTCCCGGGGCTCTTGCTCTTTCACATCTGAGCTGTCACTTGACGGTAAAGGGAAACATAGAAGATCAGACACCTTTGCTGAAATTTATTGGCCATATACACATGGGTCTATTTCTTGATTCTCTCTTCAGCTCTATTGATCTATACGTGTATCCTTTTGCTAATGCTGCACCGTTTTTTTAAATTGCTGCAGCTTTATTTTTTTATTTTTATTTTTTAAAGATTTTATTTATTTATTCATGGGAGACACACAGAGAGAGAGAGAGAGAGGCAGAGACACAGGCAGAGGGAGAAGCAGGCTCCATGCAAGGAGCCTGACGCGGGACTCAATCCCGGGTCTCCAGGATCAGGCCCTGGGCTAAAGGCGGCGCTAAACCACCAAGCCACCCGGGCTGCCCTTGCTGCAGCTTTATAATAAATTATCGAAATCAGGTGGGGTATCTTTCCAGCTAGTGTTTCTTTTTCAACCTTCTTTTGACTATTCTTGCATTTTTATATCAATTTTACAAGCAGCTTGCTAATATTACCAAAAACACTGGTGGGTTTTTTCTTGGTATCATATTATATCTGTAGGTCCATTTAGGGAGAATTGACGTTTTAACAATATTGAGTCTCCTGATCCAAACACACGGTGTAACCATCTTTATACTCAGAACTACTTTAATAATAATTAAAAAAAGAACTACTTTAATATCTCTCAGTGATGTTTTACAGGGTTTAGTACACAAATCTTGCGTATATTTTATTACATTCATCACTAGTTTATGTTTTTATGCTAATATATGTACTTTTTCAAATTTCAATTTCCTGGGACTCCTGTATGGCTCAGCGGTTGAGCATCTGCCTTCGGCTTAGGGCGTGATCCCAGGGTCTTGGGATCAAGTCCCACAGCAGGCTCCCCGCAGGCATCCTGCATCTCCCTCTGCCTATGTCTCTGCCTCTCTCTCTCTCTCTCTCTGTCTCATGAATAAATAATAAAATCTTCTAAAAAATTCCAATTCCCAATTGTTCATTACTAGTATGTAGAAGTAAATCAATTTTTTTTGTATATTGTCCTTAAATCCTACAACCTTGCTATGCTTCCCTATTAACTCTGATAGCTTATATGTAGATTCCTTAGGACTTTCTACAATTGATCGTCTCCTATGCTAATAGAAATTTCCTCCTTCCCAATCTGTACATCTTTTAACTTCTTTTCTCAGCTAAAAGCCTTTCTTAAGATTTCCCGAATAACACTGATTAGCAATGCTTCTTCTGTCTCGTTGTATTCTTTGTTATAGGGAGAAAGCATTCAACATGAAGTACAATGTTATCTATAAACTTTTTGTTTATCAGACCGAGGCCTTCCCTTCTATTTCTAGAATGGATATTTAATTTGTCATGTTCTCTTTCTGCATTTGGGGAGATGATCCTATGGATTTTTCTCCATTATTCTATCGATACAGTGAATAATATTGATTTTTAATATTAAGCCAGGCTTGCATTCCAGGAATAGGTCCCACATGGTTATGATGTATTATCCTTTTTATATATTACCTAGTCTTATTTGCTAGCATTTCGTTAAACATTTCCGCATGCTGTTCATGAAGGGCATTGGTCTGTAGTTTTCTTGTGGTGTCTTTGTTACCAGGGTAATAGAGGCCTCACGAAATAAATTGGGAACTGTTCCCTCCTCCATTGTCTGAAAAAGCTTATGTAGGTTTGCAGTTATTTCTTCAATAAATATTTTATAATATTCACCAACAAAGCTATTCGGGTCAGGGGTTTGCTTTCTAGGAAGGTTTTTAGTTATGAGTTCAATTTCTGTAACAGCTATAGAGCCATTTGGATTTTAAAATTTCTTCTTGTATCAGTGTGGACAGTCTGTGTATTTCAAGGAATTTGTGTATTTTGTTTAAGCTATAGAACTTATCAGCATAAAATTAAGTTGTTTGTAATATTCCTTTATTATCTTTTAAGGAGCTGCAAGATCGATAGTGATGTGCGTGCTTTCATTCTTGGCATTGGCGAGTTATGTCAGTACTCTTTTCTTCATGGGCAGTCTGGCCAGAGCTTGAAAAAACCCCAGAAGAAACAAAAAACAGCCAGATTTTGGTTCCAGTAATTTTCATGGTATTGTTTTCTGTCCTCATCTGTATTATTTCCTTTCTTCTACTTCCTTTGTGCTTAATTGGACATGTTTGTTTGTTTTTTTTTTTTTTTCCTAGTTTTGTTTAATGGAAGCTGAGGTCATTTCTTTGAGAGCTTTCTTTTTTAAAAATATGAGTGTTTAGTGCTATAAATTTCCCACTAAGCACTACTTCCTCTCCTTCCCATAAGTTTTGAGATGTTGTGTTTTCATTTTCAGTTAATTTGGAATGTTTTTGTATTTCCCTGAGATGCCTCTCTGACTTACAGCTTACTTAGAATTGTGTTACTTAAAATCTTTTGTGTGTTACTTAAAATTTCCAAATATTTTAGGACTTCACAAATTCCTTTTTGACTCCTTGTTCTGTTGTGACTTGAAAGTGTACTTTGTATGATTTATATTCTTTCTTGTTTGTTTTTTTTATTTATATTCTTTTAAGTTTGCCTAGGTATATTTTGTGGCCCAGAAAAAAATGTATACGGTGGTGATGTGAATGTGCACTTGAGAAGAGTCTATTCTTATTCTCAAGAAGTAGTGGTGGGCGGAGCGTTCTATAAATGTCAATGAGGTCCAGATAGCTGACAGCATTCATGTCTTCCATGCCCTTATTTATTTTGGGTCCACTTGTTTTAATGATTACCAGGAGTCCAGCATGTTGACATGTTCAACTATAATTTGGGATCTGTTTCTCCTTTCAATCTAGGCAGTTACTGCTTCAATACTTTGAATCCTATTTTTTAGGTACATCCTCATTTATGAATGCTGTGTCCTCTTGAGAATTAACAAAATTATTATGTAATGTCTGTCCTTTTTTATGTGCGATGATATTTCTTCCTCAAAAGTCTGTCTGTCACCAAGTTAGCTCCTCTGGTTTTCTTTTGGCTAATGATTGAGTGGCATATCTCTTTTCATCCTTATACCTTAAATCTGTAGATGTTTTATATTTAATGTGGATTTCTTAAAGACATACTGTAGTTGAGTCTTGCTTTTTTTTTTTTTTTAAATCCAAGCTGACCATCTCTACCTTTTAACTGGTGTGTTTAGACCATTCACATTTAATGTGATTATTGATAAGATTTTTTTAAATTTTTTTTTATTTATTCATGAGAGAGAGAGAGAGGCAGAGATACAGACAGAGGGAGAAGCAGGCCCCATGCAGGGAGCCCAATGAGGGACTCGATTCCAGATCTCAGGATCACGCCCTGGGCCGAAGGCGGCGCTAAACTGCTGAGCCACCCAGGCTGCCCAATTATTGATAAGATTGAATAAAAATTATAATTTTGCTAGGTGTTTTATGTTTGTTCCACCTGGTTTTCCTTTTCTTTTTTGTTTTTTTGTTAACTTTTTTTTCTGCCTTCTCTTAGTTGATTGAGCACTTTTTTTTTTTTTTTTGATTGAGCACTTTTAAAATCTTTTTTGTTTTAGGTCCTCTTGATTTATTACTTATACTTTTTTTTTTAAAAGATTCATTCATTTATTCTTGAGAGACACAGAGAGAGAGAGAGGCAGAGACACAGGCAGAGGGAGAAGCAGGCTCCCTGCAGGGAGCCCGATGCAGGACTCGATCCCAGGACCCAGGGATCACGCCCTGAGCCGAAGGCAGATGCTCAACCACTGAGCCACCCAGGCGTCCCTATTACTTATACTTTAAAAAAAATTTTTTTTTAGTGTTTGCCCTAGAGTTTACAACATAGATCTTAAATTACTCAGAGTTTACCTTCAAATAATATTAGACTACCTCATATGTAATATAGGGAGCTTACAACAATATTCTTCCAATCTATTCCTCCCATCCTTCCTGATATAATTATCTATTTCACTTTAGTATATGCCATCAACACAAGTTCACTGTATTTCCTGTAGGTAGCAGCTATCATTTATAGCAATTAAAAATAAGGGGAGAAAAGTTTATCTTATCTTTATTTCTTCCATTTCTGGCACTTGTTCTTTCATTGTGAAGATCCAGTTGGGGGACTGATACCATTCTTTCTGATTGATGAACACTGGTTATCATTTCTTAGAGAATGTGTGCCAGCAATAAATTCCCACAGTTCTCGTTTGCCTAAGATAGCCTTATTTATCCTTAATTTGTAACATATATTTTCACTGGTACAGAATATTGAGTCAACACTTTTTGTTTCTTTCAGGCCTTTTGTCATCCAGTTTATACAGTTTCTGAGAGAATTGTGCCATAAGTCTTATCTTTGCCTCTCGGCATGTAACGTTTCCATGTTTGTACTCTGGTTGCCTTAGAGACTTTTTCTGTTTTTTTTTTTTTTTTTTTTTTTTTCCCCCAGCAGCTTGAATATGTCATGTATAAGGAATTTTTATTTTGTTTGTTTGTTTGTTTTACTTTTTTTTTTTTATTGGAGCATTTACCCTAATGCATGTTCTCTGAGTTATGATCTATGGTTTAGTGCCTGTCATTAATTTTGGAAAAATTTCAGCTATTTCTCTTCAAAGAGTTCTTCTGCTCCCATGGCTCCCAAATGCACAGCTCTGTCTTCCATACCACTCTGTCTTCTCCTCGTGTCTCAACGTGGAGGTTTCTGTTGACCTGACTCTCCAGTTGAGCTCACCGATGAGCCTATCAAAGCCATTCTTCACCTTTTGCTGTGCTTTCCACATTTGGCTTTTCTGTTTCATTCTTAATCCGGCTTTCTATCTCTTTTCAAGGCAGTATATTATTTTAAGCAAAGGATTCAAAACAACTTAAGTCTCATTAATGGTGGGATCACCGAGTATGCTATTTTCATACTATGAAATCTGTGTGCAGTCATTTATTTTTTTTAATTTTTTTGTGCAGTCATTTAAATACATGCATGCATATATACTGACATGAGAAAAGCTACAACATATATCGTGTTATAATAAAGCAAGTCATAGAACCATGAGCATTATGTCATGTATGTTCTACGAGTTTCAACCTTCTACATTTCTAGAGTAGCACACATCTATAAGATGCATTTTAAAATAACCAACAGAAGCATAATAACAAGGACTATCTTGTCAGGAGCTGAGATGAAAAGGCGAGTCAAGCGGGTCTTGAGTTTTATCGGGAAGTGTTTGGGGATTTTTATAATGAGTTACAGCGCATGTCAGTTTTATATGTTCAAAATGCTCACATTTTGGGGGTGAGAGTGAGCAGGGGGGTGTACACAAATGCCTGGAATATCACGTGATGAGTAAAGGAAGGTGGAGGTTGTGGTAGGTGCAGAGAGGTCCTACCCTGAAGATTCCCCCTGGGGTGCTGGCATGCCCCACAAGGAACATCCTGCAATGTCTGCCTCAGCTTTAACATGTTTGCATTTGTTCCCTCCCCCCTTCCTTCTGTTCATCAGTGAACAAAGCAAAGGAACTGGCCTTTGGTGGCCTGAATTCTACTGGAGGTAAGAGGGAAGGCGCTAAGCAAATATCGGGGATGTGAGCAAATGAGGGAATGAGAGCATTACGTAGCTGTGGAGGGTCTGCAGAACGACGGAGTCGGTGGTGGGCCCCGATGGCCAGGCTGCTGGTCCCCAGGGGCCTGCGCACAAAGCACGGCAGACGGGGAGGGCGGGGATGGGCATGCACGGCTAGGGCCATGACCGGTGCACCGTCGGGTGGGCTGGAACAGGGGATGGAAATGTGTCTGCACTGATCCTGAGGTGCGTGGGGGGCAGTGGAGGCTGAATGCATAGTTGGGATTGTTTTGCGCTGAGCAGTCATCCTGGCTTATCTCAGGGGAAGAGCAGGAGCCGAGTGGGGGGGGGGGGGACGACACTGAAGCTACCTTGCCCGAGGGGGGCTTTGCGAGACCGTCCATTTATCAAGGAAGGAGTGGGGACGGGCTGCGTTGTTTGCGGTGGCAGGTCGCCAGGCTGGCAGGAACGGGAATCACCTGGACTCCTTCCTTCCAGCCGCGTGTGCTGGCGGCACCTGCCAAACACAAAGGGCGGTGCGTTTCCCTTCGTACCAGTGCCCCCCAGTCTCTATGGGGATAAGGCTGTCCTGGGAACTAGAATGTTCCAGGTTGTTAGATGATGCACTTGAGAGTTCGGGGACCCCTCCCTTTCCCCCCCGATGACTCAACACGAACTGAGACATTTCCTTGCAGCAGTGAAGTGAGGAAATGGCCCGCTCTAAAATTAATATAAATGTTTATCGTGACCCTTTGGTGATGTGGCAAAGAATAGAGAGAAGCCTAACGGTCTCCCGTAACTCTGGCCCTCCGAGCCACGCACGGCCAGCGGCTGGGCTCTCACCTGCCTCGCACACGCTCGATGCCACAGCAGCACCGGCACGCTTGGTGCTGCACAAGGTCCTTCCACACGAGCCCTTCTTATTTCATCACATTTCTTCAGGGGCCGTAAGATTCCAGTTGGCGGAAGTCTCATCACTCACTCGCCGTTCCCAGATTCTGCTGAGGAAATCCCCCACGAACAGCTGGGCCCCTCGGCTGCCTGCCCGGCTGCCCACGCTTCAGCAGATCACGGGTTCAAGTCCAGCGGAGCCGGGAGGCCGGAGACCCGCCCGGCGGGGGCAGTCGGCTGCCCTGGTCTTTGCCTCGGCAGGTATTACCGAGCACCCGGCAGAGGCGGGCAGCCCCGGGGCAGCCGGTGTGGACGGGAAGGTGGACGCGCCACGGTACACGGTTGAGCGTCAGGTGGGGCACAAGCAGGACGACCGATAAGCAGAAAGCCGCGACGAGGGCAGTGGAGCCCAGCGCCCGGCCGGGGAGACGTGAGAGGCCAAAGGAGGCCCGAGTGCGGGTCTCGAAGCCCCCGCCTGCCGTCGGTCGGCCCGGCCCGATGGTGGCGGCCGGCTGCGTGTGGATCCGGGGCAGACCGTGCCATCCAGGCCGGGGCCCTGACGTGTGTGGCCCAGCCCTGAGCCGCACACTCAGTGCCCTGCCCACGCTCAGCGTCTCCACTTCCTGGTGCAAAGCCACCTTCTCAGCACAGCAAGCACGCGGTGCCTGGACGCAGGGAGGGGGCCGCCCGGGGACGGGGCCTCGGCCTCGCCCTCCTGCCCGTCCTGCCCGCCTGCTCGCGCCGCCCGGGGTCCCCACCTCGGGCCCTGCCTGCCCACGGAGCACCCACGGCACTGGACTTGGGAGAAATGGCTGCGGGTGGACTCCATCAATTTACAACAAAAACCAACTTCCAGGCGAAAACAACCCCAGCGTGGCGTGCGAGTGGACCTGGAGCCGGGGCCTAGCGGCCGGCGGCAGTGTCCGTGGAGCATGGGGCCAGGCTCCGCTGGCCAGCGCGGGACCCCCGCTCGGCCTTTCGGGGCGCCAGCCGGGGACACGATAGCGCTTCCCTCTCGTTTCTGTCATCTCTGCCTGCGTGAGGAAACGTGCGATCGCAGCAGACGGACGGGCTTAGAAATAATGCAAGGGACGGAGGGGGACCCCCCGTATCCCCGGGTCAGCCGGCGCCACGTGGTGCGGCCCTGAGCTCCACACCCCCCCACTCCCGCGAGCTGCCAAGTGTCCAGGGACCACACCACGTGCAGGGGGGGCGCTCTCTCCAGCGCCTTCGCTCTGGACGGCCCCTCTGCCCCTCGGCCGCCGCCCCTCAGCCCACCCGGGACCCCCTGACCTCCGGCTTCCCCGCTGCCCTGAAGACCAGGCCGGCCCCCTGCACGTGTTTGGGCTGAGCTCCTTTGTGTCACCCACCCGGCTCCCAGTGAACGGGGGTCTTTGCGGACGAGGCAGGAAGACCCGCAGCACACTGCTAGCTGCTTGAGATTTGGGGCCTTAATTTTCTGTGTGCCTGTCAGTATTTTCTCTTTTCTATAATGATCACCTATTGCTTGTAAATAAAGGGGAAGAAAAACCCTCTGATAGGAAAAAGCTGTGAGTGCCATGGGAATGGCACAGCAATGGCCCTACGGTAACACAGTAAGGGGAAAGAAAAGGAGCAGAATATGTATGTTTTTACAGCTATGAGTTGAGCCATCGTAAGTGTTTCAGGGTAGAAAGACTTATTTTTGTATTTTTGGTTGTTGATGGCACTTTCGTTCCACAGAATGCCCTTTGAAGCTGGCGTTCCCCCCCAAAGCCTGCAGAGGGGAGCTCATCCCTGCCTTGGCGTTTCCAACCAGAGGAAGTGAGCCCTGGAGAAGAGGAGAGGAGGGGAGGGGAGGAGAGGGATGGGGAGAGGAGGGGAGCCCCAAGCCACAGGAGCAGGGCAGGGACCCAGCACCGCCCTGCGGTTCCAGCCCCCTCCCTAGAGCCACAGACAGGCTCCAGGGCCAGCATCAGTCACAGCTGCAGAGGCAGGGCTTCTGATTTGAAGATGAAAGAACGAGTTGGGCTGATCCCTTGGTGTCAGGGAGACACACCAACACCACGTGGGACCCCCCACCCCCACCCCACACGCCCCGTTAGGATGGCTACCGTGGTGCTGACGGGGTGGGGCCTCGAGGAGCTTGACATGGAGCTGCCCTCTGACCCGGCAATTGCACTGCTGGGTACCGACCCCGCAGCCCAGAGGCGGTGAGCTGCAGGGGCACCTGCACCCCGCGTTCCCAGGGGCCGTCTCCAAGGGGGCCGTGCTGCGGGAGGAGCCTCGATGTCCACGGACAGATGCTGGAGGGAGGAGACGTGGTCCCTGCGCACCCCGGGTGTCACTCGGCCGTCAGAGGGGGGAGATCTCGCCATTTACACCGACGTGGGGGGAGCCGAGGGCGTGATGCCGAGGGGGGCGAGTCGGCCGGGGAGAGACATGATCACACGGCCTCCCTCACACGGGGACTAGAGGAAACAGCCCAGAGGGTCACGGGAAGGAGCGAAAGTGAAACAAGACGAAACCAGAGAGGGAGACAAACCCTAAAAGACTTTTAACTCCAGGAGACAAACTGAGGGCTGCTGGAGGGGCGGGGGTGTTGGGGACGGGGTCACTGGGGACAGGGGTTGAGGAGGGCACGGGATGTCGTGAGCACCGGGTGTTACATAAGAGCCATGGGTCGCTGACCTCACCTCTGACACTCAATACACTATGTGTTAATTAACTGAATTTAAATAAATAAAAAAAAAAGAGAATGGGCTGGGCTGGGTGGAAGCAAGACAGGCCTGTAGGGCAGGGGACCTAGAAGAGGTGAAACACTGCATTTCAGACCCCATCCTGGAGCAGGGCTTGGGACCACAGACGGAAGGGTGTATGGACAGATGGACAGACCGACCACGGGGCACAGGAAGGGCTGCCACTGGGACCCAGGGCATGCTCGTGCCTACCACACCCGTGAACACACCACACAGGCGCGCACCCCCACATGTAGCGATGGAAACACACACACACCTGTACCTGCACAGTCCCCCACAGACACACGCCCCACCTGGACCCCTGTCCACCTCTCTGCGCGTGAAACAAAAATTCTGCAAAACAGTGTATGCTAATCATTTCTGATCTATGCCCTTCTGTTTCCTGTTTAAAAAAAGTGGGTCACAACCCGCTGACTGACTTCCCTCCTTGCCCTGGACCACCGGGCCCTGTTCCACCTGGCGTGGGGGGGACCCGGTAGGGATGGAGGAGGGCGAGCCAGAACTTCTGGCTAAACGTTAGGAAGCCAAGGCAAGGTTCTCTGCAAGCTGGGAGGGCCTGGGGCCTGGGAAAGGCGGCTGAACTCTGGGAAGTGGGGTATCAGCAGCTCTGGTGGAGTGCGGGGTCCCCGGGGGCTCTGAGGGCAGGACCCCCCCCAGGCAGGTGGCTTTGCTGTCCACCTGCAGTCAGGTGGGGTTCTGGAGCTCTGGCCTGAGGAGGGGGCCCTGGAGACCGGCAGCTGGGGGGGAAGGGCGCTGGGGCCAGCTGCGGGGGGCAGGGTGCGCAGGGCACCCCAGGGCGGAGGCGGTGGCCTTCCCACTGCCCTCCCCGACCCTCACATCCGTCCGCAAAGTAGGGGCAGGCGCCCCAGGGGTGGGGGCCCGGGGCTGCCGTCCACGGAGGCCGGCAGGGGGCCGGGCAGCGCCGCAGTCCTGGCCGGGGAGGCCGCCGCGGGCGGGAGGAGCTGCTTCCATCCCCATCCCCCTCGCGGTGCCCTGGCAACGGGCCTTGCGCGAATCTCCCGCCTCCGGGGTACGCGGGTGGGACCTCGGCGCCCGGACCCTGCCCGCGTGGAGACCGGGACCCACGTGCGCCCGCGGGGGCGGCGGCAGCTCCGGGGGGACGCGCGGGCGGCAGAGCGCAGGGCAGAGGGCGGGGGAGGGGACCGCCGGGTCCCCCGAGCCCGAGGCCCTGCCCCCGCCCCGCGCCCCTGCAGGTCCCCGCGCCCCCCGCCCCCCCTTGCGGGTCCCCGCCCCGCCCCGCCCCGCCCCGCGGCTCTCCGCTCCTCCCCTGCCCGTCCCGCGGCCCCCGGCAGCCCCGCCCCGCCCCGGCCCCGGCCCCGCCCCGCCCCGCCCCTGCCCGACCCGGCGGCCGAGCGCGGCGGGCCCAGGGCGCACGGCTGCGGAGGGCGCAGCATCCGCGGCGCTGACGGTCGGGCCGCCGAGCATGGCGCGGTCGTGCGGGGAGGCCCGGGGCGGCGGGGGGCTCGGGCGGGCGGGGGGCGCGCGCGGCGGCCTGACCCGGGGGCGCTGGCCCGGGGCCCGCAGGTGGCGCCCGCTGGACGTGCTCGCGCCGCTGGTCCTGCTGCTCGGAGCCCGCGCGGCCTCGGCGGATCCAGGTGAGACCCGGGGGCGCGGGGGGCGGGGGAGCCGAGGGGCGGGGGCGCGCCGAGGCCGGGGCCGGGGCCGGGTGTCCCGCGCCGCCCATTCATTCCGGGCTGCGGGGCTCAGCGCCGCCCTGGCGGGGGCACAGGCTTGGGCGGCTCCGAGGGGCCGCTGGCGCGCTCGGGGGCAGGGGCTCCGGGGCGCAGGGTCTGGGGGGCAGGGGCTCCGGGGCGCACGGCCTGGGGGGCAGGGCCGGGTCTCTGGGGCGCAGGGCCTGGGGGGCAGGGCAGGGGCTCTGGGGCGCGGGGTCTGCGGGGCAGGGCAGGGTCTCCGGGGCGCGGGGTCTGGGGGGCAGGGCACGGGCTCCAGGGCGCGGAGCCTGGGGGGGCAGCGTCCGGGGTGTCGCTCCCCGAGCCCGCTCAGCCCGGCGGGTCCCCTCCGGGGCCTGGTGACCGCGCGGCCCGGCAGGTTCCCGCGGAGCCCGGAGCGCGGCTGCCCTGGCTGCGTCTCCAACCTGTTGAGGCCGAGCTGCCCGGGCTCCCCGGGGCCAGCCTTTGTGCGCCGCGGGGCCGCAGGCCTCTGTCCCCGCGCCCGCCGGGTGTCGGGTTGCGGCCGTCCCCTTTGATGCGGCCGCGGCCAGGAACAATGCTCCGAAGCCCGCTGTCTGGCCGGCACCGGCCTCTCCGCCTGGGCCGCGAGCTGAGCTGTGCGAGGGCCGCCGTCCCAGCCAGGCCGCCACCTCCTGTGCCGCAGCCCCAGGACCCCCGCCCCGCCACGCGGTCGCCAGGTCGCCTTCCCCAGCGGCCCAACAAAGGCCCCTCGGAGGTGGCGGTGGCCTTGCCAGGACCCCGGGGGGGCCCCGCCCCAGGGAGCCTGGCGTTTGTCACTGGTGGAACCGGAATGCGCCGTGGACGTGTGTCCCCGACAGCCCGCCGCTGGGGGTTGGAGTGATGGTGGGACGCTGTTGACTGCGGTGGGCACAGCAGCCACACACCTGCTGGCCACAGCGGGCCGGGAAGGAGGGACAGGGCTTGACACAGGGAAAAACAGTCACGCTCCCTTGTTTCCAGGAGGCGTAGTGGCCAGGTTAGAGGGCAGCACAGACCTCTTTTAAAAAGTAGCAGCCTCATCACTAGATCTGCTGGAAGCACCTGTTCGCTTCCTCGTGGATGTGCGTTAACTCCAGGGGCGTTTGGGAACCGTTCCGTGTCCCCTGGGTCTTCTTACCAGGCGCAACGGAGGGCCACTGGGGCTGTTAGTCCTGGCTTCGGGGGCTGCCCCTGTCCCCCCGCTGCGGCGGCGGCAGTGATGCCCACGGGGACCGGACCAGGCAGCCCGAGCTGGAATCTGTAAAGCCCGACACCTCCTCTATCCTCCGACCCTGGAGCGCCCAGCCCCCAGTTCACGAAACTTTGTAATCAAGGGAAGGAAACCAGGGCTGATGGCTTTTGGCCACAGAGTGGAAACAATACAATGTTATGTCAGTGAGCGTCGGGGAGCTGGCATCTGGGGATCTAAGGGTGTTGGACTTCAGGTGGACCTCAGGGGGGGCGGGTGGTGCTGGGGTCCTCCGGGAAGGAGGGAAGGAAGGAAGGAGGGAGGGAAGGAGGGAAGGCCGCCGGAATGCAGGTCGTTTTGCATCCTGGAGGTTAATGCAGGAAGCGGGCTCAGTGGGGAGCACAGGTTCGTCCCTGCTGGGACTAAGTCCCCTTGAAATGGGATGATTGCCCCCTCTAGGTGTCATTGGAGAAGAGTTAATGTGTGTGAAATCCTAACTTAGCAGAGGCCCAAGGTCTTCTAGAAACCCTGAAAGGTCATCCTTGGGAATGAAAGGTTGGAGGCCCCGTCTGCTGATTTGCACATTTTTTCTGACAAAAAAGGATGCATTTCGGTGCCTCTGTGTTGCACCTGACACCCCCCCCCCGGCAACAGAAGAAAGTCTTTTGCTGTTTTATCTGGGAAGGCACTTGTGCCTCTCCCGCCCCCAGAGGCTCTCCTGGTGGAGGTGGATTCACGTGGGTTAGCCTGGCTGCAGAGGCCGCCCCCCGCCCCCCGCCTGGGGTGCTGGTGAGTCTGCCCTTCAGAATGAGACGGAGTCTGGCCGGAGTCTGGCCTGGCCGGCATTCACAGGCTGCCCCGACCCTGGTCTCCGTCCAAGTCCTCTTGTCTCTGGCCCTGGCACCTGGCTCTGTCAACCCCGCTGCCCAGGGCTCCCCCGCCCACCACTCGGACTCCTGCAGGAAGCTCCAGGCCCCCCCCACCCCGGGTTTAAACGAGACACAGCCCAAACCCTGGGGGCCCCGTGTCCGTGGGTGTGTGTCATCCTGGGGCCACGGCACTGGGGCGATGCTGGACCCAGCCGTCTGCGAAGCCCTCGTCCAGGCGGCCTGTTCCTAGAGCCTGGTTCTCCGAGAAGCTGCGGCCCCGCTCAGGGGCGTCGGCAGGTTCGGGTGCGGGACTTCATAAGATAGTTTTGAATTTCAGCAAAACTTGTTTTTCAGGGTGCTCCTGTTTTCCTTAAAGAGAAGGAGGAGAGGGGGGAGTCCTGTGCGGGGAACCCTAGAAGGAGTGACGCCGACCCCGGCCAGAGGCCCCTGCCCCCACCTTCGCTGCACCTTCCAGAATGCACGTGTGCACATGCTTACGTCCGTGCACGTATGTGCACACACATAAATGTACACACGTGCACACAGTACATGCACTGATGTGCACACACGTAGCTGCTCACACGACACATGCGTGCACAGAGGCACAAACGCACGCACCCACACACTACGTGCATGCGGGTGCACATGCAGGTACCCACACGTGCACACACACATCCATGCTGTCCACCAAAAGGGCATAGTTTTCTTCATCCAAGTTGTTGAAAAGGCTCGGTTTTCTGGGCCACTGGGAGAGGCGGAGGGGCCCTGGGTGGGGTGTGCAGCCCCGTCCTTCTTCATGTGGGTGGTGACACTGCCTGGAAAGCAGCCCCAGGGCCCCAGAGGGCAGCCGGGCTGGGAGGGAAGCTGTCGCCCTGAGAGGGGAGCCCTAAGGGAGGAGTCTCCTCGATGCCCCACTGCTCAGCACCGTCCAGGGCTGGGGGTGGCCCACCTGCCTCTCTGCAGCGAGGTGCCGTCCACCCCGCAAGAGGGGAAACATCAGATTGTCCATGCTGCCGAGGCCAGGGCACACTGAGACCCCTGGGGCCTGGTGATGGACACATGGCACCGTCCAGAGGAGGCCTGCAGCTCCCCAGAACCTCACAGCCCGTGAGCGGCGACAGGGGCAAAGCCCGCCTTCTGATAGGATGTCCAGTGAGCCGCCTCCTGGCTCCTGGCCTGAGGCCCGCTGGGCAGGGGTGGCCCCCGCGATGGAGGGGGGCTGCCTTCCCTCCAGCTCTCCGGGGTCAGGTGAGGGTGCGGGGCGCGGCGGGTTGGCCGTGCTCACGAGCATCCCCCAGCCCGGGCTCCGTCGGCAGTGGGCCGACCAGCGCCTGTGTGGCCGGTCACAGGTGTCACGCTGTGCGCTTGGCTCCGGAGCGAGCCGATGAAGTGCCCCGAGGTGTCAGCCCCTCAGCCGGCGGAGCACCAGGCGTCCATGCTCGGGCCTCAGCCTGAGAGGGGGACATTGCAGGGCCCGGCACGTGCAACTCCCAGGAACCTGATGCTCTTCTCCGGGAGGAGGGGGGACACTGGGGAAATCCAGGTGTGTGTCGGGTGTGCTCCCAGCAGTGGCTCCGAAAGATGACAACAGTGTGCTCTGGGGCGTCCGTGGCTCCATGGCCGGGCTGCTCTGGCCGCAGGGCCTCCCCTCCCTGGACTAGCCCCCTGCAGGCCCCGTCCTCCCCGGGGTGCTTGGCCTCCGGGCCGTCCCCCACCCCCTTCTCTCCCTGGGGTGCTGTGGGCAGCAGGAGGTCATTCTGCAAACGTCTTAGGCCACGTGCCGCATATGATGCACATGTTGTTATGCCACACGTGTGCCCCCACGCCGGCCCTTCCCGTCCTCCTCCCGGCACTGCCCAGCGCGGCCCAGGGTGGGCAGGGGCGCGGGGGGCTCGTGGCGGCCGAGCGGCTGTCACAGGGCGCTTCTGACCCGGGACGAGCTGAGTCAGATGAAATCCGGAGGCTGCAGGGCAGGGGCTGAGCTCCGCCCGGCGCCCGCAGGAGCGCAGCCCGCCTCCCCGGCACCTCCGGCGGCGGCAAGCCCGAGCACGGCCTGGCCGGCTGCAGCCAGGGCCCCGGGAAGGAGAAGGCTCAGGAGAAGGCTCGCGGGCACGTACCTCCTCCTGGGACTTCGCGCGGCGGCCGGGTCGCTCCGGGGGACGAGGCGGGGCCGGGCTCGGCGCGGGGCCGGGTGTGGCGGGGCTCCCGGCCTCACCCGGTTCCTGGGGGGCCAGACGGGGAGGCCGAGCACTGCCCGTGGGGCCGGCCTGGGGCGCCTCCCGGGACGGGCGGGCAGCCGGAGCAGGGGAGCCGGGGAGCCGGGGCGCCCGCGGGCCGGGCGGGGGCTGCGGCCACCACGTGCTGAGGATTTCTATATTTATTCACGCCTTGTTTCATTCTAGTCTGAATTCTTGTCTTACGTGTTGCGCTGCTCCTTCGAGGACGTTCAGAATTAGTCACCAGGGGGCCGCCTCTGTTTCACCCGGGTGTGGAAATCCTAAGATGGGGCCACGCGGTCCGCAGGGAGCTGTCGTCGGGCCGCGGGGGGCGCCCTTCTGCTGGGGTGGCCTGGGCCCACGTGAAGCGCTGCGGGGAGGGCTCCGCCGCGGGTTCACCGCCTCCTGGCGCCCAGCTGTGCCACGCGAGCGTCCCTGGGGACGTGCGGGGCCCCTGGGGCTGCGGGTTCCTCCGAGGCTGGGCGCCCCCCTGCAGGCCCGGGGCCCTCACGCCCTCCACCTCCAGGACGAAGGAGGCCTTCTGCCCCGTTTCCATTCAGACAACCAGGGGCCTCGTATCATGGGTTCGAGCCGGGTGGAGAGTGTGGTCCCCACCCTGGGCTGTGGGGTCGGGCAGGGGCACGCAGGGAGAGGGGTGCGTCCCCCGACCCTCAGTGGCCCCCTGGGCGGCAGAGACCCAACCACCCAGGGGGCTGGGGAGGCTGGAGGCCGGGGGGCCCTTGTCCTGGCCGGGGCAGCGGAGGCCTAGGGCAGCTCCTCGGCTAGGGGTGGGCGCCTGGGGCGGCCCGTGCGCTCCCCTCACTTCCGAGTGGCCGTGCTCTGTGGCGTGTCGTCCTCGTGGCTGGAGGCAGCAGCTGGTGCAGGGGCGCGTGTCCGACCCCGGGGTCAGCCTCTCCAGGTGCTTCTTGAGGTGCAGAGTGGTTTTTCCCCCCTAATTTTATGGCTTCTTCCCGTGGGGGGCACCGAGTGCCCGGCAGCCCCGGGGGCAGGGACGGGGAGAGGTGAGACCGCAGGGGAGCGCCGTGGGGGCGTCGGGGGGCTGTTGGCGTCTTCATCTGCCTTCGAGGGCGTGGGGTTCGGGCTGGTCCCTGGAAAGGACGCTTCGACGCTGGACGCAGGGCGGCGGCACCTGGCAGGCGGCCTGGCTGCCCACTCGTGGGTGCGACGCCGCTCATGGGGATGGGGGAGCCGGGGCTGCCCCCGAGCGCTGTGTGGCCCCGGGCGGGCCACTCACCCTCTCGGCCTGTGTGTGTCTGGGAGGTGGGGGGAGAGCGGGGTCTGTGGGATTTGACGGGACGGCGTCCCCCCGCGGGCAGGGCAGGGCCTGGAAGGAGGGACGGGCGTGCATCCGGAGCAGGACGTGGGCCCGGACGTGGGGCACTCGGCGGTGGGCTGTGCCCGCTCAACTGGTGGCTGCTGTGGGACCCAGCGGCCCACTCCCCGCCCCCGGCCACGCCCACGCACATGTCCCCTCGGAGGATCAGGGCCACCGGCCCGCCTGTGCGTGTTGGATCTTGTTACCAGGCCGCCGTATTGTAAAAAAATTCTCCCGCTGAGAAAGTCTCTTGTTCTCCGCGAGCCAGAGCGAGCCAGGAGCTTCCTGGACGGAGGCCCGGTCCGTGCTCGCACATGTGGACGGAGCCGGAGCCTGAGCGCAGCCCGGGGGGGGGGGGGGGGGAAGCACGCGCCCCCTCCGTCATCTCCGCCTACGCGCACCTTCCGGGCTCTCCCCCCTGCTGCCCTGCGGCCCCAGGAAGGTAAGGTCCCCCTGCCCTGCATTTGCACCCACTCCCCTCTGCCCTGCAGCCCCCCCACCTCACACCCCCTCCTCCTCTCTGCCCTGCAGCCCCACCTCACACCCCCTCCTCTCCCCTCTGCCCTGCAGCACCCCCACCTCACACCCCCTCCTCTCCCCTCTGCCCTGCAGCCCCACCTCACACCCCCTCCGCTCCCCTCTGCCCTGCAGCCCCCCACCTCACACCCCCCTCCTCCCCTCTCAGCCCTGCAGCCCCCCCACCTCACACCCCCTCCTCCCCTCTCAGCCCTGCAGCCCCCCCACCTCACACCCCCCCTGCCCTGCAGCCCCACCTCACATCCCCTCCCCTCCCCTCTGTCCTTCAGTCCCCCCACATCACACCCCCTCCCCTCCCCTCTGCCCTGCAGCCCCACCTCACACCCCCTCCCCTCCCCTCTCAGCCCTGCAGCCCCCCTACCTCACACCCCCCCTGCCCTGCAGCCCCACCTCACACCCCCTCCGCTCCCCTCTGCCCTGCAGCCCCCCACCTCACACCCCCTCCTCCCCTCTCAGCCCTGCAGCCCCCCCACCTCACACCCCCTCCTCCCCTCTCAGCCCTGCAGCCCCCCCACCTCACACCCCCCCTGCCCTGCAGCCCCACCTCACATCCCCTCCCCTCCCCTCTGTCCTTCAGTCCCCCCACATCACACCCCCTCCCCTCCCCTCTGCCCTGCAGCCCCCCCACCTCACACCCCCCCTGCCCTGCAGCCCCACCTCACATCCCCTCCCCTCCCCTCTGTCCTTCAGTCCCCCCACATCACACCCCCTCCCCTCCCCTCTGCCCTGCAGCCCCACCTCACACCCCCTCCCCTCCCCTCTCAGCCCTGCAGCCCCCCTACCTCACACCCCCCCTGCCCTGCAGCCCCACCTCACACCCCCTCCCCTCCCCTCTGTCCTTCAGCCCCCCCCACCTCACACCCCTTGCCCTCACCTGCCTCCTGGGGTTTTAGAAAGGCAGGTCCCCTGGGAAATCTTCTAGGACGGGACAGAAGGCGGCAGGTGTCCCCTGGAGCCAGCTGTCAGAGCTGGGAGAGGCTTTTTCTAACATAAATAATTATTTCAGCTAAGCACTTCCCGCCACCCCCGAGCAAGTCTACACCTGGAGCTGAACCGCTTCCCTGCCCTGAGCCTTTCGGCCTCGGGGAGGAGGGGGGAGCCTTGTGCGTCCAGAGCCCCCTCCAGGGCCCCAGGCCCGCCCCTGCCAAGGCTGTTGCTTGGCTCCCGACTCGGGTCTGGAGGCCCCTTGCCGCGCTGCGGGGTCAGCGGGCGCCCTCTGCGGTGGGCAGGACTGGCAGTGACCTCTGGGCTCTCGGCCTCAGTCTCCCCGGGGTGCTGAGGGGGCCCACTTTGGGGCGGCCAGGATCTTCCTGTTTTCTGGCTAAAATGAGCGTCACCTCCAGGGCCTTCGGCTTAGGGTCCCCCGTGTTCCCCGGACATGGCCTTTTGTTGTGAAAACGAGTAAGAAAGCTCTGGAGGTTGGGAGCAGGAAGGAAAGAGCACAGAGCACCCAGCCTCTCTCGCTGTGTTGGGGAAACGTGCCCCCCAGCCCGGCCCCTGGGGTCGCCCCTTGCTCTGGGCGCCCCGGTCTGAGGCCAGCCCCACAGCAGCCCGGCCTGACAGGGCGGATGGCACGCTGGCATCCCAGGTGCCCGACATCCCCACACATGAGCCTCTAGACGAAAACCCCTCGTTTATGCTTCTGCTTCCCGTGCGTCCGTGGCCAGCCCCAGGGATACCTGCGGCCCGATCTGCAGGACGCATGGACGCTGCCTCACGTGGTAGGAAGGACCCTGCAGGTGCGGTGAAGGCCCTGAGCCGGGGCGACGAGTGCGGGGGCCTCCGTGTGATCCTGGCGTCCTAACAGGGATGGGGAGGCAGGGGGCAGGGTCGGGGTCAGGGAGACGTGGTGGTGGAAGCAGATGTTGGAGGGCGGGACGCAGGACGTGGGACGACGGAGCCGCTGGCCCTGCAGGTGCCCGAGGGGCCACGGGTGCAGGTGCGTCCAGCGGCTGGAAATGACAGGAAGCGGATTCTCTGCTGGAGCCTCCGGGAAGGAGCCCAGTGTCTCCGGCATGGTGGTTTGTGACCTCTGGAACTGCAAGAAAATAAATATGTGCTGTTCTAAGCCACCAGCTTTGTGGCGGATTGTCAAGCAGCTGCAGGACCCCGCCCAGCCCACCGTTAGGTCGTGGGAAGCGGCCTGTCGTCTGCAAAGTGTCGCGTCCGGCCGAGACCCCAGCCCCAGCCCCGTGCCGGGCCCCCCGGATGTGCTCGCCGCCCCTCAGGCCCCTGACCCGTGGCCCTGGGCGTGGGCTCCCCACACAGACCCCCAAGCTGGGCCCGTCCTAGCAGCCTTCCAGAGCTCAGGCGGCGCTCCCGTTCCAGGCCCCAGAATAACCCCACATGCCCTGGGCAGCAGCCAGGGGCGTGGGCGCGCCCAGGAACGGCCGACCACGGGGTCTCGGGGCGCAGAGGTCCTGGATGGTGGGAAGGCAGCCCGGGGGAGGGCGGTGGCCTGCTCAGCACCCAGCCCGCCGTTCGAGGAGCGCTGACCAGATGTGCCCAGCGGCCTGGGAGCACTTGATGCTCACGTGGCCACAGTCAGCCGGGACGCTGCCGCGGGGGAGACCCGGTGGGCGGCACCAGCGGGCTCCGGGGGACTGGCCGCTGGCCACTGGCCACACCCCTAACATGCTTTCATTTGCTTCCATCTGGTGGGCGACGTTGGCCGGTTCTTTGGCACCGTGGCCTCTGCCGGGACCTCACACGTTGAGCCGTCGTGGGGGACGTGCAGGCAGGGCCAGCGGCTCCCCCGGCGGCTCTGGGTCCTGGGGGCAGTGCTGGGGGGCTGCCCCAGGGCGGGGAGGGCTAGGGCAGGCCCGGGGTCCCGTCCCCAGGCTCCCAGAAGCCGACCGGCCTCTTCGGGCCCCAGGGGCCGTGGGGACGGTGAGTTTTCCTCCTCTGTGGTCCCAGCGCGGGGCCTGCGCTCAGCCGTCTAAGTTAAACTGGCTCTTGGGTCCTCACTAGTTGGCGAACAAGGACTCGTCGAGCCCTGCCGCCCACACCCCGCGTCCACACAGCCGCCCCGGCCACCGTCCGGACCTTGCCTTGGTCTCCCCCTTGTGCCTCACTGGGTCGGTCGGCAGGCGGCCCTGCTCGGGCCACAGGCTGGATTGATGGAACACCCAGGGTGACGCGCGTGGGACCTGGCGGGTGTTTGAGGCACCTCCTGGCCGCCGTGCTGTTTAACAAGCGCTCTGGCTCCTGGTCTGAGCTTCCAGAACGAGGCGGGGTCCTCGGGGTCCCTGGGAGGCCCTCCCACTGCCGCACGCAGCTCCTTTCCTGTCTAATGGGGGTGGGGGGTGGGTCCTCGCGCCCCTCGGAGGGTCCTGCTCCCTGCCCTGTCCCCCCCGCCCCCGCCGTCCGTCCCTGGAGTCCGAGTGTCTGCGGGACGCTCCCGCTGTCCCCATAGCCGCTGCCCTCGCGCGGTCTCCAGGCCCTTCTCCGGGGTCACAGCTGTTGCCGGGCTCCGACGGGCTTCGCCGACCTCGTCACCCAGGAGCTGGGGGCGTGTCGTCCCCGTCGCGCTGGGACAGGCGAGGCTGTGCCACCCGCCGGCTGCGGGCAGGAGGTGCGCTCCGAGGACGTGCGGACGGGCACCCGGAGGACCCGCTGCGGACGGAGACCCGGTGGTGGATGCGCCGCGGCCTCTGCGACGTCCGGCTCGCGTCCCCACGCCCGGCCCCGCGGCCCTGCTCTGGGCGCCCCCACCTCCCAGGAGGTGTCCCAGGACCCCGCAGTGGCTTCTCCCTCCGTCTCCCTGCCCGCCGGGCGGCATGTGGGTCGTGACCCTGCGACATGATGAAAACCCGCAGGGGAAGGAGAGACTCCGCTCTGTCCTGCGTGATGTGCATGGAGGCTGGCCAGCGCGGAGCTGCGTGGGTCGGGGCCCTGGGGTCCGGTCCAGTCCTCTGAGAGACCCTGGTCGCCCGGGGCCGCGTGCCCGACAGCCTGCGGGGTCACCCCCGTAAATGGCCGGGCAGATGACCGTGGGATCCCAAACGCGTCTTGGAGGCTTGCCCAGCGTCCTCCTGGCGGAGGGTGTCTGCTGACCGGGCTGCGCTCTCTTGTCTTCCGTCGGCGCCGGACGAGGACAGCAGGGTCCCCCAAGCTCCCGGCTCCTCTGTGTTTGCGTCACTGGCCGGCCAGGCGGCGGCCCCGACCTGCGTTTCCAGAGCTGCATTTCGGGCGCGCTCCCGCCCATATCGCCGAGTCGGGGTCAGGGGCCGTGTCGGGGGCCAGCGGCCCACCCGTGTGCAGCTCCAGCTTTCCCGGGGCCACTGGGCAGACCCCTCGCCCCTGTTGGTGCCCGGGCCCAGAGTTTCTCTCTTTAGGCAACGTCAGAACAGCTGGCTCTGCAGGTGGGTGGGTGGCCCCGCGGCCCCGAGGGAGGGGGTCTGGGTCCTCCTGGTCCTGCTGTGCAACCTTCATGACTCTTAAGACACTTTGGTGCAGCCGAGGCCCCACCCCGCCCGCCCGGGAGGCCATCCTGGGAGCAGTGCTCACCTCCTGTCATTTCATCCGCTGGGGGCCCCGGGGCTGGGTGGTTCCGACTCAAAACAGGAGGCCGTTGAGATGCTTTTATGGGCGCAGAGAATTAACGACCAGCTTCCAGAGAAAAATGGAAGTGGATGAGCAGAGCATGGTCCCAGTCTGCACAAGCTCAGGGCGTCCCCTCGAGCCCTGGGGGCAGGAGGTGCTGGGGGGGGGGCTGGGTGGACGCTGAGCGCCTGCTGGGTGCACCCTCGGAGCTGAGTGGGGCCCCGTGCTCGGCTGCCCCAGCGACCGGCCTGCGGGGCCATGGACGGCGGCGGGGCCAGCGACACGATGTCCTGCTGGGGGCCCGACCTGCCCGTCCCCTTGCGTCCCTCTGCGACTTGGTTCCGATCACACCTCGGGGGAGGGGAAAGGCCCTGCGGTCATAGCTAACCCTACAGGCCCACGTTTCTCCCCCCGCGGGTATCCCAGCAACAGGATTAGGGCCTGCGCGGAGGCATTCCCAGGCTCACTCTCCAGAACCTTCTGCGGCCGGCGGTGGGGGATGGCTTGTGGGGGGAAGGCTCGCCGGCCTCAGCCTGGCCACCAGGAGACGGCGGTGCAGGACTCGGGGAGAAGGTGCAGGACTCGGGGAGAAGGGGCCGTGCCCCCGGGAGCCACCTTCTCCCTGCTTCCCACGCCCCCCCCCACCGCGGGACTGGCCTCTGCAGCTCCCCGCGGGCCCCCGGGCTGTCCACGCTGCTCCTACGCTGTGCGGGGCTAGCGCGTGAGGTGCTCGGGCCCCTCAGGACAGGTGGACGGACAGACAGGCTTGGGCAAGACTGGACTTCGTCCTGGGAGATGTTTGCAGCCCTTATGTGTCATCCTCGCCGAAATGAGTATCGTTACGACTATTTTAAAGATTTTACTTATTTGAGAGACAGTGAGCAAGACAGAGAGAGAGAGTAGGGGCGCTGGGGAGGGGAGAGAGGGAGGGGAGAAGCCCTGCAGAGCAGGGAGCCCGGCGCAGAACTCGATCCCAGGACCCCGGGGTCATGCCCTGAGCTGAAGGCAGATGCTTCACCGATGGAGCCCCCCAGGTGCCCCTCACTGAAATTCTAAATCCTGCTCTGTGTGCCCTGTGCCCATTGCAGGGGTGCGTGCATCACCCCAGGACAGGAGGGCAGCCGGCCCGGGAAGCAGGGGTGCCGCGGCGGGGTGGGCTGAGCAGCAGGGTTACGGCGTGGCAGGGGTTTGTCGCAGGTGGAGGGAGGACAGAGCGGGGAGGCCCCACTGCCCGGGACTTCGGGCGGCAAAGTGGCCGTAACAGGTCATCCCCTCCGCCTGACCACCGTCTGCAGGGGCCCCCAACCCCTGGTGCCCAGCCCAACCTCGTGGTGCCCCCCGACCCCCACGTGTCCAGCCCGACCTCTTGGCCCCCTGACCCCCAGGTGCCCAGCCTGGCCTCCGTGGTGCCCCTCCAGCCCCCACGTGTCCAGCCTATCTGCGAGGCCCGGTGGAGTTGGGGGGACGTTGGCTGGGCGCCCCCCTTGCCACCCTCCGTCTGGCAGAGCGGTGGTTTGGTGCGGGCCGGGGCGCGGGGACTGAGCCACGAGAGGACCCTGCAGGGAGCAGATGCAGAAACCCCGGGGAAGCAGCAGCTGGAGCGCCCTGTACTGGGCTCCTCTGCTGTCTGTTGCACGAGAAACGCCCCCCCCTTGGGTGTGGTGTCCCTCGAGGGCCCCCGGACGCCCCGGATGCACCTACGGGGTTATCGGGGGCAGCCCCCAGCCGGCTGCGTCCAGCTCTCGGGTGAGCTGTCACGGTCGCCGCGCGGTGCAGACCCTCCCGTCATCAGCTCCGGGAAGCAGGCTGCCAGCCCCCCCCCCCCCCGCCCCAACCCCTGGGCTGGGGACCTGCTTGCACAGGACACTGGGACGCGGCGCAGATAAACGTCTCCCGCGGGCCCCGGGGGCGGTGGCAGCTCAGGGTGACCGCGCCTCTGGAATGCCCCGGCCACCCTCTGGGATGGGCGCAGGGTGTCAGCGCCCAGCCCGCCAGTCATCCAGCTTGTGCCCCCCCATGTTCCCGAAGCCTGTCCCGTTCCCGGGGGGTCCTCACTCCCACACGTGCCCCCGTGCTCGTAGGGCCGTGTCTCGGCATGGGGACCGCTCCCAGGCTCGCTGCCCCGGCCGAAGGCAGAGCCACGTGGTCCCCGCGGGTTGGGTGCTGTCCGGGGGGGCCTCCTGGGGCCCGCTGCGTGGCTTCTGGGGGTTCTCGGGGCCTCGGGTGTCCTAGCTGGTGGCACGCCGCCTGTGCTGCTTGCCCCACGCCCAGGGCAAACCCCGTTTGGAAATCGGCCTGAACGTGGAGGGTTGAGGATGGCTGCTCTCGTCGGGGGGTCACCAGGGACCCCCCCCCCCGTCACCTCACGCTCCTGCAGGACTGTGCCCAGGTGGCCCGAGAGGACGTGGGAGCCTCTGTCTGCCGGCGTTTCCCTCCAGTGGGCAGGGCCGTGTGGACCTCGGAGCCCCCGTCCCCGCAGGGTCAGCCCGGGTCAGTGCGGACCGCCTCCTCCCCCGCCCCCTGTGGCCCTGGACTCACCCAGGTTAGCGCCAAGTTAATTATCTCAGGCCTGGTCAACCATTAACACATCAGGCCCCATGGGGCTACCCCCCCCCCCCCCGCGCCCCCATGGGGAAGAACGGCTCCGCCTCCGCCCAGAGGTACTGTGCACAGGCCGTGACGGGGCCGCCCCCCTGCTGCACGGTCCCAGGTGCAGTCCCAGCCTTGGGGCCTCCTCGGGACCAGGCTCTGCAGCATCGTCCCCGCGGGCAGGGCCCGGACACGCTCAGCACCCCCGGACGGGGCAGTCCTGGGCGGCACCTTGAGTTGGAATCCAAGGTGGGACGACCTGAGTGAGGCTGGAGTGGCTGAGCTGGGGCTGCCTCCAGGCTGTGCAGGCAGGGACAGTGCGGCCAGCCTGGCCCCGGAGGGACAGCCCCGGAGGGACAGCCCTGGACGCACAGACCCGGACGGACAGACCCAGACCCTGAGGAACAGTCCTGGACAGACAGACCCGGAGGGATAGATCCAGACCCTGAGGGACAGACCCAGATGGACAGACCCGGATGGACAGACCCAGGCCCCAAGGGACAGACCCGGACGGACAGACCCAGACCCTGAGGAACAGTCCTGGACAGACAGACCCGGAGGGATAGATCCAGACCCTGAGGGACAGACCCAGATGGACAGACCCGGATGGACAGACCCAGGCCCCAAGGGACAGACCCGGACGGACAGACCCAGACCCTGAGGAACAGTCCTGGACAGACAGACCCGGAGGGATAGATCCAGACCCTGAGGGACAGACCCAGATGGGCAGACCCGGATGGACAGACCCGGACGGACAGACCCAGGCCCCAAGGGACAGACCCGGATGGACAGACCCAGGCGGACAGACCCAGACCCAGATGGACAGGCCTGGACAGACAGCCCTGGACGGACAGACCCAGACCCTGAGGGACAGACCCAGATGGACAGACCCAGATGAACAGACCCAGACCCCGAGGAACAGGCCTGAATGGACAGCCCTAGAGGGACAGCCCTGGACGGAGAGACCCAGATACACACACCAGACCCTGAGCAATAGGCCCGGACAGACAGACCCGGAGGGACAGATCCAGACCCTGAGAGACAGACCCTGAGGGACAGACCTGGACAGACAGACCCGGGGGATAGATCTGGATGGACAGACCCAGAGGGACAGACCCTGAGGCCCGGGCACGCCGCCTCCTGCTCAGGCGCCTGTGGACGTGCGTGTGCACAGCCGGGAGCATCGGCCGGCCCGATGGGATGAAGCAGGGGGAGGGGCGGGAGGGGCCCTGGGCCCAGCTCTGCCTGCGGGACCCCGGGCCCGTATCCAGGGGACGCCGCCGACTGGGGGACGTGGCGTGAGGGGGGCGGCCCGCGAGCTGTCCCCGCCGAGACGACACGGGGGCGATGGCAGAGAGCTGGCCCGGGCCTGGGAAGCGGCGCCGAGGTGTGGCCTGTGCCCGGCCTCGGAGCGCGGGGGCTGTGGCCACCTTCCACTGGCTGCCGCCTGCCATGTGGGGGACCGGGAGCCGCCCGCCCCCGTCTGGGGGAGCCCCCAGGGCCGAGGCTCCGGGCACCACTGGCCTCCTGCGGCTCTGCAGCCTGGGCCCAAGCCCTGCCGAGGCGTCCGTCCCCCGCCTGCCCCTTGAGGGTGGCCGCGGCAGCCCCGGGCTCCCCCAGGGGGACCTCTAGGAGGAGGCGGCCCACGCTGGCTGGGGATGGGGTCTGCTAGTTTGAGGACCCCGGAGGGTCACAGGGCAGGGCCCGCAGCCCTGGCGGCAGCTGGCTCCCGGAACCAGCACAGCCACAGGACTAGAACTTTCCACAGACGCCGGCGGCTGCAGCGGGAGCCTCTGGGTTTCCCCGTCACTGGGGGAAGGGGGCAGAGCCTGTGACTCGGGCCCGCAGACCGGCACGGCGTGCGACTGGGTGTCTGGGCCCCGCGTTGGCCTGAGATCCCACCCTCACCCAGCGCCTTCTGAGCTTGGGGGCGGCTCAGAGTGGGGCACCCTGGAGGGACGGGTGGGGGTCACCCTGGGGGGATGGGCGGGGGGGTGCCCTGGGGGGACGGGTGGGGTGCAGGGGCCACCTCCTGAGCCTCTTGAACCTTCCCAATCATGCCTTGTCCCCAGAAGGAAGGCGCAGGGCCTGGGGACAGACGTGGTGCCGCAGGGAAGCGCGTGCTGGCGGCAGGGGCCTGGGTGGACCCCTGAGCCCTGCAGGCCACCCGAGGGCTCACAGTTGTGTGGAATGGGCGAGGCAGGCTAAGGGCTCTTCATGGGCCTGGAGGGGACCCGGGGTCTGCCCGTGGCCCCAGCGACATGGAGAGCAGGTGCAGGAGGGGGGAGCAGGTGGCCGAGGGCCGGTCGGTGCACACGCTCACCGGCCACCGAAGTCTGTGTCAGCAGACGCCCCCTGGGCACGGCCTGGCCGCCTGGGTCGCTGACGCGGGGAGCACGTCTGCCCACCAGCCCCGCCGGCCGTCGACGCTTTCAGCCACTGGTCTCGGCGGGGCTGGCGCTGCCCCTGCGCTGCTCTGCAGGGCGACCCCGGCAGGGGTGAGGCAGGCCTGAGCTCCTTGCGTGCGGCCAGTGGAGGGCCGGGGGCCCACGGGACAGCGGGATGTGGACGTGGCTCTGCAGCGCCGGTGGGGGGCAGGACCGGGCTGTGTTCCCAGGTGAGGGGCGCCTGCACCCCCGGGGCTGGGTCCCATGGGCCCCCTGCCCCGAGCCCAGCCAGCCCACCTGTGGGCGGGGTGAGCACCGGGCAGGGGGGCGCTGGGCCTTGGGGGTGCCTCCTCCCGCAGAAGCTGAGGTCCCTGCACGGCCAGGCCCAGCGACCCCGCGGGAGGACAGGGCTTTCATGCTCGGGGGGGCCGCTGCGGGAGGAGGCCCCCAGGCTTTGTGACTCAAGGACGACTGCGAGGCCTGTGTCCACAGCGAGCGCCCCAGCTTTGTCTGGCTTCGCGTGTCCCCTGCTTCGTCTGCCGGGCCTGGCCCGCTGGCCGCGCACACGGTGCCCGTCAGGGAGGACGAGGACAGAAGGTCCAGTCGGGGACTCCTGGGTTGGCCCCATCCCTGGCGTGGAGCCCTCCGTGGTCACCCCGTGGACACTCGCGGCCGGGGAGCAGGGGGCCAGACCTCGGGCCGGCGGGGACCTGGGAATCCTCGCAGGGGTGACGGGGCCTGCCGTTCTCTGCACGAGGGGACCGGGCGCTGCTGCCGCGGGTCCGACCAGCCGGTCCCCAACGTCACGTGGCCTCTGGTCAGACACATGGCACGTGTGCGTGGAGTTTGAAACCAGCGTTTCTCCCGAGCATCTGAGCAGAGCATCTGAGCAGCCGGGCGGCTGAGCCCTGCACCCCGCGGCGCTCCCGTGGCCTCCCTCGTCGGCCTCTCCTCCCCAGGGCCTTCGCCTCACATGCCGTGTCCCCTCCCTCCTGCACCTGCACGACCTTCCCCGGCCCCCCCCCCCCGCCCGTGACCCCCAGGAGGCGGGTCAGGACCCCCCTCGCCCACCCGCAGCCCAAGAGGCCTCGCGTCCCCCTGCCTGACCCCGACCCCCGGGCGCTGGCTGGGACCGGCCTGGCGAGCGCCGAGCCCGTGGGCCACGTACCGCCCCTCCCGGGCAGGCCCCCTCCTGCCCCTCGCCCATCCCGGCCCTGACCTCACCCGGCTGCTGCCTGCGTGTCGGGACAGCCCGTCCGCGGTAGGCGGGAGGCTCCGGGAGGCCTGTGGGGGCTCCTGGGCCCACGCGGGGAGAGCTTCCCCGAGCTGCCAGCGCTCCGTGCCGCCCTCTTGACGTGGGCCGTTGCCCCAGGCCCTGAGCATCTGACGCCGGCAGCCACCCGTGGTCGCGGCAGGTTCTGGGGTCCGCCCGGGAGATCATTGGCTCTGACGTGGGGGTGAGGCCTCAGGAATTCGAGGCTCACACCTGGGCCGTGAGCTCAGGGCTGACTAATGAGGCACAGTGGGTGACTCACGGCCCTTGGGCCGCGTCACCGCCCCCTGGCCGTCCCCCCACCCGTCCCCCCATGAGCACCTCGGAGGGAACATCTCGCCGTCTTGGCAGCTCGGGGAGCACGTAGGGGCGAGGCCGCGGGCTTAGACGGGCACATGATGGGGCGGGCGGCCTCCCCGGAGAGCGCGGCGGCCTGTGGGGAAGGCAGGCTGACCTCGGCCCACGGGCACAGGGAGTGACCAGCGCGCGGCCAGGGTCGGGGACGGAGGTCGGGAGTCTGCGGGCACGAGGCGGGCCGTCTCCACGCACGTCGTGAGCTCTAACTTCCGTAGGTCGGGAGCAATTGGGTTCTTTACGGTTTTTGGGAGGTTAAGATTCATGTGGCATAAAAATAAGCCGTTTTATTTTATTTATTATTATTTTTAAAGATTATTTATTTATTCATGAGAGACGCAGAGAGAGAGAGAGGCAGAGACACAGGCAGAGGGAGAAGCAGGCTCCATGCAGGGAGCCCGACATGGGACTCGATCCCGGGACCCCGGGGTCATGCCCTGGGCTGAAGGCGGCGCTGAACCGCTGAGCCACCCGGGCTGCCCCAAAATCAGCCGTTTTAAAGTCAATGATTCAGGGACATGCAGTGGTCACATCGCCATTCGGCTGTCTGGAGTCTGGTTCTGGAATGTTCCAGGAGGACGCCCCCCTGCGTGGGCGCTCACTCCCCGTCCCTGCGCCCACCCGGGCTGCCGCTCTGCGCGAGGGTCCGCATGCTCCGGGCGCGTCACGTGACTGCACCCCCACCCCGTGACCGGTGGCGTCTGGCTTCTCCGCAGAGCATGACCCTTCCCGGTGCTTCTGGGCCCTTCCGGGTGGTGGCGCGGGCCAGTGCGGCGTCCCCTTCTGTGGCGAAGGACGCGGCCCTGCAGGCGCCTCCAGGAGTACGGCGTTTCCGTGTTGCTGAGCCGTCTCCGGACTGAGGACGGCCCCGGGCGCATCTGCGAGCTGCCCGTCCCCCCCCCCCCCCCCCCGCATGTCCCCTGGAGAGTGTCACCGGCTTCCCGGCGAGCCCCGGGGCGGGAGGTGAGGACCGAGAGGCAGAGCTGGGCAGAGAGAGCAGGGGTGAGGCGTGCCGGGAGGAGGGGACTGTGTGCACCCCGCTCGCGCTTCTTCACCCCTGTGCAGGCGGCGCCTCTGCTGCGAGCGCGTCCCGGAAGGGTGGGCTCCTGGGTCCCTTCTCCCCCTCCTTCCCCTCCCCGTGGTCCTGGGGGGCCGGAGGCGTCTTCTGGTTTCAAATTCCGATGACCTCCAGGCCCCGGGCCCGCAGACGCACTGAGGAGAAGCAGGTGCTCGGTCACCTCCCTGCGTGTGTAGCTGGCGGTTCCCCGTATGCAGGGCGTCGTTCCCGCCATCGGGGTCCTTTGGGAGCCGAGTGACGCTCATGGCTGGTGTCCCCCGGCCTCCCCGGCCCGTCCCCTCCTGGGCCGCTTGCTCGTGTGTCTTCACCGCTGCAGGGCTGTGTCCGTGACGTGGGGAGTGGACCGGGGTCTCGGTGGTGTCCCTGTGTCCTCTATGCGGAGAGTCCGAGCTGAAGTTTGGGGCGGGTGGGAGGGCCTCGCAGCCCCCGTGTTTGCCCTCCTGCAGCTCAGTCGGGCTCCCGCACGGCCCCCTCTGCCCCGGGGCCCTCTGCCACCTGCCTCCTCGCCCCAGAGGGTCCCAGGTGGGGCGCCCGGGGCTCCTGCAGGCCTGTGTGCGCCGCAGGGGAGGGGCCGGGCCCGCCGGGGTCACCGCTGGTGACCTGGGTCTGGTTACAAAGCAGACAGAGAACGTGGGTGGCGGCCTAAGCCCCTGGAAGCCCGGAATGTGGAGAGGGCTCATCCCGGCCTCCTCCCGGGTCGCCGGGTGGGTTCACCCTCGTGTCTAGGCGACGACCACACCGAGAGCCCCTCTTGCCTGGCGGGCTCCCCCGCGGGTGACGCGGGCCCTGAGCGCTTTCATCAGGCAGCTGTCGGGGCCCCGCCGGCCCGGAAGCCACCATCACGATCACGGGGCTGCACCGGCGCCAGCGGCCCACGGGGCTGCGGGGGGGTGGGGGGCGAGGGCGAGGCGGGCGTCTGAGCAGCACCGGGACCCCGAGCCGTCTGTAACCTGCGCGTGACTGCTCTGTCCTGTCCGGCGGGCACCTGCCCTTTTCCTTCCAGGTGATTTACTGGCCAGGCGGGGGTGGGGGGGGCGGGGGTGGCTGACACCCCGGGGGAGGTCACATTCCATTCATAGCGGCTTATCTGGGCTGTCAGGCGGCCGGGAGGGGGTCTGACACAGAACAGAGCTCCGCTCTCCAGCTCCTGCTCTGGGGTCCCAGGCTGCGGACGTGTTTGCAGAGCTCCACTGAGCGCCTGCTGTGTGCAGACTCCTTGTCTGCAGCCCTGGGGAGGCGGCGGGGCGGACCCCCCCATGCACACCCCTGGGGGTGGAGACCAGGCTCTGGTTGGGGGGGGTGCGGGCATTCCCTCTCGTGGGGGTTCCCGATGCCCCCAGAGGGTGGGGACGTGCTGGGTGTGTTTGCAGACCCTCCGGAGTCCTCCCCGAGGCCCCCAGGGCAGCACCCCAGCCGGCTCTGTGAGGCTTTCGGGGTGAGGTAGTTGAGAGAAATGCAGACATGGGGATCCCTGGGTGGCGCAGCGGTTTGGCGCCTGCCTTTGGCCCAGGGCGTGATCCTGGAGACCCGGGATCGAATCCCACGTCGGGCTCCCGGTGCATGGAGCCTGCTTCTCCCTCTGCCTGTGTCTCTGCCTCTCTCTCTCTCTCTGTGTGACTATCATAAATAAATGAAAAAAAAAATTAAAAAACAAAAAAAGAAATGCAGACACGGCGGCCGGGGAGCTTGTAGGGGAGCTTGTAGGGGAGCTTGTAGGGCGGGGAGTGGCTGGGCTGCACTGGGCCGCAGGGGATGGGGACGTGCTGGCCGCCCCGTTGCTGCTCCGGTCACTCTGGACTCGGGTCCTGCGGCAGGAGGCCCTTGTCAGAGGCCAAGCGGACCCCACCCTTCATGTCTTGGGGGCACTTGCTCCCGTCAAGCTGCTTCAGGTGCAAATGGGGCGAAGGCCAGGGGCCAGGCTGCCTCCTCTGCCCTCTGGACCTGGGTGCCCGCGCGGGGGGTCATGGCCTCCTGTCGGGTGCAGGGGGGGGCAGGCCAGCCTGGGGAGAAGCAGCAGGGAGGGGGAGGGACCCCACAGCCGCCTCCTGGGGGCTTGTTCAAGGACCAGCCTGTTCCAGGGCTGAGCGGTGCCCCCGGGGCCCCCGGTCCCCCGTGAGGCTGTGCGGTCCGTGCACCTGCACGCTCGCCGGGATGGAGCCCCGTCTCCCTGCCCGCGTGAGGACGGGACTTCCGAGGCCCCCCGGGCAGGCAGCGGGCGCACGGCAGGGGCTGCACAGGCTGCGACACCCCGCAGCTGCCCGCCGGACTTCCAGGTGCTTTTTTGCCAAACGTGCCTTGAAGGCGCCCGGGGCGCGCCCCCCGACGGCCAGCCCTTCGCCGCGGTGACCGTGCGGGAAAGCGTCCGGAGGAGAGCGGCAGGTGCGCGGATGCTCGTCCTCTTGGAACCTCGACCTGAGAGTTGAACCAAAGAAAACCCCCAGGATGGCCTCGGGCGGAAGGCGGCAGAGCCTCCTGGACCCCGAGGGTCCCGAGGGTCCTGGAAGAGTGAGGCCGGGAAGCTCGTCCGCGCGGAGTCCGGGTGGCCCGGCGCCTCGTTCAGTTTTTTTAAATAAAAACAATCCTTGACTTGGTAAGTGTTTTCTTAGCCGACCTGAAAGCACCCAGTTGGGCCGCTGTGGAGGCGCGGCGGGTTCCACGGGCGGCTCCGCCATCGGGGTCAGCTCCCGTGGGGTCAGAACTCTGCTGCTGTCCTTGTGCGCGTTACACAGGCTGCAGTTTGACAATAGTTTGGGGCGTGAGGACCCCCGTCGGGTGGGAATAAGTCGAGGAGGGGGCATCCGGCCCATGTGCCGTTCTGCAGGGACGCGGGCAGGTGGATCAGTGGTGTGGACGGGTGAGCCCGCTGCTGGGGTGCTGGTGTAGACGAGGGCCCCAGGACATGGGGTGCAGCAGGAGGGACAGTGCTGGACACTCCTCAGTGTCCCTGTGCCCGGGTTGCCCCCTGCCCGGGTGCCCCCACAGGTTGGCAGGAGCACCTCCCAGCTCCCAGAGCCAGCGGTTGGGTCAGGGCCGGGTGGCCAGGCTGGGTGCCGGTTCAGTGTGGCCACGGGCTGGGCGCTGCAGTGGTCCCAACCCGGTGAGTGCACAGGGCTGGGTCCTCCCCATCCGGGCAGAGGGGGCCGTGGTGTGGACCCGAGGGCTGGGCGGGCTGCAGGGGTGAGGCGCACGGCCCTGCCCCGTGGGTGTGCAGGCTGGGGTGGGCTGGCCACCTCTGGGAGGGACATCTGTTGGGTGTTTGGGGTGCTGGTGAGCTCAGAGGGGGCGCAGGAGGCAGGGAATGGAGGGGTGAGGAGGGGGCAGCTGCGGCAGGCGGACACCCCCACCCCCTGCGCTCCCCTCGGACGGCCCTGCCCTCCCGGGTTTGGAAGTCGGTGCTCCATAAACCAAGCACCCACCTGGCGGGACGTGGGTCCAGCGTCGTTTCAGAGCCGCCGAACAGTGGGGAGACCGGCGGGGCCGGGCCGGGTGTGACCCCTGCATGGTGCCCACCCCCAGCTCCGGGAGCCCCGAGGGCCGGCGGGGCGGGGATGCAGGGAGCACCCCTGGCTGTGTGTAAGGGCTGCCTGCGGGCGTGTGGGCACCGGGGAGCCCCCTGTAAGGCGTCCTCCCTGACTCCCGCCACGTGCGCCCTAGGGGACCGGCCTGCCGAGCGCGGGCGTCTGCGTGGTCTGTGGCTCCCCCTGCCGGCCAGCGGAGTCCGACAGCCCTCGGTGCAGGGCGGATCCCGGTGTAGACTGGATCCAGTGTAGCCCGCCTGGGGGCCTCCTCAGCCCACGTGCAGGGCTTGACTCCCTCCATCTGCTGCCAGTAGGGACGGTTTGGGCGCGGGAAGCGCGTGTGGCTCGGGATGTGGAGGGGCGCATTGCCTGGGTGGCCCTGAAGGGTGCCCCGACGCCGCGAACCTGCCCCCGTGGGAGGGACTGCAGCCCCCCCGCCCTGCCCGTGCTCAGCCGGGGTGAAGGCGCAGACGCGGTGCCTGGGCCGCCCTGCTGTGCAAACGCAGACAGGACCCGCGTGGGCTAGCTGGTGGCCCTGGGACCCTGCCCGTCCACGTGGCCCTCCGTGGGGCCCTCCGTGGGGCCGGTGGGGGCGGACGGGCGGGAGGCAGGCACCCGCGGGTGGTGCTGGCGGCCGGCGCCCCGGGTCTCCCCGACACCCCGCGGGGTGGAGACGCAGGCGGGGCTCCGAGCACGGCTGTCTGTCCTGGTCTGTCCTGGGTCTGGTCACGCTCCCGGGGCCTGGGTGGCATTGACGGCGCTGTCCCAGCTGTGCTGCCACACGACGGTCAGCGAGGCCACAGGAGCCGCCCTGGGGGTCATGACGGGCGCTGTGCCCGCGGCCCATGGCCTCTCCCGATGGCTCTGGGGGCTCTGCTGCTCCCTGACCCCCCGCCTGACCCCTGGGCCCTGTGCTGCCCCCGTGGATCCGCAGGGGTGGGTGTGAGGCCCGGGGCTGGCCCCGCTGCGGCAGCAATCCGTCCCGTCAGGGCGGAGGGGACCCGGGGCTGCGCTCCCCCCGAGGCTCCAGGGCAGGGTCCTCCCTACCTCCTAGGGTACCAGGGCCCCGGGGGTCGCTGCTTTGTGGCCGCGTCGTCCCACCTCCACCTCCGCGCGGCTTCCCCTCCGAGTCTGTCTCTCCTGCCCGTCCCTCATGGGGACCCCGGTCACTGGGTTTAGTCCGTCCTAGGCCGGGACGGTCCTTGAGGTCCTCGAGTCGTCACACCCGCAAAGACTCTTTCCCCAGCAGTTTGGGGGATCGGGGTCCCTGGGGCTTCAGGCACAGCTTTGAGGCCACCACCCACCTGCCGCAGGACCTCCGAGCCTCGTCTCTCCCACCGTCCCCTGGGAACCCCTGGCCCTGGGATGTGATGTGGATGTGAGCGTGTGCTTCTCGCCCCTTGCACCCAGCAGTGCAGGACACCCCCTGGGGAGCCTGGGAGCCCAGCACCCTCCCCTGGCCCAGCCTAGTCACCGCCCCCCCTGCCCCCCACCCCCTGGCCCAGCCTGCTCACCGCCCTCCCCCCCGCCCACCATCCTCAGGTCCCAGCGGGAAGCGGCCACAGGGGAGGACAGGGAGGGCCCGGCTGAGCTGGAGGACGGTCCAGACCCTCTGGTGCCCGAACTCCGGGGCCTCCCGGGAGGTGCACGTGCCCGTCCTCCACCCCGTGGGCTCAGGCGCACTCGCGGGCCGTCCCTCCCTGGGCGCCACCAGGCCGCCTCGGGGCTGTCCCTGGACGCTGCCCACCAGCGCGGCCTGTGCGCCCGAAGCCGACAGCTGGATTTCTCGGTTCCTGTGTTTTGCTGTTCTCCTACTTTATTCTTAATTGTGCGATTTATTTTTATTATTACCACCCAACCCCCAGTTCCCCACCGGAAAACCTCAGCAGGACAAGGACAAGGACAAGGACAAGGACAAGGACGGACTCCCGTTCGGCGCCGCGAACGCGGTCACAGAGCCACAGGGACGCCCTGCCCCCGGGTCACATCGTCGCCCGTGTCCTGCCCGGCAGGCTCCCCCACCGCACCCTCCGTGGCTCTCAGGACCCCCGACCGCGTCACCCGGCCGCCCAGGCCAGGCCCAGCGGCGGGGCTCACGGGACCTCGAGGCTGCTGTGGCTTTGGGGTGCTGGCGCCGAGGAGCCGCCTGACCCGCCGCCCCAACCGGGCCGCAGCGGGGCCGTCGCCGCCGCTCCTGTGGGAACCTGGCCTCGCCAGCCTGCCCTGCAGCCTCCCGATAAAAACCCGGTTAATGAGCAACCCGCTAAACCCTTAAACACTAATCGGATCCTCCGTGGCTTCAAAGGTTCTGCGGTTCTCCACGACTTCAGCGCCTCGCGGCTGCCCGCGCCCTGAGGGGCCGCCCCCCGCCCCCGCGCCCCCGCCGGGGCACCAGGGCCTCCGCAGGTGTCCCCCGGGGTGGGGGGCTGCGGGTGACTCGCTGTTGGCGCCGCTGAGGAATGCAGCGGGGATGGGACGCTCTGGGTGCCGGGTCCCCGGGACGCTCCGGGGAAAACACGAGTCAAATATTAATTTCCTGGGCGCAGAGCCTTTGTGGGAGACGCGGGCCAGGCGCGCCCCCTCGTGTGGCCTGGTTCCCGGAAAAACACCAGAATGGCAGGCCCCGGGGACTCTGCTCTCGGGAGACAACCTGCAAAACAGGCCTCGTGGTGTCGCTGGGGCTGCTGGGCCCCCGGACCCCTGGGGCACCGTCCCCCGCCTGTCCCCTCCCGGGCTGCTGAGCCAGTTGCCGCGCGGGAATCTGGTGTCCGTCCGTGGGGAACATGCTTGCGTTGCTCCTTCCTCCGTCCCGCATCCTGGCCGCGGTCACCCGTGTGCCCCGTGTGTCCACTGTGCCGGGACCTTCCTGCCCCGGAGCTGACGCACTGTGGTGCCCAGAGGGCGGGTCGCCCAGGAGGAGCTCGGGGTGCACGTGGACAATGAGAGAAAAACAGGACGTCCCGGGGAGGTGAAGGGGTAATGCACAGGGTGGGGGGCCCGGGCGGGAGGGCCCTTAGCCCGCACCCCGCACCCCGCCTGCTGGGGCTGGCCCGCCTCCCCCGGGGCCCACGGGGCGGTAGCAGGTTGTGAGGTTCACGGTCCCCAGGACGTGGACTGGGATCACAGGGCGGCCCATGGAGCCAGCGCCCTCACCCTGGGACCCCCGCCCTCACCCTGAGGACCCTGTGCCCTCACCTGGGGACCCCCTGCCCTCACCCTAGGGGCCTCGAGCCCTCACCTGGGGGCCCCACACCTTCACCCTGGGGACCCCCTGCCCTCACTCTAAAGGCCCCATGCCCTCACCTGGGGGTCCCCACCTCCTCATCTGGTGGCCGTGCTTTTCCCCCGTGACCCTTGACCTAGTGGCTGCACACCCTCATCTGAGGACCCCGTGCCCCCACCCTGGGACCCCATGCCCTCACCTGGCAGCCCCACACCCTCACCCTGGGGTCCCTGCACCCTCACCTGGGGGCCCTGCCCTCACCTGGCAGCCTTGTGCCCTCACCTGGGGGCCCGCCCTCACCTGGCGGCCTTGCACACAGAAGCAGGCCGGAGCGCGGCCCTGCAGGTGCGCCGGGGCGGAGGCCGACCGCAGGCGGGGGAGGCGGCTTTCTTCCTGGCCCTGAGGCCGTGTGTCCCGTGGACTCCGAAGCCGTCTTAGCGGCACATCCGTCGTTCTAAAAGCGGCAAACGCTCCCGTGGAAAACCAAGTGAAGGTGCGCAGGGATTCAGGAACCAGGAAATGCTGTGGTCACTGCCCGGGGACAGGCCAGCCTCCCTGACAGCCCTTGCAGGCCTCACGGCACCGCAGACCGCGGGGTTTCACGACCCGGCATGAGCCCCCTGCGTCCCCTCCAGACACCTTCCTGTGGCATCGTTGACACGGTGCACGATTCACGGGACAAATTCCTTGCGGGCCCCAGACATAGCAGTGTCACTGGGGTCGCCCAAGAGCCGCCCCATCTCCGCGGACGGAAGCCCCCCGCTGTTCCCCTGGCCCCGAACCCGCACCTGCGTTGGTGGGCTTCTGTGCTGTGGGGCCGCGGTGTAAACGGAACCCGGTTCTCCCGCTCGGCCTGGCGTCTCCGGGGTCCATGTGTGGTGGCCGCTGTCAGAGCCCCTGCCCCTTCCCAGGGGTGCGGGGTTCCCACCGCACGGATGGCGAGCGTTGGGGCTTTGTCGCATGAAAGATGCTGCTGTGATGGCTCGTGTGCAGGCACATGCCCTCCTCGGGACCCGTCTCCCAGGCGGGCATTTGGACACGGGGTGGCCCCGTGCTTTGTTCTTCGAGGGCCTCCACGCTGTCCCCCGGGGGCCGTACCCGTGTCCCCCCCGCGGCCGCGGACGAGGCTCTGGCTTCTCCACATCCTGGACCACTGTTGACCGTCCCCGTGGGCGCTCGGTGTGTCCCACGGCGGCTTCACGCCGCATTTCCCCGACGGCTGGGGCTCCCGAGTGTCCGTCGTGGGCCTGCGGGGCTTGTGGACCCTCCTTGGGGAGACGTCTGTTCAGACCTGTTGCCGACGTTTTCGTGGGATGACTTGCCTTTCTGTGGCTGGGGCGCAGCCGGTCTGCACACGGTCCAGGCACGACTCCCCGTTACCAGATACGGGGTTTGCAGAGACTTCCTTCCGTTAGATGGGGCTGTCCTTTCACTTTCTTGACGGCGTCCTTTGAAGCACGAACGGTTTAAATGTCGAGTTAGTCTGGTTTATTTATTTTCCCTTGGTGGCCTCGGCTTTTGGATCAAATCTAAGGCTCCGGTGCTGAGTCCGAGGTCACGGAGGTGGATTCCCACGTGTCCTAAGAGTCCGGTAGCTGCAGCTCGTGCATTTGGGTCTTTGATCCCTTTGAGGTTAGTTTGTTTGTTTTTTTTTTTTGCTTTTTTGTTTTTTTGTGTTTTTTTGAGGTTAGTTCTTGCGTGTGGTGTGAGGTAGGGGTCTACTTCATTCTTTCACCTGCAGGTTTCCGGGGGCTCCGCTCCATCTATCAAAATCCCGTTCTCTCCCTGGATGAAGTTTGTCTTGGCCACCGGAGACGAGGGCGTCCTCCCGCCGCGCCGCATGCCCAGCCTGGTGCCGCCTGCACGCTGCCTCAGCCCCCGCCGCCCCATCGATGGTTTGGAAATCGGGAAGTGAGGGTCCTCCAGCCTTGCTTGAACCCCGCACAGCGTTCGAACCCGAGGACGAACGGTTGTGTCAGGACGCTGGGGAGCTTCGGTGCAAAGGGCAAATCCCTGGAAACACACAAGCCGTCGGGACCTCGTGAGAAAGAGACCATTTGGACAGACCTGCAACCCTTAGAAGAGATTGACTTAATAATCCAGACGCTCCCCATAAGGAAAAGCCCAGGTTTGCTGCTCAGGTCTACCAGAAACAGTCAAGGAATTGGACAACCAGATACGCAAAAAAGGAAAAAATAAATAAATAAATGGGAGGAAAGAGCTCCCAGGTGGCCTCTGAGGCCTGTGCGACCCGGACACCAGAGCCGGACGCACACGTCCCAGGAAAGGAAACTGGTGCAGTACGAATTATAAACTTGGACACACACGCCTGAGGATTAGCAAACCAGACGGGCCGCGCAGAGGAGCGACTGGAGGGGCCCCCGGGGGCTCAGGGGTGGAGCATCTGCCTTCCGCCCAGGGCATGACCCCAGGGTCCCGGGATCGAGTCTCACCTCGGGCTCCTTGCATGGAGCCTGCATCTCCCTCTGCCTGTGTCTCTGCCTCTCTCTCTGTGTCTCTTGTGAATAAATAAATAAAACCTTAAAAAATAAAAAAAAGAAACTAGGAACAGAAGGGAGCTTCTAGGACCCTGTAAAATGGGTTCAGCCACCAGAACCCACAGCCGACCTCCTCCTTGCTGGCGGGGCCCCGACGTATGGCCCCATGGCCGCAAACCAGACAAGGCTGCCGCACGCCCCTCGTCCATTCAGCGTTGCGTCTGCCCATGGACCACCCGGTCCTGGAGACGCAGAGCCCCAGGAACCCCCAGGAGACCCCCCACGGCTCACCGACCCGTTCCGAGGGTCAGCGTGAAGAATCCGCGGGATTTCTATACACTTGCGGCGGATGATCTGAAAATGAGACGAAGGAGAAAAACACCCCACACGACCCGATCACAAAAGCACGGAGACAATAAACTCTTAGGACTAAATTTCACAGAAGGAGGGCGAAGCTCACGCCCTGGGAACCGGAAACGACGTTGCGCGGAGTCAAGGCAGAGCTAAATAAGCGGACGAGCGCTCCGTGTTCCCGAACCGGGAGATCCCCACCGTGGGGCCGGCCTCACCCCGAGTCACCCCTGAGGCTGCGGAGCCGACCCTGCCCGACACCCGGCTGCCTGACCCTCACCCCCGTGGGACGTCTCGGCGCCTGCGGGCCCAAAGCAGTCTCGAGGGGGGATCCCGCGGGAGGTGGCCCTTCGCAGAGGCCCCGGGGGCCCAGTGCGAGGAGCACAGCGAGCGCAGTCCGGTCCCCTCTATGAAGATGACCGTGAGTCATGACGTTGAGTAGGAGACGGGGTGTGAAGGCTTGGGGACGAGCTGTCCCGGGGGGCTCAGCACCCCCGTGGGGAGCCCCGTTCCCAGCCCTGGAAGAGGGCGGCGGGGAGGGGAGGCGGGCGCCGCGCTGGCTCACGCACACCTGCCCCGCACCTCGCTGGCCGTTCGCGTTCGCCGTGTCCTGGCTCTCCCCTGCCGTCCCCCTGTGGGCGCGCAGATGCACACGGGCAGCCACGCTCATGCACACGTGGACACATCGGCGTGTGTGCACCCGCCAGCACCCCTGCGTGTCTGCTAAGGCCGGGACGTGCGCGGTGACGTCCATCTCAGCAGGGCCCAGTGCGTCCTTGGCGGGGCGGCTCCGACGGTCGCTCAGGCCCGTGCGGCACCTGCTGGGGGCTCCTCCTCCTGCCTCCTCGCCCGGAAGGCCCTCCCACCCTCTTTCCTGGGGCCCCTTTCAGGGGGTGCAGCCCACATCCCATGGGACGCTGCCTGCTCTGACTCATCCAGCGGCTTCTCCATGCTCAGCTCTGGGCTTCGGCAGGTGCCCTGGACGGATGACCTCGTGCCGTGTGGGTGGCCTCCCATCACGAGCGGGTGGTGGCCGCGGTGGCCGCGCGGACCGGGTGCTTTCCCCCCGTGACCCTTGACGCGGGTCTGGTCTGCTTTCCGCTGTACCGTGCTCCCTCGACCGTCCTCCCCAGGGCTGGTTTCCTTGGCCAAGGTCCTTCCGAGGGCGGCCTCTGTGGGGCGGGGGCTGTAGAGACCCTCCTGCCATTTGTCGCCCCCAGGCCCGAGGCGGGGACGGTGCTGTGTGCTGGGCAGGGCGTGGCCCTCCTTTAGGGGCCGAAGGGCTCTCCCAGGCTTCGCTGCCACCTGCAGAGGGACTTGGGCTTGCAGGCTGGGGGTGCTGCTTCCCACCAGCCCCCCTCGCCGGCAGAGGGACAGCAGCAGAGCCCTGGCAATGCCGGGCTGCCAGCTGCGGGCCGTGTGTGAGGGCCGTGGGGGTCCCTGCGTTCCCCACCAGGGGTGGGTGTGTGTGAGCCTCACGGGGAGCACGGAGTTGGAGGAGGACCCGGCATCCGGGTGGTTACAGGTCAGACGAGGTGCCGTGTCCCTCTTGTCCCACGGGCGAGGCCAGGGGCCTGGGCCTTGACCTGGGCCCGCTGCACGGCCACCGCGTGCCCCTGGGTCTGACAGCAGCGCCCAAGCCGCCCACCGGGGACCCGCTGGGAGCCCGCTCGTCAGCCCCTCCCCAGCCTTCAGGAGCTGGTCTCTTATCATGGTGCTCGCAGAAGTCCTCCTGGTGCGGGAGGCAATGATCAACCAGTTGCGCCACCGGAAGATGAAACATTGTGTTTTCATTTCGAAAGAGCTGGACACGTGTCCGCGGGGTAGGGACCTGTCCTGGATGTGCTGGCACCTGGGAGCCTGTCCCTGGGCAGCGGGTGCAGGGAGCCCGGGGCCCAGGTCGGCTCCCCGGAGGCTCGGGGACACGTGTTGGGCCGGAGGGGGTGGGAGGAAAAAGGACCCCAGGGCTGCCAGCAGGTCCCGGGGAGGCTGTGGGAGTGGGGGGTGGGGGGGGCCGGAGAGACCGTCAGCCGTTCTCCGGGGCTCAGACGGGGGCTCCTGTCCGGGCGGCGGCCCATTCCTCAGAGAGCCCGTGTTCTCTGCTCCCGTGTGGGTGTTTTGCTCTTTCAAAAACGAAAATAAAAGAGCACATTATTCAGGAATCCAAACCAGACAGGCCGGCAAGACCGAACAAACCCTGGCGGTGGTGGGGGGGCGGGTGGCGGGAGGCGGGGGCGCAGGGCGGGGGTGCCCGGGGCAGCACGGACACCCTGAGCCCGTCTGGTCACTCCGGCCTCCCGGGGGCACCAGGCACCAGGACGCATCCCCACGTGCGTGAAGTGCCGCGGAAGCCGGGCGACCGTGGGGGGTGGGGGCCGGGTCACCGCAGCCCTGCACCCTCCCTTCAGGCCCCTGTGGCCTAATCCGGGGGGGGCTCCTTCTGGCCATAGTGCCCGAGCGCTGAGCCACCTTGGGGCTGGGGGTGGGGGGGCCTCTGCATCTCTAGAAACTCGGGCAGGTTGGGGCTGCTCTTCCCCGTAGACCCTGAGTTTTCAGTCCTGGGGAGACACAGTTTGAGACACTCGTAGGGAGGGACTTGGGGTGTAGCTCCCACCCCCCAAGCGGCGCCCGCAGGAGACCCCCGCTTGGCCACCTGCCTCGGGGCCGGAGCGCAGGGGTGCCCTGGGGCCGCGGAGGCGGGATCCTGCCGTCGGGTGGAGGTCTGCGTGGGCCGTAGGAGCGGCCGGTCTCGGGGCCTCATGACCCAGCCGCTTCGGGGAAGGTAGCGCTGACCCGATGATATTCCCGTTTCCAGGATTTCAAGTGGGTGCCCCTGCTTCACCCCGTCGCGGCTGCTGGGGGCAGGCTCCAGGGGCACGAGGCCGACGGCACCCGTTACACGGGGCGCCCATGGGAGCCCCAGCGTCCAGACCCTGCGGCGAGGGCCCCCGGGTGGGCACTGGGCTGGGGACGGGCCTGTTGTAGCCACAGCCGGACGGGGGTGCAGGGGGGGCAGCTGGTCACGGTGCGGCACTTCCTGAGAGCTGCGGCTGCGCCTGCGTGTGCGGCTGTGTGTTTGCATATGAACGTCGCGTGAGTGTGCATGCTCGAGTGTGCGTGTGGGTGTAAGCTCTGTGCACGCGTGTGAGCGTGTGTGCGTGTACGTGTGCGAGCGTGCACCCCCGGAAGGCATGCGCGTGCACCTGAACGTGCGAGTGACGTGTGTGGGGGAGCTCGCGGGGCCGGGGCCACCCGTGCAGAGCAGCCATCCCGGCCCCCCTGCGCCCAGGGCCCCCTCCACGTGCCAGAGACGAGCAGGCCTTTGGCATTTCTGTCCCGAGATTTTTTTCCAGAGACACTTTTAGGCATAAAATCACATTAGCGCGTCCTCAAGCAAAGAGAGGATCCTCTGAGCGTTTGTGGGAGTTCTGAGCGCTGCGGGGATTAGCGCTGGGCGCGAGGCCGGGACACAGATGTTTGCATATGGGACGCGCCCGTCTGCGGAGGGGACACAGTGTTCCGCTTCCCTGAAACCCGAGTTCTGACCCGGGCGGCCCGGCTCTGCCCTTTGGACGGCAGCTGATTGATCGCATCCGCGCCCCGAGCTGGGGACGGCCGGGGACACGCTGCAGGGCTGTCGGGCCACACGGCTGACCCCGGCGCCCGGGGTGGGTGGGCCGGGGAAGGCGGGGTTTCCAGGGGACGTGGGAGCCACTGTACAACGTGGTGGTAAAAGCAGCATGTGGTTGTGCGCTGGCGTGAGTGTGCGAGGGGCGAGCGCGCCGTGTAAGCGTGTGTGCGGCGCCCTCTGGCCCGCTCCTCTGGGCCCTGCACCCTCAGCCGTGCCTCAGTGGCTCGTTCGTAGGCCGGCTGGCCTCTGTGTCACGCGAGGTTCGTGGGACGAAGGCCGAGGCCTGGGCCCGTGCGTGGATGGGGAGACCCATCCGCCTCTGCCGCCCGGCTGCCCGGGGACCCCCCCCACCCAGTGCCATCCGCGGCGCGTCTACACACGGTCTGCACCTCCAGTGCCCACAGGCCCCACGGCCCCTCCGGCCCCCCGCGTGGCAGTGTTCTGCACCCTGGGCGGCTCAGGTTAGCTAGGACGCCCTCAGGACGGCGGAGCCATGGGGGTGCGTCCAGCACGGGGGTGCCCTGCCTCTGAGCCGTGGCTCGGGGGGTGCACTGCTGCCCTTGGGGGCTGCACCGTCGACGTCTCAGAGGCGACGCTTGCTGCACAAGAACCGCGACGCTGAGCGTCTTTTGAGGGGCAGTTTGGCACCGGTGGGCGGCCCCGGCCTGGCTGCTCTCCGTGGCCGGGTCTCCTGCCCCCCCTCGAGCACAGGCCCCGGGCCCCCAGCTGTCTCCGGGACCCAGCCCCTGGAGGAGCCCCCGCGCCTGCCCTGCCTGGGGACGCAGCCCCGGGGTCAGCAGGGGGAGGTGGGCAGAGCTTGGAAGCCGTCCTGCCGCCCAGGGTGCAGGAGTGCAGGGGTGCAGGGAGAGCCGTCCCGGGATCCTGTCCCCTGGCCCAGGGCGGGAAGGCGGGAAGGCGGAGCCGAGACAGCGTCCGCTGCAAGGAGCCAGCAGGCCGGCGGGGCGGGCGGGGAGGGCGGAGCCGGGCTGGGCCCGCCCCCAGGACGCAGACACCGCCCGCGGCCCCGCGGGGCGCACAGCTCCGATGGCTCGCCACCCCGGCCGCTGCCTGCTGCTGCTGCTGCTGCTCACCTGTTGCCCTGCGGCCGCCCAGGTTGACCTACTGAGCCTGAACTGGCTGTGGTCCACTAGGACCGCCAGGCCCACGGCCGAACCGGTGTCGGAGGCCCCGGGGAGCCCACATGTGCAGCCCAGAGACGAGACCGGCACGCCTGTGACCCCCCAGCCCGGCCCCACGGAGCAGGGCAATGCCCCCGCCAGCCCGGAGCCGCCTCTGCGGGGGCTGGAGACCGACGAGCACGCGGCCTCCGCCGCACCCTCTGCCCCCCCCGCGGGCCCGGACCCGAAGGAGGAGAAGGAGGAGAACATCGCCGGCGTGGGAGCCAAGATCCTGAACGTGGCTCAGGGCATCCGGAGCTTCGTCCAGCTGTGGGACGACACCACGCGCCCGGAGAGCTCCAGCACGGCCGGGACGCCCGCCCCCGTGACCCCCACCAGCCCCCTCGCCCTCCCGGGGCCCTCCCGGCCCCCCCCGGAGAACGGGACGGCTCTCTGGCTGGGCAGCACGGATGCCCCGCGCGTGGAGGCCAGCACCCTGCCGGCGCCCACCCGGCTGCCCCCCTCCCTGGACAGGCCCCGGGCAGCGCTCAGGGAGCCCTCGGGGCCGCCGCCTTCTCCAGGTAGAGCCTCTCTGTCCTCCGCGCCCCGTGGGGCTCCTCCCGGGGGGATCCAGCCGTCCCCGGGGCCGCCCCAGGATCTGGACGGCGAGGGACTCCGGCCCGGCCTGCAGCACCGACTCCCCGGCCTCCGCGGGCGCTCGCCGCATCTGCTTCCCCTGGTGATGGGTGCTCTGGGCGCAGACGCGGCCCCCTCGGCTCTGTCCTCTGACCCCCCCGCCCTGCTGCCTGGAACCCCACTCTCAGCTGTCACCGGGGGCAGGGGCGCTTGGGCTGCTCCCACCGCGGACTCTCTGGGGCCTGGGCCTGCTAATAACTCCGCCCCGCTGACCCCCACCGGCCGCTGCCTGCCCCTGCCGCCCGCCCTGCCGGTGTGCGGCCGCCTGGGCATCGGGCGCGCCTGGCTGCCCAACCACCTGCAGCACGCCAGCCGCGACGAGGTGCGCGCCGCCGCCCGGGCGTGGGGGGGCCTCCTGCGGACGCGCTGCCACCGCTTCCTCGCCCGGTTCGTCTGCCTGCTGCTGGCCCCGCCCTGCCGCTCCGGCCCCCCGCCCGCGCCCCCGCCCTGCCGCCAGTTCTGCGAGGCCCTGGAGGACGCGTGCTGGAGCCACCTGCCCGGGGCCGGGCTGCCCGTGCCCTGCGCCTCGCTCCCCGCCCAGGAGGACGGGCTGTGCGTGTTCATTGGGCCGGGCGCAGGTAACCCGCGGCCCTCGCGTCCTGCCGGGCGCCTGGGAACCGGTGCTGAGCGGGGCCGCGGGGCCGCCCTTGCGGGGTGGGGGGCAGGCTCTGGAGAGGGAGGCCGGGCTGGTGACCCCGCGACGGCCCACCCTCAGGAGCAGCCCCTGCCTGAGCCGGGGGCTCGTTTCGTCCACCCACGGCCCCGAGGTGCCCGTTACACCGCGGTCGGGAGGGGAGCCCGAGGCACGGGGCCGGGAGCGGCCGCCGGTCCAGCCGCCTGGCGAGGTGCAGGCCCGATGCTGGGGGGTTCCTGCTGCCCACAAGGCAGGTGGTCTCGGCCACGCGAGCAGTGAGTTGCAGAGCTCGGCGCCGCCCCAGCCCCCGGGTGTGCGCTCTGGGGCCTCCTGGGCCTCACCCCCAACCTGAGCTGCGCCCCCGGCCCACGTGGTCGGCAGGGCCGTGGCTCAGAGACGCCCCAGCTGCCCCCGCAGCCACGGGAGGGAGGGCCCCGCGGTGAGGCTGCCCCTGCCGCCGTCTCTGGGGTCCCTGGGCTCTGGGGCCGGGCTGGTGGTGCAGGAGCTGCCCCGGACCCCAGGGTGGGGGTGTCGCCCTGCTGGGCCCGTGGTGCGTGCCAGGTGGGTGATGAGGGGACAGGGATGGGTGCGTGGCTGCCGCAGACCGGGAACGGGAGGCTGAGCCCTGTGCCGGCAGGAGCGGCCTCGGGGTCACGTGCACAGGCTGCCCTGGGGTCCGGGTGTGTGCAGGGCGGAGCGGCCGGGGCGCTGGGGCCGCACGCGGGGCTCGGAGCCTCGGTGAGCTGTTCCCAGGGCGCTGGGCCCCGGGCCGCCTGATGCTGGGCGAGTGTGGGCGTCCGGGTTCTGTGCCGTGTCGGCTGAGGGCGCAGGGAGGCCGGCCGGGAGCGCCAGGGGCCACTCGGACTCTGCGCCTCCTCCTCCACGGGGCGGGAGGCCGGGCCTGCCCTCGGGTCTTGTCCGCCCCGGGCCTGGACGCACGTGGGGAGCCCCCGCCAGTCTCCGGGCCGGGGGCTCAGCCGCACCGGGAGCCGGAGCAGGGCGGCGGGGGCGGGGAGAGGCTCCAACCGCAGCTGCCTTCTCGGCCCAGCGGCCTGAAAGGGACTTTTCAGTGGACATCTGCATCTGCTGGCGGGGCCAGGCTCAGGGAGGCCGCGTTCCCGGCAGAGCCCTGGGGGACGCCGTGCTAACTGCCCAGCCCCTCAGGCCGGAGGCGGGGGTCAGGCCTTCATCACCCAGGATCCGTGCTGGGCGGGGCCTGGCGGCCTTGGTCCAGGGGGAGCCGGGGCCGGGAGCATCGTCCCTCCTCTGGCCTCTGCTGGGCCCCGGGGCCTTTGCATCCCCGCCCGGTGGGGGCAGGTCTGGGGGGCCCTGATCGGGGGTCACCCTGGCCCCTCCCTCATGTTGGTGACGGGCCCCCGGTGGTGAGCGTCAGGGTCCTGGCTGAGGGAGGTCCCTGGGCCGCCTGGGTAGCGAGAGGCCGCGGGGTGGGGGTTGGTGGGGGGCAACGAAGGTTGTCTGGAGGGGACGGAGGCCACAGGGCAAGGGCTGTCCCCGTCCAGGCCCCGGGGCAGAGATGGCTGTGGGGGCAGCGCGGTGTGGGATGGGCCCCAGCCGAGGCCACAGCTCTGTCTGCTTCCCTCCGGTCCCCACAGGGAGAGTGGGTCGGGGAGGGCTGACGACAGCCCTGGAGTGGGGGGGAACGGGGGGGACGGCGCAGCCACGGGTCGGGGCCCAGGGAGGCGAGGGCTGCGTTGGGAGCCCCTGTGCTGTGGCTGCAGCCAGCCGTGGGTCAGTGCACTGTCGGGGACCACGGCCCTCTGTCCGTGTGGGGGCTCGTCCCTCAGGCCCCAGAGCAAAGCAGGTAGGGCCCCTGCGCAGGGGAGGCTCAGGCAGCAGGGGGACTGTCCCCACTGACAGGGGCACCCCGGGCTTTGCTCTGTCTGCAAATTTTGTGACGTCCCCAGGGATAAGGGTGAAGACGGGTCGTGTTCCGAGCCTGGGAGCAGGTGTTACTCCTGCTGCAGGGGAGAAACCGAGGCCTAGTGGGGATGGAGACGGGGTGTGCGCTGCTTGGGTAGCCAGAGGGAGCGGGAGTGGCCCGGGACTGCGCCTCAGTGCCGCACGGACGCCGGAGAAGCAGAGCCCCGGGCCGCGGGGACCCCAGCTGGCCAGTGGGGACGCGTCACGGTGACGGCTCTGAGGACGACGCCCAGCCCAGCCCGTCTGTCAGGGACCCGCCAAGCACGCAGGCTTCCCAGACGCTGGGCTTCGATCCACTGCCTTTAATAGGATGTGAGTTCAGAAGCGGTTAGTGTTGTTTAAATGCTTCAGTCGCCCGCGGTGTCCACGTAACTCTGATGTAAGGAGACGAGGCCGCCTCGTGGACGGGTGCCTATGCCTGACCCCCCTCAACCAGCAAACCTGCAAGTACCATTTGAGGACGTGGTTGAACTTTCCCGGAGGCGCCCCCATGGCTTCGGCTTCCTTGCTGGGGCGTCAGGGGCCCGGAGCCGTGGATGCGACGGCCTGCAGGTCGGGACACGGGTGGCTCTCGGAATGGCGGTTTGCGTCCGCCCCTCAGCATCCAGCTCAGCGTGGTCTTGGCGGTTACTCCGTCCTGCTCTGAGGAAGGCTGACGTGGGACATCGTGGAGACAGGAGCTCATCTTTGGCCTCACTGAGGAGGAGCGAGATGGTGGCTGCGAGTATGTCCTCCCCCGGGGGCCAGCTCCCTGACACTGTCCTTCCCCCTGGTGGAGGAGCTGTCCATCCTGCTGCACGGCCGTAAGCTGTGACCGCTTTCCTTTTCAGTTGAGAAATCAAGTCTTAAGTTATTGTTACTGTTATAGATCATGTGAGAAGGGGGCCCACCCACCTTCATCCGTCCACTCATCCACCTGTCCATCCATCCCTCCCTCCATCCCTCCATCCATCCCTCCATCCATTCACCCATCTTTCCATCCCTCCCTCCAGCCCTCCATCCACAGATCCATCCATCTACCTACCCATCCACCCATCCCTCCATCCATCCGTCCATCCACCTACCTATCCACCCATCCACCCATTCATCCATCCATCCACCCAGCATCCATCTATCCATCATCCACCCATCCACCCATCACTCCATCCATCCATCCACCTGCCCATCCACCCATCCTTCCATCCCTCCATCCCTCCATCTAGCCATCCATCCACAGATCCATCCATCTACCTACCCATCCACCCATCTACCCATCCCTCCATCTACCCATCCACCCACCTTCATCTGTCCACTCATCCACCTGTCCTACCCATCCACCCATCCACCCATCCCTCCATCCACCCCTCCATCCATCCACAGATCCATCCGTCCATCCACCTACCTATCCACCCATCCACCCATTCATCCATCCATCCACCCAGCATCCATCCATCCATCATTCAGCCATCCACCCATCACTCCATCCATCCATCCACCTGCCCATCCACCCATCCTTCCATCCCTCCATCCCTCCATCTAGCCATCCATCCACAGATCCATCCATCTACCTACCCATCCACCCATCCACCCATCCCTCCATCCACCCCTCCATCCATCCACAGATCCATCCGTCCATCCACCTACCTATCCACCCATCCACCCATTCATCCATCCATCCACCCAGCATCCATCTATCCATCATTCAGCCATCCACCCATCACTCCATCCATCTATCCACTGCCCATCCACCCATCCTTCCATCCCTCCATCCATCCACAGATCCATCCATCCACCTACCCATCCCTCCATCTACCTATCCACCCACCCACCCACCCCTCCATCCATCTACAGATCCATCCACCTTCCACCTGCCCATCCATCCCTCCATCCCTCCATCCCTCCACCCACCCATCCATCCACAGATCCATCCATCCATCCACCTACCCATCCCTCCCTCCACCCACCCACCCATCTGTCCATCCATCTGGGTGTTGGATCAGGTTTACCATGTTGGAATGTGATTGTCCCACGTAATATGCAGTTTGCTTCTGTCGTGGAACCTGTGTCTGGAGCGAAGCAGGTGGCGGGGGCAGACGCTCAGCCCTGCGCTGTTGAGCAGTGTTGTGTGTCAGTGATTCCGGTGCAGGATGCTGCCCGTGAGGCTTTCCCTTGCTGGTGTCTGGGCCCAGCGTCTCCCCCACCGCCGTGCTGCTTTCCCTCCAAGTTCTTCTCCTGATTCCTGGTCCTTGGGCACACGGGAGGCCCGCAGCCACTCCCTCCCCTGGGGCCGTGTGCCCGGAGGCTGACAGTGCTGCCTCGTCCACTGCAGGCACCACGGCCAGGGTCCCAGGGGCCCCAACGTGTCTTTGAAGCATGTGAAACCTCTGAGGGCCCCCGCCCCCTTGCACTGCACCCGCGGGCAACCCCCTTGGAAAGACCCGGTTCTGCAGACACGTGGCCTCAGTTCTGAGGAGGAGAGAGCCAGTGCTCGGAGTGAGCCTTCCTGCCCCCGAACCCGCAAACGCCGGCCTGGGGGGGCCACCTGTCCTGCCCCTCTCCTCCCCTAGGACCACGCTGCTCTGTCTTCCTGTTCTCCCCGGGTTACGTCTACCCCAGGACTAGCTCACGGGCACGCTGGCATCGAGACTGGAGCGCACAGGAGAGGGCTGAAGGCGCCTTCCAAGCGCCCCTGGCTGCTGGGATGGGGCGTCTTTCTGTTCCCGCTGTGGGCTTGCACAGATGCGTGTGCCTGAGTTTCCGTGGCTGCTGTGACACGTGACCACGACCCTTGTGGCGGAAGATGACACAAATGCTGTTCTCGAGGTCGGAGTCTCACGGGGCTAAGGTGGAGGTGTGTCTGCAGGGCTGTGCTCCTTCTGGGGGCCGCAGGGAAGAGCGTGTCCGCCTCTGCAGGCTTCTGGGAGCCGCCAGTGTGCCCCCGCCTGGGAGGTGCCCCTGCTCTTAGGGATGCACGCGTTAGGTTTGATGAACCTCCCCATCTGGGGCCATGTCACTCCGCCCCTCTGCAAACCACCACTTGCAGGTTCGGGCACGCGGAACGGACATTAGGGCCCTGAGCTGCCTACCACGGCGTGCACGTGCGTGTGCGTGTGCATGTGCGTGCACGGGCGCCCTTATGGATCTACACCCCGGTCCTTGCTCTGCACGGATGGGCTCACTTTCTGTGTATCTAGAAGTCCCTCTTTACGGCGACGGGTCTCAAACGTCCCGTGGCACTCCGGGAGGTGCTCTCAGGCTTGGGTGCTCTGGTGTGTCCTCCCTCCCCCTCGAGGGTGGACCTTCGGGTGTCCCCCGCCTCCTGTAGCAGAGGATGCTGTACTGGCTCCGCACACCCTCTCTGATCTGTTCGCCTGTCCCCGAGGGCCCTGATTTGGGCTCCTGGTGACGGCGGTGCTTGGCGTGGCCCTGGGCCCCGGGGTCACGACCCTCTGCAGAGGTCATCATGTCCTTGGGCATCTTCTCTCCAGAGCTTCAGAAACCTTTCGCTCGGGCTTGGGTGGCCTGCGTTGAACCTGAAGACGAGCGTGATGGTATCCACACGTCAGCCGCGGGCACCCTCGCCACCGAGGGACCGGGATTTATTTATTTATTTGGGGGGGGGGGCGAGAGGGAGAGGCTCCAGCAGGTGCCCCGAGGTGTTCGTTCCCAGCACATTTGTCGACACAGCTCGGCCGTCTGTTACCTTGTGGTTGTGACCGAGTGTAATAAGCCGCGGGACGGGAGTGCAGCGTCCTTCCAACGCTTATCAGGTTCAGGAAGTCCCTGCTCGTCCGTCTCACTGGGGGTGTTAGTGGGGTGCGTGGGCTGATGCCTGGACCGTCACGTCTCCGTGGATTGTTGAAAAGTGTCACCCACTTGCCCCGCAGGCCCCGCTCTCTCCCCCCACATCCCGCACCCGCGCTGTGTGTGTGACCCCGGTGAACCCGCACCCACACGTCGTCATCACCCGGGGCCCGCGGGGGACGTGAGGTCGGCGGGGGCCAGGGGACGACGCGCCCAGCACTGCGGCCCCTCACAGTCCTCCTCCCCACCCCCCGGGCCCCCAGCCTGCCCCGTCCCCCCGGCTGTGCCTGCCCCAGACCGTCACGCGGTGCGCAGCCCTCCCGCCCTGGCTGCCGTCGCCGGGTCACCCACGTCTTCGTCACCGTCTCCCTGACGGCCTGGGACGCGGAGCAGCCTTCCTGATCTGCCACCTGCGTGTCTCCGTGCAGGTCTCCCGTCCGCTCTTAAACGCGTTGTCAGGTCGTGTTGTTGAGTGTTCAGAGATCTTTACGTATTGTAGGCGCCGTCCTCTATCAGCTGTGTCTTTTGCAAATATTTGCTGCCGGCGGTGCTTGTCCTCTCACCCCCCTGACTTTCGCAGGACAAGGTCCAGCCGGTCAGTTGTTTGTCTCCTGGATTGGACCCGTGGTGCCGGGGCTACAGGGTCATCCTCCCGTCCAGGGTCACCGGGGATTTCTCCTGTGTCGTCTTCTAGAAGTGTCATAGTTTCGCATCCTACACCGCGTCCGTGACCCCTTGTGAGCCAGTCGAGAGGAGCATAAGGTCCGTGTCCACGTTCCCTCTGCGTGTGGACGTCCAGTTGTCCAGCACCGCCTGCGGAGGGCACGGCCTTCGCCCCGTGGGTGGCCTCGCTCCTTTGTCAAGGATCTGTCGGGGGCGTTCGTGTGGCTGTTTCTGGGCTCTCCCTCCTGTTCCGTCCACCTGCTGGCCTGTCCCCCACCCCAGGGCCACACGGTCCTGATCGCAGCCGCCCTATAGCGAGTGCTGGGGCTGCGGAGTGTTGTCCTCCGACTTCGCTCTTTTCCAACACGGTGTTGGCTATTCTGGGTCCTTTAGCTTCTCACAGAGACTTTAGAATCCGTTTGTCACTATCCACAGAAACCTTGGTGGGATTTTGATTGGGGCGGCATTGAGTCTACAGGCCAGGGCGGGGAGACCTGACGTCCTGACAAGCCTGAGTCTTTCTATCCGTGGGCAGGGACTCTCCGTGCATTGATTTAGTTCTTTGATTTATTTTGGCAGAATTTTGCAGTTTTCCTCCCGTGGATGTTGTGCGTATACACGTTATATTTATCCTAGATAAGTTGTCGGCGGGAATGCTAATGGAAATGGTGTGTCTCTGATTCCAAATCCTGCTTGTTCGTTACTGATACGTAGGAAAGGGACTGAATTCCTTATATTGGTCGTGTATCCTACGACCTTGAGTAATCGCTTCCAGGACACTGGTTTTATTTTTCTGTCAGTTCTTTTGGATTTTCTGCGTAGACGATCACGTCCTCTACGGACAGACAGTGGTTCCTTTTCCTTCCCAATCTGTGTACTTCTATTTCCTGTTCTTGCCTTATTGCTTTAGCCAGGATCTCTAGCCCGGTTTTGAAAAGCCACGGTGAGAGAGACGTCCTTACCTTGTCCCCGATTTCGGTGAGAAAGCTTCAGGTTTCTCACCATCAAGTGGGTTATAAGCCGTAGGGATGTTTTGTAGGAATTCTTCATCCAATGGAGGAAATTCTGTTTTATTCCTGATTTACTGAGAGCTTTCACCATGAGTGAGTGTTGGATTCGGTCAAATGCTTTTTCTTCATCCGTGGACATGATTTTGTGATTCTTTTTAGTCACTGTGTTGAGGAGGTGGATTCCCTTAGTTGGGTTTTGAAGGCTGAACCAGCCTGACGTACCAGGATAAGTCCCACCTGGTCACGGCTGGCCTGTCCGCAAGGGAGGTTGTCCCCAACTGGGCAAGTCCCCCAATTCCTTAACCCGAGTGAGCGTCGGCCAACAGGAGGGGGCCCCACTTGCCAAAAGATATCACCCACTGTGTTCCCACGAAGGTGTTCTTCCAGACTCTCAGAGCGTGGCACGGGCATTTGCTTTTTTGGAGAGATCTTGGTTTCCTGCCCACGACAGCTGGTCCAGGGCCTTCAGAGCAGCAGCTGCCACGAGCTCTGCAGGGAGGTGACCACACCGTGTCCTCCACTCACAGTGCCTGCAACTGGACAACGGACCCATGATTTTCGGGCCGTGGCATTTGGAGACTTACTCCCCGTGGGAACCATGAGGACTTTCGTGGAGGAAGAGGAGCTGCCCGAGGCTCGCCAGGGACCCGGGCCTGCCCTTGTAGCGTGCCGTTGCCCTGCAGCCCAGGACATCCACGGCTGCTGCATCTTGCATTGTACAGCAGTCTGGAGAACTCGTAGCTGCCTGGGAGGAAGGGCGGTGGTGGGCGTGCCCATGTTTAACTCTGGGCACAGCTGAGTCAGGACGGCAGCGCCATGACATGCAGGCTGGGCAGAGTCCTGTTCCTGAGTCTCAGAACGTCTCCCCGAGTGCACCCTCAGCCCCGGGAACTTGTGATGTGAAGAGGGCGTCACAGCAGCTGCCATCTGGGTGCACAGCAGGGAGGGTCTGACTTTGAGCATCAAGCAGGGGCTGTCTTCCCGCGGCCTGGGGTCTTCCCGCGAGGCACCCCCTGCTCCCTAGGCCTGAGGCCAGGCCGCTGCCCAAGCAAGGCTGTGCCTACACTGACTTGGCATGAGGGTCTTGCCTGCAGGCGAGGGGGGCCCTGGCTGGTGGTGCTGGTGGGAAGTCAGGGCCCTGCAGAGGGGAGACGGGACGCCCAGCACCGCCCCGGGCGCACCAGCCCTGGGAGGGACCCAAAGGGCATGTGCTCCTGCCCTCCGTGGCTCCGGGCTCTCCTCTGTGTTCATTGTTCTGTCTCCAAGAGCTCTTTGAAAGATGGAGCTTGCCTTAGGAAGTTGGGGTTTGGCATTTCTCCCCGCTGCTCTGACCGGGTCAGCCGGGCCCCACCGCTCAGGGCCAGAGCCCAGGTACCCACCCACTGCCCTCCTCAGGACTCCCGCTCGCCAGCAGCCCCTTCCCCGGAGAGCATCTCCTCCACGTAACTCTCCCCTTGCAGGTGGACCACACCAGGGTCTTCAGAGAAGGGGCTTGGGGTCGGGGCTCTTGGCCGCACTGTGGCCCCGGATTCCCGGCTCCGGCTGTGGGCACGTAGGCAGGAAATCACCAACGGAGAGGCCCTGCCCTCTGTGCCCAGCGCCTGATGCTCCCGGCCCAAGGTCGCAGGCTCTGGTGGCCCCTGCCTGCCCAGGAAGCCTTCTGGTCCCACCTGGAAGGACAAGATACGCGGGAGAAGGCTGGGCACCGTGCTGTGTCCCCAGCCTAGACTCGCGCCACCTCCCTGTGCTGGGGGGTCACCCCGAGAGGGACCTGCTGGGGCTGGGACTCCACGACACGGTGGGCGGGGACACCGCACAAGGCCCCCAACAAAGCTGGGCGCCTGGTGGGCTGTGTTACAAGTGTGCACAGAGGCTCAGACCACGAGCACCGGGCCCTGATCTGCCCCGGGGTTTAGTTGTGTGCAGGCTGGCTCCTCACGGGGATAAGCCTGCGGGGCCGCTGGGCTGTAGGGTTTCCCTCTGTGGCCCTGCAGACGTGTGGCTGAGGCCCACTGAGGCCCGCGGCCAGGTGGGGTGGTCCCGGGGGTGGAGGCTGGGCTGGGGTCCCAGCACACGCGTGGGCCGCCGGCCCTGAGCTCACAGGGCGCCCTGCGCAGCCACGGCCTCTGGCCCCCTGGTTGGGACAGTTCCTGTCGCGTCCCCCGGGGCCTGGGAGCCCATGGAAGGAGGGACGGTGGCCCGTGGCCACGAGTCCTGGCTGCCCGTGGTGCCTGTAGAGGCAGGCCCGGAGCCCCTCGTGCCTCAGTGTCCCCTGGCGCCCTGCCTGCTTGCTCCCGGGCACAGCCTCACCGGGGTCTTTCTCCTCTTTGCAGAGAGCCGGGGCTTGGAGGTGGGGCTCCTGCAGCTGCTGGGAGAGCCCCCGCCCCAGCAGGTCACCCAGGTGGACGACCCCGACGTGGGGCCGGCCTTCGTCTTCGGCCCGGACGCCAACAGCGGCCAGGTGGCCCGGTACCACGTCCCCAGCCCGTTCTTCCGTGACTTCTCGCTGCTCATGCACGTGCGGCCGGCCACCGAGGGCCCGGGGGTGCTGTTTGCCATCACGGACGCGGCCCAGGCGGTGGTCTCCGTGGGCGTGAAGCTGTCGGGCGTGCGTGACGGGCAGCAGCACGTCCAGCTCCTGTACACGGAGCCCGGGGCCGCCCGGACCCGCACGGCCGCCAGCTTCCGCCTGCCCGCCTTCACCGGCCAGTGGACGCGCTTGGCGCTCAGCGTGGACGGCGCGACGGTGGCGCTGTTCGTGGACTGCGAGTTGTTCCAGAGGGTGCCCCTGGAGCGCTCCCCGGGGGGCCTGCAGCTGGAGCCCGGCGCCGGCCTGTTCGTGGCCCAGGCGGGAGGAGCGGACCCCGACAAGTTCCAGGTAAGCGACCGCAGCCACCCCGGGGTGGGGGCCGCCTGGGGGGTGGGGGACGTTCCTGGGGTGAGGGCTGTCCCTGGGGGGTGGGGGCCGCCTGGGGGGTGGGGGATGTTCCTGGGGTGGGGGCTGCCCCAGGGTGGGGGCCACTTGGGGGGGTGGGGGCCGTCCCCAGGAGTGAGGGCCATTCCCGGGGTGGGGGCCACCTGGGGGTTGGGGGCCGTTCCTGGGGTCGGGGGTCATCCCTCGGGGTGGGGGCTGCCTGGGGGGTGGGGGCCTCCCGGGGGGTGGGGGTTGCCCGGGGGGTGGGGGCTCCAGGGATGGGTGCTGTGACCCCCTTGTGCTGCGGAGCCAGGGATGTCCGGGGTCCTCGCAGGTTGGGCTCTTCCCTGCTGTCCGAGCCCCGTGGGGACCTCCCTCCACGAGGGTCTTCCTGGCGGGAAGGCCGCCCACCTGCTGCGCTGGGGGGGGCTCGGGGGGGTCACGTCACCCCTACATCAACCTGCTGCTTGTCCTCATTTTCACCGACCCCTGCAGCCGCCGCGCAGTCGGCTGGGGAGCAGCGAGGCCATCGCCCCAGGCCTGCACCCGGCCCTCAGGGACACCCCGTCCCCCAGGCCCAGGCCCGGCCTCGTTCTCTGCGGGACGCAGATCCCGGAGCCCGGGTGGGGTCTCTCCCGGGGCCGCGGCCTCCCACGCTCGCTCGCGGGCACGGTTCGTGGGTCCCCACCCGCCCCTGCACCGGCCCTGCCGCGTGGTCCAGACGGGGTCCCTGTGCAGGCCCGAGGGGGCGGCCCCCGGGGACAAGGTGAATCATCGCCCAGACAAAGGGCGGCCTGAGGAGCGAGGTTCTCAGCCCGGACGGCGACCGCGCGGCCGACCTTCCCCCCGCGGGAACTCCGCGCCTCGGGGTCGGGCCGCCGGGGCCTGGACACCACACTGGGCCCCTTTGTGTTTTCAGGCTGAGCCTCAAGCACGATGAAGTGGGAGGAGGCCTGGGGGGGGCCGGGAGGGCTGGTGTCGTCGCGTCTCCCGGGGCGCCGAGGGGGCCGGGGACGGGGTGGCCCGGGGCGCGGCTGCGGGTCCCCGACACAGGGCGCGGCCGCCAGTCCACAGAGGCCCGCGGCGTCCGGGTGTGTGGACGTGTGTGCCTGGGTTGCTGGCGTAGACACACTTTCATTTTTGCACACAATTTTTGGTTATTCCAATTTTTTCTTTAAAAAAAAAAAGGACACAATTGGTTCTTTTGTGACTGGCCTGTTTCTGCGCTTTGTGGCTTTGCTCTGAGCGGTTCCACGGCTTCTTACCGGCTTGTCCCAAGCTCTTTCTGTAGGAGAGAACCGCTCCTCCGTCCCGTCCGCTGTAAATTTTATCTCCCGTTTGCTTTTTGCCTTTTTATCTTGTCACTTTTTCACGCAAGCCGTTGAGATACGTAACGTGGGAGACGCCCGTGGCGTGTAGCGTGGCGGCCGAGCCTTGGGCGTTGGGAAGACGGGGCCGGAGCGGGGCGTGGGCCCCCCCGTGGGCGCTGGGGGGCGGCTGGAGGCCCAGCGGATGTCGCCCGAGTCGCGTCCTCCCGAGCCCCGTGTCCGGCCCCTGGCGGCCCGACTGGAGGCTTCAGGAATGTTCCGTGTGGGGTTTGGTCCGATTGCAGCTGGCTGAGGGGCCAGGCTTGTGGGACCGGAGACCAGCCGCCCCAGCCCCGGGCTCTCCAGGCCTTCGGGGCGAGGGTCCTGCCGTGACTCATGCGACCGGGCTCCGGGAGGCGCAGCACGCGGGGCGGCCCCTCCGGGTGGGCGTCCCCCCCCGCGCCCCCGCCCGGCGCCCCACGGAGCCTCTGCTGTGTCTGCCCAGGAAAGCGGGGCTTTGCAGGTTTCCTCCTCTCGGGTCCAGCGTGGGGCGGGTGTCCCCCGGGGCCGCGCTCCCGCCCGTTACTGGGGCGCCTGCCGGCTGCCGGCCCGCTGCCTCTGAACGTCCCTACCTACTTCCACGGTGGCACCTCACGCGGGCCGGTCACGTACTGCGCCCGAGGGCCACCGTGCGGCAGGGGGGACCGCCTCGGTGTGCGGCCCCGTGGCCACGCTGTGGACCAAAGCAGCGCCCGGTTCCCCGAAGCCGGGGGTCACCGACCAGCCACGGGCGGGCTGGATGCCCGGGACGGCGTGGGGCAGGCCGGAGCGTGTCGTCAGGGGCCCAGGTTCCCCACGCCCGGCACCCGCCCCCGCCCCCGCCCCCGTCTCTAGGACAAGCGCGCCCGCCCCTTTTCCTTGCGGTAGGAGGGGGGAGACGGAGGCCACAGCGGCAGCGTCTGTGACACAGTAACGTGCCCCGACGCGACCCTGCTGGGAGGAGCCCGGTGCTCTCGTGCCAACAGTCAGGGCCTGACGCAAGCAGGTGGTCAGAAGCCACTGGTGCAAGGAGCGCGGGGACCAAGGGGGGGGTCAGGGACCGCTGCGGCCCGGCTGTGACCGGGGCCAGGCCCCCGGGCGGGGAGGGTCCGGAGGGCGGAGGGCGGAGCAGCCGAGCGAGGCAGGGGTGAGTCAGGCCGGGAGTGCGGGGTGCCCCCCCGTAGGCTCACTCAGCACCCCGAAGCCAGGACACGGCCCTCCCCGGAGAGTCGGGGGCAGCCCACCCCAGGCCGTCGGGGTGACGGTCCCTACGACCCGCGGTGGCAGCCACAGGACACGGCTGCCGCGGCCTTTGTTCGCGAGGCTCAGCGGCGTCTCCGGGTTTCACAACGTCTGCCTCCCGGCCCGTGGGCTGCTGCCAGCAGGGCTGTGGCTTTTGCACAACCGACGTCTTCCCCACTAACGTGTCCTCGGGGAGCGGCGGCCGGCTCCCCTTCTGCGCTGGTCGGTCGGGGCCGGGTCTGCGGGGGGCACGTGTGTCCCCTGCCCCCACCTGCTGGCAGCGCCCGCGCCCCCCTCATCGCTGCCACCCCGGGGAGAGCTCGGCCTTCTGGCACCTAACATCAGCCCTGTGCCGTCCCTGCGCCTCCACACCTGGGCACGCGTGTCAGCGGGGCCACCCCGTCCCTCCTTCGGCAGGGCGGGCGATCCCAGCACCTGCGTCCGAGCCCTGTGCCGCCGCCCCCCGACTTGACCCCTGCTCTGTGAGGCCAGCGTGGCCTGTCTCCTGCGGGCGGCGGGCGGTATCTGCATGTGCCGTGCTCCCACACACAGGCTCACGTGCATACACGTGCTCAGGGCACGCAGGTGCACACACGGGTGCTCACACGTCACCACATGCACGCACACTCCATGCACACAGGTGCGTACCGTTCACATGCACCGATGTGCTCTCTCACACGTGCCCCCACCACATGCACACCTGCCCCATGCACCGAGGGGTGCGGTGGTTCACGTGCACACAGGTGCGCCCACACCTGCCCTCACCACATGCACACACACCTGCACGTTTGTCCACACGCACACGTGTTCACACGTGACCCGTCCACAGAGCTCACACACCTCCCACGCAGCCTGGCCGCCCTCCGTGGTGGTCAGGACATCCCAGAATTAGAAGGAAGGACACTAGTTCCTCACGCATACCCAGCCCCGTCCACAGCCGACTCCCCCGCGGGGCACGGACCGCGTCTCTGGTCCTGGAGCCTGAGCCGGTCCCCTCGCTGCGTCTCCTCTACCTGCAGGGGTCACGGGGGTGAGGACCGCAGGCAGCCCTGAGGGTGGCTCTGCAGGGGGCGGGTCCCAGCGACCACAGTGAGGGGGGCCGGCCTCACTCTGACCTGGCGCTTGTGGGGACGCTGCAGGGTGGCAGGGCCCTGGGGGGCGGCGAGGGCGGCTGCGTGGCAGGCCCCGTGGGCTCTGGGCTGACACAGGCCGCGGCTGGTGTCCTGGAAACGTCGGGGGCTGATCTCCGGCCCCGGCAGACAGTGCTCTCTCTGCGGGGCCGCTGCCCTCCTGTGTGGGGTCAGGCCCCGCACGCCGCCCCCCTGCCCCTGCCCCCTGGGCCCTCCTACCGGCCACTGTCCGTTGGCTTCCCTGGGGTGCCGCGAGGCCTGGACACCACCCGGCCACCCCAAAGAACCTTCCGGAACCCATGACCATCCTGACCCGACTGAGAACCGGTGCAGCTGCCTTCTGGGCCTTGACCGGGGCCTCGGGCCATCCCTGCCTCCGACCTCCTGAAACACCGTGGTTAGGTGGGGACGGCGGTGACGGAGACGGTCCTGCCGTGGCCGCCGTGTTCAGCGCCCTCGGGTCAGCCCAGCTTCGGGAAGATCCCATCTGCGACTCCGCTGGTGACCCGAGCCGCGCCGGCTGCTGTGGCCTCGGCCCCTGTGTGCGTCTGTGCCAAGGGGTCGGTGCCTGTGCCCCGCGGGCTGGAAATGACGCACCGGCATCCGACCGCTTCCCGCCCGTGTCCTCAGCGTGTCCTTCCCCTCGTGCTGGGGCCCCGTGGGGACCGTGGGGCTTCGGGGCCTGGGTCCAGCCCTCTTGGCCTCCCAGGGGCGGGTGTCGGGGCCTGAAGGAGCACATGTGCACGTCCGACACACATGGACACGTGTGCACACACGGGGAGATGGGATGTGGCCCCGCAGGCCTCGCTGTCCAATGCAGGGAGGTGGGGGGGCAGAGGGTCAGAGCCGACCCCCTGGAGGGTCTAACCCTCCTGGGAAGGGATCCAGGGGGCTTCCTGGAGGAGGCAGCCTTGGGAAGCAAGGGGAGCCCTCCTGCAGGGCTCATGGGGACACGCGGGGTGTTGTTGGGTTGTCATCACATGCTCCTCGTTGCTGTGGGGCCGCAGGGTCACGGGGTGCAGGGTCGGCGATGGAGGGAGTCTGGAGGTCGTTGGGAGGAAGAAACAGAAGAACGTAGGGGGGGCATGCGCAGCCCGCAGGCCGGAGGGACAGGAGGCCCCTGGGGTGTGGGGCGGCCCTGAAGGGCATTTCGGGGTCCGTAGCGCCAGCGCAGCATGCAGGGGCCGGGTCCCGCTCTGTCGGCCCCCGGACACCGCACCCCAGGGCCCGCCTGGCCGCGGCCTATCGCGAGGGCGGTGCAGACGCGCAGGCCGATGCACCAAGTGTGGCTTCGGTTTGGGGGAGAAGCGCCAGAGTGAGTCCCTGCGGAGAAGGACGTCAAGTGAGAACAGGAAGCACCGGAACAGGCCTGGGGGTGCGTCACGGGGGAGCTGCCCACATGGTCGCCCACTGGCAGCCCCCTCCGCCGCCCCGGCCCTCCTTGGTGTGGGGAGACGCGTGTCCTGCCGCTCGCCGCGCCGTCCGGGAGCACGGCCTCCCTCCCCGGCCTCGTGTGGGTGCTCGGGAGCCCCGTCCCAGACCTTCTCACTGCGAGCCGGGTGCCGGCCGGTGTGCACCCCCCATCCCGGAGCCCACGGTGACCCCCTGTCCCTCTGCCTCAGGGGATGATCGCTGGAGCTGAGGGTGCGCGGGGACCCGCACGTGAGCCCCCTGCACTGCCTGGAGGAGGACGACGACGACAGCGGCGGGGTGAGTGGGGCCGCGGCCGGAGGGTGGAGGCGCAGGGCGGGGGCAGCCGGGAACCCCACGGGGGACTCGAGGGCTCGTGTGGGTGCCACGAGCCGGGGCCGCCCTCATCAACGGCAACGTCAGGAGGAGCCGCCGGGCCTCCAGCCCTCCCCTGGGAGCTCCCGCGGATCCGGGCGGGAGCTCCAACAACCGGGAAGAGCCGGGGCCCCGCGGTCGCTCGTGGCCAGAGCGCGCGGCGTGTGTGCATGTGCACATGCCTCGGGTCTAAACAAGAAAATCCAGGTCTCGGGTGCGGGGGACGGAGGGCAGGGAGCCGGTGTCCTGGGGGATCCGGAGCTCAGAGTGCCCCCTGCGACCCCGGGTGCACAGTGAGGCGCCAGCCACGAGCAGGGGGGACATGACCGGTCACGGTCCCCGCGGCCGCCGCCCACCCTGTTCAGCGCCACCGGCCCGTCCACCTGCGCAGCCTCGTGTCGTGGAGCCCCCCGTGCTGGGCTTCCGTCCCCTGGCCACACGGCGTCCCGGGAGCAGGGGGACGAGTCGAAAGAGGCGTGTGTGGCCCCGCGGGGACAGGGGGAGCTCACCGGTGCCCTGCTCCTCCCCTACCGCCCTCAGGTGTCTGGAGACTTCGGGAGCGGGCTGGAGGACTACCGGGAGCCGTCGGTGAGTGCCGGGGGCCGCCTTCCTGGGGTCCTGCCAGTGTGGCCGGTGAGCACACGTGGGACACGCTCCAGCCGGACCCGGGACGCTGGGATCAGGTGGCCCGTCCGGGAGATGCGCCTCCGTAGCTCTGTCCCGAGGGATTTAGTTCGGTTTCTGATCCTAACACCCGCCCCCCGCCCGGGTCCCTGGGTGACCTTGGTGGCCCGTTCCCACCCGGCCGGTGGGTCTGTAACTCCCATGGAAGGGAAAGCAGGCAGGGGTCACGGCGAGGAAGGTTCTGGAGGCCGGGCCAGAGCTCGCCCGGCTCCCCCCACCCAACACGGCACGCGGGAGGGAAGAGGCCGCTTTTGCCCCACGTGCAGGGACGGGTGGCCCCCGCCCCCTCCCTCCCGGGGCGCTGGGACCCCTGGCCCTGCGGTGGCCGGAGCGGTGCTGGGAGGGCGCCCAGTGGGCCCGGGTGCCCGTGACGGCCCTGCCCGCGTCCGGCGGCCTGTGGCAGGATGTGGGCCCTTCCCCCACCGAGCTCCTGTCCCTGCTGCAAACCAGAGCTGGGCACGTGGCCCCACGGGAAGGGCGCCCGGGCTGTGCCAGGGCCGCGGCGTGACGTGCCCGTGACCACGTGGGGCGGTCGCACATTCCACCCTCTGCCCCCGACCTGCAGCCCTCAGGCCAGGCTGGCCCGCTGCTGGGGGCTTCCCTGCTTCCAGGGGACCGGCCTCAGCCCTCCCGGGGCGCCCCCCACTCTCCGTGGCCGCGCGGGGCCTCCGCTCCCTCGGGGTCGGCGGCTCGCGGATGTTGGGAGGCCAGCGGGGGCCCGGGGGCCAGCTGGGGGGCCTGGCAGCTGGCAGGTCACAGGAGGACGGCCACCGAGTGCCCTGACCTTGTGGGGTCACCGGAGCTCCTGCCCAGGGTGGGGCGGGTGGTGGCAGGAGCCTTTGGGCGCCCGCGTGCCTGGGGCCCCATCCTGGGGCTGCGTGTGCCCCGGGGCCGGCCTTCCCCCTCGGGGGGTGTAGATCCAGCCCCGCCAGGCAGGTCGCTGTCCCCGGGGAGGAGCTGGGGCGCTTGAGGGTCACCGGGCCGTCCTGGGCCCCGAGCCTCCCTGGCCCGCGGGGAGACCTCCAGGCTTGGGGCGCGCGGGGGACCCCGACCCACGGGCTGTTTAGGAGAAGCCAGCGCGGGAGTGCAAACCGCCCCACGGACAGACTGGCACGGCCGCCTGTGCGGAGTAACGGGCTGCTTCTCCCACCCTCACCTTTTGCCAGGGTCTGCTCCCCAAAGCCGAGCTCCCCGAGGCTCCCCCGGTCACTTCTCCGCCCTTGGCTGGAGGCAGGGACGTGGAAGATTCCAGAATGGAAGAAATCGAGGAAGAAGCCACGGCGTCCCCGTTGGGAGGTAAGGCTGTTGGGTGGGTGGTGTGTGGGGCCGGAAGGGCTCCCGTCCATCGGGGACACACGCCCAGCCCAGCCCGGGCAGTGGTCAGCGCCTGCCCGGCCCCACGGCCCCAGGGGACTCGGCCCGGAGCCGCTGCTTGGCCTCGCCCGTTCGTGTCACCAGTGGGGATCGGTGGGGCCGTCGCGAGGGTGCAGGGGGCTCGCCAGGAGGCCCCAGGGCTGGCTTTGCAGGACAGCTGGTTGCACAGGTCAGCCTCTGCCCAGGACGTCCGTGAAGCAGGCCCGTCCCAGGTCGGCCTCTGGGCTTGGGGATGTTCCCTGTGGCCCTGGAGGTTCGGGGCGGGCTGCGGGGCAGGGGCTCAGGTGTGGACCTGCTGGGGACCGGGGTGCAGGGGCTCAGGGGGCTCCGGCTTGGACCTGCTGGGGGCCGGAGTGCAGGGGCTCAGGAGGCTCAGGTGTGGACCTGCTGGGGGCCGGAGTGCAGGGGCTCAGGGGGCTCAGGTGTGGACCTGCTGGGGGCTGGAGTACAGGGGCTCAGGGGGCTCAGGGGGCTCAGGTGTGGACCTGCTGGGGGCTGGGGTGCAGGGGCTCAGGGGGCTCCGGCTTGGACCTGCTGGGGGCCGGAGTGCAGGGGCTCAGGGGGCTCAGGTGTGGACCTGCTGGGGGCCGGGGTGCAGGGGCTCAGGGGGCTCAGGTGTGGACCTGCTGGGGGCCGGAGTGCAGGGGCTCAGGGGGCTCAGGTGTGGACCTGCTGGGGGCCGGGGTGCAGGGGCTCAGGGGGTTCAGGTGTGGACCTGCTGGGGGCCGGGGTGCAGGGGCTCAGGGGGCTCGGGCGTGGACCTGCTGGGGGCCGGGGTGCAGGGGCTCAGGGGGCTCGGGCGTGGACCTGCTGGGGGCCGGGGTGCAGGGGCTCAGGGGACTCGGGCGTGGACCTGCTGGAGGCTGGGGGCCGGGGTGCGTGTCAGTCACCGTAGATTACAACCCAACACGTCCTGAGTGTGAGCATCTGGTGTCAGGAAATGTCCTCGCTCCTCGGGGCCGTGTGCCTCCTGGCGGAGGGGTGGTGATAAATGTGGCGAGCTCCGGTGCCCAGTGAGAGGAGGAGTGACGTGGGCGTGGGTGTGGGTGTGTGTGTGTCGGGGCCACGGCTGGGCTCCGGGCAGCCTGGGGTCGGGGCAGGAGCAGGGGAGCCTGGCCGTGCTCCGGGGACCGACGGCCGCCTCTGCCTCCCCAGCTCGGACCCTCCCCGGCTCGGCTACAGTCGCCGCAGAGAGCGCCCAACGCCTTGGGGGCAGCCTGCAGGAGGTGAGCCCCCTCCCCGGACCCCTCCCCAGACCCCTCCCTGGACCCCAGGGTGGTCGGTGCTTCAGTCCCCTCACCCGAGCTCCGGGAGCCCGTGGCCGGCGCTGTGTGCCCTGTGCCGGCGCGTCCCCTGCGGGCCCCTGGGATACCAGGCCCAGCCGGGGCCTCGGGAGGGTGCAGCCGCCGGCCCCAGCCTGTGCCCTCGCCTCCTCGTCCCCAGGCTCCTACAGGCCCTGCGGCGCACAACCCTGAAGCATGGCCGGGACCTGGGCCACAGGGCCCCCCGGGCCCCCCAGGGCCGCCGGGGAAGGATGGCACCCCTGGAAGGGACGGTGAGCCGGTGAGCACCTTCCGTGGGCCGGGCGGGCACCGGCGGGGGCATGTGCCAGGGCAGCAGGTCCCGGGACGGAGACCCCGGGGCGGCCCTGACCCCGAGGCTGCTTCCTCGCCGCTCCGGGAGGGGAGGGCGGCCAGGGGGGCTGGCAGGGGGCCGCTGCGCTAGGGGGACGCTGTCCCTCCCCGGGTCATCCGTGGGGCTTGGGGCTCAGGTGCGGGTCTCTGTTCAGACCGGGCGGGCGCGGGGCGTCGGTCTGTCGCTGACGGTTCTCTTGCACGTTCCAGGGGGATCCCGGTGAGGACGGGAGGCCGGTGAGTTTGCTTCAGAGCCAGGTGTTCCTGTCTCGTGTGTGTGAGACCCTCAGGGCCCTTCCCCGTGACCCCCCGTCAGCGCCACGCAGCACACAGATTCTTAAATGAACCGTTTTGAAAATGCAACTTAACGTCCGCTGAGAAAATACAAGTGTATTGATAGAAAAACACAGCTGTGCCGAGGTACCGGCAGTTAGGCTCCTTGCAGGACGGAAGGGGAGAGAGAAAAGGTGCAGCTTCCAGGCTCCTAGAGGAGCAAACACGTGAGGGGTGGGTTGGGGGCCGCGGGGCCGAGGGGCGAGGGGCGAGGGGCGGCGCAGACCCGCCCGCAGTCCCCGCAGAGGAGAGCGTCTGGGTGGAAAGCACCGCGTCCGGGTTGTTAGGAATCCACAGATGCTGATAACGTGCCGCGGGAAGGTTGCCCGCGAAGATGGGGGATCCCGCAGGCGGCGCGCAGTAGGGAGCCTGGGAGGGGCGGCCCCGGTGCCCCCGACACCGCTCGTCCGCGTCTGGGATGCTGCGGAGGACAGGAGGGATATTTCCTACTGAGGCCAGGCCGTCCCTGAGTCCCCGGTGCTGCGGTCGCCTGCGGGGTCCTGGGGGCTGAGGACACCAGCCAGTGCTCAGCCCGGGCGGCCTGGACCCCGCAGGACGTGGGGACGGGGACAGCTCGCTCCGCTCGAACGAGCCAGAGTCTCGAGTGTGCCCGGCGCCCGTGGACACGCAAACACACGCCACCTCCGCCCCACCAGGGGCAGCCGCTCTGTCCACAGTGCCTCCCCTCACGCACCCATGCACATGCAGGTGCAGACGTGTAGGTATACACACATACACGCAGGTGCACACACTCGGGTGCACACACAGGTACACGTGCAGGTGCGCACACATGCAGGGGCACACACACTCAGGTGCATACACAGGAGCACACACAAGCAGGCGCACACACTCAGGTGCATACACAGGTGCACACACATTCACACGCAGGTGCACACACAGGTATATACATATACACAGGCAGATGCCCAGGTGCACACACAGGTACACACAGAAGCAGGTGCACACACACAGGTATACACATACACGCAGGTGCACACACCCGGGTATACACACGCAGGTACACACACAAGCTGATGCACACAACAGGTGCACACAAGAGCTGCATACATGGAGGTGCACACACAGGTCCACGCACATGCACACGCAGGTGCACACAGGTACACAAGTAGGTGCACACACGGGTGCACATAAGCAGGTGTAGCACACACATGCAGGTGTACACACACAGGTGCACACACCCAGGTATACACGCAGGTGCACACACCCAGGTATACACGCAGGTGCACACACAAGCTGATGTACACACAGGTGCACACAAGAGCTGCATACACGGAGGTGCACACATGCAGGTGCACACACACTCAGGTGCATACACAGGTGCACACACATGCACACGCAGGTGCACACACAAGCAGGTGCACATACAGGTATATACATATACACATGCAGATGCGTGCACACAGAGGTACACACAGAAGCAGGTGCACACAGGTATACATGCAGGTGCACACACTCAGGGCGACACACACAGGTATACACATACAGGCAGGTGCGTGCATGCAGGTGCAGCACACACATGCAGGTGCACACACCCAGGTATACACACGCAGGTGCACAAACTGATGCATACACAGGTGCACACAAGAGCTGCATACATGGAGGTGCACACACAGGTGCACACAAGAGCTGCATACATGGAGGTGCACACACAGGTGCACACACGCAGGTGTGCACACACACACAGGTGCACACAGGTACACAAGCAGGTGCACACAAGCAGGTGTACACACACAGTTATACACATACACATATATTCACGTATGCACGCATGCAGATTCACACACGGGTGCACACACACATGCACACACAGGTGCACACACTCAGGCATGCACACCAGCGGGAGAGAGCACTGGTGACCCCGAGGATGTCCACGGGGAGGCCACAGCGCAGCGTTTAGGGCGGGTCCGCATGGCGATCCCCAGGCACGTCCACCTCGGGTCCTGCGTGACGTCCTCCGGGGGCTCGGAGGGTCCCGGCCGCGTGTCTTCGGCGGTGCAGGCGGGGTCGGCACGGAGGCGCCTTCTGACGGAGCTGCTGGTCCTTGTCTTCCAGGGTGACCCTGGGCCGCAGGGCTTCCCCGGAACCCCGGGAGACGTGGGCCCCAAGGGCGAGAAGGTGAGAGGCCGGGCGGTCTGGCCAGCGGGCCGTGCGTGTTACGTCCTCAAGCCCTGACCACCGTGGGGCCGCGCCCCCTAATGTAATCGGTGCCTTCTGTCCCCAGGGCGACCCTGGGGTCGGGCCAAGAGGACCCCCAGGACCCCAAGGGCCTCCAGGGCCACCAGGACCCTCCTTCAGACACGACAAGCTGGTGAGTCCCAGCTGCAGCCTCTTCCAGCAGGGGGGCCACCCGCTGTCCCCAGAGGAGGGACCCTCCGCCCCGTCCCCGGCTTGGCTTCCTCATGCCTCCTTCAGCTCTCTCCCGCCTTCCCAAGGGGGTGTCCGGGTCTGGGAGTCATTCCCCGCCGTCCACGCAGCAGGGCGTGGGGTCTGTGGGGGTCCGTGGGGTCCATGCGCGTCCGTGGGGCCTGCCTGACTCTGGCTCCTTCCATTCGGGGGCCGCGTCCGCTCCCCTCTTCGGCCTCTTGCTGGAAACCTCCCGACTGCTGCCCGTGGGCACAGCGCGCCCCATGAGCTCCGGGCAGGGGCAGGCCCCCACCTGCCGGCCTCAGGAGAGGGGAGGCCCGGGGGGTGTGGCCTGGGCTCCCAGTGACGTGTCCGTGGGCTCCTTCCCCCAGACCTTCATTGACATGGAGGGTTCCGGGTTCGGCGGTGACCTGGAGAGCCTCCGAGTGAGTGTCCGTGGGTCGTGTGGGGCGGCGGGCGCCCGGGTGGGGGTGGGGCCATCCTCTGCAGGTGCCGCTTTAACCGTCGCCTGTTTCTCCACATCCAGGGCCCCAGAGGCTTCCCCGGCCCCCCTGGGCCCCCCGGCGTCCCAGGCCTGCCCGGAGAGCCAGGCCGCTTCGGGATGAACAGCTCGGACGTCCCAGGCCCCGCAGGCCTTCCTGGTGTCCCCGGGCGGGACGGGCCCCCTGGACTTCCCGGCGCCCCGGTAAGGCCTGCCTCCCTGGAGCCCCTCGCTGCCCCGTCCCCACCCGAGCCCGTCCTGGAGTCGGGGTGAACCGTCGGCCCCACCACGTCCTCCCCCTCCTCGTAGGGAGGGGCTCTGGTCTCCGGGCCCCAGGGAGGAGCCTGAGTGGCTGCTCAGTGACTGCTCGGCCCGCAGCGTCCTGGGGTGGGGGTGGCCCCTGCTTGCACCCCGGGGGACCCAGGGGCCTGGCGCTGCTCCACGGCGCCGCTGCCACGTGAACTGGGTGCCAGTCACGTGGTATTTGCGTGGCGACACACGCGGGCGTTCGATTCAGCACACGCGGCGCCCTGCGGTGACCGGGCAGTGCCGGGGGCCCCCCCTTCTCACCGTCCCCCCCGTTGGATCCGCTCAAACACAAGTAAAGGCGAGAGGTGTGCAGCCGGAGAGAGCCGCCTGCGCCCTGCCGGCCTGGGCTCGGTCCTGCGTCTCCGGAACATTCTGGTGCCCTGGGTTCTCGGGAGGTGCCCGCGCCCAGGCGATCGCCCGCTGCCCCGGGAATCTTTCAGCGACTGAATCCCCCCGGGCCCCACGCTCTGCTTTTCTCTCCCCCAGGGACCACCAGGCCCTCCGGGGAAAGAAGGAGGACCAGGGAAGCCCGGCCCGAAAGGCAGCCCCGTAAGTCTGGGGGGGCGGCCACAGCGCCGTATAGGGGCCGGGGGGCGATGGAGCCCGGGGACCCCGCACGGAGGCCGCCCCCACGAAGGGTTTTCAAGTAACACTGACTCTGGGTTTGGAAGTTTTAGCTCAAGTTCTAATTTTGGTCGCGACCGGGGTCTGGTTTCCACGTGGTTCGGCGAATGACCCGGGGGGTCACGGGCCGTCCTTGGTGCCGTCCTCCCGTGGGGGCCGGGCTGCGTGGGGCCGAGCGGGGGGCGCGTCCGTGGGGCTGTGGGCTCGCCGACTAGAGCCTGTCCTCCCGGCGGTGTTGGCCCCGGGGCAGCCGGCCAGGACGGGATGACGACGGCCACAGCCCATGGGTGTGCCCGGGCCAGGACGGCAGCGGGAGCGCAGGACTCGCGTCTCGGGGGCGCGGCGCTCAGGCACCGGCTCCCCGGGTCGGGACGAAACGACTGAAAGTGTTTGCTCTTCTCTCGCTGGCCGCACGTCTGAGCGGTCGTCCTCTCTCCCGCAGGGTGACGCGGGCGCCCCAGGACCTAAGGTACGGGCGAGACCCCCTAGCTGCCCCTGACAGGGCAGGGTCGTGCTGCTGCGCTGGCGGGGGTGGGGGGTCCGTGTCCCTCGTTTGCAGGTTTGCAGGGGACGCGGGGGGGGGGGTCGGGTGGGCCGGAGCGCCCGCCTCAGGACCCGCCCTGCACGGCGGCCCCCGCGGATCCCCACTTCCCTGCCCTGCTCGCAAGCCGCTGGGCCGGGCCGGCGCTGTCCGAGGTGTCCTGGACCCTCAGGCCCTCCTGCCCCCCCGCCCCGGCCGCCCGGCTCCTCCCCGCCCCCTCCCCCAGGCATGCTCTGTGCTCCCCGGGCACCAGGGCACCAGGCCTAGAAGGAGCGTCGGGGCGGCCGGGGGGTGGGGGGGCTCCCTCTGCTGCTTTGTTTTTATTTTTATTTTTTGACTCAGCAAAATAGCAAAATAGTTCATTTCTTGCTGCCCCGAGAGTCCTGGGCAGATAAGGGTTAGGGCCGCGGCTGCGATTGGGTTGGGCCCCTCGGCTCCCGCCGTCCACCCTGTGCACCCCCCCCCCGGGGTCACCACGCGGCAGGTGTTGCCTCTGCTCACATGACCCTGGGGGAGCGTGTGGTCAGGGCGGCCCGCGGGGCACGGAGGCTTTGGCGGGGGGGCCGTGTCCGTCTGTCTGGTGGCCACACACGCTCACCCTGGGCTGTTCGTTTTTAAAGTGAATAGAATCACCCCCTGTTGGGTTTGTTTTGGGAAATGTCGGTCCTGTGTTTGGCTTTTCAGGTTCGGAACAGCACAGGGGCACGGGGGTGCACGGGGGCGCATGGGGGCGCGTGGGTGCCCTGGGTTGAGCCGACACGCTGACGGCCGCAAGTGCTGACACCTGATCTCCCCACCCTGCAGGGAAGCAAGGGTGACCCCGGCCCCATCGGCGTTCCAGGGGAGAGCGGCTTGGCAGGACCCCCCGGGCCGGCTGGACCGCCAGGGCCCCCCGGACCCCCGGGGCCACCGGGACCAGGACTGGCCGCGGGGTTTGTGAGTACCAGTGGCCCCGTCCCCCCAGAAAGCCCCGGGCACCCCCGCTGACGGGACGCTCCCCGGCCCCATCCGAGCCACGAGCTCCCCGGGGTGCCCTGCTGACCCCCGACTGCGTCCATGGAAGGAGCAGCCCCCCGTTGCCGCAGGCGGTCACCGCTCAGGGCCGGGGGGGACACAGCAGACGGCCAGGGGCCCTCCGCACGTGCTCCGGCCTAGGAGGGCTGAGCTCACACCCACCTAGCGGGGTCCCTGCCCCCGGGCCGTGAGGGGTCTCTTCCCACGAGAGGCCGCAGCCCGAGCGCCCCGCATGTGCTCCCGCAGGTTGACATGGAAGGCTCGGGGGAACCCTTCTGGTCGACGGCGCACGGAGCCAGCGGGCCGCAGGTATGGCCCCGGCGGGGTCCCTCGGCTCGCGGGGCGCGGGGGGACACGTCTGCTGGCGCCCGGGCGCCGTCCACCCCGGGATCTCCGAGCACTGATGAGCTCGACCGGCCTTGCCGCCAAATTAAATATTAAAGGTTCCTGGTCTGTGGGGGTGGCCCTGAGCTGCCGGGCACCGGGGGGGTCGGGCCCACGTGCAGCCGAGGGTCCCCGCGGTGCCCAGGACAGACCCTCGGCCCCGGGAGCGCCGGCTGCGCTGGGCCTGGCCGTGTCCCCCGCTGCGGGGCTCAGGCTGTGTCCCCTCTCTGCCCCACAGGGACCGCCAGGCCTGCCCGGGGTCAAGGTCAGTGAGCGCGCCGCCCTCTCTGCAGCACCTGCGGGTTCAGGGGCCTGAGGAGCCCAAGGGAACCGCCCGTCACGCGCCCCCCTCCCCAGCCTCGGTGCTGGGGGGCCTGCGTCCCTGGCTTCACGCACCGAGGGGCGATGCCGGCCTGGGGGACACGGGAACCGGACCCCGCCCACCCGCCTCCCTGCTGGGCCCTCTGCTCCCCCGCCCTGCCCTGGGGACCCCGCCCTCCCCGCCCCCCGAGGGCGCCCCCGGGGCACGCCGCGCTCCCACACCCGTGGGTTCCAGGCGGTCAGTGTCCACCGCAGGGTGTCGCGGAGCCTTCCTCCACGAAGGTCCTCTTAGGAGGTGTGACCTGGAACACCTGGGTCGGCTCAGGGGTCGCGCTGTCGAGAGACACGCTTATTCTTAATCCGGGGGGGCCGCTCCTGGGCCAACGGATGATGCAGCTTCCGGAACAGTCTGGGCTGTGTGCGCTGGGGGGGCCCCGGACCCCGCTCTGGGCCGCGTGGGGGGGAGCCTGGGGAGGTGGGTACCCCGCGCGGGGTGGGTGCTGTGCTCTGTGCTCACGGGGCGCCTCTCCCACTTTAGGGGGACCCTGGGATAGTGGGACCACCGGGCGCCAAGGTAAGAGAGCCTGGAAATGAGTGACCTGAGCAGCCCAGGTCTGGAGCAGGGTGGGGCCCGATCGCCCCATCGCCCCGTCCCCCCGGAGCCACAGAACCTCGGGATGAGGTTGCTCAGTGACCTCCAGGGCCAGACTCGGGGTCCTGCTCCCTCTGCTCCTGCTCCTGCTGTCTGGGCTCAGCTTCATTCCTTAGGGTCCAGGGTTATTCCAGGGGCACCCGCCCCCGGGGCAGCTCCCAGGACACTGCCCCCCCAGGACACTGACCACCCCCAGGACACTGACCCCAGGACACTGACTCCCCAGGACACTGACCCCAGGACACTGCTCGCCCCCAGGACACTGACCCCCCAGGACACTGACCCCCCCAGGACACTGACCACCCCCAGGACATTGACCCCAGGACACTGCTCGCCCCCAGGACACTGACCACCCCCAGGACATTGACCCCAGGACACTGACTCCCCAGGACACTGACTCCCCAGGACACTGACCCCAGGACACTGACCACCCCCAGGACACTGACTCCCCAGGACACTGACCCCAGGACACTGCTCGCCCCCAGGACACTGACCCCCAAGGACACTGACCCCCCAGGACACTGACCACCCCCAGGACATTGACCCCAGGACACTGACTCCCCAGGACACTGACCCCAGGACACTGACCACCCCCAGGACACTGACTCCCTAGGGTACCCCTGCCCCAGGACACCTGACCCCTGACACCCCAGGACACCCCCACCCCAGGCCACAGGACAGGCTTCCTCCTGCCAGTATGAGTCTGGGGAACCACACGAGTCCATCCCCCGGGGCCCCCTCCTCTCTGCCCCTCGCCCTCGGGGTACGAGCTGGTGACCGACAGCAGGGTTTGCCGGGCGGGGGGCTGACCCCCATTCCCCCGTGTGGTCCAGGGAGAAGTCGGCGCAGATGGGCCTCCCGGGTTCCCCGGCCTCCCTGGCAGAGAGGGCACGGCCGGAGCGCAGGTGAGTGACTCCCTAGGGGGGCCGTGGGGGCCGCGGGGGCGGGGGACAGCCCCACAGGAGCTGCTCTGAGGAAGCTGGTGCCTCCGTGTGGTCTCTGGGGGCTCCCGACCAGTTCTCTGTACCCCAAGGGGTCCGTGGGACGTGGGCGGGGGGTGCCGGCCGTCTACATGGCCCCTCGGGGCCGGTGCTGGTGGTCCGTGGCCGGGGAGGCAGCTCCGTTCTGTGCAGGTGACCTGTTTCCTTCCCATCTCTGCAGGGACCCAAAGGAGAAAAAGGGACCCAGGGAGAGAAAGTGAGTCGGGGCTCGGGGTCCCCAGGCAGGGCAGGTGCATGGCCAGGCCTCAGGGCTGCCCCCCAACCCCGTGCCACCGGCGTGGCCTTGGAGACCTGGGCAGAGACCCTCACGTCGGGGTGCTGGGCTCTCGGGGCTGCTGCCCTCAGCCCCGGGCGCCTCCCCATACCTGATGGGCTCCGGGAACCCCTCTAACGCTGGGTGGGCTTGGGGGTCCCTTCCAGAGGCCCCCCCAAGCCATCTGAGTGCCCGACGCTGGCTTTGTCTTCCAGGGCGAGCCAGGGAGGGACGGAGTGGGGCAGCCTGGGCTCCCCGGACCCCCCGGACCCCCGGGGCCCGTCGTCTACGTGTCAGAGCAGGAGGTAAGGCCCCCTCCCCGCTGCTCCGGCCCCACAGCACACCCTGAGTCCCCGGGCCACTGGCGCTCCCCACCTAGGTGACCCCCAAAGACGCCGGGGCTCACGGTCTGTTGGTCGTATTCAGAACCAGTGACCGTGTCTCATCCTGGTGAGATTTTTAAATTATTTAAAAGACAAGAAAAATATGAGGTTGGGTGTCCGGGGAGAAACGCAGGTTCTGTAGCAGAAAATCCACCCGGAACAAGGCGCCCCCTGCCCCCCGCCCCCCGAGCCCCGCGAGTCCCGCGGCCGCCGAGCAAGCCTTGCGGAGCCAGCCCAGTCGGGTCCCCTCGGTTCGCCGCTGCCGACGCCGGCAGGTGGGCTCGGGCCCCCAGCCCAGGCCGCAGACGGGGGCCGGCCCGGGCCCCAGGGTGTCCAGAAGGTTCTCCGGGCCGGGGCGGGCTCCGGCGGGCGCCTCCCCGTATGACCGGGGGACGTCGAGGCGGTTTTCCTGTGCGTCCATTTGCGCGGTTTTTGGCCCCGTGTGAGGAGCCGGATCCTCCTCGGGAACCGCTGTCCTTCCCTTTCCCGCTCGGTGCTGTTCCCGCGGCGGCCACAGAGAGCGGCGACAGGCGTGCCGGGACCCGAGGTAGGTGCGGCGGCCCGGGGCCACCCAGCCCGCGCCCCACACCCCGCACCCTGCACCCCGCGCCCTGACCCGCCCCTCTCCCCGCAGGGCCGGCCGGGACACGCGGGCTTTCCTGTAAGTGGCCGCTCAGCCCGGCGCCCCGGGTCCTGGGCAGCAGCCCCCGGGGACCCGGGTGGACTCGGGGGGCGGGGGTCTCGGTGCCAGGTGTGGCGGGTGCCCCGACAGCCGTGCTGGGTCCGGGTCTGCATGTGGCCCTCATGCCCGCCTGTCCCCCCACAGGGTCCGGCCGGGCCGAAGGGAGATCTGGGCTCCAAAGGCCAGCGGGGCCCCCCAGGGCCCAAGGTGAGAGGCTGGGTGCACATCCGCCCAGGGACGGCCCCCTCCGTGACCCCGGGGGGGATGGACGGGAGAGCCGTGACCTCGCTGTGGCCCCGGGAGGCCCCAGGGGACGCCCCACCTCTGCTCGCTGTGCACCTGCTCTGGGGTGTGGGTGCCCTGAGTGCGGGGTGAGGACCCCTCCCCGGAGCCTCCCTGACGACGCCGCCCACCCCGTTCCAGGGCGAGAAGGGCGAGCCGGGCCCGGCGTTCAGCCCCGACGGCAGCATGCTGGCCCCCGCCCAGAAGGGGGCCAAGGTGAGCGTGGGGGGCGCCTGGGGTGGCTCCCCTTGTCCAGGCCGGGGAGGGGGCGTCCCCAGGGGCCACGCACAGAGCACGAGGGGTCTGTCTTCCCGAGGGGAGCCTGTTCCCGCCCAGGCGTGAGCACTGCTCCTGAGCGGGTTCTAGAACCTTCTGCACCCGGGGCCCCTTGCCCATTCTTGTCCGTCCCTGTCACGGCCACACCGAGGTCCTCGAGGTCCTCAGAGCCCTGCACGCCCACCCAGCCGGCACCGGGCGGCCCCCGGTTCTCCCCGCCTGTCGGCTGAGCGCCCTGCGGAGCGCTGGGGGTCCCGGGGCAGCTGGGGGTCAGCCTGCTCCCTCAGGACTGGGCTGGGGGCCTGTGCCAGGTCCCCCGCCCCCCCAGGCTCTGGGAGGGCCCGGGCGGAGCCGGACTGGGGGTTCAGGGGCTGTGGGGGGCGGTCCTTGCACCCCCGGGGTGCGGCGTCTGACGGTGCCTCTGCTTTTCCGTTCAGGGAGAGCCCGGCTTCCGAGGCCCCCCGGTGAGTAGGCCCAGGCCTCCCCACAGCGGACGCACGGGCGCAGCCTGAAGGGGCGCGAGGCCGCCGAGGGGGCGCGGGTGGCCCCGTACATCCCGAGGGGCACCTTCAAGGCAGAGGCGGGTGTTGGGCGGAGACCCGGGGGGCTGGCCTCTGCTCACCTGGGAGGTGGCGCCTCCTTTCTGCAGGGTCCCTACGGGCGGCCGGGGCACAAGGGAGAGATCGGCTTCCCTGGGCGGCCGGTAAGGACCCGGGACCTCCGGCCGCGCGTGGGCCGGGGGGTGGGGGGGCAGTCCCTGCCGTTGTCCTGCCCCCGGGGACCGTCCTGCATGAGGAGCGCTCTCTCCAGGACGAAGCCCAGGGAGGCCCAGCCTGCCCACTGATGGCTGGGGCTGAGGGGCTGGGGCCAAGGGGACCCCGGGCGGGGACGGAGACACCAGGGTGGGGATGGAGACCTCAGGTCAGGGAGATGGAGACCCTGGGTGGAGACAGAGAGCCCAGGTGGGGATAGAGACCCCCAGGTCAGGGAGATGGAGACCCCGGGTGGGGACAGAGACCCTGGGTCAGGGAGATGGAGACCCCAGGTGGGGACGGAGACCCCAGGTGGGGACGGAGAGCTGCGGAGGCCAGGGTGAGCCAGCAGCCGCAGTCCCCGCCCCTGTGCTCTGCCCCAGGGTCGCCCCGGGATGAACGGACTGAAGGGGGAGAAAGGGGAGCCAGGACAGGCCAGCGCCGGCTTCGGTATGACGGTGAGTGTCCCCCAAGGGGCCGATGGCACCCCCGGGGGCACAGAGGGGCCGTCCGCTGTGACCACACTGTGCGGGCTGTGACACAAGGACCCCGCCGCGTGCACACACAGCCCGCGCGGCCACCTCTGACGGCCCTCCCTGCCCGCGGTAGTGTCCCTGCAGCCAGCACCGCGGCGTGGCGGCCCCGAGCAGGGCTTTCCCTCCGTGGCTTGGGCCTCTGTAACCCTCTCTCCCGGGGTGGGGGGACCAGGGTCCTGCGGCCGCCCACGCAGCCGTCCCCACCGTTGTGGTTGGGCCCTCGCTGCCCGTCCCCACGGGGCCTCTTCCTCCAGTGGAGTTTGCGGGAGCGCGAGAACGCTAGGTCAGGGGTCGGCGGGAAGACCCGGCCGGGGTCCGTTGGGCACGTTGGAGTCTCAGGGTGGACGTGACACGGCGGCTGCTGGGACTGGGCCCCGCCTGGCAGTGGCCTCTCTGGGGCCCGAGACCCCACCTCCGAGTGGGGCAGCGGGGTGACCGCGGGAGGCGCCCAGCCCACCCGCCCTGGTTCCCACGCTCCGCCCCTTCAGAAGCCCTCCTGGTGCCGCCCGGTCCCTCCGCGTTGTCCCCTTTCTGTGAATAATGAACGGAGGGTCACTCGGAGCCCCGCCCGCCGCCCCTGGGGTGCCCCCTTCCCGCGGGGACATGCCCACGTCCAGTCCTGTCGCCCAAGGGACGTTCTGGGGGATGCTCTGTCCCCCGGACCCACAACCAGAGTGAACCGGGCGCTTCCTGACTCTGTGCTGTCCCGGAGTTCAGTCGTCTGATTTTATGGAAACGCCTAGAAACGCTCCTGCCTGTATCTGCTGCCCTGCTCCTGTCCACAGCCTGGCCATGGACCTCACAGGCTTCTTGTCCTTCCCACGCAGGGTCCACCCGGTCCCCCAGGGCCTCCGGGGCCCCCAGGCCCTCCTGGGACTCCCGTCTATGACAGCAACGTAAGTCCTCCCAAGATCGCTCCCCACCCTCCTCCTCATGGGCCCTACCCAGTGCCACCCCCAGGGTGCTGACCCCGAGGAGGGGCTGACCTCTAGGGGGGTCCTGACCCCAGGAAGAGGCTGATCTGTAAGGGGGTGCTGACCCCCAGGGAGGGATTGATCTCGGGGGGGGGCTCCTGACCTTAGGAAGAGGCTGACCTCCAGGGGGGTGCTGACCCCCAGCCAGGGGACAGCCCAGTTTCCAGCAGAGGGTGGCTAGTGGGACCCAGGCCCACGTGCCTGGTAGGTTTTCTGTTAGAAAACAAGCCTCTACCTGGGGAAGCGAGATGGGGGGCTCTCTGGACCGGGGAGCCTGAGGCTCAAGCCCCGTGGTCCTGGGGGGGTCACACACCCCTGTTTTCTGAGGCTCGGCCCCATGAAGTGAACCGTGAGGGGCCGATCACATCGTGAGCGGGGCTCCTGATCCCAAAGCCCGGTTTGCTCTCCCTCCGTGGCCTGCACCCCTGGGGAGCATCCGTGTGGCTTCACGGCAGGGCTGGGCCTCTGGGCCCTGGGAGCCCCGCGTTGGGGGCTCAGCTTGTAGGGCACCTTCCTCACTGGCTTCTTTGCAGGCATTTATGGAGCCTGGCCACCCCGGACCTCCAGGATTGCCAGGTGAGGGCTCCTGGGGCCTCGAGGCGGCCAGGGCGGGACGCGGGGGCCTCGTGGGTACTGTGAATCCCCTGCCCCTGGGCCCTCCCAGGCAGCCTGACTGGACAGCAGTGGACGCTGGCCCGGCTCCCCCACCTCGTCCTACCGGCTGGCACACCCTGCAGGAGTGGCCTGGTCCCCAGAGCAGCCCCTTGGGTGGGACCCCCAGGGTACACACTCCATAACAGGCCCTGGGTCTCTGTCCCTCCAGGGCACCAGGGACCTTCTGGACCAAAGGGTGACAAAGGAGACGTGGGCCCTCCAGGACCACCAGGTGACGATGCTCTGGGCTGCCCTGGGCTGGGGCGGGGGGGGGGGGGGGGGCTGCTGCATCCATGGTGACCTGGCTGCCCTCCTGAAGGAAGGAGACCCCATCCAGGCTCATGGGGCCCTGACAGGACCTGTGGTGCTGAGTCTGGGTTTGAGGCCCCAGGTTGGCCCCACAAGCCTCAGGGCCAGGACCCAGGGCTTCGAGGACAGGTGGCCCTGGCTGCGTGCCAAGGAGTAGGGCCGGTCCTGGCGTGTTGGGGGTCTCGGGATGGCCCCCCATTACCCCTCATCAGGCCACATGCCCGGGGTGGGGGGTGAAGGCCTGGCCCTCAGACGTTCCCTTGGACGGTGAGCCCTCTGCCCAGCCCTTCCCTTGCTGAGATCCTGGGACCCCCGGTGTGGACGTCAGGGAGCTAGCGGATCCGAGGTGCAGAGCTGGGGCCCCCACAGGCCGTGCCCATAAGGGCTGCGAGCAGGGCCTGCAGGGACGGGGCTGAGCCCGGGGCGAAGGCGGGTCAGAGACAGGCCTGCGGGTGGAGACCAAGCCCCACCTTCCCCAGACGGCTGCCAGGAGGGAACCCCTGGGCTCCCCAGGGTCTAGGAGCCCCTGAGGCCGAGCCGGTGATGGATGGCCAGAACTGCCCAGAACCCAAGAGGGGCGGACGTGGCGGGCGAGCCAGGCCGTCGGGGGGCCAGCTAAGGTGGGGGCAAGGGCGAGGTGAGGGTGTCCGTGGGGAGCTGGGACCTGTGGGAAGAGCCGGTTCCACTCTGGGACAGAGCTGGAGAGCCGCAGCCCCTGGGCCCGGGCGTCCGCGGGAATGAGCGGCGGTGGGGGGGCGAGGGGGGCCGGGGAGCTGGGGGGCCCTTCCCGGAGCCGGAGGTGATGCTGGGGGTACGCGTCCCGGGGGCCGTACCACACTCAATTACCACAGAAGCAGCCGGCTGGACGCAAGCAAAACCACGTGCCGCCTGCAAGGCACGATCCGCAAACAGGGACGCAGCTAAACGCGGCAGGACGGGAAGGCACTCCGCCGGGAAGGGAGCTGCGGGGGGCAAGCCGTGCGTCTGTGTGCGTGCGTGCATCTGTGTGCACCTGTGAATGCACCTGGGTGTGTGCCTGCGTGCACCTGTGTGTGCGTGTGCACCTGTGAACACACCTGTGTGGGCTCTTGTGTGCACCTGTGTGCAGCTGTGAATACACCTGTGTGGGTTCCTGTGTGCACCTGTGTGCGTGTGTGCACCTGTGAACGCATCTGTGTGTGTGCCTGCGTGCAGCTGTGTGGGTTCCTGTGTGCACCTGTGAACACACCTGTGTGGGTTCCTGTGTGCACCTGTGTGCGTGTGTGCACCTGTGAACGCATCTGTGTGTGTGCCTGCGTGCAGCTGTGTGGGTTCCTGTGTGCACCTGTGTGCATGTATGCACCTGTGAACACACCTGTGTGCGTGTGTGCACCTGTGTGGGTTCCTGTGTGCACCTGTGTGCATGTGTGCACCTGTGAACACACCTGTGTGGGTTCCTGTGTGCACCTGTGTGCGTGTGCATCTCTGCACCTGTGTGGGCTCCTGTGTGCACCTGTGTGCATGTGTGCACCTGTGAACGCACCTGTGTGTGTGCCTGCGTGCAGCTGTGTGGGCTCCTGTGTGCACCTGTGTGCGTGTGTGCACCTGTATGGGCTCCTGTGTGCACGTGTGCACCTGTGAATGCGCCTGTGCGTGTGTGTGCACCTGTGTACAAATGCAGGTGTGTGTGTATGAGAGAGAGGAATCAGGCAAGAGTATCTTAAAGCAGGAAAGGTCGCAGAAACTCTAACAAGCTCTTCACAAGGATAAAAGAGAAATCCCGCCGGGAACGTACAGCAACTCCCCATTTCTGCACCTAAGCACAGAGCTGCAGGACGCCGGGGGCACCGGAGGGGAGGACTGCGGACGACAGGGCGGCCGGGGCGGGGTGTGGCCGCCCGGCAGGGGCGAGGGCAGCTCAGCGGGGAGATGGAGCTGACGGGGTGAGCGCCCCGACCGCTGGGCCCACGCGGGGCTGCAAGCGAGCGGGAGGTCAGCGCTAGAGACGCGACTGGGGGACGCCCGCGGAGCAGCGCACCTGCTCGGATAGGAGGGGGTGCGGCTGGCACCCGGAGGGGGCTCCCAGCGGGGGGCTCCCCACGCGGCCCGGGGTTTACCCAGCACGGGCTCGGGGCTCGGGGCACAAGGGCAGGTTTAACTGGAAGAAAGAGGCCAGACCCCACGTGAATGACGAGCCTTACAGATCGAGTCAGTTCTTTGAAAAGAGCCGTGATCCGGGCACGTCCCCCGCAGGGCCGCGGGGGGGCTCGCTGGTGTGGGGGGACACGGTCAGAGGGCGCCCCAGCAAGCGGGGGGGACATGGGCTGCATATTTATGGGAAGGAGGAAATAAAACAGGCACCAGGGCAGTGAGCTCAGCCCCCGGGGGGCCGCGCAGCCACCGTCCCAGCCCGTGGGGCGCTTTGCCGCCGCCAGGAGGGCAGTTGACAGAAGTCAACCTTCTAAACACGTGCCGAGGAGCCGGGTCGGGGCTCCCGGAGGCTGTGGGGTCCTGGAGCTGGCGTCGGGGGCCCGGGAAAGCCAGAGGGGAAAGAGGGCGCCGTTGACAGAAGTGTCGGGGGCCTGGGGACAAGGGCCACAAGCCGCAGGGCATCCGCGGGCGCCAAGGAAGTGGCGGAAGCGAGGAAGACGCGGGCGCGTGGCTGACCCGGGCCCTCTCTCCCGCAGGCCAGTTCCCCTTCGACCTCCTCCAGCTCGGGGCTGAGATGAAGGTGGGTGACACCTGCGCCCTGCGCCACCCTGACTCAGTTTCCCCGGGGCCCACGTGGTGCAGGAAGGTCCTGCCAGGCCTGACAGACGGGCTCCAGAAGCTTCCTGCTCCTTGGGTCTGCCCTGCCCTCCCACCGCGGCCGCCGGGGTCGGGCTCAGACCAGCATCTCTGTCCTCAGGGGGAGAAGGGCGACCGAGGCGACGCCGGGCAGAAGGGCGAGCGCGGTGAGCCCGGGGGCGGCGGGTTCTTCGGCTCAAGCGTGCCCGGCCCCCCCGGCCCCCCGGGCTACCCCGGCATCCCGGTAAGTCTGGGCTCGGGGCCCCAGGGGCCAGGGACGCCTGCGAGGCCCAGCGGCCGGCCGCCAGCTTCCCCTCCGGGTCCTGCCCCCGGCGTCGGGGTGGGGGGCACCTGCTGTCCTGCGGGCGCTGCTCCTTCCTCTCTGGGGGCTGCACCTCTGCCCGCGGCCTGGGGGGAGGCGGGTGGCTCGGCTGCTCCCCATGGGGCCTCTGGCTGAAGCCGCCGGGCCCCTCAGGCTCTCTTGTCCCCCCACAGGGTCCCAAGGGAGAGAGCGTTCAGGGCCATCCCGGCCCCCCTGGACCTCAGGGTCCCCCTGGCATCGGCCATGAGGGGCGTCGGGGGCCTCCCGGGCCCCCCGGCCCCCCCGGGCCCCCAGGACCCCCTTCCTTTCCTGGCCCTTACAGGCAGAGTAAGTCGGGCGAGGGGGGTGGGTACCTGGGCCCCCGCCTCGTCCAGCCGGGGCTGCGTGCCCCATGTCTGCTCTCTCTCTCGCAGCTATCAGTGTCCCCGGCCCCCCCGGACCCCCCGGGCCTCCCGGCCCCCCTGGAACCATGGGCACGTCCTCAGGGGTAAGAGCCCCCAGCCCGGGCCGGCTACCCTCCCCTCGGAGGCTGCGGGTGGACTGTTTCACGGGTGGCTTGAGACGGGGGTTCCCAAGCAGAAGTGGGGGGCCTGGGGGTCAGGAGGGCAGGGGAGGGCCCCCAGCAGCCCTCCCCACGGGGGCCTCATCCGAAGCCACAGGGTGTTTGGTGGGTCCCTCGCCCGGAGGCGCCCACGTCCTCGCCTGTGAGCGCGGATGCTGCCTCTGTGCCCGGGACCCACTAGGCCGGCTTCCAGCAGGTGCGCATCTGGGCCACGTACCAGACGATGCTGGACAAGGTGCCGGACGTGCCGGAGGGCTGGCTCATGTTTGTGGCCGAGAGGGAGGAGCTGTACGTCCGGGTCCGGAACGGGTTCCGGAAGGTTCTGGTGAGTCCCCGCACCTAGAGGGGGCCAGAGGGCTTCCCAAGCTGGCCCGCGGCACGGTGGGGTTGCGGTGGGGTTGCAGGGAGGGAGCCCTGTGCCTGGCTGCCCAGGGCGGACTGAGCGGGGGTGTCCGTGTCCTGGGGGCGGGCGCCTGGCCGGGTGAGTGACCCACGCTGCTCCTCGTTACTCTCAAACGAGTTGACTAGTCTTGGGAGACGTTGTACGTTTACAGAGAAGCGCTCCCCCCGCTTTTTAAAGCAGGTGCACGTCCGGTGTCGTGTGCCCGGCGCTGGCCTGGGCACCGGGACGCGGCCGCACCAGCTTCCCCGGGAGGGCGGGCGGGCGTCAGGGGTCGCCGGGTAACCCCTGCGTTTTCTTCCAGCTGGAGGCGCGGGTGCCACTCCCACGCGGGACGGTAAGGGCGGCTGCAGGACGGAGGCGGAGGACGGCCAGGGCTCTGCGGGCCGGGAGGGGGCGGGCAGGTCATGCCCCCTGCCTGAGGGATGGAGCCCCGGATGGTTGGGCTCTTTCCTCAAATAGGCCAGGACCGGGGCTGCGTTAGGTGCCGTGTGTCTCTGGTTCTGCGGGTCTGTCCCTGCGTGGAGCCCAGTGGGTCCCCTCTCATTCATTCTTCAGCAGGGTCTCAGCCCCTCGCACCCGCCAGGCACTGTTGGGGGGGTGGGGACAGGTAGCAGGTCCCTGGTACTGGGGAAGCGGGAGGCGGTTACGTGGAGGGCAGGGTCAGAAGGCGTTGGGCGCCGGGGCAGCGGCCTCTGTGAGGTGGGTGGGGTGGAGCGAGGGCCCGGGGGCCAGGGCGGGGGTGTCTGACGGTGAGGCGGCTGGAGGGTCAGGGACCGCTGTGCTGAGCCGGGCGGCTGGGGGCCGCTCCGGGCATCAGGCTGGCAGGGCTCGCTGCCCCCGCTGCCGCCCTAACTCCCTGGGGCACCCCAGGGTCTGTGGGTGCCCCCCAGCTCACCGCCCACAGGCCGGGCCCGTGCTGACCAAGAGCAGGGCCGGGTGCAGAGGAGGGGGTGTCTGGGTGTCAGCGGCCCTGCCACCGGGCACCGTCGGCCTCTCCATCTGCAGGACAACGAAGTGGCCGCCTTGCAGCCCCCCGTGGTGCAGCTGCACGAGGGCAACCCATACCCCCGGCGGGAGCCCACCCACGCCACGGCGCGGCCCTGGCGGGCAGATGACATCCTGGCCAGCCCCCCGCGCCTGCTGGACCCCCAGCCCTACCCCGGGGCCCCGCACCACGGCTCCTACGTGCACTTCCAGCCGGCTCGCCCCACTGGTGGGCCCGTCCACACCCACACCCACACCCACCAGGACTTCCAGCCGGTGGTGAGTGGCCCCCGCGGTGGCTCGGAACCCACCAGCGCTCGGCCCACAGGGCTCCCAGGGGCTTCTCCGGGCCAAGCCCCTGGCTGTCTCCCTGGAGGTCAGGGCGGCAGAGCCTGAGCACGGGGACGTGCCCCGGGGCAGGTGGGGTGGTCGGTGGCGGCCCCCAGCACGCGGGCCTCTGCCGCCTGGGGCCTGGCTGGTGCTCCGGGCCGGGACCCGCCTGGACCGCGTCTGGTCCCCGCAGCTGCACCTGGTGGCCCTGAACAGCCCGCAGCCGGGCGGCATGCGAGGCATCCGGGGAGCGGACTTCCAGTGCTTCCAGCAGGCGCGCGCCGCGGGGCTGGCCGGCACCTTCCGGGCCTTCCTGTCGTCGCGGCTGCAGGACCTCTACAGCATCGTGCGCCGCGCCGACCGCACCGGGGTGCCCGTCGTCAACCTCAGGGTGCGCGCGCTCCCCCCGCCTGCTGCGGCCAGGCCGGACCCTCCCGTGCAGCCGCTGGGGCGGGCTGGGGCTGGGGCTGGGGCTGGGGCCCCTCCCGCCGCACAGCTCCAGGGGCACTGAGCCTCCCGCACGTCCCTCCCCAGGACGAGGTGCTCTTCCCCAGCTGGGAGGCCTTATTCTCGGGCTCCGAGGGCCAGCTGAAGCCCGGGGCCCGCATCTTCTCTTTCGACGGCAGAGATGTCCTGCAGCACCCCGCCTGGTAGGTGCCCCCAGGAGGCCTGGGTGGTGCGCCCAGGAGCGGCGGCGGGGGGTGTGGCCTGGAGGGGCGCCCCGGGGACCAGGGTCGCCCGCCCTCCGTGGCCCCGCCCCGCATCCACCGGCCCCGCCCCCAGTGGTCCAGCGAACCCGCCCTCCTAGTGGCCCCGCCCCCCAGTGGAAGGCCCCGCCCTGCATCCACTAGCCCCGCCCCCCAGTGGAAGGCCCCGCCCCCCAGTGGAAGGCCCCGCCCCCAGTGGTCCAGCAAACCCACCCTGCTAGTGGCCCTGCCCCAATGGAAGGCCCCGCCCTGCATCCAGCAGCCCCGCCCACCCCAGTGGATCCGCCCTACATCCAGCAGCCCCGCCCCCACTGGAAGGCCCCGCCCCGCCCCACTGGCCCCGCCCCCAGTGGTCCAGCTACCCCGCCCTCCTAGTGGCTCCGCCCCAGTGGAAAGCCCCGCCCCGCTTCCACCAGCCCCGCCCCCCAGCGGAAGGCCCCGCCCCACACCCACTGGCCCCGCCTCCAGTGGAAAGTCCCGCCCCCAGTGGTCCAGCAAACCCACCCTGCTAGTGGCCCTGCCCCAATGGAAGGCCCCGCCCCCAGTGGAGGGCCCCGCCCACCCCAGTGGCTCCGCCCTGCATCCAGTAGCCCCGCCCCGCGTCCACTGGCCCCGCCCACCCCGTGGCCCCGCCCCCAGCGGCCCGGCTCCGCATCCAGGGCCTCGCCTCAGCGGCCGGGCTCCGGGCTCCGGGCTCCGGGCTGAGCGCGGCCGCGGCGTGTTGCAGGCCCCGGAAGAGCGTGTGGCACGGCTCCGACCCCAGCGGGCGCCGCCTGACCGACAGCTACTGCGAGACGTGGCGGACGGAGGCCCCGGCGGCCACCGGGCAGGCGTCGTCGCTGCTGGCGGGCAGGCTGCTGGAGCAGGAGGCCGCGAGCTGCCGCCACGCCTTCGTGGTGCTCTGCATCGAGAACAGCGTCATGACCTCCTTCTCCAAGTAGGGCCGCGCGGCCCACGGACAGGCGGGGGAGGGGGCGCCCGCAGGAGCATCCGCCGCCCCGGGGGGGCCTGGCCGGGACGCTTGCCTGCACCGTCACGTTTAATGTAATCCTCGAGAAATAAAAGGAAGCCAAAGAGTGTATTTTTTACAAAGTTTAAAACGAAACCTGGTGCCAAGACTCTTGTTCGTTTCCTCCTCGCCGGGCCCTGGCCCCAAGCAGCCCGGGGGGTGCATGCGGTGCAGGGGAGGGAGGGGTGCATGCCCCGGGGCCGTCCTCTGGGGCCGCCCTCGCTCCCTGGACCCAGCCCTGAGCTCCAGAAGCTGCAGTGGGCCCTCCGTCCCCAGCTGTGCGCTGTCGGGGGCCCCCCACATCGGCGCCTCCCCTGCCAATGACCCCGGGCTCCTCAGGCCCATGAGATCACACCCAGCATGGAGCTGACCCAGCCGAGGCCTCTCACGCCCAAGGTGGGCTCTGACCTATGGCCAGGGCTCCTTTCCTAGATTGCTAAAGCAGAGGCTTGCCGGGCAAGCCCCGACGTCCTGGAGCCCCCACCCTCCCCTCCAGCTTCAAGCCAGAACTCCCGCCCACTGAGCCCAGGGCTAAGGTCCCAGGTTATCTTTGCAGGACCAGAGGTCAGAAATCCAGAGGTGGTGGGGGGCTGAGGCTCCGTGGTGACAGGTCTGCCTCTGGCTCCGGTCATGACCTCAAGGTCCTGGAATCCAGTCCTGCTCCCTGCTCAGCGGGGCACCTCCCTCCCCCTCCCTGCTTGTACTCACTCTTGCTCTCTTTCAAATAAAATTAAATCTTAAGGGCAGCCCAGGTGGCTCAGTGGTTTAGCACCACCTTCAGCCTAGGGCGTGACCCCAGGGTCCTGGGATAGAGTCCCAGGTCGGGCTCCCTGCGTGGAGCCTCCTTCTCCCTCTTGCCTGTGTCTCTGCCTCTCTCTCTCTCTCTCTCTCTCTCTCTCTCTCGCTCTATCATGAATAACTAGATAAAATCTTTTAAAAAAAATAATCTTAAAAAAACACCCAGAGGCAAATATGATGGCCACACCTGCCCCCAGCTGAGCCCCAACAGAGGAGGCCGCGCAGAGGGAGTCGGGGCCGCCCTGAGGTGCATCTGAGCATCTCTGGGGAAGCCGGCAGGGGTCCCACCCTCACCCGCGGCCGTGCTGGAAGCGTAGTGGGCAAGGACCCAAGTGCCTCAGCCCTGCGGCCTGGATGCTGCAAACCCCAGGAGCTGCTTCTGCAAACTGCAATGTGCTTCTCAGGTTCTAAGTAAAAAGGGCCACTAGGTTTGCAGGCAGCTCGTCATTATGAGTGGGATCCTCGGGAGCCCTCACCCCAGCCGGTGGGGCCTGTGCGGGAGCAGGTGCACAGGGGGGCTCGGGTGCCCTAAACCTTCCCTCGGGAGTCTCCCTGGGGGTGGCCGGCAGCCCTCACGGGCTCGCACTCCTGGCCACTCAGGTGCTCCGCCCACGGCTGCTGTGACGCCAGGCAACGGGAAAGCGGGCACAGAGCAGAGCCCTGCATCCCGGGTCAGTGACGGGAGGGGAAAGGGAGCCTCGGCTCCTCCGCCCCCTAAATCCAAGGCCTGTTGTATCTCAGAGCAAGAAGGGGCACAGCGCTGCCCCCCCACCAGGCCCTGTGCGTGTGGATGCTCCTGCCCGCCCTCTGCACAGCATCCTCCCTAAGATGCCAGCCACCCAAGCAGCCCTCCCACGACCCCTGGGTGCAACAGGCTCCAGCAGCCCCTCGGGCCTCCCCCTGCCTCCCTTCCCTCAGGTCCCAGGAGCAGGGAGTGGGTGTAGGGGAGGCCGTGCTGGGCTCAAGGGCACGTGGGCCTGGTGTGGGTCCCCGCCTGTGGCTGGGGCCCCTTCCTTGGCCCTCCTGACACCCCCACCCCCACAGGTCAGGCTAGGGCAGGATCAGGAGCCCCTCCATGCTTGGCCTGTGCTCTAACCCATGTCAGGGAGCGCAGGTCTCCGAAGGGACACAACTGGCCCTGAGACCCTGGGGTGGCACACTGGGGTGGTAGGGCAGGACCGGGGGCTTGGGGAGAAGCGGGGTCCAGGGCCCCAGCGTCCCCACTTCCACCTCACAGGGACGGGCCACCGCCTGGCTTCTCCCACACAAACAGGAGCTCATTACGGTTTCTCATTTAGATCTTTTTTTTTTTTTAAAAAAAAAAGCATTTATCTAAAGCAACTACCTAGACAACTGGCCTCATCTGTTTACCCACAGCCTTGCCCAGCGGGGCCTGAGTCCCCAGGGCTGGCGTCTGGGGCCCCTCACTGGTCCCCAGGGATAAGCAGGGCCTGTCTCCCAAGGGGGGTTGACAGTGGGGAGGCCTGGTGGGCATGTGAGCTCCCCCCGCCCGCCACATGTGGGCAGGGGACAGCAGACCAGCCCACAGTGCCCAGCAGCTGCCTGAGTGTCCCCAGCAGGCCAGGGACAGGGCCACAGCACCTAGCAGGGCAGAGGGGCACAGTCCCTGGGCCTCCACCACCCAAGCCAAGGCCCCCCTGAGGCAGGCAGCCCCCCAGGGGCAGGTCACAGGGACGCGCTGTGCAGGGCTCCCCGTTAGTCAGTGGCTCTGAACGCTGGCATCGCCCAAGGGGTGGGCCCCCTGCCACGGGGTCAGTGGGGGAGTCCGGTCTGAGATGCACAGGCCCCAGGGTGTGGAGGACGATGGCGAGTGGCCTCTGGTGTCAGGAGGAGTCTGGCCTCCCGGTGGCCGCGCTGCGTCAGGCTTTGGCCTCGGGCTGCGGGTGCTGCTCCGGGGAGGTCTGTGGCGGGGCTGTGGGCTGCAGGTTGCTGAGGCCACTGCTTTGTGTGCTCAGCATGGGTATGGCCTTCTCTGCAGGGCTACCCTGGCTCCGGGGGCGCACGGCGGGCCTCCTGGATGTGCTGCACGATCACCAGGATGGCCCCCAAGAGGTAGATGACAAACAGCACGAGGAAGTACCCGAAGTAGATGAGGAACTAGAACAGAGGAGGTGGAGGTCAGAGGTCAGCCGGGAGCAGCCCCCCGCCCCCATCCACGGCCCCGGGGGCGCCCACCCTGGCGCCATCCCCATGTCAGTGCGGCCCCCCCAAGGCGCTCTGCTCTTTTCTGACAACATGAGCCTCGCGTGGTGGGCCGAGTTCCCACGGCGGCCGGTGCTCGGGGCCCTGTGCGCGGGAGCCCCTCAGGAGCGCAGGCGAGCCCAGCCCCGAGCACCAAGCCAGTTTCCACCCCGGGGACGGCACCCACAGCTGGGGACGTCTCTCCTGACTCGCGTGACCGCCGGGGCGGGGTCCTGGGTGGTTTCCGGCGTCCGTGGGCCAGGCAGGCTGCATCCTGCCTGAGACCATGGCACTCTGCGCCCGCAGGCCCCTGGCTGGCCCCCTTCCAGGACTCTGCTTCCAGGGGACGGAGCAGACAGGTTTTCCCCATTCCTCCCCGACTGTGGCTAAAACCCTGGACATTATGCACAGAACACATGTAAGAAGGTCGCTCAGAAAGGTGGTGGGCAGTACACCTGCCAGAGCGCGGGAGGCCGAGGAGAACGCAGCAGGGCGTCCCCTGGGCTTTAACTTCGTGCTGCGCTTATTTTTAGAAATGAAGAAACCAGCAATCCAGAAAAGCCAGCTGATGAAGGAAATAAACTCCAATAAAAGCTGTTCTTCTGACCAAAGGACGAGGCGAGGGACAGGCCAGCAGGACAGGGAACAGATAGGTGGACCACCTGACCCCAGCCAGACCCCACCCTCATTGCCCAGACTGGAACCAGGCCCCAGGCCCCTGCAGGTGGTGGTGCTCAAGGCGCAATGGGCACAGAGACCACACAGAAGCCTGGACTCTCACTCTCACTCTCCCCAAGCCCCCACCCTGCAGAGTGAGGACCTACTGTCACCCAGAGGCAGCAAGAACACCGCACCCCCGGCGGGGTCACTGCAGGCCACGTGAGAAGCGGTAACAAGGCCCTCAGGCCGCTCCTAACTGCTGGAGACTGGAGGCCAGTCCCCGCCCAGCAGTAATGAGGAGCCCCCCTCTCCACCCCTCGGTCAGGAGGGCTGAGTCGGGAGCCTGTTACCTGGCGTAACAGGGCACACGTTCCCAACCTCCTCTGCTAGAGCAGCGTCAGGCGAAGCCAGTTAAGGTGGACGGCTGCAGTAGATCCACATCTTACACCATAATGTCCAAAACGTCCATGTTTCAATCGATCACTCAGCCTACTTAGAACCACAAAGATCGCTAACTGGATGGATACGGGCAACAGACAGGGACGCTGAGATGACATGGACATTAAGGGATCGGAGAAAGACTAAAGCAGCCAAGACGAAAATGCTTCGACAAGCAATAGCAAACTGGGAACAGAGGAAAACCTCTAAGAAATATAAAGGATAAAGAACAGAAATGAAAATGCAAGAACCCAACTAAAAACTCCATGAATGGCCCCAACAGCAGAACAGACGGGACAGAGAAAGCTGGGAGATGGGGCGACGGAAATCGCCAAATCAGAAGCAGAGCCTCAACACCTTTTATGACAACATGGGACGCCGTGTCACGGGGATCCCACAAAAAGACAGAGGACGGGACTGGGAAAGTCCTTGAGGAGATAGTGGCTGAACACTCCCCAAATTTGGTAAGAGACATAAACCTACAGATTCGAGACACAAAGGAACCACAAACACTGTATTTAAGCTTCTGAAAGCTAAAGGCAAAGAAAGGAAAAATTATGAAAGCAGCCGGAAAAAAGCGACAGTGGATCTTTCATCAGAAGCCACGAAGACCACAAGGAACGGATACGGTTTTCAAAGTTACAAGATAAAAACTATTAACATAGATGCCTATATCCAGTGATGATCGTTTTTAGGACTAAAAAGAAAATCATGACGCTCTCAGGAAAAGGACAAACTAAGAGACAAATTTGTCACCAGCCAACAGACCCTAAAAGAATGGCTTATAGGAGGTGCTCTACGCAGAAAGGAGAAACCCCGGACCAAGGGAAAGAGAAATAACACAGTGAGTCAAACCACACGTCAATACAAGACTTCCCTTCTCCGCTAGAATTCTCTAAATGTTTGATGGTCAAAGCAAAAGTCAGAACCCACGTCATGTGGCTGTACTGGTACGAGAAAACGCTTAAGACAACTGTAGTATGGACGGTAGGAGGAGGTGAGATGTCTATACTTGACTCACAATGGTCATTTAACGCATAAAACCCCGTCAAAAGAGCTTTATCAAGAGATACACTCAAATAACACAACAGATTAACCGAAGTGAAATCCTGAAGAACGTGCCAACAGTCCATAGGATGGCATAAAAAAGTAAAATGCAGAGAAGAAGCAAAGCAAAAATGGTAGGGCGGCCTAGAACTCGAACACGTCGATCATTACACTAACTGTAGACGGACCAAATTCACCAGGTAAGACAGATGTTAGCAGAATAGATTAGAAAACATGACTCAACCATGTGTGGTCCTACAAGAAACTGATGTCAAATACAGTGATGCAGTCGGGTAACAAGTAAAGGGGCAGGAGAGAATATTATCACGCAAACATTACGTTAACTCAGGTAAAGCAGACTTCAGAGAAAAGAAAATAACCAGAGGCGGAGAAGGACTTTCCATTCCGTAACGATCAGATCAGAAACTCAGGCCGTCGAAACGCACAGGAATTCCCAGGGCGTGTGCGACAGTTGGCGGCTGCAAACTGTGAAGCGAAAACGTGATGGAACGGAGAGGAGAAACAGCCAAAACACACACAAAGATGGAGATGCCAACACCCCTCTGCCAACAATGGAATGAGACAAAAATCACAAGGACAGAGAACAAATCAACGACAGGATCTAAGTGGAATTTATAAAACACTCCGCCCGACAACAGCAGGATTCACAGCCTATTCGAGGATCCACGTAACACGTAACAAGACGGACCACATCCTGGGCCTTAAAACCAACCCCAACAAATTTAAAAGGACTGAAATCAGATAGACTGTATTCTCTGATCACAAAATAGAACAGAAATAGGAATCAATAACAAAGATACAAGAAAACAGCTGGAAAATAAACAAAACCCTTTGAAATAATTATAGGTAGAGACAGCGGAAGCTGCACGGGAATGAACAAAAACGGAAATGCAACCCTCGGGTCTGTGGGATGCAGCTAAGGCAGCCGTGGGAGGGAAATGCATAGCACTCGATGCAAATGTCACAACAGCAGCCTCGGGACACCTCGGTGGCTCAGCGGTTTGGTGCCTGCCTTTGGCCCGGGGCGTGATCCTGGAGACCTGGGATCGAGTCAAGCATTGGGCTCCCTGCATGGAGCCTGCTTCTCTCCCTCTGCCTGTGTTTCTGCCTCTCTCTATCTCTCATTAATAAATAAATAAAATCTTTAAAAAAAAATAAAACTAAAAAACAGCACCCTTGTCATTAATCTAAGTTCCCATCTCAAGGACCTAGGAAAAGATCAACAATATAAATGTAAACCGAGTACGAGAAAGGAAATGTTAAAGAGGAAGTTGGAGCCAGTTGCAGCAAGGTTAGAGCAGCAAATAAACAGCGTCACGACAAAACCTCAGTCAGACGGTGAGACTAACACTCACGTATCGGCTGTATCTCTGTATCTTCACGGCGAACACACAGATCCTGCTATGAACTGAACTGCGTCCCTCCCGAAAGCCACTTGTGGAAGCCCCAGCCCGGTGTGACTGTATCTGGAGACAAGGCCTTCTAAGGAGCTGATCAAGGTCCAAAGGGGTCCGAACAGTAGTGACCTCAGAGGGAGGCAGACACCAGACGTGCACACATACACGGAAGGCCACGTGAGGACAGAGAAGACCACGTCCACTGGCCAATGAGCTCCTCAGGAGGCACCAGCCCTGCTCACACCTCGACCCCAGGCTTCTAGCGTCCAGGACTTGGAGACATAAATTCTGTTTGAGCCACTGGGTCTACGGGATTCTGCTGCCGCGGCCCTAGCTGAAAAAATGTAGACGCTAAAATCAAAAATATGGTATCATATTCACAGCTGCTCAGAAAACAACGAAATACTCAGGCATAAACCTACCACAGCAGGTAGCTTTGCTGAAAACTGCAAAATGCTGAAAGAAATCAAGGAAGTTCTAAATAAAAGACAGGGCAGCCCGGGTGGCTCAGCGGTTCAGCGCCTGCCTTCAGCCCAGGGCGTGATCCTGGAGTCCCGGGATCGAGTCCCACATCGGGCTCCCTGCCTGGAGCCTGCTTCTCCCTCTGCCTGTGTCTCTCCCTCTCTCTCTGTACCTCTCATTAATAAATAAATAAAATCTTAAAAAAAAAGCTATAAAACCTATACGGTTTTTTGTTTTTTTAAGAAAGGGAGGGGGATGAGGGGCAGAGGGGGAGAGAACCTCAAGCAGGCTCCACGCCCAGTGCAAAGACCAATGCAGGACTCGATCTCAAGACCCTGAGATCATGACCCGAGTGGAAATCAAGATTCCGATGACTGACTACCTGAGCCGGGCCAGGCGCCCCATTTACATTTATTTATTCAGTGATCTCTCGACTCAAGGTGGGGCTGGAACTCACAGCCCTCAGATGAAGAGTTCACATGTTCTTCCAACGGAGCCCACCATGTGCCCCCAAGCCATAAAACTTCAAAAAAGATATTGGGGAAAATCTTCGAGAGCCTGGGTTATGTGAAAAGTTCTTATATTTGGAGGCAAAACCCAGACTGATCCATAAAAGGGAGAAACAGATCAAACTTCACCAAAATCACCAAAACTGAAGCTCTGTTCTGCAGATGCCCTGTGAGGAGGGGAAGCCTGGCGGCAGCTACAGGGAAGCTGTGTGAACCCTGAGACGTGCAGGAGCTACAGATGCCACGTGCGTCCTGACTCCCCCAGAGCCCCACCACGAGTACCCGACCGTGGGCCGGGAGCTCAGCAGTCAACACGGCGACGCGGCAGGCTGACCACTACGCGCCGTGCTCGGACGAGGAGCTCCAGGAAACACCAGGAAAACCGTAACGAGAACATCCACAGCGCCGAAGCCGGACAAAGTCCACACGCTTCACCACAGCCACCAGCGGCGTCCACGCCCATCCGACGGCCGGGGGAGCGTCCGGCCCACACCACCGCCTCCTGAGGACCGGGGGAAACGCGCGCCCCACGACCTGCCGTAGGAACAAAAACGGAGCCGCCACCCAGGAAAACAGCTCAGCGCCAACTTCCAAACGACGCGCCCCCACCTCTGGGCACTTGTCCACATAGGCGGGAACCGACGTCCAGGGTTTAAAGCACCTTTAATCGCAACAGCCAGAAACTGGGAGCCAGCCGGGGCCTCCTCGGGGGGCAGGTGCAGCGGCCGGGCCGCCTCCCAGCAGAGCACAGTGGGGACGGACCCACGCAGTGAGCACGTGGAGCTCGGGGCGCAGGCTGAGAAAGCCCGCCCCGCAGTGACAGACGGCGGTTCCCTGTAAATGACACCCGTGGAAGGGGAAGGGCAGAAAGGGCGGGTGGGTGGGGAGGGCACGGGGCTCCCCCACCTGTGTGCAGTCAGCCCCCGTCGGGCTGCTGCCCCGCGAGCCTGCGTCACCTCCCACACCCCCGGGACCACTCTGAAGGCCTCACGCAAGAACCAAGCAAAGCCGGGCCTGCCCCCACTTGCTGCACCCCAGACCCCACCAGTCTCCAGCCCGGGCGCCGGCTCCTCACCACCGTGAGGGTAACGAAGGCCACCATCGCCCAGCGGGGTCTCCCAGCCACAGGGGTCCTGCCTCCAGCCCCCGACCACATCACAGAAGGACCCTCCCGGGAGAGCATCACAGGGACAGCTCCCCACGGGGGTGGGGGGGTCCGTGGAGTCCCCACAGCCCCGCGACCCGGGAGCCCAGACACGGGCCTCACCCTGATTTCCCGCTCCCCCCGAAGGACGCTGGTTCCACGCGCCCCGACCGGCCCTGCTGCCCGGGGACCCCGCCCGGCCTCTGCGGGCCCTTGCTGGGGCTCGGCCTGAACCGTCCTGAACCGCAGCTCTGTCATCCCAGGATACGCCCCTCTTTGCTGTTCTGACGTTAAGGTCAAGAGCACTCGGGACGAGCCGAAGAGCTCCCGGCCGTGAACGGGGACGGCGAGCGAGAGGCGGGGATGCCGTTCCCTGTGGCTCCCGTCAGCATGTCCAATCGTGAGCTGACCGCCCGCTCCTAGATTGGTTTTCTAACTGGGAAACGAGACCAACAGGGGAAGACCAACGTCTTTTCTGTCCACCTGACCCGGCACGTCCGGGCGCCACCACGTGGGACAGCCCAGCCCCCCTCCCGGCTTCTAGGCCCGCTGCCCCGGCCCCCGGACAGGTCAGGGCCGCCAGGAGGTGGGGTCGCCGCCCCTCCTGCACGCTGTCCCCTGCTGACTCCCGCCGGCCCGAGACCACCGAGTCACACGGGTGAGTGTCTCCAACCCCACAGGGAACAGGAACTTTTAAGCTTTTCTCTGAGCTTGAGGCACTGAGAACCTGCTCCAGGTGGCTCGAGGGAAGGGACCGGAGAGGGCCCAGCGTGCACCAGCGTCGACCCCGCCCGGTCCACCTTCCTGGCTCGTGTGTAGCAGACCCGTGAGCCGGGGCCCGGGTCCGACAGGCTCTGACGCAAAGGGCAGTGAGTGTGACCTCACGGGGAAAGGGCTCCCGGCCACGCAGCCAGCCCTCGGGACGTCGGCCAGCCCGGGGGGGGGCAGACAGGGCGGTCAGGGCTCCTCCAGGAAGGACCACACCTGGGCCGGCCTCAGGGGCCCCGGGGGGCCTAATGGGGTCGGCCGTGCGCTGCCCACAGGGCATCCCCTCCCTTCCCCTCCCGGCTCGGGGCTTCCTGCTCCTGCTCCCACTCCAGTCTGCGTGTCTGGCCGGAAATGCCCGGCCCACCCTGTGCACGTCCCCACCCTCCACAGTGCACCCACGGTCCAGACCTTTGGGGTGGGCGATGCCGCTGGCCAGACCCCCCCGGCCCCAGGGGCTCCCCCCACCCGGCAGTGGGGCTGAACCGGGCTCACCTGCGAGTGGACCGGGAGGCCCAGGCCCCGCTTGTCAGAAACAATGAGGGTGATGATGGTCTTGAGGACGGTGGCGAGGAATGTGTTGACCCCGAAGACCAGGGCACAGAGCTCCTTAGAGAGGGAAGACGCGATCTGAAAACTGAACGGAAAGCGGCCGAGGTCAGGCTCAGCGGGGGATCGAGAAGCGCCCCAGCACTAAGGGGGAGCGGCAGGACGGGCCGGCACTCAGGCCACCCGCACTCCGGGCCCCGTGACTCCGAGACCAGGAGCCCCCCCAGGGGACGTTCAAAACGGGTCCTGGTAGTTCTGGGACAGACGTGGTCATCCTCATGAGAGCGTGCAGCGCCCCACCCGGAGGGTTCTGGAAGCAGGGTCGTCGTTAAGTGACTGGATGAGAACAGAAGGGTAAATCGAGGCAGGAGGAAGGAGCGCGCACCCAGCTCTGCGTCCTGCGCACAGAAATGAACATCTGAAGGTCCTTCCCTTTAAAAGCCCCAAAGCAAAAAAAAATAAAATAAAATAAAAAAATAAAAATAAAAGCCCCAAAGCGCCTCTAGAAACAAGTAACGGCAGAGACCCTGTGAAGCCCTGCAAGGCGGGGAGCGGACGTGCCCGGAGGCCTCTCGGGGGACAGAGGCCGAGCAGGGCGGGGGAGCGAGGCCAGGACGGCACAGCCGAGGTCCCAGGGAGGCCCCGGCGGGCGCGTCCCCACAGGCAGAGGCCACGCCGCCCCCTGCACGGCTCCCAAGCCCCCGGCCCCAAGCGGGAGAAACCCAGGGGAGCTGCGGGGCCCACGGGAGGCTCCCCCCGCACGCCACTGACCCGAGAGGGACGAGGACACGGTACCCAGGGGGAGCCACCCCCGCTGTCCCCATGGAAGGCCGGCGGGCTAGCAGGGCCACCACGCACGTGCCCCGTATCTACCGGCACCCACTTTCCAAGGCCCACGCCCCGGCCTGTCCCCTTCCGGGACCCCTCTGAGGCCGTCGTCCCGACACGAAGAAACAAGTGACAAGATCCCGCTCTCAGGGCCGTGGGGGGAAAACCCGGCACACGGCAGCCCGGTCACCGGGGGCCTCGGCGAGGGGACCAGTGACACCTGCCCGCGACCCCACCACAGCCACGCGGGCAGGACGGGGGGGCCAGTGCGACCTGCGCCAGGCCAGACACCCGATGCCAGGCACCCGGCTGCGGCAGCGAGGCTGGGGGGGGGTGGGCAGGAGGCGTCTCCTCCCCCCTGCACCTGCCGCCTACGTCGCGTGACCTTCTCGGCGCTTTTTGCAAATGACAAAACGTCCAAGGAGGACGTAAAGCCAGTGGCCGCAGTCACAGCCGCCGGCCCGGAGCCCTTCCCCACCGCCGGGGACAGCACGGGGGCGCCCGGCCGAGGAAGCGCGTCTGGGACACCTGGCGGCCGAGGGGGCGGGCGTCTGGGGGGAGAAGGAAGGCCGCCCGGGGCAGCGGACGGGGTGCAGAGCGCGGCGGGCGGCCGGCACTTCCGGGAGGCGGCTCCAAGCCGCGGGGAGCCCGGGGCGACCAGGAGGGCCCCGCCGTCCCCAGGGGTGAGGCGCAGAGGGGAACGGGGCCGGCAGCGGGGGAAGGGGGCGTCAAACACCCAGGCCCACCCGCCGGCGCAGGGGGCACATGCGTGTAACGGGGCACGTGGGGCATCAGCTTCGTGAAAGGATCAGTTCAAGGAGCACGGACAACCTTGGCAGCAAGCAGGACGTGGGCCAGAGAAGGTTCTGGAAAGCACGGGTGGGCCAAGGGCAGCTCTGGGGACATCCCTGGGCGGGAAGAGGAGATCCTGGGGGTGCGAGGAATGCGAGGGCACCGGGAGGGCCCTGGGCGGAGGGCGAGCTGGACGGCTGGCCACCACCCCCCGGCCGTGCGTCCCTGCCCCGCCGCGACGAGGACCAGACAGGCCTCGAGCACCGCGGACGGGCCCACAGCGCTTGGCATTGGTGAGGCGGCGCCGAGGCTGCTGCTGTGGACGCCACGTGGCCTCCGTGGGGGCAGCAGAGGGGACGGCACCCGGGCCAGGCTGTGTGCCCGGCTCAGGGCCATGGAAGCCAGGACGGGCTGCGCTGAGGACCGCGGACACCGGGGCCCAGCTGACGGCACCCTGGGGTCACCGCCCTCCGGATGTGAGCAAGTGCACACCCCACTGGCTCACGCCGCCCGCACAGTCCCCTTCGGCTGCCCCCACGGAGGCCACGCGGAATGTCCTGGAAGGGGCCTCTCAGCAGACGCGGGAGGTCGGTCCGGCCGCCCCCGCCCACAGGAGGGAGGAGCGTGGCCTCGGCTGCCCGGCTCCGCCCGTTCCTGGGCCTGGCGCTGCAGGGACACCCAGGCCGCGGCCTCACCAGACACCCCCGCGGGTCGACTCACGTGGCGATGGGCACCAGGAACTGGTAGGCCCCACGGAAGAGCACGAAGGCCACGTAGCACAGCCAGATGCTGTTGGTGCTGTACATGAGGAACACCAGCCCCGCCTGCACCGCCGTCACGCTCGCGATCACCAGCTTCGCCCACAGCGCCCAGCGGATCTTCACGAAGCCCGCGGAGAAGGAGGTGATGGCACCTGGGGAGACAGGGCGCGTCAGGGCCGCCCGGGGGCGCGGGCGGGGGGGCGGGGCGGGGGCCGGGGCGTACCCAGCAGCGTGGACGCCGCGTCGGCCGCGCCGTTGTAGACGGTGGTGGTGTGGACCACGTTCCACAGGATGTGCGCGTAGTAGACGATCAGGTAGTAGGCCGCCGAGTTAAAGACCCACCAGAGGGACCAGAGGCGCAGCTGCGGCTGCCGCAGGCTGTCCCCCAGCTCCCGGAGCATGCGCACCAGCGTCCAGTCCCGCCAGGCCCCCAGCCGCGCCGCGCCCCGCGGGGCGTCCGGGTTCATGCGGTCCAGCTCGGAGGGCGAGGCCCCGCTCCGGGCCGGGCCGTCGCGGTTGAAGAAGAGGCTGCGCCGGGGGCGCTTCAGGAACAGGGCGAGGACCAGGCTGAAGATGAGGAGGCCCAGCGAGACGTAGTTGAGCGTGGAGAAGGACACCCGGCCCAGGGTGACGAGCAGCTGGCCCAGCACGGAGCTGGTGAAGACGCCGAGCAGCACGGCGGCGCGCGAGTAGCCGGCCATGCGCTGGTAGCGGGCGGGGCGCACGAGCGAGAAGACGTAGGAGGAGTAGGCGATGCGCGCGGCCATGGTGACGCTGTAGAAGAGCTCCATGCACTGCATGTGCCGCACCGACGTGCCCAGCAGCAGCAGCAGCCACACGGCCACGTAGCTCAGGCCCTGCAGCACCAGCACCGGCTTGTAGCGCAGGTAGTCGGTGAGCAGGAACACGGGCACCAGCACCAGCAGGTAGCAGTACGACAGCACCGGCGTGATCTCGTTGGTGACCTGTGGGACGGCAGGCTCGGGACACCGCCTCCGGGGCCGCGCCGGAGGACGCGGGACGTGCGCCACCCTGGGTCTCCCTTCAGGAGACGGCCACGCGACCAGGCTTCTCCTGGGGGGCACGGACCGTCCTCACGCGCCGCCCTCCCGGGGAGGAGGGCCTCAGGCCACGGGTTTCGGAGCAGGAGGAGGGGAGAAGCCACAAGGGGAACGGGCGGCGAGCAGGCCACGGGGCGGGGACCCGCAGCCAGCCCGCTCCGTCCCAGGGCGCAGGGCGCACCCAGGGGAGCCCGGTCCCCGCCCACCACCGGACCCTACCACGCAGCTCCGGCCACGGATCGGATGCCCCGGGCAGGCACCCCGTGGCCTCCGGGCAGAACCCCGACCTGCCCACGGAGCATCCCGGAGCCCAGGCCGCCCTCGACCCCCACGAGCACACCGAGCGCCCTAGCACAGCCCTGGGTCAGCAGTGGGGCCGTGCCGCGCCCGCCACCTACAGGCTCGGGGCCGCTGGGTGGACCCGTGCCCGTCCCAGGGTGTCTGCACCCCTGCCTGGCCTCAGGTGGTCGCGGGATGAGTGTGAAGCAGCGTTCCTGGGGCTGTGCCCAGGACCCCCGACTGGGCCCCGCGTGGACGAGCCTCGGGTGCTGAGGAAGGCTGTCGGGACCTGCTGACACACGGCCCCTGCCCGGCGGCCTCCTGAACCTGCGCAGCCACAGGGGAGCCCAGGTGACCGCACGGTGTGGTCCGCACGACGGCGTGCACATACACCCCGGGACACGGAGACGCCGAGTGCAGGTCGTCCCAGGGGAACGAGTACCCCCCGCAGGGCACCGGGACCTGCGGGGTCCAGCCCGTGAGCACGGTGTCCAGGAACATCAAACAGCCCCTCCGCGACGACACCCCACGGCTCACTACAGAGCCCACGGGCTGGAGACCAGAGACCCAGGAGGACCAGCCACCGGCCTCCCTCCTCAGCGGGGTCCCCAGGCTGGGCAGGCAAACTGGCAGCAGACGCGGGTGACCCGTGTCGTCCTTGGACGGTGCTGAGTGGCACCCCGAGGCCCTGGGGCAGGTGGCATCTGTCAAGCGGCCTGGCAGCGGCACAAGGACAGCCTCCGACCGGCCCGAGCCCAGTGTCGCCTGGACGGGTTCCCAGCACCCTGCTGTGTGGACGGGCCAGGGCCAGGCCGACGGGGAAACACAGGATCGGTGCCCAGATCCGCATCCAGGTGGCTTCAGGGCAGCCGCTTCTCTGACGGGCAGACTCAGCGGGGCCCAGAAAGCAGCCGGCGGGTGGGGTGGGGTGGGGTGGGTGGGGTGGGTGGGGTGGGCAGCAAGGACCCCGAGCGACCAGAACTCCACACCCCGGCCTCACAGGACGCCCGAGCAAAGTGATGGGCCCAGCCCAGCCTGGGAGAAACGGTGACGTCAGGCAGTCCGGCCCCCAGGACAGGCCGCAGCAGACCCCGCGGGAAGGTGTGGACGCGGCCCAGCGGGCAGCGACACCGGGTAGGTGACAGCCAGGGACGGCCAGGCCCGCCGGCCACGGCGCACACCAGGGAAACACAAGCCAGCGGCACGTCGGCCCTTCCCAGCTATCAGATGGGCAGACTCAGCAGAGCGGATCCCCGCTGGCCCGGGAGACGGGAAGGCAGCCACGCGTGCGGCGGGAGCAGGGGGCCGTGCCGGCAACACCCGCAGCGGCGATTCCCTGGGGTGACAAACCAGAGGCCGCCTAAGCACCAGGCGACCCGTGGTCCAGCCCCGGGTGCGCGGAGCTCAGGGCGGCCTGGACGTGCGTGACACACCCCGGCGAGGCCTCGGCTCCGCCCCGCACGCCCGGCCCTCCCCGTGGGCAGCGGCCAGCCTCTGCCGTCCCTCCGAGGACATCCCCGGGGCCGCTGGGGCGGCTCGGTTCTGGAACCGACCACGCTGGACAGCTGAACAGCCCGCACCACGGGGTCCACGTACATCCGCGCGGTTCCCAGCGACGGCCGTTTGGAACCACGGGGTTGCCTCCTCCTCTAGCTCATGTTACTACGAGAACACACGGCGTGTGACGCACGTGCCCCGTGAACCACGTCATTAATTACGTCGTGGGCACGGCTGCTGGTCGGCACTAGGCTGGCTGCCAAGTCCTAGGGAAGCCAAGAGTCACAGCACGGGGGTGGGCTCCCCTCGCCCGAGCTCTTCAAGGGCCACTTCCCAGGCAGCCTGAGCGCGCAGGTGCCTCCCAAACTGTCGCACACATTTCTCCAGTTTTCACGGAGCTGCACCTACGTGCTTCTTCCTTAAGAGACCCCCGGCGCAGACGAGCCCCCGGCCCGTGGGTGAGCGAGGGAGGTGAGGGACGGGTTCCTCGGAGGAGGCCCAGAGGTGACCAGCTCGCAGTCAGCGGCGGCCGCGGCACCAGATGCCACCACACACGCGCGGGGTGTGAGCTCCCGTGAGCCAGACACGCGTGTGTTTCCATTTCTCCCTGAGACGGCCACTCTGAGGGCCAGGCCTCGCCTGCACGGCCAGCCCAGGGGCTTACGGAATCCTGACGTCTGCAGGGCAAGGGGTCAGGCCCTCGGGGGGAGGCAGGGCGTCGGAGAAACCCAGCAGCAGAGATGCACAGGCTGGAGGGGAAGACGAGGCCAGGGGCGGGGGGGGGGGGGGGGGGAGGGGGGCGAGCGGGACCAGCGGGCCGGGGGGTGGGGGGCCCCGAGCTGGGAGCTGGGAAAGCAGCCCTGAACAGAAGGCCCGACCTCCCGGTCACGCAGCAGCCCCGCGGCTCGCTCTGATGCCGTGGCCCTGCTCCTCCCTGCCCCCCTCCCGGCCCCCACTCCTCCCGGCCCCAGGGTGTAAGTCATTAGCCAAGTTTCAGCAGGAGACCTGGCTGCCCTGAGCCAGCAAGTATGAGGAACATTCCAGAGTCTTCTCTTCAGACAAAGGGCACGGAGGTCCGGGCAGGAAGCCCTCCCCCCAGGGAGGCCGCGGGGGCAGGGGGCAGGGTGTGGGGTACGGGTGCCTCCTCCCCGCGCTCAGACCCTCAGCAGGTGTGAAGGTGCCCCTTGGGGGCGGGCGGCGGGAACCCCAACACCACGCGGCCACCGGACCTCGCGGGCTCGGCTGCCCCAGGCCAGGGAGCGCCCCCGAGCTCGCCCCCACCTGCCGCGCCCACGCACCTGCTCCAGCGTGAAGTTCTTATCGGGGCCCAGGAGGTAGGGCGTGATGAAGCTCTCCCCGGGCCGCAGCTGGGCCATGAAGCCGTAGAAGCACAAGTAGAACACCAGGCACCTCCAGGGCTTGCGCTCCGCGTCCGGCCCCGGCTCCGGCTCCAGGGCCGCCTGCTTCTGCGCCAGCGGGCTGGAGGGCACCATGCTGCCCGGGCCCCCCGCAGCCCCGGAGGAGGCGATGCCGGTCCTGGAAGAGGAGCCAAGAGTCAGGGCAGCTCCCCCCGCACCCCATGGGCCCCCCGCCCTCCCCGGAAACTCCCCGGGCCCTCACAGGGTTAGGATTCTACGTCCACACAGGGAGGGGCCCCACGAGCCCCACACCTGAGAATCGCCAGGAGCTCCTAACAACCCAGACGCCAGGCCCACCGAGCCCAGGCTGCTTCACCCCGTACCTCACCAGCCATGGGGGGGCAGGGGGGTCCTTAAACATTAACCAGCTCAAACCAAACACAACTTAAAATCCAGTCTCCCAGGCACACCAGACTCCTCGCACGTGCTCAAGTGGGCGGCCGTGGCCCCAGCTGGGCCCGACTCCCCGGCAGGAGAGGTCCCGGGGTGTAGCCGGCGTCCTGCGTCACGGCACCCAGACGGAACTACCGTAGTGTCACCCGGCCCCACAACAGCTCAGGGCTGGGGGAGTCCCCGCTGGGACGCCAGGCACACACCGGGCCACCGTACGGGCCGTCCGTGGGGGGCTGGTGACCCCAACTGCCACCGATCTCTGGGGACACGGCAGATGGGGCCTGCAGTAAAGCTGACTGCGGGCGACAAGGGCAGAGGGAGAGCAGGAGCCTTGTGGGGGTGACCCTGGCAGCCCAAGGCTCCCCTGAAGAGAGGCAGCCAGAGGCGCGGGCCGCCAGGTGGACTGTCCAGCCCCGGGTCCCCAAGGGCACTTCGGGTAGAGCTAGAAGCAGCATCGGCTAGAGCGCTGGGTCACGCGGGGAGAACCCTCCGTCCAGAAGGCCCCGTTCCCCAGCCCCCTAACCTACTCTAACAAGCAGGACTCAGTTCCGCGTCTGTCTGTCCAGCCGTTACGATGTCTCTACCTAGAATACCGGCTTTGCACGGCGTTGGCGTAAATCCCTTTTTATTTTTTAGAATTTTATTCGTTCATTCATTCATTCATTCATTCATGAGAGAGGCAGAGACAGGCAGAGGGAGAAGCAGGCTCCATGCAGGGAGCCCGACGTAGACTCGATCCCTGGGCCGAAGGCGGTGCTAAACCGCTGAGCCACTCCCCCCCACCCCGCCCCCGGCTGCCCATAAATCCCTTTTTAAATCAGCAAGTCAAAAGCAGGCAGCCAGGAGCTGTGTGGGGAGCTCGGGGTGGGGAGCTTGGCAGCCCCGAGGCTCCGCAGGGCAGGGGCAGGGCCGCCTGCAGGATGCTGGGATGGCTCCGCTCACGTCCGTGCGCTGTTCAAGACCGCAGACTGCGGAGGCCCTTCCAGGGTCAGGGACCACCCCCACCCCCTCCATCCTCCGTCCAGTTCCCAGCAGCCGGCACAGAAAGTTCCCAGGATGTGGGGCCAGCTGTGTGGGGCTGAGGGGGGGCCAGGACCCCAAGGAAGAGCCACCAGATTCCCAGAGACCGTCCAAGCAGGAAGCACTCCCACAGCCCCCAGGATGAGGTGACCGCAGGGGGCCCTCCCCAGCCAGGACCAGGAGGGCAGAGGGCAGAGGGCGCCCCCCACCCAGGCCCCAGGAGCAGGACCGGCCGCCTGCTAGGGGACGGAGCAGAGCAGCCCCCGAGGAGCCAGGCTGGCGGGTCCGGCTGTGGGGGCGACGGGACCAGCAGGGCAGGGCTGAGGCGCAGCTGCAAGAAGGCCGGGGCTTCCACGGGAGCGGAGGGGGGTCCCAGGAGTCACCAGGTCCTGGGGCGGCTCTTGAACACTCCAGGGGCCCCGTGGAACCGTCGGCCAGATGGGGGAGCAGTGATGCAACAGGAAGCCGTCGCATCCGGGGCACAGGCGCACGGGCTTCCGGGGCAGGCTCTGGACAGGCCTTTCCAGCCCCCGGGAGCCCGCCCCAGCCCTGGGAACGTTGCCCAGTGCAGGGCACAGAGGACCGACGACCCACCTCCCCAGAGGCCTCCCCCAGCTCTGTTCTTAGATCCCACGACGCAAAGGGTCCCCATGTCCCCAGAGCCCACTCCCAGCCCTGGGCTCCGTGTCCTGCACACACGTCCACCTCGGGGGACCACACTGTGTTCACGCTACACTTGGGGCCCAGGAGCCAGCCGGGTCTCCCGGGCAGAGGTCTCTCACCCCTACACACACACCAGGAAGGGGGATGCAGGCTCCCTCTCCACCCCCCAGCCCGGCACCAGGGGCACCAGGGGCACCAGGGCCTGCGCTCCAAGGTCACACGTGGAGATGCCCCCCTGCACCAGACCACCTGTACTGCCCCACGGCTGGCCCAGCCTCCCCCGGGGCCAGAAAGGGCAGAGAAAACCCCGAGGAGCACAAAGGGCACCGGACCCTTGAGGGCGTCCCTATAAAAGTAGGCACTTGCGTTTCTGCTTCAGACAATCTTCCTGAGTGTTCGGAAAACCCGCCGCTCCTCCGACCTGGGGGTGGGGGACACAGCCCCGGACCGCCCTTCCCAGGCAGCTCCCGGATCCCCGACGGGCCCCACGGCAGGGGCGTGTGTGCTCACCCCTCCCAGCTCCAGTGCCACCAACAGGTGACCGAGAAGTAGGGCGGGCCGGCCACTGCAAGAGCCACCACGTGAGGTGGTTGGTGATAAAGCTGATCTCGCGGCGGAGACACCCTGGGGACAGGAGGTCTGGAATGTGCATCTCACACACTTGGGTCGGGGACTCCTGAAGCAGGCTGGACCACAGATCACTCTGAACCCAGCCGGGCAGGGCAGGGTCACGGGGAGGACTGGGCCCCATCCCTGGAGCGCCGGCTGCCGCAGACACAGAGGCCAGGACGACAGAGCCCGACGTGAGGTCCGAGCCCCACGGCCCCAGTGCACCCGCCAGCCCAGGCCTCCCAGCAGAGGCCACCCGTGCCCATGACACAGGTTCCAAGACAAGCAACCCAGGAGCCCCGCCTGCGTCCAGGAGTGGACTTCGTCTGCCTCAGGTCCATCTGTTCACCTCACCCGAGCTGGGCGTAGTCGCCAGCCCCGACAGGCAGCCACCCGCCGTGGCTGTGACTCAGAGTCCTCTGGGAAAGGCGACCGCTCTCCTAAACGCACAGGCCCTTCCAGGCTCCCGCTGCAGGGAGGGAAGGGGGAGACCCCATCGCACGCTCCCAGCTAACAGTCCACATGGCACGGGGTGCCTGGCAGGTGGCAGGTGGCTGGCAGGAGCCCGACACCCTGCAACTTCAGGCCTCCTCAGGGCGACCAAAGGAGACACCAGCCCCCAGGGCAGTCACAGGAGAGACCCAGGCCCCCATCACCACCTCCAAGAGCAGGTGCTAACCTTTCCCACGGGGACCCTCCAGCCCCCATCCTGCCGGGTGGGGTGGGGGAGCCTGGAGCACCCGCTGCTGCTCCTGGCTCTGTCCCTCCAGGACCTCGTGAGCCCGGAGACCCCAAAACCAAAGCAAACAGCACCTGCCTCGCCGTCTTCTAACGCAGCCACCACTCTCCCCGGTTCACAAGGGGGGTTCCTTACATCCGCGGTGAAAAATCCTCCCCCCAGATCGTGTGACGTAGTTTCCCACTCCAAAGAGGAAAGTCAAGCGCTCTGGCCATCGCGGCTGTAGACACTCGACCCACAGGTTTAAAACCCCTGGGGGGGGGGCGGGGGCTGGGGCAGGAAGGAATTAGAAGCACCAGGTCAGGACCAGGTAAGAAAACGAGCCACGCAGCGTAGCAGGGGGCAGCAGGGAGACAGCAGGGAGCCCTCAGGTGCGGGCTCTGGGCTCCTGGGCCTGCAGAGGCCAGAAGGGCCCCCCGCTCCCGCCCACAGAGGAAGCACCTGGTCACTTTGCAGGGCACCAGCAGGCAGCTCCCAACCCCACCAGCACTGGGGGGCAGAGTGGGAAACGGCTTTTTTGGGGGGTGCATTCGGGGTTGCTGAGCTGGCCGAGGTGCCAGCCTGCACGTGCAGACCAGGCAGGTGGGGGCTGGACGTGGCTGGACGGCCCGGGAGAGTGAAGAACCGCGGGAGCACACCTGCGTGCCTGGGCCACGAGCCTGGCGACCCCGGCTCCCCGACCCCGACCCCGGCTCCCCCGACCCCGACCCCGGCTCCCCCTTGGCGGAGCCCGCGCGGTGCACCCGGCACAAGCTGCAAGCCCAGCCCCAGCCCCAGCTCCGCGCCCCCCCCCCCCGCTCCTCCTCCTCCTCCTCCTCCGAGGAGCAACCGACCCCGCAGAGTCTGCGCGGGAGACACGGCTCCGTGCACCGGGCTGGGGGCCCGGGACCCGCCTTGCCCCGGGGCGCACGTGCACGGGGGGCCCCGCGTCCACGCGGCCGGTGCCTCCGCGGGCAGGCCCCGGGGTCGGAGGGCGGCGCCCAGATCCAGGCGGCAGCACCTGCGGGCGATGCCCCGACCCTCCCTACGCGGCCGCGGACCTGCTCGCCCCGCGCCCCGCCCCCGCGCCTCGCCGGTACCTGCAAGGCGGGCGGCAGCTCCTCCGGGTGCACCGCGGGGCCGCGGACCCGGCTCCCCGCGCACGCGCCCTCCCGGCGCCCGGGGGCCGCCGCGGTCGCTGCCGGGAAAGGCGGCGGGATGGCCACGCCCCCGACACGCCCGGCCACGCCCCGGGCCCGCCTGGCCACGCCCAGGCCACGCCCAGGCCACGCCCCCAGCGCGCCTGGCCACGCCCCCGGCCCCGCCCCAGCGCGCCACGCCGCCCGCCGCCCGGTCCCCGCCCCTGGTCACGCGGCCCCCTCGTGGCGCGGCCCCGAGCCCCGGACGCCGCGGTGGGGAGCCCGGCGCAGCCCCGCACGGTCAGCCGTGGGCTCAGCCCCTCGCACCGCCCTGGGCCGTCCCCCGCCGCCCACGCAGCCCCGTGCAGCTCCCCTGACCCCCCCATGCAGCCCCCCGCCCCCATGCAGCCGCCCCTGACTGTCCCTCCCTCCCCCCACCCCCCACGCAGCCCCGTGCAGCTCCCCCCGTGCAGCCCCCTCGCCCCCATGCAGCCGCCCCGACTGTCCCTCGCTCCCCCCGCCCCCCACGCAGCCCCGTGCAGCCCCCCCACCCCCATGCAGCCGCCGTGGGCTGTCGCTCACTCCCCCCCACACCACCACCGCCACCCCCCTGCAGCCCCCCGCCCCCATGCAGCCGCCCCTGACTGTCCCTCCCTCCCCCCACCCCCCCACGCAGCCCCGTGCAGCCCCCCACCCCCATGCAGCCCCCGTGGGCTGTCGCTCACTCCCCCCCACACCACCACCACCACCCCCCTGCAGCCCCCTCGCCCCCATGCAGCCACCCCCGACTGTCCTTCTTTCCCCCCGGCCCCCGTGCAGCCTCCCCCACCCCCGGGCTGTACTCACAGTGGACCGTGCCCTGACCCCACTCTGCTTTGGACCAACCCTTTGCACCCCCCTTGGCCCTCAGCCTCCCCTGCCCCGCCCCCATGCAGCCCCCACTGGACCGCCTGGTTCCTCTGGTCTGTTCCCCTGTCCCTCCTCTCACCCCTCCCATGAACACGGGGCAGAACCACTCCTCCTGAAAACCCACTGGACCGCACTGCCCCACGCAGGCCCCACTGGGAGGCCCCTTCCAGAGCCCACTGAACCTACCTACACCTACCAGCCCGGCCCCCTGGCCACAGCAGCTCAGGTTCCAGAGGGAGGCCCTGCTGCCCCTGACGGGCTGTGACCGCCTCCTGCTGGAGTGCCAGCCCCTTGACCCCTGCTGGGGTTTACCCGCCTGCCATCCCAAGCTACAGGTTCATGAGCTTTTGCTTTTTGGCTCATTTTACACGTTCCTTTTCTGGCTAACCCACAAGCTTAAGCCAGGGACATTGGTCCCTGTGCCAGGCAGGACAGAACTGCTGGGGTTTGGGCGAACTTCCCCTCCCCCCAGGCTGCCCGGCCTGTAGGATCCACCCTGACCCACTTTGGTCTGGTGGCTGCCTACGGACAGGGCACAGGCACCTGCTCTTGGGGTCACAGCAAGCCCCCTTCCTACCCAAATGCACCCAGTGCCTGAGTCCCAGCGGTGCTTCCCTGGGGTCCCCCTGTCAGCCATCCAGACTGCCCAAGAACCCACCAGGCTGGGGGGAGGGGCAGTGGGGGAGGGGCAGTCTGGCCCCTGGGCTCCCAGGGAGGAGAATGAAGAGGGGCAAGCAGCCCCTGCGCCCCCACGGCCCCCAGGAAGCACGCAGCAAGGAGGTGTTAACCTCACAGCCAGTTGGGTCAGCACGATGAGCCCGTCTGGGAAGGCAGGGCCGTGGCTTGGGACCTGCGAGCTCGGGCGAAGCTATAGGCGAGTCCAACCAAGGCCGGGGACAAGAGTCCATGGGGCAGGAGGAGGGAGTTGGGGGGGTGCGGAACAAAAGTCCTTTCGGGGGGGGAGTGGGAAATCAGGGTGATGCCGGTGTCTGGGCTCCTGGCTGCGGGGACTCCACGAACTCCCCCTGTGGGGAACCTGTCCCTGTGATGCTTTCCCAGGAGGGTCCTTCTGTGGGGTCTGTGATGTAGTTGGGGGGCTGGAGGCAGGACCCCTGTGGCCGATAGACCCCGCTGCGGCAAGGTTGGCCTTCCTTGGGGAGGCCCCGGGCTGGGGGTGGGGCGGCAGGGGCAGGACCTGGGCCTCGTCCCTGTAGAGGAACATGAGACAGAGGAGTGACCAGGAGGGCGGCCCCCCTAGAGCAGAGGGGATCATGCCCGGGGCCTAGCAGGCACCCTGCGGGACCCATCCCCAGGAAGGGAGCAGCAGGTCCCGGAGGCCGGCGGCCATGGACCCCCCACGCCCCTGATCTCTCACTCTGGGGTCCAGAGAGGGCGAGAGCCTGTTAGAGAGGACTAGGGCCCCCTGGACAGCCCATGTCAGGCCACCCGCAGCCGGGGGACAGGGAACAGGGCTTTCAGCTGCTGACTGCTGAGTGTCGCAAACTGGCCACTTTCCTTCCCAGAAAAGTGGGTTTGTTTGAGGATAGCAGAAAAATGGAAATTCGGGACCTGCAAGGTGTGACACAACCACAGGAGGGTCCAGAGAACATAGGAAAGTTGCTGTACGGACAAAAAGGAGGAAGGTGGGAAGGGGCCGCTTTGAAGGAAAATCCACTGGAGGAAAGGGAGAGCCAGGTGGTGACGGCTTCTGATTGGCCGGGCCCTGGCTGTCCCTCTGGCCGGCCCTGGGTGTCCCCCGCTGGCTGGGCCCTGGCTCTCTCGTTGGCTGAGCTGTTGCCAGGGCAGGAGACGATCTTCCCCTGCTGGGGTAGTGCCCGTGAGGGTCTGTAAGGGCTGGTGCACGCGAGCTCCGTCTTCACGGCTTCTCTATGGGAGGTTTTCCTTTATTATTTTTCACACGTGTAAACAGGTTCCCTGATGCAGTAAACTAAAATCCTCTCCCCTGCATAGTCCAACCTTTCACCTTCTGGGTCGCTGTTTCTTTAACCATATGTTAATCAGGCTGCTTTTTTGTGATTTTTTTTTATATCGAGATCATTGTGGGTCCATTTAGCACAGTGTCCCCTTCCCCCGACGGTGACATACTGCAGGGCCGTACAGCGAGATCAGAGGGGCGACATTAACCAACCTTAGAATTTAAAGGGGAAAAACTTGCTAAGGAGGAAGTGAGCCAGCAGATGCGGCTCTGAAGGCGCCAAACCGCGGAGCCACCCGGGCTGCCCGGTGATTTAGGTTTTATCGTTAAGAAGAAACAGGCCCCCAAACGGAATCGTTTGTGCGAAGCCCCACCGACGCTTAACCCCTGACCTAATTGCAGTTCCAGCCTCTCCCGGGAATGGAATTTTAAATCAATCCGTTCGGAATTTCCTGGTCAGCACTAATCCTCCTGATAAGGTAAAAGGTCATCGGCCTGATAAGACCCCTGCTTCGTAAGGGAAGGTGACCTTGCCGGAAATAATCCACCCTCAATTCCCTCGTCCCCTCTACCCCTGCTTTGCCTATAAAAACCTTCCTTCTGGTACAGTTTCTTGGAGCGCCCTTCCATCTGCTGGATGGGACGCTGCCCAAGTCAGGAATTGTTGAATAAAGCCAATGAGATCTTCCAATTTACTCCGCTGAATTTTGTTTTTAACGTCTTTTTTATATATATATAAAATGCAGTATGCATAGAGGGAATACACACTCCCCCCCCCAAAAAAAAACACATGAAAAAAGTAGAAAGATGACACAGAACCAAGTTGCAAATTGAAGGTTGAAATGATTTCAAAAATGAAAATCACTTGGGCTGCACTGAAATCTTCATCCTATAAAATTAAACGTTAGTGAAACAAAAGGTGCCCGAGAACCCAACCAATCCCCAGTCCGCAGTGAGTCAGAGAGGAAGTCGGAGTTCGCGCTGCTCCTATTTATAGACCAGGGCCCCCACGTCAAGGACTCCCACAAGACCTAGCCCGGGGCCTTGGGAAAATTCACCGTGGATTGCTTGTATTTTTCTTGGTTCTATTATTAAAATTAAAGCAACATAGAGGTTAACGGAGAAACCCGAACGGAAAAGGAGCAACGAAGGGGGTGAACAAGAGAGACTGAAACAGAGTCAGGTGGGAGAAAAGAGCAAATGCATTCATTGGAAAGCAAGGAAAACTTCTTAAAATCCAAACTACGGTTCCTCGAAAAATAAAACGGAAAAAAAAAATGGCATGGAGAATGCTCTCGGCAACGGGACCACGGAACAAGATGAAAACGGGGTCCCTGGCAGCACAGAGGGAGGCGCTCAGCGTCTGGGGGTCCGGGGACCACGGCCGGACCGTGGGGGAGGGAGCAGAGGAAAGCCGCCCAGATCGCCAGCGTCAGGGACGAGGCCAGGCCGTCCTGGGGGGACACTCAGGCCGTGGGGGGCCGCTGCTGCCCAGACCTGCCCCCGCCCCCTGGTTACTGCAGGTCTGCCCCGGGCCCAGGGCCCAGGGGGAGCTTTTGGTGCTTGAAACTTGGCAAATACATTTTCATTTCTGAGACTAAGTCAGACACAGTCGTGAAGGAAGTTCCAACGAGAAACCACCCTTCGTATCCAGAAATGTCACTTTAGGGACAGTGACATCGTCGGTGGGGTCTGGTAGGATGAGGACCCCTGGCTGCCACGGGGGTGGGGTCTGGGATCCAGGTCCCTGTGGGGCACCAGGAGGGCAGCCCCAAACCAGGGAGGTCTCAGACCCGGAGGAGGTGCCCTGGTGGGCGGGGAGCAGGGGGGCATCTCAGAGGATGCGTGGGGTCCGGGAGCCGGGAGGTTGGTCAGGTGGGGACAGGAAGGTCTGGGGGGGGGCGCTGGTCAGTGCAGTTCATGCAGCAGTCTGGGCGTTCCAGGCCGAGTGCATCATCAGCCTGGGGTTCCCAGAGACAGACCCCACAGTGCAGGAGGCAGGGGGGTCTGCAACCCCAGAGAAGGGCTGGAGGGCGGGGTCTGCGTGGAAGGTGTCTGCAGAGGCACCCCCAGGCCTGTGTGGGGGCGTCAGGCTGCCCCACCCCAGCACCTGACCTGTGTCCCCACGTGGAGGCTCCAGGACACTGTGTCCGACCTGTGACCAAGGGCCAGAGGCTGGAGCTCCGTCCGCCTCACTGCCCTCCCGCAGCAGCCCCTCCCTGACAGCCGCAGCCTGTGCCCCAGCTCGGTTCTCTGGGACCCCAGGTCACTGGGGCAGACCCCCCCCGGGGGAGGGAGACGGGGAGCCCCCACTACCTGCCTCTGCCCGGCGCGGCAGTGCGGGCTTTCAGAAAAGCCGACTTTATTGGGGTGCAATTCACATGCAGGAAATCGCAGCCCTTGCACACCTGTAGCCCAGGGCGGGCGGGCGACACACCCTCACCTGGACGCCGCCCAGACGCGCAGCCCGACCTGGACCCCCCGGGCCTCAGGCCCGCGCCCAGCGGCTTCCCGCACACACAGCTGGATGTAGGGGGTCCGCGGCTGGTGGGGGGGTCCACTGAGGACTGGCCCAGCCGCCCCGGGCCGAGCTTGCCTCTTCCAGCAGTTTCCACGTACCGATATACCGTGTGTTCATCCTTCGTGCTGTGACAGGCGCCTGGGTTGCCTCCAGGCTCAGCGACTGTAAATGAAGCACCACCAACACCTGCGGCCGAGTTTTCGCGTGAACCTAAGCCCTCGCTTCCCGGAGTAGCCGCCCAGCGTGGACGGCGGGGCCACCCGGAGGTGGCGCGGACCTCACAGGAGCCTGCAGGCGCCTTCCCAGATGCCACCATCCCCGTCCATCCCCGGGTCCTCGCCGCCACGTGGGGCCGCCAGCCTCCCTGGTGGGTGGTCCTGCCTTGGGACCCGCGCCCCCAGATGGAGCCCATCCTCCTGCACGTGGCCTTCCTGCCTTTGCTCCATCTGCTCAGATCTTTCACGTATTTTAAAAATTGGGTTGTTGTGTGAGTCGTGGAGCGATGAGCTGTGACCCGGTCCTTCGTGAGCTGCGTGGTGTGGCGGGCCTGTTGCCTGGGTGGCCGAGTGGGGCGGAAGCCGGGGTTTTGATGGGTCCTGAGTGTCCACTTCCCTTTTGTGAATATCGCCTGATGTTTCCTGAGAAATATTTGCCCCCCCCAAGGTGGGGAAACCTCTCCTGTGGGGTCATCCAGCACAGCACCGCTGGCGGCCAGGGAGGGGCTGCTCAGGGCCACTCCTGCCCCAGCCCTGGGCCGACGCTTGGAGCTGATGTTTACACTTCATTTTAATTTATTATTTTTTTTAAGATTTTATTTATTTATTCACGAGAGACACAGAGAGAGAGAGAGAGGCAGAGACACAGGCAGAGGGAGAAGCAGGCTCCACGCAGGGAGCCCGACGGGGGACTCGATCCCGGATCCCAGGATCATGCCCTGAGCCAAAGGCAGAGACACCCAATCACTGAGCCATCCAGGCGTCCCAAGGCTTTTTTTAAAAAAAGTGTTTTACAGATTTTGGCTGTAAGATGAGGCCCATCACCCGCTTCAAAGTGCTTCTTCGGCCCCACGTGGGGACAGGCTGGTGGCTGGCACCCGGGGGCACCGCTGGGGAGACAGGCCACCCGCATGGAGTCTGCCCCAGGGCCAGCCCGCAGGTGCGCGGGGCCTCCCGAGGACCCCGGTGCCCCCAGGAGGCACGCACCCTGCCCGGAGCGGCCTGTGCTCCCATTCACATTGCGGGAGTCACGGAATATACGATGGCCTTGTCTTTGCGTCTACACAAGACCTAGAGCGACAAAGGCCCTTTTCGTCCCAGAAACACCAAGCAGACAGGTTTTCCCCGAATTGGAACGTGCTGGCAGAGGGGAGCCGCCCCGACCCCGGGGCCCCCTGGCTGGCGGGCAGCAGGGGGTGCTGCGCCCCGAGGCGTCGGGGGCCGTGGTGTAGGGTGTAGGGGGATCTCTCCGAGCCACTCGTCCTGCGTCGGGTCGTAAGGACTACGTCTGGGGCAGGTCCTCATTTCCCCACGAGGGTGTCCGCAGGCTAGAGTCCCGGCCGCGGTCCCGCGGGTGCTCCCGGCCTGGTGGCCACCTTCCACCCTCAGCCCCCCACCCCCAGCCCCACGGCGCCACGTCACACCCGAGACCCGGGCCTCGCTGTTACCATTTTTTAAATGATGGCAAAATACGTACAACACCAAGTTTACCGACTTAAGCACCTTCCGGTGTGCAGCTCGGTGGCAGTAGGTCCCCCCACCCTGCTGGGAACCGTCCCCCCGGTGCGCCTCCAGGGTCTCCGTCTTCCCCGATGCCGGCCCCTGCCGCCCCGGTGCCACCACCTGCCTTCCGTGTCTACACCGTGTGAGCCCAGGGCCTCGTCCTTCTGTGTCCCGCTCGAGTCACGGAGCGTGATGACCTCCTGACGTGTCCAGGCTGCAGCGGGCGCCGGCCGTCCTCCACGTGGGGGGCTCCCCGGGACCCCCTTGTACACCCCGACCGCGCCGCTGACCCCCCAGTGGCCGTGGACGCTTGGCTCCTCCCACCTCTTGGCCCCGCTGTTACTTTACTACTATTAATTTACTGTTAATGGACAAAACGATGGGTGAGCATTTTTCCTAGTTCGGGGTCTTTCTCCTTTGCCTTTTAACCGACCTTCCAGATTTATCAGATCCTAATGGTAAGCCTTGTTTCCTATCTCTCATCACAAATTCAGGGGTCATGCAGCCACTCCGCGGTTTTATGTCCCCGAAATGTGATTCCTGTTACCCGGCTAGCGGCAGAGGGTGAAGTGGCCTGGTCTTATGCCTTTAACTCCTTTCTCTGAACGCCAGGCCGGCGAGATGCGCCCGTGCGGGGTACGCGGCCACCAGGTGGCAGGCGGCTCCTGGCGTCACGTCCCCGTTCCCAGCAACACCAGGTGCTGCCCTTTGGATCGTGGGAGCCCGGCCGGGATTCGGGGCCAGAGAGCCCCTCCTGACCGTCTCTGGAGCCGTGGAGCGCCCTGGGGGGCACATGACCACCCTCCGTCAAGGGCAGGGAGGGTGGCACGGACTGACCAGCGGGGGACGCCCTGCCAGCAGAGGGGCCCAGCGAGATGTCCCCCCGGAGCGTAGGGAGGAGCGTGGACATGCAGGGTGCTCAGGGGCCCCCCGGGCTCTGGCTGTGTCGGTGCCACCTGACACCGTGCCCGGCTGTGGGGGTCACAGGCCTTGAGGGTAGAGCCGGGCGGCCGTGGCCACTGGTGGACTCTGTTGGCACAGGGGTCAGTGGGCAGCAGGCTTTGCAGGGAGAGGTGAGGTAGGAAAGGCACAGCCCCAGAGCCCCCCATGGCCCTCACCTGCCCTCACCTGCCCTCACCTGCCCTCCATGCCCTCACCTGCCCTCCAGCTCTGGGACCCACAGTGACCAGGCTCCCGCCCTCCGGGCCCCCTGAGCTGACAGGTCGTTGACAGGCCAGGCGATGCGGTGGCCCCAACGGTGAGGGGACCAGCAGGGGACCAGGCTGCCCACTGACTGCAGGTCCCGCGGCTCCTTCTCTGACTCTGAGGGTCACTGGCCCCCTGGCCGGGCCAGCCTGGGGAGGGGAAGGTTCCCCCAGGGGTGCAGTTCCCAGGCCCCCACCTCTGCCTGACTCAGGGGAGCCCTGCGGAGCCTGCCCAGCCTCGGAGGGGGTGGGGGTTGACCCTGCCTCGCTGCCCCTGGCTGTTTGGGGGACCCGGGAAGGGTGAGCTCCCCGGTGCTCTGCTCTCATGGGTGGGAGGACCTGGTGCCCACGGGCAGTGACACATGTCATGGGTCAGAGCCTGTGGAACATGCAGCCCTTGCTGAGCTCCGTGGGGTAGGGGGGAACCGAGATGTGGAAAGAGGCCGTGAGGACCTGGTGCCTCTGGCGGCGTCCCTTCAGGTCTCAACCATGTTTCCTGGAAGAGAGGGAGCAACAGGGGTATCCCCAGAGGAGGGCGGCTGCTGCCACTGCAGTCACCCGGGGGGCTCCTGGCCCTCGGTCCGTGGGGTGCTGCCTAAATAGAGCACATCCACCCACCCCAGAGGGAAATAGTGGGCCCTGCCCAGGACAGCAGGCTCCCCACATGCAGGGACGACAGGACACGGGGTGGTCGTGGACAGGGCCTGGGGTACCAGGGCCCTCATCTCCCTCAGCCCTCCATCTCCCACTCCCATCCCCCCAGGGAGCCCCACAATCCCCCAGGGCCCCCATCTCTCCCCAGGGCCCCCATCCCCCATCAGGGTCCCCTATCTCCCCCAGGGCCCCCATCCCCCCAGGGAACCCCACAACGCCCAGGCCCCCATCTCCCACCCCATCCCCCCAGGGAACCCCACAAACCCCAGGCCACCATCTCCCACCCCCATCCCTCCAGGGAACCCCACAAACCCCCAGGGCCCCCATCTCCCCAGGACCCCCATCCCCCCAGGGTCCCAATCTTCCCTAGGACCCCCATCGCCCCAGGGACCTCTTACTCCCCCAGGCCCCCATCTCCCACCCCATCCCCCCCAGGGAACCCCACAACCCCCCAGGGCCCCCATCTTCCCTAGGACCCCCATCTCCCCAGGGACCTCTTATTCCCCCAGCCCCCCATCTCCCACCCCCATCCCCCCAGGGAACCCCACAACCCCCCAGGGCCCCCATTCCCCCAGGACCCCCATCTCCCCCGGGCCCCATCTCCCGCCCCCCATCCCCCGTCCGCCCTTCTGCCCAGCTCCCACTGGGAGGTTGTTGGTGCTGCCAACTTCTCAAAAGAAGCCTGAAATCTGACATTTTTATGTGAACACCCTGGTTTTTAACTAATTAAAAGTTTAAAATTAGCTAAAACTAATTAAAATTGATTACATTTGTACTAATTAAAGCTAATGGAATTCTCCCCGACACACTGCAGACGAGCCTCCTGGGCGTGTGGGGCCAGGGGTCTGGGGCGCAGCTGTCACCGACCTGGCTCCAGGCTGTGCCGAGGACATGGACCGACACCACCAGCTGGTTCCCTAGTCCCGGGGCCTCCTGGTGTCGCTGGCGTGTGGGAGCCAGGGGGTGACGGGCCGTGGGAGGTCCTGCTCGGGGGGCAGCATTGTCCCCAGCTGGGCCCCCCTGAAGGCTGAGCAGGCCCCCACAGGCCAGGGCCCGGGGCCGCATGCCCACCCAGCACCCATCGGTGCCCCACACACCGCGCAAGGCAGCCTGGGACACACGAGGGAGAGCCGGACCTGGGCCCGTGCTGCCTGTCCTGTCAGGGGGGACGGGTTTCGGTCTAGGACTCAGAGTGGCCAAGCCCCGAGGGCAGGCGCGTGTAATCAATGGAGCCCGACACCGCTCCCCTGCGCACCCCCTGCCCACCCTCTGCACCCCACCCATCTGTGGCCCCTGCACCCCCCACCCACCCTCTGCACTGTGGCCCTACTGCGTGTCCCTGTGTCACAGCGGGGACCTCAGGGTGCCGCGGGGGAACCCAGATGCTGGCCGGGAGAGCTGGAGCGTGCGCCCCGACCTGGGAGGCTGCCCCAGGGCTGGGCCCGGCCGACCCCTCTGGTGAGGCTGGTGGAGAGCACGGCCGCAGCGGGACGGCCTTGTGTGAGCGCCCCTTCTTGGGGCGGGGGGGCAGGCCGGGGAGCCCGTGGACCACCCGGCACCATCGGGGTGCTGCGGGGCCACCCTCTCGGCCCTCAGGGAATCCAGTGACGCTGGTGGGGGAGAGGGCCTGGTCCTCACAACCCAGAAGAGGAGCTGCGGCCCGGTTAGGCCCCAGCCCACATGGGGCAGGAAGGCCAGCGTGGCCGTGACCGTGCCCACGGGCCCCGTCGTGCGTCTCCCGAGAGCATCCGTGCGGGACGGGGAGGGGCTGGCTGCCGCGGGACACGAGCTCCCACCCCGGGGTGGGGGGCACACTGAGAGGCCTCCTATCCCGGGATACCCGGGGCAGGCTCCGCTGTCCAAGGCGGCTGCAATGCACTGTCCCTATCTCGGGGGTCGGCCGGGTCCCCTCTGTCCGGCCCAGACATCAGACAGCCTCCTCCAGCCTGTGGGCGTGTGGCAGGGACCGGCTGGGCCTCCGGCTGCACCGAGACAGATCCTGCCCCGGGACAGGTCGTGCAGGGCGCCCGGGGGGGCGGACAGGGGCTTGGCCCAGCTGAGGACCCGGGGGAGGCGAGCGAACCATGCAGCCGCCCCGCGGTGGGGGCCGGAGGGTGCTGTGTCTGCGTGCGCCCCTGTGCAGCGGCGGGGAGGCCACACGGGCTGCTGCGGGGCGTGACAGCCGCCCCCTTCGTGTTCTCCGAGCAGCCTGACGCCTCTCACCGGGGACCCGGGTGCAGCGGGCCACAGCTGCTTGTGTGGGCAAGGCCCTGCCTCTGTCCTGGCCCCTGGTCCCCACACAGGACACGGTCCCCTGAGGTGGGGCGGCTGCGGGCAGAGCTGTCCTGCCGGGATGCGGAGGCCAGCAAAGAGCTGAGGCCTGCGAGCCCGGCCACGGGTTGGGGCCATGTCCAGGCGGGCACGTGGGGCCATTCGGTCCCGCCTGAGGCCCAGACAGGGTGGGAGCAGGGCCTCGGTGGGGGAGCCCCCAGCAGAGCCGACCGTGTGGGGACCCTGCTTGCCGCACCCAGGGACGGGGCTGTCATCTGTGTGCCTCCGTCCCGGGGTCTGGTCGGAAGTGCTGGGAGATGCGTGGGCCTTCTGAGTGGGGGCAGGGGACACAGGGGCCCCAGCATTGCTGGCTCACTCACCCCGGGAGCTCGGCAGGTGACCAGGTGACTAGGTGATCAGGTGACCCTGGCCCGGGGGTGACTGCTGGTCCGGCTGCCCTCGGGCCTCCGAGGGCGTCCACCAAGGTGACACCTGCACAGTGGCAGCGGCTCCAAGAAGAAGGCTGAGGGCGGAGGGAAGCCTGTGCGCCTCCTGTCTCCCTCCTCGGGCTCGAGGCTTCGTGCCGCTGGTGCTCCCGCGGGGACCCGAGCGGCGACAAGGCCTGTCCATCAGCTGACATGGAAGCTGCCCTGCATGGGGAGGTCCCCAAACCCACACCAGCCGGGGACGCCCCAGACCACAGGGAGGGGTCCGGGCCTCCGGACACTGAGGACCGGCTTCGCCGTCCCCTGGCTGAGTAGCCGCGGTCCCCGGTGCCCCGGGTCACGGCCAGCACAGAGGAGCAGCGTCCCGGACTGTCTGCCCGCGGCCGCCGGTCAGGCCCCGTATGGCCCGGGACGCAGAGTGCTCACCCACCTCCGCCCTCCTCGCCGGGACTTCGGATTCCAGAGGCGCTGAGCCGTCAGCACAAACCCAGGCCGGGCTCTGCGACCGCGGTCCTGCCTCGGTCACCCGGGCGGTCAGGGCCCCCAGCGCTGTCCGGCACGGGGGCCACGGCCCCACTGTACCCCGCCCCAGCTAGACGCAGTGAAGGCTGCATGAGCCGGACGGCAGGTGCCGGACAGACTGCTTGCGGGGCCACGGAGAGCCGCGCGGGCAGCACCGGCCACGTCCCCGACCCCACTGTCCGGACGCGCTCCCTCACGGCCCGGGCCCCCCAGCCGCTGCGTGCGGCAGGAGACAGAGCCAGCAGGGTGGACCGCGGGGCGTGGGGAGGACGGCGAGGAGCCGCGTCCCCGCCTCGAGGCGTGGGCGTGAGTGCAGGGGTCAGTGTCTGTGGGCCCTGCGGGAAGGTGCGGGGCCAGGGCGCAGGCCAAGCAGGTCCTTGCACCCGGCTGAGCGGGAGACGTGGGGAACCAGACAGGCCCGGATGGCCGCGGAGTGGGCCGGGAGCCCTCCGCTGACCGCTGGGCGTGAGCTGGGCCGCCGCCCCGCGCAGACCACACAGTGCCCGGGACCCTGTGGCCCCAGGTCCATGTCCCCGAGGCCTCCTGTCCTGGAGCCACACGGGCCACGCTCCAGGACCAGCCCTGCATCGGGCCACACCTGGGAAGGAGGTGGCGGCTGTGCTGGGTACTCAGCCGTGGTTCCTGAGCTCCACGCGTGCATGCACCTTAGAAACACAAGCTACGGGGCAGGACGTGTGCCGACCCCACAGCGCCCACCAGACTTAAGGCAGGAGGTGCACGAAACCTTGGCAAGACACGCTGGTTAGGAAGGTGTCCATGGCGGCGGGGAGTCGGTGGGGACGGGGGAGGGGACAGAGGCCGGACGCGCCCACAGAGCCCAGGGTCACAGTTCCTGGAGCGGGGGCACGACCTCACGACCCCAGTCTGGGTGGAGCCAGACGGCGCAGGAAGGAGAGAACAGGCAGCGGGCTTCGCAACGGAGCGTGACGCGTGTCGTCGGGTGGCCGCTGTCCCCGTGGGGCAGATGTGTGACCCTGCACGTCCTCGGTGACGTTGGGGGCACAGCCCAGGCCACGCTGCGGAGCTCACGTGGTCCCCCGCCGTTCCCGTCGCTGTTGGGGTTTTCCCGGACGGCAAGCGCGGCCGCTTCTCCTCCACCCGCCACCTGGGAGGACAGAGCGCATCCTGGGCGCCCTCCTCACGGGCCGCACGGGGCACGTGGCATCTGTTGTCCTCCGGCCGGTACCCGGAGACACCGAGGTCCTGCTGGTCTGAGTGACGCACAGCTTGGGGCCAACGGCTTCTGAGAATCGCGACGGAGGCGAATGTGGGGACCAGACGGAACCTACCTCCGCCCTGAAAATAACAAGGTGGGAACTGAAAGTGCAGGTGTTCTGTTTTCACGCTCACCTTCTGTTTGTAGCAAAGCAAATGTCAGCCAGGTCGGGACAGTGACTTTTGTCCTTCCTGGCGACGATGCGAGAGCCTGGATTTTGCGGGGTCCCGCCAATCGGGATTGTGGCGGGTGGTGGGAACACGCAGTCGCGGGCTCGTCCCCACCCTCGGCCCAGCGGACACAGCGGAGGCCTGGCCGCGTGCTGCACCAGCGGGCGCGGAGCGGGGGCAGCAGAGGAAGACCGAGCTTCCGGGAACGGGCACTAAGTCAGCACCACTCCCCCCGGATCTGGAACGGATGATCGGTCGGAGAGCTCAGGCCTGAACCAGAGCCACTTTTGAGGTGCGTGCTGCGTAGTCGGCACATGGACACACGGACCCCCTCACATGCTCACCCCACTAACGACACACGCACCCCAGGGGGAAGCCCCAGTGACTGTTTACGACGCGGGACGGCCTCTGGGGGTTTCGTGAGGAGGCCAGCTCTTTCAACGTCCAATCCCAGCTGAGCCGGGTCACCAGAGCCCAGACATTGTCTCCCACACGGAACCGTGGAAACTAGACAAATTGATGAGGTGACGGGGCCTGACACTGGACACCGGGAAGGGCGGTGGGAGCCGAGTTCCCCCCGCCACGTGGGGAAGGGGGCCCGGGCTCAGCCAGCTGGGCTCCCGCGTGGAGGATCTGAGAGGGAGGGCAGCGGGGTCACAGGACGGGCCCCACTGAGAGGACAGCCGCCCCGAGGGAGTCCCAGAAATCTGCAGGGACAGACCCGCCGCCGAGGGTTTGGGGAGTGCTGATCAATGTGTGCGTGTGAGCAGCTCCTCATGGCCAGGGAAGGGACCCCGACGAGGAAGGGGGCGAGATCCCACCCAGAGTGCATGCGGGGCAGGAATAGAGCCTGCTCCCCGCGGGCAGGGAGCTCAGAGTCCCTGGGGCAGGGTCTGCCTCCCTGGCAACGGAGAAAAACAACCCCCAGGCTACACGCCGCTCTGATCCTGCCTTAGGAGTCGAAAGCAAGCCTTGGGAGAAACAAACTGTTTCCAAGTAACTCAACTGCATTCCAGAACAAAGCTCCAGATTATTTATAGGAACGCAAAAATATCCATTATGCAACATCGTAAAACCCTGATTCTGGCATCCGATTGGGAATCACGCGGCCTGCAAAGGAGCAGAAACGTACGGCTCAAAATGAGGGTAAACATCAACCGATAAAAGTAGATCCAGAAATGACAGAGGAGACGGATCTAGCACACAGGGGCGTTGAAACAATCAGTGCAAGGACGTTTTCACAGTCAAGAAGGTGGAGAGAGATGGAGCTGGATAAAGGGACATGGAAGCCCCAGATCAAAGTTGCAGAAAGAGACTTGCACAGCGTGAGGTGAAAACACGCTGGACAGGATTCATAACAGATTAGATGTCGCAGAAGAAAAGGTCAGTGGAAAAAAAGAAAAGAAAAGAAAAGGTCAGTGAGCTTGAAGACACAGCCACAGAAGCTGCGTGCAGGGAAGTCGGACAGGCGATGACCAGAGATCAGGGCGCCACGGAAAGTCCCCGGAGGCAGACGAGACACGTGTTTGAACGTCAACCCAGAGAGCCACGGCGCCCAACGAACCCAAGCGAAGGCCCATCACCGTCAGCCGCTCGGAACGAGTGACCAAGAGAAAAATCATAAAACCTGCAGAAGAGAGGAAAACAGAGGAGCAGACATGGGAGTCACGGCAGGCTCGTCCTTGAGAGGAGGCACGTGAGGACGCATGCCCGACGCCATTCAGGGCTCCGAGAAACGCAGGCCACGCGTCCACACCCAGGGAAGGAGCAGGCCTGAAGGAGCTCCCGGGGGCCAGAGCGGGGTCAGCCCCAGCCAGAGGGAAGGCGTGCTGGATCACAGCCCACGGTAGTGAATAAATATCCACGCGTCCCTAAGGACGTCCACGCGGGACTCAGTCCCGCCCGATGCAGAAACAGTACTGACCCTCCTCCTCCCGAGGAGGATCCCACCATGTGGGCACAGCGGCTCCGTCCCCGGGGAGCGGCACCCACCTCCCCACTCCCCAGGTGTGGGCTGTGCACGGTGACGCCCTTCCCCAGGGGACAGCGCGGGCAGAGGTGGGAGCACCGTGGAGTGGGGACGCCTGGCAGACACACCTCCGCCAGGTGACCACGGCCAACATCAGCGACAGGTCGTGTGGACGGCATGCACCTGGGCCGGGTAGGATGGGCCGGGCAATCCCCCTCCGGGGTCGTCCCCCCAACCACCCAGGACCCTGTCCCATCAGAGAAACCATCGTGCTAATCCCACCGAGGGGCAGCCCCCCAAATGCCCCACTAGTGCCCCTCAAAACTCAGGGTCATCAGAGGAGCTGTCAGGGCCCAGAGGGGATGTAAAGGGTCGTGGCCAATGTCCCGTAGTGTGCTGGAGGGATGCTGGACAGAAGAGGGACATTAGGGGTCACTGAGGAAACGTGAATGCTTAGATAATACTAACGTTGGTGCATTGACTCTAACAGACGTACGGGGCTGACGTGACGTGTGTGGAGGGGGCCAGGGTACACGTGGAAAATCTTTGTATTTGGTTTACAATTTCTCCGTAAATCTAAAACTGTTGTTATATAAACAAAATTCATTTTTCTTTTCTTTTTTTTTTTTTTAATAAAACACTATATCGGGGTTGGGGGGAGGCAAAGATTTTACCTCCAGCGAATAAGCCCATGAAAAGCCAGCACCTGCCCGACCGACGCTCCGCCGCGGGGACGCAGCACCAGGTGCCGAGGGAGGCGCCGTCGCCTCACGGGCAGCATCTCCCTAAGTAGGTAAAGACGCACCTGCCCCAGGACCGGCTGTGCCGACGCTGAGTGTTCACCCGGAGAAGCCAAGTGTGCAGGCGCAGCGGCTCCACTTCTGAGCCCGAGCCCGAGCTGACCCGCCGCCGCCGCCCCAGGTGGGTCTGGGGTAGGCAGCTGCCGCCAGGGGAGCCGGGCCCACCTGCCGCCAGGTGACCCCGGGGCCGTCCTGCTGACTCGGGCCCGGGGTGCGCCCGCCGATGGCTCCCCCTCACCGAGTCTGGGACAGGCACACTTGTGGCCAGTGATGAGGCAGGTCCGCAGTCGCCTGAGGACGTAAGATCCCGAAGGGGCAGGAACAGACCGGGGCGTGAATTTGTTGGCGACCCTGGCATCAGGGAGAGGTTCCTCCGTGCGTGCGCGAGCGGTTGGCTTGCGGTCCCAGTGACGCCGCGGGGAAGACGCGAAGCCACCAGGACCCGGGAATGGCGGGTTTCTGGAAGCATCTGTGGATTGCCGCTGCGCCCTGCGGGGGCCTCTGGCACTCACCTCAAGGTTGCGTTGCAGTTCTCGGGATTTTATTTATTTATTATTTATTTTTTTATTTTATTTTATTTTAGTTCTCAGGATTTTAAGATGAGAAGCGTGCTTTGAAAACGCACACTTGGGGCTCCCCGCCCCCCTCCAGCGGCGCCCCCCACCCCCGGTGATTGGGTTCTGGCCCTGGGATGGAAATTTCCAGAGACTTTTGTCCTTTGTCATGTCTTTAATTTGTCAAATGGGCCTCTCTGCTCGGCTGCCAGGTTCACGCAGCTGCCAAGGCAAGAGCTGGCGAGCGTCCCGAAGGGGAGGGGGCGTCTCTGCCTCGGTGGACACAGACCCTGAGCCCCAGCGCCGCTGTCTCCAGACGCCTCCGACCTGACACCAGGACCAACACCAGCCTGAGGGCCGCTGGGCCGGGGACACTCCGGGAGGGACACCCGTGCCCCGCTGGTGCTGAGCCACGCGCGGCAGCCCCCACGCACCTCCGTTGGCGGGGTTTCAAGATTTATTTATTTATATATATATGTATCCGGCAGGTGGAGGGGGCAGAGGGGCACAGAGAGCCCCAAGCAGACTCCCCGCTGAGTGCGGAGCGTGGCTCAGGCTCAATCCCACGCCCCCGAAATCATGACCTGAGCTGAGACAAAGTCGGACGCTCAGCCGACGGAGCCACCCAGGGGCCCCCTTCTTTTCAGGGGCACCTCTCTTTATTTTTTATTTATTTAAAAAAATTTTTTTTACTTATTCCTGAGAGACCCAAGAGAGGAGCAGAGACCCAGGCAGAGGGAGAAGCAGGGTTCCTGCGCGGAGCCTGACGGGGGACTCGATCCCGGGACCCCGGGGTCACGCCCTGGGCCGGAGGCAGACGCTCCACCGCTGGGCCCCCCGGGCGCCCCCAGACACGCCCCCCTTTGAAGGCACAGCTTCTCCCCGTTGAGGTCGGAAGACCCCGCGGCCGCACAGGAAGCGCCGGCGCCGCCAATGGTCTGTGCTTAAGGGCCCGACTTATGGACTGTGTTCGGGGCGCCCCGACCCTGAGACGCACCTGCTCTCGTGCCCCGAGCGTCTCCTCCCTGCGGACGAGGGTTCCAGCTGCTCCAACCTTCTAGGGCTTTCCATCCCGACTCCGTGTGACAGGACGGCGTGTTCTCTACGGCGTCGAGGCCGCAGCTGCGCCCCCCACCCCCCGCCGGGTCGGGGCCCTCCCTCTGTGTCCTCCCTCAGCGGTGCTCCGGGGAACCCGTAAAGCCTTCCCGACGTGACTCGTGCGACCAACCCCATCAGCCATTCGGCACCCGGGGAGCAGAGGGGCGGCAGGGGTGCTGGGGGCACCCAGAGGTTTCACCCGAGCTCTGGGGTGAGGGACGCGGGATGAGCAGCCGGCCCAGTCCTGCAGAGAGACCCAGGGGCGCGGGGCTGCAAGAGGCCCGGCGCCCCAGCACCCCACCCCGCGGGCTCCCCGCGGCCCCACCTGGGCAGCTCCCCGAGCCGTGGCTGGCCGCCCGCCACCTGCCCCCCGTTCCGTGGCTGCCCTGAGCCCTGCGGGGCGCCCACGCTCCCCCCCCAGCACCGGGAACTCCGGGGCCGGGCGTGAAGGGAACTGGCGGCTGCTTTGACATGGGGGGGGCGCCCCAGGGGAGGACGGCGGGCGGGCGGGCGGCCTGAGCCTGATGGCCCATCACCTGCAGCCGCCCGTCCCTGCTACTGTGTTCAGTTCTCGGGTAAGCCGCCTCCGTCGTGCGCTCTTCCACTCAGGGGGCCACCCCGTTTTCTAGAACGGGGGAGTCTGCTGCCCCCCAGGTCACTGACATTACCTCTGAGGGGCCACAGTCACACGCGGAACAGTAGCGGGAGGGGGGTGAGCACCCCGTGCGAGCAGCGGCACCGAGGACAGGCTGGGGTGTCACTGACCCCACACAGGGCCGCAGCCTCCCACGCAGCCCCCCGGGGACGGCGCCGCCAGCCCCACCTCTGCTTCCCCCGTGACCCCGGGGCCCCCCGCAGCCGCTCCAGCTCTGCTCTCCGGCTGTGCCGCGCCCAGTGGCGCCCGCTTGTCCCCGGGAAGCCTCCACGGCCCCGCGTGCAGCCCGCGCCCCCGGCCCTCTCCCTGCGCATGGGTGCCCGCCACGCCAGGGCCTGTGCACTTTGAGCCCCGGGGCTGCACCTTCGCCTGCACCTGCTCCGCCCCGTCCCTCACCTTCCCTGCGGGGACCCTGTTCCTGTCTCCCGAAGCCCGGGCCTCGGTCGGCCCCTCGGGTGCAGCCCTCCACCTCTGCGGCGTCCCGCGGCCGTGAGCAGCAGCTGCCCAGCCCCGGGGCAGGGAGGGCGGGAGGGTCTCCAGGCCACCGGCCCTGTCCCACGATGGCTGCCCGGCCCTAGGCGGCCCCCCCACCCCGCGGTACGCAGACATGGGGCCTCCCCACGGGACGGGCGCGGCCCCGGATCTGGAGGTTCTGACCAGGGAGTCGGATGTGGGGGGCGTGGGAGGCGGTGGACACAGCCCCAGGGCTCCTGGGCCCCCGGGCAGCTCGCCCCCACTCACCTCCTCCCTGCTCACCTCCCCCCGCCCGCCTCCTTCCTGTTTACCTCCCCCTGCCCACCTCGCCCCTGCTCAGCTCGCCCCCACTCACCTCCTCCCTGGTCACTTCCCCCCGCCCGCCTCCTCCCTGCTCACCTCCCCCTGCCCACCTCCTCCCTGCTCAGCTCGCCCCCACCCGCCTCCTCCCTGTTCACCTCCCCCTGCCCACCTTGCCCCTGCTCACCTCCCCCCACGTGCAGGTACCTGTCACTTCTGAGTGACAACAGAGGGGGCCCAGGGTGTGGACTGCTCCACACACGCCCAGCACTCGCCCCGGGGCGGGCGCCCTGCAGCAAGGGGCAGGCGAGGGGACCAGGGGACGCTCACAGGGGCAGACCATGGGGATCCGGCTCCAAGCGACACCTGGTGGCAAAGACAGGATCAGGACTTTCTTACAAGAGGCCGAGGATGGAAGTGGTTCGGGTCACAGTGCTTCATGTAAATACGTGTCACTGGAATGAACAAGTCGTCGCTGAAACACTCAGATCTTAGTGTCCACGTCTGAGTTTGACACGTGCGTGTGCATCTGCCACTGCCGGACGGAGCCGTGTCCATTCAGCTCCCCTCCCCCCGCGCCCCCCCACAGGGACCCCGTTTCCTTCCCCCGGGTGGGCTTGGCCTGTTGCTGACATCGAGCCCTGAGCAGCCCCCAGGGCACAGATCCTGCGCGGTTTTGCCCGCTTTCCGGCCTTTGGACGCCTCCGGCCTGGAGCTGGCGGAGGTAAGTGGCCCCGACACGTCCACGAGTGCGTGTGTGTGCGTGTGCAGGGAGAGCTCTCATCCTCCCCACTCTGGGAGGACGTGTGCCCCTGGAAGGCCTTCAGGCCCCGCGGCAGGGCCTGGCACCCGGGCTGCGCACCCCCCCCACTGCCCTGTCCTCAGGGGCCTTGCGCACAAGGCTGACTCCGGGCCTGGGCCACGTCCCCCCACTCGAGGGCTGCGCCTGGGGGGCTGCATGTGGCCCTGTGGTCTGTGGACACGTGGACGCTTGGTCTCCCGCCCTGTGGGCAGGGCCAGCATCACCCAGACACGCCTGCCAGGACCAGGGCCCCGTCTCCTGACCTCAGTGACCCCGAGGCAGGCAGGCCCCCCACGCCCCCCAGCAGCAGGAGAACACCCTGGTGAGCCCCCGTGCAGACGGGCCCCACAGCCCCCGCTGTGGACAGATCCCCAGTGGGGTCCTGATTGGGGTAAACCCCGCAGGCGGCTGCTGGCCCCTCCGAACGAGGCCCTGGGCGCTGCCCTTGCTGCTGAGGCCCCGCCCCCGCCCCCCCATGGAAGCTCCCGCCGTGCACCCCTCTGGGCCTGGGGTCCACAGCCAGCCTCTCGGGGCCCACGGGGCATCGATGTGCAACACGGGGGAGCACACCCCTCTGGTCACCCGGCCCCCAGGCTGAGGGCAGGGGGCGCCCCCGGGCTGGGCCGCTGGGTTTGCTCTCTGCCGCGGGGAGTCTGGCCCGGCAGCCAGGATGGGGCCCTGGGGGGCGTCGGGAGGGGCTTCTCCGTCCCTCCAGGCCCGTGGCAGGTGGCACGGGGCTGGCGCTCCTTGCGCCCACACCCTGCTGCGTCCTGAGGGCCCTGCCGTCCACCCGTGCGTCCAGCCAGCCGCTGGCCAGGCCGCCTGCTGCGCTCTGCGGCCCTTGCTGCTTCCTCCGCCATCGGCCGTCAGGCTCCCGTGGCTGATTTAGATTTCAAGCACAGAGGTTCCAGCGGGCCCTGGCGCCCAGCTGCGTCGGCGCCGCCCTGTCCCCAGCGTCACCCTGTCCCCAGCGTCCCCCCATTAGCTGATTACATCTGGCATATTGTCCTTCAATCCTGGGGAACGAAAGTTGGCACGAGTAGCCGCGTCTCTGTCCCGCGTCTGTCCTCCTCCTGGGGGCCGCAGGAACGCACCCGCCCCGGGGACCCCAGCCTGTCCCCACGCCTTGCGCTGAGCCGACTGAGGCAGGGCGCAGCCCACACCGACCCGGCGACAGATCCCGAAGCCATAGGGCCTGGGGAGTCCTTCTGGGGCCGCCGGGCCTGTGGACTCTGAGCTGAGGGGCGAGCTCCCTGGCTCCCGGGTCGGGGCCTGCGGAGTCCTTTCCTTGGGATCGGGGCAGTGGGGCTGAGGATGTTCAGTGGGGCGCCGGGGTCCCTCGGGGCCTCTGACGAGGCAGGTCAGCCTCCCGGGGGGGGTGAGACAGCCCTCGTGTCCCCCAGGGGTCAGGCCAGGGCCTCACACGAAGGGTGACTTCTCGGGAATCATGCCCGGGGCTGGCTGCAGTGAGATCACGGAGAATGTCCGTCCTGGGCTGACCCCCCCCACCCCCACCCCGGGGCCCGGCCCTGCGCTCCCGAGCCCTCCTCGCTTCCTAAGTGACCAGAGTCCTAATGGTGATGCAGGTGGGCTCCTGGGGGGCTCCTGGGTGGGGGCTGAACCCACAAAGAAGCTCCAGAATTTCAGGCCCCCCCCACCCTCCTCCAGGGAAGGGGAGGGGCTGGCAACGGGGTCAATGAGGCATCTCAGGCCCCGGGAGGAAGCCCCTGAGAATCCCAACAGTGCGGGGTCCGGGTGAGCTGCCGGGTGAGTCACAGGTGCACGCGGGGAGGGTGACGCCCCCCAGCTCGGTGGGACAGACGCTCCTGTGCTCGGGACCTCCGTCCCCCTCCATGTGGCCGTTCATCGGCTCCCTTCATCACATCCTTTATGATACAGCGAACCTGGAGACGAGCTTCCTTGAGATCTGTGAGCCCCCCTAGCGAATGAGTCAGCCTCAAGGGGGGGTCGTGGTCACCCCCCACCCCCCGGCAGAGGTCCTCCCTCTGGGGCCGCGGGTGGCTGTCTCCGGGGAACCCCTTGCAGGGTCAGCGTGGGTGCAGGCGCGCCCCTGCTCACTGGCTGCCCCCCAGCAGCCCTGCCACCCAGGAGCCCGGGGAGCCCACGCACCCGCCCGCGGCTCTACCCCAGACTCCTGGCCCCGGAGCCCCAGGCTGCTCCCACCCCCGTCCCCGGGCCAGGGAGAGATTTGCATCCGTCTCCAGGCAAGAGGGGTGGCCGCGGCCTGGTCCCGCAGGGGACGGCGCAGAATCGGGACACTGCTCCGGAAATCGGCTCAGCGACAATTGGAGAAATCCTGTCCCACGCATGGCCCCTGGCTCCTGCCAGACGTGCAGCCCTTGGGTGCTGGGGGGAGGCCCTGCTGCGGACAGTCTGGAAGCCTGTGTTTGCTACCTCATTTATCCTTTTTTATTTCTCTAGAGGTTTTCCTATCTGCCTCCTGTTTTGATCATGTTTCTTGTCCAACTATTTTCAATACTTTCTCGGGTTTCCTCAAGTTACCACCACCCCAGGCCATGGTGAACCACACTTTTTGTCTTGGGTTTCTTGGTTCTCCACGAGGGAACGTGGCTGCTGGCTGGCACTCATGTGAGCTGGCTTCACTGTTTCCAGGGAAGACCTCTTTCTCCCTTTTATTATTATTATTATTATTATTATTATTATTATTTTATCTTTTCTTATTCCAATAGATCCTCCTGAGGGCCCAGGTTTTCCCCTGCATGTGTGATTCTCTGGGGGCCTCGGGTTATATGGGGTCTCTGGTCTCCCAGTTGCGGGCTCCCCTCCATGGCCACAGCCCTTCAGCGCCCGGGCTCCAGGTCGTGAGGGCTCAGCGACCCCAGGAGCCGTCTTTCTCCTGCTTTCCTTACTCACGGCTGAGCTCAGCTGGGCCTTGGAAACGCCGTTGTGATGTTTCTGCACAGGACGGGGTCTCCAGTAGGAGCAGCAGAGACTTGTCTTCCTGGAAAACGTCCTTGTTTCACCCACTTTCCTCTTGTAGAGACAGAGAGAATGGGCATTTACTGCCCTGGAGAGGGAGCCGCTGCCGGGAGCCTGAGCGCTCGCCGTGCATTGCTCTCGTGGGGAAATCGAGGCTCGTGAGGCTCACAGGGCCCTGGCCACCCAGCTGGGAGCGGGGCTCCCAGAGGCTCTTGCATTTGCTGTCTTGCTCCTTGGAGCAGGGGGGGTGACAGGGGAGCAGAAAACCGACCACACCTGCGTGGGCTCAGGGCTCCGTCCACTTTGGCTCAGCGTCCAGCAGCGCGGCCTGCACCCCCCGCTCGTGCAGCAGTGACCAAGGCCGCCCTGGACAGGCTGCAGGGGCGACCCCTGGCCGGTTCCATGGGGCCCTCCCGACCTGCGGAGGCCGCAGCCCTTTCAGGGACCCCTTGTTCTGTCTGGGTTTCGGGATGAAGCCCACCCTCCCCCTCCCGTGGAAGCCCCAGGCGCCCCCACCCCACCTGCTCCTTCAGCGGGAGGCAGGGCCGATCTTTGCCAAGACGAGGTGTTCATTGTCTCCTTCCACCTGTCTTCCTCCTGGCTGCAAATGGAAGTTGACATGTCTGCGTGGCTCGATCAAATATTCACACCCAGCACGGGCGGGGGGGGTGGGGGGACAGGCCGCAGGAGCCTCCGTTCCCGTCACACCAGCTCCTGGGAGGGCGCCCAGGCCTCTGAGAAGGCTCTGCAGTGGGGCAGCCGTGCTAACAGTGGCCTTCCTGGAGCCTGGGGTAGGAGAGTGTCCATGAGGACAGCTGGGGGTGTGGGGGGTCCAGCCCCGCAGGCGCAGCCCAAGCTCCCTTGTCCTTAGCAGGGTCTTCTGCATCCTCAGCTCTGGGCTCCCTGCTGGGGTGGGACAGCCGCCCCGCCAGCCCGGGGCCTGCGTGGTCAGTGCGTCCTCATCACGTAGCATGCAGCCTGGGCCTGGGGGGAGGCCGGGGAGGTCACCCCCGCGTGGAGCCGTCCTGCTGGCACTGCCCTCACTCTGACCCCCTGATGCCCTAGTCACAGACCCCACCTCTCCGGGACCGGGACCACCCCGCTCACAGCCTCCGCTGAAGGGTGGGCACACGCCTCTAGCCCAGGTCCTGCCTGAGGGGCTCAGGTCAGGGTCAGGGTCAGGGTCAAGGCCAGCGCAGGCCCAGGAGGGTGGCCAGCAGGCAGGAGGTTCAGTCCTTTGCTACGACCTGCTAGAGCCCCCGCTGCTCGCGGGGTGGGGCCTGCCCGTGCTGGGGGAGCAGCGAAGCCGGCCAGGGCGCGGCTGGAGGGTGGACCTTGCTTGTCCAGGGCTCCGTGGGCAGGACAGCAGGACAGGGGCTGACGCTGGACGAGCAGGGAGCGGCACGTCGGGCCAGCGTGCCTGGGGCAGGGGAGGGGGCCTGTGGCCGTGAGGAGGACGGAGGCTTCGACGCAGAGGACTGGGAACGAGGGCGGGGGCAGAGCGCGCCGTCTGACTTCAGACCTCAGGAGAGTCTTTCTGGCGACCGTGTTGGGGACAGGCGCAGAGTGGGGTGGCGGCCGGGGGAAGAGGAGGCTCTCGGAATAGTCTGGAAGCGGTGCTGGGCTCTTGGAGGGGTGCCGGGGGAGGCCTCGGGGAGGACAGGGTGTGGGGAAGTGGTGAGGGTGGCAGCAAGCGGATATGCGACGGCTTAGGTGCGTGACGGGGTGGGGGGGCGGTGGGAGGGTGGCCTCGCCCTGGACCAACACACGGCTCAGACCCACCGGGGGCTCCAGTGCTCCCACCTCCAAGGCGGCGCAAGCTGCCCCGGCATCTGGCACCTTCACGGGCGGCTGCGGAGAAAGCCCGGCTCAGCCGCTCCGGGGACACACGTCAGCAGCAGAGAGAATCACTGGCCAAGGCCACTCGTGGACAAGGGTGCAAAGGTCTAAGCTTAAAGGCGGCTACGCGACCCTGACTGTGACTTAGAGACGAGCCCGTGGCAGGCAGGGGCTCCCACGCGCGAGGGGCTGCAGGAGGTCCCCGCGGGCCCAGTTCCTGCGCTGACCACGTGGGCATCGTCCCATGGGTCCGGCTGCGCCCACGCTGTGATGGGGGGCCACGCTCACGGCCACGGGGGGTGGCGTCGCCCAGGCCTCCGTCCTCGTGCCTCCTTCCTGCCTGACGTGGGGCTGGGTGGGAGCCTACTGCTTCCTTGATCTGGGAGAGCTGGCGGCCCCGCGGAGCTGCACCTGCCTGCGGGACCTTGTAGGGCAGGACACCCCGGTGTCGCACCTCGTGCCTCTCAGCCAGTGCGCGAGACCATGGACCACAGTCCCCGCGGCCAGGCCCACGTCCTCTGGGCACCTGCACAGGCCTCTCCCCAACCCGGGCGTGTGCATCTGCCCCCACCTGTGCCCCTGCCCCTCCCCCGCCAGGGTGTGTGCACCTGCGCTCACATGTGCCCCTACCCCTCTCCCACCTGGGCGTGTGCACCTGCCCTCACGTGTGCCCCGGCCCCCAGGTGTGCCCCTGCCCCTATCCCGCCCGGGTGTGTGCATCTGGTCCACCCTCACGTGCCCTCCTGTTGGGGTCCCCACTGCATCCAGTCTGACGAGCTTCACCTCTCAGCTGAAGTATCGGTCTTCTGCGTGCGGCCTGATTACCTGGGCTTAGGTGGACCCTTTACCACCCCCTCCTCTCCCCTTGGCTTCGTTCACGCTGGTCGGGTCTCTGTTGCGTGTTCATCGCTGATTCGCTCGCCGTTAAAAATTCCCTTGCCTCCTTCAGTGGCCTCCGCGGGGTTGCAACGTGTCCTCGGCTTGTTGGAGTCTAGTGTGAATTAGAACTGTCACCTCTTAGCAGATGCACCAGGACGCAGATGCCCTGACTCCAGTCTGCCCCAGCCTTTGTGTTATGGTTCTTATATTTTAAAATTCTACGTACATTTTAAACCCGAGGAGTCACCCTTGTCACTTGTTGTTACGACAGTGTTTGCTCCTGTTTATTTACCATTTCTCTCTTGCTCCCCCCTTCCTTGATCCCCGGGTTTGCTCTGGGGTCATTTTCTCTCTTTCTGCAACTCTCCCTTTCATCCGTGTGTGAGTGCATGTGTGTCTGTGTGCATGTGGGTGTGTGCACTGTGCGTGTCTGTGTCTGCATGTGTGTCTGCATGTGCAGTGTCGACGTGTGTGTCTTGCATGCACAAGTGTCTGTGTGGCTGTGCACTGTGTGTGTGCACGTGTGCCTATGCACCATGTCTGCATGTGCACGTGTGTCTGCATGTGTATGTGTGTCTGTGCACTGTCTGCATGTGCACTGTGTCTGCGTGTGCACGCATGTCTGTGTGTGTCTGTGTGCCTGTGCACTGTGCATGTGCATGCGTGTCTGTGTGTCTGCGTGCCCGTGCACACGGTCCATGTGTCTTTCCGACAGCTGTGCTGCCCTGCACCCGGGTGCCCCCGCCGAGACGCGACAGCGTGGTGGCACCGTCAGCCCTCGGGGATCAGGCCTGGGGGCCTCTGAGCACGTGGCCGCCCACGAGGAGGAGGAGGCCGGGCTGTCCTGGTCAGCCGCGGGCGGGGGCGCCTCAGGGACTGGGGGCTCTGGTGGGCACCTTGGGGCCCGACGTGCAGCCAGTGGGCCAGGGGGACCCAGGTCGCGGAGCCCCAGCTGTCAGCTGGGCCGCGGCAGGTGCAGGCCGGGCTCCTGCTACAGACCTGGAGGAGGCGGCCCTCCTCGCCCTGGCCGCCCGGGAGCCTGCGCAGAGGGGTCCGCGCCCACGCGTGTCCGGACGCCACAACCCTCCCTCCTGCCACACTGGGCGAGCTCTCCTTTAACCTCGTTTTCAGGCAATGCTTTAAAAACGGAAAAGCCTTACGAGGAGCTTCTGCTTGACGGGACAGGTCGTCCTGGAGGAGGTCCGGGCGGCTGCCGGGGCACGCCGTGCATTCCTTCCGAAGCCTCCGGGGGCGGGCCCTGAAATATTTAAGACACGAGTGAATAAAACACGGAGGTGCCGCGGGGCGGGAGGGCCTGCTGCCGTCAGGGCTGTGGGGCGCTGGCCTCGGGACCAGGCCGCCGGCTCGGCCCCTTCTCCGGGCGGTGAGCGCCCCTCGTGTGGCTTCGGCCGGCCGGGCCTCGTGGAGGTGTCTCTCCGGGGACGGTGTGGCGCCCTGTCCCAGCCCGGGGCCCCCAAGGTCCTCACGCAGCTGCCCCCACGCCGCCTTGCTGTTGGCACATGTGGAGTCCACGCAGGTCTCCGGAGGCTCCCACGCGGAACCTCCAGCTTAGATTCGGGGAGGCAGTGACATCATCTGTCCCCCAAGTTGCCATCGAAGATTGTTGGGCTTCCAAGCTACGTCATAATTTGTGGCTCTGTATGGAGAAAAAGTCCCAATTCGGGGAAAAAGAACACATTTTGGGAGATAAAACGGTGCGGTGTTTTGCTCCTCCAACCGGGGCCGTTTCTGAGCATGTGCCCGGAGCACACGGAACCCGGGCAGGGGGCGGGGGCTGCTCTGGCTCAGCCTCCGGAAGTCGGGGGGTCCCCTGACGCAGGAAGAGGGCTAAAGCCAGGACTGCCCACCCCCGTGGCCCCACCTCTTCATACACCCCGTCCCCAGCCGGGCCGCCCCAAGTCCAGACTCTGGGTGGTGTGCATGTACCGGCCTGGGACGCGCCCTAAATGCAGCCATGGGGACCCCAGGGGGGGGGAAGACGGGACCAGGCAGCGATGTGGGCGCACATGTGATGCCACAGGGAAGAGGTGTCGCTGAGAGCCTCCGCCTCTGAGCCCGTGCCCCACCACGAGGGTGCCGCTGGCGCTCCTGCCCGCAAGGCCCGCTTCACGGCCGCCCTCCACCAGTCGGGGTCCTCTTAGCCCCGGGCTGAGGACGTGCAGCTGAGCGTCCCCTCCTGCGTGACCCGGGAGGCCACCAGCAGCCCCTCGGGGGCCTGGCCGCCCAGCCCACCACCAGGGCCTTGCACGTGAGCGGCCCCTTCCTGGGGACACTCCCAGGCTGGCCGTGCACCCCCGAAGTGATGGGGGGCAGTGCGGTGGTGGAAAGCCCAAGAAACGCCCACCTGGAAACGCTTCCCTCCTCTTCCCTCTGCCCACCAGGCGTAGGCAGCAGGGGACGGGCCCTAGCTGCAGCCCCGCAACGGCCGGGACGGCGAGCATGGCCGGTCCCCGGTCCCCAGGGCAGCCCAGCAGAGGTCGGAGATGCCACCGTCAGGGCCGGTCCTGGACCCCATCGGCGGCAGGGGAGGGCCTGCTGTGGCCCCGGGACACTCAAGCTGGGCCGGTCTCGTGACCGTGTCCGGGGAGGGCGAGGCCGCGGGGAATCGGGAGCAGCCACCTTGGAAGTCGCTTGGGCAGTGTCCTGGGAGGTGAAGCGCGCTGACCCCACTGGCTCCCAGGTGAAGAACAGCCTCGGCGCCCTCGCTCGGAGGGGCCCACGCCCAGACCTCCAGGCGGCCGTCGCCAAGTGGACGGTGCAACTTGCCGCGTGTCCTTGCGCTGAGCCGCTGCCCGGCGGGGGCGGGCGTGAGGGTGGAGGCTGCAGCCCACGCACGACACTCGAAACCGTGTGCGGAGCAGGCGCAGGGAGGGTAGACGGAGCGGTGGGTCATACGGAACTGGGGGGTCGTACAGAGCGGGGCGGGGGTCACAGCGAGCCGGGCTCACCGGAGCGGGGCAGTGTGAGTCCTTGCGGGTGGAGTCCCAGGGCGGCGCCCGGAGGCCGGGCCGGGCCTGCAGAGGTGGAGGGTCGGCGGGGCTGCGGGGCCAGGGCCTGGCTCCCGTCTGGGCCGTGGGCTCGGGTTCAGGGCCCCGTCACACCGCAGCCGGCCCGGTGCTTGGAGGCACGCGGAGTGGGCGCCGGCGCCTCAGTGCAGCAACAGACGGTGTGAAGCCGACCTCTGCAAAACGGCGGACACGTACCCCGCTCCCCGCTCCCCGCTCCCCGCTCCACACTGGACCTCGCGACCCCTCGGCTTGAGTCCCGTCTCAGGAGAAACCAAGCCCAAATTGCTGCTGTCCTTGCGCTTGGAAGAAAATCGCAGGCTTCTGCCCGATTTGGGGGCCGGGCGTCCTCCCCGGGGCTGGGCTGGCGGCGTCCCCGGGTGCGCCCCTCGCAGCCCCCGCGGCCCAGCCCTGCCGCGTCTCTCGTGCCCACTTGCGGCGAGTGTCGGTTTGCGTTTTGAAAGGTTCTCGGTTGCTTGTTTCTTTCAGTGAAGGTGAGTTTACGTACAGTGAGACGCACAGATCGTAGCACCGCCAGTTTTACGCCTGTCACACGCCTGTGACGGCCTCTCCTGCCTCTTCCCAGGCCGCACCCCCACCCCCACCGTGCGTGCCCTGCCCGGTTCAAGCACCACACCGTCGCTGGGCCTTTCCGGAATGTCCCGTCGAGGGGAGCCCCACCCTGTGCCCCCCATCAGCCTCACTCCACCCACCAACCTGACCCTTTGAGAGCCACGTGCGAGGTCACGCACGGCGCAGGCCTCCTGACTTCCACGGCGGGCGGCTCCGGCCCCAGGGGCCTGCGGGTCGTGTCCATTCTCCGCCTGCCGACCGGTTCCAGTTCACTAGGAGGCCGCCGTGCAATTGTCGGTCTCAGTCTCTCGTGGACGGATGTGCCCAGAGGAGCGTCCCGGGCCCGGGGCAGACACAGCCGTGGACGAGCGTCCCTGCAGCTCTGCATCCCTGCCGGCGCTTGCTGCTGCCGTGCTCGTCGTCGTAGCCATCCTGGTGGGGGCGCGGGGCACCTCGTCACGGCTGGACGCCGCACGTCTCTGCGCAGTGACGATGCTGCACATGGTTTCACACGCCTACTGGCCACGCGGGCCACGCGAGTGTCCTCCGTGCTGCATCTGCTCGCATCTTGGCTGTGGTGTTTCTTTCTTTTTTCTTTTCTTTTTTTTTTTTTTTTTTCTCACTTGCTGCTCCCTGTGTGTTCTGGGTAGAAGTCCTTTGCCCGCGTATTGCAGACGTGTTCCCCGGAGTTCAGCTTGCTTTTATATTTTCTGATTGGTGGCTTCTGACGAGCAGAAACGTTTAATTTTGATGAAGTCTAATGTATTGATTTATTATTATTATTTTTTAAAAGATTTTATTATTTATTCATGAGAGACACACAGAGAGAGGCAGAGACCCAGGCAGAGGGAGAAGCAGGCTCCATGCAGGGAGCCCGACGTAGGACTCGATCCCGGGACCTCGGGGTCACGCCCTGGGCCGAAGGTGGCGCTAAACCGCTGAGCCCCCCGGGCTGCCCTGGAGTTATTATTTTACAGTTTGTACTTTTTCGTTCTGCCCAGGAAATCCTCAGCAACGCCAAGGTCAGGGGACACTGTTCAGTGGCTTCCTCTAGAAGCTGGATCCTGCGTGCATCCCCCCCCCCATCCTTCCAGGGCTGTGATGTGAGCCGTAACACCACGACCATGCTTCCTTACGTCCACATGGACGCCAGGTGCCGCGGCACTGCGGACCGCACGTGTTTCCATCTCCCGGTTCCATTGACCGTGTGACGCTCGACGGTCCTTCTCCATCAGGCATGACCTCACCTGCAGGGTTTCTGCAGGTGACTCGATCAGATTGGGACCTCTGTTCCCAGTTTGTAGGTGGTTCTTTGAAAAAAAGAAAAATCACAAACAGGCTGAACTTTATCGTTTCTCGGCACCTGTTGGGTTGATCCTATGTTTTTTTCTCTGTTGACTGATTTCGGATGTGAAAACAAGCACTGCCGGCATGGCCCCTCCCAGTCACTGAGTTCAACGTCCTAGAACTTCGTTTAAGATTTTGTGTGACGTTCCCGGGGAGCGTGAGCTTTGGTACCGGGGGGTTTCGGTCCCAGGCTGGGCCGTGTGAGTGAGCTGGGTGCGTCCCCTTGTTTGTTTTCTGCAGAAGCAAGAGCAGGATGGTATTCATCTCTCCTCAAAGGAACGTCCGCCCGGGTTCTTCGCAGGCAGGTGTCTGGTTTCAGGCTCAATTTCTGCAAGAGACACGGGACACGTCAGGCTGCTCAGACCTGCCTGTGTCGAACTTGGGAGGCCCCGTTTTCAAAGACCTCGTCCGTCTGGCGCGGCCTGGCTTTCCTGACTGGTGGCTTCTGACGAGCAGAAGCATTTAATTTTGATGAAGTCTAATGTATTGATTTATTATTATTATTTTTTTAAGATTTTATTTATTTATTCATGAGAGACACAGAGAGAGAGACACAGGCAGAGGGAGAAACAGGCTCCATGCAGGGAGCCTGATGCGGGACTCGATCCTGAGTCTCCAGGATGACGCCCTGGGCCGCCTGGAGAAGGTGCAGCTCGGTGCACGGAGGCCAGCTGGCTGCAGGCCGCTCCCCGCGGCGGGGGCCGGGCCGGGCCTTACTGAGACGAGAGGCGCTTCCGCTCTTCCCGACCAGACAGCGATGAGCCGAGGGCAGCGCACCCCAAGAACATCAAATTTTAAATAAGCCCAGAAGTGACTCAGATTCCTTCTGACAGAGGCCGTCTCCGGAAACGTCCTGGGGCAAAACTAAGATGTAGGCCGGAGGCCTTCAGAACAGCGGCACCGCTTGGGGTTTGGGCGTCGTGTGTGGCTTCAGGGGGCGCAGTCGGGTCCCCGGGGATGTGCAGAGCAGCCAAGGGAAGGCGCTTTGTTCCTCGCTCTTCTGGGCAGACTCTCCTGGGCACCTCCTGGGCTCCAGGCATGGGGGGAGAGGACCAGCCCTTCCCCAGGATGTGAGCACGCCACTTAGCGGGCTGCCACCCGTGGAAACAGCAGACCGGGGATTTTCTGTATTTAATCTTCAACCATGAGAGAGAAACCGACCTTTACTAACACTCAGTAGGTGGCCGACGGCCCAGGGCGTTGGAGGGCCCATGTCCCAGGAGGCGAGCGGGCGGCGGGGCCCCGGCTGGGTCCTCCCCTCTGATGAAGGCTGACGCCCCGGACGGTCAGCGGCTCTGTGGGTCGCGTGGTGCAGCTCCTCCCGGGCTGACTTCACGTGCTGGTGGGCTGGAGGGTAGCAGAGGGAAGTGGGCAAACACCGGACACCGCAGGGGACGGGACGAGGCGTGCGTGACTCAGTGGGAGGCTTCACGGACGTGTCCCTCACGTCCCTGACGGGGAGGATGGAGAGTCGGAGCCGGGGAGGTCCTTAAAGCCATGACGGCTGGTGATTCGCTGAAACTGACGGCGGATACTGGGCTCCGGGTTCAGAAAGCGCCAAAGACACCGAGCAGGAAAATCTAAGGAGCACGTCACCTAAGGGGACAAAAACGAAGACGTGAACACCAAGGACAAAGGGGGAGAAAGGGAAAGTAACGTGAATACGTGGCTGACGGGTCCATACCCCCCTCCCCCGCGTGCAGAAATCGCCTCCAGACGCGGGCCCACCCGGCACCGAGACCTCCGGCGCCAGAGGCCGGGGAAGCGCAGGCGGTTTACCACCGAACTGGACGCGGGCAGCTGACGTCGGGGACCGCGGCGCCTGGGCTGCTCCAAGGTGGGAGTGAAGCGTCGTCGGGCAGGATGCAGGCAGCTGCCGCTTCCCGCTGCCTCGGTCTCACGCAGACGGGGACACGAGCTGCAGAGGCGTCAGTCGTGCACACATGAGATCGTGAGGGAACACGGAAAGGCGGGGGCCGCTGGGCCTCGCGGCTCGAATGTCTCAAAAACTCTCCAAATGGTGACTGGCCTCAGGGTCATGCAAACCGAGGGGTGCACCCCGCTGGAGGATCGGAGGCGATGCAACTGGACCCTCAGCCAGGTGAAAGGACTTGGGGCGTCTACAGGTCCCACCCTCCCAAGTCGAGGGTCGGCGGCACAGGGTGGGTTTGGGGGCAGGCGCTGACCCCTTGCTCCCTGGGTCTTTGCACCGAGAGGATCCAGGACGTAGGCCTGAGGTCAGATGAGACCCGGGTCCTGGGGAGGTCGAGTGTGTTTTCCACGTGAGGCCAGCAGCCTGCTGGATTGGGAACATGGCACGGGGCCCCCTCCCCATCTCTGCGCCCCATCGGCGTGTTTCTCGGGTGTCCTCCCGCAGGCCCTGGCCTGGCTCGAGACTCCTTTGTCCCTGTTGGTCTCGCTGGGACACGCGTGCAGACCTGGGAGAGTTTGGGTCCTGGGCTTCCCGCGTTGCTGTCCTCGAGGACCCCGTCAGAGCCGCCGTACGGCCCAGGCACCCGTGTCCCCTGCCGGTCAGCCCACTGCCCCACGGTGTGGGGGAGGCCTCGCCGGTCACCCAGGCGGCCGACCTGCCGCTGGCACAGAGATCGAGAAACCAGGACAGCCCGGGGCAGCCAGGCCAAGCCCACACTCAGCAGATGCACAGCTGATGTTTTAAACGTCTAGGTTTTGGGGGCTTGTTATCTGGCAACAGGCGTCTGATGAAACCCCTATTTCACAGCATCCATGGAAGCCAATTCCAGGGAGACCTTGGAACCAAAAAAGAGACAAAAAAAAAGTTTTCTACTGGATAATATGGGAATGGATAATATGGGAAACTATATTTAGGATCTTGGGGTAGTAGGACAATAGGATGCGTGTTTGTGGTCTTAGGATGCACCACCGCTAACTCTGCAGGCAGCCTGATGGATTGGATTGGTTTTGAATCAAAGCCTTTTGTTATTTAAAAGACGTCATGGGACGCCTGGGGGGCTCAGCGGTGGAGCCTCTGCCTTCCACCCAGGGCGTGACCCAGGGGTCCTGGGATCGAGTCCTGCATGGGGAGCCTGCTTCTCCCTCTGCCTGGGTCTCTGCCTCTCTCTCTGTGTCTCTTGTGAATAAATAAATAAAATCTTAAAAAAAAAAAAAAAGGACACAGAACATCATAAGACACGTTCCGGAAAAATAAGAAGCTTAACTTACACTTAAATTGGCATTTTGAATTAAACAGTCCGTTAAAACATTGTTAAAGTTTTGCCCTTAGAATGAGCCTCAGTTTCCGGAGCGGGTGCTTCCGCGCGCTGCAGGTGCTCTGGGCGGAGGGACCGGAGCCCGGGGCCCCGCTTGGTTGTCTGGGCTGTGTGGTCGCCTCCTTCTGGACCTTCTGACCCCCGGCCCCAGGCTGGGGTCCCCGGGGAGCCTGGCACGTCTGGGGGGCGGGTAGGGCCCGGCTCTGAGCGCGCTAGTGAGGGAGGCAGTGGCGCAGCAGGACCTCCCGGCGGGCGGCCGGGGATGCTGCTGCGAGGAACAAGCTCAGTCCCCGCGTGAGAGCCTGGCGGCCCGGTCGGTGCCCGTCGGCGGCGACCCGGGGCAGGAGCCGAGCGCGGGGTCACACGGGGGGTCGGCAGGCCGTGCTGGGAGCCGCCGGCTGTCCTTCCCCTTGTGCAGCAGAGCCGCGGCTTCGGGGGCGCCGAGCGTGTCAGCGTGTGCTCGGCCCGTCGGGGCAACCCTCACACCCCGGCTGGGTCTGCGTCCCCGGGGCCCACGCCGCCTCCCCGGGAGGAGCTGGACGGGGCCGGGGGCCCGCCTGGCGGGTGAGCCACGGAGCCCACCGCTCGCCTTCACGCCCGGCCCCTCTCCTCTCCACGGCCCTCGCACAGGAGCCTGGGATCGCATTTAGGGCCCATCCTGATAATCCAGGGCCATCTCCCGGCGCAGGACTTTACCCCAGCCCCGTCCACGGGGCCTTCCTTCCACCTACGAGGTCACGTTCACAGGTTCCAGGCATCAGGACGCAGGTGGCTCTGGGTGGCCTGTCGGCGTGGTGTTGGCGGGCAGGTGAGACGCGGGCAGATGCCGTAGTTCTGGAAGCTTCCTTGCTGCTCCAGGGCTCTGAATGGCCCGACTCCAGCCAGGGCCGGGGTTGGGGGGGTGGGGGTGGGGGTCCATTTCCATGGAAACGTCTTTAACCCTGACCGGCTTCTCCTTTTACTTTCATTTCATTCTTTTTAAACATTAGACTCAGAATGTGGGCCCCAGGGGGGTCCCTGAATATCATCTGTGTCGCTGACTGTTTCATGAATGGGGACGCTGAGCCGGGGGGAAGGGGGTGGCGACCGCAGGGCAGAGGAAACCGAACCCAGGCGGGACAGCCATTCGGTGTCCCGGCACCTTCCGGGGGGTGGGCACACAGCTGGGCTGGGGTCGGCACCCCGCCTCCCGTCTGCAAGGAGGTGAGAGATCTGCAGGTGGCAACGGGAGCAGCGGGGAGGACCCGTGCCCCACGCGGGCTGGGACAGGTCAGGCCTGATGGGGGGGTTCCTGGGCTGGGTGTGGGGGAGGGGGCAGCGCTGGGGGTGCCCTGGAAGCAGCCCCTCCGGCCTCTCGCCCTCCCCACCCCTGCACCGTGGTTGGCCGCCTGACCCCCAGCATTGCTCAAGGCAAGTGCCCGACTTCCAGGGATGGACGAGGGTGGCCACGGGCCCCCCCCAGCCCGGCTGCCCCTGGGGTGGCAATACTGCGCCCTGCTCCGCGTGCTCTCCCTCGTAACTGGTGACGACACCATTGGTTCCTGCGCTGGCCCCGCGGCAGGTGGGGCTGGACATCCCCACCCCGGGGGAAAGGGAGTCACTCTACCCCCCCTCCCAAGGCCTGTGGGCACAGCTGGTGGTGGCCGTGGGCCCCTCACGTCCCTGTGGCTGCCCCAGAGGGGCGCAGGGGGCAGGGCCCTCCCCGTCGGGGCTTATCTGGCCGTGCAGACCATCCCCCTTGGCACAAGTCACGCGCTTGTGAGGCGGGAGCCGTCGGCGCCCCAGCAGCGCCTGGCACGTGTGCTTCGTTACTTAACTCCTCGCAGAAGCAGGTCACTCGTGGGGAGGGGTATGGATTTTCCACGACTCGGGAAATAAATATCCTTGCTTTGTAAAACCAGTCTCGGGGCAGGGAGCCGGGCCGGGCAGCTTAAAGAGGAAAAAGAAGCTTAAGCCGATGCTCTCGCTCGCTCGAGTGACAGGCGGCAGGACGCACAGGCGCTGCTCGGCGGGCGGGTTAATCCGAGGCCCTCCCCGCGCCGACGTGCAAAGTCCCGGAAAGGATCAGTCGCTTCATCCCCGTCAAAACTATCCGGAGATTTTTTTTTTCCTCCTTGAACATCTTAATGCCGAGTTTTGTCCCCGAGTTAGTGTCGTTGGTTATCGCAAGCAACAGTCTCGCAGGACAGACGGGCCGGGGCCGTCCCAGGGGTGTTGCCGCACGTTGGAGCCTGCGCTGCTGCGTCCTGAGCGGCTAATCCTGCGGCTTGGGAGGGCCCGTCCTGTTCCCACGGGGCTGATTAGGGCTCTGGATGGCGGCAGGGGGGCGGGGGCGGGCCTGCAGGGCCGTCTGTGGGGCTCTAACAGGGTGCGGCCGAGCCACCCTCCCGCGGTCCTGCACGAGCTGGCCGGCGCCGAGACGGGTCCTCGGAGGCAGGGCTGGGGACGCGGCCAGCAGGCCCTCCCACCGTGGGTGGGCTCCCTGTGTCACTTGCACCCCAGGCCCCTGCTCCGTGCCTGCTGCCGAGGGACTGTGGGGTGCCTGCCGTCTCCTCTCGCCTCCAGGACTCCGGGCTTGCCCCCCCCGCAGGCCAGCAGCAGGGTGAGAGGAGCCCTGGGCAGGCAGCAGGGGGGGGTCTGGGGGAGCGTGGTCGGCCAGCCCACTGCCACGCTCCCTGCTCGCGCGTGCAATGGGCCGTGAGCCCGGCCTGTGGGCCCCACGCCTGAACGCCGCGGGTTCCCAGGGCTCAGCCTCAGGCTGCAGGTGCCCAGTGACGCCCTGGGCAGGGTCCCAGATCCCAGGTCCCCCTCCGCCCTGCAGCAGGGTCCCCTTGGGCGCCACAAGCAGGGGTGGGTCGAGGCCCACCTGACACTCCTAGCCAATCACACGCTGTTCTCTGCTGTTCCTTCTTTTCCTCTCGGTATTTTATGAATGTTTTTAATTCTTTAAAATTAAAAAAAAAAAGGCGGGGGATCCCTGGGTGGCTCAGCGGTTTGGTGCCTGCCTTTGGCCCAGGGCGTGATCCTGGAGACCAGGGATCGAGTCTCACGTCGGGCTCCCTGCATGGAGCCTGCTTCTCCCTCTGCCTGTGCCTCTGCCTCTCTCTCTCTCTCTCTCTCTCTCATGTGTGTCTATCATGAATAATAAATAGATAAATCTAAAAATAAAATAAAACTAAATTAAATCTTAAAAAATTTAATTTGACGCATGGTCTTTAAGCATTTTGATCACCCGCACATCAGTAAAAAGCATCTGAGGACCTCCTTCCAAATATATGTAATCTATGTAATTAAAAATACGTAGTGCGACGCGCTGCACTAAAATATCAGACATACAAAGCATACGTGAAAATGAGATCCCATCATTTCTGATAAAATGAAATGAACATTTCAAAAATGTTCATTTATCATTTAAAAAACCATTCTGCTCTCAATTTAGCATTACAAATTATTTATTTATTTATTTATTTATTTATTTATTATTATTTTTTTAACAAATCGATCATTGTAATGGTATTTAGGGAGGCTGGTGGGGACGATTGCACTTGGTCGCTTCCAAGCCCGGGGGCTGGTGCACCGGGCCCTGTGCCCCACGGCTCCTGATGTGACGGGCGGGCTTCAGGATGCGGCTGTCGCAGCAGAAGGGAACGGCGCAGAAGAACACGGGGATTCCAGCCGAGGGGGGCGCCCTCTGTGGCCTCCCAGTTCCTCCCAGGTCCTCCCACATCCGGGCCTTGTTGGGGTCCGCCCGCGTTGCACGGAGGCTAGTGTGGAGCCGCCGTCGGCCCTGGAGCCCTCCGGGGTCCTGCAGACCGGCTGGAAGGGTCGCACTGGCGCGTCTTTAACAAATGGGTTCAAAACTCACTGAGACGTTTTATCTGAAAGACCATTTTTGATGGTTTACAAAACATTGTTTCTACGTTTTAGAAACGAGCAGATGCGAGAACCGTTCTAGGTGACACACTGAACAGGTGTTGGCAACGGAGCCACAGGACGTTAGATGGAGTATCTGTTTTCAGAGCATGTCACCTGCTTCTTCCAAAGGACGGGGGTTTCCTCACCGACTGCTAGAAACTTCACTTTCCCCTGGAAGGAACAGGTTACATAAGCTCTTATGCCTCTTGTTAAAAATACGGGCTAGCCGTCCACTACCAGGCCCGAGGAGAACGTCCTGCCATCAGCCTGCTTTGCCTTTTGACGTGGCCTGGGAGCAGCTGGTGGGAGCCGGAGGCCTGGGTCAACCGCGTCCTCCCGTGGCCACCGTGGGCTCCTATTGCTAGCGGGGTTTCTGGTTGTGGGGTTGTTTGTGTGTGCATGGGTGTGTGAGGGTGTGCATGGCACCTGTGCTTGTGTGTGCATGTGTGCAGGTATGCATGGCGTGCATGTGCAGGTGTGTGTGTGCAGGTGTGTGTGCGACCTGTGTGTGCATGCATGTGTGCATGGGTGTGTGGGGGTGTGCATGGCATGCATGTGCAGGTGTGTGTGTGCAGGTGTGTATGCAGATGTGCATGCATGTGTGCACTCGGGTGCACGACTTTTAAAGCACTTATCCACTTTGTGAGGGTGGGTTGGATAAAATGAGACGTCACCTGTAAAGCACGCGGTGGGCACAGTAGCCTGAAATGCGGCCCTCCGGGATCTGAGGGATCCCCTCCAACCGCTCTGGCCCTACTCTGCCCCTCCCTGTACATCAAAAGCCTCATGGCCAGAGGGTTGTGTCCACCCGCATCCCACACCAGCCCCTGTGGACCACACCTGCCAGCCTTCCTGGAGAGCTGCTAAGGCCTGGGGCCTTCCCAGGGCAGACCCGGGTGGGGGTCTGAGAGGTCTGGGTCATCTACCGCAGGGTGAGACGAGCTGCGGATGGGACAAGAGGGGAGTGGGAGGCTCGAGGCTGCCATGGGCCATGTAGCCACCAGGGGTAGGCCTGCCCCCGTGGATCCTGCTGTGCCCAGACACATGCAGGGAGCAGGGCTCCCCTGTGCAAAACGAGAGGCTCCCCTTTGTTGGGCAGAGCCTGCGGGGTGCTGCCCGCTGTGGTCCCTGCCTGGGAGCAGCATGGACAGCAGCACACGGTGTGCGGTGGCCCGGGCGAGGGCCCTGCTGTCCACCCCCCAGGGCACAGAAGTCCCCCCTTGTCCGCCTGGTGTTGGGTCACGAGGCTTCTGTGGAGAGAACCCAGAGTTTCTCCTGCACCAGGGATCATTCTGGGGACGTCTCCCGGTGCCCACTCCGGTCATGGAGGCCTGAGTGCCCCCTCCTTGGCCCACATGACCTTCGAGGTCCCCAGTGAGCCACTACGCTGCTGTTTCGGCCCCGCTGCTGGGACTCCGCGCCCGCCTGCCGCCTGCATGGCCGTCTCCGTGGGCGCCCTCTCGTCCCGGGGCCGTGTCGCTCCGTGTCGCTCCAGAGCGCTTGGGGACCCCCGTCTGTCGAGACACTCAGGCTCCCCGTGGAGGGACGCTTCTGCGGGCGTCCGTGCTCGCTCGGCGGCGGGGTCCCTGGACAGCGACAGCGGCCTCTGCCTCCGTCGCCTGCGGGCTCCTCTCTGTGACGGTCCCGTGTGTCGGCTTTGCTCGAGCCTCAGGTGGCGGCTTCCACGTTGTCCACCGTCGGTGGCGTCTGTCGCGGGCTGGCTTTGCTCCTCGGAAGGCGCCATAGCAGGAGACGGCGTCCTTAGTGAAGAGGTGGTTAAGGTAAACTGAGGCCACAGCGCGGCCTGGTCTCGTAGGAGCGGGGACACTTGTGGAGAGAGGCCCCGGGAGGAGCAGCCCCGCCGGTCCGGCCCACCCCCCGTGGCTCCAGGTCACGGCGGCCCAGCAAACTCGCGCACGGTCCATTCTGGAAACTTCCTCGTCATTTTCTCCGAGCGTTGCCTTTAGTCCCCCCTCAACACCTCCGTTGCATTGTCTCTGTTTTTCGTCTCTTGATGGCCCGCGATTGAAGCGACCTTTGACCTCTCTGTGCTGTTTTCCGGGGACCGTTCCCGCCTCCGTTCCAGCTCACGGAGCCCGGCCCACTGTCTCACCTGTCCTCAGCCCTCGCCCCGAGACTTTCCACCTTCCGTGATATTTTCCATCTCCGAAGTTTCTAAGTTACTTCTTTAAAAAATTTTGTTAAAAAAAATTAAAAATAAATAAATAAAAAGTTTTGTTATTTATTTATGTCGCCCCTGATCTTACTATCATTGACCTCTTGTCCTTGTTTCCTGCGTGAACGGCTCTCGCCGCCCGCCTCTCCCCCTTCCTGTGCACGGGGGACGCCAATCACGACGTGGCTTTTATTCTCATGTTAGGCCGGGACCTGCACGTCCTCACGCGTGTGCTCAGAGTTCCCATTTCTTCCGTGAGCCTCTTCCTGCGACCTCCACGAAGATGGAAAACGTCCTTGCTCATTTCTGGGAGCAGCTTCGTTACGTGGGTGAGGTGGCCCCTGGCCGCCCCAGCGAATGCAGACCCGGGCCCCATCTCCACTCTGAGCTACGCACGAGCCTGTCACCACTCTTGTCGTCTGTCCCTTGCTCCCTGAGGGCTGACCCGGCGTCAGCTCCTGTCACTACTCCGGCTTTGACTTTGCATTTATTTTGGACACTATAAAGTTCTCCTTCCCTTTTTTTGAACAAGGCTGCATAGTTAAAATTGTATGATTATTGTTGTCTATTCTTAGCTCACTTGCCCTAGAAAGTAGAGCCTGAGGCAAAGGCTTCTGTGCTCACGGTTTTCCTGGGGTTTGCAGTCTCGGAGAAGAGGGGGCGCAGGCGGGAAGGCAGGGCAACAGACACCAGGGGGGTCGCTGGGTGTCACCAGCCGATGCTCCGCCTTCAGAGACGCTCTGTGCAGCTCCTGGAACTCAGTCCCGTCGGCGCGGGGAAGGGAAGGGGACGGGATTCATCTGCCGGGTCCTGCTGCTCACAGGCTGGGGTGCCCACCCTGGCACGTGCACGTGCAGGTTGCGTGTGCATGGGCGGCGGCGGCGTAATGGTGCAGCGCATCCTCAGAGCCAACAAGAACGCCCCAAGGAAGCCGGGAGGAGGCCTCCGCCGTGACCCCGAGGAAAGGCTCTGTGGGTGTCGCTCACCCACGGCTCGCAGCCCTGCAAACAGCCCCCAGGTGGGCGCGTGGGACCCGTGGGGGCCGTGGGGGGCTGCAGGGCGGGCCGGGTGTGGCCAGAGCTGCTCCAGCCGGGCAACCTGGTGGGACCCACAGGGCGCCGATGACAGGGCATCTCACACACGTCCTGCCCGAGGACGGGTGCCCGGACCTACGCCCTGGGAGGGCGGTGCCAGCACGGTGCTTCACGACGCTACCAGCTGCTGCCTCCCGGAAGGTCAGAGAGAGGATGTCCAAGCGGGCAGTGGTCCCGGCTACGGTCCCCGCGGCTGAGGTCAATACTCCTTCATCCACCCCCCTTTCTGGACGGTTCTCCCTCAGCTGGAAGCTCGGCTGCTCGGATTTGTTTGTCCTCAGAGGGGCCTCGGTGGCTGCAATTGTCCTCCTACAGTTTATCAGTTGGCACGGACAGCGAAGTGTCCCAGCGGACGGGCCCGTTCCAGGCATTTCCCTCCCGTCCCCATCGAGCGACAGCAGGCCTAGCCCCCCGCGGTGTTTGGGGCTGATTCAGTCCCTTCTCTGCTTGCTCGACCTGGGAAGCTGACGTGGCCGAGTGGTAGTCGCGGCCGCCGGCGTGCTGGGGACGCTGGCAGAAATGTTCGCCCGCCCCCAGCAGGGAACCAGGACGCCCCGTCGGGCACAGCCTGTACCTGCAGTGACTGGAAGCGGGAATCGTGCCGCGGACTCACGAGGACGGTGGGGACAGCAAACTTGCTCTGCTCGTGGCTCCTGCAGCTGGTACCCAAGGCGCTGGGGACCCAGGGCCACTCCCTGACCGTCGCGTGTGCACAAACCCTGCGTCCTGGGGGACAGCGGCGGACTCCTGTGGGCTTCTGGCCCAGGGCTGCCACCTTAGCTCGCCGTTAACACGCCTCGCCGTCGCCCTTACTGCGTCGGCCGCTTCTGGGCGATGGGGTCCAGGGTCACACCAGTGAACCATGGGCATGTGCCCATTTTCAGACCCTCTTTACGGCGAAATAGGTCTCTTGGTATAAGACGATGTCATGTGGAACCCTGTTTTGATTGTCTAACAAGCACAGCAGACCACGTAAACACGTAGCGGCTTCAAACCATGGTTTATAATCGCCTCTCAGCCCTCCGGGGGTGGGCAGGGTCAGCTCCATCCTTCATACGTGGCGTTGCTGGCACCATCCGAAGCCCCCTTCCCCGGGCTGGAAGGGCTGCAGACGCATCTTTCGGTTGGGCCCGCACGGGGCGAGGTGGGCCCGGGCCTGGACGGCTCACACGTTGGCTGGCTTCGCTGAGAGCGAGCAATCCGAGAGCGGCACTGGAGGCCCCCGAGGCCTGGCCCCAGAAACCAGCGCAGCAGCCCTCCGTCCAGCCGTGCAGGTCAGAGAGCTCAGCCTGTCACTCGGAGGAGCACGGGCTTCCCCTGTTCACACGGGGACTGTCGCAGACTGCGGCCGTCTTGACCTTCCACGCAGGTGTCAGGAGACCGGGGCTCTACGAGGCCGGCAGGGGAGGAAACCCGTGCTCAAGTATATGTCAGCGTCTGTCAGGACAAGTGACTTTCCCTCCGAGTGGAAGGGGTCCGAGGCCCTTGGTCTGCCTCCAGGGCTTGTCCTGTCGGCCTGGCCTGCCCCTGTCCCCACGCGCCTCGGGATGCCAGGAGGACACGCGGGGAGCTGCGGGACACCCTCTCTGCCTGGTCACACACGTCCTGCTGGTCTGCACCCTCCTGCTCACCTCCTGCCTCAGGGACCTGGAGCTGAGGAGCCAACACCAGTCTGTCCCCATCTCCTGAGGTCTGTCGCCGTGTCCCACTCAGGGAGGACCCCGGGGGAGGCTGGCGGGTCCGAAGTGTCAGTGTCCATCTTGTCCCCTTGCCTGGCCCCGGGAGTGATTCTCTTGGAGATTCTCCTCCACCGGGTAGAGGGTGGAGAGGTGGAGGGGGGACCTCCCGTCCCAAAGTGTCCTCCTGGGGAGACTGAGCCTTTCAGGGTTTCTGCCCACCCTGGTCCTTTCCCCGCGAGGACAGAGGCTGGGGGACAGCATCAGGTTTTAGCTTTGGCCACCGTCTTCAGAGTGTGTGTGTGTATGCACACTTGTGTGTACATGCGCATGTTTGTGCATGTGTGCATACGTGTCCACATGCTTGTGTGCACGTGTGCAAATGCACACACGTGCACAGGTGCTTGTACAGGCATGTACATGCGGGTGTACGTGTGCTTGTGCATGCAGGTATATGTGTGTTTGTGCATGCATGCATACACGTGCACAGTGCTTGTACATGCATGTGCATGTGGGTGTATGTGTGCGCAGTGCTTGTGCATGTGTGTATGAGTGTGTGCATGTGCTTATACATATGCACATATATGCATACGTGTGCATGTGCGTATGCATACAGTGCTTGTATGTGTGCTTGTCCATGCGTGTATGCATACATGTGTATATGTGATTGTACATGTGTGCGTTGCTTGTACATTGCACATGCAGGTGTGTTACGTGTGCTTGTGCATGGAGGCGTGTGTGCGCTTGCGAGCCTGTGTGGACTGTGGGGAGCTGTGCGCTTCCTCCCTAGGCTTGGCTCTCAGCTGCCATCAGGCCCGAGCCCCGTTCAGCAGCGCGCTACTGTACATGACCTGCTTTGCAAATACACTTCCAGCTTCTCCTGGCTTCGTCTGGACCGTGCCTCCACGTCCTCCCGTACAGAAACTCGCAGCACGGGCCGGCGGGTGTGCGAGCATTAGACAAGGTGGCCATTTGTCTAGCACTTGGGTTTGTCGTACTCCTAGTACAACCAGGCACCTGTAATTTGCATTTGGGAGGCTCGCCTGCCCCGTGGTTCAGTCTGCCCAGCAGCCAGGGCGGCGGCAGTGTGGCAGAGCTGCTTTGCCACCGGGTGTTGCGATTTGGGTGTGGTCCCCTCTCAAGCTCAGTGTGGCATCCTGGCCGTGCCACGTCAGCGGGGAGAGAGACAGAGACACCACAATGGCGATGGCACCTTGCATATGCCTGGCACTTGGTGGCTGGAAAGCCTACCACTGTCCGGGAGGAGCCACCACCGTCTCTCCACCCTACGAGCCCTTGACGTAAAGTTCCCACCAGCGGGGTGAGTGGCACTAGCTCCTTCTGGGGCCTTCCAGACAAAGGCAGACAGGGTTGGGTCTGCTGCTCTGCAGGTGGGAGAGTGGAGAGCTGGTGGCACGGCCGGCCCTGGGGTCGGAGGCAATCCTGCCTCCGTGGCCTTGCTCTGGGCCCTGGGCAGCGGTGGCCTGGGACGTGTGAATGTAAAAGCAGAGACGCCTCCATCTGCAGCCTGGACGGCTGAGCCGGCACCAGCGGCAGAGACGGGGGCGAGGGACCATCCGTGTATGAGTGAGCTGGGTGACCAAGCACTGCTGGTCTGGGTGTCGGGTTGGGGCAGGGAGGGGCCTGCAGCTGCAGCACACCTACCACGTGCTCCTGCTCCGATTTTGCTCACACGGTCTCCTGTAAGACCCCTGGCTCCCCATCTTGGGGGGCGAGTGGCAGGTGCAGTGCACTTGGGAGCTTTTGACGGTTTGCTTCATTGCTTTGCCTTTGTTTGTGGGTCTGCAAGCTCCTCGCTCCCCACTGGCCTGGGGGAACCCGTGTGGGGGGCCGGCCTGACCTGAGGCAGTGGAGGGGGTGATTGGGAGAGGGGCTGCAGACGGCCCTCTGAGAGCCCCACAATTTGCATTTTAATGGTTTCTCAACACTGACATTTTTAAATTTCACCTTAAAGTTCTCATCAGAGGTCTTTGCCAGCAAGCGATCAAATGGATAAAGCAGGAAGGCAGCGTGGTTGCCAAAGGAAGGACGCCATGGATGAAACCCTAAGAAAATGTGGGTCTGAAGGAGATCGTCTTGGAACGGCTGAGCCATACCTGCCCCTTCACACTCTTGCTATTGCACGAATATTCTTGGGTGTTGAAATCCATCTCCACTGTTATTAATTAGAGATGATTTATGGCAACCGAAAACGTTCACGTGACCCTAATTGAAAAACAGCCAGTGTGTGGGTCCCCGTAGAGCCTTCGGTCTGCTTGGCAAAGCCAGGCACCTGCAGCACCCCTGCGTCCCGCCACGCAGCCTGCGGCTCCTCCCTCAGGCTCAGGGCTTTGGAAGCTCTGCTTCGCCCTTCCGGCCTCTTCCTGCCAGCCCGGCGGGTGTTGGGGTGGGGAGGCGGCTCGGACAGCAGGTCTCACTCTAGAGTCTTCCATGGAGGCACTGTGAGGAGTCTCCCTGAAGAAGGGGCGGCCCCGGTGACGTTGGGGTGGGGGCTGTGAGGTGTGTGCAGGCCCCGTCCTTTCAGAGAGGAGGAGGAAGGCCACACCTCCCTCCCTTACAGGAAACACTAGAGACCGTGCAGATAAAAAGGTGTGCGCGTGGCGCTCTGCTGGCCGTGGGGGAGGCCTGGAGGGCCGGAGCACACTCGGGAGCAGCCTGTCTCTGTCTCTCGCCCCCTCTGCGTCTTCTCTCCGTCTCTGTGTGTCCTTCCCTTTCTGTCTTTCCTTCTCTGTTTCTTTCCCCTCTCTAGCTCTGGCCCTGGCTCCGTCCCCCTCTCTGGCCCTGGCTCTCCCTTCCCATCTCTCTCTATCCCTCTCTCTCTGTGTCTCTCTTTCTCTGGCTCCGTCCCCCTCTCTGGCTCTGGCTTTCTCTTCCCTGATGGCCTTGGCGCATCGGCTCCAGAGCCTGCTGTCTGAATCGGGACATGCAGTCAAGGGCAGCTGTGACTCACTTGCTTTTTCGTGTGAAGGGCCTAGAGGACGTAGGCCGCTGACTCCAGTCCCCCGGGGATGACGACAACACTGGACAAAACCCAGGCCCCCGTCCACGACCAGACCGGGGACGACAACCATGCTTGTTACAGGCTAAAAGCAGGGAGCCCACCAGGCAAGCTGGGGTCCTGGCAGGTGCCAGCAGGACTTCTGCTCACCCCCACGTTTATCCTTTGGGTCAGAGCCATGGCTTCCACGCGTGGTTTGAGCCCGACTTCCCAGCATGGGGATAACTTTCTGTGTCCACCGTAAGGACAGCTTTTGCTGTCTCCCAGCCCCTCATACCCACAGAGCAGTCTGCTGCAGTCGGGGCATGCCTGGCTGGACGGTGACCCAGTCCCACGGGAGTGCAGACGCAGGGCAGCATGTGGGTCCGGGAGAACCTTGGGGTGCAGGGCCGCTGTAGACGGTGGGTCAGTTTGCCAGCCCCAGAGGAGAGAGGGTCTGTGGGTCCCGGCGGGTTGCAGCACCGTTCATGTCCCTGCTTCTTTCCCCCCTTCTTCCCGCACGTCTGTGTTGGATGCTCCGTGCATGCTCCGCTCTCCTCCTGGAGCACGTTTCCAGCCTTCACCATCATCCAGGCGCGGGCACCTCAGCAGCCTGGTTGGTACAGCTTGCCTCTGCGCAGGTGCGACTTCACCTCCTCCCACACCCGCCCAGTCGCGGGCCGGGGACATGGCCAATGACTGCTTAGGAGCTGCTCCTCCAGCAGGGGGGCACAAGAGGAGCCCCCTTGATCGCCTCACCTGATGAAAGAGCCATCAGAGGCTTCAGCAACCAGGTAAGAAAGGCCAGGTGCACAGCTCGGATTCCTGCGTCACGGGGGAGGAGCCTAGTGGGCAGCGTTGGGCGTGTTCCCCGACCAGGGCAGCTGGCGTGGGCCTGGTCTACCGGCTTCCCGATTCACGCTCCATCACGCTGGCCTCACGGAATCTCCTCTGAGCTCAGCAGACCCAGCCCTGCCGCCCCCGGGGCCGCACTTTGTGCCCAGGCGCTGGCGGCGTGGTCCCGCCTCAGCGTTTTGTGAACGGGGCTTTAGCAGCAACACTCGTCCCCTAGGCTCTCGACTTGTGACCAGGTAAACTGTGTCGTTGCGCTTTAGCGTGAGCTCAAGGGGTGGCAGAGAGGCCGATGTGAGCTCTCCCTGCGGAGAACAGGCCCAACGTAGAGGCCGGCAGACGCCCCGCACTCCAACCAGGCCCAGGTCGATGGCTCCAGACCCCTCTCCGTAGCAGGGGAGGGGGCCTCTGTAGCTGGGTGCTGGGTGCCACTTGCGATCACGCCCGGGAACCTGCACCACCCGGAAGACTTGGACACCGTTGGCCACTGGGACTGCTTCCTGCGCAGCTATTTTCCCGGCCCTTTTAGCCATCTAATATGGAACCGAGAAGGCTCCTTGCCCCCACCCTCCATGCCCCAGACTCCCTGGTGGCGGGGATGTGTGTGACAATCAGGAAGGCCGGGCACTAGGAGGCTTCCCAGGGCTTGATCTGACATCATTCCAAGCAGATGATAATTACAAGGCTCCTTCTCTCCCTGCTCCCTGCATCCCCACAAGACACCATGGAGTTATTTATAAATGCGGGCCCCTGGGTGCACTTCTCACGGGAAGGACCGCAGTGACAGCGATTGAGAGGGTGGCGAACAGCACACACGGTGCTAATGAAGGGGGAAGTGCGTGGAGCACAGTGTGTGGGGAATTCGCGGCAGGCTGGTCCTGCTTAGGGGGCGGAGCCCAGGCCTGCTCCAGGCCCCGGCCCAGCTGCTGTGGTCTGCAGTTTGGCTTTCAGAGATCTGCTAACATATGATAATACTCCGGCAGACGTGGATTGTCTCGTGTGTCAAGGGCGGAGGCATGAGATGAGCTGCTTTTTTCCTCCCAGGGCTGGCAGGAACTGGAAATAATTGAAAGTTGTTAGGGTCCAACATGCTGTCCCGAAAACACTATCATTAATTTCCTAATGACTAACTGTGTCTTTCAGGAGGCAATGAAGGCAGCTGAGGGGACGAGGGCCCCTGGAGAGGATGGGGAAGTGGGAAGCTGGCAGCCTGTAATCTAGGGGGTGGACTGAAGGTACTCTGCCCGTGGGCGCCCCCCCACCCCCCGGCCTCAGGAGCGGAAGCCTCATGGTCCTTCTATCCTCTGCCCAGAGAGTCAAGGTGAGGGTGGCAGCCAGAGCCACGTAGTCAGGACGTGACAAATCCTTGCAACCCCGGGCTCCGGGTCCACTGTTCCTTCCTGCTCACTTCCCAGCACCGTGCTCCCCTCCCGACCGACTGGGAGACCCAGCCAGGGCCGCCATGTCCTCCTCCTCTGCAGCCTCCTTCCTACCCCAGAGCCGTCCTCCCAGAGCGCACGGTTAAGCATGTCTCTCTGCTCGAAGTGGCCATTGCTGGCCACACTGCTGGGGTGGCCCCTGCCTCTGTGACCCCTTCTTTGGAAGGACTCACGACCCAGATGTTTGTATTCCTGCTTTCCCCAGCAGCTCCGGGGTGGATGCACCCATAGTCCCTTCTTACCCTGAGGATGGGGGCCCTTTGTTTTTCAAAGGTTGTCTTTGAATACACAAGGGACACGTGAAGGCAAATGAGACAGCTCTTCCTGACCCACCCCCCGTGCCTGCACTGACTTCTGTCCTGTGTCTGTGTGTCACCCAGCCTCGTCTGTCTCTGAACACCTCAGGGGTCCTCTGTGTGCTGGAGTGAGGCTCCTACAAAACTGTCATCACGGTGACCTTTGAGCGAGTAGGCTGCCAGTGGCCCATGAAGGAGTAGAGCTCACAGGGGAGAAGCCTGGAAAATGCCTCCTGGCTGGTCTAAGGGCAAAAGGTACCGATCGGGGCGCCAAGAGTCAGAGCCTTGCCCCAGGCTGGTCCCGCAGTCCCTGCCCTGGCAGCCAGCTGCTCCCAGGCCTAAGGAGGCCCAGCGAGGCTTAGTTCCCTCCCGGGGCACCTGGAGGGGTGCGGGGTAGGGAGTCCCGGGACCCCTGCAGGCCCGGCTGCCCTCGGAGGTGTGGCTGCGGTGTCTGACCTGGCTCGTGCTGTGCGATGCTGCCCTGGAAGAAATAATCCTAAGAATAGGCCCCAATGCACAGATGACACACAGGGTTCACTCCACAAAAGTGACTAATACCAACAAAACAGAAGCCCAAGAGGTGTGGAAGGAGGGGTAGTTAAGTTAAACACGCGAGGACGGCCTAGCAGTCACCTCCTTGGGTCACCTGCCGGCAGGTGTGTGGACCCCAGCACCTGCGAACGTGATGCAGAAGCACAGCCGCGTCCGGGGCGTCCGGACCCACAGACTCGCAGGTGCAGGTGGATTGCGCGGCGGGGGCGGGAAGGGGGGCCCGGGGCGGGGCGGGGCGGGGCGGGCGCTGGGCGGGCTCTCCCGGGGCGGGGTCTCGGGACCAGGCCCCGCAGGCCGGGCTCGGCCGCGCCTCCAAGACCCCGGGGGAGGAGGGGGCGGGCGCCGGCCCGGGAGGGCCCAGGTCCAGGTCCACCGGCCGGTCCCACGCCCGAGACCAACCAGGGCACACTCCCCTCCAGTGACCCGTCCCGGCCACAGGCCAAGCTCACAGCAAGGTTCCCCCCACCTGTCCTCCCCGCCCCCCACTCCTGGCCCTGAGACGCCCCGGCACAGCGCCCCACCCCGTTCCCTCAGGGACCCGCCCCTGCACCCCCCACCCCTCCGTCCCCTCCATCCCTCCTCTTTCCGCCTCCCCGCCCTTCCCACCCTCCGCCCCGCTCCTACCCCTAACCTTGAGACACGCCCTGCACAGCGCCCCACCCCCCTCCCTCCAGGGACCCGCCCTCCCCTGTGGCCCCGCCCCCGCCTCCCAGGCCCCGCCCAGGCCCCGCCCCCGCCGCTCCAGGCCCCGCCCTTCCCCGGGCCCTGCCTCGCCTCCATCAGCCGCCGGCCCCGGCCTAGGCCCCGCCCCCGCCCTTCAGGCCCCGCCCCCGCCCTGCAGGCCCCGCCCCCGCCGCTCAGGGCCCCGCCCATGCCCCGCCCCCCGCGGCTCCAGGGCCCGCCCTTCCTCGGGCCCTGCCTCGCCTCCATCAGCCGCGGGGCTCGCCCTAGGCCCCGCCCCCGCCCTTCAGGCCCCGCCCCCGCCGCTCAGGCCCCGCCCAGGCCCCGCCCAGGCCCCGCCCTTCCCCGGGCCCTGCCTCGCCTCCATCAGCCGCCGGCCCCGGCCTAGGCCCCGCCCTCCCCTGTGGCCCCGCCCCCGCCGCTCAGGCCCCGCCCAGGCCCTGCCACCGCCGCTCCAGGGCCCGCCCTTCCCCGGGCCCTGCCTCGCCTCCATCAGCCGCGGGGCTCGCCCTAGGCCGCGCCCCCGCCCAGGCCCCGCCCAGGCCGCCAGCCCGCCTCTTGCCCGGCCCCCTGTGGTCCCACCCCCTCTCCCCGCCCCTGCCCCGCCCTGCCCCGCCGAGACCCCGCCCCCTTCGCCTGTGGCCCCGCCTCACCCCGGGAGCCGCCTCGAGCCTGGCCCCGCCCCCGGCCGGTGCCTCACACGCCCAAGACCCGCCCTGCCTTCCGCCACGCCCCCGTCGTCATTGGTCCCGCCTCGCCGCCCCGCCCCGCCCCGTGACGCTAATTGGTCTCTTTCCTGAGAGCGTCCGGCGCCCTGATTGGCCTCCGCCGTCGCGGTTCCTGCGTTGGATTGGGCCGCCGCGCCCGCTTTCGCGAGGCGCCGCTCTGGGGCGGGGGGCGGGGCCAGCGGCGGCGGGAGGCGCGGGATTGGTCGGCGGCGCAGGGGGGGCGGGCCCGCGCCGCGCGCAGCGCCTCGGCTGGAGCGCGAGGAGCAGCTGCCGCCGCCTCCGGCGTCTCGGACTCGGTGGCCTCGGGCTCCGTCGCCGCTCGGTCGCCCCGTCGTCACCCGCCTTCCCCCGCGGCCGCGGCCGCACCCCGGGCTCCGGCCGGGCCAGCCGGCGGGCACGCCCTCCTCCGCGGACAGGTGAGTGGCCGCGGGCGGGGCGGGGCGGGGCGGGGGCGGGGGGCTCTGGCCCGGGTCCTGGGGTCGCGCGGGGTCAGGGGCCGGGGCGGGGGGCGGGGCCGGGGGTGGGCTCGGGCGTCAGGTGGGCGGACACCTGCGGGCTCCGCGCGGCGCTGCGGGCCGACCCCTCGGTGCACGTGCGCTCCGCCCGCCCCGGAGTGTGTCGCTGGTGCAGGTGCGGGGAGCCGCGCCCCAGGTGACCTGCCCCGGGCAGCGGGGACCTCGCGCCTCGGGACTCAGAGCCCGGAGACCCCCGCCCCCCCCGCAGGACCCCGCGTTCAGCGGTGGGCGGCGACCCCCAGCGCCCCCGGGCGCCCCACTTGCATCGTCCCAGGGGCGCCCCGGAGACGCCCGTTTTGGCCCAGGAGGCAGTCTGCACCTCGGGGGATGGTGCACACGAGCCGGGGGGGACCTGCTGACCCTCAGGTCAGGGGCGCCGGGGGCAGCTGTGCTGATTTCAGACTTGGGGGGGGTCTCGGGGGCAGGTGCACCTGCTGACCCCCGGTGCGGTGGGGCCGGTCTCACTCGTACGTGCACGCTCCTCGCTGTACCGCGCAAGTTCCCTGCAAGCGTTTTAGAACTTAGGCTTCATGTTTGTTTTTTTTTTTTTTTTTCCTAGTTTAGCTGATGCTCAATATTTATAGGGTTTTTTAAAAAGCTTTGGTGGTCAAAGAAGGGAAGGTGTCCTTCCATCGTGCTCAGAATTCAGGGCTTGGGGGCCGGTGTTGCCCTACGTAGAGCCGGTCAGCGGCGAGACGGGACCTCAAGGTATCCCCCCCCCCCCCCCAGGGATCTCTGTTAACGCCCAGGGTTGGAGGAAATACAGGACCTTGTTGTGACACTTTTTAGGTAATTCTGAAAAAAATTCCAGCCCATGCATTCGTTTCGCCTGGCGTCTAAAAGGAAGTTGTCTTTCTCCCTGTTGTTGGAGGGAGGCCGGGAGCATCCTGCGTTCTAAGGTGCTGGAAACAATGTAGCCATTCAGGGCTGGGTGTTGTGTTTCAGTTTCAACAGTTTCATCCGTGGCGGCCCAGCCGGTTCCTGGACTGGTTACCTTGTGTCCGCGGCAGAGTCATTCCTATTTTCATTCATGCCTATTTTCACAGAAACCTCAGGGCTTTATGGTAAAAGTGAGCACTGAAGCAGATCGCGGTGGATGGGATAGTACATCCCTGTGCTGAGCTGGTCCTTTGGGTCATAACAAAGACAGGTACCTGCTAAAGTGTTGAAATCAGCCCCACCTTGAGCATTACAATGAGAACTGTAGACTTGGGGGCGGCCCCGGGTCTCGGCCCCCCCACCCCGGGGACTCCTCGGGCCGGCGAGCGTCCACTGTCCATGGTGCTGAACACACGCCCTCTGGTTCTGGGTCTTCAGCTTCCTTTCCAGCCTGAGAGGGTGTCTCGGAGGAGGTTTTAAAATCACTTTCAGAAAAAAAAAATATGTATATATATATATAATAATAATAATAATAAAATAAAATCACTTTCAGAATTTACACAATTAAAGAAAAGTTGGACAGTTGAGCCGGGAAGTTCTTTTGAGCCCGAATGGAAGCACCTCTTTAAAAACTCAAGCCGTGTTGTTGTTGTCTCTCTCTCTCTTTTTTCCCCCCCAAAGGGGTAATTGTGCCGACTCAACATCCCTTTCCTACTTAGTCTCTTTCTGAGCGTGTGGGCATTTTCTTGCTGGAGGATAGACATCAAGTAACAGATCAGTGAAATTAAATGAGATCCGGTTTCCTTAACAACATCCTCTTATTTTTTTTTATTTTATCATTATTATTATTATTTTTAAGATTTTATTTATTTATTCATGAGACACACAGAGTGGAGAGAGAGGCAGAGACACAGGCAGAGGGAGAAGCAGGCTCCATGCAGGGAGCCTGACGTGGGACTGGATCCCGGGACCTCAGGATCACGCTCTGGGCTGAAGGCGGCGCTAAACCGCTGAGCCACTGGGGCTGCCCAACAACACCCTCTTAAAAATGTACCCGTTATCGTAATATGCGCATGTATTTGTACGTAGAGGCAATTTGTTTTTTCCCTAAACAAGGCCAGCTGTATCACCCCTCACGCTCATGTGATGCTTTCCAGCCTTCCCAGAGAGGGACTGGAGCCCTCGGTGGACGTGGTGGGGCTGTTGGGCAGTTGCCAGTTCCTGCTGTGTTAGAGCAGCATCTACTCTCTCTTCCATAATTCTGAGGACATCGCCTGTAAATCATTTTTAAAAATTTTTTTAAAGATTTTATTTATTCATAGAGACACACACACACACACACACAGAGGCAGAGGCACAGGCAGAGGGAGAAGCAGGCTCCACGCATGGAGCCCAACGCGGGACTCGATCCAGGGTCCCCAAGATCAAACCCCGGGCCGCAGGCAGTGCTAAACCGCTGTGCCACTGGACCTGCTCTCCTGTAAATCATTTTAGATAAATTCTTTATTCTCTTGAGGTTAATTTTGTCTGCTTCTTTAAAATTGCCCCATAGGCTAGCAATAAGAAATAGCAGGTACAGAGATTCTTCTATATAACAGTAAATTGTGCGTCTAACTAAGCAGTGGATTGTTAAGGTGTTTTTGTTCCAAGTGTCTGAACTAGTTATTTGGCCTCATCACCTGCACACTTAACTTGGGTTACTCTGTGAAAGAGCAGCCTATTTTGTTGAGGAAAACCCAGGGCAGCTTCTTTCTGCCCCTTCAAGCTTCAGAAACACCCTCTGAGGGCCCACCTTTGCCTGGCCCTGTGCTGTGTTCTGAAAGCCCACAGGGGAAGGAGATACAGTATTTATCATGGAAGGACCCCACTTTGGCCTGATGGAGGAACATGTACACTTAGGGCTTCAGGGGGTTACTCAGTGCTGCAGTTAGGGTTCACGGAAAGTTGGGTTGGTGTGTTGAGGTGGGGTAATTCATTTAGACTGGGAATCAGGACGGCTTCATAGAGGAGAGGAGGTGGCCTCGGGCTGAGACCTGAAGGGTGAATGGTCATTGTTTGGGCGTTGGATGGGTATAAAATTTATTACAAAAACACCAGAAGGCTGGTGTAGCTGGCGAACAGCGTGTGTGATGGTGAAGGTGTGGAGGGTATTGTGAAAACGCTGGAACTCAGAGGTGTGGGGGAGAGTGGACTGGAGGTGGTGTGGCAGGCAGAGTAATGGCCTCCCAGAGCTGTCTACATCCTAATCTCCGGAACCTATGAACATGGTATGTTACATGGCAAAGACAATTTAAGTAGTAGATGGAATGACAGTTGCTAATTTTAAAGCTGATTTTAAAACAAGGAGATTATTCTGGATTACCCAGTTAAGTCCAAAGTAAGGGTCCTTAAATATGGAAGAGGGAGGCGGAAGAGCTGGTGTCAGAGTGATGTGAAATGAGGAAGCGTACCCGCCGCCGTTGTTGGCTTAGTAGATGGAAGGGGTTATAAGCCAAGGAGTGTGGGAGGGCTCCAGAAGCAGGAAAAGGTGAGAAAATGGGTTCTCACGCAGAGCCCTTCCTTGAAGGGAACACACAGCCCTACCCAGTGAGACCTTATGTCTGACCTCCAGAACTGAAAAATAATTTCTGAAAGCCTAGCTGGTATAGTTTAAAGAGGAAATAATGTGGTCAGATAGGCAGGAGAACACAAAATGATTTAGCTGCTGTTAGCAGGTTGCCCCAGGTGAGCATGGTTCTGATTCTTAGTTTCATCTCCCGGCAAGCCTGGCATCTGATACTCCCACCTGGCCTAAGTCCCACCTGAAGTCTTCTCCTAGCAGTTTGTTCGGTCTCTACCCTTGCTTCCTGCCGCTTCCAGCTGGCCCACCTTCCCTCTGTGCTGGGCACTCAGTGGGATTGGGGGGTCGGAGGATGGCCAGTTCTAGCCTCCGAGCTGTTGTCAAAGTATTTTCCAAAGGTTTGTTTCTTCACAGCCTCTCTAGTCCCTTGTATCTTCAGATGTTTTAATTGTTGTTAGTCAGCTAAGTGTGAAATATCTCATTGTTTTAATTTGCATTTTCTTGATTATTAGTAAGGGTGAGTGAGGGCTTTTTATCCATTTAGTGGCCACTTGGGTTTCCTCTTGTGTAAATTATATTCATATATTGTTTGTCCATTTGTTACGTGGGTTGTCCTTTTTATAGCTTTTTAGAGATCCTGTGTGTATATTTTGGATTCTGTTTGTGCCCTGTTTTTTTTTAAATCCTTTTAAAAATGCTGTTTTGATGAACAGATGTTTAATTTTAAGACAAATTTATCAATCTTTTTTTTATGGTTTGTAGTTATTGAGTCTTATTTAAGAAATTCTGTTACCCCAAGGTCATAGGATATCCTCGTCTTTAAAAAATCGAATATTTGCTTTTTTAATATTCTACTTTGAACTTATTTTTGTGTGAGGTGTGAGGCAGAGATATAATTTTAGAACTTTTCCAAATGCATAACCAGTTGTATCAGTACTATTTATTGAATACCATACTTACCCCAATGATATGCAGTGCTGCTTTCAAAACACAACATTTTACAAATGTGTGGATCCGTTTCTGATTTTTTTCATGTAAATAATGATAATTTCATTTCTTCCTTCCTAACCTTTAAGTCTTTTATTTATTTTTTTGTCTTATTTCCATCATTTGGAGACTAACCAAAGTTGCATAGGAATTTTGATAAGGCTGTGCTAATATTGTTTTACACTTGAAAGGCAATACTTTTAGAGCCTTAAATATGAAGTTTGTTATTATTTTTGGTAGATTCCTTTTATTAGGTTAAGGATGGTCTCCTCTGCTAATAGTTTGATATAGGTTTTAAAAATTTTTTTAAAAAGATTTTTATTAATTTATTCATGAAAGGTACAGAGAGAGAGAAAGAGAGGCAGAGACACAGAAAGAGGGAGAAGCAGGCTCCCTGCAGGGAGCCCGATGTGGGACTTGATCCCAGGTCTCCAGGATTACGCCGTGGGCCGAAGGCAGGCGCCAAACCACTGAGCCACCCAGGGATCCCTTTTTAAAAATTTTTATTTTTTTATTCATGAGAGACAGAGAGAGGCAGAGACACAGGCAGAGGGAGAAGCAGGCAGGATCACACCCTGAGCTAAAGGTGGACGCTCAACCGCTGAGCCACGCAGGCGTCCCTGATATAAGATTTTTTAAAAACCATTAATAGATTTTGAATGTTGACAAATGATTTTCTTTACCTACTTAGATGATTTTATGTTTTTTCTTCTTTAAATTATGACTGAGATGAACTATTTTAATCTTTTAATTTTAAGCCATCGATTTCTTGGGATAAACTGTACTTTGTCATACCTATTATTTTAAACATTATTGGATCCAATATGGCGACTTAAAATTTATATTTATTATCTCACTGTTTCATTTAGGGTTTTGGCATATATTTTCATGAGAAGTATTGACCAATGATAATCTTTTCTTGTATTGCCCTTATTGAGATTTGGTATCATGGAGATGCTTCATCTTCCCCATAGTAGTTTCTGAAAGGGAGAGATTTTTGTTCCTTTCAAGTTTGGCAAAATTGATTCTTAAATATCCTGGGGCTGGACCCTCTTAGAACATGGAGACTTGCACCAGCGGTTATCGCTTTAGAAGGGTTACGGATCCATTCTTCTCACATTTCGTTGGCCAGGAGCAGTCCTTCTGGCCGTACTTAGCTTCAAATGGAGCAGGGGGGTGGAGTCTTCCATGACCCAGAAGTTCAGGATAACTGGATACTGGAAAATATTAGTAACACGTACCAAACTATGGGAGTTAATTGATGTCAGTACTACACAGCCAAAATTCCAACCGTGTTCCTCTCTAGGTCTTGCTTGAAGGTTTACAAGTGTGCAAGGTCTGCAGGTGTGTTGGTCATCAGGGGACCGACTAGAATGTAAAACTAACATGTTGGTTTATATCTGTTGTGAACACACCATCCTATGTACTCTCTTCAGAACCCACCTTGGGAATTCCTACCTCTCAACGTCTCTTTATTGTAGAGGAAAAGCCTCCCTTTCTTATTCCTTTGCAGTGATCTAAGTCTTAACTATCCTTCAAGGCTGGCATAGTTCCCAGCACCCTGCTCAAATTCTCCATGTTAACTTGGACCAATGGTGAACTCTCCCTTCATTTCTTACGTCGCCATTCTGGCCCAGCTGTGTAGAGACCAGGGTTCGGTTTTGTTCATGGGTAGTCAGTTGATCAGAAGAGGGTTCAGACCCAAGCACTTGTTTCCCTCCTTTGCCAGGGCTCTGGCCTGGGAGGCGAGATACGGTGCACAAACTGTATGAAGATGGTCCCACCATGATCTTCACGATTCATGCTTTTGTATAATACTTTCCTGTTGTGATAGGACTTTTTTTTTTTTTAAGTAACTAGTTTTTTTTTTTTAATTTTTATTTATTTATGATAGTCACAGAGAGAGAAAGAGAGGCAGAGACACAGGCAGAGGGAGAAGCAGGCTCCATGCACCGGGAGCCCGACCTGGGATTTGACCCCGGGTCTCCAGGATCACGCCCTGGGCCAAAGGCAGGCGCCAAACCGCTGCGCCACCCAGGGATCCCTGTGATAGGACTTTATTCTGACTAGCACAACATGGTAAAAGTAATGGGATGTCCCTTCCCTGATTATGTTACATTATATAAAATTTCATTTTGCTGGAAAGTCATTTAGAGACTTTCTTTGCCGGCTTGAGTAGGCTGCAATGTTGGGGAAGCCCACATGGCAGGAACTTCAGGTAACCTCTAGAAGCTGAGCGGGGCCTTCAGGGACAACCACTAAGGAGCAGGGGCCCTCAGTCCTACAGCAAGGAAACAGCCTCTACCATAAAATAACCAAAGTGACCTGGGAAGTGAATTCTTCCCCAGTTAAGTCTTCTAATGAGAACAGCCTGGCCAACACCATGATTGCAGCTTTATGAGACCCTAGGCAGGGAACCTAGTTAAGCCTGCTCAGACTCTTGACTCCTAAAAACAGTGAGATAATAAATATAAATTTTAAGTCGCTCAGTGTGTGATGGTTTGTTATGCAGCTATAGAAAACGAATGTATCAGCTCTTTACTGATCTCCCACTTACTTTTACTAGAAGTAGATTTGGTTTGATGAAGGGTATTTGAATCTAGTTAAGGTAGTCAGTTTTTAAATTATTTTTTAAAACTTTTTTCCTTTTTTTTTTTTTTTAAAGATTTTATTTATTTATTCATGAGAGATACACACAGAGAGGCAGAGACATAGGCAGAGGGAGAAGCAGGCTTGCTGGAGAGAGACTGATGTGGGGCTCCATCCCAGAACTCTGGCAGGATCACATCCTGAGCCAGAGGCAGACAATCAACCACTGAGCCACTCAGGCATCCCTTTTTTCCCTATTTTAATGTGATACAAATGTTTTGTGTAGAAAAATTGAAGCAAGTGGGACGTATAAAGAACAAAAGAACAAAACAAACATTCATAATCTTATGACACAAGAATGTGTGTGTTTTTCTACCAATATGTTTTTCTACCTTTACATATGGTATAATGTGCATATCCTAAGTTGGGATTCGTTCTATAATGTTTTATGAACAGTTTTCTTTCTTAGTACCACATAGTTAGAATTTCCTGTGTCATATCATATTCTTTTAAACTATGATTTTAAATGGCTTAAATGGCTGTATTCTATTCTAGTGGGTATCCCAAGTGATTGAACCACTTTGCTTATAGCTGGACATTTATGCTGCTTGAAATTTTTATCATCATAAATAATGCTTCGATCAATAATCGATAACCTATACCAAAATCATTTGTGTGTATCACTGATTACATATGAAGGATAAGTTTCTAAAGGCAGAATTATTAGGTCAGAATTTGTAGATGTTCGGCAGCCCAGGTGGCTTGGCAGTTTGGCATCGCCTTCAGCCCAGGACGTGGTCCTGGGGACCCCGGATCGAGTCCCACGTTGGGCTCCCTGCATGGAGCCTCCTTCTCCCTCTGCCTGTGTCTCTGCCTCTCTCTCTGTCTCTTATGAATAAATAAATAAGATCTTTTAAAAAAAAGAATTTGTAGATGTTTTGAAACCTTTTGATACTTAACCATCCAGCTTCCAATGTTGCTTTTTTCTTTTTTCTTTTTTTTTACGATTTTATTTATTTACTCTATTTTAGAGAGAGAGAAGTGCAAGCCAGGGGAGGGAAAGAGGGAGAGAGAGAGAATCTCAAGCAGACTTAGTGCTTAGCATGGAGCCTAATCTGGGGCTCGATCTCATAACCCTAAGATCATTACCCGAGCCAAAAGCAGGAGTCAGGCATTTAACTGACTGAGCCACCCAGTTGCCACCCCCCACCCCTGCCCCAGCTTCCAGTGTTTCTAAAAAATGATATAAAGCTCAAACATCTGTTTGTGTAACTCACCAGGTTGGGATAGGACAGAACTATTGATTTTTGAGCATTTAGGTTCCTGTTTTCTTAACCTGTTTGCAAAGTGCTTTTAAATTATTCATTAAAGTGCAGTATGGATTCTATTTATAGACACATTTGTGTATGAGATCGGTCCCTTAGTGCCTGGGCAAAAAGCCTACGAATTGCTCTTATCACATCCCTATCTTTGTAAATCCATTTCTACTCGATCCTCCCTTTCTTTGTTCTCAACCAAATAGAGACACTGAGACACATAAGGTCTTGTAGCCTTGTGATTAGTCAGATGAAATGGCTTTTTTGAGCTACCTCTTGCTCTTTTCTTCTTGCTATTTATGAACTAGTTGACTTCATAAGTATAAGAGATCAGCAGAAAATTATTAATTTAAAAATATTTTTCCTGATTCAGAAAATGAGTGTTTATTTAGAAAATTTCTAAAATAAAGATTAGTATCAAAAGCAAAATAAAAATACTTCATTCTGTCACCCATAGGTGACCAGTGTATAAACATAACTTGTTCATACTAGCTTATTCTTAGAGTACATTGATTAGATTTCGGTGACTAATGTTTTTTTTTTTTTGTTTTGTTTTTTGTTTTGTTTTGTTTTTTTTTTTTTTTTTTTTTTTTTGGTGACTAATGTTTTGCTTGGGATTTTTGCACCCATGTCTTTGAGTGAAATTGGCCCATAATTTTCCTTTTCTGTAGCTGTTTTCTCTCTAATTTGATATGAATACTTAGTTTTTAATTTTTTTTAAAGATTTTTATTTATTTATTCATGAGAGACAGAGAGAGAGAGAGGCAGAGACACAGGCAGAGGGAGAAGCAGGCCCCATGCAGGGAGCCCGACGTGGGACATGATCCTGGGTCTCCAGGATCAGGCCCTGGGCCGAAGGCAGCGCTAAACCACTGAGCCACCCGGGCTGCCCAGTACTTGGTTTATTAGTTTGCAGCTTTCCTCCCCCTACTAAATATGTGTATGTACGGTTATACATCTCCTTATAAATAATGCTTCATCTGCATCTTACAGAATTTGATTTGAGGTATTTTTCTTATTGTTTAGTATATACTATACACTGAATCATGCCCCTCTCAGATTCATATGTTGAAGCCCTAACCCCCAGTATGATCGTATTGGAGATGGAGCTTTGGGGAGAAAATTAGGTTTAGATGAGGTCATGAGTTTGATGAGATTAGTACCTTATTAGAAGAGACCAGAGAACTTGCTCTCTTTCTCTCTCTCCTTGCCGTGTGAGGATACAGCAGGAAGGCAGCTATCCCCAAGCCAGGAAGAAGCCCCTGACCAGAACCCTCCAATCCTGGCGTTCTGATCTCAGACTTCCCAGCCTCCAGAACTGTGAGAAATAAATGTCCATTGTTTAAGACCCTCACTCTATGGTGTTTTGGTACAGCAGCCCAAGCGAACTAGGGCAGTGAGTCTTATAGACATTTCTAATTTCCATCATGATTTTTTAAATTTATAGGTCATTTAGAAGAATATTTAAAAATTTCCAAACATATGTACATTTTCTTATTCTTCTCCAGCACGATTGCTTTGCCCCCAAATCTTGCTCTTAATGGTTTTAATTCTTTAAAATTTGCTGATGTGCCTTATGGCCCAGAATATGGACTCTAAGTTTTCTCACACATTCCGGTGTGCTTGAAAAGAATTAGGTTCAATGTTCCATATATTCTACTCAGCTAGCTTATAACATATTACTCACATCTTCTGTATTTTTACTATTTTTTTGTCCGGTGGTTATATCCATTACTAAGGTAATTACCCAATTTCATTATGATTATGGATTTGTCTTATTTCTCTTTGAAGTTCTGTCAATTTTTATTTATATAGTTTGAGACCATGCTATTAGGGGCATGCAGATATAAAATTGTTATGTCTTCCTGAAGAGCTGAGACTGTAATTATTAACATTGGTTCTCTTTATCTCTAGTAATGAATCTTTACCTTTATGGTATCATATGCCAATGTGAAAGTAGCCATAACGGATTGCTTTAGGCTCATATTTGCATGATATCTTTGTTTTTTTATCATTTTATTTTCAGCCTTACTGTATTCTTAAACTTTAGGTAGGTATCTTGCGTAATAATCAATTATATTGTTTTTCGTCCAGTCTGATAATTTTTGTCTAACTAGAACATTCAACTCATTTATGTTGAATGTTGAATATAATTAGTAATCTACTTGAGTTTAAGTCAATACTCTTGTTATTTCTCTTGTCCCACGTGTTCTGTTTATTTTTCCCTGTTATATTAAAACAGTATTACGATTTTTAAAAATCATTCTATTTTTCTGCTCTCTTCACTGTGTTGGGGTTACATTTTATTTTTCTTTCTTTTCATGGTTACCATGTAAATTAGATAATGTGTTATTAACTTATCCAGATAATGCAGTTATACCTGCCTTCTGGACCATGCAGAGATCATAGTATCATAGAGCGCTTGAACTCCATGTGCCTATTATCATGTATTTTAATTTTATAAGCTCTTTTTAAACTCAATGAAATATTAACAGTGTTGTTATTTAATGTATCATCAGTGTTCATTTAGATTTATTCACAGCTTTATCCATTTTTTGCTTTTCACTGCTCTCTGACATTTCTGACCTTCATTCTGGGGTCGTTTCCCTTCTGCCTCAACAGCGAGCCTCCTTTAGAAATTCCTTATTGTGGATCAGCTGGCAGTAGACACTCCCCGTCTTTTTTTCTTTCTAAAAGTATTTTGATTTCACTTTAATTTTAAAAATTCTTTAAATCTACTTATTTTATTTTATTTTTTTGGCGGGGATATAATTTACATGCCACAAAATTCACCCTTTTAAAGTTTCTGATTCATTGGGTGTTGGTATATTTACAAGGTTGTGGAACCATCATCACTACATAATTCCAGAACGTTTTCATCACCTTAGAAAAGAATCTCATGCCTATTAACAGTAACTCCTCATTCCTCCCTGTCCCAGTCCCTGGCAACCATTAATCTACTTTCTGTCTCTAAGGATTTGCCTATTAGGGACATTTCATATGAATGGAATATAAATATGTGGCCTTTCATGTCTAGCTTCTTTTACTTAGTGTAATATTTTCAAGGTTCATCCATGTTCTATTGTGTATCAGTACTTCATTCATTTTTATGGCTGAATGGTATCACATTGTATGGATATATCACATTTTAGTTCCCCATTGATCAGTAGGTAGACATTTGGGTCGTTTCCACTTTTTTGGCTATTATGACTAATGTGCTATAAACAGTCATGTATAAGCTTTTTTTAAAAAAAAAAAAAGATTTTATTTATTCATGAGAGACACAGAGAGACAGGGGGGAGGGGGCGGTGGAGAAGCAGAGACACAGGCAGAGGGAGAAGCAGGCTCCATGCAGGGAGCCTGATGTGGGACTCGATCCTGGGACTCCAGGATCACGCCCTGGGCTGAAGGCAGGCACCAATAATAACTTTTTGAATCACCCCCCAGCTCTGTCTGGTCACTAACAGTTTGTTCTTTACAGTTAAGAGTCTGTTTCTTGGTTTGCCCCCTCCCCTCTCTTTTTATCCCTTTGCTCATTCATTTTGTTTCTTAAATTCCATATGAGTGAAATCATATGGTATTTGTTTTTCTCTGGCTGACTTATTTCCCTTAGTATTATGTTCTTTAGCTCCATCTGTGTCATTGCAAATGGCAAGGTTTCATTCCTTTTTGTGGCTAAGTAATATTCCATTGTATATGTACCACATCTTCTTTTTTTTTTTTTTTTTTTTTTTTTTTTTTTTTAAATTTTTTTTTAATTTTTATTTATTTATGATAGTCACAGAGAGAGAGAGAGAGAGAGAGACAGAGACACAGGCAGAGGGAGAAGCAGGCTCCATGCACCGGGAGCCCGATGTGGGATTCGATCCCGGGTCCCCAGGATCACGCCCTGGGCCAAAGGCAGGCGCCAAACCGCTGCGCCACCCAGGGATCCCTGTACCACATCTTCTTTATGCATCATCAGTCAAGGGCAACTTGAGCTGTTTCCATAATTTGTTTGTTGTCGATAATGCTGCTGTAAACATTAGGGTGCATGTATCCCTATGAATTATTTTTTCTTTATTCTTTAGATAAATACCCAGTAGTGCAGTTGCTGGGTCGTAGGGTAGTTCTATTTTTAACTTTTTAAGGAACCTCCATCTGTTTTCCAGAGTGGCTGCACATTTGCATTCTCAACAACAGTGTAATAGGATTCTCCTTTCTCCACATCCTCGCCAACACCTGTTGTTTCTTGTGTTGTTGATTTTAGCCATTCTGACAGGTGTGAGGTGATATCTCTCTCTCTGTTTTTAAATATTTTATTTATTTATTCATGAGAGACACACAGAGAGAGAGGCAGAGACACAGGCAGGGGGAGGAGCAGGCTCCATGCAGGGAGCCCGATGTGGGACTCAGTCCTAGGACCTGGGATCATGACCTCAGCCAAAGGCAGATGCTCAACCACTGAGCCACCCAGGTGCCCCCATAAGGTGATATCTTACTGTGGTTTTGATTTGCATGATGAGTGATGTTGAGCATCTTTTCATATGTCTGTTGGCCATCTGCAGGTCTTCCTTACACATTTAATGCAATCCCTATGAAAATACCAGCAGCATTTTTCACAGAGCTGGAACAAACAATCCTAACATTTCTACGGAACCACAGAAGACCCTAAATAGCCAAAGCAATTTTGAAAAAGAAAAGCAAAACTGGAGGCATCACAATTCCAGACTTCCAAGTTATACTACAAAGCTGTAGTCATCAGAACAGTATGCTACTGAATATGAAAATAGACATATGTATGTAGATCAGTGGAACAGAATAGAAAACCCAGAAACGAACCCACAATTATATAGTCAATTAGCCTTTGACAAAGCAGGAAAGAATATCCAATGGGAAAAAGTCTCTTCAACAAGTAGTGTTGGGAAAATTGGACAGCAACAGGCAAAAGAATGAAACTGGACCACTTTCTTATACTAAACACAAAAATAAATTCAAAGTGGGTTAAAGATCTAAATGTGAGACCTGAAACCATAAAAATCCTGGAAAAACATGCAAGCAGTAATAGTCTCTTACATCAGCTATAGCAACTTAGGCAAGGGAAACAAAAGCAAAAATAAACTATTGGGACTGTAGCAAAATAAAAAGCTTCTGCACAGCGAAGGAAACAATCAGCGAAACTAAAAAGCATCCTATCGATTGGGAGAAGATATTGCAAATGATATGTCTGATAAAGGGTTAGTATCCAAAATATGTGAAGAACTTCTAAAACTCAACACCCCAAAATTGAATAATCCAATTGAAAAGTGGGCAGAAGACATAAATAGATGTTTTTCCAAAGAAGGCATTTGTATTCCTAAGGCATACTGACTGGCCTATGTTTTTTTTTTTTTTTTTCTTGTGATATTTTTGGTTTTGATATCAGGGTAATATTGGCCTTTATATAATGAATTGAGAAGTGTTCTTAGTATTTTTTTTGGAAGATTCTGTGAGAGATTGGGGTTAATTCTTCTTAAATGTTTGGTAGAACTCACTCGTGAAGCCATCTGGTCCTGCGTTTTTCCTTACGGGAAGTTTCCAGTTGCTAACTCAATGGCTTTGCTTGTTTAGGTCTATTCAGATTTTCTTTCTTTTCGAATCAGTTTTGATAGTCTGTGTCTTTCTAGGAATTTGTCCATTTCACCGAGGTTATCTAATTTGATAGCAAATAATTGTTCATAATATTTCTCTATAATCCATGTTTATTTGTTTTGTGTCAGGAGAAAGACTTAACAAACATTACATTTATGCTGTCTTTTCTGTTTACTTCTGTAAACACTTTTACTGGTGCTCTTTATTTCTTCACCTGGATTTGAGGTACTGTCTGGCATCCTGTCATGTTAGCCTGGAGGGCAGGTTTTCTAGAAACTTATTTTGTCAGTTTTTGTTATCTAAAGATGTCTTAATTTCTCCTTTACTTTTGAAGGGTAATTCTGCTACCTGTAGAATTCTTGTTTGGCAGTCTTTGTCTTTTTTTTTTTTTTTGTCTTTGTCTTTTATAATTTTGAATATGTCATCCCACGACCTTCTAGTAGCCACGGTTTCTTGAGATGAGAAATCAGCCATTGCTTTTACTGAGTATCTCTTTCAAATGATAAATTGCTTCTCACTGCTTGCAGGATTTCCTCTTTGTCTGTGTGTTCCAGCGGTTTGATGATGATGTGTCTACGTATGCTTGGAGTTTATCCTTAGAGTTCATTGAGTTTCTTTGATATATAATGTTGGGTTTTTCCTCCCCCAAATCTGGGAAGTTTTTAGCTATTATCTCTTCAAATATGCCTTCTTTTCTCTTTTCTCCTTCTGAAACTTTCATTATACACATGTTGGTAGCTTGATGGTGTCCCACAGGTCTCTGAGGCTCTGTTCTTTTTCTCGTAAGGAAGATTTTGTTCAGTTTATATAGTGGGTTGTATAATAGGGGAGAGAGATTGGGCTCAATACCTGCTCTGTTCATTTTTCTTCCTACTTTTTACTTTCTGTTCCTTAGACTAGAAGATTTCAGTTGACCTATCTTCAAGTTCTCCAGTTTGTTCTTGACTGCTCAGATATGCTGCTGAATATTTCCGGTGAATTTGTCATTTCGGTTACTGTACGTTTTAGCTCCAGAATTTTTATTTAGCTCCTTTTTATATTCTCTTTATCAGTAGTCTCTACTTGATGAGGCACCTTTGTCATACTTGCCTTTAATCTTTTAGATGTGGTTTCCTTTAGTTCTTTGAAGATATTTAAAATAGGTTATATGTAGTCTTTCTCGTGTAAGTCCAACATTAGGGTTTCCTCAGGGGCAGTTTCTGTTGATCTCTTTTTTTCCTGTGTATGGGCCGTATTGCCTCTCTCTTTCTCTCTGTCTCTCTCTGTCTCTGTCACAATGACTTACCAGAAACAAAATATTTTATTTTTTTTAATTTTTATTATTTTTTAAAAGATTTATTTATTTATGATAGACACAGAGAGTGAGAAAGAGGCAGAGACACAGGCAGAGGGAGAAGCAGGCTCCATGCACCGGGAGCCCGACGTGGGATTCGATCCCGGGACTCCAGGATCGCGCCCTGGGCCAAAGGCAGGCGCCAAACCGCTGAACCACCCAGGGATCCCCAGAAACAAAATATTTTAAATCATACATGTAGCAGCTCTGGAAATTTGACTCTCCTCTCTCCTCTGAGATTTTTCGGTGCTTCTGCTTGCTGTAGTAGTTTCTGTTGTTTTGTTTAGTGACTCTCTTGAACGAAGACTGCGAAGTCTGTATTCACTCATTTGTGATCAGCTCATGATTGGGCAGAGATTTACTTAAATGCCAGGAATCAGAAAATCTGTGAGACTTTCCCGAGGAGCTGTGGGTGTGTGTTGGGGTATGCTTCAACATTTAATCAGGCATTTACAGCCCTGCCTGAGTCCTTACTTCCTGCTTGTACAGAGCCTCAAAGTCAGCCCAGTGTGAGTGCTGACAGCTGTCTCGGGTCTTTTCCTGAGCGTTCACACAACCTTGAGTATGTGCACAGCTCTACATACACATGTTTTACATCTACATTTACAGAATATGTTGAGAGTTCTTCTAGTCCCCTACAGATGTCTTATTTCCCAGCTTTTCCCATTAAGGTTTGGGTTAATGTGTTACTTGTCCCACCTGTTGTCTCCTGTCTCAGGTAGTTACAGAATGAAACAATTGACTCTAATTGTTTTAACAAACACCTTTGAGAAGATGCCTTTCACACTGATCTTACTCTGATTCAGGTCAAATAAAGACATCCTTGCAAGTGGAACTTATTAGCCATGTCAAATAATAACAGTTGTCTGGGAATAAGGCTTTGAGGGAGTTGTAATCCTGTTCTGTCCCTTTCTGTGACTGCCAGCCTGCTGTTTTTCCACTATTATTACAAACTATTAGTTTTTAAGACAGCTGTAGAACTGTGGGGACATGGGTGGGGGCAGTGAGAATAGGGAAAGTAAAACACTACAGATGTGCTGTTCTTATGGAGATTCAAACATTTTCCTCTAACAGATCCTCCCCAGTCTGCTGTAAGCCTTTGATTAAATTCTTACATTTCTGACAAAGTTGAGTCTGATAATTTTTACTATTTTTTTTACTGCTTTTATGGAAGAGGGGATTTTTGTTTTTTGTTTTTAATAATAAATTTATTTTTTATTGGTGTTCAATTTGCCAACATACAGAATAACGCTCAGTGCTCATCCCGTCAAGTGGCCCCCTCAGTGCCCGTCACCCAGTCACCCCCGCCCTCCTCCCCTTCCATCACCTGTAGTTCGTTTCCCAGAGTTAGGAGTCTTTATGTTCTGTCTCCCTTTCTGATATTTCCCACACATTTCTTCTCGAAGAGGGGATTTTTGGAGGTCCTTACTTTGCTATTTTCACTGACATCACTCTCTCACCTTTATTCTTAAAAGACTCTTCGCCTGTATATTGAATTTCATGTTGGCATTATTTTCTTTCAGTATGTTGGAGTTACCTTTCCACGGTGTCTGGCTTTTGTTTTTTCTGTTCAGATGTCAGTAGTCATTGTAACTGCTGTGCCTCTACAGGTAATTTGTGCATTTCCTATTGCTTTTATAGGATTTTCTTACTGCCCTTAGGTTTCTGTAGTTTCACTGAGTTCCCACATATCTCTACCTATATAGTATGTTGGCTTCTTGTATCTGTGGTATGAGATCTTTCATAAGTCTAGAAAATTCACCATCATTATCTTCAGATAGTTGTTTCTGCCTCATCTTTTCTTTCCTGCTGGGCAGCCAGGGTGGCTCCGTAGTTTAGCGCCACCTTCGGCCTGGGGTGTGATGCTGGAGTCCCGGGATCGAGTCCCACGTCGGGCTCCCTGCAGGGAGCCTGCTTCTCCCTCTGCCTGTGTCTCTGCCTCTCTCTCTTCCTTTCTCTCTCTTTCTCTCTGTTTCTAATGAATAAATAGAATCTTTTTTTTTTTTTAAAGGAGTCTAATTAGATTTCTCATGATAAATTCTCATGCCTTTTCTCTTGTGTTTCACAGATTTTGATCTCTCCATGCTTTAGTTGAGTACTTTCTTCTGACCTAATTTCCAGTTCATCAGTTCTGTCTTCAGTAGCACCTCACCTAATCTGCTTAAAAACCCATTCGGGACTTTTTTTTTAAAGCTTTTTTTTTTTTTAATTTTTATTGATTTATGATAGTCACACACAGAGAGAGAGGCAGAGACACAGGCAGAGGGAGAAGCAGGCTCCATGCACCGGGAGCCCGACGTGGGATTCGATCCCGGGTCTCCAGGATTGGGCCCTGGGCTGAAGGCAGGCACCAAACCGCTGCGCCACCCAGGGACCCCCAGGATTTTTTTTTTTAACTTTATAGTTCTAGATTTCTTTTAAAACAGATTTAAACTATGTTATTTTTTTTTATAGCTGCTTATTTCTCATTTATATTTTTGGCCATAGTAAGTGTAGTATTTTTGCTTATTTGTTTTTTTCCCCATTTTTTAAATTGTGGTAAAATACACATAACAAAATTTACCATTTTAACCATTTTTAAGTATATAGTTTAGTGGTAGTGGTATTATATATATTCATAATGTTGTACAGCCATCACCACCATTTATCTCTGTAGCTCTTTTCTTCTTGTAAAACTGAAATTCTGTATCCATTAAACACTAACTCCCCATTCTCTTCTTCCCCCAGCCCTTGGCACCCACCATTCTACTTTCTTTCCCTATGGTTTTGACTGAGTATCTCATATAAATGAAATCATATAATATTTGTCTATTTTTTTTGTGACTGGCTTATTTCACTTAGTATAATGTCATCAAAGTTCATATATGTCATAGCATGTGTTAGAGTTTCTTCCTTCTTTAAGGCTGAAAAATATTTCGTTTATGTGTGTATACCACAGTTTTCTTATTCATCTGTCAGTGGACATTTGGGTTGCTTCCATGTTTTAGCCATTTTAAATAATGCTTCTATAAATATGAGTATACAAATATCTCTTCAAGACCCTGTTTTTAAACCTTTTGGGATATACCTAGAAGTGGCATTGCTGCATGAAATGGTAATTCTGTGTTCAATTTTTTGAGGAACCACCATGATGTTGGCTACAGTAGCAGCACCATTTTACTTTCCTACCAATAGTACATACTCATTAGCACTTGCTAATTTCTAATTGTTTCAAACTAACCATCCTAATGGAATGAAGTGATATTTCATTACCATTTGGATTAGCATTTCTCCTATGATTAGTAATGTCGACCATCTCTGTATGTACTTATCGTCCATTGGTATATCTTCTTTAGAGAAATGTCTATTTAGATCTTTTGCCCATTTTTAAAGGGGTTGTTGTTTTTGTGTTATTGCAGGTGTAGTTCTTTTGATAGTCTATATTAGGTAATTCTAACTTCTCAAGTCTTTTGGATCTGTTTATTTTTGGGAGTTTTTTTTTTTTTTCTTCTGTGATTTCTTCTGTTTCTTGTGGTGTCTTATTTCTTTGCGTGTGCTAGACATTGTATTTGCAGAATTATTTTGAGGAATAGTTTGAGACCTATCATTTTTGAAGAGCTTTTAACTTGTTACCTCTAGAGTTCTTTAGTCTTAAAGGAACCATCTTAATTCTAGTATAGGCCTAAGGCCAAACAGATGAGTAGACCAGGCTGTGGTTCTTGGGAGGTCTGGTTTGGTTTTCAGGATTTCTCACCATTAGGGTTTAGACCTTTGTGGTTCCAACACAAGTTGAGGGCTGGTTTCGAAGAGTCCAGTTATGCTTTTGCTCTGTGCCTGTAGCCCCCAATTTCTGGATTATTTAGGGTAATTTCAGCATCTCCCAAATGTTGGAAGTTTGCCCAGAAAATTTACTTCTCTTTAAATTAACACTCTACTGTGGATATTCTTCATCAGTGATCCACTTTCCTCTGCATGATGATTTGGTTCTGGCTTCATATGGCTCTGGTCCTGCCATCTGTTAGGTTGGTAGCATCCTCTAGGGACTGAACTTCCTTTTGTCCAGCTGCTCCACAGCGTGGAGGAGGCACACATACTTCTTACCCGTGTTGGCCTGGACATGACATGTATCATAACCTCATACATTCCACTGGTGAGATCTGGTCACATGTCCCCACCTAAATGCAAGTGCAAGGTTGGCAAGTATAGTCCCTAGTGTGCAGCTGCAAGTCTGGTGGATACTCATTTTCATCTCAGTTTTCTCATGGGTATTTTGTGGCCACGAAATACCCATGCACATCCTACATTTGTAATCATAACACACTCTCCCAGGGAGGCAGTCAAGTCCAGATGTGACTCATGAGGTTTGGCGACTGAACTAACATACAGCTTATCTTCTACTTACACTGTACGGTAGTAGAGCTGAGCTGGGACAAGTGCAATTAAAACAACCTTCCATTTTGAAAGGGAGGGAGTGGAAGATAGACATCAGTCCTTAGTCCAGAGCAAGAGTGACACCCTGTGGGTAGGTATCATGAAAGTGTCTGTCATGTGGCACCTGGGTGGTTCAGTCAGTTGAACATCTGCCTTCAGTTCACGTTGTGATTTCAGGGTCCTGGCATTGAGCTGTGTCTTGGGCTCCCTGCTCAGTGGGGAGTCTGCATCTCCCTCTCCCTCTGCTCCTTCCTGCAGCTTCTGCTTTCTCTCTCACTCTCTATCTCAAATAAATAAATAAAATTAAAAAAAAAAAAAAAGAAAGTGTATGCCAGTGCCTGCCGATCAAAGGCCACCAGGAACTCACCTGGCACCTATGATAGAGCAGGTTCGGGCTACAAACCATGGGGAACCATGGGGCATTGAGGTAGGAAAGTGCTACAAAGAACCTGTTATAGAATTTGGGATTTGGTTGAGTGGTTTGAGGGAAGGCCCAAGAAAGGGGGTATTGTCAGTAAGTGGGACCATTTTATGAGTATCTCAGTGAATCTTACCGATAGGGAGGTTGGGCTAGGATGAGGCTAATGCTATGTTTGTAAGGAAGCAGATGTCACTCACATTAGCCAGGAGAGGACCATGCTTGATGTTTGTGGCTTAGACAAGGTTCATACTTTGTGTTCTGCTGTGATGATGATCCATCCTGGTCCCACTGCAGCCCGTGTCTGATTCACTCACTTCTGCTCTGAGAATGTGGCAGGAGGAACTTCTGGCTGTTGTCTTCCGAGACTCCTTGCCCTGCCCCTGGGAGGCTTGTCCTTGTCCTTTGTCCTCCATGGACACATCTGCCTGGGGCCTTGACATATCTAACTTGAGAGTTGGGGGTTGCACAGATATCATAGCTTGCTTTCTGCTTGTGGAAGTTTGGAGACCTGGGATTTGACAGTCAATGACTGTATTTTAGGCTCATTTTTCTTTGGGAATACAATCCCCCCCCCCCCCCAAATTCTAATTTGTGCTTCTGGGAGTTCCGTGTGCTAATAACTACATCAGGAGTTCTGTCCTAGTCTTGATCCTCCAGCCTACTTCATATGTTTGCTTTCTCATAACTGTGTCTCCCTTTCTATTTAGGATCATCTTGAAGGCATGGCCATGGGTGGGAGCGAAGCCCTGTAATCTGATCTGTGTGTACAGCTGAGCCCTCTCGTAATTGAGGAGTCTTTGTGGGCCTTTGCTTTTCAGGACACTTTCCACCTTATATCGTACACTTGGGGTCAGAAAGGGTGGCTTTTCCCACTAGGTGACCCCATGTTTTGGGACTGTCTTCTAGATGCTTTCCAGTCTCTCTCAAGTTGGCCAGTTTTTGCCTAAGGTCATCTCTTTCTCTGCTGTGACGTTATGACATTATGTTATCCATAAAGTGGGTAGCAGTCACTCCAGCTACTGGCACCCTCTTTTTTCCTCTCTCTGAAGTGTGATCTACTTTCAGATGATCATAGGAAACGCTTTGCAATGCATGAAATAGGGCTTCCTCATTACCAGCTGCCTGACAATGGTTTTTATTATGGCATCACCCCTCTTTAGAGAACCCATTTCGGTCTTAATTCATTTCTGTTGAAATATGTGTTTAATGATAGAGAATTTAAAAGAGGAAGATTTCTGATCTAAACCCTTCCTTCAGGAATTATTTGACCCCTTTTCTATTTCTCTGTTTCTTGACCACTTGAAATGAAGCTGTATACTTTTGGCAGCTTCCCAGGCTGACGTCACCACAAGGGCATAGTGTGATAGTCCCTCTTTCTTGCGTTTAACCGTATTCACATTAGAAAATCAAGACTTTTCTGGTTTCTTACAAAAAGGAAAAACAAGACTTCAATTTTTTGGGAATAAAGTGGGATATAAATAAGGTAAATAAAATCAACGAAGAAATGATTTTGAATCCAGGTTACATTGATATGGGAGACTCACAAGGGCACCCCTCTATGCCCTGTGGTAGTCAGGACCTGGAGCCCTTCCCTGCTCTGAGTGTTGTTTTTGCTTTGAAAGAAGAGAGATGTGAGGACCTGGCCTGTATTTCTCTTGGGGCCATTGTGGAAGTGAAATGAGATGATTGACACGCAAACACATTTAATAGTAAAACTCTCTGGGTGGATAAGGCATTATTATTTCATCCTGAAGTACTTTGGTGGGATTAATAATTTATGTAGCACACTAAGTTCATCCTTTGAGGCCAAGTGCTCCTAATATAATGTGCCCAAGGCAACCTTGAAAACTTAAAGCATTGCAGGGAGAAGAGGGTCAGTGAGCACGTTGCTGTGTGATTTTTACTGAGTTGGGTGTTTTTCCAGAGAATTCTGAGCTCTTCCTAATTATCCTTAAGTGATTAAGGAAAAGTCCAAAGGGGCAGCATTTCGTAGGGAGCGCAGTCTGTAGTTATCCATAGTGTGACATAGTTAATCATCTATAGTACAGTTGACCCTGAACAGCTTGGGGGTTAGGGGTGCTGAATGCCCTCCCCAGCGGTTAAAAATCTGTGTATAACTTTTGCCTCCCCAAAACTTAACTGCTAATAGCTCACTGATGACTGAAAGCCTGACCAATGACATAGCAGTCGATTGACACACATTACGTGTGTTATATGTATTGTGTACTGAACTCTTACAGTAAAGCAATGTGGAGAAAAGAAAATGTTATTAAGAAAATCATGGGGATCCCTGGGTGGCTCAGTGGTTTGGCGCCTGCCTTTGGCCCAGGGCGGGATCCTGGAGGCCCGGGATCGAGTCCCACGTTGGGCTCCCTGCATGGAGCCTGCTTCTCCCTCTGCCTGTGTCTCTGCCTCTCTCTGTGTGTATCTCTCATGAATAAATAAATAAAATCTTAAAAAAAAAGAAAATCATAAGGAAAATGCATTCATAGTATTGTACCATATTTATGGGAAAAAATCGTGTATAAGTGAACCTGAGCAATTCAAATCCATGTTATTCAAGAAAGGGTCAGTTGTGCTTAGTGTTCCCAGACTGGTTTGAGTTTTCATGGAATTTGAACATAAGAGACTTTAAAAAAATAGGAGACTTTCTAACAGAACTGTGTTTCTTCCCGATGCCTTTCATAACTCCTTTGGATTAAATTGTTGCTGCATTTTCTAGACTTTATTATCTCATTAATTACACAGATAACAACGAAGTAGATTGTTTTGCTCATTAAAAAGTTGTTAGTCTTGAGACAGCCATACTTCTGTAGGTCTCCTTAGGAATCTGGAAGTTTTGGTTAAATGGTCTTTTCAGAAGCGCGTGTTACCCACGTGGGCCGCGTGGATGCCGCGTTGAGGGAGGCGTGGGGCAGCCGCCTCCGCGTGTGCACGGGCGCGTGTGATGCTCGTGGCCCGTCTTCCCGCGGCCCGGGGCTCCCGCGCCTGGCTCGGCCGCAGCTGGCAGCCTCGGCTTCCCGGCAGGTGGATCCCAGCTTCCCTGCCCCTGGGCACGCGCCGCGCGGCACCTGTCGCCCAGTGTCCTCCTCCGGGCGCCCCGGCTCCTCCTCGGCCTGCCGTCGTGCCAGCGTCCCCGGGGCCTCGAGCTGGCAGCGGAGCCCGCCTGGCTGCGGGGCCCCTGTCGCCCCAGGCCCGGAGGCAGCGCCGGGGCAGGCTCCGTGGGCCCCGGAACCGCCCGCAGGCCGCACCCGCCCCGCCCGGGCCTCTGAGGGGCTCGCGGGGTCGCAGCCGTTTCGCCAGGGCCCGAGCCATCGTCTCGTCCCTCAGCGTGTTGCCACGTGAGCCGCTGACACCTGGCACCGGGGGCCGCTGCGGGCGCCGGGCACGTCGGGCAGGGCCGCCAGCTCTGCTGCGGCCGCCGCGTCCTTCTGGCGGCCGGTCACGTCTAAAGGGCCGTCATCCGATATTGTCCTTGATGAAGCACTGAGAATCGTTTTATTAAATCTTCAGGTTTTTTCTTTTTCTTTTGGATTCTGAGAGACACGGTGGGAAGCGCGCGTGCGGCACGCGTGTGCACGGGCTCACGGCAGCTGCCGCAGAGGCCCCGGCGGTCGGGGCGGCCCAGCCCCTCGCCCCGCGCGGCTCTTACCTTCCGAAGCTGAGAGACCGACCGCGGTGGCCGAGGCCTGGCGACCGGCAGACGCCGTGTGACACGGGCCACGCCACGCGCCTGTCGCTTCAGAGGAGGTAACTGCTTGCATTTGTTGCCACTGATAACGTGTGAGTTTTCAGTCAAAAATTAGAATTTTGGAAAGCTTGGGCCTGGCGTGGTGACCCTGACCCTGACCCTGACCCTGACCCCGGTGCTCAGGAGGCTCCGGCGCGAGCGAGCTCAGTGCCGGACATCGGCCAGCGGCTCCTTCCTTACTTTATACGGTGAAATGTGCCGACGCGGGGAGATCTCACTCGGGCCGCGTCCTCCAAACGACTGAAACGCGGTGTCAACACGAGTCTACCTGGGAAGACACATCTGTCCGCAGCGTAACACGATCCTAAAAGTTCATTGACGGGGTTTCAGATTCCACGCTGCAACTAATCTTTAAGAAGCGACCACTTGTCAGGTTTCAATGTTCTGCCCAAGAGCCCCGTCCGCGTGACCTGATGAGCCTGCCAAGTGCCCCTCCCGTTTCCAGCCACGTCCGCGCCGGGAGACGTTGCCTTCGCGTACTTTAACCAGAACAATGTACCATAGCAGACTGGATGCGGAACCAGAGAGGAAAATCCAGCTGTCTTCTATTAATGTTGACATTAAAGGGATCCAGAAATTCTTCTCACGGATTTATGTTTGTTTTGGAAAATATAGTTATTTTTATAAAAAAAAGTTATTTTTGTCATTATGTAATGGGTTTATTATTCATTGTAAATGAATTACCGAATAAATAATTTTGAAATATCTCTGTGTTAATTTCATGTACTATAAATAGCAACAGATAGAACCTACTTAAAAAATAATATGAGGAAAGTGAAGGGATCCTGAAGCCAAAAAGTTTGAGAATGGCTAGTTAGTGTCATAGGATATTGTGGTGCTTGAGTAGAGATGCAGGAGGTTTGGTGAGAACTCAGAATGTTGATATTTAGCTGTCCCCAAACACTGAATAAGGGAGAAGACCTGAGTTATTTTTTATTTTTTTATTTTTTGGCTTTTTGTTTGTAAGTTGTTTGTTTTTAGGTGAAAGTTAATAGGAAAGTAGACTCAACAACAGAAAGACTGACTTTGGAAGGAAATTGTCCGAAGGATTCATTTCAACTTTAATGTTGTAAATAATTTTATTTTATTATTTTCTTTTTGTTGTAAATAATTTTAGAAGTTGATGTCAGAATTGGATTTTCAAGGCAAATCTGCTTTTCAACGCAGATCTGCTCTGTAATGAGAGATTTAACCTGGAATGTTCTGTGAGTCAGCAACATTTGTTAAGCACTGGTCTTATTAGGTGATCTGGACCTCTGCTAGGTGAAGAGGGAGGTCAGAGGTAGTGTAGATAGTTTTTCAGATTACCCAGAACATAGTTGTTTGCTTTTTTGCTTGTTCCTGTTTCTAGGAATTTATAAGGGAGAGAAGGTTGGTAAGACCAGATCTTAGCTGAGATCTGGCTAAGAAGATAAAAGACAAAGGGGACAGGGCAGCTGGGCCGAAGGACCCCTGTGCCAGAGGAAAAGGGTGGTATAAGGAGGGCAGGTCAGATCCTCTGGACAGAAATGTCCCTTTGTGGCCTGGTGTCGGGAAGCAGAGCTTTGTTGGCTCACCCGCAGTTACCGGGTGCCAGTGGAGAAACAGAGGTAGAGAGGCCTGTCTCTAGGCACCAGGGAGGTCACTGTGGCTGGGTGAGCTGTGTATGCAAGCAGTCGCCCCTGTGGACGTGTGGGGACATGGGGCCCATGTGTCTGGGGGTGAGGGGTGCCCGGTGCTCATCCCTGCTCTGTCTCAGCACCTCTCCCTGGGTGGGAGCCCGGGGTGCTTCCAGGGCTCTTAGCGGAAAGAACAGTAAAGCTACTTCGGAGGGAAGTGGGGAGTAGGGAATTCTGATTAACTGCATATCCCTTCCAGTTTCTAGGCCATCATTAGAAAGAAAAAAAAAGAATTTAAACCATAAGACTAAGTTTCTGATTTATTACCTAGAATATGTTAAACGTGGTTGAATCTTTCTAAAGACAGGGATTCACAGGGCCTTGGGGCGTCCTTGACCATAGAACCTTAGTGATCACCGCTCCTTCCAGATCATCGGGTTCGGATGTCCTGTCTCAGAGCACAAGTGCCTGTGGGGCAAACACTGTCGTTGTCGTGAGTGGATCCTGCCCCTCCTTTCCTTGGGGGTAGAAATGAAGTTAGAGACCTGGCTTCGTGGCCCCAATACGGCAAGCAGTGTGTGCCTCTGGACTCTGTGAAAGCCTGTGTCTCTTTCTGGAAACTGAGTGTTGGTGAGGTTGTTGTTAGAGACCAGCAGGAGGCGGCTACGTAGTTGAGACCCCCCCCCCACCATCCCCGGGCGTGGAAATTGAATTTCCGCTTACTGTCTCAATGGCATCCTGGACTACCTCCCATCCCACCACACACGGGGTCTCCAGAAAGAAAGAATAACCCCCGTGCGGACAGTGACGTGGAATTGCTAGCCTTTGGGTGATTTGGGAGAACCCTGGTCACTCCCGCCTGGGGACTTGCTCTCTGATGCCTTCAGAATGGTGGTTCGGTGACCTCCACCCTGTTTAGTTCCCTCCAATGTCTTTCATTTCCTTGGCGTACGAAGATCTTCCTCCATTTGTGGGCCATACTGGGGTTGCTACGTCAAGCGCAGGCCTGTGGCAGGTGACGTTAATGAGCTAGCTGGTCTTTAAATAGCACAGCTCCTATAAACAGAATCACCTATTTTATAGCCTGATATTGAAGAAGATTGCTCACAGAGGATTCTGAATGGCTGGTAGAACATTAGAAAGGCAGTAAAACGCTCCTCACCCCGCCCCTGCCACGGGGCCAGACTGGCTGAGAACACACACACCACATCGGAGATACTTCCTTTGGGTTGGGCCGGAATCATTCCTCACGATGCCATTAAACCCAGGTTGCATCAGAATGAAGAATGGCCAAGCCAAAATCTTCTCCTTGATTATCGGAAACTTAGTCATTTGTTCTCTGAGTCAGCTTAATGGCGTGTAATGTTCACATCACATTCTTTTGGGGCTGGGCCAAGAGCCAGCATGCTGCCAGCATTTCAGCAATGAGCTAATCAGCCTTTTGGCTCCCCCGTTCCTGGCCAAGAGCTGCACTGGAATTAATACTGTCACTGCAGCAGACCGGAACCCTTACAAAGGTTGTGCTCTCTTTTCCCGTGTCACGCGCTGGCCCTTGCTTTTCATCAAGTGCCCGAACCCGTGTCCTTCAGAAAGCTTTCTCAGGTGAGGTTCTGAGTTGCGATGCTTGTTTATTGAGGAGCTGTATCCTGGTGGCTGCTGGGGATATAAAATACAGGTGAGAGATGCCCCCCCCCGCCCCCCACGGAGCACGTAATCCGTCGTGGGGGGTGAACAGTATACAAACACTTAGGTCCTCAATACCGTAAAGTGTCAGTTATGCATCATCAGAAGGAGCAAAGGAAGGGTATGGAGCTTCGGAGCGGTAGGAAGAGGCGTGGAAGGAGGCCTTGCAGAGGACGGCAATTTCAGCTTGACCTTGGGAACCATAGGATGGAGCCGGTGTGATATCTCTCCCGATGGATGGCGTCCCCCAAATGTGGAGCAACCTACTCGGGTGAAAGCCAGCCCCATGGGCCGTGAAAGAACCGAGGTGGAACAAAGGAATTAGAAGTTTATTAAATACACGGCAAGGCAGCAGTGGGCAGGACACCAAAGCAGACTGTCTGCCACGAGGCGGTGGGCCGGGGCTGTATTTGAAGGGGGAAAGTGAGGAGGTACAGGAATGTAGAGAATTTTCCCTTTTTTGATAACTGCGCCTCCTTGTAAGTGGCTCATTGGTTAGTTGGAGCCTATGGGTATTTTGAGGTGAGTCACCCAATGGGCCTCTTTGGTTTTCAGCCAGGGGGGTTGGGGCTCCTGTGGGCTTTTCTACCTTACTCCTGGTTCCAGTGTTCAAGCCTGTTGCCCTAAAGCGCCGTCTCCAGCTGGCACACGAGAAGTGTGCAGTAAGTGACAGCTACTGTCCCTTTTGTTGCTAGACTTCTGTTTTCTATTTTTTTTTTGAATTTAAATTCAATTAACCAACATAATAGTACGTCATTAGTTTCAGATGGAAAGTTCAGCTTTCATCAGTTGTGTAGAACACCCAGTGCTCACGACATCACCTGCCCTCCTTCATGCCCATACTCCAGCTGCCCTCTCCCCGCCACAACCCTCCCCTCCAGCGACCCTCAGTTTATTTCCCAGAGTTAAGAGTCTCTCCTGGTTGGTCTCCCTCTCAGTTTGCCTCCCTTCCCCTGTGATCCTCTGTGCTGGTTCTTAGATTCCACATACGAGACTTGTGTTTTCTGATGAGTACGACAGAAAAAAGTTGTCTTCCACAACTCCCAGGGGTTGCCTCGTGAGGCCCAGGTGAGATGACAGGATAAGATACCTGGGGAGCAGCAGTGTGTGGGGAAGGTGGGTACCTGGTGCCTCGTGCACAGTGACCAAGACATCGGAGCCGGGGTGGTGTCCACCCTCTGCCTCTTCTGCTGCCACAGAGTGGAGGAAACGCCCCACTTTAGGTAATTGGCAGCAGTTAATAGTACACTTCTGTCTCTGTCTCACTCATAAGACACCGTTAAGTAGGGAAACAAGCCCATTGTGATTTTTTAGAAGTCTTAAAAATTAAAAGCTAAAAAAAAAAAAAAAATAACAGAGTATTCTCAATAAGTTTGTGCCAGAGGAAACGTTTAAAAATACGTGTAGAGGAACTTTTATATGAGGGCTGTGCGGTATTCCAGCGTGTGCATGCCCTGCAAGTTGTCTGTTCAGCTGTTCCACCACTGATGGGCATTTGGGATGTTTCCAGTTCGGGCTATTAAGTAAGAATAAAGCTTCTCGAGATCCCCGGGTGGCTCAGCGGTTTGGCGCCTGCCTTCGGCCCAGGGCATGGTCCTGGAGACCCGGGATCGAGTCCCACATCCGGCTCCCTGCATGGAGCCTGCTTCTCCCTCTGCCTGTGTGTCTGCCTCTCTCTCGATCTGTGTCTCCCATGAATAAATAAATAAAATCTTAAAAAAAAAAAAAAGAATAAAGCTTCTCTGTACACCTGAAACTAATACAACACTGTATGTTAACCAACTAGCATTAAAATAAAAACTTGAAAGACTAAAGCTTCTCTGACTGTCCTTGTAGTCTTTTGGCCAACATGTCACCCATTTCTCTTGTGTATCTACCCAGGAAGTGGACCTGTTGCATCACAGGCATGCTTATTTTTAGTAGATAAATGCCAGACAGCTTTTCAAAGTGGTTGAACCGGTTTGCATCTAACCAACAATGAGTGAGAATTCAGTTCCTCTGCATCCTCTTCAGCACTTGCTGGTTTCTTTCTTTTTCATGCTTTTCTGCAGGTTGTGTGGTGGCATCTCATTGTAGTTTTTTTTTTTTTTCCATTGTAGTTTTTTATCTGCATTTTCCTGATCACTGATTTTTTGTTTTGTTTTGTTTTGTTTTTTTTTTCCATACCACCAAGCAATTCTCTGACAGCAGCTGAGTGTCTTACAATTCAATTCAATCCTGACATCAACTTCCTGGGGATATCATCAGATCCCCCAGGTTTGGGGCTCAGTTCCACAAGACTACCGTGTGCCCCCCATCACTTTAGATGCCAGTCAGAAGTCCAGATTGTTACTTGTGCTTCTGACTGATTGGCAATAAACTGGAGGATCCCACCCCTCACTGCACTCCTCTAGTTTGCTAGAATGGCTCACAGAACTCAGAGAAACATTTACTTACATGTACCAGTTTATTATAAAGGATATATAATATTATATAGGATATATAATGTATATTATATAGGATATTTCATAAAGGCTTTATTATCTAGGCATCGATTAAGTCATTGGCCATTGGTGATTGAACTCAACCTCCAGCCCGTCTTCCCTCCTAGGAGATCTGGGGGGGGGGATTGAAGCATCCTACTCTCTAATCACGTAATTAGTTCCCCTGGCGACCAGCCCTTTCGTTAGGTGAATGCAGGATGTTTCAAAAGTCCCCTCATTGGGATCCCTGGGTGGCGCAGCGGTTTGGCGCCTGCCTTTGGCCCAGGGCGCGATCCTGGAGACCCGGGATCGAATCCCACGCCGGGCGCCCGGTGCATGGAGCCTGCTTCTCCCTCTGCCTGTGTCTCTGCCTCTCTCTCTCTCTCTGTGTGACTATCATAAATAAATAAAAATAAAAAAAAAAGTCCCCTCATTAACATAACAACACCTCCATCCCTTCATAATTTCAGGAGATTTAGAATTGTAGGATCTCTGCACCAGGAATGCCACGAAGACCTGAGATACCTATATTGATATATAGATAAAGCTTATTCTAAGTCACAACATGACAGCTGACAATGTTGAGCACTTTTTTTTTTTTATATTCTTGCCCATTTGGAGGTCTTCTATTGCGAAGTGCCTGCTCAGGTATTTTGCCATTATGATTAGTTGTTTTTTAATTGATTCATAGTAGTTTTGAAATCTTGGGCTTAATTCTACCATCTTTCTGTTTGTTTGTTACCTTTTTGTCCCACATATTCTTTGTTCCTTTATTTCCCATTTCTTGCCTTTATTTGATTTAAGCAGGTATTTTTTTATTCTGTTGTTTTCACCTCTTAAATTCTTATGTATTCGTTCTTGTGTTATCTTTTTAGTAGTTACTCAAGAAATTTCAATGACATCGTGACTTATAGAGTACTCTGATCTGGTCATATATTTTTTCTTCTATGTGTTATAGATTCAACATGGTATCATTTCTGCTTAAAGCAGTCAATATTTTAAAATATTCATATATTTATCCTTTAGGGTGTTCTTCATTCTTTCCTATAGTTCTGGCTTATATTGGGGAGTATTTTCTTTTAGCCTGGAGAACTTCATGGGAAGTATTCTTATATTGCAGATCTATTCACAGCAAATTCTCTTGACCTTTGTCTGAGAACAGATTATTTCTGTACCTTTATTTTTGAAAAATATCTTTATTGGGTAGAGATTCTAGGTTGACAGTTTTTTTTTTTTCAACGTTCTAAATATGTCAGCATTTTTACTATTTTTTTTTTAAGATTTTATTTATTCATTCGTGAGAGACACAGAAGGAGAGGCAGGGACACAGGCAGAGGGAGAAGCAGGCTTCAAGGGCTCAATCCTGGGATCCGGGATCACGCCCTGAGCCAAAGGCAAACGCTCAACCGCTGAGCCACTCAGGCATCCCTACTATGTTCTTTATGTCTTCTGGCTTTTATAGTAACTTGTTGAGAAATTAGCCTTTTGTTTTATTGTTGTTCCTATAAAGTAGTGTGCTTTTTTTCTTTACCCAGTTTTAAGATTTTCTTCTTTGTGCATGTGTGTGCATATGTGCATGTGCATGGGTTTTGTATTTATCCTATTTGGGGTTCATGGAACTTTTTGAATTGTGTAGTTTTTTTTTTTTTTAAAGATTTTATTTATTTATTCATGATAGTTACACAGAGAGAGACAGAGAGGCAGAGACACAGGCAGAGGGAGAAGCAGGCTCCATGCACCGGGAGCCCGACGTGGGATTCGATCCCAGGCCTCCAGGATCGCGCCCCGGGCCAAAGGCAGGCGCCAAACCGCTGCGCCACCCAGGGATCCCGAATTGTGTAGTCTTTAATCAGGTTTGGAAAGTTCTCAGACATCATTCATTCAAATACTGCTATTGCCCTATTTTTTCTTTTTTTTTTTTTGTATTTTTCTTATTACATATTGATATGAATATGATCAATATGATTACATATTGATACATACTGATACTTTTTGCCCATCCTACATGTCTTCTATGCTCTGTATAGTTGTGTTGTGTTCATTCTTTTTGATACTTTTTCTACCTGAACCTAAGTTTCAGATCTATAGTTCTGAAAGTTTGGATATTTTCTGTTGGGTTTATCTGAGTTTCTCTAATTGGGTGTTCAGTTCTTGCTGCTCTACTCTTAAGACATCCAATAAGTTCTTTTTTAAAAAAAATTTTATTTATTCATGATAGAGAGAGAGGCAGAGACACAGGCAGAGGGAGAAGCAGGCTCCATGCCAGGAGCCTGACGCGGGACTCGATCCCGGGACTCCAGGATCATACCCTGGGCCAAAGGCAGGCACCAAACCGCTGAGCCACCCAGGGATTCCCCATCCAGTAAGTTCTTTTTTTTTCTTTATTTATGATAGTCACACACACACACACACACACACACACACACACACACACAGAGGCAGAGACACAGGCAGAGGGAGAAGCAGGCTCCGTGTGCCGGGAGCCCGGCGCGGAACCTGATCCCGGGTCTCCAGGATCACGCCCTGGGCCAAAGGCAGGTGCCAAACCACTGCGCCACCCAGGGATCCCCCAATAAGTTCTTAATTGCAGATATTATGTTCTTCAATTAAAGAATGTTCATTTTATTATTACTTTTTTATAGATTCTAAAACTGTTGAAATTCTTCAACCTTTCATCCATTTGTTCACCTCTTCCTGATTTTTTTTTTTAAAGATTTATTTATTTATTTATTTATTTATTCAGAGAGGGAGAGAGGGAGAGACACAGGCAGAGGGAGAAGCAGGCTCCATGCAGGGAGCCCGATGCGGGACTCGATCCTGGGTCCCCAGGATCACACCCCAGGCTGCAGACGGCGCTAAACTGCTGCGCCACCAGGACTGCCCTGCCCCCTCTTCCTGTTTTTAAACATATTAATCATTTTTTTCTTACTAAGTTTAGTGAAGAATGATTTACATAAAATAAACTACATCCGTTAAAAGTGTATAATTGGTGAGTTTTGACAGTTGTGTACAACAGCCATGAGACAGCATTTTCATCACCCCAAGAGCTTCCATGTGTTCCTTTACAGTCCATCCTCTGCTCTGCCGTGGGTCCCAGGAAAACACAGACGTACTTTTTGTCACTTTAGAATAGTCTTGTATTTTGCATTATGTAAGCATGTACTATGTACTCTTTTTCTCTCTGGCTTCCTTCACTCAGTGTGATACTTTTGAGATTCATCCGTGTTGTGAGTATTAGCACTGTGTTGAATAGCAATGGTAAGAGCGGACAGTCTTACCTATTTGCTAGTATTAGGAGGAAAGTTTTCCATATTTCACCTTTAAGTATGCATCTGGCTGTTGTTTTTTTGGAAGTGCTTTTTATCAGGTTGAGAAAATTCATCTATTCCTGAGAATTCTTATCATCAGTGGTTGCTGAATTTTGTCAGATGTTTTTCTGCGTCTATTGAGATAATCACTTGATTTAAAAAAGTATTTTATTTATTTATTTGAGACAGAGAGAGAGACAGGCAGAGGGAGAAGCAGGCTCCACGCAGGGAGCCTGATGCAGGACTTGATCCCGGGTCTCCAGGTTCGCACCCTAGGCTGAAGGCGGCGCTAAACCGCTGAGCCACCCAGGCTGCCCGAGATAATCACTTGATTTTTATTCTTTTTTAAAAAATTTTTAAATTTATTTATGATAGTCACACACACGCAGAGAGAGAGGCAGAGACACAGGCAGAGAGAGAAGCAGGCTCCACGCACCGGGAGCCCGACGTGGGATTCGATCCCGGGTCTCCAGGATTGCGCCCTGGGCCAAAGGCAGGCGCCAAACTGCTGCGCCACCCAGGGATCCTGATTTTTATTCTTTATTCTGCTACATTGAAGGAGGTCATGAAGAGGACATGACCACGTGCTGACCCTGGAGCTTGACCTAGGCAATCAGTTGGAGGCTGCTCACTCCCTGCCCGTCCTTGGTCCTTGGAAAGTGTGCTCGGCCTCTGTGTTCCCACTGTGGGGACTGTTCCGAGGACGCATAGCCACACAGGATCCATCTGGATCGTGCATGTGACTGAATCCAGTGAAGGTTTCTATAGGAACTTCTAACTGGAGGGTGGGTGTGGAGTCCTGCTGGTCTTGGGCTGCCCAGGACAGGCCTCGGAGGAAGCTCCCTACTGACGGGGAGCGCTCGGCCTCGTCCTTTGCTCCTCTCTCCTGGTTATCCGTAGTGCACAGGGGCCAGTCTGTGATCTATTCTGGTTATATGGTAAATTACATTGAATGACCTTGAATGTTAAACCAACCTCCCATTCTTGGAATAAACCTCATTTACTTGTGATATTTTATCCTTTTGAAATATTTCTGGGTTTAATTTGAGAATGTTTTAAGGATTTTAGTGTCTAGTTACATGCAGGTTATTGATCTGTAGGTTTGTTTTCTTTTAGTGTTTTCATCTGGTTTTGGTATCAAGATAATATCTCATAAAATGAGTTCAGTGTTCTCTCTTCTGTATTCTGGAAGAGTTTGTTTAGAATCATTATTTTTTTCTTAAAAATAAGGGCTACCTGTGTAGCCCTCTGAGCTTAGTGTTTTTAACAAGGAATTGAATTTATATAATAGATATGAGCCTATGTAGGCTCTCTTTTGTTTTTTTTCTTTTTAAGATTTTATTGATTTATTCATAAGAGACACACAGAGACATAGGCAGAGGGAGAAGCGGGCTTCCGGAGAGTAGTCTGATGTAGGACTCGATCCCAGGACACTGGGATCACGACCTGAGCCAAAGGCTCAACCACTGAGCCACCCGGGCTGCCCTATCTGTTGCTTCTTGAATGAACTTTCATAATTGTCTTTCAAGGAATTTTACAACTTTTTCCAAATTATTGGATTTGTTGAGGATATTCTTTTATTGTCTGTAGGATCTGTAGAGATAATTCATTCTTGATATTGATGATTTATGTTTTCTTTATTTTTTATCTTGATCATTCTAGCCATGAGTTTATTATACATTTATACGTTTTGTTGATCTTTACAAAGAACCAGTTTTCAGCTTGGTTGATTTTCTCCAAGTCTGCTTTACATTTTGTTGACTTATGCTATTATTTTTCTTCAACTTACTTTGGGTTTACTTTGATCTTCTTTGTTTTTGTTTGTTTGTTTGTTTGTTTTAAGCTGCTTTGAGGTAGAATTGAAGGCCATTGTTTAGAAATCTGTAGTTTATCCCTGATCTTGAGAGTGGCCTTCCTGGATTCCTGAGACACAAGTCCCTCTCCCTTCAGTCCTGAAGATTCAACCAACTAAAGATTTTGAACTCTTTTACACACTGAGAGGTGTGAAATCTGGCAAGACTTGAGGGGTAGATGGACTGTTGAAGGCCCTTTTCCTTTCCTGTGACTCTGTCCTCTAACAGCTGGAGACATGGGGAAAGATGTCAGTCTGTCTTGCTGCCCAGTCCCCTGTCCTTTTGCACAGTCCCAGAACTCAGGAGTTGTTTGGTGGGGAGGGTGGGGGTGGAAACAAGCCTCGTCTTCCGGGGCCCTTTGTTTCCTTAGTCTGCTGCAGCCCCCGTGACTGCAAAGTTGTGCTGGTTTTTCTTTCCTCCCATAGACTCCCTTTGCTTAGACTGCTTCTTAGCCAATGTTCAGAATTAGTTGCTTATTTTTAGCTTATCTAGAAGGGCTCTTCTTTGTGTAGAATTTTAATTCATATGGTCTTCATTGTTTTGATGGTTTCAGAAATAATAGTTTTTGCAATTTATCATTCAGAAAAAATCTGCTTGTTCCTTGGTAGCGTTGCCCCGCTCTGACCTACAACATTCTAATTGAAGGCAGAGTTCCCCTCCCCCGCTTCCGTACAATCAAGTGCATCTATTTCAAGTGTTCAGATTAATGGATTCTGAGATCTGCGTACTGCAATTTAACCACCACCGCAGTCAAGGTATAGAGCATCATCCCCAGAGGTTCGCGGAATCGTACAGTGTGCACTGGTTTCTTTTCCGTGTTTGGCTTCTTTCTTTCAACATCTTCGCTTGTGAGCCTCATCTGTGTTCTGTGGGTGTATTTTGTTCCTTTTTGTTGCTAACTGGTATTCTGTTGTGTGCTATGTTGGCTCAGTTGCCTATTGATAGACATTTAGGTTGTTTCTAGCTTTTGAGTGTTAGCAGTAAAGCCGCTCTGAACACCTGTGTCCATGTCCCTTGTGCGGGAATACGTTTTCATTTCTCTTGGGTAGATAGCTAGGCGAGGTAGTGTGGTCAGTTCTACAGTAAGTGGTCTCATAAGGACCTGCCAAACTGCTTTCTAAAGTTCTTGGATGATTTTTACACTGTCTCTAGCCATATAGGACAGTTTTATCTAACTGCCATTTGTACCTACAGTTGTTATTTCATTCTATTTTAGCCATTCTCTTAGGTGTATATCATATTTCACTGTGATTTTATTTTATTTTTTAAAAAATTTTATTTATTTATTAATGAGAGACACACAGAGAGAAAGAGGAAGAGAGACACAGGCAGAGGGAGAAGCAGGCTCCATGCAGGGAGCCTGATGCGGGACTCGATCCCGGGACCCCAGGATCACGCCCCGGGCTGAAGGCGGCGCTAAACCGCTGAGCCCCCCGGGCTGCCCTTTCACTGTGATTTTAATTTTAATTTTCCTGAGGCCTAATAATAGCAAGCATCTTTTTCATATGCTCCTTTGCTGGTTTGTATGTCTTCAGTGATGTGTCTGTTGAAATATTTTTTAAATTGGGCTATTGTTTCCTTATTAGTGAGTATAAGTTCTTTGTATATTCTGAATACTAGTCTTTTTTTTTTTTTCAGATATACATTTGAGAAATATTTTTTCTGTTACTTTTTCATTTTGTAACAACTGTCTTTCAAATAAAGAATTTTAAAATTTTGATGGAATATAAATGACCATTTTCCTCCTTTGGTTGGTATGTTGCCCTTTTTTTTTTTTTTTTAAATGTATCAAAGAAATCCTAGTCTACTGCAAGGTCAGAAAGATTTTCTCCTTTGTTTTGTTCTAGAAGTTTTATGGATTTAGCTTTTATATTTTAGTTCATTGTTGTGTATGGTGTTATTTAAGAATCCAGTTTCATTTTTTTTCCTCATGTGGATACCTGGCTCTTCTGACATAGTTTGTTGGAAACACTTTTCTTTCCCTGTTGAAATGCCTTGGCAACTTTATAAAAAAAATCAGTTGATCATACATGCTTGGGTCTGTTTTTACTATTCTGTTCTATCTATAAGCCTATTCTTATGTTAATAATATCAGACTGTACTGATTACTGGATATTTGAAATCAGGTAAAATAAGTCCTCCAATTTTGTTCTTTTTCTAAATAGCTGTGACTATCCTAAGTTTTTGCATTAAAAAATTGCATTAAAAATGTTTTTCAGAATGAGGCTCTCAACTTCTAAGAATTTTGCTAGGATTTAGATTGAGATTGCTTTGCACCTATAGATCAATTCAAGAAGTATCAAATGCCTTATCAATAGTGAATGCTTCAGTCAATGCAAATTATACTCTCTTCTTTTATTTATTTTTTATTTTAAAAAAGATTTATTTATTAATTTTAGAGAGTGGGAGGAGGAGGGACAGAGGGAGAGGAAGAAAGAAACTCAAGCAGACTCTGCACTGAGCATGGAGCCAGAGGTGGGGCCGGTCTCATGGCCCTGAGATCACATCCTGAGCCGAAACTGATTTAACCAACTGCACCAACCCAGGCACCCCATAATCTCTCCTTTTATTAATAAGTCTTTAATATCTTTTGGTAGTATCTTGAAGTTTTCTTCCAGTATACAAATCTTGCACATGTTTCCTTAAATTTATCTCTTCAAATGTTTCATGGTTTTGGATACTATTATAAATAGTCGTTTTAGGAGATTTTTGTTTCTTTTTTTGTTTTAAGGATTGATTGATTGATTGATTGATTGATTTATTTATTTATTTATTTATTTATTTATTTATTTATTTATTTATAATAGAGTGAGAGAGCATGCACAAGGAGCAGCAGAAGAGGTAGAGAGAATCTCAAGCAGACTCCCTGCTGGGTGTGGAGCCCAGTGCTGGGCTGGATCTCATGACCCTGAGATCATGACCTGAGCTGAAATTGAGTCAGTCGCTTAACCAGCTGAGCCACCCAGTGCCCCAAGAGATTTTCATTTCTAATTCTGAGCTGGCATATACTTTTTTGTTTTTGTTCTTGTTTTTTCGTTTGTACATTGAACTTTTATTCTCAACTCAGGTAAAGTTACTTATTAGTTTTAATAACCTTTCCCTCTATGATCTTGTCATCTGCAAATAAAGATAGTTTTACTTACTGATTTCCATTATGTATACCTTTTATGTATTTTTCCCCACTTTATTGTCTGGGACCTCCAGTATAAAATTGAATAGCAGTGATGAGAGTGGATCTTCTTGCTTTGTTAACTTAGGGTACAGTGCCTACTCATTCACCATTAATTATAATGTTTTTTATAATTAAAATTTTTTTTAAAGATTTTATTTATTCATAGAGATACAGAGACAGAGAGAGAGAGAGAGAGAGAGAGAGAGGCAAAGACACAGGCAGAGGGAGAAGCAGGCTCCACTCAGGGAGCCCGACGTGGGACTTGATCCCCGGGCTGCATGTGGCGCTAAACCGCTGCGCCACTGGGGCTGCCCTAATTATAATGTTAACTGTAGGTTTTTCATAGATCACTTTTTTTGAGGAAATTCCCTTTTCTTTCTTCTTTCCTAAATTTTTAATATGTTTTCATGGATGTTTGTTGAATTTTGTCAAATGATTTTTTCTATATTTATTGTGATAGTCATAGGTTATTTTTCTTTGTTAATATTTTTACTTGCATTTGGTGAAATTTACATATTAAAACAAACTTTTATTCCTAGGTTGAACTTCATGTGGTCCTGATGGATTTTTAAAAATGTATATATGCATGTTCTTCCTGAGTTTGTTGCTAGTACTTTTATATATATATTTTAAAGATTTTATTTATTTATTTATTTATTTACTTATTTACTTATTTATTTATTTATTTATTTATTTATTTATTTATTTATGAGACATACACAGAGAGAGGCAGAGGCACTTGCAGAGGGACAAGCAGGTTCTCGGGGGGGAGCCTGATGTGGGACTCAATCCCAGGACCCCGGGATCATGCCCTGAGCCAAAGGCAGATGCTCAACCGCTGAGTCACCCAGGTGCCCCTATTGTTAATACTCTTAAAAGGACTTTTACATCTGTGATCAAGAAGGAAATGGTTCAGTTTTCTTTTCTTGTTTTATCTTTGCCTGGTTTTGTGATGGGATAAAGCTGATTTCATTAGATATATTAGTATTACTTCCTCTATTTTCTGAAAGGGTTTGTATTGGATTGTGTTATTTGTTTCTGAAGTTTTTGGTGGAATTTAGGCTTCAAGTTTTCTTTGTGAGAAGATTTTTAGTTAAGAATAACTAGCTAAAACATGAATAAAAACTTGAAACATTAAGAAAAAAAAAGAGTTTAGCTTTTTAAACCTTTTCAGATTTGTGTGTCCTGAGTCAGTTTTAGTATTTCGTGTTTTGTAAGGTATTGATTTTTTCTAAGTTGTCAAGTTCAGTGACAAAGTTTCTTTTTATATTGCTTTATTATTTTTTTCATTATGGTATGATCATAATGATGTCTCTCCTCTTTTATTACTGAAATTTGTAACATGTATTTTTTTCTCTTTTCTTGATCAGTGTAGCTAGCAAGCGAATCAATTTATTGACTTTTTCAAATATATAGATTTTACTTTTACTGATTTTTTTCCTATTTTTTTCTGTTTTTCCTTTTTTGATTTTTATTCTTTAATATTTTCTTCCTTCTACTTTGAGTATACTTTGCTGTTATTTTTTTAGCTTATTAAGGTAGAAGCTAAGATAATTGATTCTGAATTTTTCTGATATGATATTTGTATTTAGAACTATAAATTTTCCTCTATGAACTGATTTAGCTGTATCTTGAATATTTTTAAAACTTTATATTGAAATAATTGTAGACTCATAGGAAGTTGCAAAAATAATATAAAGAATCCCTTGTATCTTTTGTGCACTTTCCCCCAATGGCAACATCTTATATAACTGTAGTATAATTTCAGATTCAGGGAATTAATATTGATATATTGTTATATTTGACATTGATATACTGTTAATTAGATCACAGGCATTATTCAGCTTTAATCATATTTTTAACCTGCATATTTCTGTGTGTGTATGTGTGCATGTTTGTGTACAGTTTTATCCCCTGTTTAGATTTGTGTAATCCCCACCACAATCAAGACACAAAATTGTTTCCTCACTACAAAAAAACTCCCTGTACTTCTTTGTTTCATGCTCATTCTCCATCCTAGCCCCTATCCCTAACCCTTGGAAACTACTAATCTGTTTTCCATCTGTATAGTTTTGTCATTTTGAGAATGTTATATGAACGGAATCATATAATATTCCACTTTTTCTTGAAGTATTACCAGATTATTGTAGGCATTAGTAGTTTATTCCCTTGTATTGTTAAGTTGTATTGCATTGTATGAATGTACCAGAGTTTGTTCAACTGCTTACTCATTGAAGGGCATTTGGATTGTTTCCGGTCTTGCTCTTAAGAGTAAAGCTGCTTTGAATACTCATGTATAGAGGGGTGTGTGTGTGTGTGTGTGTGTGTGTATATGTAAAATTTCATTTTCTGGGGCAAATGCCCCTGACTGCAACTTCTGGGTAATGTGATGGTTGCAAGTTTAATTAGAAGTGCTAAACAGTTTTCCAGATTGGCTGTATAATTTTACATTGCCACTGGAAATATATGAATATCCCACATTTTTACTGTTTTGTGTGTTCATTTTCAGTCAGTTTAAATTATTTTCTGAAATTCCTTGTAATAACTTCTTTGTTTCTTGGGTCTTTTAGAAATGTGGTATTTTATTTACAATTTTTTAGGGTTTTTCTGTATACTTCTTGCTGATTTCTAATTTAATTTTTTTGTAGTAAAAATATACATTGTATTATTTTAAATTTTTTCTTGTTCACTTGGAATTTGTATTCTTCAGTTATTTGCTGGGGTATGCTAAAAGTTTCAGTTAGGACAATTGATTGGTGGTATTAAGTCTTGTATTTTCTTATTAATTTCATATTTACTTGCTTTATAGAGTACAGAGAGATGTGTTGTCTTATTTCTACTTTTAATTCTGTCACCATGTGCATCTATGTGTAGGATTGTTGTGTCTTAATAGATTGACTTTTTTTTTCATTATAAGATGTCCTTCTTTGTTTCTGGTTAGTGTTTGTGTGGTATATCTTTTTCTGTTATTTTTTTAACGTATTTATGTCTTTATCTTTTTTAGTGATTTAAAAATTTTATTTATTTTAGAGAGAGACAGAGTGAGAACATGAGCAGGGGGAAGAGCAGAGGGAGAGAGACAAGCAGACTCCACACTGTGTGTGGAGCCCAACATGGGGCTTGATCCCATGACCCTGAGATCATGACCTGAGCTGAAATCAAGAGTCGGATGCTCAACCAACTGAGCCATGCAGGCTCCCCAACTTATGTCTTTATCTTTATTTTATTTTATTTTTTTTAATTTTTATTTATTTATGATAGTCACACAGAGAGAGAGGCAGAGACACAGGCAGAGGGAGAAGCAGGCCCCATGCACCGGGAGCCTGACATGGGATTCGATCGTGGGTCTCCAGGATCGCGCCCTGGGCCAAAGGCAGGCGCCAAACCGCTGCGCCACCCAGGGATCCCTGTCTTTATCTTTAAAGTGGGTTTTATTGTAGATGATATGTTGTTAGGTCTTATTTTTTACCTAGTTTTGCCTTTTAACTGGAATGTTTTGACCATTTACATTTATTGTAATCATTGATATGGTTGGGTTTAAATCTATCTTGCTATCAAAAAAAATTTGTTCTTTGTTCTTCTTTCTTTTATATTAGCTCTGTACTTTTTCATATTCCATTTTATCTCCATCACTGACAATTCCTATCTGTTTTAATTTTTGGTTTTGTTGTTTTGTTATTTTTTTGATGGTTAATTACCTGGTATCATTTTAATTCCTTCTGAAGGAAGGAAATTCTTAAAGAATTTCTTCTAACATTTTTTGGTGCTTAAGTTTGCTGGTGATAAATTCATTTAGTTTTTGTTTATCAGGAAGTGACATTATTTCTCTTCAATTTGGAAGAATTTTTTTGGAAGTGAAATTTTAGATTAACAGTCCTTTTTTTCTTCCAGCACTTAAAAAACTTTGGTCCATTGTATTTGGCTGTATAATTTCTAATAAAACATCTGTGCTAATTCTTATATTTCCTCCTCTGTACTCCAAGTTCTCCTGCTCTTTGATGTCTCAGTATGGTTCTCATTGTGTTTCTCTTTCTTAAATTTCATTAAGCTTTTTTGGTCTGTGGGTCTAATGGGTTTTTTAAAATCAAATTTGGAATATTATCTGGTATTTTATGACATTTTTTTCAAGTATTTTTTCTGTGTACCTTCTTCTTCATTTCTTTGCTTCTGGTTATGTTACTCTACTTGATATTGTCCCACAGGTAACTGGGGCTCTTTTTTTTTTTTTTTTTTTCCAGTCTTTTTTCTCTCTGTGTGTCACTTTGGGTATTTTCTATATCTGTTAACCTTTTTTTCTGCATACTTAATCAACTACTGATCTCATTTATTGAAAGTTTTATTTCCTACATATATGTATTTATTTCACCTCTGTAAGTTCCATGTGGTTCTTCTTAAAATCTTCTATTTCCTACTGTGTTCATGTTGCCTTTTCAAACTTGCACATAGGTATAATAATTCTTAAAATCCAGTTCATTATCTCTGCCTTTCAGAGTCTGCTCCTCTTGACTGCTCTTTCTCTTGTTTTTGTTGTCATTTTTGTTTATATGCTTTTTTTTTGTTTCCTTGTAGGTTCAGTAACTTTAATTGGATGGTAGACATTATAGATATTACAGTAAGTATCTGGATTATGACATTTTTATAAGAGTGTAGGGCTTTGTTCTTTTAGGCAGATAGGTTACTTATAGATCAGCTTGATATTTGTTAAGGTTTAAGTTTTTTTGGGCTGACTGTAGGATATCTTTTACTTTAGGGCTAATTTAGCCCCATTATTAAAGTGCAGCCCTTTGGCTGTCTCCATTTATTGCCTTGTGTGGTTCAGCTGGGGCTCTCAACTCAGGCTGGTCAAAACTATAAATGTCTCCCAATGCGTTGTTGAGCAATAAAAATTGTTTAGCTTATAATTCTCTGGTCAGTTTTCCCTCACTTCATTGACTTTCATGTGTTCCTTAGAGTTTGGCAACAGGTGAAGGGGACCCCCATACAGATTTTTGTTCTTTTTATGAGTGGCTCTTTTCTTCAGAGCCTTTATGCATATCTTCTCTTCATAATCTCCAACTGCCTCAGCCTCCCTGAACTCTGATATGTCTCACCAACTCAGTATGCTGTGATGTTCTGCTTGGTTCCCCCCACCCTTGCCATGCAGTCTAGAAAGTGCTTTACCTAAGAAAGTCAAGGAAATTGTAAGGCTTTTTGACAATTTTATGCAGACTATTGTCTGAAATCAGTTGTTTCATATGCATATTTTTCCATTTTTCTGGTGGTTCATAGCCAGAGGGCAAGTCCTACCCTGGTTACTTCATTATGGGCTGAAGCAAAATTTCTTTCCTTTTTTAAAAAAAAAATTCTTTTATTTTTAAAAATTATAAAACACACATAACAAAATTTACTATCTTAATAACTATTTTTGAGTGTATAGTTCAGTGACATTAAGTGTATTCAGAGTTGTGCAACCATGACTACCATCTCCAGAGTTCTTTTCATCTTGGAAAACTGAAACTCCATACCCATTAAATAATAGCTATCCATTTCCCCCTCACTTTTAACACATGGAAACCACTATCTTACTTTCTGTTTCTATGAATATGACTACTATAGGTACTTCACATAAATGGAATCATATAGGATTTTTCCTCTTATGACTGGCTTATATCACTTCCTTTTATTTTTAAGGAAAGTGTATCATTTGGTCTTTGATTATAATGTTAAGATGATGGTTTACAATACTCAGAATGTTCAAAAGCCAACAACTGCTAATGGCAGAATGAGAGGACAATATGTTGGTGTGATTTTTTTTATTTGTTTAATTTTTTGGTGAGATGGGATAGACTTTTGTTTTTATTTCGTAGCTTGACATGCACTTAGATTCTTTATAAATGTTAAGGATAAAGAATTAAACCATAGTACTGCCCATTCATATTCTTTTGGCTTAAAGGACATTGTATGTTCACTGAACTCAGTGATTATCTATTTCTCTTATGAGCTAAACTTAGGTCTCTTCTTGCAAGTGACACTACCAGAACTGCCTAAGTTTCGTTGATTCTTATCTCTTAATTACACATCTGTAAGGCCATATTTTCAAAAAGCTTTTGTGTGAAGAGCTTTGTTGATCTCGTGGTAGCCTTCTTTAAGACTTAGTATCACCAGTATAGAATTTGTCATTTCACTGTGGTATTTTATATATCTGTCTATGATCTCCAGTTAAAATTCAATGTACTTATTATGTTTATGTCTCTTTCTACAAGTCCTATTACCTAGATCTCCTTATTTTGTTGTATCTAACCCAAAGTAGAAATTAATTTAAGGAAGAAAGGGCATTATTATCTTCAATTATAGTTGAAGTCAGTGATTCACCTAAGTTTCAGGTCTACATTTTTTTGTCTCTAATTCCTTTCTGTTCTTTCTTGAACCCACTGCATCTGGATTTTCCCCCATTACTTCACAAAAACAGCTTTGTCAGTATCACCAAAGATCTCTTTGACTCTGCCAAATCCAGCAGTCAAGTCTCTTACATGACTTTTCAGCAGCATCTGAATCCACGTTTTCGCTCCTTTCTCCTTAAAACATTTTTTCTTCATCTGGTTTCTAGGACACACTTTTGTCCTAAGTTTTTTCCTAGCTCTCTGACTGCTTCTTAATATGTTTTTGCTGGCTCCTTCCATATCCTACTCCTCATTGGAGAGTCGAGAGCGTACTCTTCTCTTTCTACCTCATTCCATCAGTGATCCCACTTGGTTTTATGGCTTTAAATACTACCTATAGGGGATCCCTGGGTGGCGCAGCGGTTTGGCGCCTGCCTTTGGCCCAGGGCGCGATCCTGGAGACCCAGGATCGAATCCCACATCGGGCTCCCGGTGCATGGAGCCTGCTTCTCCCTCTGCCTGTGTCTCTGTGCCTCTCTCTCTCTCTCTGTGACTATCATAAATAAATAAAAATTAAAAAAAATTTAAATACTACCTATAGATTTTAAGTATATCTTTCCAGCCTGAACCCCAGCCTCTAAACTCTAGGCTTATATTCATCTGCTGACCTAGCGCTGTCATTTGGCTGTATCATGGGCATTTCTTATTTCACATTTGAAAATCATCATTCTTTCCCCCTACCTTACTCCTTCCTCAGCTTTCTCTGTATCTGTTGGTGGCAACTCCATTCTTCCACTTGTTAGGCTAAAACCCTGGGAATCATCTTGGATTCCTTGCTTTCTCTCATACCCCATGTCTAATACATCTGCAAATTTAGTCTGCACTTCCTTCACGATATACTCAGGATTTAACTACTTCTTACCACTTATACTGCTATCAGCCTGGTCCCAAGCCACCTTTATCTTTCACCTAGATAATTAGCCTTTTAACAGGTCTTGTTTTGCTTCAGTTTTTGCCTAGTTACAGATGATTATCCCCACAGTGGCCAGAATGCTCTTCCTAGAAATGTGGATTAACTTCCTTTTCTGGGAATATGGACTTGATGTGCTTTTCCCCATTTCTCCCACTAAGTAAAACTAAAGATCTTGGACATTATATGTAAAACAAATGCAGACTCTGAAAGATGCTGAGAAGGAAGATCAGCCAGGGGCCTCAGAACATAAGGAATGACATGATAGTGAATTCTCTGAGTACTTTTTCTCTTAACATCTTAGCCTTGAATTTGAGAAGATGGTTACCCATAAATGCCAACGGGTACAGAAAACAAAAACAAAAAATGCAACAGAAGCCTGCTTCCTCTAACCAAAGGACCAGGGAAGAGACAACCTAGCAAAACAGAAAACTTTTAGACAATAACTGCTCAACTGCAGTTCTTTCCTCTTTTTCTGGGACTCTGATGACAAGATTATTGTATTTTTTCACGATATAGAACACTTACCAATTCATTTTATAAAGTTATTATCGCCCAGATATTAAAACCAGAAAGAAGACAGTAAAAAACAGACCAACATCCTTTATGAATATAGATGCAAAAATCTATAGCAAAATATTAGCAAAGAGAATTTAGCAATATATATGAAGACTTGGATAACTTTAGGGTTGCAAGTCTGCCTCAATACTTGAAAACCCGTGTAATACACCATATTAACAGGCTAAAGAAGAAAAAGTAAATAATCATATCACTCAATTTAATGAAGCATTTGACAAAATCCAATATTATATAAAGACTCACAGAAACCCAGGAATAGAAAAGTTGCTCAACTTGATAATCAGTATCTACAAAAACCTACAGCTAACATCATACATAAAGTAAAAGACTGAATGATCTCCCCCTAGGATCAGTAACTGGACAAGGATATCTGTTCTTATTCCACATAGTGCTGGGAGTTCTAGACTATGCAGTGAGACAAGACAAAAAAATAAAACATTTACAGATCAGAAAAGATGAAATAAGATGGTCTGTATCTGGAAATACAATAATTATGTAGAAAATCCCAAGGAAGGAACTTACAAAACAAAAACAAAACAAATTAGAATTGATAAGTGAGTTTAGCAGTGTTGCATAATACAAGGTAAACACACAAAAATCAACTTTATTTTATTTTATTAATGAATATGTGGACACCAAAATTAAAATACAGTTCCTGAAAAATAAACATGTAGGGATAAATCTAACAAAACACTTATGGAGCTTTCATACTGTAAACTGCAAAATCCTGATGTAAGAAATTAAAGTAGGTATAAATAAAGGGAGAGGCATACCATATTCATGGATTGGAAAATTCAACATGGTAAAGATGTCAGTTCTCCCTGAATTGTTATACAGGTTTAATGTTAAGTTCTGTTAAAATCACAGCAAATTTTTTTGTAGATATGCACAAGCTGATTATAAAATACATATGGAAAATTAAGGAACTGGAGTAGGTAAAACCATTTTGGAAAGGAAGAATAAAGGGGGGAGGGATTAATCTACCTAATTTCCAGATTTTATAGCCACAGTAATCAAAACTATGTGGTATTGTCCGAAAGATAGACACCGAGATCATTGGAACAGTACAGGGAACCCAGTGTAGAATATAGTATAAAGAATCATACCAATATGCCCAAATGATTTTTGAAAAATTATCTTCTCAAATGATTTTGAGAATTGCAAAAACAATTCAAGAGAGAAAGTATAGCTTTTATGACTAAGAATGCTGGAACAATCAAATATCTAGAGGCAAAAAATGAAACTTAATCTAAGTCTCACACCTTATATAAAAATTAACTTAAAATGTATCACAAACTCAAATATAAAATATAAAACTTAGGAAAAAATAGAACAGTTGTTTTCATTTTAGGGCAGAGATTGGGCAAAGAGTACTTAGACTTGGCACCAAACATCGTCTGTAAGAGGAGAAGTAATAAATTGGATTTTATGAAAATTAGAAACTTTTTTTCTGCAAAAGAAAAAGGAGGATGAAAAGACAAGCTACAGACCAGGAGAAATACTTGCCAATCACGCATCTGAGAAAAGATTGATAATGGAATATATTAAGAATTATCAAAACTCAACAGTAAAAAAAACAGTTCAACTGGAAACTGTTACAAAAGACATGAAGAGAAATTTCACCAGAGAAGATATGGATGGCAGATAAGTACATGAAAAGATACTCAACATCATGAGCCATTCGGGAAGTACAAATTAAAACCACAATGAGATATTATGACACATACTTCAGAATGGTTATGATAAAACAAATAGTGATGATAGCAGATCATGGTGAGGATACGGAGGAATTAGATCTCCCGCATGGCTGGTAGGGATGTAAAATGGTACAGGCACTCTGGAAAACAGTTTGGCAGTTTCTTATAAAACTAAACTTATAACTACCACACAATCCAGCAATAAAAGCTCCTGGGCATTTATCCCAGAGAAATGAAAACTATGTTCACACAAAAACTATTCACAAATGTTCACAGTAGGTTTATTTGAAATAGCCAAAATCTGGAAGCAACCCATATGTTCTTCAGTGGGTGAACAGTTAAACAAACTGTGGCACATCCATTCCATGAAATGCTCTTCAGCGGTGAAGAGGACTGAACTGCACACATGGGGCAACCTGGATGAGTCTCCAGAGAATTAGGGTGACTGAAAAAAGCCAATCCTAAAAGCAAAATCCTAATTTTGCATACTAAAAAAAATAAAAAAAATAAAAGGTTAGATACTGTATGATTTCATTTATATGATATTCTGGAGATAAGAAAATTATAGAAATGGAGGACAGATTAGTGGTTTCCAGGGCTTCAGGAAGAGATGGGGGTGGGAGGTTGTGGCTGTAAATGAGAAACACGAGGGATGCTTGTGGACGTGGAAATGTTCTACATCTTGACTGAATCAATGTCAGTATCTTGGTTGTGATAATGTTCTGTAATTTTATAAGATGTCACCATTGGGGGAACTGAGGTGAGAGTACATGGATTACCTCTGTATTATTTCTACAACTACATGTGAATCTATAATTATCTTAAAGTCAAATGTTTAGTTTAAAAATACAGGTTAGATCATGCCTTCCCTCTGTCCAAAACTCTCCAGAGTCTCCCTGTGCCCCTCCTAGTATAAGGCAGAGTTGTATCGAGCTTCACATGACCTGGCCTCTGTGGCTTCCTGCCACTTGCCCCAGCTGACTTCGTTTAATCACATTGGCATCCTTGATGTTCCTCACACACCAAATGCATAGTCAAAACCGAAACTCATTTCACTCCCCCTTTTACTTCGGTTTCCAGGAAACTTATATTTTTGGACAAAAAAAAATTTTAAATTCAAATTTATGAAGCACCTTTCAAGTGCCAGGCCCTGTTCTAGGTACTTGGGCACACTCAGTGAACAGATTGGCGAGAAACCCCTGCTCCTAGGAGCCTTACATTCTGTCAGGGGGAGACAGACACAGTGTACAGGGGCCATAATGAAGGAGTGTGTTGTGATAGAGGGTGGAGCAGGGTAGGGGAGATTGGGAGTGTTGGCCATGGGAGGGCAGGGCTGCCCTCGTTGACCCAGGGGCATCTGGGGATAGACTTGGGGCGGGGGTGGGGGGGAGTTAGATGAGTGGGTCTCTGGGGAAGAATGCCCAAGAGGCAAGGATATAATTACAGATGCCAGGGACGGCAGGAGAGTCTGGGTGGTGGAACAGAGCGGAAGATGAGCAGAGGGTGGCTGAGAGCTGAGGGCAGTGGGGGGCAGGGGAGGGTGAGCAGATCTTCACGGGCCTAGGAGGCCAGTGGGAGAATTTGGCTTCCACTCTGTGGGAAATAGGGAGCTGTGATAGAGTTTTGGGCAGAGTGGTGACACAAATGCACTTAGGCTCTCACAGGGTGACTCCCAGCTCTTTCAGGGGGCAAGGGCAAAAGGAGCCCATTAGGAGGTTATCCCATTGAGCCGGGGAAGGGTGATGGTGGCGTGCACAAGGGTGGTGGGTGTGAAGTGGTTGGATGCTGGATATGGTTGCTAGTAGAGCTCACAGGGCTTGCTCACAAACATAGATGTGTGACATGAGAAGGGTACCTTTTGGTACCAAAAGGTGGCTTTTGGTGGTCAGGGGTGGAGAAGCCCTCAGCGGCCTCAAGCTGGGAAAGGTGGGAAGCTGGAGGTTTGGACATTTCATGTTGGAGGTAGGAACAGGCCACTTCCTATGGGTTGGGATTTGGAAATACTGTGCATTTAGATGGGTGGACGGGGTTACCCGAGGAGGCACAGAGGGACAAGGACCTGGGGCTGGGGCTGGGCTGCCTGGTATCAAGAGGTCAAGGAGAAGACCACTTCCATCAGAGTAACAGAGGAGCAGCTTGTCGGGTGGCAGAGAGCCAAAGGAGCCCTGGAGGATAGGGTGATGTGTGTCAGATGTGGGGAACGCTCGGGAGGATGCTGGTGACAGGACTGGGACAACATGGAGTGGCTGGTGGCTGCGAGAAGGGCAGGCAAAGCCCGACTGGAGCAATGATGGTGGTCATGTGCTCCTGCAGGAAAAGCAGGGGCACGTGGCTGTGGTTGGTGCGAGCTGGCTTGCTGCCATCGAAGGCTGCAGGGCCCCTCTGTCCCCGTCGGCCCACGCTTCGTCTCATACAGGCGCCCAGAGCGGCTCCCAGGGAGCGCTGTCTGCAGCCAAGGCCGTCATCAGATATGGGAAGAAGGTAGACATGGAGACATAAAACACTGTCTGAATGAAGGGCAATCGTATTTGAAGTAATTTGAAGATTGACAGGAAATTCATAAAGGGGATATGGAGTTCCATTTACAACAGCGGGAGATTGCCTTGTCCATCGCTTCCTGACCTCTGGAAGAACACAAGTTGCTGCTGGCACAGTTCCCAAACATGAAAATGTAAAATGGAATTGAATAATCTCTCCTAAATCAATTTTGCGAGCCAAATGACCTACAGAGGGATGTGATACAGTGCAGGTATAGGGCGCAGCGCTCCATCTGCTGAATACATTATGACAATTGATCGTGGAGATAACCAGATACTGCCCGCCTAGGTTCCTGGGAGTCTGGCACGCCCTTCCTCAGCCTCCACGGAAGCCGTCCTGGGGAAGATGCCTCTTTCTCCCCTCCAGTGAGCTGACCGCGTCGTCTGTCAGCGGGGCCGCCTGGGTTGGGTGAGGACGGGTGCTCCGGCCCGGCGGGAGGGCCCCTGCCTGCACTGTCCTTAGCACTGGCTGTTGCTGTCTGCGAGGCGTGGTTCTAGGCCTGGCTTCCTGCCGTCCTTTCCTCGATGAGCCGGGTGCCGTGGTTAGCCACGGGGATGAGCAGGGGTGCTGCTGTTGGCACTTAGTTCCAGGACTGGCTTCGACTCGAGGCTCACCTGGGCATTGTGGCACTTTGCTGTAGTGGCCCAGTTAGACCAGGCACAGCAGGCATCAGACTGGGGGCCCGGCGGGTTAGGGACCAGCCAGGGCTGAGGCAGGCAGGGCCCCTCACCAGCCGAGGTTCCTGAGCTCACTCAGTTGGAGGGTCCCCATGTGTGCATGGAGAAAAGATTTCCCAGTGCTCCTTAGGGAGCTTGGCACTTAGTGGCTGTGTTTTTTACTAGGTTCTCAGGATGACCGAGCACATGTTTCCACCTGGTTTCATGCTTTCAAGGCATTTCCAGGCTTTCTTGGCTGTGTGGTTGGCAAAGCAAGTGCCTGCCGCTGGGGTGGACCTGTGCTGGGGATACCTGGGTGCCTATGGTTGCCACAAGCCAGGAGTCTGGAAGTGTTTTCTGTAAAGGTCCACATAGTAAATATTGTAGATATGTGGGCTACATGTGGGCTTTGTTATGTTCTTCCCCCACCTCGTCAACCTTTTAAAATCATAAAAACCATCTTCAGCTCATAGGCGGTACAAAACCAGGCAGCAGGCACTGACCCCTGCGCAAGCGGAGCAAGCCCTGATGGGATGCTGGCTTGGCCTTAGCTTCACTAATTTGGTGCACTTAGGGGTGAGAGAGGCCCGGAGAATGTTCTGGCGTTGGAACCGACCATCGCTTTTGTATGTGTGCATGTTGTCCGCCTGCCTTAAAGACTCTTCTACCGCTCAGGGTGCCTGGTCCCCGAGTGATCACTTGCAGCATCTTGTTAGCAGCATTATAGTTTAGAAAATCCACTTTACGCTGCAGAACAGTTGTAATGAATTTGAGCAGATCCTTTCCGGAACAATGCTCCTCTACCCTGAGTGCACATGAGAGCCACCTGGGGGGCTTTGCAGTGCAGCAGTACAGTCAGGACTGGTTCGTCACATCTAGGCCACGTCTGGGACATGGTTCATTCCTGCTGTTGTGTGCTGCCTGGGTGCCCGAGGAGCCGGGGTCTCACACGCCCGTGTGTGAGAAGAGCTCCTGTTGCCCCTGGCTCTGCCCTCCCAGCCCCCTCCCCCTCCCCCCGGTTCCCCCCCTGTCTGCCCACCCCCTGCCCCATGCAGTAAAGGCTCTAGAATGAGGAAAGTTTTGGCTTAATCAGCGAGTGCTGGTTCAGTCGCCACAAATCGCAGCTGGCGTGGGCTGGACTTCTAGCAGCTTAGATGAAGTCATGGCCTAGAGGAGGGAGGCGGGGCTGGTCACCCTGAACACAGGGGTGAGCTCACCGGCTTTAGGAAGATGTCAGAAAACACTGGTGAATCCATGGTCTCCTTTTTCAATTTGATGCTGTTCCAGTTCCCAGTGGGACTTACGGTTAGGAATTGGGTGTTTATAAACAAACAAAAGAAAAAAAAAAAACAAAAAACTTTGCAAACTTTGATCCAACAGAGGAGAAAGTGCTTAGAGGGAGGTTGGTAAAAAGATGTCAGAAAAGTTCATGGTTATGAGACTCGTCAGCACACTTCTTTTTTTCCCTTTTTTTTTTTTTACAACTTTTATTTCTAGGCCCCTGAAGCCAGTCTCTGTTTACTCTCCCTGCTGACTGAATGTGCATACGTGTTATTAATAGCAGGAATGGGAAAGAAAGTGTGCTTTCTGCTCTGAAATATTCCCTCAGAGGAACCGTGACATTGAAATACTTCTTCATCTCTCAGGATCAAGGCCAGCAGCGTTCCTCAAACTGTAGTGTGTACGTGAAGCACTGGGGTTTCAAAAATGCAGATTGTTATCCGGTGGGCGTGAGGCCTGTGAATCTGCATTTCCCCATGAGAGGCTCTTGGGCCATTTTGCCCGTGATCCTCCTCTGAGGCATAATTAGATTGATTCCTAATAATCCAGTTGTATTATTAGGAGCATGGCATCCGGTGATGGAGGTGATGTTCCTGTTCCACTGTGTGCTGCCTGCCTGCTGTTAGGCTCCTAGAGGGGCATCCGAGAGTGGGGCTGCCACTGGGTGTGCAGACAGGTGGAGCGTCAGAGGAGTGGCACACCGAGCCGTCTGCTAGGCCGCAGTGCTGCACGCTCACACGTGCTGCCGGGGATCGCTCCTGCAGCCCCGGAAGCTGGCTGCCCGTGGGGGAGGCTGGCCCGAGGTGGTTCCCCCGGAGCAGGTGTCAGGCCTCAGCCCCAGCTTCTCCGGCTGCTGAGCTGGCCCTGCTTCACCGGTGAATAGCAGTCCTGGTGGGTGTGTGTGGAAGGAGCGGACTTCGGGGCCCAGCTCCACGACTGAGGGGAGGAAGGGGGCTCCACACCCAAAGGTGTTCCCGCACAGGCTTGGGCCATCTTGCCGGAGGAGGGGGCCGGGGAGGGTGCCTGAGGGGGCTAGGGCAGGGGACTTCCGAAATCCTCTCCAGTTCTCCTGGAGACTTTTGGAACCCTGTGCACCAAACCCTGTGTTGATCAAGAAAACATTATATGGTCTCATTCATTTGGGGAATATGAAAAACAGTGAAAGGGAATAAAGGGGGAAGGAGAAAAATGAGTGGAAATATCAGAGAGGGAGACAGCACATGAGAGACTCCTAACTCTGGGAAACGAACTAGGGGTGGTGGAAGGGGAGGAGGGCGGGGGGTGGGGGTGACCGGGTGACGGGCACTGAGGGGGGCACTTGACGGGATGAGCACTGGGTGTTATTCTGTATGTTGGCAAATTGAACACCAATAAAAAATAATTTATTAAAAAAAAAAAAAAGAAGCCAAGGAGGCGACTATCACTGTTTTCCAGCTTCAGCTTTGAAAACTGTAGGACTTTTGGAAGCTCAACGGGGATTCTTCTAATATTTGGTAAATAAAAGGAAAAGGCATCACTTGCAAAACGTAGTTTTATCGAAGTAACGTTAATGAAAATAGAAAAATAAAATCAGTGCCTCGTTGAGTAAGAAAAAGAAAAGCCAGCAACTCTAGCTAATGTGTGTGTGTGTGTCTGGGGGTTAATAGAGTAAAGGGTTAATCCTTTCAAAGGTTCAGAAATACTTTTAGGGGATTAATGTCCAGGATCTAATGGCATATTGATGATCGTGATGCATGTGGTTCTGTAAAAGCTTTTAGAGCCTGGCTCTGTTTCAAGGGCACAGATTCAGAATGACTCCCGATCTCTCTCCACGTAGAAGAATCCTCCATTCCCTTGGGAGCATTTGCACCGTTCACAGAAATGTCTGCCCGACCGGTGAGCTCTGCTCTCAGCTGGCGAGGCCCTGGCTGGGCAGCCGCTGGGTTGCACACCTGGCTGTGCGCACGGGGCCCGGGGGCCGGGGCAGAAGCTGGCGTGGAAGGAGGAGCCCAAAGACCGCCCCCGCTGCCTGCGTGCTCTGAGGTTCCGGGCCTCGGTGTCCACGTCTGGCGAGGGGAAGGGATAGTCCCGGCCTTGCTGAGTTGGTGTGAGGAGGGCAGCAGTGTAGACAGCGTCTAGCCTGCTGGCATCGTGCGCAGCAAAGGGGGCTGCTGCGGCGCCCGTGACCGGCAAGGCAGAAGAGGGGCTCAGCGTGTCCGGAATCGATAGCCACCTTCTAGAATTCTCTGTCCTGTGCTGAATATCCCACGTGAGGGTTAGGAATGCCACTGAGGCAAAGCTGGCACTGTCTGCTCCTGCTACAACGAAGCAGATCACAGACAATACCCTTGGTGTCTTAGATGCCCTGCAAGTTGCGCGGTGGCCCAGGGGGTGAAATCTCAGCATTTCCTGTAAACTTGGACCTTTTAGCAGAAACGTCTTCGCTGTGACTCTGCAGTTATCAGTGTTGGAAGCGACTGGACAATCTTCCGGAAACTGATGATGCTCTGAGGAAGTTGCTGTCTTCCCACCACAACCAGGCTAACGAAAACTGTGACCTTGGTCTTTTTTTCATCCTTAATTACTGGGTTTCTTAAAAACTAAGCTGCTTGTTTTTAGAAGTTTTAGATTTGCAGAATTATCATGAAGATAACACGGAGGATGTCTATAGCTCATAGCTGTCCCATAGCCAGCTTAGTATCGTACAGTACGTTTGTCGTAATTAGTGGACCAATATTAATATATTATTATTAACAGAAATTCACACTTTAGATTTCTCGAGTTTTCCTCTGATGTTGTTGTTGGTCCTAGAATCCCCTCAGCCCACGCCTCCTCTCCCTCTGCCGACGCTGTCTCCTCCAGGAGATGGCAGCTGTGCACGGGGTGGGCGAGAGCCGCGGGGGTGCGCTCTGCTCCCTGGCCACGGAGTGGTTAGAACTGTCTGCTCAGGAGTTGCGTCTGGTCTCTCCCTTTTATTTTCTCTCTCTCTCTCTCTCTCTCTCTCTCTCTTTTTAAAGATTTTATTTATTCATGACAGACATAGAGAGGCGGAGACACAGGCAGAGGGAGAAGCAGGCTCCATGCAAAGAGCCCGACACGGGGCTTGATCCCAGGACGCCAGCATGAGGTCCTGGGCCGAAGGCAGGTGCCAAACTGCTGAGCCACCCAGGGATCCCCGAGCCCAGTTCCTTTTATTGGAGAATGATACAAGAAGCCATCATCTGAGGTGCCCTTGGCTGACGGAGCAGAGGAGACACGTGTGTGTATGTTAACCCGTGAACATGCGTGTTCTGCAGATACCTCCATCAGTAACCACCTGTGTCTACATTAGGCTAGACGTGCGTTCTTACTGACATTTCCAGCTCCCGTCCATCACCACGTGGGCCATCCCCGCCTCCGCCTCCTGCTTCTGTGAACCCCCTGCAGCCGTGGGACACCCGGCTCCCACCTTCCGCCATCCACTCAGCTGTTGGGTTTCCATGTGCAGGTCCAGCAGCCGCAGGATTCACTGGCACCCCCAGGAAGCCGCCTCGTAACTGGGGGACAGTCCTTGAGCTCAGCTCCTTCTGCTCCTCACAGACTGCACTCAGCTGTGCAGGTGACTTAGGTCAGCACCTTATTCCCCACCCCCTTCAGGGAGCTCATTTCCTACATTTGTCATGCAGTTAGAGTCTTCATCGCATTGCACATTCCGTCCTGGGATTCCCCTGACATCCTAAATGGCTTTTAAAAAAATTACATACACTGAGGTTAACTTTTTGTGCTGTAAAGTCTTATGGCTTTTTGACAAATGCTTACCGCCGTACGGTCCCCATCACCGTGTGACGCAGAATGGTCTCACTGCCCTGAAAATCCCCTGGGCAGATGCTCTGCCCTCCCAGCCCCTTGCTGAGGCCCCAGATAACCACAGTTCTGTGCTACATCTTTGCAGTTTCGCCTTTTCCAGAATGTCATATGGTTAGAATCATATAGGATGTAGCATTTTCAGGCTGACATTCCATCACTTAGAATTTTGTATTTAAGATTTGTCTCTGTGTGTGTGTGTGTGTGTGTGTGTGTGTGTGTGTCTCAGTAGGGCATTTCTTTTTATCACTGAATAATAGTCCATTGGACAAATGTACCACAGTTTACCTATCAAAAGATGTCTTTTTTGCTCCCAGTTTTCGGCAATTACGAATAAAGGTGCTTTAAACATTCCTGTACAGGTTTTTGTTTGGACATAAGTTATCAGGTTCATTTGGGCAGATACTGGGAAGCACAATTGCTCCCAACCTGTCATCTGAAGTGGCTGCACAACTTTTCATTCCTGCTGTTGCACATCCTTGTCAGCATTTAGTATTGTCAGCTTTTAAAATTTTAACAATAGACATGTAGCTGTATCTTGTTTTATTTTTATTTTTTTAAGATTTTATTTATTTATTGAGAGAGAGCGAGAGAGGCAGAGACACAGGCAGAGGGAGCAGCAGGCTCCATGCAGGGAGCCCGATGTGGGACTCGATCCCGGGTCTCCAGGATCACACCCTGGGCCGCAGGCGGTGCTAAACCGCTGAGCCACCGGGGCTGCCCTATTTTGTTTTTTAAAGGATTTATTTATTTACTTGGGAGAAGGAGGGAGAGACTCTCAAGCAGACTCCAGGCTGAGCACAGAGCCCAACGTGGGGCTCCATCCCACGACCTGAGACCATGACCTCAGCTGAAATCAAGAGTCGGACACTCAACCAATGGGGCCACCGGGTGCCTCTGTATCTCGTTTTATTTATTTATTTATTTATTTATTTATTTATTTATTTATTTATTACTTTTTTAAAAGATTTTTTATTATTTATTTAAATACACAGAGAGGAGAGAGAGAGAGGCAGAGACCCAGGCAGAGGGAGAAGCAGGCTCCATGCAGGGAGCCCGATGTGGGACTCGATCCCAGGTCTCCAGGATCGCGCCCTGGGCTGCAGGCGGTGCTAAACCGCTGAGCCACCGGGGCTGCCCTGTATCTCGTTTTAATATGCAGTTCCCTAAATCCTAAAATTTGAGATTTTGCTGTGTTTTCATTTGGTGAGTCAGTTTTGAAGACTGACTCTCCCGTATACTTCAAGTAAACCTTTTCTTTTCCAAATGATCTGCGTCCAAGTCTTCCATTGACAGTGCAAACATCAGTGTAGTTGGTGCAGCATCTCATTAGCTCGGGCTGCTTTCGGCGTCTGTGTTTGTGTACTGACTGCGACGATACATTTTCAGCGAGGGTCGCTTCTGTACACTTGGCACTGCAGCGTCGCTGCGTTCTCCGCGAGAGCTGTGTGTGAGCTCCTAGCGGCACATGGGAGTTTGGGGTAAATGTATTGTCTAGACTTCAGGAAATTACGCCAAGAGTGATACAGTTCCAGATTTCCGTATGCCAGCACGGCTTTGACGTTTTCCTTGGCATTCTGTTATCTTTCTGATAAAACCCGAGCAAGCAAGCCCCTTAGCCGTGTGTTCTGGGTTCCCGCCTGCAGCTTGCCTCCCTAGTTCAACTTGCCGCTTCTCCCTGTGCCTTAGCTTATGTTCCAGCCCACTGGGCTGAGTCCCTGGCCTTGTTCTCGTTTTCCCTCTGCAGACTCTGCGTGGCCAGTCCTGCCTACGTGTCTTGTCTGTCTGTGTCCTTCCCTCGTCTACCCAGGAGGGCGCAGGTATCTTCCTGAGCAGTGTAGCTCCCTGTTACCTTTGCGGGGTGGAGGGAGGCTGCTGCTGCACCGGCTTTATGGCTCCTTGGGCCCGCATCTCCCGTTCCTAACGAAGCCTGGGCCCCTTGGGGCTGTGCTGCATCCTGTTCATGCCCCGGGCTGTGCCTTCTCTGGAGGGCCCAGTCTACGTGATGAGTGCCAGGAGCGCGGTGCCGGGGGCCCCCTCTCCGCATGCCACCCATCTCGCCATCTCAAAGATGGGTCCTCCAGAGGTGAGGGGCTGCATCGTCTTTAGCTTGTGGGCTCTCAGAGATGACGATGCCCATGAGAAGGAAGGACCGTGAAGATGTGCAGCCGTGTGACTCCAGCTTGGCCTGGTCTGCAGAAAAACTTCTCGCCAGCTCAGCCTAGCTCTACTGCGTGCAGAAACCCATGTGTGCCCATTTTGTCATATGCAGATTAGTTTCCTCAGGACCTGGCTCTTTTTCTGCTTCGGTGTCTCCTCCCCAAACCTTCCCAAAGGAGGAGCCCGCACAACTCTCATGGCCCTGCCTCTGATTCTGCCGTGTTTTTTTTTGTTTGTTTTGTTTTTTTCATTTGCCTGTTGTGTTCTTCTTGTTGGCTTGGCTTTCGCCAGGGCAGCTAGGAGTGGGACGTGTACTGAGCCACTTGCTCACACTCTGGTGGTATTTGTACTCTGCCTTGTGTAGGGGTTGGGGAATGTGATGGGTTCATGTTTCTGCCCTTTTGCTTTCTTGCCCTGAACGGTCTGGCTTCTCCACTTCGTGGGATGCTCTACCTTCCCTATGTTTCTGCTCACTTCAATGTGTCTGTTTGCATTTCCATGCCCCTCACTCCTTCAGAGGTCTCACCCTTTCTCTGTTCTCACGGCTCCCTCCCTGGACCTGTCCCATCAACTCTGGACTCTGGTATCTTGTCACCTGTTTGACATTTACACTCACAAGGCAAACAAACATTTCAGACTGACACACCCAAAACTGAACTCTTGAGCTTTCCACCATGGCTCTAAGCCAGAGGCCTTGGGGCCTTCCCTGATTTCCATTTCTTATCTCAAACCCTACATTCAGTCCTCCAGGAAATCCCGTGATTCTGGGCACAGCGAGCTGGTGAAGCCATCAGGTCTTAAGATTGGATTTAAACAATACAGTACAAAATCCACTCAGTTGTTTCTGATAACATTATCTGGGAGAGCGTTTGGTGGTATATGTGAGGGAAATACACGGGGCAATTAACACCAGCAAAACTGGTGCAACTCCATCAATATGAGATGAGTGCTGTGGCGACAAAAGCTTCGTGATGTAAAAAGTTGTTTCTATAAGATAATAAAAGAAAACAGTCCTGAGGATAAAATAACTCTGAATTTACATATATACGCAATAACTGAGCCTCAGAATGTATAGAAAAATTGGCTGATTTAGAAGGAGAAATTGATAATTCTTCAATCATATGGACTATCTTAATGTTCCTTTCTCAGGAATTGATAGGCCAGATACAAACACATACATAAAAATGTACAAGGTTTGAACAAGCTCTAGTTCTTGGTCATATGAAAAGAACAATAACCAATAGAGAATACGTATTTTCTTGAGGTACATGAAACATTTCAAATCTGACCTTGCATTTGGTCACCAAGTAGACCTCAAGTATTTTCAGGCCGTGTCCTCTGACCCAGTGAAATTAAGCCACAAATCAATCATAAAAGTATGGAGAAGGAAAGTTTATGTATTTGACATCTACAAAACACTAAAAATCGTTCAAATTAAAGATGAGATCACAATGGAATTCTCCAGAATTGGCTGATTATAACAATGTAAATTAAGGCTTGTGGAATGTGTGTGCGGGGAAGGTTACATCCTAAGTTACCTATTTGAAACAAAGCCTCAAAATTGACCAAGGAAGTGTCCAAGTTATGAAGTGAAGAGGGCAAAAGAAAGTATAAGGAAGGAAATGATAAAGGTAAGAACCAAAGTTTGTGAAATGGGAAACAAAGAACAATAGAAGTAATAAAATAAAAAGCTGCTTCTTTGTAAAGAAAAAATAGAAATTTCAAATCATTGGTAAGATTGATCAAAAAATAAAAAGAGAAGGCATGAGTAAACACTGTTACATCATCTTAATGACGTGAGTGATTAATATTTAAAGATGATATTTGTCATTAAGTGCAAAACTAAATTCTGATAGGGCTTCTCATGGGTTTTGAAGAGTTAATCCTAAAATATAGATAGAAGAGTAAGGAACCAAAATGGTAGGCTAAAAAAAAAAAATACTGGGAGACTTGCCCTTTCAGATGTCAAAGCTTATTATAAAGGTGTAGTATTTAGGATTTGTGTTATTGGCCTCAGGGATAGACGGATACATCCATGCAGCAGAGTTAGGGAACAGACTCACACCCACACCACCCCACACACACCTCCATACCCTCCCACTCTCACACTTCCCCCCCCATACTCACCCCCCTCACACTCCTATACCCACCTACACCCACCCACCACCTATCTACACCCCATGCCTCTCCCACTCGCAGCCCCCCATACCCACACCCTCTCACATGCTCTGTGCCCTAACACCCCTTACCTACACCACACCCCTCTCATATTTCCTACACCCACACCGCACAAACACCTCCCCCCTTGTACCCATACATACGCCTACTCCACTGCACTCACACCCTCCGTACCCCACCCCCACCCACCACCTCTCTACACCCCCCATGTCTCCTCATCCCACACATCCCACACACTCCACACACCCCCATGCACACCCATACTCACACACAGGAATGCGTAACACTGGAGGCTGTTTTATAAGTCAATGGCGAAAGGATGGACCTTTTAGTCAATATCGCTGGAATAATCTTCCACCCTATGGTAAAGATAAAATTAGATCCCTACCAAATGCTTCGAATATGAGACTGAATTCTAGATGGGATAAAATCCCGAGTGTGAAAAGCAAAACTTAACACTTATAGATGAAAAGAAGACTTTCTGAGACATCTGGGTACAGATGAATTTCTTCAACCAGGCACAAAAAGCACTAACTGTAAGGGAAAAGACTGGTTTGTTTGACTATATTATATAGAGAAATCATCTGTATGGTAGAAGATTTTTATAGAATTAAAAGACTGCAGACAGGAGGAAACATTTGAAAGTCACATAACATGAAAAGGAGTAATATCAGAGATCTAGAAAGAATGACCCTATGGTGGATAAAGGATGTAAAAAAAGACAATTCAAAATGAGAAAACCAGGAAGGTTTTTTTTATAAACCTGTGTGATTTTTCTATTAATCCATGATATATGGACTAAAACAATGAGAGGTCATTTCATACTCATCAGATTGACAAGCATGAAGTCAATGAGTATATATTGGTGAGGTGTGGGAAAATGGGAACTCTTACATCTTGCTCTTGGACATGTTGATCGGTTTCACTGCTTTGGAGGCAGATTTGGTTACATACGTTACATAAGTGGTAAATGTGCACATAAGAGGACTCACCAATGCCATTTTCAGATGTTTGCTCTAGAAGATGCTGACAGCTGCCAAGGATACAGGCCTACTGTGTTTTTAATAATAAAATGGTGGAAACTACCCAGTCAGCCTCAATAAGGGGACCCGGACATCTATTTCATTCACACAGTCAAAAATTATTCAGCATTAAAATGAATGAATTGGATATATGTGTATCAAGATGCCTAAATCTCAGTCATGGTGTTGACTGTAAAAAGCCAAGCTAGCAGGTAGGGGTACATTACGGTGCTGTTTTGGGATATTTACATAATCAGTAAAGGGATAAACACCTGAATTAAGTGAAGATGGTTTAGATTTTGTCATTACCAACTTATAGGGAAGGAGGGGTTATTGGTTGGGTCTAGAGCTTTGGTGGTATCCGCAGGTATACTCTATTCTTCATGGTAAGTACATAGGTACCTATTATATATTTTTTTGAGTTGGAATATAATTAGCACACCATAAAATTCACCCCCATTAAAGTGTATAATTGAGTGGTTTGGCGTATTTTTGGAATATTCACGGAGCTTTGCAACCATCACTACTGTCTAATTTCAGAACATTTTCTGTGACCTAAAAAAGAAACCCTGTACTCATTTGCATTACTCCCCATTCTCCTCTCTCTTCCCCTAGTCCCTGAATATCATTAATCTATCTTTTGTCTCTATTGCTTTACCCACCGTGGACGTTTCAGATACATGGAATCATACAGTACGTGTCATTTTGTGTCTGGCTTCTTTCACTTTGCATAATGTTTTCGAGGTCCGTCTTACGTTTTAGCGCGTGTTAGTAGTTTATTCCTTGTTTATGGCTGAATAATATTCCGTTGTGTGGATATGCGGCATATTTTTATCCCTTTACCCATTGATGAACATTTGAGTTGTTTCCACTCTTTAGCTATCATGAATAATGCTGTTATGAACATTCATGTGCAAGTTTTTGTGTAGATGCGTATTTTCCATTCTCAGGGGTACAAAGGGGTTGAATTGCTGGGTCACATGGCAGTAACGTGTTTCACTTTTTAAGAAACTGCTCATGTTTTCCAGAATGGCCCTATGATTTTACATTCCCACCAGCGGTGTGTGAGGGCTCCAGTATTTGCATATCCTCACTATCACTTGTTGTCGTGGGTCATTCTAGTGGGTGTGAAGTGCTGTCTCCCTGTGATTCTGATCTGCGTTTCCCTGAAGACTAATGATGTTTAAAAAATTTTAAAGTATTTATTGGCTGTTTGTGTACATTCTCTGAGGAAAAATGCATTCACATCCTTTGCCCACTGTTTAATAGAATTACTTGTCTTTTTATTGTTGAGTTGTAAGTATTCTTCATATACTCTACTGTTATCAGATTTGCAGAAATTTTCTCCCATCCTGTGGGTTGTGTTTTTACTTTTTTGACGCGTCTGTTGAAGCACAAAATTTCGTAATTTTGATGAAGTCCCGTTTATTTGTTTTTTTGCTTTGTTGCTCGTACTCTGGTGTGACATGTGAGAAACCATTGCCTAACCGGGGATCATGATTTTACCTTTATTCTAAGAGATTTATAGTTTTAGCTCTTGGGTTTAGGTCTTTGATCTAGTTTGAATTAAGTTTTGTGTGTGGTATGAGGCAGGAGTCCACGTTTGTGCTTTTGCACGTGGATGTCCAGCTGTCCCAGTAGCATTTTTTGAGACATAGAGTCTCTCTCTGTGGATTGTCTTGGTGCTGTCAGTTGGAAACCATTGATGGTAAATGCAGTGGTTTATTTGCGGATTCTTAATTCTCTTCCATGGAAACATTTATGTGATCTCTCCTATATCATCTGTATCTACACTCAGATCATCTCTTTCTTCTTTTTATTTTTATTTTTATTTTTTTTTTTCATCTCTTTCTTCTTGAGCCACTTTCAATAGTTTGTATTTATTTCCAGGAAGTTGTTCGCTTCATCTGGTTAATCTAATTCGTTGATAGAAAATTGTTTTCAGTGTATCCTTGTAATCCTTTTTATTTCATAAAATTGGGCAGTAACGTTTCTTTCATTCCTAATTTTAGTAATTAAGTCTTCTTCTGTGTTTCTGAGTCAGTTGAGATGAAGACGTCGATTTTGTTGATCTATTCAAAGAAACAAGTTCAGTGGCTCAGGGGGTTAAGCCTCTGCCTTCAGCTCAGGTCATGATCCCAGAGTTCTTGGATGGAGCCCTTGTCCCTCTCTGCTCAGCAGGGAGTCTGCTTCTCCCTCTCCCTCTGCCGTTCTCCTCTGCTTGTGCAGGTGCTCATGTTCTCTCCCTCCCTCTCACTCTCAAATAAGTAAAAAATCTTTAAAGCAACAACAATAACAACAACAAAAACAACCCATTTTTAGTTTGTTTTTCCATTCTCGATCTCACTCATTTTTGCTCTAGGTCTTGTTATTTCTTTCTGCTCACCTTTGATTTAATTTTCTTTTGTTTTTCTAGTTTCTTGGCGGAAGTTGAAGTTACTGAGTTGGGATCTTTCTCATTTTTGAATGTACAACACTTTGAAGGAGCTGCTGCCCAGTCCAGCCCCTTGTGGAGTTGCCATCTGCTGTGCTGGGCTTTGGGGAGGGGCATGGAGGAGGCTGGTTTTGCAGGGGAAGCCCTTCGAAGCTCTGGCTCTTACCTAAATCCAGTTGATTTTCTTGCATAAATGAATAATACTTGGATTGCTGCAGGCCTTTGGTTAATTCCCAGAGTCCTTAAACAGTTAATTAGGAAAATGTCATTGTCCTTATCAGGCTTATGGAGAAGTCAGCTGCCAGCCGTCTTTACTCTGCTGTTCCAATCATACCATCTTCCTACCGTGATTAATGATTAGAGAATGAATGTGAGGGGCACCCAGGGGGTTCAGCGGTCTAGCGGCTGCCTTCGGCTCAGGGCGTGACCCCGGGGTCCCGGGATCGAGTCCTGCATCGGGTCCCCGCAGGGAGCCTGCTTCTCCCTCTGCCTGTGTCTCTGCCTCTCTCTGTGTGTCTCTCAGGAATAAATAAATAAAACCTTAGGAAAAAAAATGTGATTGCAACAGAATATTTTATAGAAATTGGTTAACTACTTCTAAGTGTCATAAGGAAAGAAAATGTATAAAACTAACCAGCAAGTTTTGGAAAAGATCAACAGGGCATGAATGCTCATCCTATTTGATACCAAAACTTTCTGTAAAGCAAAAAAACAAAACAAAACAAAACAAAAAAAAACAACTTTCTGTAAAGCTAAAGGAATCAAAGCAGTTGGTATTCCTGCTGGAAGAGACAACAGCTCAGCAGAACAAGGTAGGACTCTAGAGCCCCGCCTGTGAAAAGGGGGATTCACCTGGGAGTGAAGTCCCGGCCGGTTAAACCCTGCCTAACGAACTTTATGATTTCCCACCCTGAGGTCGGGACTTTGCCTCAGAATTAGGAATGTGTAGTCTGCCCCGTGAGAGGAGGCTGTGGGAGAAGGGGGCGTCCCAGGGGATACAGGGTGAGTCGCGGAGAGCCGATGGGTGTTCACAGCATAAAGGAGGACTCCCCCGCCGTTCTCAGGGTGGCTCAGGGGGCGTCGCTGGGAGAGCCAAGGGAAATCAGCCGAGGAACTCCCGCAGAAAGCATGGGTCTGACTTCTCCCGGCATGACACCAAACCTGGAAACCACAAGAATGCCGGATTTCAGAGCTTCTGTATAGCATCGTCCCCATGTACCAAATTCAGGGACCCCTAAAGGGAGGTGGGAACATGTGGTAGCCAGTTGCTAGTAGAGGGGGCCTCTAGACCCATAACTAGAAGATGAGCCACTGTGCAAGTGGTGGGGGGCTCTAACGTATTAGTTTGTTTTTGTATCTCAAAAAATACATGTGCTGTAGTTCTAACTGATTTCTCCATCACCGGACCCCCTGCGGGTCACAGTGGTTTTGCTGGAGCCTCCCGCAGCATGGCAGCAGTGCTGCATACCAGTGCGACCAGGTCACTGGGAGACTGGGCGCCCTGGTCACTTGTCTACGATGATTTGTGCCTTGAGTTCACCCTGAGCTCCTGCCTCAGACTAGAATCTAACAGTGATTCTTTCTTGCTGCCCAGGGCCACGCCCGAACACGTGGGGGCACCTTGCTTTCCCGGCACACCTCTGTGTTGTAGGCCCTCTGCCTCCTGCCTCAAGTCCTGGAAAGAGCCGCCACCCAAAGAGCTTCATTTGTTTGTTTATTTGGGGGGAAAGAAGTGTTGAGGTTAAAATCTCCACCCTAGGGGTCCACTTGTCACGAAATGAACTAGAGGTAGACCTATTATGGCTCTGACTTCACCATGATTTCCTCCCAATCCAATCCAATTCAATTATTATTAGATCCATTAAGTTTTTTAAATCCAATATAGAAAACACCCGAATTTCTTCTTTTCTACAGTCTATTTACTTAAATTTGTTGAGCCTTTGACCAGAAAATAATGTGCATCCCTCTTTTTTTTTTTTTTTTTTTGTTATCCTCACGTGTTTCATTGGTTCATACCCAGTGGATTTTGAGCAGGCAGTTTATTGAAGGAGCAGAGATATCAAAAAATATGGAAAGATGCTGCCCCTCAGTGCTAACAGATAAATGCACACACATCGTTCTTTGTCTCATTGGCGTTTATTTTAATTTTTTTATTTTCTAAAGATTTTATTTATTTATTCATGAGAGACACACACACACGCAGAGGCAGAGACACAGGCAGAGGGAGAAGCAGGCTCCATGCAGGGAGCCCGATGTGGGACTTGATCCCGGGACCTGGGGTCACACCCCGGGCTGAAGGCAGGTGCTCAACCACTGAGCCACCTGGGCTGCCCGGGAAAGTTTAAAATATGGAATTTTGGCACAGAATCACAGAGATCAGACTGTCACATGTCACTTGTTGTCTCAGACCGCACAGAGAAGGGGACCTGGGGGCTCTTCATCCTTGTGTGTCAGGGGCTCTGAAATTCTCTGGCACTTTGGCTGAAAATTCTGCTCTTAAGAATTCATCTTCAGGAAACAATCCTGGAGGATGTTCATTGCAGTATTAATTTAAATAATTAACCAGTGGAAGCAGCCTAAAGGGCCAATAACAGAGGTTTAGTAAATCAGTTACTGTTTTTCTCAACACAGAGAATATTAGGCAGCAGTTAGCAGTTATAGGAATGACTTATGGTGTGAAAAAATGCACCCAGCATATGAAGTCAAAATACACATAAAAGCAGTATCTATCACATGAAATATTGGGCGGGGCGGGGGGGCGTGTGTGTATGTGTGTGTGTATTTTAAAGTCCTCAATGTGATAAAAACCAAAGGCTTATGGTGTCTGCTTCTGAGATCTGGAACCACTGACGGTATCTATGTTCACACATTTCTGAATTTTTGAAATTTTCGTAAATGAACAAATATCACTTTTATAATTGGAGGAGAAACAATATATATATATTTTAAAGATTTTTTTTTAATTTATTCATGAGAGATACAGAGAGAGAGAGAGAGGCAGAGACACAGGCAGAGGGAGAAACAGGCTCCTTGCGGGGAGCCTGATGTGGGACTCGATCCTGGGACTCCAGGATCACGCCCTGGGCCAAAGGCAGGCGCTAAACCACTGAGCCACCCAGGGATCCCTATATTTTTTTTTAATAGAGAAGAACTATGTGAAAATTAGTCTGATCTCTGAGATGCAGAAGCATTTTCTAAGCATAAAAGCAATGCAAGTAATTTCAAATAGTAGATATGTTTTATTTTTATGGACAAATTTCTTTAGTTATCAATAAACCTTAAAAGGCTAAAAACAAGCTGTTATATGAACATTTTCTACAGATATTACGGACACAGGTAGATTGTTCTGAAAGCATATATAATCATCTCATTTTGCTTAAAAAATAATAGAGGGGATGCCTCGATGGCTCAGTCAGTTAAGTGTCTGATTCTTGGTTTTGGCTCCGGTCGTGATCTCAGGGTAGTGAGATCGAGCCTCGTGTCAAGCTCCGTGCTCATCGTGGAGTCAGCTTGAGATTCTCTCTCCCTCCTCCTCTGCCCCTCCTGCTCGTCCTCTCTCAAATCAATAAATCTTTTTTAAAAATTAAAATATATATAGGTAAATGATAAAAAAAAACTTCTAGAAGAAAACAGAAGTTTACTGCTGTTGGTGTTTTCATCTGGGAGTTGGAGGTGCTTTTGAATATATTTCTTGGACTTTTCTGTACCTTCCAAACTTTTTGTACAAAGAGCAGGCAGGTGTTTTGCTGTCACAGGATGATGCACACTTGTGATGAAGACAGAGTCTGTGCACAAGGCAGGAGACCGATGCGGGGGCCTTCCCCTGCTTGGCAGCTTCTCTCGTCGGGGGGTTCCAGGACACAGGTGTACAGAACTCACCCACTATCACTGATCGAAACCCTTGAATTTGGGCAGTTGTCCAGAAAGTCTAGTAGATGCATTTTAGGCCGCTTCAGTACCTGGTGAGAGCGCAGACGGATCTCCTGTGTCTGAGTCTGGTAGGGAGAGTGACCCCCTCAGAAAGCCAAGGAGGGGAAAAAATAATGGAGTTTTTGTAATTTAATAAGTCCATTGTGCTGAGGTTGAAACAAAAATCCTTTTATATATGATTGCAAGTTCTTAGTGAATAAATCTCAATAGTATAATAAAAATATTGCAATATGGGTGTACCTGTTTGTACTCATGCACGTACTGTATGGTGTACTAAATGGGAAAATGAAACATAGAATACCCCATCCCCAGATGAGGGTGGGTGCTGTGAGCACAGGCCTGATCTAAGCGGTGGAAGCGCATCATCACTGGTGTGTGGCTGGATGAAAGGGCCTGTTGTCCGGGCCCAGGGAGTGGGGTGGGCCCACCACACAGGGGCCCCTTGGCCTCACTGACCACGTCACCACCGTGCATTGACCTCTAGATGCTATTTTTTGAGGTGGAGGAGTAGAGAAGCTCGGCCCCCTGGCTACCTCCTCCTCTTTTCTCCTGAGACCATCACCAAGAGTATAATTATTTAGAAAGGGTAATTGCATTGGTAGCTTCTGTGATGGGAATGAAGCTGAATCATCCTTGCCCGTCCTCCCCCTACAGAAGCTCTTTTAAACCCTAGTTACCCCTGACTCGTTGGCAGAACTCGAAGTTCGTTCTGCTGCAGGGGGTGGGTTAATGAGACAGTGTGTCCCCCAGATCTAGAGAAATTTGGAGTCAAGGCTGTCTCCCTCCTGAAGTCAGAGCTTTACTGTGGCCCCGTGGATAAAAAAATGGCATTTGCTAATTTTTCCTTTATTAAGAGCCATCAAAGTGCGGAAGTCCCATTTAGCAAAAATAGGACCTCTGAGCAGAGTCCCAGGAGCGGCATTTCCAGGTGTGTCCTGCTGTAGAGCCGCCGGCCTTACCGCAGGTCACTGTTAAGTGGCCTTTGGAAGCAGTGGCCTAAAACGTTCCATGTGGTGGCCCACAGCCACTGCGCCCATTCTGCTGCTCTCTGCTCGCTCATCCTCCTCTGATGGGGGATCCCTAGAAGCCAGCTCCATGTTGGAAGGAGAAGGGGAGCCTATGGGGTCCCAGTGCAGTGGGGCAGCAAGGACTCTCCCTGCCTTCACAGCCATGGGCTGGGCCGTTGCATAACATGAATTTGAAAACTCTGATGTAGGGCAGCCCCGGGGGGCTCAGCGGTTTAGCGCCACCTTCGGCCCAGGGCGTGATCCTGGGGTCCCGGGATGGAGTCCCACGTCGGGCCCCCTGCATGGAGCCTGCTTCTCCCTCTGTCTGTGTCTCTGCTTTTCTGTGTCTCATGAATAAATAAATAAAATCGTAAAAAACAAAACAAAACAAAAACCCTGATGTAGAATATCAGCAGTGTCTGTGTGAGTATGAGGGTGACAAGGGGTGTCAGATACATGGACTTGTGTGGGTGGCCATGGGTGAGGAAAAAGACATATGTCAGGGGGCCCTGGGGTTGCCATGGGGGCCTCTGTGGGATCCCGAAGAGCACCCTCCATCCCTGAGTTATCGGCTGGGTGACTTCAGGCTATGAGCACGGGGGCTGCTGTGGGAGGACCACCTTCAGGAAGGGAGGGCTTCTAGGTAGAAGCTCTGGTTGGAATACGAAGATCCTATAAAAGTCCTCTGCACCTAACGGTAGGAAAGCTACAAACAGTAGCTCAAATAAGAACATTACTAGTATTTGCATTTATGGCTAAATCTGCAAAAAAGGAATAGAATTTTGCTTGTTCATTTTGTCTCCTTTCTAGTCAGTGCTTTTATTTTATTTTTATTTCTATTTTTTAAAGGTTTTATTTATTTATTCATGATAGAGACAGAGAGGCAGAGACACAGGCAGAGGGAGAAGCAGGCCCCATGCAGGGAGCCTGATGTGGGACTTGATCCCAGGACTCCAGGATCACACCCTGGGCCAAAGGCAGGCGCTAAACCTCTGAGCCACCCAGGGATCCGCTAGTCAGTGCTTTTAAAATGTATCTCTGATGCTAGAATTCTGTTGTGACTGTGTGTGGTCACGTTTGGGGCGCTGGGGTGTCCTGTTCCAACCGGGGCTGGAGGGGAACCTGCGCCCTGCGCTGTGGCTCACGTGGCCCAGGCGTGTTGGCAGCCGTGTGCGCCCGGGCCGTGCGCGCTCGGAGCAAATGACGGCCTCGGATCAGACACCCTCTGATTCTGTGTTTTTCCCTCATTCATTGAATTGCAAGGTTCGGGATCCCTGGGTGGCGCAGTGGTTTAGCGCCTGCCTTTGGCCCAGGGCGCGATCCTGGAGACCCAGGATCGAATCCCACATCGGGCTCCCGGTGCATGGAGCCTGCTTCTCCCTCTGCCTGTGTCTCTGCCTCTCTCTCTCTCTCTGTGACTATCATAAATAAATAAAAATTAAAAAAAAAATTGAATTGCAAGGTTCTCGGGGCTTATCTCGTCCCCCGCCCCCACCCCGTCCAGGAAGTGTAATTTTATTCTGCTCTTTTGAAAAAAAGAGCGGATAGCCACAGACGCAGAGGCCCGCGCGTCCTCAGCCTCCCAGCACACTTAGAGCGCAGCCTGTGGTGCGCTGGAGCCTCGCCTCTCGGGGCGGGAGCCCTGAGCTTGTGCGCCCCGCTTGGTGCAGTGGCAGTGCCATCTGTCCTTACGTCTGCTCGCACGTGCAGCTGACCGCCCGGCACGCACAGGGACCTGCTTCCCACCGGTGCCCTTCCCGGAGCTCGGTCCCTGCCGCCGTGGGGGTCCCTTCTGGTGGGGGAGAGCCAAGAATCAAGGGAATTCAGTCAACAGTGCGCCGGCGCCTGGCAGGGGGGGCAGAGCAGGAAGACTGGCAAGGAGTTGGGGAGCACCCGCCAGGTGGCCTGGGAGGCCTTGCAGAGGAGGTGGGGTCACGCCATGGGAGAGCAGCCTGGGAGGCCAGTGGGGAGGTGGGGACAGTGAGCCAAGGGTGGGCGGAAATGTGCTTTGGAGGACAGCGGCGGCTCTCTGCCTCCCCTCGAGGAGCGGGGTCACTCCCCAGCACTGGGGTCTCTGCAGCTCCCTCCGCTGCGGGGCGGCAGGGCACGCGGGTCGCTGGGGAGGCCACAGCCAGCAGGATGGCAGGTGGAGAGCGTGGTGGGCGCCAGGGCTGGGCCGGGCTGACGGTCTTGCTGGGGGACGGTCAGGGAGGCTGGCGAAGAGGACCGGAGCGACTCCGGGAGGCCGAGCTCCGAGCACCGAGGTGGTCAGGGATCGCTCTTGGACTTCAGTCTAGATACCCTGGTTGCTTGGTCAGGTGGGCAGTTGGTGCAGCAGCTCGGGGCAGAGGGCAGGGCCGGGAGATGGATTAGGGAGCCCCGTGGGGAATGTGTGTTTGGCTGTGGAGTGCGGGGCGCACCTGGAGGAGGAAGTGTACGGTCGGGGGGGAGCAGAGCTCCCCCAGCCCAACCCCAGGAAGCAGAGGCTGCAGCCCCCGAGGCCGTGGTGCCCGGCCCAGGGCTCCCCGAGTGCTCCGGGCTTCTCCGGCCAGCGCCCCGGGAGCACTGCATCCCACCGGGGCAGCCCCTCTGGACGTCGTGGAGGCTCGTCTCTTAAATTTCCTCTCCCGTGGCTCTCAGGAATCGGAGACCCATGTGTCTAGGTGACCTGCACGCTCCACCCCGGGCCGCGGCTGGCCTGCAGGGCACGCTCTCCTCTCCGCCCGCCCGGCCGTCCCTATGTCCACTCCGGCCACGTATTTGATCAAATATTTAATTAGCCCATTTGAAAAATGATGCTGTTTGCTTTCTTATTAAATGTTAGAGCTCCGTGTGTTCTGGACAGCCCTTCGGGGCACTGTTCTGTTCAGCCACCTCACTTGTCATTTTTTGTTTTTTTTGTTTTTTTTTTTTCACTTGTCGTTTTTATAGCAGTGCCTTTTGATCAGATTTTTAAGTTTTAATAACATCCAGTTTATCCATTTGTTTTCTTTTATGCATCATGTCTTCTGTATCGCTTAAAAATTCTCTGTCAAACCAGAGGTCTGTAAGATTTTCTCTTATTCTTTCTTTCAGAAGTCTTACAGTTTCAGCTATTACATTTAAGTCTGTGATCTATCTTGAATAATTTTATATGGATGGGAAGAAAATGTCAAGACCCTTTTTTTTTTTTTTTGGTATATGGTATCTAGTTGTTTCAGCAGCTGTTACTAAAAATATTATCCTTTCCCCATTTAATCACCCCGGAACCTTGGCCAGAAACCATTTGTCTTACGTACGTGTGTGTGTTTTCAAGGGTACCTGGGATTCATTTTAATCAGGAAAGGTAAGTAAGGCAGACACGGACATGACTGCCAGGAAGGAGGAAGTCTGTGCTCACAGGTGCCGAGGAAAAGGAGGCAGGCCCCCCAGGGCCCCACCAGGAAGCTCCAGGGTCAGTCGGGAGGCAGAGGAGGCGAGGGGAGAATGTGGGCGTGAGTTTTATCGTGGTTTCCGTGGGAGGAACAGGTGAGGCAGGGGCAGCAGGGGCAGCAGGCTTCAGTTTGGCTAGTTTGAACAATTTTAACCAGCCCTAGGGCCTAGGAGCCGTCCCTGGCTGTCTGGTCCCTGGCCCTGGGGTGCTGAGGGCACGGGGACCGCGGCCCAGAGCGTGAGAGCCCCACGGAGGAGGCGGTGGAGGGTGCGGGTTCTGGATTGGGTGTCTTGCCCCTGGGGTGAGTTGTTCATCCTCTCTGGAACTGGCTAACTCCAGGAGGACAGTCCCTCCAGGGTCAGTAAGGCCCAGGTGTCGTCTAAAGCATGAGAACACAGAAAATTAAAAACACGTGCTTAACAAAGCGTGGACTATTTCTGGACGATGCTGTTCCTTTTGATCAATCCGTCTTTATCGCTGTAGCTTTATAATAGATTTTGAAATAAGGCCTTATAAGTTCTCCTGCTTTGTTCCCTCTCCTCAAAGCTGTTTTATTTCCTTCATATTTCCATATACACTTTTCGATCCACTTAGCCTGTTCTGGTTTTGATGAAGATGGCCCTGAACCGGTAGATCACCTTGGTGCGATTGACATCTCGATGAATGGAGGCACGAAGAGAGGCATCCTTAGCTTCTTCGTTCCTGCTCTCAGGGGCTTGCCTCCATCTCGCACCTTTGTGTGACGTTAGCTCTGCTCTCTAGCTGGTGCTCCCGGGTCAGGCGCAGAAGTGCTCCTACCACCTGGGTTTGGGGACTTTTTCATGAGTGATACTGAATTTCGTTAAATGCTTTTTCTGCGTCGATGGAAACAATCATATAGTTTTCCTTTTCGAGTCTGTTTATACGGCCCATCCAAATAACTCAGTTATATTGAATTTTTTTAAGGGCAGCCCAGGTGGCTCAGCGGTTTGGCGCCGCCTTCCACCCAGGTCGTGATCCTGGAGACCCGGGATCGAGTCCCATGTCGGGCTCCCAGCGTGGAGCCTGCTTCTCCCTCTGCCTGGGTCTCTGCCTCTCTCTCTCTCTGTCTCTCATGAATAAATAAATAAAAAGCTTAAAAAAAAATCAGACCAACTGCATTTCTGGGTTGAAATCCACTTTGTTGTAATTATTTTTTTATATTACATGGTTTGATATGCTAGAATTTAAGAACTTTTGCAACTACGTTTATGAGGAATAATGATATGTTTACTTTTAGCGTATTTTTCTGTTTCTTTGGTATCAAGTTAATATACCTGCCTCACTGAATGGGTTGCGAAGTGTTCATTTGTATTAAATTTGGGGGATGAGTTAGTAAGGAATTTGTCTTATTTTTTTCCTTGACTAGTTCATAGAATTCACCACTGAAGCCATCTTTTTTGGTGGGAAGGTTCTTAACTTGAGTTCAATTTCTTGAATCCATATAGGGTTATCTATAACCTTCTTGAGTGAGTTTGGATAGCTTGATTCTTCTAAAAATTCCATCTGTGTTATTAAATTTATTAACACGCAATAGGTCCTAACATTCCCTTATTGCATTCTGTTTTATTTATTGATTTATTGGTGTAAATTTCACATAACATGCAATTAATCATTTTAAAGTATACGATTCAGTGGCATTCAGTACATTCACAGCGTCATACAGCCACCACCCAGTTTCAGACTTTTTTCATCACCCAGATAAATGAGTATCCGTTTGTCTGGATGATTAAGTAATTACTTCCCATTTCCTCTTTCCCCATGCCCTGGACACCACGAATCTGCTTTCAATCTCTGTAGATTGACCTATTCTGGCTATTTCTTATAAATGGAATCATACGCAGTATACGACCGTTTGTGTCTGGCTTCTTTCATTTAGTGTCATGTTTTCAAGGCTCATCTGAGTTGTAGTGTGGATCAGTACTTCCTTTCTTTTTTTTTTAATTTTTTTTTAATGCCTGTGGAATATTCCATTGTGTATGGCTATATTCCAGTTTGGTTATCAATTCATCCACTGATGGACACTTAAGTTGTTTCCATATTTTGGCTATTTTAGAATAATGAGGCTATGAACAAATATCTGTTTGAATCTCTGTTTTTAGCTCTTTTGGATGTATAATGTGATGTGAAATCACTGAGTCATGGTAATTCAGTGTTTACCTTTCTGAGGAATTGGCAGGCTTTTCCACAGAGTCTGCACAGCGTGTCACTAACACCAGTGACACGCCAAGGTGCCTGTTTCTCCACGTTCTTAACCAACACATGTTATTTTCTGCTGCTTTGGTTACAGCCATCCTGGTAGATGTGAAATGGTTCCACATGGTGGTTTTTAACTTCATTGTCTTTTTAGTGGCCTTTGTATCCGTAGTATTCTATTCATCATTATTGGGACTGGTCATCTGTGTCTTCACCCTTTTTTCCTGATGAGTATGGCTAGATGTTTATCAATATTATTGATCTTCTCAAAGAACCAATTTCTTATTTCATTAATTCTGTGTTTTATTTTTCAATTAATGGTTAGTCGACATACAGTGATACCCTTGTTTCAGATATACAACACAATGATTCAACAATTCTCTATTTTATTTTTCTTAATTGCTTTTCAGCTCATTTCTTAATTCCTTTTCTTCTGTTTACTTTGGACTTAATATGCTCTCTCTTTTTCTAATTTTGAGATAGTAGATCCTTAGCTTATTGACTTCAGAACTTTCTTTTTTCCTAATCTAGGGATTTAGTGCTATAAATTTTCCTCGTGGTGGGACACCTGGGTGGCTCAGCGGTTGAGCGCCTGCCTTTGGCTCGGCGTGATCCCAGAATGCCGGGATCGAGTCCCACGTCGGGCTCCCTGCGTGGAGCCTGCTTCTCCCTCTGCCTGTGTCTCTGCCCCTCTCTCTCTCTGTGTCTCTCAGGAATAAATAAATAAAATCTTAAAATTTTTTTCCCTCATGGTACTGCTTTTTCTGCATCCCACACATTTTGATATGTTGTGTTTTCATTTTTATTCAGTTAAGACTACTTTATAGTTTCTACTCCCGATTTCTTCTTTCTCATGTATTACTTGTAAGTGTGCTATTTTCTGTAACTGATTTCTAATTGAATTCCCTTGTGGCCAGTGAATACACTACTTCTGATTTTAGTCTTTTACGTTTATTAAGACTTTTAAAAATGGCTCAGAATATGGTCTTTGAAAAATATTCCATGATCGCTGAAAATAAGGTATGTTGTGTTGTTACTGTGTAGACTGTAAATGTCAATTAGGTTGTGTTGGATGTGTCGTTGAGTCTCATATACCCTTTACTGATCTTCTGTTTAGTTGTTTGACCCTTTATTATTATGTAATGTCCCTTTTTTACTTCTGATAGTATTCTTTGCTTTGCCCAGACCCAGTTTTTCTGGTGTTAATATAGCCATTTCATCTTTTTTTTGATTAGGGCTAGCATGGTACATCTTTTCCAATGTTTTTCTTTCAACCTATTTGTATGTTTGTATTTAAAGTGGGTTTCTTATAAGTAAAGTATATAATGGACTGCTGGTTTTTTAAATCTACTCTTAAGATCTCTTAATTTTCATTAGAGTGTTTACATCATTCGTATTTTATGTGATTATTGATATGATTTTGTTTAAATCTATCATTTTGCCATAGTTTTTTTTTTTATTTGTCCTATTTGTTACTAGCCCTCTTTTTCTGCCTTATATTGGGCTGTGTACTTTTATTTTATTTATTTATTTTTTAAATTTTTTATTTATTTATGATAGTCACAGAGAGAGAGAGAGAGAGGCAGAGACACAGGCAGAGGGAGAAGCAGGCTCCATGCACCGGGAGCCCGACGTGGGATTCGATCCCGGGTCTCCAGGATCGCGCCCTGGGCCAAAGGCAGGCACCAAACCGCTGCGCCACCCAGGGATCCCTGGCTGTGTACTTTTAATGATCAATTCTAGCACCTTTACTAGCTTAGTAGTGATATCTCTTCAAGAGGTTGCCTGAGATTCATTGTATATATCTGTGTCACCATCTGTCTTCAAGTAATATTATACTCATTCACTTAGAATATAAAATCTAATGACAGTATACTTCTGTCTCACTTCTCCTGGCCTTTATGTTATTATCCCCAAGCCATTTACTTCTATATTTTATAAACTCCAAGCTCATTGTTAATATTTTTGCTTTAAATAGTCTATTATGTTTTAAAACAGTCTTAAAATTAAGAAAAAGGCTTTTATATTTATTCATTGAATTTTGTTTCCAGTACTTTTTACTTCCTTTTTGTGGATCTGGATTTCCTTTTGATACCATTTTCCTCTTGTGTGATAGACTTAGCTTAATATTATTTGTAGTTCAGGTGTGTTGGTGATGAATTATTTTAGCTTTTGTTTGTTGGAAAAAGTCTTTATTTTGCCTTTTTTTTTTTTTTTTTGCCTTTGTATTTGAAAGTTATTTTCACTACGTATGGTATTTCGGGTTGACAGTTTTGTCCCCAATCACTTTAGAGATGTCATTCTACTGGTTTCTGACTTGCATTGTTTCTGAGACCTCTGTCCACCATATCTGTGTCCCTCTACATAATGTTTCCTTTTTGTCTGGCTGGTTTTGTTCGTTTGTTTTTTTAAGATTTATTTGAGAGAGAGAGAGAGAGAGAGAGAGTGAGGGGAGTGCATGAGCAAGGGCAGAGGGAGGGGGGAAGCAGATGGCCTGCTGAGCAAGGGAGCCCAACTCTGGCTCCATCCCAGGACCCTGGGATCATGACCTGAGCTGAAGGCAGTCGTGCAACCTACTGAGAGCCACCCAAGAGCCCTTGTCTGGCTGTTTTTAAGATTTTTCTCTAGGTAAGCTGGTTATGATGTACCTTGGTTTAATTTCCTTCATGTTTTCTTCTCTTTAGGAATTGTTGACCTTCTTGGATCTATGGGTTCATAATTTTCATCGAATTTCAAACATTTTTTGCCATTATTTCTTGCAGTTTATTTTTTGTCCCATCCTGTCCTCCCCTCGGATCTTCAGTTACGTTATGTTTATGTAATGTGTGTGTGCGTGTGCATATCCAATTCTGTTTCTGCTCTTCTGTGGGGGGAGCCTTTCTTTATGTTTCATTTGAGATGCTTTCTGTCTGCTCAGCTTGTTTTGTCTGCACATTGACTAATCTTTCTTCTTGCAGAGTCTAAAGTATTGTTGGTTCCATCAAGTATATTTTCCATTTCAGACACTTGATTTTTTTTTAATCCTTTTCATGTCTCTCCTTAGCATGTTGTGCTTTCCTCTATCTTCTTGAATATAAACAGTGTCTTTCTAACAGCTATTTTAAAAGGCTTTGTGTACTAATTATTTCTTTGCATACTTTCTGGATCTATTTCTTAGTGATCAACTATTCTTATTATGAGACATATTTCTTTTTTTTAAAGATTTTATTTATTTATTTACTTATTTATTCATGAGAAACAGGCAGAGAGACATAGGCAGAGGGAGAAGCAGGCTCCTTGGGGAGCCCAATGCAGGAATCGATCCCAGGACCCCGGGATCGCTACCCGAGCCCAAGTGGTAGTCTGTGCAGTCAGGAGGCATCACATTTGTTTCCTCCCCTCAGGATCATCTTGTGCTGCCTGTTGTCCTGTGTCTCAAAACCCTGTCTCACGTCTTTTGTCAGTGTTTCAACAGTTTGTAGCTGGAGAATCTATCTGGTCTGTCTTCTGTCTTGGCTAGAAGTGGACGGACGTCCTGTGTTAGGGGTTTCTGGTCTTCCTCCGGTCTTCAGTCCTCACTGTACACAGGCCTTGAGCTGCCTGTAGGAGCCTTTGGCGGTGCCGTTTCCCTGCACATTAAGTCTTTGCACAGGCAGGGTGCCTTGTCCTGTTGTCCAGGTGACACGTGCTTCAGACTCGGAGCTGAGACCATGTGGTGCACTAGGGGTCCCACCTACACCCCCGTATCTTAAGTTCTGAACTCAATTTAGAATCTAACCTCTTCTGTGGAAACTTTTCCCTCTGGGAAAGTTCCTTTGAGCTCCTAAATAACTGATTTATGAGTATATTTTTTAAATAAATCCCTTTGGTTTGATAAAATTTGGCGTCTAAGGTGGTAGATTTTTCTTTGGTTTATTTTCTATGTATGATTTCCAATTATAATTATTCTTTTTAACCCATTTACAGGGTTATCTACCGAGAGAGATCTTCACATGGTTCCATGTAAGTAGTGCTTCTTCTAATGCTTTTATAGAGATTATGGCTTTAAACTGAGTGATTCTTTCTACATCAGTTGCACATGAAGCCGTGTGTCGCGCTGCCTCTGCTTGTGGCCTGGTTTCACATCACGCAAGGGACCTGTGATTTGCATGATTTCTTTCTGACTTGTAGAACCAAGATATTAAAAGAAGCCATTTTCTCCTTTTCTATTAAACTTTTTTCTCCAACTTAACTTGACCAAACTGTCCAGCAGGGGGCCTGAGGGCCGATTGTCAGTATAGGTCACTGGACGTGTGTGTTAGTCCCACGTTTCACCGGTGCACACCAACCTGGCAGTGACAAATGTGTACTGTATTGTACCTGGCCATGGTGGGGGGTTCAGGCTGTGTGGACACCTGTATGTGGCCTTGACTCCAGTTTTACAGAAACTACCTTGAAATGATTCCTTTTAAACCCTTAACATGTCTTTTCCTAAAGCTTATAAATGTTGTTTTCTAAAAGTTTTCTGCAGGAAACTTGGTTTTTAGCATTTTTTGCATGGAATACTAATGTAGTCATGATAGCAGTTAATGTTTGTGAAGTGCTTGATTTGTGCCAGCTTTGCCGGTTTGGGATTCTTCCCATCTAATTCCTCACTCCGTCCTCACAGTGTCCTGTGAGGTAGGTACCATTGCTCTGCTCACTTTCCAAGGCTCAGTGACTTGGCACCACTGTGTGGTCAGTGGTGAGATGAGGAATTGAGCCTAGGCCTCTGATCTCACGAGCTTGAGTCTCTTCATAACAGTAGGAGAAGCAGGAACGGCCTTGTTGATGAGACGGGGGCTCTACATTCAGTGTCTGCCCCTCCTGATGGTCTTGATGGCAGCCCCAAGGGGCCACCCTGGCATCCTGAGCTCAGCGATCCTGGTCAGAGAGCACTACAGTCATAGCCCAGCACGCTTCCGGAGCTTGTGGCCTGCAGCAGGGGCTGTGACTGAATCAGCAGCTCCCTCAGAGAGACAGTGCCGGCGGTGAGGAGTCGGGAGCAGGTGTGCGAAGGCATTTAGGGCTGGAGGGTAACCAGAGTCCTGACTGATGTTAGAAGAGGAAAGAGGATGGGACACCTGGTGGGCTCAGTGGTTGAGCATCTGCCTTTGGCTCAGGGCGTGATCCCGGGGTCCCGGGATCGAGTCCCACATCGGGCTCCTTACGGGAAGCCTGCTTCTCCCTCTGCCTGCATCTCTGCCTCTCTGTCCCTCTCTCTACCCCCACCTATGTCTCTGATGAATAAATAAATAAAATCTTTTTTTTAAAGATTTTATTTATTTATTAATAAGAGACAGAGAGAGAGAGAGGCAGAGACCCAGGCAGAGGGAGAAGCAGGCTCCATGTAGGGAGCCCGACGCAGGACTTGATCCTGGGCCTCCGGGATCATGCCCTGGGCTGAAGGTGGCGCTAAACCACTGAGCCACCCGGGCTGCCCAAATAAATAAAATCTTAAAAAAAAAAAAAAAAAAAAGAAGAGGAAAGTTCTTCATTAACAAATTGCATGAACAAAGGCCTTGTTTGTTCTTTCATTCATTCGGCAAATATTTACGAAGTGCCTGTGATATGCCAGGCACTCTTCTGAAATCCCAGCTTCCTTTGGCTCATACCCATGTGAGGCTTACAAAACCTAAATATACTAAATAAACACCTCACAGTGTGTCAGGTGGGGATGCTTGCTGTGGAGGAGGTTCGGGAGGATCGGGTGTGGGAGTGCTGGCTGCAGTTGCAATAGGCCTACCCTGACTAGGGTGTCTGTGTAGAGCCTACAGGAGGGGCAGGAGCAAGCCCTGTGGGTCCTGGAGCAAATCCTTACAGGCCAGGGCTCCATGAGCCCTCGTGATCCCAGAGCACTGCAGGACTAGTATGGCTGGAGCGGAGTGAGTGAGGGTGCAGGTGCAGGAGATGAGGTCACAGGGCAACAGGGTGCACATCGGGGGTCTGGAGGGTTGTCCTGAGGCCAGTTCTCACTCTGCGGGGCACCGGGGTCCAGGGTGGGAGCGGGGAACCCGGTAGTCTTTTTTCTCTCAGTGTCGGGTTGTTAAACTAAAGCTGTTATACTACTTGCTTCTTAGAGGACAGCCAAATCCCCACTGGCTTGGGACCAACTCTGTAATTGTGCAAATCTGGATCTAATTTTCACAGACATCCCGAGGGGAGGGCCTCTGGAATTCAGGCATATAAACAACGCCTTGTATGTATTGGGCCTCTTTCCCCCTAGGTTTGCTGTTGTCCAAATATCTCCTCCTGGCAAATGGGGAACCTGGCCAACAGTTCTGGAAGTAAGCAAGCATGCTTGGGTGGCATGGGCTGGCCCAGAGTGGCCCACCCTGTGTGCACAGCTCGTGTGCACGGCACCTCGGGCTCCCGGGAGGGAAGGCCCCCGCAGCCGCGCTGAGAGGCAGGGATCAGCAGCACCACTTGGCTGCCCAGACTGTGATTCCAGAGGGTTGCAGCACCGATTCTGGGAATTCCCTGAGGCTTGGTTAAGCAAAGGCAGGGAGCTCGGAGGGCACCCATGGCCTCTTCTGCAGGTGAGGAGGGAGCTGTCAGGAGCCCCGAGCTGGTCGGAGCAGAGGCGGCTGACTCCGGGGCGGTCCTAGCCCAGTCCTGCTGGGCCTTCCCGTGGGCCTTCCACAAGCCAGCATGGAGCTCATCTGCAGGGAGGCTTCCCAGGGGGAAGTGGCAGCTTCGCAGAGACTTGGTTTTCCATTTGCACATCTCTGAGAACTTTCCACACTTCCCGAGAGGGAGGTGAAGGGCAGTCTTCCGTGATAAAGCCGCTTCTGTGCGACGGCTGTGCTCTGACACGGCCGGGACCCCTGACATCCCACTTTGTCTTACAGAGGAGACAGGGCCCCACAGCTGCCCCTTGGCAGAACCCGCTCCCCGCCTGTCCCGCAGCTGCGCCTTCGACCACGTGAGGATCAGGACATGAAGAGACCATGATAACAAGACTGTCGGATTTTTTATTTACCGTGAGGCCTTTTCTGTGATACTGACTTGGTTGTGCGATGTGGGGTGTTTTCCTGCATCGCCTTAAGGTAACAGTTCTCACCGTAGAATTGGCAGATGCGGCTCGCGGGAGAAGGAGCCTTCAGTTTCGCCCGTTCTGATCCAGCCGGGGGCACCGGGCTCCTCCGGCAGCGGCAGCGCCCGCCTCCCCGCCGTGTCCGTGTCCGTGTCCGTGTCCGTGGCGGCCCCCGGGCCTGCCCTGGCTCCCAGTGGGCTCGCTTTGATGGGGCGGGGCTCCGTAGGTCCGGCCTCTCTTCCTCAGGTTCCTTTTTTTTTTTTTTTAATTTTATTTATTTATTCACGAGAGAGAGAGATGGAGGCAGAGCCACAGGCAGAGGGAGACGCAGGCTCCTGCAGGGAGCCGACGCGGGACTCGATCCCGGGACCCGGGGTCACGCCCTGGGCCGAAGGCAGATGCTCCACCGCTGGGCCCGGGCTGCCGCTTCCTCAGGTGCCTAATCTAAGCGGAGCCCGGTCTCAGCTGCCGCCCGCCCGGCCGGCCCGGAGGTCAGGGAGGGAAGAGGCGCTGCCCGTTCTCGCCCCGAAAGCCGCCCCGCGAGGCCGCCTCCCCCCGGTCGGGGTCCGGCTCCTTCTCCCAGGCAGGGCGGGCCGCGCTGCCGGCCTCCAGGTGCCTGGAGAGCTCCCATCTTAAAATCAGAAAAACTCCTCCCTTGACTTGCGGCCAGAATGGCAGATGAATTCACAGCGACCTCTGCTGCTGCTTGAGAGCCCACCCGAGTGACAGGTGAGATATTTTTAAAAGGCAGAGGCCACCAGGAGATTGAAGGGAGTGACAGGATCTGGGAGCTCAGAAAGCAGACGGACCCGGGGGGCCCAGCAGCCCCGCGATCAGGAGGCGGGGAGGCGTGCACGCGTCACGCGGGGAGCCCGGACGCGGATGCACTGCGCCGCCGAGGACCCCAAGTCCCGGGAGGGACACGGCCGTGGGCCTCTGAAAACGAGCGGGCGGTAAAGATGGGGCTGAAGTAGGAAAGTGGGGAAAGCCTGTCAGGAATAACCCGGCCCCCGAGCCCGAAGGCCGCTCCGGCCACCGGCTGAAGCTCTGATCCCGTGGCCTCCTGTCCTAGGCCCCGAGGCCTGTGGAGGGGACTGCCCTAGGGGACAGCGGGGCTATGGGGCAGCGTGAACCTGCCTCTGCCCTGGTGGCCCCCAGAACGCTGGGACTGTGCAGGGGAGGGGCCAGAAGCCAGGGGCTGCTCAGCTGTGTCCTGCCGGGCTGCAGGGACCAGGAGGTGACTCATCCCTGGCCCAGGGTCGGGAGGCAGGTTAGCAATGAGAACGCAGAAAACTAGGCAACGAGATGCGGCCCTCACGCACTCCGGGGAGCACCCGCGGGTCCCAGAAGGGAGGGTGTGCGGGTGTGAGGGGCGCACAAGGGCTGGAGCCTCTGGAGGGGAAGGACCGCCCTTGGGCAGGGGGGAGGGGGCCGCGGGGTGGGGAGGGGAGTCTCATGTTTCCTAGGAGGAAGGTAATAGAAGGGACCGAGGACTGTAGTCATTAAACTCTGGAGATAAAGACCAACGAGGGAAAGAACCCAGAGGGGAAGATTGCCAGTGGGACCGAGGCCCCAGACGTGGGGTGCGGGGGCCACCATTGACTGTAAACTCTGTGGATTTCTCTGACTTTTAAAACTGTGCATTTTTAATTTTGTTAAAAATAAAAATTAAAACATTGTATGACAAATACGGTTTTACCAAAAAAAAAAAAAAAAAAAAATTAGGAAAGCTACTCCCCCACCCGCAGCCGTCTCTGCTCCTGCCTGGGCCCAGCTCCATTGCCTGGCCATCTGGTGCTCCCCAGCGGGGCTCCATCCTCCCCACTTGGCCAGCTTGCGAGGCCTCTACTTCCCTGAATCCAGTAAAAAGCCTTTCTCCCCTGGGAGCTTGAGCCCCGCAGCTTCCGTCGAGTGACCCCCTCTCCCTCTCGTGACGTGCTCTTTCCCAGGCTCCCAGACCCCGTGCCGCCTGGTCCCCGTGTTTGTCGTGCGTCATCACCTCCCGCCGCCCTCTGTGCTAAGCCTTCCCTGATGGTGCTCCAGGCCCTGGCACCGCAGCACCGCTGCTCACACTTGGTCTCTTTCCTCCCAAACTTCGCCTCGGGGTGAAGAGACACCTGGGCCCTGCTTTTAAACTGAATGCTGTGCTGCAAAATGTCCCACGTTACCTGGTTAGAGACATGATTTTTAAAAAAGTTTGTGGGGTTTCCACTTGCGAGATGGACAGCGGACCCGGGCTGACCTCCCTCCCACACAGTCGCAAATCCGTGTATGACTTTTGACCCGTCCTACACTTACCTGCCAACAGCCCACTGTTGACTGGAAGCCCTACTCACACGTGAACTGCCCGTTAGCACGTAACTTGTATGTGATGTGCCATATTCTTACTGTAAAGTATGCTGGAGAGAAGAAAACGTTACTAAGAAAATCGTAACAAAATACATGCACAGCGCTGTATGGCGTGTACCGCGAAGGAATTCATGTCCAAGTGGGACCCATGTAACAGCTCAGGCCTGTGTTCAAGGAAAGTGCCAACTGCAGGTATTTTTTATTACGCCATCCCCGTTTTGTTCAATACATTTGGGTTCTCTTTTTTTTTAAATATTTTATTTATTTATTCATGAGAATACGCAGAGAGGGGCAGAGACCCAGGCAGAGGGAGAAGCAGGCTCCATGCAGGGAGCCCGAAGCGAGACTCGATCCCGGGTCTCCAGGATCACGCCCCCCTGCTGAGCCCCCCAGGGCTGCCCTATTTGGGTTTTCTTCACGTCTGTCACTCACATCGGTAGTAGTGAGGTGAGCATCCTTGTGCGTGAACCTGCTTTTCCTCTTCCCGAGGGGGGATTGCGTCATTTGTCCGCGTGGAAACCTCCATCGCAGGAGACGTGGGCTTCAGAAGTGACGCGTGAGGCCAGTTGGGCCCCGCTGGGGGGGTCCCAGCCGCACCGCGTCCCTGAGACCAGAGGAAGCGCACAGTGTGCGGGCTCAGCTCTGCGCCGGGTGGGCTCGCCTTCCTCCGTGGAAGCTCCCTGCCCTGGGGAAGGCGTCCTGCAGCTCGGTCCCCCGCGGGGCCATTCCCCGGGTTTGGGGCAGTCTTACATTTGGAAAATCCCCTTCCTGTTCTTAAATGTGGGCAGTGACTTAAACTTTTCTTTTCTTTTCTTTTTTTTTTTTTTTGACTTAAATTTGTCTTTTCTGCTTTTATTTTTTTGCATTGACTTGTGTAAATCCACTGGGAATTTAACTTAATGCATGTTATTAGGTGAACATACATATTTTTTTCTTACAAGTATTGAAAATACATCCTACTGAGAAATACTTTTTTTTTTACAAGTATTTTTTTTTCTTACAAGTATTGAAGATACATCCTACTGAGAAATGCTTTTTTTTTCTTTTTTTTTCTTACAAGTATTTTTTTTCTTACAAGTATTGAAAATACATCCTACTGAGAAATACTTCATTTTCCCAATGATTTGTGCTGCTACTTTTGTCCTGTAAATTTATCTTAGATGAAAATACTGTGTATGTGAGTGTCTGTGTTTTCAGTCTCTAACTGATCCGTTCTGGTGCTGGTACAGCTGTTTCAGTTATTCTAGTTTCATGGTATATTTATCTGATAATCCCATCACTTAAAAAAATATTTTGACTATTCCTGGCTACTCACTTTCTAGATGGACTTTAGAATGACTTTCAAGTTAAAAAATTAATCATATTGGGATTCTTTTCAGATAGATCAGAGCTATAATTTGAATTGAGGGGCATCTGTGGTTGGGCACCTGCCTTCAGCCCAGGGCATGACCCCCGGGGTCTTGGGATCGAGTCCTGCATCAGGCTCCATGCAGGGAGCCTGCTTCTCCCTCTGCCTGTGTCTCTGCCTCTCTCTGTGTGTGTCTCATGAATGAATAAATAAAATCTTAAAAAAAAATAATTTGAATTGAAAACAGTTGCCTTTTTTATCACTATCCACTGTCTACTGGGAAGATAGTCTATTTTGCCATTTCTTCTGAGCCTTCAGTTGCTTGTCTGTAGCTTTCTCACTGTAGGTTTTCTCTTCTGAACCCTTTTCCAACTTATCCGTGTGATCTGGTTATTGTAATTGGGGTTTTTCTCCTTACCCTTCTCTAATGTTGAATAGTGTGCAGGAAACTGGAGCCTTCATGTATTTGGACGCGGCCGTGTGTTAAAGTGCTTTTTAGCTGTAATAGGTTCCTCTGCTGAACTTTTTGCCTTCCTCCCGACCTGACCCGAATGCTTCCACCGGGAAGCGTGCTTGCCGTGGCTGCCTGGCCGGTGTCCTCCACCAAGTTCCACAAGTTCCCTGCGGTTGGTTGCTCTTCTGTCGAGTTGTTTTTTCACAATCAAAAGCGAAAGTTTGCATTTTAGTAAACTTGTCCGCTGCTGCTGTTAAGATAGTGCCGTGGTTTTCCCCTTTCATTTCTTACCGTAGAGAATTCCGCTGATGAAATTCCAAGTGTTGATTCTTGGAACAACACTTGGGTCACACCGATACCTGTTCATACTCTTCCAGTTATAATACCCTTGCAGAATTTTATTTGGGCTAGAATAAGGGTCAGTAGTAGGATTAGGTGTGGAGTTAGGGTTGACCCCGGGGTTGGGGTTAGTGTGGGCCAGAGTTACCATAAAGGGTTAATAGTTGGGCTCACACTAGGGTGACACTGCTCTAGAAATTTCCTTTTTTTTTTTTTCTAATTTCTAATTTTTAGGGGTCTCATGTAAATGATAGCGTGCCTCCATATGACATGAGAAACTTCCCCTATTTTTCTATCCTTTATTTTAAATGACTAATTTTTAATTTTATATTTAGTAGGTATCGTTGGTCTGATATTTGATAGACGACTCTATCAAAGCCTCCAAGCCCAGAGCGTGTTTTGGAGCCGAGACCGTTTCCCTTGTGTTATATGCACGGGTTCTTCCTTAGGAAGCGGCCCCCGTGGGCGCGCCCAGGCCCAGGCACGCATGCACCTGTGCCAAGGCCCTGTCGTCGTGGCCTTCTTTGTATCTGCTGCTGCCTTTTCTTCGTTTCTAACACTTTCTTTCAGCCCTTCAGTCAGATTTGTCAAGCTGGCTTTCGTTTCTTACTTAGCTGTTTTTAATTTTTTAATATCTTTTGAGTTATGCTGATCAGTTGTAATTTTGTTTGCAATTTCATTTCTGACTTTAATGATGTTTCGTCTTTCTTGTTTTTCGAATGCTGCTTTCGTACGTTTACCTTGTTTTCTGATGAATGCATCTCGGGGCTCAGGTTTCTTCCAAGACACTTTGAACTCCACCCCACTGGTTTCCATATGACCCGTAGTCATTCAGATGCTTGTCATTTACGTGTGTCGTTCTAACATTTTCTGGGTGATTCCTCCCACTGTTCTTCGGTTGTTAACTTGCTACTTTTTTTTTTTTTCATTTTTTTATTTTTTAAAGATTCTATTTATTCATGAGAGACACACACACACAGAGAGGCAGAGACCCAGGCAGAGGGAGAAGCAGGCTCCATGCCAGGAGCCCGATGCGGGACTCCATCCCGGTTCTCCAGGATCGTGCCCTGGGCCAAAGGCAGGTGCTCAACCCCTGAGCCACCCGGGCGTCCCATCTTGCTACTTTTAAAGCTTCACACTTAGAGAGTCAGCCTCTCTGAGTCAGTGAGGGAGGGCACAGGGGACGGGAGCCGGTGGGTGCAGGGTTGCCACATGGGAGCGGTGACCAGAGCTTGGCCGGGGCCTCACACGGGGGGACACGTGGCAAGTCACAGGGGTGTGGCGGTGGGAGCACACAGAAGCTGGGAGAGCGCCACTGAGCGGCCAGGGAGACGGAGACCACGTGCAATGACAAGAGGCCTGGGGTTTGGGGGCAGGTTAATATCCGTGTTGGACCATAGTGACACATGCCCCGGGGGCTTTGGGATCCTCACTCAGAGCTGAGGGCAGGCGGAGGGGAGGCTGCGGGCTGCTGTGCCCGTGCCCCAAGCAGCAGTGTCCTTGGGGCTGGAGCAGGGGCAGATGAAGCTGGCGACGTCAGCTTCAGTTGGTTTGTCTGTGGAGTGGTCCCTGGTGGGTGGGCCGGGCCCCGCCGAGGCCATCCCACCCCGGGCTCCAGGAGGCCTGCCGTTCTCTGCACGGTGTGCCTGCCTCTGCTGTCAGGACCCCCAGTCGAAACAAATGCACGTGTGTCTGGCGTGTTCTCGAGGGAAGGAAGGGCGATGACCGCACTTTCAGGATGAGGCCGACCTGACCCGGGTACGCAGGACCTCGTACACGGGTAGTGTTTATGCAGGGCCCTGGCGCGGTGGCCCCTGCTGCAGCAGAGGCTGGGCCGCGCTGTCCCCTCCCGGGTAGCCCTGTGCTCAGTCACGAGTGTGGTCACACAGGAGGGAGACGGATTTGAGGGAGCAGCCAGCTGTCAGCCACCGGCAAGGATGAGAACTGAGATCCGGGGGTCACCCGCACCAGAGCTGGGGGGGGTCCTAGCAGAGGGGGCTGCTTGTTTAAAAGGTGCCTGTGTAGCCCACATGCTGTTAGGTCTAGGAGGGAGCTAGACCTGGGGGTGCTTCCCACGTGCACGTGGAGAGGGCACTGCCCAGGGGCCCACCGCCCACGCCCAGGACCCAGTGCATGCGGGGGGGGGGGGGGGGAGGGCAGGGATAGCACCGTGGAGCGGGTGCTCCTTGGGGAAGCTACATCACATCCTTTCGGAGAGAGATGAGCGGTGGCCTAGTGCCAGTGGCTGCAGGGGCCTCCAGCCAGCCTTCCCGTCCTGCGGTCTATTTAAGGTGGGCATGGGACACCTTGCCGGGGGGGGGTCTGTGCCACGATGATGCGTGAGCTGCCCCACTAGGCCCGCAAAGGCCTCCAGGCGCCTGGTTCGCTGCTGTGCCCTCCGCTTGGCTTTCCTCTCTGATTCGGTCCAGTGGTTTGTATTCTCTGCCTCTTTCCTCCCGTGGGGACGTTGGAGATGCTGTCCTGCCCGAGGTTCAGATGCATTGCAGCCCGGCAGGAAGGGGCCGATCGTTTTTCACAAGATGACTCATTCATTCCTCCCTCTTTGCCACGCTGCCAGGCTGTCTGGCGGCCCCGCGTGCAGAGACAGTGATGGATCTGGAGCGCTGCTGTCGCTGGTCCGTGGTGACCGGGGATGGCATGTGGGGGCGGAGGACGAGTCACCTCTAGGTATACATTTAGACACCGGGAGCCAGCCTTTCCGGACGCTCCCTTTATAAACGTGCCTTCCGTTCAGTACAGACGTGAGACCTTTCCTGTCCTTTAGCCAGGATGGGTTAGGTGCACGCAGGTGGGCTGTGCCTCACCTTCCCCTCCGGCTAAGGGCGGGCGGCCTGATGTTTCCTACCCGGGGGAGTGTCGGGCTCTGTCACGGGGCCCAGCCTGCTTCTACTTCTCTGGTCGAACACACTCATTCTGCTGGTTTCAAGCCTCATTTTTTCTTTCTCTGCGACTCCGTGGCACTCGCCAGTGGCACCATTGGATTTCATGCACGCTTCCCACTTGTATCACGGGGAGGCCACCCCGTTTTCGGATGTGAAGGGTAACCAGCGATCCCTGCCCATGACGCTGAGCTCCCAGCGTGGGCCTCTGCCTTTTCTAAGTGCCCTCTCGCCCCGTTTCACGCACACCGTAACCCCACAGCGTGGTTCACCCGGTAACTGAGTCAGGGTGCTTCACGGCAGGCTGGTGAGGGGCCTGGTCTCCCCAGCACGGCCTCCACATGCACCGTCTTTGCAGAGCCCGGGCCCACAGGCCAGACCTCGCGGGGCTGGCGGCAGCTGGGGCGCAGCTGCCACCAGAGCACAGCCGTGTGCTGTCCTCGTCACCCCTCATATCAGTTTGGCAGGACAGGGGCGGAAGTCATGGGAGGAGAACTTTCCGGTAGGAGCCCACCTGGCCTGGGGCAGTCAGCCCACCTGGGGATCTGGGGACTGCATTCTCCTTCCAGCCCCCCCAGATCACCCGATGACCTTGGCTGGGTCACCGGCCCTGTCTGCGCTGCTTCTGCTTACCTGTTCCTGCCTGGCCTCAGAGCAGGGGTGGGTGGGTGAGGGCAGGAAGGGGAGGCCCAGGCTGGTTGCGTTCCTACAAGAGTGCAGGGGGGCATTGGTGTCTTCCTGTGATGGTTTCCATAATAACTGCCTTGTCCCGGGGGAACTGGGGAGTTCCTCACCCCATCCCCGCAGTACTCAGGGTCTAATCACCCTCTTTTATGAGCAAGGAGACTGAAGCGGGCTCCAGAGCACAGGGCCAAGTCGCGAGCTCCTGTTCCAGAACCTTTTCCTAATCCCTTCACTTCATTGCTATTCAGTTGTGAGCAGGTGGGTTCCCTCACCTTTCAGGACCTGGGTGCACTTTCGGAGCGCGTGTGTGCGGGCGTGGCCTGGGGGCACATGCCTTGTCAGCAGGTGCAGCTTCTTCCAGGCGGAGAAGGGAGGGAGTCCAGTACGATGGGTCCCCAAGTGTCCCCAAGTGTCTGTGAGGTTTGGGAAGTTCTGGGTGTTGGACAGCGGGAGCCGGGAGCTGAGGGAGCGGGGTGGCGGCTGCTGAACGTGGACTCGAAGATGCGGCTCTGGGAGAGTGTTGTCTCCCAACAGGCCCGACTGGGAGGTGGAGGGAGCTGGTGGAGACAAGGTTTGCAGACGGGATGGCCTGGCCCCTGGGTTTGTGGGCACAGGCGGGGAGGCGGGGCTGACGCTGGCACCTCTGGGTGGTGGTGTCCCCACGGGTACAGGGCCTGGCCGGGCGGATCTGCCCTTGTTACTGGGCATCCCCAGGCTCTGACCTGCAATGTGCTCGCAACCTTCCTGTCACTCTTGTGACATTGACTTTGTGAAGAGCACAGGCCCCTTCCAGAAAATGAAGTTTCTTCCCATGGGTTTGCGGGAGATTGCATCGTGGGCCTCCCTGTGTGGGGGCGCTCAGGGCCGCACAGACACGGGGCGTCCGGCTCCCCTGTGGGGACGTCACGCTGTCCTCTCGGTCACGGGCTGCCCATCCGTCCCGGGAGCCTTACTTCTTTCCCCCTTGTCACCAGTAAGCAATCCGGCGGGAGGCATTTTGTACTCAGACCAGCCCTTCCAGAAGATTTCTCCTGATTTGCTCTGCACCCACGGTCTCTGCCCTGGCCAGTCCTCGCCGCGGTGGCTGCAGGTCGACACCTGCCTGTTAGCAGGGGGCTGCCCGCCGCCCACCCCCCGCCCTTCGTCCCTTGCCGCTTGCTTACCTCTTTACTATCAGTGTGGTTTTATGGAGTTTTATTTTTTATTTCATCATTGTTCTAGTTTATAGTTCTTCACCGCCCTCCGCGGTCCCCATGGGGCACCCGTCGCTCCCCTGCCCGGCTCAGTCCCACCCTGGTCCCCTTGGGCAGTTGCAAGAACCACTGACTGGTGGCTTATCCGCACCAGAAATGTCTCTCCCCCGTCCCGTCCCGTCCTGTCCCGTCCCGTCCCTGGGGCTGGAGGTCCGGGGTCAGAATGCAGCGCTGCAGGGCCCCGATGAGGCCCGGCTTTGGGGCCGCCGACGGCTCCTTCTTCCAGCACGGGGCTGGAGGGGCAGGGGGGCTCTCTGGGGTTGTGTGAGCGTGGGCCCCATCCCGAGGGCGCCACTGTCAGCACCTGAGCACGTCCCAAAGCCCCACCTTGAGTGATAGGAATTTGGGGGAGCACGAATATTCAGCTCAGGATACCCCTCTTTCCTCCCTCCCTGCCTTTTCTTCCCTCTCCCTTATTTTTTTAAATTCAATTTTTTTTTTTTTAATTTCCAGCATTATTTATGTCATGTTTCAGGCTCACCTTTGTACCTAACCTGCCCAGCCCTGGGATCAGCATTTCTTTAAGGGGCTCTGGTTCCTTGTCACGTGGAAATGTTATTGGGCTGAAATCTCGGTGCTGGGCGTGTGTGTTCCTGTTGGGGGAATCTTTGCTTCTAACCTGTCTAGACAGGGATGGGAAATGTGTGCTCACACGTGTACACGCACGTAAATATGCATATGCACACACATGCACGCACATGTAGAAGCTTGTACACGTGTGCACATGTACCATAAATGCAACATTTCAACCCTCGTGTGTTTGCATCGGAAAAAAAAATGCAACATTTCCTGTAATTGCAGCATTTCGGCCCTTCTGTCCCCTCCAGCGCCCCCGGCCCTCGGAGATGCCAGCTCCCAAGCCGTGTGTCACCTGCTCCCGGGAGCCCGGGCTGCACAGCCCTCCCTGCTCCACGTACAACGTCCTCATGTGGGTGCTGCCCGGCGTCCCTCCCTCCCCTCGGGCCTGTTTTTTTATATATATAAATTTATTTTTTTTTTGGTGTTCAATTTGCCAACACACAGAATAACACCCAGTGCTCACCCCGTCAAGTGCCCCCCTCAGTGCCCGTCACCCAGTCACCCCCACCCTCCGCCCTCCTCCCCTTCCATCACCCCTAGTTTGTTTCCCAGAGTTAGGAGTCTCTCATGTTCTGTCTCCCTTTCTGATATTTCCACTCATTTTTCTCTTTGGGCCTGTTGTGAGCCCTTCACCAGCTCGAGCTTGTGGGGAAACAAAGTCTCTCCCTCTCTGCCTGGCTGCTGCCCTTCCTGTATTCCTTCTTGTAAAAAACCAAGGCAGATGCGTGTATGTTGTCTACGTTTCTCCTTGCTTCTTATGCAATATCTGTGTCATAATATATGTCGCCACAGACGCTGACATTTTTTTTTTTTTATTATGTTCAACAGTATGTAGCATATGCTGTCTTCACCATTCGTGAGCGTGTCATGCGGTGGCACGAATCGCATTCACTGTGTCGTGCAGCCATCTGCGTATACTCTTCTGCACACTCTGGTTTTCATTCAACAGTATTTCCTGGAAATCACTCTGTTGAGTCACGGGGAGCCTCCTCATTCTTGGTGTTGGTCTGGTTTTGCTGTGTAGTGCGGCTGCCTCCTCTGGACTCCCCGGCTCCTTCAGCACCCCCCACCCCGCCGTGGTGCCGGGACCCCGAAGTAGTTGGCGCCGTCCTGCACGTGCACACTGCCGCTGGCTCCGGTGACCCTGTGTGCTAGTGTTCGGTGTTGTACCCTCTGGGTGAACTTGGAGACGTGCGATCCTGTGTACAGTGTTGCTCCGTGTTCCCAGATTTCCCCATCCGGGGGCTCCTGCCGTCTTCCTTTCTGGCCACCAGCACACGCCTGTGCCTTCTCAGCACAGCCCACCCCCTCCACCCCCCTCTTCCCTTCTTCCCTGTTTCTTCCTCCCTCCCTTCCTCCCTCCTCCCTTCCTTTCTCCCCCCTTCCTTCTTCCCTCCCTCTCTCCCTTCCCCCTTCCCTCTTCCCTCCCTGTCTCTCCCCCTTCCTCCTCCCTCCTCCCTCCCTTCCATCCTTTCTCCCTCCCTCCCTCCCTCCCTTCCTCCTTCCCCCCTCCCTTCCTCCTTCCTCCCTCCCTCTCTCCCCCTCCTCCCTCCCTATCCCCTTCCCTCCTTCCTTCCCCACCCTCCCTCCTCCCTTCCTTCTTTCTCTAATATACAGTGTTTTATTAGTTTCAGGTGTGAATATAGTGATTCCACACCTCCAGGTGTCACCCGGTGGCTCCTCATGTTAAGTGAGTGAATTTCTGCCAGGGTGGTCGGAGAGCCACAGTAGTTCAGTGTGGTTTTTTTTTTTTTTTTGCATTTCTCTTCCTTTGAGGGAAGTGAAACATCTTTTCATAGGTTTGGAGACGTTTTCCTATCACTTCCCATGTTTTCTGCTTGTTTTTCTTTACTTTTTTTTTTTTAAAGATTTTATTTATTTATTCATAGAGATGCAGAGATTGAGAGAGAGAGAGAGAGAGAGGCAGAGACAGGCAGAGGGAGAAGCAGGCTCCATGCAGGGAGCCCAGTGTAGGACTCGATCCCAGGACCCCAGGATCACACCTTGGGCTGAAGGCGGCGCTAAACCGCTGGGCCACCGGGGCTGCCCTCTGCTTGTTTTTCTTCAGGATTTTGGGGGGGTCTTTTTGCCTCTCAATTTAAAAACATTTTTTATATGTTACGGATATTCTTTCGTTTTTCTGTGATACATGCTGCAAATATTTTCCTTCATTTGTTATTTGTCATAAGCATTTTCTCAAAAGGCGCCTGGGTGGCTCTGTCCATGAGGCATCTGCCTTCGGCTCAGGTCATGATCTCAGGGTCCTGGGATCAAGTCCCGGGCTCCCTGCTCCACGGGGAGTCTGCTCTCCCTCTGCCCCTCCCCCTGCCCATAGTTGCTCTTTGTCAAATAAATAAATAAATAAATAAATAAATAAATAAATAAAATCTTTTAAAAAATAAACATTTATTCAAGGTATTTTTGTCATGTCAAAGTTTTTTTTTTTTTATAAAATCACATTTGCCTTTTGTTTTCTTGCATCTGGATTTTTTTAGTCATACTTAGAAAGCCTTTCCTACACTCAGATGAACAAGAGAATCACTCATATTTTATCCTAGTACTTGTATAGTTTAGTTTTCTATTAATTTAATTTTTTAGATAAAATTTCAATATGTTGATTTTTTTTAACAGGATATTTAGTTTTCTATTTCACTAATTTCTGTTCTTATTTCTTTTCTTTTGATTTTTGGGATTCATTTTGATGGTTTTCTTCCTAAGTTATATTGGATGTCTGCTCACTGATAGTGAGATTTCTTTTCATATAAATAAGCATTTAAAATTAAAAATTTTGTTTTAGGAGTGCCTGGCTGGCTCAGTCAGTAGAGCATCCAGCTCTTGATCTAGGGTCATGATAGAGATCATGAGTTTGAGCCCTATGTTGGGCAGAGAGATCACTTAAATAAAACTTAAAAAATTTTTCCTTTTAAGTACGGCTTATTGCAGTGAACCAATTTCGATATATAGTACTTTTTATTATCCATATAAACGTTATCTGTTTGCACTATGATTCTTTAAAAGGATTTATTTATTTATTTGGGGGGGGGAAGGGCAGAGGGAGAGGAGAGAAAGAATCCTCAAGCAGACTCCCTGCTGAGCACCGAGTGTGACATGGGGGTCAATCCCAGGACCCTGAGATCATGACCTGAGCCAAAATCAAGAGCTGGATGCCTAAAGGACTGAGCCACCCGGGCATCTCTGATTTCTTTTTTTAACTTATAAGTTATTTAGAAGTGTTTCTTAATTCCAAACACATGGAGTTTAAATGTGTGTGTATATATATATATATATATATATATGTATGTATTATGCTAAAAATATACATCTAGGGACGCCCGGGTGGCTCAGCGGCTTGGTGCCTGCCGTGGCCCGTGGCGTGATCCTGGGGTCCTAGGATCAAGTCCCGCGTCGGGCTCCCTGCGTTGGAGCCTGCTTCTCCCTCTGCCTGTGTCTCTGCCTCTATCTCTCTCTCCAAGTCTCTCATGAATAAATAAATAAAATCTTTAAAAAAAAAATACATCTGTATAATGTACAGTATTTTAAAATATTTTAATTTCTTGGTTCACTGCCTTGTCAACAAGGTGGTCTGTATGTTCCTGGCTTCGATGTGTGTGGAGGGCGGCTCACATGCAGTCCAGCCACATGCATGTTCTGTTTCGAAGCAGAACACATCCTGCTGGCTTGGAGTACAAGTTTTATGGATGTCCATTAGCGGAAGCTTAGTGATCTTGTTGAAATCTTTTCTGTGCTTATAGGTATTTTTAACTGATTTATCAACCACCGTGATAGCTATGTTTAAATCTGCCACTGCAATTGTGGATTTATTTATTTTCACGTATTTCTGTTCATTTCTGCTTCGTATAAAATGTTGAGACCATTTTTGGGTGTGTGCACGTCCGGAGTAGTACTGTCCTAATACACTGAACCCTCTTATCTTTATGCAGAGTGGTGTATAGAGAGTTCTGATTATGCTTTTTTTTTTGCCTTAAAATAAATTTTAAGTCTGATGTGTTTGCCCAATGTATATTTCTTTCAGGCTCACTGTATCTGTATGTTTTAGATGCATCTTTCAAAATGGCATTTGATGAATTTTGTTTTTCCTCTCTGACAATCTTTGTCTTTTAAAGACAAGAACATTTTGTTTACTCTCTTTTGTTTTAATTACATATATATTTGGACTTCTAACTATAGTCTTATTTTGGGCTTTTTGCGTGGCTCCACTTTCTCACATCTATTTAGTTTTTTCCCACATTTGAAAATTTTTGTCTTCATTAAATTTTCTTCTTCACTACGTAATTTTAGTTTCTCTTATTTTCGTATTTGTCTTATATGTATTCTTGATTATCTATGACTAAAGTTAGTATGTTTAGCCACTTTCTAAACAATTCAAGACTCTTAGGATACCTTGTCTTTGATTATCCTCTCCTGATTCAAATGTATTTTTAATGCCATGCAGCCTTACTTACTATTTCATACTGTCATTGCCCTTTCAGATTTATTCACATCCTACTGCTTCGCTCTTCATGTCTTCATGTACCTGAGATATCGCTGCCTCTAAAATGCATCATGGTGAGAGTGTTTGTAGAAAACAAATTTTAACTGAAAACTTCTTTATTTTCCTTTTATTTTAGGCTTCATTTTGAATGTTCAGGAGATATTAAATCATTCCGAAGCTGTTTTACCCAAGATTGCTTTCAAAAGTGAAAATCAATTTTAATGGGAAAAATTGGCATGTGACTTACACTTATTTAGAGGAAGCTATGTTTATTTACAAGCTCAGGAAGAAGGATATATCTTTGTCTTGTTAAACACGTATACAGAACTGTAGCAATGAGCAGAGATCTCATAGGAATAGTTGAAGTATTTATTTAGTAAAACGTTGATGTGTAAAAATGAGAAAACGTTTCAGTCATATTCTGGAAATCTAATGGGCTGACTAACTTATTGCATCTTTGCCAGTGGGATTTTTTAAATTTTGTTTTGTTTTGCGGATTAATTTTTCACTGACTCATTTCTTTCTCTGTGGTTATTCAGCATTGGCTTGCTAATCTACCAAAATCTGCCTGTGTCTATGACCTCTAGAAATTATCTCAAATTTTTAGCAGCATGTTTTAAAATTTCCACTTTTTTTCTTGATACAGCTTGGAAATCTTCATGAGTTTCATATTTGGCATGGCACCTTGTATCTTTGTGTTGTACCGTAAAAACGTACCTGGAAATTACCAAAGTATCCTACTTTAAAGTTGAGCAGAGTGGCTGAAAACTCCATGACGGAGCAACCCCCACATCTAGCCAAAGGCAAATGAAACATGTTTCGAAATAACTTTAAAATTATCTTTCACTTTATTCTTAAAAATATTTTAAAAAGAAATTTCTTAAAGGTCATGATATAAAGTAATTTTTTTGGAGTCTGACAAGGACTCTGTATGGCTGTCTTTGGTTTCCAATCTGCAAAGAGGCCATCTCTCAATCTAAATAATTATAATTTTAAGGAATATTTTAAACTTTGATTACTTTTTTTTTTTTAATTTTTATTTATTTATGATAGTCACAGAGAGAGAGAGAGAGAGAGAGGCAGAGACACAGGCAGAGGGAGAAGCAGGCTCCATGCACCCGGAGCCTGATGTGGGATTCGATCCCGGGTCTCCAGGATCGCGCCCTGGGCCAAAGGCAGGCGCCAAACCACTGCGCCACCCAGGGATCCCAAACTTTGATTACTTTTAAGGTGTCTGTCTTCAGTGTTTTACAGTTTCACCATTATATACCAAGGTGTAGATTTCTCTGTGTTTAGAGAAATGGGCTCTTTTTTTTTTTCCACATCAAGATTTTTTTTGTGTGTGTGTGTGTGTGTTTTAAAGATTTTATTTATTTGAGAAAGAGAGAGAGAGGGAATGAGCAAGGGGGAGCAGCAGAGGGAGAGGGAGAAGCAGACCTCACTGAGCAGGGAGCCTGACGTGGGGCTCAGTCCCAGGGTCCTGGGATCACGACCTGGACCGAAGGCGGAGGCCTAACCGACTGAACCACCCAGGTGCCCCTATCCACATTGTTTATTTGAGGTATAATTTACATAGTATGGAATTCATTCTTTTTAGATACAGTTTTAGAGATTCACACTTTTTAGAGATACAGTTTTATGAGTTTTGACAAACAGGTAGATATTAACGATCAGCATAATCATGATAGAGAATATTTTCAGCATCCCCCACCTTCCCCTCTGCCTCTTCTTCTCCCTTCACCTTAAGCCCCAAACACCGTTGTTTATTGTAAAGGCAGTTTTTCTTCCTCAGGATGTCATATAAATGGAATCACAATATGTAGCTTTTCCAGTTTGTGTTTTTCTTTCTTTTTTTTTTTCCACAAACATCCATATTGTTTGTGAAATGCATAAGATGCATCCATATTGTTGCTGAGTCATATTTAGTGAATGTACCAGTGTGTTTGGCCGTTTGCAGATTGATGGAAATTTGGAGATTTACAGTTTCAGAGATTATGAATAAACTTGCTGTAAACTTTCTCATGCAGGCCTTTATGTGGATATCCATCCTCACTTTTCATAGGTAAATATGAGTGGGCTGTCCTAAACCAGGGGAAGTGTATGTTTGACTTTGTAAAAACCTATCAAGATTTTTCCTGAGTTCCTGCCGCTTTGTATCCTTTAAGCAGCAGGTAAGAGCACCTGTTGCTGTTGTAATGGCCAGTACTGGGTGTCAGGTGTTTACAATTTTACTCTTTCTGGTAGGTTTGCAGTGGTATCTTGTATTTTTTTTTTTTTTTTGGATTTCCTGATGAGTAGTAATGTTGAATATTTTTCTTATGTTTATTTGCCAGCTGTATGTCTTCTTATTGGTAGTGTCTGCTCAAATATTTTGCCCATTAAAATTTTTGTGCCATTGACTTCTGAGGGTTTGTTATATAATCTGGATACCAGTTATTTATCAGATATTTGTTTTCCAAATATTTTCTTCCAGAGTGTGGCTTAAATGTTCTCTTAAGCCTGTTTTTCAAAAAAGCAGGGATACTTAATCGATAAAGTAAAATTTGCCAGTTTTCTTTTACGGTTTGTGCTCATGTCCTGGCTAAGAATTCTGTACCTTCCCCAAAGTTGTAAAAATTTCCTAAAAATTGTATAGTTTTAGGTTTTACATTTTGGCTTCTGATCCATCCCCCTTCCAATACATTTTGAGCTATTTTTTTTAATACTGTGCAGGATTTGGGTACAGTTTCCCTCCCCCCCAGGTATGTACATTCTTTCAGCCTTGTTTGTTAAAAGACCATTATTTTCCCCATTGATTATCTCTGCTCCCTCATAAGTCAGCCACATATGGTGGTTCTATTTCTGGACTCTATTCTGTTTCATTGCTCTCTCTGCCTTCCCTTTTGCCAGAACTGCAGTATTTTGGCTACTGCAGCTTTAGAGGAAGCCTAGAGATCAGGTAGGATGGGTTCTTCAGCATTGGTCTTCTTTTTAAAAATTGTTTTCTTATTCTGATTCCTTTGTCTTTCTATATAAATTTCAGGATCAGCTTGTCAATTTCTATGATAAAGACTTGTGGGATTTTGATTGGAATTGTGTTGAATCTATATAGCTCAATATGGGGGTGATTGGCATATTTTATTTTATTTTAATTGAAACAAAATTCATATACACCATTTTAAAGTGTAAAATTCAGTGGCTTTTAATATGTTCACTACTTGTGCAACTATCACCACTGTCTAATTCCAGAACACTTTTATCACCCTTAAAGGAAGCCACATATCCATTAGCTGTGTCTTTTTATTTCTCCCTCTGCCCATTCCCTGGCAACCAGTAATCTGCTTTCTTTCCTGTGGATTTGCCTATTCTGGACGTTTCACATAAATTGAATCATACGTTACTTTTTGCGTGTCTGGCTTCTTCCACTTAGCATAACATTCTAAAGGCCCATCTATGCCGTACCACATGAGTATTTGACTGCTTTTTGTGGCTAAATAATATTCCATTGTGTGGATATGCCACATTTTGTTTATCCATTCATCAAGTGACGGGCACTTAGGTTGTTTCCCCTTCTTGGCTGTTATGAATATTCATATATAACTTTTTTGTGTGTGTGAATATGTTTTTAAATTTATGTTGGGTTTATACCTAGGAGTGAAATTATGGGATCACATGGTGATTCTGTGTTTAACTTTTTGAGGAAATGCCAAACTATTTTCCAAAGTGGCTACACCATTTTACATTCCCACCAGCAATGTTTAGGTGCTGAAATGTCTATCACTTGCTGTTTTCTGATTTTTTTGGTTAGAGCCATTCTAGTGGGTGGGAAGTGGTATCTCATTGTAGTGTCGATTGGCATGTCTCTAATGACTGATGATGTGAAACACCTGTTCTTGTATTGGCCACTTGTGTATCTTCTTTGGGGAAATATCTATTCAAATTTTTTGTCTGCTTTTTAATTGGGATTATTTTTATTGTTGAATAGGAAGGAATCTTCATGTATACTGGATACCAGACCGTTAGATATATAATTTATATAAATTTTCTCCCATTCTTTGTATTGTCTTTTCACTTTCTTGGCAGTATGCTTTGATACACAGAAGTTTTCAGTTTTTATGAACTTCAATTTATCTGTGTTTTCCTTGGTTATTTGTCTTTAAGAGCTGTTGTGAAATCCAATGTTATGAAGCTTTCCCCTATGTTTTCTTCTAAGAGCTTTACAATTTTAGCTCTTACATTTAGGTCTCTGATCCATTTTGATTCCGGTGTGAATCCCGGGTCCAAATTCATTCACTTGCATGTGGATATCTACCAGTCTCAGGACCAGTTGCTGAAAAAAAATCAGTTCTTTACTCGTTGCATGGTCTTAGCATCCCAGTCAAGAGTCATTTGACCATAGATGTATGGGTTTATTTCTGAACTCTCAAATCTAATCCATCATCTATATATACCCTTTTGCTAGTACCACACGGTCTTGAGTCCTATAGATTTATAGTAGGTTTTGAAATTGGCAAGTGTGAGTCCTTCAACTTTGTTCTTTTTTTTCAAGACTGTTGGCAATTTTTTTTTTTTTTTTTTTGCAAATCCATATGAATTTTAGGATCAGCTTGCCCATTTCTATAAAAGAAGGCAGATAGAAATTTGGCAATGATTGCATTGTTAAAAATATGAAGTCTTTCAGTCCAAGAACACAGGATATCTTTACATTTATTTAGGTCTTCCATAATTTCTTTCAGTGCTTTGTAGTTTTCACAGTACGTCTTGCATTTTTGTTAAACTTACTCTGAAACATTTTATTATTTCCCATGCTATTGTTAATGTAATTGTTTTCTTAATTTCATTTTGATTTTTTTGCTAATGTATATAAATAAAACTGATATTTGTATATTGATCTTGTATCTTGCAACATTACTGAATTTATTAGCTCTTTTCTTTAAAAAAAGAAAAACTTCATTTCTTTTACTTCTTTTATTGCATTTACTTAGTATTTCCAGTGTGATGTTGGTTAGAGGTGGTAAGAATGGACATCCTCGCCTTATTTCTGATCCTGGGGGGAAAGCACTCAGTTTCTCACCATGAAGTTTGCTGATAGCTATAGATATTTCATAGGTGTCTTCAGTCAGGTTAAGGAATTTGCGGAGAATTTTTATCATGAATGCTTTTGAATTTTGTCAGATGCATTTCTACATCTATTGAAACAATGTTTTTTTCATTTTTAATCTATAAAAATGGTTAAATTACATTGGTTAAATTTTGAATGTTGAACTAACATTGCTGGGTTAAGTCCTGCTTAGTTACGCTGTATTATAGAAAGGGGATTTTGTTCAGGACTTTTGCATGTATATTCATGAGGGATTTTGGTCTGTAGTTTTCTTTCCTTGAAATGCTTTATGTGGTTTTGCTGTTAAGGTAGTTTTGACCTCATAAAATGAGTGAAGGAGTTTTCCCTTCCTTTTTTATTTTCAGGGGGTGTTTGTGTGAAATTGCTATTCTTTCTTAATTGTTTATTAGAATTTTTCATTAAAGCCATTTGAGCATAGTTTGTTGGGGAGTTTTAAACCGTGAATTCAGTTTCTGTAATTGAAGACTCATTTCCTTATATAGATCCAAGTTACTGTTTGATATCATAATCCTTCTACTGGAAGAGCTCTTTTTAGCATTTCATGTTATTTATCTTGTCAGATATTATTTCTGCCACATTTTAGTCTTCTTCAAAAACCCCAGTTTACATCGTGTCAGACTTTCTTACCCTACACTTCCTGTTACCTCTTTTCCATATTCACCATCCTTCTATGGCTTTTGTTGTAATTCACAGCACTTGTCCAGAATGCTGCACAAAGACAAGGAGATATAAACAATGAAAGAGCAGATAGGAGACGTGAACAGAGATTGCCAAGACATAACAGAATTCATTGGTGTTCCAGAAAGAAAGGAGAGAGGAACGGGGTTGAAGTAGTATTTGAAGAGATAATGACTAGCAGTTTTCCAGAACTGATGAAAGCCACTACTGTACAGTTTTAGAAACCCTTTATAGATACCAATTAGGTAAAATGGAGAGAGATCCGTCCGTGTCTAAACATGGCAGGCTCTAGAATACTAAAGATAAAAGACATTGTTGAAAGAAGAGGTGGTAAGGCCGTCAGACGACTTTTAACTGTACCAACAGAGACAGGACGACCTTGTCCCGTCTTCGTGTGGTGGGAGAAAAATCATCCAGCGTCCTGAATCTTTTAGGAGCAAGGTTAAAATAAACGCATTTGCATATAAACAAAAGCTGGGATAACTTGATACCTATAGGCCCTCATTAAAAGCATTTCTAAAGGTTCTATTTTAGAAGGAAAGAAAGTCTCATATAAAAGGTTTGAGATTTAAGAAGAAATTAAAAACCGAGAAAGTTGTATGCATGTGCATATTAGATGTTTAAAGCCATGAAGCAGATGTCTTCCAGGGTTAACAAAGAGTGGTAGGACTAAAATACATGGTGTCAGAGGGGAGGGAGTAGAACTAGCGGGTTTTAAGGTCCTTGGGTTGCTTGGGTGGATGTGAGGATGTCAGACTTTGATAAGTTTAGGGACTCACGATTATATTTCCAGAGTAAAAAGTAAAAAGAAAAAAAAAACATGTATAAATCAGTGGAGGGAGAAATCTAAAAGAGGACTCAAAAGGAGATTTAAAAGGAAAACAGGAAACACAACATAAAATGGTACATAAATCCAGATATATCAGAAGTTTCTATGAATATTGACCTAGACCCTTAAAAAAGTTCCACTGAAGGAATTTCCACTCCGAACTACGTTGTCTCTTCGCATTCTATGTCGCTGTGTTGCCCTGTTGAAATTTTTGAGCTCTATCTGGATTTTCTAGACTTAATGAGATACTGTTCATTGGTCCTCTGCATTCATTCCTTTTAGAACTTCAGGACTCTTATTATTATCTTTGCACTGTCTTTCTTTTTCCTTTCACTCTGTATTCTGGAAAGTTCCCTGGCTTCATTTTCTAACTTTGCTCTTAAGCTGTGTTCATCTACCTTTTAGGTGATTTAAGGTTTTTGACAGTATTTTTCTCTCAAGGTGTCTGCTTGTTTCTCCGTTAAGTGTGGACTATTGTGTCCATTACCTTGGACCTATAAACTAATGCCTATTGTTTGCTTTAGGATTTCTCAGATGACCATTCTGATACTATTTGATGTCTCTCTTTCATCCCATCAGTTTTCTTCCAATATCGTTTCTTTGTTGGTGGGTAAGGTTTGTGTTTTGAGAATGCCTGTCTCTGGTGACTACGGTGGGAAGCTGGGGGGTATGCAGCCAGGTGTGCTTTGCTGTGATGGCTCGTCCCGTGGGGATGTGAGCCTTTGGTGTTGTGAGGGATGCAGTGACTGCCCGCGGAGCCACACTGTCCCTCTTCTCTGTCAGCACCCCTGGAGCAGACTCTACTGCCCACTGGGGACATTACTCCTGAGAGCACCTCCAGGCTCCTGCTTGCAGATCAGATCTGGGTTCTCTTTGACCTCTCCATGGAACTCCGCGGAGCTCCTGACTTTGCCGACAGAAGCTTGCCTTTGTACTCCGGCTTGCTTTGTAATTCTCTTTCCATAGATGTCACCCGTCCATGCTCTCTCTGTATTGTTTTCTGTTGCTGTGTAACAACACATTAACCCACAGCTGAGTGGCTTAAAACAACAAATATGTGTTATCCCTTAGTTTTTGTGGGTCAGGAACTTCGGAGTGGCCCAGCTGGACGTAGCCCTGTGGATCCATCTCCACGCCGTCATCCTTCACCAGACTGTCACACACCTTCAAAGCATTAGCATCAACCTAGGCTCTTCCGTGTCTTAGTTTTTGAGCCCCGTGTCCCATCCGGAGCATCGTCTTTTCTTTTGCTATAGGCTTTTGTCTAGTTAATTTTTTTTTTAAACCAGTGTGTGTCCAGTTGCTTTAGTGCTTGCTTGCTTTTTGTCGAGTTTGACACATATTTCCACGTTTCCCAGTTAAGTCACTCTTGGGCGGACTGAGCTGCAACGGCGTCTAAATCCGCCCTCCCCTAACCAACTGCTTAGCCGACAACACGGTACAGATAGCAGGAGTGTTTCTGTTACCGAAGCGGATTTTGAGGAGCTGAGGTTTGGCAGTTCCTGCCAATGAGTGAAATCACATTTCCCTATTTCTGGTTGAAGTGACAAAGTAGGTGATAGTTTATTTGTTTGACATTCATTCAGCTCAGTGATCACAGACCAGGCGCCGTGGGAGGCGCTGGGCCCCGGGACTCTGACGCGGCTCCTTTGGTGCCGAAGCGCAGGGACAGGGGACGGGACCCGCACTGCCGCGCCCCTGCTGCTGGAGCTGCCCTGTGGGGGAGCCGTCCAAGAGCCTGTCCTTATCTTGTCATGCTGGCTCTTCCTTCCTTCCTTCCCCTGTGCTCTCTGCGTGGACCACTCAGAGGATAGCTGGGTAGAAGGGGTGAGGTTCCCTGCGGAGCATCCCGGCGGCGAATGAAGCGGCAGGGGTGCTCCTGCTCAGCCCCGTGGGGACGGCCCCCCGCCCGCCCGCCCAGCATCCCGCCTTGGCTCTGCTGGACCTCGGGCGTGTGGTCGGCTTCACGTCTGCCCTGCACGCCCCGGACACGCTGTCCAACCCGGCTGCCTGCCTCTTCCCCCCGCGGCTCCCCGTAGGCCGGCCGTCCTTTCCTGCCCTGCTGCTGCGCCCCGGGAGGCCTTGGTCTGGTCACCGGTTCGCCTCGGTTGGGTCCTGCCTTACTCGGGATTTGCTCGCGATGGCAGGCTGGCCCCGGTCTGCGTTCAGCCACCAACTAGTTTAGCTTCAAATTACGTAACGGTTTTCATTATTGCAGTAACCGCGGAAAAATAGCTTTATTACTGGGGATGTGAAACTCTCGCTGGGGAGCTTCCTCCCCCCTTCATCATACTGCAGTAGTGGCTTCTGTTGGGCAGACTCACGACTGCATGAGCAGCAGCAAGGCCAGGTGCCGTCCACCCGTTACCTGCTGTGTGTCTCCGCGGGCTCTTCTGACCTTGCTCTGTTTTAGTTCATTTTGCTGCCGTCATGAAGCCCCCCTCAGACACCCAGCTCTGGGGAGGGGGCGGGGGCGCTCGTAGAGCATCCGGTGGACGTGGGTGCGCCCTGGCAGGTGAAGAGCCCTGGAGAGTCCCCTGGGAGGGCGCGGGCACACGGGGGGCCATGGGGCCGGCCACCTTAAAGGTGTTTTCGTGCTTTTAATTTAAACAAAATTACAGAATGCAGAAGTAAGCTTTAACGTGCTCGTTTGTGTTTGCCACATTCTGGCGAGGGAGAGGGGGGTGTCATAGTTCGGGGTTTGCTAAGTGATAATTACTAGTGTGGAGGCAGATGTGAGCTTGCCGGGGGCTGGAGGGGGCCGCACAGAGACGCTGTGCTCCGGGAGGGAGGAGGGGTGCGCTTTGCGCCCCAGAGGCTTGGCGCTGCCTGGGTTGGATGGGGGGGCCCGGGGGGGGCTGGGCGGCGAGTGCACGCCCTGCTCGCCGGGACACAGCCTGCCCGCCCGCGCATCGTGTCCCCCCAGGGGCGTGCGCCCTGCACAGGGAGCCGCCAGGAGAGCGCGGCCCAGGAGCTGTGGGGGCCCAGGACCAGCGCTGACCTTCCAGGGCTTCCGGGCAGGCGGGACTTGGGGGGGGGCTAGGCCTTCCTCCTGCCTCGCGCCCGCCTTGACGGGGGCAACCTTGAGGCCCTTCTGGGGGAGACGTGCTCTGGAGGGCGGCAGCCTCCCCCGCCCGGGGTGTGGGCTCGAGCCCCCCGCCTGGTGCGGAGCGGGTGAGCCTGCCTCAAGGGGGGGTCTGAATGGGGCCCCTGCACCGACGCCACGTGACGGCGACAGCTTGCTGAGTCCCGAGAGCCGTGGCCCTGGGGGCTCTGGGGGCGACCGGGCACCCCGGGAAGACGCCTCGCCTGCGGCCTGGCCCGCTGTCCCCTCAGGAGCGCTCCGAGGGAAGCTGCGGGCCTCTCCTGGGCCTCCCGGGCCTCCCGGGGCCTAGCTCGGTGGAGGGGAGCAGCCCCACGGGTACGCGGGGCTCCGGGGCCAGCTCTCCCCGCCCTCCCGCCCCCCTCCGTGGGCGCCTTCCCCTGCGGGCCGGGCAGCGGGACAGCGGCCGGGTCTGGGCCGCCCGGACTGAGGCTGGCGGCGAAGGCCGAGAACACGCGGGCAGAGCGGCTCAGGCGCCCTGAAGGTTGCCGGTTGGCCGGGCCAGGCCCCTCAGTCCGGTCTCCTGGGTGACCTTGACCCGTGCTCCTGCCAGCGCCTGGAGTGCGCTTCGCAGAGGGGCGGCCTTGGCACCTCCCGCAGGGGCTGCAGTGAGGCTTCAGGGAGCAGCTAGAGCTGCCTCTTGTCGTCTTCTAGGATATTCCTTTTTAAAGATAAATTAAGAGAAACACTGTACAAATTTTATGTGATTTAGTGAGTTGATGAGCATTAGAGATTTAGACAAATTTCCAGATGCCACTGAAAGTGTGCGTGCTTGGCATCTTGTTGCAAATGAGACAGGAGCACATGTGGAGATGCCTGTGTGTCCCTGCGTGCACCTGCACACAGGCTTGCACACACATGCACTTCTCACACGCCCCCCCCGCCCCCCCCCAGCCCTGACCCAGAACGGCCCTAGCCCTGGAGATCTCCCTGCCCCTGGGGCGGCCTGTGCCTCTTGTAGCTATCTTGCCATCTTCCAGCCTAAGTCTGACGCCAGTTTATTTTTGCTGGGGTCTGGGATGGCGCTCGGCACTCAGTCCTGCTTGGAACGGAGCTGTTGTCGACTTGGAGGTGACGGCGCTTCAGGGGTGGGGGAAAGCGGGGTGCCTGTCCGGGTGGAGCAGTATGAGCTGGTGCCCATGTGGGCCAGGTGTGTGCGTGCTGTGCTGACCGCTCCAGGGGGCTGGGGGGCCAGGCCGGGGCTCAGAAGGCCTTTCCAGAGGCGTCAGTGCATCCTCAGGCCAACGCAGGCTTCTGGCTGCTTGAAAGGAGGTAGTGATGCGATCAGAATTTTTTGTTGCAGAAAAATTATGTTTCTGCAATGAAGAAGTTGGTGGAAACAACTAAAAAGAGGAGGACAGGGCAGCCCGGGTGGCTCAGCGGTTTAGCACCACCTCCCACCCAGGGCCTGATCCTGGGGTCCCGGAATCGAGTCCCACATCGGGCTCCCTGCGTGGAGCCTGCTTCTCCCTCTGCCTGTGTCTCTGCCTCTCTCTCTCTCTGTCTCTCTGTGTCTCTCATGAATAAATAAATAAAATCTTTGAAAAAAATAAAAAAATAAAAAGAGGAGGACAAGACAAATAAATAGGACGATGCTGAGGTGATGCCAAGCAAGCAACTGCACTGAAGAGCTGTGGCCACACTGTCCCAGCCAGAGGACAGACCGGGGCTGTCACCCTGCAGCCTCTGACGATGCACTGGGCTCATGGAAAGTTTTCTTTTTTTTTTTTTTTCATGGAAAGTTTTCTGATGCCACTCCTTGGTGGTCTGCTGTCCCAGAGCCGTCGGGGCTCCTGCCTCCAGGCTGCTCCCTGGTGGGCTGGGGGTGCTCCTTGCTGCCAACTGAGGCACAGCTTCAGCCTTGCATCGTGGGGACTTCATGGGGACCACTGACCTTCTCCAAAGTAACCAGGAATGACCCCAACAGAGTCAGAGAAAAAGTAGAAGTAAATAATTCATTCCGAATAAGGGCCCGCCATTCTGTTCCTTCACGTCACCAGCAGGGAGGAAACTCCTATTATGTCCAGTCTAATAAAAGTGCTGAAGAATGCCGTGTCCGCGCTTGGGGGAGACTCTGCCCAGGAGTAGCCAAGAGCAGCGATGAGCGGTGTTGGGTGCAGGTTATTACGCCTTTCACACCTGGGAACGCCCCGGCGCCGTTCCCCGGATCTACCCCCACCTCCTCGTGCGGCATCGCCTGTGGCCTCGCAGCCGGGCTGGAGGGGACCACACGGCGAGAGCCACTGAATCACTGTGTGGCCAGACCCGGAGCCACCAACATGCTTGAGCTGGCCTTGTGCTCACCACAGTGCAACTCTTCTCCTTCTCAGAAACCAGGGACAGGGACCGGATACCCCCTCCCCACACCTCGGACCCGTCTGTTGCAGCCCTGCCCTGCTGTGTGGCTGTGTCTGGCCGTGGGACCTGCATAGAGATAGTCACGGTTGTGTGAGGTCCTGAGAGTGTGGCCTGGTAAGAACGGGGGACACCAGTGCTGTCTCGTCCCCGCGTGTGAGGGCCCAGGGGGGAGGCAGCGTCTGCAGGCCCGGACCAGGGCCCCGCACCGACTGTGGGCACTCTGGCCTCAGGCTTCCAGCCTCCAGAATGGGGAGAAATCAGGACCTGCCCGCTGAGCCGCCCGCCCGTGCTGCTTTGTGGTGGCAGCCTGAGCAGGCCGAGGTTTGGCCTGTCTGCATCCAGGCCCAGCAGGTGCCAGCCCGTGTCCCAGTCACATGTTGGCCACTGAACGGGCCGGAGGGGCGGCTGGCTTCTTGTCGACCTGAACGGGGAGTGTTGCCAGGCCTCTGTGCCACTTGGAGGCTTCTTGCCCTTTGGGCCTCCCCCCCCACCCTCCGCTAACCCGTGGATCATTAACAGCTGGTTCTTTGTTGTTTTAAACCCAATGGGAAGGACAACACATAATTCACGAGAACAACTAAAACGCAATGTGTTCGCGTGTCCGGCGCCGCGTCCCTCCCTCCTCCCTCCACGCCCATCATCGCTCCATCCCGCCATCCAGACACACGCGCGCACGCACTGACCTAACGCTCCCTTTGGATCCTGGCAGCGGCTCCGAGGGGGCCGCTTCCCCTTTCTTTATTGAGGTGTGACTCACGCTGCCTGAGAGAAGCCATTTAAAAATGTACAGCTCGGGGGTGCCGAGCGCGTTCCCGGGGCTGCGTGGCCACAGTGTCCGTGTGGTCACGGCCCCGTCGGAGCGCCCGCCCCGGGCTTGCCTGTCCCGGGCGCTGCGCACGAGCAGAACCGTGCGGCCCGTGGCCCTCGCGTCTGGCGTCTCTTGCTCGGCACGTTCCTGGGTTTTGTGCGTAGCGCGGCCCACGTCGGAATCCCGCCCTTGTGGTGGGACGCCGCTCTGCTGCAAGGTCGACCGTGTTCCTCTCGTGGGGGGCGCGACGGCTTCTCTCCTCTCTGGCCGTGTGCAGCGCGGACACCACGGCCACGTTCCGTTTGCACGCCAGCTCCCGCTGCGTTGGGGTCCGTCCCGAGGAGTGAACTGCGGGCTCACGTGGTGTTACACACCGCGGATTGGCTTCTGCAGCTGCACCATGGCGGCTTCCAGGGGGCTGCTCTTTTATCCACGTTTTTTTTTTTTTTAATTTTTATTTATTTATGATAGTCACAGAGAGAGAGAGAGAGAGGCAGAGACACAGGCAGAGGGAGAAGCAGGCTCCATGCACCGGGAGCCCGACGTGGGATTCGATCCCGGGTCTCCAGGATCGCACCCTGGGCCAAAGGCAGGCGCCAAACTGCTGCGCCACCCAGGGATCCTTATCCACGTTTTTTTTTTTTTTTTTTTTTTTAATTTATTTACTCAGAGAGAGAGAGAGACTGAGAGGCAGAGACACAGGCAGAGGGAGAAGCGGGCTCCATGCAGGGAGCCCGACACGGGACTCAATCCTGGGTCTCCAGGATCAGACCCCGGGCTGCAGGCGGCGCTAAACCGCTGCGCCACCGGGGGTGCCCCTTATCCACGTTTTAATAAATGAAGGGCCTGATGCATGGGGAGGTGGAGGGATATGCTGGGGGTGACAGCGGGGTCTGTGCGGGGGGGGCCCAGTGAGGGGCGTTCGCCAGGTTTCCTCGCCACCCCAGCCAGGCCCCCGGCGGGCTGGAGCCGTGCAGAGGCGCGGGACGGGGGCACAGGGAGGGGTAGGTGTGCTGGGCCTTTTCCGGAGCTGCAGTGTGAGCAGCAGCTTAGCCCGGGGTCTTGGGGTGGCCTCTGGCAGTCTTGCTTTTAGCCTCTGCTGCCCCCCACACTGCCCGACCACGCCAGCCCCTCGCCCGCCTGGACGTGCCAGCTTGCCGCCCGGGCTACTCTCTGACAGTCGCCCCCGTAGCACCGTCTCTGCTTTCCAGGGAGACCCCAGGGCCGTGGGACCCTCTGCGTGGGGCCTGCCCTGGCCCCGGTGGGGGCGGTTCTAGCAGCCTCCCCGGCTCCCCGCAGGCCCCCCCCCCCCCCGCTGTCTCCCCAGCCCCGACTCTTCAAGGCGAGATCTCTGCCACCCGAGGGGCTCACTCGTGGGATATGGTTCCTGACTTGGCTTTGCACTTCCGGTAAATCGCTGCAGACGTTCCAGCCACACCGTGAAAATCATTAGCAGGTTTCTTGTTACTTAGCATCAGACTGTGGGATGCAGTCGTGGTTTCTTAGGGTTGCAAAGCAGATGCATTCGCAGGGAGATTTATTCAAATTCCCAGTATATTATTATCACATTCCTATGTGATAGTTTTCTGGCAGTTCAACTTGATTTAGTAAAATGTATCTGCATGACTTTTCCGCGGGGGGAAGTTGTGGAGATTTAAATTTGTTTAGCGGAAGAAACGTTGAAGACTGCTCGAAAGGCGGTTTGCCGACCCCGCGGGAGAAGCTGGTGGTTTCTCCTCCTGCAGCCTGGCTGTCTCTCTGCCGCCCAGCCGACGCGCAGGAGCCTGCGGAGGCCGGGAGAGGCCGGGAGAGGCCGGTGCCCACGCGTGCTCCTCTCGTGCCGCGCCTGCAGGCCCGCAGCTGCTCCACTGACCCGCCCGAGCTCCCGAGTGAGCACGGCTCCGAAAGAGGCCGCGTGGGCTGTTCCCGAAGTTCAGGGTGGGTGTTCCCAGCAGCCGCGCCCCGGCTTGGGGGATGTGAGCGGGGCCCAGCCGCCTTCCCGCCCTCCTCGCTGTCACCCTCGCCCACCGGGCGCCAGCTGCGGCCTCCCGGGACCACAGGTGCCGCTGGCACCTTCCCCCCCTGTGCTCCCACGTTTATTCTGGGATTTGAGGCTGGTGGAAGCGCGTCCCCGCCGCTGAGAGTGATGCAGAGCCCACACCTGGTGGGCTGGTGCGGGGCCGTGGGCTCTGACCGCCCTGCCAGGGCACCCGGACGTCCCCGTGAGCAGGGCGGGCGGCCAGGCCCTGGGAGCCTCTGTCTTGACTCGTCCCCACCTCCCCAGGCAGCCGGAGTGTTCCGCCATGTGGCGGTTCGGTAACTTCTAGAAGCGAGGGGCGCGGGCCCCCCGGGGGCGCCGGCCGCCTGCTCCCTTCACCCCGCACCCGGTTACCCCTCAGGCCGCGGCCCCGACCCTGCGGTGTCTTGCAGTTTCTCGGGACTGCGTCTGAAGCTGCTCTAAATGCCGCTAGAACCCCAGCTCTGGCAGTCGTCTTTCCTGTATGTCTTGGCCTGCTGGCCCCGCGCCTCCCTGCCTGCTCCCGCGAGCGTCTGTCGTCTTCTCCGTCTGAGAGCACACGTCAGGCGACCGATGAGGCCTTTTGGGTGCATTTCTGAACATACGTTCTTCCCTCCTGCCGCTCTTCCGGGTTTTCCTTCTGTGGCAGGATACCTTCCTGGCTTTTGTGTTGCTTCCTCTCTGTTCGCTTCTGCCCGAAGAGGTCAGCTTTGTCTTTCCTGTGCTCCAAGGCGTGTGCGCGAATTCTGTGAGGCCCCCGGGCCCCTCCGCTCCATCCTCCCTTAGGCCCTGGGACTGGCAGCTGGTGGCAGTTCGGTTGGGCTGGGCCTCACATCTCTGCGGGAACCAGCATCCCGTCGGGTGCGCAGAGGAGGCTCTGGGGCCTCTGGGGCCTGCGTGGCTCCCCTTCTCCGCCCGCCGGCCGTGTGCTGCATCCGGGTCTCCCTGTCCCACTTCCACCCTGGAAGGACCTCGGAGGGGCCTCATGACACCCAGCCATCCGACTGTCTACGAGAGCTTTTGCAGAAAGGCCTTGTGCTTGAGGCCATGAGCAGTTTGTTCTCCGCATTTCTTTGCTCTACTTGCTGGAAATTTGGGAGACAGAAAGGAAAGTGGATGTGTTTGTGCCAGCACCCGGCCCTTACCGGTCCTCCTGTCTGCTTGAAATGCTTGTTCCTCCTCCTGGCCCAGCCAGGGATCTGCACCGCTGTCAGGGGCCGAAGGGCACCTTCCTCCTAGCACAGCTGCTCTTGTTGCCGTGAACCGGGCTTTGGATTTTGTACCATCAGGCTTTTCCCATCTTCTTGTCCAGTAGATGATGTATCTCGAGGCGAAGACAGTGGGCTCGTATCCCACACAGGGCTCCACAGGAGACGTGGTTGGTGAATTCACTCAACTTCTATTTGAAGCACATGGTGGGTGTTCAGTAACGACGCAGAGGTTCTGGTTAACGTGAAGCTTAATTAGCAGTGTGGAGGGTGGCTGGAAGTCAGCGGCAGCTTTGAGCACTTGGAGAGCAGCATATTGCCCCGAACGAAGGGAGCCAGTGCCACCACCGGGAGAGGGTGGCCGTCCTACCCACCACAGCCGCAGTGGGTGCAGCACCTTGGAGCCGAGTGGCAAGGAGAGGGAGAGGCCGGCACCTTAGTCATGTGGAAGGTTGTGGTCAGCCCACGAGGCTCCAGCCCCGCAGAGTGTGGGCAGGGGGCGGGAAGGGGACTGTGTGCAGCACAACTGCAACTGTGGTAGGAACAGAGTGGGCTCAGGATAGAAGATGCTGGAAAGGTTTTGGAGGTGAGTCAGGAAGGGCACGAGGCCGTGTGCTGCCAGCTGAGGTGGACGGGCTGTGTGGATGGCCCAGGGTCAGAAGTGATAGAGGGGCAGTCAGGCGTGGGGTGAACCCAGGTCCCCGTTCATTTCCTGGGTCATGTGACCATATGAAATATTTTAGGTGACAAATGCAGTTAAATTCACTATGTCCATTTCCTCTGATAAACTATATTTGGATTTGGTTTTATATTTGAGGAAAAAATAGGACAGTCGTCTAGTATGAGAGAGAGGTCATTATGTTTGATATATCAAATGGGCATAATTACCAAATAGCAGAGACTGGGCTTATTTGCCCCGGAAAGTCCCTTCCCTGCCATTCACTTGGCTTCCTGATAGGTTTGAACTCTTTAGACTAAGGAGAGAGGGTTTTCCTCTCAACATTACAATTAGTTTCCAAGTATTAGCTAAAATAAGGCAGGTACAGACCCCAGATCCTGGAGCAATCAAGCCTTCCCCCTATGCCAAAATGACCGGATTCTTATATTTTTTTTGGAAAGTCTAACTTTTAAAAAAACATATATATATTTCTAAAAAATTTATTCGTGAGAGACACAGAGAGAGGCAGAGACCTAGGCACAGGGAGAAGGAGGCTCCCTGCAAGGAGCCTGATGCAAGACCCGATCCCACGACACCAGGGTCACGCTCTGAGCCAAAGGCAGATGCTCAACTGCTGAGCCCCCCAGGCGCCCCTGGGAAGTCTAACTTTTATGGAGGAGATCATATTTCCCCTCATATCCCTTTAGGATACACAGTCTTCCCGGTGAGTTTCTGCTTCTGACCCAGGAGAGGAAAGTAGTGGTGGTCGTTCACCCCAAACGCGCCTCTTTGACCTGCTGTGGTCACTCACAGAGGTAGAGGTGTGCCTCACGGAGTTTCCAGGTGCTTCCCCTCCCTCCACACTTCTTGTCCAGGACCAGGTGTTTGAGGGCCAGAGCACGGGGCGGAATGCTGGTCAAGAGGGTGTAGATATGTGCAGGAGCACAAGTGTTTATTGTGGCAGAGCCTGTTGTGGGCCGTAAAATAAATGTAAAGGATTTTAGGTCACATCAAGGCTGCTCTCTGTACCACCATGGAGTTAAATTAGAAATCACTAAGAGAGCTGGAAAATCCTCAAGTACCTGCAAACTGAATGACGTACTTTCAAATAACCCGTGGCCCAAGAAGAAAGTGAAACAGAAATGAGAACTATTTTGAAATGAATGAAAATGAAAGCGCAATATCTCAAGTAACTGGGAAGCAGCTAAAGGATCACCTTAAGGAAGACTTGCAGCATTGAATACTTTATTAGCAAGGAGAGAGGTCTCGAATTAGTGATTTTAGTTTTCACCTTAAGGAACCAGAAAAAGAAGATCATATTAAAGTAAACAGAATAAGGGCAGTAGTAGCAATCAGTGATTATAGACTAGAAACAGCAATCGAGGAAATGGGTGGAAGCAAATGGTGGTTATTTAAGAAAATCAATAAAAATTGGTAAACTTTTAACCAGATCAGGTAGAGGAAAGAAATGGATCTACTGTCATCAGCCCAGTGCCAACACATCCTCCTTTTCTTGTCCAGGAAAATCCTCCAGACCCAAAAGCCTTTACTAGTGAGTTTTACCAGATATTTAAAGAATAAACGATCCCAATTCTATATAAACTCTTCCAGAAAGTTAAAAAGGAGGGAACAGGGGATCCCTGGGTGGCTCAGTGGTTTAGCGCCGTCTTCAGCCCAGGGCATGATCCTGGAGACTCGGGATCGAGTCCCACATGCTCCCTGCATGGAGCCTGCTTCTCCCTCTGCCTGTGTCTCTGCCTCTCTCTCTCTCAATAAATAAATAAAATCTTAAAAAAAAAGCTACAAATATCTATTGTGTTTCTCTATACTGGCAACAAATAATTAGAAATTGAAAAAAAATATTCTCAGTTGCAAAACATTGCTGAGAGGAGTTATTGAAGACACAGATAAATGGAGAATAAACCTGTTTATGGTTCAAAGGCTCAATACGGTTAAGATGTTAATTCTCATCAGATTTATCCATAGGTTCAATGGACTCTCAGTCAGAAGTCTAGCAGGGGTTTTGGTAGAAATTTGACAACTAGCACTATTGATCTCGTGACTTATTGCAAGCCATAGTAATCAAGACAGTGTGATGTTGGTGTTAAGACAGCAAGTAGAAGAATGGATCAGAATAGACAGTCCGGAAATAGACTTACACATATATAGTCCATTAATTTTCAACAAACAGGGCCAAGGCAATTTAGTGGGGAAAGGGATACTTTAGTCAAAAATGGTGCTGGAATAATTTTCAGATGCAAAAAAGAAAAAAAAGATCAACTTTGATCCATATCTCCCATCATATATAAAATGAAAGGAAACCAGGAATCTAAAACTCAAAATTACTAAACATCAAGAAGAAAGCATGAAATATTCTTTGGTGACCTTGCATTAGGCAAAAGTTTTCTTAATCATGTCAAAAGAAGCATTACCCATAGATGATGAAACTTCTAAGTTGTATTTCATTAAATGTAAAAATTTCAAAATTATCTGCTCTCCAGAAGACATTGTTAAGGGAATGGAAAGAAAAGCCACAGACTGAGTGAAAACATTTGCAAATCTAGAGCATTCAGAAGTATGAGGAACTCCTAAAGTGAGCTACTAAGGACACAAACAATGTAATTAAAAATGACCAAGAGGGCAGCCCGGGTGGCTCAGCGGTTTGGTGCCGCCTGCAGCCCGGGGCGTGATCCTGGAGACCCGGGATCGAGTCCCGCGTCGGGCTCCCTGCGTGGAGCCTGCTTCTCCCTCTGCCTGGGTCTCTGCCTCTTTCTCTCTGTGTCTCTCATGAATAAATAAATAAAATCTTAAAAAAAAAAGGACCAAGACCTTTGGGTATGCACTTCACCAAAGAAAATATGTGGGTGGCATGATGGGTCATGCCCCGCACAAGAGGGATCTCGTGGATTTAATTTGCGTTTCCGTACTGAATGCTGATGTAGTTTATTAGCGATTCCTGACAGCGGTGCTTGCTACCGTATGCCACGGACCACATGGAGCGACCGTCATTGTCCGCAGTCTTTGGACGAACGCCCAAGAGTCTGCGTATGCACGTCTCGTGAGAGAGGCCGCGGAGGTGGCGTCTCCCGTCACACGCTGTTCCTCCGCGAGGCCACGTGTCCTGAGGGATGCTCGTGCCGAGCCGTCATCTTGTCCCCGTGGTGTTCGGCTGCCGTTCCTGTCGGTCAGGTCAGGGCGCCCAGAGCGCGCACAGCCCCGAGCCTCTCACGGGTTTATAAACTGGCGAGGAAATAGCGCAGAGATGAGGACGTGCCCCTCAGAGCACGAGCTCCTTGCACCGTCCTCGTCCGTCCCGGGAAGCCCATCCGGCCCCTCGTCGTGGGCAAGTGCCAGCAGTGCTTACTCCCTGTGGGTTGTCACCTTTCTGTTTGTTTCCACTGATTACTTGCCGCACTTCCCCACCTGTGGCAACTGGTGATCCTTGGTGGGGATGGAATACATCAGAACTTTCCATGACACTTCGCAGACCCGTGTTGGCCTGTGCGGCAGGAGGGCTTCGCAGCACCACGGTGGCCTGCGCGCCTCGGCACCGCGGTCCTCGCCCTGGCCAGCTCGTGGCGGGGTATTGCCCGGCTGCCGTATTTCAGACGGTCTGGCGAGGGCATATCTACGCGGGGTTTTGGTTTGGTTTGCGTATCTCCGATTACTAACGAGACCGAGCACCTTTTCATGTGTTTATTGGTCATTTGGATCTCTTCTTTGTGAAGTGCTTTTCTCAATTTTTACCCATTTTTCTATTCATGTCTGCATCAGTTTATAAAGGAAACAGAAGGCCTGGCCTCAGATGTTTCCACGGCAGCTTTCCGGCTAGATTAGAGTGTAGCAAAGTATCCAAAAGCTTTAGGAAAGAAAGAAATTTGTCAATAACTGCATTTTCAAACATGTGAGGGCTTAGGGAATTCGGAAACCCTTGCTGAAGGACCCTCGTGGTGACGGAAACAGATAGAACGGCGGATCAGAGGGTAAAAGGACACAGCAAGCCTGGCAGCGACCCCCAGATGCTCGGGGCACAGGGCAGGAAGGGGGGCAGCTCCGGAGTATCGCAGACCTTGACAGGGTGGCCCGATGGAGGAGGCCGTCCGTGCGCATCACTCGGACCAGGTCATCAGTATGTAGGGATTTAAGGACTTTGTTCGGGGACTATCAGTAAAAGAACTAAAAATAGCCAGATAGCAGCTCTCACGGGGCAGTGAGGAGGCCGTAAACACGGCAGTTCCACGTCATCTCTGGTGAGTCACCAGCTCTGCCTGATGGACGAAGGCCGCGAGGGAGCCGTCCACACACGGAGTTCAGGAAGCAGGAAACAGAGCCCCGCCTCCGTGAAGGCGTTCCCAGTTAGAGCCCTAAATAATTAAACCGAGGGAATATTTTTACCTCTCACTCTGCCGGAAATCGAATGTTTGAATCGCACGCCTACTGGCTAGAGGCGGAGCTGCCACGGATTGGACGGGGTGTAGTTCGCAGGGCCCCGCGCGGACAAGGTTTCGGCTACGTTCTCTGGAAGAAAGAAATGTACAATATTTCGCTTCTTGTGCTGAGGTTCCTCTAAACGTGCTGATTCAAAACAAATTCTAGGGGATCCCTGGGTGGCGCAGCAGTTTGGCGCCTGCCTTTGGCCCAGGGCATGATCCTGGAGACCTGGGATTGAGTCCCACGTCGGGCTCCCTGCATGGAGCCTGCTTCTCCCTCTGCCTGTGTCTCTGCCTCTCTCTCTCTCTCTCTCTCTCTGACTATCATAAATAAAAATAAAAAATAAAAAAAAAAACAAATTCTAGGATGTGCCGATGTAAAGAGTAATATGCCAGGTGCAGAAGAAGGCACGTGCGCTGTCCTCCCGCGCGCACACGGAGTCTCTGGTGGGCCCACCGAGGAACGCTAGTAGGGATTGCAAGCCCAGAAATAGCAGTCTTCTTCTTTTTCATCGCTTGTCTACATTTTTACTCTGTATTTAAGTATCTGTAGCTTTGAAGAGTTATGAGGACCGCCCATGACCAACGAGAGTCTTAATCGTTAATATTGTTAATAAAAGCATCTACGTGAGTGCAAAGTCTATTCCAAGCTCACGGCGTAGGGACGTGGCGGAGAAGTTTGAGAGCCTGAGCCATGAGGTGACGTGACTCACCCCCACTTTGGAGAGCAGAGCAGAGCCTCATTGCTGCTCCTCCATGGACGGGACACAGAATCACAGTCATTAAGATGCTGTAAATAGCGGCGCGTCCTAAATTCACCCACACCTCTGAAGGAATTGTACCTCCTGCCTCCTCCACGAGAGCACGCGGGACCCAGAGGCCAGCAGCCCCCCTGGATGGGTCCCGGGAGAGCTGCTCTGGATCTCCCCGGGAAGATCACCGGGCACATGACCATGGCAAGTGCTTCCCCTCTCTGAGCCTGGCCCATCCTCTATCAAGACGATGGTAGCAGTTCCTGCTGCGTAGCCGGGCAGATACTAGGTATAGCAGGGCGAAGGCGGAAGTGCTTGGAAATAACCAGGCGCTCGGCAAGCGTTGCTTTCTTAGCCTTTTAAAGATTTTGCGTGTTTTTGTAAACCCAGTAATCTAGTTTTGTAAACCTGATTTTGCATGTTCTTTCTGGAACGTAACTCATTAGTTATGATTAGCAAAATCACTAGCTCTTGGGATTTCGTCGGACTTTTCTGGAAGTGGTTCCCTGCCACCTGGATTCCACTGAGGAACCTCCAAGCCCCAGGCTGCTTCCCAGGGGGGTGGGGGGCATCGGCCTAGCTGGAGCCCCCGGGAGGCCTGCCGAGTGGGTAATGGCCACGCAGGAGCGGGCCTCCTTCTCAGTCGCTTTGCTCCATTACGTGGATGGTGATGCTCGGTTGGGGCCCGCAGCGCACGGGGCTCCTTAGTGTCACCCCACTTGAAGCGTGGGGGGGTGTGCACCATTCCGACAGCCTGCTGTGAGTCAAAAGCCACACCAAACAGTCGAAGCTTTGAGATGCATTTCAGGGCACACTCACTGCAAATAAAGGGTGAAGGTCTTTGAGTCGACCAGAGCAGAGGTGGGAAGGGTTGGGGGCACCCTTGGGGGAGGGGGGGAGCATTCAGGGGTACATGGTGTCTCCTCTGAATCACTGATGGACACGCACCGAATTCCAAGTGTACAAGGCGCCTGCAAACCCCACGTGTGAGGATGATAAGGATTTGGGGTCGAGCAGGATTTCGGGGCTTGCCATGATGTTGGCCTTCCTGAGTTGTCTGATAACGTGACGCTTTTCCCTTGCTTTTTGGTAGATGATGGACAGTGTCCTCACCCTCGGGGAAGCAGGTGGGCTGGCAGGACAGGCGTCCACAGGCCGGGAGAAGGAGACACTCCCAGGTACTCTCTCGTCTACCCCTGCTGGTGACCTGCCTGCCCGGCCCCGTCCTGTTCCAGACGATGACTCACCTGTGACCCCTGCCTCCCTGGCCCGCTTTGCCCACCTGTGCCCTGCCTGCGCCCGACCTCAGTGCCTGTTGGTTGACCCACCTCAGCCCAGATCTTGACCCTCCCTTCTCTCACTTGGACTCGCGGCCTCATCCTCACTTCTGGTTGCTCCCTTTGCTTGACTATTTCTTTTGAGGTTCCTAACCTTGAATTGCACCCCGACTCCCATTAACCTCACTTGGCCGCGGGTGGATGGAGAGGGCCTCCTGACCGGATGAGCTCCACCTGCTGGTGTCACCGGCCTCTCGGATGCAGACCTGCTTCTCAGTCTGTGCACTTCCCCTAACAGGGTGCTTTGTAGAGAGACGACGTATTCCTTCAGTAACGCGGTCCGGAGTGTGTGGTGACTGTCGCTCTTCACCTGCGGAGAATGTTTCCTCTTTCTCTGGCCGCATGCAGTTGTCTTCAGGTCAGAAACCTAGTGATGGCAAAGGGGGCTTCAGGTCAGAATTGATGTTAGGAATGATTCAGAATGAGAACGGAAGAGCTGGATCGCTGTCACGGGTTCAACAGCCACTCAGCAGGTGGGGCAAACACATGTCCCGTGCTAGGCCCTGGTCTGGACTGGGTGAGAGCCGGCAGCAAGCGCGCCCCAGGGAAAGCCGTCCAGGTAGACTGCACGTGTAAGAAAACAGAGGGTGATGGGCTTTGTGCAGAAAGGAGAAGCAAGAGCAGGTGTGAGCGCGTGCATTTGTGTGTGCTGTGCATACACATGGGTGTGACTGCGTTACCACGTGTCAAATTGGACTCCAGTGGGTATGTGCATATACAGGTGTGCACAGTTGGGGTTCAGCGTGCATGTGTACACAGGTGTTCACAGCTGGAAGTTAGGGTACATGTGTACACAGGTGTGAAAGGTTGGGGTTAGTGTGCATGTGCATGTGTGTGATCGGGGTCATCGTGTGTACATGCGTGTGCCCAGGTGGAGGTTATTGTGTTGTGAGTACAGGTGTGCACAGTTGGGGTGACTGGTGACCAGCAGGGGCATGGGTTGGCCTCGTTGAGAAAGTGACCCTTCAGTCCAGGTGTGAGGGAGTGAAGGATGGGGAGGAGCCTTCCAGGCGGAGGGAACTGCCGGGGGCAGAGGTGAAGGTGGACGGCCTGAGCCAGCGTCAGAGCCTTTGCTCTGAGTGGGAGAGGAGCCCAGAGCGGAGTTAGGGTCCTGCAAGGTCGTTCTGGCTTCTGGGTGGAGCAGAGGCAGTCGGGGCCCTGTGGGAGGCAGGGGCGTGTTAGGAGGCGCTGCCGCCTGCGTCCTGGGCAGGTGGTGCTCAGGAGGCAGTGGGTGTTTGGGCCAGAGCAGGGACCTCCTGGCGTGGAGGAGGAGACGGATGGTGGGGGGGCAGGGGCCACTGCAAGTGTGAGGCCGGCCGGAGAGACCACGAGGGCTGGGAGGGAGCTGTCCTGCGTGCCGGCTGCGGGCAGTTCAGGGCGCACCGTGGACCTTCGGGCAGCTGCTGAGGACAGAGTGGCCGGACTGGCCCCGGGCTGGGGGAAGCGCCTGGCGGCACAGACCTGGGCGGAGTTCATACAGGGGAGCATCAGGACGGAGCAGGGGAGCAAGGACAGGGTCCGGGCGTCCTCCCGCAGCTGGCTGGGTGGGCGGCAGGGGTCTGAGCCACGGGATGGAGAGGACAGCCACAGGGGAGCAAGGCTGATGCCACCCCTGCCTTCAGTTGCCATCGGGTGGGAGGGCGGGGGTCCAAGCCGGTCACCAGCGGCTTGCACGTCGTCGATGGGCAGGGCATCAGATGCCACAGCGTGTGCGACGGGAGAAGGGGGCAGAGAGGGCAGCTCTGCGAGCGCTTGGGGAGCTGGGCCCGGCAGTGGCAGGAGCTGGGGCTGGGCCAGCCTCGGGAGCTTGGAGACAAGCGGTCCGTGAGAAACACGCACCGTCCCGTGGATTGCGGGGCTCACTCGTGTTGCACGTACAGGGTTCAGGGTACGATCCGCGCAGGAGTGTCGGGAGGTCGGGGAGCTGGCCGGACGAGGAGGGGAGGCGCGACGGTGACGGTGCGTGTGTGGGGCCTGAGGTGCGGGCCCACGCAGACCGTGTCCGCCCCCGGGGACACGTGTGGATGCCAGAGTCAGGCTTCCCAGGCTTGTGGCTTTTGCCAGGCAAGGGCAGGGAAGCCGTGGGACAAAGGGAGCTGCCGAGCGCGCAGAGAGCAGGAGCCAGCGACCTGCGTGGGCCTGAGCCGGGAAAGGGAAGGACCGAGTCGAGCCCGGAGGGTGCTCGGGACGGCAGAATCCGCACGTAGCCCGGCTGGTCCTCCCGGTCGAGTCGGTGCCGGTTGTAAACGGATCTCCGGATCTCCGTCAAAGTAGAACGCAACTGAGAAAAATTTTTAAAAATACAGCTACTCTGTCAAGTTAGGGAACAGTTCTTGTTTCCATGGTAACTGCCAGCCATTTAACCACAGGGCGAGAGTTGTGTGGTGACACAGGGTAATTACAGACAACAGGGAAATTGCAGGGTAAGTTTTAAGTAAATACAAAGCCACTGCGTGGTTAGGCTCCGCTCCTGGAAGTGAGAAAGCGCTTCATTTCCGGCCCCATCTGGTCGTGAGCTACGCCTCAGTCCCAGCCAGCCCTGAGCCGGGCCTGCTCTCCAGCCACAGCCCGGCCTTGCCCCGGGCACTGGGGGCTGAGTCCTGCTTGTCCCCAGGGCCCCTCAGCGTGCACCTGTGAGGGCCGCCCTTCCCGGGGCCAGACCGGGAAGCAGAGGAGGCCAAACTCAGGGCTCCAGATCCGGGCTGTTGATCATTTTAGCAACCAGATCTTTGCAGAGGGTGTTTCTAGACTTTGGGTAGTTTGTCAACTGGCTGTGAAAAGAAAACCTAAATAGAAGTTTCTTTAAAAAAAAAAAAAAATCGTGTAGATCAGTCCGCAGACCAGTCTTCTGCAGCCTGGAGCAGGACGAGTACCTGAGAGCATTCACCTGCTGTCACCCTGGACCAGAAACCCCCCAAAGGCAGAAATTTTAAGATAGCAGCGATGCAGAAATTGCTGCCTTGGAAGGAAACAGGGACAACTGGAGTCAAAGGATCAGACATTTTGATGAATTATTAAGAGAGAAAACAGATAATGCTTGTGGAGTCAAACATCTGCAAAGACAAGTGGAGAGGCCCGAGGCAGAGAACGAGGACGCAGGGAAGAACGAGGACGCAGACGCTCGGATGAGGATCAGGGGACGCCAGGGTTGCAGAGGAGCAGGGCGGGCGGCCCCTCCAGCCCCCGCGGCGTGTGCAGCAAGGTCAGGGGTGTGTGCACCCGGTTCCCACTGCAAGTGTGTGCCCCGGGCCAGGGCAGTCCCGCGGCGTGTCCCGGCAGCCACCCGCTCCACGGAGGGGCAGGGAGCTCCTCCAGAAAACAAGATGCTGGCACGTGCCCTCAGCCCCAGACGCAGACCAGACGAGGCAGATCGGGCCTCTTAAAGGTAGAACTGTGGGCATGGGCAGGAGAACCCAAAGTACCAAACTCAACAAAAGATGATGCACGAGGGATGAGTTAATGGCACAAAGAGAAGAAAGAAAACTCAGAAAACATTGCTCCTTCACAAGAAACCACCAAAGATTTTAGAAAGTCAAAGTCAAAGCAGAACAATCAGGATGGCTTGAGTCAGAACAGACAGAAATGAAGAAAGAATGAGAGACTGGACCAAAAAACCTAGGACTATTCCAGAAGGCGGAGCTAAAGGACCCGGAGCTGTTCCGGAAGGCAGATGGGGGGGGGGGGCGGGGGGGCTGCTGAATTATCGTGGAATGCTGACTTCAAGCACTGAGAAGTGTCGGAGAACAAGACCCCAGGGAGATGGAGAAGCTCCGTTTTCCGTCTCACAGAAGTCTAAAAAGGAGAAACAAGAGAAAGCTGAGGAAGAGTAATGGGAAGAGAGAACACTTGCAGAGCCCAGAACCCACCAGACGGTAAGTGTTGAGCAGAAGTGAGAAACCGCATTGCCTGGATGTGTTCGGCAAAATTCCAGGCAAAGAGAAGAAAACCCCGAAGTCGTCAGCAGGAGGAGCCAGGGTCTGGTGTGCCGCTGGCTCGGATTTCTCAATGATCAATTTGTCACCTGGAATTAATTAGATCAGCGTCTTCAACGTACTTGGGAACAATGATTCTAAACCTGAGACTTTGGGCATAGCCAGACTAGATGCAAATAGAAAGAAAAAGGAGGGATCCCTGGGTGGCGCAGCTGTTTGGCGCCTGCCTTTGGACCAGGGTGCGATCCTGGAGACCCGGGATCGAATCCCACGTCAGGCTCCCGGTGCATGGAGCCTGCTTCTCCCTCTGCCTGTGTCTCTGCCTCTCTCTCTCTCTCTCTCTCTATCATAAATAAATAAAAATTAAAAAAAAATTAAAAAAAAAAACATTTAAAAAAAGAAAGAAAAAGGAAAGGTATTTTCCGATGGACAGGCAAGGCCTCAGAGGTTACCAGACTCACCCCTGAGCCTGACAAAGTGAAAATAAATAACCATCTGTAGCGGTGATAATCCAGCGTGACGCGCAGCTAGCTCTAAATAATCTCTGATGTATGTCGGTATGCAAATAATAGTTGAAAATAGTCTCACGTGGGAGAAAAGTACACGTTTCCCGAACCCCAAGTCTTTCAGGGGAGCAGTGGGCACCGCGTGAGCCCATGGCTACGTGAACGCGCGTTGAAGGCTGCTCACCATCCGCTACCAGCCACCAGGCAGGGCACAGATCGGACAACTTCAGATCTTGTAGAGGAAAAACCCTGGAACAAAGAAAACCTGATGAGGTCACCAAAAGGTAGGATAGAAGGGAAAAAATTAAAAATAGAAATCATAGAAAACGTAGAAGGCAAGAGTTTAATGTAGGGATTCGTTCAAATGTATGTTATATTTCTCTATCAAGAGGCAAAACTCGGATTACTTAAAAAAAAAATGACACAGGAACGGAAAATGCACTACTGGGAAGGGCACTAAGCAAACGCTAATCACGGGAAAGCAGGCCTCGCAACGTCGCTTTCAAGAAGAAGATAAAGCACATTAAATTGGACGAAGATACGTCGTTTTGCTAAGTTTCAATCCTCTAAGAGGATAAATTGGTGAACTTTTATGTGTATAAATACATAGCTGTAAAATTAATTAATTAATTTATTAATTTATTAATTAATTTATTATTATATTTTTTTAGCTGTAAAATTTTTTTTTCTTTCTGCTCCCCCCCCCCCACGCACACGGCAACCCTCACCGTAGCTGTAAAATTTATGAAGGAAAAACATCTAAGGAAAGGCAATGGGTGAGTCCAGTGGGATCCTGGGAAGCTGTAACTGAAAAGTCAAGAAGACAAATTCGTACGGTTATGAAGGATTTGAGTAGCAATCCTTACAAACTCTGTTCCCACCCTCCCTCCCCCCTCCCCTCCCTTCCTTGCTTTCCACACAACCAGGACCATTCACAAGTATATTTAGTGTGCATTTGAGTCTAAAGAGAATCTTTATTTTTCAACAGCAGAAATCATGAAGTAAAAATGGGAAATAACCGCAAGATGATGACCAAAAATAACCTAGACTTCCCTACGTACTTGGAGAGTTTGGGATGCTCTTAAATGAGGCACAAACTGTTTACGAAGCACCGAAGATGAGAAGACACCCGTGTCCACGCACGAAGGGGGCTGCCGGCCATCTCTGGAGACGGTGTCGGGAAACTGAGCCGCCTAAAATAAGCGAGCCCGCCCCGTGACTCTAAATGTTAGGGGAAGAGCTGCCAAACAGTGGAGCCCAAATGGGAAAAATAGGGAAGGTAGAGGGGACTCCAGTGGACCATGGAAACCTGCCGCTTGGTGCGATGACTTCTGGACAAAGATCACGGAACGGTTAAACTGTTAGCACCTTTAATCAAGGGTAAAAACTTTATTTTTTATTTATTTTTTGGGGGGGGGGGTTAAAAACTTTAAAACTGGGGCCACCAGGAAGTAGATGTCACTGCATTTGCGGAAGCTATTAAAACTGTCAGAAGCCGCTGTTTAAACTCTGTGCAAAGAAACTAGAAAATCTAGATGAAATGAATAATCCTCTAGAAAAATCGTGAATTAACCAAATCGCCTCGGTGTGATAAGTCTGGACAACCCGCCACCGTGAAAGGGACGAAATGGCGCTCAGAGATCCCCACTCGTGTGCCACTAGGGCCATGCCACACATCGTAACAAAGGAAATGACAATTTTTAAGGTTTATAAAATCGTTTCATAGCACAGAGAAAAGGCAAAGGTTCCCCTCGTCACTTTATGAGATCAGCAGATCGTGCTTTTTATAAAAACAGTGCCGGTGATCCCAACATCGGTACCTTCGGGGGACACGTGTGGACCGTGACCGGAATGAGCGGATGGGCCCCCAGTGTGCGCCGCGCGTGCGTGGGGCCGAGCCTGTGCCCGTGGCTCCTTCCGCCGGCGCCTGCCTTCTGCCCCACGTCACTTTGTTTTCCTTTTGGTTTCCTTTTGGTTTTTACAAGTTTTCTTCTGTTTTCTGTTGCTTATTCGGTGTTGGATATCTTCCAATTTCATCTCAGTGTTTTGAAAATTTTTTTTTATTTAAAAAAATAATTATAATGATTAATTTTATTTTTTATTTTTTATTTTTTTTAATTTTTATTTATTTATGATAGTCACACACACAGAGAGAGAGAGGCAGAGGGAGAAGCAGGCTCCATGCACTGGGAGCCCGACGTGGGATTTGATCCCGGGTCTCCAGGATCGTGCCCTGGGCCAAAGGCAGGCGCTAAACCGCTGCGCCACCCAGGGATCCCAATGATTAATTTTATAATTAAAAATCATAGAAAATAAAAATCTTTTTATTCTTCATTCTTTCCTGAGTTCTATGACCTTTTCTTAGTTTTCTAATTCTGATTGATTTTTTCATCTCCCCCCTCATCTTAATACCTTTTAATCAATTTAAAGGTATTAGATTATTTCTTTTTAGCTAGTGTGTCTCTGTGGTGTGTGTTTATCGTCAGTAGGGATGAGATGCTGTTTCTTGTTTTATCTTTAAAAACCCCTGGCGTGGGATTCAGCTTCTCACGAAGTCCGTTTCCCTGAGCGGAGAAGGAGGCGTGGTTTATAGCAGCACTTCTAATTTCATGGCCCTAGAATGCCCCCTTCTGTTATTTTTATGAAGTGTTGAAACACAGGCTGAATAAATGAAGTGAGTGTCTGTGGCCGGGCCTGGCGGGTGGGCAGGGAGTTAGGTGAAGCGTCCTGTGGATGTGAAGTGCTCAGGTTTGGGCCGTCGGACTGTGGGAATCTGGACGTCCCTGATTTCAGGCAACACGCACACATGCACGCACGCAGTATTCCTGAGTCCAGGAGGGTGGTTGCTACTGACCGTCGGGCGGTGGGTTACTAAGGAGGAGGGGCAGGGAGGACGCGCCAGCAGGTGGGCCCGGGGAGTAACCGGGACAGAAGGCTACGTGCATGTCCTCGGGAATAATTTATGAGGTTTGGGTCATGTCGTGATAAGTTGTCAAGGAAGTACGCCACGTGCGTCACAGTCTTCGGTGGGGAATTGGTGGCCCTCGTCCCGCAGATCTCCTGCCAACCTAGGGAGCCGGCCTCGGCCCGCGGCCTTCCCCGTTTACCTCCCCGGGCTTCCTTCCACCTGGCGCAGCAGTGACGGCAGAGCGGTGCCTCCGAGCGCAACACAAACCGCCACGGGGACAAGCAGCCGCTTGGATCGTGCTGCGCGCCCGGGCCCAGGAGGCCGTCGGTTGGTGTCTGGTGGGAGGCCCGGCCGCCCTTCTCCACCGGCCCGCGTAAGGCAGCCGTGACTGTGCGGTGGCCTCCGGGAGCCCCGTTCACGCAGCCGGAGCGGGTTGCTGGAGCAGTGCTGACTGCTGCGGGGCGAGGGGCCAGAGGGCAAGGGGCACAGAGAGCCGGGCGCTGGGCCCAGACCCCGCCGAGCAGAGCCAGTCCTGGCGGGGGCCGCCCTCAGGGCCCCGGAGCGGGACACGGGAGCGAGCGTGTGGGCCCCGAACACGACGGGCCGGGTCCCCGCCGAGTGGAGGTGTCTCCTTCACAGCTGGGGTCGTGGCCGCGGACGGGGCGTGCGGCCTGCACAACTCGAGGGAAGTGTCCCCGCAGCCAGCCGAGGACCCTCCGGAGGGGTTCACGCGTACAGTCGTGCTCACGAGACGCTCCACCCCGGGCGCTTCGGGCGACCGGCCTGACGGTGACCCTGCGGTCCCTCCGCGCCCACGCAGCCAGCCTGGCTCGCCGCCGCCCCCACGCGGGCCTGCCCAGGACGGAGTCCCTTCCTAGCGTGCGCACCGTGCACCGTGCACCTGCCCCCTCCGGGCCCGCCGTGCCCATCGCCCGCGCCTGAGCCTCGCCTTCCTTGCCCCGTGTCCGTCGCAGCCGCCCCGCGGGCCCCTCGTCCTGAGCGAGCTGCTGCCGGAGCCCCTGTGCCGCCCAGGCCGCCCGCCCGCCTTGCTGGCGCCTCTGTCCCCCGCCCCGGCTGCGGGGCCTCGCTCTGCGACGGGGACAGAGGTGACCGCGGGCCAGGGAGTCCGGCCAGGCGGTCCCGGACAAGCCGACTCCACGTTCCACACACGTGCATCACCCGGAGGGGATCACACCGGGCGTCACGCTGGTCGAGTCCCTGTTTACCGTCACTTGGGACCCGCGCCCTTCATCACGTGACTTCGCTGCCGCCCACGGCCCTGGACCGGCACATTCTTGCACATTCGACCTCGCTGTCCTTGGAAGGGACCAGGGCAGCCGTGCCCCTCAGGGCGCCGCCTTTGCTGACTGGCTCGCGCTGGCGACGCAGGGACGACTGGCCCTGGGGGGGGGGGGACCGCGGAGCAGCGCGTGAACGTGTCGTCCCCCGAAGTTCAAAATGATCTTACTCTGAAAAGGAACCGGGTCTGTGCGTCTGGTGGTGCTAGTCCCCGCGGTGCCCCCCTCCCCGATGCTCCCCGAGCGGCTGGCGGCGTCGTGCTGCGCGTCAGGGCGTCTTCGGGGCCGCCAGGACCGTCGGCCGGTGCCCGAGGAGCTTGCCCCGGGGCTGCCGTCCAGCGGGCGCCCTGCTCCTCGGCGGCTCCGCAGCGGCTCCGTGGGGCCGGGCCTTGCCTGCGGTCGGGGCGAGCTTCCGCGACAGGAGGGGCCCGGCCTGCCCCGCCGCTGTGGCCTCCTCCTGCCTTAATATTCCCGAAAGACGCTGGCGTCTGCAGGCTGCGGGCGCTGCGGGTGCTGCGGGCGCTGTGGGCGCTGCGGGCGTGGCGGGCGCTGTGGGCGCTGCGGGCGCTGTGGGTGCTGCGGGCGTGGCGGGCGCTGTGGGCGCTGCGGGTGCTGCGGGCGCTGTGGGTGCTGCGGGCGCGGCGGGCGCGGCGGGGCGAGGGCTCCCTAGAGGACTGGCGCGCTCCCAAGCGCTCGAGGCCCGGGCACTGGAAGGGCAGATCTGATTGGTGCTTCTGGAACGTTCCCCGGGCTCCGGGCGGAGGGGAGGCCTGCGGGGCGGTGGGAGCAGGACGGCGTGAGCCCCTGGGAGTGGGTGGAGGTGAGAGGATCCAGCGAGGGAGGCCTGCAGGTGCGGGGACGACGGCCCTGGTGTCGCCCAAGGCAGGGGCCTGCCGTTAATCCACATCCAGCCTTCCCCTGGAGTCCCCAAGGTCCCTGTGGCTGTTTTTCTTGTTCTCAATAAAGAATAAAAACTTAAATCTGCATCAGACAGATCGATAACTTGGAAAGAAAACTCTCGATTTTGTTTCGTCAACTTCTGTTGTCATCGTTTAGCTTCTTCACTGAGCTCATCGTTGAAAACTCCCTGCGGGACCATCTCCAGATCAGACCGATTCTTACTTCTCGTCTCCTCCCAGCCTGAGGCCTGGCGGGGCTGCGGCGCCCTTCTCGGCCCCGGGAGGCTTCACGCGGCTGCGCAGGCGTCTGGAATAGCCGCGTTTTTAATTTTGCCTCTTTCAGAATTCTCGTGTGTGTATTTTGTTGTTATTCTGTTTGCATTTGTTTTGTTTCTCTTCTGCGCCTCGGAATGGTTTGGCCCAGGCCCGCGGTGGTTTTCTCTTGTTCTTTTACTTAGGGAAGAAGTTGCGGTTCCTGAGGGGAGGCCCCGGGGAGAGGCCCTGGGGAGAGGTCCTGAGGAGAATTCCGAGGGGGGGTTCCTGAGGGGAGATCCTGGGGAGAGGTCCTGAGGAGAAGTCTGGGGGGGTTCCTGAGGGGAGGTCTGAGGGGAGGTCCTGAGGAGAATTCTGATGGGGGTCCTGCTGGGGAGGTCCTGAGGGGAGGTCTGATGGGAGGTCCTGAGGTGAGGTCCTGAGGAGAAGTCTGGGGGGGGGTCCTGTGGGGGAGGTCCTGAGGGGAGGACTGAGGGGAGGTCCTGAGGGGAGGATTGAGGGGAGGTCCTGAGGGGAGGCCTGAGGGGAGGATTGAGGGGAGGTCCTGAGGGGAGGCCTGAGGGGAGGTCCTGAGGGGAGGTCCTGAGGGGAGGACTGAGGGGAGGCCTGAGGGGAGGATTGAGGGGAGGTCCTGAGGGGAGGCCTGAGGGGAGGACTGAGGGGGGAGGTCCTGAGGGGAGGCCTGAGGGGAGGACTGAGGGGGGAGGTCCTGAGGGGAGGCCTGAGGGGAGGACTGAGGGGGGAGGTCCTGAGGGGAGGCCTGAGGGGAGGTCCTGAGGGGGGGTCCTGAGGGGGGGTCCTGAGGGGGGGTCCTGAGGGGAGGTCCTGAGGGGAGGCCTGAGGGGAGGCCTGAGGAGAAGTCTGAGGGGAGGTCAGGGAGAACCTGGGCTGGTTTTGTGCAGGGAGCGAGGTGCTGTCCCCATCAGCCTTCCCCAAGAAGTTCACATGCAAACGGGAGCTGCGGACAGGAAGCTGCGGGTCTGGGAGCCCCTGGCCTTGCTCTGTGGCCGGGCTTGGGGCCAGCGTCCGGGGACCTGGCACGGACGGAGGAAGGGGCGGAGGGACCCGTGCGGCGGGAGGAGAGGATCTGAGGACCCTGGGGGCTCCCTTGTGTGAAAAAGCCTCGTGTGGGACTGGGGTTGCTGCTGGGGCCCGAGCGCGGGGTCATTGGAGAAGGGGGAGCGGCAGGCGCAGCCCAGGGCAGCTCCCCGTGGGCTCGAGGGGCGGAGCTGCTCCCGTCTGGAGCCGCCAGTCCTGCCCAGCCCTCCGGCGAGTGAGCAGGCGGCGGCCTGTGCCCCGGCGCCAGCCCCCGGGACGCCCGCGGGGGAGGTGGGCAGCTCGGCGCGCTCGCGTCTGCCCCTTCCTCTTACCCCCGCTCCGGCTCCAGAATCCTCCCGGGCGGACGAGGCTGCGGATTCTGCATCTGCGTGGGGCGCCCCGCAAGTCGCAAGGTGCTGCCTGGCGCCGACGGGGGTATTTTCTGGTCCCTGCTCAGTGACGAGCTGAGCCTGAGCGCCGCTGAGTCACCGGGATGGGCCCAGGCTCCTCCGAAGAGCAGCCCCCCGGGGCCAGGGTCGCAGGCCGGGGTCCCCACACCGGGGCCGTGTCCCCCTGGGGTCTGGAGGCCGCAGCGCGTGGGGACGGGCCGGACGCGGGTGGGCCGCCGCCTCCTCGCCCGCCTCTCTGCAGCGCCTGTCCCTGGAGAACGGGCGCAGTGTGGGTCCGGCCCCCCACGTCCTCGCCCCGCACAGCGCCCCCTTCGGAGTGGGTGGGACCTGGACGCCGCCGCTGACCGCGCCCTGTTCCTGGCAGACGCATTTCGTAGGTGCAGTTGAGGCTGCTCCCCCGGCGGATGGGGCGACCAGGAGGGAGGCAGCCCGGGTGGGCCTGTCCTCGCCACGCGGGGCCTCCCGCCGAGACCTGCCAGGTGCGAGCTGGACGGAGTCCAAGACGGGGAGCAGCGGAGGATCCGAGGTGAGCGGGGCCGCCCCCACCCGACGGGCGCGAGGGAGCTGGGACGTGCGTCCTCCTCCGGCGGCGCAGAGTCGCGCTGAGCCCCAGGCGGGCCCAGCTCCAGGGGACTTGCTGCTCTGGCCCCTTCTTCCCGGAGGCCCAGTTTCCTGCGGGGCCCCCCGCGTTGCGTCCGCCCCCAGGTCGCGGAGACTTGCTCCCGGGCAGGGAAGGGTGCACAGCGGCCCCGGCGCCACACGGGAGGACGCCTGCGTGGGGCCGGAGTCCGCGTGGCTCGTGGCTGCCGGCAGCGGCTGCTGCGTCGCGCCTCGTCTGGTGTTTGAGGGGATTAGCCGCTGTCCCCGCGCCGTCTTAGAGCATTTCCAGCGGCGGGAAACGGCCGCTCCCCGCGTGGCCGCCGCCTCCGGGGCCCTGACCCGCTGCTCTGCTCGGGACGCCTGCCCTTGCCCCAGGAGAGCCGGGCTCTGATCCCTCCACTGTTCCTGCTCTCCACGACTGCGCTGTGCTTCGCACGCCCGTACCCCCGGACGTGAGAGCGCACGTGGGTCAGCCTCGGGCGCACACACACTCGCGTCGGGGAGGCCTTCCGGGCTGGGTGCGGCCGGGGTCCGCTCGTCCTGCGTCCCGCGTTCAGTCGCACTTACAGCGTTCTTGGCGTACGTCCTGCACGTTCCTTACTCACTTAGCCTCGACCGTCCCATAGCTCGTGTTTCGGTTTCTGCTGTAGTTACCGGGGGCACCGGTATGCGTCCGTATGACTAAATACCAGCAAAGGTATGGAGTCTTGCACCTCCGGTTCGGGTCGCCACCGCGGCAAACCGTGTCCCGTCGGCTCTCGTACCGCGGGCGTGCTGGGCAGGGAATTAGGGGATCGCGAACAGCAACGTAGATGCCCTTGCAGGTACCCGGCGTGCGCCGGCCCCAGCCGGCTGACGTGCAGTCAGTCTGTTACCGGCTGCCCTCGTGCCGCGCCCTTTCCCGTCCGCCTTCCGCAGCGACCGGGCTCTGATGAGCCCCTGCTCCCGGCCGCGCCGGCTTCACAAGGGGACAGCCGCAGGCCTCTCTGTCCCGTGGCCGTCACAGGATGTCGGGTGAGAGCTCCAGCGAGAAGGTTCGGCCGCCCTTTAGGTCGTAGAGCCCTGGGGCGGCTCAAGGCGCAGTTGTTCTGGGGAGCCTGCCGCCGGGGGGCCGTCTGTCACAGGGTCCCTGCCCGGGCCCCGCTGCTCGCCCTGTGGTGGTTTTACAGTGTCCTCATCCCTTGTCCCTCCTGTGGTCCACCTCCCCTTGGCTCTGTGCCCCGCCTGCACGCCCTCTCCCTCGCGACCGTGGCGCCCCAGCTACCCACGGCTGTCCAGTGGTGACGCGCAGGACACTGTAGCACAGCGTTGGCCTCAGGTTCTCCCCACCCTGAACCCTGACCACCCCCGACCGGCCGTGTCCTGTGCAAGCCTGACAGCTTGTTCTCCCCGAAGCCTCCCTGGGCCAGCCTGCCTCTCACACACGCTGTGGCACTTTCCAGAAACGGAGCTTCCAGTGGCCCAGGGGCCAGAGTGGGGGCACTGGGTGTGGGCGTGGCGGGGAGGGCTCCCAGCTCAGCCTGGCCCCAGGTGGGTCCTCTTTCTGCCACCCTTGTGGGTCCCCTGGAGAGTCAGGCCCTTCTGGAGACGGTCTACGGGGTCCCAAGACATGTGTTCATGGGACCCACTCCCTGGCGCCTCGCAGCCAAGGCCCCGTGCCACCAAGAACCGCGCCAAGGGCTTGCTCCCGACGTCCCCTCCGCCAGCCCAGCAGTGGGCGCTTCAGGCCACACGGGGAGCCTGGCATGCTGGCCACGACGCACCGCGTGGCTGAGTGAGACTCGGGGGGAGGTTTGGGGGTGAGCCTGTACCGTCTCCCGAGGGATCGGCCTCTGGGACGTGATGTGGGGCCTACCCAGACCTTTCGGGTTCTCAGATCAATGAGTCACCGAGTAGTCACTACGGTGATTCCAGCGTCCAGACTCATGGGCTTAGTTAAAGCAGTGACGCTGACTGGCCAGTGGACACACGGTGACATTTTCTTTTTGTCCTGATTCTCGATGATGAGGGCAAAAAGACCCTGTGTCGAGTCTCGGTCCTGCTAGAGACAGAAAGAGAGCGAGCGTGTCTCCTCCAAGTTACTGAAGATAAACAAGATACCCAGGGCCTCGCTCAGTAACGTGCCCCGAGACGGATGAAAATACGCTTCATGTGAACCAAAACAGTAACTAAGAAAACTGAAATAACTAAGAAATACTAAGAAAATATAACTAAGAAAACTGAAAACGACGGAAGAGTTGGTAAGTAGGATTAATTACGTAACCGCTGATAATAAACGGAAATCATTAAACTGCCCTGTCTCAGAGCAGAGGGAGGGAGAAGCAGGCTCCGTGCAGGGAGCCCGACGCGGGACTCGATCCCGGGACTCCAGGACCGCACCCTGGGCCAAAGGCAGGTGCCAAACCGCTGAGCCACCCGGGGATCCCCTGGAGATGGTCTTTAATGAGGTGGTTAAGTTAAAATGAGGCCAGTTGGGTCCCTAATCCCATCTGACTGGTCCTTGAAGAAGAGGAAATGGACACACAGCAGACGTGTACGCACGGAGGGACAGCCAGGTGCCTGACGGCACAGGAGAAGACGACGCCTGCCCGCCCCGGAGAGGGGCCCCAGGAGGAGCCAGCCCCGCCCACGCCTGGACCCCCCCACCCCCAGGCCGGCCTCCAGGGTGGGGTCAGCGCCCCGGGCCGTGCTGTTTCCTCGCAGCAGCCCAAGCGGAGGGAGACCCTGTTTACGGAGGGGAATTTGTTAACGTTTAGAAAAATGTCCTTTGCGTTTACCCTTTGATCCGGCAGTCCTGTTTCGAGGACTCTATCCCAGAGCACCGGCTGCAAAAGTTGGAAATGAGGCGCTGCCCAGGGGCACCCACGGTGGCACTGCATCAGCGGCGGATGGGGGGTGATCCGTCTGTTCACCCGCAGGCTGGATGAACTGTGCTGAATGCGTGCCGTGGAGGAGCGCGCAGCTCTGGATCCCCCTGGTTCAGAGTGATCTCCGGAACACAGGGAGCGAAAAGGAAAACAAGCTGGGTGCGGAACCACTTATGGTGTAAAAAGGCGAACTTCTACATTTACAAGCGTGTATGTACGCAAGGTACGCACTTGTATTTTCTAAAAGGAATAATGGAAGAATATGCCAGAAACTACCCTTCTGTTTCTTCTGTTACTTATATTGGAAAGAAGGGACCAAAAGGGAACCGAAATGGGAAGATTCTTTTTTTTTTTTTTAAGATTTTATTCTTTTTTTTTTAAAACACTTAGTATAATTTTTTTAACATTTATTTATTAAAAAAAAGATTTATTTATTTATGATAGACATAGAGAGAGAGAGAAGCAGAGACACAGGAGGAGGGAGAAGCAGGCTCCATGCGGGGAGCCCGACGCGGGACTCGATCCCAGGACCCCAGTATCATGCCCTGAGCCGAAGGCAGGTGCTAAATCGCTGAGCCACTCAGGGATCTCCCAAAGATTTTATTCTTATTTACGAGAGAAAGAGTAGGGGGCGGAGCTGAGGGGGAGGGACAGGCAAATCCATACTGAGCGCAGGGGCTCAGTCTCACGACCCCGAGATCACGACCTGAGCAGAAACCAGGAGTCTGCTCGGATGCTCCAGCGACTGAACCCCCCCACCCCCACCCCCACCCCAAACAGGGGAACATTTCTATGAAGGAAAATTTTATATAATCTTGACCTTGGTATCATGTAAAGATTATGGGTAATAAACATTTAAATCAAGAAAAAAAAAATGAGAAGGCACGTCCTAAATGTTGAAAATCTAAGGACATTAATTCGTTTAAATGTATAAACGTCAAGCTGATGATGTGAGCGAATGGGACCAGTCACTGCGCGCGACCGTCGCCTGGACTGCTGGCAACGATACGGTCACCGCCGCTTCCCGTGTGGGCGCATCCTTTCCGCCTGCCCCTCCGAGGCCCTTCCCCGGATGCCGTGTGCTCCCGGCCTGCTCCACCTGGACCTTTTCTCTCCGCCGCCTTGCGGGGCCACCGACCCGGCTTCCACTCTGTCCACACTGGAGTCTCTTCTTCCGTAGTTTGTAAACTTTCAGTTTTTAGATGTGGTTTTTCCCTTAAATCTTCACTCTTTGTTGAGATAGCCCGTGTTCGTTTCCTCTGCTTTCTGTCACGTCGCCGCCACGGCCACGTTGAGGTCTGTTGACCTGGCGATCCCACCCGCATCCGCACCCCCTGCTCCCCGCTGCCCTCCCTGCCCCCTGGAGCCCGGCCGCCGGCTGGGACTCCTCGGCCCCTCGGGCGTGGGGGCCGGGTCGGGGAGTGTCGCAAGGCTCTCCACGGGTCCCCGGTGCTCTGGCGGGGACAGAAACCGCTAGTGGGTCACTGGGCCCTCTCAGGGCTCAAGTTCTGTCCCGACAGATACGAATTTCCATTTTGCCTGAATCCCCGTCACCTTCGAGGGACTTCGGCAGAAATCACCGCTCAGGGGCCAGGGCCTCTCCACCCCAGCTGCCCCTGCCTCTCCACTGGCTCCCCCTGAACCGGCCTCCCCGTGACTCTCCCTGAGTCCCAGAGTCTCACTTTGCGGACACAATTAAGGTTTCACCGAAGAACAGGAGGGAAATTTCCCACGGGTTTTCAGGGTTCCTTCTCCAGAGCAGTCGCGAAACACAGTCCCTGCGCCCCAGCCTAGCGCCCAGCCTGACTTCAGAATCAGGGTGCCGGCAGCGTGGGTGGGCTGACCTCCAGGGCTGCCGTCCCGACCGCGACAGCCCCGCGTTCATCCCGCCCTTCCTCTGGATCCCAAGTGCCACAGCGAGGCAGTGATGAGACTGATGTCAGAAAACAAGATTTTTAGCTCAGCAGAAAAAGATAGCGTTTGTTGAAGACCTTTGTCATACGTGGAATGTCGTCACATGATTGAAATGATCATTTCTGCTCTACCCTGCCCGTGAGCTAAATTGCATCGAAATATTTTGCAAATTAAGCTACTCTTGGTGTAAACCCTCCTTGGGCTTGATTCTTGGATTTTTTTTTTTTTCTTTTTGCCGGAAGTGTTGGTAAAGAGTTTTGTCCCCGTGGTCACGACAGAGATTGGGTTGCAATTTTCGTTTTTACCGTATCTTTGTCAGATCTTTAAATCAGAGTTATAAAAAAATAAATAAATAAATAAAATAAATAAATAAATCAGAGTTATGCTTGCCTTGTGCAGCGTCTGTGGAATGACTTCCCCTTCCTCTGCTTTTTGGAGAAGTTTGTGTGAGATTGGTGTCGTGGCCTCTGAACACATTTGCCGGAATCTCCCAGTGCCCGGGGCCTTCTTGATGGGAAGGTGTTTGACAATAGATTCAATTTTTCAACATCTCTCGGGTCTGTGCCCTTTTTAGCGCTGTGGCTCCAAGTCGGTCCAGTTCATCGAGGCTGGCATATATGTTGGCACGAAGTTGTTCATCATCATAATCCCGCACCATCGTTTTAGTGTCTGTTCTGACAGCGGATTGTTCATTTGTTATTCCAGATTTTTGTTTTCTTTTTCTCTTCATCTATGATTTTTTTCCTCATTTGTTTATATATTTACGGGTTACTAACCTTCATTTTATTTTTCTTTATTGTTTTTGTCTATGTTTTCATTGACTCCCGTATGTATTTATTATTTCCAGCTGGATTTGTTTCCTGTAGCTGCCCTAAAATGTCACCACCGACTTAGTGGCTGAAGGCCACAGGTTCACCATCTTGCGGTTCTGGGGGGCAGAGTCCCGGCACGGTCTCACTGGGCTGCCGCTAGGTTGTCCGAGGCCGGCATTCCTTTCCGGAGAACCTGGGAGAACCCGTTTCCTTGCCTTTTCCAGTTTCCGGAGGCTTCTCATCCCAACTCATGGCCCTTTCCTCTCTCTCCCACCTCGGCACTGCCCGTCTCTCCCCAGGCCTTGCTCCCCATCACTTCTCCCTCTTGCCCCTCGTGGGAAGGCTCTCCACCTGACGGGACTCACGTGGTCATCCTGCGGCCGCCCAGGTAACCCCGGCAGGCCTCCCCTGCCTCCAGGGTGGACCTTTGTCGGGTCTGCAAAGCCCTTTGCCCTGCGAGGCCACACACCCAGGGGCTCCAGGGGCCGGGTTGGGGGTTGCTCTGCCTGCCGCACCTGCCTTCTACTTGCTTGGGACTTAATTTGCTCTACTTTTACTAGCTTCTTAAAATAGGAGCTTATATCATCGATTCTATAGGTTTCTCTTCCTTTTTTTTTTAAGATTTATTTATTTATTTATTCATTTATTCATTCATTCATTCATTCATTCATGATAGATATAGAAAGAGAAAGAGAGAGGCAGAGACACAGGAGGAAGGAGAAGCAGGCTCCATGCTGGGAGTCTGACACAGGACTCGATCCCGGGACTCCAGGATCGCGCCCTGGGCCAAAGGCAGGAGCCAAACCGCTGAGCCACCCAGGGATCCCCCGGTTTCTCTTCTTTTTTAATATGGCGTGCCTCTCTCTGAGCTCTGTTTTGGCTGTACCTCTGATAGGCTCTGACAGGTGGTATTTCTCATCCTTTAATTGCTAAAATATCTTTAACTTCTCTTAGGTTTCTCCCTTTGACGTATGCATGAGTTATTTAGAACGTGTTCTTTAATTTTCAGGTATTTGGAGAGTTCGTGATAATCTTGTTGTTATTGATTTTTAGTTTCATTCTGTTGTGGCCACTAGGTACACCCTGTGTGGTTTCAGTCTTCCTACGTTATCCGATCTGTTTGGCTAAAACACTATAGTACACAGCCTTTCAGACCGGCCAATAATAGCATTCAAGGTCCCTCCATGACTTCTCGTGACGTGATAGCTCATGTGTTTTTAGCGCTGAACGACATCCCGGTATCTGGATGGACCATAGGATTCACTTTTAAAAACGTATCCTAGCACAGTTAAAGGGAAGAGTTCTAGGAGCAGTTGCAGAATGGTACTTGTAGGCACCCCTGACTGTGGGCTCTAGGTACTATTTTATTTTACTAAAAGGGCAGCTTTCCTGGAGAGATGGTTTCTCATACACTCAAGGTAATGTGCAAGATGAGCCCCTGACCTCTGGGTTTGACTACAAGTAAGGAAGCTATTGGGACTAAGAAGGTCATTCCAAAGTCAGACATGGTCCACCTTGACGGGCTCCGGGTGCCAGAGATGGGACATTTTGAACGTGAAAAGTAATAGGTACCGTCACAGAGTGAGAGAAAGATCCTAAGACAGACAACTTGCGCATTCAGCAGATAAAATGCATGTAGGAAGAGAGCAGTTACAGAATGATGTTGGAGAAATGTCATTTTGTAAAGTTTATTTGGATTATTGATAAACAGAGCAGTTGTAAAAAGACAGCTTTGAGGCGCTTGGAGATTTGAATGGCAGCTGGGTGTTAGGTGACATTAAAGAATTTTTCTTGATTTTGTTATGTGTGAGAATTGCGTGGTGGTTATGGAAAATATTTCTAAAAGCTTTTTTTTTTTTTTTAAGATTTTACTTATTTATTCATGAGAGACACAGAGGCAGAGACACAGGCAGAGGGAGAAGCAGGCTCCCTACGCAGAGCCCGATGCGGGACTCGATCCCGGGACCCCAGGATCATGCTCTGAGCCAAAGGCAGACGCTCAACCACTGAGCCACTGAGCCGTCCCTGAAAACTATTTCTAGATTAAATTATACTGAAGAATTTGTTGGCGAAATGGCGTGATGTCTAAACTTCATGGCAGGAAGCCTGGCCCCTCTGTGGGCCTGTCTGAAGGGGGAGTGGCGTGCCTCTGCCCTGCAGGTGATAGGGGAACGTGGGGCGTGCTGCCAGGGCTGGAACCCTTGGGGCCTGCGTCTCCTGTCCATTAAGGCCCTGCTGTCCCCAACAGGTCACAGGCCGAGGCCCCAGATGGGAGGTGCAGGAAGACGCGGTACTACCTGGATTGTGTTATTCTGTAGGCAGCGCGTGGGTGAGGTGGGGGACAATAATCAAACTGTCACAGGTCACAGAAGAGGCAAGGAGGTATGAGGTGGCACTCGAGACTCAAGACTCGGAGCTCACGGCCGACCACGCACACGCACACTTCGAAGATCGTGTTGCATGGCGACAGCAGTGGCTGGCATCAGGAAGGTCACGCGTTTGCAGGCTGGCTTGGCCAGGCCCTACGCCTTGCTCCCCTGAGGCATGATGCCAGCCTCCTTGGGATGCCAGCAGAAGCACGAGGCGGAGATCTCACACCCATAAATGTGCTGAAGCCTCTGCTCTCCTCATGGCAGCCAGCAGTCCAGCGGCCAAGCATCATCAAGCCCATTGTCGGTGGGGCCGGGAGATGCATTCTTCTGGGGAGCAGCAGCAGAGGAAAAAGGACAGGGGTGCAGAAGAGGCGGGGAGTCGGAAACCATGACGTATGCGCGTACGGGAGCAGAAATAGAGATCCGGACTGTGCTTGGTGAGCGGGTTATGGTTCCGATAGGTTGGAGAGCGGGATTCAGGAGGAAAGGTGACAGGAGAACTAGGCAGGGGCAGGTGGTACAGAGCCCGGCTGGGAGTGTGATGTGACCCCAAACATCAGAAAGATCCCCTAAAGGAGAGAGGGGACTGCCCCAGTTACCTGTTGCTCTGTAAAATCACCCCCAAAGTTAGCGATTTAAGGCACCACATAGTGTCTCTCATTGCTTGGCCAGTTCTTGACTCTAGTTGTCTGAAGCCTCGAGTGGTGGACATTCAGGACGGCTCATGCTCATGACTGCGGTTGATGCCGGGGTTGAGCATCGCATCTCGTGACTCTTCACCAGGCCCTGGCTCCCGAGGAGTTTCTCCTTTGTTTTCTTTTTTTTTTTTTTTTCTTTTTTTTTTTTTTGTCTCTTCTTTGTTTTCTTGAGTCAACTTCTGCTCAGGGGTGAGGTATAGTTCTAGGTTTATTTATGTACTTGCCTATGACTAATTGCTCCACCGTCATTTGTTGAAAAGACTGTCCTTCCTACATTTCACTGGCTTTGCACCTTTAAAAAAAAACAAGATTTTATTTTTTATTTGAGAGAGAGAGAACACAAGCAGCGGGGAGAGGGGGGAGAGGGAAAGGGAGAAGCAGACCCCATACTCGGCAGAAGCTGAGGACTAGTCCTCAGGGGCTTAGTCCCCCATCCCAGGACCCCAAGATCATGACCTGAGCCAAAGGCAGATGCTTAACTGACTGAGACACTCAGGTACCTCCCGATTTTGCACCTTTGTCCAAAATCAGTTGACTCTTATCAGGTCTGTCTCTGGATTCTGTGTTCTGTTCCATTGATCTGTGTGCTTATCCCTCTAGCAACTTCATACAGCCCTGATTATGGCTGTATAGTAAGTCCTAAAATCAAGTGATCTCGGGGATCCCTGGGTGGCTCAGCAGTTTGGCGCCTGCCTTTGGCCCAGGGAGTGATCCTGGGGTCCTGGGATCGAGTCCCACGTCAGGCTCCCGGTGCATGGAGCCTGCTTCTCCCTCTGCCTGTGTCTCTGCCTCTCTCTCTCTCTCTCTCTCTGTATGACTATCATAAAAAAAAAATTAAAAAAAATCAAGTGATCTCTTCTGCTTTGTTTCTTTAAAATTGTTTTACTTATTCTAGTTTCTTTGCCTTTTCATATACATATTAGAATTATCTATATCTAAAAAGTATTGTTGGGATTTTGGTAGGAAATGCATTTAACTTACTATTTGGGGAGGATTGACATTTTTTATTGTGTTGCCTCTTCCATTCCTTGATCATGATGTGTCCCTACAGTATTTGGATCTTTGATTTGTTTTATCTGTGTTTTATAGATTTTAAGCATATTAAGTACTGTGTATGATTGTTAGATTTATATCCAAGTGTTTCGTTTTTTAAGTGATTATAAATGGTGTATTTTTACTTTGTTTCCTTTTTTTTAATAATAAATTTATTTTTTATTGGTGTTCAATTTGCCAACATACAGAATAACACCCAGTGCTCATCCCGTCAAGTGCCCCCCTTAGTGCCCGTCACCCAGTCACCCCCACCCCCCGCCCTCCTCCCCTTCCACCACCCCTAGTTCGTCTCCCAGAGTTAGGAGTCTTTATGTTCTGTCTCCCTTTCTGATATTTCCCACTGATTTTTTTCTCCTTTCCCCTTTATTCCCTTTCACTATTTTTTATATTCCCCAAATGAATGAGAACATATGTTTGTCTTTCTCCGATTGACTTACTTCACTCAGCATAATGCCCTCCAGTTCCATCCATGTCGAAGCAAATGGTGGGTATTTGTCATTTCTAATGGCTGAGGAATATTCCATTGTATACATAAACCACATTTACTTTGTTTCCATGTGTTCATTGCTTGTCTATAGAGATACAACTTTTATTTATTTATTTATTTATTTATTTATTTATTTATTTATTTATTTATTTTTGTTTTGTTTTGTTTTTACAACTGACTTTTATATGTTGATCTTGTATTCTGTGACATTTATAGCTCACTTAGTGGTTCTAGGAGACTTTTTTTGTAGATTCCATGGGATTTTCTATATAGACTATCCTGTTCATCTTCAAATAGGGGCAATTTGATTTCTTCTTTTCCAATCTGTATGTCTTTTATTTCCTTTTCTTGCCTTATTGCATTGACTAGGGCTACATTGGTATGTTGAGTAAGAGGGAGGAGCCTGGACATCTTGCCTTTTGCTCCTCATCTTGGGGGGAGGGACCCATCGAGTCTTTCACTGTTAAGTATGATGTTAACTCTGTTCTGTGGATGCTCTTTTCAAATTGGAGTTCTCTGTTTCTAGTTTGCTTTGTTTCTAGTTTTTGTCACAAATAGGTATTGACTTTTGTCAAATGCTTCTCATACATGAATTGCTGCAATCGTGAATTTTTTTCTTTAACCTGTTAATGTGATGGATTACATTGATTGATTTTTGGATGTTGAACGGTTTTGCATCCCTGGTATAAATCCTGCATTGTCATGGTATTTATATTTATATTTATATATTTATATTAAATATATATATTTATATATCACTGGATTACATTCACTTGTATTTTGTTGAGAATTTTTACATCCCTGTTCATGAAGAACATTGCCCTGTAGTTCTCTTTTTGGGTTCTATCTTTGTCTGAGTTTATTATTACGGTAATATGAACCTCTTGAAATGAGCTATTTGGAATTAACGCCCTTGTCTTCTTTTGTCTGGAACAGATTATGTAGAATTGGTGTTAGTTTCTCTAAACATTTGATGGGATTCTCCTGTAACATCGCTAGCTCTGAAGATTCCTTTCTCAGGGGCGTTTTTAAACCAAGTTCAATTTCTTTAATAGTATAGGGTTATCCACATAATCTATTCCATAGTGGGTGACTTAGGGCAGTTTGTAGTTTTAAGGAACTGCTGTGTTTCACCTGAGTTGTCAAATTTATGTGTGTAGAGTGGCTTGTAGTATTCCCTTATCGTCCTCTTCCTATCTGTGAAACCTGCAGTGACGGCCCTGGTGGCATTTTTAATATTGGTAATTTGTGTCTTTTCTGGTTTTTTGTCAGCCTAGCTAGAGGTCTGTCAATTTCATTGAGCTTTTCAAAGAACCAGATTTTTGTTTCATTTATTTTCTCCGTTGTTTTTCTGTTTCTAATTCCGTTGACTTCTACTTTTATAGTTACTATTTCAACCCTTCTCTTTGATTTGGGGTTGATTTGCTCTTTAGTTTCTTAAGGTGAGATCTTAGTGTACAGATTTGGGGCCTTTTATCTTTTCTAATGTAAGCATTTAGTCCTAAAATTTTCTTCTCAGTGCTCCTTTAGCAGTTTGGATATACTGTTATTTTCATTTTCATTCGGTTTGGTGTATATTTCAAATTTCACTTGAGGTTTCTTCTGTGGCTCATGAATTACAAGTGTGTTGTCAGATTTCCATTATTTAGGAACATTCCTCTTATTTTTCTGTTATTGACTTCTAGCTTAATTGTAATCAGAGAATGCACTCTGTGTGATTTTAATTCTTTTAAATTTGTCAGGGTTAAAAAAAAAATTTGTCAGGGTTTATTTCATGGCCCAGGATACAGTCTGTATTGGAGAATATTCCTTGCTTGTCATGCACCATTGTCCACTAGGATTCTGCAAATGTCAGACACGGCATTTTGATGGGTGGTGTTAAATTCTTCTAGGTTGCTGGTGATTTTCTGTCTACCTGTTCTACGGGTTGTTGGGAGAAGAGTGTTAAAGTCTCCAAATATAATTTTGGATTTGTCTCTTTCCCCATTAATTCTGTCACAGTTTTTGCCTCATATATTTTGTGTCTTTGGCCCATACCAATTTAGGATTGCTTGCTTTTTGATAGAAAGACTTCTTAAAAATCATTATTTTTATTTTATTTTTTATATTTACTTTCCTTCTTTGTCTTTGCTTATTATTGTCTATGCTCAGAAATCTGCTGTATCTGGTATTAATGTAGGTGTCCCTAATTTTTTAAAAAATAATGTTTACCTTTGCATATAGTTGGGACCTATTTTTTCTTTATTCTGCTAATCTCTATTAATTGGTGTATTTCGATGATAATATGATATATAAATGATATGTGATATCACCATTTATATGATAACGTGATAATTATTGCTATGTTGAGAATTTATAGGACTTAAAACTGTCGTTTTATTGTTTTCTGTTTGCTCCTTCTGCCTCCCTTTAGATTACTTGACCATTTTGTCAGAATTCCATTTGATGTATCTATACTGTTTTTCAGTGTATGTCTTCGTACAGATTTTCCAGTGGTTCCTTAGGTATTATGCTGTGCATGTAAACATGGTCCCTTAGCATCATGTGGTGTCAGTATTTACTAGTTTGAGTAAATAATAGAGGTTTTACCTGCATTCCGATCACTTTACCTTCTCCGTCATACAATCGTCTTAACTATTTCTGCTACATGAACTGATACCCACATTCCGTGGTGTTGTCTCCTTCAGATGCCTCATGTAATTTAGATGACTCAAGAGGAGAAAGACAACCTACCATATTTACACATATTTCTACTTTGTGTTGTTTTTCCTTCATTCCTGATTTTCCATATCTCTTTCTGTTATGCCTGCTTTCTGTTTGAAAACTCCCTTCAGTCGCTATTTTATGATAGGCTTGTTGGTGACAAATTCTTGGTTTTTTTTTTTTTTTTTTTTTCTTTTTAAAATTGAGAAGGCGACCTTCGTTCCCGAGAGACTGTTTTCACTGGGCGTAGAATTCTGGGCTGACAGTTCTTACTTTCAGCATGTGACGGGAAATGTCGCACATCTGCTTTCTGACCTCTAGTTTCCGACGAGAAACCCACTGTCATTGCAACCATTGCCCTATGTCAGTATTTCTGTCCGGTTGCTTTCCAGAATTTTTCTCTTTTCAGTATTCCAAAGGTCTCGGTGTGGATTTCTTCAGGGATTTGCAAACCTTCCTGAATCTGTACATGTTTGTCTTTCATCAAATTTGGAAATTTCTCAGCCATTCATGTCTGCAGATACCTTTTCAGCTCTTTTCCCCCCACTTCGGAGACTTGGATATCCCAAACATCAAATGATCTAACCATTTATTTTTCATTTTCTTTTCACTGTTATTCAGTTTGGCCATTCCCATTGTTCTGTCTTCCAGGTTCATTGCTTCTTTCCTCTGTCATCGCCCTCTGTTACCGCGTCCATCTACAGGGTTTTTATTTGAGTTTCTGCATTTTCGGTTCTACATTTCCCATCTGGCTCTTCTTTTTACCCCCTATTTCTTTGCTGAGATCTTTTTTTCCCATTTGTTTTAAGCCTGTAGACATTGCTCGTTGAAGCTTTTTATTATTAGGGCTGCTTTAAAATCCCTGTCAGATCCTTCCAACATCTGTGTCATTTCGGTGCTAGCTTCTCTGGATTATCTTCTCTTATTCAAGTGGAGATTTTCCGGGTTTGGATCTGAGGAGCTTTGGTTGCTTGTCTCCTGCACATTGCGTATCCCGTCATGAGGCCCTGATTCGATGGTCCGGGGGGGGGTGGGGGGGGGTGGGGGGTGGGCGGCGTGCAGCTCCGCACTGAGCTCCTCTGGCCTGGACAAGGACAACCACGGGACGGCACCACCTGCCCCGCCCCGGCCCTGTCCCTCGTCGTCTCTCTCCCCTCTCATTGCTATTTGGCTCCCTGCTCCCCCAGAAACCGGCCCCGTTGTGCTGGGTTGGGGCTGACCGGCTCCCGCTCTGCTCCACTGGCAGCAGGGAAAGGCAGGCGCCGTATGGCACCCGTCCCCCTTGATGTGCTTCATGATCCTGCGCGAGGATCCCCACTCGCGATCGCCAGGGTCCTTGCAGGAGGAGGAGGCAGAGGCAGATTTGCTCCAACAAAGAGAAGGCCAGCTGAAGACAGGGCAGGGGGCGACGAGCAGTCACGCAGCCGCTGGAAGCTGAGGAGGAGGGGGCCAGGTGCCCCCGTGTGCCTGCCGCCACCGCGTGTGGGCTCAGGAGCACGTGGACTTCGGCTTTCCGTGCCGTGAGGGAAGAAGCTCTACTTCGGGGGCTTGCGGTCTTGTCCTCAGCTGGTGGCGATCCGTTGCGGGAGCCGTAGAAAGCTGCCACAATTCTTTAGAATTCTCTTCCCTTGTTTTGCTTTATTTTTATTCCTTCCATGAATGTTTTCTTCAGCCTCCTAAGCATGGCTATAACAGCTTTTCCAGACCCTGTCTCTGTATTCCAACATGTGGCCACTTTGGAGACTACCTGTCAGTTCTATTTTTTTCCTGTTTCTTTGCGTGCTGGGTAATTGTGGTTAGCGTTCTGACCGTCGTGCGGTCACGCTGTGGGCCTGCGGGTTCCGTCTCGGCCTCACCTGCTGGGCCGCTGTAACAAGCCACCGCGCCCGGGCTCACCCTGCAGAGGTCTGTTCTCCCGGGTGCTGGAGGCCGAAGGCGTCTGCGGGCTTGGTTTCGGCGAGGCCTCCCCTCCAGACTCACAGACGTCTGTCTTCTCCCTGTGACCTCAGTGTGTGCCTGTGGGGAGAGACGGAGGCAGGGAGAGAGGGCAGGGGGCCGGTACGGGCGGTGGGCGCTGCCCTGGTCCCCTTTCAGGGGCACCAACCCCGTCCCTTCAGGGCCCCACCCTGTGACCCTGTTTCACCTTGATCTCCTCCCGAGAGGCCGCAGCTCCAAATGTCACTCTGGGGGTTAGGGCTTCAGTGTTTGGGCGGGGAGGGGGTGCAGTCCACCCCATAGCAGTCCCATTTCCTAGAGCAGTGGGAGGTGGTTTCTCCTAACAGGCCGCCCTTGCTGGCGTCACATTGTGAGCCTGCGCCTCCTGGGTGGCTGCAGCTGGAACCCATGTAGCCTTGCACACGTGCAGTCCAGGACCCCCCTCCCCGTAGCCTTGCACACGTGCAGTCCAGCACCATGCACCCCCGTATGTGGGCAGAGCATGTGTGCAGAGCTTGGGGCTCCCCCTCGTGGCTCTCCTTTCCAGGATTTCCCCTCAGTTACCAGCTGCTGTTGTCCTTAGGCCCTGAGGCCAGGGAGGCCGGGACACTCCTGGCGGGCCAGCTGCCCCCGGCCGAAAGCCACAGCAAGCGGGGAGTTTGCCCAGCGCAGGGCCCTTCAAAGGACTTGCTGCTGCTGGTGCTCTCATGACCTCGGGAAGTTGTTTCTTGGGTTCCATGCAGGGTGCGCCTGCCGTCCGTGGGGGGAAGGTGGGCGGAAGCCACGGGCTCCTGGCCGAAGGGGCTTGGGGCCTGGGCCGAGCCGACGGCGCCCGAGGGTTAGGAGAGTGTGTCCGCCTGACTCGGGGATGGCCTCCTGCCACTTTGAGCAGCCGAGAGACCAAGCCAGTCCTGCGTCTCCGAGGGCCTCTGCTGAGCCCCCGAGGCCGGAGGAGGGACGGGAGCGGGCGTGGACTGAGGCAGCCGTGTGCCCCGCTCTGCGCACGGCACGCCCCGCGGCTCCCCGTGCCCTCCGACCCTCTCACGGCTCCTGTGGCTTGACGCGCTCTCTTCCAGGGTCTGCTCCGCAGGTGCAGGGCCCGCGGCTCAGCGCCGGGTGCAGGGCTGGCGGACAGCCTGGGTGCCCGGGCAGACGGACTCATGGGCCCGCAGAGCCCACCTGCGGACTGGGCTCGAGATCCCGGTTCCACGGTGCCCGGGCGCCACGAGGGCACGCCGACAGGGCTTCGGAGCCATGAGCGGGCACAGGGCGTGTGGCACGGGCTCGCAGGCTGCCGGGCCCCGGGGCCCTGTTCCCCAGCGCAGGGGACGCACCTGCCGTCTCGGGCCCACTGTCTGCATGGAGGCGTGGGCAACAGCGCCCTGGGCTGGCTTCGGCGGCCTCCGGGAGCTCCTCGTGGGTCCTGTCACGTGTTGCTATGGGATGTGCCAAGGGTGCTTTCCTCCCGCAGGACCTAGGAGGGAGCAGGCGTGCAGGCATCCACGTCACTGGCGTGCTGCGGGGCGCCGGGCACGAGCAACAGGGGCTCGTGCATCCGTGTACACGGGGCTCGGCAGGGCTGTGCACCTTCGAGGACTGCAGTGCGAAGAGCATTTCTAAAGTGAAGATGGAGACAGACGAGGTCTCTGAGTGTGGCAGGGTTTGAGAAGTTGTGATAGGTGGGTGTCGTGGCCGGGGAGGGAGCGTGCACAGGCGTGCACCCGGTGGGGGGGCCCACACAGGACCCTCCCAGCCGTGCAGCGGTGGGAGCTGATTCTCCTGGGGCTCCGGGAGGGGACCGTGCCAAAGGGAGGGTGTCATCTGCAGCCTGCCGGTTTTGGGGGGCCCCGGGAGGGTCCTGGGGGGGCCCTGCAGCCTGCTCTCCGGCCCATCTAGACCTGGGTCCTGTCACACCTTCCTGCCTTGAGCTCCGGCCCTGGAGCCCAGCTCAGGGAATGGAAGGTGTCAGCGGCCCCCACCCCGCCCCGCCCGCGCCCCTGGGTACTGGCTGCCTGAGCGTCTTCAGGGAACCCACTTTCACAAAAGCACTTTAATAAGCGTAGTTTATTTGAACGTCATCAGTGGCGACAAGAAGGACAGATAAAGAGCAGTTTCTACAATAACTGTGTTTCATTTCCTTGTTGAATTTACGTGGAATGTTCTCTCCAAGTGGGCTGGGAAAGAATGGAGCCTGTGCTTCGCCTGCCCCTCCGTGGGCCCTCCCCGGAGACCCTCGGCGGCAGCGTGGAATTCCACCCATTTTCCACGTGGCTCAGTGCTGCTCCTGGGCCCCGTCGGCGGAGCTGGGGCTGGGCCTCTGGCCTCTCGCCCTAGTGCTTTCCAGACCGTGCCGTGCGGCGAGGTGGCCCCTGGGTCCCGCTCAGGCGTCTGCCAGGGCCGCGCACCCACGCTGCTTCGTGTCCTGAGCGATGGCACAGGGCTGTGTTTTGAGAAGGGGTTCCATGGCTCGGAGCAGTTTGAGAAGCACATGCTATTTAGAAGAAATTGCTTTTTCCCCCGACCAAGTGTTCTGGAAGCCCTGGGAGCCTTTAGGTGTGGAGGCGTGCCACGGCGCAGAGCTGCGGGGCCCCCAGGGCGCGCAGGGACCACTGCAGGGACCCGGGACTGTGACTGTGCGGTGACAAGGCCGACGTCTAAGGGAGGCTCCACGGCGGTGGGCTGTGCTGGCGGGGAGGCTGCCGTGGGTGCCCCCGTGAGGCCTCCAGACCCTTGGTGCACTGAGCCCGAAAGCCGGGGTGTGGGCAGAGCCGCTGTGCAGGGGCGCAGGAGCCGGACGGGGCGCCAGCGTGCCGCAGGGGGCTGAGAGCGTGGGCACTCCCTCCGGAGTGGCACATGGAAGCCTTGTCCACACCCGCGTTAAACAGAAGTTACAATCCGTTCCTCCGGGAGCCGTCCGCCGCGTGAGGAGGAGGCTGCAGTGGAGTCGAGGGAGAGGCCTGCCCTAGTGAGCATCCGGGCCGCCCAGGCCGTAGCCCAGGAGCCGTCTGGAGGGGCCCCGACCTGCAGGACCTGCACCTGCCCCTGGGGGCCCGAGGGTGCTCCTTGGCCCCCACGCACTCCAGGCGCTTTGCTACAGCTGAGGGGAGAGTGGCCTCCTGACGCGCAGGCTCCGGGTCCTGCACCGCTCTTCCTCTGGCCGTCCCTGCGCCGCTATGCTAAGCCGGTGATCAGTGAGTAGGATGTTTTTCTGAGCTCTGTGAGCTGCGCTAGCGAATTTTTTTTTTTTTTTTTTTAAGATTTTATTTTTTCATGAGAAACAGAGGCAGAGGGAGAAGCAGGCTCCATGCAGGGAGCCCGACATGGGACTCGATCCCGGGACCGCAGGATCACGCCCTGGGCTGAAGGCAGATGCTCAACCGCTGAGCCCCCCAGGCATCCCTCTAGCGAATTTTTTGAACCTGAGGCTGGGGTCGCGGGCACCTCGGCAGCCGGCGGCCGGTTCTTGAGACTGGCATGTGAGGCGGGGGAGGGCAGTCTCGAATAACTGGGCTCCCGAGCCGCGGGCTCTGACGCCGCGTCCAGGCAGGTGGGTCAGTCGGGAGTCGGGCTGTAGGACACCCAGCTTGGTGTGGGAGCCCTGCCCTGGAGCTGCTGTCGACATCCGGGCTTCCCTGCCCCCCCCGGGCCCCCCCGGCTAACCTCCCCGTTGCCGCCCCGAGGTGTGAGCTGAAGCAGCGACGAGACGCCGGGTCCAGTTCAGGGCTGACGTGGGGTCCGGGCCACCTGCCCATGCAGCTGATCAGAGCCCTTGCTCCTGCTCGGGCCCAGGGCCAAGGTGACTGGCCGTAGGTCGTGGTGGATCCGGTGAAGCCTGCGTGGAGCCGTTCGTGGTCACATACTGACTTCCTGTCCCAGGAGTGCAGCAGGAGCTACTTTGTAGGGTGACGTTCTCTGTTGCGGGAAGTGTGGTCTTGCCCCGGAGCCGGAGCCCGAGCCGTCTGCGCTGTGTCGCCGTCCATGGGACTGGCCAGGGCCTCTACGCGGCGGCTTTCCACCCCAGCGTCCTCCAGCAGCTGTGCACCTTGGGGTCATGTGGCCGTCGGTCAGGCTGCAGAGGACCCCCCCATAGCCTCCAAGGGCAGCAGGGCCCGTGTAGGTACGGGCCTGTGCAGGTGCCCCATGAGGCCGCCCCCTTCTGCTTGCTCATGGGTGGAAGCCACAAAGTGAGTCCTTCACTAGAGCAGCCGTCCTGCTGTGGCACCTGCCCCAGGCTCACACGGTGCCGACACGCAGGCCGCTGACACCCTGTACCGCCCAAGGCACCCAGACCGCTTGCTGTTGCCCGTTGCCCATGTCCGTTCAGAAGGCACCTGCCGTGACGTGGTCCAGCATGACGTGTGCTGGGACGACGCGCGGCCACGGCTCCCGGAGGTGGCCAATGTATGCAGCCCAGACGGAAGCCGTGATGGTGCCCCGCTGTCCTCCCCGGAGAGGCTCACTGGAGTCCGTCCTCTGTCCTGACGGGACCGGCTAGATGTGTCCCAGGCGAGCTGCCGAGGCAAGTGTAGAGGCCGCACGGCCCTGCCACTGGGGCTGCCACTTGCCAGGGACCACGACAGTCCATTGTCGCTGGCCACGGCCTGTGTGGTGTCGTGGTGGAGGGTGGACGGGGCGCTCTGAGGGCAGCACCTTGCAACCCCGAAGTCCGAGGTCCACCGTAGCGGCCCCAACTGCAGCTTTTCGTGCACGCCGCCCCAGCTTGGGTGGTGAGGTTCCCAGGAGTCACACTTGTCCATTTCCACCTCATGGTCCTGGACCGGGGGACCACAGCGTGTCACCCAAACATCCCCTGGTTGCGTGTGCAGCCTCAGGGGCCGCTAGATCCAAGGGCCAGGGTTCCACCCGCCGTGTCAGCTAGGGCTCATGGTGGTGTTTGCATCCCTGGAATTGGGGAGAGCTCAGTCCCCAGCACCCCTGGGAAGGCCTGGGTGTTCTCTCTCCCCGTCACCCTGTCAGTCTGTCCGTCGGGGTCAGGGGAACGCCTCTTCTGTGTCACGGGCTGTTGCACAGTCCCCATCGTGGTCCCTGCCGTGTGGGCAGCTTGGACCTAGAGCCCGGGCCAGCCTCCTGCCCCTCCTGGGAAGTGGGTGATGTCGGCCCTCCTGCCGGTTCTCGGGTTTTCTTCACTGTGCCCAAGTCGGGGGCACCTCCGTCCTGGGGACACTGTAGTCCACTGAGGGTCCGGGCGACCTGCTGGCCCTGGCCTTTGCTGTCCTAGGATCGTGTCCCCCACAGCCAGGTTGACGAACACACTGAGCTCTGCGGCTTCCACTCTGTCCCTCGTTGCCTCTGCGAAGGGCTCGCCAGGACACGCTGGCCGGACCCCGACACCTTCCACCCCTCCCACTTGCCCACCCGTTTATGTCTGGCTCTTCTTGGAACATCCAGGGGATGCACTTGCCATGCTGGTCACGGGTCTGCTTCCTGCCACTAAAGGCTCCTTTGCTCCCCTGGAAGGTAGCCTGTCCTCTGGGGGCCACTGCCCCAGAGCACCCCCAACAGTGCTCAGAGGCCAACCCGTGCCCCTTCCCCAGGACAGATCCCAGTGGCTGCACCACGTCCTCCGCCCTGTCCCCTGCTGCCTGGTCAGGCCTTCCCTCCGGCTGGGCTGGAGTTGTCTTCAGGCCGGGGTGGCTCCGGGCGACTCGGGCGAGACTCAGGGTTCAGGGGACTCTGTTTCCTGAGGGGAGTGGAGAAAGGGCGGATTCCCCTGGCGGATGCGCTCCCTGTCCCAGGGGGCCGTGGGCTGCAGGTGAAGATCCAGCCTGAGCAAGCTTCCTGCTGGGCTGGGGGTGAGCCCAGCCCTGAGACTCAGCCACACACGGTGGGGCCTCCCTCGGCTGCTCCTCGGGGAGCCCCGCGGGGGCTGTGACAGGACGCCGTTCTTGGCCGTGTGGCTGGTGGTCCGGGGGACGCTGCGTGTTGCCAGGACCCCCGGGGACCCCGCACCGTGAGCCAGAGCCGGGCCGTGCTCTGCACCGTGCAGTCATGGTGGCACCCGCGGCGCTGCCCTCGCAGCCTGAACCAGCTGCAGACCACACGCAGCGGGCGGCCCGTGTGCCCGTGACCTGGAACAGCAGAGATGGGCTGCGGCTGCGCTGCTCCCGGAAACCCCGCGGTCCAGGGCCCCAGTGTCTGAAGGCCCGCGGCGGGGCCGTGGAGCTCTGCTGCCGCCCAGTGGTGAGGATGTGGCTCGTGGGGTCCGCTCACTCCTTTCCTCCAGGCTCTCCTGCAGTCCCCTGCACCGTCCCTTGCACCGTCTCCTGCACCGTCCCTTGCACCGTCTCCTGCACCGTCCCCTGCACCGTCCCCTGCACCGTCCACTGCACCGTCTCCCACACCGTCTTCCGCACCGTCCCCTGCACCGTCTCCTGCACCGTCTCCTGCACAGTCCCCTGCACCGTCTCCCGCACCATCCCCTGCACCATCCCCTGCACCGTCTCCCGCACCGTCCCCGGCACTGTCCCCGGCACCGTCCCCTGCACTATCTCCCGCACCGTCCACTGCACCATCTCCCGCACCGTCCCCTGCACCGTCCCCTGCACCGTCCCCTGCACCGTCTCCTGCATCATCCCCTACACCGTCCCCTACACCGTCCACTGCAACGTCTCCCGCACCGTCTTCCGCACCGTCCCCTGCACCGTCTCCCGCACCATCCCCGGCACTGTCCCCGGCACCGTCCCCTGCACTATCTCCTGCACCGTCCACTGCACCATCTCCCGCACCGTCTTCCGCACCGTCCCCTGCACCGTCCCCTGCACCGTCCCCGGCACCATCCCCTGCACCGTCTCCTACACCGTCTCTGGCACTGTCCCCGGCACTGTCCCCAGCACCATCCCCCGCACTGTCTCACACCGTCCCCTGCACCGTCTCCTACACCGTCTCTGGCACTGTCCCCGGCACTGTCCCCAGCACCGTCCCCAGCACCGTCCCCCGCACCGTCTCCTACACCATCTCCTATACCATCTCTGGCACTGTCCCCGGCACCATCCCCTGCACCATCTCCTGCACTGTCCCCGGCACCGTCCCCTGCACCGTCTCCCGCACCGTCCCTGGCACCGTCCCCTGCACCGTCTCCCGCACCATCCCCGGCACCATCCCCTGCACCGTGTCCCACACCGTCTCCCGCACCATCTCTGGCACTGTCCCCTGCACCGTCTCCGGCACCGTCTCCAGCTCCAGGGGTTGGAAGTCCCTCTGGCCCAATTACCGAGTTGGTGCCCTCCCACCGCCCGTCAGAAACACGCGTGTACTTAGGCTCCCCAGAGCTTGGCTACTAACAGCCCACTGTGGACCGGAAGCCTTACTGATGACATAGCAGTTGATTAACACTCATCGTGTGTCTATACTGCGTTCTGCAATGAGGCGACGTAGGGAAAAGAAACACCATGAAGAAAGCCCTGAGGAAAAGGAAGCGCACTTACGGGCCCGGCCATGCTTATCCAGAGCGTAGGTTCACGTCGACTGCATACGAGGGGGATTGGCTGTCAGCACCTACGTCAGCGTCGTCCTACGTGATACAAAACACCGTAGATGTTACGTGCGCCGCTAACACTAGACATCAGAACAGAAAGGAAATGTGAAAAATACATTCTTGTGTGTTTATAGGTTCATCCAGCATTGTGACCGCCTTACGGTGGCCGAGCGGGATCAACACATCGCCTCACAGAAGCCTGGCCCCAAAGCCAATGAGCGATCGCTACAAAATGTTTATGGCATGAAGTATTGCAGTCATATTCATGATCGTTGCATTGAAAACATCGTTAAATTTCTTAAAAAACCACCGACCTGTGACGAGAGGCATACTGCATGGAAATGGAATTGTTTGAAAGCAAGTTATTTAAAAAGTTATGAAACAGAAAGAAAACCAACGCGTTATTATATGCTAAATATGACTCCCGTCTTGCCTGCATAAGGGATAGACTGTCCACTTCCGTGGGTCTTGCCTAGGACGTCTCACATAGGATGGGGATGGGGAGGGCCATGGAGGGAGATGGGGATGGGATGGGATGGGATGGGATGGGATGGGATGGGATGGGATGGGATGGGATGGAAGCGTCTCACGGTCCCTGCCGTCCCGTGGACAGGTTTGCACACAGCAGATACGTTTATTACCTGTATGGCCTGCGGATGACTCACCAGTCGCTAGGCGGGAGTGGATCCTCATGCAAGACCTCATCCGCGTCGTGTCCCAGGTGACAGGCTGAGGAGGAGGAGGACGGGGGTCCTGCTGTCTCGGGGCTGGAGGGTGTGGAGGGAGGCAGCACAGGCAGCGTACCCAGTGTAACTTTGCAGAAATACTGTGTTATTTCCTCTGAATTTTTTGCTTTTCCATTCCTCTGAAAATGTCTCTATACATGGCACCAGTCCTCCTCCTGCTGTTTGCTTAGGTCCAGTGCCCATGTCCTACAATAAGTCAAAGCATGGGGCACCTGGGGGATTCAGTTGGTGAAGCACCTGCCTTCGGCTCCGGTCATGATCTCGGGGTCCTGGGCTCGAGCCCCTCCTGCTGCTCCCTCTCCCTCTGCCTCCTCACTCCGCCCGTGCTCCCTTTCTCTGCTTTCTGTCAAATAAATAAAAATCTTTTTAAAAAATAAAGAAGACTGAAATTAAAAAAAAAAAAAAAAAGGCAAAAGCAGTGTCGAAGAATTGGAACTTTCCTGCCAGAACGTGGTAGTCAGCTGTTGGTTGTTCGGCCCCGCTTCTTCCGCATCCTTCTCCACGTCGCGCGGCCCTGGCCTGGGAGTCTCCTCCCCGCTGGATCATCATCTCTCCTCCCCTCCGGGGTGGTGTCCATTAGCTCTGGAATTTCTCCCACATCCGGACCTTCAGACCCTTCCCCGCTCACCTGTTTGTGCCATATCCACAGGCTCACTGGCGACTTCCTGATTGGCTCTGTCATAAACCCACATAGTCCCGCTCAACCCCTGGGCCGTTTTCTCCAGCAGGAACTCGAGTTTCAGGCTCCACGGTTTTCACAGCTTTTTCTATAACTACGGTGGCACCTCCAGCGGTGTAATCCTTCCAGGCTTCCGTGACGACACTGTCTTTCGTGGGGTCCCCTTCCGTAGCGTGGACAGTCCTTTCCATAGAGCACTGTGCAGAATGAGCCTAACGGTCCTCTGGTCTAGAGGCTAAGTCAGAGACACTGTGTTTGGGGCCTGGAGACCCCTGGAGCACCTTTGGTATTGAATCATGGGGATCCGGGTGGCTGGGATATTGTCTGGTATCCGAAAAATGTTAAACAGCAGCCCCTAGCGTCACAGGCAGAGCATCGATGGACCTGATCCAGAAACCTGGGTTCTCCTCTGGGCCTCCTTGTACAGCCAGAGGACGGGCAGCCGGTGGTTCTCTGGAATGGACTCGTGAGCTGGCGAGGACACACGGAGCCTGTACGGGCCATGGGGGAAATCAACGTGGGAGCCTGGGGAGGAACGAGCCGCCGCCCGCCCGGGCCCTGCTCGTGTCTGGCCCACCCGGGGACCTGGAGCTTCCGTCTCCATGCATTTGGGCTGATCTAGACAAGAGATGGGGCTCGGGGCTACCGGAAGTGGGGGCCAGTCACGGGGGCAGCCCCTGGGCACACGGCCGTGAGAAGCGAACCCACAGACACGGAGGGTCACGGTGCACCAAATGCCATCCCGGCCTGCATGTCGGTGCAGGCCATCCTCCCAGGAAGGTCCACCCCTGAGCAGGCCCTCACTGAGCTGCTGACCGGCAGTCGGTACCTGTTACACAAAGAGTGTCCTCAACTGGCAGTGCCCCAGGAGAGGGGCCACCTCGTGCCACCTGTTAGCCATCGGACTAGGAGGTCAGGTGTGGGAGCCAACAGTCTCCTCTTGGAGACCAGGAGGCTGACGCGGTGCGTGTGAGAACGCAGGGGAGGGGCCCACCTGAACGCTGCTCACAGGGCCTTTCAGTTCCGAGGCAGGCCTTTGACCCTTGCTGAGGATGGCAGCCAGCCTTCCTGCTCCCCACTCCTCGCCCAGTGGGCTTGAGGAGCACGTGTCGGGCTCGGGCTATGGCCACGCTGAATGCCCGACCTGCCGACGATGGAGACCGCCCGCTGAGCCTGCCCCTGGCCTCACATCCAGGGCCCAGCTGCCTCCCCCCACCCCGGCCCTCATGGCAGGGCTGGTGGCCCTTGGGTCCCTCCCCGCCTGGCAGGGCATCGGGCCGGAACAGCCCTTCCCAGCCGTGCCAGCGCCTCACCCGCCCTCCCGGTTTTCACAGTGTCTGTTGACCACGGAGTGCATCCTGCAGCAGAAGGGGCAGCCCCAGGCTCCTGGCCACCGTGTTCCCAGGCCTTGCTGCCAGACGGGACTGTCCCCCCCACCCCCCGCACAGCACGGAGGGGCGCGTGCAGGCCAGAGGACCGTGTGACGGCCGTGTGCACCACAGCGTCCCCGTGCCCCCCCCCTCCCCCGCAGCGGGCACAATTGTGAACGATGATGCTTCTCAGAGGTTAAGACGGCCTAAGTGGCCTCAGCCAACCTGGGAGGGAGTGATAGCGCTGATGGGGCGCGGCGAAGCCGGGGAGTAGGGCCGCAGGACACAGGACGGGCATAGAGCCCTAGGGAAGCGTGTAGGGCCCTCCTCCCTGACGGTCTCTGAGACTCTCCCTGTTTTAGGTGACGTTGGTCCCAGGAGTCCGGGGCCAGGGATTCTATAGAAGGTCCTTCTGTTGGGGTTTGCCTGCTGTGTGTCTCGGGGTTAGGTTGGGGCTACCAGTTGTTTCCAGGAAGAGCCCAGAGGCGAGGTGCCCGGGTCGTCCGCTCCAGGGCCTACACTCTCCACGTGGCTCCCGCTGCTGACGCCGACCTGCGCCGCTGGCCCGGGTGCGTCTGTCGGGTTTCCCCGCTCCGTGTGTCGCTGGGCTCTTGCCGGGGGGTCGCTCTGTCCAGCCCTCACTTGAGGACTGAGCCGGAAGTACAGCTTTAACTCTTAACTTCTGCTAGAATCTGTGTTCGTATCGCTTGCGAGATTAGAATCAGTCTTTCATTTTTTTTTTTTTTTTTTTTTTACTTTTTGGCTTAAAACAAGCTGTGCCGGCACCTCTGTTAAGGGATCCCCTCAGCTCCCCCGTGACCCCCGCTTACCGTCGTGCTCCCCTCCAGCTGGTTCCGCTGACCCCACGGCGCTGCTGTGCCAGTAGCACGGACGTTCAGGTCTCTTTCTGTGTCTGGGTGACGCGCCACGCCTTCGTGAGGTTCCCCGGGAGTGCAGCGGGGCCGGGGTCGTGCACGGGGTCCACAGGGCCCTCGGGGTGCGGCCCTTCTTCCCACGCGCAGGCCACTCTGGCGCCCTGCCTCCGGGGTGCTCCCCGCTCCCCGTCTGCAGGGGCTGGGGACCTTTGCCCCGTGGTGCCAGACTTCCAGCACCGGCCAGTCCAGCAGCCGCCCGTGGGGCCTCAGCGGGTGCGATGCCGCTGCCGGGGGTGACGGTGGCAGGAGCCTCTAGGCCCACGGCCCAGCGAGCTTGTGGCGTGTCCTGAGGAGCGCCACAGCTCTGCCATCTCTAGCACTTCCAGGTGGGATTTAGCCCCCACCGACTGACCTCTGCCCCACATGCCCAGTGCACAAGGGGGCTGACAAGATGGTTTTAGGTTCGAGGCAAAGCCAGATGTCGCCTCTAGCTCCTGTCGCCTTGAGGCAAGCCCTGCCCTGCCCACAACTGACACACGGAGATGTGAGTCCCCGAGCCCCCAGCGGGCAGGCGGCTGCAGAGCAGAGGCCAGGCCGGAGGAGGTCACACCACAAGATCCAGGAGCAGACGGAGCAAAAGCAGAGTACGCGCTCGGCGCCACCTGAAAATACCGCTTCACTCGGTCGCTCCCCAGATTGGATTACTGCCTGCAGGTTGAAGCACCCTCTTCCCCACCAAGGACCACCTTTCTGGCAATGCACTGCCTACGTGCCCTGCGGCCCATCCCTCGGAGGCGATGGGATCGGTCATTGCTCTTGTCTCTGAGCAGCCACAGCTCACCCGTAAGCTCTTCCTGCGTCTCGTTTCTCCAGTGGGTTTCGCTGTACAGTTACGTCGCCACCGCGTCCACACGCCACGTGCTCCTGTGCACGTGCACACGTCCACCCACGCACCCAGAGCAGGTCCTGCGCGCTGCTCGTGGCCCGGGACCCATGCGCCGGTGGGCCCTGTGGGATTGCAGGTGCCGTGGGATTAGAAAATCGTGAAATCTGTCTCCTTGACGGCGCGAGCTCTCTGCTCCGTGTTCTTGATTTTATTTTCTTTTTTTTTTTTAATTTTTATTTATTTATGATAGAGAGAGAGAGAGAGGCGGAGACATAGGCAGAGAGAGAAGCAGGCTCCATGCACCGGGAGCCCGACGTGGGATTCGATCCCGGGCCTCCAGGATCGCGCCCTGGGCCAAAGGCAGGCGCTAAACCACTGCGCCACCCAGGGATCCCTTGATTTTATTTTCAAGGCTGAATTGCTAGGGACGGGGCTGGTGTGGGCGAGCAGGTCCCCACCCGGGGCGGGGGCCAGTGTCACAGGCTGCATGCCCGGCAGAGAGGCTCCCGTCACGTTGGCCACTGGGTCGGAGATGCCGTAGGTTTTCTGGAAGAACGGCTTCTCAACTTCTATATGTATGTGCCTGTGGTTAATTTCCAGCACCCTAAAGTGGTTACTTTTTGGCGGTTTTGTCTAGTTTTGTCATTGTTTGGGGGGGGGATTTTTTCCACGCCCCTCCCTCCCCCCGGTCCACATCCCTCGTTACTTCCCTCAAACACTTTAGACCTTTCCAGGGAGGCTGATTAACTGCAATCAGGCTTCGGAACAGTCAGATTCTTGCTGTTTTTTGTTTTGTCCCTTGTTTCCCTTTATCTCCGCAGCCTTCCTGTTCTCAGAGAGTCTTAGGGCACGAAGCCATATCTAGAGTTTTTCAACTCAGTCGTGGAAGCAGAGGCTCACGTTGGCCTGTCATCAGATTTTTCCGATCAGGATCGCTTACTTCCGGCGAAGCATCACCAGTGGGGACGGCGCGGTGAAACTCTCGCCTCCCTGCCTGGGCTTCGTCCCCCCCAGTCTGTGTGGGCGGAGGGGGCTTTCTGAAAGGTGTAGGGGGCTGGCCGCCCGCGTGGGGCAGTGGCTTTTCACAAGCGCCAAGGCCTTCTTAGTTCAGCTCGTCGCTTCTGCAAGAACACAGATGGCCCTGGGTATGTAGGAGATGCCTCAAGACGATGATGCCGGACTTGGGGGCCTTCAGGAGAGAGCCGAGTGTCCCCAGCGGTAAAGATCCGAAGTCCCCGAGGGGCTCCCCAGGGTTGTGAGACACAGTCTTACTGGATGGGAATGTGCTTCTCCCCGGGGAAATATTTGCAAACCTCCAAGCCTTGCATTTCACAGGTGGGCAACTGGAGAGGGTATCCCTGGTGCCTGGGAGTGTCCCTGAGGCCAGGCAGCAGTCCTCAGCAGCCCTGTCCTCCCTTCAGTAGGATTTCAGAGGCAGGTCTGGGGATTAGAAGGGAAGTGGGAGTTAGAAGACAGGGGCGGCTTGGACCACGAGCCTCCCTTCCTTGGAGATGCCTCAGCCGAAGCGGTGGTGGAGGCGGGCGGGGGGGGGCAGCCTTCATCAGGCAGGACAGCACGGCTGCTCCAACAGAAGGGGCATCGGCGTGGGGGCGGGCGTGGAATCTCATTTCACACGGAGGAGTCACCACACAGTCTGATGTTGGCATAGAAATAGATGCAAGTGTGATTTTTCCTTATTTATTTTTTTAAAGATTCATTCATTCATTCATTCATTCATTCATTCATGATAGACAGAGACACACAGAGAGGCAGAGACCCAGGCAGAGGGAGAAGCAGGCTCCATGCAGGGAGCCCGACACAGGACTCAATCCCAGGACTCCAGGATCAGGCCCTGGGCTGAAGGCGGCGCTAAACCACTGAGCCACCCGGGGATCCTGATTTTTCCTTATTTTAACCACTAACGTTACGATACAATTATTGCCAAATCACTCACCACGAAACCGAATCTACGAATAAACGCAGGGGAGGAAACAAAGCAAACGAGAGCAGGGCAGGCACCACCCGTTAGCGGAGGGTTGGACGTGGCGCCCAGAACTGCCGACCCACACGAGACGTGAGACGCGCGGGACGTGAGCAGGGCCGCGCTCTGCAGACTCATTCCTGTCACATCTGGAGGTGCGGACGGCTGTGCAGGGACATAAAGCGGGTCAGCAGGCTCTGCTTCCGGGAGCAAGGTGCTGAGCACAGCCCAAACCCCGGGCGTTCCATATCCAACGAGCACAGAACACCTCGAGAGGTGGAGGCACGGGCAGGGCAGCCAGCGGACCTGGGCACCCCGGGAGGACGTGGTGCTGAGTCCCCGGGAGTTCCCTTTGCCTCATCCGTCCTGGACTGGGTCCCGGGCATCAGAAACCTAGGACGCCAGCAGGTGGAGGAAATGACCAGACTCATAGCGACAAAAAGGCCAGGAAGGAATTTGAGCGACTGAGCGGGGAGGCCGCGCGGAGCCTTGCGCTGCCCGTGCTGCTGGTCTGGGAGCCGCCCCGGGAGCACCGTGGGGACTTCTCACCGTCCTGGTTGAGCCACAGTAGCTAAAGAGCCCCAAGTCCCAGGGGCTCATAAATACGAAGGTTAGTTTTGAGCCATGCGGTCGGCTGTGAGCCTTCCCAGGCGGTGGGATACGGTCACGTCCGGCTGTTGCAGGGTCGCGGGCTTCTGGTCCCCCACGGTCCAGGAAGGAATCTCGGGGCCCAGAGGGTCAAGCGAGAGCGTGTTCAGTGAGGGTGAGAGCAGAAACGGAGGAACGCCCTCCAGAGTGAGGGGTCCTCGTGGGTTGCCACCGAGGGTGTTTAGGGCCCGTGTGTTATCCAAAACCTGGCCGGGAAGCTGTGGCCTTGAGGCCGCTGCCGTCTTGGTGTGAACGAGCACTGCCGCTGACCCCGTAAGGACTCCCGTCTTCGAGATCTGGTCGTTCCCCGTGATGACGGCGTGGCCGCCAAAGAAACGTGCTCTCTGACGCTGGGGCCGGGTGGTCTGGCCGCTCCCTTAGCTCTTGCTCGCTCTGGCGTAGGACTCGGCCTGGCAGGGGCCCCCCATGTCTCCCTGCCTGTACCTTGACCCTGTCTTCCCCGTTAGGGAATGGGATGCTGAGTGCTCTGGCTGCTGCCTGCTGCAATGGGGGCGACAGGCCGTACGGCAGTTAGAGTCCATCCAGGGGTCGGACCAGGGGCCTGTGATACGTGGCTGGGTCAGGGGCAGTGGGGGGTGACGACGGCAGGCGGTACGTGCATCAACATATGCAAAAGATAAGCACAGACCAATATCAAGCTCAAAATCATGATCACACCTACTAGGTAAGATCCCCAAATACCAAGTCCATCAAATACACCAGTGGATCTCTCGACCTCATTTAACTGATCACAAATGTCCCCATTCACTGGGACGCCTTGCAGGAGTTGTCTGTAACGTTAACAACATGTGGGGTGACCCGGGAGTCCCGCCAAGGAGGCGGCCCGGGCTATCGGGTCAGTTTCCCTGAAGCTCATCCCGAGCTGTCTGGCTTACGCAAGCAGCAGAGATTCAAAGATAATCAGAACTGGGCTTTAGGGATCCCTGGGTGGCGCAGCGGTTTGGCGCCTGCCTTTGGCCCAGGGCGCGATCCTGGAGACCCGGGATCGAATCCCACGTCGGGCTCCCGGCATGGAGCCTGCTTCTCCCTCTGCCTGTGTCTCTGCCTCTCTCTCTCTCTCTGTGTGTGACTATCATAAATAAATAAAAATTAAAAAAAAAAAAAAAGAACTGGGCTTTAACATCCGTAAAGGTGAGTTAACTGAAACGTAATTTCTCTCCATCATAACCCTCATCGTTAGAGATAGCCAAGTCAAGACTGATTTGTTTGCAAAACGAGTCCCAATTTTAACAAACTTGTTTTCGTTTTGAAAATTTTACTTATTTATTGGAGAGAGAGAGAGTGAGCAAGACGGAGAGAGCACAAGAGGAGGATGGGGAGGGGGGGCAGAGGGAGAAGCAGGCTCCCCACTGAGCAGGGAGCCCGACGTGGGACTCGATCCCAGGACCCTGGAATCATGACCTGAGCCGAAGGCCAGACGCTTCACCGACCGAGCCACCCAGGCACCTAACAAGCGTGTTTTAATTATTTACATACGCTCAGCAAGAATAGCAATTGTTTGTATAGATCTTTAAAATTTGCCTTGCTGGAACCTTTTAAAAAATTTTTAAGATTTTTATTTATTTATTCACGAGAGACACAGAGAGAGGCAGAGACACAGGCAGAGGGAGAAGCAGGCTCCAGGCGGGGAGCCCTGATGCAGGACTCGAACCCGGGACCCCGGGGTCACAACGTGAGCTGAAGGCAGATGCTCAACCACTGAGCCCCCCAGGCGCCCTTTTTATAAGAAATCTCTAGGTTGTACTTTTAGTACCTCTTTAGGCCAGAAGCGAAGCCAAGTACTTGCCATGAGACATGCCTGTCGATTTGAGCTGGTGAATTCCTTTTCAAGGTCTCCAGGTATCCTCAGTTTCCTGCACCTGCAAGGAAGTGACATTCTCTGCTCACCTGGCGAGGCCGCTGGGAACTCTGTAACCAGGTACATTTCCAAGGGGCTTCGTGGCTCCACATTTCGTAAAGTCAACCTTAGTCCCTTAAAGCCATCTGGTCCTGAGTCTGTGCTTGTCTCGCTCAGATACGACACTGCAGTCAAGGCCTCGGTAAAATAACCAATGTTTTTAAGGGTGTCCCGAATGGATTCTTACGGAATTTATGTAAATCACTATAATTGCCATGGAAGAAAGAGTGGTTACTGGGACCTTTCTGAATTTGAGAGTGTTCGAGTAGAGAGAAAAGTTAAATGCCTCAGTTTGTTTACAAATGCACACTCTTTATTACGTTTCTGTAAGTCATAGTTATCTTAAGTTTTCTTAACCCGAAAGACCAAACATTAGAGACCCAGCAGTGTTTTAAACAGGTCACAAAACTATAATCATTTGCTTATTAGCTCATTTAGGACCATGTTTCTAATTTTTGTTCAGTTTATTTTTTTTTTAAGATTTATTTATTTATTTATTTATTTATTTATTTATTTATTTATTTATTTATTTATTCATGATAGACACAGAGAGAGAGAGAGAGAGAGGCAGAGACACAGGCAGAGGGAGAAGCAGGCTCCATGCAGGGAGCCCGACGCGGGACTCGATCACGCCCTGGGCCAAAGGCAGGCGCCAAACCGCTGAGCCACCCAGGGATCCCCTCTTTGTTCAGTTTAAATGCAGCTTTAGTTAGTTCTAGAAACTCTTACCCATTTTAGTTTAGGATTTTAAGGATATCAAAAGCCTGTATTTTTTTCCTAAAAGTCTTAACCAAAAGGAAACCATCAATTTAAGAAAACTCTTTTTTTTTTTTTAACTGTAAGTGGAATTTCAGTCTTCTACAGTGTACCTTTGAAATCATTCGTTTCGATCCTAGTCCCTCCTGACCACGTATAACATTTCCTTCCAGAGGTCTCCTTCACAATCTCCTACAACTTTCCTGTGCATTTAGATTTTGCCCCAAGCCTTTTTTTCCCCCCAAACAACCAGTCTTATTTGGGACAGAATTACCTTCTTTTACCTTGAACAGAAATGCACTCGTCACATCTCCCCTACACGTCGCCTGCTCTTCCACACAGAATTGCTCCCATTATTCTCAGGAGTCATAATTCCCCTTAGCAGAGTTCCGCCCTCTTAGAAACCTTAGCCTCCAAAAAAAAAAAGAAAGAAACCTTAGCCTCCAGGGAAGACTAAGGAGCCACCAATTGTGACCTGTCGCACCAGAGCTCTTTAGAGGGTGGTTTGAGGAATCCGTTCAGTACAAAGCAGATGTAAGCAGATTCCGTTTCTTTGCAATAAGAAGTCAAAAGCTCAAGCCTGTGTCCAGTAGTCAGGGCTTTAGTACTTTATCCCGTTTGGAAAGGACCTAGGTGTCCAATGAATATAATCCCAATTTATTACCCAAGCAAAACTTTAAAGTTTCAGGTCACCAAAGACTCACAGCTATCTTAACCATTATCCACGGAAACTTTGAGACTAACCGGAGCTAGTTGGTTTTAGTTACAGCCGTTAACCAGGGAAATGAGGGAGAAGCCCCCACATGTATTAGGAGGAACAGTGAGAGAGAATAAGAGTCAGCGTCCCGTTTGCCAGGGAGGGCCTGGCCTCAGTCCAGCAACCCGGTTTGTTCCGGGGAGGCCTACGTGGATAGTTATCATCCAGTCTGTCAGGAGGTAGAGCCCTGTTTTCTGATAGATCCTATTGAGGACAGGGAGTGTTACAGGAGCTCAGTCCTTCCCTAAATTTTGCAATCCAGATTATTTCCAGTGAGTTAAAGGGCATCCCCAAGGGAGAGTCCTTGGGAACTGAAGAAGAGAGAAGATCCATTACCCACGGACACCCGGGTGGCGTCCCACAAAGGGTACGTCCGAGCGACCAAGCCATCCCTGGACCACAGTCACTATGCCGCCTGCCATTACAGGCCCCGTAGAAGAGATGCTGCTGCACCCCCTCATGTCCCTATTGCCTCCTAGGTAGGTGCCTGGCATATGGACCGAAATACCCTGCCTTGGAGGTTGTGCTGCAAAGGTCACACCTTGTTTTACCTTGCCTTGAAGAACCCACAGTTTTTAACCCATAAAAAAAAACCACTAGAAAAGCTTTGCAAGGGGAGACTACCCAGTTTTGCATTACACAATCCAAAGGACTCCTCATGAGGATGGCCGGTTTCCCATCCCATGAATCCCATACTTTCCCGTACGTGTCATAGAGAGGGGCCTCTGAGGGTCCCCACACACCAGCTCTCTGTCCCTTACAGGGCATCCCTTGGTGGCCAGTCCTGCAATGAGATGGGCTAACACTCTAGGAGCCACCCTGACCTGCACCTGCAACCCGACCCTCCCCCTCTTCTGGACTAGCACCGAATGAATATTTAGGTGGCTCAGCCATCGTCTAGGGTACAAACTGGTATCTAGGGATCTATGGGTAGGTTTGTGCTGCTTGTGGAGGCGGCTTCCCTGGGCTGTGACCTCCAGGGCCAGTCTCCATCCTTTTACGTGTCTCAGACTCCCTGTGGTCATTCATAATGCCCCGGGGCAGGCTCAGAGCCCCGGGTGGCCGGCCCATATGTGCGCTTCCCAGATAAGGCCTGAAATCAGGGGAATCTGGTCACGTGTATCTTCAGAGTTCCCATATGGAACCCTCATTTGTTTGTGTGCACCCCAGGCTCTGGTTAGCAAAAGCCCAATTAATGGTTTTGGTTTATTTTCAGCAGTAAAGCGCCTGAGCATCCTTTCCCCTAAATGCGTGATGACCTATATCAGTAGATGAGGCCCTAGTACAAACATAGAGTTCCTGGAGAAAAGGAGAAGTCATTTGAGAAAAAAGCATGAAACCAGAGGGTAAGTGAAGGGTTACCTGGTTACCCTCTGGTTAGGACGGGGACAGTGTTCCCTTCCTACAAGGGGGGGAGATTGCCCGGGTCTTTCCCAGAAGCCTGTCACCTGAGTCTTAATATCAGCGACCACACTTGTGGCTCTTACGTGAGCGGCGTGACCTGTACCCTCGCCCTTTCCTTATCAGTAGTGGAAGGAAGGGAGCAGGACCGCTGTACACAGGCCGGTGAAACTTCTTCCCACAGGAGACATTACACACGTGGCCTGACCTCTCTCCGGGACGGGAGTGATAGGTAATACAGCCACCCCAGTTTGCACTCTGCTCACGGTGGCTTACACCCTCCTTCCCCGTGAGGCAGACGACCAACAGCTCAGCGCATCCCAGCCTGGGCTTAGTGAGCTCCCCATCTGCCTCCTGTCGCTCTGGAGCCCTGGGGTTCCAAAGCCGGAACAAAAGCTCCAGCCTTCTGCTCCCCCCACTTCCCGGCTGGAAGCAGTTTGGATATGGGGTGCCGTGGACTGAACTGTTCCCCCCCCCCAACCCCTCAGTGTGGCCGTACCTGGAGACCGGGCCTTGACGGGGGTTAAATGAGGTCATAGGGTGGCTGACCCGGGAGGACAGGTGGCTCATGCGAAGAGACGAGGACACAGACAGGCACAGAGGGACAACCTGTGCAAGAACTCGGGGAGAAGGTGGCCATTCCCACGCGCGGGAGAGAGGCCTGGGGGAGGGGGTGGCCGGAGCCCCCAGCCTGAGCTCGGCCGTCCAGCCCCAGCCCTGGGAGTAGCTAAGCTGGGGTCTGGGGGCCGCCCTGGCGGGGTCCGGAGACCCTTTGCGGGGATCTGTGAGGTCAGGAATGGCTGCTTCGCCGGCACTGAGCCCTGCGTCCGACTTCTCGCTGTAGGACGCGCTCAGTTAAGGCCAAGTGACCCGGTGAACCAAACCTGGAGCCTTCAGCCCTGCAGGGAGAGGGAATCGGGGCCGTCCTCGCCCGCGGGAACCCGCCTTCGTGACAACTCGGCTTTGGTGCGCTCACCTGCTGGCCTGGGGGACGGCGGTGTAGACTGCGTTACTTGACAGACGTTTTCTCAGAAAAGACTGACGTTAGCCCGTCGCTTCCGGGACTCCCAGCTGGTGGGGTTGTTGCCGTCGGTGACCTTTGACCTCTCAAGTAAAAGTTAGAATTTCCCCAAATTTATAGCTGCTGCCGTTCACAGCTAAGACATAAGACTTTTCTGATGAACTCGATGGTGATATTAACAAATGTGGATTTTTTTGATGTTGGGTAGGGAAGTATCTGGAGAGCTGCATGGTCGCTGGACCAGTGTCTTCCCAACGGCCCCTACGTGGTATCATGGAAGTCATGCACGGGTAAAGGGTATACTCAAAATTTGGGGTGAACCAATGGCTTTTTACGTAGTTTCTCGTAGAGCCGAGGAGGCTCTTTGCCACGGTTTCCTCTGGGTTCAGATCGCCCTTCTCCGCTCACTGCCCTTTAAGCAGTGGCCGCTTGAGCTTCGGTGTCCTGGCAAAGGAGAGCGTCCCCAGTTACTGAGACGGCTGTGGACATAGCGCTCCCCCCTCCAGCTGCACGTCCGTGGGGGCCGGTGGGCTCCGCGCATTTCAGCCCGAACGAGCGCACCTAACGGGTTAGCACAGAGGCAGGTGGGAGGACGCGGCTGTGTCTTCCCGGGCAGACGTACCGAGGGATGAAAATGTGGGCCTGTGCCACGGTCTCGGCAAGTTCTGGTTTGGGAAAATACAGTTAACTTGCGTGGGTTTGCTACTATCGTTAACTGAATTAACAAAATAATTTAAAATTAATAAAATAATAAAACATTTATAATTAATATTATGTTAAATATCATGATGTTATATTATATTAAATTATATTGGGATCCCTGGGTGGTGCAGCAGTTTGGCACCTGCCTTTGGCCCAGGGTGTGATCCTGGAGACCCGGGATCAAATCCCACGTCAGGCTCCCGGTGCATGGAGCCTGCTTCTCCCTCTGCCTATGTCTCTGCCTCTCTCTCTCTCTCTCTGTGACTATCATAAATAAATAAAAATTAAAAAAAAAAAAGTTTAAATTATATCAATTATGTTATATAATTATTATATTATAATTATATATTATATAATAATATAATATGTAATTATATATCATATATAATGTATGTTATATATAATATATGTAACATAATCCGTATATAATATATAATATATAATATAATTAATATTATACATAATATATTAATAATATATAATACATAATATGTAGTTATATAATTATGTATTATATAATTATAACATGTAATATATAATATATATCATATATAATATATTTTTTATAATATAAAATATAATATAATATATAATATAATATAATAATATGTAATTATTATATATCTCTCTATTATGTAATTATATATAAGACAATATAATATAATATATAATATATAATATAATTAATATGTATAATATATTAATATATAGTATAATATAATGTGTAATTATTATATAATTATATATTATAATTATATTAATATTAATATAATGTTAAATGTTATATATTTAATATTTACTATTAATGATTAATAAAATATTTAAAGTTGTAGTTTTCATTTCTAACAAGGTGAGTGATGATGGATACAACCCACATAATGAAAAGTACGTGGTTGGCGTCCACAGTGACTATTATGAGACCAAGGAAGTCTTGAGGCCAAGGGTGCTGAGGACGGCTCCCCCCGCTGTGGGCACCGCGCTGCACCCCCGCGCTCCCAGGTCGCCTGGTCAGCCCCTTCTGTCCCTCCCGTTTGCGCTCACACCAGCCCACCCCCACACCCCCGGGTGTCTTTTTTGTCCCTTCTCAAATACAGCCTCTGCGACGAGGCGTGCCCCCAGCTGCCCTTCACGCTCTGCCTGCAGCCCCAAGCTCCTCCGGAAACCGGAGCTCTGCTCCAGCACGCAGTAATGGTGCTGACGCTTGTGTGCTCCCTCGTCGTCCCAGCCTCTGCCGTCACTCCTCACTCCCTCCCTGCTCCTGGGGTGGTGGCCCCGGGCCCCCCGGTGGCTGCCGTAACAGTCAGCATGGCCTGGGCTGCGCTGTGGTCGCCATCGGTTTTGGGTCCACTGCGGTCCTGCTGGACATCAGGGGGATGTTTGTCACCGGAATACAGAGTGGCATGTGCCACCTTTGCTCACTTTTGGTTGGGAAGAGCAAGTGTATGGCCAAGCACGACACAGGGATGGGAGGGGAGGGGGGACCGAGGCTTTGCCGAGCACACAGGCCCTCTGACGTCAGTGTCACCTGGAGGAAATCCTTCCATCATTCTTTGGCTCCTGTCCTCCACCCTGCGTCCTTTGTCGCCCGCCCCTGAGCCGTGCTTGGGGCCTGCCCACCTCCCCTGAGCTGATGGCTGGAAGGCCATCTGCCTGGCTCTGTTGCCAGCCCTGGGACAGGACAGGGCACTTTGTGTTTCACTCTGGGGAGGCTGCTGGCCATGGTCAGCCCTGCATGGCTCTGGCCTTCCCTCCGGGTGTTGCGAGAAATGACCCAAGCCCTTCTGCAGCTTCTGCCCCTGCCCAAGAGAGTGATGGCACAGGCCAAGCACCCTGGGGGTCCCAGGCCGTGTCGGGTGGGCCGTGATGAGAGGGTCCAGAGGTTTGCTCCTCCTCCTCGGCCACACGGCTGGCCGTGGCCTCACCCTGCTGTCAGGGTGCACCAGGGCTCGTACTGTGATTCCTCTTCTCCTTCTCTTCTCACTTATGCAGAATCTGTGCACTACGCCTTTACTCCGGGCTGGGAGTGATTTTAGGTGGGGGGGGGACGTAATGCGCCGGCATTCAGAGGGAGGGCACAGGTGAGCAGAGGAGTGGCCTCTGCACGCTGGCCGCTGTGGTGGTCTGCAAGGCTGCTGGGAGCCCAGACAAGACGCCTGGAGGTGGGGGAGTGGCTGGGCCATGTCTTGGGTCGTGGGCGGGAAACCGTGTGTCGGGCCCGAGCTCCCGCAGAGGAGCCAATCCGTGGTGTAGGAAGCGCTGGTTAGGTGGGTGGGCAACAAGCAAGGCCTCACGGGCTTGGCCGGGCCCCCAGCCAGGGCCTCACGTGTGTCTCATGGAGCTTTGCAGCCTCCTGTTGTCTCCGGGTCCTTGTCTGTGCCCGTCTGCCCAGCGACGTCGGGTCCCCAGTGCCCCAAGAGGTAGGCTTCCCTGGGCAAGTGGGCAGCCTGAGTCCCCAGGCACCATCCCGAGCTCAGGGACCTCCGTGTCCCCAGGCTCCTGGCGGGCATGTGCGTGCCAGTGAGCCCAGCTGTGAGCCACATCTTCCCCAGGGCTCAGATCAGCTCTCAGTGGGGGCAGACAGCCCCTGCGCACTACCCACGGCCAGGGGAGAGGGCAGGAGCGGCCCCACTGTGCCCACTGTGCTCCCTCCCCTGCTTGTGCAAGTGATCCCCGTCTTTGGACAGTCGTGTAAATCATATTTTTAATAAAACAAGATAGGTAACGATGGGGGAGCGTGGCACAATAACGACGTTTATAAGCCAAATTTAAGATGCTGCAAACATTTCATGACTAAGCCTTTTCCAAAAGGGAAGGGAATCAAAGGAGCGTGATCACCATCTGCTCCCGTCACTGTTGTGCAGAAACGAGGAGCTCTGTGCTCCTGCCCTCGCCCGGGGTCCCCCCTTCTCCTGCCCCAGCGCAGCCCGGTCCCCCCTCCCACCCCTCCCGGGCAGCGGGTGTCCCGCTCCCTGCTGTCTTCTCCCGGGAGGAAGGTCCTTCCCCGCGTCCAGCCTCCGGGCTTCCTGCAGCCCAGCTCTGCTCCTCGGCCCGGAACGGAGGACCCGCACCCGGCAAGCCTGTCCCGGTGATGCGGGGGCTGCTGCGTCGTGGCCGATCCTCCGTCCCGGGGGCCCCTGCCCTCCTGCAGCCCCCCTGCCCCCAGCGCAGCACCCGTCCCACGGGGTCCGGAGCACTAGCGCGTGATCCTGTTTTCCCGTCCTCCCCGCGAGTGAACGTGCTGCCAGGGGAGCTGTAGCAGAGGCCACAGCCTTTGCGGAGCGCCCGCAACCCTCGGGGCCTCTCGGCTTGTGCCGACGTCGTGTGGCCCACGAGGCCGACGAGCACCCTGAGCGCCAGACGCCTGGCTCTTGAGGAGACAAAGGGGGCGTACTTCGATCTGTTTAGGGAAGGGAAGCGCTGGAAGCCTTCTGGGGTCCTGCCTCGTTTTACGGAATTTGGCAGAACTGGTTAGTCAGCTTGTCTGGGTCCTCCAGCCTCCGAAATTCATTTACGGCGACCAGGGAGGGAGTCCTCTGTGGATGCAGACAGGGAGTCGGCCGCTGAGGTCTTGCTTCTCCGTAACGTGGGGGTCACAGCGGGATTCTGAAGAGCTTCGGCTTTCACCCGGGATGACACCTTGTTCCACAAGCTGCAAGCACGACGGCCCGTCGGCTCGTGGGCTCTGGGGAGGTGGCCGCCCGCAGCCTCGCAGAGACCCCTGCCCGCCCCCCGGCACCGGCACCGTCCGGGGATGGGACTCTGGGGGCCCAGGCGGAGGTGGATGGGGACGGCCGGCGTGCGGCAGGCGCGTTGAGCACACGCTTCCCGGGGGCTCCCCCGTTCCCTCATTCATGGGATTCGAATGTGAAGTCTGGTTTTTGAATGTTGGAGACAAATTCAGGCCACGTGGACCAGCGAGCACACGTCAGACGACATGTGGTCACCCGAGTGAAAGCCCACGTGCAGGGAAGGCCAGGCCGCGCCGGGTCGTGGTCGGTGAGCGGAGGGAGTGGGGTGTCAGCACCCCTGGGCAGAGGCCGCCCCACGTCCTTGGCTCTCGGAGGTTGGCGACCATTACGGTCCCCTTCCCTGGGTCCCCCTGCAGAGGCCCCGACTGAGGAGGCCCGAGGCCGTGGGCCCTGACACACGGGGGCGGGGACGCCCGGCCGCGGGTCCCGGTGCACCCCGGGTGTGTGCTCCACAGCGTGACGCCCGGCACAGGTGTGCGCTGTCCGTGGCTCACTTGGGACCTGTGCCTAGTCGCCTGCGATGGCGCACGCACCACCTAGAGGCCTGCGCTTCTCTACCAGCCTGGGTCTGGAGCTGGATCTGCCCCAGGCCGTGCACGCAGCCCTCCTGATGGGGGGACGGGGGGGGGGGGCAGGTCCAGGCTCTTGGCTCCCCGGCACCGGCCGGCCGGTGTGCGCGGACGCAGCAGCTCCCGGAGACCGACCGCGGCGTGTCCTCCCGGGCCTCGGCGCGGAGGCTGAGGCGCTGCTCGCGGCGGCGCTGGACACGGCAGCGGCTCGGGAGCCTCGCCCAGATGGGGACGTGAGCGGAGCGGCGCATCCGAAGGCCCCGGTGTACCGGCCGGACTGCCGAGCTAGGCGGCGGCGGGGGCAGGAGGCCGGGTGGCCGGAGGTGCCACCGCGCTGCACGACAGCCCCGAGGGGCGGCCCGGAGGCGGCGGGGCTCACTCGGGCCCCCCAGCTCCCCCGGGCTCCCCCACCTGCCCCGGAGCCGCGCTCGTCCTGCGGCTGCTGTGACCCGGCCGCCCTGCGCCCGGCCCCGGGAGGACGGTCCTCGCGGGAGGAGTGCGCGTCTGCCGGGCGAACAGCCAAGGGGGCGGCCGCGGCTTGCCCGCCGTGACCCGGGGAGCGCTGCCCGACCGGCCCCGAGCCCGGAGGCCGAGTCCAGGAAGGCGGGGGCCGGAGCTCCGGGGCTGTGCTGCTCCGTGGCGGCGGCGTGACCGCGGATGGGCCGACCCCGAGCTCGGCAGGCACTGGCCGGTGCAGCCGGCTCCGCTGAGCCACGTGTGGCCGACTGCGCGGCGTCGGGGCAGCGGCCGGGCTGGGCCAGACGCATCATGAGCTCGCCAGGCAAGGACGGGCCCGTGAGAGGGGCAGGGGGCGGGGGGCGGTCATCACCGTGTGTCATGCTCCCCTCGCCCTGCCATGTGCCCCCGCTGCCCCAGGAGCCGACTGCTGCCATCTGGCAGGCTTGCGGGGGGTCGCAGGCCCCATTGACGGAGCCTCAGAGTGGCTCCATGTCATCTGATCCTGAAGGCGCCCCTGTCCCGACTGCCACAGTCATGGGACCAGTCACGGCCCCCCTGGAGCCAGAATGACCCCCACACAGCGTGGCTGCGAGCGTGTCGGCACCTCCGGAACGCCCTCCGCCGTCCTGCCTGTTGCCTGCACCGTCCTGCGCTGCCGTCCCGCCCGCCGCCTCACCGTGGACCGTCCGCGTGCCGTGGCCTCCGTGCAGCAGGCCCAGCCCCCTGCTTCCACCGTATCAGGACTTCTCCTTCCCTCCCATGGGGTCAGCGCTCCCTGCCCTCGAACCCGGGCTCCCCTGTGACTTCGTGTCAAATCACAGGAAGCGGCGCAGCGAGCCTGGCCTTCACCGCCCATGGCCACGTGGTTCTCGGGCCGTCCCATGTCCCGGGCTCGGCTGCTGCGTCCTTGCAGGGTCACTGAGCACCTCCCTTATCCTCCCCACATCATAGAACCTGGCTTTGTTCCTCCTGAGCCGTGTTTTCCAGACGAGCACACTCAGGCACTGCCAGTGCACTGCCCCGTGGGGGGAGCCAGGTTGTGGGCGCGGCGGCTGTTGCGGGTTCCCCGGGGCCGCCGGTCACTGCCGCCAGACCCACTGCTCCGTCAGGGCGGGTGGAACAGTGACCTGCCAGCCGTGGAACCCTTTCCACGTGGATGAGCTGGGATTATTCCATATGCGGTGACGTCTCCTCACTCCCTGGGGCTGTCCGGTCACCTAAAATATGCTTCCTACCGGAAAGGCAGGAGACCTGTTTCTTTCCTTCTTTGGATTTAATTATTTTTTTTTATTTTTTTTTCACCGTCCTATGGGTTTTGTTTCTCTTCCTGCTTTTTTTTTCTTTCTGTGTAAAGCATTATTATTAACATATGGATTTTACGTAGATGGTACGTTTGTTCTCTTGCAACTATTCTTCTCTTTACTCAGATTGTTCCGTGTTTGCGGGCTTCCGCGTGGATATGACCACACCGGTCTTTGACGGTTTCCTTGACTCTGTCACGTGACGCGTCCTGTTCTCCTCTCTGATGCTTGCTTTCCCAGATCTCCTGGAATCAGCTAATTTCCTCAGAGCCCTACTTCGCCCTGGTTGGGGAATGATATTTAGAGACCATAGTCTAGGCATTAAGGGTGCTTATTGTAATTGCGCGTCATCACTTTTTCATAGTTTTAGTGGAGAGAGTGAAGGAGGGGAAAAGAAGGGGAAAGTGAGTTCATAGAAATAGTTCTCAGTCAAATGTAAGATCGCAGAGTTTCTACTTAAAAATTTTTAAATTTAGTACTTGTTTCTTTTTTGTCTTATTAGCATTATTACTTATTACTTATGTGCTTTACCCTAAATGTACATATAATCAGTTTGGAATATTATTGGTGCCCACAAATGGCTAATCAAGATTTCCTGGCATGTCTGTCCATCCCTGAGAAGATCGAGACAGATTCCTGTGCTTTAAAGTCAGTTGCCACAATTCTTCTGTCTGTGTGGTTATGTCACCAGCTTCATGTATACTTGGTTTTTTTTGGGGGGGGGATTAAAAAAATTCTTATTTTTGATTATGTAAACATTTATATGATTCTAAAGTAAAAATATGGGCAGCCTCAGTGGCTCAGTGGTTTAGCACTGCCTTCGGCCCAGGTCGTGATCCTGGAGTCCCGGGATTAAGTCCCACATCGGGCTCCCTGCATGCTTCTCTGTATCTCTCATACAGACCTAGGGAGAGAGAGAGAGAGAGGCAGAGACACAGGCAGAGGGAGAAGCAAGCTCCGTGCAGGGAGCCCGACATGGGACTCGATCCTGGGACTCCAGGATCATGCCCTGGGCCGAAGGCAGGGGCCAAACCGCTGAGCCACCCAGGATCCCAATATTGTCTATATAATTCACAAAAACCTCTCTTTTCTTTTTTTCTTTTCCCTCATCTATTGATGTGCTCTCCTAGGGGTTAGAGGGAGCTGGGAGCCGCTTCTCTCCCTCCAGGCTACTCCCTCTCGGGGGCTCTAAGGCTCCCCTCGATACTCCCCCACCTCTTCTCCCACGTTATTAGCTTTATCGGTTCCTTATCTCCATCACATGGAACGTTTATACGTTACTCTGTCACCACCAACTGCGTCATTTAGTTCAGGTTCTAGAGCTAAATGTACCTGATGCTTGTCACCGTACTTCTTGTGACATAGCTTCTCCACTTACCTCGTGGTTGGCTGGAACCCACTCGTGTTGGGTTCTTCGGGGTAGGCTCTGCAGGAAAATGTTCCCGGGGTTCCTGCACGTTCACATCTTTTTATCTGTGGCCTTTACAGCACAGCTGTAATTTAGCTGCATAAAATGGTTGGTTTATTTTTTTTTTTCACTTTAGTGTCTTAAAAAGTGTTGCTTTGCTTCTGCATTGCTGTCGAGAACCCCGACCTCCTCGCTCTGATGTTCTTTTCATTATAAGTGTGTGGGACCTTTTAGGCTGGGTGCCCCGAAGACTTGGCTCTAACATCTGTTTTCCTGAAGTGTGTCTTGCTGTAAGCTGCTCAGGCTTGAATCTTCAGGAACGTCGGGTGCCCAGTCACGGTGTAGATTCAGGCTGTTTTACGCCCGGAAGTGTTTTGGGGTGATTCACGAGTATACGTGGAGACGCAGCGGGGTGTACTCACATGCACGGACGGTGGCTCTCTCTTGCCCGTGCATTGTGTCCGTCATGTTCTCTGGAGTCTCCTTCCTGCACATCTGTCTCATTATTTTTTTTCTCGTTTCTCTTCTCTACGCTCTTTCCTGGGCCTTCTGTGCTCTTTGCTCATATGCTTCTTCTGCTTCTCACTTCTGACAAACATTCTGGTTTATTCCTGAGCTCTCTACCAACCACCTTTTTATGTCTTCTGGTTTTCTTGCCATGTCACTTTGAGATGTTCTAATTCTATTTTAAATTTTGCTCTTCTAAAAAATAAATAAAAAATAAAATTTGTTCTTCTAAAATGTTGATGATTTTCAAATTTTTTGTTCAATTTGGCATATTAATTAGACTATAATTTTCTACCTTGGGTTCATAGTTTTCTTTTTTTTGCTGTTTTTTAATAATAAATTTTAAATTTATTAAATTTATTAAATAAATAAATAAATTTAAATTTATTAAATAAATTAAATTAATAAATTAAATAAATAAATTTATTAAAGAAATAAATAAATTTGAACTTATTAAATTATTAAATTATTAAATTTTATTGGTGTTCAGTTTGTCAACATACAGAATAACACCCAGTGCTCATCCCGTCAAGTGCCCCCCTCAGTGCCCGTCACCCATTCACCCCCACCCCCGCCCACCTCCCCTTCCACCACCCCTAGTTCATTTCCCAGAGTTCATAGTGTTCTGATGTATTTTTATTATCTCTTACAGTGTTTTATTTTCACTATTTTATGGGATTGAATCATAATTCTCTTCTGCCTTTTTTTTTTTTTTAATAAGGCATTTTCTGGACCATTTGGGAAGAGGTTCCTGCAGAGGAATTGGGAATGAGCCAGAATAACTTTCCTAGCCTTGTGGACCAAGGGATTTCTCCTTTATTTTGGCCATGAAAGATTTTTTAAATGGCCTCCGCACAGGCCTTCCTATTGGTGAGCATCACTCCTGCTTCTGGAGGACTTCCACAGTCTGATGTCCGTCATCTGGAGAGGAACAGTGCTCAGTACTCCCCCCACCACCACAATGCTCCCCTCCCATGGCTGTGCTATGCCCACCCCCTCAGCTGTCACCCTCAGCCATCACCCTCAACTGTCACCCTCAGCCATCACCCTCAGCCATCACCCTTGGCCCACCCCCTCATCCTGCACCCTCCGCCATCACCTGTCCTAACGGGTCAGGTGGTCAGCCAGGACACACTGAGGCTGTTCCTCCTCCCATTGTCCTTCTCTGAAAACTTCTGTGTTCCAGTAGCTTCACTTGTGCTGTTTTGGGGACATTTTTTTTTCTCCATATGGTTCTTTCTCCAGAAGTGAAGATTGTATATTTCTGAGATTCCTGAGGACTTAGAGCCCTCAGCACTGTTTAAATTTCCTACAAGCTCCTTCCTCCCTTCCTTGCAGCCTTCCTGCCTTCCCTCCCTCCCTCCCTCCCTCCTGTCTTTCTTCCTTTGTTTCCACCTTCCCAGAACCTGGGGACGTGGGTTCAGCACATACCTCCTGGAGTTTCAACATTTGCTCTCAGAATATTCACCTAGATTCCCACTTAGCGTCAGTTCTATTTCTTTGTGGGAGATGTTGGTATTTGGGGGCGGGGGGACGGGTTCTGAGCTTTGTGATTCAAAGGCCTCTTCCCCACTTACTATTTCCTACAAACGCTGTGCATCCGGGAACTCACTCAGACCCTGCTGCTGTGTTCTGGCCACACCTACCCCGATCCTGGGGATTTGATCCAGGGGATTTGACCCCTGAAGAGGTCTCGGGGTTTTTCTTTGTTTATCTAATCATAGTATCTGGGGATGTTTAAGGAATTTTAAAAATTAAAAGAAAAATTGGCACCTGGGTGGCTCAGTCAGTGAAGCATCTGCATTTGGCTCCGGTCATGATCTCAGGGTCCTGGGATCAAGTTCCGTGTCAGGCTCCCTGCTCAGTGAGGGAGTCTGCTTCTCCCTCTGCCCCTCCCCGCTGCTTGTAATCTCTCTCTTTCATGCTCTTGCTTTCTCAAATAAATAAATAAAATTGTTTAAAAAAATGGAAAAAAGAAAAAACTATCCTGTTACCATGAAATAGTGAATTTTTATATTTAAGTCCTAGGAGACTTAATAATCAGTTAAGTAAACAACAAACATCATTGTCCTATATGGTTGATATTCATTTCCTTTTATTCATATTTTTACATTTTTTATTCTGTATTTCTTTCTGCAAATCCAGTATTCTTTCTGTGGCCATTTTCCTTGTGCCTGAACAATACCCTTTACCATTGACTGTAGAGTGGGTCCACTGGGAAGAAAGTCCCCGTTTTCTGATTGTCTGGAACGCCGACCACACGCGGGCCAGACCTCAGCGCACCGTGATTTCCAGCACACCGCAGCTCTACTTCTGTTCTGGCAACCGTGCTTGCTGTTGAGAAGGAAGCCTTCGGCCTAATGACTGCTCCTTTGAGAATAATCTCATTTATTTCTTTATTTGCTCTGGAGATCTCTTCTTTGTCTTTGTTTTCTTGAGATCCTATTATGCTGCAGCCAGGATGAGTTCCTCAGTCAGGCTTGCTTGGAACGTGCCGGGTGCCTGAGTCAGTCCCTGCAGACACAGCCTCGGCTCCGCCCCCTCCCTTCTCCTTGGAGCCTGAGCGAATGTAGGTCGGGGCCTGCACGGTGCCTGCGTGTGTCTCATCTCTCGCGTTCCCGTCTGGCTCTCTATGTGCTGCCTTTTGGACCATCTCGCATGGCTTAGTTTTTGGCTCATAAAATCTCTCCAGTTCTGCACAGTACTGTTGTTAAACGTGTTAGCTGAGTTTGAAACCGGGTTTCGGAGCTTCTCGTTTCAGAATTTCTCTGTTTGCTATAAGAAACATTATTTGTAAAAAAAAAAAACAAACAAACAAACCTAGTTTTGACTTTTATTCTGAAAAAAATCACAGACTCGTAGGAAGTAGCAAAAATAGCACAGAGTCTCCTATAACATTTACCCAGCTCCTTCCAGTGGTAACATCTTACCTAACGTTAGTACAGTATGAAAACCTAGAAAATAATATGGTGCGGTACTGCTAATTAGACTACAAACTTTATCCCAATTTTACCAATTTTTACCTGCACTCAGTTATGTGTGTGTGGTAGGAGTAATAGGAGGAGGAGGAGGAGCAGTGGTAGTAGTGGTAACAGTAATAGTATTGGTAATAACAGAAGTACTAATAGTAGCAGTGTTAGTAACAGCAGCAACAACAGAAGTAGTAGTAGCAGCAGCAGCAGCAGTAATTAGTGGTGTGGGTCATAATGGTAGCAAGAGTAGTGGAAATAGTAGTAGTAGTAGTAGTAGTAGTCATAATCCTACCAGTAGTAGTAGCAGTAGTACTAGTGGTGGTAGTAATAGTAGTAGCAGCAGCAATGGTCCTACTAGTAGTAGTGGTGGTGGTAGCAGTAGTAATAGTGGCAGTAGTAGCAGCAGGTGTTGTAGCCTTGGTAGTAGTCGTCGTAACGGCAGGACTGGTAATTGTAGTAGCAATAACCATAGTCGTAGTAATAGTAGTTTGGTTTTGTGCGGTTTTATCTGCTGCACAAATTTGTATAACCACCTCCACCATCTAAGATACAGAACTGCCCCTTGGGTCGCCTCTAAGGAACTGCCTTGTGATGCCCTGAAGTATTCGCCCTCCACCCCACTCCCAGCTCTCCCCTGGAGACCAATAATTGATTCTTGATAATTGATAATTATGTCCTTTCAAAAACTGTTACAGAATTGGAGTCCTACAGTTTGCAACCTTTTAACACTGGCTGTTCTCCCTCCACATAAGGCCCTACAGACCTGTCCCAGGGGCCATGCGTATCGGTAGTGTGTTCCTTTTTCTGCTATGTCGCACTCCGTGGTGTGGGAGGACCACAGTCTGGCCACTCACCCATTGAAGGATATTGGGGTTGTTTCCCATTCTTGCCTATTGCAAATAAAGCCACAGTGTAAGCCCAAGCATACCTTTTTCATGTCTATGTAAGTTGTTATTTCTCTGGCATAATTACCCAACAGTACAATTGCCAGCTTCCATAAGAAGGACGTGTTTCATTTTATAGTAAGTGATGTTTCCAGAATGGCTATATACCATTTTATATTTCTACTGAAATGTATGGGAGATCCGGTTCCTACATTCCTTGCCAATATTTGATACTACCACTATTTTTCAAAGCTGTTCTAATGGATAGGTAGTGACACCTCCTTGTGGTCATGATTTGCATTTCCTTAATAGCTAACGATGTAGAACAGCCTTTTCATGGGTTTATTTTCCATCCATATACTTTCTTTAGGGAAATGTCTGTTCATGACTTTTTCTCATTTCCTAATTGATTTTTTTTTTTTTTAAACTCCATTACCTATTTCACCCGTCCCCTCACTCTCCTCCCTCTGGTAATCATCAGTTTATTCCTGTAGTTGAGAGTCTGTTTCTTGTTTTGCCTCTTTCTTACTTTTTTTCCCTTTGCTTGTTTGTTTCGTTCATTAAATTCCACATATGAATGAAATTGGTGTTTGTCTTTCTCTGACTGACATCTCAACACCCTCTAGCTCTGTCCATGTTATTGCAAATGGCAAGATCTCATCCTTTCTGATGGCGGAGTAATATTCCATTGTGTATACACCACATCTTCTTTATCTGTTCATCTATTGATGGACATTTGTGTCATTTGGATAAATACCTAATAGTGCAATTTTCTGGGTCATAGGGTAGCTCTGTTTTTAACTTTTTGAGGAACCTCCACACCGTTTTCCGCAATGGCTATAGCAGTTTGCATCCCCATCCACAGTGCACAAGGGTTCCTTTTCCTCTGCTTCCTCACCAACACTTGTTGTTTCGTGCGTTGTTGATGTTAGCCAGTCTGACAGGTGTGAGGTGGGATCTTGTTGTGGTTTTGATTTGTATTTCCCTGATGATGAGCGATGTTGAGCATCTTTCATGTGTCTGTTGGCCATCTGGATGTCTTCTTTGGAGAGATGTCTTCTGGCCATTTTTTAATTGGATTGTTTGGGTTTGGGGTGTTGGGTTCTATCAGTTCTCTATATATTTTGGAAACTAACCCTTTATCAGATATGTCATTTGCAAGTATCTTCTCGCATCCTGTAGGTTGCCGTTTAGTTTTGTTGATCGTTTCCTTCACTGTGCAGAAGTTTTTATTTTATTTTTTAAAACGATTTTATTTATTTATTCATGAGAGACACACAGAGAGGGGCAGAGACACAGGCAGAAGGAGAAGCAGGCTCCATGCAGGGAGTCCGACGCGGGACACAATCCCGGACCCCGGGATCACGCCCTGAGCTGACGGCAGACTCAACTGCTAAGCCATCCAGGCGTCCCAGAAAAGCTCTTTATTTTGATGAAGTCCCAATAGTTTATTTTTGCTTTTGTTTCCCTTGCCTCAGGAGACATATCTAGGAAATGTTGTGCCTCAGATATGGCTGATATCTGAGAGGTTACTGCTTATGTTCTCTCCTAAGATTTTTATGGTTTCCTGTCTCATATTTAGGTCTTTACCCCACTTTGAATTTATTTTGTATAGTTTCATTCCTTTGCCTGTAGCTGCCCAGTTTTCCCAACACCATTTGTTGAAGAGATGATCCTTTTCCCATTGGATAGTCTGTCCTTCCCTGTCAAAGATTAACTGACCATGTAATTATGGAATCATTTCTGGGTTCTATGTTCTGATCCATTGATCTATGTGTCTATTTTTGTGCCAGTGCCATACAGTTTGATTATTATGGCTTTGTAATGTAATTTAGAATCCAGAATTATGATGACTCTTGCTTTTCTTTTTCAAGATTACTTTGATTATTCCGGGTCTTTTCTATTTCTTTTTTTTTTTTTTTTTTTAAGATTTTATTTATTAGAAACAAAGAGAGGAAAAAAAAAAAAAAAAGAAACAAAGAGAGGGGCACAGACACAGGCAGAGGGAGAAGCAGGCTCCATGCAGGGAGCCTGACGTGGGACTCGATCCCAGGACTCCAGGATCACGCCCTGGGCTGAAGGCAGCGCTAAACTGCCAAGCCATCGGGGCCACCCGGGTCTTTTCTATTTCTATATAAATTTTGAGATTGTTTGTTCCAGTTCTGTGAAAAATACTGTTGGTATTTTGATAGGGATTGCATTAAACGCGGAGATTGGGGACGCCTGGGTGGCTCAGTGGTTGAGCGTCTGCCTTCAGCTCAGGTCATGATCCTGGGGTCCTGCAGGGAGCCTGCTTCTCCCTCTGCCTGTGTCTCTCATGAATAAATAAAATCTTAAATAAATAAATCAATAAATGTGGAGATTGCTTTGGATAGGATAGACATTTTAATGTTATGTTATTCCAGTCCATGAGCTTGGAATGTCTTTTCATTTCTTTGTGTCATCTTCAATTTCTTTCATAAGTATTTTATAGTTTTCAGAGTACAGGTCTTTCACCTCTTTGGTTATTAGGTTTATTCCTAGGTATCTTACTATTTTTGGTGCAACTGTAAATGGGATTCTTAATTTCTATTTATGCTGCTTCATTACTGTTCTATAGAAATGCAATAGATTTCCGTATGTTGATTTTGTATCCTGTGACTTCACTGAATTTGTTTATCAGTTCTAGCAGTTTTTTGGTGGAGTCTTTCAGGTTTTCTATATAGAGTATCATGTTGTCTGAAAAGAATGAAAGTTTTACTTCTTCCTTACTGATTCAGTTACCTTTTATTTCTTTTTGTTGTGTGATTGCCTTTGCTAGGACTTCTGGTACTATGGTAAGTAACAGTGGTGAGGGTGGACATCGCTGTTGTGTTCCTGACCTTAGGGGAAAAGCTCTCGGTTTTTTTGTTTTTGTTTTTACCATTGAGTATGACATTTGCTGTGAGTTTTTCATTTATGGCTTTTATTATGTTGAGGTATGTTCTCTCTATCCCTACTTTGTTAAGGATTTTTATCATGAATGGATGTTGTACTTTGTCACATGCTTTTTCTACATCTATGAAATTATCGCATGTTCTTACCCTTTTCTGTGTTGGTGTGATGTATCACGTAGACTGATTTGTGAATATTGAACCACCCCCAGCCCAGGAATAAATCCCACTTGATGGTGGTGAATGACTTTTTGAATATACTGTTGGATTTGATTTGCTAGCATCTTACTGAGAATTCTTGCATCCGTGTTCATAAGGGATATTGGCCTGTAGTTTTCTTTTTTAGTGGAGTCTTTGGTTTTTGGAATCAGGGTAAAGCTGGCCTCATAGAATGAATTTGGAAGTTTTCCTTCCTTTTCTGTCTTTTGGAATAGTTCAAGAATAGGTATTAACTTATTTAAATGTTTGGTAGAATTCGCCTGTATAGCTATCTGGTCCTGGACTTTTGTTTGTTGGGAGATTTTTGATTATTGATTCAGTTTCTTTACTGGTTATTGATCTGTTCAAATTTTCTATTTATTCCTGTTTCAGTGTTTGTAGTTTGTATGTTTCTAGGAATTTATCCATTTCTTCTAGGTTGTTAATTTTTTGGCAATATAGTTTTTCATAATATTATGATTATTTGTATTTTTATGGTATGGGTTGTTATTTCTCCCCTCTCGTTTGTGATTTTATTTATTTGAATCTATTCCCTTTCTTGGTATGTCTGGCTAGAGGTTTTCAATTTTATTGATTTTTTTCAAAGAACCAGTTCCTGGTTTCATTGATATGTTTTACTGTATGTATAGTTTCTCTATCATTTATTTCTGCTCTAATCTTCTTTCTGCTGGTTTTAGGTTTTATTTGTTGTTATTTTTCTAGCCCCTTTAGGTGCAGAACTAGGTTATTTGAGACTTTTCATGGTTCTTGAGATAGACCTGTGTTGCCATTTCCTTCCTTCCTTCCTTCCTTCCTTCCTTCCTTCCTTCCTTCCTTCCTTCCTTCTCTCAATTTATTTATTTATTTATTTATTTGAGAGAGAGAGAGAGAAAGCGGGCATGTGAGAGTAGGGGAAGGGTAGAGGAAGAGGGAGCGAATCCTTAAGCAGACTCCATGCTGAGTTGTGGACCCAACATAAGGCTCAACCCCAGGACCCTGAGATCATGACCTGGCTGAAATCAAGAGTTGGACCCTTAATGATTGAGCCACCCAGGTGCCCCAATTTTCTAATTGATTTTTTTTAAACAAGTTTTTTTTAAAGATTTCAGTTATTTATTCATGAGAGACAGAAAGAGAGAGAGAGAGAGTCAGAGACACAGGCAGAGGGAGAAGCAGGCTCCCTGCAGGGAGCCCAATGTGGGACTCGATCCCAGGACCCCAGGATCACGCCCTGAGCCAAAGGCAGACGCTCCACCCCTGAGCCACCCAGGTGCCCCTCTAATTGATTTTTAAAAGAATTTTATTGTTGAGTTTTGAGTATGCTTCATATATTCTGTGTGCTAGTCTTTTGCTGGATACGTGGTTTGCAAATATTTTCTCCCGGTTTATAGTTTGTCTTCATTGTCTTAACAGGGGATTTTGCATAGCAAATGTTTTTGATTTTCATTAAGTCCAATCTATTAATTTTCCCTTTCACAGATCATGCCTTCTGTGTCAGGTCCAAGGACTCCGCTTACCCTAGATTCTGAAGATTTTTCTCCTTTGCTTTTTTTCCTAAAGGTTTTAGTTTCTTGTTTTATATATGTGTCTATCATCCATTTTGAGTTAATGTTTGTGTAAGGCGAGAGACCTCAATCAGGGTTCATTTTATTGCCTATTCAATTGTCTGAAATCCATTTGTTGAAAAGACTACTTTTTTCTTCATTGAATTGTTTTTCCACCTTGTCAAAAATCAGTTGGGCATATTTGGGTGGGTTTATTTCTAGGTTCTCTATTCTATTGGTCTCTGCTATCTCGAAAACTGTAGTTACAGATTCAGACTTATTATCTCATTGAGTGATTCTTTTTGCTTTATTCTTTTTTTCACAAGATTTTTAAAGCTACTCTATGGTCTGCGCCTTTCTGTATAGGTTTTATAATAAGCTCATTTATGTCTACAAATCATTGCTGGGATTTAAAGAAAATTATTTAAATAGTAGCATGAAGCCCAATGTGGGACCTGAACTCACAACCCTGAGATCCAGACCTAAGCTAGGATCAAGAGTCAGATGCTTAACAACTGAGCCACCCAGTTGCTGGGATTTTTAAAAGAATTGCATTGAACATTTAGATCAATTTGGAGAGAACTGATATTTTTACTATGTTGTCTTCCAATCCATGGATATGATGTTTCTCTCCATTTACTTAGGTTTTTGAAATTTACTTTATCAGCATTTCACAGTTTCCAGGATACAGATCCTGTATATGTTAAGTGTATGTAAGTAATTCATTTTATTTTGAATTATTTTAAGTGATACTGTGTTTTAATTTTTGGTTTATGTGAGTTCACTGTTAGTATCTAGAAAATACAGTTAATTTTTGTATATTATTCTTATACTCTGCCTTTCTGAACTCACTTATCAGTGCTAGGGGGTTTGTTGTGTAGATTCCTTGGGATTTTCTAGGTAGAAAACTATCATTTGCAAATAGAGATAGTTTAGTTCTTCTTTTCCAGTCTGTAGGTCTCTGATTTATTTTTCTTGCCTATGACAGTGGCTGGAACCCACAGCATCCTGGATAAGAGTGGTGACTGTGCACAGCCTTGCCCTGTGCCCAGCTGTAGGGCAGAGCATCCAGCTTATCAACATTAGGTATGATGTTAGCTATAGGTTTCATAGATGCTGTTTATCAGGTTGTGGTAATTTTCTTGTGTCCTTAATTGGCTGGTATTTTTTATTGTGAATAAGTTGAATTTTGTTAGATGCTTTTTATGCATCAATTTATATGATCATATGGGTTTTATAGATACAGTGGATTATATTGATTGACTTGTTCTTGAGGAGCCAGCCTTGCATACCTGGATAAACCCTACTTGGTCCTGGTGTATAAATCCTCTGTACATTCCTAGATTCGTTTTGCCAATTAAAAAGTTGTTTTAGTTTATTTGCATCTATGTCCATAGGGCACATTGCTTTGCTTTTGGTATCAGGGTGATGGCGACCTCACAAAATGAGTTGGGAAGAATTCTCCATCTGTTTTCTCTAAAGGATTATCTCAGGTTGGTGTTCGTTCTTCTTTAAATGTTAAAATTCTCCAGTGAAACCATCTGGCCCTGGAGATTTCTTTTTCTGTAGCTTTTTATTACAAATTCAATTTCTTTAGTGGTTATAGGGATATTGAGATTGATGATTTCATTTTGGTTGATTTTTGGTAGTTTGCTGGTTGTTCTTCATAGCTCCTGTTTCTCTGTGAGTTTTTAGAGATGTGCCCTGAGCATGTTCAGCACTTACTGATTTTCTTTCTTTTTTCATGTTGAGATTTTCGTAGTTTGGGGCACAATAAGTGATTTTCCTTCGTATGCTGGGTACGTTGGCTATCGCGTTGGGGTATCCGTGCAATCTGTCTTAGCAGGCCTCTGCTGACCCCACATGGGGGCACCCTGCTCACAGCGGACTGGGGTGGAGGTCCGGGCCCCTCCCTCAGTCCCCGGACACCTGGGGGCGGGTGCTTGGTACTGCCAGGCAGGGGAGGCTAAGCTCCCAGGCCAGCCTCTTTGCACGGGGGCAGGGAGGGGTGTTTCCTTGGTCGCCGCCTGCCTGCGAGGGCAGAGGCTGTCTGGCTGCCTCGGCTTCCTGTCCCAGTCCTTGGCCTGGAGAGAGAGCAGATATTTCTTGAGACTTGTTTTTCTGTGTCCTGCACCATTTTTAGGTTGCAGGCTTTTCCAGTGACCAGTTTGGAATATACAGGAGGGAAACGAGATGAAACAAAATGAAGTGGTGAGCTCACCGCCGCGTCATTCCTCAAATCCTGAGCATCCTGGCAGCCTGCCTCCCTCCCCCTGCTTGCCCGAGTTTTCCTTCTTTGTTTTGTGTTTGGCGTCTAGTTGTGCTCTGCAGGAAGAACGGGAGCGCGGTGGCTGCTCGGTCATGGCCACGACCAGAGGCCTGGTCCTCCTTGTAGCCTCTGACACCATCTGTGCCCTCTTAATTATTTTCCCTCATCAGTGTCATCAGAGGGCTGTGTCTACCTAGAACTAAATTTTTGAAGAACTAAATTTTATAGTTGTTCATTTTCTCAATGGGCTCATGTCTTTTCTTCAGACCTATTCTTTGTTATTACATTCTTTGTATTTTCTGTGGATGCTTTCTGCTATTTTCTAAATTCTTAAGTTGAATTTCTTTACTCGCTAATTTTTGTTCTCTGTTTATTCCTAACACAGGCTTGTAAGACTGTAAATTCTACGGTCGCCGCTTGCCACAAAGTTCGGCGTGTTGCAAGTTTATTGGTCTAGTTATTTTCTAATTTCATTATGTCATTGCATTCATTTCTTATTTAGAAGCTTTTCCTTTAATGTTTTTGTTTTTTGTTTTTTGAGAGAGAGAGAGTGTGTGTATCCTAGCAGGGTAGGGAAGGGCAGAGGGCAAGTGGCTCCTAGTGGGGCTTGACCCCATGACCCTGAGATCATGACCTGAGCCAGAATCAAGGGTTGAATACTCAACCACCTGAGACACCCAGGCGCCCCCAGAAGCTTTTAAAAGATGTTATGTTCGGGGGAATTATAAAGCCATCCTTTTGCTAATGGTTTCTAATTCAGTTGCCTAATGGGTGGAGAGCATAGTCTGTTTGATTCCGTGTCTTCAAAACTTGTTGAAACTTGCACTGTGAGCTGGGGCGTGGCCAGTTTGGGTCCCCGAGAGCCTGAGGGGAGCGTGGAAGCTCCGAGTGTCACGCACCGCGCGGCGTCCGTGGGGTCGTGCGGCGGCATCTTCATTGGGTTTCCCTGAGCCGGTGCGGGCTGCTCCTGAGAGCTGTGCGGGCGTCTCCCAGGCCGTGCACGCGGTCCGGCTTGAGGTGTCCCCCCCTCCCCGCAGCCTCTGTCCCGCCTCCGCGCCCACGGCCGTCCCGTTGGCTCCGGGCTGGATCATGGCCTGGTCCCCTAACCCTTCTCCCGACTTCCCTCCCGGCCCTCCCGGCCCACACCGGGGCCGACTGTTCAGTATCAGGATTTACCGTCTTCGCCCGATTGGCCCCTTGTGTCTCCCCCCCGGGGTGGCTCCTGCGCTGCCCCCCACGGCCTCCCTCCCCTCCGCCCAAGCGGGTGGGTAGCCCTTGGCCTCCCGTGGTCTGACGCTGCAAACCTCCTGGTGGAGCCCAGGCGCTCGCTGACGCACAGAACAGCCCGAGCCGCCTAGGCCGCGCGCACGTGTGTGAGTGTGAGTGTGAGCGTGTGTGTACACGTGTGCGCTTTGCAGCGGGATGGGCTTCCTTTGTCTGGACCGTGCCGGAAGGGGCCGTGACGTCCCTGGGGCCTCATCCTTTGAAGCTGATTCGTGGCGGCGGCCCGTTCAGCCGGGCGTTGAGACCGTCGCTTCTGTTGTGGCTGAGAGGACGGAAGGCCGCGGAGGTGAGGACAGGGTCCCGCCCCTCGCCTGTCTCCGTCTCCCTCCGGCCTCACAGCGACCGTGCTTTGAAGGGACAGCGGCAGCGTCGCTCCCTCGGACAGTGCAGGCCGCGGGTGTCCCCGGCCCCCGACGCGCTGCTGGGGGTGGAAGAAGCGGGTCGTTGCGTGAATGGGACTGGCTGTCACACCACTTTATTTTATTATTTTTTTAAATTTATTTTTTATTGGAGTTCAATTTGCCAACATACAGAATAACCCCCAGTGCTCATCCCGTCAAGTGCCCCCTCAGTGCCCGTCACCCAGTCACCCCCACCCCCCGCCCACCTCCCCTTCCACCACCCCTAGTTCGTCTCCCAGAGTCAGGAGTCTTCCATGTTCTGTCTCCCTTTCTGATATTTCCCACTGATTTTTTCTCCTTTCCCCTTTATTCCCTTTCACTATTTTTTATATTCCCCAAATGAATGAGACCATATAATGATTGTCTTTCTCCGTTTGACTTACTTCACTCAGCATAATACCCTCCAGGTCCATCCACGTTGAAGCAAATGGTGGGTATTTTTCGTTTCTTTAAAGATTTCTGGTCTCAAAAAAAAAAAAAAAAAAATTTCTGGTCTCCTGGTCTTTCCCACCAGCGTAGTGACATGTCAGGGCCATATATATTAAGTAAACCAGCTCCCTCTAGATACATCTAGAACGTTAGGAGTTGCAAGTGGAATGTCCTTTGGGTAAAGTTCACTGATTTCTGGTTTTATGACATTCTTACCAGAGCCTGCCATCCCCACTGTTGTTGTTTTGTGTAACTCACTGAGATCCTGATCCTGCTAGAGTTCGGATCGCCCCGGGGGGGGGGGGGGGCAGGGGTCCTCCCTGTTCCACTGGTCGTCTCCCGTGTAATGCTCCTGCTTTAATTTTGGCGTTTCGCTGTCCTCAGAACCGCTTGTCATTGAGTCCGCGTCCCGGATGAGTCACCCTCTGCAGAGGCGAAACCTCCCGTTGTCCCTGGAAGAAAAGAGCCAGAGGATTTCTGGGGCCAGATGCCTCACGGAAAATTCTACTTACTACCCGCTTTTACTCCCCTGCCTCTGGCCCTTCCCTCTGCAGACATTCTGGAATGTGTGCGTGAGTTGGCTGGCGTCCAGTCGCCTCTTCCCCTAAAGGCGTGGGTCTCAGCTTTCCAGGCTTTGCCACATTATTTACCACATCGTCACACGCTTCCCAGATGCCAGTATTGTGTTACTTGTTCTCTCTCCTCCTGACTTTTCAGTACTTCTGAGTCTGTGCCTTTTTATTTTGTGTTATTGAGCAAATGCACATTAATTCTGCAGTTTCATGGGAGGTTTCTCTCTTTACTTTTTTTTTTTAACTTTGAGTATTGATTGCCTTTAAAAAAAAAAAAGACCTTATTTATGAGCGCAAGAAAGCTTGAGCAGGGGGGCAGGGCAGAGAGAGAAGCAGACTCCCTGCTGAGCAGGGAGCCTGACATGGGACTCGAACCCAGGACCCTGAGATCATGACCTGAGCCGAAAGCAGACGCTTCACCCGCTGAGCCACCCACATGCCCCACCTTTGTTTATTTTTTTTAATTGCGTATAATTCACACACCATAAACTCCATGCTTTTAAAGCCTACATTTTAGCAGTTTCTAGTATATTCACCAAGGTGTGCCGTCATCACCACTGTCTGTCTACAGGACATTTCATCACCCCAAAGGAAGCCCATACACATCACTAGTCACATCACTAGTCCCCATCGCCTTTCCTCGCCCTGGGAGCCTTGAGTCTACTTCCTGTCTCTCCGATTTGTCTTTCCGGCATCTCATCTACTTGGGACCATACACTTATGTGGTTTTCCGTGTCTGGCTTCTCTCACTCAGCATCCGTGTCTCCCAGGTTCATCTATGTTGCATTTTGAAGGCTTCACTCCTTTTTCGTGTGACAAAATGATATCCCATCGTGTGGCTAGACCACATTTGGTCTATCCCTCCATCAAGTGGTGGCCATTTGGGTTGTTTCCACTCTTCGGCTGCCATGAATTTCATGTGCAAGTTTTTGTGTGAACGTGTGTTTTTATTTTATTTTATTTCTCATGTGTAGACACTTAGGAGTGGAATCGCCAGGTCATATGTTAACTGGTTTAACGGTTTTTTTTTTTTTTTTTTTTGGTTTAACGTTTTGACGAGCTGTGAGACTATATAACAGAGTGGCTGCACCATTTCGTATTTCCACCAGCAGTGTATGAGGGCTCCAGTTTCCCCATATCCTGGCTGACATTTATAATATTCTGTTTTTCTTCTTTCTTCTCCTCCTCACTATTTTCAATATCATCATTGTTGCTACTATTATCACTATTATTGCCGTCCTACGTGGGTAAAATGGTATCTCACGGTGGTTTTCATCTGTATTGCTCTAATGACTAATGGTGCTGAGCATCTTTTCATGTCCTTATTTGGCTGTTTGTCCATCCTCCTTAGAGAAATACATATGCAAATCCTCTGCACATTGAAAAATTTCTTTTAGGGGCAGCCCCGGTGGCGCAGAGGTTTGACGCCGCCTGCAGCCCGGGGTGTGATCCTGGAGACCCAGGATCGAGTCCCACATCGGGCTCCCTGCATGGAGCCTGCTTCTCCCTCTGCCTGTGTCTCTGCCTCTCTCTCTGTGTGTCTCTATGAATAAATAAATAAATAAAATCTTTAAAAAAAAAAGAAAAAGAAAAGTTTTTTTATTGTTGAGTTGCAAAAGTTCTCTATATGGTCTGGTTAGTAATCCTTTCTCAGATACATGATTTGCAAGTATTTTCTCCTATTCTGCTGATTGTATTTTCTCTCTTCTTAATGCCCTTTGATGCACAAAAGCTCTTAATTTTGGTTGTTGCCTGTGCTTTTTGGTGTTGTATCCATAAAATCCTCATTTCCAAATCCAATGTCGTAAAGATTTTTTTCCCAATATTTTCTGTAAGCATTTGTACTTTTAGCTCCTAAGTCTAGGCCTTTGGTCCACTTTGACTTAGTGTTTGTATGATTTGAAGGGTCATTCTTTGCAAGTGGTCGTCCAGTTTTCCCAGCACCATGTGTTGCAAAAACTATTCTTTCCCCATTGAACTGTCGTGGCATCCCTGTTTAAAATATTTCCTTTGCTTTCTGATGAATTCCCACTTACTGACTTTAAGACCTAACTCAACAGATACTAGCCTCTCTACCAATCACGATGGAGATTCTTTTTTTTTTTTTAAGATTTATTTATTTATTTATTTATGATAGACAGAGAGAGAGAGAGAGAGAGAGAGGCAGAGACACAGGAGGAGGGAGAAGCAGGCTCCATGCACCGGGAGCCCAATGTGGGACTCGATCCCGGGTCTCCAGGATCACGCCCTGGGCCAAAGGCAGGCGCTAAACCGCTGCGCCACCCAGGGATCCCCAAGATGGAGATTCTTAATAGTACCTTTCCTGAAATCTCCTTGAATTTGGTGTTTTCCAGTTTGTTCTACTATGAACGACAGTGTATTACATGGATGACACATTTTAGCTTGGAACAAAGCAGTCAGTGCTGTGGTTTATTGCCCAAAGTGGTTACCTGATTGACTTGGAGAAAAGCAAAGACATTGAACATAGGTCTCTAGTTATTTTTGGTGCTATGACCTCACAATTCCACGTGTTGGATGCTGTTGTAAATAAGCCTTTTAAGATGTCTGTAACAATTCATAGAGACTATAAATACACACTCATGGAATAGAATTATAACGCAGCAAAGAGGATAATGTACAAAAATGGGCACTTGTGACAGGGGCTTAAATTTCCAATTTGGGCAACCAAAGTGAATTTAAAAAGTAAACAGTCAGGAAACTTAGACTCGGGCAAAACTGATACTCTCTGGAAAACCACTGGGCGGCCTGGGGGGCAGGTCTGCCTGGACGAGAACGTGCGCCAAGACATGGGGCCGGAGGGGCAGGATGGACAGCAAGATTATGTTTCCTGTGAGAATGGGAAACCACAATGCATTTGGGCTAATGTGTAATTTCATGAAAGCTGTTCTTAAATCAGTGGGGCGGGAGGAGAGGGAGAGAACGGGACTAAGCACTGTCAGTAGAAGGTTGACCGTGTCATTTACATCCTCAAAAGTTGATATAGTTTCACCGAAAAGCTTCTTTTGGACTTGTCCTTTATAAAATGGAAGCCTCCTCACGTTTAGAGCTGCCTCATTTGGGGTAAATGGAGCAGTATTCCCAGAACAGGGTCTCACGGCGTTCCGTCTCCGTGTCCCACACATGCCGTATACTTGTCCAATGCTGAAGACATTGCTGCTGTGTCGGAAGCAAGAAACCGTGCCGCGGAGGCTCCGTGCTGATGGACAGGGTCACGAACGTGCACACTCACATGCCCTGTGTTCTGTGTTTTAGGTAGGTGAGCCCCGGGACGCAGTCAGCCGTGTCACTCACCGGTTCCAGCTATGATGCTCTAAGTCACTGTAAGCGTGAACACTTGCCGTCTATGGATCTGCTCTGACTCTTAGAGCCTGCTTATGGGGGAAGGTGAGTGACTGTAAAGTATGTTTTGTTCGCTCCTCTGTTTCCCTGGAACATGGGTAACAAGGTCAGAGTCAGCCCTGAGAACAGCGAGGCAATATGCGGTTGGCCCTCTTCTGCCCACAGCACGGTATCCCTGGGGAGCAGCGCCAGGAAGTTTAACAGAGAAAGGCGGTGGATGCGCGTGTGATCGTGTAGGAGTAAATAGCTTTCCTGGCTGACTCTAGAGTTGAGGTGGAGTTTGAGAAGCAGGTCGAAGCTGAGGCAGCACATTTACCCGTGGCTTTCCCCCTTGCATGTTTGAGGAGGATGGGAGCCCTTAGAGCTGTTTTCCCCTAAGTATTCCTTGCTTTTACACCTCTGGCCCTCTTCCTACCATTTTCTAAAGAACGCCGGGTGGGGACTCCGAAGAGCTGGGTCTGTCGTCACCTCGTTTATTGGATCCCCCATAAATGAGTGCCAGCCACATGCAGGGCCCCTGTGCTAAGCACTACATGCTAGCCTGGCCCTACTGACAGTCTTCCCGCATGTGCAAGGGTGCAGCACCATGTGTGGGGGCGTATATTCAGGGGTAGGAGCATGTGTGTGCATGGTTACACAGCTTATGTGTGGGGAAGGTGCACGCATGCAGAGTGTGTGTGCATGTGTGTGCAGGAGGGGGGCAGTGTGCCCGTGTGCACAGTGCATGTGTACATGGTTATAGGATCATGTGTATCTAGCATGTGTGCGTGCATGTGCCCAGGAGCATGTGTGCAGGAGTGTGAGGTGTGTGCACGAGTGCAAGAGCATGTGTGTTCTGTGCCCCTGTGTGCTCCAGGACCCTGAGGTCCGCATTCTCTTTGCCGGGCCTTCCGGGTTCTACACCTGCAGGAGCCGACTTTCCCTGGCCTCAGCCTGAGGCCTCCAGTTCCTTCCGTGGCACATAGGCCTCGGTCGTCCCCAGGCTGGTTCTAATTTATTCACGTGTGTGTTTATGTTACACGGGCTTTGCTCAGGCCTTGAGAACACGTTCTAGGGTGCCTTCCTCACCTGGAGACACGAGGGCAGCACCGAGAATCTCGAAGCTGTATAGTGCAGCAGTCCACGGTCACCCGCAAACATCGCATGGGTTCTGAGTTAACGTACCCCCCGGCGCTTGTCAGAGAAACACGATCTTCGAAACGTCAGGGAACCTAGTCATAAGGGCACCGGCTGCTCCCCACGTTGTCCTCAGCCCAGCTGCTGTCGCCCCCACGGTTGTCTGTCTGGGCCGATCGGTCGGTTAATTGCGGCTCAGCATTTAATCCGGTGGCGCTTGACCCACTTCCACCAGCCCGCGGCCTGGGCGGTTTTGCTCTTTCCTTCTTCCCACGGAGGACGGTTGAGACCATTTCAGCGTCCAGGTGCCTGGGCCGAATGTCCGTGACTGGGAGCCGGGCTGCCCCTCCCCGACGCTGGGAGCCGAGAGGGCCCCACACGGGACTCTCTGCCTCTTTTCCGGCCCGAACGGATGCAGGTTGGGGAGGTCTGCGCCGCTCGTCAGCCTGCCCCCTGCCCCCCGCCTCGGCTGCGTTTGCCAGGTACCCGTGTGCTCGATGCTCAGGCATGGGACGTGGCTGCAGAGGCAGCGGGAGGAACCCACGAGAACAGGAAACCCACGCCATCTGGGAGGTGACTGGCCACTGAGCCCACCGTGTCCCGGTGAACCCGAAGGCCCCAAATGCCCGCAGCTGGCCAGCCCCTGGGCGTGTGGTGCTCACAGGCAGGCCCCCCCACCCCATTTGCGGTGCGCCCTCTACCCTGCAACTGCCCAAGTCACGTCCTCATTTCTCGCCTGGCCTGGTTTCTCTCGGCTGCCCCTGGCACCTGGGGTGCCCTCGTCCCTTGGTTTCTCGGGGCCTCCCCCTCTTCCGTTTCATGGCCCCCACACCCTCAGCCACTTCTCTTTGGTGACTCTGGTCCTTCACGTCCCTCCTTGTGCCGCTTCCTTTCCAGCTAGGCTCTCTCTGCTTCCCACCGGGCACAAAACAGGCAGGTGTGCCCCTGGGCAGTATATCTGCTTCCGGCAACCCCTCTCCTTCCGTCCCCTGGATGGCCGGCCTCGCTGGCCGCTTGCTTACCTTGCACCAGACCTGCCTGTCAAGGGCTGAGCCCGCCCTGGCCAGACCCGCCGGCCAGCGTCCGGTCCTCCCCAGGTTCTCACTGGCACTGGTCACTCTTGGGGACCAGTGGGCAAGAGCCCGGGCTTCCATGACCCGATCTATAGGACCGGGAGTGAGCCCTGCGTCACTGTGCTGCCCCTTCCCTCATCTGTCAGGGAGTGAGGACGGATCCTCCGCGGAGACCCGCTGCAAGGTGGGAATTCGCCGGCGGGGCCGGACACGTGGCAGGGCTGTCTGCGCCCTCCTGCTTGCTTGGCCACTAGCGACTGGCGTCCCCGGGACTCAGGGCTCAGTCAGTGAGTGATGACAGAGCTGCCCAGGCTGGGGGGAGCGCAGGGAGCCGCCCGCATCGTGGCAGCGTCACGGGCTGAGCCCGTTTGTCACTTTGGGCCGAGGTTTAAGCATCTGTATCCTCCCAGCCAGGAACAGTATCTGTAAATATGGGTTCTGAGGGGCAGGAGGAGGATTGTGGAAACATTCTTTAATATCACAGCTCGGGGCGTCTGGATGGCTCCGTCGGTGAAACGTCTGCCTTCGGCTCAGGTCACGATCCCCGGGGTCCTGGGATCGAATCCCACGGAGCCTGCTTCTCCCTCTGCCTCTGCTACTCCTCCCTGTTGGTGTGCTCTCCCTCTCTCAAATAAAAACCTTTAAAAACACGCATAACAACTTAAAAATCCTGGAAATAGAAGCATTACGTATCGGTTCCATTTTTCTACATAAAAATTCATCAAATTTTATGCATAACAAGAATAGTAAAAATGCCATGGGGAATTTGATCAATTGCTATGTAGATTTAAATATGTTGACATAAAAAATATTTCATGTGTAATGTTAAATGAGAAAAATAGGACAAATGTGGGTGGTTTGGTCCTGTTTTTATTAAAAAATATAGTGACACAACACTTCCTAGACAAAAGCCTGGGTGGACCTCCAGATACCCCACCAGCACTGTTGGTCTTTCCGAGTAATGACATTACGGGTTACTTTTTGCATAAATGCATTTTCTATTTCTTTCTGTAATGAACATCCAAATATTTGCACTATTTTAAATTTTTTCCCTATAACGAACAACCGGGCTGACTCTGGTCAAGGGGACCCGCATGCGTCCACTTTCTCGGCACCTTTGTTGTTCGGAGCCTGTCCTCACAGCCAGCGACCCCTCCCTGCACCCATGTTTTTACTTCTGCCTGTTACGTGTATTTATCATTTGTGGGCGTCTGATTTCACGTGAGATGCTGAGCTAACGGGGGTGAGAGGTGGACTGCGGGCGACTTTCTCCTGCTCGGGGGCAGAGGTGCCCGCCCGGATGGGAGGCCGGCACACTCCCCACCGCCTCTCACGGGGCCGCGTCCGCCCTCCCGTCCGCGCTGCCCGCGCCAGAGCCCTGCATCGGGATGGCTCGCAAGGACACGCAGCACTCGCATTTCTGAGCTTCTGTGTGCAGCCTGCTTCTAGGCCTGGACCTAGCAGCTCTAGGTCACAAAAAAAAAAAAAAAAAAAAAGCGGGGAAAGGAGAGAATTTGCAATTGGTGCTGCTTCAGGCACCTCATCCTGCAATCCCGGGACGCAAGGGCTCCAACAGGACCAGCTTCGTGCAAGGCCCGAGCGCGGCAGACGGCTGACAGCAGCAGTGACAGCTCAGTCCCCGTCGCTGGGGCCCACCCACGGCTCCCTCTCCGAGGGCTGAGCTGCTGTGGCCCATGTCCTGCAGGCATGCCGGTTTGTGCGCTGGCCCCTGTTTGGGGGAAGGAGTCATTGAAATGACAGCACATCCGCGCCGGGTGCACCCCTCCAACGGAATGAGGGGAGTTGGGCGAAAAGTAGGTCACATGTGCCCGGTCCCATGTCACGAGGTCTCCAACCTGAGGCCAATGGGATTTGTAGCCTCCTTTGGTTAGGACAAAACCCACTCTGATTTTTCTCCTTTAGCATTTTATCTTCTCTAGACGAGGAGGGTGGCCATCTGTCCGATAGCCGCATCCAGCCGGCCCTTCCCGACCCCCCGGAGCCGCTTTGTTCTGAGGTAAGGGGCGCCGGGGCCGGGGGAGGCCGCTCCGGCCAGGACAACGGGCCGAGTGTCGAGGAGCCGGGCACGCACGGTCCTCGGGGGGCCCGCGGGGGCGGGCACGGCACTTTCCCGTGACATTCAGGGGAAAAGGTCCTCACGTTCGGTTCTGTTTTAATGCTATGGCTCCTCTGTGGGGATCAAGGTAAACTGTTCCGCCTCGCATTGAGGTGTAGAAATGTGAGCGTGCAGATTTCACGGCCGGCGACACGGGGGGGTGTGGGAACGGGGCTCCCCTGAGACACACTGGCCACCCCGGCCGGAATCCGGGGCCCTGCGCCCCACAGGCGAGCTCCTGGCTTCCGCTAGGCCGCCTGCACCGGGGAACCACGGGTCAGATCCAGGTCCCCAGTACGCGTGTGCTATCGGGTACAGAGACCGTGCACCGGAGCTTGTTGCCCAGACCGAGGAAGAGCAGCTCTCTTAGGTACGGGCAGGCCGCAGACGTGGCTCCTCCGCAGCCGGGCGCACGTGGAATGCGGACCTAAGTGTGAGTTTGGTGGCTTGTGAACAACAGAATCTCATTCATTTACTTGTTGGTTGGTCGGTTTTGCTGTCCTGTGAGTGAACTGAAGTACCCGTTAGCTCGGGGTCCTTCTGACGGACATCCTTCGGCAGGTGACGGGCGGGCTGCAGAATGGTTGCGACGTCCGCGCGGCGGGTGTTTAGACAAAGACGCGCTCCCCTCCGGTTTTGCTGGGGAAGATGCCTCCGGAAGAGACTTCTAGAAGCAGAGTCATAGCAGTATTTGATCTGAGGACGTCCTACAGGACAAAAGCGTTTTGCCTTTCTGAGATAAAATCTTTAAAATTTGTATTTTTTTTTTTAAAAAAAGATTTATTTATTTATGATACACATAGAGAGAGAGAGAGGCAGAGACACAGGCAGAGGGAGAAGCAGGCTCCATGCAGGGAGCCCGATGCAGGACTCGATCCCAGGACCCAGGGATCACGCCCTGAGCCGAAGGCAGATGCTCAACCACTGAGCCACCCAGGGATGCCCTAAAATTTGTATTTTAAGTAGCTTTCTAGGGAACGTGGGCCCGTGGCTCAGTTCACAGAAGCAAATGCGAACACAGGTGGATGGCGAACGAGTCGATGTTTTAGATGTAAAACAGCGGTTGTGCCCGCGGCAACAAAAGCAGCTCTTCCCTTCGGGAACGTGCGATCCCCGCCTGCTTTCACCTGCAGCCTCTCCACGCATCGCACGTGGCTTTTCTAAAAGGCTCTTACCCATTTTACAGTCTTGAGCAAAGAGAATTATTTTTTTTTCTGCCTTTTCATTAAGAGAGAGCAGAAGATCCGGGAGTCTTTATTATTTGCGGTTGTAAATGCTTCTCTTACGCCTGGAGGAAGCCGTGGTCTCTCCGGCGTCGCGGGTCACGGCCCCGTTCCTGCCCCCCGGGCGAGGGCAGGGTGCACACACGGCTGTCTCGGGAGCGAGCAAGACTGGGATCGTGTGTCCAAGTGAAATCATAAAAACCCTCCTCCCGATTTATTGCCTTCGGGGCAACATGAGAACTGCTCCCTCTAGAAGTGGGACCGGCCTTCCAGCGAGCTACGGGATGCTTATTTCCCTTACTGACCGGAGCAGTAGATCGTTATTTTTGCAGAAATAACATAAATAGAACAACGCAGAGGCGACAAGGCGGCGTCCCCATGTGCTTCCCAGAAGAGTGTCCTAACACAGGGCAAGGGGGTGCCGTGCTCTGGGCCCCCAGCGGGGCCGCCTCTCTCCTGCCGCCCCGGGGACAGAGGCCGCGGGCGAGGGGATGGCCGTGGGCGGCGCCTTGGCCTCGACGCCTCGGGGAGCGCTCGGTGTGCGGGGGCGTGTGCCAGCCCCGTGGGGTCCCGCCTCGGGAAGATTGGGGCCCGGGCCCCACGGCGACACCCTCACAAAGACATCGTCCCCGAGGTGGGGGCTGCGGGGGCGGGGCCCGGGGGTCCAGGGCTTCCTTCTCCCCGAGCGGCAGCCGCGGTGTTTCCCTGAACAGCACAGCGCAGGCCGGTGGTTCCCGGAGGGGCGCGCAGCCCCGTGCCCAGCACTGGCAGACGCGGCCCGGCACCCCCCGGCCCCCCCAGACCCCGCGAGTCGGGTGCACGAGCCCACGGACCCACTGGCCTCAGCCTCCCGTGGCCCGGCCCGTCCAGGCCCAGACCCGCCGGCCCCGCCGCTGGCCACGGGCTCGGGAACCGCGAGGGGAGGGCCGTGGGGACAGCGTGACGACCGCCGTCCAGGAGAACCCGGGGGACAGAGGACGTGCCCCGGGTGCGGGGCCCTCGCAGGGAGAACCTGGGCTGCGCCAGTGAGAGGGAGGGACGCCGGCACCACGGGCAACAGGAGTCGGTGGCGAACGGCAACGTGGGCTTCAGCTGGTGCCCCACGCACGGGCGACCCAGCTGCAGAGGACTCGTAGGACGGGCGTGTAACCGTTTCAAACCTGTGGGTCCTGCCGGGGAAGGGGCTCGCGTGGCTGCCCCCGAGGGACCCGCCGCCGCCGGGCACATCGTGGCCGCACAGCGTTCCGTGACGGAGGCCGCGGCCGGGGGCCCCTCCCCAGGCCTGGGACGTTCCGTGCCCGGGTGGGCGGCCACGCAGGAAGCGCCTGAGGACGGAGCCGCCGAGCGCGGCGCGGGAGAGCCCGGGGCGCAGGACGGCCGCCCGCCAGCTCGGCCTCCGCTGCCCTGCGAACCTGCTTCTTTGTGCCGCTTCTGAAAAGACGTGATAAGCGAATCCTTACAAGGCCCCGGACCCGGTGACGGCTCCGGACGTCCCCTGGGCGCTGCGTCAGGGTCACCTGTGCCGTGTCTGTGCCCGGACCCGTCCACCCGCCGTGGCGTCCTGGCGAGTGGGGGCCGCACCCTCGGGGGACGCGGGCTGGGGGCTGCAGAGCCGGGCTCAGAAGGACGCTGGGCGGCGCCGCCCTGGCTGGCCCCTCGGGGCTGCGCGGTGACCTCTCCTCACCCTGCGGTTCGGGGCAGACGGCGATGAGCAGGACCAGCTCCCGTCCTCGGAGCCTCAGACCTGACAGGAGACGATGGTCCTTGCCACGGCCTTATTCTGTTGTATTTATCTAAAATTCTTCCCAGGTTTTCCCAGCTCTCTTGCGATACATGACCACTTTGGTGTGATAAAAGCCAGAATTAGGAGCCTCCTTCCCTAAAAATGGTCGTGAAGACACAGACTGAATTTTGGGGGGATAAGCGATGCTCACCTTGCGTGAGCCGTCCTCCTGCCCTCCCTCCCCGGGTCATGTGGCCGCGAGCCTCTGGGTGCCCCCCCCCCCGCACCTGTGCACCAGCAGCGCCTGCGGGGTGGGGGCCTTGGGCTCTGCTCCCCACTCCCCAGCCGCGAGCTGCAGTTCGTCCGCGAACAGAATTCCTGATGTTAAGTCCGTCCTGAGAGCAAGCGTCGTGTGGGTACGTGGGGCCCACCTCCCGGTGGCCGCAGTGGCCTCGCGCCCGCCGGCTCCAGGACCCCGGGTCCAGGTTGCACTGGGGGAGCCTGTGCCGTGCTCGTGCCGCACCGCGGCCGCGTCTACGCTTCGTCACGACCGAGGAGCCCCACTGCCGCCCTGTGAGGGTGCAGTCGCTAGCCGTGAGGGATGTGCCCACCTTCCTGTGAGCAGCGTAGGATTTTCCAGATGGGAGCCCCGGGCAGATCCACGAGCCGCAGAGCTCCAGGCCCCGTGCGGGCCACTCTCCTCTCAGGTCGGGGACAGACCTGGACTCTGACGTCCAGGCGGCCCCCCCCGTGTTCCCGCGGAAGCTCTTGGCGTCTCAGAAGCTCATGTAGGTGGGGTCCCGTGCGGTCCTCCTGGGGGGACCCCAGCCCCGGAGTGTATGGGGCGGGGGGCTCGGATCTCACCCCTCCCCTCGCCAGGGCGTGTTTGGTGGGAGGACCGTGCTCTGCTCCCGGGGCGTCCGCGTGCCCAGATGCCGCCGTGTCCCGGCAGCCGGCTTGTCTCCCGCGCCCCCAGCACACGGGCTGAACCCCTGTCTCACAAATAGCACTTCTCACCTCGACCCTTCTCTTAAGGAAGTCCTGGCTACTCTTGGCTAATGAGTTTTTCACGTACATTTTGAAGCCAGCTTGAATGGAAGTGAATCAGCAGATCAATTTGGGGAGAATTAACATCTTTTTGAGTCTACGGACGTGATGTATTTCACTAATTCCTAAGCCTTCTTTAATTTCTGTTCATAGTCTATAGATTTCTACATAGAGGGTTCACACACTTTTTGTTACATTTATCTCAACTGATGTATGTTCTTGTACATGATTTTTTTTTTTTAAATCATTTTCTAGCTTTTGCTGGTAGCCGTCCTGTCAAACTCACCCACCCCCTAGCGTCATGCACAGATTGCGCTGGGCCCTGTGAGCCCGTTCCAGTTGTGCTGCTCCTCCTTGCTGGCCTCTCGCTGCGTCACCGGGCACCTCTGGAGGGGGCCCTACCTGCCGGGGGCCCTGAAATCCAGGATGTGCAGACCCACGGTGGACGTGACAACCGGCAGGTGTGCTGCGCGGGTGCTGGTCACTAAGCAAGTTACTAACCCCAGCGATGGCATCATCCCGACCCAGCACCTTCTTCCCCCAGAGCCCCCCCCCACCAGCCGGTACGGGGCATCCCCACCCTGTGCTGTGCCACATGCCCGGCTCCTCGGGATGCCCCAGGTCAGATGCTGCATCGCCACGGATGCCTCAGTAATCGGGTCAGGTCCTGGCGTCCTGTTGCCATCCTCACGAGTGGACGGAGGAGTCTGAGGACACAGCCGTGTCCCTGCTATTTTCCAGGGGCTCAGTCACAGGACATCGGGAAGGGGGTGAGTGTTCCTGCCTGGCACCTGTAGAGTGCTGAGTGCGCAGGCCCCTCCAGGTAGATGGGCGCATGTGTTCCTGCCGTTCTCTGTGGCTTCTCGGGGCCCGACTCACCCCGGCCGGCTTCTCCCTGAGGTCTCAGACGCCTGCCAGCAACGGGCTGGGTGACGTCCCTGACCAGGGCAAGAGCAGAGAGGAGGGACACCCCCTGCTCCCCTAGTGCAGTGGAAGCCTCCCCGGTCTTCACATCTCAGTGGACCCTGAGGCCATAAGAAGCTGTCCCTCCCTCCCTCCCTCCCTCCCGTCCCCTCCCTCCCTCCCTCCCTCCCTCCCTCCGTCCCCTCCCTCCCTCCCTTCCTTCCTTCCTTCCTTCCTTCCTTCCAGAAAAGGAATTTCTGGATCTCTGACCAATCTCAAATGTATGTCTGAGCGTGAAGGGGGACTGAGTGTTTTCAGTCTCTTGGGTTGCTGGTTGTCCCAGCCCTATGGTCCAGTTTCTTTTCCCAAACTGAGAGCTGCTCAAGGACTGTGCTTCCCCGGCCTGCGCTCTGTGTCCGGCACCTGTCTCTGCCACCGTAGGCTTCCCGCTGTGGCCAGAGGGTCTCTGCAGAGATAAAACGTGTGCACACAGACCGGGCACGGGCACTGCACACACAGAAGCCAGGGTTCTGTTACCCATGGCCCCAGGGAGGGTCCAGTCCACCGTGCACAGGCACAGCTGCTCTCTGCAGGGCGGTGGGGATGTCAGGGACAGGACCGGACGCAGGTCTCAGGGAGTCCCTGTCTTGTCTCCACAGTGAAGATGTTATTAATCTTGAAATATATATTTGAAATAACTGGGCCATCTGTAAGAGGCTGGACCCTGGGCACCTTCCTCCAAAGGGAGGCATCGCTGGGTGAAGCCCACACATTGCTAGGAAGAGAAGAGCTTTGCACCGTGCTGGACACGAGGCCAACGTGCTCTGGCCTCCAGAGCAAGGAGAGAAGGTGAGCAGGCCCCCCAGCCCCATCACGCTGGTCTGTCTGGACACCTGGGTGACGAGCCAGCAGGCCGTGCAGAATGCTCACTCACGTCAGGGTTGCATAAGCCCTGAACCTCTTCCGAACGCTAACTGTGACTGGCAAGAGCATTACATTCCGCAGAAGTCTCCCCTCCCCTTCGTGGCCCCAAGGACATCGTCTGCCCCGTGAGTCTCTCCCAGGGAGCATAAAGCAGCTAATAGGCTCTGTCGGCTTCTGCTGTCCTGGCCCCCTGCAGCCTAACGGGGCGATGCGCTGTTAAACATGATAAATCAAGTCCTCGGTTGTCCCTCGAGGTGCCTTCCACGGTCACCTCCCCCAGACAACTGAGGCCCTGGTACAGCCCTGCACAAAGCACCGCTCACGGGGCCACCGCAGCAGGGCTGTCAGCCCAGCCCGGCTCCCACGGCGGCTGCGTGGGCTCAGCTGGAGGTCTGCAGGCAGGACCTCTGCTCCCTTCTCGCGTCGGGAGAGAGCGGGGTCGCACGCTTGCAGTGAGTGTGATGGCTGTTGTGAATTCCACACCCAGCTGTACGACTTCTCCTTTAACACCCGAGTCTGTTTGCTCTTCCCTTGAAGAAAAAGGCCTCACAAATGGGACATTAAGTGCCACCTTGAAACGCGACGCTTTCCTTCACGTCTGAAACCAACACCGTCACTGGTTTTAGTATTTGACCAGCATGACCTCTGTCTGGTGGTCAGGAGCACGGGCTGAGAACTAGCCTGTCGGTCGCTGTTGCGCACCTGCTCTTCTCATAAAACAGGCGGAACTGGGGTGGGTTCCACCAGGGTGAGGACGGGGTGGGTCTACATACGTGAAAGCACGACGTGGATATGGGCCCCGTCACTGCTGTTGATTGAATGTTCTTTAAGAAAGAGTGATTGAGGGCAGCCCAGGTGGCTCAGCGGTTTGGCGCCGCCTTTGGCCCGGGGCATGACCCTGCAGACCCGGGATCGAGTCCCACGTCGGGCTCCCTGCAAGGAGCCTGCTTCTCCCTCTCCCTCTGCCTGTGTCTCTGCCTGTCTCTACGTCTCTCATGAATAAATGAATAAAACCTTAAAAAATTAAAAAAAAGAAAGAGTGATCGAAAATTCGATTTATCAGAATTTCTCTAGACGTAATCTGATTATAAACCGATTTTGCCAGTTTAATCAACATGAAAGATTAAGTGATGTTTGGGTTCTGATTAAAATGAAGCAAGCTGCGAGCGCCTGGGTGGCTCAGTCAGTTAAGTGTCCAATTCTTGGTTTTGGCTCAGGTCATGATCTTGGGGTCATGAGATTGAGCCCCATGATGGACTCCACGCTCCCCACTCAGTGCGGAGTCTGCTGGGGTCTGCTGGCCCCCACCCCCAGCCATCCCCCAACTTGTGTGTGTTCTCTCTTTCAAAGAAAGGGAGGGAGGAAGGAAAATCTTTGTTAAAAAATGGAATAGACTATACCTACCAACTAACATTATAGTTGATGGTGGGAGACTAATGCTTCCCCCTAAAATCATCAGCAAAACAAGGGTGTCTGCTCTTGCCACTGTACTGAGCAGAGGGCCGGCAGTTTTAGCCAAGCTTAGTATGGCGGGAAGCAGAAATGAAAGGCTGACAGATTTATAAGGAAGAAACAAACCCGTCTTCTACTTGCAGATGACATGATTGTGTGCACCGAAAATCCCGTTGTTAAGTCTACAAGAAACTTCCAGAACCACTGAGCAGGTCCCCCTGTTTAGGAACGCAGGGTCAGCCTACAGAAGTCCGTCCCGCTCTGCAGACCACCAGTGAACAATGGGAAACCGAATTCAAAAACCCAGTGCCATTTATAGGAACTCCAAGGAGTCACGTACCTGCTCTGGGTCTAACAAAACATGCACAGGATCCTGCACGCTGAAAACTATGGAATACCGATGAGAGAAATACAAGAAGACCCACATCAGGGACATCGCGGTCACAGATTGGGGCCCTCAGCGTAACAAACATGCTAGCGTCTCCCAGACACGTCTGTGGGGCCAGTGCATTTTCTGTCAAAGTCCCGGTGGGCATGTTTATAGGTATAAACAAGTTGATTTAATGTTTTTGTGAAAACAGGGCCACCTGGGTGGCTTAGTGGTTAAGCATCTGCCTTTGGCTCAGGTCATGATCCCCGGGTCCTGGGATCAAGTCCCACATTGGGCTCCCTGCATGGAGCCTGCTTCTCCCTCTGCCTGTGTCTCTGCCTCTCTCTCTCTCTCTGTCTCTGTCTTAAATAAATAAATAAATAAATAAATAAATAAATAAATAAATAAAAGGTTTTCGTGAAAACATAAAGGAACTAGCAAACCCAAGAGAATTTTGAAAAAGAATAAAGTTGGAGTGATTTTAGGACGTGGTCACACAATAGTAATCACGACGTGGAGGTGGTAGGTGGAGAGGCACATACACAGATGAAGCACCCCGGCCTCCAGGCTATTCCCGCAGGAGTGTGGACGATGGTAACACAGCGGTTTAATACAGAAGGGGTAAAAAAAATAAAATAATAAAATAAAATAAAATAAAATAAAATAAAATAAAATAAAATAAAATAAATAATAAATAAAATAAAATAAAATAAAAAATAAAATAAAATAATAAAATAAAATAAAATAAATAAAATAAAATAATAAAATAATAATAATAATACAGAAGGGGTAGTATAGTCTTTGCAAGAAATGGCATTGAAGCTATTGGATCTCTGTATCCAAACAGTAAAACCAAAACCGAAAACACTTGACTTAGACGTCATAGCTTGTACAAGAATTAACTCAAAAAAATAATAATAATAAAATAAAATAAATAAATAAATAAATTGACTCAAAATGGATCAAATAGCTGAACGTAAAACATAAAACTACTCCTTAGGAGAGAGTCCTGCCCGTTAAAGATAAAATTGAGCAGTTGGCCCTAGTCACAGTTAAAACCGTTTACCCTGTGAAGGACCCTGTCGAGACGTGAGAAGACACAGGAGCTCAGGGGAGATCTTTGTCCGTCACAGGCCAGCGAAGGGGGTGGGGGCGACTCTGTAAGGTAGGGAGAGCGCCTCAGACCCCTCGGCGAGAAAGCAAGCTCTCTGGGCGGGAAATGGACAGACGACGTCCATCCCCAGGACAGGATGGGACACAGGACATCCCCAAGGGGGGGGCACAGGAACCCTCTGTACTATTTGTGCAACCGGTCATGGGTCTGACGTACTTCGAGATCGCACACACACCACACACAGACCCTGGATTGACAATGGTTCAATTGTGTAAAAAAATTGTGTAAATGAATAAAAGTGAGAGATTATCAGAATGTATGAAAAAGCAAGAGCAATCTGTGCAGTCAGCAGGACCCCACATGGAATACCCTGTCGGTGGGTGAGAAGTTACAGGACAGAAGATGTGTCGCGGCAGCGCTAACCAGCAGCCAGCTGGAGGCTACGTTAGCATCAGACGAAGTGGGCGCGGGACGAGGAAGAGCACCGGGGGTGAGGAGGGTCGTCACGTCGGGATAAGCTGACGAGTTCACCGGGGCGGCGAATCCCTGCCACGTATGTGTGTTGAGCCACGGGGCCTGAAGGACTCGAAACAAAAACTGACAGTGGAAAAGCAGAGGGGACCAAGCCACAGTTAGAGCGGGAGAGTCCAGGTGCACCTGTCAGTAACGGTGGAGCAGGCAGGAGGAGCAGCACAGACAGGGCCAGAGGGGCAGGGCCGGGGGGGGGTGACAGGGCCGGAGGGCAGGGCCAGGGGGACAGGACTGGAGAGGGGCAGGGCCTGGTGGGACAGGGCTGGAGAGGGACAGGCCCGGAGGGGCAGGGCCCGGTGGGGGGACAGGGCTGGAGAGGGCAGGGCCAGAGGGACAGGGCCCAGTGGGAGGACAGGGCCGGAGGGACAGGACCGGAGAGGGACAGGGCCGGAGAGGGGCAAGGCTGGAGAGACAAAGCTGGAGCGGGGCAGGGCTGGAGGGGCCAGGCCGGAGGGGCCGGCACAGTCCCCCGACTGGATCTCCCTGACCGGACAAGATCCGCCACCTGACGACGATGAGAGGGCACACATCCCCATGACAACACAGGACATTTGCAAGGCGAACCGTATTCTGTGTAAAAAAACAAAAGACTAACAAATACAAAACAACTGAAATCCTATGTCTTCTGACCGGACTGTAAATAAACTAGAAATCAGTAACCAAAGGTAACCAGAATCTTTCAAAATATTTTTAAAAAATCAAAGCACACACTTCCAAACAGCGGCCCAGGAGGAGGTATCAAAGGGATTCGCAGGATACCTTGAAGGGGGAGGAGTAGTGGCGCAGATCGGGACGCGCAGGTGCAGCGAATCAGCACCCCCGGAGAAGCCCGCAGCCTGAAGCACCAACGGGAGAAAAGCTCTCCAGACTGTATCATCTAAGGTTCCACCTTCAGAAATTAGGGGGAAAAAAAAAAAAAAGAATAAGAAAAAGGAAAAGCGAGCAGAAGGGAAGAAACAAGAGGAGACCAGGCGCTAATGCAAATTGAAAACGGAGCTGACTGCACGCGGCATCATACCCTCCAGGTCCATCCACGTTGAAGCAAATGGGGGGTATTTGTCGCTTCTAATATCAGAAAGGGAGACAGAACACGAGCGATGACTAACTCTGGGACACGAACTAGGGGTGGGGGAAGGGGAGGAGGGCGGGGGGGTGGGGGTGACTGGGCGACGGGCACTGAGGGGGGCACTGGACGGGATGAGCACTGGGTGTTATTCTGTATGTTGGCAAAGTGAACACCAATAAAAAATAAATTTATAAAAATAAATTAAATAATAAAAAATAAAGAAACAAATAAATAAATTCTTTTAAAAAGAGAGAAAAAACGGAGCTGAACCCTTCACGTGGGATTTAACCTGGAGACGGGCCGTGCGCCCCAGGGACCCAGGAGGGAGTGGCCGCTGTCGGTTTGGGGGGGGTGGCGGGTGTCGGAACCATTTGTGTGCATCCTTCGTTGACCTACCAAGACGTGCTCCTTCCCTCCCGCCGCCCTCAGTGCCCAGGGGAGGGAGCGAGGAAGTGAGTGCCTACTTGTTACTGATTTCTAGCGTGATTGAGCTGCGACCAGAGAACAACACCCTATATGATTTGGATTCTTTTAAACTTAGGTTGGTTTGATGGCGAAGGAGATGGGTGTTAGTATATATGCTGTGGGTGCTTGGAAAGAGCACGTGGGCCTCTGCCGCCAGGTGTCGTGGTCTCTCCTGGGTGGTGCTGTCCCCCTGTCCCCCTGTCCCCCTGCTGGTTTTATGCCTGGGTCTTTCCATTGTTGAGACACAGCATTGGAATCTTCAGCTGCAATTGTAGATATGGGTATTTTTCCTTTTAGTTCCGTTAGTTTTTGCTTCACATACCTTACAGCGCCGGTGTTTGACTCATACACACTTAGGATTGTTGTTGCTTCCTCATGGACTAAATCCCTTTTGCCCTTATCCAAGGCCCCCGTCTGTCCCCGAGAATTTTTAATGCTTTGAAGTCTATTTTTTAACTGAAGGATAATTCATATACAGTATCCTATTAGAGTCAGGTGTACATAATAGTTTTAATATTTAATTAGATTATTAGGTTTAAATTTTTTAGGTTTATTTTTTTTTTAAGATTTTATTTATTTATTCATGATAGATGTAGAGAGCGAGAGAGAGAGAGGCAGAGACACAGGCAGAGGGAGAAGCAGGCTCCATGCAGGGAGCCCGACGTGGGACTCGATCCCGGGTCTCTAGGATCGGGCCCTGGGCCAAAGGCAGGCGCTAAACCGCTGAGCCACCCAGGGATCCCTAAATTTTTTAGGTTTTTTTTTTTTTTTCAAGTCTTGCTTATTTTATAACTGGAAGTATTTTATAACTACTATTTTATAACTTATTTTATAACCTCTTAGTCTCCTTCACCTATTTTGGTCCCCCCTACAACCTCTCCCGTCCCGGGTAACCCGCAGTTTGTTTCCTGTATGTAGTTTACTTCTGTGTTGTTTCATTTCGTTTTTTAGATTCCACATAAATGTGAAATCACACAAGTTCACTTAGCATAACACACTGTCGAGGTCCATCCTTAACGTCACAAATGACAAGATTTCATTATTTCTTTTTGCTGAGTAATCTCTCTTTGGGTATGTAAACTGCATTTTTTTTAACCTATTTATCCATCGATGAACACTTAGGCGGCTTCCATGTCTTGACTGTTGTAAATAATGCTGCAGTGAACAGGGAGGTGCAAGATCTTTTTGAATAGATATTTTCATTTTCTTTGGATAAATACCCAAAAGAAGAACTGTTGGATCATATGACATTTTTGTTTTTAATTTTTTGAGGAACCTCCACACTGTTCTCGACAGTGGCTGCCCCAGTTTGCATTCCCACCAACAGTATGCGAGGGTTCCTTTTTCTTGTCATCCTCACCAACACTTCCTACTATCTGATGTTAATATAACCATTCCTGCTTTCTTTTGATTAATAGTTGCATAACACATCTTTCTTCCATGACTTTTTTCAATCTACTTATATTATCCTATTTGAAGTGAGTCTCTGCATCTAGTTAAGTCATGTTTCTTAATCTACTCTGCCGTAGTCTTATTTTTTAATTGGTGAATTTAGACTACTTACACTTATTATAATCATTGGGATATTGGGTCTTAAATTTGCCATTTTATTTTTTGTTTGTTCTCTCTGTTTTTCGTGTTCTTATTTCCTGCTATATGTTTTTTTAGAATTCTGTTTTGGTTTATTTATTTATTTTTTTTTAATTTTTATTTATTTATGATAGTCACAGAGAGAGAGAGAGGCGCAGAGACACAGGCAGAGGGAGAAGCAGGCTCCATGCACCGGGAGCCCGACGTGGGATTCGATCCCGGGTCTCCAGGATCACGCCCTGGGCCAAAGGCAGGCGCCAAACCGCTGTGCCACCCAGGGATCCCTTGTTTTGGTTTATTAATAGTGTTTTAGTATACCTGTTTTTAGTAGCTTCTTGATGTTGCTCCAGATATTGATATATATGTTCAATTTATGAATCCTATATATATTTATTATCAATTTATGAATATCAATTTATGAATTGATATATCAAATTATGAATCATATCAATTTATTAATCCTATATATATTCAGATACATATGTTCAATTTATGAATTCTATTGATGTTTTCATTTCACCAGTCCGAGAGAAGTATAGAAACTTTTAACTCCCTTTATGATTCCTTACCCTCCCCCATTTATAAGATAATTTTTGTAAATATTTCCTCAGTATCCTGTTGGAATCCCATCAGGCAGTGCTGTAATTTTTTGCTTCAATCATTAAACATAATTTAGAAGACCCAGGAGGAGAATGAAAGCCGTTGTATATACTCGTGTTTTTGCTCACTGTGTTCCTTCTTCCTTCTCGAAGAGAAGGAGATTTTGAGATTTTGAGATTTTGAGATTCTTTCTGTATCATTTCATTTCCATTTGGAGAACCTCCTTTAGCCGTTCTTGTAGACTAGGTCTGTGGGCAACTAACTCTCTTAGTTTTTTTTTTCACCTTGTAACATTTCAATTTCTCTTTCATTTCTGAAGGATATTTTCACTGGGTATACAGTTCCAGGCTGACAGTTCTTTCCTCTTAACCACTTAAAGCTATTGTGCCACTTTCTTCTGGCGCGGAGGCTTCTAATGAAATTCGTGGTCATCAAATTGCTTTTCTCTTTATAAGTACAATGTCATTTCTCTCTTCCTGCTTTCAGTACTGTCTTCCGTTTTTAAACATGTGATTATATACGTTTATGTGGATTTCTTTGGATTTATCTTGCTTGGGATTCGCTCAGCTTCTTAGATGTGTGGGTTTATATTTTTTGCCAAGTTTGGGAAGTTTCTAGGCATTATTTTCCCAAGTACTTTTTTGGCCCTTTTCTCTTCTTCCTTTGGGACCCTAAGAGGGCAAATGCTAGATCTTTTGTCACAGCCTCACAGGTCCCTGAGGCTCTGTTCTCCTTTTTTTTTTCCAAGTCTATTTTTACTCTATTCTTTTTTTTTTTTTTTTTTTTTTACTCTATTCTTCAGATGAAAGTTGTTCTTGCAGTTCACTGGTTCTTTCCTTGGACCCCTTCATTCCATTACTGTATTTTTTAGTACTAATAGTACTATAATTTCTATTTAGTTCTTTACATCTTGTTTTTTTGTTTGTTTTTTGGTGAGTATTTCTGTTTCTCTGCTGAGACTGTATATTTTTTCATTTGGTTAAAAATATTCTTGGTTGCTTATTGAAGAATCTTTATCATGGCTGCTTTGAAATTTTTGTGGGATAATTCTAACATCTCTATCATCTCAGTGTGGTGTCTGCTGATCGTTTTTCATTTAGTTTGAGATCTCTCTGGTTCTTGATATGAATCCTAGATATTTTGAATATTATGTTATGAGTTTGAATATTACTTAACCTCTCGTTTTAGCTGTTTTCCTTTTACACTATTGCAGCAAGGGAAAGGAGGGGTGTTGCCTCATTACTTACAGGTGGGGTGGGAGTCCAGGTTCCCCCCTCAGCCTCTGTTGGCAGCTGGGGCTTGAGGAACTTCCCATTACTTGTGGTGGGGTGGCAGTTGTGGCTCCCCACTGGGCCTCCACTGGCACCCGCCTGGTCAGGGCCCCATGGGGTCAAGTGGCTTATTACTGCCTGGCAGGGGTGAGGCCCCTCCTTCCCACTCTGCCTTCTCTGGTAACAGCCAGTGTGAGATTAGAGGGCATCCTTCTGGCCTGGTGAGCTAGACCTGTGCAGGCATTGGTGGGGCTGGATTAACAGTGTCGTCCATGGCACTTGCTGGAGCAGAGCCACTATTATCTCAAGTTTCCAGTATTGCTGAGCTGTCTCTTTTCTGGTCCTTTGGCTGGAGGCAGCGGGCTTTGCTATAGCTTTTTTCAGTCTGTGCCCATTGGCGTTTCCAGGTTGCTGGCTCTCCTCCCCCAAGTCTGAGATAAAGATGCAAAAAGAAAACCAGGACTTCACCACCATGTCACTCCACAGGCCACTGGTGTGTCAGTCTGCTTGTTCCTCTCAACATTCCAGCATCTTCCTATGTTTGCTTCGCATAGAATTGCCAGCTTTTCATTGTTTTACAGGGAGGTACCTCTGCTCCATCTCGCTGGAAGCCGAAGTCCTGCTGCTCCTCTTTCAGACATCACAGTTAAGGGCACAGTTGCTGGGCTGGCTGGCTGGGCCCCTGTCCTTGGGCAGGTCTTTTACCTCTTAAAGCATCAGTCCTTCCATCTGTTAAGTGGGGCCGATTGGTACCCACACCTCCGAGTTGAAAGAGGGGGTAAAGCCATCAGTAGATGGCAACCACCGAGGACAGGTCCAGCCAGAGGAGGGCTCGGGAGGGCAGCAGGCTGGAGCTCCCCCTGCGGGGAAGCCATCCTGACGGCCCCCAGGGCTCCCCCCGCGGGGAGGCCATCCTGAGGGCCTTGCTCTTCAGCTGTGCACATGCAGCTGCTGGCTTCCAGTGTAGTCCGTGCAGACAGCAGCAGGCAGGCTGTGTGGCTCCACAAAGTTGGTCTCCAGGGACCCTCAGCAAGCAATCTCAGGCACCTTCCCGGTTGCATATACTTGCTCAGCAGCATCCCCTGTGTGGTGACTGGGCCTTTGGCATCACATGCAATGTCACCCATCCGCCAGCCCTCCTGAGTGCAGCCTCAACTCACAGATCCCGCATGGAAGCTGACTTCTCAAAGCCATCATGAATTTAAAGTGAAATTCAAATGATTACGTCTTATATATGCGAACAGAATCTGCACGTGGGATGGTTGTCAATTGTGCATAGCAAATAACCCTAGCAGGTTTGCTTCCTGAATGTTCCTTCCTGGGTCGGCTTCATCTCTGGAGACAGAGTGCTCTCAGAGAAGCTCAGAGGAGCTGCAGGTGGCAGAGTGCAAGGAGGGGCCACTTGTCCAGTGCAAGTCCCCTGGGCTGCCCCGGGGCCGCAGCTCAGATCCAGCACCTTCAGCTGGAAGTCAGTAAGCCACACAGAGCCGGGGGTGTATTTAGGAATTGTAAGGATTTTCCCCTCCACCTCCCTCCTGATGCCTCCCCTGCAAAGATGTGGTCCAGGCATGAACGTGGGGACCTGAGCATCTGGCTTCCCTGCAGCCCAGCACAGGGGGCCCGTCTACTTCAGACTGGCTTCACGGGAGCCCAGGAGCGGGGGATCTACTCGTTGGCGTGGACTGACCCAGCAGTCCCAGCAGGCGGCGAGGCAGCGTGGGCACTTCATCTGCTCACCCAGTGTCATCAGCCCCATGCACCCATGGGGCACGCCCAGCACCCTTCTCATCACCCCAGACCCTGCGGTGGTGCTGAGGCCGGGTGCTCCGGCACTGGGTCCCGGGCTCCCCCACAGCATGGGGGTGGTGCTTTGAAATAGCTACGGATACGCGTGGTTGTATGTGCTCCCCGGCTTTATGGGGGAAGAATATCGAAGCACCTGGAGACCTCACGCAGACACAGAAGATTCATCTGCCCGTGCTCACCTTCGTCCCCCAGATTCCCTCCGGCCTGGCGTCAGACGGCAAGGGCACGTGGAGAGCGGATAGCTCTTACGAGTGAATGTGCACCTGAAGGCTGCTGGTGCCCTGCAGGGGTGAGACCAGCTCCACCCGGCTCGGCGGGTCCGCGGTCTGGGCCGTGTGACCTGGCACCTCGGACCTGAGCCCATGACTCACACCAGCACTGCCGGGGTCCTCAGGACATTGCAGATGGGAACTGTCAGTCCCTGCCTGGTGGCAGGAGACGCAGACGTGTGTCAGGAACCTTTGCAGTGGCCTCGTCCCCAGGCTTTCTCTGCAGGAGTCCACGGAGCACGCTGAGGCTTCCCGGCTTGCCCTCCCGCAGCGCAGCCTCACCCCCGCCTTCCCCTCCTGTTGGTCTCGGGCAGCAGAGCTGGATGAGCTGCAGCTGTCCAGCAGGCTGACTGCACAAAGCAGTCTGAGCTGGATTTCTGTCTCCCGTGCACTAGGAATCCAGGGGGTTTCAGATCTGGACTTTGCATTTCCCATCAGACTGGCCTGGGCGGGACCCCATTTCTGCCCTTGCACCCGAGCCATGTGCCTGCCCGCACCCAGGACGGAGGGCCTGGCCGGCGGGAAGAGGTGGCTCCGTGTGCGGGCTCCCGGGTGGCAGCGCTTCTGTCTCCCGTTCGCGGCTTGCTGACGTGGTCCCGGGAGGCCACGTCTGCTGCAGCCGCTGAGCACCCGCGGTGTGAGCCCCTCCTGGGGGAGCAGAGGCCTGCGCTGTCCCAGCTCGGCATTTGCCTCCTGACCGCCACCCAGAAGTGACCATTGCACGCCTGCGGGACGTGGACGTTGGAACCATTATCGAGACCGTGCCCAGCACGTTCAAGACGCGAAGGGTCACGTGTGTTAAACGGGGACGTCGAAGATGTAACCAAGACCCAGGTTGAGGCTCTAGAGTGAAAACTCGTGTCTGAGGTGGAAAGTGCCCTGGGTGGGACTAGCTGCACACGGGAGCTGCGGGGGGAGGCTGTAGACTTCAGGATGGAACCAGAACCTCCCACAGGAGGCCCAGAAGTGAGCTGGGCTCGAGTCAAGCAGCCCACAGACATGCCCTCGGGGCCGGGGGGGTGGGGCAAGGCAAAAAGTGTGTTGGGGGAACAAAGGCTACAATTCTCCAAATTTGAGAACTCTAAGGCCACAAATCCAGGAAGCTCAATGAGCACAGAAAGGCTTGAGGAAAGTACGAGAAGGCACAGGCTAAGTAAGTGGTTCAGAGCCAGGGATTCAGGGAAAATCCTTACATGTGCCATGGGAAGGGGGCACATTATAGATGCTGAGACAAGTGAGACAGCGGGAGTCTCCCTGCCACCAGCGGGGGGGGGGGCAGCAGGAGGGGGGAGGTTGGGGAGCAGCGGGGAGGTCGGGGGCAGCAGGAGGGGGGAGGTGGAGCAGCAGGAGAGGGGGGAGGTCGGGGGCAGCAGGAGAGGGGGGAGGTCGGGGGCAGCAGGAGGGGAGGAGAGAGGGGCAGCAGGAGAGGGGGGAGGTTGGGGGCAGCACAAGGAGGGAGGTGGGGGGCAGCAGGAGAAGCCACTTATATCAGAAATAACAACAACAAAAAAAAAAAGAAAGAAAGAAAGAAATAACAGTGCTGGTTTATAACCCAGGAGAACCCAAGGGCCACGGCAGCAGTGCAGAGGCCTGAGGGGAAACAGAGGCACAGCTGGCGCCCACGTGAGCTGCTCCGCCCTGTGCTCAGTGGTACAGGTGCTGGGTGAGGTGAAGGGGTGCTGCGGGCCCCAGGGCACCCCTAAAACCATGAAACAGGGACGGAGGTCGCGTGGAATCCTGCAGGCGTGCAGCTCTTCCAAGAGGCGGCAGAGGAGAAAACACCAGAAACGGGGGGACGAGGACCAGGTGGTAGCGTAGAGGCAGGTAGGAGGGCGGAGGCCCCAGGTGCACGGCGCCCGCGGTCCAGACCCGGGTCTCAGGCAGAGGTGGATCAAAGGCCGGGCCCGCCGCCCCTGCCGACGGGGAACGAGCTATAAGGACACACAGACGTTCAGAAATAACAGATGGAAGGACACACGTCCCACTACCGCCGATCAGACGACAGCCGGGCGGCCGGGAACGAGCAGATGGCGGAACCCCTGGGGCGGCGGTGCGGTGGGGCGAGGCTGCCCGCTTCCAGCGCAGGATGCGGGGCCCACCCGGCCCCCAGGCCCCCCCGACCGCAGGCCCAGGCGCCAGAGGGCACAGCGCCCCATGCACCGCGTAGTACGCCCCTGAGGCGTCGCAAGACGTGCTCTCTGCCCCCCGAGAGTTAACTGCAGATCGCCGGAGGAACGATCCAGGCGGGCTCTAAACACTGGGCGCCCAGGGATCCCTGGGTGGCGCAGCGGTTTGGCGCCTGCCTTTGGCCCAGGGCGCGATCCTGGAGACCTGGGATCGAATCCCACGTCGGGCTCCCGGTGCATGGAGCCTGCTTCTCCCTCTGCCTGTGTCTCTGCCTCTCTCTCTCTCTCTCTGTGACTATCATAAAAAAATAAAAATTAAAAAAAAAAGTAAAATAAAATAAAATAAAATAAAAAAAACACTGGGCGCCCGGAGACGAGCCGCACAACATCCCACGCGCCAGCAAGGACGTCGAAGAGAAATTGGAGAGTATTTTGAAACGCGTCCGAAAGAGCACAAATATCAAAATTAGCGGGATGCAGCCAAAGCCACACGTCGAGAGGAATTTTCCAAAACAGGACACCCGTATTAGGCAAGAAGTAGACTAGAAAAGATGAATTAATTCGCTCCGTGTCCGTGTGTCTGGGTTTGCTAGTGAATGTGATGGGGCCTCAGAGGGGACCTGCGGCAGCCCCACGTTGGGGCCTGAGGCTGGCGGGCAGGGGCGCAGCGGCGACGGGCGCCCGGGAGGGGGCAGGGGGCCACGTGGGCGGGCTTCCTCAGGCGCGTGCACCTCCCGGGCCTGCAGGGACCACGCCTGTGTCCCCTCCTCCTCCCTCTGGACGAATGACAAAGAAGTTCCCAGCACTGCAGAGAACGGAAGTGGGGCCCTGGCCGGCACACCCGAGTGTGGGCGGGAGTGAGTCCCAGTAATCTTTTCCCACCGTGTCCCGTCCACTTGGTTTTGGGTGAGCGTGACCCCAGGTGCTGCCCCTGCGCTGCTGCAGACGCGGCCCGGGCGCTCTCGGGGCCGCCGTGATGCACAGGCAGGACTGGGACAACCCGGCATCCTGGAGGAGTCACGGTCCTGGGGCAGCCACTTGCCTGGCGCCCCTCTGCGGCTGGTGGGTTCAGTCGGGCACCGAGTCGCAGGTGACCTTACGCACCGCAGGGCCACTCCTTGTCCCCGGCAGATAGAGGGCACCGTGCTGCTCGCACTCCGCCGCGTGACAGAGGACGGCAGCGGCCGCTGCAGCAGCAGCTCGCTGGCCTGTGTGACGGATGACGATCGACAGCCTGGACCCCGAAGCACCCCCGGCGCCTGCTGACCCACTTTCTCTGCTGGGGCTGGAAACAGTTGCGTAACAGAGGCCGCAGGGCCCTGCTGTCCCCGGACGCGGGAGGAGAGGCTGCTAATTAAGAGGGAGGCCCGGCCGCCCCGCCCGGCCGCACGCGATCCCCTCCGTTGGCGGGTTCCTCGGCTGCCGCGGGGTGTCTGTGCAAGAGGGAGCGCCGTGCACCTGCTGCCGCAGCAGTCATCGAGCGCGTGTCTCCTCCTGCCGAGGGTCCTCCTCCGGGTGCCCTCCTGCAGCCAGACCCGCCGACGGGGCACACGGCGCAGCTGGCGAGCTTGTTCCAGATCCAAGTGGCCTCAAGGGGCCAGTGGCGCCCGTGTTGGCCGGGGGACAGAGACACCTTTAACATATAGGGTGGTTTTAGGACTTGGCCTAGGACCTTCGCTAGGTCTTGAGCATTCACGTCAGGATCCCTGCTGCTCAGAGCGTCGGTATCTTCCCCAGAACAAGGACCAACTGCAGAGTCGTGGATGGAGCCTCACGTCTCCACAGGTCGCATCGGAGGGCTGGTGTCCAGACTCCAGGGTGGGGGGCACACGGGCCTCAGGGCTCCTGCGGGACTCGGGCCAAGCGTGGGGCCACATGTGGTGGTGCCCACAGAGCTGGCCCTGGTGTCACTCAGGTCCCAAGGCCCCGTCCGTCATGGCCCAGGCACCCACCTGCCTCCCAGCTGTGCACTCGGGCAGGTGTGCACACTCTCTGCGCTCGGGGTCCACCTGGTGCCCCTCTGGGGACCCCTGGGCCCCGGGTCATCTGGAATCTCCCCCAGCCAGGCCTCCTTCCCTCGCTGTCCCCCAGACAGCACCCTGCTGTCACACCCTGCGGCCACTGCCCCGTCGCCTACCCACCCCCTCCGAGGCTGGCCACTCCTCACCCCCACGGAGGCCTGTGGCACCCCCACGGCCTGCGCCCTGACACCTCCCCGTGCACCCAGGCGGGCGGCTCTCCAGCTCCTCGCTGCCCTGACTGCTGGCACCCCCGGGAGGGCCCCCCGAGCAGCCCACCCCCGTGACCCAGGCTGCCTGCAGACCGAAGCATCCCCCCGGCGCCTGGGCCTGGCCTGGCCTGGGATTCTGGTTCTGCGACCTTTCCCGCCTGTTCTGGAACCTCTCCTGGTCCTACCGTGTCCCCTTGCTGTGCCCCTGCCCTGGCCCCACCTGACCTTCTTCTTTCCTTCCTATTTATTTATTTATTTATTTATTTATTTTTATTTATTTATTTTTGACCTTCCTTCCTGATCCTCACGGGTGCCTGTCCCTCAGGTACACTGGAGGAGAACCCGAACCCTCCTCAAGGAGGGGCTCCCGCCGGGACGGTCTGGTCACTCCTCCCAGGGGTCCTTCAGGCCTATTATCCGTCATCGTGTTCTGCCCGTAAATCATAAAGTGAAGCCTCCGTTTTGCTCGCTGGGCTAAGAGCTAGGCCCATCGTCTGCGGAAATTATCCGATAAACGTGGACTGGGATACGGGGATGCGGAGCATCTTCTGGGAAGACTTCATAAGGGAGATGTGTGGCCGTTGGGTTAACAGACACTAGGTCCACTTTAGGAATGGGGTCACGGGGGGTCCTTGGCTCTCTACCTGCAGGGGCCACCAGCACCTATGACGTCCTGGCCGGGGGTGGGAACGCTGTGGCCGCACACAAGGACCCCTGCCCTGTCCGGGTGGCGGAGCTGGGCCTGTTTCCCTCCATACAGAGGCGGCAGCTGAGGCCAGAGCTTCCACGACCTGCCTGGTCACACCCAGAGTCGGCCCCTGCCCGGCTTCCCCAAACCCACACCCCGGCTGCCATGCGCCCCAGCCCTGCGAGGTCACCCCAGGTCACGTCCCAGGGCCGGGCCTTGTTGCGGATGGGGCCGCCCTCCCAGGAGCCTTCGCCTCCCTGAGCCTTGGTGTGTCACCAGCAGTGACCGCGAGGGCAGCACCGCCTTCCCCCCAGAGGCCAGAGGTCCTGGCGGGCCGGACGCCCCCGACCTTGCGGCCGTGGACAGCGTTCGCGGCTCGCGGCAGCTGTGCCCCCTCGTTCCAGGTGACACCGTCTGGGCCCCATCCGTCCTTCCTCACGGCGCCCTCGGCCTCCTAAGCCATCACCCCCAGCTGCATTTTGGGAGAAAGATGGAGTCGAAGGTCTCAGAAGGCGGCCTGAACGTGACCCTGACGATCCGCCTGCTGATGCATGGAAAGGTACGGAGCCCGAGGCCGCCGAGTCGCGTATCCTCTGTGTCCGTACAATCACGTGTGTGTATGTGCACGTGTGCGTAAACCGTATTTCCGTGTTGTCCCTATAGACTGGGCCCCGTGAGTTCCTACCCCCAAGTCCAGCCCAGCAGCACAGGCACGGCCCTGAGTCCTCCGTCTGTCGTGTGTTTGTGCCGTGAGACCCCCCCAGTCCCCTTGGCGTCTCCCGAGTGTGGGTGGCGCTTGCTGGAGGCCGTCAGCTGCTGGGAGTGCGCCCGCCGCCACCTCCGGGGGCCGCAGCGGCAGCCACGGGCATCATCTTGCCCCGGGAGCTGGGGCGCCGCGGCCGCCCGAGGGTCGCCGCCTTGTGCCCAGCCGCCTTGGCTGCTGCCGCCCCCTCCCCGTCCTCCCACGGCCCCGTGGGACTTTGGAGCTTTGCCGGGAGCGTTGTCACTACCAAGGCCTTCCCTGCAATAAGGGCAATGAGTGTGGTTGCAAGGCCCCCCTCGGGGCGGGAAGCCGGCTGGCTTGTGGCACCGGGGGGTGGGGGGGGTGGGGGTGTTTGTGACCCCGACGGAGGTGCCGTGCGGCCTGGCCAGGAGCGAGTCCCCGCTGCAGCGGGCTCCGGGCTCCAGAACCGCGGGGCCGTGCCCACGGGCGTCTGCACAGGCGGCTTCCTCAACCGTGAGAAGGCGGTGGCGGCGCTTATCACCTTTACATCACAGGTCGGGGGGGGGGGGTCCTTGGGGCCTGACGTGCACCACGGGGGCCTCCTGACGCGCTTGTAGGCAGCTGTCCGCCTGCTTCTGCGCGTCTGTGTGTCCGTCACAGGCAGGGCCTGGGTCTGACCGAGGCCACACGGGCACCAGGAGCCCCCAGACTCCCTGGCCGTCCTGCGCCCCGTCCTCGCTGCCACACAGCGTCTGCCGCAGGCGTCTCTCCCGCTGCTGTGACATCATCTTTCTGTGATTCTTTTCCTGCAGGAAGTTGGAAGCATCATCGGGAAGGTAACTGCTCCGCCTCTGCTGGGCTGAGAAGGTGCCGGAGCCAGCGGGCCTGTGCCGGCTGCAGGCCACGCAGTGGTGTGCGCCGAGGACGCGGATTCCGCTGGAATCCCAGGCCCCCAGCAGCCCCGGCCCCCCCGCCCCCACCCCGCGGCCTGCGCCTCTGCTCCCCCGACGTGTGCCCGGTGGCCCCTGCAGCCGTGGGGAGCGCGAGCGCAGATCTGGGAGTCGAAAGCCTGTGGGAGGGGCAGGTGTCGGGGCGCCTCGTGCTCCAGGCCCTCCCTCAAGGGCGTGCCCGCCCTGGCCTGGCCCCCTTTGCCCGTGACGAGGACGAGGGATGTGGGGGTGTGAGACTGACCCCAAGCGGGCCAGGGCCCGGCTGCCTCCCCTGAGGGGCCCCTCGGCGGCTTGTGCACGTCCGTCAGGCTCTCGGCCCCCCGTGAGGGCTGCTGCCGGCCCCGGGCCCCGACCCCGCGCGGAAGCCCAGAGCGACGCCTCAACCCGTTGTCTGAATCTTTCTTCCAGAAAGGAGAGACTGTGAAAAAGATGCGGGAAGAGGTGAGTGGGCCGGCCATGGAGTCCCAGCTGTGGGCGGGCGGGAGGCGGGAGGCGGGAGGCGGGAGGCCAGGGTCCTGCCCCGGGAGCCCCGCCACGGCCGCGCCCCTCTGGCCTGCACCCCCGCGGTCGGGCCCGTTCGGGGGCCGCAGGGGCTAGTGGGGGGGCTCGTGCCGCGGCTGCTGGAGGCCCGGGGAGCCCGGCCCGGTACTGCCCCCCGTAACGCTGCCCCGGCTGTGCCCCCCCTTCCAGAGCGGCGCGAGGATCAACATCTCTGAGGGAAATTGCCCCGAGAGAATCGTGACCATCACGGGCCCCACAGACGCCATCTTCAAGGCCTTTGCCATGATTGCCTACAAGTTTGAGGAGGTGAGGTCGGCCCCAGGGACCCCGCGTGCTGGGGGGGGGCACGGTCTCCGCTGGGCCTCTGGGGCCATCCCTGTGTCTGGACGTGGGCGCACCGCGGCCCAGCAGAGACCCCTGGCGGCTGAGCACCCTCCCCCCGTCACCCCCGTCACCCCCCTCACGTGTCCGTGGGCCCAGCGCCCGGCACGAGCCCCAGCCGCCCCCGCGGCTCCTCCCCGGGCTGCGAGCTTGGCCACGGGCTGGACCGGGACCGTCCCGCCGGCGCGCACACCCCCGCACGCGTGCGCTCCCGTGCCTGGCTCGTCTGTAGCTGTGCTAGCAGGTTAAATCAAGGTTTTCGTGTGTTTCTGATGCTGTTTAAGTTCCCAGAGATTTTATAGAGACGCAGCCAGTGTTTTTACTCCAAGGGCGATCGAGCTGAGGAATAATCTCCCTCCAGAGCGCGCCCCCTGTGTGTCCAGCCCCTCCACGCCAGGCCGCGCCCTATGGGCAGAGGCCAGGGCCCGGGTCCAGGCTCCGTCTGCACTGCCCGTCCCTGCCCGTCCACGGGAGCACCGCGGCCGCAGCGGCCTGTGGGTCTGCACGTGGGTGGCAGGTGTGGGTCCCCTTCGCTCCACCTGGCTGTCCTCTCGTTGCCCTTCTGAGCTCAGCTGGCCTTCGAGCCTCCATAATCCGCTGTGTCCGCGGCGTCCGTCCTCTGGACACCCAGCCGTTTGCCACACTGTGCACCGAGCGCCTCTGCCCGGGAGCCTGCCTGGGAGCACCCGAGTCCCTGCACTTGTCCTCCCTGAGCCCCCCCCACCCCAGACCGTGTGCCTCTGGGCGCGGGGACCCTGTCCCACCAGCTTCTCTCTCCCCGAGCCTGGCGTTTGCACTCACTGGTGTGTACGCCGCAGGCCCCCACGTGTGTCTTTCTCTCTCCCCAGGACATCATTAACTCTATGAGCAACAGCCCTGCCACCAGCAAACCACCGGTGACACTGAGGCTGGTGGTCCCTGCCAGCCAGTGTGGGTCCCTCATTGGCAAAGGCGGCTCCAAGATCAAGGAGATCAGAGAGGTAACAGGACCCTCCCCAGCCGCTGGTGCCCCACCCCCGGGAGGGTGAGGCCTGCCCCCGGGGAGGCCCAGAACCGCGCGCCCTGCCGGGATGAGCTTACGGTAGGGAAGAGCCATCCAAACACCGAAGGATGGGCCGGGGGAAGCCCTGGAGTGTGCGTGGAGCCTCTCACGGGTGAGCGGGGGTGCCGGGCACCCGCCAGGGGGCTGTGCACCCCAACCAGGAGCAGGCCGGGCCGTCCCGCACGGGCAGGGGGCAGCACCCCGCCTCCCTGTCGTGTGGCTCCAGGCCGTGGAGGCTGCGCTCTCTGCCCCCAGGCAGGTGCCTCCGGGGACCACAGGCCTGAGCCAACCCAGCAGGCTGGGGACGTGCAGGCTTTATGTTCCTGGTCCTTTATTCAGGGAAAGCCTGAATCCTTCCCTCTCCAGAAGGCGGGCGGCCACCCCGTCCTGGTTCCGTCAAGGAAAGACAGGCAGAGTTTAGGCCCCTCTAGAATCCATCTTGCTCTGTGACCTCCGGCTCCACAGGACGAGAAAGTTCCACGTATAGAAAGAAAGTGATTCCATATCTGTCTCCACCTCTGCAAATGCCCCTTGCAGGCTGAGACGCCGGACCAGCCCTGCCCACGGGCCCCAGGGGACGCGCAGAGGGCTGGGGTGCCAGGCGGGCATGGAGGGGTGCCTTCGGGGTGGGTGTCATGTGCTGCACCCTCGACACGATGCATCTCGAGAACCCAGGAGCGCTGCTCCAGCACAGGCCGCCACCACCACCCCCGCCCCTCCCGTTCCCCTTCCAATGTCTCGTTTCTGCAGTCCACAGGTGCCCAGGTCCAGGTGGCCGGGGACATGCTGCCCAACTCCACAGAGCGGGCGGTGACCATCTCGGGGACCCCCGACGCCATCATCCAGTGCGTCAAGCAGATCTGTGTGGTCATGCTGGAGGTACAGTCTGGGCGTCCAGGGCTCACCGCTGGCCTACTCCTCATGCCACACTGGCCGGGGCTGCTTTGTCTTGGCTGTGGCACGTGGCCGGGGCCCAGAGAGTTCACGTGGTCAGGGCTGTGTGGGGGCCGGGGGTCAGGAGCACGACCCGAGACCACCCCCAGGCCCAAGGCGACCTGAGCGAGAGCCTCGCTAGGTGTGCAGGTGCCGCGGGAGGGACAGCTGCGGGTGCCTGTCCCCCCGGGCGTGCCCATCACCGTGGCTGGGGAGCCAGGGAAGCAGACGTGTGAGGTCGCAATCAGAGGAGAAGTCCCTAGTCTGCAGGGCGAGGGGCCTCATAAAGGGTCAGGCCTTAACCATGGTGCAGGTCTGTGCTGGACACGCTGCCCGCTGCGGGCAGGATCCCGCTGTCCCGGGCCCACGGAGGAAGGGGAGGCAGGAGGCCCGTGCTCGCCACGCCTGCAGGCATTGCAGCCCCACCGGGCGCCAAGGAGGAAAAGCAGCTAAAATGCCAAGTTGCAAAGTCAGGGAGGAGTAAACAGAACGGTTTGAACCAAAGGAGAAGCAGAGGAGAGAACGGCTGAGAGAGACCAAAGCCTCTCCTGAAATTTTTTTAGAAAAAAAAAAAAATCCTGCGACTTAAGTTGCAGCCAATACCGCAGGTGCAGCAGGATGCACGGACGCTCTCACCAGCTGCTGGTCGTGGGCCACAGCGAAGGATTTGCGGCTCCCACGGCCGTGCTGGGAGCTGGGGTCCCCGTGGGGGCGGCCCTGCACCGGGGCTCCCCGGCCGCGGCCTCCCAAGGGCGCTGTGCCTCGGCCAGCTTCTGTGGGATCCCCTCTTTTGTCCTTTCTTTGCTGTTCAGACCCACGTCCAGCTCTTTAAAACAATTGCAAAAAAAAAAAAAAAGAAAGAAAAAAAGAAAAAAAAAAACAATTGCATAGGTTTTTTTTTTCCTCTCCTGAAGTATATTTTGTGAAGTCAGAACTGTTTTTCCAAACATTGTGGTCCTGACGGTCCCGGCGACAGCTGGCGCCCATCTGCCCTTCCTTCCATCCCCTGCTGCTGGGACCCCAGAGGCAGCGAGCGGGCTGTGCCCTCCTCCGCACTGGCGGGTGCCCGTTGGCCCGAGCACACGCCCGTTGAGTGCGGCGGCGCTGCAGAGGGCACAGTCGCGGGAACGACTCCAGGAAGGACACAGCCTCCCACGTCCAAGAGCAAGGGCTGGAACAAAACGCACGGTCTCCCCAGGACTCCTCCCAAGTGGTGTCGCCCGCACCACGCTCGCGGTCAGACGTGGCCCTGCAGATGCGGCCGTGGGCGCCGGTGCCCCGGGCTGGGGCTGCAACGGCCCAGTGTCCTTCCCGACGGCCGGGAGGCTCACGCGACTCTGAACCGTGAAGCCCACGTGGCAGGCGTGAATGGCAAACACGGGGCCGAGGCGACACCTCGCTCTCACCGGGTCCCGAAGCGCTCCGACGGCGGGGGAGCTGCTGTCTCTCCAGGGGAGGAGGAGCCACCGTGCCTAGGAACAGTTGAGCCTATTTCTTTTTTATTTTTCTATTTTATTTATTTATTCATAGAGAGAGAGAGAGAGAGGGGCAGAGACACAGGCAGAGGGAGAAGCAGGCTCCACGCAGGGAGCCCTACGCAGGACTGGACCCCGGGGCTCCAGGATCGTGCCCTGGGCTGCAGGCGGCGCTAACCGCTGAGCCACCGGGGCTGCCCAAGTTGAGCCTATTTTTAAGTGAAGAACAGCCGAACAAACAGAGCAAAGATTAGAGGACTTCCGGGCTTAGCTCTGGGGTGGCCGCACACCCTTGAATGGCCATTCAGTGCCCTCAGGGGCAGGAAGTCCGTGGGGCCCCGTGGAGAGCACCCTCGGCACCCCGGAGCCCGCCCGGCAGTGCCCGCTGTGCTCCCAGGGCCTCTCTCCTGTCAGATGTCAGCGAGACTCACACGCACGGTACTGGGACGGCGGGGCTGCCGTCGGCGGGGCCAGCGGGCACCATGGAGCGGGGCGCCTGTGCGGGGACGGGGCACAGCTGGACGGCGGGTGCAGGGAGACGGTCATTCCAGCCAGCCCGGCTTAGTCGTGGGTATGCCACCGGGAACCCGGTCTCCTCTGAGGCTGCAGCGATCCCTGGCCGCACAGAGAGGATTCTGGAGGCATTTGGTCAGAAACTGCAGAAACCCTGAACCCTGCGTACCCTGGAGGCATCAGCCGCCCTGGGTCAGCTCGCAGGCCCCTCAGCAGCCCTTCCTACCTCACAGCAAGGCTGCGCCGTGTTCCCGAGGTCACGCGGCACCCCCGGCCCTGGCCCCACGGACTCCCGAGGTCATGCGGCACCCCAAGTCAGTGCAAGGTCAAACCACGCGCCCACGGTCGTACCGCGTGCCCATCATCGCGCGGCCTGGCTTGTTCTGACGCCCTCTGTGCTGTGTCTCCCAGGCGGGGCCCTCAGGTCGTCACCCAGGGTGCGGGCCGTGGTCTGGACGACTCCCGGCGGCATCAGGCCGCCCTGGCCCCTCCTGCCCTGGGGCCTCTGCGCAAGGCCCTAGGCTCACCTTAGCAGACCCTGGCTGACTCCTGTGCTGGGGGGTATCGTTCACCGCGAGACAGAGGTCCTGCACTTCTGGACACAGAACACGCAAAGGAGATGATGGCAGCGCTCATCACGACTGCGAGTTACTTCATTTGAACCCTAAGCTTTCTTAAAAAGTTGCCTGTTTGTTAATATGAGTCAGGTGCTTCTAGCCCTCCTGCGATGAGGCCTGCTGAGCATCGTGAGCCCGGCCCAGTGAGGCTCGGGGGCTCTGGGCATGGGGCCCCCGTGGCGGAGCAGCCCAGCAAGCCCAGCCTTCCCCCGAGCACGGCACGGGGACGGAGATTCTCGCAGAGGACCACAGCCAGGCTGGCCCACGTGCAGAGCGACAGCACCCCGGCCCTCAGGCGGCCACCTGCCTGTCTACACGGCCCGCGGCTCCCAGTATGGGCAGGATCTGCCCATCTACATGGCCCACGGCCCCCAGCACAGGCAGGGTCTGCCTGTCTACACGGCCCATGGCCCCCAGCACGGGAGGATCTGCCCATCTACATGGCCCGCAGTCCCCAGCACGGGCAGGGTCTGGATCTGCCCGTCTACACAGCCTGCGGCCCCCAGCATGGGCAGAGTCTGGGTCTGCCCATCTACATGGCCTACGGCCCCCAGCACAGATAGGATCTCCCTGTCAACACAGCCCGCAGCCCCAAGCATGGGAGGATCTGCCCATCTACATGGCCCACAGCCCCCAGCACAGGCAGGGTCTGGATCTGCCCGTCTACACGGCCCACAGCACCCAGTATGGGCAGGATCTGCCTGTCTACATGGCCTGCGGCCCCCAGCACAGATAGGATCTTCCTGTCTACACTGCCCACAGCCCCCAGCACAGGCAGAATCTGCCCATCTACACGTCCCGCAGCCCCCAGCATGGGCAGGATCTCCCTGTCTACACGGCCCACAGCCCCAGCATGGGTGGGCCTGGGTCTGCCCGTCTACACAGCCTGTGGCACCCAGCGTGGGCAGGATCTGCCTGTCTACATGGCCTGCGGCCCCCAGCACAGACAGGGTCTGGGTCTGCCCGTCCACATGGCCCACAGCCCCCAGCACAGACAGGGTCTGCCCGTCTACACAGCCTGCAGCCCCCAGCACGGGCAGGGTCAGCCCATCTACACAGCCCGCAGCCCCCAGCACGGGCAGGGTCTTGGCCTCTCTCCCCGCCTTGTCAGGACCTGGCAGGGCACCCCGCGGGGTTGGTGGCAGCCTGGAGGAGAGAGGCGGCCCCAGGAGGGTCCCCATGGCGTGCCCTCCTGCTGCGGGGTGTCCCCACCGTCCGGGGCCGCCGCAGCCTGGGGTCAGGGCGGGGCGGGCGGCAGCGCGGGGGCGGGCTCGGGAAGGAGGCCCCCTCACCAGGCCCTGGCCTGCGAAGCTGCTCTAATGCTCTCTCTCCCTCTCCTGTCCCTTTTCCTAGTCCCCACCGAAAGGTGCCACCATCCCCTACCGCCCAAAGCCCGCCTCCACCCCTGTCATTTTTGCAGGTGGTCAGGTAAGAGCCGACCCGCTCGCGGCCTCCACTGCCAACCTCAGCCTCTTACTGCAGCCCCCGCCGCTGCCCGTTAGTGCACTCAGGTTTTCTCCCCTGTCACGTGCACGTCTCCCACCCCACCCGCGCTGGATGCAGAGCTCTCCCGGCCCGCGGCCCGGCGGCTCGGGGCAGGGGCGGGGGGGGAGGGCACCCCGCGGCGCTGGGCCCTGGAAGTGTCCTCCCCCGGGCCGGGCACAGGAGGACCGCGCCCCTGCCCAGGCCCAGATCTAGCTTAGCGGAGGGGTGGGGCGTGCCCGTGGCCCCGTGGCTCCAGGTTGAAGCAGCTGAGCTGCACGAGCAGGGTCCTGTTCCCCCTGGAGCGCACGCTCCACTGTGCGGGGGTGCCTGGGGGCAGGGAAGGGGGGCCCAGCCGGGCGCCCCGCCCTGCCCCAGCCAGCCGGGCCGGGAGCACCTGCTTGCACACCTGCGGCTGTGCCCAGAGCCGCTGGCCCCCTCCCCCCGCCGGCCCGGAGCCTGGGCGGCCAGGCGTCGCCGGGAGATTTGCATCCGAGGCCGGCAGTTCATCAGCGGGGCCTAGAGAGCCGGGGAGAGGGGCGGGGCACGCCTCCCCGCGAGGGCCCACCCGCCATCGGGCACCCGTGCCACACACCCCGGGGTCACGACAGCGGGGGTGGAGGGCCCCGGACGACGCCCGGCCGGTGGTGCCTGGAGGAGCTCTGCGTCCAGCTGGCGGTGACGTGTGTCTCTGTTGGAGGGAGAGTGAAGACGGGGAATTTTCGGAGGTGACCCAGGTCGGGCGGAAACGGTCATGATTTTTTCATTGACAAAGTCAGATAAAAATCTGTCTGCATTTTAAAGGAATCTTATCAGATCCTCCAAACGCACACGTTAGACGAGGGGCAGAGACCCCCACGAGCAGCATGTGGGCAGCTCCCCACAGGGAGTACGTGGGCGCTGCCCCAGGGCCTCCCTCCAGCCCCCCGCCCCCCCGCCGAGGTCTCCCGGCAGCCCTGCCCTTGGGCTGGACCCTTCACGTCGCTGTGCCCTCCCGTCACAGCCCCATGTTGCAGGTCAGAAAGGGCCAGAGGCACCGAGGGGCACCCAGACAGTCCAGTGGCCTGGACCCAGACACGTGAACAAACCCACGGTGGCGCCACGTGGCAAAGCACAGGCCTTCAGCCCAAAGGGAGGCGCCTTAGCACAGTCGGGGGCCCAGGAAGCCATGGGAGCCCAGGGCGGCCAGGCCACCCCCGTCATGGGCACTTGTCCCCAGGCTGTGCTCAGGCCATAGGCACCTGCATCTGTGCCCCTGGGACAGTTGTTCTCGCCAGTGGTCCTTCTCGGCCCTGCGGGGACAGAGGAGCCACGGCACACGCTGAGAAACGGGGCGTGAATGCGATCTGAGCCCGGCCCTGAGAGCCGTGGCCTGCACCTCGCTGTGCCGGAATGCGCGCCTCTGGCCCTCCAGGGCCCGGGAGGCCCACCGGCCAGCAGGTGCCCGCCAGGTGCCCGCCAGGGGCATCAGCCCTGCATCACAGGCAGGTCACACGTGGTGACGCTTCGTCCAGACTTTTATACCTTCCCTGTGTCCAGAGAGCCCGGGAGAGGCTCACGCCTCAAGTAGAATTCAGAATTCCCTGGGCAAGAGCGAGCCAGAGACGCCCGGGCAAAGAACTGCCCTGCCGGGAAGCGTGTGCAGCTCACGCAGACGTACGGGCCCCGACCTAACGGGCCTGTGGCAGCGGGCGTGTCCCGGGGCCGTTACAGGTGGTGACACGTCGGAGCAGGTGCCTGGTGGCACCTCCGCAAACCGCAGGGCCACGCCCCTACCTCCGTGTGCACAGCTCCCCCCTCACCTGGAGCATCTGATAAGATCCCTCTACTCCTCGGAACGCCTCTGGCGACCGTGACGTGCCCGGGGCTCCCCCCGGTGCTCCCTGCAGATCCAAAAGCCATGGTTTGGCCGCACCTTGGCCCCGCCCCTCGGTGTGCGGTCCCCAGACGGGACCCTCGCTGACCTGGGGTTCCCCTCGGGTGCACACGTGGACACGGGGCGGGGGGACGTGCCCCCTCGGGCTGCAGCACAGAGACCCGCGTGGCGGGCCCCTGAGCGCGGCTGCCCGGGGCTGGTGTGGCACGTGCCCCGTCACGGCCCGCGAGGCCTGGCAGCAAGTCTCCAGTCTTCACTCTCCCTTCACACCTGTGGTTCGTGTGTTTCTGGCCGTGAGTTTTGGGAGCATCTCGGCTGGTGGACGGTTGAGGCAGGAGGGGGCGGGCAGGCGGAGGGGGCCTAGGCCCACGCGGGCGCCGCGGCTGGTGGGGCCGCCGCCTGGAAGGTGAAGCCGGGGGGACCCCGCTGGCCCCCCGGGAGCCGTCCCTGCGTGTGCAGGTCGGGCCTCCTGTGACGGGGGCACTTTTCTTTCTTCATCTGCTTCGCAGAATTGGTTTTGAGTCACCTTTTAGAGGTCCTTCGGCCTGGTTTTCTTGGGATAAATACTTTGTAAAAAGTTGATGACAAGTCAGAGGGTCAGTAACTAGCGATCCCGGCAGGGGTTTGGTTTTAAGAACCTCGGGGAGTGGGGAGCCGCCTGGCGCTGCCCGCTCCTGCGCTCCTGAGCTCTCGGGGCTGGGGGTGGGCGGCTCCCGGCCCCCGCCTGGCTGTAGCTCCAGCCGCCCGCCCGCCCGTGGGTGCCGCTGAGGCCTGGCGCCAGGACACCCCCCAGTCTACACCTCCCGGTGCCCTGGGGGTTCCGATTTTGTCCTAAGCTACTGGGGGGCAGGCAGAGATGCGTTGTGCGAGGGGACGCTCTGACCTCGGGGCCTTGGGCCTGCTCACGGGAAGCCCCATCCCCGGGGGAGGGCCGCTGGTGGGTGCACGCGGGGCTGGCAGCTTCACGACCTGACCGTGTGTCTCTCTTTCTAGGCCTACACGATCCAGGGACAGTACGCCATCCCCCACCCAGATGTGAGTCTCCACTCTGCCTCCCTCGCCTTCTCTTCTCATTACCGTTACCCACCTGCATGCTGCTGTTACTTGCTACTAATATTAATATTACGCAATAATATTAATACCGTTCTCTCAATGTTCCTGACCTGTGTCGTATCCATATGACCTTGAGTAACCTTTAACCTCTTAGCACTAATTCTACTCGTTTGGAGGACTTGGCCTGTTTTCAAATTGATTTGATCGTTGCTGCACTCTGGGGCTTTCCTCCGCACACAGGGCCTCAGGCGGTGGCTGCAAGGCTGCTCTGCCCGTGGCACCCGCCCGAGCGGCCAGGGACAGGGGTGCCCTACAGCCACCTGAGAAGTTAGATGACACACTGTCAGCCAGGTGCTCTAAGAGATGCGGGAGGGGACGTTTGAACGTCTGGTAAAGCTAGACTTTCCCCCTGGGGAGCCCAAGGTGCAACAGCACCCCGCACCCCCATTCCCAAGGACAAAGCCAACAGAAGGGCCTTGGCTTTCGTCTGAGGGCTGAAGCCGCGTGCTCCGCCGTCGGGGCCTGCTCAGCCGCCCTGAGTGCGTCACAGTCTGCGTGGAATCAGGGGTGAGGATGGGGACACCCGGAAATGCACCGTGGGGTGCAGGGGGCGGGGAGACAGTGTGCAGCAGGTACAGGGCAGCAGCCGTGATCCACGGTTGTCTCTCCACAGGGATCTAGATGCGTGTGGGGCTGGGGCCAGGATGCCTGCGTGAGCCGGTTGTGAAGGGCGGGTCTGGGGAGGGAGGAGGGGACAGGGCAAGGCCGGGAGGAACTGGGGATCCGCCTTGGCACTGCTTTCAGCAGGTGCGGCGAGCCTGGCGTGGGGAAGCCCTTCCTTCTCTAAACCATTCTGAACGTCGCCGGACTTCACAGCCTCCCTGTGAAAGCGCTTCCTGCATGTGACCTGAGACTCGCGGGGTGGGGGGGGTGGCGCCAGGCGGGCGGGCGTTGGCATCGTCTGCAAACCCCTGTGCGTTTGAGGTGGGCGAGTGCTGACGTGGCAGTGAGCCGTCCGGGCAGAGCAGGCGAGGGCTTCTGGAAACTCAGCCAGGCTGAGTGAGAATGTGGGAGACGCGGGCCGTCGGTTCAGTACCATCGCGGGGAGACCTCCTGCCCTCGGTGGCTTGTGGGCAGTGCCAGTTCTGTCCACCTGTTCACTCCCATCCCACAGACGGCCCCGAGTGGGGGCAATGGGAGGCCAGGATGCAACTCAGGTGATGGCACAGTCTTTACTTAACGTGGGGCCGGGTGCTCTTGTGCCCCCTGGAAGTGCAGGTACATGTGCAAGGGCAGATTGGAAAACCTGGCTTGTTGGCTTTTTCAAAGCTCAGGAGACACAGTGGTCAGGCCCCTAGTAAAGGGCAGTTGACCCCAGGGCACAGCTCTTAGGTGGGGCCTGAGGTTTCCTGCAGCCCCTGAGCCGACAGAGGAGCATTTCTGGCCTGAAGTCCCAGGTTTGTGGGTGTGCACACCTGTGTGAGGCTGAGGAACTTCAGCCTGGCTGATTGATTTTTATGTTACTTGGTGGTTGTGTCTTCCCCGCATGATTTTCTCAGAATCTCTTAAAAGTGGGTAGTTCTGCAGGCTTTTTTCTCAGACCGATCAAACTTCTAAGTGTTGCATAATTGCCTCCTTACGTTTGGTAGAGACCCGAGACACTGGGCTATTCTCATGGAACAGCCCTCTGTGCGGTGTAGACCGGCCCCCGCGGCCGTGCAGCTGCTGGGACTCTATGGTGGGAGCTCAGAGAATGTGTGAAGCCTGCAGGCTCGCGGCGTTGAAGACGGGATGCTCCATCCAGAACAACTGTCTGGTGACATACATGATGATGGCCAGGAAGGCAGCGTTTATCTGAGCTTAGCAGTCAGTAGGGATTGTAAAGGCTTGGTTTCCTAGAACCCAGGTGTCATGCTGGTAGGAAGCGGTACCTTATTTTGTAATAAATACTTGAGTCACGGTGGCTGACACGCCACCAGGACCCTCAAGCAGCCTGTGGGAAAACCGCTTTCGTAGAGCCGAGCACTCCTTCACCTAGAATGAACCTGTAAGTGTTTCGTCCTTGCCTGGTGCTGAAGAGCGTGCTCCAGGTCACCCTCCCTGTGGCCTGGCCAGTGTCCCTGCAGGGTCTCGCCTGCCACTGCCACTCACTCGTTTTGCCCCAGTCCTCCCAGACGTGCCCTGGAGAAGCACTGGGACGCCGGGTGTGGGGAGGACGGCCTCAGCCACAGCCTGACCACCTGGTCCACTGAGTTCAGATGTGGTGGAGGAGGCAGCAGGGACTCAGATGCCGGACTGCCTACCCCCCCACTCCCCAGCCCCCCCAGGACCTGTGGGACCCCAGGAACAGACATGCGGTCACACGGGAGGGAGGGAAGAGTCAACCTCAAGCCGCCCCCCATGTGTGATGCTTCTCTGCCACTCGTCAGGGTATCCAAGTCCCTCCTGTAAGCCCCCCTCACCCAAGGGGCCCCAAAAGCTAGCCGAAACCCAGCCTCGCATGGGAGGTGACAACTAAGGGTTTGCGACCTCTGCCTCCCACCTGGGCCTGGCACTGACTGCGGGGTGGCGATCGGGACAGCCCCCCAGTTTCACACACAAGGGAGTGGTGGCTTCAAAAGCTCACCACCAGAGCTGAAGAGCCCCGGTGGTGCCCAGCGTCCAGGAGTCCAGGCAGTATGTTCCTCAGAGTAAGCAGTGGAGACGGCAACATGGGAGTCACAAGTGAGAGACATCGGTGGGAAGATGCACGTTATTAGGTCCTCTGTGGGCAGTGTTTCCTAGATGTCTGCTCGCATTTCGCTGTGGCTGTGGAACCAACTCCCCGAGGGCTGCCGCTCACCTCCTCCAGAACCCATGGGGAGGGTGCAGAGGCTCCCACACCTTGCGGTGGGAACCCCGGGGAGAGGAGCCAGCACACTGAGCCCACCGGCTGTTGGGCTGCACCTCTGCCCTGCTCTTCCCTCCAGGACCTGCAGCTCGGAGTGGTGGGGAGGCACCCACACACCCGGCCCTGACCCCCGGGGTGGGAAAGCAGGAGGCCCGCCCACTCGTGTCTCCCTGCCCCCACTGCGGGTGAACACAGCCAGCCCCCTCTCCTGCTGAGCCTCTGGGTGCCTGGCTTCCTCGCCCCAGCCCGCCCCTCCTCAGAGGCAAAATCTATGTTTTCATCCCATCGGAGCCCCAAGAGGTCATCACACAGAGTGACGGAAGATTCTAGAAGATAAGCACTGAGCATTTCTCAGAATCAATAAAAGAAGCCAATCCTCACATTGAGGAATCCAAACAAACCCCAAACAAGATAAATACAAAGAAACCCACTTTCTGTTTATCAAAGTAAAACCACACAACATCAGGACCAAAAGTAAACCTCTCTAAAGTTGTCAGAAAAGGAAGGTTACAGAGGAGCAAGAGAGAAAGCGAGGGGACATCGCATCAGCCGCCCCGGGAGCCAGAAGGTGGTGTCACGACACAGAAAGTAATGGTCAACCCAGGCTTCTGTTTTAAGAAGATCTTCCAAGGACCCACATCCAAGGATTTGCAGGCAGACAGTGGTGGCCACCGGGCCTGTATGGGTGCCCCTGGCCCTTCAGGAGGACAGTGATTGCGGAGGGAAGCCTGGAGACGAGGGACGAGGGGCTTGTTTCATTAACACAGGAATAGGCCAGGAACTACCGATGGTTGTGACGACGCTAAAATGTGAACGTGTCGGTAAAGGAAAGCAAAAATTGTCTGTAAAATTAAGGCCGTCTGACCTGTGGGATTAACATAACAACAAATGGACAAAAACAGGAGATGTAGGGGATCCCTGGGTGGCTCAGTGGTTTGGCACCTGCCTTTGGCCCAGGGTGTGATCCTGGAGTCCAGGGATCAAATCCCGCATCAGGCTCCCAGCATGGAGCCTGCTTCTCCCTCTGCCTGTGTCTCTGCCTCTCTCTCTCTCTCTCTCTATCATGAATGAATGAGTGAATGAATGAATGAATAAATAAATAATAAATAAATAAATAAATAAATCTTAAAAAAAAAAAACAAAACAGGAGATGTATGCTTCAGTGGGCCAAGGGGGTCTGAGCTTCCTGGAGGCCAGGGTGCCATCCCAGAAGAGGCGGATATGGAGTTTAGACCTTGAATGTGCGCGTTAAGACGTCAGAGTGACCACTGATGGGTAACAGCTTACTTACATGACTGCCACCAGGTGCAGAGGGGCCAGGGGCAGGGGAGACTGGTCTGTCCAGGTCCCTCCTCCTATAACACGCCTATCCCGTCAGGACAGTCACAGGTGCAAAACAAAATAAAGTGGCAGAAATTAGTCCCTTATACATGTAATTGTGATCAAAGTAAAACCAGTGTTCCAGTTAAAAAAGGGCTGTCTGACTAAAAAAGAAAAAAAAACAGCCAAAAAAAAAAAATTAAGGGGCAGCCCTGGTGGCGCAGCAGTTTAGTGCTGCCTACAGCCCAGGGCGTGATCCTGGAGACCCTGGATCGAGTCCCACATCAGGCTCCCTGTATGACGCCTGCTTCTCCCTCTGCCTGTGTCTCTGCCTCTCTCTCTCTCTCTCTGTCTCTATGAATAAATACAAAATCCAAAAGAAAAAAAAATCAGTCTTTCAAAAAAAAATTAGGTTTTTAGACAAATAGCAAAACGGGAGAAAAACTCTAGCATTTTTTTATCCCAAGAGACACACCTAAAGAATAAGGACCCAGAAATATTGAAAGGATAGAAAAAGCTCTCATGGAAAAATACTAACTGAAAGAAACCCCTGTAACTTGGCAAATTCTTCTTATATCCATGTCAAATCAACCAAAAAAAAAAAGAGAGAGAGAAAAGAAACCTTACCTATCAACATTAACGTTGGGGGGTTGGGGGGGGAGCAACAGGACTTTAAAGCCAAGTCTAAAAAAATAAAAATAAAAAAAATAATAAAGCCAAGTCTATGTTTCATGGTTTACGTCTCGATAAAGGCTCAGTTCCCCCAGAAGACACAAATTCAACGCTTGTATGCACCTGGAGCCTATCTGCAAGTTCATGTAGAGAAAAGGTAGCAAACCGTGAAGGGAATTTGACAGACGTAGGGAGCCTGCACCGAGCTCTGCTGTGACTGGTGTGGATGGAACACATTTCTACACGACGTTGAAGTCCATACCGGAGGCGTCTACACAACTGGATCGCACATCACGCCATCGAGAACACCCACGTGTCCCACACTGGAATCCCACGGGCTGTACTCTCTTACTGCAAAGCAGTTAATTACTGACATCAATAATTAAAAGATGAACTCTTTAAAAAACAAAACTTGTTTTTATTGAAAGTTAAAGAAGATACGGACACCTGGGTGGCTCAGTCAGGTGAGTGACTCAGGTCATGACCTCAGGGTCGTGAGATCGAGCCCCGCAGAGGGCTGAGATTCTCTCTCTCCGCTCCTCCTCCTCCTCCACACGTGCTCGCTCGCTCTCTCTCAAATAAATAAACCTTTAAAAAAAAAAAAAGTTGAAGAAGACCAAAAGATGAAAAAAAGGGGAGGGGGACATACCAATTTCATGGATAGGAACTTGAAATATCTGTAAATGGTCATCCACGTGGGAACAAAGACCCGAACACTTGTCACACAAGACAGGAAAACAGCACCTTTCAAGGAAAATAGAGAAGATCCCTCTGTTCTCAGGTCCAGGAAGGGTTTTGTAAGGAAGACAGTGAGCACAAACCACCAAGAAAATAGTAACGAACTGGACTCCATTAAAGTTTAAAAATCATCTTTTCTCTAAAGACACCAAAGGAGAGTGGGGACAAGATCTTTTCAGCACAGACAACTGAAAGAGGATTAGCATCCAAAATATAAAAGGGGTTTTTGTGAGTGAGCGGAAGTGAACCCAGGAGAGAAATGGGCGGAGACAGAAGCGTCCCACGGGAGGGGAAGGCGTGAGCACAGCCAATGCCACACGGTGGCCCGTTCCTCACGCTGGCCCGTGCGCGGTGCGCCCGCCTCGTGGTACCTCCACGCTTGTGCACCTGCGACGGTAGGTGCATTTGTCTGCATTTAGCGTCTGTCTGTCTGCCCCAACCCAACATCCAGTGGAAGAGCTAAGGGGCAGGGAGCCGCCCGTCTCACGACACCCTCCCCTGCGGCCCCTCCCGCCATGTGCAGGCGCTTGTGAGTGCCCGACGGCTGATGGTTTAAGGGCAGAAATAGCTCAAAAAAGCAGGAGTCCTCTTAGCACTTCTCGTGCTCCTCCCTTAAGACACGTAGAGATTGCATCCCAAGGAGGAGAAGCGCCGGACAAAATAGGGACGGAGCCAAGACCAGAGGGAGGCCAGCTGACATCCGTCACCGGGCTTCCCCTCTGGCCACCCGCCCCCCGGACTGATGTCAATCCAGGCGCCAGCGTGTGCCCATCCAGTCTCCCCAAGACGTCCCTGCCTCCACGGTGCCTGGGTGGAGGGAGCGTGGCCATTTCGTCGTAAGCAGCAGCCAGTGCGTGGCAGTAGGAGGGCGGGCGTAGGGCCTGCGGGCGGCGACTCCAGCACAAGTGCAGAGCCGCGGGGAGCCTTCCTCTTGTGTGCCTGTGACGCACGTGGCCGTGGGCTCTGGAGCAGGCCCCCCGCATGCACCCCATCCCCCTACCTGCCAGGGAGGCGATGGACAGACCAGGGGAGCACCCGAGGTCGCGGAGCTGTGGACAGGTGCGTGGGGAGGCCGCAGGCTGCTCACGATGGTGGTTGTCCCCAGCCGAGGTGGACAACACTTCGTGGCCAGGCCGTTTGCCCGCGTGACCCCACAGATCAGGACAGGGGCCTGTGGCACCAGACGAGCGCACCTCCACGAGGCCGGTCAGTGCTGGCGCTGCCCCAGGCCAGGTCCGCCGCCAGGGCCCGGCTCTCCCCGCTGTCCTGAGCGACACACAGCTGTGCGCCTGGGCCTCGGGACGGACGGGAGAGGACCCGCCCTCGGGAGGAGCACAGAGCAGCGGGGCCAGGGCTGCCGGGGCCGTGCAGGTGCCCTGGGCAAAGGGCTGGAGCCCGCAGGGGGTGGCCACACAGCAGGCCGCCCCCCGTGTGAGCACCGTGATGGTCCCCCCGCCCGACAGCCCTGAGCCCCCCTGGCCGTCTCCGGAAGCGGGCTTCCTCCTCCATCCTGGGAACCTTGTAACCTTAGCCTCGCTTCCAGCCCCGCCGCGCGTGGGTTCAGAGCGCAGCCCGCCAGGTGTCCTGACGTGTGCCTGCTACGCACGCGGCCCCTGGGGCTCCTGGTCCCGTCCAGCTGGGCACGGGGTCAGGGGACCAGGTCTGTGTACTCGGGCCCCCGGCAGCACCTCAGCCACAGACAGTGCCACCCACTCCTCGTCCCCCATACCCCGGGTACCTTAGGGTATTTGCCACAGCTGCACCCACAGGGCAGGCCGGCGGGCGGCGCGTCCGTGTCTGTGTTTGCGTGGGGCTGCGTTGCTGACAGCCAGGGACCTCCCGCTGCCCTGCTGCTCCGAGGTGCGTCTGAGAAGCCCCCCGAGTGTCTCGGGCACGGTCGCCGCCTCCCTGACACACCCGCGTCGCAGCGGGGACGCCAGCTCCCCTCTGAGTGTGCCCTCCCTCCAGGCGGGAGTCCAGGGCTCGGGGTGGGTGGGCCGTCGGGAGGGCGTGAGCAGCTACGCGCGTCCCAGGGTGTGCGGTGCAGGCCCGGCCGTGAGCTAGGCCTGAGGACTCCCGGCTGAGCGTCCAGCTCGTAGCCCTCGGTTCCCAAAATAGGGCCACTTACTTTTACTTTCTGTTCTTTCGGGTTTCTCCTTAAGAGGCCAGGGTGAGCGCCTGGGTGGCTCAGGCGATGGAGCGCGTGACTCCCGACCTCCGCTCAGGTCGTGATCTCAGGGCGGTCCACGCTGGACGTGGAGCCTGGTTAAGAAAAGGAAAAGAAGTGAGGCCCAAATAGCAACGGAAGAAAGCTCCGGGGCTGGGGGTCAAGGGGACAGAGTGACCCAGTGGGCACGGAGGACGCAGGTGAGCCGACTCCAGCAGCCCTGGCTGCCTCTTGGAGGCGCTGCTGGCTGCGCGGGGTCCAGGGCTGGGGCGGGGCCGGGTCACCGGCGCAAGCTCTCTGCGGGGACCGTGACCTTCCAGCCCCTGGGGCCGGCGGGCCCTGCTCGGGGGCTCTCAGAGCCTCCTCAGGGAGCCCAGGGGCCCACGTGCAGCCCGGGGGTCGTGGCCGCCAGGTGTGTGCGAGCCGCCAGCGAGCCGGGCAGAGGAAAGGACCTGGGTGCGCGCCCGCCCAGCGGCCCATTGGTGTCCCAGGCCAAGTCCTTGCGTCCGCTGCGTCTGCCATGTGTCCGCATGGCCCCCCTCTATTTGTACAACGTTCTGTTACTGCCGTTTTAATTTGGTGTGACTTGTGCTCGATGACAATAATCTTCTTAGCTCTCGTGTCCCTCCTACCCCAGCAGTTGACCAAGCTCCACCAGCTGGCCATGCAGCAAACCCCCTTTCCTCCCCTCGGACAGACCAACCCCGCTTTCCCCGGTACGTACCCAGCTGCCCTTTCTGACCTCCTCTCTTCTCACCTGGGGACTCTTTCTGAACTGTCATTATTCGGGGCGGCGAGCAGCGCAGGTACAGTTCTAGCTGTGGACGCCAAGGACGCAGTGTAGACACGCAGCGGCGTGCACGCCGCAGAGGGCCGGGCGGGAGCTCTGCGTGCGTGTGTCTCCCGCGGGAGGCTGGTCGCCTCCCTCTGGCCTTGTGGCCCAGGGACCTCCGCTGCCCACGGGCATCCCGGGGCGCCCGGCTGAGCGCATCCACTTGGCCACAGCCCTGAAGCCTGTTGTCCCCAGGAGCCGAGCTCCGACAAGCGGACGGGGACGCCTTTGTGCAGGAGGCCGTGCACGGCCCAGGAGTGACACCTGCCCGGGACGGCCGCCGGCCCTGCCCCGGGGAGAACTGAGCTGCGCCAGCCCCCGCCCAGGGCGCGGTGGCCCCCGGCACCCCACGTGGCCCCGGGGTGGGGGAGGGCCTTAGGGCGGCGGTGTCTCCCTGGCAATGGCAGGGCATTGCCGCGGCAGCCGTGCAGGTGACCGCTCGCTGGACGCATGGGTCAGCCGTGCATGCGCCAGTCAGATTTTGAGCTTCCCTAGTTGAAGTGACCTTGCTTATCTCCTTGAGGGCAAACATTAAATCTGTCTCTTCTTTGCTCTCCAGGAGAAAAGCTGCCTTTACACTCCTCCGAAGAAGCTCAAAATCTGATGGGCCAGTCGTCAGGTAAAACGAAGCTCGCTGAGCGAGAGAGCGCAGGCCCAGGAGGCCGGGCACCCGCCCCTGCTGCCCCTGCTCGGGCTCGGGGTCACCGGCCGGGCGGGAGGAGGGGTGCGGAGGCCCGACTGCCTGTGCGCGGGGACGTGAGCGCCTCAGTGAGGGGTGGCGGGGGCGGCGGTGCTGTCGGGACGGAGCCCGAGCGCCGGCGCCACGTCCGCACGCACACCTCGCAGCCTCTGCGTCCGTGAGCGGGTCTGCCCCGGGCGCCATGGGGTGCAGGTCGCAGCCCCGAAGGCCCCGTGCGCGGGGTGGGCCAGTGTCTGCTGTGGGCAGCACGCACGTGGGGCCGCGGTACAGGAGGTGCCGTGTGCTTCGCAGGAAGGGATTTCCCAGGAAGCGCGGCACACGCTCAGGGGCAGGGCACCCGGCCGGGTTGGTCCCCACCGGCTGGTCACAGTCAACCCCGGGGCTGGGGCAGGGCAGGCGCAGGTCTGCAGAGCCCGGGACGCCACGTGTTTGGGGAGTGACGCCACTTGAGAGCTCGTGGAGGGGCGGAGCGGGTTCCACCCCGGTCGGCCAGGGCAGGGGTAGGTGTCCAGCTGCAGGGGAGGGCGGCGGGCAGTGCTTCCACCGTCAGGGCCTCGCTGTGCGCCCCAGGCTCCCGCTCCGATGCTCCGTGCGCCCCCGAAGGGCCCCATTTCAGTGCAGCCTTTGATCAAGCGAATGCAGAGCGTAAAGAATGAAAAGACAAGACGTTCTGATTATGGAAATGGGTGTCAACCCTTATGACGGCCACAGCCGGTGGTGGTGACAACACGTGTGCCCGTCAGCCCTCCGCACCTTATCGGTGATTTTTTACGATTACCCGGGGCTGGTGGGACCAAGGGCCTGGCTTGCCTGGGACGCAGCCCCCGCCCCGCCAGCCGCCCACCGACCCTGCCATGGCTCCCGCAGCACCTCCGTGGGCCTCACGGACGCGGGACATGTGTGCACATGGCCTCTTTAAGGCGTCCCTGGGATGACTTCCCGCCCCGGGGGACCCACAGGGAGAGCACGGGGCACACACACACAGACGCGTCCCGCGGTGGCCGCAGGTGGAGTAGGATGCGTGGTTCCCGGGACAGCGTCACTGATGCTCCCGAAGCAGGTGGGGCTCGCGGGGCGAGGCTGGAGTCCCGCCCGATGTGTGCGGCATCCGCGGCTGGTGAGGGGGGCTCCCCGCCGGCGACGTGGTCCTCAGGTGCGGGGCGCCAGCGGGAAGCAGCTGCGCCCCCGACCCAGCACGTCGCGCTCAGTTCCCTCTTGAAAAGAAGCCTCGTACTTTCCTCCGTGGGTCGGAGTACACCGAGGCGAGCGGACACGACGCTTGGCCTCCGCCCTCCCGAGGCAGGCTGCCGAGGTCCTGACAGGACCCACGCAGGACGGAGGACCTCTCCGGAATGCGTATAGACGGTCGGACAACCAGATAGCTGCACCGAAAACGTCTCAATGGGAACAAGATAAAGGACAGAAACTCCGGGTGTGGTTGCGCGAAAGGAAACGACAGTTCAGGACGGAGGGGTTCGCCCAGCACTTGCCCCTGACGCCCCCAGCACGGCGGGGCCCGGTGGGGACGCTCCCGGCAGAGGCTGACGACCGCGGCGCGTCTGCTGCTGGGGACACAAGTGCGGGAGGAAGACGCAGGGAGAGGGGAGGAAGGGTGGGCGTCCGACTGCGTCTCCCCAGGCCTCTGGGCCTGCGCACAGTGGGCCGAGGGCCAAGGCAGAGGCGGGAACCAGGAGGGGGACAGGAGGGGGCTCGGGCTCCGGAACGTTCTGACGGTATGAGCCAGACTGCGACGGTGGTCCCGTGGGTGGGGGCTGTGGGGCCTGCAGGGAGGACGGCGTGTCCGCTGCGGGTGGACGAGGAGTCGCGAGGGCCAGGGCAAGGGAGCCCGGATCTGTCGCCCCCGATGGTAGATCTCGCCCCGCGAGAGGCGGTCTGTGCTCAGAGGGGACACCGTAGACCTGGGAGCTGGGGGCCTGGCGGCCGGGGAGGCCTGTGTCCGCACCGAGCGGGAGTGCGCGGCCTCCCCGCAGGACAGCGCCGTGGGGCCGGGCCGCGGAGCGCGTGGTGCGGGGCCCCCAGGGCCTGGAGGGTGCCCGAGCCGTGCCCGGCTGCTCAGGAGTGGGATCCCCACGCGCCCAAAGGGAAAGCGCAGAACATCTACTACATCTGCTGGGTTCTGTGTCCTGGCTGTGAGGGGAGCGGGGACGCCAGACCTCGTGTGGTCTGACACCGAGAGCGCACAGGGCGTGTTGCCCCTCGGTGGGCCGCGTGGGTGGGCGCCGGGCGCCGTGTGCACAGCCTGCTGCCGCCTGACCTTGTCCCCTTCTGTACCCAGGTCTGGACGCCAGCCCCCCGGCCAGCACTCACGAGCTCACCATTCCCAACGATGTGAGTATGCCCGAGCCTTCACCCTCCCCAGCCTCACCCTGACCCCCGCCCTGAGCCCCGGCCCCAGCCCCCGGCCCTGACCCACCAGCCCCAACCCCCAGCCCGACCCCTACTCCTGACCTCCAGCCCTGACCCCCCAGCCCCGGCCCCTCACCCCTGATGCCCAACCCCAGCCCCTCACCCCTGACCCCGAGCCATGACCCCTCAGCCCCAACCCCCAGCCCCGACCCCTCACCCCTGACATCCAGCCCTGACCCCCCAGCCCCGACCCCTCACCCTGACCCCCCAGCCCTGACCCCCAGCCCCGACCCCTCACCCTGACCCCCCAGCCCTGACCCCCAGCCCCAACCCCTTACCGTGACCTCCAGCCCAGCCCCTTACCCTGATCCCTCACCCTGACCCCCCCAGTCCCAACCCCCAGCCCGGCCCCTCACCCCTGACCCCCAACCCCAGCCCCTTGCCCCTGACCCACCAGCCCCGACCCCTCACCCCTGACCCCTGACCCCCAGTCCCTATCCCTCACCCCGACGCCTCACCCTTACCCCTCTCCCCTGACCCTCAAGCCCCACCCCTCGCCCCTGACAAGCTCTAACTTCTCATCTGTGACCCCTAATCCTCCAGCCCTGATCCTGCAGCCCTGACCCCTCACCCTGACCCCCCAGGCCCAATCCCTCAGCCCTGACACCCCAGACCTGATCCCTCACCCCTGACCTACAAACCCAACCCCTCACCCCTGACCCCAGCCCAAAACCCCAGCCCTGACCCCTCACCCCTAAACCCTCACCCCTGATGCCCCAGCCCAGACCCATCACCCCTGACCCCCAAGCCCAACCCCTCACCCTGACCCCCTGCCCGACCCCTCAACCCCTGATCCACCAGCCCTAATCCCCAGCCCTGACCCCCAGCCCCAACCCCTCACCCATCACCCCTCATCCCGGACTTGCCAGCCCTGACCCTCACCCCTCACCTCTTACCTGCCAGCCCCAAAACCCCAGTCCTTACCCCCAGGCCCCAACCCCTCAGCCCTAATCCCCCAGCCCTGACCCCTCACCCCTAACCTGCCAGCCCGGAGCCCTGACGTGCCAGCCCCCAAACCCCAGTCCTTACCCCCAGGTGCCAACTCCTCAGCCCTGACCCCCAGACCCTACCCACCTGGGCCCCCTCCTCTCCCTGCCCACGGTCGGGTACAGTGGCCCTGAGAAGCACGTGATGTCACAGTCCTGGGACACTCGGCAGGAGAGGAGCCAGGGGACCTCAGGGTTCATCAGCAGGCAGGTGCCGAGCTGGCTGGGAAGGCTGCCCCCCCGCCCCCCGCTGGCCCCTGAAGAGCAGGTGGGGTCTGCTGAGCAGGATGCCACGCGCTTGCGGGACGCCCGTGCCCGGAGCCCACATCCAATCCTGCCCAGGGCCCACCCAGCTCGCGGCCTCACGGGCCACCCTGCCCAGGCTCAGCCCCACCCGCCCCGTACCCCGAGCGCACGGACTCCCGCTGGAGCCCAAGTCAGCGGGGTGGGTGGGGGCCGTGTCCAGGGGCAGCTGCTCGCGCCGGGAGGCCGGGACGTCCCGGCCCAGCCTCTTCCTGGACAGGCACAGGCTTGTGGCTGCGGGGCGGTGGCCGTCCTGTGCACACAGATGAGCAGGAGGGCAGGGGGCGGGCATGGGGCCCCTGGTGCCAGCTGCAGGGGATGTGCTCCTGCGTCTCTACGGGAGACGGTTCTGCTCTTGGGAGCTCCCGACACCGTCCCCCACGTCACGATCTTGGTGGGCACACCTCGCCCGTGGGAAAGGCGGGGCCACGCCCTGCCCGGGCCCCCCCGACCAAAACCGCTTCCCTGATGCCGGGCCTGCCTCCCGAACGTGGGATGAGCCCGGAGAGGATGAGGCTCGTCTGGAGAGTGAGCAGCAGGCCTGCTCCGTGCCCTGGGGCACACGGTGCCACCTTGCACGCCGACCGCCCTGCCAGGCCGCCCCCAGGGCCGTGCGCCCCTCAGGAGGCTGCCCCAAGGATCCCCGGGCTCCGAGCTGGCGCTTCTTGCGGGGAGGACTTGGTGACAGCACGGCAGGGGGCTTTCTCGTACTCACCTGGCCCCAGGGGAGGCGTGTGTGCATCAGACGTGCATCTGCCACGACACCCGTCTGTGTCCCCGGTCAAAGCTGTGCTAAGGGAAGTCTTGTTCACACCTGTGTCGCCAGCGTAGGGCCTTCTGGACGACAGGGTGCATGTGGGAACCCAAACCACGCGTAAGTTCCGCAGCACAGCCCCCTGCGGGCGTGGCGACGGGGACCCAGGCCGGGTCAGGGCCGGCAGCGTGTGTGGGCAGCCTCGGGTGGCATTCCTCGGCTCCCCTGGCCGTGGGTTCTGTGGCTGATGTCACGGTCCCTGTGTCTGCGGCTGCCCCACACTTGGCCCCGGCCCTGGTCCCAACCCCAGAACCACCCAGAGATCTCAGGGCTCCCATAGGCGGCTCCAGGACGAGAGCGGGATAGGTGTGTCCCCACATCCTCTGGGGTGCAGCTGTGAATCCGGCCAGGAGGGGCCACGGCTCTAGAAAGTGTCTCTGTGACTTTCCTTGGGCTCCCCGTGGACGCCCGCAGGGTGAGAGGGGAGAGCTGGGTGACCGCGGGTCCCCCTGCGGTCAGGAGACCGGTGAGGCCAGGTGCAGGCGCCTCCATGCCCATGGCTGCAGGGCAGGGCTAGGGGGGCATGACCTCCGTGCCCACCGGGTCAGAGAGGGAGAGCGTGGACACCCGCCAGCCTTCCTCAGACAGGTTCCCCGGAGGAGACACGAGCCGCTTCTGCCCGAGGCTCTCAGCCGTGACCACTCAGCCAACAGTACTTGCACCAAAGGGGAAGGTTCTGGAAGGGACATTGGGCTGCCAGTGGCCAAGGAAGTGTGAGGATCCTCCGGAGGGCTGGCATCCTCGGGGGGCTCAGCCGGCCCCACGTCCCCCTGCCGTGCCTGGCGCGTGGGAGGGCAGCCGTCCAGGGTTCTCCACGGCTGGAGGACAAGTCAAGGATGCAGGCGGGGACCGTAGCAGTCTCCCTCACTGACCTCGGGGCCAGGCCCAAGGATTGGAGGGGCCTGGGGGGCGGGGCCTCGGAGATGGGGCGGGGCCTACGAGCTGGGATGAGGGCGGGGCCTGGGAGGTAGGGCGGGGCCTAGGAGATGGGGTGAGGGCGGGGCCTAGGAGTGGGGGGCGGGGCCTGGGGATGGGACGGGGCCTAGGAGATGGGGTGAGGGCGGGGCCTAGGAGTGGGGGCGGGGCCTGGGGATGGGGCGGGGCCTAGGAGTGGGGGCGGGGCCTGGGGATGGGGCGGGGCCTGGGAGTGGGGGTGGGGCCTGGGGATGGGGCGGGGCCTAGGAGTGGGGGCGGGGCCTGGGGATGGGGTGGGGCCTAGGAGATGGGGTGGGGGCGGGGCCTAAGAGATGGAGTGGGGGCGGGCCTAGGAGTGGGGGCGGGGCCTGGGAGATGGGGTGGGGGCGGGGCCTGGGAGATGGGGTGGGGGCGGGGCCTGGGGATGGGGCGGGGCCTAGGACATGGAGGAGGGCGAGGCCTAGGAGATGGGGGAGGGCGGGGCCTAGGGGGTGGGGCCGGGGCGGGGCCTAGGAGATGGGGCAGGGCCTGGGAGGTGGGGGGCCTAGGAGATGGAGTGGGGGCGGGGCCTGGGAGATGGGGGGGAGGGCGGGGCCTAGGAGTGGGGGCGGGGGCGGGGCCTAGGTGTGGGGCGGGGCCTAGGAGGGCAGGTCCTGGGGATTGGGGGCGGGGCTTAGGTTTGGCGGGGCCAGGGAGATGGGGTGGGGTCTAGGAGGTGGGGGCAGAGTTTAAGAGGGGGGCGGGGCCCTGGGAGGTGGGCGGGGTCTAGGGGGTGGGCGGGGCCTGGGAGATGGGGCGGGGTCTAGGGGGTGGGCGGGGCCTGGGGTGGGGCGGGACCAGGAGATGCTGGTGGGAGGTGGAGGCAGCTGGGGTAGCCCAGAAGTGGAGGTCACCCGAAGGCCGAGCTGCCCCCGCGTGGGTCCAGAGGCGTCTGTAAACGGGCTTCCTTCCTGCCACCGCCGCTCGTGGCCCCAGCACCGCCGTGTAACACCGGCCGCGTGGACAGAGGGTGGACACAGGTGCTGGGAGCGAGCTTCCCTGCAACCCGGCCTGCTCCGTGCCCGGCTGTCCCCACACAGCTCAGCGGGCCGTGCCCCTGCCCCCGGGAGCCCTGGCTCCTGTCCTTCTGGCTGCTTGGTTCTTGACCGCCCACTCCGCCCGATGGCCCAGAGCAGCCGGGGGTCACACGGTGGGAAGGGAAGGGAACGTCTGACATGTCCTCAGAATTTCACCCAAGTTCATCAGAAGACAGGGTTTTGGGCGGCAGAGAGCTTTAACAAACTCTGGCTTCACACGAACACTCCTTCCTGGGGATGCAGCCACCTGCTCCTCAGTCTCCCAGGTCCCCAAGGGAGCCCAGGCGAGGTGACGCGGCCGGTGCCTTCCCCTTTGGGACTGGTCAGGACTCATTGCAGAGCCCGGGCGTCTGCAGCCTCACCCCCCGCAGGAAAGCCTCCTGGGAGGGCAGAGCTTGGGGTGGGGTGCACACCAGGGCTGCTCTGTGCCCCTCCCGGGCCTCCCCAGGCTCTCCGCTTGGGGTGGGGAGCCCCTCTCTGAGGAAGTCCTCCGTCCTTCCTTCTAGCTAATAGGCTGCATAATTGGACGCCAAGGGACCAAAATCAATGAAATTCGACAGATGTCTGGAGCTCAGATCAAAATCGCCAATGCCACAGAAGGGTCATCGGAGCGCCAGATCACCATCACGGGGACCCCAGCCAACATCAGCCTCGCCCAGTACCTCATCAACGCCAGGTGCGTGCCCCCAGGGCCCCGTCCTTCATGCACTGGTTGAGCAAGACACTCAGAGGGACTGGCTAGCCATGGCGGGGGCCCAGACCAGGCCCGTCCTCTCCAGAGGCTTCGCTCCGGGCTAGGTGTGGGAGTGGGATGTGATGGACTCGGTCTCCACGCAGACTGGGGGCCCCGCACCCCCTCTGCACGTTCACACCTGACCTTTCACCCTGGAGAGTCTGGTTCCTGGAGAGTCTGGTTCCCGGAGAGCTGTGGCACCTCGGCCCGGGCCTGCGGTCAGCCTGGCACTTGGGTAACTGGGTCGCGTAGTTTCAGGGAGCACGTTACTGGGCCACCCTGCCCTCACGTGCCCCGTGGTTGTAAAGACGCCGCCCCCACCACCCTGAGCCCTGCAGAGCCGCAGACCTGGGAACCGAGTGAGGGTCAGAGGTTCCGTCTAGGGCCCGGTGACGTCCTGCAGCTTCCCCAGCCAGGGACGTGTTGGAGAACACAGTGTGACCACACCTGGGGTCAGACCCTCCTCTTTAACTCAGAATATCGAGTCAGGCCCCGGGGAGGCGCCTCCACTCCACCCCGTGGGCCACGCGAGGCCGGCCCCTCCCGAAGCAGCTGCTGCAGAATCGGTCGTGGGCCTCTGCGTGCCCAGGTGGTTATTGTCAGGCCCCTGATGCGGTGACAGGGACCGGTCCCTGGTGGGGCCTCCTCCCTCCGCCCCGCCGTGGTCTCCAGCTCTCGGCCGCGCATCTCACAGCCAAGAGGGAGGTGACGCTGAGACGGGGTGCCCCGCCTCGCTTCTGCTCCCGTTTTACCAGAACACTGTGACCTGTCTCCCCTGTGCCTCTGTGTCTTGCAGGCTGACGTCTGAGGTCACCGGGATGGGTGCGCTCTAATCTGCCGACGGCCTCCACTCCGTGAACCCTCACCTCCACCCGCTCGCACACTCTGTACAGACCGCCCACCCGCCCTTCGTCACAAATATAAATAGAGGTTTTCTTTACTAACGAGAGTTATCTATGCCATAGACATACACGCACCGACAAGGCGGCTCTATATTAGATCTGTGTCAGCTCCAGGCTCTGTCCCTGACACCTCTCGGAATTAATTTATGCTCGTGTGTTCATGCATTGGCATGCAGTGTTAATTCTTTTAAATGCTTCGGGGGCGCTCCCATCTGTGACATTTTAGAAGTACCGTCCCGTAGTGTCAGTGTACCTGTTTAAGAATTGGTTTGACCTTTTGACAGCACCTCCCACAAGCCGTCTGTCCTAGACCGCCTAGAACTGTGGCTGCTTTGAGCGGGTCCGCTCCCACCCAGCGCCCCTGCCGACCCCGCTCCCCGAAGCCTCTGTTCGCTCAATCCACGTGTCCGCACAGGTCTGCGCGGGGGGCAGGACGCGCCTGTCCTTCTGGTCCAGGGGGGAGAACAGAGGACAGGGTCCTGGGCCAAGGTGCAGGCGAGGTGGGCGCTGGGGTCCTGAGGTCACCGAGCTGTCGCGTGCGGGGATGCGACGTGGGCCTGCAGGCATCTCCAGCGTGGCGGGCCAGGAAGCGCCTCTGCACCACGTTGGAGTTCAATAAATGTTGTGCGCTGCCCCTCACTGGCTCTGGCTCCTGTCTCTGCCCCCGGCACCAGTGGCCCGTGCACACACGCGCACACGCACACGCACGCGCACGCCCTCCGATGGCCTCCTGCCCAGAGGAGCGGGTTCTTTCTCACACAGGTTGGGATCTCGTCCCCTCCCCTTTTTAAATTTAAGTCTGACTTGCAAGGTCCTTCCAGTGCTTCTTTTGCAAAACTACAAGGACAAATATGAAAACGCTGCCTCTGATTAGAATTCAGCCCTCGCACCACCACCGTGTGTGCCCAGCTGGGGCATGTGCGTGCTGCACCAGCTCCCCGTGCGGCGTGCAGGTGTGCCCACCTCTGCTGCCCCTGAGGGCCCTCTGTGCCTCGGCTGGGCACTGAGCTCTGGGTGGGACACGGCCCCAACCGTGCCTCGCCCCCCCACAGGGCAAACCCGAAAGGGCCGGGGCCCCGGGCACACATCCAGGAGCCCAGGCTGGCTCTCGGCCAGGGGCCTGCCCCGTCTGCCCGGTGTGGCCAGGCCGCCCGGCCCAGGGTGGTGCTCAGGGCCCAGATGCTGGCGGGGATGTGGGGGACCAAGGCCCTCCTCCGGGTGCAGGGCAGTGGGTGGCCAGTGGACAGGTTGGATAAGCGTCTCAGAAAGCAAACGATGCCGCGGAAGTAGGACAGAGCCATGGTGGGGAGGGCGTCGGAGTGCGGTGTTCCGGGCAGGCAAGGTGAGGCATTCTGGAAAGGCGGGCAGGTGGGGGGCAGGAGCCTGTGCAGGTAAAACGGGGGGACGAGTGGGGCTGGCTGAGGGCAGAAGGCCACGGGGACTGGCGGGAGGTGGCACCCGGGCAGGGAGCGCCGTGTTCTGGAAGGCTCCTGAGGCAGAACTAAGGCTTCCTAAGCGGCCGAAGGGGCTGAGGAGGGTCCAGGCGGGCAGGACGGCGTTGGCCCTGGCTTGGGAAGGTCACTCGCCCTCCGTGGGCGACAGGGCTGCACAGGGCAGGAGGGTCCCACGGGGCGTGCGGGGGATGGGGACCTGGGCCCGACCTGCTGCTCCCGGGCCCGGCGCAGGCCACCCTCCTGGTCTCTCCTGGAACACGGCCTGGGGCAGAGCCGGGGGTAAGGGGCTCCCGGCGCCGGCCCCCCCACCCGGCCTGCCCGCTGTGAGCAGGGGAACCGAGGCTTCAGGAGCCGGGGCGGGCACCTGGGGGCGCAGAGCCTGCGGCGGACAGGCCGGCCAGTGGCTGCAAGGGGCACCCCGCGCCCCTCAGCTCGCGTTCAGGGTGGGAGCCGGGGCCCAGCAGCCCCAGGGACTGCGCCCCTTGCACGCCCCGTGCGATCACTCCCGCGTGGCCTCGACGCCCGCCTGTGAGCAAACTTGGGGGTGGGTTCACCCCAAGAAGTGGGGTCTGGCTGGCGGCCCCAAGGTTCGCAGCTGTGGCCCCTGCGGCCCAGGTGGGTGATGGGCGGGAAGGCGCTTGGGGTGCTGCCCAGGCTGCCTGCGTCATCGCAGGATCTCGCCCGCCCCAGAAACTTCCAGGCTTCTGGCAGAACAGGGGTGCGGTGGGAGGCCTCACCTTGCAGCCCTTCCGGGGCCAGAAAAAAATTCTTAAAACATACAGAAAATCTGAAAAATTTTATGATGAAAACCCTTGAACCATCCACACCAGGCTCACTTTAGTTCTGCATCTGTCTGTGAATCGCTTCCCCCCTCCCTCCCTCTCATCACTTGAAAGGACTTTGTAGGCGCCCCCGGGTGGCTCAGTGGGTTAGCGCCGCCTTCGGCCCCGGTCATGACCCCGGGGTCCCGGGATCGAGTCCCGCGTGGGCTCCCTGCGTGGAGCCTGCTTCTCCCTCTGCCTGTGTCTCTGCCCCTCTCTCTGTATCTCTCTCTCTTTGTGCCTCATGAATAAATAAATAAAATCTTAAAAAAAAAGGACTTTGCAGGCACCCCGACAGCCCCCCCGAATGTGAGTGCCACCCCCCTTTTCTCCCCAGGACAAGCCATGCTGACAGCACGGACTTACAGTCACAGCTCAGGAATCTAGACTCACGTGGCCTCCACCATGAGGCTAACGAAGGCCACCGTCGCCCAGCGGGGTCTCCCGGCCACAGGGTCCTGCCTCCAGCCCCCGACCACATCGCAGAAGGACCCTCCCGGGAGAGCATCACAGGGACAGCTCCCCGCGGGGGTGGGGGGGTCCGTGGAGTCCCCGCAGCCCCGCGACCCGGGAGCCCAGACACGGGCCTCACCCTGATTTCCCGCTCCCCCCGAAGGACGCTGGTTCCACGCGCCCCGACCGGCCCTGCTGCCCGGGGACCCCGCCCGGCCTTGCTCGGACTCGCCTGTGGTTTTGTGGTGACTTGTCCCGGATCGCAACTCTCCGCTTTTCCTGAATTTGCCCATTTTGCAGGTAAAAGGCCTGACAGACAGTTTTACGTCTGAGGTAGACGTCGCCTGCCTGCACCGGGCCCCCCGGTTGCACATGGGTCGCAGGGCCACAGGGCGAGGCCGGACAGGAGGCGCGTCCTCCACTCCCGCCGCCTGGGCTCCTGGGCTCCCGGGCTCCCGGCGTCTGCGCTGCGCCCGTCGGCTGCGTCCTGGGCATGAGGCCCGCGCCCGTGGCCCCCGGGTCCCCGCATCCTCCCCCCCAGTTCCCGGGCCACGGGGCCACATGCAGAGCCACACACGCGGGGACGGGCGGCTGTCACTCGCGTGGCCCCAGCGAGACCCTGCAGCCGGGGGTCCGCGTCCTGGGCGACCGTGGCATCGACGCCCACGGCCACCGGGCGTTTCCAGCCTCCCTCGTGAGGACCTGGGTTTTCGGGCCGAGCATTGCGGCCCCGGGGTCCGCGAGCTGCCCACGCGGCCGGGCTGGCTGCTACCGCAGTGCGTGGGGCAGCCCTGCACGCGCTCCAGGCCGGCGCGTCCTCCGTGGGGAGGAGGCCCTGACAGCGCTTCGCCGCCTGTCAACCGATGCCGCGTTTACATCTTGATGAGTCTTAACTGTTCGTCGTACATTCTGGATGCAGGTCTCCTTTAAAAAAAAAAAAAAAGATTTTGTTTGTATTTATTCCTGAGAGACCCAGAAAGAGGCAGGCTCCCTGTGGGGACCCCACGCAGGACTCGATCCCGGGACCCAGCGTCACGGCCTGGGCCCAGGCAGAGGCTCCGCCGCTGAGCCCCCGGCGCCCTGGACGCAGCTCTCTGGTCGGACCCGGCTCTGCTGCTAGAATTTCCATCTGGTTCTTCTGATGACTTCTTTCCTGGGCCAGTGCCCTCCTGCCCTGACGCCGGCCGGGCTCCCCCCGCCCACTCCGCGTGCTCACCCCCACCTGCCACCTGCCACCTGCCACCTGCCCGCGGCCTTTCAATCCTCGGGGCTCGGCGGCTGCGAGGGACCGGGGCCTCCTGCGAGTGCTGGCGGGCGCTCGGCGGCCCCACGACCACGCTCCGCGCGGGCCCCCCCGGCCTCCAGGCCCTCCCCGAGTCTGCAGCCCGCGTACACCCGGGGCACCGGCCCGGCTCGGCCCTGAGGTCGCCCGGCTCCTGAGCGGACAGGCACCTCGTCACTGCTCCGTAGCCCACGCCTGTGGGCAGAGTCCACACTGTTGGGGTTGGACTTGGGGTTAGGGTTAGGGTTAGGACTAGAATAGGGCTAGGATCAGGGTTAGGGGTGGGGTTGGTGTTGGTGTTGTGGTTGGCTTAGGGTTAGGGTTAGGATGGGGCTAGGATTAGGGTTGGGGTTGGGTTTGGACTTGAGGTTAGGGTTAGTTCTAGGATTGGGCTAGGATTAGGGTTAGGGGTGGGGTTGGGGTTGGTGTCGTGGTTTGGTTAGGGTTAGGGTTAGGATAGACCTAATATTAGGGCTGAGGTTGGGGTTGGACTTGGGGTTAGGGCTAGGACTAGGATTGGGCTAGGATTAGAGTTAGGGGTGGGGTTGGGGTTGGTGTCGTGGTTGGTTTAGGGTTAGGGTTAGGATGGGGCTAGGATTAGGGTTGGGGTTGGGGTTAGGGTTGGACTTGAGGTTAGGGTTAGGACTAGGATAGGGCTAGGATTAGGGTTAGGGGTGGGGTTGGGGTTGGTGGTGTCGTTGGGGTTAGGGTTAGGGTTAGGATAGGGATAAGATTAGGGCTGAGGTTGGGGTTGGACTTGGTTTTAGGATTAGGACTAGGATAGGGCTAGTGTTAGAGTTAGGGTTGGGATGGGATTGGGTTTAGGTTTAGGGCGTTGAGCCACTTCACAGTTTGACTTGAGAGGAGCCATCGTCTAGAGATATTTCTGTCATAGAAACAGGCAAGTGCTGCAGGCTGTTTTCACCTTCAGGATGTAGATATTTTTGTATACAATTTTTCCTGATGTTTTCACTGTATCACATAGGTTCTAGTGTGCAGTGTTTTTTTGTTATATATTATTTTCTAAATAGCCTTTACCTTTGGGAGATTTCTCCTCTTAAAAATAGTGAATATTGGATAGTAGGAGTCTTTGAGTTGGAGTGCCTATATTCATTATTAGTGCTTTTTAAATTTTTTCACTCTTTTGGTAGAGAATGTGGTTTCTTAGTTTGCTGAGATTTCCTCTTAAATGATTGAAAAGTACGTCCTTTTCCTCAGGGTGAGGAATTCTCGGATGAAAGTGTTTATAATAATGATCTAAGGAATCCATCACCCTAAGCACACAAAGGTTTTGGTGCCCTGAGTAGCCACAGAGATGACTGGAGTTGTGCTCTGCCTCCCTCTGTCTGGACTGAGAGGGAATCGCAGTCTTCCCTCCCCTTTCTGTGCTCCTTCCTTCCTTCCTCTTGCTCCTGATTTTTTTTTTTTTTTTTTAGATTTTATTTATTTATTCATGAGAGACACAGAGAGAGAGAGAGAGGCAGAGACACAGGCAGAGGGAGAAGCAGGCTCCATGCAGGGAGCCCGATGCGGGACTCGATCCCAGGACCCCGGGGTCATGGCCTGAGCCGAAGGCAGACGCTCCACCACCGAGCCCCCCAGGCGTCCTGCGTAGTATAGATATTTCGACGATATTCGTTTTTCTAATCCACGAGTATGGTATGTTTTTCCATTTCTTTGTGTCCTCTTCAAATTCTTTCATAAGTGTACGTAGTTTTCAGTACAGTTCTCTTCCCCCTTTGGTTAGGTTTATTCTTAGGTATCTTACTGGTTTTGGTGGAATTGTAAATGGGATTTATTACTTGATTTCTTTCTCTGCTGCTTCATTATCAGTATATAGAAATGCAACAAATTTCCGTATGTTGATGTTATATCCTGCAACTTTGCTGAATTCATGTATTAGTTCTAGCAATTTCTTGGTGGTTTTTTTTTTAGTTTCTATGTGGAGTATCATGTCATCTGCAAATAGTGAAAGTTTTACCTCTTCCTTGCTAATCTGAATGCCTTTTATTTTTTTCTTTATTTTTTTATTTTATTTATTTTATTTTATTTTTTAAAGATTTTATTTATTTATTCGTAGAGATGCAGAGAGAGAGAGAGAGAGGCAGAGAGAGAAGCAGGCTCCACGCAGAGAGCCTGACGCGGGACTCGATCCAGGGTCTCCAGATCACAACCCGGGCTGCAGGCAGCGCTAAACCGCTGCGCCACCGGGGCTGCCCTATTTTATTTATTTTATTTTATTTTTATTTTATTTTATTTTATTTTATTTTATTTTATTTTATTTATTTTATTTTATTTATTTTATTATTTTATTTTATCAAATTTATTTTACTTTATTTTATTTTATTTATTTTACTTTATTTTTTTTTATTTTATTTTTTTTATTTTATTATTTTATTTTTGTCTGATGGCTGAGGCTAAGTCTCCCAGTATTATAATAAATAGTAACGGTGCGAGTGGATATCCCTATTTAGCTCCTGACTGTAGAAGAAAAGCTCTCAGTTGCTCCCAGTTGAGGATGATATTAGCTGTGGGTCTTTCTTGTACAGTCTTTATGCTGTTGAGATATGCACAATCTATCCCTACTTGAGGGTTTTCGTCTAGAGAGATGCTGTATTCTGTCGATTGCGTTTTCTGTATCTACTGAGAGGATCATATGATTTGTATCCTTTATTGTATTAATCAATCTACCACATAGATTGATTTGCAAATATGGAACCAAGCCTGCAGCACAGGAATAAATCCCACCTGAATGTGAATGGTGAGTGGATAAGAATGGTGAATAATGCTTTTAATGTAATATTGGATTCAGTTTGCTAGTATCTTTCTGAGAATTTTTGCATCCATGTTCATCAGGGATTTTGGCCCGTAATTCTCCTTTTTAGTGGAGTCTTTGTCTGGTTTTAGATTCAAGGTAATTCTGGCCTCATAGAATGAGTTTGAAAGTGTTCCTTCCTTTTCTAACTTTTGGAACAGTTTGAGAAGAACAGGAATCGACTCTTCTTTAAATGTCTAGTAGAATTCCCCTGGGAAGCCATCTGGGCCTGGACTTTTGTTTGTTGGGAGTTTTTTATTATTATTATTACTGATTCAATTTCTTGTCCGTTTATGGGTCTGTTCAAATTTTCTATTTCTATTTCTTCCTGTTTCAGTTTTGGTAGTTTGTAGATTTCTAGGAATTTATCCATTTCTTCCAGATTGCCTAGTTTGTTGGCATATAATTTTTCATGATATTCTCTTATGATTGTTTTTATTTCTGTGGTGTTGGTTATGATATCTCCTCTTTCATTAATGATTTTATTTATCTAGGACTCTTATTTTTTGATAAGTCTGACTAGGGGGTTATCAATTTTATTAATTCTTTCAAAGAGACAGCTCTTAGTTTCATTGATCTGTTTTACTGGGGTTTTTTGTTTGTTTCTATATCATTTATTTCTGCTCTAATCTTTATTATTTCTCTTCTTCTGCTGGCTTTAGGCTTTATTTGCTGTTTCTTTTCCAGTTCCTTTAGGTGTAGGGTTAGGTTGCATGTTTGTTTCTTGAGGTAGGCTTGTATTGCAATATATTTCTCTCTTGGGACGGCCTTTGCTGCCATCCTTTCTGAAGGTTTTGGACTGTTGTGTTTTCATTTTCATTTGCTTCCATGTATTTTTTTAATTTCTTCTTTAATTTCCCAGTTGACTCATTCATTCTCCAGTAGGATGTCCTTTAATCTTCACATATTTGTGGTCTTTCCAAATATTTTCTTGCGGCTGACTTCAAGTCTCACAGCGCTGTGGTCTGAGAATGCACATGATATGATCTCAATCTTCGTGTACGTGTTGAGGGCTGATTTGTGACCCAGTGTGTGATCTGTGCTGGAGACTGTTGCATGTGCCTCGAGAAGGATGTGTATTCTGCTGCTTTAGGATGGAATGTTCCTCATATATCTGTGAAATCCACATGCCCCAAAGTGTCATCCAAAGCCCTTGTATCCTTGTTTATTTTCTACTTAGATATCTGTCCATTGCTCTAAGTTGGGTGTTAAAGTCCTCTACTATCATTGTGTTATTATAAGCGACTTCCTTTATATTTGTTATTAATTGATTTATATATTTGGGAGCGAGCTCCCAAGTTGGGGCATAAATATTTACAATTGTTAGGTCTTCTTGATGGATTGTCCCCTTATTATGAAATAGTGCCCTTCTTCATCTCTTGTTATAGGCTTTGGTTAAAATCTAGTTTGTCTGGGGCCCCTGGGTGGTTCAGTGGTTGAACATCTGCCTTCGGCTCAGGTCGTGATCCCAGAGTCCTGGGATCAAGTCCCACACTGGGCTCCCCATAGGAAGCCTGCTTAAAAAGAAAACCCAGTTTGTCTGATAGAAGGATGGCTCCTATTGGCCCCCTTTAGCATGACAAATGGTTCTCCACTCCCTCACTTTTAATCTGCTGGGGACTTCAGGTCTAAAATGAGTCTCTCTTAGGCAGCATGTCGATAGGTCTTGTTTTATTGTTGTGTGTGTTTTTTTTTAAATCCATTCTGATACCCTATGTCTTTTGATTGGAGCATTTAGTTCATTTACATTCAGAGTGATCATTGATAGATATGAATTTAGTGCCACTGTGTTACCTGTAAAGATGTGATTCTCTGTTCCTTTCTAGTCTTTGTTGCTTTCAGTCTTTCTTTCCCACTCAAAAGATCCCCTTTAATATTTCTGGCAGGACTGGTTTAGTTGTCATGAACTCCTTTAGTTTTTGTTTGCCTGGGAAACTCTTTATCTTTCCTTCTGTTCTGAATGACAGCCTTGCTGGATAAAGGATTCTTGGCTGCGTGTTTTTCCCATTCAGCACATTGAATATTTCCTGCTACTTGTTTCTGGCCTGCCAAGTTTCTGTGAGCAAATCTGCTGTGAACCTGATTTGTCTTCCCTGTGGGTTAAGGACTTTTTTTCCCTTGCTACTTTCAGGATTCTTTCCTCGTCTATGTATTTTGTGAAATTGACTATCAGTATGTCTTGGTGTCGGCCGGCTTTGGCTGATTTTGATGGGAGTTCTCTGAACCTCTTGAATTGCGATGTCTGTTTCCTTCCCCAGATTAGGGAAGTTTTCAGTCATAATTTGCTCAAATAAACCTTCTGCCCTCTTTTTCCTTCTTCTTCTAGGATTCCTATGATATGAATGTTATTATGAATATATGAATGCTTTATGGAGTCACTGAGTTCCCTAAGTCTACATTCATGATACAGTACTTTTCTTTCCCTCTTCTTTTCAGCTTCATTTTTTCCCATAATTTTATCTTTTATATCACTAATTCATTCCTCCGCTTTGTCTATCCTCGTTGTCATGGCATCCAGTCAGTTTTGCATCTCAGTTATAGCTATGACTAGTTTTTAGTTGTTTTATCTCTGCAGTAAGGGATTCTCTGGTGTCATCTATGCTTTTTCCAGCTAATTTTGCTCACAGAAACTTTGACCATTGTTTTAAATTCTGATCCAGGCATCTTATTGATATCTGTATGGACTAAATCCCTGGTGTTACTTCTTTCTGTCCTTTCTTTTGGGGAGAATTCCTCCATTTTGTCACCAAACACACAGACAAGCTGGGTGAGGGGATGGGATGGAACCAGCACTAAGAGTGGCTGTAGTATATTGACTGAGAGATGTCTAGTTTTCAACAGAAAATTAATTATTCAACAAATAATTCAAATAATTATTCAATTATTCACTAATTTCAACAAAAAATTTCAGAAACAGGAAAATGTGACCTATACACAAGGAAGGGACTAGACAACAGAAACTATCTCTGAGGGGCCCAAATGTTGAATTTAGCAGATAAAGATCTGAAAGCCAATGTTATAAATATGTTCCAAGAACTGGAGGAATTTATGTTCTAAAGAAGAAAAGGAAGATATACTAGCACTGACCCATCAAATAGGGAATATAAAGGAATAGAAGTGATTTTAAAAAAAAGCAAATGGAAATTCTGGATTTGAAAAATGTAATAGATAAAATGGAAAATTCAGTCAAGGGACTCAACAGTAGATTTGAACTTGAAGATGGATTAACAGAGATGACATAACCTGAAGAACTGAAAGGAAAAGGAATGGAGGAGAATGGGAAGAGCCTCAGGGAAATGTGGGACACCATTAAACACACCCATATGTCCATAATGAGACCAACAAGGAGAGGAGAGAAGGGAGCAGAAAAAATATTCCAAGAAATAATGGCTAAAAACATCCCAAATTTGATGAAAAACAAAAATCTACATATTTAAGAAACTCAACAAATTTCTAATAGGATAAACACAAAGAGCTACACAACCAGACACATTATAGTGAAATACTGAAGTCCAAAAATAAAGAGAAAATTTTAAGGGATGCCTGGGGGACTCAGTGGTTGAGCATTTGCCTTCAGCTCAGGGCATGACCCCAGGGTCCTGGGATTGAGTCCTGTCTCAGACTTCCCACAGAGAGCCTGCTTCTCCCTCTGCCTGGGTCTCTGCCTCTCTCTCTGGGTCTCTCATGAATAAATACATAAAATCTTTTTAAAATTTTTAAAAACAAAGAGAAAATCTTGAGAGCTGAAAGAGAAAAATGACTTGTCACAAAGGAGGGAATCCCAATAATAGTAACAGCTGATGGCTCACAGAAGGAATGGCAGACAGGAAGCAGGTGAATGGCATGTGAAAAGTACCCAAAGTAAAACACTATCAATCAAGAATCTTATATCCAGCAGAACTATCATTCACAAGTGAACATGAAATAGCAATATTTGCAAGTAAACAAGAACTGAGAGAGTTTGTTGCTAGTAAGTCTGCTGTAGAAGAAATGCTAGAGGAATTTCTTTGAGCTAAAAGCATGTGACCCCAAACAGTAATTCAGATTCCTGCACACAAAAAACAAAGAGTACCAGGAAAGGTCATTGTTTACATAATTATAAAGACAGTAGAGTTACCTCTATCTTTTCCTTTCTCCTCCTGACTTAAAAAATCAGTTGCATAAAACAATATCTATACATTTGTGTTGTTGAGCCTATGACATATAGAGACAGCTGCTACCTGACAACAGGAGCACAAAGGGGAGGGGCGGGAATGAAACTCCACCAGAAAAGAGATGACACCAGACAACACCTCAAATGCATAGGGGAATGAAGAGAATGAAAGAGAATAAATAATTGCGTTAATATTAAAAAATCAATAAATACGTGTGCTTCCTTTGTTCTCTTTATTTCTCTAAATGACACATTATATATGTCAATAATTAAACTAATGTAATGTTGGGGTTTTAACACATTTATTTTATGTATAAAAATAAATGAAATGAAGTTAATAGGAATAAAATTTCTGTATCTTACAGAAAGTACTATAAATCTGAAATACAATATAACTTAAGATGAGTGTTATAAGCCCTAGAGCAACCACTAAGAGAATCATTTAAAATACATAGTTAAGGGATCCCTGGGTGGGGCAGCGGTTTGGTGCCTGCCTTTGGCCCAGGGCGCGATCCTGGAGACCCAGGATCGAATCCCACATCGGGGTCCCGGTGCATGGAGCCTGCTTCTCCCTCTGCCTGTGTCTCTGCCTCTCTCTCTCTCTCTCTGTGACTATCATAAATAAATAAAAATTAAAAAAAAATTAAAAAAAAATAATAAAATAAAATACATAGTTAAAATCATGAAATAAATGTAAACAGTACAATGGAAGATATCTGGCTAACAATAAAAAATATACAACAAATAGGAATAGAGAACCAAAAAAACATGAGACAAAAAGAAAAAAAAACAGAAAGCAAACTGGCAGGCAAAAATTCAACTGTATCAGTAATAACATTAAATGTGAATGGATTAAACAAAGTCATCAAAAGGCAGTGATGATCAGACTAGATAAAACTCAAGATTCAAATAGATGCTCTCCACGAGAGGGACACGTTAGACTTGAAGATATGAATAAGTTGAAATTAAAAAGTAAAAGTATGAAAAAATTCATCAAGCAAACAGGAAATACAAGGGAGCTGGAATGGCTATGCTATTATAGGACAATATAAACTTTTAAACAAAAAGTGACTAGAAATAAAGAGGTCACTTTATATGGATAAAAAGGCTAATGTATCAGGAAGATGTAACAATTATAAACATATATGCAACAACAGGTCTCCAAAATACATGCAGCATAAACTGAAAGAATTAAGAGAGAAATAGACAATTCAACAATAATGGTTGGAGACTTCAATTTCACAGTAAAGGACAGAAATTTCAGTAAAGGACAGAAACACTAGGTAGGAGATCAACAAGGATATAGATGAAAACTTGAAAGCAGGATAAACCCGCTGCACCTGACGGACATCGCCACAGAGACTCCCCAAGCAACAGGGTGAGTCCACTCCCCTCAGGTGCACATGGAACCTGACATAGGATAGATCACATGCTCGGCCATAGAACCAACCTTGGTGGGTTTAAAGGGATCGAAATCAAATAAAGCACGTTCTCTGATCACAATGGAGTCTAATTAGAAATCAGCAACAGGAAAAATTTAGGGGTAGATTCACAAATATGAAGAAACCAAGCAACTAAATAATCAACACATCAGAGAAGAAATCACCAGAAAAAAAATTGAAAATAAGATGAATGAAAATGAAAACACAACATACCAAAAAAAAAAAAAGCAGTACTTAGAAGAAATTTATTGCTCCAATACTGATATTTTTAAAAAGAAGAGAAGATCTCAAATTGATAACCTAACATCCCACTCTGATAATTTAGAAAAACAGGAACAAATGAAACCCAAGCAGAAAAAGCAGATGGATCACGTCCTGATTCCAAAACTTACAGTGACACTACAGTGATGTGACACTGGGATAGGGACAGGACATCCTGGTGGGTGCAATAGAATTAGCAGCCCACAAATAACCAACCCCCTGCTGTCAAGGGACCTTCGACAAAGCTGCCAAGACAATTAAACGGGTGAAATGAGAGTCTCTTCTACGATGGTTCTGGTCAGATACTCCCATGTGCAGAATGACTTTGACCCCGCCTCATGCCAAACACAAAAATTAAGGCAAAAAAAATAACAGACCTGGATGTGAGAACCAAGACTAAAACCCTAGCAGAAAACATGGGAGAAAAAAAAGAAGAAAGAAAGAAGAAAGAAAGAGAGAAAGAAAGAAAGAAAGAAAGAAAGAAAGAAAGAAAGAAAGAAGAAAGAAAGAAAAAAAGAAAGAAAGAAAGAAGAAAGAAAGAAAAAAAGAAAGAAGAAAGAAGGAAGAAAGAGAAAGAAAGAAAGAAAGAAAGAAAGAAAGAAAGAAAGAAAGAAAGAAAGAAAGAAAGAAAGAAAGAAGAAAGAAAGAAGAGGAAAGAAAGAAAACACGGGAGTAAATTTGCATGACCTTGGATCAGGTAATGATTTCTCAGATATGACACAAAAACATGCTATAAAAGAAAAAAAAATCAGTAACTTGGATTTAAACAAAATTAAGCCTCTGTGCTTCAAAAAGTGCCATTAAGAAAGTGTCAAGACTACCCATCAGCTAGGAGAAAATATTTGCAGATCGAATATGTGATAAGGAATTTGTATCCAGATTGCATAATGAATGCTCAGAATTCAGTAATAGAGAGACAACTAACACAATTTTAAAAAGACAGATAGTGCAGCCCGGGTGGCTCAGCCGTTTAGCGCCGCCTTCTGTCCAGGTTGTGTCCTGGAGACCCGGGATCCAGTCCCACATCAGGATCCCTGCATGGAGCCTGCTTCTCCCTCTGCCTGTGTCTCTGCCTTTCTCTCTCTTGCTCTGTGTCTCTCATGAATAAATAAATAAAATCTTTTAAAAATATAAAAATAAATGAAATAAATAAAACAACAAATAATTTGAACACGCATTTCTCCCAAGAAGAAATGGCCAAGAAGTGCAGGAGAACACGATGGCCATCTCCGGGGAAGTGCACACCAAGCCCACGATGAAACACCACTTCCCCCCACCAGGACGGCTCTAATCAAAGGACAGACGGTAACGAGTGTGGGTCCTGGTACGTGGCTGCTGGGAATGTAGAATGGTGCGGCCCCCTCACCCCCGGGAAAGGGTTTTAAAGCTTCTCAAAAGATTAAACATGGAGCTTCCATACGACCTGGCAGTTCCACTCACGTCTGTCCAAGTGAAGTGAGGACGTGTCCCCGGAAGACCCTGCACACGCAATCACGGCAGTGTTATTGGTAACAGGCCCAACGTGGCCACAGCCCAAGTGTCCTTAACTGCCCTACACAGGACGTGGTGCACCGCACGATGGCATGTTTGACCTTAGGAAGGAGCAGACACACGGCTCAGCACGGCGGAGCCTCAGCAGCAGGGCGGGGTGGTGTGGGGGGCAGGGGGAGAAGCTGGGCCGCAACGGCCACTCAGGCCGCCCGGGGCCCTCGGTGCACGTTCTGAGCGGCAGCCCTGCAGCCCGACAGCGAGCAGCACATCTCTTTGCGATGAGGGAATATTCTAGAGGCAGCTGGTTGCACAGCTTGTGCATAGACGAACACAACTGAGCTGCACAATTTGAATGGGTGGAGTTTCTGACGCATAAATCGTATCTAGGTAAAGCTGCCAAGATACCAAAAAGTGCCCGCACTGTCGCCCGTGTGGACAGAGGGCGCCTCACGGGCCCGACGTGGACGGAAGCTGAGCCGCGCCTGGGCTAGCCGCAGCCCACCCCGAGCCCCTCTGGCCCCGCGGGGCCGCACCTGGGCTTCGTGCCCGCCATCGGCCGCTCGCCCGGGACGGGTCACCTCGCATCTACGCAGCCACGCGAAGCTTTCCAGGTTTTATTTACTTTTTAAAAGATTTTATTTATTTATTCATGAGAGACAGAGAGAGAGAGAGAGAGAGGCAGAGACACAGGCAGAGGGAGGAGCAGGCTCCATGCAGGGAGCCCGATGTGGGACTCGATCCCAGGACCCCAGGATCACGCCCTGGGCCAAAGGCAGATGCTCCACCGCTGAGCCACCGGGGCTGCTCACTTTCCATGTTTTAAACACAACAGGCTGCCACGCCCGGCGACTTCCACGTGGCTCTGCGTGTGTGGGCTGACACGGCGGCCACAGCTTCCGGGCCATGCGGAGCCAGCCTTGTTTCCCGCTGCCCTTAGGGCTGGCTATTACGGAGACGCAGACGCTCCTGGGGGCTCCGCACAGGCACAGGCTTGGCATCCCAGGGGAAACACTAGCGTTTGGACAGCCCCCTGCGCACGACGAGACGATGCTGTGGCTGGAGGCCCTGCCAGGCTGCCCGAGGGAGGCGGTCTTGCTGCACCTGTAGCCAGCCAAGGGGACGCACCTGCTGGGGCGCCCTGGACGGCGTGTGCCCGGGGGCGCGCAGGGCAGAGTGCCCACATCATGCCTGGCTGCTTCCCGAAGCGGCCGTGTGGAATCCTGCTCCCATTACCAGTGGCCGCGGCCCTGGGGATTAGGTGAGTTTGTAATATTCCTCCTCTGGTGGGTGTAAAACACCTGCTGTGACTTTACCTGCATTTCCCTGACCCCACGTACGAGTGAGTCTCCTTCCTACGTTAGAATACGGATCCTGTTTCCTCTTTTAGTGAAGCACCTGTTCGTGGCTATTGCCATTTTCCTGTTCTATTGTTCGTCTTTCTCATGACCTGTGAGGAGCTCTTTACATATGTTGGATACTGATCCCTGGTACTGGGTGAGCTATGGTTATACGCCCCAGCTTCCGGCTCCACGGAAATCCTCAGCATCTCCTGATGATCATTTCAACAAGTCAAACTTCTCCATCTCTTCTTTATGCTTGTGAATCTGAGCGTTGTCTGAGACACTCCTTTGTCACCCAGAGGTCTTATCTGTATCCTGCAGTGTTTTCTCCTCCAAGTTTTCCATCTGGGATCTGACGCACAAGCACTTAGTCCGTAGGGAACTGGTCTTGCGCATGGCGTGGGGCAGGACCTCCTCTGTGGTACGGCTTGGTGTCCACATGCACGCACATCTGCTTCCACACCCTTTTCCGCTTGCATTTCGCGTGTCCATCGCTGTGCCCGGACCAGACTGTATTAATAACCACAGATTCATCATAATCCTTGATACCCAGGAGGCCGGAGCCCCAAAGGAGCAGGACGGGACTTTGGTTAGAATTACCTTAAGTCTTGGTACCTGCTGTTTTCAAATCCCTTTAGCTCTAAATAATCCGTATGCAAAGTAGTACGTTTCAGAGCAACGTGTTCTGCCATCAGCACCCAGCAAGTAGAGGAATAATTCCCAAGGACACAGAGAAAATGACTGCAAAATAAGTAGTTAAGTCCTCAGGAAAATAAGGGGGGGGAAACAAAGCCGTGAAACAAGAACAGGAGACTATGAAACAAGCATGGGTAGATGAGAGAAACCGAACTATGAACCAAAGCAAGAGTAATGACGAGCGATCTCATTTGTAAATTGTCAATGATACTTTGAGTTCCATTTGGAGGATTGCCTCAGGGGCTCAGTCAGCTAAGGGTCCAACTCTTGATTTCAGCTCGGGTCACGATCTCACGGCCACGAGCTGGAGCCCCGCGTCGGGCTTTGTGCTAGGTGTGGAGGCTGCTTGGGATTCTCTCCCCTGCCCCTCCCTTCCCGCTTGCACATATACTCTCGCTCTTGCTCTCTCTCAAAAAATTTTTTTAGAAATTAAAATAAAAATTTTAAAATTCCACTTGGAGCCAAAATTCTTGACAAAAATGGTAAGGACTCTGTGGCCAGGTGCCCTAATGTAAGTTGGAACACACTGGATTCCTCTTTTCTTGCAAAGAGGCACCAACATGCCGAATAAATTTAGAATCTTAGAGAGTTTGAAGTATTCATGTTAAATAGAATAAAAACAAGAAAGAAATAGGTGTATACATCCTGAATGGTTGGTGAAAAGAAAGAATTCGAGTAAATTTGGCCGGTGTAATAGCAAATGGGGAAGAAGACATGGTGGTTTTAAATCGCCCAGTAAGATCAAAGAAAAAAGCATAAATGTATCAGTAATCCGTGTGTGAAGTAGCTTAATCTCTCTCTCTTTTTTTTTTTTTGAAGTAGCTTAATCTCATGAGGTGGTTAATTCACTGCACGAATGACGTGTACTAACTCATTAATTCTTGAAGCAACAGAAGCTCTCACGTTGGATAAATATTGTAGAAGGTACTATTTCCAAGCAACATACTGAAACTGGGACACAGAAAGGTAAAACAGCAGGGGTTGTGGCCTGAATTGTGCTCCCCACGACAGGAGTCCACGACGGGGTCCCTGCACATGTGATGGAGTTACCGGGCGGCCCACGGACTGGGGGGGGGGGGGGCACAGTGGACACCACCCTGAGCCGGCCCAGGTCGGAGCAGGTGGCCACCGCCACCCGGGCTGAGGGGCAGGACCCTCCCTTGGCCACACCTGGGCCCCCAGCTTCTGGCCTCCAGGCCCCGGAGGGTGCAGTTCTGTTGTTTTAAGGTCTTGGGTGTGCGTGGGAGTCACAGAGACCCAAGAAATGGCACAGCCCACGGTTCCGGCCACGGGAAGAGCCCCGTGGAGCAGGCAGCAGGTGTCCTCACCAGCTCCAGGATGCGCAGGTGCCCGCGAGCAGTCAGAGGGGCACCCCAGGGCCCAGGCCGGGCGGCTGACTCCTCCAGGTGTTGGAGCCTCTGCGGGGCTGTGGGGTCGGGACCCGGTGTCCCCGGGGTCAGGACGGGCACCCCCTGCACCCCGAGGGTTCCTCGCCCTGCTGCCCCTGCAGACGCGTGTCTCGCCCACTCGTGGCTCAGCTGCCCTCTGTGGCCCCCGCCCTCCCCCATGGGCACCCCCCCCGACCCCGGGCCCCCCCTCCCCCGGACCCCCCACCCTGGCCCCCAGGATGCCCGCTCCCCGGGGGAGGCCGCGCCACACAGCAGCCACGGCCTCCAGGAAGCCCTCCGGGATGCCCACCGGCCCAGAAACATGCGGCTCAAAGGAGCGGATGCAGCGGGCGCCCGGGGCGCCGGGGCTGGCTGTCACCACGGGGCCATGTGCCACCGGCTCTCTGGGTAAACTGAGGCGGGGAGTGCCCAGTGCCCGTTGGCGGGAAGGCGCCGGGCGGAGCTGTGCGCGGACCCCAAGGACCCGCCTCCCCTCGTCGTCGGTCTGCACACGCGCCGCTGGGTGCCTTCTAGAAGGTGTGGGTCACAGGGGCAAACCCGAGGGTCCTGCACTCCAGCCCCCCACCCCGCGCGGTCCCCTCCCGCAGGGCGACACCGGCTCCCCTGGGCCCACAGAGGCGGAGGTGGGCAGAGCCACTCAGGGGGAGCAGATGCCCTCCAACACCCACCACCGGCTGCACCCTGGTCCTGGGCCCCAGCAGGTGTGGCTGCAGGCAGTCCAGTGTCCTGGGGGGTGAGCTGGGGGGCTGGGGGGCTGGGGGGGCCTGTGGGGAGAGCCGGGGCCTGGGGGCTGGGGGGCCTCCGGGGAGAGCCAGGGGGCTGGGGGGCTGGGGGGGCCTCTGGGGAGAGCCGGGGGCTGGGGGCAGGGGGGGCCTCTGGGGAGAGCCGGGGGCTGGGGGCAGGGGGGCCTCTGGGGAGAGCGGGGGGCTGGGGGCAGTGGGGCCTGTGGGGAGAGCCGGGGGCTGGGGGCAGGGGGGCCTGTGGGGAGAGCCGGGGGCTGGGGGCAGGGGGGCCTCTGGGGAGAGCGGGGGGCTGGGGGCAGGGGGGCCTCTGGGGAGAGCCGGGGGCTGGGGGCAGGGGGGCCTGTGGGGAGAGCCGGGGGCTGGGGGCAGGGGGGCCTCTGGGGAGAGCGGGGGGCTGGGGGCAGGGGGGCCTCTGGGGAGAGCGGGGGGCTGGGGGCAGGGGGGCCTCTGGGGAGAGCCGGGGGCTGGGGGCAGGGGGGCCTCTGGGGAGAGCCGGGGGCTGGGGGCAGGGGGGCCTCTGGGGAGAGCCGGGGGCTGGGGGCAGGGGGGCCTCTGGGGAGAGCGGGGGACTGGGGGCAGGGGGGCCTCTGGGGAGAGCCGGGGGCTGGGGGCAGGGGGGCCTCTGGGGAGAGCGGGGGGCTGGGGCAGGGCCCACCATGTGTCTGTGTCCCACCACTGGCCTGGGGCTGCGTGGGGTCAGAAGGCCCGTCGGGCGATGCCGCCCCAGCCGTGCTGCCCAGGCCAGCACTGGGGACCCAGGGCCTGGGGATCCAGACCAGGCCCGGTCACCCGGCCCCCCCCCCAGCCGGCAACTCCGCCTCCTGGCTTCCGGGCCAAGCGGGTGTGGACGTGGTCGGGTTCTGGGCCTGCCCCCGCTGGGCAGCAGAGGGCGCCCCAGGCCCTCCACACTCGCCCCTGCCCGAAGTGCTGGCCCTGTGACGCCTGGTCCCTGTGTCCAGGGAGGCTGGGGAGGGTCCCCAGGGTGGACTGACCCCCTCTGGGTCCCCAGGGACAGGGACTGCCTCTCACTGGGCAACGGGGTCCCATACATCACAGTCCTGCTGCCCTGAGTCACATCCCTCCTTCCGGCACAGGCCAGCCTGCCCCCCGGGGCTGGGACCCCCCCTGAGGCTGGGACCCCCCGAGGCTGGGACCCCCCGAGGCTGGGTGCCTGGTCTGTGGAGCTGCGAGCAGATGGAAGGAGTGGCCTGTGTCCCGACCCCAGGGTCCCCGGCGGGGGGGTCCCGACACTTGGGACCTGCTGGGAGGAGTGAGGGTCCCACCGTGTACGACGCCTCCCTCTGCTCTGGGGTCAGGACTTTGTGAGCTTGCTGTCGTGGTGGGGACACCGAGGTCGGCCCAGCACCCACGGAGACCCCTCGGCCCTTGCCGAACCCTGGGGCCACACGGAGGCCCAGGACCGGGTGACCCCATGCCTCCCGCTGCCCGCTGCGTGGCCCGGAGCCCCGGGGGCCACCATGGGGACTGCACACGCTAAGGACGCTTCCGTAGAACTCCTCCGGGCCTCACCCCTGGGAGCGACCCGGTTCCGCGGAACAAAAGCGTTCCCGCTGCGCCGTCGGGTTTGGCTGGGGGCGGGGGCGGGAGCCACTGGTGTTCCTGAGAACAGCGCGGTCCCCGGAGTGCACAGGGCCCTGCCCCTCCTGCCCCGGCTCCCGGCGGCCCCGGGCCAGGTCAGGCTGAAGGACGGAGGGACCGAGTGGCCGTGCAGACGTGGAGTCCCGGAGGGAAGTGAGGGGACTGGGGTCACGGCACGGCGGGGGGGGGGGCCCTGTCCCCTCTCGGCCCTGCGGTCCCGGGGCGCCTGGGAGGGGCGCTGCCCACTGTCTCTGCCTCCCCGCATCAGGCCTGCTGCACAGTTGGGGGTGCCCAGGGGCCGAGCCCCCCCACAGCCCTGGAGGACAGAGCGGGTCGGGACCCCAGCCCCAGCGCTAACGTCCTCCTCTGCCCTCACCCCTGGGGACACTCAGAAGAGGGCTCCCCCCACCGAGGAAGGCAGCCGGGGTCCCAGGCCCCAGCCTGGGGGGAGGGGGAGCCCCACCCCTGCAAGGTCAAGGGTGGCAGGAGCGGGGGAGCCTGGGATGCAAGGGGGCAGGAGGCGCAGGCCCTGGTGACCCTCGCCCCCCTCGGGGCACACCCCCCACCCCCAGCACCCCGGGGACCCCCCAGGTCAGCGTGTTGGAAGTGACTCCGCGGGGACCCTGCGGGTGGGCCCTGGCCTGGGAAGTCCCACCCCCGGGGGTCCCTGTGCATCTGCCCCCCACCCCCACCCCGCGAAAGCCGCCAAGTCCGCCCACGGGGCGCAGACAGCCGTTGCCGAAATATTATTGCCAGATGTTCGGCTTTTTTCCGTGGCAGCCGAGGCCAGCATGAGGTAACCGGGAAAAGATTAACCCGTCCCCGCCCGGCCCGAGCCCCGATCTGGGCGGTGGGGGGCGCCCTGCCGGACGCCGGGGGACCCTCTGCGCCCAGGAGACGTGCCCTGCGCCCCGGGTCTGGACGCCCCCCTCGTGGCCGCGGCCCCACCTCCGGCCCCCACCCTGCCCGCTTCCCCGGGGTCCCCGGGCCCCACGTCCCGCAGCCGTCGCCCCAGGCCTGTCCTCCCCGGAGCCCGACCTCCTCGGGTGGGTGGGACGCCCTCCCCGGGGACGCAAGGCCACCAGGGACGCTGGGGACTCGGCGACACAGAGAGGGGTGGGCGCTCGGGGGCAAACACAGGTGCCCGTGGGCCCCGAACAGCCCCACTGTGCCCGGGGTCACCCCAGCCCCCCAGTCCAGGCCCTTCCTCCCTGACAGGCAAAGGCCGCCCCCGCTGGGTCCCCAGCGCCCGGACCCCCCCAGTGCTCAGGCCCCCGTGTCCCGCGGGGCCTGGGGATGCAGGTGCCCCGACCCCTCACCCTCAGGGCCCCCCGCTTAGTTGCACCGCCCAGGATTCGCGGGGCGTCCCCCCAGGCTGTGCCCCCACTTGCGTCCTCACCACCCGCCTCGGCTGCTTCTGACTGGAAAGTAAAATTCTCAGCTCTCAGGCCCCACGGAGGTGGGCAGGTGTGCGCCCGCGTCCCTGCAGCGGGGCCACCACGGCCGCCCGGCGACCTGTCCTGGGCCGGGGTGGGGACGGCCGGCCGGGGGCCCTGCTCGCAGCGATCGTTAGCGACACGGTCAGAGGAGGGTGCCCCGAGGGTGTCCCGAGACTCCCCCGGAACGAGCGAGGGCCCGCGGGCAGGGCCAGCAGAGCCCCGAGGGCACATCCCCTGCGCCTCCCGGAGTGCACCGGCCTCCTGCCCCTGCAGCCGTCGGGCGGGCGCCGCCCTCCTGCTCGGATCCCGCATCGCCGACTCTGGGGCGCCCCACATTGTATCAGCCCCCGAACCAGGCATTTTGGTGTAATTATCGCAAACGAGCGTGTCGGGTGCTTCCTGGGGGCTTCCCGGCCGTTGGCCCGCGTGGTGAACTGGCTGGACTGTTCCAGAAGACCATCGGGGCTCCACCTGCCGACGGCAGGCTCCGGGCGCGGAAAGCCGGGGTGGCCCTCCCCGGGGGGCTCTGCCCAGCACCGGCTGCCCTGGGAGCCGCCCCCCCGCCGGGGGCCCCTGAGCCATCCCTGAGGGACCCGTCTGCAGGACGGCGTGATTCACCCCCACGTACCCGGCACCTTCCCCAGGGCGGCCACTGGGGGTGACCCGGCCGCACCCCAACGCCTGCACAGCCCCTGCTGGCCCTCCGCGCCCCAACCCCGCAGTGGGCCCGCCACCGCCCCGTCCAGCCGCTCCGGCCCCAGGTGGCAGCCGGAGGCGGAGCCAGGACCCGCCAGGACATGGGCTCGCCGGGGACAGGGGCGCGTGCCCACAGATGGTGCTGGTGGCCAGCCCGCAGCCCCCGCAGCCCCCGCGTCCACGCGGCCACATGGGCACCCCCGGAAAATGTGACTTCCCCTGATGAGTCACCTTCTAAATCGGGAGGGACGCTGGGGGCCAGTGGAGGCAGTAAAGGGAAATCAAGCGGGTCTTTGTTCAAGTCGCTGAGCTGTTTCCAGATGACGCGCCCTGGGAAGGGTCGCCCTGGACGCACCAGCCGTCACCCACGGACGCCCCCTCTGTCGCCACGCCCGTCACAGGGTGGCCTGGCCGGTGTGCCCCCCCATCGGACCCCCCCCCCCGCCCCCGTGCCCAGCCCTCACCTCCTGGCCCCGGGGATGCCCCTGCCACCCCCAAAGGCCCCTGGGCCACTACCTGCTGTCCTCCCTGGGGTGCACCCCGTGTCTGTGGGACCCTGCCCTTGGGCTGCGGAGACGGCCACCCCTGCTGCAGCCCCACAAGCCGAGGGTGCCCCGTGCTGGGTGGCTCAGCTCTGGGGCAGAGGAAGGAGCCCCCCCATCCCCGCCGGCTCAGGATCAGGCCTGAGGGGCGCTGCTGCCTGGTGCGTTGTGGGGAGGGAAGGGGAGGGGGAGGCTGGGGGAGTCGGGCCCCCTCCCCGTCCTCGGAACCTGGCCCCGGGGGTGGCGGCCGCCAGGGTGTGGGGACCCTCGTGGGACCATCGAGCACACGCTCACACTCACGTGCACATGACGGTGCTCACGTGTGCTCACACTCACGCTCACCCACGCTCACACTCACCCTCTCCCGTGCTCACGCTCGTGCTCTCCTACCCTCACACACGCACACGCTGGATGGAGGCCCTTGGAGGGGAGCCCTGCTCTGAGCCCGTGCCCTCGGGCGCCCCGTGTGTGGGCCCCTGGCTGGGTGACCCCTGCGTCCCCGAGGACCGCGGAGGCCGCTCCTTAGCCGTCCCCCTCCTGCAGGCCCCCAGCTGTCTCCCCTCCCTCCTCTCCCCTGGAGGCCCCCCTCCCTGCCAGGCTGGCGGTGTTGCCCCGCCAGGCCCCCCCGCAGCCAGCTGCTCCCCAGGGTCGTTTCAGACCTGTGGCCACCCTGCTGCTCGCCCTCCAGGGCTCTGCAGCCCCCACCTGGGACCCCCTAGATGTCCAGCTGACCCCCCGCACTGGGGTCACGGTGCTGCTCACGTGCCCCCGGATGTGCCGTGCACGTCTCCCTGCAGCTGCTCCCCAGGATAGACGCTGACCCCCACCCAGGGGTTCTGGGCGCTCTGGCCGGGGGGCTCCCCTCCCGGGTCCCGGGGCACTGTGCACGGTGGGCAGCCCAAGGGTGAAGACCCGCTCCCCAAGGGCCGGCTCTGCGACCTCAGCCGGGGACCCCCAGGGCCGGATGCCCCACCACGGAGGGTCAGCGGGCCCAGGCGGCCGTCGGGGATGCGAGAAAGGAGCTCATGCCTCTGTGCCCACCTCCCTTCCTCTCCAAGCAGGGGCAGGGCCGTGGAGCCCCGCACCCCCAGCGCCCCGAATCCTCCCGGGTCGCGGTCCCCCAGGGCAGCAGTGTGCTCGAGGCCCGGGGGCCCGGCCTGGCTCCCCACGCGGGTGCAGGGGTGCAGCTGTACGTGAACACGGACGGTGGCCTGGGGGCCGGTGTGGCGCTCGGGGACAGAGAGGCTCCGGACTCTGGATGGAGGGGAGTCGGCTGCTGCGGCGCAGGCTGTGGCACTTTCTTGTCCTTTCCCGTATTTCGTGTCTTTTCCATATTCTCTCTGGTGTGAGGTTGCATCACTTTCGTGCTCAGAAAAGAACCCAGATGAAGGCACATAAACACGTGTACCAGGTGAGCACACGTCTGTCAAAACGTTTACAGCAGAGAGATCCCCCCGCACGCCCGGCAGGACGGCCACCGTCGGGAGGCGACAGGTGCAGGGAGGATGTGGAGAAAGGGGAGCCTCTCTGCGGCTGGTGGGAACGCAGGCGGGCGGCCACCGTGGGGACTGGGGGCGGGTGGCCTTGGGGAGCCGGACACAGAGCTGCCCTACGACCCCGAAAGTGCACTGCTGGGTACCGACCCCGCAGCCCAGAGGCGGTGAGCTTCAGGGGCACCTGCACCCCACGTTCCTAGCGGCCGTGTCCACGGGGGCCGCGCCGCGGGAGGAGCCTCGACGTCCACGGACAGATGCTGGAGGGAGGAGACGTGGTCCCTGCGCACCCCGGGTGTCACTCGGCCGTCAGAGGGGGGAGATCTCGCCATTTACACCGACGTGGGGGGAGCCGAGGGCGTGATGCCGAGGGGGGCGAGTCGGCCGGGGAGAGACAAACTATGCAATTTCATTCATGTGGAATTTAAGAAACAAAACATATGAGCAAAGGGGGGAAGGAGAGGCTGATAAACCGAGAAACAGACCAACTCTAGGGAACAGGCTGCTGGTCACTGGGGTGGCGGGGGGGCGGGGGGGGGGGAGTCAGGCGTGCGTCTGTCCTGGGGGCCCTGGCGCTGACTCCCTCCGTGGCACACCCAAGACTAATACCGCACTGGGTGCTAAGTGCCCCAAATTTAAATGAAAACCTTTAAAAATGTTTACAGCAGAATGACCGTTAAGACACGAAGTATTAGGATTCCCTGGGTGGCCCAGCGGTTTAGCCCAGGGCGTGACCCTGGGGTCCCGGGATCTAGTCCCACGTCGGGCTCCCCACAGGGAGCCTGCTCCTCCCTCCTTCTCTCTCTCTCTCTGTCTCATGAATAAATAAATAAAATATTAAAAAAAAAAAGACACGAAGCATTAGCCCCACTGCCTCTGGGCGGTGAAACCAGGTGATGTTTTTCTGATTTTGGAATCGCTCTATGATTCTATGACATCTTTTTTGTGAGATGAAAAATGACAATTTCGGAGGACGTCGTTGCTGAGCCCTTGTGAGGCAGGAGGCGCCGGTGGCTGGTGCCCGAGAGCGTGACCCCGGCCCCGTGGACCCCGTGGTCCTGCCCCCCAGCCCGGCCCCGGGAGAAGCTCAGGCCTCCTCCGAGCGCGTGGCCGCCAGCCCGCGGGTGCTTGTGTCCACCTGCCGCCTGCTGCGTGACAAAACTGCGAACCCCCCGGCTCCGCCTGCGGCCGTGTGCTGCCCGGGCCCCTGGGGTCCGCCACCCCTGCCAGGCCAGGTGGGGCACCTCACTGTCCTCACGTGTTCCTACTTGTCCCAAACCTGCAGGAGCGTCGGCACCTGCTGAGCTCTGCAGACCCAACAGCTGGGACGAGGACGAGCCAGCGAGCCGGGGCCAGGCTCCCACGGGGGTCTGACCTCCCCTCGTCTGGCCCGGAAGCCGGGGGCCCTGGCACCAAACAGGGGTGCACTTGGCGATGCCCATGGCACGGCTGGGGTGAGATCCGGGCACGTAGGATTGCTCTCACCGTTTACGAAAACCCCATAGAGTGGGACATGGGGGAAGAGGCGGAGGACATGCTGGAGCGGTCAGTGCGGAGCGTGTCCCCCGAAGGATGTGTGATGGTTGTACAACGTCTGTGTGGTTTTATAGGATGAAACATTTAGGCTGACATCACACAAGTGTCAACAGCTCCAGCTCTGGAGGAGGCCTTCTGGAACCTTCTCCGGGGCTGGGGTGGATGTGGCCACATCAGGGTCCCACCCTACGGGACCGCGGTGGGGTCTTCACTGCCACCCTCGGAATCAGGGTCTGGGTATAGAATTGACTCTTGAAGGCAGCCCAGGGGGCTCAGCGGTTCAGCGCCGCCTTCGGCCCAGGGTGTGACCCCAGGGTCCTGGGATCGAGTGCTGCGTCGGGCTCTCTGTATGGGGCCTGCTCTCCCTCTGCCTGTGTCTCTGCCTCTCTCTATCTGTTTTCTGAATAAGTAAATAAAATCTTAAAAAAAAAAAAGAATCGACTCTTGAACAGCACAGGTTTGAAGGCAGGTCGGCTCGCAGCGGGGTCTCTCCTGAAGGCGCAGTGGAGCTCCGCAGTGGCATTTTCTCCATGTTGTCAGGACTTAGCAGCTCCCTCCTCTCGGCGACTTTGCTGTGACGACTGGGCACATGACAGGACAGGCCCAGTCGGGCACTGACCCCACAGCGCTCCGAGCACCGAGGCTCAAGGGGTCCGTCCCTATTGGTTACCTTTGTTCTATCAAGTGGGGACCTTCCCCAGCGAGAAGGAGCGTCTACATGAGCGGTTACTGGGGGCCATTTACGCGCGCACCCGCAGCCCCGGCGCGGGCCTGGGCCTGCCACTGACCTCGGGGCGCAGGACGCAGGGGGCGCGGGGACCCAGGGCTGGGTGCGGGGGGCGGGGGCCGCGGGGGCGCAGGGGAGCGCGGGGGGGGGGGGGGCGCGGGCATCCAGGCCTGGGCGCGGGGGTTGGGGGAGCCTGGGCACGCGGGGCGCGGGGAGCGCAGGGGGACGTGGGGGGCGCGGGGAGCGGGGAGGGGCGTGGGGACCCAGGCCTGGGCGCGGGGGAGGGGCGCGGGGAGCGCGGGGGGACGCGGGGGACTGGGGGGGCGCGGGGGGCGCAGGGGGGCGCGGGAGGCGCGGAGGAGCACAGGGGGCGCGGGGGGCACAGGGGGGCGCGGGGGGCGCGGGGGGGAGCGCGGAGGGGCGTGGGGACCCAGGCCTGGTGCGGGGGGGGGGGGCGCGGGGAGCGCAGGGGGGCGCGGGGGGCGCGGAGGGGCGCGGGGGTTGCGGAGGAGCGTGGGGGCGCGGGCATCCAGGCCTAGGCGCCAGGGGCGCGGGGAACACAGAGGGCGCGAGGGGTGCGGAGGGGCGCGGGGGGCGGGCACCTAGGCCTGGGCGCAGCCGGGGCAGGGGGCGCGGGGGCGCGGAGGGCGCGGGGAGCGCAGGGGGACATGGGGGGCCCGGGGGGGCGCGGAGGAGCGTGGGGGGCGCGGGCATCCAGGCCTAGGCGCCGGGGGCGCGGGGAACGCAGGGGGCGCGGGGGCGCGGGGGGCGCGGGGGGCGCGGAGGGCGCGGGGGTCGCGGGGGGCGGGCACCCAGGCCAGCGGGGCAGGGAGCCGCGGGGCGGGAGCGGCCGTGACTCAGCCGCCGGGACCCCCGCCCCCGCCCCGCCCCACCCCGCCCCGCCCCGTGGGGCTGAGGCTGGGCCGCGGCCGCCAGCGCCGGGCGAGTCGGAGTCGGAGTCGGAGTCGGAGTCGGAGTCGGAGTCCGAGTCCCGCCGAGCCTCCCGCTCCCGGGCCGCGGGGACATGGGGCCGGGCCGCGCTCTGCTGCCGCTGCTGCTCGCCTGCTGGGCCGCCGCTCAGGACGCGCCGGGGAGCGCGCGGGCCGTGGCCTTCCAGGGTGAGTCCCGCCGCCCCTCCCGGCCCTGGACGGCGCGGGTCCCGGTGCCCCGCGGCCCCCAAGGCCCCAGCGTCCCCACCCCGGGCCGGTGGCCGACACCCGAGGGCGACGCGCTGCGGGAGCAGCCCAGGCCGCGGCGTCTGACTCCCCTGGGCCCCAACCTGGTCCCCAAGCTGGGCCCCGGGGCGCAGAGCAAGCAGCCCCGTCCTGCCCCCCCACAGGCTGGGGCTCCCGACACCCCAGGCAGGGCTCCCGGACCTGGGCTCCCAGGGTCACCCTGCCTTGCCCCTCGGTGCCGGGACCCCGTGGAGGTCCCAGAGTCACCCTGCCCTCCCGTGGTGCCAGGACCCATGTGGGGCTCCCAGGGTCACCCTGCCCCCCCTCCGTGCGGGGCCTGCCTGGGGGAGGTGGCTCCCCTGTGTCCAGGAGGGCGCGGGGTGTGACCTCAGCCCCCCATGCTGGCCCAGACTGCCCCGTGGACCTCTTCTTCGTGCTGGACACCTCCGAGAGCGTGGCCCTGAGGCTGAAGCCCTATGGGGCCCTGGTGGACAAGGTCAAGGCGTTCACCAAGCGCTTCATCGACAACCTGAGGGACAGGTAGGAGCGGCCGTGAGCCTCGGGGGCGCGCAGGGTCCCCACCCTGGAGCCAACCCCCTGCCCAACCAGAGGACCAGGTGGGAACCAGGCCGCTGAGTCACCCTCCTGCGTCCACAGTGGCTCCAACGGGCCAGGAAGGGGCTGAGTGTGAGGAGGGGACGTGCAGGGCACCCCAGGGGCTGTGGCACAGCACTGCACTGGGGGGGCTCCCAGGACCCCAGATGTGCCTCCCCAACCCAGCAGAGCGGGTTTCAGGAGTTGGCAGGAGGCTTGTGGTTCCGCCTGGTGCCGGAAGAGAGCCCCCCTCGCCACCCCTGGACTCGGACCCTGGCCCCGTGGACGGTGGGAGCCTGTGTCCTGAGGCCAACACCCTGTCGCAGTGTCCTGGTCCGGAGGCGGAAGGGCTGGCCTCCTTCCCGCCCTCACTCTTTCATCTGCTCCAGGAGTGTGCGGGCGGGGGGGGGGGGGGGGGGATGGGGGGGAGGTGGCACTGGGGTCTCCCCGGGCAGCGGCCGGTCTGATGACTGGACACACCCATGGGGGAGTCAAGGCCATGGGGTGGAATCCAGGTCAGAAGCAGGCTCTTCCCCAATCTCCCATCTGGGCAGGGCCTGGGCCCCGTCCTGCTGCCCCCCTGCTGACCTGCTGACCTGGGGCCAGGGCACTGAACCCCCAACCTTGAGGGGGTGGCAAGGACAGTGGGTGGGGGCCTCCCAGCAAGGGCCGTGTGACCTGAAACCTTGAATTCAGCCCAGATGCCGGGGTCCCTGAGGTCCCCCAACTCCTCCAGGTGCCTCAGGCCTGTTTACTCAACTTCTCATGACTCAGTTTTCCCAGCCGTGAAATGGGGTGAGCTCTCCTGCTGTGGATGCTGTTGGCACCGCTGTGGGGGCCCCGGTCACCCTGACTGCTGAACTGGCTGGTATCTACCCCAGGCCCCAACGAGTGACCCCTGAAACCTCCAGGGAAGGTGCACAGGGGCAGGAAAGGCAGCCACTCAGGGCCACGGGGACCCGTGCAGTGTCCCACTTAGAAGGGGCCTCCCTGCACTGTCGCCCTGCCCCCTGCCGTCCACGTGGGACCCCATCCCCAGAGGGGCACACACCTCCTCCTCTGAGCACCCCGGATGTCAGGGGAGACAGTGGTCACCCGCCGGCTGGGGCCGGCCCTCCCCACCACGCCCCAGCCCCCCCGCCCCGCCGCGTGTCCCGCGTGGCCCCCAGGGCAGGGAAGTCCAGCCAGCGCTGCCGGGGTGTGACGGGGCGGGGCGGCCTGTCGGCCTGTGAAATGGGCGACCGTCGTGCCCGTGGACGGACACACACGGGGAGCCGGGGGCCCTGGCGGCGCCTGCGGGGAGGACCAGCGCTCACCCCGCGCGGCCCCGCAGGTACTACCGGTGTGACCGCAACTTGGTGTGGAACGCGGGCGCCCTGCACTACAGCGACGAGGTGGAGATCATTAGCCCGCTGACGCCCATGCCCGCCGACCGCGACGCCCTGAAGGCCAAGGTGGACGCCGTCAAGTACTTCGGCAAGGGCACCTACACGGACTGCGCCATCAAGAAGGGGCTGGAGGAGCTGCTCGTGGGGTGAGTGCCCGGCCCAGGTCGGCGCCACCCCGCCCCGAGCGGCCCGTGTCCTCGACGCTGAGGGACGCCGCGCACCTGCCCCGGTGGGCAGCAGCGGCGGCCGCTCGGTCCCCGGCGAGCACCCACCCGCGCTGGCCCGTCCCCTCCTGCCCCGGCCGGTCGGGGCGCTCGGGGGCGGGCACCTGTGCCTCTCCCGGTACCCGGTACCCGTGCGTTTTCCAAGACAGCGTCGCCGAGAAACGTGACCCCGCAAACCGTTGCCACCTGCTTCACGTCCTTTGTCATAGCCTCTGTCCGCAGCCGGGTGGGCCCGGAGAGGCGGCGGCCCGCGCAAACCGCCCTCCCAGACCGTCCCTCCAGGCCGCCAGCCCCGCTCCTCCCCGCGCGGCCCCGCTCCGTCCCGGCGCCCCGAGCTCGGGCTCACGGGCCGGGCCTCCCGCTGCCCGCCCTGCAGGGGCTCCCACCTCAAGGAGAACAAGTACCTGATAGTGGTGACGGACGGGCACCCCCTGGAGGGCTACAAGGAGCCGTGCGGCGGCCTGGAGGACGCCGTGAACGAGGCCAAGCACCTGGGCGTCAAGGTCTTCTCCGTGGCCATCACGCCCGACCACCTGGTAGGAGCCCCGCGCCCGCCCCGTGGCCTGGGGGGTGCCGGGCGGTGGGGGCCGGGAGGAGCAGACATGGGGGGCAGGCCCCGCCGTCGTCAGCCGCCCCCCTCGTCCACCCCAGGAGCCGCGCCTGAGCATCATCGCCACGGACCACACGTACCGGCGCAACTTCACGGCGGCCGACTGGGGGCAGAGCCGGGACGCCGAGGAGATCATCACCCAGACCATCGACACCATCGTGGACATGATCGTGAGGAGCCCAGGGCGGGGACCCTGCGGCGGGGACCCTGCGGCCGCACCGGAGCTAGCACAGGAGCTAACCGCTTTCCTCTTTTGCTTTTCAGAAAAACAACGTGGAGCAAGTGGTAGGGGTCCCCTCCCCCTCCGCCTCCCCCCTCCCCTTCTCCCTCCTTCCCTTCCCTCTCCTCCCCTTCTCCCCTCCTCCCCTCCCCCCTCGCCCCCACCCCCGCTGTCCAGGGCAGCACCAGCCCCTCTGCCCCCCGGTGCCTGCCGTCGGAGCGCAGGCGGGCACCCAGGGACCCCGCGGAGCCCCGCGTTCTAACGTGTCCTCTGTCCCCCCTCCTCCGGCAGTGCTGCTCCTTCGAATGCCAGGTGAGTAGGGGCCCGGCCCCCTCTGCCGACACCCAGGAAGCTGGCTCGGCCTGACCCTTCTCTCTGTCTCGCAGCCCGCCAGAGGACCTCCCGGGCCACGGGGCGACCCCGGGTATGAGGTGAGTGGCCGCACCCCTCCCTGCAGGCAGAGGATGGAGCACAGCCCTGCACACACGGCCCTGCGCCCGGAGCCCCTGGTGCCAGGGACGCGGCGGGCCCCCAGGCGGCTGTCCTGACCCCACAGGGCGCCCACCCACCGAGGCGGCCCCCACCGTGGGGAGAGAGTCCAGGCCCGCCGACGTCGTGACCGGGGCTAGCGTGGGGGTCTGACCGGCCTCCCCACGGCTCCCTGGAGGCGCACCCCCCGCGGGCCGGGCTGCAAATGTGGGTCCCAGGCCAGGTGTGGCCCCCACAGAAAGTCAGCGGTAGCAGCCGCCACGCGCCCCTTGGCACGCTGCTCCTCAAGTGCAAGCTCCTGGCTGCTGCGCAATGTCGGAGTCCGCGGCCATGAACCTCAGGAGCACCGCCCGCGGGCGCTGAGCCCGCCCCGGCCTGGGAGCCCCGCACAGTGGGGACGGGTGGGGGTGCCCGAGGGAAAGGTCGGGGGCCGGGCCGGCCGCACAGGCCAGCACAGGGCCTGGGGGCTGCGGGCGGGCGCAGACACCCGAGTTCGCAGACCCCAGGGCAGGCCGCAGCCACGGCAGGAGCCCCAACACCCCAAGGCCTCTGCAGCTCCCCGAATATCTTGTGAATCCTTCTCTTGGGGACAAGTTGGGGGGGGTCTCTGCCGCCAGGTTCTCAGAAATAAACAGAAATCATCCCCCAACCTCGGTCTGCTCTGTGTTCCAGGGAGAACGTGGGAAGCCGGGCCTCCCAGGAGAGAAAGGAGAAGCCGGGGAGCCCGTGAGTGCCGAGCGCCCGACCTCGGGGTGGGGGTGCTGAGAAACCTGAGGCTGGCAGGGGAGCTGGGTTCGGTGGAAACTTCTAGAAGGATGGCTGGTTTCTGGGCACCATGGTCTTGTGGCCTGACCTTCAGGGCATATGGCCCCAAGGGCAGTGAGAGCAGCTGTCCCTTCCAGCACATTCGGCCCAGACCTCAGTGGAGCAAGTGAGGGGTCAGCCCAGGGATGTCTCCCCATAGTCCACCCCCCACTCCTGGGAAGCCTGGACCGGCCTTCCCCCTCCTCCTGGGGGGCATCCTGGAGCCCCACTGAGGAGACCCCCACCACCACCTCAGGCTGCTGTCTGGGCCTCAGGCCTGGGCAGATGGGGGGCTGCCCCTGCCCCGGGGGGCGTCTAACGTGCCCCCTCCTCTGTTCCAGGGAAGGCCCGGGGACCTCGGACCCATCGGCTACCAGGGGATGAAGGTGTGTCTCCCCCTCCCCCAAACACATCTGGGCTCGCCCCGGGGCGTTGACCCGGGACACCAGTGACACCCCCTCTCTCCTGTCTGCTCTGTAGGGAGAGAAAGGGAGCCGAGGGGAGAAGGTGAGTAAGGCGGGCCTTGGGGTGGTGTCCCTCGGGGCACAGAGCCGCCCCCCGCGTGCCCGAGCCTGAGCCGGCGGCGCCCATCACGGCCACCCTCCTCTGCCTCCCTGGGGAGACGCGGGCCAGTTCCCCGGGAACCTGCCTCACGCTGGGGGGCCACCCCCTCCCTCTCTCTCCTGTCTCTGCAGGGCTCCAGGGGGTCCAAGGGCTACAAGGTGAGTGTGGGGGCCGGGCCTGGCTTCTGCCCTGGGGGTGCCCTCTGACCCTTGTGAACCCCTCCGTGGTCTTTGCTCCCTGCAGGGCGAGAAGGGCAAGCGAGGCATCGATGGTGTGGACGGCATGAAGGTGGGTCCCCCCCCCAGCGGGAGGCGGGAGGGCGGGGCCGGGTGTGAGGGGGCGGGGCCAGGGGCGGGAGGGCGGGGCCAGGATGCGATGGGGCGGGGCCGGGTGTGAGGGGGCGGGGCCAGGGGTGGGAAGGCGGGGCCTGGCTGTTGGAGGGCGGGGCCAGGATGTGAGGGGCGGGGCCAGGATGTGAGGGGCGGGGCCTGGCTGTTGGAGGGCGGGGCCAGGATGTGATGGGGCGGGCCTGGGTGTGAGGGGGCGGGGCCTGGCTGTTGGAGGGCGGGGCCAGGATTGATGGGGCGGGGCCAGGGTGCAAGAGGGCGGGGCGTGGAAGTCAGGGGCGGGGCCTGGAGGCCAGGGGCGAGGCCTGGTGGCCGGAGGGCGGGGCGTGGAGGCAGCGGGAAAGGCCAGAGCGGGTCCTACCCAGCCCCAGACCCCGCGGACCCAAGCGGGCTGGCCAAGGGGAGACCACCGTCCCTGCGGGGCCTCCGGAGGGGTGGCCAGGCCGGAGCGCGAGTCCGGGCACTGACCCGCCTTCCTCTTGCAGGGGGAGATGGGCTACCCCGGCCTGCCAGGCTGCAAGGGCTCGCCCGGATTCGACGTAAGTTGCATTCTGTCGCTGACATTTTCAGACTAAGTTCCCGGGTGCAAACGTGGACCTCGGAAGTCACCCGGGGTGCCCCGCGCAGACCTACCTTTCCAGCGTTTGCACCCAGCCCAACGGCTGCTTGTTGCAGACCAAGGGCTGACCTCCTACGATTTCCCACCAGGGAGCTCAAGGACCCCCCGGGCCCAAGGGTGACGCAGGTGCCTTCGGACGGAAAGGAGAGAAGGTTAGTGACCCAGGTCGGGCGCTCCCACCTACCCGGCGTGACCCAGAAGTCCTTCCCGGAGGCAGATCCTCCGCGGGGGCAGGTGGGGAGCAGGGTGGAGAAGGCGGAAGCTGTCCCCAAGTGAGGGCTGGGCCTCCTCGTGCCCCAGGCCCCCCACGCTGCCCACCTGCAGCAGGCCAGGTGGCCCCCACGGCCGCACAGCCTGGAATCCGTCCCCTCACCAGGAGGGCACAATGTAAGGATAAACAGGCTGCTGGTGGCTGCGAGCGGGCAGGAAAGTCAGGAATGGGGACATGGGGTTTTGCGTCTGACGTGGGGCACAGCGTTCTGTTGCGGGTACTTTCCTGGCGTGTTGAGCGGCGGGGGGATCTAGGGGGGCGGCCAGGTAAGGCTGACCCTCCAACACACCCCAGCCACGCGGACTTCCTGGGCGATCTCCGCGTGGGGCCTCCATCTGACTTCCAACCGGATGGAACAGGCTTTGGTGACCAGAGCTGGATCCGCATTGGCATGCGCGGGGCTGAGCCCAGGGGTGCCACGGGGAGGGGGCTTCAGGCGGTCCTGGTAGAGGAGTGGGGCTGGGGAGGGCCCTCCGCATCCGGGTGCCTGTGCTCGGTGGGGGAGGAGGGCGGGGCAGGGCCGTGCCCCAGGACAGCATGGGCATGACCTTTCCAACCTTTGCAGGGTGCCCCTGGAGCTGATGGGGAGCCCGGAAGGCCGGGGAACACGGGGCCACCGGGAGATGAGGTGAGTGCTCGTGGAGTCCCCCGCAGGTGGGGGGGCCCGAGCCCTGGGATGGGGGTCGGCCGCAGCCCCGGGCCCAGCGCGGGTCCAAGAGGGACAGCTGCACCCTTGTCCCCCCCAGGGCGAGCCGGGGCTGCCTGGTCCCCCCGGAGAGAAGGGAGAAGCCGGCGACGAGGTGAGCACCCACAGTCCGCCCCCGCTCCCCCCCACCCACCGTCAGAGTTCCCATCCCAAACTGACGCTGTTTGTTCCCCTCAATCCCAGGGAAACCCCGGACCGGACGGTGCCCCCGGAGAGAGGGTGAGTGGGGCAGGGGCGTGGGCCTCACCGCCAAACAGCCGCGTGCTCATGGGCCCCAGGGCTTCTGTCGGAGTCAGGGGGACCCCGGGCTCTGAGAGGACGGGGTGTCCCACCAGGGAGGTCAGAGCCCAACCGGGCCTCCGCCCCCTCCTCCCCGCAGCATCTGGGCTGCAGCCTCACCTCCGTCTGCCTCTCTCCGCACAGGGCGGCCCTGGGGAAAGAGGACCACGGGGGACCCCAGGCGTGCGGGGCCCACGGGGAGACCCGGTGAGTTCATCGAGCTGAGAGCCTGCCCCCCCTCCCTGCGCCCAGGGGCTCAGACCATCCACCTCCCCAGGACACAGGCCCCCCGTTGGACTCTGGCGACCTGCGCCCTCACCTGGTTTCCCAGCAGCACAACCCAACCCGGGCCCCGGGGCGTCTCAAGGGCCCTGAGGGAGGCCAGGAGGCCGCGGGTCCAGACCAGGAGAGCCAAGGGCAGGCTCTCCGCTGCCCCCCTCCCGGCGACCAGCTCGTCCCACCACCAACAACCCCAGCAGCCTGGGGTGCGGACCGAGCCTTGAGGGCATTGCCGGGAACAGGACCCCCCAGCGGCCGCGCGGTCCCTCCTGCTGTGACCACCCAGGAAAACCGCTCCTCCGGGGACGGGTGTCCAGCTGCCCCGATGCGGAGAGCATGTTAGCCTGAGGCTGAGGTCACTGAAGAGGGATTTGCTTTCTGCCCCGGCCCTGCTCCTCGTAGCTCCCGGGACCCCACGACCCTCAGCACGGGGGTTGGGGAGGGATGTCAGTGCAGGGACGACATGGCCTGACCCCCGTTCCAAGCTCCCCTGGTGCGATCAGGACCCCAAGAGCCCCTGGGCAAACAGGGCCACAGCCGCTCCGGCCAAGGCCAGTCAGGGAGCCTCCCTGGAGGGGGAGCAGGTGCGGGCTGCGGCCCCCGGCCTCGGGAGGAACCTCCTCGCTGCAGTCTCCTGAGGCCATGCAGGTCTCTAGAGGGCCGCTGACCTCCTCGTGGTGAATTCCCGGGAGGAGGGATGAGGCCAGGCCCGCAGGGGCTCGGGGCGCTTCCTGGCTCGGAGAGCTGGGGTCCCCGGCCTTGCCCGTGCCGCCCAGGCAGCTTGACCTCTCCAGGCCTCCACACTCACTACTCGTCCCTCCCCAGGGCGAAGCTGGACCCCAAGGTGACCAGGGACGAGAAGGCCCCGTCGGCATCCCCGGAGACCCGGTAGGAAGCTGTCTGGGGGGCGGGGGGGGGTGTTCTCACCGGCCGGAAGGCTGACGGCAGCTCATGAGTGTAAGGGAGGGCTCTCTCCACTTCTGACGTGCGGGCTCCTGCAGGGGCTGCCCAGGGGCAGGAGCCAGCGGCAGGAGGCGGAGGCAGCCGGGGCCACCCAGCTCCCATGGCCCCCAGGGACTGTGCTCATGGAGGGGAGTCAGAGGCTGCCCCGTCACCCCGCGGGCTCCTGCCGGGACATAGGGCTGAGTGAGCAGACCCCCGCCTCAGAGTGGGTGAGAGGGGCAGCGGCGGGGGACCCCGGGACACCCGGGGACGCCCCCTGGCCTGGCGGGGCAGGGTCATCCCATGCTAGGAATGGCATCCTTGAGGCCCCAGGAGGCACCAGGGGAAGAGGCTTGCTCAGCAGTGGGAATCCAGGTGTGAGCTCCTGGCTGGAGGTAGACGTGGGAGTGTTGGTGCATAGAAGTTTCCGGAATTCCTGGATGGGACACTTTCCAGAGGCCGTGCTGGGGGAGGAGATGAGAGTGGCGGCTAGGGAAGCAGAGGGTCCGACCAGGCCGCGGCCTTCGGTGGAGCCTCATCCCCAGCACGCAGGGAGGGCTCTGTCTTCCTGCCGGTGGCCAGGAGGCCGCTGTTCCAGATGCCTGAGCCCCGAAACCCCCGCGGGGAGGAGCCCAAGGCTCACCCGCCATGCGGCCGTGGACCTGGGGCGACCACCCCCCAGGCGAGCCCAGGAAGGGGCCACTCGCTGGGCATCCCGGGGGCAGCTGCCTGGCCTGCAGGGCAGGGTCTGCGCACACCCAGCTGGGAGGCGCCAGTGGGGGACGAGGGGACAGCACCCTGGGGGGCCGAGAGCGCCGGGAGCTCCGCGCAGTCAGCGTCTGGGGGCCCCGACCTCAGAGCGCCAGGGCTCGGGCTCTGGTAGGGCGTGGCTTGTGGCCTCAAGCCTTTTTGGTGGCTTTTCTCGTGGAAAGAAATTAGGAATTGGGCTTTTAACAAAAAAGGAATTTAAAAAACCAGAAAGCAGCAGCGACCGCAGCAGGGCTGCCCAGTCTGCAGGAGCATTAAAAATGTGCTGGGTCGGTTCCAGTGCGGGGCGCAGGGGGCGTGGACCCACTTGGAGGCCAGCTCGGTGGGGGACTGTCCTCCCACGTAATTCCAAGTGGGGCCCCCTAGGAGCCAGCTGTTCCCAGGCCCGCGGCCGTGTGAGCACAGGCCGACGCTCTGGAGCATCCGCGTCTCCTCGGCGGTAGAGGCGGATGACATCTCTCCAATAAGATGGGTGTAGACGCTCTGTGGCTCGTGCACAAAGAGCCCTGTAGCTGGGCCCTGTCTCCGGCTTCGGAGCCGCGGTTGAATCTAACTCCGACGGGAGAAAGGCGTGCGGCAAAGGCGCCGTTCTCCTGCCCCCGCATCTCCCCCGTAAGGATCGATTTTACTTTCTTCCGAAGTTCAGTTTCTTTCTGATCCTTTCACGTGTGTGAGAGCGTGCGGGGGCGGGCACGTTGTTGACACAGGCAGCGTCCTTCTGGGATGCTCTTCCCCTGGGGGCCGTCCAGGTGGGCACCGTGGACTCCGCGTGCCGAGTGCCCCCGCTCGTCCCCTGTCAGCGTGTACGCAGGCGCTGTCCAGGATTTTGCTTGGACCGTAAGACGCGTCAATGCCCATCTGTCTGTTAGCTCGCTTGTCTTGCCACTTGTCCATCCATCCTTCCTTCCTCCTTCCTTCCACCCTTCCTTCCATCCTTCTATTCATCCATCCACCCATTCCCTACCCAACCATCCATCCTTCTTCCCATCCATCCAACCATCCTTCTTTCCATCATCTCATCTATTCATCCATCTTTCCACCCATACTTCTACCCAACCATCCTTCCTTCCTCCCATCCATCTTTCCTTCTATTCTTCCATCCATCTTTCCATCCATCCCTCCATCCATCCCTCCTTCTATCCTTCCACCCTTTCTTCCTTCCATCCATCCATCCCTCCTTCCGTCCCTCTTTCCATCCTTCCTTCCTCCCACTGGCCTGGCCTGGGGCGCAGAGGGCCTCTGTTTCCCACCCATCCTCCTGGCCCCCATTTCATGTCCCCAGAGCTACCCCCAGGAGCCCCGAGGTGAGACTGCGGGTCCTTGCCGCTGGCATGAGGGCGACAGCCCCTGCTGAGCACCGGTGAATGGGACACCGGGTCACCGGGAGTGCGTGCCTTTGAGGGAGAACCCCGTGAACAGGAGCCTCCCGGAAGGCGTCGGCAGACAGGCCCGAGTCCGGGGGCGGGGGCGGGGGGGTTCGGCTCCACACCTGGCATGCACTCCCCTGTCTTCGGGCCGGGTGTCCCCTGGTGCTCGGGGCACCAAGACCTGGATGCAGAAAGGCAGACAGCGGCCCCGGGGAGACACGTGGGCCCAGGGGAGCAGCTGGCGTGGGTCTGGGGCGCTGGGGGCTCTGCGGGGCCAAGAGGTGTGACAGCGTGTCCGTCTCCGCAGGGCGAGGCTGGCCCCGCTGGACCTAAAGGTTACCGAGGTGACGAGGGGCCCCCGGGGCCTGAGGTGAGTGCCCCCCACCGCGCCCGCACCCCGGGAGGGCCGTGGGACTGGGGAGCGCCCCCGCTCCGGGTTCGCGCAGCTGTTTCAGTGCATTTCGCGGCACCTGTGTCTTTCAGGAAACTTGAAAAATGCAGGAAAAAAATTAGACAGAATTGAAATCTAAAATGCTACCACCCGGAGATAAAATGAACGTTTGGGCTTCTTTCCAATTTATTTTTCTTTTTTTTTTTTTAATTTATGATAGTCACAGAGAGAGAGAGAGAGAGAGAGGCAGAGACACAGGCAGAGGGAGAAGCAGGCTCCATGCACCGGGAGCCTGACGTGGGATTCGATCCCGGGTCTCCAGGATCTCGCCCTGGGCCAAAGGCAGGCGCTAAACCGCTGCGCCACCCAGGGATGCCCCCCAATTTATTTTTCTTACTTGCATACTATGCCTTATAAATTTGGCTTCCTAAAATTTGTTTTCTAATTTTGTCATTATGAACATTTTCTAACACCCTTAATGATTTTGCACAACTTGCCTGAGGCGCCTGCGCAGCCCCCCGGAGCTGCGTCCCTTTGCTTCTCGGAGCCCCGGGGCTGGGCCTCCCGGCCGTCTGCGGCTCCCAGCCCCGGGGGTCACCGCCCTGAGCACGTGGGTCCCCTTCTGGCCGCGTCCGGGGGCGCCCGGGGGATCTTGGGCAGGAGGTGCGGGCTCCCCCAGGGGCTCTGTTGCCCCGTGGGCAGCTCCAGCTGGTGGATTTAAAGATCCTCCCCGAGTCACGTCGCGCGGGCGAGCGGAAGCCCGTCCTTCCTGTGCTCAGTGGTGTGGCGCCTCGGAGCCCCCGTGCTCACTGGCTGCGCGTCCACTTCGCTTTCCCAAATCCTCCTCCCCTCTTTAGGGTTCCAGAGGAGCTCCTGGGCCCGCGGGGCCCCCCGGAGACCCCGGGCTGATGGGTGAAAGGGTGAGTAGTGGTCCCAGAGGCTCAGGGCCCGGGTGGGGCTGACGCCTGGCTGCAGGGTCGAGAAAGCTGTGGGTTCGAGGTCATGCGTGGGGTCTGAGCGTCCCAGCTGCAGTGTCTGGGGAGGTGCTTCTTCACAGGTGACGCGGCCTGTGTCTGGGGGCACCAGGGGTGCTGCAGCCCCTGCGGTCCCTGTGCTCGCCGTAGGCCCCGGGCGCCCACTCCAGACTCGGGTCACACAGGGCACCCTGGGCAGGGGGAAGCTGCACTGGACGGCAGCCAGTGACAGGACTCGGTCTACTCTCTGCAGGGCGAAGACGGCCCCCCGGGAAACGGCACCGAGGGCTTCCCTGGCTTCCCTGTGAGTGCCCCGGGTTCCTGCCCCGTCGTCCCTGGGGCCGCACCAGGAAGCGGTGGCGGGGGGTGTCCCTTGGGCGCCCCTGCCCCCGGCCGAGTCAGAGCCTGCTGTGACCGTCCTGTCTTTCCCTGCAGGGCTATCCGGGCAGCAGGGGCCCCCCCGGGATAAACGTGAGTACATGCCCACCACCGGGCTCCTGGTGCACTCACACACGTGTGCAACACACATGCACATGCTCACACGTGCACCCTCAGCCCCACACGTGTCTCAGTCTGTGGGGCCCCTGCCCAGCCCGGGGTGACCGGCATTGCCCCTGGGCTCCCAGGTACTGCGCCCCAAGCCTCGGGGTGTCGTCCGGCCGGCGCTGGGCCTCAGGGCCTCCCCAGGACCTTGTGCCGTCCCCGCGCGGGGACAGCGTCTCCTCTATCTTTTCCTTTTAAAGCTTCTGCTTCTTAAAAAGGAAACGCAGCACCATGGCTTCCAGCTCATAAAGCTGGTTTCAAATAGAAAATTGGTAGAAACAAGGCAGGCAGGGGCCGGTGCTGGGGGACAGGACCCAGCCAGCGCGGGCGGGGGTCCCCGCCACACACACACCTGCCCCCGGGACTCTCTGCCCCATGGGCCGTGTGCTCCTGTCACCCGCAGGGCACCAAAGGCTACCCAGGCCTCAAGGGCGACGAGGGAGAAGCCGGAGACCCCGGAGATGACGTGAGTGCAGAGCCCCCCAGGGTGCTGAGGTCACCTGCAGGGTCCGGACGTGGGGCGGGGGTGGTGGTGGAGGGAGGTGGCGGCTGCGGCTCTGCGGGGGGCGAGGGGACACCAGCCCAGGGCCCGTGGACAGAGCAGCCGCAGAGGGTCCGGTTGGTGGTGGTCGTGTCGGGTGACGCTGTGCTGTTCCCTTCCAGAACAACGACATCTCCCCACCAGGAGTCAAAGGAGCAAAGGGGTACCGGGGCCCCGAAGGTCCCCAGGTGAGGGGGCGTGGCCGGGGGCTCGCAGGAATTCTGAGGCTGCGGAGGGGTCGGAGGGCAGAGGCTTCAGCACGGCTGGCCCTTTGACGGGGGGGATAGGAGGGGACGGGCAATTTCAAGGGTTGGGGGGCTTCAGGGATGGGGGAGCAGCTGGTAACCAGGTGAGGCGTGAGGAGAGCGCAGCAGAGCCCAGGGTGGGTGTCTGGGGGGCACCCCTATCCACTCAGACCGGAACAACTCCCCGCCCAGCGGTGAGAGCTGGCGAGCCATGCCCAGGGCCCCCGCTGGCCCTGCAGGCTAGGGAGGAAGTGCCAGTGTCTGGGGGCCCCTGATGGGACGTGGGGTCAGCCCGAGGGCCGGGAGGCTCCCGGCAGGCAGACCCGCAATCCAGGAGGCCATGCGCCCTCACCACCTTCACCACCTTCCCCCTGTCCTTCCTCTGACAGGGACCCCCAGGACACACAGGACCCCCGGGACCAGATGTAAGTGGGCGTCTGTGATCACTGGGGGGAGGCTGACCTCTCTGGCCATGGACCCCCGAGGGGGGGCACTATGACTGCGACAGGGGTGTGTGATGGCCACAGGGGACGCAGGGTGGCTGCCTGGCAGGGACCCCTGCCCCAGGGTGCCTGCCGCCCTGGAAAGCGAGTCCCACCGTGGTCCCGGCTAAGGGACCCGGCCGCCCGTTGAGCTCCCCGTGCATGTGTGTCCCCGCAGGAATGTGAGATCCTGGACATCATCATGAAAATGTGCTGTGAGTGTCTCTCATCTCTGACCAAGTGTCTTCATTGGGAAGAATTCGGTGCCACCGGCGCCAGCGCCCACCTTTGGCGTTCAGAGAGGGCTCTGTTAAACCGCGGGGTGGGGGGCAAGCAGGAGGGGCAGGGGTGCGCCCCGGTCCTGAGAAGCTCCCGGAGAGGGGGCTGGGCCACTGTCACCCCAGCTGCCCTACGGGGGAGGCCTGGGTGTGGGGCAGCGCAGCCCACCCTGGCGAGGGCAGCCCGGGCGTGGGGGTAGGATCTCTAACAGACCTGACTCCTCCCTTCTCCTCTTTCCCCAGCTTGCTGTGGTGAGTCCTTGGAACCTTTCTGGGGTGTTCCCTGGGGGAGGCAGGGGGGTGGCGGGGGGCCCCTGGAGGCTGACCCTCCCCTTGCCCGCAGAGTGCAAGTGCGGCCCCATCGACATCCTCTTCGTGCTGGACAGCTCCGAGAGCATCGGCCTGCAGAACTTCGAGATCGCCAAGGACTTCGTTGTCAAGGTCATCGACCGGCTGAGTAGGGACGAGCTGGTCAAGGTGAGGCAGGCCCGCCCCGCCGCTGCCCGGGACACCGGGTGGGGAAGGGCCGGGGCCCTGCCAGAGCTCGGGAGTCCGCTGACCCTGGCCTGGGACCCCGCAGTTCGAGCCTGGCCAGTCGCACGTGGGCGTGGTGCAGTACAGCCACAACCAGATGCAGGAGCACGTGGACCTGAGGGACCCCAACATCAGGAGCGTCCAGGAGCTCAAGGAGTGAGTGCCTCGCGCCGCAGCCTGCAAACCTCGCAGGGGCCCGGGCCCCGCCCCCGCCCCGCCAGGCCCCGCCTTTGCTGCACCAGGCCCCGCCCTCGATGCACCAGGCCCCGCCCCCGCCGCCCCAGGCCCCGCCCTCGAAGCACCAGGCCCCGCCCCCGCCACCCCAGGCCCCGCCCCCGCCGCCCCAGGCCCCGCCTCCACCGCCCCAGGCCCCGCCCTCGATGCACCAGGCCCCGCCCCCGCCACGCCAGGCCCCGCCTCCACCGCCCCAGGCCCCGCCCCGCCGCACCAGGCCCCGCCCTCGATGCACCAGGCCCCGCCCCCGCCACGCCAGGCTCCGCCTCCGCCGCACCAGGCCCCGCCCTCGATGCACCAGGCCTCGCCCCCGCCACTCCAGGCCCCGCCCCCACCGCCCCAGGCCCCGCCCTCGATGCACCAGGCCCCGCCCCCACCGCCCCAGGCCCCGCCCTCGATGCACCAGGCCCCGCCCCCGCCACTCCAGGCCCCGCCTCCGCCGCCCCAGGCCCCACCCCCACCGCCCCAGGCCCCGCCCCGCCGCCCCAGGCCCCGCCCGGCACTGACCCGCAGGGCTCCGGCCCCACAGAGCCATCAAGCAGCTGCGGTGGATGGCGGGCGGCACGTTCACGGGCGAGGCTCTGCAGTACACGCGGAACCAGCTGCTGCCGCCCACCCAGAACAACCGCATTGCCCTGGTCATCACGGACGGCCGCTCGGACACCCAGAGGGACACCACCCCGCTCAGCGTGCTCTGTGGCCCGGACATCCAGGTGGGGCCACCTCCGCGCCACACACGGCCACCCTGAGCCCGGAGCGGGGGGCCTCCTCCACCTGGGCCGCGCCGACGCCACCTCTCCCCTCCAGGTGGTCTCCGTGGGCATCAAGGACATGTTTGGCTACGTCGCGGGCTCTGACCAGCTCAACGTCATCTCCTGCCAAGGCCTGGGACCCCAGGGCCGGCCGGGCATCTCTCTGGTCAAGGAGAACTATGCGGAGCTGCTGGAGGACAATTTTCTGAAGAACGTCACCACCCAGATCTGTATAGGTGGGCTCGCGTGGGGGCCTCTCGCAGCCCTGCTGGGAGCCGCCTCGGGGCAGCTGAGGCCCGGCTGCACCCCCAGCCCCCGTGACCTCCTGGCCGCAGGAGCCCCACGCCCCCAGAGCCAGGGCCTCCCCAGGGCTGCCTCACGCTCTTGCTTGAGGACGCTGGCGCCCAGCTTCCCGGGGCCCCGGGGTCCGTGCCTGGCTCCCCAGGGTGCGGGCTGCACCGTGCTTCTCAGGCTTTGTCCTGCGAGCACACACACTTGGTGTGACCCACACACTTGCACTTGCTCTGCTGGTGCCCCAGACGGCCCAGGGCCTACCTCAGAGCGGGTCCTTGTGGGCTCCGTCTGGCAGCACAGCTGGGTGTACCTGCGGGCAGCCAGTGACAGGTGGGAGGGTGCGGGGTCACATCTGCCTACATGGGACGCAGCAGGTCCACGTCACCCGCCGACAGTGTGGCATGAGGTGTTGGGCCCACAAACCAGCCACTGTCCCCTCTGAGCTTCTGCATCCCCGTCCCCCAAAGGGGCCTGGGCTCTGCTCTGACACAGGGTTGGGGTGAGGACCCCTCGATAGTAGCTGGCGACCGTCCTCGGCCCCAGTGCCGCTCGACAGTAAGGGGACGCCCCCTCCTCTGGGCCCAGCGAGGAGGTGCTGGCCAGGCTCCGAGGGGCGCTCCGGGGTGCAGGGCCGCAGCGCCTGCCGCGGGGGTGCTTCGGGTCCAGCTTGCTTCGGGGTCACGGAGGGGAGAGCCGTCCGAGGGCTCGCAGGCCCCATGCTGTTTTTCTCTTTCACAGACAAGAAGTGTCCAGATTACACCTGCCCGAGTGAGTAGCGGGGGTGCGCGGACGGGCACTGGCAGGGGGCGCGGAGGAGGGTCGGGGGTGACCAGAGGCCGGGCGGCCGTGTCGGGGGGCCCTGGCCGGGTGCTGACCCCGTGCCCCCCCCACAGTCATGTTCTCCTCCCCGGCCGACATCACCATCCTGCTGGACGGCTCGGCCAGCGTGGGCAGCCACAACTTCGACACCACCAAGCGCTTCGCCAAGCGGCTGGCCGAGCGCTTCCTGACGGCAGGCAGGACGGACCCGGCGCACGACGTGCGGGTGGCGGTGGTGCAGTACAGCGGGCCCGGGCAGCAGCGGCCGGGCCGCGGGGCGCTGCGGTTCCTGCAGAACTACACCGTGCTGGCCAGCACCGTGGACGGCATGGACTTCTTCAACGACGCCACCGACGTCAACGATGCCCTGGGCTACGTGACGCGCTTCTACCGCGAGGCCTCGACCCGCGATGCCAAGAAGAGGCTGCTGCTCTTCTCCGACGGCAACTCGCAGGGCGCCACGGCGGCGGCCATCGAGAAGGCGGTGCAGGAGGCCCAGCGCGCGGACATCGAGATCTTCGTGGTGGTGGTGGGCCGCCAGGTGAACGAGCCCCACGTGCGCGTCCTGGTCACCGGCAAGACGGCCGAGTACGACGTGGCCTTCGGCGAGCGCCACCTGTTCCGCGTGCCCAGCTACCAGGCCCTGCTGCGCGGCGTCTTCTACCAGACGGTGTCCAGGAAGGTGGCGCAGGGCTAGTCCCTCCGCCGACGGCTCGAAGTGGGCGCCACGCGCACGCTCCGACCAACCCGAGGAGCCACCTGCTCATACAGGGAAGCCTGAGAAGCCCCCGTGTCCCCCGCCCTGTCCCCTCCGTGTTAAGGTCCCCGAAACCCCCCTTCCCTTCCGGGGGGTCGCTGAGCACCGCCTCCCCTCCCGTGTGCCCCTCACAGCGGAGACAATCCCACGGGACTCTTCAGTTAGCCTTCTTCACGCCCCCGAGGTCTGCCAGCGACCTCGTCGTGTGAGGGCCAGACGGACGGAAGCCAGGGTCCAGGGGAGTTTTCAGCCCTAACCCCTGAGTCTCCCCTTCCCCGCTGCTCGGGGTCAGACCTGGGTTCCCGCGGCCTCGGGCCACGGGGCTCAGCACGGACAGACTCGCACCAGCGTCTCCAGCAAACAGCAGGCCATGGCGCCCTCAAGCCCACGTCCCCTGAGCCCCGAGAACAAAGGTGCTATCCTGCAGACCCCCCCGTCTACTCGGAAGCCTGGGCCCTGGGCCTTCGGTGGCACAAAGCGAGGTGTTGCTTTTTAAACAAAAAAACAAAACAAAACAACCCAAAGCTCTTCTTCCTCAGGGGAGTGATTGGTTCTACGTTTTACTGAAAACCCTCTTTATGTGTTAGTTTTCTGATTCCTTGTGTTTGCTCACTGTGTCCACGTCAGCCACTTTTCAGAATAAAGGTGTTCATTCCTCCCTGTGCCATCATCTTTCTGAGTTAAAATCCCGGCCCGGCTTGCGCTTCCCGCCCTAACAGGAGGAGGAGGCAGGCCGGGTGGGGGTCCGATGGGGATGCAAACCCCCTGCTTGGCGCCCACAGCCCCCTCGGGGTCTGGGGCTGGGGAGGGCCGGCACCTGGGCTGCAGAAGCAGCAGCAAGTTAGGTCTCGGGTGGGGAGCTGCCCTGGGACACGCGGCCGGGGTCCAGGGGCCGGGGGCAGGGAGCCGTGGCTGTGCCCTTGGCAGGGGTGGCCCTGGCCTCAGGAAGCAGGTGTGCACGGAGAAGCACATGTGGCTCGGTGCCCAAGGAGGAGGCGCCCAGCCGGTGGCACCCCGCATGCTGCCGGGCCCGGAGGACACAGGCAGGACGTGGGATTTCGTGCACTCAGGCCCCGGGTGAAGGGGGCAGGTGTGCAGGACAGGACATCACAGGCACCAGGCCAGGAGAGGCGAGCAGTGGGAAGCAGCTGGGAAGCCGCAGGTGGGTGGGGGGCCGCCCTGTGCGCACCACGGACAGCCCGGCAGGGGCAGGGGCACGACTCCCGCGGAGACGCCCCCCAGAAGGAGCGGTGCCAGCACAGCCTGCCAAGGGGTCTCAGCGACACCCGCCAAACCGCTCTGCTGCCACGCGCGTCCCTGTGAAGAGCCACACGGCTGCCAGCGGGCAGTTTCCCTTCTCGAGCGTCCATGCGGCCGCACCCCGCACCCTGAACCGCGTGGGCCGCCCGCCTGCGAGCGCCCAGCCTGACCTGCAGCCCGAGCAGCTCCTGGCTCCCTCCCCACCGCCCTCGGCCCTGGCATCGGTTTGCAACCTGTAGCGCCCGCCTGGGCGGGGCTCGTGGGCCAAGGGATCCAGCCACCTGGGGTCCTGCACCCCCCGCAGGGACCGCGCCACGTGAGGGGAGCCAGGGCGCCCGGTCACCGCCCCCAGCTGCAGCCCGGTTCCCTCGCGGGCGTCTCCAGCCGCGGCGGCTGGGTGTGTAAGCGGCCGGCGAAGCCCTTTTCTGCCATCGTGCCCGTCCTTGTCGTTCATAGAAAAATGGGACACGCTTCCGTGTTCCTGAGATACTCGCTCTTCGCAAGGTCTTCCTGCGCTAAGCACGTGGGAAAGGGACCTTGGTGCATCTGGGGTTCGAGGAGACAGGTGTGAGCCGGCCAGCGAGCTTCCCACCCTCCGAGGATGCCGCCGGCTGCTGTGACAGCAGGGGTGGCCTGTGGCTAGCTGTCAGATGGGGTCACTGAGGTCCCCTGGAGCCTCCTCGGAGAGCGGGGAGAGCTCCATGCAGCGGAGCCCCACGACACGCACGATGGCTGCAGGCCGGGAGGCCCGGAGCCTCGCATGTGGCTGGTGGCAGCTCGAGGGCACGACCCACGGCGACCCCGCAGCATCCCCGCAGCGCGCGACCCACCCTGCGCTCCAGCTCCGGCCAAGGGTGTGAATCGCCGCAGGACACGGGGGTTTGGCGGAGTAACCAGGGTCCCTAACCTGTTGACTCTGCGTTACCCAAATGGAAGGGCAGCCCAGGTGGCTCAGCGGTTAGCACCGCCTGCAGCCCAGGGCATGACCCCGGGGTCCCAGGATGGAGTCCCGCATCCGGCTCCCTGCATGGAGCCTGCTTCTCCCTCTGCCTGTGTCTCTGCCTCTCTCTCTCTCTCTCTCTCTCTCTGTGTGTGTGTGTGTGTTTCTCATGAGTAAATGAGTAAATAAATAAAAAAAATCTTAAAAAAAAATTCAAATGGAAGATTCTCCGGGGCGGTCCGACCTGGAGGGTTCCGCCTCGGCCCTTCCCGGGAGCTGCCCGGGGAGGCCACCCAGCCAGAGCCTGCGGGGACAGCAACGGAACGGGGACCGCCGCCCTGCACCTGCGAGGAGCTGAGCCCCGGCCACAGCCCACGAGTCTGGGAGCCGCCCCGGGCCTCGGGCGAGGCGGACCCACCGCTCGGTTCCAGCCCGGGCAGCGCAGGCGGGACCTCGAGCCCGCAGGGGCCCCCAGATGCCCTGCTGGTGAGAGCCCCGGCCACTGATCATCTGTGCGCAGCCTGCGGGTCACAGCTCTCCCCCTGCGCCGTGCCTCGCCCCGGCCCTCCTGTCCCCCTCTCACCCCCAAAATCGGCCCAGGGGCCCTCGCTGGGTATCCCTGTGTCAGGAGGAAGGGCCCCTGTCAGGGTCCCTGAGACCACCCGCCCCTCTCAGTGCAGCCCAGCCTCCCCCCAGGGCAGCTCCCTGCTGGGCCTTCGTCCCCCTTCACCAGCTCCTCTCCTCCAAGGCCGGGGTTATGGGGGGGGGGGCAGGGGCGGGCAGGGGCGGGGGCGGGCAGGCGGCATCACCAGGGCCTCATACCTGGAGGAGACGCACGGGGCAGGGGAGGGAGGGTCAGGGAGGCTGGAAGCCTGGACACCCCGCCCTTGCTGGGACTGGGGGGCCGTGGGTCAAGGAGCGCAGGTGCCTCTAGAGGCTGGGAAAGGCCAGAAACAAGGAACCGGCTCATGTTAGACTCCGCCCCCCCGAGCTGTAACGAACAGAAAAATGAAACACATTCCCATTTTTTAGGACAATCGACATTTGGTCTTCATAATGCTTTTTTTTGCGCTAAGGATGTGCAGGAAAGGGACATTTGTCCATCTGTGCTTCTTGAAAACACGGGTCAGCACGTCAGGGAGCGTCACTGGCCGGACACGTTTTTCTAAGCCCCCAGTTTTGTGATTTGTTGAAGGACACGCACTTTCTACCTGAAGCGCAGCCTGTCGCGAGGCTGGACCCACCCCGCAGCCGGGCCTTGCACACTCCCGGGACCTTCTGGGGGAGCCTGTGAAAATCTACCCGATGGTCCAGCACGTCCCTGGAGCCCGTGAACGATGCTATATATGCACATAACCATCAAGCGTGTAGCTCCATTTTGCTCCTCAAATCCCGAACACGGATTATATCACTCTGGCTTCCAAACACTTTGTGTTCTGCAGAAATCAGCCGCAAGAACATAAGGGACCTGCCCTCAACCGGGCCTCAGGCCCAGGGACAGGCCGGGAGGAGCCTCCTCTCGGGCCGAGACGACGCCCACGTGATTTCCCCTCCTTTCCTCGGGCGACAGGAGCAGCTGCTTCGTCTCCGAGGCGTCGCCCCACTTCCAGGGAAGCCGCTGGCTGAACACGCGCACATCTGGTTCCTGTAGGAGGATAAGCCCCGCTTGGCCTGCGAGGACGCCGCTGGCTCCTTGTGACGCCAGGCCCCCAGGTCACTGGCTTTCCGAGGGACAAGGGAATGAGGTGGTCAGGAGACGGCGCCAATGGCCTGTGACCCCGACAAGGGAGTAAAAGGCGGGCCCGGGACGCAGCAGCCGACGCTCCGCAACCGCCTGTCAGGGGTGCGTGACACTCCGCAGGCGCTCCTGGCTGCCCTAAGTCTAACGGGAGGGAAGGCAGGTTGCCCGCCAGAGACCAGGGTGCTGGGCGGCGCCGACCTCACCACCACCAGCTTCCAGGGGCCCAGGGGCTCACGACGCAAAAGCCAGCGTGGCCACAGCCGTGCTTCCAGAGGCCCAAGTCCATTTCCTGGAGCCTTCAGGTCCCCTCCACCAGTGATGGGAAAACAGGCAGAAGGGAATGTAAACAAAGTCCAGTTTCTTTATGACCCGCAGCCCCTTGACCAGGACTTGGAAGGGCCCTCCGGGGCGCTCCCCACCGCCTCAATGCTAACAGCTCGCGAGAGGGAAAAGCAGCCTTGGCTTGACTGAGCCCCAGCCCCTTGCTCCCCCAACACTCGTGTCTCCAGGCTCAAGGGCCAGCTCACACGGCCCCCCTCTGCGCCCCTCCAGGTTGGATCCTGCTCATTCATTTATGGCCATTTGGATTCTCACGTCCGGGGGCCCAGACACAGAGCAGGGCCGGGAGGGCAGAGCAGTGACCTCCCCTGACCCCGCACTCCAGTTCTCACATTCGCCAGGCTGCCTTTGACGACTTACTGAGATATTTTAAATTATAGACATTATACCGTTTCACACATAAATACCTCAGTATTCATCTCTTTAAAAAATAAGGATTGCTTTCTTTTTAAGCAAAATACTGTCGCTGGATCAAGTTCACAATATAATACCAGGGACAGGGGATCCCTGGGTGGCGCAGCGGTTTAGCGCCTGCCTTTGGCCCAGGGTGCGATCCTGGAGACCCGGGATCGAGTCCCACGTCGGGCTCCCGGTGCATGGAGCCTGCTCCTCCCTCTGCCTGTGTCTCTGCCTCTCTCTCTCTCTCTCTCTCTGTGACTATCATAAATAAATAAAAAAAAAATTAAAAAAAAAATAATACCAGGGATGCCGGGGGGGCTCAGTGGTCGAGCGTCTGCCTTCGGTCCAGGGCGTGACCCCGGGGTCCTGGGATTGAGTCCCTCATCGGGGTCCCCACAGGGAGCCTGCTTCTCCCTCTGCCTGGGTCTCTGCCTCTGTGTGTGTGTGTGTCTCATGAATAAATAAATAAAATCTTTTTTGAAAAAACTGCCCCGTACTCGCAGAGCTGCACTCCAGGCCCTCGCCTAACAACGGAAGCTGCAGGGCACTCCGCATTCTCCCTACCTTGCAGTGACTGGGTTTTCCATCTTGCGGATCTGCCCTGGATTCAAGCAGCATCACGCAGTGAGGCCTTTGGGCCGTTTCCAATCCTAAGGCTGCAAAGCAAACCCCCATGCGTGTGTCATTTCCTGTTCTTGCACATGTGTGCATCTTTAGAACAGATCAAGGGAAGCACATCTGTAACTTTGTCAGATCCAGCCAACCCCTCCACAGGCTGCGCTGCCCTGCAGGGTGGCCAAGGACACGGAGCCTCCCCAAGCCTCACCGATAAAACCACCTGTCAAACCTCTGGTGCTTTATCAGCCTGATGACTGAGGGCCAGTGTTTCAGGGCCCGGATCTGTCCCACTGTTCTTGGTTTTTTTCTTCCCCATTTCCTATAACTCTTCATATTAAATAGGTTGGCCCTTAGGGACATCTTCCAAGTGTTTGTTCTCAACTCATCATTGGTTGCTTTCGTTTTTTGAACTTTGGCCAGAGATATTGTGTATTTTAATGCAGTTGAATGTGTTGATCATCTCCTCTGCGGATACTGAATTTTGAAAAATATATTTTTAAAAGATTTTATTTATTTATTCATGAGACACAGAGAGAGAGGCAGAGACACAGGCAGAGGGAGAAGCAGGCTCCATGCAGGGAGCCCGATGTGGGACTCGATCCCCAGACTTGAAGATCACGCCCTGAACCAAAGGCAGACGCTCAACCACTGAGCCACTCAGGCGCCCTTCGAAAAATACTTAGAAAGGATTTCCCCGTACACAAGTTATAAAGCAATTCATGTGTTTTCTTCCAGTACTTACATGATTTTATGTTTTATATTTAGATTTATGAAGTTTGTCCTATAGTATATAGTTGGCATAAGTATTCAATTTTATTTTCCAAATGGCTATCCAAATCACCCGATGACATTTATTCAAAAGCTCATTTCTTTTCCCGACTTGTGGTGCTGCTTTTATTGTATTTTAACTCCATATATGTGGGTAAGTCCATTTTCGATCTTCTAGTCTGTTCCACTGATCAGTCCATTTATGTACCATACCACACTTCTTATTATGGATACTTCATTGTATTTTTTACATCTGCTAGAAATAGCCTCATCTCCCCCTGCCACTGCTAATCTTTTCCAGCATCCTCTGGACTCTTCTTGCTTATTTTTTCATATGAGCTTTACAGTAAATTTTTCGAGGCCCTGGAGGAGAGGAAAAATCCCTTATATTTTTAGTTATAAATTAAGGAGATTTGACATCTTCATGATACCCATTCTTCCTGTCCAAAAACATGCCCTATATATTCATTTGTTTGTCTACTTCAGTCTCTTTCAAATTAAAGCTTTCTTCATATAAATTTTGCATATTATTGTTAACTCCTATTTACTATTGTATGGTCATTGTTTCTATAGGGACTACTAACGTCTCTATGTTGGATTTATTTATTTATTTATTTATTTATTTATTTATTTATTTATTTTTATTTAAATTTGATTAGCCAAATATGGTACAGCCTTAGTTTCAGATGTAGTGTTTAATAATTTATCAGTTACATATAATACCCAGTTCTCATCACATCACTTGCCCTCCTTAATGCCCATCACCAAATTATCCCATCCCCCCCCTCCCCTCCAGCGACCCTCAGTTTGTTTCCTATAGTTAAGAGTCTCTAGTGGTTTTTCTCCTTCTCTGATGACTTCCCGTGCAGTTTTCCTTCCCTTCTGCTATGATCCTCTGTGCTGGTTCTTATATTCCACATATGAGTAAAACGATATAATTGTCTTTGTCTGATTGACTTATTTCACTCAGTGTAATACCCTCCAGTTCACTCATGACAATATAAACAGTAAATATCCGTCCTTTCTGACGCCCGAGTGACACCAGGGGTGCGCAGGGACCACATCTTCCTCCAGCATCTGTCCGTGGACATCGAGGCTCCTCCCGCGGCGCGGCTCCCGTGGACACGGCTGCTGGGAACGCGGGGGTGCAGGTGCCCCTGAAGCTCACCGCCTCTGGGCTGCGGGGTTGGTACCCAGCAGTGCAATTGCTGGGTCATAGGGCAGCTCTGTGTCAGGCTCCTCGAGGCCCCTCCCCTCTGTCCCCACGGTGGCCGCCCGCCTGCATTCCCACCAGCAGCAGAGAGGCTCCCTTCTCCACATCCTCCCCACACCTGTTGTTTCTTGTAATTAATTTAAGCCATTCTGACAGGTGTGAGGTGGTATCTCATGATTTTGATTTCTATTTCCCTGATGCCAAGGATGTTGAGCATTTTTTCATGTACCTGTTGGCCATGTGTAGATATTCTTTGGAGAAATGTCTGTTCATGTCTCCTGCCCATTTTTCTTTTATTTTTTTATTGGTGTTCAATTTGCCAACATATAACATAACACCCAGTGCTCATCCTGTCAAGTGCCCCCTCAGTGCCCATCACGCAGTCACCCCAACCCCCCACCCTCCTCCCCTTCCACTACCCCTTGTTCATTTCCCAGAGTTAGGTGTCTCATGTTTTGTCACCCTCACTGATATTTTCACTCATTTTCTCTCCTTTCCCTTTTTTCCCTTTCACTAATTTTTATATTCCCCAAATTAATGAGACCATATAATGTTTGTCCTTTTCCGATTGACTTATTTCACTCAGCATAATACCCTCAGGTCCATCCACGTCGAAGCAAATGGTGGGTATTTGTTGTTTCTAATGGCTGAGGAATATTCCATTGTATACATAGGCCACAGATTCTCTATCCATCATCTTTCGATGGACACCGAGGCTCCTTCCACAGTGTGGCTATTGTGGACATTGCTGCTAGAAACATCGGGGTTCTTCTGCCCATTTCTTGACTGGATTATTTGTTTTTGGGGTGTTGAGTTTGACAAGTTCTATAGAGATCTTGGATACCGGCCCTTTATCTGATATGTCATTTGCAAATATCTTCTCCCATCCTGTAGGTTGCCTATCAGTTTTGCCATTTCCTTCACTGTGCAGCTTTTTATCTTGATTAGGTTCCAATAGTTCATTTTTGCTTTTGTTTCCCTCGCCTTTGGAGACATGTCTAGCGAGAACGTGCTGCAGCTGAGGTCACAAAGTTGCCGTCTGTGTTCTCCTCCAGGATTTTGACAGTTTCCTATCTCACATTTAGGTCTTTCATCCATTTTGAGTCTATTTTTGTGTGTGGTGTAGGGAAGTGGTCCAGCTTCATTCTTCTGCATGTGGCTGTCCAGCTTCCCGACGCCATTTACTGAAGAGACTATCTTTTCCAGAGGATATTCTTTCCTGCTTTGTCAAATATGGGCTGACCATAGAGTCCATTTCTGGGCTCCCTGTTCAGTTCCATTGATCTGTTTGTCTGTTTTTTTGTGCCAGTACAACACTGTCTTGATGATCACAGCTTTGTAATACAGCTTGAAGTCCGGCATTACAATGCCACCAGCTTTGGTTTTCTTTTTCAACATTCGTCTGGCTACTCAGGGTCTTTTCTGGTTCTATACAAATTTTAGGATTTTTTTTGTTCCAGCTCTGTGAAAAATGATGATGGTATTTTGATAGGGATTGCAGTGAATGTAAAAATTGCTCTGAGTAGCATAGACATTTTAACAATATTTTTTCTTCCAACCCATGAGCATGGAATGTTTTTCCATTTCTTTGTGTCACCTTCAATTTCTTTCATAAGTGTTCTGTAGTTTTTAGAGTACAGACCCTTTACCTCTCGGGTTAGGTTTATTTCTAGGAATCTTATGGTTTTTGGTGTAATTGTAAATGGGATCAATTCCTTAATTTCTCTTTCTTCTGTCTCATTGTTAGTGTATAGAAATGGAATTGATTTCTGTGAATTGATTTTATATCCTGTGACTTTGCTGAATTGCTGTATGAGTTCTAGCAATTTTGGGGTAGAGTCCTTTGGGTTTTCCATATAAAGTATCGTCATCTATGAACACAGAGAGTTTGACTTCTTCTTTGGCCATTCGAATGCCTTTTATTTCTTTTTGTTGTCTGACTGCTGAGGCCAGGACTTCTAGGACTGTGTGCATATCAGTGGTGAGAGTGGAGTGGACATCCCTGTCGTGTTCCTGATCTTAGGGGAAAGGCTCCACTGTTTCCCCATCGAGGATGATATTTGCTGTGGGCTTTTTGTGGATGGCCTTTAAGATGCTGAGGAATGTTCCCTCTATCCCTACATTATGGAGAGTTTTAATTAAGAAAGAGTGCTGTATTTTGTCAAATGCCTTCTCTGTGTCAATTGAGAGGATCCTATGGTTCTTGTCCTTCCTTTTATTAATGTGAAGTATCAGCTGATTGATGTGCAAATGTTGAAGCACCCTTGCAGGCCAGGAATAAATCCCACTTAGTCAGGATTTTAATATCTGATCCTTTTAATGTACTGTTGAATCCTATTGGCTACTACCTTGGTGAGAATTTTGGGTTCCATGTTCCTCAAAGATATTGATCTTTAATTCTCCTTTGTGGTGGGTCTTTATCTGCTTTTGAGATCAAGGAAATGCTGGCCTCATAGAATGAGTCTGGAAGTTTTCCTTCCATTTCTATTTTTTAAAACAGCTTCAGAAGAATAGATATTATTTCTTCTTTAAATATTTAGTATAATTCCCCTGGGAAACCATCTGGCCTTGACTCTTGTTTTTTGGAAGATTTTTGATTAGTGCTTCAATTTCCTTGCTGGTTATGGGTCTGCTCAGATTTTCTCTTTCTTTCTGTTTCCGTTTTGGTAGTTTATAAGTTTCCAGGAATGCATTCGTTTCTTCCAGATTGCCTAATTTGTTGGCATATAGTTGTTCACAATATGTTTTAAAAATTGTTTGTATTTCCTTGGTGTTGGTTGCAATCTCTTCTCTCTCATTCATGGTTTTATTAATTTGGGTCCTTTCTCTTTTCTTTTCGGTTTGGCTAGGGGTTCAATCTTATTAATTCTTTCAAAGAATCAGCTTCTAGTTTTGTCAATCTGTTCCACTGTTCTTCTGGTTTCTATTTCACTGATTTCTGCTCTAATCTTTATCATTTCTCTTCTCCTGCTTGGTTTGGGCTTTATTTGCTGTTCTTTCTCCAGCTCCTTTAGGTGTATGGTTATCTTGTGTGCTTGAGGTTTTTCTAACTTTTTGAGAAAGACATATTGTAATGTACTTCCCTCTTAGGACCACCTTTGCTGAATCTGAAAGATTTTGAACCGTTGTGTTTTCATTTTCATTTATTTCCATGAATTTTTTAAATTATTCTTAATTTCCTGGTTGACCCATTCATTCTTTAGTAGGATGCTCTTTAACCTCCAAATGCTTGCATTCCTTCCAACTTTCCTCTTGCGATTGAGTTCAAGTTTTAAAGTGTTGTGGTCTGAGAATATGCAGGGAATAATCCCAATCTTATTGTACCAGTTGAGACCTGATTTGTAACCCAGTATATGATCTATTCTGGAGAATGTTCCCCCTGCACTGGAGAAGAATCTATATTCTGTTGCATTAGGACGGAATGTTCTGTATATATCTGTGAAGTCCATCTGGTCCAGTGTGTCATTCAAAGACACATTGTTTCCTTGTTGTTCCCTGTTTAGATTATCTATCCCTTGCTGTGAGTGGGGTGGTAACGTCCCTTACTATGATTGTATTATGTACTAGTATTGTATTATATTATTGTATTATTGTACTATTGTATTGTATTATCATCAATGAGTTTCTTTAATTTGGTTATTAATTGGCTTATATCACTGGCTGCTCCCAAGTTAGGAGCATAAATACTTATAATTGTTAGATCTTCTTGTTGGAAAGATCCTTTAAGTATGATATAGTGTCCCTCTTCATCCCTTAGTAGTCTTGGTTTAAAATCTAATTTGTCTGATATGAGTATTGCCACCCCAGCTTTCTTGTGATGTCTATTAGCATGAAAACAGTTCTTCACCCCCCACACTTTCAATCAGTAGGTTCCTTTGGGTCTAAAATGAGTCTCCTGTAGACACCACATGGAGGGGCCTTGCTTTTTTATCCAATCTGTACCCTGTGTCTTCTGATTGGAGCATTTAGCCCATTCACATTCAGAGGAACTATTGAGAGATATGAATTTAGTGCCATCCTATTACCTGTAAAGCCCCTGTTTCTGTAGATTGATTGTCTTTGTTTCTTTCTGGTCTATGTCACTCTGGGGCTCTCTCTTCTCTTACGGGATCCCCCTTAATATTTCTTGCAGGCTTGCTTTTGTGATCACGTCTTCTTTCAGTTTCTGTGCGTCCTGGAAGCTCTTTCTCTCTCCTTCCACTCTGAATGACGGCCTTGCTGGACAAAGTATTCTTGGCTGCGTGTTTTTCTCATAATAGCACCTGGATGTCACGCCAGCCCTTTCTGGCCTGCTATGTCTCTGTGGGTAGGTCTGTTACCCATCTGATAATCTTATCCCCGTACATTAAGCTGTCTTGAGCTGCTTTCAAGAGTTTCTCTTTATCTCAGATTTGCAAGCTTCACTATTATATTTCATGGTGTTCATCTATTTTTTTACTGATTTTGGGAGGGGTCCTCTCTACCTCTCGGACTTGAATGCCTGTTTCCTTCCACAGATTAGGGAAGTTTTCAGCTATGATTTGCTCAAATATACCTTCTGTTTTTCTCTCTTCTTTATCAGGGACCCCAGTAATTCTAATATTGTTTTTCTTTATGACATCACTGATTTCCTGAAGCCTCCCTTGTGGTCCATTTTCTCTCTTTTCTTTTTCCTCAACTTTTCCTTTCCACCAACTTGTTTTCTATGTCACTGACTCTCTCCTGCCTCACTTACTCTAGCTGTTAGAGCATTGAATTCAGACTGCATCTCAGAGCATTTTTAATTTCAGCCTGATTAGATTTCATTTCTGCACTAAGAAATTCTCTAGTCTTTTATGCTTTTTTCAAGCTCAGCTAGTAACTTCATAGTTGCTATCCTGAATTCCAGCCCTGACAGCTTACTTATATCCATGTCAATTAGATTGGTGGCAGAGAGTATTACCTCTTGTTCTTTCTTTTGTTGTAAATCCCTCCTAGTCATTTTGCCCAAAGTAAAATGGACGGGGGAAAGAGAGAATATAATCTCACAGGGTGGACAAAACAGGGTGATCCATTGGGTCCTAAGTGTCCTTTGGTCTGTGTGTTAGAAGACACTAAATCTCAAAATTTTAAAGAAAGCAAAACTTACATACATATACAAAAATAAAATCGAATACGGTGAAGGGAAACAAAAAATGATGTGTATATCTATAAACTGTAAGTGTAAAAAATGAAAGTTAAAAAAAGGCTTTAAAATACAGTTGATAGGGACTCCTGGGTTGCTCAGCAGTTGAGCGTCTTCCTTTGGCCCAGGGTGTGATCCTAGAGTCCCTGGATCGAGTCCCACATAGGTATCCCTGCATGGGGCCTGCTTCTCCCTCTGGTTGTGTCTCTGCCTCTGTGTGTCTCTCATGAATAAATAAAATTTAAAAAATAAAATAAAACAGAGTTGATAACATAGGAAACTAGTTGAAAAGGGAAAAAAAGAAATGGAAAAATTAAAACTGAAAGATAATCATAGGAAAAAGCCTCAAATTTTGGGGGATCCCTGGGTGGCTCAGCAGTTTGGAGCCTGCTTTTGGCCCAGGGCAAGATCCTGGGGTCCCGAGATTGAGTCCCACATTGGGCTCCCTGTGTGGAGCCTGCTTCTCTCTTTGCCTGGGTCTCTGCCTCTCTCTTGTCTCTTGGTTTTTGGTTTGTTTTTTTTTTAACTTTTTATTTTTTTATTTTTTTATTTATGATAGTCACAGAGAGAGAGAGAGAGAGAGAGAGAGAGGCAGAGACACAGGCAGAGGGAGAAGCAGGCTCCATGCACCGGGAGCCCGATGTGGGATTCGATCCCGGGTCTCCAGGATCGCGCCCTGGGCCAAAGGCAGGCGCCAAACCGCTGCGCCACCCAGGGATCCCCTCTCTCTGTCTCTTGTGAATAAATAAATAAAATCTTAAAAAAAAAAAAAAAAGAAAAACAAAAAGCCTCAAATTTTATACACTATTTTCCCCTAGTTTTGCAGTTCTGTTTGGCCCATAAACTCGCTGTTCACCTGTTCTTCCAGCTGCTCTCCTCCGGGAGGGGCCGGCTGCACCCATTCTCAGGTGTCTTTGCCTGAGCAGAGTTGCACTGCCCCTTGCCAGGGGGCCGAGTCTATGTTGATTTCATATCCTGCATGTTAGTGAATTTTCTTTTTGTTTTAGTAGTTTCTCAGTTGATTGCCTTGATTTTACCAGAAGTACAATCTGCGATGGTTTTACCTTTTCCTTTCCAATTCCTATGCTTGGGTGTGTGCATGTGTGTGTGTACAAATATGTGTGTATACTGCATTTGGTGATGCTTCCACTAGGATGTTAAATAGGAAGGGTGATGATGGTGGGCATTCTGATCTCCACTAGGATGTTATATAGGAAGGGTGATGATGGTGGGCATTCTGATCATGCTCCTGACTTCAGTGGAAGTGCTCAGTGTACCTCATAAAGACACTGTTTTTTTTTTTTCTATTTGTCCATAAAAGATGAGGGAATCAATCATCTTTTGCATATATGGAGAAGATCATCAATTTTCTTCTTAGTTTATTTTGAAGCCTGATAATTTGGGTATAGGAGATGGAGAGAAATAGTTCTAATTTTTCTATGCAAATGCATTTTCTTCAACATTCTGTATTTATTTACTCAATTTTGGTAAGTCATAGAAAATTTACCTTTTCACCCAGGGGTTTGGCCTAGAGCTATAAGTAATCTCTTAAGATTTAACTTCCTCTATCTTAATAGTCATTTCTTCCTCCTTTTAGGACTTTTGTTACATGTATTTATGGTTTTACTTTTCTGGATTAGGTTATCTAGTGATTTATTTGTTGTTGTTTTTTTTTTCAAAGAACAGGGTTTTTATTTGTTAATTCTACTGTCCTCTTGTTTTCCAACTAGTTAATCTTGGCTGCCTTATTAATGGCCACTCTCAGTTTATTTAATTTTTCTTACTTAAAATTTTGGGGAAAAAAATTGGAATTGGACATTTAATTTATTTATTTTTCTTTCTTTTGTTTTTCTTGATATAAATATAAGGCTTTAAGTTTGTCTCTGAACACTGCCTGAGGAACATTCCCTAGATTATGATATGTTTTCATTATCATCATTCCTTAGCAATTCTGAAATTGGTTTGTCTTTACCCTTTGACACAAGAGTTTTTAAGCAAAGTTTTAAAATATATAGGCAAAAGAACATTTATACTTTCTGTTTTGATTTTTAGTTTTTCTCATGTTGTTTACTTTACTTCTGCATCTGTAATTGAGATGTCCACTGTGGCCCAGTTTGTGGTCAGTTTTCCTGACTCTTCTGTGTATACTGGAACAGAAAAGGTACATTCTCTATGATTGGAGCATAACCTTCCATGGCTATCCACAAGACCCGCCATGCCATATTGTATAGGACTTCTCCATTCCTAATCCTCTATGTCACCTTGATCTGTTCTGGACTGATAGAGGAGCATTAAATCTCCTACAATGGAATTTCTGTTTTTCCTATTATGTCTTACAGTTTCTGCTTCATGACAATTGTGGCTATGTCCTTGGCTGCATAAACGCTGTCTCTAAAATGCAGTCATGAAAAGTAGCCTACATTCTCATGTCCTTCCTCCTCTCATTTAATGTTTCTTGGCCACAAATGTGTCCTCTACAATATCAATATCATGACCTCTGGGGTGCCTGGGTGGCTCAGTCAGTTAAACATCTGACTCCTGATTTCGGCTCAGGTCGTGGTCTCAAGATTGTGAGATCAAGCCCCACATCCGCTCTGTGCTCAGCAGGGAGTCTGCTTGAGATTCTCTTTCTCTCTCTCCCTCTGCCCTCCTACCAACACCTCCCTTTCTAAAAAAAAAAAAATCATAACCCCTGTGCCCCTGTGTTCTTTTACTTAAATCAATTTCCCTAAAACAAATTTACACACAATATAATGAACCTGTTTTATTTTTTTATTTTTATTTTTTGTATACATTTTTTTATTGGAGCTCGATTTGCCAACATATAGCATAACATCCAGGGCTCATCCCGTCAAGTGCCCCCCTCAGTGCTCATCACCCAGTCACCCCAACCATCCCGCCCACCTCCCTTTCCATTACCCCTTAAATGAACCTGTTTTAAAAGTGTAGTTAGGTTAAGTTTTGACAAATGTACATCCTTGGATAGCAGCCACCACAACCAAGAACATCAACATCCCCGAACTCAGACCTCCTCCTAGACCCCAAGCAGCCACTGACATCCTTCTGACAATATGGATTAGAGTTGTCTATTCTAGAGCTGCCGAACAACAGAATCATATATTTATGTACTCCTTTGTGTCTGGAGTTCTTTCACTCAATGTACAATGTTTTTGAGGTCCAGCCATGCTGTCGGGAGTCTGTTCCTTTCTGCTGCTGAGCGAAGTCAGTTTCCATTATAAGGGTATTCTGATTATCCTTGACACAGTGGTGGTAACTAGACTGGTTTCCAAGTTTGGGTTCCTTTGAGTGAAGCTGCTATAAACTTTTCAGTACGGATTTTGATTTAGACCAATATTTTCACTTTTCTTGGATAAATACCTAAGAGAAGAATTGCCAGATTCTACAGTATCTGTTTAACATTTTAACTGTTTTCCAAAGTCTTCGTACCCTTTTGTGTTTCCATCAGAAATGTATGCATTTCAGCTGCTTCATCTTTGTTAACATTTAATACTCAAATAAATAAATAAAAATTAAAAAACATTTAATACTCCTAGGCTTATTAATTTTAGCATTCGGGTGGGTGTGACTGGTACCTTATTCTGGTTTTAATGTTCCTCTCTCTGATCACTAATGACTAGTACTTATTGACTGGCCACCCATCGTTTAGTGCCTGCTGCAATCTTCTGCCCAATTTTACTGGGCTGTGTAGTTTTCTAGATCTGTGTCTGTAGTTGTGTACAAATTCTTTTAATAGTCTGATTAACAAGTTCTTTTAATAGATAGTCTGATTAACAAGTCCTTTGTTACATATACTTGCAAATATTTTTTCTACCCCATGATTTGTTTAATCACTACCTTCTCAATGTTACCTTTAATAAGCAAAATATTATTATCTTTATAATGCCTAATATTCCATTTTTATCTCGAGGCTTACTTTTTTGTGTCCTAAAAAAATCTTTTGCCTAATCCCAAGTCATGAGGACACTCTCTTCTAACATTTGTTTCAGCATTTCCATGTAAGCCTATAAGCCACCTCAAACTACCCTGTGTGTGACATGTGCGTGTCTGCAGAGGGTCTGTGAAAGGAGAGGGCCGGGGGGGGGGGGGGCAGCATGTCTGTCCACAAATCTGCATGTCAACTCCAGGTCCTTGGCTGCGCCCTGAACTGCATATATTCAGGGGAGTGTGCATGAGGCCCAAAGAAAAGCACAGGTTAAAAGGGGGAAGTTAGGAGCATGTGGGTGGCTCAGGGTGGAGCGTCTGCCTTCGGCTCAGGGCGTCACTCCAGGGCCCTGGGATCGAGTCCCACACTGGGCTCCCCAGAGGGAGCCTGCTTCTCCCTCTGCCTGTGTCTCTGCCTCTGTCTGTCTCTCATGAATAAACAAAATAAAATCTTTAAAAAAATAAGAAATAAATAAAAGGGGAAGATAAAGCAAAGATTTAAGCTGCTGAGGAAAGAAAACTCTTTCAACTAATAGTGTAGGAGAAACCAAACACCGTACCAAAAAAAAAACCCCTGAAACTTACAGATATTATGGGCCTCCTAATAGGATACAGAAAAAAGACACAATGTCATCTCTGTGGCATTCCTGCCCATAACATAATGAGATAAATGCATAATTAGAATCTAATCCTGAGGACACATCCAACTACCCCAAATTGAGGGACATTCTATAAAATAACTGGTCTTTATTGCTCAAAAATATCAAAGTCATAAAACACAAAGAAGGGTTGAGGAACTGTTTCAGATTAAAGGAGACTAGAGACAATAAATGCCACATGTGAACTGAGACTGGATCATGTGACAGTAGGGGGAAAAAAGCCATAAAGGACATTATTGGGACAATCAGCAAAATTTGAATAGTCTGTGGATTCGATATTGGCACTGTATCAATGTTAAATTTCCTAACTTGATCACTGCACTGCTATGTAAGACAATGTTCTTATTCTTAGGAAACACACACTGAAGTATTTAGGGATAAAAATAATACCAACTATACTCACTGATGAAATTAGCCTTTGTTTGGAAGTTTTAAAAAGCAACTTTTGCAAAAGCACTAACAGTCACACAATTAAAATGTTTTCAACAAAGTTTCCATTTGGAATAAATCTACTAATAACAAGGAAGGAAAATAGGGCATGTAAAGGAAAATCTGCACAAACACATATTTTAAAATTTTATTTAAATTCAATTAACACATAGTGTAGTATTAGTTTCAGAGGTAGAGTTCAGGGATTCATCAGTTGCATAAAACACGGAGTGCTCATCTCATCGTGTGCCCTCCTTCATGCCTGTCCCCCAGTGACCCCATCCCCCACCTCACCTCTCCTCTAGCAATCCTCAATTTTTCCCCCTATGGTTAAGAGTCTCAAAAAAAAAAAAAAAAAGAGTCTCTTATGGTTTGTCTCCCTCTCTGATTTTGTCTTACATAACCAACATATTTTAATGTGTATTTCTATAACTGTTCTACATCTATTGCTTTCTGAATATCCAGAGTAATCCAAAATATTCCAAATGAAGGAGGTAATCAGAGAGCCAGCCTCACACAAACTGAGGACTAAGTTTCTCTTGGGAAAAAAAAAATGATAGTTATTGCTAAATCCCCCCCCCCCCCCGCCGCCAAAAACAAAGTCTGCAAAACTGGAGTCTTAACTGACCTGCATCGCCATGACCATTTTGCCACATATTCATCAGCTATGAACATTTGTATACACATCTTCATGTGGACACTTTATTTCTTTTAGGTACATACCTAGGAATGAAATAACTGGGTCATATGATAGATATGTTTAACTTTTTAAGAAACAGTTTTCCAGGTGATTGTACCATCTTACTCTCCCACCAGGAGTGAATGAGAATTCCAGTTGCTTCACATCCTCATCAACAATTGATATGATCCGTCTTAAATTGTAGCCATTCTAATGTATAGTGGTATCTCATTGTATTTGTATTGTCCTCAATTCTCATGGTGTTGAAGAGGTTTTATGTGCTTGTTATCCTTATATCTTCTTTGGTGAAATGTCTCTTCAAATCCTTTGTCTATTTTCTAAAATTGGGTTGTTAATCTTATATAGTTTTGAGGGTTCTTTATATATGTTGGATACAAATCCTTTACTAGATGTATGATTTGCAATTATTTTCTCCCAGGCTGTGACTTGTCTTTTCATTCGCATAACAACGTCTTTCAAATAGCCTAAGTTTTGAGATCCCTGGGTGGCTCGCGGTTTAGAGCCTGCCTTCAGTCCAGGACATGATCCTGGAGTCCCAGGATCAAGTCCCACATCAGGCTCCCTGCATGGAGCCTGCTTCTCCCTCTACCTGTGTCTCTGCCTCTTTTTCTCTGTGTCTCTCATGGAAAAAAAAAAGAATGTTTTTAATTCTGATGAAGGCCATTTCATCTTTTAAAAAAAGGGAGCATACTTTTGATCATATGTAAAAAGTGCCCAATCCAGCATTTTTCTATAAATACTATCGTTTTATGTTTTAAATTATCTATTTTGAGTTAATATTTGTATATGATGCAGGATACAGATCAATTCCCCCCTTTTTTTTACATGTGGATATCCAATCATCCCAGTACCATTTGTTGAAAAGGCTTTTCTTTTTTCACTGAATTACATTTGCACCTTTGTAAAAATCAGTTGTAAATAAACATGTGGATCTATTTCTGAACTCTATTCTGCTCCATTATATATCATTTCAATACTACACTGTTCTGATTACTATGGCTCTTAAGTCTTGAAACTAGGATCAGTCCTCCAATGTTCTTTTTCAAAGCCATTTTGGTTTTTCTAGGTCTTTTGCATTCCCATTTGAGTTTTTTTTTTTTAAAGACACACAGAGAGGCAGAGACACAGGCAGAGGGAGAAGTAGGCTCCCTGCAGGGAGCCCGATGTGGGACTCTATCCCAGGACCCCAGGATCATGCCCTGAGCTGAAGGCAGATTGTTCAACCACTAAGCTACACAAGCGTCCCCGCATTTGAATTTTAAAATCATCTTACCAATTTCTATGAAACTGTCTGTTAAAATTTGTACTGAATCAACAGATCAATTTGGGGAGAAATAACATCTTAATGTCATTAACAGTAGATCTTTTTATTGGGGTGTTTTTAATCAAGAAAAATGTGTTTTTTGCATCTTTTGAGATAATTTTACATGTTTCTTTGTTAGTTTGTTATCAAGGTGAATTATATTAATTAATTTTCAAATGTTTCTTAAACTTTTAAAAATTCTTTATTCTGAGATACTTATTGATTCACATGCTGTTTTAAGAAACAATACAGAAAGATCCTGTGTGTGCTTTACCCAATTTTCCCCAATGGTAACATCTTGCGAAACTATAGCACAACACAACCAGGATACTGACATTGACCGAGTTGTGATACAGAACAGTTCCATCACCACAAGGATCCCTCCATTGCCCTTTTACGGTCATATCCCCTTCCCTCCCACCTCCACTCCATCCTTAACTACTGGCAATTACTAAAATGTTTTCCATTTCTTTAATTTTGTAATTTCACAAGTGTTTTGGCATTTTTGTTTTTTCACTCACCATAATTCTTTAGAGATTTATCTAGGTGTTGTATGCATCAGTAGTTCATTCCTTTTTATTGCTGAGTAGTGTTCCATGATATAGATGTGCCACAGTTTGTTTAACTGAAGGACATTTGGTTGTTTCAAGTTTGAGGCTTTTATGAATAAAGCTGATACATACATTCATGTGCAGGTTTTGCATGAGCATAAATCTTCAATTGTCTGGGATAAAGGACCAGGAATATAATTATTTGGTCATACAGTAGTTGCATTATTTTTCTAAATTTCCAAATTGTTTTCCAGAATTCCTATATCATTTTAGGATATAAGAATCCTACATTACCCCAACACCGTATAAGTAAGTCTCTCCATATCCTCAGCAATATTTGGTGCTTTTGGTGGTAACACCACCCTTCATTTTAGCCATTCTGATAAATATGTAATGGTATCTCACTGTGGCTCTAATTAACATTTCCGTTAGGCACAATGATGTTTAATGTTTTTTCATTGTTTATTTTCCATCAATGTCCTCTTCAGTGAAATTTCTCTTCTGTCTTTTGCCTATTTCATAATTGGATTGGTTTTTTTCCCCTGTTGAGCTTTAAGAGTTCTTTATATACTCATTACTAGTTCTGTGTCCGATATGTGGTTTGCAAACATTTTCTACAACTCTATAGCTTTTCATCCTCTTAATAGGATCATTCACAGAGCAGAAGTTTCCGATTTTGATGAAGTCCAATTTACAATTTTTTCCTATTATGTATCAAGCTTTTGGTGTCAAGTCTAAGAATTTTGTCTAGTGTTAGATTCTAAAAATTTTTTATTTTTTCTAATAGTCTTATTATTTCTATGTTTTACATTTAGTTCCATGATCCATTTTATTTTTTTAAAGATTTTATTTATTTATGAGAGAGAGAGAGAGAGAAAGGCAGAGACACAGGCAGAGGGAGAAGCAGGCCCCACGCAGGGAGCCTGATGTGGGACTCGATCCTGGGTCTCCAGAATCAGGCCCTAGGCTGAAGGTGGTGCTAAACTGCTGAGCCACCTGGGCTACCCAGCCATGATCCATTTTAAATTAATGTTTGTATAAGATGTGAGACTTAGGTGGAGGTTTTTAAATTTATAAACGTCTAGTTGACTCAGAACCACTTACTGATGGCAATCTTTCTTCCATTGAACTCATTTTGCAGCTTTGTGGAAAAGTCTCTGAGTACTTTTTCACCCCTATCCTCTTGCTCCTCTCCCTCTGGAACCCTGATGACATGAATGTCAAATCTTTTGTCATAGTTCCACAGGTCCCTGAGCCTCTCTGTTGTTGTTGTTAATTTATAATTTCTGTATTGTTCACACTGGGTAATTTCTATTGTTTTAGCTTCCATTTCACTGAGTCTTTCCTCATTCTACTGTTTAACCCATCCACTGAGCTTTTATTTTGGTTATTATAGTTAAGTTTAAAACTTTTCTTTTGGTTCTTTCTTATATCTTATTAAACTTTCTGTTCCATTTCTTTGTTGAGGCTTTCGATTTTTTTTCAAGCATGTTTGTAATTTTTCACTGAAGAATTTTCATCATGACTGCTTTAAACTTTGTCAGATAATACTAACATCTCTGTTATCTCGGTATTGGCATCTATTGAATGTCTTTTTGTTCATTTTGAGATCTTCCTGGTTCTTGATATAATAGTAACATGTGACTGAAATGAGGGCATTTTTGTCTTATGTTACGGACTACGGATTTCACTTAAACCTTGTTTTAGTTGGCTTTCATTGACAATGCTCTGGAAAAGACAGGAGGCACAACCTTGTCACTGCCAGGTGCAGGTAGAAGTACATGTTCCCCATGAAACCCTCCATTGAGGGAAGGAGGACTCTTTGTTACTTCTGGGTGATGGTGGGGGTTCCAACTCCCCATGTGGCTCCATTGATACCACACTGGACATGGCCTCATTACTGCTGAGCCATGTGTAAGTCCTAATTCTTCAACATGCTCCTCTGACACCACTCCAGTGAGCAGGGGGAAGGATATCTCCTTGCTGCTGGGTAATAGAAGCCCTGTCTTTCCATGGTCTCCATTGAACTGCAGGGAATCATGCCTCATTACCAACTGAAGAGGATGAAAATCCTGGCTCTGGACTTGGCATTCTGTAATATTCCTGTGAGGATGCAAATCTAGGCTCCTCCACTTAGACTATGCTTGTATGGTGGGAGTGGTGCTGCAGTCCTCCTCCTTTTAGGTCATTTATAACTAGAATAAAGAGATTATTGTCTCAAAGTTTTCTGTCTTTCTAGGTTGCCCATTTCCTGGTCCTTTGACCAGAAAGAGCAAGTTTTTGTTGCAACTAGTTTTGTCTGCACTCATTATTACTTACCTTTAAGTTATCAGCTTCCTCAGCTCCAAGTCTGAAATGTATGAAGCAAAAATAAAACCCAGGGAACTCACCACCTGTTGTTCCTCAGTTAATGTCTCTGGTTGGTTTCTCTTCTTCTCTTTACCTTGCAGAATCTGCTTATACTTGTTTTATATACAATATCCAGATTTTTAGCTATACTTAGTGGGTGGAATAGGGAAAACTATGTCCGTGTCCCAGAAAAGTAGTCAATTTCACATATTTTTATCACTGTTATTTGGTGTATTGAGATTTACGACAGTTTTATCTTCATCATAAATATATGATGTTTTAACTTGTTTCATAATTTGAGTCTTAAAATCAATGTGCCTTGTTTCCCTAAAGTTTAATGGACCTTTTCTGAATCACTTTGTTTTAGATTAATTTCTTATTTATAATATGTATGTGGGCTTTGCTATTACTTTCAATGATGAGTTTATTTAATTTGTATTTGACATAACAGTTTTTGCCTTAATGCTAGCATAAAAGGCTTTTTAAATTTTTTCACTCTTGCTATTTGACTTTCTTCTTTCTGAAGGGTGTTTTTTCCTCCTGGTAATTTGAAAGTTACAATCTGTTTAATCACTCCAGTTTCTTCTTTCATATACCCTAATACTTTTCCTAGATTTAGCATATCTAGACAATATTTGCTAAATGCTAAAAAATGCTAAGAATGCTAAAGAAGATAAGAAAATCAATGCCTGCCTCTTAATCACAATTCTCCCCCCCTTGCTTACTTTCTGATTTCCCTCCTTCCAACAATAAAGGTTTTTGCTGATTTCAATTCATGCTCATTTCTATTTTAGTTCTGCTCCTCCTGGGTCTGGGTCCCTTTATAAATGTTTCTTGACTTTTCTTTTTATTTATTTATTTATTTATTTATTTATTTATTTTTATTGGTGTTCAATTTACTAACATACAGAATAACCCCCAGTGCCCGTCACCCATTCACTCCCACCCCCCGCCCTCCTCCCCTTCCAACACCCCTAGTTCGTTTCCCAGAGTTAGCAGTCTTTACGTTCTGTCTCCCTTTCTGATATTTCCCACACATTTCTTCCCCCTTCCCTTATATTCCCTTTCACTATTATTTATATTCCCCAAATGAATGAGAACATATAATGTTTGTCCTTCTCCGACTGGCTTACTTCACTCAGCATAATACCCTCCAGTTCCATCCAGGTCGAAGCAAATGGTGGGTATTTGTCATTTCTAATAGCTGAGTAATATTCCATTATATACATAAACCACATCTTCTTTATCCAAAGTATTTTATGGGAAGCCCGGGTGGCTCAGCAGTTTAGCACCGCCCTTGCCCCAGGGCGTGATCCTGGAGACCCGGGATCAAGCTCTGCGTTGGGCTCCCAGCGTGGAGCCTGCTTCTCCCTCTGCCTGGGTCTCTGCCTCTCCCTCTCTCTGTCTCTCATGAATATATAAATAAAATCTTTTTAAAAAAATAAAATATTTTATTTATTTGGGAGAGAGAGAAAGCAGGAGCAGGATGGGAGGCAGAGGGAGAGGGTCAAACAGACTCCCTGCTGCATGGGGAGCCTGACACGGGGCTTGATCCCAGGACCCTGAGATCATGATCTGAGCTAAAGGTGTAAGCTTAACTGACTGAGCCACCCAGACGCCCCTCTTCCTTGATTTTTTTTAACTTAGAAACTATCTGTGCCTTCCCACCGTGAAAGATCAATATTCTAATACACTCATAATCCCTCTCCCAAACCTCGTGATTTCTTTGGTCAATTTTACCTCATCATAATTTATGAAATTTTCTTCTGAGACACTGTCCTGTAGTTGTTGGGAGTTGCCTTTCTATAGAGTTAAGCCTGTGCTCATCATCTATCTTTGTCTTGTAGCTTTTCCTTTCATCTCTTGTGAAAGAGTTTTGTTCTATTTAACAAAGTCCCTGGAGGCTAACATTCAGAGTAATTTCATATTTGATACTGTTTCCTGCTTTTCTACTTGACTGACTTGACATGGCACAGCTTTTGTTGACTTTTCAGTGCTTCAGTTCCCTCATCCCATCTTTGACTGGACAATTTCCTTTTCCACCTCTCATTAACCATCATATCACTACCACTCCAATCTTTTTTTTTTTTTTAAAGCATAACTGACATTACCTCCACAACTGAAAGTGCCCATGGGATTTTACTCCCTTGGGTATTTTTCTTCCAGAAAAGAATTTTTCATATTAGGCTTCTTTCAGCCTTTCTCAACTGGGTTCCCAAAGAAAAATAAATCCTAAAGCCCTAAGACATCTGTTGCTGATAACAAATCACCTTGATCCTCTGCATCTGGAATAGAACTAGTCATAAACCAGGCTGGGAGAATTCAGAAAACAGTTACTCAATAATTTTCTGTGTCCTGTGGTCCAGCTGTGGAGCCCTATGGAGAAAAACTTCAAAATGTCGGCTTTGCTTGTATTTTCCTTGCTCAGTGTGTAGCCTGCTTAGCTCTTGCTGAATGTCTTCCTTATTCTTAAGTGTTCAGGTGAACCATCTCAATGTTCTCCCTCCCCCACCAGAAGACCAAGCCAGCCTGTGGGCTTCGCTGGCTGCAGGCCTGGGCTCTGGCTTCAGCTGTCCGGTGCGGGAACTCACTCTACCCTGTCCAGAACATACCTGGTCCAGGGCAGGGGGTCCTCGGGTGTCACCCCCAAATCTGATAGCTGGCTTTGCTTTTGCCTATTCTACCTCCTTCTGGAAATTAATGCCTTCCATATCTTTCTCCCAATTCAGAAGGGAATAAAAGCTCACAGCAGGCAGCCCAGGGCTCTCACGTTTCCTGTGCCAGCCCCTCATCCTGCTCTCTCAGGTCTTCTTTCATTTGCCTTCTCCTTTCCTTGTCTTTGACCACATTCCTGTCTGTTGTTCAGGATAAGCTGTACTGGACACTTCCTCTTTCTCCCTGCCAGGTAGCCACCCTATCCTAGCCCAGAAGAAATCACCATCACTACGGTTGGGACAAGAGGAAAGCGGTGAGAAGGGCACTACCCTCTTTGAAACTCTCACCTCCTTTCCCAGGGCTGCTGTCTCCCGTCTCCTTCAGCTGTCTACTGCTGACAGGATCGGTGGGCGTTTTCCCCAAGACTCTGACTTCAGTCTTCTCTCTCCACAGCTTCCAGGCAGGGTGGGGGAAAGTGCTGCTTTGCAGCAGAGGGTTGGTCTCCCTCCTTCCCTTTCAACAATAAAGGCTTTTGCTGTTATTGGCTTCACTTCTCCAAATCCCTGTGTTGTCCATATCCTTGGTTTGAGGGTAGTGAGACTGAGAACTGGCCTCACCCAGCCTCCTGAGCCAAAAGTAACTGACGACTCCTCAAAGGTGTGGAGTGGTGACCTTGATCCCTGGCTGAAGGGCAACCAGAGTCTTCCTCCAGAGCTTCAGCCAGTGAGTGATGGGGCTATGCGGCACGGTGATGGAGGATATGATGGGGGTGTCCAATACAGTAGGGAGAGGAGTTACACTAGAGAAGTTTAAATGTAAGAAGGAAAACAAAAATGCTGAGACTGGGAGGTGAGCCAGAGAGAGCAAAGTGGACTTCAGGTCAGGCACCTTTTAGTGTCTTACATGGACCCTCTCCTCCACTACCCATGTACCACTCAGTCTGGTCTGTTTCTCATTCAAGGTTTCTGAGGGGTCTTGAGACATGAGGAGTCCTGTACCCGGTGGATACAGAGTAGGACCAGGGACAGTGGACAGACCCTGGTGCTGGGGCACAGAGGCCATGAAAGCGAGAGTACCCATGAATTAGCAGAGATCCCTGGGAACCTTCCACCAGGCTGGGGTCCAGGCTAATCAGATCTCATCTTTGCAGGACTTAACCCCAGACTCGGTAGCTTCCAGGCTTTGGCCCTGGACTGCCATGCCAGAGGCCGCTGAGCACTGAGGCTAAGAGCACGGGCGCAAATGCCAGCGACTGGATTCAGATTCTGGCTGTTGGTTCCTCCCTTTGCTCTTCTCTGATGGGGGGCAACAGAAGTACCCCCAGTAGACTGCAGTCCTGCATGTCAGTGTGCTAGGCACCTGCACGGTGCCTGGGGCTGGCCAAGTCTGAGAAGTGTATAAATGAGGCCTATAACCTGTAAGAGTGCCTAGCCCGGGTGCTTGCGGGGCTCAGCGCCGGAGTGCGTGCCTTCTGCTCAGGGTGTGATCCCGGGGTCCTGGGATCAAGTCCCGCATCCGGCTCCTCCTGCCAGCCTGCTTCTCCTGTGTCTCCTTGCTGCCTCCTGCTTCTCTGCCGGTGCCTCCGCCTCTCTGTGTGTCTCTCATAAATAAATAAAATCTTAAAAAAAAAAAAAACCCAAGTGCCTACCCCATGGCTGTGGGAGTAAAGGACAAGGGCCTGTAGCTGCGCCCTGCGCTCCAGGTGTGATCGGTGCGCGCACGTCACTGCCGTCCACCGCCTTGTGTTTGGCGAGACGCCACTCCCGGTCAGATCCGCGCTACTTCTGCCTTCACGCTGCTCCTCTGCTCCTCTGTGAGGTCTGCGGGCTGCATCTTTGTTCATCTGCTGCCAGGCGGATCCCATGAAGTTTCCTCTCAGGCTCGCGTTTGATCTCTGTCTCCCAGGTGGCTCCCGAATGTGGCAGGAGAGGCTGTGGGGGCCGCTGCAGGGTGTCAGGGTGTCCGCACCCCCCCCCCCCCCCCCGCGGCAGAGCCCAGGGCTGGCTGGGCTGAGGGCAGCAAGGCCTGACCTGCGGAGGGCCGAGGGCTCAGGGCAGAAGAAGGGCCGGACCCGCAGGGCTCTCCGCGCGGCAGGACGCACCGCGCTACCTGAGGGGGCAGGGCGACCGCGCAGGCGACCGCGCAGGTGAGCGCGCAGGTGACCACGCAGGCGACCACGCAGGCGACCGCGCAGGCGACCACGCAGGTGAGCGCGCAGGTGAGCGCGCAGGCGACCGCGCAGGCGACCACGCAGGTGAGCGCGCAGGCGACCACGCAGGCGACCACGCAGGCGACCGCGCAGGCGACCACGCAGGTGAGCGCGCAGGTGAGCGCGCAGGCGACCGCGCAGGCGACCACGCAGGTGACCGCGCAGGTGACCGCGCAGGCGACCGCGCAGGTGAGCGCGCAGGCGACCGCGCAGGCGACCACGCAGGTGACCACGCAGGTGACCACGCAGGTGAGCGCGCAGGCGACCGCGCAGGCGACCACGCAGGTGACCACGCAGGCGACCACGCATACGCAGGGCGCCAGGCGGGCGGACAGCTGGCGCCGGCACGTGGGCCCGCGGGCCGCGGTCGGTCCCCGCTGCCTTGGCAGGAGCGCGCAGCCGGGGGATGCTCCTGGAGGCCCGGAGGGGGCGCAGCCCAGGCAGGGGCTCCGAGCCTGGACGGGAGGCGGCAGCCAGCGCCGCAGGCCCCGGGGGCTCAGGAGCGGCCGCTGGGCCCGAGGAGGATCCGCGCGGGGCGCTCCTCACGTGCGGCGCCCGCCACACAGGCCAGACCCCGCGGCCCCGCACCCGGAGCACAGGAGCGCGGCCCAGCACTGCTCCCGCCGCGGGGCCTCCTCGCCAGGCCGACTCCGGCGGCGACCACCACGGTCCGCCTCGCCGCCCGCAACAGGCCGCCGCCCACGGTGCTCCTGCGGAGGCCGAGCTCAGCGGCGACTCGGCGGCCTCTGCGGGCCCGACACGGGGACCCTCACCCGGATCCCCCCACCCGGACCCCCTCACCTCACCCGGACCCCCTCACAGGGACCCCTCACCCGGACCCCCTCACTGGGACCCCTCACAGGGACCCCCTCACCCGGACCCCCTCACCGGGACCCCCTCACCTCACCTGGACCCCTCACCCGGACCCCCCCACTCGGACCCCCTCGCCTCACCCGGACCCCCTCGGACCCCCTCACAGGGACCCCTCACCGGGACCCCGTCACCGGGACCCCGTCACCCGGACCCCGTCACCCGGACCCCCTCACCCGGACCCCCTCACCGGGACCCCCTCACCTCACCCGGACCCCTCACCCGGACCCCCCCACTCGGACCCCCTCGCCTCACCCGGACCCCCTCGGACCCCCTCACAGGGACCCCTCACCGGGACCCCGTCACCGGGACCCCGTCACCCGGACCCCGTCACCCGGACCCCCTCACCCGGACCCCCTCACCGGGACCCCCTCACCTCACCCGGACCCCTCACCCGGACCCCCCCACTCGGACCCCCTCGCCTCACCCGGACCCCCTCGGACCCCCTCACAGGGACCCCTCACCGGGACCCCGTCACCGGGACCCCGTCACCCGGACCCCCTCACCGGGACCCCCTCACCCGGACCCCCTCACAGGGACCCCCTCACCCGGACCCCCTCACCCGGACCCCTCACAGGGACCCCCTCACCCGGACCCCTCACCCGGACCCCCTCACCCGGACCCCCTCACCGGGACACCCTCGCCTCACCCGGACCCCCTCACCGGGACCCCCTCACCTCACCCGGACCCCTCACCCGGACCCCCTCACCCGGACCCCGTCACCCGGACCCCCTCACCGGGACCCCGTCACCCGGACCCCGTCACCCGGACCCCCTCACCGGGACCCCCTCACCCCGACCCCCTCACCCGGACCCCTCACAGGGACCCCTCACCCGGACCCCCTCACCGGGACCCCGTCACCCGGACCCCGTCACCCGGACCCCCTCACCCGGACCCCCTCACCCAGACCCCTCACCCGGACCCCCTCACCGGGACCCCCTCACCTCACCCGGACCCCCTCACAGGGACCCCTCACAGGGACCCCGTCACCCGGACCCCCTCACCGGGACCCCGTCACCCGGACCCCGTCACCCGGACCCCCTCACCGGGACCCCCTCACCCGGACCCCTCACAGGGACCCCCTCACCCCGACCCCCTCACCCGGACCCCTCACAGGGACCCCCTCACCCGGACCCCTCACCCGGACCCCCTCACCCGGACCCCGTCACCCGGACCCCCTCACCGGGACCCCCTCACCCCGACCCCCTCACCCGGACCCCTCACAGGGACCCCTCACCGGGACCCCGTCACCCGGACCCCCTCACCGGGACCCCGTCACCCGGACCCCGTCACCCGGACCCCCTCACCCGGACCCCCTCACCCGGACCCCTCACAGGGACCCCCTCACCTCACCCGGACCCCCTCACAGGAACCCCTCACCGGGACCCCCTCACCCGGACCCCCTCACCCGGACCCCGTCACCCGGACCCCCTCACCCGGACCCCCTCACCTCACCCGGACCCCCTCACAGGGACCCCTCACAGGGACCCCGTCACCCGGACCCCCTCACCGGGACCCCCTCACCGGGACCCCCTCCCACGACCACTACACACGCCCCGACTCACCAGACAGGAAGGCTCCTCCCGGTTCCCTCCCGCAGGAAGAAAGCCCTTCCCACAATCCCGCTCGGCCGGCAATCGCCCTCACACCCCATTGGCCAGCGAGGCGTCACGTGTGCCTCCCTCAGCCAATCGCAGTCGGGGAGGAAGAGCGGCCTCGGCCTGGGCGGGGCTCGGGGGCGCGCGGCGGGAGGTGGCCCCGGGCCCTTGACGCTTCCTGGGCTGCAGCCGCTCGCGAGGCCCCTGCGTCCGGGCCTGGGCCGAGGCGCTCGGACGCCGCCGGGTGGCGGAGGCTTCACGGTGAGCGGGCGGCCACAGGCCTGAACGCGACCCCGAGGGCGCGAGGCGGACTCCAGCCCGGCTGGCTGAGCGCGGATCCGGCCCGTCCACACCCGCCCGACGCGGACTCGGGGCGGCAGCGCCGTGATCCACACCCGCGGGCCGACCCCGCCCCGCCCCGCCCGTGAGCAAGCAGCAGGCGACGGCGAGGCCCCGGGGCGGTGAGGACGCTCGGCCGCGGACCCGACTTCCCCGGCGGAGCCGAGAGGAGCCCGTCCGGGCGAGGGAGCCCCCGACCCCCTCCTGGCGGCTGGAGTCAGGCGGTGTGGACGAGCGCCGGCCCGCCGAGGCCTTCGAAGCCCACCGCCCGCGCTGACGGGTTTCTGAGTCTTTCTAAAAATGCCTGGGTTTGCTTTTTAATCTTATTTATTTATTCAAGAGAGACACACAGAGAGAGGCAGAGGGAGACGCAGGCTGCATGCAGGGAGCCCGACGTGGGACTCGATCCTGGACCCCGGGGTCACGACCTGGGCCGAAGGAAGCTGCTCCACCGCTGAGCCCCCCAGGGGCCCCCCAAAATACCTGGTGTAAAAGGGCGCCAGGAAGGAAGAGCCAGGGAAGTGCATCCCCTCCCGCCGATGCCGGAGGAAAGGGGAACCCCAGGAAAGAGCATCTCAACACCCAGGAGCTGCAAACGCAGCGTGAGAAGTGGCTCTGGGCTCCGCTGGGGAGTCCTCGTGTTCCCTTGACGTGTTGGTCCAGGGAGGCCGTGTCCCACGAGACAAGGTGACATCATGGAGCGCAGATGGCTGTGGACAGGTTGTGGGGGCTTTGCATGACCGGCCTGCCCCTCCAGCTGCCTACCCCAGTGCCAAGTACCCTAAGACCTGTGCCCCAAAATACTTGCATGTGGGCTCCAAGCTGTGGGTCAGGGTGTGTAATGCCGCGCTGTTTTTAAGAATTAAAAATGAAAACAGATAATATCCACTAATAGTTAAATGGCTAAATAAGTTCTAGAACGGAATACTATGCAGCCGTTAAAAAAGAATGGAAGGGACCGCCTGGGTGGCTCAACCTGCTAAGCACGTGACTCTTGGTTTCAACTCTGGTCATGATCTCCGGGTGGTGAGATCCAGCCTGTGTCAGGCTCCACGCTCAGTGGGGAGTCCGCTTGGGATTCTCTATCCCTCTCCCTCTTTCCCCACCTCCGTCCACCCCCAGACATGGGCACACACTCTCCCTCAAATAAATAAAAATCTTTGATGGGATGAGCACTAGGTGTTATTCTATATGTTGGTAAATTGAACACCAATAAACAAAATTTTAATAAATAAAGATATTTTAAAAAATAAAACAATAAAAAGACTGATAATACCTAACGTTGGTGAAGATACACGGCAGCTGTGACTGTCATACACTGCTGGAATATAAAACGATTCCATTACTCGGGAAAACAGACAGTTTCTACTAAAGCTGTAAGTGCACCTCCCTTTCACACAATTCCGCCCTTGGTAAAATTAGAAAAACCAGTGTATATGCCTACCAGAAAGTACATGCAAGAGCATTCATATTGGCTTTGCTCATGACAAAGCAAAAACTGGAAGCAACTCAATTGTCCCATCTACTGGATAATAAATAAATGGCGGTATAATTCATCAATGGAATATTACATAGAACAGTACAACATGAAACACGTGACAACATGGATTGATGCCACAGACATTATTTGAGCTAAAGAGGCCAGACACAATACCCACTATAGATTTTTAATTATATTAAACTTAAGAACGGGAAAAACCAACCTATCATTCTAGAATTCAAAATAATTATTGCCTCCTGGAGAGAACCCTGACTGGCAAGAGTCATGATGGAAGTATCCTATACTTTGATCTCAGTGGTGACTGCAAAGTGTAAATGTATGTAAAATTCACTGGGTTGTACACTTAGGATGTAGGCACTTTGCTGTGTGTGAATTATTCCTCAATAAAAAAGAAGGCAAGAGATGTTAACAACAGTGAACTTAAATATTATTTTTATTGTATGTCTGTGCTTTTAATACTTTACCAGGTTGCATATAGTGAAAAAGTCATTACTTTTTAAAATAAAGGCGTTTAAAGCTCTACAATTATGTAGTAAACCCGTTTGTGTTCACAAGGACAGATGTCCATCACATACTGTTGACTGGAAAAAAGCATGTGGCAAAAATGCCAAGTATAAGAGATTTCTGATTCATATTTGGATGAGAGTGATCTTTATTCCCATGGGAACAAGAGAAACCACGACAGAATTATATTTTTCTAAGAGTGGGAAGAACAGAGGACAGAAGGAAGTCTTGAGAAAATTCCAGAAAGAAACAAGCATGACTGTGCAGAGACATAACAGCTGTGTACTTCCTTACTGAAGCTAGTAGAGCTGGGCTGCTGTGGATGAAGAAAATTTACAAAAGCAAATGACTGGCAGCTGGACTTTAGATGGTTGTAGGGACTGATGGACAAGTTAGAAGGGGGTTGGAGAGAGAAATCACAATGTCCCATGCTTGATTTGGTTAATGGATTCAGTGCCTCTATATGAGTTGAAACTGCAGTCAACCCTTGGCCCAAACACTGACAAGCTCCAAAAGGCTATCGCTCAGGATTTAAAGTTGGGCTCATCACAAGTTAACTCAACCTGAGGAAAGCCGCAACTTCTCTGGCTCTACTAGACACTGGCAGAAGGCTGGGTGCTTAGTTCCTCACCTCTACTGCTTTCAGAGGAAGGGGACTGCAATCATCAAGGAACAGAGCAAAACAAAATTCTTCAGTTTCTTTTGTTCTTTTCTGCACAATGTGAAGAATACAACAAAACAATTATGAGATACTTGAGAAGAAACTATCGACAGTTTAGTTATTGGAATAAGAATAAACTAAATCATTTTGAAATATGAATGAACAATGGTATATTTCAGGAAAGGAATGGAAATGCATTTTTTTAAAAGACCAAAAAGTAGTCTGTGAAAGGAAAAACTATCAGTGGATGGGCTTAGATTGGATAACACAGAAGAAGGTATCAGTGAACTTGAAAAAAGGCTAGTGAAAAGTATTCAAACTGGAGAAAAGAGGAAAAAATATTTAAAGAACATGTGAAATGCAGGATCACTATCAAGTAGTCTAAGATATGAGCATTTCGGAGTTCAAAAATGAAAGAGAGCAATTAAGATAGAAAAATATTTGAAAAACTAATGGCCCAAATATTCCAATCTGATGAAAAGGATCAATTCGGGATCCCTGGGTGGCGCAGCGGTTTGGCGCCTGCCTTTGGCCCAGGGCGCGATCCTGGAGACCCGGGATCGAATCCCACATCAGGCTCCCGGTGCATGGAGCCTGCTTCTCCCTCTGCCTGTGTCTCTGCCTCTCTCTCTCTCTCTCTCTCTGTGACTATCATAAATAAATTAAAAAAAAAAAGAAAAGGATCAATTCATATACTTAGGAAATGAATGAATCTGAAACATGGTAAATACAAAGAAAACCACAACTAACCATAATCAAACTGCTGAAAGCCACATATAAAGAGAAATCTTATAAACAGAGAAAGAATAAGTATTACATAGAGAACAATGATTTTTTTTTAAGTGGTTGATTCCACTGGAAACATTGGGAGGCATAAAGCAATGAAGGCAACATGTTTAAAGTGCTGAGAGAAAAAAACATCTTCAACCTAAAATCCTATAATCAGAAAAATCCTTCAAAGAGTAAGGTAAATTTGAGATTTCCAGATAAACAAAAGCTAAAAAAAAGTGTAAATAATATTATGAAGCAACTGAACCTCCACAATAAGAAATGCTAAAGGCAGATTTGGGGACTGAAGAGAAATGATGCCGAATATAAACATGGATCTCCAGCAAGTTCTCAACCATGGCTGTATTGACATGTAGGGCCATATAAATCTGGGGCGGGGCGGGGCGGGGGGAGAGCGGGGAGGGGGGACGCTATTCTGTGCATCATACCACATTTTGCAGCATCCCTGGCCTCTACCTACTGGATTCCAGGAGCACCCTCTTCCAGTTGTGACAACTAAACATGTCCCTTATGGGAATTAAGGATGCCAGGGGAAATGAAGAACACCACAAAGGGAAACTGCTATGGACCTGATGTTTGTATTTTTCAGAAATTGAATGTTTCCCAAAATCCATATATTGAAATCCTAACACCTAACTTAAGGTGGAGACTTTGGAAGGTAATTAGGTCATGAGAGTAGAGCCCTTGTAAATGGGATTAGTACCCTTTTCAAAGCCCCAGAGAACTGCTTGCCCCTTCCACCATGTGAGGACACAGTGAGAAGTTGGCAATCTGCAACCCAGAAGGGGCCCCTCAGCAGTACATGATTGTGCCAGTACCCTGATCTTGGGCTTTCAGCCCCCAGAACTGTGAGAAATTTCTGTTGTTTATAGGCCATCCAGTCTTTGGTACTTTACTACAGCAGCCCAAATTGACTAAGACAGTAACTAGGTAACTATCAGTTAATATAAAATAATATTTTTCTGTGTTTTTAATTTTTAAAAGCCAAGGCTTGAGTGCATATTTCTCCAGAGAAGCTATCTAAATGGCCAGTAAGATAGTGCTCACATAATTTTTTTAAGATTTGATTTTTTTAAAAGATTTTATTTATTTATTTGACAGAATGAGAGAGAGAGAGTGTGTGTGTGGACTCACAAGCAGGTAGAGTGGCAGGCAGAGGGAAAGAGAGAAGCAGGCTCACCACTGAGCAGCGAGCCAGATGTGGGGCTCCATCCCAGGACCCTGGGATCATGACCTGAGCCGAAGGCAGACCCTTCACCGACTAAATCACCCAGGCACCCTTAAGATTTGATTTTTAAGTAATCTTACACACTCTGCCTGAAGTTGCACAACCTCGGGATCCAGAGTCAGATGCTCCACCAACTTAGCCAACCAGGAACTCCAGTATTACTCACATTATTAACCATCAGGGAAATGCAAATCAAAACCACAGTGAGATAGACTTCCATACCCACTAGGATGGCTCTAATAAAAAGACAGACAATAATGAGTGTTGGCAAGGATGTGAAGAAATTAGAACCCTTGTGCCCTTCGATGGGAATACAAAATGGTGCAGCCACTTTGGAAACAGTTTGGCAATTCTTCAAAATGTTAAACATGAAGATGCTACATGATCCAGCAATTTTACACTATGGCATATACCCAAGAGAATTCAAAACGAGTCCGCACAGAAAGCTTACGCATGAATATTCATAGCAGCATTATTCATATTCATAAAAGGCAAAATATGGAAACAACCCAAATGTTCATCAAGTGATTAATGGATCAATAAAAGACAGTGTGTCCATGCAGCGGAATATTACTCAGTCATAAAAAGGAATGAAGTACTGATTCATGCTACAACCTGCATGAACCATGTAGACATTATGCTGAATAAAAGAAGCCAGTCACAGAAGACCATTGTATGATCTCAACTCTCCAGGATAGGGATCCACAGGGACAGAGATCGGTGCTTGCCAGGGGCTGGGAGGGTGTGAAATGGAGGGATTGCCAATGGGTATAAGGGTTCTTTGGGGGTTTGTAATGTTAGATCATGATGATGATTGCACAACCTTATGAATATACTAAAAACCATGGAAATATATACTTTTAAATGGTGAATTTTTCTGGCAGATGAATTATGTCTCAAAGCCACTACTAAAATTAGTAGAATATTATATAAACAATGTTATATCAATAAATCCAACTGTTTAGATGAAATGGATAAAATCCTTGAAAGACTGGATTTACCAAAACTGGCCCAAGAATAAATAAACATAGAATTCATACTTTAAAACATTCCTACAAAGAAATTTACAAGTTCAGATGGCTTCACTGGTAAATTATATCAAATATTTGTGAAATAAATAATACCTATTATTCACAAACCCTTTCAAAAAAGAACAAAGGACCGTGGAATGCTTCCCAAATCACTTTATAAGGCCATAATAATCCTCATACCAAACCTTTACAAAATGAAAGAAAAACTACAGATCAATATCCTTACTGAGCATAAGTGAAAAACAAAGAAAAACAAAATGTTAATCAAACAGCAATACACAAAGGACAATCCATCATGATCAAGTGAGGTTTAATTCTAGGAATTCAATTCAAAACTCAATAAATGTAATTCACAACCTTAATATATTAAAAGATGAAATCCATAAGATCATCTAAATAAATGTATTAAAAACCTTGTGACAAAATTCAAAACCTGTTCATCTTAAAGACTATCAAGCACGGAGAATAGAAAAGAACTTCCTTAAGCTGAAAAGTTATGAATAACATCATGCTTTGTAGTAAAATGTTGAATGTTTTTTATTTAAGATTGAGAGCAAGGCAAAGATGTTGGCTCTTATTACTTCTATTCAACACTGTACTGGTGTTCCTAGTTAAGTTCAATAAGATAAGAACAAGAAATAAAAATGATAAACACAGGGAAGGAAGAAGTAAACTTGTCTTTATTGGATATAATTGTGTATGGAGAAAATCCTGAAGATTAACAACAAAAAATTAAGAACAAGTGAATTATGCAAAGTCATAGGATATAAAGTCAATACAATAATCAGATGAATTTTTTATACACTAGCAACAAACAACTGGAAAATGCAACCATTTAATGGAAAAAATACCGGGAATGGCATCAATATTTAACAATACTTTGGTTTAAATTGAATGAAAGATACACAACCCTCCACAGAAAACTATAAAACATTGCTGAGAAAAATTTAAGAAAAATCTAATTTTGACAATTTTGAAAACTCATTTATGAAAATAGGTATCATGCTCAAGGATGGGATACATCAATACTATTAATATGCCAATTTCCCCCAAACTGATATATAGGTTTCATAAATGTCAATAAAGATCCCGGTAGACTTTTTAAAAATAGAAAGTAATAGTTGATTCTAAAATTCAAGTGAAAATGACAAAGGATCAAGTTTTAGAGAAAAAAAAACAACCAAATCAGAATTTATACTACATATCTGATTTGAAGACTTAGTAAGGTCTAATAATTATGAGAGTGTGGTATTGATGTAAAGGCAGATAAATAGATCAATGAAACAGAATATAGTCCAGAAATAAACCAGCACTTATCTAGTCCAGTTATTTTCAAACGAGCCACTGAAACAACTCATTAAGGGGAAGAGTCTGTCAGCAAACTGTGCATGAACAGCTGGTTAACCATAAGGAATAAATATGAATCTTAATGCCTGTCTCACAACATACATGAAAAATAGTTCAAGATGGATCTATCAAAAACGTAGTCATAAAAGCTAAAATTGTAACACCTCGAGAAGAAAATCCAGAGAATAGCTTTGCAACCTTTGCACTGACAGGATATGCAGAGATCACTAACCATGAAATAATAAAACATAAATTTAAGCTTATCAAGATTCAAAGCACTTCCTTATCAAAACCCACAGTTAAAAATATAAATAGGCAAGCTACTGAATGAGATACCATATTTATAATGCATATATCTGAAAAATGACTTGTATTCATCATATATAAAGAACCCTGTCAGTCAATAATTAAAAGACAACCCAATTAAAGGTGAGCAAAAGCCTTGAAGAGTCATTTCTTTAAAAAAAAAAAAACAAATACTACGATATCCAATAATCACACCAATAGGTGATCAACATGATTAGCCAGCAGAGATATGCCAGTTACAACCACAATCAGATACCACTTTGTACTAACAAAAAGCTGAAGTTCAAAAGACTGACAACACGTAATGTTGGTGAGGACATAAGGCGTTGGCCACGTGTGGACCAATGAGATAAACAAGTTCGTAATCAACAAATTCTGTGTCCTTAGGTTCCCTCTAAAGAAGGTATTTTGACACATTCTATTGTATTTTTCCCTCCTGTTGTGAACTTGCAAATTCAGCTCTAAGCATGGAGTGTTTGGCACGCGGCCTTCAGGCCAGATGTGACCCTGGGGAGGTTATCACAGAGCTTAGAAAACATTTTCAAAGCATGATCCAGGCTCTGGCATTTCTTATAAACAGCTTTCATTTCAGGGGAATCTGCTGGACGGAGGACTGTCTGGCCTGCCAGGACTTTCATAAGAAGAGATTTGGTCTCTCCTCTGCGTTGAGCCCCACGCGTCCTTCAGCTCTGCTGGCGCTCGGCTCAGGTGGGTGCTGGCACCAGCATCGGGGAGGACTGACCGGTCAGCGGGCACCCGAAACACTTGCGCTGGAAGTGTTAGGTCATTGTATGTTAGGTGAAGGAATTTATCTTTGCAGAGCCCTTCAGTGCACATGCTTTGTCCTGGAGAAAATAAGTTCAAAATGTTCTTTTTCATTCACTTGTGTATCACCCTGCTTTTAAGCAATTCTGAAGCAAACAGACATTATTCACAGCGAGGCCTGAAACCCATTTGGAAACTGCCATTCACCCCAGTGCTGGAGGAAAGTAGCCAGCCTCCAGCAAAAGCACCAAAACGCTCACCCCTCCTTAGTCCACACTTGCTCACAGTTCTGGGGAACATGACCAGAAGGCTCCAGATGGCCTCACGGAGTAGGCCAGGGAACGGCATCTGGTTTTCTCTTTCTCCTCCACTCTCAGAAAAATAGAGATGGTGGTAGCCGAACACAGTTACACCATCCACGTGGTGGAGCAGAGAAGCCCAAGACATCTCCCAGCCAGAGGTGCCCTCAGGTCTAGGCGCTCACGGAGACGCGGAAGAGCCGACTTCTGTCCTCCTACGGTGAGCCCTTCCTCTCCTCCTGACAGTGGCATCTTGGTGGCTCTGAGTCAGTTGTTTGCAGTCCCACATCATCAGCCTCGAACGCCTCTCCAGCAGGCCGGTCCTGAGCGCCTGCCACGCATCTACTATGCGCCCCAACATCTCCATGCCCTATAGGAAGATGGCGATGCCTTCAATTTATAAACAAGAAGAGCAAGACGCAGAGATATTAGCTAGTTGTCCAAGACCATACAGCTCTCAGCGGCAGTTTGGATTTAAACCCAGGTCACCCAGCACCCAGGTCTGTTCTCTTTCAAATGAGCCTACCATGCTCCATGACACTGCACTGTCAACGAGCATAAGGAAAAGGGAAGATAGAAGCCCTGCCCTTAGTAGACGTGCATCCAATTAGGGAAGAAAGAACATCACCACGGGAGTGTGGTCCCCTGCTCACTCACCCCTTACACATCGCCTGAGACAGCGAACACAGCAGCCTGTGGACCACACTCCTCTGAGGGGAGCAAGGTCCTGGGAGAGCACTCACTGGGGAGCCTGGAGGCCCGGGCTCTCATTCTGGCTCTGGTGCCAACCTGCTGTGTCCTCACAAGGAGCTCAGTCCCTTCCTTGTCTTGTCTTAAATAGGAAGCAGAGTCCCCATTTCCAACAGAGATGCTACTGCCCACCATCCAGACACACTGCAGTTCTGTGCCTGAACAGTGGACCAGTGAGACCAACAGCAGGCTTCTCAGCAAGATTCCCAGAGCCAGGAAAATGATGGAGACACAGCCCCGACTGACAACCTAGGGTTTTATACCCAGCTAAGGCCTGCCTCAGAAGTGAGAGGATAATAAACAACGGGGCGGAGACATGACAGGAAAGGAATGAGCCGTTCAGTCTCTCAGCAGAGTTTAGGGACAACAGGAGTGTCAGGACAGTCTTCCCAGGTGGGAGAGAATTCTCAAAGCAAGGAAGGGCCTTGGGGCAAAGATAAAACCCAGGCCAGGTGGGGAGACCGTCTCAGAGAAAAGACAGAGCCGAGGGTGGGACCGTGAAGAAATCTGTTGAGATTTTGGTAGCTGGAAGCCGAGTGTCGCCGTAACAAAAACTCAAGTTTGTCACCGCGGGGAGGAGATGGCCTCCAGAAGCCTGGGGTCCTGGGCAGGTGTAAGGAAACGGGGTGAGCATCCTCGGGGCTGGACAGAGAGAAACGCATCACGCAGCATGCTTGACGGGATGAGCACTGGGTGTTATTCTGTATGTTGGCAAATTGAACACCAATAAAAAATAAATTTATTATTAAAAAAATAATAATAATTATGAATTGCAAAAAAAAAAAAGAAAAAGAAAAGCTTGGCAACATTCATCTGCAGGAACATGGAAAACAGGGCATGCTCTAGTGCTCGTGGTGACCCAGCAAGGCGACTTCTGGGCAGGGGACTTCCGGCCACCATAAAGTACAACAAGAAAGAGATAAACTGAAGGGCAGACTTCTCAGATTCTAAATACAATTTAAAGGCATGAGAGAGGCACAGTCCTCCCCGTCCAAGTAGGACTCTCAAAGTGCTGCAGAACCTAAGAATAACACTCCGGTCCAGGTCCCCGTTCAGAAAACGTGGTCTCAGGGTAAAGACCGAAACCAAGGGTGTGACTGTGAAGTCCCCAAGGTCCCAGAAATATCTGAAGCAGTGCCTCGAAGATCATTTCAGTTGAACAACAGCTTTCTGAGGCTCTTGCAGGCCGCCCTCCAGACCATCGATGCTAACCAGGAAGGACTCTACAAATTTTAAGGCCCCCATTGCACAGTAACCTCCCGGGGTGGGGGGCCCAGGTACTGAAGGATCCATTTTTAGGTGCAGCTTTGGTCTGGTACAGTTTATACAAATTGAGCCCCACATGTTTTTAAGGCGATATATCAGCTTGGTCTGAAGGGGACAGAGCAGCAGCGAACTAACAGCCCAGGCACACTCAGCTGCGAACACACTGGTCATTCCTCACGGAGGATGAGGGACGAGTCCGAGGATCAACAAGAGCGCGGAAAGCCAAGGTGAGAGAGTAGAGGGTCTCCCCGAAGAAGTGGGGGAGCCCCGATCAAGGCCCCGAGCTAGATGCCCAGTGCTTTGGAGCCCGCGGGGACCAGTGACCGCGGTGTCCCTGGCTGCAGTCGTGCTCGATGGGGCTGCTCCCTGGGACGGCCTGGCCCTGCCCCCGTACGCTGAGCGTGGCGGGGAGACACCTCGTCTCTCCTCTCACGTCTCTAGAACGAGAGGGACCGTGCCTGAGGAGCCTTACTCACATCCGGACTCAACCCTGAGCACGTGCCAGCAGCCTTCGGGGGATGGAGCTACGGGGGGAGGTTGTGGGAGGAAAAGTGTGTATCCTGCTTGGGGAAGGATATAAGTAAGGTTTGTCTGGAGAGGTTGTGCTGGTTTGAAAACATGGGTGCAAGCTCTTTGAGCCCGTCCCCCCGGGAGGAGCCAGTCTGGGGGCCTCCCCGTGAGTGCCAAGGAGCCTGGGATCCGGTCCACGGATGAAGGGTGCTGGGTGGGGCCCCCGAGGTTTGCCCCACAGGCCGAGCAGAGGTGCTCAGGTCAACACAGCCGGCCCAGACCCCGGGGTCACAGGGCAGAGACGGGCCACCGGCGCTCTGTTGGATTCCGGACGCACAGAATCTAGCAGCACAGCAAGAGCTGCCGCTCCCGCCGCTGCGTCTGGCCAGGGCTTGCGAGGCAGCAACAGGAAACCACAAGGCGGTCGGGAAAGCCCTCCACCTAAACCTCCTCCTCACAGAGAGATTAAGGGAGGTACCTCCATCGAAAAGAAAAAGAATCTGAACAAACGCAATGGGTTACAAGAAAAAAGGTTAAATTGTGTCTCTGAAATAAATTAGTTTTTGGAAGGTTTAGTCTTTCAGAAAAGTAAGTGAACAGTGGGAGCCTGCTAAGATTTCGTGTTCTGCGGAAGGGTGGAAATACTGAGTAACTGCAGATTTCCTTAGAACATTGCTAAGGCATCATAAAACGTTAAGGTAACCTCAGCGAGAGTAGAATGACAACGCCTAGCTCCCAATCCAGCAGAGGAGGGGGATAGATTTAAAATAATAATAATAATAATAATAATAATAATAATAATAATAATAATTACCACCCCCTCAGGAGTCAGGAAAGAAAGAAAAAGAAAAGCAGAGGCAAAAACTCTAGTAGGTAAAAAGCCCAAAATAAGATGGGAAAAAAAAAGTCTAAAGATGTCAGTCCTTATTGTGACTACAAATGGATTAAGCTCATATTTTAAAGGATAAAGACCAATAGACTGTATGAAAATAAAATAAAACTCAGCTCGTGCTGCTTACGTGAGAGACACCTAAAATAAACCACACTGACAGGCTGAAAGTAAGGAGAAGAACACCGCTGAGCCACCCAGGCGTCCCTCCCTGTTAAGTTTGATGTTAACACTGGATTTCTTATTAATAAATACCCTCCCTTGGGCTAAGAACATTTCCTACTTGCTAATATTTTATTTTGAGTGAGTAGTGAATTTTATGAAATGGTGTTTTTGCCCTTTCCATCGTGAGTGTGCGGGTTCTCTCTTCAACCTCTTCCTGTAGCGCCGTGACTCAGTGCGTTCCTTAGTGTTGAACAGGATGGTTATTTCTTCTCTCAGGGGCCGGTGCCTCCCGGAATCGGGAAGAGCACACAAAAGTCTCATTATGTGTACGACGTTTCGTTTCTGGAAGAAAACAAATAAAACAGAAGCCACCGTATGTTAGACCTAAGTGGAAGCTCCATGGTGTTGATAACACTGTTTCTGTAGCTTTTCGTTTGCCATAGTCCATTTTTTAAAGGCAGAGAATGAATAGCGATTCAGGTTTTACAGAAAACCAGATCATTTCAAAGAAAAGCTCGAGAAAATTTCCTAGGCAATGGAAGAGAATATGAAGCAGGGGGAAAAAACAACAGTGAGAGAGAATTTAAGATGTATGGGGACCAGGGCTCCTCTGGTGGAGGTTCTCACGTAGTGGGGGGTCCCCAAGGTCCGTCGGGGGCCCCTGGGCAGGAACGCACTTCCCTTCTGCAGTGACAAAGGTCAGCCCCACGCAAGAAGAGGGGTCAGCGCCACGGAATGCAGAGCCCGGCCCGGAGCCCTCTGTCCCCACCGGTCCCCCCACACCTGTTGCGCCCAAACGCGGCCTTCACATGCAAGGTGCCGCTCACCACGAACGCTGCTGGCGCCCGGAGCGGCCTGCACCTGGACGGGGGGTGCCCTGTGGGGGGTGCGGCCAGGCTCAGCTCGCCAGGCCGGGGGGCCCACAGAAGCGTGGGGTGCTGGTGACCGAGCCGCAGCGTCCCCACAGTGGGAGGCCGGGGTGCGGGCCACAGCCGAGCACGGGGCTGGGACACGCCTGTGCCCGAAGGAGCTGCCGGTGCAGGAGTCCGGCCGTACAAAGGTCAAGGTCAGGCAATGTGCTGTTTTAGGGACGAGGACTGTGGCTGCGGGGCGGGGGGTGCAGGCTGGATGGGCCCCCACTGGTGACCTGCGGGAGGGGGCGCCTCAGGTGTCCGTCCTGCACGAGGCCCGCGCGGTGTCCGTGTGCCGGAAGGCTCGATGGCCCGGCCTGCGAGCTGAGGCCAGGTTGACACGAAGCTCCCCGAGGACACAGATGGTCCCTGGGAGCCTACGAGGTGCCAGGCTCCACGGCCCCAAGGATTTTCTTGGCTGAGACAACCACGTGGCGCCCCAAGGAGTGACCACATGGCACCCCAAGGAGGCCGCCGCTCTTTTAATCCCGGTGGAGGAAACCGAGGCCCATGGAGACGGAGCTGCAGCCCCAGCTCGGCCTCCCCACTGCCCGGCGCGGAGCCCAGACGGGCGGGGGAGGCGCAGGGGGCCCGGGCGAGGGGCACCGTGTGGGACGGTGGCCCCTGGGGCCACAACACCGCGCCTTCTGACCCCATGAAACAAAATCGTGGAATGTGTACAAAAGCCCAAACCAGAGCCGTGGCCCTGCTCCCACCCGCGGTCGTGCTGCACGCGGAGGTGCGCTTCGGGACCTGGAGGCCGCGCCCGTCACACGGCCTGGGAAACACGTCCCCGGCGGCGCGGGCTGCAAGCGGCAGGCCTCTGCTCCTTTCCTACTTGCTCACCTCGGGCGCGGCCGTGGCCGGGCGCCCCAGCCCCGAGGGGCTCACTCCCTAGCCCCGAGGGCGCCGCCCGGCCCCCCGGGGCGCCTGGCAGAGGGAAGGAGCCATCGACTGGACGGTCTTCTGCTCACTTCCAGCATCACCCCGGCCCCTGTGTCTCGGGGGACACGTGCGGACAGCAGCCTGGGGGGTGGAGGGGCTTGGCCCACCTCCTGCTGCGGCTCCGGGTCCAGGAGGGACCTTGCATGCATTCGGGCCCACACAGGGCATCCCTGAGAGTGGAGGCGGGGGTGCTCTAGGGGTGCCCCCCGTGAGACGGACCCCACGGGGCTGAGATCCAGTCCCTGCTGCCCCCTCTCGGCCCAGGACCGAGCGTCCTGCTTGCGGCTGGGGACGCAAAGTCGCTACCATCCAGCCCGAGGTTGGGGCTCCGGGGCTCCCCCAGGATGGGGCTGGTCCCCACCCCCGCCCAGAAGTCTGGGCCTCTCCTGGGAGCCGAGGGCTCCCTGAATCATCCCTTCCCTGTAACATGTCAGTTGACTCTAAACAAACAGTGAGGAGAACACATCTGGACAAGGATTTCTGCTGAATTAGAAGAAAGGAAACGAGGCCCAGGGTTGGGGGCTGCCAATCCCTGCAGAGCGCCGGGGGGGCCGGGGGTTGGGGGACTGGGGATCAGGGGTCGGGGGGGCCTCTCCCTGGCCAGCAGCCCCATCTGCGTCCCCCCAGCAGCCCTGCCCCTGCCCGATGCCCCTCCTGGAGCTTCGGGGGGCCCGGCCAGGGGGAGCGTCTGTGACGAGAACCTCCTGGCCGCCTGGAGGCCGCCCGCCAGTCCCGGGGGTGCTGCTGCCGATCGCCTGCCCCGGGCTCCCCACCCCCGGTCACGCAGACCTCGTCCGGGCTTCGCCAGCAGCCAGGCTCGCCCAGCAGACGGAGGCCCTTTCCGGGCCCCCAGCACAGCCCCCCTGCAGTCCTAGCCATCTGCCCGTGGCCCCTGCCGGTGAGGACGCCGCCCCGCTGCACCTGTGCAGTTAACAGGCTTGCACACTCTCACCAGCCCCCCTCCCGGCGGGGGGCGCACACCCACGCACCATTAGGTGCCCCGGGAAGGCCTTGAGTTCACACCCAGGGTTGAGGCCAGAGTCTGGGCACAGAGGAGAGACACCGAGGCCCCTGGGGCAGGGTGGGGCGTCCAGGGCTTGGGGCCCTGGGGGGGCGGCGCCTGTGGGGTAGCAGCAACAAGCATGTCGAGGAGGCAGTGGGAGAGCCACACGTTAGCCCCCGGGCCCACTAACCCGCCTGTGGTCAGGGGACGGGAGGCACGCTGCCAGCGACCCTTCCTGTCCCTCTAGACAGGGAAACTGAGGCACAGAGTGACAGTCACGCGGCAGGTGAGCTCCTCCGGGCCTGGCCATCCCAGCCTCACCCCAGGGTGACCCCGCACCCAGGGAGGCAGGTGTGGGTCCTGGCCGGCCGGCTGGGTGAGACCCCAGGACGGGACCGGGCAGGGCTTGAACCCTGCGTGCCTCTACCACCCGCAGCCAGGTCCTTAGACGGCTCCAGAGATCCGAGGGCGACCCTCCCCGGGCCAGCAGCACATCTACCCCGCATGGCATCAGCCGGCGGGGCTCCCGGCTCCTGTCGGCCCAGGCGACCCCGCACAGGGACCCACGCAGCACAGGAGGCTCCAGCAAGGAGCCTGGACCGCAGGCGCGCCATCCACCGTCCCTCCGGCCCCGTGCCTCAGTGGTCCCGTCCTACAGGCACACACGCCTCGTGCGGGGCCCCACACAGGTGAGCCGCGTGCCAGGGCCTCCCCCAGCCTCACACCGGACGCTCCTCCTTGTCCCCAGGAGGAGGATGGCTGGGCCAGTCCCGCTGGGGTGACCCAGACCCCCGAGAGAGCTCTCTATGTGGGGTGCGGGTGGGAGCCGCAGGCCAGCTGCAGCTGCTGGAGGCCCCATAAATATTTAGACTCTGTCTCCTGCCAGCGAGTGGTCACTCTTTCCAAGCCCCTCTCCCACGACGTTAGCATCAAGACAGGCGCACCGGGCCTCATCCCGCGGCTAATGTTACTTCTTTTTTCTTCATTTTTGACAACATTTTAATCCTCCCGTTCCATGAAAAGCAGAGATGCTTTGCGCTCACAGCAGAGCACTCTGGAGTGTACGCCGGGCTCCTTCCCGTGTCTTCCCGGCACAGAGGCTGCGTCCCCTCCCCCCCGCTCCCCCAGGACAGAGCCCCAGGCAGCGGCGCCCTCCGAGACCCTGAAACCCACCAGCACCTGCTCTGGGGCCAGGGCCACCCTTCTGCTTCCTTGGCGGTGGGCGCCTCTCGTGGAGCCTCCTTCCTGGGGACATCTGTCCTGCCCTTTGCAGGCTGAGGCCAGCGGGGCTGAGCAGGCCGCGAGGCCTGCCCTCCGCTGTGGTCCTTGTCCTTGATGGCGCTCACTTTACTTTTTCGTCTTTATTTTCTTAAACAGCAACATATATTCCCTGGGACAGAAGGGCTGTATATTAAATCATTTTACGCTGAATACACGGGAAAAAAAGCATGTTACAAACCGCACTTGCAAAGTGTCGCACTTTAGAAACAGTACGCGGATGTGTAGACGTATGTGCCATAGAGAGTATGACGGAGCACGGACAAAAGTGGGTCCCGTGGGATGGGAGGCAGGGGTGTAGCGTTGTTCGTACTTTTTGGTGGACTCCTCCACATTTTCTTAGGGGCATCTGCAACTTCTATTCCCTTTCTTTTCTTTGTTTGACAACTTCCAGGTGTTTTTTGTTTAATTTTTTGAGATATAATTCACCATTTTAGAATGCATAGTTCAACGGTCTTTAGCATATTCACAGAGGTGAATACTATCGCCACTAAATCCAGAATGTTTTCATCACTCCAAAAAGAAACCCTATACCCACGAGCATTCCCTGTCCGCCAGTGCCTGGCAACCATTAATCTACTTTCCGCCTCTGGATTTCCCTATTCTGGGCATTTCACATATGTGGAATCATCCACGACGTGACCTTTTGTGACTGGCTTACTTCACGGGGTGTCGTGTCTTCGTGGTTCATCCACGTCAAAGCCCGAACCCGTGCTTCGTTCCCTGTTACGGCTGAGTGGGATCCCACCCTGTAGGTACACCACCTTTCGTTTGCCCGCCCAACCATTCATGGGTATTCAAGTTGTTTCCAGTTTTGGCTCTTACCAGTATTGTTGCTATAAACATTTGTGCAGAAGTTTTGTGTGTACATTGTTTTCAGTTCTCTTGCTTAGATACTTAGGAATGGAATTGCTAAATCACATGTTTAACTTTTTGAAGTACTAGCAAAATTTTTTCCAAGGTGGCTGCACCACTTTACATTTTTGCCAGGAATGTCTGAAGTTCCTAATTGCTCAACATCCTCGCCAACCTTTAATAATATCCAAGTTTTTTATTCTAGCCATCTTAGTGTGTGTGAAGTGGTATCTCTTTGTGGCTTTGGTTTATGTTTTCCTATAGTAGCTAAGGATGTTGAGTATTTTTTTTTTCATGTACTTTTTAGTCAATTGTATGTCCTTTCGGGGGAAATGTCTACTCAAGTCCATTGTTTACTTTTTAACCAGTAGTCATTTTGTTATTGAGTTGTTAGAGTGGTTTATACATTGCAGATACAAGTCCTTTATCAGATATATGTGTTTTAAAAGATTTATCTGGGGCAGCCCCGGTGGCGCAGCGGTTGGGCACCGCCTGAAGCCTGGGGTGTGATCCTGGGGACCCGGGATCGAGTCCCACATCGGGCTCCCTGCATGGAGCCTGCTTCTTCCTCTGCCTGTGTCTCTGCCACTCTCTTTGTGTGTCTATGAATAAATAAATAAAATCTTAAAAAAAATAAAAATAAAAGATTTATCTGCTTTAGAGAAAGAGAGCTCGAGGGGGCAGGAGGAGGAAGAGGGAGAGAGAATCCTCAAGCCGACTCCACACCGAGCACATAGCCAGATACCGGCTTAATCTCATGACCCTGAGATCATGACCTGAGCAGAAATCAAGAGTCGGTCACTTAACCGACTAAGCCACCCAGGCGGTTTTGAAAATGTTTTTCCCATTCTGTGGGTTGTGTTTTAATTTTCTTAATGTCTTCTTTGAAACACAAACATTTTCAATTGTGATGAAGTCTAAAATAATCATTTTTTTCTTTCATAACTTGTGCTTTTGGTGTCATATCCACGAAACCGTTACCTAACTCAAAGTCATGAAAATGTTTTCTTATGAGGGCTTCTCATTTTATCTCTTACATATTTATATTTAGCAAATTATGTATATGATGTGAGGTGGAAATACAACTGCACTCTGGGTGCATGTGGACATCCAGTTGGTACAACAGTATTTGTTGAACAGATTATTTTTTTCCTCATTGAGCAGTCTTGGTGCCTTGTTGAAAATCAACCAATTGCGAATGTAAGCATTTGTTTCTGGGCTCTCAGTCATGTTCCACTGATCTATACATCTGTCCTTATGCTGGCACCACATTGATTTGGTGATTGTAGCTTTGTAGTAAGCTTTGAAATGGGGAACTGTGAATCTTCCAAAGTGCTTCTTACTTTTCAATATTGTTTTGACAATTTTGGAACCCTTGAATTTCCATATGAATTTTAGGATCATCCTGTCAATTTCTGCAAAACGCTGCAAAGAATAAGTGAGATCTTACTGGAAATTGTGCTGAATCTGTAGATCACTCTGGGGAGTATTCCCATCTTGATATTACATCTCCCAATCCATGAACATGGGATGTCATCCTATTACCCGTGTCTTCTTTCAGTTCTTTCGACAATGTTTATAATGTTCAATGTACAAGCCATTCACTTCTCTTGTTTTCAGCAAGTACCCTTGGGCAAAATGCTTTTTGCCATCTATAACGTGCTTCATAAAAAAATGAAAACAAGCATTGTGAATGGGATTGTCCAGGGAACTTCCAGAGAGGTCAAATAATAATTCTCTAAGAATTAGAGAAGGTGTTTTAGGAGAGGTCCAAACACACGCTACCCCTTCTAGCAGGTGCTAGGCTGCTTGCTGTTTCAATGCTATTACCAGGTTGTTGGTTTTCAGAGCTATCATAAAACTGGGAAAAGAAAGATGGGAATGGAGCAAATTAAAACTCCCCAGTGCTCACATTCTTACTGAGATTTGGTGGTTTGACTTGCAAGTTTTCACTAATGTCCAGAGCCCTTTAAAAGTTGATTTTGAAAAAAGTAAAAAAAAAAAAAGTTGATTTTGATAATTTCTGCCAGTGTGAGCATTATTTTTATATGGTAGCAGGTTTTCAGAGCTCCTTACTCTGACTTTCTTACAGAATGTCACTTTGTAACTTCCATGACATTGTTGTCACATGATGGGAGCCAACTTGGGCCCAAGCCTCTTTCTCCCCACCCTTTGTATCCTCTGAGTACTGATTTCTTCACAACAAGATCCAAGAAGAGGAGGTTACCTGGATAGACCCTGGTCAGGGGAAGAGCAGGGGATGGTACAGGCTGGAAGAGCAGGAGCCTCACTTTACTCTTGATAGAACACTTTTAAAGATATCAGAGTCTGGGCTCACCATCTTGCCACCAGTGTGGACAGTCAGCTCCATTGTCAGGTGGCTTGGTGGCTGGTCATGCAAGATGAGATGAGAATCCTGGGCTCTGGATCCCATGGCCACTGTTCCTCTGTCATTGACATCTGCTACCACAGAACCTGTGATCCAAGCCTTGGTGTGACCCTACCCTGCAAAGAGCCCAGAGCAGAGTAGGCATGAATAAACCTTTGTTAAGAAGGCAGTGCTTTGAAAGCCACATTTTCTTGTCATGAATTTTAAAATCTCAGCTCCTTCTGGACCTATCTTGAAAAAAAAAGTAGCCCAATAAAATAGATATCCCAGAAACTTAGTCCATAATATTGTTATCAGAAACCAATAGTAATCAGATGTGCACTTGTTAAAAATTGGGGAACTATGGAGAAACCTGGGTGGCTCTGTCAGTAGGTGTCTGACTCTTGATTTCAGCTCCAGTCATGATCTCAGGGTCACGGGATCAAGTCCCATGTTGGACTCCATGCTCTGTGCAGAGTCTGCTTATCCCTCTTCCTCTGCTCCTCCCCACCCTCCTCACTCATTCTCTCTTTCAAATAAATAAATAAATAAATAAATAAACAAATAAACAAACAGATATTTTTTAAAAATTGGATAACTATGTAGAAAAATACGAATATAAAATCAGTAAAATAGTGGGGGGGGAGGATTTGCAATAGCAAATAAATAAAATAACTAAGAAGATATAATTTAAAAAGTGTATTGCCTACAAGGTTTTATGGATGAATATAAAAGACCCAAATAAATAAAGAAACATACCACTCCTGGTTGAGAAAACTCAGCATTATAAAGATGTCAGTTTTTAGCCAAATTTAAATCTAGAAGTCTCATGTACTCCCAAACCAACATGCTAATTCTCAACTTTATAATAGCGAGAAAACAGAAAACCATTATCAGAAAAATGTTGAAACAAAAGAATTTAATTGGTTATCAAATCATATGAAGCTCTAGAAATTAAGAGGGCAGTATGAATATAATCTCACTAGCAAGTGCGTCTACTAGAGGAGTAACTGTATATGTGCCCAGAGAAGATTGCTTTGTCGTTGTTTGTAGCTGCAGAAAGATACAAATAATATAAATGTAATCCAGAATGAAGTGATTATATTAAAAATATGATGAAATATATATAAATATATGCATATTATATATCATGAACAAAGAAGTCACCAATTATAAAATAATAAAAGGCCAGATATATAGAAACATCGGTTAAAAGCTCCAAGTATTCACTAGATTGAAGCATATGCAAATGCTATTTTCTTTTTTTTTAAGATTTTATTTTTTTATCCATGAGAGACCCAGGGAGAGAGGCAGAGACACGGGCAGAGGGAAAAGCAGGCTCCATGCAGGGAGCCTGACGTGGGATTCGATCCCAGGACTCTGGGGTCACACCCTGAGCCAAAGGCAGAGGCTCAACCACTGAGGCACCCAGGCTCATGCTGCAAATGCCACCCTGCAAATGCTATTTTCATAAGACAAAAATGACTGAATATCAACCATTTTATACTGGGTGTACTTATATAGAAATGAATGCATGAAAACAAAAGAGAAAAGTTATATGTCAAATAGTCAAAAGTTGTTACCTCTGAGAAAAAGAATAAGAGTAGGTTACAAGAAAAAGAAGTATCAGAGTTTTAACATTGTTTAAGAAACATGGGTTCCTGTATAATTTGAATAATTTTTAAAGAAAAATTAACGCCTCATCACATAGAGATCTTATAAACCAATAATAAAGGTATAACGATCCCCAAAAATAAATAAAAGCACTAAAAGAGAAATAGAAATGCCCATTAAGCATATGAAATAATAAAATTTGTTGGTCAAAAATACCAAGAACAGATAATGAAAGCCAGTGCTTGCAAGGACTCAGGATGGGTGCACACAGGTACGCAGGCACACGTGCACACCACGAGCAGGGGCGGCTGTGCGTGGCTCAATCTTTCTGGAAGCAATTAGGTCATCTGTATCCAGACACTTCAAAAATGTGTGCCAAGTGTTCTGTTTCCTGCTAGAACGTAGAAGGGCGTGACAGATCACGTCTCCTCTGGTAACAGTGGAAAACACTGGGCATGTTAAGAACCAAAAATGCAAAACCGAGTAGAGCTGTGGAGACCACGAGGTCCAAAGACCTGCAGCTCCCGAGAGTGACGCGCTGGGGGATGTGCAGCCACCTCCTCTCCCGGCCCGGATCTGCACCTGGGCAAAGGGAAAACAGGCCCTTCCCGGCAAAGGCCCCTCTGGGGGTATCGAGGAACCCGAAGGTCCCTCCTGGGCTACCGAGGACCCCCGAAGGTCCCTCCTGGGGTACAGAGGAACCCGAAGTTCCCTCCAGGGGTACAGAGGAACCCGAAGGCCCCTCCTGGGGTACAGAGGAACCCGAAGGCCTCTCCCCGGGTACAGAGGAACCTGGAGCCTTTACCCGGCTCGTGGGCTGGCAGGAGGCAGGGCCCCAGGTTTCCCGAGCACCAGGCAAGCTCTGCCCTCGGGGCCCTGGCCCAGCTCCTCCAGAGACAGCCCCCGCGAGCTGGGACACAGCGGAACTCGGGGCCCGAGGCAGCCAGAATTCTCAGGGTAGGATCTGGAGAAGGAGAAGGGACCATGCAGAGAAGAGGCTCCGGAACCCCGGCAGGGGCCTTGACTGTGCCGCTGGGCGAGCTGCGAGCAGCGGGGCCTCCAGGCGGCCGGGGCCGGGGGGCCGGGGGGCCGGGGGCCGGGCCTGCTGCAGGGAAACAGGAACAGAAGGAACTAAACACAATAATCAAAATGCGGAATTCACTGAGCGGCTGCAAAGGCATAGCAGACCCTAAACGAAGGATTGGTGACCCGGAAGGCAAAGTCACAGAAAATATGCAAACTGACCCAGGGAGGGATTAAAAACACTGAAGAAATAAAGACTGAAAGTGAACCTCAGTTGCTGGTGAGACGTAATCGGGGCTTCAGAGGAGAGAAGGAAAAAAACCGTGAAAATTATCTGAATAAGTTATGGCTAAATTTTTCCCAGAACTTGATAAAAACTATAAATTTACAGGCAAAAAAAATGTCCACAAAACCCCAGCAGGATAAGCACAAAGCAAACGCATCAAAGCGCTTCGTAGCCAAATCGCTAAAAACCAGTGACACAAAGGGAAAGTATTAAAAGCAGCTGGAGGAAAGAGAAACATCACTTCCAGGGAACGAAGATAAGCCGTCGGACAGATGTCTCAGCAGAAAGAACGCAAACCAGAGGACGGCGGAATGACATCTTCAAAGGGATGCGAGGAAAAAAGCCACAGATTCCGTATTCCGTGAAAACATCTGTGGCGAGCAGAGCCCGTCCCCAACCCGTCCACACCCGGGTCCCTGGGGCCTGTGGATCCGCGCGGCCACCCGGGGTTGGTGTCAACGTGGAATTAGGATCTCGCGCGGTCGGTCGCCCGCAAGAAGGGACACTACCCGCGATTATTGCCAGGGCCCAACCCTTATCCCAGGTCCTCAAACATGGGAGGGGGCCTTTGGGGACCAGACACTCCACCCTCCTCTGTGGGCTTGAGGATGGGCAGAGGAGGCCGGGGGCGCCTGGGGGCTCGGCGATGGGGCGCCCACTCTCGATTTCGTCTCAGGTCATGATCTCAGGGTCCTGAGGTCCAACCCCACGCTGGGCCCCTACTGAGCGCACAGCCTGCTTGGATCCTCTCTCCCCCCTCCTCCCCCTCCCCCTCCCCCCTCCCCCTCCCCCTTCCCCTCTCTCTCTCCCCCTTCCCCCTCTCCCTCCCCGTTCCCCCCTCTTCCTTCTTCCTCTAACTTTTCCTCCTCCCCTCCCTCCCCCTCCCTCTCCCCTACCCTCTCCCTCTCTTTCTCCCTCTCACTCTGCCTCTCCCCTATCCTCTCCCCATCCCTCTCCTCCTCCCTCTACCCTCTCCTCCTCCATCCCCCTCCCTCTACCCTCCCCACCCTCTCCCCTCCCCACCCCTCCATCTCCCTCCCCTCCCCCTCCCTCTCCCTCTCCCCCTCCCCCTCCCCCTCCCTCTCCCTCTCCCCCTCCCCCTCCCCCTCCCCTACTCTCTCCCCTACCCCCACCCTTTCCATCCCCATCCCCCTCCCTTCCCCACCCCTGCTCTCCCTCTCGCTCTCCCTCTGGGGGCCAGGAGCTGAGGGATACGGCAGCCTCCGAAAGCCGGAGCAAGGAAAATGGATTTTCTTGAGCCTCAGAAGCGGGGTCAGCCCCTTGGACACCTTGGTCTTGGCCCCACAAGACCCATGTTGGATTTTTAACCTAGCGAAATGTAAGATAATCAATTTGTGTTGGTTTAAGCCACCAAAAAATTTATTCAAAAGGCTCATAACTCTCTGAAAAACACTTTGTAACATTATTTATCGAGAAATTACAAATTTAAACCATGATATCGCTAAACACCCACCAAAATGATTGCAATTAAACCAAGTGTTGGGGGAACGCCTGGGTGGCTCAGTGGTTGAGCGTCTGCCTCTACCCAGGGCATGACCCCAGGGTCCTGGGATCGAGTCCCGCATCGAGCTCCTGCATGGAGCCTGCTTCTCCCTCTGCCTGTGTCTCTGCCTCTCATGAATAAATAAATAAAATATAAATAAATAAATAATAAATAAATAAACCAAGTGTTGGAAGGACGTGGAACAACCAGACGCCTGGACGCCGTGGGCTCCTCTCCGTGGTGCTACAGCCCACTCCTAGGTATTCATGTGCTGGAAACAGATGCCTGTGTCCACGTGAGGATTCCCGCACAAGCATTCCCCGCAGCCACACACCAAGAACACGGGGACACACGGCTGTGGTGCGGCCACACGATGGAGCGCCCCTGGGCAGGACGGAGGATGAGCCGCTGACACACGTACAGCATGGATGGTGTCAGGGTGGTGCTGAGCCGTGACCCCGGGGTCCTGGGATCGAGTCCCACGCCGGGCTCCCTGTGCGGAGTAAGCCTGCTCCTCTCTGTCCCTCTGCCCCCTGCTTGAGTTCTCTCTCTCGAATAAGTAAATAACATCTTTTTTTAAAAAAAAGATGCACAAATAACCACAAAAAGTTCATTTCCTGGGAAGCCAGGAACTCTTTTTAGGAATATTTACCAGTGAATTAGTCTGACACGTAAACATTTACTCGAATTTGGGAGGTAATGTGAACGTCCAACACGACAGGAAACCTCTCATCGTGATGGAACACAGGCCGCCTGGAGGGGTGGGCGCCGCCGGGAGCCAGCTGGCGGGGGGCAGGGTGCTGCCCTGGTGAAGGACAGCTCTCAGGATCCCGCGGGGGCCAGGCCCTCGGGTGGCGGGTGAGGCCCTGCTCACAGCACTGACCACACAGCCTGTGCTTGTGACCGTGGGGACCCAGCAGGGACCTGAGGGGGGACCCGCCCGTGCTGGCAGGGCACAGGGAGGCCTGGGAGTGACGCGGCCGTGTGACTGCTGCAAAAGGCCTGGTGCTGGCTCGGCCCCCGGGTCAGGTCAGGCCAGGTCAGGGCCGGGCTCCAGGGTGTCAGGGACAGGTTCGGGAAAGCCGCCTGGGCCAGGGGCCTGCTGCTCGGATGCAGAGGCAGGAGGACCCCGGCACAGAGGGTCTGTGGGTCCCACAAGGACAGTGGGCAGGAGAATGTGACAGCGACTCAGGGGCACTGTGTCCTGGTGTTGGTCCTGGGACTCAGGGGGTCCGGGCAGACCCGGTGGGAGGCACCCCCAGGCCCTCATCCCTGGGGGCCATGAAGGCCTGGACAGCCCTCTGCTGACCCAGGAAGGGGACCCACGACTGGGCCTGGACATGGAAGCCCCACCAAGCTTGTCCCTGGACGCCCAGCTCCACTTGAAAGATTGGAACCAAAATAAATAAATAAATTAATTAATTAATTAAAATAAATAAACAAGAAAAGAAAAGAAAGAAAAGAAAAGGAAAGATTGGAACCTTTGATGAAGGTGAAGAAAGGACGCTCTCTGCAGCAAATGGTGCTGGGACGCCTGGTCGTCCCTGTGCAGAGGGAACATGAAGGGCAGCACCCTTCCCTCGAAGCTGAGCTCGCGGGGCTCATGCACCTGAGCAGGTGCACGGTCCTTAGGGGAAAACCAGGCGGCCCGCGCCACCTCGCATCGGCCAGGGGGCCTCAGCACCAAAGCGTGGCCGATAACAGAAAGGGCTGATGGACCGGACTCCATGGGAATGGAAGCCTCGGCTCTCCGAGGACGCCGTTAGGACGACAGACAGGCGAGTCCCAGGTGGAGCCGATGGTCGTGAATCCCCCAGCTGAGAAGCTCCGAGTCCGCCCAGAGCCCTCGCGGCTCGGCAGGGGGAAAACCAGCGACCAAGGGAAAGGGACAGTTTAGGAGCCGAGGGCCAAGGAGCGGGTGGGGTGCAGGGGGCGCCGCCCGCACAGCCCCGGGTCACCGGAGGCCGCCCAACAGCGTCGGGGGGCCAAGCAGCGGGTGCCTGAGCCAGTGGGGTGCGCGCCGGGGCCCTGGGCCGACGCGGAGAGGCCAGCACCCCCGGGGCACCCCCGGGGGCCACACGGGCTGTCGCTGGGGACAGGAGCTGCTTGACACGGCCGGTAGCGCCAGCAATTTGGGGGTGACGGGCCTACCTGGGCCCTGGGACCGCAGCTCACACGCTCCCGGCATCAGTCAGTGCACGAAGATTTAAAAATGAATTTGTAAAGAGCCAGTAAAGGAGAGCTGTCATCCGAAGCCCAGGCACGCATTCTCCGGAGGAGTCGGCTGCATAGATGGAACCCGGGCCTCCCAGGAAAGGAGGGTGTTTGGCATCACCGGGCCGGCCGTGTAGACTGGCTCAGTGGAAGCGGAGGCTTTGGGGGTCTGCGTACAATCTTAGCAGGATGTGATGGCGAAGATTTCCACCCAGTGGGCGTCAGACGGGGCTTGGATTCCGCTTCCTGCGTGCGAGTGGGCCCTGCGATGCCCCGACACCACGGGGAGCCCCGCGCAGCTTCCCTTCGCAGTGCGAGGACCAGGGGCGAGGGCCAGGGACACGTAGGAAGTCTGTCTTGAGTTCACAGCGACACATGCACTGTCCTGTTCTTGTCAACTTGAACCCCGTCATCGCTGTCAGCGGCCTGCACCCCATGACAACAGAGCAGAAGGGTCTGGGCGTGGGGTGGGTCTGGGGCCAAGGACCACAGAGGGGGTGCGGGGAGCGGGGTGCAGACTCAGGGAGGACGGAGGGGTCACTGCAGGGACCAGCCGAGTTTGGGGCCCTGGAGACAGAACCTAGCCGGGCGGGCGGGCGGGCAGCTGGTGAGGCAGCGACCGGGGGCCCTCGGCCTGAACCCACCGGCTGGGGGGCTGAGCTGGGCGGGGCTGGGGCTCAGGGCAGAGCCCCCACCCCCCACCCCGTGACTTCCAGAGCCCCCGCTGGAGCAGGTGCAGGCCGGCCGGGCCTGCCTCGCCCCGAGCTCCAGAGACCAGGGCAGCCACGCAGGCTCCGGGCCCCGCACGGCCACCCTACAGCCCCGGTTTCCAGCCCGGTTCCAAACCACCGCCTGGTCCGGACATCATCCCCATCCCGTGAAGCGCTCAACCTCCGCAGAAAGCTGCGGTCGGGGCAGGGTCCCTCGGCCTGGACGGGCCCCTATGGCCTCCACTGGGCCTCCTGCCCCAAGCTGGGCGCGGCTCGCTCCGCCACGGTCCGCGGCTTTCCCGCTCTGGGGCTGGGGCCTCTCCGGGGACACCCGCTGCTTTCCCAGGACAGAGGAGGCTGCGTGCAGACGGGGCTGTGGGGGCCGCGGGAGAAGCACCAAGAGGAGGGAGAAGCGGGTGGAGAGCAGGGACTGTGGAGAGAAGCCAGAGTGGGGTGGCCGGGCCCCTCCACGGGAGTGATCCCACGACACAGGACAGCCCCGGGCCTGCCTTCCAAGGCTTGACAATCCTGAGACGGGAGTTACGAACCCGGAGGCCCGGAGCAGGGGGCGCAGCGTGCCGTGGGATGACCACGGGCTGGGGAAGCCTGTCCCCAGGGACCCCTTGGCCCGCCCACCTGGACACAGCAACCCGAGGGCGGCCCTGCCCAGGTGCCCAGGTGCCCTCGCACCGGATGGAGATGGACGGGCACCCCAGCCACCTGAGCCAGCCCCAGGCATTTCCGTCTTCAGGGCGAGGAAGGCAGCAGGGCCACACCCACCCCAGGCCTCGGGGCTCGCCCAGCATCCAGGGAGGCAACCCGGCTCCCTTCTGCTTCTCTCAACACCCAGAAAACTCCTAAGCTGGAAGGTGGCCTCAAGTTAGGAGCGAGCTCCTTTGTCACTCGCAATAATCGACCCGTCTCCCAAACGCTTCCCTTTCCTCCCACCTTCGGGCCTCACCGCCTCGGCCTCTGGGCCAGCTCTGCCTCGCTCCCCGGGCCCCCCCACACACACACACAACTGGGCCGCTGACCGCATCGTCCGGCTCGGGGCCCCCGCAGGATTGCACATCCCCATCAGAAGGATTTGACTGACTGCAAAACGCCGTGAGAACGCCCCTTTGAACAACCACTTCAAGTGCGGACAGCAATAAAGGTGCGACCCGAACCCGCAGAGGAGTGTTTCCGGGGCTCTTGCTGGGTGACGCCGACCTGGCTGCAGTTTCCATGATGAAGGCTATGCCCCCCCCCCACTGTCTACCCAGCTGCCTGGCGATGCCCCCGATGGCACGGGCCACCTGCGGCCAGAAGGATGGAGCCAGGACCTGGGTCGTGTCCACGGTGTGCCCGCTCACGGTCCCAGGGGAGCGGAAGAGTTTTTGAAACACGAACGAGTGGGGATGAGGCTGGTGGCCAGTGAGTGGCCGGTGATGGCATCGGAGCGTCTGAAGCTCTCTGTTCCCGGCCCTGACGCCCTGGCTCCACCCCCGGGGCCTCCTGGAGAACCCAGACAACTCCTGCTGAGCAATCCTCTTGCCCTCAGAGCCTTGGCCCATGCAGACCTGACCTGCTCTGGTTAGGAGCTGGTCAGACTGGAAGGAGGGAGGAGGGCCTCCAAGAGGCACTGGGACAGTCAGCATTAAGCCATGTCCCCCAGATGCGAAGGAGCCTGCAGACAGCAGCGGCCAACCTGTGAGTCACGAGAAATGAGTGACCTAGATCTCGCCATGGACCCAGTGAGTCAGCAAGCAGCCGAGGAGGCCCCAGGTCCCCACCCTGCAGACACAGGAGCCAGACTTGAGGCCCCCGGGGCCAACTCCCCACATGTCCCCCGAGGCACACCCACCCACTGACCCCCAGCGGCTCTGTCCTGCAGCCAGGGCTCACTCCAACCCCCAGGATGATCTTCCCACTGCCGCACCCACACCCAGGCATGGGCCAGAGCTCACATGGACTTTGAAATGTTTTCAGGAATTTTGAGACCTGGTTGCTAAATACAACATTACTAAAAAACCAAATTATATAAGCATAATTAAATAAATTATATTAAAACAAAAGCAATGAAAACTCAAAATTCCTCACTTCTTCCTCACATGGCTCTATTTTATGGACCTCCGTGCTTCACACCTGTGTGTGTGGTGAAAATACCTTTTGCTGTGCCACCAGCCCGCCTCCGTCCATGTGAGCAAGCCCTGCCCTTCATGGGGCCCCATTGCCTATTCCACAGTGTGGATCCACATCCCTCTATCCTCCCTTCCAGCTGCAACTCCTAGGGGACCAGTATGTCATTGGGCCCCAAACTTGATCCCTCCCTGTGTCCTGCCTCAAAGCGGGCATCTAGGTGGGCTCTGTAGCTGTCCCCTGGGCCTCCAGCTCCCTGACCTTCTGTGTCTCAGTCATGGCCACCTCTTGGGCATCTGACCTGCTCTGGGATCCACTCCGGCTCCTAGAGCAGCTCTGCCTTTAAAAACATCACCTGGGGGAGGTATTTTCTCCAATGATCCCCACTTTGCCTCTGGCACTAGTGACAGGAATGTCCCACAGTCCTCCTGCTCAGTCAGCCCCCTCTGTTTCCAGCCTGTGCTCACCCAGCCAGGTTACAGACACTCGTGTCCAGGCAGACTCACCAGCAGAGCCCGAGTCCCCCAAGCTTCAGGGGAGACAGGCTTGTCCAGAGGAGGAAGAGAGACCATGGTGGCGATAGTCACAGGAAGCAATGGCTCTGGGCTACAACTTTACCAGCCACTGGACTACGTTGCTTATCATCTTCTCCACCCAGACCGGCTCACCATGGGCTACTGCACACAGCTTCTCTCACCCACTCCCACCTTAGCCTAGCCCTCAGCAGACAGTCTGGGGGCATATTTGGAGGCATCCATGGGAAGTTGACCAACGTGATGCCCATTGACCTTATCTGTTTAAAGTTGCCTCCTTCCAGATCAGTGATGAGAAAAGGGGTCATTCCTAACGGAAGCCCTTTAAGTCACCATGTGTGGTCCCAGTGACCAGAGAACAGTGTGCTCACCCACCAGAGGAGCCAAGGACTGGCCCCCAATGGGAGCTACAACACACATTCAGAACCTGGGACTTTATTATCTCTATCTGCTTGGCCAACCTGACCAAGCCATATCTTGGAAAATAAAAATTATCCCACTGGGGCTCCTGCAGCTACTTTAGACAGAACCTTAAATTCCTTCACATGTAGCTCTGTAGACAGGTCTGGTCTGGGGATTTTCTGCCATTACGTTTCTCTCCTTCTCAGGCCCACAAAACTAATGAACTCCAAACAGGAAACACCCAAATAAATCCATACTCAGACCCTTCACAAACTTTCAAAAACTCAAAACAAATAAAAATATCATTAATTCAGCCAGATAAAAATGAAACATTACTTACAAAAGAACAGCAATTGGGATGACCAGAGATTTCTCATCAGAAACCATGGAGGCCAGAAGAAAGTGGCATATTTTTCAAGTGTGGAAAGAAAAGAACACGAATTCAGAATTTTATAGACATCAAAAATATTCTTCATGAATGAAGAAGAAAAAGTAAGATAATTTGCCCATCAGCAAACATTCCCTAAAACAGTCCTTCATACATAAGGAAAACTCAGGAAGGGAGAGAAATGAGTAATGAACATGGTAATAGACTTCTCCTCCACTTCAGTTCTTTAAAATCATGTTTAATGATTAAATCCAAATACTATAATATCGTCTTATGGAGTTTTCAGCATGTGTGGATGTTGAACACAAGACAAATACAACATAAAAATGTAGAGCATAGGAGCCTATGTGGTGGTAGGATTTCTACAAATACTTCAAATGGTAAAATATTGATCCTAAGTAGGCTGCGAAAGGTTAAGAATGCATATTGTAATGGCTGGGAAACCACTAAAGATTTTTTAAAGATATAATCAACAAAGCGATAGATAAATTAAAATAGAATGCTATAAAATGTTCAGATAAGGGATCCCTGGGTGGCGCAGCGGTTTGGCGCCTGCCTTTGGCCCAGGGCGCGATCCTGGAGACCCGGGATCGAATCCCACGTCGGGCTCCCGGTGCATGGAGCCTGCTTCTCCCTCTGCCTGTGTCTCTGCCTCTCTCTCTCTCTCTCTCTCTGTGACTATCCTAAATAAATAAATAAAAAATAAAAAATAAAAAAAAAAATAAAAAAAATGTTCAGATAACCAAAAGCAAGAACAGGGAAACAGAAGAATAAAAAATGGAAAGAACAAAAACAACAAAATTTAAATGGTAGGCTTGAATCCAAACATATCCATAATTACATTAAATGTAAGTGGACTAAATTAAAATACAGGGATTATCAGAATTAATTTTTTTTAAAAAATCACCCACTTATACACTCTCTATAAGAAACTCACTTCAAATATAATATCAGTAGGCTAGTGTAAAAAGGATGGAAAAAGACACACTGTGCAAGCACAAATCAAAACAACTGGAGTGCCCATATGAATAACAGATCAAGTGGACTTCAGAGAAAAGAAAATTACAGATAAAGAGGAAAATTGATAATAAGAGTCAACTGATAATAAGAAGACATAACAGTCCTAAATGTGTACTTACCAAAACAGCTTTAAACTACATGAAGCAAATTCTGTGAAGACAGAACCAGAAGGAAACATAGACAAATCCAGAACTGTAGTTGGAGACATCAACCCTTCTCTCCCAGAACAAACAGACAGAAAATCAGTAGGGATAAAGGAGAACTGAATGTCTCCACCAACCAGTGAGATCTGATGGACTTTTATTAAACACTCCCCCAACCAGAGCAGAAAACAAACATCTTTTTGCATTAATTTACATTTACCAATATAAGTTATGCTCATAGTCATTAAAACATTTTTAATAAAGATAATTGAGGAGCATGTTTTTAATCATAAGGGAATCAAACTGGGTAACAATAACAGAAACCTAAGAAGGAGTATCTCTCAATGCTTACAAATTAAGCAACATACTTCTAAATAATCTACAGATCAAGAGAAAGACTCAAGGAAAATTAAATATTGTATTTAACTGAATAAAAGTGAAAATATAGAATAACAAAATCTTTGGTGAGCAACTGAAGTAGTGTTTATGGGGAAATTTATAACACTAAATGCTTATATTAGAAAAGAAGAAAGATCTCAAAGCAGTAATCCAAGCTTTCACTTCAAAAATCTACTTTAAAAGAACAAAATAAATCCAAATCAAATAGAAGGTAGGAAAAAAAAGGAAAGAGAAGAAATCAATGAAATTTAAAATAAAATGCAGTGTAGAAAATGAATGGAAACGAAAGCTGATTTTTTTGAGACAATTGAGATCAATAAAAGCTTGCCAAACTGACCCAAAAAAAGAGAGAAGACACAAACTAGCAATGTCAGGAATGAAAGAAGAGATATTAAAATTACAGAGCTTGCATACATGAGACGGAAAACAGGCAAATACTACAAAAAAAAAAAAAAAAAAAAACCCTATGCACACTAAAAACAACTTGGATGAAATGAACCGATTCCTCAAAAACTGCCAAGTACCAAACTCACTCCAGATGAAACAGAGGATCTAAGAAGTTCTATAACTCTTAAAGAAATTGGAAGTTTTAGTTAAAAACTTTACAAAACAAGAAATATCTGGGCCCAGATGGCTTCACTAATATATTCTCCCAAACATTTAAAGAAGAAGCAACACTAATGTTACTTATTATCTTCCAGAACATAGGAGAGAACACTTCCCTAGTGACTTCATGAGGCCAGCATTACCCTGAGGTCAAAACTAGAGAAAGACAACACACAAAACAAGAAAAGTGCAAACCAATGTTCCCCATGAACAAAGATGCAGAAGTCATCAGCATAATGTTAGCAAATAAAATATGACAATATATGAAAATAATAACAAGCTATGGCCAAATGAGGTGTATTCCAGAAATGCAAATGTCCTTCAACAGGTAAATAAACTGTCGTACACCCATGAAATAGAATAGTACTCAGCAATAACACAGGAAACCATCTTCAAGAGACAAACCATGAGAAACTCCTAACTCTGGGAAAAACAAAGAGTTGCAGGAGGGGAGGTGGGTGGGATAGAGTGACTGGGTGACGGGCACTGAGGAGGGCACTTGATGGGATGAGCACTGGGTGTGATACTATATGTTGGCAAATCAAACTTAAATAAAAACAAATGTAAAAAAAAAAAGAAAAAGAAAGTAAAAATAGAAATACAATGTGATCCACTAATTCCACTACCGGGCATTTCCTTAAAGAAAACAGACACTAATTCAAAGGGACACATGAAGCCCAATGTTCACCTGCGGCTGTACCTACAATGGCCAAGATATGGAAGCCACCCAAGCGTCCGTTGGTGGATGAATGGATAAAGATGTGGTACGCTTCCCGTGCACACACGCACACACACACTGTGACATCACTCCGCCGTCCAAAAGAATGAGATCTGGCCAATTTCAACAACACAGATGGACTTAGAGGCTCTCATGCTAAGTAACGTAAGTCAGACAGAAAGAGGGAGATACCATATGATCTCACTCAGATGTGGAATCTAAAAAACAAAATGAACAACGAAACAAAAAATAAAGTAGATTCATAGCTACAGAGAACAAACTGGTGGCTGCCAGAGGGGAGTGGGGGGGGGGAGGGTGAAGCAGATAAAGGGGATGAAGAGGCACAACCTCCCCGTTATTAAGTAAATGAGTCACAGGGATGCGAAGCGCCGCCTGGGGAGCACAGTCGATGATGTCGCGCTGACAGGTGATGACTACATTTACGGTGGTGACGATGTACAGAATTATCCAAACACTCAGCCGTGCACCTGAAATTCATGTGAGTGTATGTCAACTATATGTCAATAACGGAATTTTTTAAAAAGTGAACAGACGGGGCGCTTGAGTGACGCAATCATTTGAGGGTCTGACTCCTGGTTCCAGTTCAGATCACAATCTCGGGGTCCTGAGCTTGAGCCCCGCATTGGACTTTGTGCTCAGCATGGAGTCAGCTTGAGATTCTCTCTCCCTCTGCCCCTCCTGTTCATGCTGTCTCTCTCTTTCTCTCTAAAATAAATGAATAAAATCTTTTTTAAAAAATAGTAAATAGTGAACAGGCTACTGGCACATGCAGCAAGTTGCATGAATCGCAAACGCATTATGATGGAAAATTCAACCTCAGAAGATCACATACTGTATTTATATAACATTCTGGGGCAGCCCCAGTGGTGCAGCGGTTTGGCGCCGCCTGCAGCCCGGGGTGTGATCCTGGGGGTCTGGGATCAAGTCCCGCGTCGGGCTCCCTGCATGGAGCCTGCTTCTCCCTCTGCCTGTGTCTCTGCCTCTCTCTCTGAATAAATCAATAAATCCTTAAAAAAAAAACTTTCTTAACTCACAAAATTGCATAAACAAAGAACAGAATAGGGGTTTCTTGGGGTTGGGGTTTGAGGGAAAGTGTGACTATCACGGGATGGCATCAGGGAACGTCTCTGTGGGTTGGTGAAAAGCTTCTACACCCTATTTGTTACACAAACCTATACATTCACGAACTCCATACCAGACAAGAGAGCAAGAGAATGATGAAATGCAAACAAGGTCTGTAGTCTGGCACCGATGTCAGTTTGGATGTGTTTTAATCCTATAATGTCGCGTAGGATAATAGCGCCCGGGAAACAGGGCGAAGGGTAGATGGGAACTCGGTGCTAGATCTACAATCTAAAATTATTTCAAACTAAAAAGTTTTTCAGAATCAGAGGCAAATGGTTCGAACAAACCCCTCCCAAGAGAAGACCGACAGCGTCGTGAGTGCAGGAAGCGGCGCCTGCCTCGTTTAGTCATCAGGGGCCTGCAAGTGACAGGTGCCAGCGGATAGCGCGATAATGGCTAAAATCACAGCAAACGTCGGATGAGGACGTGCAGGACCGGGAGCCCTCACACGCCTCCGCTGGCGGGAACCGGCTGCGTCTCGGGGACTGAACGGCGTCCTTTCGTGGGACCCGCCATCCCACGCCACACGTTTACCCACGAGGCACACAGACCCACTGCCACAGACGCCTCCGCATGCTGTGTGCACAGCAGACTTATTCATAAGGGTCCCAAACTGGAAACAATGAGCCGATGCACTGGAAATGTCCACGAACAGGTGATTGTATAAACAGACTGTCGTGGATCGCAGGATTCCCAGCAATTAAACTTGGATGCATCCCAAAAAGATACCCAAGCCAAGAGCCCGTACTGTCTTTCCTTAGGAAATGAAACTATAATTACAAACTGCGCGTCCGGGATTGCACGGGGTGGGTGTGAGAGGTTCCTCCAGGCTAACGGGCACCTTCCCTGTCTTGATTGTGCTGATGGTCACAGTTACATCGACTTGTCAAGATGATCAAACCGTACGCTTAGAATGGGTACATTTTACTGCACGCACAACTTCACACCAACACATTCTATACCTCAAAGAATTAGATTTGGGGTTTCTTTGTTTTAATTTTTTAGATTTTTTAATTTAAATCAACTTAGTTCTCATATAATGGAGTATTAGTCTCAGCGGTGGAGTGGAGTGACTCATCGGTGTAGTGACTCAGCATGTGACACCCAGTGCTCACGGCATCAAGTGCCCCCCTTCATGCCCATCCCCCAGCTAGCCCACTCCCCCGCCCCCTCCCCTCCAGTGACCCTATTTGTTTCCTGGAGTTGACAGTCTCTTACAGTTTGTCTCCCTCTGTTTTAAAGAATTTTATTTTAAAAAGCCCCACCTACATTTCTGTGGGGCTTCGGGGTGGCTCAGTCTGTTAAGCCTCCGACTCTTCATTTGGACTCAGGTCATGATCTCAAGGTCGTGAGATTGAGCCAGCCTCAAGTGGAGCTTGGGCTGAGCAGGGAGCCTGCTTCAGACTCTCTCCCTCTCTCTCTCTCTTTCTCTCTCTGTTTTTGTCAATAAGTAAATAAAATCTTTAAAAAAAATAAAAGCCCCTCCTGCATTTCTAAGTGCACACACACACATGGGGTGATAAACCCCCACCGGGACCACTCCTCCGTAAGGACCTTACCGGGCCCTGTCACTTGCTTCTGACCTTGCACCTTGCCCTTGAGGGTCTGCAGGGCGGGCCTTGGGGACGCTGGCTACAGGAGAGACTGGCCTGTGCACCCCATGTCATTCCCCCGCCCCCACGTCACTGGCTCCGTGTCACTGCCTGGCCCCCCTTCCCCCCACGCTCAGCTCCAGAAAAGCCCAAGAGAGCAGCGGGGGCAGCCGGGTCCCCTGGCCAGGCTGTGTGGGGAAGAGCGTGGCCTAGGCCCCATTGGGGAGGCGGGGGAGGATGGGGAAAGGCTTCCTGCCGCAGAGACATTCCAGGGACAGGCATTCCCCAGCTAGCACAGGCCCAGCTCCTTGCTGTCCCCAGGGCCTCCACCCCCGCCCGGCGGGCCGCCAGCCCCAGACGCTGCTCCCCTCCCGGACCGACTTCCTTGGCCAAAAATGGGAATGAGTCTTGCATAACCAGACATCTGTGAGTCCGAAATCCAGAGGAAATTCAGGCAAATGCCACAGGGAAGCTGGAAGCTTCACAGAGAGCCAGGCGCCCGCCCCCTCCCTGCCCGCCACCCCTGCAGCTCCGGGAGGTGTGGGAGCTCTGGGGAAGCCGGGCGTGGAGCTCCCACGGACCCACCGCTGCTCCGCTTCCCACAAATGTTAGCGCGTCTTCCAAGAACATTTCATCAAATCCGCGCTCAGCACAGCATCCGTGCGGCTTCCTCCCGGGGAGGATTTCCCCTCTGCTCTCCCCACAGGCCTGTGATCCCGGGCTCTGCTCTTCTTTTTAAAGATGGACGTGTTCTCAGCCAGAAAAATGTTAAACTCAAGATGCACACTTGCAGACTACCTGGCTCCGAGGAGGAAACGTTAGTTTTGCTTGGCGCCCAGTAGTCTTAAATGGGCGCGGTGGATGATTATGTTACTTAAAAAAAAAAAAGAAAGAAAAAGGGGGGTGATGGCAGAGGGCCCAAATCCGTGGGTTTTTTTTTTTTCCCAAAGATTGCATTTATTTATTCATGAGAGACCCAGAGAGAGAGACGCAGAGACACAGGCCGAGGGAGAAGCAGGTTCCATGCAGGGAGCCTGATGTGGGACTCGATCTCGGGACCCCCGGGGTCACGCTCTGGGCCGAAGGCAGTGCTAAACCGCTGAGCCACCCAGGGATCCCCCAAATCGGTGTTTAAAGCCCCACCACCAGGCTGTCAGGCAGGCCAGTGGGGCGAGTCCCCTCCCTCCGCAGCCCCCTGACAACCCCTCAGAGCCCAGGCACCCTTACCCCGCCAGCCCTGCAGGTGTGCCCCGGAGCACCTGGCCCTGCCCACACCCCTGCCCCATGCCCCCTGGGGTGCTGCGGCCAGAGGAGCCCTCGTGGGAGCCAGGGCCCGGCCTGGAGAGGCTGAGGACAGGCAGCAGGGTCCATCCCCTGGCTGCACAGGGCGTCCCTGGGACCCCCGAATGATCCCTCTGGCTGAGCAAAACATCCCTGGGAACCCCGAATGATCCCTCTGGCTGTGCAGAGCAGCCCCTGACCCCCAATGATCCCCCTGGCTGTGCAGAGCATCCCCTGACCCCGGAATGATCCTCCAGCTGTGCAGGGGTCCCGGGACCCCCGAATGCAACCCCGTCAGCCCCAGGGCAGGACGAGGTTTCCCGGGCCTGGCCCTGCCCCTTCCTCCATCTCGCTCTCAGCTCCAGCCCGGAGTCAGGCTCAGGGTCAGCCTTCCACTGGGGGTGGCTGCAGGGGCGGGCCCAGGCACCTGGTAGTAGAGGCAGCCTCACCTTGCAAGCGTACACCAGGGCAGGGCGCGGGGGTCGGGGCCCCGGACCCTGCAGAGGCGGGGGCCCCGTGAGCCCTAAGGTCGCTGCGGAGACTCTAGGCAGGGCCAGCAGGGTGGAGGCCGCCTTGGTATCCTGCAAAGGGAGCTATGGCCAGAAGCCAGGGCAGCACCGTGCGGGCCCTTCGAGGCCCTGGGGCTCCTGGCGGCCAGAGCAGGGCTGAGGCCAGGCGCGTCCTCTGCGCACCCACAGCTGCCCTTCCCTTCCCCTTGCTGTTCCAGGCGACAAGGTGCCTCCAAAAGACAGCACGTGCCAGCCTCCCCCATGGCCAGGAGTGGCCTGGGAGCCCTGGGCAGAAGCATGGGAAGGTTGGGGGAGGTCGCCAGGAGGAAGCCGGGTCTCCCAGGAGCACTGCACCCCCCTCCATGTGCTTGCTGCCCTCCGGGCAGAGGGGAGGACAGTGGCTGTGGACCATGAGGCGACTGTGAGGGTGCAGAGCAGGAGGTCAGGACCTGCACCCTCCCCGAGGCCGTAGGGAGCAGCCAAGCTGCTGCGTGAGAGCGTGAGCACTGCCGGGGCGAGCACTGCTGGGTTGAGCACTGCCGGGGTGAGCACTGTCGGGTGAGCACTCCCGGCCACAGCTGGGCTCCTCACATCCCCAGGGTCTCCACCTCGCAGCTTCCCTCCGTCCCCACCGCAGGCCTCCTGCTTCCCTGTGGGGTCCCTGGGACTGGGGGGGGGGGGGCTCTGCAGAAACCCCGGCTCTCCAGCCCGGCGGTGCCCCAGCGCACCCTGTGTGCTCAGTGTTTGTGCCCACGTGATGCCAGCACGGCAGCGTGGGCTGGGGTCCCGGGGCTCCACAGACCCTTCCAGGGGCTCCGTGAGGCCAAGTAGTGATACTACTACTGAAGGTTGATCAGACGCCTTTCCACGCTCATTTGCTCCCGAGTGCACAAAGCGTGTGGGTTTTGCAGGCGGTTGGTCCATGTTAGACGTCCACCGTCCCCGTGCCGCTCCCCGACCTCGCCGACACTTGCTATTGTCGCCTTTAACTATAGACGCTCCAGGGCGTGAGCACTGGCATCTCACGGTGGGTGCCACCTGCATGAGATTACTCGTTAAGGGCGCCCCGCGTGGCCCAGCGGGTTAGCGCTGCCTTCGGCCCAGGGCGTGACCCCGGGTCCCGGGATCGAGTCCCCCGTCGGGCTCCCAGCATGGAGCCTGCTCCTCCCTCTGCCTGTGTCTCTGCCTCTCTCTGTGTCTCTCATGAATAAATAAATAAATAAATCTTTTTAAAAAGAGAAATTACTTGTTAATATTACACACGGCGGCGTAATATATTCGTACATCATAGACTTCGTAGCCTCACACCAACACCAGTCTTATTATAGCTTTAGGCTAAGCCTTAAAATCAAGTGGTACAGAACCTCCCCTTTTATTCTTCTTCCAGAGATTATTCTTTCTATTCAAAGTCTTTGAATTTCCACATAAATTTTAGAATCAACTTTTCAATGTCCACGAACAAGCCTGGCGGGATCAACTGAGACCACGTGAAATCTGAAGATCCGTTTGGGAGAAACTCCGAGCTTGATGGCACGGGGACCTCCGGCCCAGGCACCTGGACTACTTCTCTGCTGTCTAATCCCCCTTCAAATCCGCAATGAGTCTCAGTTTTCATGTGTGGGTCTCACACCTACTTCTTTCGATTTTACCCCTAAGTAATATGCATTCTTTGATGCTATTGTGTTTTTTTAAAAAAATGATTTTTTCAAAAAAAAAGCAAAAAAAATAAAATAAAATTAAATAAAAAATTAAAAAATGATTTTTTTTAAAAGAGTGAAAGAGCAGCAGAGGGAGGAGAAGCAGACTCCCCACTGAGCAGGGAGCCCGATGTGGGGCTCAGTCCCAGGACCCCGAGACCATGACCTGAGCTGAAGGCAGATGCTTCACCGACGGAGCCCCCAGGTGCCCTCTTTGGTGCTATTGTGACCGATAATTTTAATTTCATTCTAGAACATATCGCTAGGTTGAATCTGTGGATTACGTGGCATCCTGCAGGGCGGACTGGTGCAGAATTTGTAGGGTCGGCTCCAGTGACACGGAGCGAGCAGTGGAATGCTGGAAAGAGGTTCCAGAAGCGGGACCGAGGTCCCCCGGCCTGTGTCCTATGATGTGGCGATGCACGCTTCTCTCAGCAAACCCAATTCCCGGGAGCCCCAGAGCCTGGAGGTCAGCCTGTCCCCGGGGTTTGTCTCTGTTGGAGCCCTCTGGCTGTCCCAGGCACCCCTGTGCCAGGACTTCAGAGCCACCTGCCGCTCCCTCTCCCACATGGCCCGCGCCGGGCCCCACATACACCTTTCTCCCCACCCTGCCCTCTCTGAGGGTCCCCAGAGCGGCCTGTCCCCATGTCCTGTCCCCAGCACGGCCCTCCACCCCGCGCTGGCCTCTTCACTGTCCTGCAGGTCGCAGACAGGCCCAGCTCCCCCACTCGCAGCTGAGTGCCCACCGAGCCCCACCAAGCAGCCCACAAGCGGCGGCACCAGCAGCAGCTGCCGTGAAAGATGTAGCTTCCCAGGTCCTGCTCTGCTGGGGGCCCAAGGTGCACAGCCCCGGAGGGCGGCTGCCTTCCATCGGGTCTCAGTCCTGGCGGTGAGACCTCTGCTTGGCTATCGGGGCCCTGCTGGAGGGTCTCCCACCCATCCCATCTTGGTCACACACGTGGACCTTCAAAATCAAGGACCTCTGTGTGTCCTCTGGGGCCCCAGCCTGCACAGGCCAGCACTCAGGACCCCCAGGTTTTGGGGGGGAAGCAGTATGGGGAGTGGAAGGGCCTAGGGAGGGGGCTGGGGCCAGCAGGGTGCTGTCACAGACCACCCAATACCCCAGCAGCGCAGCACCCATAGGCGGCAAGGATGCTGCCTCCATCGGTGTGGAAACCTGGGACTGGGGATCCTCCCATCTGACCACCGTGCCCACCCCGTCCCCTGGGGCCCCTGGGCCTTGGGCGTCGGTTCCTGGAGCCTCCACACCCAGGATCCACGGAGGTGGCTCAGGGACAGGCCGGAAGCACCGGCACCTCCACCTGCAGTCCACGGCCACAGCGCGGGCCTCAGGACTCCATCCTACAGGAGGCTGGGAAGCAGGGTCTCGCTGTGTGCCCCAGAGGCAGGGACACAGGCCCCCGGCTTCAAGTCCCAGGCCTGCAGCTCACTGCCGGTTGCCCAGCACAAGCTCCCTCCCTGGGCTGGGGTCCCCCGGTCACCGAGGGCAGGGTGGGCACCAGGAGGGTTTGGACCCTTCCTGACCTTCCCTGCAACCCCACAGTGGTCCTCGGGGGAGGCTGACCTGCAGCCCTGTGTGGACCAGATGTGCTCCACGCTCCCCCAGGGGGTCTGGTGAGAGCCTGTCAGGAACACTCACCTGCCTGAGGAGGCCCACCTGCCCCAGCCCTGCCCTGGGAGGCGGCCCACCTGACCCAGCCCACCTGCCCCAGCCCCAGCTCCTCCCCAGGAGGCAGCCCACCTGCCCCAGCTCCTTCCTGGGAGGCGGCCCACCTGCCCCAGCCCCAGCTCCTCCCCGGGAGGCGGCCCACCTGCCCCAGCTGGAGTGCCAGGGCCTCTGCCCACAGTTTAGCTCTTGCACATCCATCCGTGACGTGTGCACGCTGTGCTGCCCGTGCTGCGGGATTCTCAGCAGAAAATTGAGAGAAATGGGAAGCAAAGAAAGAAAATGCCATTTTGAAACAAAAAAAAAAAACTGATTCAGGATACAACAGGCTTTCTTAGTGGGTTGTTTTTTTTTTTTTTCAGTGTTTTTAAAGGCACTAAATAATTATCTCTCTGGCCTGGTTTTCATTAAATTGGCCAAATCTGATGATGTTTAATGGCCTCGTGGTATGCACACACATGCGTGTGTCAGTCTATGCAGAAATAGCTTCGCTCTGATGTTTCCCTGACATCGCGGAGACCTAAGTTTGAAAAAGTGAGTTCTTTTTCGTTAACTTTCAACTGGGCTTGAAGGGTCTGAGCTTGAGTTTCCGGTCACCAGCCAAGAGCCTTCCCAGCTCGCCCTTCACGAGAGGCGCCGAGGACGCGGGAGCGTTGCTGGAGGGTCGCCCACTGGCCCCCTGGGAGGGGAGCCGCACGCCGCACCGCACCGAGAAACTTCTCTCCCTCCTTCTGGCTGCTTAGTCATCTCCCAACTCCCCTGGCAGCCGCCTGAGGCCTCTGCGAACTGTTTCCATTTATGGCTCGAATTTGGTCTTCCCGGTTTGGTCACAGATGGAAGGTTTAAGGGAGCAGGGAGCAGCCGAAGGCAGAGCGTGGGGCGGGCGGGGGGGCTGCAGCTGTGGCCCACGGGCTGCACCCCGCATGCCTCACAGATTCCCATCCGGGCCGGGGCCCCGCCTAGCAGGGGATCGGCGCCCCCCCAGCGCTCGCTGCTCCGCCTACAGTGCTGGGCCTGGAGTGTCCTGTGTGCGTTTGCCATCTCGTGCCCCCGTGAGACTCTACATCGTCCAGTTTGGGGAGGGGCAGGCGGTGAAGGGTGGGGAGCCCCCCCCAGGCTGGTCACTGCCTCGGCCCGAGTGTGCAGCCAGCCAGGAGCTCAGCCTTGACAGGGCGCTGGGGTGACCACAGCCCCCACGCCCCGCACCCCCTGTGCCCCGTAATCCGGGTCTCTTCTCTCCCAGGGCCCCAGCCTCCCAGGTGCTGCTCGGCGCTCCTGTGGCCTGACCCTGATGCAGCCCAGTCCTCCCGCCCCTGCGCCCCCCCACCCAGAGCAGCAGAGGGCCTGGATGGGGCAGGAGCCGTCCTCCACGGCCCGAACACCCCGGAAGGGCACCCCAACCAAGGAAACCGCCTCTCTTTGAGCTATCAGCTAAAGCGCAGGCAATTTTCCAGATGACGCCTCATCCCTTCACGTTACAGGAAGGCCTTCGTCCTTCGCCCCATGCGAGCCCGACCCTGAGTCTCTCCCCGCGCCAGGCAGGGACAGAAGCGGCTGCTACATTGTGCATTTCTGAGCTTTTTCCCCATCAAGAAGCCAAGTCCTGTGCCCGGAATCATCGCCCTTCCTAGAAAGAGCGAAGCTCTCCCCATCGGGCTGGGCTTTCCTGTCCCCCAGAGGCAGAAGCATGGCCCTTGTCGGGCCCCGGCTCAGTACCTGTGCCCAGGAGACGTCCCGACGACCCCGAGGCTGCCCATTCCCGTCCCCCCCCCCGGGGAACAGCCTGCCGGCCACCACGACACCCACGGAACCTGAGCCCCTAGGGATGGGGGAGCCATGCCGGCACGCGGGGACGCATCCCGACGGCCCTCGAGGGAGCTGCCCCGGGATGGCCCTGGGACAGCACATCGCTCACCTGCTTGCCTTCCTGCAAACGTGAAATACGAGGAGGCTGCAGGCGAGGATGCCCAGGATGCGGGGACGTCACCACCCGAGCCCCCCGCCCCCCAGTGCGGCTGTGGACAGGCTTCGTGCTCATTCATCTCTCACTTTTGTCTTTTTTCTTCCCCGAGGCCGTCTCGAAAACAACCAATATCGTTGTGATTCACAGTATGTGCCGGGCAGGGTGGCGTGTCCCACACTCCGAATTTTGAGAAACTAACAGAATGTTTTACGCTTCTAATTAAAGGGGGTGTGTGATGGTGCTCGGTTGAAAGTCATGTGTCCCCGACACCCATAAGCCCATCGGGGACACAGAGAGGACACCCCGGGGCACAAGTGGGCACAGAGAGGAAGCAGGGCGCCCCGGCCCAGAACCCTCTGAAGGTAGAAGGCGTCGGGTGGCTAAAAGCATTCGTTAAAAACTTAGTCACACTGAGGACTCATCCTTCCATGATGCTGCGGGGGAGGTGGAGAAAGCTATTTTATTTTGGAGGAAAAACGGAATCCAGGTAATGCCATAGTATTAAAGGACCACACGCCTTTTCCCTTTCAATTCCTTTTTTCCACTCTCGGAAGTGACCCCGCCGAGCTCGCGGTTTCCCTCTCTTGCTTCGGGGAGTCTTGCTCTGTCACTGAGGAGGTGACCGTGGTAGGAAAAAAGGATCATGAGAATCCGCTCAGCCAGAGCTCGCAGTGGAAAATGGGTCACAGGGTGACCGCAGTGAGTCATCCTGGATGGGGTTCAGGACACACGCCCACCCCAGGCTGCCCGGGGCCTTGGGAATTTCCAGTGGAACGTCTCTGCTCTGACCGAGAAGGATGGGATCGCCTGTCCCAGTGGGAACACTTGAGGAAGTCAACGTAACTCAGTTCAATTTAAAATAAAATTTTTTTAAAAAAATGTTTTTTTAAATTAAAAATTAAAAAAATCTGAGGGGGGCACTTGACGGGATGAGCACTGGGTGTTATTCTGTATGTTGGCAAATTGAACACCAATAAAAAATAAATTTATTATTTAAAAAATTTAAAAAATAAAACTTAATAAAATTTAAAAAAATAAAATAACATCTAAAAAAATAAAATTAAATAAAAATTTTAAAATAATAAATAAATAAATCTTAAAAATTAAAAATAAAATTAAATAAAATCTTTAAAAATTAAAAATAAAATAAAATAAAATCTAAAAAAATAAAATAAAATAAAATTTTATTGAGCTTTTACGAATCCACCTTTGCCAAACCCTGTGCATTATCGCACAGGGGAGCCCCGTAAGTTGGGATGGCGTCGGGAAACGTGCCAGAGATCATCGTCAGGTCTTGATCTGACAAGTTGGTTGAAGTTGGACGGATGGAGACTGTAGGACGGGCATTTCAGACGTTGGGAAGAACACAGCGGAAGCCACGAGATGGGGCCGCACCAGCGTCCCTGGGGAAACGGGGAGCATCTCTCCATTAACGCGACATTTTCCAGCCCCGGCTGTTGCCAACTCTCAGCCCTGGGTTGCTGTCGGGAGGGGGACACGGCCCCACACTACCCTCGGTGGCCGTGCTTTCCCTCCTCCTGTCCTGGTGCCACCACAGTCCCAGTCTCCGACGTAGCCAGGCTCGACCGTCCCTCCGCCTTAAGCCACCGACAGCGTCATCACACACTGTGCCTCGGCGGGACCCCCGCCCCTGCCCCTCGCCCTTCCCCGGGACCCTCGGCCTGGAGGACAGGCTCACGTGGGCTCCCGAGGCGCAGGAACAGCTCCCAGTGGCGGGGCGGTGACCCCTCCCCGGGCACAGCAGGGAGGGCCTGGGTGTGGGTCTGGGTGTGGGTCGGGGTCCAGGGCAGCTCGGCTGCGGCCCCTGGGAAACGTGCGGCCTGCGTGCTCGGCGGGCACCGTCCTCGGGACCCGATGCCCCTTTAAGCCCTCACACTGCAGCCCGTTCAGGTGACACCACCTCTCATACGCCCCGTCCCCGCCGTGCCCAGTGCCTCGCTGACAATGTGCAAGAAGCAGAAGCAGGTGGAGTCCAGCCCCGCCCTGGGGCCCTGCGACAGGTGGGGACTCCAGGGAGCCACGTGGGCCCAAGGCAGGCCTACCCCACGGTCCTGCGGCCATGGCCCTGCAGTGGGTATTGTGGCCCCGGTGGCCCTGCAAGGAGCTGGTCCCGGGCCAGCCGTGGAGAGAGGCCGCCTGCCCGGTATCCGTCCCCGCCCGCGGAGCATGGGGTAGAGACTCCAGCCTCACAAGCCCCGCAGGGAAGTGGGAACAGGCCAGGTGCCCGCGCAGGTGGAGCGGCGTGGACGAGGGATCTCCCCCGCGGCCGGGTCGTCAGCCTCCGAGCGGTCGGTGCACTGCTGCCCGCGGGCCCCTGCGCGACGTCCAGGCCTCGCCGGGAGAACTCGGGGGAAGCCACCTATGCTGTGACCCCCTTTATAGCAGCAGCTCCAGGGGACCGGATCCGTAGGGATGGGAGATGGAGCGTGCCTGGGGGGCTGGGAGGAGGAGGAGTGCCGGGAGCCACCGCCGCCTGGGCCGAGGTCCTCAGGGTGATGGAAGCGGGTGGTTTCACGAGCCCACGGGGTGCTCGTGGTGTGCGTGGATTGTGTGCTTTCGGCGCTTGGTCATGAATGCCACCTGCGGGCGGGGACTGGGGGGAGTGGCCCAGGGACTGTGTCACAGCAAGTGCCTTGAAGCCGGGCGCTGTGTCCTGGTCTTGAGGGCCCCCCCCGGGCATCATGCTGGTGCTGGGGTCACACAGTGGGGGACGCACCTGCTGAGGCCAGTGGGCCCGAGCCTGTGCAGAGCGACAGGAGCCCAGGGCGTGCCCAGGGGACCCAGCTGGCTGGGACATCCCCGGGGGCCACTGATTAGGACCCTGGTCGCTCCCTACCCCGCGGCCCGTTGCATCAGGGCCTGGGCCTCAGGGCTCTAGTGCCCACGGCCACCCCACGCGGCAGGCCCGTCTCCCCACTGCCAACCTAACACCGACAGTCCGCACAGTGTCTCTGGTGGGGCCGACTTCGTGCGGCTGGCACAGAGTCGGGGCCGCCGTCCCCACAGGGAAAAACCAATTTGCTCTCCACTTCCCGTGTGGGAGTGCGCGGCCGCGTGGGGGGTGCGGGGGTGCGGGGGGTGCGGGGGTGCGGGCTGCCCGCCCGAGGCCGTGCCGGTCTGGGAGTGTTTCCTCTTGCTCCATGCACACAGACGTTTCTAAGTCAGTTAGAATTTTTGTGGAAACCTCATTTTTTAATTTTTCCCTCTTGTTTCTCTGGCAACATCGGAAACAAACACACACAGCTGCGTCACCTGGCTCCCAGCTACATTTTTCCAGCAGACACCTACGGCTGGAAAGTCAGCACGACTTGGACTCCAGGACCTCAGACTAACGCTCACTTAACCCCCGCTCGCCCGCTTGGTCCTGCTCGCCCGCCAGGAGCCGGCTGAGGAGGGGGGCCGTGGCACCCGTGCAGGGGGGACCTCCTCTGCCCCCGTGTCTCCCACCCCCGCTCCTGGCTTAAGGATAAGGGCAACCCGGTTCTCAGCATTTGCCTGCTTCCAACGACGAGCGTTGGATGGTGAACAGCCTATCGGTGCCCTGAAGCTGAGGGCTCCTGTCTCCAGAAATCGCAGAATTTGGTTGCTAGAAAAATACCGTTCCTTTATTCCAAGCGTCTCGTTGTAAAATGAAGCGGCCAAGGAGCGGAGAGAAAGCCACACGGCAAATTAGCGGCAAAGTCAGAGAGAGGCACGGCCAGCCCAGCCCTGTGCCCCAGGCCGCCCCTCACACACTTGGCTGGTCCCCAGTACGTAGGGCAGGCCCCAGGTCCCAGAGCTAGCTGCCTCACCAGGGCTGCTTTTTGCTGACTTGCTCTGTTTTTGTTCTAAATCAGAAATTCCAAATCCCTACCCAGCTTTGAGACTCCAGCATGTGGTCTTGACAACCCAGGAACTAATGCATATGAGCATGTTAGTCAAATCCCCCCTTTTGGGGATCCCTGGGTGGCTCGGTGGTTTGGCACCTGCCTTTGGCCCAAGGCCTGATCATGGGGTCCCGGGATCGAGTCCCGCGTCGGGCTCCCTGCATGGGGCCTGCTTCTCCCTCTGCCCGTGTCTCTGCCTCTCTCTCTCTCTCTCTCTCTCTATCATAAATAAATAAATAAATAAATAAATCTTTAAAAGAAAAATCCCCCCTTTTGCTCACAAATGCACCAAGTGTTCACTCCACACCTACTGTGAGCAGAGCACCGCGTGGGGGGGAGTGAGGGGGGAGGAGGCCAGGGGTCCCCCTCAAGGCTGGAGCAGCCCCCGGGCTCCCGAGGTGCTGCAGACACACCGTGCGGTGCAAGTCGTGCCCCGTCTGCAGCGTTTCACGGGGTAAGGGTGTCTGTCGCCCTGGCTCGTCGGCAAGACGGTGTAACGCGATGTTAGTCCTGCCGCCGGAGGAAGCGAAACACTAAAGCAATTCCAGAAACTCCGTGTGTTCAGTCCTCGGTGCGATCCCGGCTCCTGCCCACCCGCACCTCCCCGGGCCTGTGTGACTGGACGGAGCGAAAGTCGCTCCAGGCAGCTCCCTGCCGCCCGAGGAAGGTGACCCCCTGAGCACCTGCCATGCACCCAATGACAGCACGCACGAAGACAGGACAGCGTAACCTAGGGGACGTCACGTCATCGGACAGTGAAGTCTGGAGAAAGAATTTCAAGCAAAACAGTCACTTGAAAAGCGGCATCTAAGGGGCGCCCGGGGGCTCAGTGGGCGGAACGTCCGCCTTAGGGTCGGGATCCCGGGCTCGAGCCCTGCATGGGGCTCCCTGCTCAGTGGGTTCTCTGCGGCTCCCCCTGCCCCCCGCCCCTGTGCTCACTCTCGCTCTCTCAAGCAAATAAATAAAATCTGTAAAACAAGAAAAGCAACACCTCACTGTCCCAATCAGAATCCCTATAAAATAGCGAGGCTAGAAATTCCCCACCCCCCTCAAAAATGTACCCGGGCTGGAAGCCAAGGGAGCGGCTGGGCTGCCTCCCGGGAGTCGCACGGCCTCGGCCTGCTGTGTAAGCCTGTCGGGACCCTGTGGCTGTCCCGCCGGAGGGCCCCAGGCCTGGGCCGGTGGGGGACACAGAGACCTCTGTAAGTGGGTCACATCGCGGGGTGACCCTGGGAATGTTCCTGGTGCAGTCTCCACCCCCTTCCAGAACAGTGTGCAGCCCCCGCTGCCGTGGCCGCCCCAACTACCCGTGGACGCTCAGAGGACATCCTCCTCTCGTGTGGGTGTGTCAGGTGAGCACACCTCAGCCTGCACGGGGTCCATCCCGGGCCCGGTGTGACTCTGAGCAATAAGCCGCCGAGAGGTCCTTCAAAAACACCGGATAAAGGAAACCATGGGCTTAATAAAAGACGTTACCATTAGAAAAAAAGAGACAGGAGTTCGTGGCTTCAAGAGGCAGCTGCCCTGAAGGTGCGGGACGGCCTGGGAGACCCCCTGAACGATGCTGGGATCCGGGGCCGTGCCCGGGAGAGGATGGCCCCACGGGCCCGGGGGTGGCGCAGGCACAGGCACAGAGGCTGAGAATCGGCCTGCCCCCTGGGCCCTGTGTGCCGGGAGCCTGCACCCGCACCCTGTCACCCGCTGGCCGGGGTCCCCCAGAGCTCGGGGGGGGAGGGGCCTGCAGATCCCTTCTGCTTCCCAGGCAGCCCCGGGGAACTGCGTGCGTCCTCCTCTGTGATGCCTACGGCCTCTCCCGGGGTGTGACTCAAAGCCTTTCCCGGAGGAGTGGGCAGCAAAGCTGAGAAGCCATCGCTGCGGGTGCCCACGCATGGTTGGGGTGGCGGGGGGCGGGCCCGGAGGCACCCAAGTCAACCGCCGGGGCTTCGCAGGTGTCCTTCCCACCAGTTCTGTCGCCTGATGGTCCGAGCAGTTACCCCACTAACCCACCACCTCCCCTTATCTTCTGCTGGTCCCTGTTGGCAGCTCTTACTGGGGCTCCAGTGGGACCTTTGGGGGACGAGGCCTTCGGCCCCATAGAGCCTGGAGCTGTGGGAACAGAAAGCACCGCCGGGACGGGGCCAGCGTGAGTGATGGTAGTGGGCCCCTGCCGTTCCTGGACCCGCGTGTCTTCTCTGCCGGGGACGCGGCACTGTCAGTGTCTCCGATTTCATGCAGCGCTGCGTCCTGCAGGGGGGCGCCCGCCCCGCTCAGTTTGCCCCCCGCCCCCCGCGCTCCAGCTCTGCCTTTAAAGAGGCTCTAGGTTTGCGTGAGGCCGGCCAGCTCCGGGTGGTACCGTCCACGGTGCGACCCGGGGGCCCCACGTCATGAGCCTGCTCCCACCCTTCACGGACCAGTGGCCCCGACCCCGCGCCGTGTGGGCCGGGCGCTCTGCCTGAGGTAGCTGCCTGGAGAGTGTTCACCGAGCTCCCCTGCCAGAGGCAGTCCCGGGTAGTGACTCGTCACCAAGTGCCGGCTGGTCCCCTTGAGGAGTAATAGGCGCTCAGCGCCGGTGTCTGTCGCTGAGAGCTGGGACACTCGGAGACAGCTGGGACTGTCCTGGAAGTGGGTCCGTATCCTGGCCCACCCCTACCAGCAGCGCCCCACTCGTCCCTGCCTGGGGAGCCGCACGAGGACTGGCTAACGACACGGGCCAAGGCGTTTTGTCGGCACGTGGTCACTCGTCCCGGGTCAAGTGCTCTGTCCCACCAAGGGCCCTGTCGCATCCCAAGAGCTGATTCTCCAGGAGCATGAGATTCACCACCGTGGACCGCACGGGCTGGACCCAGAGACCTTATTCTCCTCCAGCCTGATGGCGAGGGCGTCAGTGCAGCCACTCGTCCTGGGTCGCACTCCCTGGGGTGTCCAGCAGTGGGATTTCCTCCCCTATATCGTGACAGGGGACAGAAGCGTTAACAGAACCTGAGGCTAAACTGTAAATATATATTTTAGTCCATCCCACATGATTGCAGACTGATTCTCACGGCCTCGGACCTCCGCCTGAGTCCTCACTCACCTACTCCACCAACGCCGTCGCCTCCGGAATGGCAGCTGCATCTGGGTTCCTACCTGGTTCCTCCCGGAGTACGTTACAGTCGCTCCCCAGGACACATTCAAGGGTGCAAAAGGGCCCCTTTCTCCAGCTGAACTTAGGTCTGGATCACAAGCTAGATTTCATCCATTCGCTCCTGCAAATGTGAGTCGTGGTGCATTTAACAGCCATGTCGGGAGTCTACATATTTTAGGTCTTTAATGGTGGCACTACTCTCGGCCATCCCCTCCGGAACGTGATATTATTTCTGTTTTACTGTCTCACCTAGACGTAGGGAGCAATTTCAGAGGTTGCCACTTGGCCCTCCCAGTTTTATAGTTTATAACCCACAGGTCAAGAACCCAATTGGAGTCCACCCCATTGCTGACTGTATCGATTGCAATTCTCCTCTCCAGGAGTAGGGACTGTGGCCAGTAGGTGGTTCACCCCAGTGAACACGTGGTGAGCTGGAGATCAGCCACAACTCTGCTATCTGCAGGCCCCCCTCTAATCACAGTCACAGCGTAGGTCGTTGAGTAACACTGTCAGCTCGGACTCTGTGTCCAGTTGTCCTCAAAGTATCTGAGCCTTTCCTTTATCCCAGTCGCCCAAGTAAATGGCTGTGGGAACTTTCTCCCCATCCATCTCTCTGTGTGTGCACGTGTGTGTGTGTGTGTGTGTGTGTAGCTAAACATGACTTCCTATCAATGTCTCTAGCTCCCATCCAGTATTCCAGGGCTCATTCTAGTTTCCCGTTCTTTTTTTTTTTTTTTTAAGATTTTATTTATTTATTTATGAGACACAGAGAGAGAGGCAGAGACACAGGCAGAGGGAGAAGCAGGCTCCATGCAGGGAGCCCGATACAGGACTCGATCCCAGGACCCCAGGGTCACTCCCTGAGCTGAAGGCAGACCCCCTGACCTGCTGAGCCACCCAGGCATCCCTTAGTTTCCCTTGACTTAGCTGTAATTTCCATCCTAACAGTGAGAAACCTGGCTCCCACGACCCATCACCATTTTCTTATTTGTTCGATCCTAATATTCACATAAAGCAGTTTCAGAATTGCTAACCTGTGCCCTATGAGAAACAAATTTACCCGGAAAACTACATTCCATAGGATGACCCAGAGGATATGTCATCCACCAAGACCATCATACATGTACTGATGAGGGGGAATGTGCATCCCTGACAAGTTCAATGGAGGCTTCTGTGGGTTAGAGTAGGAAATATGGTCACAAGCTGGGCTTGTTAATATCCAGGGGATGATGAGGTCCCAAAATAATAAAGGCCAGACGGCAGCACTTAGCTGCCAGGGTCAAGCTGCAAATATTTTAATGACTATCTGTGAAGCTATCATTGCAGCCAAAGGTGCTTGACCCATAGGGAGCTAGGGAGGTGGCCAGTGTGCGTGATGTCCCCAGGGGAGGCAGTGCAGACAGAAAGGTCAAGGAAGTTGCAGGTGAGCTTAGAGGAACCAGAGTCTTGTCCGTATTGTTCACTGATATATCTCCAGTGCTCAACATGGGTCCTGGCCCAGAGCAGGTGCTCAATAATTGTTTTTTGAATGTGTAACAAATAAATGTAATAAATAGGTCAATAAATATTTATGCATAAATTTAAAAATGACTGGAAAATTCATAGGCTTTGTTGGCTGTCTGCAGTATGGACATGGGTGATGGTTTGGGATATAGTTTCAAAAATCAAAAAATGCTGGATTAATTGAATTAATGTGCCAAAGATTGGTTCAATGACTTCACTGAATAATGCCCAAAAGTGTTAGTAAGGATTCCTTTAAAACTCTAACTTTCTCTTGGCCACTCACAAGAGCTCTCTGTATGTTCAGAAGTCTCTGACATTTTTGCATCTGCAACAGAAGGCTTGCTTGCTAATTGTCAACCTCTTTGAAAATAGAGTCTCCTAACTCCAGGAAACGAACTAGGGGTGGTAGAAGGGGAGGTGGGCAGGGGGTGGGGGTGACTGGGTGACAGGCACTAAGGGGGGCACTTGACGGGATGAGCACTGGGTGTTATTCTATATGTTGGCAAATTGAACACCAATAAAAAATAAAGTTATAATAAAAAATAATAATAAAATTTAAAAAAGGAAAATAGTCTCCTCCAATCATCTTCAAAGGGGTCATTTGTAGTCATGTCTTCTTAAGTTGGCTTTGTTCCCTCCTCTTTATAGCGGTGCTGGGAAGTTAACACTTTGAGGACTAGATGAGTTTGCATTTAATTAAAGCTGTAGGTTTGGATGCAAAAAGGTGCCAGAGCTACGCAGGCTGACCAGGCCTCAGAGTGTGCTCTGTGACCCAATCAAAGGTCAACTGCCCTACATGACAGATGCCTGAGACCCATCATCCTCACTGGGAAATCTCTCTTGGGGCCTAAGGCACTGATAACACATGTATCTGTTTTCTGGTTGGGGGTGAGACACGTCTCCATTGTCTCCCATTAACAAGGGACACTGAGGACCTAATACCTACGCTAACAGGCCTAGGGTTGCAGTGGTTGGGGCCCAGGCTGAGTGTTGTAATAAAGGCCCAACGAGTCCAGAAAGCAGGAAGTGCCTGGAGATAGGCCTGTGAAACACAGTGGTGAGTGCAAGGAGTAAGAGTCAGACTGTGGGGCTCTGTGCACAAGGCCCTGAAATCCTGAGCATCTGGTATGGCCCTAAAATCCTGAGCATCTGGTATTGTAGCTGCTCCAGCGACTCAAAGGAATGCAAACGAAGTTAAGAGAGTCCTGCAGGATGAGCCATACTGGGCTCTGGCCACAGGTCTGCCATTTACAGAAGGAATGGAGAGGAATGGAAGTTATATTCAAAAAAATATAAATAAATAAATAAATAAATAAATAAATAAATAAATAAATAAATGAAATAAATGGAATTACTAGAGCCAAAATATAAAGTATCTGACATAAAAGATAATTGAATGTTTTTAAACATCTAGATTGGACACTAGAGATGAAAAGATCAGTGAACCAGAAGAAGCTGCAGTGGAAACCTCAAGCTGAAACACAGAGCAAAATGCCATAAAACAAAACAAAGAGCAGAGTGTCAGAGACCTAAGGGCAATGTCAACTGATGAGGCATAGCTGTAACTGGAATTCTGGGATATGAGGAAGGGGGACCGGAAAAATATCTAATGAAACAATTGATTTAATTTGATAAAAACGATAAAGCTACAGATACTTCAACAAGCTCCAAACAGTATAAACAAAGAAAATAAACACTAGGTAACTTCATAATAAAATTGCTTAAAAACATTGTTAAAGAGAAATTCCTTAAAGCAGCCACGGGGAAAAGTAACATTAAGGGCTGGAGGCGACATCTCACATCCAGGGAAGCAGACTCCTTGACAGCAGCCAAGCAAGCCGCTGATGGTGGGACAACATACTGGCGGCACTAAAGGGAAAAACACTAACCTAGAAGCCAGCAATCAGCAAAATAAACTTTAAAAATGGAAATATCAGAAAAGGGAGACAACATGAGAGACTCCTAACTCTGGGAAATGAACTAGGGGTGGGGGAAGGGGAGGTGGGCAGGGGGTGGGGGTGACTGGGTGATGGGCACTGAGGGGGGCACTTGATGGGATGAGCACTGGGTGTTATGCTATATATTGGCAAATCGAACACCAATACAAAATAAATAAATAAATAAAAATAAGAAATAAAGGCACAATACCCAGAAAAAAAAATGAAAACCGAATAAAGACATTTTCAAACAAAAGCTAAGAGAATCCTTCTCTAGCAGAATTGCACCTACAAGAAATAACAAAGGAAGTTCTTCAGGAAGAAGGAAAATGATATTAAATGGAATCTCAAAGCTACATAAAAGAGTATTATAGACAGGTATGTAAAAATTTTTCTAATTTTAATATTACGATTCACTGTTTAAAACAAAAATAATACCAATGTACTTTGGAGCTTATAACATATCTATCAATAAAACATATAACAGCAATAGCACAAAGGATGGGAGAGAGACACGGAAGTCCGCTGTTGTAAGTTTATTAATACGCATAAAAAATAAAACGTGGAGCTAATAAACAAAGGAGGTAAAATAGAAAATTAAAAAAAAAATACTTGATCCAAACTGGCAGAAAAAGAGGGGAGATGGAACAAAAATTAGATGGAGCAAATAAAAATAATTAGCAAATTGGTAGATTTAATCTCAATATCAATAATTACATTAAATAGAAACGGTCAAAACACCTTTAATAAAAGGCAGAGATGTCAGAATGCATAAAAATGCAAGATCCAACAATATTTAAAGAAACATACTTTAGGGCGCCCGGCTGGCTCAGCCTGTAGAGCATGTGACCTTGACCTCAGTATTACCAATCTTCACAGACTTTTAGAAAATAGAAAAGGTCAACATTACCAACTCATGTTCTGTTTCGTTTTTCCCAACTTATGTTTTGAGGCCAGTATTACCCTGCGTCCACAACGGATGAAGACATTATAAGGAATGAAATCTACAGGCCTCTATCCCTCATGAGCATAGATGAAAATGTATGTCCTTAAAATCCAATCCAACAAAATGTTTTCAAATGCAAATGATCAAATAGGATATACCCCGGAAATGTTAGATTCATTGAACATCCACAAATCAAACAAGGCAAGTCATCATATTAATAGAGTAATTTCTTAAAAATATGATTGTCGGGATCCCTGAGTGGCGCAGCGGTTTGGCGCCTGCCTTTGGCCCAGGGCGCAATCCTGGAGACCCGGGATCGAATCCCACGTCAGGCTCTCGGTGCATGGAGCCTGCTTCTCCCTCTGCCTGTGTCTCTGCCTCTCTCTCTCTCTCTCTGTGTGACTATCATAAATAAATAAAAATTAAAAAAAATATATGATTGTCTTAACCTACAGAATAGGAGAAGATATTTGCAAAAGCCTTAGCAGATAAAGGGCTGGTATCCAAGATCTATGAGGAACGTATCAAACACGATAACCCCAAAATTTTAAAAATCCAATTGAAAAATGGGCAGAAGGAATGAGCAGACATCTCTCCAGAGGAAATCTACACGGGGCCACAGACACATGGAAAGATGCTCCAGGGGCAGCTTGGGGGGCTCAGCGGTTGAGCGCCACCTTCAACCCAGGACGTGATCCTGGGGTCCCGGGATCAAGTCCACACCGGGCTCCCTGCATGGAGCCTGCTTCTCCCTCTGCCTGGGTCTCTGCCTCTCTCTGTGTGTCTCTCAAGAATAAATAAATAAAATCTTAAAAAAAAAAAATGATGCTCCCCGTCCCTCGGTGTCAGGGAGACACACACCAACCCATGTGGGACCCCTGCCCCGCACACCCATCAGGACGGCGTCAGGAGGCAACAGGTGCGGGGGGATGTGGAGAAAGGGGAGCCTCTCTGCTGCTGGGGGGAACGCAGGCGGGGCGGCCACCGTGGGGAGGGGGTGGGGGTGGCCTTGAAGAGCCGGACACAGAGCTGCCCTCCGACCGGGCAAGTGCACTGCCGGGAAGGCCTGGCGCTGCAAGCACAGCCTCCACCCCGGAGCTCGCCTCGCGGCTGATGCACCGTGTCCCTGGGCCCTTGCTCACGCGATCTGTGGGCCTGGCCATGCCGTCCTGCTCCTCCGACCGCGGAGCTCGGGGCTCGGGCCCTTGGACTCGGGCTGACTGACCGCATGGGCTCCCCCGGCCTCCAGCCCGCAGACGGAGGCCCCGGGCCTCAGGCCTCCACCCTGGCGAGCCGATCCTGCAATGCCGACCCCTCACAGGGCCGGTAGACAGACGGCAGAAGGCAGACAACCGACGGAAACTTCCGTAGATGCGTGTTTCATCGGTTCCGTGTCTCCAGAGAGCCTTTGCCCCCAGCCTGGAAGCGCCGAGGCCCTCAGTGACCCTCCGGCCCCCGCTGCCACCGGGCTCACCTGCCTGCCCTGCGGCCCGCGGGGATGGGGGGCCTCGGTCCCGGGAGGCTGGCTCCCGCCCCGGAAGCCCCTGGCTCTCCCGCTCCAGCGAACACAGACAACAGAGAAATCAGGCCCGTCCCTCCCTTCGTGTTTTAAGACCTTAGTCCTGAGGGGCTGGAACCTCCGATGGGCGGAAAGTCCCAGAAGCTCCTGCATCGCAGGCTGAGCCTCGAAGGCAACCTGAGTGTGGGAAGCGTGAGAGTCACGGAAGCAAGGGGGGGGGGGGCGGGGGGCTCCTGGAATTCCCCCAGCCAGCACAGGGCTGCGGGGAGGGGCGACTGAGACGACACCGGACTGCTGGGCCCGGGGGCGGGGACAAGGACGCTGCTGGGGGCGGACAGGGGCTGGGGCAGGGATGGTGCTGGGGGGACAGGGGCTGGGGCAGGGATGGTGCTGGGGGGACAGGGGCGGGGGCAGGGATGATGCTGGGGGGACAGGGGCTGGGGCAGGGATGGTGCTGGGGTGACAGGGGCTGGGGCAGGGATGGTGCTGGGGGGACAGGGGCTGGGGCAGGGATGGTGCTGGGGTACAGGGGCTGGGGCAGGGATGGTGCTGGGGTGACAGGGGCTGGGGCAGGGATGGTGCTGGCGGGACAGGGGCTGGGGCAGGGATGGTGCTGGGGGGACAGGGGCGGGGGCAGGGATGGTGCTGGGGGGACAGGGGCAGGGGCAGGGATGGTGCTGGGGGGACAGGGGCTGGGGCAGGGATGGTGCTGGGGTGACAGGGGCTGGGGCAGGGATGGTGCTGGGGGGACAGGGGCTGGGGCAGGGATGATGCTGGGGGGACAGGGGCTGGGGCAGGGATGGTGCTGGGGGGGACAGGGGCTGGGGCAGGGATGGTGCTGGGGTGACAGGGGCTGGGGCAGGGATGGTGCTGGGGTACAGGGGCTGGGGCAGGGATGGTGCTGGGGTGACAGGGGCTGGGGCAGGGATGGTGCTGGCGGGACAGGGGCTGGGGCAGGGATGGTGCTGGGGGGACAGGGGCGGGGGCAGGGATGGTGCTGGGGGGACAGGGGCAGGGGCAGGGATGGTGCTGGGGGGACAGGGGCTGGGGCAGGGATGGTGCTGGGGTGACAGGGGCTGGGGCAGGGATGGTGCTGGGGGGACAGGGGCTGGGGCAGGGATGATGCTGGGGGGACAGGGGCTGGGGCAGGGATGGTGCTGGGGGGACAGGGGCTGGGGCAGGGATGGTGCTGGGGGGACAGGGGCTGGGGCAGGGATGCTGCTGGGGGCGACACGGGCGGGGGCAGGGACGCTGCGGGGGGGACAGGGCTCCCCAGGGTCCAGGGGCACACGAGGCTCGCATAGCTCCTCTCGGATCCCGACTTCCCACACAGCGGTCTCCCCGCCAGTGGGACGCGTAATTGGAAACAGACCCCGTGTGACTCAGAGGAAGCGGCCGCGCCCTCCCAGCAGCGCCACGGGCTTCCTTAGAGGGGTCCTACTCCCCACGAGCTCCGGCTCCATCTGGCCCACGTGTGTTGGCCGTGCCGCTGAGCTTGTCCGGCCAGGGCGTTCTGGAAGGTTCCGCTCCCAAGCCCATCTGCCCGGACTGCAGGAGCGTGGCCACCTCAACGCCCCAGCCCTGAGCCCCTGGCTATGTTCCCGCCGCGTCGGGGCTGGGGGACCCCAGAGCCCTCTGCCCCACATGGCACCCACTCCTGGCCGCACCCTGAGGGGAGACGCGGGGGCACAGCCGACGTGAAGGAGGTGCACGGGCTGGGGCGCCATCAGGGGCCGTGAGGACCTGTCCAAGCGCATTCGGGTCACTGGCCAAGCCTAGTCCTGCAGCTGTAGGACGAGGCCTCAGGCGCTCCTCCCGCGGGGCCCTGCACGTCAGCCACGAGGACCCCCGCCTCCCTCACCCCGACCTCCTTGGGGTCCCCATCCCTCCGGCCTCCTTTCCTGCCACCAGCCATGGAGTGGCTCCTGCGGGACCCACAGCGGAGACTCGGCCCTGCGGACAGACGGGGGCCATGCCGAGCCGGGGTGCCGCGCCGTCGGGCTCGTCCCGTTACTCGCAGACACACCCCGACCGGCCACCTCCGGGACATTTTCTGAGTGACGGATACAGCCCAGCTGCCCGGATGCCCGCACGTGCGTCGCTGCAGGAGTCGCATGGCCCTTTTGGCTGCCCGGGGAGGCCGGGAACCCCGCCTCGGGGTCTCTGCCGCGGGGTGCTGGCGGGCCGGCCGGTCACCCCGTCTCCGGCACCCGGGCTCCCGCCCCACCCCCCGGCACTGCCCGGGCCAACCCCGCGAGCTCAGAGCTCCAGCACCTTCCAGCCCCGCACGCTGGGGATGCCCACCACCCCACAGCCCTGACGTCGGGGGGCGGCACGAGGCAGGTGGGCAGCAGCCCCGCCCCGGCCACTTCCGCAGCGGCCAGTGACCACGCAGCACACCTGACGGCTCGACAGCTGACTGGTTTCCCCTGACGGGAACTAGGGGACCCCACCGAGGCCTCCTGCCAGCGGCAGAGGCGGTGCCCTCTGTCCTCCACCAGCAGCTCATTGTTCTCTTAGCGGGGACTTTATGGAGGGAAACTGAGGCACCAAGGAGCACAGCGCACAAATGGGGCTCCTGGCTTTCCAGGCGGTGCCGTGCAAGGGCAGAGGGTGGGGGTACCGGCCCTGGGACTGGGCTGTGGGGCTGGGCATGCAGGGACCTCCGAGAGGGACGGAGATCCCCGCCCACCTGACCGTCCCTCCCTCACGCAGTGGCCACCCGGCCCCAAGAGGCTGGCGGCCCGCACCCCAGCCCAGGCGAGGAAGGTGGCGCCAGGTGGACGTCTCTGCAGCTTTGTGCCACCAACGGCTTCCCTTTCCCGACGGCCCGTGCACCCCAGTAGCTCCTCACCCGGCCTCCGCCGTGACCCGGATGGTGACACGAGGGCCAGCCGCCGCGCAAGGGGCCCCTGGGAGAGGCACCGCGTCCTGGAGCTGGGGGTGGTCGGCCTCTCCCCCTGTAAGCAGTGACCCTCACCCACCTCTCTGGGCCCAACACCTGCGTGTCCAGGTACCGCCATGTCCTCACAGCCACAGTGGCCGCCTGTCACCCCCTCCTGCCCCCCAGGCCAGGCCTCAACGGCAAAGCCAGGAGACGAGGGGCGTAGCCAAGAGCCCGGCCCGGGGGGGAGGGCGGCGGCTGGGAATGGGGTGATTCCAAGGGCCCCTTCCAGGAGGAGCTGCTACTGCCCGGGAACGTTTCAGCGACGCCTGGCTCTGTCCACACCGCCCGGGGGCCTCCGCTTCCTGACCCGCCCCCACTGTTGCCTCTTAGCAGGGGCGACCTGCCCTGCCCTCTGCTCTCTGGTGGGGACACACCCAGTCACCTCTGGCCTCAGGCCTCAAGCCCCAGCTCTGAAGGGGACCCAGTGCCCTGCCCCAGGCCTTCTGACGCCCCCTGCCCTGTAAAGCTGGACGAAGCTCGGATTTCCTGGGCTCCCACGGCTCACCAGCTCCGCCCCACAGTGCCCCTGTGGGTACCCCACCTCTGCGCTCTGCACCCCGGGACGTCCCGTGGGGACGCGCACCGCTGGCACACCTGCACCTGCACACCTCCGCTGCCCTGGGGCGGGTCCGAGCCGCGCTGGGGGCGGGGGGGCAGGTGCTACCAACCAGGTGAGCCTCCGACCCAGCGGAGAGCAGAGTCCAGCTAGTGACGGCCGTGGGTCCAGGAGGAAGGGCCGAGCCAAGTCCAGGTGGGGACTAGTTGGGGGAATGGGGAACACGGGGGAAGGCACCGCAGATTCGCCACCAAGGTGAGTACTGGGATTCTCCAGTGAAGCCCTCTCAGATAATGAATTCAACCCCCTTAATAAATATGGGACTACTTCTTCTTGGCTTAGTTAATTTGCATATTTTGAGGCATTTATTTATTTCATATAAGTGGTCTAGATGTATTGGCATGACGTTGGTCACCGTATTTCTTATTTACTTGATGACAGCACACAGGAGCATCGGCAAATCCACCAAACCAGCCACACAGTGAGGATTTTACTCCTGATTCTTGAACAATAATGTAGAGAATTCTATATAAACCCCCCTCCCACCCAAAAAAAGACAAATACATAAAGGTGGGAAGCAGACTAGTGGTTTCCCGAGATGGAGGGTAGGAAAGGGGCTTAACTGCAAGGGGCATGAGGGTCTCATGGGGTGATGAAAAAGTTCTACAACCAATTAATGATCATACTATTTAGTAAATTTACCAGAAATTATTGAATTGCACACCTGAATGGGATGAATTTTGCTACGCAAAACATACCTCAAATAAATCAGTTTTTAAAAAGAATAGCATGGGGCGCCCCGGGGGCTCAGTCAGTGAAGTGTCGGACTCGTGATTTTGGTTCAGGTCATGATCTGAGGGTCATGGGGTCAAGTCCCACACTTGAGCTCAGAGGGGAGTCTGCTGGAGATTCTCCGTCTCCTTCCCCTCTGCTCCTCCCCTGCTCACGAGCGTGTGTGCTCTCTCACTCTCTCGCTCTCTCAAATACATAAATAAAATCTTTTTTTAAAAAATCATGGCTTTTGCCATCTCTCAGTGGTGGAGAAACAACACCTACAATTCAAGATCCTCCACGGAACAAGAGCCCCGGTTAAACATAAATACCCCAGACTCAACCGGGTCCCTTGGAAAGTCATGTTTCAGGAGTAAGGAAGAACTGAAAATGGCTCAGTCTCCACAGAGATAAACCTAGATTTGAATCGTATCAACCCTTGGTTGGGAAAAGGCAATCTGTCCCTATACTACCCACCAAAATAAAATTAAATCTGATTTTTTAAAAAGATAACATGAAGGAGGACCTCTACAGTCTTTCATGCATAATGTCCAGCATTTAATAAAGAGCACCAGGCTGGTCAAGAGACGGACCACACGACTCTACAGGAAAAAACAAAGAGAAACAGCCCCACAGGTGCCCTGATTTTGGAGTTATCAGTTACAGACTTGAAAGTAAATGCGATTAATATCTCAAGAAAGTGGAAAATGAGGGAGACAACTGAATAAGAGAACTGCAATCTATAAGTCGAAGAGAAAAATGGAAATTCTAAAACTAAAAAATGCAATAATTGATAGTTAAAATTCAATAGATTGGGGTTACCAGCAGATTAAACAAAGCGGAAGAGAGGATACGTTAATTGGAAAATAGGTCAATAGAAAATGTGCAAGACTGAAGGACAAATTAAAAACAGGCATCAAATCAGAGAAGAGCATAAGCTCTATGTGGGGCTTTTTGAAAATGTCTGACTTACATGAAATTTTCACTTATGTGAAAATTAATAATGGAGCAGAGGCAGTATTTGTGGAGATTTTTCTAAAGGATTTTCTAAAACTGAGAAAAGACACGTTTCCACAGATTTGAAAGAGAAATCTACACGTGCCAAGCGGGATGGACGCAAAGAGCGCCACGCGTAGGTGCATGGCAGCAAAACTTCTACAAGCCGAGGGTAACGGGGAATCTTAGAAGCACCTGGAGCAGAAAAGCATATTATCATCAGCGGAATGACTCAAAGACAGATTTTTCTATGACTCTGGAAGCCAGAAGACGATGACATGTCATCTGTGGAGCATCACAAGGAAACGACGGCTAAGATGGAACGCTCACCTAGGCAAACTCCCTCCAAAGCTGAAGGCTGGATAAAAAGCTGTTGAAACAGGTGAATACTAAAAAATAAAATAATAATAAAAATAAAAAAATAAACAGGTGAATACTGAAAAACGTATGGCCAGCAGACCCACACCAGGCCAAACAATAAGTGATGGAAAGTCTCCAAAATGGCCTTCGTGGCCCTGCCTCCTAGTATTCGAGACGTAGCGTGATCCCCTCTGCTGCAGCGGGGCCGGACCCCGAGACTCACTTCCCACAAGCCGGTCATGGCAAAAGCAACAGGTCAGTCCTGAGGTCAGCTTACGAAAGACGGCTCGTCTCTCGGCAGGCCCCGCGTCCCTCCCTTGCCTCCTCTCACGGGCTCTTTCCCGCCCCTCTCTGAGCTCCCACGCGGCGGGGCCTGAGCGGCCGTGTTGTGCACAGGGAACTGTGGGAGGCCAACGTCTCCGGCCCCGGGAGCTGAGACCCGCCGGGCCACGTGAGTGAGCTTGGAGGTGAGCCCCCCGTCGGACGACGCCGGGTAGGCTGAGCGAGAAGTCCGCTCTTCTCCCCAGGCCCTGCGGTACCTTGTGACTTCTGAACAATGAACATGCGCTATCTGCTAAAAGAAAGAAAGAAGAAAAGAAAGAAAGAAAGAAAGAAAGAAAGAAAGGAAGGAAGGAAGGAAGGAAGGAAGGAAGGAAGAAGAAGAAAGAAAGAAAGAAAGAAAGAAAGAAAGAAAGAAAGAAAGAAAGAAAGAAAGAAAGAAAGATCACAAAAGTTTAAGGCCAACCGTGAATAAAATGTTACAATTAGTAAAAACGGAAAAGGCGAAGACAAGCGGCACAGTCTCGCAGGTGGCACAGTCCTCCCCTGCATCCGACGGAGACCCCGCTGCCTGCCCCAAGACGGGACAGTCCCAGACACCAGGACGTCCGCCCTCCGTCTCCCTCAAGGGTCTGGAGTGCGAGCGGGCAGCACGGTGACGAGCCTTACAGCCTTTACGAGACGCCGTTCGACCATCACCAATACGCCCCGTACCTCCGCCCGCGCAGCAGGACCCCCGGGGACCCACTCAGTCCCTCCAGGATCCTGGCCCCTGCACTGGTCCGAGCTGCCCGGGGCCGTGAAGCTGGGAGACGCTGGTGGTGGTGGAGCCGGTGGCACCGACCGTCCCCGCAGCTTTTCCCATCAAGAGCTGGAGTCCACGTCTCCACTCCTGGAGTCCTGGCTGACCTTCTGTCTTGTTTTGGCCAACAAACTGTGGCCAGCCGTGGTATCACCCCCGAGCCCAGATCTCAAGGGTCTGCGAGCTTCCGCTCTCATCGTGCTGCCATCCTGCCACCACGTGAGGGGACCGGCTTCCCCTTCCAAGCTCCGCCCAAAGTGTCAACCCACCAAGAAGGAGCAAATGAGACGGCTGTGGTTGAACCCATCAGGTGTGGGCGGTGATTCATCACAAACAGGTAACGGAGCAGGGGCGGTGGCAGGGGACACAGTGACGGGGAGGAGGACCCCTCTGCACCTCCTAAATCACCACGGAAACATCCCACAGGGTGATTTCTATGCGTGTTGCGACCCAGTGGGTTGCAAATGTCCGATGCTTCCGAAACGACACGCAGCCTCGAGAACCCAGAGAAGCCCGTGGCCTCTGCCCAGGAGGTTCGGCTGGGACTCGGGGGGCGCGATGGCCCCGCCGCCCGGAGCAGAGCCCCGAGAAGCCCTGGGGTGGGGCTCCCCGGGGTTGTCACGCCCAGGCCGGGCAGCCCCGGGGGCGTCGGTCGGTGGGGCCTTCCTGGGCCAGCAGGGGCCGGAGGCGAGTGACGTTCTGGTGGCCACTTGGATGCAGGGAGGCGCGGTTGGAAAAGAGGAGCTTTGAATGAGGCGTAAATATTCTGAAACATTTTGTAAACGAGCTTCATGAGGTTTACATACGCGTGGAGGGGACAGAGGGGCGAGGACCCCTCCCGGAGCGCTCCCCCCAGGCCGTGACCCCGGGACCCCCGCGCCCTAAGACTGTCCCCAGGTCAGGTGCGCAAGGGGGGCTCGGCAGGCATGACGCCGGGGCGCAGAGCTCTCAGCCCGCCTCCGCTTTACCCGGAGCCACCATCTGCCCACAGCCCGGTGCCACAGGAAGTGGGCGCCCCGGGAGCACCACCGTCGCTGGCCGCAGCCCCTCCCGCCCGGCGCGCACCCCCACCCGCAGCACGCGGCCCCTGCAGGCCCTGGCGCGGCTCCCCGGGGATGAGGACAAGCTCTCCAGCGCCAGCATCGTCGCAAGCCCTCGGCTCAAGACCCGGAGGGACCGGAGGGACCCAGAGGGACCCGGAGGGACCTGGAAGGATTATTGAAGCTAACGACGACGACGACGTAGCTTTGGCTTGAAAAAACAAATGCCCGCTCTCCATCACCTGCGGGAACACGCACCGTGACTCGCTGACTCCCACGTGCTGCCCGAGGCTGGGGGGGATTAAAAGATTTTGTTTGCTTATTTGAGAGACAGACAGCAGATGGAGCTCGAGCGGGGAGGGGAGGGGAGGGGGAGAAGCGGACTCCGCGGGGCAGGGGCGCAGGGGGCTCCAGCGGACTCGATCCCAGGACCCCGGGGTCATGACCTGAGCCGGAGGCGGCCGCTCAGCCGGCTGAGGCCCCCGGTGCCCCGGGACGGAGGGTTTTGTACCTTCTCATGTCCCTGGAGGAAGAGGAGGGCAGCTCGGGTGGAGGGGGGAGCCCCATGGGGGAGCAGAGGAAAACAGGCGTCTCCCAAGTGCATTTCTGAGGCCACAGAGCACAGCCCCAGCGTCCAGGACGGTCCCACGAGACCCACGGAGCGTGAGAAAGCCCCGGAGGGCCCTTCGGCTCAGAAGGCGCCCCCGAGGCCTGAGACGAGGCGGGCAGGGAAGGATCCCGGGGTGCGGCACCGCCTGGGGCTGGGGCTCTTCGCCTGGGGCCCCCACGTCTGTCCCGCGGTCACTGCCAGGCTCCCAGCACAGGCCTCCCCGTACACCCGACGGCCGCCTCCGCACAAGCTGGGTCGCAGCAGAGCTCGGGGTCTCATGACCTTGGCTGGGCTTCATCCCTGGACACGGGACCGAGGAGCCCCCAGGCTGCAGGGAGCGTCCACACCAACCTCTGTGGGCCTGGGCCAGGACAGCAGCGGGGCGAAGCCTGGCGACGCCTGGCCAGGGAAGGTGGCCTGGGCACGCGCCCCCACCTCTGACCTCCGGCCCCTGGAGGCCCCCCCATGGCTGCAGCACCACCGAGACGGGCCCCAGGGGACACGCGGGGCGGGGGGCAGCACCAACGCCGAGGGGGGACACGCGGGGAGGGGGGCTTAGCTCTCCAGGGGAGGGTCCGGGCCCGATGAGGAGCCAGAGGACCGGCCGCCAGCGGCTCCGGGGCGCCAGCAGATCAAGGGCAACAGACCCGCGGCCGACCAGCCGACCACCCGGAGGCCCAGAGCCAGCCACGGCTGGGCGGCCCTGTCGTCCCGCGGGGGGCCCCTGCCCGCTGCCCGAGCCCGGAGGGCACCTGGCGGGGCCTCAGCTGGTGAGTCCGACGGAACCGGAGGCCACGGCGGCACCAGGACTGGCGGGCTGTGTGCGGGGTCGCCCCGCAGACGGGAGGACACAGGCCCCCACCCCGGAGCCTGCCCGCCGCAGCAGGGGTCGCCTGGGGTAGGTGTCTTCAGCTCCCAGGCCTCTCCCTCCACAGCTGACGGCGACGGGGGCTTCTGGAGCTGCATCCGCAGCGTCTGGCACGCGACACGCTCCTTGGGAGGCGTCAGGCTGCTGTCCCATGAAGCCGTCGGTACTGCCTGGAGCGGCGAACGGGGACGGACCCTGCACAGAACGAGGCTGTGTCCCAGCCAGGCCCGAAGGGCCCTCCACAGGGTGCCTTTTCCCTCACGGAAACTTCCAGAACCTCTTGGTCCCAGCAGGGCTGCCTGCACCCAGCCTGGCCCTGCTGCATAGACAGAGGGGGACAGAGCAGTACTTCTAAGCGTGGAATTGCCGTCAGAACCCCAAAGTCCTACCAGGCCTGCGTAGGGGATACAACCTGCGGCCATCTGCCGTCCAGTCAATCCCAGGGGACTTTCCCCGCACGCCCTTGAGCACCAGGTCCCCAAGAGCTTCCCCGGAGCACGGAGTCTGGGCTCTCGCAGGGCTCGGCTCCCGCTCCCGGGTGCACGTGCGGCCAGGCGTCCAGCACACGAGCCTCGGCCCACCCCGCCGTCCGCGTGGTGTCCTGCCGGGGGGCCCAGGCCCCACTACCCTGCGGTAACCAGAATCCCAGGTGCCGGCAGCAGAGGAGGAGCCCCAGCGCTCTGCACACCCTCCAGGGCCTGGGCTCTCGGGTCTCTGGGCGCCCCCGCCCCGCATCCTCCAGGCCTCAAGCTTCAGGGAGGCAGTATGGTGTGTGGCCATCTGGGCCGCGGAGGGGGCAGCGTCACAGCCCCCTGGGCTCCCCCCCACCACGCCCACACCCACGCAGGCCGGAACCTGGGCACTCCAATGGCCAAGCACAGGAGTTAGGACAGCACCTGGGGGCCAGGGAAACGGGCACTGGGTGGTCTAGGGCGCCCCTGTCACCAACGCTTCAGCCGATCCCTTTTATTACCCGGCCTCGTAGAGCCCCCTCCAACGGGGAGGCCCTGGTGACACTCTGGGTCTGAATCCAGTTGCCTGTCGACCTGGCAGGTCTCCGGGGGAAGAGTCCCTACTCGCCGCAGCATCGAGTGCACACGGACACGCACGCACACCCTCCTCTGTGTCCCTGGCTCGGGGGACCCACTGCACACGGAAGGGCACCGTGGGGGAAGAAAGGAGTGGGCAGTACTGCCCGGGGCGGGGGGTGGACGGCAGTGGGGGCACGGAGGGGGCTCTGGGACCCAGGGGCAGCTGGGCGGCCACTTGCTGGGGCCAGGGCACTACTTGCAGGCCCTCGGGACACCGGAGCAGGGGTGGCCTGTCCCTCCTGGAACAGCCGGGGTCCATGACTGGGCTCCCTGAAACACAAAGATGCCCCCCTAGACCCCCACCCCCAGCTGCCTCATAGCCTGGCTGGTGGTGGGCCCTGGGTGCTCAGTGAGGGTACAGACGGGAAGTGGGAAGACCAGCCGGCCTGCGGGCAGGGAGGGCAGCACGGGGGCACCCGGGTGACCAACAGGCTTGGGAACTCTCTCCTGGGGGGCCTGCGGGGGGCACTAAGTCAGAGACTCACAGAACTGCTCCTCATAAGGGGGCTGCACCTCCCTGCTGTCCCAGAGCCCTGGGACCCCTGCCCAGCCCCGCCTGACCCTGGGCCCCCCACCCCCAACTCCTGCTCAGACAGGGGCCCTGCAGTGGCCTCAGGGCCCAGCCCCAGGCCCACCTGTGGAGTCCCTGCCAAGAGGGGCACCTCCCTGCACCCCTGGCCCCACACCACCCCAGGCTGGGCCTGTTGCCCCCGCCCTCTCCCAGCCTGCCCCTCAGCCTCGGGGGACAGTCTGCCCAGGGTGGTGGGAGCATCGCAGAGCAGGATGGAGCCAGGGGCGCTGGGGGGTGCTGGGGGGGCGCAAGGGGGGCGCTGGGGTCACTGAGGGGGCACAGGGGGATGTTGTGGGGGCGCAGGGGGGTGCTGGGGGGTGCTGGGGGCACAGGGGGGCGCAGAGGGGGCACAGGGGGCGCAGGGGACACAGGGGGGCGCAGGGGGAGTCCCGGCACCGCGGGGCTGTCCGGGTGCAGGGCAGGGTTCCGCACCTAGGCCCGGGCCCTGGGGACGGAGCAGGGGCAGGAGCAGGGGCGGCGGGGAGGGGGGGGGCGGGGGGGGGGCGGGACCCCAGGTGGGGCGGCGGGTGCGGTCCAGGGGGGCCCTGAGCCGCGGAGGGCGCTGCGGACCCGCTGGGCGGTGACACCCGAGGGGACGCGGCATCGCACCCCCGCCCCGGCCCCGCGCCGCCCCTCCCCCTCCCCCTCCCCCCCCCCCCTGCATTCCCGGGCTCCCGCCGCCCCCGCCCCCTCCGCGCCATCCGCGGGGCCGCAGCGCCTCCCGCCGTCCGCAGAGCCGGGGCCGTCGGGGCGCGGCCGGGCGGGAGGTATAAAGTGGGCGGCCCCGCGGCCCCTCCCTCCGCCCAGCGCTCGACCCAGCTCCGAGCTCCGCGGAGCCCACCGGCCGCTCCGAGGTCAGGTAAGCGCTCGCCGCCCGCCCCGACCCCCGAGCAGGGACCTCCTCCCCCCGGAGCTGGGACCTCCCCCGGAGCTGGGACACCCCCGGAGCTGGGATATCCCAGAGCTGCGACCCCCCCCCCCCGGAGCTAGGACCCCCCCCCCGGAGCTGGGACCTCCCAGAGCTGCGACCCCCCCCCCCCCCGGAGCTAGGACCCCCCCCCCCGGAGCTGGGACCTCCCAGAGCTGCGACCCCCCCCCCCCCGGAGCTAGGACCCCCCCCCCCGGAGCTGGGACCTCCCAGAGCTGCGACCCCCTCCCCTGGAGCTGGGACCTCCCAGAGCTGGGACCTCCTCCCCCCGAGCTGGGACCCCCCCCCGGAGCTGGGACACCCCCGGAGCTGGGATATCCCCGGAGCTGGGACCCCCCCCACCCCGGGAGCTGGGACTCCCCCCGGAGCTGGGACGCCCCCCCCGGAGCTGGGACCTCCCAGAGCTGCGACCCCCGCCCCGGAGCTGGGACCCCCCCCCCGGGAGCTGGGACTCCCCCCTGGAGCTGGGACCTCCCAGAGCTGCGACCCCCTCCCCTGGAGCTGGGACCTCCCAGAGCTGGGACCCCCTCCCCCCGAGCTGGGACCCACCCCGGAGCTGGGACACCCCCCAGAGCTGGGACCTCCCAGAGCTGGGACCCCCCCCCCCCGGGGCTGGGACATCCCCCCGGAGCTGGGACTCCCCCCTGGAGCTGAGACCTCCGCGGAGCTGGGACCCCTTGCCCTGGAGCTGGGAAACCCCCCGTGGAGCTGGGACCTCCCCCCCGGAACTGGGACACCCCCCCCCCACCCCCCGTGAAGCTGGGACCCCCGCCAGAGCTGGGACTCACCCCGGAACTGGGATCCCCCCAGAGCTGGGACCCCCTACCCCCGGTCAGCAAGGGCCCCACGGGGGGCAGGTCCAGGGCCTCTGTCCCAGCTCCTCATGGGCAGTCCTCAGGGGCCTCCAGGGCCAAGTTCACTGTCGCTGCTCCCTCTGTGGCCCCTTCTGGAGGGGGGGTGTCCTCCCTATAACCCTGGGCTCGGGCTCAGACCCTACAGCCGTGGGGCACTGGCTGGGACAGCTGGGGAGACCCAGCCATGGCCAAGGCCGGAGGTCAGCAAATACCCCAGGGGCTCAGTATGTGCAAGGGACCCCGCCGGCTCCTGGGGGGGCTCTGAGCCAGAGGCCACACTCGGGGGGCGGGGAGCAGGGTCACCCACCCCGCGGGCAGGCCCAGCGCTTTCCCGTGGAGCTGGGCCCAGGGTGTCAGGGGCACCGGCCCTCCCTCGGGCCACAGAGAGGCTGTTCTCCTGGAAGGGGCACCCGTGGCCAGAGCGAGCTCTCCCGGTCACCCCCCACCCCACCCCGGGAACAGCAGGGCCGCACCCCACCCCTCTGAGGCCGCACGTGCCTCCTGGGCATCCCCCCCCTCCCAGCCACAGGGAGACAAGGAGGGGGCAGCAGGACTCTGCAGTGAAGCAGGAGCCCAGGCCGAGGCAGCCTGTGATGCCTCCCGGCTCGGCCACCCACCCTGGCGGGACTCCTCGCTCAGCTCGGCAGCACCCTGGGGCCCTGGGGTGGGGGCTCCCCCTGGACAGCTGAGCGCTGAGGCTGACGACAGCGCAGAAACAGCCGCCGGGCCCGACGTGGCCCATCCCGCCGCGCCCACGGGGACGCCCCGGGCCCAGGAGAGGGGCTCCACTTGCAGTCTGTCACCCAGGCCGGGGAAGCTGCGCACCACACAGTGGGCATATTTTTCTGCCAGGAAAGGAGTTTGGGCCCAGAGATGATCTTACGTTTGTTTAACGGCAACAAAAAAGGCCTTTGGGGTGTATTCCCAGCCTCGTCACCCCGAGGCAGGAGGGCAGGGCCCGGCAGTGGCTGAGCCCCCAGCCTCGGTGACCGCCATCTCCCAGGCCATGCCGGGGCGGGTGGGCACAAGGGCCAGGCGTGTCCCCTCAGCAGGACTCAGGACTTGATGGGCGCTGGGCCCTTCCGCCACCGTGAGGCTGCCACCCGCTGCTAGGAGGCCGCGAAGCCCGCAGCAGGGCTGGGGCCATGGTCGGGCGTGTCGTTGGGAGGCCACAGGGAAGGCAACGTGCAGGGACGGTGGGGCCTGGGACCCTGGGCCACCTGGTCGGGCGGAGCTCCGGCCCCTGCACGGGGCAGTGCCTGCACCACAGGCCAGCAGGGCTGGCCTGGGGCTCCTGCGAGCTGTGGCAGCGGGGGGCCTTCAGCCGAGCCCCTGGGCCGGGCCGGGCCAGAGAAGGGGCGGCCAGGGCTGGGATGAGCAGCTCCCTTCTTTGGCATCTCTCGCACTTTGTGCAAAGCCACAGGGCATGGGGGAGACCCTGGTGTGGGGCACACCTGCAAGGAAGCAGGGGTCACGGGATGCTGCTCAGGGAACAGCACCTGGGGAACCCAGCCCCCCACCCCAGGGATGAGTGCTGGCACCCCCAGGGACGGGTGCAGGTGCCCTAGGGATGAGTGCTGGTGCCCCAGGGATGAGCATAGGTGCCCCAGGGACAAGTGCAGGTGCTCCAGGGACAGGTGCAGGTGCCCCAGGGACAGGTGCAGGTGCCCCAGGGACGAGTGCAGGTGCCCCAGGGTGGGTGCTGGCACCCAGGGGCGGGTGCTGGCATGGCCATATCATAAAGCAGCACTCTGCACAGACTATCTGCACACCCTCCCGGGTGACCGAGGCCACCCCCACCCCCGTCAGCCTTGCTGTGGCCCATCGCAATGCTGAAATAAGCAAGTGGGGGTAGGATCTAGCTGCAAGGGGCCCCTGGTGCTGGGAGAGCGGACTCTGGGTCAGAAGCTCGGGAGAGGCCACGGCCTCCCTGCCTGGTGGTCAGAAGGCGCTGGCGTCCTGCACAGCGGGCGGTACTGCTGTTCGGTCCCGCGTGTTCTTCCTCGTGTGCCCATGTCACAGATGAGGGGTGGGGTGCTGCTGGCCTGTCTGCACGTCCCCGGTCTTTGTGCATCAGTGGGTTTTGGTTACTGACCATTTGCCTGGTTATGATCTCCCCCGTGTTCCTAATAAGTGCTCAGTCGTACCCAACCTGTAAGAACTTTTTTTTCCCGGTTTTTAAAAATTGTGGTAAAATACACATAATGTAAAATTTATTATGTTAACCATTTGTAAGTGTAGAGTTTAGTGGTATTGGGCACATTCATATTGTTGTGCTACTGTTACCTCCATTCATCTCGGAAATGCCTTTCATCTTGAAAAACTGAAACTCTATACCCGTTACACCCTAACTCCCCATTCCCTCTGCCCCAGGTACCGGCAGCCTCACTCTACCTTCTATCCCTATGAGTTTTTTAGATATTCTAAGTATCTCATATAACTAGAATCATACAGCATTTGTCCTTTTGTCACTGGCATATTTCACTGAGCATAATGTCCTCAAGGCCCACCCATGTTGTGGCGGGTGTCAGAATGTCCTTTCTCCTTAAGGCTGAGTAATATGCCATTGAGTGGATGTGCACGTTATGGTTCTCCATTCATCCGCCAGTGACCCTTGGATTCTTCCCTGTTTCACCTATTGTGGAAATCCCTAATGTGAACAATGAAGTTGGGTGCACAAATCTCCCTTTGAGACCCTGCTTTTAATTGGGGAAGGGGGTATGTAGCCAGACATGGGATTGCTAGATCATATTGTAATTTCATTTTTATCTTATTTTTTGAGGAACCACCGTACTGTTGTCCACAGAGATCCTACCATGTTACATTCCCACCAACGCTTCCAGATTCTCCACATCCTCCAACACTTGCTCTTTTCTGGAGTTTCTAAATATTAGCCATCCTAATAATGAATGTTAGGTGATATCCTTATAATTTTTTATTAGTATTTCTCTAATAATTAGTGATGCTGAGCATCTTTTTAGGTGTCCATTGGCCATTTATATGTCTTCTGTAGAGAAAGGTCCGCTTAAGTCCTTTGTCCATTTTTGAACCAAGTTTTTGTTGTTGAGTTCCAGCAGTTCTCTATATAGCCCAGATTCTAATCCCCGATCACATCTGTCATTTGCAGAGACCTTCTCCCATTCTGTAGGGCTGCCTTTTGACTCTGTGGATAGTGTCTGTTCATACACAAGATGTTTTGTTTATCATAAAGTTCAATTTGCCCATTTTTTCTTTAGTTGCTTGTGCTTTTGGTGTCATGTCCATTAAATCATTGTCCTCTGCAATGTTGTGAGTATTTCACCTTACCCTTCTTCTAAAGGCTTTATATTTAGGTCTTACGTTTAGATCATGGATCCACTTTGAGTTCATCTTTGTGTATGGTGTGAGGTAAGGGTCCAACTTCATTCTTCTGCTTGTGGATATCCAGTTTTCACCGCATCATTTGTTTAAAAAAACTGTCTTTCCGCCAATGAATGATCATGACTCCTTTGTTGAAAAGTACTTGAATGCATATGCAAGAGTTTATTTCTAGGCTCTGTTCCATTCCCCTGGTCTGTATGTCTGTCTTCACGCTAGTACCACACTATTTTCATTACTATAGCTCTGCAGTACATTTTGAAATCAGGAAGTGTGAGTCCTCCGGCTTTGGTCTTCTCTTTAAGAATTGTTTATGCTACTCGGGGTCTCTTGACCTTCCTTCTGAGTTTTAGAATGGCTTTTTCTATTTCGGCAAAAATCGTCTTCGGGATTTTCATAGGGATTGAATTAAATATGTAAATCACACTGAGTGGCATTGACGTGCTAATATTGTCTTCCAATCCATGAACATGGACTATCTTTCCATTTGTTTATATCTTCTCTAATTCTTCTCAAAAAGGTTTTATAGTTTTCAGTGAATAAGTCTTTTACCTCCTTGGTAAAGGTAATTCCTAAATATTTCACTCTTCTAATGCTGATGTAATGGAATTGCTTTGTGTTGTTCATTGTTAGTATATAGAAATGCAATGGATTTTTGTGTGTTGACTTTTATTCTACTACTTTGCTCAGTTCGTTTACTCTAACAGCTCCTATTGTGGAATCTTTAGGGTTTTCTACATATAAGATAGTATCATCTGTGAACAGTGATAATTTACTTCTTCTTTTCATGTTTGAGTGCCTCTTATGTCTTTTTCTTGCCTAATTGTTCTGGCTAGGACTTCCAATACCGTGTTGAATAAAGGGGTGAAAGTAGGCATCTTTGCTTTGTTCCTGATCTTAGAAGAAACACCTTCAGTCTCTCACCATTGAGTATGATGTTTGCTGTGGAATTTTCATATATGAAAATTATATTTATTATATTGTGATGGGTTATTTCTATTCCTAGTTTTGGGTTTTTATTATGAAAGGTTGTCAAATTTTATCAAAAGATTTTTCTGCATTGAGATGATCACGTGGGTTATATATTACATTGATTGATTTTCGTATGTTGCATCATCTTTGCCACTTACTCATGGTGTTTAATCCTTTTACTATCCTATTGAATTCTGTTTGCTAATATTTTGTTGAAGATTTTTGTGTCATTGTTCAATAGAAATATTAGTCTGTAGTTTCTTTTCTTATAGTGTCTTTGTCTGACTTTGGTATCAGGGTAATGCTGACATCATAGAACGAGTAATGGAGTATTACCTTCTCTTCAACTTGTTTTAAAAAGTTTGAGAAGTTTTGATGTTAGTTTTTGGAATGTTTGGTAGAATTCACAAGTAAAGCCATCAGATTTAGGGGGTTTGTTTGTTTGTTTGTTTTTGTCAGAAGATTTTCTGTTACTGATTCAATCTCCTTGCTCGTTATAGATCTGTTCAGAATTTCTATTCCTTCGTGGTTTGGAGGTTTTGTGTTTCTAGGAATTTGTTCCCTTTCACCTGGGTTATCTAGCTTGTACTTGTTGTACAAGCTTGGTGTACAGTTGTTTATGGTTCTCTCTTATAATCCTTTCCATTTCCTCTCCTCTGTGGAATCAATAGTAATGTGCCTGTGGTAATTTCTGATTTTAGTGATTTCAGTCTTCTTTTTTTTCTTAGTTCATCTAAGTTTTGTCAATATTGTTGATCTTTTTGAAAAACCAGTTTTTGGTTTCATTGTTTTCTCTATTGTTTTTCTGTCATCTATCTCATGTAACTCTGCTCTACCCTGTATTATTTCCTTCATTCTCCTTTGGGTTTCATTTGTTCTTCTTCATCCAGTTCCTTAAGCTTTGCAGTTGGGTTATTGACTTGAGCTCCTCTTTGTTGTTGTGGTTTTTTTCTTAATTTAAAAAAATTAAAATTTGTTTATTTGAGAGAGAGAGAAAATGTGCATCCTGCACCAGTGCATGAGCAGGGGGAGGGAACTCGGGGCTCTATCTCACAACTCTGAGGTCATGACCTGAGCTGAAATCAGGTGTCAGACTCCCACTGACTGAGCCACCCTAGAGCCCCTGACCTCTTTCTTGTTTTTATATGAAAACATGTATAGTTGCAAATTTCTTCCTAAGCATTGCTTTCACTCTTTTCCATACATCCTGGTGTGTTTTGTTTTCATTTTTATTGGCCCCTGAGTATTTTCATATTTCCCTTCTGATTTATTCTTTGATCTACTAGTTGTTTAAAAGTGAGTTGTTTAATTCCCACAGTTTTGTGAATTTTTCTGGTTTTCCTTCTGTTATTGACTTCTAATATCATCCTATTGTGATCAGAGGAAATACTTTCTATGATATTTTTTTCTTGAACCCATGTTTCACCTTCTCCCATTACTGCAAGTCCTTCCCTTCCTCCTCTAGCAGAATTTACTTCCAGGACATTTAAAGTGTTGGCACTTTTTTCCCTATTCACTTTTTTCCTTCTTCCTTTCCTTTCCTTTCCTTTCCTTTCCTTTCCTTTCCTTTCCAGCCAGACATTGAAGACTAGGACATTCTAATGCAATTGCATATACAGGGGAAATTTGACAGGCATTGCACATGTTTGAGGAAGTCGTATGCTCAGGAAACACCTGAGAATACCTTATACTTAGACTTCAGGCTCATCCTTGGCACAGAGACAGCCTACAACAATAAAATAACTAAATAAACAAACAGCAAGCCCTGGAGAAGAATCTGATTTCCAGACATACCACATTATTAGATCTGAATGTCCAGTTTTCAACAAAAGAATCAAAAAGCACAAAGAAATGAAAGTATGGCCATTCAATGGAGGGAAAAAGACCCTAAACCAAGAGAAACTTCCTAAAAGAAGACCCGATGGTGGACCTAGTAGCCACAGACCTGAACACAACCATCTTAAAGATGCTCAAAAAATTAAAGGAAAGCATTAAAATAGTCAAGAAAATGTCTGAATAAAATGGAAATATCAATAAAGAGAAACCTATGGTAGAATTCAAAAAGAAATAATGGAGCTGAAAAATATAATAACCAAAATGAAGTCTTCATTAGAAGAATTCAAAGGCAGATTTGTGCAGAAAGAAGAAACAACAAGCAAAGTTGGAGATAGGACAATACAGATTGTTGAGCCTGAGGAACAGATAGAAAAAAGATTAAAGAAAAGTGAGAAGAGCCTAAAGGACCCACATGTCGTATGGGAGAAGAGGGAGAGGTGGCAACAGAGAAAGTATCTGAAGAAATAATTACTCAAAACTTCCCAGTTTGATGAAGACATGAACATAAGATCCAAGAAGCTCAATGAACTCCAAGTAGATACATTCAAAGGGACTCAGTGAGACACATCATCCTCAAACTATCAAAAAACCAAGACAAAGAAAAAGTTTTGAAATCAGATAACAAGATGTGATTCATGATATCCACAGGATCATCAATAAGATTATCAGCAGATTTCTCATCAGAAACTTGGTAGACTTGCCTGATAGTATTCAAGGTGCTAAAAGAAAAATCCTATCACCCCAAAATTGTATATCTAGCAAAACTGCCCACCAAAAGCAATGGTAAAATTAAAACACTCCCAGATAAACAGAAGCTGTGGGAGTTTGTGACCACCAGACCTGACCTACAAGAAGTGCTAAAGGGGGTCCTGCAGGGTGAAATGAAAGGACGCTAGACAGTAACCTGAAGGTCTCAGTCAAGATCAACACATGAGCAATCATAAAAGCTAATTTATTATGGTAAGGGTATGTGATTCCACAGAAACTAATGCATTAAAACTAATATTTGGGGGGATCCCTGGGTGGCTCAGCCGTTTAGCACCTGCCTTTGGCCCAGGGCGCGATCCTGGAGTCCCAGGATCGAGTCCCACGTCAGGCTCCTGGCATGGAGCCTGCTTCTCCCTCCTCCTGTGTCTCTGCCTCTCTCTCTCTCTCTCTCTGTCTATCATAAATAAATAAATAAATCTTTTTAAAAAATAATAATATTTGGTTATGCTTTGAACACACAAAGTATAAAAATGTAGTTTTGTGACAGTAGTAACTAAAAGATGAGGATGGAACCTGTACAGGAGCAGAGTGTCTAATGTTGAAGTGAAGCTGGTGGGCACCCACGGGGGCACGGTCAGTTGAGGGTCTGACTTTTGGTTTTGGCTCAGGTCACAGTCCTGGGATTGAGCCCCGAATCAGGCTTCCTGCTCAGCGGGGAGTCTGCTTCTCCCTTTGCCCCTCCCTCCACTTGTGCTCACACACACACTCACTCTCTCTCTCCCAAATAAATAAAAAAAATCTTAAAAAAAAAAAAAAAGTGTGGGCCTGAGCCATGCTGCCTGGCTGTTAGCTGAGTGCCCTGAGCAAGCTACCTACGCCGGGTCTCAGTGTCCTCCTGGGTGAGGTGGGAGTTGGAAGAGGACCAATGCCCTGGGTGGTGTAAGCCTTACAGGACGTAGCTGGCATCTGACACACAGTAACCGTAGATGTTTCCTCATCACTTCATCTTTCCTATATTTCAAAGACCTTTGGAATTCTGGAATTTATGTGGGTGTAGGTGAGATTACTCCTCTGTTCAGCCACATGGAGAGCCCCCATCCCAGGACCCCTTCCCTGCTCTGAAGGGCCACGTCTTACCTCCTCGGTTCTGGGGGACCCGACGGCCTGTCCCACCACAACCCACAGAGGCCTTGTTACTATGATTTCGTGGTATCATTTGCCCTTGAAAACACAAGTTCCTTCATCACCCCTTATCCCTGGTCTTTCTCAGCTACTCTTATTTATTCTGCCTTTGAGTCATTCTGTCAACACGTACAAGCAAAACTATGTCTTGGAGATTCTAGTCAAAATTACATTCAATTATAGACTGAGCTAGAAATAACTCATATTCTTCAATATCGTGTTTCTCATGCAGAAATAATGTTTGTGTCTCCAAAGTGTTCCTTAGAAAAAAAATTTTTTTTAAAGATTTTATTTATTTATTCATAGAGACACACAGAGAGAGAGGGGCAGAGGCACAGGCAGAGGGAGAAGCAGGCTCCGTGCAGGGCGCCCGACGTGGGACTCACTCCAGGGTCCCCAGGATCAAACCCCGGGCTGCAGGCGGCCCTAAACTGCTGCGCCACCGGGGCTGCCCAGAAAATTTTTGAGATTTTTTTAATAAGTCTTGCACTTTCTTTGATTCTTAAGTTTACTCCTTAGCTTTATGTCGTCTTCGTTGCTAGGGTAAATACTCTGTCCATTAAGTTTCTTAATTGGTTGTTGCTGGTGGAAGATAATCTATAGCTTTTTCTATATATTTTCTTGTAATTTTTTTCCGTCAGCAATGGATGTTTCAGGGCTCCCTTAAAGCAGTTACAGGATTCTCTTTATGTTAATGTGCCTTTTGTTACCGTACTTTGTAGTGTTGCATCATTGTGTGTCTAAACTGACTTCACCCAGTTTGGGGGCAGTCATCTTTGGTATGCTAATGGATTTTATTCTCTAACCTCTGTTAGGAATTTTGCAACTGTATTCAAAAGTGAAATTTGTCCACAGAGTTCCTTTTAGGTATTTCTTTTATCACGTCTCGGTCTCAGGTTTTTCCAAGTTTAACAAAAAATTGAAAAGCTTATCTTTCTGTGTTTTGAAACAGGCCAACTGGCAGAGACTATTTGTCCCTGAAGCTGCAAAAGAACTCACCCAAATCCCTGTGGGCCAGAGCCTCGGGGCGTAACCTCCTGCCGGTGTTTCCAGCCCTGCAGGGCAGAGTCCAGTCCATTCCTCACCTCTTCTCAAGACGTTCCCAGAACGTGGTCTTTCACATTCATTAGCTTAGAGCTGCACTTGCCGTGCTCTTAAAAACCTTTTTCACCTATCATTCTGTCACCTTGCTCATTCCTAAATTTGTGTATTACTATATTTATGCTTCATCACTTTTATTTTTGATTAGATTTTTCTACTTTATTGGCCTTTTCAAAGAACCAGCTCTTGGATATATTTATAACTCTACTGTTGTGTTTTTTTTAATCAATTGGTTTATTTCTTATTCTTTTCTTTCTCTTATTTTCCTGAGATTCATTTTGTTAATTTATTTCTGTCCCTAGCTTTTCAACTATGTGCCTAGTTTGTTATGCTGGTTTCCTCTCTTACCACATAAAGCATCTAAGGCTATGTATTGTCCTCTAATTATAGCTTTGGTCTTCTCATATTTGTTTTTATGCATAACGTTGTGTTTTCTCACTAATTCTTATATAGTTTTAACAAAAGAAAGATGGGGTTTGGTTTGGTTTTGTTTTACTTCTAGGTATTTTTGGGCAGCCCCGGTGGCCCAGCGGTTTAGCACCACCTTCGGCTCGGGGTGTGAACCTGGAGACCCGGGATCGAGTCCCATGTCGGGCTCCCTGCATGGATCCTCCTTCTCCCTCTGCTCGTGTCTCTGCCTCTGTGTGTGTGTGTGTCTGTCATAAATTTTTTTAAAAAAATCTAAAAAGGGAATGCATCCTTTAAAAAAAAAAAAACTTCTAGGTATTTTTTTTCTGTCTTACTAATGCACATTATCCAAATCCAAATATTTAGAAAATGCATATTCCCTACTTGTTACTATCAAAGTTCTATAAAACATGACATTCACATCCTCTTTTTTGTTACTTACGTGATCTGTCCACAAGTTTCAAAGGTGAGTTAAAGTCTTCTATTATGATTGCAATTTGTCAGTTTTTCTTCAATTTTTCACCACTTTTGCTTTATACACTTTTGTTACGAAACCCAATACATAAAGACTCCTAACTAGACTGTAGCCTTTATCTCGCCCTTGGCTGCATCTCTCGCCCTCTGTCCCACTTCGATGGGTCCTCACGCTCCCTCATCACGGTCCTCTCTGTCTCGCCCTTCCCTGGTTTTCTTTGTACTGTCAGTGACAGCCTATGTAGTGTGACTCTCACAAACCTCATCCAGATGGGTTTTGTTTTTTGATCCAATTTAGGAATATTTCTCTTTTCTTTCTTTTTTTATTATGGTATGGTTGAAATATATTGACTTCAGGTGTAGAGCAGAGTGATTCGACAGTTCTGTGCATTCAGCTATGCTCGACCACCATAAGTGTAGTCACCGTGTGTCACCACACAAATGCTGTTACAATATTATTGACTGTGTTCCCCAGGCTGCACTTCTCATCCCCGTGACTCATCTACTTTATCACTAGAAGTTTGTGCCTCTTCATCCCCTTTATCTACTTCGCCCACCCCACCACCTCCACCCTGGCAGCCACCAGCTTGTTCTCTGTATTTATGAGTCTGTTTTTGTTTCTGTTTATTTGCTCATCTGTGTTTTAGATTCCCCATATAAGTGAAATCACAGGGTATTTGTCTTTGACTTATGTCTTTAGCTTAATATTCTCTAGGTCTATGTTGTTGCAAATGGCAAGATCTCATTATGACTGAGCAATATTCTGTTGTGTGTAAGTGTGTGTTATGTATACACATAAACACACACATATATGTGCCACATCTTCTTTATCCATTTTTAAATTTTAATTCCAGTGTAGTTAACATGCAGTGTAATATTAGTCTCAGGTGTGCAATATAGTGATTCAGCACTTCCATACACCTCCTGGTGCTCATCACAAATGCCTTCCTTAACCCTCATCACCCACTTTACCCTCTCCCCACCTCCCCTCTGGTTACCATTAGTGTGTTCTCTACATTGAGTCTGTGTTTTGGTTTGTCTCTTATTACCCCTTTGTTTTATTTCTTAAATTCCACATATGAGCGAGATCATATAGTTCTTGTCTTTCTTTGACTGAAATTTCACTTAGCATAATATCTTCTGGTTCCATCCGTGTCGTTGCAAAAGGTGAGATTTCATTCTTTTTACAGCTGAGTAGTATTCCAGTGTATGTGTGTGTATAGACCGCATCTTCTTTATCCATTCATCAGTCAGTGGACACTTGGGCTGTTTCCATCGTTTGGCTACTGTAGATAATGTGGCTATAAACATCGGGGGGCATGAGAACATTAGTCTTTAACAGAAGAGTTTAAAATATTCACATATATTGTCAACTGATCCATGTGATATTGTGCTTTCTGGCTCCTTTTTCCTTCCTTTTTTTATATTTCAGTCTATTCAAGGGTCTTCGCTCTTTTTTCTTACCTTTATTCATTTCTCTGTTGTCTGCAGAATTTTTTTAGGAATGGTATGTGGGTGAGCCCATTTATACCTGTGACGTTTATCCTTTGCATGAAAGCTAAGTTGACTAGGCAGGTATCTTGGGGTCATTTCATTTTCCCCGCAGAAGTCTCCAGTTACTGTCTCATTGGTTTTCTGTGTACAATATTGTGGAGGAAAAGTTTGAGGCCTACATTAGTTATCTATTGCTATGTAATAAATTACCCCAGAACTTAGAAATTTAGAACAAGAAGCATTTGCTACGTCACAATTGATTCAAGTCAGGAATGGTGTGGCTGGGTGGTTCTAGCTCAGGGTCCCCTAGGAGGTGCAGGCACAGCCCTGGGGATTGTCCGGGGCTTTGCTCACCTGCTGTCTGGGCTGAGGATGTGCTCCTACCTCGGCTCACCTGCCCGGCAAGGCTGCCTGAGTGCCTTCGTGTGCCGCTTCCTCCCTGGGAGCAGCCCAGGAGAAGGCCAGACAACAGCCCCGGTGTCTCCTGTGAGCTGTCGTCTGCACGCTGACCTGTTGGCCATACAGGCCAGTGACAGCTGAGCATGTAGGATTTCCTAAGAGTGTGAGTACCAGGACACATGGCTATTGGGCCCACCTTGGAGGCTGCTCACAACACCTAGATGATTCTTCCCTCTGGGTTTGTTTGTTTTAATATATTTTTCGTTGCTGCTCGTGTGTTTTCCTCCTGGGTAGATTATTTTTAGAATTCTTCATTTCGTTTGGGAGTAGCATTTCTCACCAGTACACCTTATCATGGGGGCCTCTTTAATTGAGTGTGTGTGAGCGTGCGTGTGATGTGAGGTGTGTGTGCATACGCATGGAGGGCTGGCAAGTGCACAACCACCTCCCTACCACAGCAGATGGGACAGGACTCCTGGCTCCCACATGGGGGCAGCAGGGTGAGGGGCAGTGGGGGCCAAAGCTGTGCCCACGTCCCAGTGCTCAGCCCCCACCAGCCCCCAGCCCCACCCAACGATGTCCCACATACCCACATTGGCTGTCACCTGTGGTCGATGGCTCTGGACCTCTTTGCTCTGACTGTTGTGGCCTGACTTCCTCTTGGCTTCCAGGTTCTCTAGGGCCCCTGGCTGGCCCCTCCCGCCACCTTCCCAGCCCCCACCTCAGCCACACCCCCCCCCCAGCTCCCCTTCCTCTTACAGCCCCTCAGTCTGACTGCCTGCATCACCTCATGCAGGAAGCCCTCCTGGATTCCCCGGCACACCCACTGGGCTTGCTTTAGTCTGTGCAACGGTCACACCTGGCCGGGTCCCAGCCTCTACCTGCAGAGTCAAGGCCTCTTGACCTGACCATGACCTCGGCTGGGGAGGCAGGGCCGGCCTGGCCCCTCCTAATTATGCCAGGACCAGCTCCCCTCACCTGAACTCAGGCGACATAGAACCTTATTCCGCCCCCAGATTCCATCCCAGACTCCATCCACCTCCTCTCGAACGCATTAGGGGCATCACCAGGAAAAGTGCGCCGGCCTGCCCCGGGCCTCGGCCTTCCGGCAGGGCTCCTCAGGCCCCCGACCCCAGGCCTGCGGGCCCAGCCTCCCTGCGCCCCCACTGGCAGCCGAGTGCGGGCGGGGCAGCGTGTTCCTCGGGTCTGGCCCTGCTCTGGGGTCCCCGGGAGGCAGCGCCGCGTGTGTGAACCGAGTCCCACCTTCCCCTCCTCGCGTCCCCGGAGCCCCCAGGCCCCAGGCAAGGCGGGCAGCAGGCAGCGGGCAGCCTCCGGTCCCCTGGACACGTCGGGGACAGTGACCCGCCCAGGGAGGCATCCCCGCCGGGGGCAGGTGTCCCTGGGGCGGCTGGCATGGTGCCGAGCCCCCCGCCCGTCCCCGTCACCGCCCGCCGACCCCCACGTGCTCTGTGGTCGCCAACGCGCACCCCTGGCGTTCCCGCTTCCTAAGCACCTGCGGATTAGCGCCCGCAGCCCCCAGAGGGCCACGAGGTGTGGCTGGCCGCGCAGGGGCGAGGGACGAGGGCGCCCCCACCGCGTCACCCCCGCCCGGCGGAGGGCCCAGGGGCGCGGCGACACCCGCGAGGGCGCTTGTGCAGCGGCGGCTCCTCCGTGTTGCAGGATGTCGGGGCGCGTGGGTGCCGCCAGGATGCTCCGAGGCCCCTGCTCCGCCCTCCTGCTCTGGGGGCTCCTGGGGGCGCTGCATGCGCAGCAACAGGAGGTCGTGGCGCCCCCCACCTCCGACAGAAACAGCTGTCCAGGTACCTGCGGGGCTGCGGCCGCGGGGGGGGGCGGGGGGGGGCGGGGCCAGCGTCCCGGCCCAGCATCCCGGCCCGGCTCAGCATCCCGCCCCGCATCCTAGCCCCGCCTCGCACCCCGCCCGCCCCGCCCCGCATCCCGACCCCGCCCAGCATCCCGGCTCTGCCCCCGGCCCGGCATCCCAGCCCCGCCCCACTCCCGGCCCCGCCCAGCACCACAGCTCCGCCCCCAGCATCCCGCCCCGCCCAGCACCCCCGCCCTGTCCCGCCCAGTATCCCGCACCCCAGCCCCGCCCCGCACCCCGCCCCGCCCCGCATCCCGGCCCCGCCCAGCCCAGCATCCCGTCCCGCCCAGTATCCCGCCCCGCATCCCAGCCCCGCCCCGCACCCCGGCCCCGCCCCGCACCCCGCCCAGCCCAGCATCCCACCCAGTATCCCGCCCCGCATCCCAGCCCCGCCCCGCACCCCGGCCCCGCCCAGCATCCCCGCCCCGCCCAGCGTCCCGCCCCGCACCCCGCCCCGCCCAGCATCCCGTCCCGCCCAGCATCCCGTCCCGCCCAGCATCCCCGCCCCGCCCAGCATCCCGTCCCGCCCCGCACCCCGCCCCGCCCAGCATCCCGCCCCGCCCAGCATCCCGTCCCGCCCAGCATCCCCGCCCCGCCCAGCATCCCGTCCCGCCCAGCATCCCCGCCCCGCCCAGCATCCCGTCCCGCCCCGCACCCCGCCCCGCCCAGCATCCCGGCCCCGCCCAGCATCCCGGCCCCGCCCAGCCCAGCATCCCGTCCCGCCCAGTATCCCGCCCCGCATCCCAGCCCCGCCCCTCACCCCGGCCCCGCCCCGCACCCCGCCCAGCCCAGCATCCCACCCAGTATCCCGCCCCGCATCCCAGCCCCGCCCCGCACCCCGGCCCCGCCCAGCATCCCCGCCCCGCCCAGCGTCCCGCCCCGCACCCCGCCCCGCCCAGCATCCCGTCCCGCCCAGCATCCCGTCCCGCCCAGCATCCCCGCCCCGCCCAGCATCCCGTCCCGCCCCGCACCCCGCCCCGCCCAGCATCCCGCCCCGCCCAGCATCCCGTCCCGCCCCGCACCCCGCCCCGCCCAGCATCCCGCCCCGCCCAGCATCCCGTCCCGCCCAGCATCCCGTCCCGCCCAGTATCCCGCCCCGCATCCCCGCCCCGCCCCGCATCCCCGCCCCGCCCCGCACCCGGCCCGCCCCGCCCGCCCAGTGACGCGCCCCGCCCGCAGAGAAGGCCGACTGCCCCATCAACGTGTACTTCGTGCTGGACACCTCGGAGAGCGTCACCATGCAGTCGCCCATCGACAGCCTGCTGTACCACATGAAGCAGTTCGTGCGCCAGTTCGTCAGCCAGCTGCAGGACGAGACCTACCTGGACCAGGTGGCCCTGAGCTGGCGCTACGGCGGCCTGCACTTCTCGGACGCGGTGCGCGTGTTCAGCCCGCCCGACAGCGACCGCGCCTCCTTCACCAAGAGCCTGGAGAGCATCGTCTCCATCCGCAAGGGCACCTTCACCGACTGCGCGCTGGCCAACATGACGCACGAGGTCCGGCGGCTCAAGGGCAAGGGCGGCGTGCACTTCGCGGTCGTGGTCACCGACGGCCACGTCACCGGCAGCCCGTGCGGCGGCATCAAGCTGCAGGCCGAGCGGGCCCGCGAGGAGGGCATCCGGGTCTTCGCCGTCGCCCCCAACCAGAGCCCCAACGAGCAGGGGCTGCGCGACATGGCCAGCGTGCCCCTGGAGCTCTACCGCAACGACTACGCCACGGTGCGCCCCGACCTGGACATCGACCAGGACACGGTCAACCGCATCATCAAGGTCATGGTGAGCGGCCCCCGCCCCCCGGGCCGGGCCGCGCGAGGCTCTGGGACTCAGTTTACCCCTCTGCGCCCTCCCGCGGCGCCGCCCAAACTGCCCGCCCCCAGCCCCCAGCCCCCAGCTCCGGCTAAGGGCCTGCTTTTTGTCTTTCCTGCAGAAACATGAAGCCTACGGAGAGGTGAGAGGCGTCGCCGGTTCCTGCCGCCCGGCCCGGTGCTGCCCCTGGGCCTCTGCGGCGCCCCCCGGGGCGGGCAGCCAGACCCTCCGCTCGCGGGGCCTGAGGCCGCTCAGCGTGGACCAGGGGCTGCTGGCCGGAGGCAGGCGGCGCCCCAGGGGTCGCGCTAGGGCCGCCCTCGAAGCCCCAGGCCGGGGGGGACGGGCCGCTGAGCTTCAGCCCTGGGCCCCCGACGTCCCCCGTCCCTGTCCCTATGCAACCTCTGACGTCCTCCCATCCCCATATGTTCCCCAACATCCCCCATCCCTGATCCCATACATCCCCCAACATCCTCACGTCCCCATATATCCACTCATGTCCCCCATCCCCATATGTCCCCCAACATCCCCCATCCCCGACCCCGTACATCCCCCGACATCCCCATGTCCCTGTACATCCCCTGATGTCCCCCATCCCTGACCCCGTGCATCCCCTGACATCCCCGCATCCCCCAATGTCCCCCGTCCCCATATGTCCCCCGACATCCCCCATCCCTGACCCCATACATCCCCCGACGTCCTCACATCCCCGTACATCCCCTGACATCCCCCATCCCTGACCCCGTATATCCCCCAACATTCCCACATCCCCATGCATCCCCTGATATCCCCGCATCCCCCAATGTCCCCCATCCCCGCATCCCCCAACATCCCCCATCCCCGACCCCGTACATCCCCCAACGTCCCCACATCCCCATGCATCCCCTGACATCCCCCATCCCCGACCCTGTACATCCCCGGACGTCCCCATGTCCTTGTGCATCCCCTAACGTCCCCCATCCTTGTCCCCATGCAACTCCAACGTTCTCCCGTCCCTGTATGTCCCCCAACATCCCCCCTCCCTGACCCCATACATCCCCCAATGTCCCCTCATCCCCATACATCCCCTGACATCCCCCATCCCCATATGTCCCCCAACATCCCCCATCCCTGACCCCATACATCCCCCAACATCCCCACATCCCCATACATCCCCTGACGTTCCCCGTCCCCATATGTCCCCCAACATTCCCCCATCCCTGACCTCGTACATCCCCCGACATCCCCACGTCCCCGTGCATCCCCTGACATCCTCCATCCCCATCCCTGTGCGTCCTCCCGACATCCTCCCATCCCCTTGCATCCCCTGACATCCCCGCCTCCCTCAACGTCCTCGTCCCCATGTGTCTCCTGACGTCTCCCGTCCCCATACACACACCCCCAGCTCACAGCCAGGAGCCCGCACTCCCCACCCAGGGGCCCCTCCAGCAGCGCCCTCCCCTAGCACCGCCACCCACGGACACGGGGTGGGAATCCCACGCACAGGTGGTGCCCGGACAGGCGGGTTCCATCCCTCCTGCAATCGCTGTTGGACCTTGGTTCTCCCAGACGTGGCCAGGGTGTCTGCGGGCTCCGGGGGCTCCTGGGCACCTCCCCCGTCGGCTCGTCCCTGCGGCCCCTGCTCCCGTCGGCCACCCAGGGCTGCCCCCACCCCCCCACCCCCCCGGCTCTGGGCGCCGACCTTGCTCAGCACCTCTTGCTTCTCGTTTCAGTGCTACAAGGTGAGCTGTCTGGAGATCCCCGGGCCCCCCGGCCCCAAGGGCTACCGCGGACAGAAGGTAAGCCGCCCCCCTCGGCTCCGCACGTGGGGCCGGGAGCGCCGTCAACCCTCGACCCCGGAGACCTGAAAGTCTTGTGTAGCTCCTTCCAGTTAAAAATGGCGTTTTTTGAGGAAAGTGGAAACACTTTTTTAGTTAAGATTTGCCGTGGGAATGTCCTGGTCATAAGGTGAGGGAGCTCGAGCAGGACATGAAACGTGAAGCGGTTCTGCTGGTGACGGGGCTGCTGACTGAGGAAATCACCGACTTCCGTGGCTTATTAAATACGTGGCTTCCAACTTCCTTACGAAGTTCTGTGCCAGGGCCTCAGAAGTGCCCGTGGTGCTGTCGGCCCCAGCGGAGGAGGCCGGGGAGCTGCACCGTGGGCGGGGTGTCCCTCTGGAGCTCCCCGGTTCCCTCCTCAATGTGGCCCACGTGCGGCCGCCAGGAGCAGGACAGGTGCTTGGCCGCCCGCCCCGTCCTGCTGGCCCTGCCACCTGCCCCAGCCCAGGCGTGGATGTGCCCTGGGCCTCCGGGGGGCGGGGGGACCACGGTGGGCGTCCAAGGGGACACAGAGGAGCCCCAGAGCAGGACACGGCAGTTCAGAAGCATCTGCCCACCTGCCGGCTCCGTGGTCTGCTCGCCTCCTCCTGCCTTCGTTCACCCCTTTGTCCATCATGTACTTTTAGGGCGCCAAGGGCAACATGGGCGAGCCAGGAGAACCCGGGCAGAAGGGTCGCCAGGTGAGTGTCCTCTGCACCCCGGCCCCGCCGGCTCCGATTCTCCAGGACTGGAGTTCAGCCGCCGCTGTTTGTTCTTCGTCCACAGGGAGATCCCGGCATCGAAGGCCCCATTGGCTTCCCAGGACCCAAGGCAAGTTGCTGGCCCCCCGTCCCCGGGGCTGCGGTGGGGGGACCAGCCCAGGGCAGCCTGGGCCAGTGGGGGCTGCCCCACAGGTCGGGAGGTCCCTGCCTGCCCTCGCCCCAACGCAAGAATCCCAATATCTGGAATTCTGTCCCTGAACCGAGCCCCCCCCACCGAGTCCTGGTTGGGTGTCCCCAGAGGCTGCCCCCCCCGCCCTGGCCGTCCCCAGAGTAACCACGGTAACGCCGCTCTTGCTTCCTACCTCAGGGTGTTCCTGGCTTCAAAGGAGAGAAGGTGAGACCCCCCCCTTGGCCACCGCTCCAGCTCGGCGCCAGCCCCCAGCAGCGTCCGTCGGCGAGCCTGCGGCCCTGATTGGGGCTCAGTCCCCAGCGTCCTGCGGGCGGGGGGTGGGGGCGGCCCTCTCTGGGGTCGAGGGCAGACCTGGGGCCCGAGGCAGCAGCGTCCGGGGGCCACCGAGCTAACCCGCCTCGCTTCCCTCCTGCACAGGGTGAATTTGGAGCCGACGGGCGGAAGGTAAGCGGGCCGCGGCGGTCGTGGGGGCCGTGGGGGCCGTGGGGGCCGTGGGGGCCGGGCAGGTGGGCGGGCAGGTGGGCAGGCGGGCACCCCCCTTCCCGCTGCTCCAAGCGCTGACCGCTGACCTGTCCCTCCAGGGGGCCTCAGGCCTGGCCGGCAAGAACGGGACCGACGGACAGAAGGTAGAGTGCGTCTGGGGCCCCCTCCCCGGGCCGGGGTGCATCCCCCTTCTGAGGTCTGGGAGTGAGCAGAGCCTCCCCGAGCCCTCGGGTCCTTGCCTGGGCCGCTTCCGCAGCGAAGGAGCAGCGTCCTGAGAGCCAGCGCGCACGTTTGTGTCTGAGGACCGGCCGCTGGTCCCGCTGGGCTCCGGAAGCCCGGCTCTGGCCTGCGTGCGGGCCACACACACGTCCAGCCACATCCAGGGGCCTGCGGCCACCCCGTGGACGCCACCCTATGGTTGAGCCACTGGAGGCACAGCCGTGTGCCCGCTGGGGGTGGCGGGGGGCACTGGCCCACCGTTCACCTGTCACCGCCTGACCCACCCTGTCCCCCCTCAGGGCAAGCTGGGGCGCATCGGGCCTCCTGGCTGCAAGGGCGACCCCGGGAGCCGGGTAAGCGCAGCTGTGTCCCTCCTGGGGTTCTAGCCCTGGCTCTGGGAGACGTGGGGCGGGGGCAGTGGGTGGGGGCAGCGAGGGAGCCGGGAGTCCCTCGGCGTGCACCTTGCCTTCAGCCGCCTCCTGCCCCGACCACCTCCCCGGGGCTCAGCCAGAGTCGTGGGCACACGATGAGAGGTAGTCTCGGGGGCTTCTGGGTGAGGGGGCGGTGCTCCCCGGACGGGCTTCCAGCCCCGAGCCCCGGGCGGGGCGCACAGTACGGGGACAGGAGCCCAGGACAGCCCCGTACCCCGTCTTGCAGGGACCCGACGGATACGCAGGGGAAGCCGGCAGCCCCGGGGAGCAAGGGGACCAGGGCACCAAGGTAGGCCGCCCGCCCGGGCCGTGGCCTCGAGGGCAGCCTGGTGGCTCTCCTGCCTGCCGGGCCTGGGGGTGGGGGCGCGGGGGCCGCCGGTCCTAGGAGCCCGCAGAGGGCCGGTCCCTGCAGACGGACACAGGAGCAGGAGGGTCAGCAGTGCCGCCTGAGGGGCTGCAGGAGCAGGGGGGTTGGGGGGGCGCTCACACTGCAGGAGCTGCCCGAGGCCCAGCCCCGTCCTCCTGGGCCTCCGGGGCTGCGTCTCTCACCCGCGCAGCCATGGGGGTCCCGAGGCCCGCAGCAGACGGTGTGAGGCTGATTTCTCCACTTTTCCAGGGAGATGCTGGCCGCCCGGGACGCAGGGGCCCCCCAGGAGACAGCGGGGCCAAAGGAAGCAAGGCAGGTGCCCCCGGCGGGTCCCCGCCCCCCCAGCCGCCCCCCAGCCGCCCGCGCCCTGCCTGCCGGCCCGCCCTCCCCGTGCTGACAGTGGGGCTCCGGGCCCAGGGCGCTCCGCGGGGCCCCTCCCGCTGTGGCTGACGCGTATCCTCTCCGCAGGGGTATCAAGGCAACAACGGGTCCCCAGGAAGCCCTGGCGTGAAAGGAGCCAAGGGGGGACCTGGGCCCCGAGGACCCAAAGGCGAGCCAGTGAGTCCCTGCTCTGCCCCCGCGGGCTCTGCCCCGCCTGCCCGCCCTCCCGCTCTCACCCCGTCTGGGCCTCTTGGAGCCCAGCGCCCGCCGGCCGTTCCCCGTGGGCCGTGTTTTCCCCCCTTGCGGACACTTGGGATGGGCCACGGAACAGGTGCGGGTGGGGCAGGCCCCCACTGGCTGCACCCCTGCCTGGCGACCGGCCTCGTGCCCCACGTCGCCCTCCCAGCAGGACACCCCGTGGGCCGGACGTGCCCTCAGGCTCACCCTCTGCGGGTCCCACCTGGCACCCCTTCCTGCAGGCCCGTGTCCCTCCGGATCTCACAGAGCGGGGCCCCGCCCCAGGCCTGGCCGGCCCGGAAGTGAGCGGGGTGACCATGCCGATCGCGGGTCCAGGCTGGGCCCGGTCACGTCGGCTGCACCCCCCCACTGGCCCCGTCTCACACCCTGACCACGAGCCCCGCATTTCCAAATCCTTGGCTGCAAAATGACTCGCCCCCAGAGCCCAGGTCGGGGTGACGAGAGCAGAGCGTGGGCCCCACGCGGCACCGCCACCAGGGCCCCCTGACACACACTGTTCCCCGCAGGGGCGCAGGGGGGACCCAGGAGCCAAGGGCAGCCCGGGCGTCAACGGCCCCAAGGGTGAGAAGGTGAGTGAGGGGCAGTGTCCACCGCGTCTGCCTCCGCACAGGTCTCCCCACCGTGTTGATAGGGCCCTGGGACCCAGGAAAACCAGCGACCCCCTCCTGGGCCACCCTGGAAAACAGAAGTGACCCCGGGGTGCCCGGGGTCTCAGTCGGTGCGGGGTCTGCCCTCGGCTCAGGCCGTGACCCTGGGGTCCTGGGATCGAGTCCCACATCGGGCTCCCCGCTCACCCGGCGGCCCGCTTCTCCCTCCGCCCCTCACTCAGGATGTCCAGGTGGCAGGACCACACAAGGTGTGGGGGGAGGCCTGGCAGGAGGGGCTTCCTCCTCTGGGACGTGGGTGGCGGTGCCGTCCCTGGTGCGTGTGACCGAGTGAGCAGGGCTGTGCTCCGGCGCCCCCTCCATAATCGGGCCCCCCTCCCCGCCCCTCCACCTGCCCGAGACTGACTTGGCCTCTTCTCACAGGGAGACCCTGGCCCGGAGGGTCCCCGGGGTCTGGCTGGAGAGGTGGGGAACAAAGGAGCCAAGGTGAGTGAGGCCGCCCAGCTCCTGGCTGGAGGGGAGCCTGGGGCCTGCTTCCCCCTCCCTGGACGTCCTGGGGGACAGCAGGGGCCCGGCCCCACCCAACCTGCAGTGATCACAGCGGGGTCTCCTTTCCTTCCAGGGAGACCGAGGCTTGCCAGGACCCAGGGGCCCCCAGGGGGCTCTCGGGGAGCCGGGGAAGAAGGTCAGTGGCAGGACGCCTGGGAGGGCCCGGTGGCTCTGGGGCCAGCCCCCCCGCCCCCCGTAGGGCTCCTTGGGTCCTCCTGCCCGCAGGACGCTGCCCCGTGGCACGCTCGGGCTGCAGCATGGGGTTGGGGGGCAGCTCACGTGGTCACCCTGCCCTGGGGGTCCAGCTGTGCAGGCAGGAGCAGGAGCAGGGGTGGGGTGGGGGCCAGGATGGGGAGTCCGGGAGCGGGGAGCCGGGCCAGGAAGCTGGGGCTGCCTGGTGCACAGGGCAGCAGCGTGGAGGCTGTGTCGCTGGACGCGGTCCGCCCCCCATGGGTGCCGACCCCACTTTCTCTCTGCCCTCAGGGATCTCGGGGAGACCCCGGTGACGCCGGTCCCCGTGGAGAGTCAGGACAGCCTGGTCCCAAGGTTCGTCCCTACCCTCAGGGTCCAGACCGGCCTTGGGGGCCTGAGCCCCTCTCAGCTCTCGGGGGGCTGCCGGCCGCGTGCCAGGCCCCTTCCTTGGAGTGGGGTCGTGAGGGGTTGGGCAGCCCCGCCTGTTCTCTCCCTCGGGGTCGCATGGCCCCCCCAACCCACAGCCCAGCCCCGTGGGCGCCCGTCCTCAGCCCAGCCAGCTCAGCCTCTCCTCTCCCACTGGACCCTCCTGACCAGCCCCCCCATCCACAGGGAGACCCCGGCAGGCCTGGATTCAGCTACCCGGGACCCCGAGGAACACCCGTAAGTCCCAGCAGGGGTGGGGGCCTGGGGGGCCCGGGGACTCCCACCAGTTCCTGTGAGGGCCTCCCTCCTGGGGACAAGGCGAGGGCGAGGGGGCGTCCTTGTCTGGTGCAGAGACCCCCGGACACCACGCGGGTCGTAGGGTGCGTCTGGGGCACGGCGCTCATGCAGCTGAGCTAACAGACCCCCTGAGGGGGCAGGAGGGGCTTCCAGAAACCCCGGTCCCCAGGACAGCCAGCCTCCCGCCCCAGGGCAGGGGTCGGGGTGTGCAGAGTGACAGCTGTGCTTCTCCGCAGGGAGAGAAAGGCGAGCCTGGCCCTCCTGGCCCCGAGGTACGTGTGCACCGGCCGCCCCCGACCCGACCCGCACCTGCACCCGCACCTGACCTGACGCCCACCTGACCTGCACCCGACCGACCCGACCCGCACCCACACCCCCCGGGCAGCCACACGCCCCCCGCCTCACCCCGACTTCCCGGCTGCCTCGTGCCGGCGTCTCCCAAACGGAGAACCGCGCCTGTCCTGAAACGCTGTGACGCAGCTGCTAACCCCCCGGCCCCCGACCCCACGTCTGACGAAAGCCCGGCGGTGCCCCTGGCAGACGCCCTGGGGGTCCGGCTGGGGGTGGGGACATGCCGCGCTGCCCACCCCGGGGCTGACCCGTGTCCTGTGCTCAGGGAGGCAGAGGTGACTTTGGTGCCAAAGGAGATCCCGGGAGGAAGGGCGAGAAGGGCGAGCCCGTGAGTACCCGGGGCTGGGGGGGCGGGGGGTGCCGCGGGGGCCCAGGGTGGAGGCCGCCGCCCACCCGCCCTCCTCCCTCCTCAGGCAGATCCCGGTCCCCCTGGCGAGCCCGGCCCTCGCGGCCCAAGAGGATCCCCAGGACCCGAGGTAGGTCAGCTGTCGTGGCTCCAGCCCTCGGGCCAGCATGCACCCCGAGCCTCAGGCTGGAACCGCGGGGTCCCTGCAGCGGGGTGGGGGCGTCCAGCCCCGGCCCAGACAGGGGCCTCCTCTCACTGTCGCCCTCCGTCCTCCAGGGAGAGCCCGGTCCCCCGGGAGACCCCGGCCTCACGGTGAGTGTCGGGTGGGGATGGCATCGTGCGCTCCCTGCTCTTAAACTGGGGAGGCGGGGCGGCAGGGGGCTCAGAGGGTGCGGCCGCCTCGGCCCGGGACCGACCCCCCTGTGTTGCAGGAATGTGACGTCATGACCTACGTGAGGGAGACGTGCGGGTGCTGCGGTGAGTCCCGGCCCCCACTTGCGTCCGGGGCCCAGGGTCAGCGGTCAGGGTCGCGCCCGCCCCTTGGGGTCCCCTTTCCCGCCGCGTGCCCGGGTGTGTCTCCCAAGGCCCGGGGTCAGCGCCCCCCTGACCGCGCCCCCGGCCCGCAGACTGCGAGAAGCGGTGTGGCGCCCTGGACGTGGTGTTCGTCATCGACAGCTCCGAGAGCATCGGCTACACCAACTTCACGCTGGAGAAGAACTTCGTCATCAACGTGGTCAACAGGCTGGGGGCCATCGCCAAGGACCCCAAGTCAGAGACCGGTCAGCTGCCCCCCGGGGCGGGGCGGGGGCGTCGGGGGTCCCGGGCGCGGGCGGGGAGGACAGGTGCCCGGGGGCCGGTCACGAGGGGTGGCGCACCGCGGATACTCGAGGGCCGGGTCTCGGCTTTGCCCAGAGTGGCCGCGGCCCCCGGGAGTGGGCGCGCCGGGTGGCGGGGGGCAGGGCGGCGGCCAGCACCCTGACGTCCTGCCGGCCACAGGGACCCGTGTGGGCGTGGTGCAGTACAGCCACGAGGGCACCTTCGAGGCCATCCAGCTGGACGACGAGCGCATCGACTCGCTGTCCAGCTTCAAGGAGGCCGTCAAGAACCTGGAGTGGATCGCCGGCGGCACCTGGACGCCCTCGGCCCTCAAGTTCGCCTACAACCAGCTCATCAAGGAGAGCCGGCGCCAGAAGACCCGCGTGTTCGCAGTGGTCATCACGGACGGCCGCCACGACCCCCGGGACGACGACCTCAACCTGCGGGCGCTGTGCAACCACGATGTCACGGTGACGGCCATCGGCATCGGCGACATGTTCCACGAGAGGCACGAGAGCGAGAACCTCTACTCCATCGCCTGCGACAAGCCGCAGCAGGTGCGGAACATGACCCTTTTCTCTGATCTGGTGGCCGAGAAGTTCATCGACGACATGGAGGACGTCCTGTGCCCAGGTGAGCGGCCGTCTGCCCCGCCGTGCCCCACCGTGTCCATGCCAGGCCGGGGGACGGGTGGCTGGAGGGTGGTGGTCCAGCCCCCGTCCTGGCCCGCGGACACTGACTGGGCCCCCTCCTTGCTCCTAGACCCTCAGATCGTGTGCCCGGACCTTCCCTGCCAAACAGGTAACTTGGGGCGCTGCCAGGCCCCCCGCCCCAGACTAGTGAGCGGCCGGGGCTGGGGAGGAGGGGCCGCTGCGGGACTCCCGAGAAACCTGCAGATGGGCGAGCCAGCCCCAGGACCCTGGCACGTCAGGGGCTGGGCTGAGGTTTGATCTCGAGCCCGCCAGCCGCCCGTGTGGAGGGGGCGCTCCGTCCGGGCCTGCGCGAGCTCACGGCCTCGTCACCTCGTGTCCCCTCACCCCACCGCCCGGGGAGGGACAGATGCCCCAGAGCTACCTCAGCCCAGGCGGGATCCGGGAAGCAGAGCGGCTGCTTTACCACCGTCCAGGAGTCCAGGGGGCGAAGGCAGCCGCCGCCGGGCAGCCACGGGCCGATGCGCTCACTCCCACCTGCGACCTCCGGCAGCCTGGAGCCGCCGCCTCTGGAAGCACCCGTGGCTGGTGTCTGGGGCCTGGGCCTTCGCCCCACAGAGCTGCTTTTGTGTTGGAGGCTGAAGTGCTGGGGACGCACGGGAGCCATCCTGGGTGCTGTGGGGCCAGGAAGGGGCAGGACGGTGGCATCCACGCACCCCTGGCGTCCAGCTGCTGCGTCCAAGGCTCTGCTGTGAAGTGATCAGGCCCACGGGGCCCACGGTGGTGCCCAGGGTGCAGCAGCTGAACCCTCCCGTGGTGAGCCCTGTCCCCAGCCTGGGCCTCCGCCAGGCCATGGACACTGGGCCGTATCCTGCGGGCTCGGGGAGGCGGCTGCACCATCGCGGGTGGGCGGGCTGGGTGGGCAGGTGCAGCCCAGGACTCAGACGGAAAGCCCAGGCCGCGTGCACACGTGCAGGGGAAGTCGGCGTTCCCTGGGCTCGTGCGCACTCCTCACGGGCAGCAGGTGGGGCAGCAGGTGGGCAGGAGCTGTGTGGAGTTGGGGGCGGGGGTCCCCACACTACTTCTGACCAAGCGCTTCCCAGAAAATGGCCATCAGGGTGGTCCCCTGCCCGTCCGGGCCGCCTGGGCGCTCTGGCTTCGCCTTGGGCACTGCGGGGCCTGCGCTCCCTGGAGTCGGCGGGGTGGGCTGGACAGGCCCCAGGTGCGGGCGGCGAGGGCCAGCTGTCCCTGCCGGAGGCCACACTGCACTGCCGGCCGTCGCATGAGCTGTGCCCTCAGCGCGCCCCAGTCACCCTGGGGCGGGACCCACGGTCAGGTGGGCCCTCGAGGGCAGGACGCGGGACCCCAGGGCTGGGGCCCAGCAAGCTGAGAAGGCCTCTCTGCTCCCCGCTACGCCGCCTCCACCACCGCGTGTGGAGCTTTGCCACGTGCGTTTTCTGCATTGTTGGGTAGGATCGTGCAGCTTTTGTTCCTTGGCATGTAGTTGAGGGGTGACGCTGGTTCTCTGGTGAAGCCTGCCGACCTGCGGTGCAGCGTGGTTGTGTGCTGCTAGATTGCTGAGGCCCCGTGCGGGCTTCTGCACCTGTGTTCCGGCCCCGCCCCCGGGGCATCTCCCTGCGGCTTGGCCCCGCCCCCGGGGCCTCTATGCGGCTTGGACCCGCCCCCGGGGGACTAAATGCGGCTTGGCCCCGCCCCGGGTCTCTGCGGCTTGGCCCCGCCCCCGGGGTCTCTATGCGGCTTGGCCCCGCCCCCGGGGTCTCTATGCGGCTTGGCCCCGCCCCGGCCGTCTCTATGCGGCTTGGCCCCGCCCCTGGGGGACTATATGCGGCTTGGCCCCGCCCCGGGTCTCTATGTGGCTTGGCCCCGCCCCCGGGGTCTCTATGCGGCTTGGCCCCGCCCCTGGGGGGGACTCTATGCGGCTTGGCCCCGCCCCCTTGGGGGTCTCTATGAGGCTTGGCCCCGCCCCGGGGGTATCTATGCGGCTTGGCCACGCCCCCGGGGGGTCTCTATGCGGTTTGGCCCCGCCCCCAGGGTCTCTATGCGGCTTGGCCCCGCCCCGGCCGTCTCTATGCGGCTTGGCCCCGCCCCCTTGGGGGTCTCTATGAGGCTTGGCCCCGCCCCGGGGGTCTCTATGAGGCTTGGCCCCGCCCCGGGGGTATCTATGCGGCTTGGCCACGCCCCCGGTCTCTATGCGGCTTGGCCCCGCCCCGGGGTCTCTATGCGGCTTGGCCCCCCCCCCGGGGGACTAAATATGGCTTGGCCACGCCCCTGGGGGACTATATGCAGCTTGGCCCCGCCCCGGGGTCTCTATGCGGCTTGGCCCCGCCCCCGGGGGGGGGTCTCTATGCGGCTTGGCCCCGCCCCCGGGGGGGTCTCTATGCGGCTTGGCCCCGCCCCCGGGGTCTCTATGCGGCTTGGCCCCGCTCCTGGGGCGTCTCCCTGCGGCTTGGCCCCGCCCCCAGCATCTCCGCGCAGCTTCTAACCCAGGTGACCGGGCGTGGTCCCCGGAGGCCCTTCTCCACCTTCCCCCCCCAACCCCCAGCTTCTCCGCGTAACCAACAAGCTAATCCTTTGAAGCAACTACCGACCGTGCCCGAGCCCCTTGGCGGGAGCAGAGGAAGCACAGAGGGCGCTGGGGGTCACTCAGCAGCGGGTCCCTGCGCCCCGGGGCGGGCGTGCTGCGCGGCGCTTCGAGGCTGCCACCGGTGCGGGGAGGCCGCTGCGCCGTGGCATGACCCTGAGCCCTGGGCCACACGGCCCCGCCCACCGGAGGCCCAGCCATCCCGAGGCTTGGCCAGGCCAGGGGGCAGTGTGCTCAGGGGGACGGGGGAGCGTGCTCCAAGCCCAGGTGGCAAGGATGGAGCTGCTGGGGACAGCGGCCGGGGGACAGGGGAGCCTGAGTGACCCGAGCCCAGCCTCCTTGGGGCAGACGCAGGAGACTCTGCAGGGCCGGGTGTGCCGAGGGAGGGCGCAGAGGGCGGGGTGTGCAGGGTGGGGGCCGTGGGACCCGGCCACCCAGGCTTGCCACCCAGCACCCACCCAGGGGAGAAGCTCCCGTTCCTGTAGGACAGACCCACTGGTGAGCTTGGAGCAGGGCACCCCCAAGATGGAGCCCTGACCTCCTGGGGGTGGGGGGGCTGGGGTGGAGCAGGAGCCATGCCCAGGTCCCCAGGGGGACGTCCCGGGCAGTGACAACGGGAGACTCAAGGGCCGAGAAGGACTGGTCGCCACAAGCCTCTTCCTGAGTGTTCTCAGGGGGTCTGGGGCCTGCCCACGACATGCTCCGGGCGGCGGTGAGTGTTCTCAGGTGCCGCCAGGGGCCCTGGTCATCCAGGGCTCGGCCCTGAGCTGCTCCACGCCGACCCGAGTTGGTCAGTGTCCACGCCACCATGCGTGCTGACTGCGGTGACCCGGAGGTGCTTCCCTCGTGTTCTCGGCCACATGCTTTGGGGCTGGCCCCCCGCGCCCCGCACTGCCGGGTACCCCCGACCTCATCTGACCCTTGCTCAGCCTGACACCCCTTCCTGGCTTTGGTCCCGAATGTCCCCGGAGGACGGAGGCGCCCGGCCCTCGCAGTGCGCTCCGGCCCCAGGGCGGCTGCAGGCCTGCTCGCGCCAGCGCAGCCCTCATCGCCTTCTCTGGATGCCCCCGCAGATGGACCGCGGCCTGGCGGCGAGCCCCCGGTCACCTTCCTCCGCACGGAAGAGGGCCCGGACGCCTCCTTCCCCAGGACCATCCCCCTGATCCAACAGTTGCTAAACGCCACGGAGTTCACGCAGGACCCGGCCGCCTACTCCAGGCTGGTGGCGGTGCTGGTCTACACCGCCGAGCGAGCCAAGTTCGCCACGGGCAGCGAGCGGCAGGACTGGATGGAGCTGTTCATTGACACGTTTAAGCTGGTGCACAGGGATATCGTGGGCGACCCCGAGACCGCGCTGGCGCTCTGCTGACGCCGCGGGGCCGCCCGCACCCGGAGGGGCCGGCAGCCGACCAGGCCAGTCTCTGTCCGTCTGGAGGCCAGAACCCCGGATCCCGGGGTGGCAGGGCCGCGCTCTCCAGGGGCTCCGGGGACCACCCGTCCTGCCTCCTCCAGCTCCCGACTCTGCCTCTCTTGTCACCTAGCGCGTCCCCTTGGGGGCCTGCCCCCTGCCTCCTGCTGTGAGCACTTTGTGGAGGCTCCTAGGGCTCACCGGCCAACCCAGGGCGCCTCTGGGTCAGAATTCAGTTCCCCCTGCCACCCAAGGTCATATTCCCGGGCCGTGGGTGAGGACCGGGCGCCTTCGAGGGAGCCATTAGGCAGACAGGAAGAGCCGAGCGGAGACCCCAACGCGCGGCTTCCCCTGCGGCCTCTGCCCGAGGCCACCCCTTGGCACTTCTGCCGGCCGCCCTGGCGGAGGCACCCCCACAGGCGTCAGGCCAGTGCTGACTGGGGCACAGGGGCACCCAGACCACTTGCTAGGATCCCAGCAAGTTCTGGCCACGTGGATTTAAAGCAGAAGCTGCTTCCCACCCGCGCTGCCACCACAATAAGCTACGTCACTGATATAAGCTCCTTAAAAAAAAAAATCAAATCTTTCCTGCCAGAGAGAGCTGCCTGGTAGGGTGGCCCGGCCCCCACCGCGCGGTGACAGGCCCCGGGGTCCCTCCGGCGCTGGGGCCACATCCTAAACATTCTATAAAAGCTGAAAAAAGAATGTGAACGCGTTGCTGTGGTGAAGTGATGTGCGGGGGGGGCGGGGGCGGCCGGTGCCCGTGGGACCCGAGGCCGGGCCTGGCGGAGGGCTGGGCCTGGTGCCAGGAGGTGCACCTGCCGCCCGGCGGGATCCCACGATCCAGGCCCAGGCGTCACCAACCCGCATGCCCGGCCCGGGGGCCCTGGCTGAGGCCCCGGGTGCAGGTGCAAGGACCGGCCCATCCTCCCCCCACGACGCCGGGGTGAGGCCTCACGGCCGAGGGGCCCACTGTGCATCGGTGGAGCGTGGGCCGAGACGGTGTGGCGAGGAGTGGGTTTCTGGGCTGTGCTGCGGTGCCCACATCCCCCGGAGGCGTGGCCGCGGTGGCTGGTCCCAGGTGGTGACCTCCCGGGGGAGCAGAGCCCCCTGCCCCGGCCACGCCGTGCGGACCACCTGCCCGGGCCGTCCCGTCATGGGGGACACAGGCTCCTCTCTCGGCGGCTCCCGAGCTGGGAGGAACATGGCCCGGGCCCCTCGGGCAGCTCTGGTACGACAGTGGGGGGGGGTGTCACGGTCAGGTGTGGGTCCTGGCGTCCGGGGTCTTCCCGAGACCGCGAATGCGAAGACAGCCTCCCTGAGCCTCCGCCCCACGCCCGCTGTGGACTGCGGCCCTCTGGGGTCCCCTCCTTGCCCAGCGGGTGGACGGCGGCGAGCCCCTCAGCCCTCAGGTTTGGGGACATCTGGTGAAAGCAAAACCCGCAGACACGGCAACCGGCTCCGAGGAGATGGGGCTGGGAGAGAGACCCTGTGCACGCTCGGCCGACCCGGGTCAGAGGTCCCCACGGGCCCGGGCTCTCGGCTCCAGCGGGAGGGGGCGCACCGAGGGGCCCCCTGGTCGCCCGCCCACCGCCCCTTTTGCCCGCAGAGCTGTACGTGGCGCAGTGCACGCAGCGGCCCGTGGACGTCGTCTTCCTGCTGGACGGCTCGGAGCGGCTGGGCGAGCAGAACTTCCACAAGGCGCGGCGCTTCGTGGAGGAGGTGTCCCGGCGGCTGACGCTGGCGCGCAGGGACGACGACCCGCTCAACGCCCGCGTGGCCATGCTGCAGTTCGGGGGCCCCGGCGAGCAGCAGGTGGAGTTCCCGCTCACCTCCAACCTCACGGTCATCCACCAGGCGCTGGAGAACGCGCGCTACCTCAACTCCTTCTCGCACGTGGGCGCGGGCATCGTGCACGCCATCAACCAGGTGGTGCACGGCGCCCGGGCCGGGGCGCGCCGCCACGCCGAGCTGGCCTTCGTGTTCCTCACCGACGGCGTCACGGGCAACGACAGTCTGGAGGAGGCGGTGCACTCCATGCGCAAGCAGAACGTGGTGCCCACCGTGGTGGCCGTGGGCAGCGACGTGGACGCGGATGTGCTGTCCAAGATCAGCCTGGGCGACGCCACTGCCATCTTCCGCGAGAAGGACTATGACAGCCTGGCGCAGCCCGGCTTCTTCGACAGGTTCATCCGCTGGATCTGCTAGCGCCCCAGACCCACGCCCGTGCCCCCCGCCCGGCGGCCCCCGCCTCGAGCCCCCGCCCCGCTTCCAGCCCGCATCTCACCCTCCCACCCCGGCCCCGCGCCCCCGGCCCCGCGCCCCCCGCGTCGAGCCCGGGCTCCCCAGCCCCGCAGGCACTGTCCTCCTCTCCGTGGTGCTACTCAGACTCACCCAGAGGTCCCGCACATGCAGACACCAGGTCTCCAGGTGTGGGTATGAAGTCAGGAAGGGAGGACCCCCACCCAGCCCAGCCCCGCAGAGGATCCCGCCACCCTGCACCCCTCCTGTCCCCCCATCGGCCCCCCGCCCTCCACGCCCACCCTGGGCCCCAGAGGCTTGGCAGGGCTCCGGTGGCCAGTGCTCCAGATCCTCATGGGCACGGCCCTGGCTCCCCCGGCCTTGCTCAGCCCAGCCCCATCCCTGGACTCCTTGGCCCCTCTGGCGCCCCCGAGGTCTCCGCCTGGCCTCTGGAGGTCACGTGACCCAGACTGAGCCGGGACAGCAGGCCCTGCACACCCCCCCACCCCGTGCACATGCCCAGTCCAATAAAGTCTTTGAACTGCCTCCTGCGCCCAGCCTCCTTGTGTCCGTGCCCAGCAAGGGCCCCCGTGGTGGCTATGGGGACATTCAGGCCATCCACATCCACCAGGACTGACCATGGAGCCCCACCTGGCCTGCCCCCCTGGGGCACAGGTCACCCACACCACCCCCAGGGTACAGACGGGACAGCGACCGTGGAACCCACACCTGTCCAGCTGGCCTTGAGCTGTTTGACCAGGGAGGTCCCTGCTCTGTCCCCACACTGACCCAAAGTGCTTTAAAAATGCCTCTGGGCAGGGGGGAGGGGGGTTAGGATGTTGGAGGAGTAGGGGACCCTAACTTTGTCTGGTCCCTGGAATCCAGCCAGTTTTCAAATCATTCTGAACACCAGCGGAATCAGCAGGAGATCTGAGAGAGAATGCTGAAATTCTACAGACGGAAAAGTGACCACTTTCTGGAAGGTTCTGAGAGCCCTTGGGAGGGGGAACGGCACCACACAGTGCAAACCAGAGCGGCTGACCCCGAGCCGGCCCTGGGCGCAGAGGGTGCAGAGGGCGCAGAGGGCGCAGGGCCGGTCAGCTGAGAGCGAGCGCAGCAGGGCCCTCCCCGCGAAGAACCGGGGTGCATCCCGCCAGCACCAAGGTCAAGAGCGGCGGAACTGTGGGCGCCAGCGAGCCCCAGGGAAGGAGCGCACAGCCACAGCGTTTGTGGGTTTATTATTCCTTAGTCTTTCGCTTTTACCTTTTTTCAGCTATTTTCTTCTTTTATCAATTCTTTTTTAAATCCTTTTAAATTTTTTCGTGTATATATTTTTTATTTTTGGTTTCCTTTCATTGCATTTCATTTTATTTTTGTATATACACGAATTTTTCTTTCTTAAAAGAAACTAGATCCAAAACAGGAAAGAAAGATCCTATTTTGGATCTAGTTTCTTTTAGCAAACAGACCAAAATACACCCAGGATCTAGTCTACTCTTTCGTTCTGTGTTACTCTTTGTTTGATTTTCTTTCCTTATTTTGTTTTGTTTCTGTTTTCTTCTGGTTTGTTTTGTTTGCATTTTTCTGGTATTGTTGCTATTTTTGCCTTCTCTCTCTCTTTCATCTTTTCTGGACATAATGACAAGATGGAGAAACTCACCCCAAAAGTGAGAACAGGAAGCAGTACTCACTGCCAGGGATTTAGTCAACGTGGGTATAAATTAGGTGTCAGAAACAGAATTCAAAACGATTATAAAGATGGTAGCTGAGCCTGGGAAAAGCACAGAAGACAACCAGAGAATCCCTCAGTGGAGAAATAACTAAAGTCTAATCAGGCTGAAATTTAAAAATGTCATTACTGAGGTGCTCTCAGGAGTGGAGGCTTTAACTGCTGTGATAAACCAGGTGGAAGAGAGTCGGGGACCTAGAAGACAAGATGATGGAGAACGAGGATGCTGAGAAATAGAGATAAACAACTACTCCACCCCAAGGAAGAATTTAAGACATCAGTGACACCATAAAATAATATGGGCAGCCGGGGAGGCTCAGCAGTTTCACACCGCCTTCAGCCCAGGGCGTGATCCTGGAGACCCAAGATCAAGTCCCACATCAGGCCCCCTGCATGGAGCCTGCTTCTCCCTCTGCCTGTGTCTCTGCCTCTCTCTCTCTTTCTCTCCATGTCTCTCATGAATAAATAAATAAAATCTCAAAAAAAATAATATTCGAATAATCGGGATCTCAGAAGGGGAGGCAGAAGGAGTATTTGAACAATTCATAGCTAAGAACGTCCCTAATCTGGGGAGGAAGCTGGCCTCCAAGTCCAGGAGGCACAGAGAGCCCCCCCCAAAATCAACAAAAATAGGTCAGCACCCCGACTATAATAGGGGGGCTTGCAAATCTCAGAGACAAAGAGAGAATCCCGAACGCAGCTCAGGACAACAGCTCCTTAACCTACAAGGGCAGACACATTAGGCTGGCGGCCGACCTGTCCGTAGAGACCTGGCAGGGAGAAAGGGCTGGCGTGACATCCAGGTGCTATTATGAGAAAAACACGCAGCCACGAATACTTTGTCCAGCAAGGCCGTCATTCAGAGTGGAAGGAGAGAGAAAGAGCTTCCAGGACGCACAGAAACTGAAAGAAGACGTGATCACAAAAGCAAGCCTGCAAGAAATATTAAGGGGGATCCCGTAAGAGAAGAGAGAGCCCCAGAGTAACATAGACCAGAAAGAAGCAAAGACAATCTACAGAAACAGGGGCTTTACAGGCAATAGGATGGCACTAAATTCATCTCTCTCAATAGTTCCTCTGAATGTGAATGGGCTAAATGCTCCAATCAGAAGACACAGGGCACAGATTGGATAAAAAAAAGCAAGGCCCCTCCATGTGGTGTCTACAGGAGACTCATTTAGACCCAAAGGCAACTACTGATTGAAAGTGGGGGGCGGAGACCCCTGTCTCATGCTAACAGATGCCAGTAGTGACTATCCTTCTATCACACAAATTAGATTTTAAACCAAAGAAAGGGGATCCCTGGGTGGCTCAGTGGTTTGGCGCCTGCCTTTGGCCCAGGGTGTGGTCCTGGAGACCCGAGATCGAGTCCTGCGTCAGGCTCCCTGCATGGAGCCTGCTTCTCCCTCTGCCTGTGTCTCTGCCTCTCTCTCTCTCTCTCTCTGTGTCTCTCATGAATAAATAAATAAGGAGGAGTTATTAATAAGTAAATAAATAAATAAATAACCCTTAAAAAAATAAAAAATAAAAATAAACCAAAGAGACTGTAACAAGAGATGAGAAGGGGTCTCTCATCGTAAAGCGTCTACGCCAAGATGAAAGGGTCTTTCCGACAAGATCGGGCAGTTGTAGATATTTATGCCCCCAACGTGGCAGCAGCCAGTGACAAAAGCCAATTAATAACCGAATTAAAGAAACCCACTGATGATAGTACAATATAGCAGGGCCCGCGCACCCCGCCCACAGCAGTGCACAGGTCGTCCAAGCTGCAGACCAACAAGGAAACGGGGGCTTTGAACGACAGGCCGGACCACAGGGGTCAGAGGGCTCTGAGGTCAGCAAGCCGCCGAGCTCGCATCTGCACACGGGCCAACAGGGGAATGGGTTCAGGGGCTGTCGAGCAGGGTCCTGGGAGTCGGGGGGATTCTGAGACCGGAGAGGGCGACCCGGGACATGGTCACAAGCCGTTGAGCTGTTGGCCATGGTTTCTGACTGTCTCTTACATTTCACAATGAAAATATGGGGAAGGATGAGTGAATAAAACACGTTTTAGAGTATCAGTCTCTCTAAATACCGACCAGGCCCCGGGAGCTCCTGCTAAGGAGGTGTGAGGGGGGCCGGGAGGGGACGGCCCCAGCCCCGGGAGCTCCCAGTGACCCCTGGCCCGGCTCAGGCTCCAGGGGCCTGGCTCAAGTGTCTGTGGAACCCTGGGACCGGCGTGTCCCCTGACTCCTCTGACCCCTGTCCCCATGCCCACGCATCTCGGCCCGTCCCCGCCCACTGAGCCCGCCATCCCTTCTCCAGTCACCTCCAGTCACACCACACGGGCACTGATAGGTCATCACTTTACTCAGGGCGGCAGGTGATGGGGGGTGACTCGCTCCCCAAGTGCACCCCTGACCCCCCAGCCTGCGCGGGGCCCCACAGGGACGTGTCTGGAGGCTGTGTCGCTGAGCAGGGCCGGCCCGTGGGAAGGGGGGGGCGTGGAGGGGTGCGGCGTCCGCGCAGTGTCCCGGCCACAATCACTCCTGCCGGGCCTCCAGGTGGTCCAGCACCAGCGCTGCCTGGGTCTTGGCGTCCTGCAGGAGCCTGGCGATGTGCTGGCGGGTCTGGCAGACACGGCCCAGGCGTCACCCTGCACCTGAACCCGTCCCCACCAGCGCCGGGTCCCGGCCGCCCTGTGTCCCCGCCATGCTCCCCGGCCTGTCCTCTCCGGGTGGTCCCAAGCCCCCGACCTGGGGGCCCCCGACTTCTTGCAGCACTCTCCTGAGATTTGAGGACAGCAGGCCCCCCCACCGGGTCTTCCCACTGTGGCCGCAACCATGGGGGGCAGAGCTATGACCCCGAACCCAGAGGGGCTCACGTGGCCCAGCCTGCAAGTTGACACCTACGTGGTCAGGACCCAGAGGCATCTCACAGGGGACACTCCCAGGCCACGCGGTGGCACCGCAGCACCGAAGCCACCGCTGGGTCCCACTGCGGGCCGAGCCCCGGGCGCCTCCTGCCCACCTGGTCCTTAAACACGTCGTCCGTGATGTCCTTCAGGTTGATGAGCACGTTGAAATACGCACCAAACACGCCGGTCTCCAGGGCTTTGGCCGCCACCTGCAGCAGGGGAGAGCGGAGCCGCGGCCGTGGCCTGGGCGGGCGCGCTCCCCTGCCCCTCCACCACGCGGGCCTCGTCACCCGAGGGTCCCCAGTCCTCTAGGGGCGCAGGGCAGCCCGCCTGCAGAGGCCCAGGGGTGCACGCGCGGGGGGCTCCTGCCCGGCCCTCCGGGCTCAGAGCCCACGCCCTCCCCTGACGAGGCGAGGCTCCGCCGCGCGGGCTCCCGGCCAGGGCTCTCCGCGGAGCAAGGGCCGAGGAATGGGGGGACGGGAAGGTGGGGTCTCCGGGGGTCCGCGGCGGAGCTGGGGTGGGCCCGAGGTCCAGGTGAGTCAAGGAGGTCCCTCGGAGGTCCCTCGGCCAGCACCCACGACCCTCCCCGCGGCCCCCCTGCAGCAGGAGGCCGGGCCCCTCCCCGTACCTGCAGGTCCGACCGGCAGGCCAGGTTCCCGCAGCGCGCCAGCTCCTGCAGCGCCGGCCACAGCGAGGCCACCGTGTCCGCGAGGGCCAGGGGCACGGCCACCGCCTGCCGCAGCCCCTCCTGCAGGGCCGCCGCCCGCCTGGATCCACGGGGGCCGCCCGTCAGGGCCCGGACGCCCGGGGCCCGCCTGCCCCGTCCCCCTCCGCCCAGCCCAGAGCGGGGAGGGGACCCGGGGTGGATGGAAGGGCTCCAAGGGCAGGGCGCCGGTGTCCCCGTGGCACTCACCTGTCCCTCTCCTCCTCCGTGCTCTTGGGCAGCTTCGTTGCCTCCTGGGAGAAGAGGACACAGAGCACGTGGGGTGAGCAGCGGCAGCGGCCCGGGGCCCCCCGGAGAGTCCGAGTGGGGCCAGGACAGCGTCCACACCGCGGCCGGGGGTCCCAGGGCACAGAAGCCCCTCGGAGCAGCCCTGCCACCCGGTGCCGAGGCTCCCACTGTGGGGATGAGGGCACGGGGGGCTCAGGGGCCGGGAGACCCCAGCAGCATGGGCCCCCGTCACTGCCTGGGCCCTAACCCCGGCCGCTGCACCAGGTGTGCTGCCCCAGCCCTGCCCCTACACCCCTCTAAGCCCCCTATACCCCCTACACCCCCACCCTGCCCCTCACACCCCCCTACATCCCTCTACACCCCCGCTCCCCCTACACCCCCACCCTAATCCCTACACCTCCACCCTGCCCTCTACACCCCCACCCTGCCCCCCCACACCCACACCCCCCTACACCCCTCTACACCACTGCTCCCCCTACACCCCCACCCATATCCCCCTACACCCCTCTATATCCCTGCTCCCCCTACACCCCCACCCTGTTCCCCCACACCCCCTACACCTCCCTACACCCCACCCCTACACCCCCTACACCCCCACCATGCCCCCTACCCCCTCCCCTGCTCCCTCCACCCCCCTCCACTCCCACCCGTACCAGCTGGGGCCTTCCTCCCGACAGTCCTCACGCCGGCCGCTATGTTGGGCACCCACCCCGCACCCCTGCATCTGCCCAGGAGTCTCCCTCACACACTGACGTCCCGCCCGCGAGGACCAGGGCCCGGCCGGCTGCGGAGCGTGTCCCTTCTGGATGCGGCTGAGTCTCCAACCAGAGGCCGAACGAACCCTAGCGGCCACCCCCACAGCTCCTGCCCGCGGACAAAGCCCAGCCCATCCCCCGGGGTTCGGTTCCCTCCCCCATGTGGTCCTCTTGCCCACAGGCCCTGATCCGGGAGGAAGCGGCTCCTCTGCGGACCCTTGGGGATTGGGGCGACCCCGGGTCCCGCTCTTCCCGGTCAGGAGGCCGAGGCACTTGCGCAGGGAGCAGGGGTTTCCCTGCACCCCTCAGGCCGCCTGCCTCCCCGCCTCCCGCTGCAGTTCGTGTTTGGCTTCCCGCGCAGTGTCCCCCCCAGACGTGCACAGGACACGACGGGCTCCCGCCTACACGGTCCGACCTAGGATGTTCTGACGTCGTGGTGGCGGCGGGAGTGATGTGCACTCAGTGGGAGCAGCGCTTGGCGCTTCGCATGTGGGTCTTTGCCAGGCCAGCGCTGCGCGGTCACGGCCCTCCCGTGGGTCCCGGCGGGCATTCGGTCCTCACACGAGCTGCTCGACTCTCACGGGGGAGCTTCCCCCGCCGCCGCCCCCTGCGTGTGCCCAGCTACCCTGCCGTGCGCCGCGGCCCAGGTGTTAAATGCATTTTCTGTTCAGAGTATTTTGAACATAGGCTGGATCTATCGGTCACAACCCGGTCACCACGAGCCAGGGAAGACCTGCAGTGGCAGCTGGCGGCTTGTGGTCTCTACGCACCACATAGAAGCGGCTCTAACCGAGCGTCACATGACGAGCCCCAGAGGGAAACCAAGAACACGTATGACGCCACTTGTGCGGGAAATGAGGAGAAAAAGAAAAACTGGCTTTTCGCCAATACAAACATCTCGGGACGCGTGTCCTAGAAACACGCCTGCCCAGGGCGCGGGGCTGCTCCCCCCAGCCTGTCCTGTGAGCTCTGGACCGCGTCCTCGCCTACCCTGGACAGCGCGTCAATGAAATTTACGTCTAGGAACAGATGGAAGAAGGCGCTGGATGTCCTGCCTCCCGAGGCCGTGACCTTCAGTGCCAGACGCTAACCTGGCGAGACCTCGATGGCTCCCCTGGTTCCAGCCTTCACTCTGGGGTGCACGGCGTGCCCTGGACATCACTGGGGTCATCAGAGCCTGGGGGCTCCTGCCACCCTGACTCGCCTCGGCCCAGGCCCGCCCGTGAGGTGGCCCCATCTGGAAGCCTCTGGGGCAGCTGGTGGCTGTGAGCTCGCGCCTCTCCCGGGTCCTTCCACCACGAACTGCTCAGGACCCCGACGCGGGGTGGGGGTGGGGGGGCTTTGGTGCTGGACTCACGTCTCTGATCATCCCGCAAGTGCTGCATCCCCTGCCCCCGGTTCCAGCTATGGCCCTGTCGTCGCCCCCCCGCCTGAACCCACCTGACCCCACCTGACCCCACCTGACCCCCATCTACCCTCGCCTGACCACCGCCTGACCTCCCTGACCTGCTGCCTGACCCCGCCTGACCCCACCTGACCCCGCCTGACCCCGCCTGAACCCACCTGACCCCGCCTGACCCCACCTGACCCCCATCTACCCTCGCCTGACCACCGCCTGAACTCCCTGACCTGCTGCCTGACCCCGCCTGACCCCACCTGACCCCGCCTGACCCCACCTGACCCCGCCTGACCCCACCTGACCCCCATCTACCCTCGCCTGACCACCGCCTGACCTCCCTGACCTGCTGCCTGACCCCCATCTGACCCCACCTGACCCCGCCTGACCCCACCTGACCCCGCCTGACCCCACCTGACCCCCAGCTACCCTCGCCTGACCACCGCCTGACCTCCCTGACCTGCTGCCTGACCCCGCCTGACCCCACCTGACCCCCATCTACCCTCGCCTGACCACCGCCTGACCTCCCTGACCTGCTGCCTGACCCCCATCTGACCCCGCCTGACCCCGCCTGACCCCCGACCCACCCCCGATGCCCCCCCCGACCCTCCTTCCTTGGGTAGGTGAGCGAGGTGTGGAGCCTCCCAGCGCCCCGGCCTCGCTCTGCCTGTGGCTGCAGCGTCTCCTCCAGCGCCCGAGACGGCGAGCGCTGCCCCTCCGAGCCCCGGACTCGGCCTGCGTCCCCGGGGGGCGCGATAGCGGCGGGACCGCGTCCCCCCCAGGCTCCCTGGCGGGCGACCCCCCCGCCCCGCCGTGTCCCCCTCGGGCCGGCCGTCCCTCGAGCACTCACCAGGTAGGCCCGGAAGGCTCGGGCGTCGGCGTCCACCAGCTCCGTCAGCGCGGCCGCGGCGGCGTGGAAGGGCGGGACGAGGCGCCGCACGGTGGCATCCAGGTGCTCAAACTGGCGCCGCCCGTACGTCATGAGGCCGGCCATGGAGGCCAGCGCGGCGCCCTGTGCGGGCGGGAGCCGTGAGACCGGGCCGGGCCAGGCCCTCGGCCGCCGCCCCCGCCCCCGCCCCTCGCCGCTCACCAGGGCCGCACTGGCCGCTGCCACGGAGCCGCCCCCGGGGGCCGCCGAGCGGGCGCCCACCTCACGGACAAAGGCACGCAGCGGCTGGTCCGCCAGGCTCGGCTCGGGCCCGCCGTCGGGCACCAGGTACCTGAGGGGAGGGGTCGGCTGAGCGGGGCGGGGGGCGGGGGGGCAGGGCCCAGGTCGCTGCAGGCTGTGCCCCCGACCGCGGCCGCTCCCCACACGGCCCCTCACCACCACGGGCCACGGGCACGCACTAGCCCCCGTGACGACCCGGCGGGGTGGCGTCGGGGCCCACCGTGTCCTCCAAGCACCCCCGGCCGCCCGGCTGGCCCAGGCCCCCGGTGCCGTGACGAGCAAGGGACCACCCCGGGGGCTCCGAAAGGACTGAGGCAGGGCTCCGCGGGGGCTCACTCGATGATCCGCTCCTTAGGGTTGAACGGGGACAGAGAGTCCAGGCCCAGCCGGTTCACCACCTGGAAAAAGGGGCCGATGATGTCGAGCCTCCTCGACCCCCGACCTGAGCCAGGCCCCCGAGTGGTGGGGTCCCCCCGGAGCTCACGGTGGCACCCCTGCTCTGTCAGCTTTGTGCGGGGAGCGTAGCTGGCCGCATGCCCACCCCCAGGAGCTTGCCGACCGCTGGCTTCCGGGAAGGCCCCCAGCCCGGAGCAGGGCCCCCACCCACCCATCTTCGCCCACAGGGGAACCGAGACCCAGAGGCAGGAGGGCCCTCCTTCTAAGCCATGTGCGTCCCACAGACGCCAGCACACACATGAGCCATCCCTGAAAGGGACCAACAAAACTACCCATTTGGACAAGATTCATAATTCACTGGGTGTCAGTTGTCGCAACTTGTAAAGCCCAGGAGCTGCCTGATTCACCCAAACAAGTCTTGTTCTTTGAGGAAAACTAGATTTCACCTCATGGAACAATCTCCTTTTAACCTTAGAAATCTTTCCACCAAAAAATAGTCACGACACTTTATGTGCCGCAGGCCATGGCGTACCCAGCTGTGCTGAGCTGAGCGGACGCTTTGAAGCAAGCTGGGGAGCGACAAGTGCCCGTTGAGAGAAACAAGGCAGCAGAGTCCCAGGGGCAGAGGGTGGCCGGGAGGTCTCCCTGAGGACATGGAAATAGTAAGAGTGCTTCTTGAGAGCCCACGGAGTCCTCAGCAAGTGCTAAAGCAGAGCCCTCCCGCACAGGAAGACAAAATTTAAAAATGAATTAAATGCCTGGCTAAGCTGCCAGAATGTAAAGGAGCTCATTGAAGGCCAGAAATGACCAGAAAGGGAGCCCTGCTCACCCTCAAGCTGGCTCCACCCTGGTGCATCTGAGAGCCTCTGGCAGCTCCTCACGAGCATGAAAAGTGAGGGTCAGGCCGGAGGCCTCTGAAAGGGGACATCTCCAAGGATGAACTTGGATTAAACAAAACAACAACAAAAACAAACAAGCAAAGGAAAAAAAAACCCCACTTAAGGATGCAATTGGGATACTTCTGTCTCTGCCTTCCCTTTGGTGAAGCAGGAAAGACCCTTCCTGGGAATTCTAACCACAAGCCCCTCTGAACTCTGCGTAGTTCCAAAGCTCCAAGCAAAAGACTGAGTCCGCGGGGCCCCGTGTGATCACGCATCCAAGACCTAACAGAGGCGAATGCAGACTTTAAACCCGGGCGTCCAAGAATTGCCACAGATAAAGTCGCACAGAACACGCACGCCCGATTGAAAATCACAAAACACATGAAGCAGCAAGTCGCCGTGACAAAGTGAACAGGTGCAGCAATTGCAAAATCGGACCTTCAAAGACTGCGGACAGCACAACTCTCAGGTAAAGAATAGGAAACAACACGGTAAGAAATACGGAAGAGCATCAAACACGTTAATAAGGAATAAATAAATGCAGGAGAGATGAAAGCCATTTCCTTTTTTTTTTTTTCTTTTCCAGTAGGAACTGGCCCAGAAACAGACGCATAGATCCACAGAACCCAAAAGTAGACCCTCAACTCTATGGTCAACTCATCTTCGACAAAGCAGGAAAGACCATCCACCGGGAAAAGGACAGTCTCTTCAGCAAACGGTGTTGGGGAAACTGGAGAGTCACGGGCAGAAGACTGAAACTGGGCCACTTCCTCGGACCACACCGGGAAACAGACTCCAAGTGAATGGAAGGCCTCGGCCGCAGCCGCCCTGGGTCGCCGCGTCTCCGACGGCAAGGGACGCGGAGGCACACGTGAGCAATGGGGCCTGACCGGGATCACAAGTGTCCTCACAGCCGAGGAGCCAGTCAACAGAACCAAGACCCTGGGTGGTGCAGCGGTTTGGCGCCTGCCTTTGGCCCAGGGCGCGATCCTGGAGTCCCGGGATCGAATCCCACATCGGGCTCCCAGTGCATGGAGCCTGCTTCTCCCTCTGCCTGTGTCTCTGCCTCTCTCTCTCTCTGTGACTATCATAAATAAATAAAATTTAAAAAAAAAAAAAAGAACCAAGACGACCTGCGGGGTGGGCGGGGATGCTTGCGAGCGTCTCCCCCGCCAAGGGCTGGTGTCTGAGATCCACGAGGAACTTCCCAAACTCAACACCCGAGAGACGAACAATCCCTCAAGAGATGGGCGGAAGACGTGAGCAGACACGTGAGCGGAGACCCACACGGGGCCCAGGCACGCGGGAAGATGCTCCCCGTCCCTCGGCGTTATAAATGTGCAACTATATGACTGAATAGCTATATAATGAATCACTAAATTCTACCCCTGAAGCTAATAATACAGCATATGTTAACTAAATTGAATTTAAATAGAGAACTTTTTTTTAAAAAACGCATATCTGTAAAGACAATGCATTGAAACTAGTTAAGGCATTTTTAGATATTTATAACACATTCCTTAATGTTTGTATATATTACTCGTCAAACTTTGTGAATAAATTCTGTTTCCTGAGGAGGGAGAAAATAAAAGCATTTTCTTACCGAGAAAGGGTAAAGTTAGAAAACAGTACAACGTCTCTAACCTACTCTAAAATGCGCCTTCCGTCCAAAAAGAAAAAAAAAATTACGATTCTGCGTGGATACATAGAACGTCGCAGCGAATGGGGCGAATGCAAACAACCGGAGAGCCTGGAGCTGGCGCGGGTTCCTCGTCCCGATCCTACAGCTTTACTGTGAGTAGGGGATCACATCAACGGAAAACAATTACACAAAATTGTGCAACAGCCAGAAAGAGCCCAAACCACATCAGTAGCTCAGAAGCTACGTGGAGGAAACGAGAGCGACTACAAGGGGAAGACGTCAGTGGACTTCGAGGACAAAGAGGAAGTTCTTCCGGCATCGGGGATAAGGACCAGCCCCTGGAGACCGGGGACATGACCACAGCCATAGGCCTCCCCTGGGGCCGTGACCCCGGAGACGGTGGAGCTACGTCTGCAACACGCTCGGGTGAAGGCAGGTGACCCGCGATTCCGGTCGTCCGACTATCTTGCAAGAATAAGTTCACAGAAAGTCGGGGCCAAGGGTGCCACGTCCCGCACAGGGAAGCACCGTGAGCCTGTGTGTCCAACCACCCGCGGGCTGGGAGACTCAGGGCCCCCGTGCTTGTCTGTCGTCCCCAAGCATCAACGGACACCGTCCCCCGTTGATAAAGAGCCAAAGGGTGAAGTATAGTATTTGAACTGAACCGTTTAAGCACCGAGAGCTAACAAACGAGACGAGGAAGGGAGCGGGGTGCGCGTCAACACGCAAGACCCAGAGCATTTCTACGCACTCACGATGAGCACTGGGAAGAAGTTGCAAAAGCAATTCCATTTACAATAATATGAAAAGGGATAAATTAGGAGTTGGTTAACTTAACCAAGACCGGTACGATAAAAACTACAAAACGTTGTTGAAATAAATTAAAGGAAATGTAAATAAGTGGAGAGCCCACGTTCATGGGCTGGAACGCTTCCTCCTCTTACGATGGCCGATGGCCGTGCCCCCAAAGCCACCCACCGGGGCGCGGGCCTGACTCGGGAGGGCGCGACCTCCGCCCCAATGGGCGCCGCCAGCACACGCCAGGTGGCCGGAGGTGGTGGCGTCCTCTGCGGGGACGGGTTACAGGACGGGACAGAGAAACCCCTGTGGCCTCGGAGGAGGCGGCAGGCGAGCGGGAGGAGGCCCGGCCTGCAGACCGGTGCAGGCGCCCCAAGCTCACTGCCCCCCCGCCCCTCACGGGGTCCCGGCCCACCAGCCTGACGCGGTGCTCCTCCTCCAGGATGAAGAGGTTCTCCCTCTCGCAGTAGAAGGCGGCGGCGTCCAGAAGGGCCTTCAGGGGCACCAAGCCCACCAGCTGCGAGCCCACCACCGCGACGCTCAGCTCCTGCAGACGTCCAGGGACAGTCCAGGGCAGGGGGGACAGGAGACGCCCTGAGGGTGTCCTGGGACCCGCCCCGCCCCCCCGGGGGACGCCCCCCGCCCACCCGGAGGGACCCCCCTCCCCCAGGGACGCCCGCGCCCACCTGGGCTTCTCTGCAGGTCTCCTCGTAGACCGTATGCAGCGCTGTGACCTCGAAGTCCAGGAGGTTTGTGGACACCTGGGCCAGGTTCTTCTCATCCAGGTACCAGCCGATGCCCTGGACCTTCTTCAGGCGTCCTGGCTACGAGGGAGACTCCGGCTCAGGCCCTGCCCACCCCCAGGCCCCGGGGCCCGCAGGTGCTGCGCTGCTGCCCCGCCCCGGCTGGCGCCCTTGCTCCTCGCCGAGCCAGCAGGGGACAGGCCACCCTCAGGGACCTGAGGCCCCCGCGGGCACCAGGCTCACACAGCCTTGCCCCCCAGCACCTCGCCCACACCGCGCCCTGCCCTGGGAGCCCGCCTGGGTCCCCCCAACCCCCCCTCCCGCGCTCGTCCCTGCCACCCGCCCTCAGCCCAGAGGCGGGCTCTGTGCTCCCGGGCCCACCTGACGGACCTCTGGGCTCTGGATTCAGCAAGAACAAAAAGAGGGATTCGGGGTGTGCCCTGCTGCTATGTTGCTCTTACATGCTGCTCCCGGGGCCTCGCTGTCTGGCAGGGGGTGGGGGGCACCTAGAGTCCCTGGGGGGTACCTGGGGGTACCCGGGGCCCCTGGAGCTGTGGGGCGCACCTGGAGTCCCCGGGGGGTACCTGGGGGTACCCGGGGCACCAGGAGCTGTGGGGGGACTCCGAAGCAGATGTCCCCCCAGGAGTATGGAATCCTGCGAGACCCTAACAAGGGCTCTACCTGCCACGGCCGTAGACGCCCAGGCTGGGGAGCCCCTCACCTGGTCCCGGCCCCGGCCCTGCTCCCGGATGTTGAGGGCGATGCGATGCGCCTGCTCCCGGGTGCCGAGCAGGTTGACGTTGAAGGCGATGAGGAACTTCCGAGCGCCCGTGGCCGTGGCCCCCCAGCGGGGGACGAAGGAGCTGGGGCCAAAGTCGGGCGCCCACTCAGCCTGCTTGAGCTGCGGGGAGACGCACCGGGCTGTGGCGACCCCCGGGAGGGCCCCTGCCCGTCGGGGAGGAGGCGGGCGCCCCCCTGCAGGCCCACCCCCCACCCCCCCACCCCCGCCAGGACACGCACCTTGTCGGGGAGGGCCTCGTACTCCCCCGCCCGGATGGCCGGCAGGGCCCTGCGCCCCGCGGTCTGGGCCGCCTCCCCGTACAGGTACACTGCGAGGGCACGGGGGTCAGGGCGGGGTGGGGGGGCAGAGGGCACAGGGTGGGGGCAGGGATGGGGGGCAGGGATGGGGGTAGGGTCCCCGGGGGGTCAGGGCCCTAGTGCCGGACACGCGAGCTGAACCCTCACGGCCTGCACCGGCCGGCTTCCTGCGCCCCCTTCCTGCATCCATGGGTCTCTCAGGAGGGTGTGGGGGTCACTGATGGGGCCTCCGATTGGGCGGGGACCCCTCCTCTGCACCCCCCCCCCGGGGCAGGGCGGCCCCACCCTGCTGCCCCTCCTGCACAGTGTCCCCGACGCCAGGAGTTAGAAGTAGAGGGAGGGAGGGAAGCACGTTCGGTTCTTTCTAGAAGGCAACGTGCCCCAGCAGCCCGGGGTCCCCAGGACCATGCGCTGCCGCACTGGCCCCTCCCACCCTGCGCGCACCCACCCCATCCCCCGTGGCCCCGCGGGGCTCCCCCGGCCCCCCACTGGCGCCCTGGTCTCCGGGTCTGACCTCCCCAGAGGATGTCATTCCCTTAGGAAGCGGTGGCCCTGCCCCCGACGGCCGGGCCGAGACCCTGAGGTCCCCACGGGCGGTGGGGGCCCTGCCCTGGGGGGCCCCTCCTGGCGCACTCACCCGGCACGCCCAGCTCCTCCGCCAGCCGCCGGCCAAAGGCCTGGGCACAGAGCACACACTCATCCATGGTGACGCCCCTCACGGGCACGAAGGGGCACACGTCCAGGGCGCCCATCCGGGGGTGCTCCCCTGCAGGGACAGGGGTGGAGGAAGGGGAGGCTGGGCCGGGCGCTCAGAGGGCTCCTGGACGCCCCGCCGCACCCCACCCTCCGCCGCGGGGACCCTGCGAGAGCCAGCGGGCCAGGTCCCCCTCGGAGCCACGGGGCTCAGTGCCCGGGCAGGCGCCGCGCTCCCACTGGCCGCCCGGCCCTCGGCCCCGCAGCTTCCGGAGCGGCCTCCCCCAAACCTGGGCCCCTCCCCACGGGCCCCGCGGCGCGGGAGCCCTTGGCTGGGATTAGCTTCCTCGCTCACCGGCTGGGATCACCTGTGGGTCCCCCGCCCCCGCCCAGCGGCCAGAGACCCTGCCCTCTTGACCTCTCCCTGTGTGTCCAACCTTTGACCCCGGCCGCCCTGGACGGTCCACTGGACGGCCGGCTCCCGCGTCCTCGCGCCCCGGGCCCCCCCAGGCCCGCGCGGGATGCCGGCACTGGGCACCCCTGAAACACGGGCGGCCCGAGACCCCCGGGGGCCCTCCCGGGACAAGCCCTAGGCCGCTGCCCCGCGCCCGAGGCGGAGCCGGCCGCGCGCTCACCCCGGTGCTGGCTCATGTCGATGAGCTGGAAGGCCGCCCGGGCGGCGTTCAGGGCCCCCTCCACCACGGCCTGGGGCTGCCCCACGAAGGTGTAGACAGTGCGGTTGGTGGAGGGGCCGGCGTCCACGTCCAGCAGCACACAGCCCGGGGTCTGGGTCACGGCTCGGGAGATGGCGTCAATCACCTGGGGAGGAGAGCCCGACCCCGTGCCTCAGTTTCCCCACTTGGAAGAAGGGACAGGAGCCTCAGGGGAGCCGCGCCTCTCCTGCCGCCCCAACCACCACCCACACAGGGGCCTAAGGAGCCAGGGCTGAGCATGTGGGAATCCCTCCAAGAGCGCAGGCCCGGGGAAGCCCGCCCGTGTTTCTTGGGGTCAGCAAGAGGAGGGAAAAGAGGGGAAACTGAGGCAGGAATCAGAACCCGGATGGAGGGACTGCTGGGCTCCAAGAAGGTGACCTATGGGCCAAGGACACAGAGGGTCAGGGTGCTGGCCTCCCAAGCAGTCCCAGGGCGGGGGGGCGAGTGAAGGGCCCGGAACCTTCTGTGGCAGCAGGATAGCCCAGTGGTCGGGAGCAGGGCTCTGTGGCTGTCGGGGGTCTGCTCCACTCCCTGTGCCTCAGTGTCCTCCTCGGTAACGGGGGGATAAGAGCAGAGCCCACCTGAGGAGGTGTGGGGACCCCTGCCTGCCTGCCCATCCCCCGGCCTCTTCCTTAGCCCTGTCGGCCCCTTCGAGTCCCCGCCTCATGGGCACCTCCCCGTGGCTGAGGACAGGGGAGACCCGCTCCCCAGACCCGCACGGAGCACACCTGTGTCCTGGCCCTAAGCCCCCCGCCCCCCCTCACCTGCTGGTTGTTCCCCTCTGAGAAGTTGGGAACACATTCCACCAGCTGGGCCATGGTCGGGCCTCGATCCTGGGCTCTGCTCCCAGGACAGACGGAGGGGAGGAGGGACAGTGCTCCCCGGGGCCCGCGGCCCTTATCTGCGGCGGCAGGGCCCTCCCACGGCAGCCGGGCTGCTCATTAACCATAGTCCTGGCGAGGCGCGGGCGGCCGTGGTGTCTGCGCACCCACGGAGCAGGACAGGAAGGGGGCCGGACCCCGTGAGCCAGACGACGACATCCGCCCACCCGGCTGGGGGCAGGCTCCCCCGAGAGCAGCACAGGTGACCGGGACCCTCAGGGGGCAAACGTCCTCCCAGGTGCTGGACTCAGGTCAACCCAGGCTCCAATCCCAGCTTGGCCCAGGGCCTCCTGGTGGTTGTTCATGTGACCCTGCATGTGACCCTCCAAGTGACCTTCCAAGTGACTCTCCAAGTGACACTCCAAGTGACGCTCCGAGTGACGCTCCAAGTGACGCTCCAAGTGACCCTCTGTGACCCTCCATATGACCCTCCAGTGACTCTCCATGTGACCCTCCATAGGACCCTCCAAGTGACTCTCCAAGTGATGCTCCAAGTGACCCCCTATGTGATCCTCTATGTGACTCTCCAGTGACCCTCCAAGTGATGCTCCAAGTAACCCTCTGTGACTCTCCATGTGGCCCTCCATTGACCCTCCAAGTGACCCTCCATATGACCCTCCAGTGACCCTCCAAGTGACGCTCCAAGTGACCCTCCAGTGACTCTCCATGTGACCCTCCATATGACCCTCCAAGTGACTAAGTGATGCTCCAAGTGACCCCCTATGTGATCCTCTATGTGACTCTCCATTGACCCTCCAAGTGACCCTCCAAGTGATCCTCCAAGTGATCCTCCAATTGACCCTCCAGTGACTCTCCATGTGACTCTCCAAGTGATGCTCCAAGTGACGCTCCATGTGACTCTCCCAGTGACCTTCCAAGTGATGCTCCAAGTGATGCTCCAAGTGACCCTCCAAGTGACCCTCTATGTGACCCTCCATGTGGCCCTCCAAATGACCCTCCAGTGACCCTCCAAGTGATGCTCCAAGTGATCCTCCAGTGACCCTCCAGTGACCCTCTATGTGACCTTGCAAGTAACCCTGCATGTGACCCTCCATGTGACCCAAATGACCCTCCATGTGACCTTCCATGTGACCTTCCAAGTGTCCATCAAGTGACCCTCAACGTGATCTGCCAGTGACCCTCCATGTGACCCTCCAAGTAATGCTCCAAGGACCCTCCAAGTGACCCACCTTGTGATGCTTATGACCTTCCATGTGACTCTGCATGTGACCCTGCATGTGACCCTCTAGTGACCCTCCAGTGACCTTCCAAGTGACCCTCCATATGACACCCCAGGTGACCCTGTGAGCCTCAATTTTTTCACATCGGCTTCTGAGCTTCAGGCGGCAGAAAGATGAGAGGGGCCAAGTGTGGGGCCCCGTCCGCGGCCCTGGCTCTCGGCAGAGGTCAGCTCGGCCTGGTCGGGGCGGGGGGGGGGGGGGTGTCGAGTCTGCACGTGCGTGGACGTCCCTGCAGCGCAAGGGAGCACGATGAAGCCCCAGCTCCCCAGCTGCTGGCTGTTCTCCCGAGGCCGGAGGCTTCTCACGAAGGGGTGACGTGTCCGGGCCAGCAGCCCAGGGCCCTGCACCCAGACACCCGGCCGGGCCACCAGGTGGGCATTCCCAGCCTGCGGAGCTACCTAGGAGGAGGCGAGCCCGGCAGGGTAGGGACAGCACCAGCCTGAGGACACTCCTGCCCGCCCGCCAGGGCCCTCCCAGACGCCCACTGTACCCCGTCTGCCATCCGCCAGGGCGCAGGACCCACCCAGCCGTGGCAGTGCAGGGGGGCCAAGGTCCCAGGGGGGAGACGCCCAGCTCCTGGTCCCCGTGTGTGGCCTCGGGACCCCACCCCTGGAGCAGCCAGACAAGCCCAGAACCCCGGGGAGGCTGCGGCAGGCCAGGCCCTCTGCAGCCCCGGCTCCCCTGGGTGGACACGATGACCGCTCTCCCTCCTCTAGGTCCCACGAGTGACGGGAGCCCCGGCAGGACCTGCAAAGGCCCAACGAAAGCGTTTTTCCAAACCCGGGTCCTAACGCTGAGGCTCGTCCCTAGAGGCCTGCATCCCGGTGGTGCCCAAGTGCCCACCAGCCCCCCTCCCCCGACGCAGAGCCCTGGTGCTAAATCTGTGCACCCTGGATGGACCCCCAAGGTGGCAGAGTCCCTCAGCCGGGGGTGGGTGTCCAGTGGCTGGAAGGGCAGGGAGGCGTCAGTTATGGACTGGGTTGTGGCCACCCCCAAAATCATGTGTTGAAGCCCCGACCCCTGCACCTCAGGGAGCGGCTGTATTTGGACACAGGGTCTTTACAAAGGCAGTAAAGTTAACATCATGTCTGTCGTGGGGTGACCCTTGTCTACTCCGACTGGTGTCCTCATAGGGAGAGCACAAGCCTGTGAGGCCGCGGAGGGAAGGCCGCATCTGCGCACCCAGGAGAGGGGCTCCGGAGCTGCGATGTCCAGCCCCCGGCTGGGGGGTAATAAGTGCGGTTTGAAGCCCCCTGTTCTGTTGGGGTGTCGGGCTGCCCAGGCTGTGGCTGTGTCCTAAGACGCCTGGGGCCTCTGGGACACAGGAGGCTGTGACAGGGACAGGTGACCCAGAAACCCCAATACTTTCACACCCACAGCAGGGACGGGACCGGGGACCATCCACTCAGCCAAGGCCCAGGAGGGGGCCAGCGCCAGGCCGTGGGCCCAGGGGGTCACTTGTCTTGGAGATCTCAGGAGACACGGGGACCTGACGGCTCCAGCATGGGGGGAGGGGGCGTGTCAGATCATCCCTGGATTAAGCAGGTTCCCCGGAATCCACACAGCCCCGGGCGCCCTCCTCTCTGTCCCCTACGCTGCTGTCCCCATGCAATTCCCACGTCGGAACAAGGGACCTGTGTTTTCATTTTGCCCCAGCTCTGCGGGGCCTACAGCCGCCCTGCCCGCACGGAACCCTCGCCTCAGGCTCTGCATTTGGGGAAACCAGCCGCAGGCTCCTTGCGGCCGGAGTGGAGTCCTCGAGGCCTGACCGGGCGGGTGCCCCATTGGCTGGAGGCCCGGGAGCTGTGCCCCTCGAGGCTGGGTCGCGGCTCAGCCCCCGGATCCTGCGGGCACCTCCCCGCGCTCTCCACCCCTCAAAGAGCCAAGGGAAAGGGAAACAGGAAACGGATGGTTTTAATACAGTGACTCGATGGTGCCGCGGGTGTGGGCGGCCGGGCCGGGCCGGGCCGGGCCGGGCTGGGGGCCGAGGGGGCGCCTGCTGGGGCCGGGCGGGCCGGGGCGCTCCTGGGCGGCCGCGGGAGGGGCGCAGGCGACCCGCTCCAGCCCCGCCCCGCCCCCGCAGGGAGGCTCGCTGCGGGCGGCTCACCAGGCGAAGAGCGGCTTGCGGTCGTCCTTGGCGAGCTCGCACAGGCAGCTGAGCAGCAGCAGCGAGTCGCCCAGGAACTTGGGGGGCAGCACGTCGATGAGCAGCTTGCGCAGCGCGGCCGGGCTGCGGGGGGGGCTGGCGCGCAGGTCGGGCCGCTGCCGCAGGATGCCGTAGGTGTTGATGAGGAACTCGCTGAACTCCGGGTGCACGTCGCGGTTGTAGCCCAGCCTCTCCAGGCGCGCCGTGAGCGCCGCGTAGCGCTGGGTCAGCTCCCGCAGCCGCGTCTGGTCCACCGACCCGTCCAGGGACTTGGTGCACGTCTGCGGGGGCGGCTCCGTGGGCGGCGGCCCCCCCCTGCCCACCCCCTGCCCACCCCCTGCGGCGCGGCCCGGGCGCTGGGACCCCGGGTCACCCGAGGCCTCCCCGCCGCAGAGGGCAGGTGGGGGGAGGGGGGACCCCTAGAGCTGTGTGGGCAGCACGGGGTGGGGCCTCCGGGAGGGAGGGGCCTGGGGAGGGGCTCAGGGGAGGGAGGGACCCCGGGGAGGGAGGGGGCTCCCGGGGAGGGAGGGTCCCGGGGGGAGGGAGGGACCCCAGGGCGCGGGAGGGCCCCAGCGGAGGGAGGGACCCGGCAGGGAGGCGGCGGCAGGGGCGCACCTGCTTGATCTTCTCGGGGATGTTGGACACGGTGAAGCCGTACAGGCGGGTCAGCCCCGGGAACACGTAGGCCAGGATGCGCCGGTCCAGCTGGAAGGCGATCTCCCCGACGATGCGCCCGTCCTTCTGGGCGCCGCAGCAGCCCTGGATCTCTGTGAGGAGCGGCGGGGCAGGCCGGCGCAGGACAAGGACAGTCAGGGGCCAAGCCTCCTCCTGCCGCACCCCTGGATCCGTTTGGGGGAACAACTGAAGTAATCGCGCCCGGGTTTGGGGTGAAGCGCTGGGGCCCGGCCCCCCCCCACCGCGGAGGGCCCCGGCCGCCCCCAAGCCGGAGGGTAACAGCAGGGGAAGGAGAGCTGGACCCTCCTGCGGTCCCAGGGCAGCGACCCCTGTCCCCTCGCCCCAGGCAGCCTGACCACCTGTGGTCCGGGTCGTCGCCACCCACCCCACCCCCGTCCTCTGAGACCAAGGGAAATGCCTTTCAAGCTTGTTTCTCAGCCCAGGAGCGTTTGTCTTGTCCCCCCAGAACCTGCTTCCAGACCTGCTGCAGCCCCGTCCCTCAGTCAGCGGACCCTTCCCACGCTCCTGGCCCCATGCGTGTGACCCCGAGACCCCGGCGAGCACAGCCGCATCCCCGCCGCCCAGAGCCTCCGCCCGACGCCTCCCCCTGCTCCTGCCGGGCTTTCATCCCCACGAGGAGCCCAGGGCTTGTCCAGCCACCAGACCAACCCTACAGGTGACGCCTGGTGCAGCCTGCGGGCTCCACCCCAAGGGCAGGGGCACACCCACGGGTGGGTCCCGTGACCACACACAGGACACCCCACACGGGCACCTGAGCCCTGAGAGCGGCAGGACCCCAGGACCAGCCTTGGCCGTGGCCGTGGGCAGGTGGTTGCCTTCCTCGGCCCCATCCTGTGCCCGGGTCCCCTTAACCGTCCAGCCAAGACAGCCTCCAGGGCGCTCACACGGCGCCGCCAGTGGGTGACCACAGGGGCTCATCAGCCCTTTCAGGACAGGCTGCTGCCAGGTGGCCACTGGTGACCCCAGAGGACAGGCCCCCGAGGACGGACCCTGAGGACGGCCCCCAAGGACAGGGCCCCGAGGACAGACCCCCGAGGACAGGGCCCCAAGGACGGGCCCCAAGGACGGGCCCCAAGGACAGACCCCCGAGGACAGCCCCCGAGGACAGACCCTGAGGATGGCCCCCGAGGACAGGGCCCTGAGGACAGGCCCCGAAGATAGGCCCCTGAGGACAGGGTCAGGATGCAACTGCCTCAGCCGTGCACCCCCAGACGCCGAGAGGGGAGCATCTGTGGATGGGGCCCATGGGCGTCAGGGGAGGTGGCTCTGCGGTGGGGACAGGGAGGGGCTGCAAGGGTGTGGACAGCCCGGCAGAGGGTCCCGTCTGAGCCACACGGCCCAGAGCCCGGCTCCCCACTGAACCCCACGAGGGCCCAGAGCTGGGGGGCCCTGGGGCCGCGGGGTCCCAGTGGGCAAAGCAGGTTTCAGGGGGCCGAGGAGAAACACTGCTGTGACATGCTGGGGTGACGGGCCACACGGTGGCCACTCACAGCAGCACAGCTCGGCGCTCCAGCGTGAGCGGCGAGGGGGTCCTGGTGCACGGGTGTCCCGGGGACTGCGCCTCCTTCACCCTCACAGTGACCCGGGGGCCTCGGGGCCCACGCCTGCACCAAGGAACTGAGGTCACGGGGCGCAGTGCCCCCTCCCTCAAAGCGTGCGACTCCAGGGTTTCCGTACCCTCACAGCCGTCCAGCCGCCACCATGACCTGATTCCAAGACAGAACACAACAAACCCCTGTCCCGCCGCGGTCCCACGGCCCCTGCAGCTGCCGACGCACCTGCTGTCCCCGCGGACGTGGGTGCTCTGGGGTCCCTCCGGGGCGGCCAGGCACAAGGTGCGCCCCAGGTCCGCGCACGCCGCATTCCTGCTCCCCCGAGCCACAGCCGCCGCGGGGGTGGGCCACGTCCCGTCATCCCCGCGCGCCGCCCGCCGTCCGGGCTCCAAGGTTAACGCCGCTCGGAACGTTCACGCAGGTGTTTGTGCGGACGGACGCGCCCGGCTCTCCCGGACCTGAACCCTCGACCCGAGTTGCGGGGACGCCTGGTGATTCCGGGTCTGATCTGGGATGAACCTGCCGAGCCGGTGCACAGCGGCGAGGCGCGGCCTTCGGGGGCCACGTCCCCCTGCACGCGCGTGTGATAGCCTCCGCCGTGGGCTGACGCGCCGTCCCGTGGTTCCCTCAGCATTTTGCTGGTGACCGATGGTGATCTTGAGCATCTCGCCGTGCCCCACGTGTGCGTCTCCTCTGGGGCAACGTTCCTTCCAGTTCTCGGCCCAGTTTTAATTGGATTGTTTGGCTTTTTACTGCTGGGTCGCGGGCGGTTCTCACACATCGGGACACTCGCCCTTATGGTGTGAGGACCGGGGTTTTCTCCCCCCGTGGGCGGGTTCCGCTCTCTAGAAACGTGGGCCTTTGAAATATACCAGCTTTTACTTCCGAGAAAGCCCAGAGCACGGACTTCCCCTTTTGTTGCTCGTGCTTTGGGGTCACATCTAAAAACCTGTGGCCAAACCTGAGGTCATAAGCTGTGTGTGTGTGTGTGTGTGTGTGTGTGTGTGTGTGTGTGTGTGTTTTCTCGAAGAGTTTCGTGGCTTTAGCTCTTTTAGATTTTTTCAGGTCTTTGATACATTTTGAGTTCATTTCTGTATGTGGTGTGAGGTCCAACGTCACGCTCGTGCACGTTTGTCCACCCATCTCAGCACCACTGGTTGCAAAGGCTGTTGTGCCTCCGTTGACTGTCTCGGTGCCGTTGCTGCACGTTAAACCTGTACACCCTCGGCCTTGTTTCTGGACTCTCTGTTCCACGTCGCCCATCTCTGGCGGCCGGCCCTCCAACCACCACGCTGTCTGCGTTCCCTGAGGAGGTGGCGGCTCCGTTGGGTTTTTGGGTTTTTTTAAGATTTTATTTATTCACGAGAGACACAGAGAGACAGAGGCAGAGACGCAGGCCGAGGGAGAAGCAGGCTCCCTGCAGGGAGCCCGATGCGGGACTCGATCCCGGGACCCTGGGGTCATGCCCTGGGCCGAAGGCTGGCGCTCCACCGCTGAGCCACCCAGGGGTCCCCGCCGTTGGTTTTTTTTTTTTTTTTTTTTTTTAATTCATGAGAGACAGAGAAAGAGAGAATGGCAGAGACCCAGGCTGAGGGAGAAGCAGGCTCCACGCAGGGAGCCCAACGCGGGACTCGACCCCGGGTCTCCAGGATCACGCCCCAGGCTGAAGGCGGAGCCAAACCACTGAGCCACCGGGTCTCCCCCCACCCCCGCCCCCAATGTTGGTTTTTTAACAGGCAAGACGTTTTAAGAGCAGCAGTCCCGGACCCGGGCTGAGCCGCCCGCCCCCCTCTGCTGACGGCGGAGCCGGGGCGCCAGGGCCCGCGCACCCCCGGCCGTACCGTTGAGGTAGTAGCTCCTCCTGGTCCTGTCCCCCGACGGCAGGCTGCTCTCCGAGAAGCACACCTTCTTGGGTCGGACCATCTCCCTGGGCTCCAGCAGGGTCTTGTCCGCCAGCGGGTCCTGCAGGGGGCTCAGGAGCGGAGACAGCTTGAGGTCGGTGCCCCGGGGCGCGTGCAGCTCGGGGGCGCCGAGGAAAGCCTTGAAGGGCACCGGGGCGGGCGCCGCGCAGCCGGGGGACGCGTCGTCCTCACGGGACATGGGGGCGTGCGAGCACAGCAGCTCCTCCAGGGAGGACGTTGGCAGCTGGCAGGGCGCTTCCGGGGCACCGGCGAACCTTCCGAAGTCTGCAACTGGATGGGGAGGGGGAGTCAGGCCCGAAGGAGGGGGTCCTGAGGCCGAGAGCCCCCCAGAGCCCCAGGGAGCCGCCGCTCAGCCTCCTGACGCCCGTGCGTCCTCGCTCGTTCACAGGGACGCCAACGCTTTTAAATGTTACGTGGCCGCGGCCGTCCTGCGGGGGCCTCCCTCTGCCACATACCTCGGGGTGGCAGCATGAACCTCGGGGACACGCCGTTGAGTCATCGGGTACCTTACCGGATACATTTACCCGCTTCCCGGCGCGTGTGTGCACACGCACGTACAGGCACACACACATGCACGCACATGGCGAGTCTCACATCCACTGCGCTGCTGAGCCTCGGGGAGGAGTCCCGGTTCCCTCGTCCAGACACCGCGCCGTGCTCCCCGCGCTCCCCGGGCCCAGGTGTGCGCCATCGGGCCTCCTCGTGCTCCCCCTCAGCAGCCGCCCCGCCCCCGACCCTGGTGACCGTGTCCTGTGCTCACCCCCCTCGGGTTTCATTCTCTGGACTATCTCTGCCTTTTCTCTACTCGGTTTTTTGGGGGGACCGTGGGGGGTGATTCATGTTTCACATCCTTGAAGCAGCTCCTTCTGTCCCCCTCGTCAACGCCTCCTTCCAGGGCGCTAGGGTTAGTGACTGTCACGCAGAAGGTATGACCCGCGGTCACCTTCAAAGTACTGATTCTTCTTGTGATTCACAAGACCCCTTTCTAGCCTCATACGGTGAACTGGTTCTCCCTCCCACCAAAGAGGCAAACACATTCTTGAGAAACCGTGTTTTTTCCGAGCTATAATGAAAAATTGCAGGGGCGGCGGCTGGCTCGGTGGGAGGAGCTGCCCCTCGATGTTGGGGGCTGTGAGTTCAAGCCCAAAGCTGGATGGAGACATTCCTTAAATAAATAAAACCCTAAAAGAAAAAGAAACATCATATCCTAAAATGTACCTCCTCGGGAGCCAACTAATCGACCTTCGGAGATGTTTTCCCAGAAAAAAAAAAAACAAAACTTCAAAAGAAGAACAGCCCCGGAGGTGTCTTGCCTCGCGTCCCGACCCGCAGCGGCCGGAGCAGCCGGGACTGTCCCGCCGCCGCCTCAGGACTCCCTGAGCACGGGCTGCCCAGAGCTGAGGGGCAGAGCCGAGGGGGGCCCCCCCTGCACCCACGGGGCCTCGGTGGGCTCAGCCGGCTCGGGCTCTCTGTTCCTATTCGCTGAGCCCCGATTCCCTCCTGTGACTCCAGCACAGGTGTGTGAACATTAAAACAAAACAAAACAAAAAAAACAAACAGCACCCGCTATCTTCGATCCTCAGTCCAGTCCAAGAAGCAGGCACTGTGCAGACCTCGGCCCCCGCTGACGATCGATGGGAAGAGATCATGTCGCATCGTCGCAGAAACCCCGCGGGGAGCCCGGAGCCCAGACCCGCGAGGGGGGCCCTGAGCCGCGCCCGCTCCTCGGCCTCCCTCCCCCCGCAGAAGCTCCGGAAGGGCCCCTCCGGGTTCTGGGCCCGAGGGCGGGATGAGTGGGGGCCCACGACACACGAGCCTGTGGCCTGCAGCCTGGGGACCCCGCGGAGCGCGGTGTGGCCCGGGGGTCGCGAAGGTGTCCGGGGGGAGGGCGGGGGCCGCGGGGGGCGGTAGAGGCCACAGCCTGGTGGCGCCCCTCCAACAGCTCCGTGTGAACCGGCGGGAGCGACCCCGGCCAGCCCCCAGCCCCCACGAGCGCGGACGCACCGTCCACGGGCTTCGGAGAGGAACCGGGTGGGTGAGCAGCGGCTGCCCCGGGGGGGGGGAGCCTTGCGGGTGCGGCCCTCGGGCGAGGGGGCGCTCGGCCACCGGCGCGTGCTGTCCAGTGAAGGACACGGGCTCGAAAGCGCGTCCTGCTTAGAGGGCGGCGCTGAGGGGCAGTAGGAACCGTGGGCCTTGGGGCGCAGAGCCTGGGGGGCCTGAGGCGCGTCCGGAGCCCCGGGCATGGGGGCGCTGACCAGAGCTGAGCTCCCCCCAGGGCGGCCGCCGCCCCGCTGACCTGGGCCCCGGCCCTGCAGCAGGGCCTCCCCGCCTCCCCGGCCAGGGCCTGCTGTCCTGCAGGGTCGGGGCCCAGGGCGTGAGCACGGGGGGGCGCCGCCGTCCCAGGGACCCCGCCCTGACCGGGTCCCCCCGCAAGTGCCCGTCACTGGGGACCCGCGGGTGCAGGATGGAGGGACGGCGGGGCGGGCCCAGGACCACAGCTGACACGGGGGGGCTCTGAGCCCTGGGGGGGCCCCCGCCGGACCCATCTCCTGGGACCGGGCCGTCCTGGGGCCCGAGGGGGCGCCCTGACCCTCTGTGGGGTGTCCCAGGGCACGAGGCCCCGTGGCCCGGGCGGTCCCTGTGGCAGGCGTGAGCGTGGCCGCTGCGGGAGCTCAGGCTGGCGGGCTGGGGTGTGTCCAGCTGACCCCGTGGGCGACAGCGCCTCCTCCCCCAGCCCCCGCACCCCCGCCCGGGCCTGTCCGAGACCCCCGGGCCGCAGGGGGGTCCCAGCCAGGAAGGCGCCGAGACCACCCAGTAGGCGGCCTGAGGGCGGCGCCACCCCATGTCGTCCGTGGGGCCCGCGGGCCGGGAGGGAGGCCTCGGCCGAGGACACGGCAGAGGGGGTCCCGGCCCCGCTTTCCCGGGGAGGCCTCGGGCATCAGCGCCCCCGCGGCTCACCTGCGCTCCCGGGGGAGCAGTCCTCGGGGTACGTGGGCGCCCGGGGGAACAGCAGGTCCCGGCTCCCGAGGCCACCGCGCTCCTGGCAGCTCTCGCTGAGCAGACGCTTCAGCATCTGGTTCTCCTTCATGAGGCGCACCTGCTTCTTGAGCTCCGCGTTCTCGCTCATGAGCCTGCTCATCAGCTCGCTCCCCTCGGCCATGGCCGTGGCGCGGGGGCTCACGGGCGGGCCTGCGGCCCCATGGAGGTGGCAGCCCAGAGCCCGCAGACGCTCGGGCACAGCCCAGGCCCCGGAGCCCCACAGCCGCCCGGCCTTCCGCAGCCTTGTGATGTCACCCTTAAAGAGCCGGCACCCTGGTCACCCCGTCACCCCCGTCACCCCAGTCACCCTGCGGCGCCGGGCCTGCCCACTGCAGCCGCTGGCCCGAGCGACACCTCCCACCGGGGCCCAGGCCGCGGAGGGCACGGGGTGGGGCCGGGGGGCCGGGGGCCGGACAGAGGGCAGCCAGCCCACATTGGAATGTTCTGGATCCCAGGAACTGCCGAGATTATGGGCCAAGGATGGCGCCGGGTCGTGCGGCGTGCGCAGGCCTCCGGGGACTCCGGTGGCTGTCCCCCCCCGCGGGGTCAGCGGGGTCCCCAGGACCTGGGCCCAGGTCAGGCGTGCACCCCGGGGACGCACGCTTGAGGCAGGAGGGCGGCGGGGGGGGTGGGCAGAGGGAGTCGGCGCAGCTCCGGGCGGCCCTGCAGGCGCTCTGGGCAGGGGCACCGCCGACCCCGCTGTCCCCGAACTCGGCTCCTGCGTGTCCGGAACCCTGACCCACGGGACCTGACCGAGGACCCCGACAGGCACAGGGCCGTGGACTGGGGGCTCCGTCCTGGGCACGGGCGGCCTGGACCCCACGACCCCAGCCCACCTACTGCCCCGGGGCCCTGCAGGGCGGCGACCTCCCCACTGTCCGGCCCTGGCCCCTGGGTGAGCTGCTCACGCCTCGAGGACATGTGGATGCGGCCACGGGGGGCAGCCGGGTGCACTGGGGCGGCAGCCACGGGGGTGCAGGGGTGCGGGCGGGGGTGCGGGTGCAGGTGTGTGCAGACGAGCACGTGTGTGGGCCAGGGCCCAGGTGAGGCTGACCCCCGGTCGCCCCCGGGTGACCTGGCTGCGGGGCACCCGGCGTCCTGTCCTCGGCCTCACCCGACCAGACCCCGGGCTTGTGGACGCTCTGGAGCACCAGCCCCCAGGGTCACCTTCCCACTGTGCTTCCTGCCGCCCGGGCTGGACTTTTGTCGGCATCTCCGTCCTCCTACTCGGGTTCTAGGTTCTGGAAGCGGGCGCCTAGGCCGCCGGCTCGAGGCCTTACTGCGGCATCAACACGGAAGCCCGTGGCCGCCCCGCAAGCTCTTACCTCATTGTTTTTTCTTTCAGCTTCAAAGAGTTTTCTTCCCCTGTACTTTCCTTTGGGCCATTGGTATTTAGACGCATATTGTTTAATTTCCAAATATGTGGGATTTCCTATCTCTTAGTTACTGAATTCTGATTTAATTCCATTACGCTTAGAGAATCCACCGGATGACTTCAACCCCGTGGGATGGCTCTTGACTCGCCCCGCATGGCGTGTCAGTGAATGGTCCAGAAGCTCTTGAAAAGGAGGAGGTGAAGCGTCCCGTAAATGCCCATGACTTCAAATTGGCTCCACGTTCTGTCCACACTTGCTGAGACAATGTTGAAATCCATTAAATTGTATATTTATCAAATTCCCTCTCCGGCTACATTATGTTTTCTATATTCTGAAGCTCTGCTATTAGGCGCATATACATTATTGTTATTCAAGGTCTATTTTTTTTAAGGCTTTATTTATTGGAGAGAGAGTGAGAGCACATGGCCAGAGGAAGGAGCAGAGGCAGAGGGAGAAGCAGGCTCCCCGCAGGGAGCCCAATGAGAGACTTGATCCCAGAACCCTGGGATCACGCCAAAGGCAGATGCTTCACCCACTGAGCCCCCCAGTCTCTATTTCTATTAATGTTCCTTTTCCTGAAACTTACTTTGATATTAATATAGTACTTTTGCTTTCTTTTTTTTTTATTTTATTTATTTATTCATGAGAGACACAGAGAGAGAGGCAGAGACACAGGCAGAGGGAGAAGCAGGCTCCATGCTGGGAGCCCGACGTGGGACTTGATCCCGGGTCTCCAGGATCATGCCCTGGGCAGGCACCAACCAACTGGACCACCCAGGGATCCCCCTACTTTTGCTTTCTTATGATTGTTTTTGTTATGTTATCTGTTTTTCTTTTATTGGCACTTTTATCCTATTTTCACACTTAAAACTTCTCGGGGACAACATAGCGGGTCGTGCTTTCTCAGGCCATGGGACGGTCTCTGCCTTGTCAGTGGGCTGCTCAGCCCTTCACAGTTAGTGAACCTACTCACGTGGCTGGTGCGTTAGTCTCCTAGGGCTTTGTAACAAAACAGCTCACGCTGAGTGGCTTAAAGAACAGAAATTTATTTTCTTAGTTCGGAACCCTAGAAGTCCACAATCTGGGAGTGGGTGGGGCTGGCTCCTCCTGAGGCCCCTCTGGGCCGTATGGACACCGTCCTCTCCTGTGTCCTCATCTATTCCTCTGAGGACACCAGTCCTATCAGACCAGCACTACCCTATGGGCTCATTTAACCTTAACAATCTCCTCAAATTTAGGCCTTTTTCTTCCAAATGAATCTTTCCAAATATGTGGGATTTCCTATCTCTTTTAGTTACTGAATTCTGATTTAATTCCATTAAATCTTGTGGGACACAATTCAATCCTAAGAGTTGGGTTCATCCTGTTTTCTATCCCTTCTTTTTTTTTTCTATCTCTTCTTCTTTTTCCTTTTAGATTATTTTGCCTCCTTTATTAGTTTTCTCGGCCTACCCCTCCCTTTTTCTTTTTTCCTAGTGGTTTACTCGGGCGGACCCTGGGTTCCTCTCACTTCTCCCGTCCGTCTACCTGTAAAGACTCCGCCGCTCGGCGATGCAGCACTTGGCGCAGGAGGAGGCGCTCTGCTGTGCCGCCTGCAGCGCACCTGCTGTTGGAAGTGTCCACGTTATTGTTTCGGCTTTTAAAAGTTCATTCTGTTTTAAGGAGGGTTTGTTTGTATGTTTGTTTTTAACAAAAGGGGAAAACCCTCTATGCTTAACATTCCTGGGCCCCATTTCCCGGTGGAGACCCGAGTTCCCACCCGGCTTCGCTTTCCTTCAGCCTAAGCCACTTAACATTTATTGCGGGACAAGCCGCTGGAGGGTTCCTTCAGCTTCGGTTTGTCTGGAAAAGGTCTACTTTGCCTTCTTTTTTGTTTTTTGGTGAATATAGAATTGGAAGCGGACGAGTTTTTCCCTTTTAATAACCTTTAAGATGCCGTGCCACGGTCTTCTGCTTTGCGTCACGCCTGTTGTCCTTACCTTTGTTCACCTGCATGGAATGTGTCTGTTTTCGTTTGCTTTTCAGACGTTATTCATTCATGGTTTCCATCCATTTAGGACGTGCTTTGGAGGTTTGGGGTTTGGTATGTTTGGTCCGTGTGATTATTCTGTGTCTGCTGAGCGTCACGATCAATGAGCTTATAGACTTCACATCCGGAACAGTTTCACCAGGATCACTCAGAAGTTTCCCTGCTTCCCTCCTTCCCCATCTCGTGGGGCCCCAATTATATGCATGTTGGACACTCGAGATCACCCAGCAGGTCACTGTGTCGTCTTTAGAGTGTTAAGCACCCTGGCCACCGGAGGCTGTGTGGTGCTCACCCGTTCCTGGGTGGCCCAAGTGCAGCCCCTAATCCTCTACCTTCCCAAGAACCGGAGGCGGCATCAAGGACACGGGTGTCAAGCCCACCGCGTCTCACACCCACGAAAGGCCTGGCTGCGGGCAGGTGTCTGAGGCCCCTGGTCTCACGACGGGCTCCAGTCGCCCCTGGGGCCATCGCTGTCCCTGGAGGAAGGCTGCAAGTCACTTATCAGTAGTCGTCATGTAGAAACTGTTTTCACTGAGAAGAACGTGAAGTTGTCCTTATCACCCTCATCCTCCTGAGGAAAGGGGGTGGGGGGTCCTCTAGTGCCAGGCCTGAAGGCCACACAGCACAGAGGGGCCCGTGGCCCTGGTGCCCTGCAGAGCGGCATCCGCAGCCCCCTCCACGGCCACCTGTGTGGGCAGCTACCGTGGATCCCGCCGCGGGCTGACGGCCTTCGGGGACATGCAGCCGGTGCGACCACAGGGCTACACGTGCAAGCTCCAGCTGCCTCCTAGGACACGGAGCGAGCCGAGGCCACGACGGCAGAGCAAGCCAACCCCGGCCTGTGGCTCAGGTCCCATCGACGCCCCCTGCCTCCTCCTTCTACCCGTCATTCCTTTTTCAAACAAAGTGAATCATGAGTAAAAAGTGATATTGCGGATGGAAATGAAAATAAGTCAAGCTGAGCAACTAACCTGTGGTCAGCCTAGCTGCAGAGATGAGGAAAGAACGAAGAAGGCAAAGGAGACGGCATCAGTTCTTGAAACATTTTATTGCCTAATTAAACGTGGATGTAGCAATAGTGACGGTGTCCAGGAAGAAAAAGTACTTTCCCAGAGAGGAATTCCCACTGCGAATTAAGGATTTTTAGTCAGGGAATTCCTCAGAGGGAAGGTGTGGAGTTGGCGTCGTGGCCGATACCGAAGTCCTGATACGGCTCCAGCAACAGCCTCCCAGCATAAAACAAAATCTGGGCCCGACAACCAAGAATAATTTGAATTCAGGCGTCTTTAATGTTCTCTCCCAAGACGGAGAACTGGACTTTATCGAAGCACGGCTGACCCAGGGTTGGCCCGGGCCAGGTGTACAAGGCACCGACTCGCCCACCACGTACGCTGCTCGCGCCCCCGCACCTGTCACCTTCCACGCGGCGCACGATCATGGGCTGCACTCCCCACAGTACTTTCCATCACCGAGCTACGCATTTTATAACTGAAGTCCATGCTCGAAGCCCCGTCACCTGTTCAGTCACCCCCCACCCCCAGCAACCAGCAGTTTGGTCTGTATTTGAGTCTGTTTTGTTTAGAACCGATTTTTAATCAAGCAGAGGAGACACACCTGCTCCTCTTGGAGCCATCACGCGGCTCCCGAGACCCACGTGGAGCTCGCGCAGCGGTCTCTGAGGACCCAGACCCTGGACCGTCCCCACAGGAGAGACACGAGCGTACCACGCTTTGGCCTGACGGAACCACGGGTCTGCTTATCAAGGGAGCTGCCGCAGGGCGGCGGCATCGGCAGCAGAGGTGGCATCAGATCTTCCCTTGTTAGGTCTGTGCAGCGACCCGACCATGGCTCAGCTTCCCGGGCAGCGGCTGCCGCGGGAAATGGCCAGCCCGCCCCGACGGGAGAACGTGGGCAAGGAAAGAAGTGCAAGAGCAACCCGACGGGTTTCCAGGGGATCCCAACGGTTCCTCCAGCCAAAGCGAACCCTCATGTAAACCTGGGGAGTGGGGCAGACGCTCAACAGGCATCCACAGGACACCCGGGCCCCACGGCACAGCGGCCAGGGCGCCAGCAGGGCTCCGAGCAGAAGCACCACGGGCTGTGCCCCCGGGCTCGTGGCTCATCCTGCTCCTTTCCTCATCTAAGCAACACTTCTAAGAACTAAACCCTGAAAACAAGGGTCTAAAGCCGCCCCCCCTGCCCTGCCCCAGGTCTGCCCTGGCCCTGCCCTTGCCCTGCCGGAGCAGGTGGTGAGGGCACTGGGCCCCTAGGTGGGGCTCCTGCAGCTCACCCGAGGGCCCCAGCTGGAACCTGCTGCTTGGTGGCCCCCCCCGGACACCCGTCCCCACCACCACCTGCCAGGTGCCCTCAAGGGTGACCGGCAAGGGCGCTCTCGGGGTACAGGCGGGAGAAGCGGCCGAGGGTCCAGATGGGGAAGACGTTCCTGTAGCTCGTATAGTTGATGGCACAGGACTTGTTGAAGACGCCGGCCGTGTTGTCCTGGAAGAGCACAGGGAGTAAGCACAGAGGCTCCAGCACGAGGCCAAGGGGCTCCCGGAATGGAAACCCCGGCCGGACAGCTGGGCAGCCCCTGGGGAGTCGGCCCACGAGCCTCTGCAGGCCGTCCTCCTCCTACCACGCTGGCCCTGGACCCCTGCCCTGGACCCGAGTCACCGGCTCCTCACAGCCGTGTCCCCTCCCCAGACTCGTCCGGGGCAGGGGGTCAGCATCCTGTGACTGTGACCTGGACCCGCAGGACAGGTGGAGGCGGCTGCCGCAGCTGCCAAAGCACAGCCTGAGGGTGTCGGGCCCCCCCACCCCAGGCTCCGAGCCAAGCGGTCGTCTGCACACGGGCTCTCCCTGGGGTTTACAACTCTCCGGCCCCCAGAGCTAGGACTCTGCTCGCGAGCACAGGTGTGGCCAAGCCCATGTGCGTCGAGGTCAGGGTTGGGCCCCGCGCTCCTCGGCCGCCTCGGCATACCTGGGGCCAGTCGCCGTTGGGGAGCTGTTTTCGAAGCAGACACCGGACTCCTCTCTCCAGGGCCTCCACGCAGGGATGCCTGGGGGGGGCGGGGGGAGGAGGAGGCACTGACCGCTCAGCCACTGCTCGGTAGGACGGCAGCCCAGCTGCACCCTCGTCCTCACGCCACCAGGCACAGATGTGTGATGCACGAATGCACAGGGACACGCAGTGGCCCCAGCACGGCTAGAACAGCCGGCACTCCGCGGCTGCCCCGCACGTCCACCCAGAATCCCAGATTCCAGACACGCACAGCGCGGCCCGAGGGCAGGCGGGCAGGCAGCCCCGCACACGTGGGCAGGTGCTCCAGTCCCGCCCTGGCCTCCAGGAACCCCCCCAAAGCCCACAGATGTCACATACGCCCACGCTCACTGCCCGCGGCCAGGATGACGCCCCGGAAGGACGACGGGTTGGGGACCCCACCCAGCACCCGTGGCCCAGGCCCCCCTGACTCGGCCGCTCCTGCTCACAGCGACCCACCTAACTTGGTGAGGTTTTAGGAGGATTCCCCAGACGGCCCCAAAGCTGACGGACAGCACAGCCCGGGCACCGGGCACGTCCATGGGTCCACACACCCGCGTGGACACAGGGGCCACCTCGGCCCTCCCGGGCCTCCCCTGGGCCTCCTCACAGCCGAGCCTCCCTGCAGGAACCCCGCGTCTTGACAGCCTGCGCCCTCGCCCAGCTCCCTCCCCTCCTCCCACCCTCGCTCACAGCTCAGCTGCCCGCAAGCCACCCAACAGCCTCCTCTTGACCCCACCACCCAGGGGGTCCAGGGCACCCACCTGACGGCCATCAGCCCCATCAGGGCCCAGCACGTGTTGTGGATCTGGGACGCGGTGCTCTGCACGTAACGCCGCTGCTCGCAGGACTCGAAGTCCTCCCCCCAGCCCCCATCGGCCATCTGCCGGGAGAGCAGGAAGGCGCAGGCCTGAGAGACCTCTGCACACACAGCCCTGCGGAGAGTGATGAGGGTTGTGGTCGGTCCAGGGAGGCCTCCCGGGGGCGGGGCAGGAGTACGGGGGGCAGCCTGCACCCCAGGCCCACCACCACATCATGAAGGCCTCGGAGACACCTGCCTCCCACAGGGAGTAAGAAGCTCTGTGGCTGGGGACGCCCCGGCATGACCACCCCACCCCTGACACACCCTGCACCGGGCGGAGCTGAGGGAGGCGGCTGGGACAGCTCGGACCCAGCCCAGAGGGGTCCCACTGGGGGTCGGGGCCAGGCAGGCCCAGAGTGCGCCGCCCAATAGGCTCCTGGCTGGGGCTTCGAGCAGCGAGGCACGGCCTCAGCCCCGTGTCTTTACTGGAGCCATGAGCTCACTGCTTAGAAAACTATGAAACACCCCTGAGGCCCAACATCCAAGGAGACACCCAGCAGAGCGTCCTGCTGGCAGGAGCCCCACCCCGGGCAGTACAGGCCCACTCACCCGCTGTGGTAAGTCTGCCCCATGCAGGCGAAAGCTTCCAGCCCGAACCAGGTGCCGTACGTGAAGCAAACCCCCCAGGAGCTGGAGGAAGACAAAGCAGAACCTCAGCCTCTCCGTCTCGATCGGAGGCTGCGGAAAACCAGATTCCGCCGGACTGGTGGGAACCCGTTCCATTGTGGGGTTGGGAAAGCCGGGGTTACTTTCAAGAAAACCACCCCCCGTGGCCTTCAGTGCGCCTGACTCTAAGGCTGAGCCCAACAGGCCCGGCGCACGAGGGCCCCGCCAGGGGAGGAGCAGTCAGGCCGGAAGCCTGGCCTGCACACCCCCCAGCGTCCTCGGCCACACGCTGAGCAAGCAGGAGGAGGCCGGGCGCCCAGAAGTGACAAGGCCCCGCAGAACGCTGTCCCAGCAGCTACTCCCGGACGGTGGTGTGGCCTGAGGACAGAGCTCCCCCACCTCTGCACGCCCAAGAGCTCACGTACCCTTCCCAGGAGCCGTCAGCCCGCTGCTTCCGCCGACAGAAGGCCAGGCCCTGCTGGAGCGTCTCCCTGGAACACAGGATGATGCTAACAAACGCTGCGGGACGACAGCAGCCCACCTACCCCAATGCCACCCGTCCCATGGCCTCCAAGAACCAGCGTGGACTCCCTTAAAAAACAGTAAAAGTAAACGAACACCGAGAGAGAAAACACATAGGTGAGAGAGGTGAGGGATAAGAGGACGTGGGAGGGAGAAGCCAAGCCACAGTGGAAGCCGTGCTAGTCAGCAAGGAACCAACGCCAGGAGCAGCTGCACGCAGAGCCCGTTTCACTGCGATAACGTCAGGAACACAAGTTGCGGCAAATATGCAAAATGATACTTAAAAAGAAATAAAAAATTAGAGAGCAAATGACAGATGTAGAGGACAGAGGTCCATCGTTAGTCTAACTGGTTTGGGTCTCTGAAGAGGCTGGAGCGAAGGTACAAAGCCTCCAGGGAGGTCCCGGAGCCTCGCCTGCAGGTACCCCCGCCCCATGGCATCCCCCCACCCCCCACGGCACCCACCCCCCCAGCATCCCTCCTCCAGGGACTGGCTTCCAAACAACAGATTGCAGCCAAGTCGACGGAGCATCACTTCTGAGACTCGCTAGCAGATTCCCTGTCCCCCGCTGGCTTCACGAGACTCCGCAGAGGGGCCCCGGTGGCGAGAAACTGAGGCTGGCCTCCAGCCAGTGCTCAGCGAGGAAACGGGACCCCGGAATGGAAACCTGCCAACGACTATGTGAACGTGGAGTGGACCCTCCCGTAGCCGATGCTCGGGTGAGACCCCAGTCCTGGCCGATGTCCTGGCCGCGGGCTGGTGGGAGCTGTGCAGACGACCCGCTGGGCGGCGCCTGGGTTCCTGACCCACAGAAACTGTGAGGCAACAGACGTGTGTTGTTTGAAGCCACCAAGCTTTAGTCGTGTTGTCACTCAGCATGAAAGAACCGATACAAAGGGTGGAGGGACAAAGATGTGACCCTAGCAATGAAAGAGTGACGCGATGCAGGGGTAGTAGAAACAAAGAGGTTAAGAGAAAGTAAGAAAACTTGACACGACACAGGTGGAAACTCAAAATGCACAAATTATTGGGACAGTAGCTTCTCAAAACCGGCTCAAGCAGAGGGAGCCTGGCTGGTCCTGCAAGTACTAAAGACAGAGTCACAGATTCGAACTCTGTCCAGAAATAAATCAGGACTAGAGGTTTTCAACAGTAACTTCTACTAACTCAACCAAGAATGATCATTCTAACGTGACTCAAAGTCCTCCAGGGGACGGAGGAAGAAACACGCCCTCGCTTATTCTAGGAACCCAAAAGACCGTACAAGTGCGATGCAGGGAAGCATAATTTCCAGGCTGTCCGTGAATGAACGCGGATGTGACATCCAAATCTAAATTTCGGGGAAGCAAACACAGTGGAGATATGCCAATACCAAGTTGGCCCCGTCCCAGAAACAAGGGTGTTTTACCATTAGAGAGATCTACAATAATCATCTACATTTACAGCTAAGGGAGATTATGCTTATCATCTCTACCGAGATAGGAAAGTCCTTATCTCCTAAAATCAAACACCCATTCACAACAGGGGGTTAAAGAAATAACTGAGCAAATTAGGAAGAAAACCGAACTTTGTTAACCTGAAAAGGGTAACGACCAAAAACCTAAATCACGAATCACTCTAAATGGAGAAATATTAGAAGCATTCCCCTTCAACATCAAGCAATAGGACAAAGATGCCACCACGGCCACCACCTCTGCTTCGCAGGCTCAGCCAGGGCAGGGAGACGAGCAGGAACACCAGCTGCAAGGACCTGACGGTCTAGGAAGACCCACAAGAACCCACAACTAATTAGAATATAAAGAGTTGCCCAGATGGATTCACCGGTGATTTCTGCCCTCAAGGAAGGAATTCTACAAGGTCCCCCAGGCTCCCCCAGGCTCCCCCAGGGCCCAGACACAGCCCGCCTGGTCCTCGAGGGCAGCATCACCTGAAGACCAAAAGCAAAGACATCGCAAGTAAGGGAATCTACAGACCCCTCTCTCCGTGGCACAGACACAGAAACCCCCCACACAGTGTCCGCACAGCAAATGCAGCAACATAAAGAGAATCGTATGCCACAGGTGAGATTTACCCCAAGTATGCAGAGCTGGTTCCACATTCAAAATTCAGTGAATGCAATTTACGGAATCGACAGGCAAAGCCAACAAACAGAAATCACACGATCACATCAACAGCTGCTGAAGTAGCTGACAAAACCTAACACCTGTTCATCATTAAAAACTTTCAGGAAACTAGGAATAGAAGGTAAACTCTTCTGCTTGGTAAAGAGCAGCTGCAAAACTACAGCAAACAGGACAGCCCCGGTGGCGCAGTGGTTTGGCGCCGCCTGCAGCCTGGGGTGTGATCTTGGGGTCCCGGGATCGAGTCCCACGTCGGGCTCCCTGCATGGAGCCTGCTTCTCCCTCTGCCTGTGGCTCTGCCTCTCTCTCTCTGAATAAATAAATAAATCTTTAAAAAAAAAAAAAGGCAAACATCACATGTAATGGTGAGAAACGAGAGGCTTTCCTACGGAGTTGGAACGAGGACGCCCCTGTCACCACCCCTCCTCGACACTGTACTGGACGTCCTAACTGATGCAACAGGACGAGAAAAGGAAATAATCAGTACACAGAATGGGGAGGAAGAAATAAATCTGTGTTTGTTCACAGATGACGTGATCACCTACGTAGAAAATCCCAAAGAAGCCACCAGAACACTCCTGGGCTACCCATCGTCACAAGGTTGCAGGATACAAGACGGTTCTTACACAGTAAAGACCTTTCTTTTCTTACCAGCAACGAACAATTAATTTCTGAAGTTAAAATCACAGTATCGACTATGTCAGCACCAAAAAGAAAAAACATTACTTAGGTTTAAATCTAACACAGGGGGATCCCTGGGTGGCTCAGTGGTTTAGCGCGTGCTTTCAGCCCAGGGCGTGATCCTGGAGTCCCGGGATCGAGTCCAGGGCCCCCACACCGGGAAGGGGCAAGGGCAGGGGGTCTCCCCACACAGGCGGTCCCCAAAACCATGTGGCTCCAGGGAAGGGTAATGGTCCTGGATAAAGATCCAAGAAGACAATAGTCATGAAGGTTAAAATGAAGAAAAGCTACAAAATGACAACGAAAATTGAGAGACGACCAAGAGGCCACTAGAACAATGAAACACGTGTGCCCACACGACTCCTGCGGGAGGAGCACGCGACCAGACAGCTCCCAGACCTCGCCAGCACGGCCGCAGGGTCGCAGGGTCGCAGGGTCGGGCGCCACCAACTGTCCTCCCCGCGGCCTGGAGCTCCCGCACCCTCCACGTCTCCACCAAGAAGCACACTGGACTTTTATTAAACTTCCTAAAACAACCTATTAAGGGAAAAGGTCAATCACAGGAGAACGTCACTGGGGACAAGCCGTGCCCAGCGGAAGGGACCACCGGTGGCCCCAGGCCCAGGGACAGAAGTGCAACAAAGCTCGGTGCCCACCAGGGGCCGCACCGCCCGCCAGGGCAGAAGGGAACCCGCAAAACACAACTAGAAAGTGGTCCAATTCCTTGGACGTAAAGCCACGTACTCCTAAATGACCCCGGCCAACGAGCTCAGGGCAGCAACAGAAGGTCAGCCTAGCTCCACGCTCACCGAGACTCACCACAGACGTACGCGCACATCTAACAAGGAAGCCGGACGATCGTTCAAGTGTCTAAGTTAGAAAAAGAAATAAAGTAGAAAGAGAACAGTGACGAGCAGACATTGGTGAAACCGGAAGCCGAGGCTTTGCCGCGACAGAGTCAAAGGCGGGACAGAGCCTGGGCAGAGCGGGGAGCGGCTGGTGCAGGGGCGGCCCAGGAAGCGTGGACAGCGGGAGGACCGAGGCGAGGACCGGGGGGCACAGCTCTGCGGCACTGGGACAAGCCCCCAAACCCACAAGACGCAGCAGAGGAAACCCGTGTGGTCCCACGGGTCCCACGGAACCTGTAGCGAGAAATTCAACACCTTCCCTCGGAGGAAACTCCGAGCCCAAGTGCAGCCTCCAAACACTTGAGGCAGAAATGGCCCAAGTTCTCACAAACTCGGCCCAAGAATCTAAAGAGAAAATTGGCTCTGCAGCTCCGGGCCGTCGGGCGGGGCCCCACCGGGACGCTGCGAGGGAAAGCGCACCCGGTTTCCCTGCGGTTGTAAAGGCCCTTGAGAAAGTGCTTTTCCAGTTGAGCCCGAAGGGTGCTCAGGAGGAAAGCGTAGGAGCAGCTGCAGCCACGTCACAGGTGCCGCGAGGTGTCAACGGACGTGGGGGACGGGGATGCCCAGGAGCCCGCGCGTCCCCAGCCTGCAGCCAGGCCACTCCTAAGCTCGTGTCCTCAGGAAGCGGGGACCCCGGGCCCCGAGAGACGAGCGGCATGTCGAGGGCAGGATGGTTCCAGGAACCCGCTGGGAGGCCCCCGAGGACCCACAACCGATGGAGCCACTGCGGGCCACCCGCACCACGGGCACGCACGCAGAGGGCAGGGGGGGCCGGCTGCTGCCTGAGCACGGGGCCGGGCCCCGAGCACCGGGTTGAGGCCTCCCGTGGGGGCCCCGAGAGTGGGAACGGCGCAGCCCCAGAGCCAGGAGGGGGCGTCTGCCCACATGCGTGCCCGCTGAGGTCGCACAGCTTTGTCCCCTCGTGATTCGTCGGGCACCGCAGGGAAGACACGTGCACCTCTGTGCACAGGACGGGCTTACCGAGGGGCCGTGGACGTGGACACGCGCAGCTGGGCTGCGGAGCTTTGCACCATTATTAAGACGTGAGCAATCCTCCCTGTGGGTCAGGGCCGGGCTACGCTGAGCCCCAGGACTCGAGTCTGCCTGGGGCTCGGCCTGGGACGACTGCTGGAGCCCCGCAGGTCACCAGGCTGTTCTCGGTACCTTCTCTTCCCTCTTGAGCTTACTTTCTCTCCCTCACGCTTTTCTTTGCCGTTTCCTCTCCTCCAGCCTCCCTCACGCCAAGGAGGCCACATACGAACCCCAGCAAGGTGTGTTGGTCGCGTGCGTACGTCCCTGCTACGCTACACGGGAGGCTCCCGGGGGCGGGTTTCAGGGAACGAGTCACGTGCAGCTTCCAGCAGCGCCGCGGTCGGCACCCCGGAGCGGTTCTGCTCGCGGGCAGCTGGATTCAGGAGCTCTGGAGCCCCTCCACCCCCGGACTGCGGACGGGTCTTACAGCAGACCCCGCCCCGCCGAGGGCCACCCACCCGGCAACGCCACGCCCGCAGCCCCAGGCCACCCTCACCTGATCTCGCCGGCCCTGTGGTCCGGGAAACACTGGTGGAAGAGCTTCAGGGCCTGCATCACGGCCGACGTGCACTCCACGTACGTGTAGTCGATCATGATGTCCCCTGGGAGGGAAGGACCAACGCGCGTGTGAGTTTCGTCTCGTCACCCAATTTGGCAGCTCGGGCCAAACCGTGAAGAATGAGCGCACGGCAACATGGGGAGCCCACATGGGGCAGCGGGAGCCTGGTCGTCCTTCAAGGAAACCAGGGAAGAGCTCCCGGGCACCGGCCCAGCCCCGCAGACGCGGCCACCAGGTGGGAGGGTGGCGGGCACCTACTCGGTGACCTGGAGACCCCCGGGCCAGCGCGATGGTGAAGGAGCGAGGCCCGGGGCAGCCTACACCCCACCCAGCGGACCACGTTCAGCAGTGACAACAGCGAGGCAGAGACCTGGAAGCAGGGGTGCGGGCCATGCGGGCCACGCGGGGCAAGAAGCTGCCCTCGCAGACTAGATCCGCAGGCACAGCAGCGTGACACAGGCCAGCAGGTCCCCACCGACACCCCCTGCAAGGTGCCTGGGCTCTGCGAGGTGCGCTCAGGGCACAGGACGGTCTCGCAGAGGGCAGGGCACGCGGCAGGAGAGCCAGTGACCTCCCCCCCCGGCTCCACCCCACGTCTGAGAAACCGAACCACAGCTTTCCAGCCCCAAGCACAGCAGTGGCCACGTTCAGAGCTCGGGACGCGCAGCTGCCACCACCCACTGGCGCCTCCGCGGGCACGGCTCCCGCCTGAGGAGGACCTCAGGGCTCCGGCGGGCGAGCCCCTGGGCTGGTCTCCGGGCCGCAACCACTCACCGAAGACCTCCGAGGGGTTCAGCAGCTCCAGCAGGTGCCCCCCACGCTTAGTCTCATAGGTGGAAAACCCTCCGTCAGAATTTCTCATGTTCAGCAACTAAAAGCAGAGACAGGACATCCTGAGAGTTCACCCTCGTGCTGAGCGTGACGGGGACCCCACCAGCCGCGGCGGAGCTTTCCAGAAACAGCCCCGGCTAAGACCAGCGGGGCAGGGCGGGGCACGGGAGCCGCTCTCACATTAAACCGAGGCCCCCGGTGCCCCAGGCAGTGGTGCTCCAGGAGTGGCCGCCGGGGCCCCTGACCTGCACCTGCTTATCCACTCGTCAGCCACGCGTGGACACCACACGGCCTCCGTGCTGAACCACGCACACACCGGGTGTGAAGGGACTTCGCACAAACACGAACGGCAGGCGTATCCTGCCTTCAGCCCTCGCTGGCGAGTAGCCAGGCCTGCAAGCCCCCAGCACAGGCACCATCAGGGGACGGGCCCCCCCGGGCTTGCGGCACGACCCAGGCCTTCACACAGAAGGAGCCACGGGAAGCGCAGCTCACAGGCAGCACTGGGGGGACCCAGGGTGCCCCCAGCCCAGCCCCGGCCCCGGCCCCGGCCCCTCACCACAGCAACAGCGTCACAGAGCTGCTCTCGGGCGACGTGCTTGGTGACGAAGGAACACTTCTCCTGCAGCAGGAGGATGGACTTCAAGGCCTCGGCTGTGCAGTCGGCAACGATCCAGCCACACTCCAGCGTGCTGAAGGGGAAGCCGCCCTGCAGGGCGCGGGGCCCGCGTCAACCCTGGCCGTCGGGCCTCCCAGTGAGAGCAGAGGCCGGGCCACCTCAGCCCCACGCACCACCCAGTGTGGACGGCCCCCGACCCACAGGAGGAGGCGCACGCCGTGGGGGGCTGCCCTGGACCCGCAGCACCGCCCGCACACCATCGGCGTCCCGACCCAGCGTGGTGGCTGCGTGTGCACGTGCTGCCGTCTAGCAGCAGCTCTGCGGCACAGACATGCGAGCTCAGCTCCGACGCAGCAGCAGGAGGCGGCCCACGCGCCTCAGTCGCCTCACGTATGCGTCTCCCCCGTCAGGGAGGCCCGGGTGCACTGGCGGCGCCCGCCGTGGGCGTGTCGGAGCAGGAAGGCCCAGGGAGGCGCGAGGAGCCCTCTTAAACGGCAAGCACAGCCAAGCAGGGCACAGGACTCGGGGGAGCCGGCTGGCCGCGCACCTTGCTCATCTGGCGGTAGTACTTCTGGTGGTCAGGGTAGTTGTCGGGGACCTGGGCAGCATCCAGGGGCACAGGCGGAGAGCAGGGGAGGCCCCGTCAGCCCCAGGTGCAGAGCACACGCACGGCCCCCGGCCATCAGAGCCAAGGCAGCCTGCGATGCCTCCCCACGCCGCGGCCCAGCACCCCCACCCGCTGCCCTGGAGGCACGCCCGGGCGCTCCCCGGGGAAGGCAGGCGGGGGCACCCAGCACAGGTGGGGAGGCCCCACCACCCCCAGGCACAGGCCACTATGGCCTCACCTGCGAGATGCGGAGAAACTCATGTGCCTTCTGCAGGGAAGACAAGAAGTCGGGCCTGTGGTGTGCCCCTGCCTGGAAGACAGCGCGGGCTGAGCGGCCTGGGGCACGAGCCCGCGGGTGAACGGGCTCCCAGACCGCCCTGGGGACGTGTCGCCACCACCAAGAAACAGGAGCAAACCCACCCGAGCGTCAGGCTTTTCGGTTTCTGCTGACGTGTCAGGAAGACGTGATGGAGAAACGAAGGGGGCAGGAGGGTCCACCCGAAACCCGGCCCGGCCGGGGCACAGGAGCCCGGCCACCGAGGCAGAGGCCCACGTGGCCCAGACCCCCGAGGCCACCAGCACACGCTCTGGTCTCTGCAGCGTGTGCTCAGAGGTCCCCTATGGGCAGTGAGCGCGGAGGAAGGCCGAGAGCCCCGCCCCTGCTGGAAGCTTCCTGCGCAGCGTCCCTGCTCTTGGAGCCTCCCAGCCCGCCCACCATCACCCTGCCTTGGTGGGGCCCTCGCCACAGGCCTCGGGGCCCAGGTGAGCAAGGAGGACGCAGGCTCAGCCAGCGGCGCACACCCAGGAGGTCGGCGGGGGACGGCGGGCACACGTACCTCGAGGAGGGCCTGCACCGCAAAGGAGGTGTCCCACACCTGCGAGCCGTTGGTGCCCTGCACACAAGGACGAGCCGTTAGAGCAGCGGGGCAGCTCCCCACCTGTCCACTATCACCTGGGACCCGCCAGGTGGGGCGGGGGCAGGCGGCGGTGTCTGGGGGCCCAGCCAGCCCCCAGCCCTGGGCTCCGCGCTCTGTGCACCCGGCGCCCACGAGGGCCGGGCGGGGGCTGTGCGTGCAGGTGGGTGAGGGTGAGGCAGCCCCGCGCCTGCCGCCAGCAGCCACGACCCGATCCTCGGGGGCACGTCCAGGGCCTGCTCCACCCCTGCCCGTGACAGGCTCTTGCCGAGGCACAGCGAGGACCAGCCTGGCGGAGCTGGGAGGCCCCCCTTGGATCCCACCCCGGGAGCCTCGTGCACTGGTCCACACTGCGCTCCCACGAGGACGCTGGGCGGGCACAGACACTCAGGCAACAGGGATGGGCCAGCAGCCCAGGAGAACCTCCCGGACAAGAGAGACCAGCGCAGGGTCAAGGCTCAGGGTCTCCCCACCAGGGCAGGAAACCAGCAGACAGGCCCAGACGGTGGGTGTGCCCCGAAGGAGAACCAGCACAGAACCAGCCCGATGCCAACACACGTGCCACGGCCTAACCAGGGACGGTCATCAACCCTACGGGGCAGGACACCAGCAGCCATTCCCTAAGCGCCGGTTAGCAGGGCGCGGAAGGACTCCGGACCCACGCGGCCACATGGGGCCCATCGCCCTCCTCCCGTTGGCACACAGCCGTCGCGAGCAGGCAGCAAGGCCAGGCCGGCCAGGTGGGCTGTGCACTGGACGCCATGTAGCGTCCTAAGGGTCAGGGGCGCATCTGATCCGAGAACCCTGCTGGAGGCTCCCTCTGCGTGTCCACACGGAGCCAAGGGGGGACAGAGAGAGCCCCCACAGGGTGGCCCCACGGCTCCAGGCTCGCTGCTCTCAGGGCCCCGCAGCCAGGTCCGCGCCAGGTCAGCCCCAGGGTCACGCACAGGACGTGGCCGTGGGAGCAGTGGAGGCAGGTCAGAGGCCATGACGGCACAACCCGGGGCAGCAGTGCACGTCAGCGGGACCACGTGGGAACACACCCCCCACGGACGGAGCACACATGCCCCAAACCCTTAGAGGCCGGGGCAGCTCTGCAGGAGCTCGGCCTGGGCACCAAGCACAGCGTCCCACACAGTGGTCTCAGGGGACCTGGCTGCCCCTCAGGGGGACTCCTGGGAGGGTAGGGGGCTCCTGGGGGGGCTCCTAGTGGGGGTGAGAGGGCCTCCTGGGGGGGTTTTAGGGGGGTGAGAGGGGCTCCTAGTGAGGGTGTGGGGCTCCTAGTAGGGGAGGGCTTCTAGTAGGGGTGGAGGGGCCCTGCCATGGGGGTAGCAGGGGTGGGCTGCAGACCCTCTCCCCTGGGCCTGTGCACCCCTGCCACTGGCTGTCCCCTCCCACGCCGGCCTGGGGATGCTGGGGGCTGCTGCGCGCCCGCCCCCGGACCTCACTGTGAGGGGTGGTCACCCTAAGGGGCCCAGAGCAGGAAAGGCTGAAAAGGGAGCAAGTGGCTGCAGCCTCGTCTTTACCTGCATTTTCATGCCGTCGAGGCCCAGCCTGTGAGGAGGAGAAGGGCCCAGGTCAGGCGGCTCAGCCCACGGACGGCGGCAGGCCCCCGGCCCCCGCACACCCTGCATGCCCTGCGCGGCCCCACTGCGGGCGGTGACTGACCAGCCACGCTGGCCTGCGAGGCCCCCACGCGCTGTGCCCCCGACCGGCCAGGCCCTTCCCACCGCACTCACCACAGGTAATCGGGAATCCTGGAGACGTGCTCCTGGAAGACAGAGGAGGCGGGCCCGTCCACGTACCAGCGCACGAGCATGTTGATGGTCTTCGAGATCTGCGGGGGGACACGGAGCCACAGCCCCGTCAGGCGCTGCCCAGACCCGCTCGGCTCCCGACACGGGGACAATGGCCCACACGGGGCCCCCAGCACAGCCTCCATCTGGGCCGCACGTGGGCATGTGGGGTGGGGTGTGTCCGCCTCAGACGACAGAGCAACGCAGCCCCCAGGAGAGACAGAGACGGTACCTGTGGGGCAGGGGCTGCTTGCCTGGCATGGAATGTTCTACAGACCCAAACCCACATCCTGGCGTCGCGTCAGGCCAGTCAGCCCTGCACGTCTCACCCGGGTCACAGACCCGGGGTCTGCTCAGTGCCAAGTCGACAGTCCCCCCAGGACCACGCTGCTACACGGGGAACGACTCCCCGCTCCACTGAGGCAGCCACAGATCACGGTCCCCCGGGTGCCACAGGCCCCACGGAACCCCGGCGAGCAGCACGGGACAGCGCTCCAACGGGGCTGGCCCAGAAAGGCCGCCACCAGGCCCGCCAGGGTCACCCCACGGCCAGGAGGCACCCCCAGCCTCCACTGCCTGGGGTCCACGCTGGGCCTCCGCCAGGCCCCACGGCCTCACCATGCAAAGCCAGGCCAGGAGAGTCACTGAGCTTGGCAGGAAGCAGGGCTGGAAGCCAAGCACCCCAGCGCTGTACGCCCACGGGCAAGGGCAGACGGCAGGTCGTGGGGAGACGTCGAGGGGGAAAGCACCCCTCCCGACTGACCAGGAAGCTCTTGAGGCGGCCCCAGGAGCAGGTGCAGCGGAGGAGGGCAGGGCGCAGGCGGCGGGGGGGGACCTGGAGGCCTCACCTCCAGAGCGCCCGCCGCCCCAGCCCTCACCCCGCACGGGGCCGCACGGGGCCAGCTGGCACCGCACACTGACCGGGCCGATGCTGATGCACTTGGAGAAGCGGTCGTCCGCCGCGATGTGCTCGTACAGCCTCTGGACGGCCCGCTGGCGCAGGCTGGCGCTGTGGTGGCGCTCGTACAGGTTGAGCAACGCTGCGGGGGCGAGGTCGTTAGCCCAGCACAGCCCCGGGGCCCTCCCGACCCCGCCCTCCCCACGGCCCTCTCCGACATCCCGTGTGGAAACCCGGCCGGGGCACAGCCGGGCAGTGACCGGGACGGGCCCAGCACAGAAGACACGTGCAGGACACGCGGGAGCAGGGGTGCGGACCCTCAAGCCGCCAGGGTTCCCGCAGGGAGACGGGCCTAGGCCGGGCCCCTGGACGCAGGGAACAGAGCGTGCCCCCAGGCCCGCAGCCCCCACCCCGCTCCGGGACCCCAGCCTCAGGCTTGCTCCGGGGGCAAGGACAGCACTCGCACTGGACGTGAAGCACAATGGCTGCCCCCCCACCCCGGTCACCACGGGGCCCAAACAACGGGGGGTGAGAAAGGGGAGGAGACTTGGTCACTCGGCCCGGGCCGCCCGCCACCCCGCGCAGGCACCCACCATACACCACGCGGAGCAGCCAGCTGTGCGGCGTGTACAGCTCGTCGGGGGCCACGCTGCTCCTGTGCGCCGGCCAGTCGATGCCGGCGTAGTCCTCCACGTAGAGCTCCTGGGGGGCAGCACCTCAGCATCCTGCTTGCCCGCTTCCTCGCCGGGCATGCCCTAGCGAGCACCCTGCACCCCAGCCTCGCCCCGGGACCCGGGGGCCAGGCCTCTCCCAGGGGCCCCGAGCACCCCCCAGCCCCCGGGCCGGTCCTCGGGGACGGGAAGGTGGATGCTCCACCGTGGCTCCTGGGAGCGCGGCCCTGCAGGGTCCCGGGCCAGCAGGCGCGAGGGTGACCCCAGGGTGCCCGCCCGGGACGGCTCACCTGGCGGAGGCTCTGGACCAGCGGGTCCTCCTTGGCGGTCAGCCGGGTGGCGTAGCAGTAGCTCATGGGCAGGTAGACCTGTCGGCAGTGGCACCAGAGCGTGGAGGGGTGCGCGGGTGCCCAGGTGGGAAGCAGCCTGAGGAGACAGCACGCACCACGTGGTGGCCCTGCCGCCTGCAGCGCGGCCCCGGCCCTTCCACGCGTGGACCCGGCCACCGGCACGTCACAGCCCGGCTCCCATGGGCTGACAGGCTGACCACCAGTCCTCCCGCTTGGCCGGACACAACCTGACGCCAGAAACCTGACCCCGACGCTCAGGACCGTCTGTGGCCTCATCGGCCGGACGGAGCTTCCACAGCGTTCACGGAGAACCAGGGCGGGGGCTCTACGGGAACATTCCGCACTTTGCAACTTTTCTGGAAACTGATGGCTATTCCAAAATCAAAAGTTCATCTAAAACCCCGCGGCCCCGGCCCCTCTGCCCAAGGACGGGCACTTGCACAGACACCAGCCGGCCCAGCACCTGGCAGCACCTGAGCCGCCCTGCCTCCCTCCCAGCGCCGGCCCCCGGCCCCCGGGGTGCACCGCCGCCGGCCTTGGGCCCTCACCCTGTCCCCAACCCTCCAAAGCACCCAGCACTGCCCGCTGGGCCCCCCACGGATGGCAGCCAGCGCCCCACACGCCCTCCAGCACCTGCTCCGCCTCGTCCGCCCACTCCCTACACACCGGCAGGTCCACAGAGCAGCCGGCAGGCGGCCAGGGAGGATCACCTCCCCTCCTCCAGGGGCCAGCCTTGGGGGATGGTGCCCTCCTACCGCCTCTCCTCCCCACCTCACCTCACCACCTCCCCTCCCCTCTCCACCCTCTGCCCCGGCAGGTCCACAGAGCAGCCGGCAGGCGGCCAGGGAGGATCACCTCCCCTCCTCCAGGGGCCAGCCTTGGGGGATGGTGCCCTCCTACCGCCTCTCCTCCCCACCTCACCTCACCACCTCCCCTCCCCTCTCCACCCTCTGCCCCAGTCACTGTGTCCCTTCACCTCCTCACCTCCCACCTCCTGTCCCCTCACTGCCTCCCCTTCCCTCCCTACCCTCTACCCCAGTCACAGCCTCCCCTGCCCTGCCCTCCCCTCCCCACCCTCTGCCCCAGTCACCACCTCCCACCACCTCTGTCATGGCCCCGTGTCCCGGTCACCGGGTCACCACTGCCAAGGCTGCAGAGGTCGGGCCAAGTCTTCCATCAGAGCCCTTCACCCAGGCTGCACACGAAGCCCGAAGCCCGCCCGACCTCCCTGACAGCTCAGGGGCCGGGACGTCGCTGACAGGGCTCGGGGAGGCCGCAGGGGTCCACCCAGGCTCTACCAGGGTCTCACCTCTTGAAGGTGACCTGGAGGACTTATACGCATAAGAATGTGTCCTGGGGAGACGCCCAAGATGTTACACAGTGGTCGACGCTTCACACAACTAGAAATCAGTGTGACGTTGCTGAGTGCACAGCGGGCCTGTCGACCAGGGAATTCCTCTCCCTTAAGGACACACTGCGAAGTGCTGGGGGGAAGCGCGCCGCCTGGGACTAACCCTCCCCGTCACTGGCAGGAAGAGAAGGGAACAGAAAGCAGAGCACACCCCATGCCCCGGTGCCGAGGCTGCCGAGCGGCACGGCCTCCTGCTTCTGCTTTCCCCTTGCACGAGGTCAAGACGTCGCGGCAGGACACAGCCCGGCCGTCTGCAACAACGCAGGGCTCGCCCGGCCTGCCGGGGCGCCACCTCACAGGGCCTCCCCGCTCCTGCCCACGGGGACCCCTTCCACGTGTCTGCTGGACTCGGCCCACGGGGCCCCACCTCACTCCACCGGACGGGCCGCCCGCCCCCGGCGACAGGCGACCCCGGGCCCGCCCCCCACCCGGTAAAGCGCAGGCAGCCCGGCCACGGCAAGGGCGGAAGGGCACACGCACCACATCTCCGGGAACAGAGTGTTGAGGCCTTCCCAGCTGTAAACGTTCAGGACGGCCAACCAGAACTTCCCCCAGGAAGGGATGACCACGGCGCCGCCTACGGAGAAGAACGGTCCTACGTCAGCAGCCTTCCCTGGAACACCAGCTGCTCGGGACCGTCCCCGTGCACTGAAGCCGGGGCTGAGGCTCCTCCAGCGCAGGCGGGAAGCAGGCCCCGAGCCCCTCAGGTCTGCTCAGCTGCCCGGCTGCTGTGTGGAACCTCAGCGTCCCCAGCGTCAGCGGGTCGGGCCCGAGAGCCACATTCGCAGCCTCCCCGCAGGAGGAGCACCCAGCACGCGCGGTGCAGGGAGTACCTTTCTCGTGGAGAATGTTCCGGGCTCGCACCAAGTCAGGATCGTCAGGCCCAACACCCAGAATTCTTAGAGACACGTAGTTGAGTGCGGTCCCAAACACCGTGGACTTGTCTTCCACGTGCCTTGGGGAGCAGGAGGGGGACAAGAGATGGCCGTGTTTCATCACTTGCAAGACGCCGAGCAGGGCTTTTAGCACAGCCTCCTGAGAAAGTCAAAAATGCCTCCACAGACATCACACGACCGCCCGACGACACCCAGAGCCGCCATCGTCCAGTTAGAAGCCCCGCACCTCCCGTAACCGGCCGGCACTAGCACTGCCTGCCTCCTGCGCTCCCTTCCCACGCCCGGCCCAACGTGACCAGTCGCAGGCCAGTGACCCAACTAAGGCTCCTTCGTCAGCACACACGGCACAGGCTCCAGAGGCAACGAGTAGGGGCGGCCGGGCCCCTGTGCCTGTGCAAAGGCACTAGCCAGGTCTCAACACCCGCCACCACCACAGGAACCTGCGGGAGAGGAGGCCCCAAGTTTGAGGTCAAAGCCCCGCCCGGGGGCAGACGGGGGCTGGGCGGTCCCCCAAGAGTTCTGATGGAGAATCCCGGGGGGCAGACTCCACTCACCAGGAGGAACCCCAGCCCTGAGCATACAACTCGGAGCTCCAGGGCCCACAAGCAGGTGGGCAGGCGGTCGACCACACTAGGCAAGGCCCAGCTCCCAGAGTGAGCTCCGTGTCAGGGGGGTGCACGGAGAACTGGGGAGGGGTGCTGGCCCCCCGGCTCCACCTGCTGCCACCCTGGAGTGGTCACAGCCAGCTGGCTTTCTGTGCGGTGCGAGTCCCCAGCGCCTCCCAACCAGCCTGAAGGCCCATTTGTGACACCAGCTGTAAGACCAGGGCCCAGAAAGGGAGCAGCCTCCTACTCTGAGGACCCCGGAAGCCAGGTCCACCGGTGCACAGCCCCCGGCCAACCTCCCTTTTCACACGCTCCCCTTGCCCCACCCCAGCTCCTGGGGAGCTACCGCCACCCCACCCTTGACAGGTGTATCCCCTACATAAGAACGCATGTGCACACGCACGCACACGTGTGCAGTAACAAAAGCACTCACAGGCCCCAGCCGCCATCAGGGAGCTGCACGGACCGCAGGTACCGCACTATCTCTTCTCTATATCCAGCCGGCAGAGGGATCTGTGCCACGTAGCACGTGATGAGCAGACCTGTGACAGAGAAGCGGTCCTCAGTGGGAGCAGGCCGCGAGCACCGGTAAGCCCAGGCCCCCTTCCCGCACCCCGCAGGGAGCTGCCCTGAGCTCTCCCTCTCGTGGAGAGGAGCCCGAGGAGGCTATTGCTGCCGGCCTCGCCAGGGACTCCAGGAGTGAGGCCCCGCGGAGCAGCGCCAACACGCGACACCCCCTCCCAGCCACTCTTGGGCCCCGTGACACTCTCCACGCCTGCTGGAAAAGGAACATCAATGGGTCACCCCTGGATAAAAATATTCATTGCTCACATTTTTCTGTTTTATAGGGTTTTTTCTAGCATATGTCACCTTGCAAATGAAGATCAATGGTCAGTAAACATGATCCACAGAAAAACCTTCCCAGCCCAGCGCTCCTGAGTATTGTGCTCCCAGGCCGCCGCCAAACCCCACCTGCGCCCCCCCACGCCTGTGGTGCCCTGCAATGGAGGTGGGGCTGGGGTGTCTTGGGGTGGTCCCAGCCCAAAGCACCGTGGAACACACGCCTGACGCTGGCTCAGAGGCATCAGAAACCCCGTTAGACACCCTCATACGAAGCCACGCCCTGGAAGGCGGCAGCTGGGTTTGGAGATGCAGCAAAGGTTCCCATAAAAATCATCCCAAATCAGGCTCCCTCTTTCCATTCTAGTTACGGTACCATCAAGACACAGAAACACACATGGCCAACGCCATGTCACCGGCTTCCCACAGAGACCCGGTCAATGACGCATGTGGACAGCCGATGCCACACGAACCACACTCAAAGGGGAATAGTCTATACAGATCCAAACTAAAGCAAGAAAAGAAAGACCCTTCAAAGCTCAGCCGGCCCCGGAAAAACTGCACGGTACCTCAGAACAGACCAGCGCCAGCCTGAGGACGAGGGGAGTCCTCGACGGGGAAGCAGCCGCAACACAGGAGGGAGGCCCAGCAGGCAGGGCCCAGGGCAGCAAACACCGAACAGGGCAGCTGTCCCAGTGACAAGAGCCCCCCGCCTCCTGGTGCTGCGTGTGGGCGGGCGGCCTAGCCCGAGTCTCCTCACCCCCACACCCCATGAGGCAGCCCGGCCCCCCGCCCGGGGCAAGCTGTGTCACCGCCTCCCTGAGAAGATCTCCGGCTCCAGGTGACTCTCCCCTAAGGACAGGCCCGTGGGCCCCTGGACAGGAAGGTACGATGATGTACAGCCCAGGGGACACGAGCACGCGCACTCCCCACGCTCGTCCCACGAGACGAGTCCTTCCACACACATCACACAAGGGGATTCCTCACGTTACACGGCTGAGTGTTTATTTCGTGAAACATTCTCAGAAAGCAACGGTTTCAACACGCGACAGTACTAGGAGTCAAAGGCCACCCTCCGAGGCCATCCTCCGGTTCCAGCCCCAGCTCCCCCAGCCACCTCCTCAAGGTCAGCTCACACACCCGAGCTGCCCGAGGACTTAAAGACCCCACCCATCGGGGCACCTGGCTGCCTCCGTCAGTTGCCAGAGCATGCAACTCTTGATCTTGAGGTTGTGGGTTTGAGCCCCACGCTGTGTCGTAGAGATTACCTAAAAATAAAATCTAGGGGCACCTGGGTGGCTTAGCGGTTGGGCATCTGCCTTTGGCTCAGGCTGTGACCCCGGGGTCTTGGGATCAAGTCCCACATCGGGCTCCTCATAGGGAGCCTGCTTGTCCCTCTGCCTGTGTCTCTGTGTCTCTCTCTGTGTCTCTTGTGAATAAACAGGTAGGATCTTCAAAATAAATAAAAAAACAAAAATAATAAACCAGAAAAATAAAATCTTAAAAAATAAAAAGACCCCATCCATCACCTGTCCACGTCTGGCACCTTTATACAGGCCTGGTCCTCCACCCAGAGTGCCCCTGCCACTCTGTACTGGACTCAAGAGCCACTCCTCCCCTGCCCCCCCAGTACCCCTTGCTTCCCTTTTGAGAACCCTGGGCTAGCCATGCCCTCAGTCCCACCCCAGCGCCGACGCCAGGACGGCACAGGCACAGGGCAATGCTCCCGAGTAAGTCTGGGTCTTCATCCACCTTCTCATTCACCGCACAGCACTGACGCGGGCCTGGAGCGGGCCAGGGCCCCGAGGAAGCCCCAGGATGGCCTCACCCACCTACCTGGCAGGAGGAAGAGTGGGCCGCCATAGTCACCGGCCCAGTGCCCATCCTCAGCCTGCAGCCCCACGTAAAACGTGATCCCGTTGAGAGCCGCGGCACGGGCTGTGTCGGCTTTGGGCAAGTCCTTGAAGTAACTCCCCTGCGAGGGAAGAGAGACGGGAGCCCTCATCACTCACCGCCCCCCCCAAAACAACGAATGCAAATTACTTTAAGGTTTCCACTGTTTCAACCAAATGTCAACAAGTTCTCCCGGTTTCCAGTCTCCTACTTCCCAATTTCTTCACAACCTCTCCAGGGCCATCTTCAATCAGTAACGCAAGGGCCCCCTGACTCCCCCATCGGGAAGCTGGCTGGCTCAGTCAGTTGGCAGAGCAGACAACTCTTGATCTTGAGGTCAAGGTCAGCTCCTCCCCGGAAGTCCACTGGGCTGGAGAGTTCACTTTCCAGAGGGCCTCGCTGGACACCTGTGCTGTCCTGGCCCTGACCCTCCCCTGACCCCGGTCCTGACCTTCCCACCTTGACCCTCCCCTGACCCCAGCCCTGACCTTCCCCTGACGCTAGCTAGCCTTGACCCTCCCACCCTGACCCCAGCCCTGACCCTCCCCTGACCCCAGCCCTGACCCTCCCCTGTCCCCAGCCCTGACCCTCCCCTGTCCTCAGCCCTGACCCTCCCCTGACCCTCCCCTGTCCCCAGCCCTGACCCTCCCCTGACCCTCCCCTGTCCCCGGCCCTGACCCTCCCCTGACCCTCCCCTGACCCCGGCCCTGACCCTGACCCTGACCCTCCGCTGACCCTGACCCTCCCCTGACCCTGACCCCGGCCCTGACCCTCCGCTGACCCTGACCCTCCCCTGACCCCGGCCCTGACCCTCCCCTGATCCCAGCCCTGACCCTCCCCTGACCCTCCCCTGTCCCCAGCCCTGACCCTCCCCTGACCCTGACCCTCCCCTGACTCCGGCCGGCCCTGACCCTCCCGGCCCCCCACATCCCCCCGCCGGCCCCGCGCCGCACTCACGGTGTCCAGGCCCAGGGAGTGCGCCTCCAGCGCCGTCTGCCCGCGGCCGGGGCCCTCCTCCGCCCCCAGGTACGTCCACGTCTGCCGGCCCCGCTCGCAGCGCAGGCGCCAGCGGCTGAGGTCGGTGGCGGGCTCGGTCTTCCAGGGGCCGCCCCGGCGACGCAGGCACCTGGGACCCGGGCGCTCGGTCAGCCCCTCCAGCCGCCGCGGCGCCGTCCTCCACAGGGGAGCTCGCGCCCCGCAGCGCCCGCAGCGCCCGCAGCCCCCGCAGCCCCCCGCAGCCCCCCGGGTCCCGGGCCGCGCGGACTCACGTGCCCTCCGTCATGACGGCGACCGCGCCGCTCCCCGCCGCGCCCCTGCAGCCCAGCCCGGCCGGTCCAGCGGGTGCGCCTCGGCGGACTCTGCGGGGCGCGGTGGGCCGATGCCTCCGTAGCCAATCAGGACGCCGCGGGGGCGGGCCCCGGGCGCGCTCGGCCGCCTCATTGGTGGAGAGCCGGCCGCCCCAGGGCGGCGGGGCGGGGCCTGTGCGGGCGGGGCGGGGCCTGTGCGGGCGGGGCGGGGCCTGTGCGGGCGGGGCGGGGCCTTGCTGGTGGGACGGGGCCTGCCGTGGCGCCTCGGGCCGGGCGGAGGCGGGAGGGGGTCGGCGGGGAGCCGCGCCCGAGAGGCCGGGCGGGAGGTGCGAGGGCTGCCTGGAGGCGGCGGGGCCCGGCAGGGGCCCACGGCTGAGAGGACCCGGGGCCGCGGAGGGCGGTGGGGGCAGCCTGGGCGGCCCGCGGGGGCCTGGAGTCTGGGGGTGCCCGGCCGTGCCCTCGACGCCCCCGAGGGAGGGGCCGCCCTGTGCCGCCCCCGGCCCGCCGCGGGGACCTGGGGACCTGGGGACCTGGGGGCCGCGGGGCCGGGCTCAGGACGGTCACCAGCCGCTCCCTCCGCCCACGGAAGCGCGCCCGACCCGCCGGCGAAGGGGCCCCTCAGCCTCCAGCCGCGCCCCGCCCGCGGCCCCCGCGGCCCCCTCCGCCCGCCCACGGCCTCCCCACAGGGCCCAGGCGGCAGGTGCCTCAGAAGGGCCTGAGTCCGTCCGTCCTCCCGAGTCCACCGTCTAGAAGACAGGTGGGAAGTTGTCTCCGAGAATGGGGCGGGAATGGGGGCTCTCAGAGCCCTGGTCCGGCAAAGCTGAGGGAGGAACGAGGTTTCAACTGGAGCAAGTTTGGGTTTTGAGATTTTACGGTGCTGGACTTTTTAGGAGCAAAGTAACAATCTCTTTTTTAGTATCTTGGAAGGGAACAAAGGTGTAGAAATCCCCCTGAGACTTCACAGGTGAGCTCCCTAGAGACCGTCTTGAGAGAAAACAATGCTCCTCTCCACCTGGGCCACCAATTCCAGCAGTTTGGGGCCCGAACGACTGGGCGTATGATGGTGTCACTGATAGAAGTAGAGAAAGCGTTGAGGAGAATTTTACCTTAGACTGGGGCGACGTTAACACAGCGATGCCCGGTGGGCCCGCAGGTGGGTCCGCTGGAGTGTGGCGGCGCTCGGCAGAGAGGACAAGCCTAGAGCGAGGACTTCACGAGTTACCTATTTGCAGGTGATGCTTGAAAACATAAAACTGGACAAGATTAACTAGCCGGTAAGTATTCGAAAGAAAAGATTTTCAGGATGAGCCCTGGGGCACCAACCGTTCCCAGTTCAGAAGAGAAGGCCTGGCCCGAGAAACGGGACATAAACCAGAGGAGGGTGGACTCGGAAGCCACGTGAAGACACGGCGGGCTGTGTAGAGATTTTGGAGGGATTGTAAAAGGACGTCTGAGAATTATGATTAGATGTGGCAAGACAACTTATTGGTGACCGATAAGAGCAATCTTGGGAAATGTGAAGAGAAAAGCCGATTGTCAGAGTTTGGGGTTTTTTTTTAAGAGGGAAATTTCCAGTTAAATGTGTCAGACTGAGCATGGCACTGACTTCCGCTTCGAATCCAAACTGTATTTACGCAAAGTATTGAAGGATGAAAACTCACAGTGCAAGAACGGGAGAGGAAGTACCGGTAAACTAGATAGATCAACAATCTAGAAGCCGTGCTGTGAGGAGGGATGATAAGTGACCTAGCGAGCCAGAGAAAGCTGAAACCCCTATGTGGGGGTGAAGCCATCAAGAGAAGAGACCATTGTTGCTTAGGAACCCAAGGACGGGGCAGAAATTGGAAAACCTTTGAACAAGCAGTATGATGGTAGACCCCTTCCCCTAAAAATAAATAAGCAAACAACTCTGCCACCAGGCTTTTCTCTTCACGTTGCCTAAGATTGCTCTTATCAGTCACCAGTAAGTTGTCACATCTAACAGCTGAGTCGGAGCAGGTGTGAACTCAGGAACCACGCAGCTGGGGGCCACTGAAGATGGGGGTTGAGGGAGTCTTACTGGAGGAGGCCAGGCCCACTTCTCCCGCTTAGCTGTACAGCTTCAGGCAGTAAGAGGATTTCTCTGGAGCAAATGGCCCCAAAAGACATGCAAACGTTGGCAGCTGAGACCCGGGAGAAAAGGGAGAAGCCTCTCAGCTGGCAGGCTGTGTCCTTTGACATAGAGCTTCCAACAAGCTCCTCAGAGCCCCATCAACATGAGCCAGACATTTGAGGAGAGCCTCTGAAGAAAGACGAAACACAACAGAAAAGGAAATGTTGAGAAATGTAGATGATCCAAGGTGTGGACAAGACCTTTGACAAAAACCCTTCAGCCGAGGGCATGATCCTGGAGTCCCGGGATCGAGTCCCACGTTGGGCCCCCTGCACGGAGCCTGCTTCTTCTCCCTCTGCCTGGGTCTCTGCCTCTCTCTCTCTCTTTCTCTGTGTCTCTCATGAATAAATAAATAAGATCTTTTTTTAAAAAGTCCTTACAGGGGTCGAACGTTGCACTTGTGAAACAAGAACACCTGACGCTTTCCATCCCAGCTCTCCTCTTCCTCGTTGCTTACCGCCAATTAGCACACCAACTCGCCTACTTATCTTCATTGCCTGTGTCCCTACTAAGATATAAGCCACGTGACGGCTGAAATTTGCTTGTTGCCATTTCCCCAGCACCAGGAATGATGCCTAGCACACAGTAAACACTCCAAAAGTATATACTGAATAAATGAATGAATAGGATTCATTAAAAAAAACAACAAAGAGGGATCCCTGAGTGGCGCAGCAGTTTAGCGCCTGCCTTCGACCCAGGGCTCGGTCCTGGAGATCCGGGATCGCCTCTCTATGTGTGTGACTATCATAAATAAATAAAAATAAAATAAAAAAAAACAAAGAGTCTCAGGAATAAAAAATATGGCAACAGATTTTAAAAGTCACTAGAATAGGAAGGTAAAATATAACAATATAAGAAATAAAAAATAGGGATGCCTGTGGTTCAGCAGTTGAGTGCTTGCCTTTGGCCCAGGGCATGATCCTGGGGTCCCGGGATCGAGTCCCACATCGGGCTCCCCGCATGGAGCCTGCTTCTCTGTCTCCAAACTGGCAGGCCAGATTGTTTTCTAAGGATTCCTGCTGGGCTGCTGAGACGGCCTGGTTGGTTGAGCGTCCTACCATTGATTTCGGCTCTCATGATCTCAGGGTTGGGAGATCGAGCCCGACGTCAGGCTCTGTGCTAGGTGTGGAGTCGGCTGAGGATTCTCTCTCCTCTCAAAACAAAAAAAAAACCACAAAACATTCCTGCAACACTTCCCATGTCACAGGCTCTTGTACAGAATGACCTGGGTCCCATCTCTGCCATCTGTAGACAGAGGCTGGTCATGCAACGCTGTGACAGTTCTCCCACGTGAGTTCCAAAGCTGGGCTTGCGTTTTGCTCCCTGGGGCACGTGCCCTTGGAGCCCTGAGATTCCCCGTAGGAAGTTTCACTACCCTGAGGCCACCTGGCTGTGAAGAATTCAGGCCACACGGTAAGGTTACATAGTGGCCACTCAGGTTGGAAGCCCCAGCAGACTGCCCAGCCAACAGTGCAATGTCACCTGCCGGCCAGGTGAGTAAACTGGTCTTGGACATCCGGCCTAGTCAAGCCTTCAGGGGCCTGCAGTCTGCTGCCAACACCTGACTGCAAGGGTCTGAGAGATCCCAAGAGAAAGCTGCCCGGCTGAAGCCTTCCCAAGTGTAAGCTATGATGTGTGCTTGGGGTAGCGGGTCATACGGCAGGAACTATTGGGGAAAAAGCACTACGAGGTGCTGAGCACAATGTAGGCGAGTAATGGACGGAAACCAACGCCTCAAGCAGGTTGTTGAGAAATTTAAGAACACCAGGGATGGAGACGATTTGTAAAACTTCCAGCAACAAAAAATGAAAACAGTAGAATGATCATCCACCTAAAATTCTATTTCCATTCAAATGAATCAAATTTAAGGGTAGAAATATAGTCAAGATATGTAGGCTCAGAGGCTCTTAGAATAATGGGCTCCATCAAAATGAGAAAGCAAACAAAGCAAGAGGAAAATACAGGACTAAGAACCCAGGAAATGTCCACGCTGCAGCAGAAAAATGGGTGTTTCCCAGTGGGTTATCATCTCCGTAAGAAAGTGGAACTAGCAAATTACCTGATGAAAAAGATCGTGTGAGAAGCAGTTTTACGCTTAGGGCAGGAAGTTTTGGGTAAAGCAGTAATAGGAATATAGAAGAACACGTAAATGAAAAAAACAAGGCATCTTTCTGTAGCTAGCTCAGATGTATCCTTCCCTCACACCAGCTGCAGCAAACTCAGGGTCATGCCCTTCCTTGTTCACCTACACAGCTACGGCTCCCCCTTTAAAATTCCTGCCTTGTCTTGCTGACCTCCTCCATAGAACATTTTTAAAAGAATATGTGACCAGGACACTTGGGTGGCTCAGTGGTTGAGTGCCTGCCTTTGGCTCAGGGCATGGTCACGGGGTCCCAGGATCAAGTCCCACGTCGGGCTCCCCACAGGGAGCCTGCTTCTCCCTCTGTGTCTCTGCCTCCGTCTCATGAATAAATACAGAAAATCTTAAAAAAAGAAAAAAAAAGTGACCAAGTCACTTTTCTGCTAGTATCCTCAAACAATGGATTCCCATAGCACTCAGAACAAGGCAGCAAGGCTCTCTGGGCTGGCCTGTGCCCTCACTTGGCAGCACTACCAAGCTGGCACCTCCAGGTTTTCATCCTATGCTCTCAGCTGTGTCACATCCTCCCCTTGCTTCCAGTGCAGAGATGCCCCATGTGCACCCTCAGATTCTTGGCTCGCAGAGGTGAGCTAGGTGGGCCTGGTGAGCATGGCTCCTGTGCCTCCTCTGTCCCTGCATCCTGACGTCTGGCACATCGCTGACTGCAACTTCCCTGGGACACACAGCAACGTACGCTGCAAACTCCCTCAGTGCACAGGTTGCTGGATGACGGGCTGTGGAGATGAAACAAGAGTAGCAAAGACACTACCCCGAGGGCACCTGGGTGGCTCAGTGGCTGGGTGTCTGCCTTCGGCCAGGGCGTCGTGACCCCAGGGTGCTGGGATGGAGTCCCTCCTCGGGCTCCCTGCTCGGCGGGGAATCTCCCCGCTGCCTGCATCTCTGCCTCTCTCTCTGTGTCTCTCATGAATAAATAAGATCTTAAAAACAAAAAAGACACCACCCAGGAGAAAAGAGCCTTTCACTCTGAAAACTGGGAAAGGCCTAATGAGACATTCAAATAGTTTATTTGCATGATTAATCATCACATTTCCAACAGTGCGTCAAGCATCTGAATAACATCATTGTGAGTAAAAGCAGACATCTTTTGGAGACCTTCCCGCTCTCAGGTCTGGCAGCTCAGATGTCCACCATGTCCAGCAGTGCAGAGAGATGCAGCTCAGAGGCAACTTCCTCCTCCCTTGAACTCTGCATCAGCCTCTCCAAGTGCTTCAGCCGTTCGCTTACAGAAGTGCCTGTTGCCTCTGACAACTGCAGCTGCTCTCCTCTCCTTTTGTTCTATTTAAATAAAAAAGAATGTAAAAATAGTTTTAGGAAATCCTTAAACCCAAATATATTTTCCTTAAGGACAGTAAGCAAACTTCATCGGGGGCCTACTGGGCTCAACAAACCCAGACGCCTCTTGGCATCTTACATCCTTCCAGCCTCTTCCTGCACGTACATTTACGGCTGGTGTCCCCTGAGCACAGAACGTTCCTTCAGACTGTATCATCAACAACTTCCAGCATCATTTTTACAAATATCACTGTGAAGGGCTCTGAGCTATTCCATCATATGATGTGAAATCGCTTAACCAGACTCTCATCTTTGCATAGTTTCCACTTGTTATGCAATATGATTAACACCACAGGCGTCAACAACAAAACATTAATTTTTGTTATATATATAATAGTTTCTTCAGGGCAGAACCATTAGGTCAAAGTGTACAAATACTTTTAAAGTATCTGCCAAACTGGTAAACATACATAGTGCGTCATCTTAATTTGCTTTTCTCCCCTACTGAGGGGCTTCCTACACCAGCCCAGGCGCATACTTTCTACCTGTCCGGCAACATGCATCTATGATGATCACTCAATTTTTGCTTCCTTCACCGCTGAATGAGGATGGTGAGGTAGAAAGACCTGGGCCACTCCTGAGTGAGCCCCTGCCATCTGTGACCTTACCGCCCTCGTTCATTAATTTTCCTCAGGGAAAGTTAATCCCAGAAAAGAAGACGGGGTGATGCCAAGGCTTGGGCATTATGTGCACAAACAGAAGCCACCGTCAGTCACCACCTTTGTCATTCTCAATGCCCTCACTGCATGCCAGCACACGGCTATGGGTTGTGTTCAGTGCTTAAGCATGTTGTCATTCCACTCTCCATTTCTCAAGCAGAAACTCAGATTAGCTGGGCATCTGTAACACTGACAGATTACATTTAAGAAAATACCTAATTTAACCTAATAACTTATTGGTCATCATGACACCATACGATGAACAGAGACGTTACTTTTCCCAGCCGTTCTCTCAGTCTTGAATTCTAACTCAAGTGCCAAATATATTCTCCTCCCACCTGAGGGCTAGCAGGGGTCACTGTCTTCATCACAGGGTCAATACTCTGAGGCAGAGACACCAGAGTCTGAGGAAGGTAGAGAGGAAGGGACATCGAATCCATAAATGCTCCCGAGTCTGCAGACAACCACTGCTGAAGCTGATCGTCAAACCTAAAGCATTTGAGAATGAGGAAGAAAGCATTCACTTTTCTCCAATACAAATTTTTTATTTTTAAAAAAGATTTTATTTTTAAGTAACCTCTATACCTAACATGGGACTTGAATTTACAACCCCAGGATCAAGAATCACACGTTTCATGACTGAGACAGCCAGGTGGCCCTACTTCTAATTTCTTAAAGCTTTGCTTTTTTACTAAAGATAGAATGAAGTTATAACATTAACTGAGAAGCAGAACCATACTCTTAAAAAAATTTTAATCTTCTCTTTAATTTATAAACCCAAGTTAGATTTAATGGAAAGAGCGGCATTTATTCACAAACTGCTTTTGCATGTTACTTAACATTATTCGTATTTCTCTCATTTGGTTTTATTTTCTCTGCCTTATTTTGGTGTTTAAAAGTAATTCTTATCTCTTTTTTAAGATGTACTTATTTATTTTAGAGAGTGCACAAGTAGGAGGGACAGAGGGAAAAGGAAAGAGACTCTGAAGCCAACTCCACACCAAACAAAGAGCCCGACGCAGGGCTTGGTCCCATAAGCCTGAGATTACGACCTGAGCCAGAATCAAGAATCAATGCCTAGGCAACCTTGCCACCCAGGTGCCCCAGTTAATTCTTATCTCTTGATGATTATCCATATGTATGGATTGCTGCTTATAGTTTAAAATTAACTCAAAATAGGGGCGCCTGGGGGGCTCAGTGGTTGAGCATCTGCCTTTGGCTCAGGGCATTGATCTCGGGGTCTCGGGATCGAGTCCCACATCGGGCTCCCTGCAGGGAGCCTGCTTCTCCCTCTGCCTGTGTCTCCACCTCTCTCTGTGCGTCTCTCATGGATAAATAAATAATCTTTAAAAAATTAACTCAAAATAATATCCCACTGCCACCTAACACACTTCAGAGCTGTTCACTCCATACCCTTGTCTTTTCATGAAAAAAACCATCTGCTCTAATTGCTTAAATAATAGAGATCTAGGAAAATCTACTTTGGAAATCACAACACATCCGCTCACTCTTCCAACACATATTTATCAAGCCCCCACCAACACTAGGCACCATTCTAGGTACCAGGGATATAGTGCTCTAAGAAAACCCACGGCCCAGCTGTAAACCCTTTAGTGAGAGGAGACAGACAGGAACACAAGGAAACGGAAATGTGGTCTGAGGGTGAAAAAGACAAAGCAGGCAAGGAGGGCCTCACTGAGAAGTAGACATCTGAGCAGAGACTGGACGTAAGTGCGAGGTGAGCTGTGGGGACTTCAGGAGGGTAGCTGAGGGGCAGCCTCAGTGGTTTAGCACCGCCTTCAGCCCAGGGTATGATCCTGGGGATCCGGGATTGACTCCCACGTCAGGCTCCCTGCTTGGAGCCTACTTCTCCCTCGGCCTGTGTCTCTGCCTCTCTCTCTCTGTCTCTCATGAATAAATAAAATCTTTTAAAAATATAATTAATTAATTAATTTTTTAAAAGGAGGGTAGCTGAGGGTTCCAGGCAAAAGGAGAAGCAAACACAAAGGCCTGGCCGCACTGCCCAAGGAGCAGAGAGGTCAGAAAGGAAATGGGTACGGATCATGTGGGGCCTGCACACCTCGAAAAGATTTTGGCTTTGATTGGAAAGGAGTCCCTGGAAGGTTGCTAGCTAAGGAGAAACACCTGAAAGGCTCATACTGGGTCTGCCTAGACCACAGCCCACTGCAAAAAGTAGTCCAATTCCGAATATAACCTTAATAGAAAGAATAGGATTTACAGATGAACTGGATGTAGAGGGATAATTCTATGACATTTAGCTTGGGCAACTGGAAGGGCAAAGCCCCATCGACTGAGAAGACCATCAACAGAGGAGCTGATTGGGGGAATACTGGGAATTAGATGCGGGGTGTTAGCTTTAGAGGGCTATCAGGCATCCTATAAATGACTAATGAAGATTTCAAGAGACCAGCTGGATATTCAAATCTGGACTTCAGAGAACTCAGGGGCTGAGATATAAACTTGGAGTCGTCAGAACACTGATGTTAGTTAAAAATCCATGGGGGGGGAACCCATGGGGGCACCTGGGTGGCTCAGTCAGTGAAGCAACTGTCTTCGGCTCAGGTCATGGGATCAAGTCCTACATCGGGCTCCCTGCTCAGTGGGGAGTCTGCTTCTCTCCCTCCCTCTGCCTCTCTCTTTCTCAATAAATAAATAAAATCTTAAAAAAAAAGAATCCATGAAAATAGACGCTATCACTGGGGAGTGGGGATGCAGATGACACAGAGGATAGGTGAGGGTGTGGGGGGTGAGGAAGAACCAGGAAGAAGAGAACAAAGCTGTGGAAGGAACAAAGGCTGGGGACAAGGGTTCATGATCAGCTCAGCACTGTGCAGGATGCAGTGACCCCGACCAGAGCGGATACAGCCACGGAGGTCAGGAGAGACTCAAAAGAGGACAGAAGCGAGGACCACGTGTCTAAGGAGTTTACAGTCAAGGGGATGGTCCGTGGTCTGGGTGCTGGGGGGTGGCGGGGAGGAAGGAGACACAACAGGGAGGGCCGCTCAGTGTCCTGAGTGGGTGCGAGGCGCTGCCCATCTGCTCTTGGCGATAAGCTAGACCCAGGGAGGCTGCTGGGGACTGGGGGTGGGGTCGGACCACCTCGTAAACGGCCCTCCTCCTGGTGCTCTTGGTGAAACCAAGAGCAAGGGAGGTGGGAGATGCAGAGGAGGGTCTACCGTGTGGGACGACACACCGGCCCCCGAGGGCTTGCCAAGGGCAGACCTGGTGTCCGCCACATGCTGAGCGCTCACCACCCGCTGAAGACACGCCAGCAGCCAGCCGGCCACTTCCTTCCTGCCAGAAATCTTAGGACTGACCCTCAGTAATGAACAGTAAAGGAAACGGATTTCAAATAATGGAACAGTTTAAGACATACTGAGGCACTGCCTCTGCCTTCAAAGAGCTTAGACTTCTCTCTTGAGCAAGGCACGTCACTGTGCTCTTTGCCAACCCAGCAGGAAGCAGCCTAAAGGGTACAGTGCGCCGAAGGGAATGGACCTCACCTCTTGCTCTCCTCCTTCTCCAGCAGCAGACTCCGGGACAGGCACTGGGCCAGGAGCTCCTGGGCAGAGGCTCCGCGCATCAGATCCTGCGTGCTGGGAACCCGTCCCTCCGGGCCACGCTCCACACTCCTCTTCCCTTTCTGGTGCACATGCAGTAATGGAGCAGGAAACGTGTTTGCAGCAGGATGATAAGACTTTATCCCCAAACTGTAAGTACATGTTTTGAAATGATTACAGTCAGGAAAGAGGGAGAAGGGTTCCTCCAGCATCAGGAGTGGGGGTGTAGACACAGAGTCCCAGACCTCGCCTAGTTCCGGATTCCCTGAGGGTCAGGCTCGGGCACAGAGGGCGGGCAGCCGGCGCACAGAGCCTGTGTCCTAGGAGTTTTGTTTCCCATCCCAGGGCTATCAGCAAGGTCTCTAGTCTCCCTTCATATTGGCAAGGTTCTTACTTTTACATTTAGCTTTTAAATCCATGTGTAAGTAACAGTCACGAACAGCGGGAGAAAAGGCATCTACTGTTTCTTCTAACCGGGCCAATCCTGGACCTTCGGCACGTGTGGCTGTTTCTGGACTTCTGACCTATTTGCTGCAACTTTGCTCTATGCTCTGATGTTGCGCACAGCACACCCTCCGCGTTATTCAAAGTTTTCTCAACAACTGCTGCACATTTTCTCATCCTGATGAATCTGAGATTTAACTCGTCAAGACCAGGGGGATAAATCCTTTTGGGTCTTGGGTTAGAAACGCCCTGACTGGACAGTTTGAGAACCGACATCCTCCCAGCACTGCATCTTCCCTTCCACAGAGCTAGCTGGCCTCTCACGTACTCAGGTTTTCTCTGTACCTTCAAGGCCCTGAGAGCCCCCCTCACAGGGAGTTAGTGCCTTTCCTGGGTCGGTTAATGTCTGTAGGTTAGGGGTTTGCTGCTCCGAGTGATGATGTGCGCCTGCCACCGGCCCATCGGTCTGATCCGCTTGCTGAACCCTCGATAGTTCTAAGGATGTAACCGTTCATTTTCTTGAACTGACTGTTTTACTGACTGGAAATGACAGTTCCTACCACCTTTCAATATTTAAGCCATCTTATCGGTGTCCCTGCACTGGGCAGCATCTCAGGACGACAGTGACTGGGTGACATCAGAGCAGCTCAGGCTGGTTCTGACGTCAGTGTTTCTAACATCTTAGTAAGAAGGAATTTTTTTGGGGGGGTACCTTTATAGTAGAAAACCTTATCAAGCTAAAGATATTTTTTACCCAAGTTTAATAAGAAATTGTATTAGGAATGAGTATAAATTGGGGTGGGAGGGTATAAATTTTAAGAAAAGCATTTAAACACTGAAATGATCACTGTTTTTCTGCTATGACAGCAAATTACATGAGATTAGATTTCTGTTGATGTGGTTTATCCTGGGATAAACCCTGTGAGTTTTTTTTTTATGTATTACCAGATTACATGTGCTAACACGTTTTATTCAGTACTTTCAAGCCAGGTTTGTAAGTCAGATGAGACGTCAGCTTTCTTCTATCTACCCTCTGCTGGCTCTGTTATGATTTCAGTCAGGTCTGTCTGCTAAATGAGATGCCTGCATGAGAAGGATCTAGTCCTCGAGTATTTGTCGGAATACACACAGTGGGCTAGATTCCGTGTGTAGAACATTCACATTCTGTTTATGTGTTCTGGAGGAGAATCACTCAGTTTGCTCTGCCAGCTGTCAAGACAGAAAGACACAACAGACATGGATCTCACCGCTCCTGACTCAGATGTAGCTCCTTCTGTGTCTGCATTCTGGCTTGTTCCCACGACAAAGGAATGTCATATCTTTTCAAATGGTTTTTAAAAAAATATACACATATCTGACCATCTTCACTCAGAGCCTCTGAAATTACAACACAAAAACAAATGAGAAAAGAATATCAAAAGAGCAACAAGTGACCACTTGAAATCTGTTTACAGACACTGACTTAAGGACAAACCCTACTAATTAATCAAAGTCACACAACTGTGTGACTCCCATGCTCGACCAAACATGTCCCAGTGCCCGTAGGTCATTTAAGGTTCACACAGGCTTATGGTCATTATGACTGCTCGGAGTCACCAAAATCTAACTTAGAGCCAGCCAAGGGAACCATGTCAGGGAGGAGGTCCAGGTTCTCCTGGAACATTCCTTGCTCCTCCCGATGGTTACAATCTCCTGGAAGTCACTGGCCTGACGGGGAGTCCTATGGAAAGGAAGGCCGCGACCCCACAGAAAAAGAAACAAACATCAAGTAAACACCTTTCTTTGCTGAAACTAGACGAGGTCAGTCTCCTAGGAGGTGACCCTAGCACCGAGGACTAACTACCTGATGTGACGGGAAGCCTGGGGGGTGTCCAGTCCCTCAGCTTGTGGTTGATGCACAGAGAGATGACATCATCCCATGGGATCTCGGCAACCGAGGGCCCTGATCCCTGATCCAGGGGATGGCTCTTGCTCCTCCATCTGCGGTAGGTTCTGCAGAGCAGGTTTTCCACCTGGGACTGTAGGACAGGCTGCGTCTGGCGAGAGCTGGGGATCTGCGAGGCATACTGGATGACCATGGAGCACATGGGAAGCCAGGGCGCTGGAAAGAAAGCATCTCCACAGTTACCAGGTTTGGCCAAAGTGTACGCAGGCACTACACAGAATGTTCTCATTCTACATTTTCTTAGAAAAATACAAATGTGAGGGCGCCTAGATGACTCAGGCATCTGCCTTTGGCTCAGGTCATGATCTCAGGATCCTGGAATCGAGCCCCGGAGTCAGGCTCCCGGCTCTCTGCTTCTCCCTCTGCCCCCACTCCCCCACTTGCGCACAATCTCTATCACTCGCTCTCTTTCAAATAAATTATAAAATCTTAAAAAGAGAGAGAGAGACAGAGAGAGAGAGAGAAAGACAACCGTGAATTTGAGAAGTTTGCTTCTGAATTTAAATACAAGAGAACTGGAGCTGTTGAGGGAGAGACCACATCCCAGGAAGAGCTTGCCCAGGCAGTCGCCCTGGACAAAACATACAACAGAGTCCACCCTAGAGGCTCTGACCATACAGCCCTGTGGTTGCCCCAGAAATCTGTATTTTGAGCAGCCAACCGGGCAGCTCTGGGCTTCTCTTGCGGAACCCTGCCCTAGCTCACAGCTGTGTGATCTGCTTCCCTCTGGGTTTCTGCAGGAACAAGCAACTGCTGGACCTCCTGACAGCCACACCCCGAAGTCCAGAAGGGCACCTGAGGCCTCTGTTCCACAAAGGCCCAGAAGAGAGTGGCCCTGCCACGACCACATGCAGTGCCCCGTAAGTAGCATACCCCTCACATTCCCTCCTAGCAGAGTCAGCAATGGAAGGGATGACCTCCTTGCCCAGCCCCAGGGGACCTACAGTGCTCATCAACGCAGTGTCATCTGGGCACCACCAGAGGAAGGAACACTGGTGCTAAGCAGCACTGTCATGGCACCAGCAGAGCCAGCAGTGTAGGTGGGGCTGCATGGTCCCCTTGCCCTGGGCCCCCACACCCTGTGGCAAAGGCAGGACAGAACCTGCTTCTATTCAAAAACTACAGGCCTTGGGTTGAGTGTCCCTCCCAACATCACTCGCCACCTCCTTCCTCGGCTATGCGGACACCCGCAGACTGCTGTACGGGTGGTGAAGAGCCAACAGCCCTACACAGACCCCCAGCCCTGTCTGACGCCTGACCCAAAAGGCAGGTGCAAGCAGGTCCAGTGTGGGGACAAGGAGGGAGGACATACCAACCTCACACGGTGCCCAGTACCTGCCAGACTGTCAGTACAGTAAGAAAGGGAACAGGAGCCTGGCTGCCCCTCCTTCCTCCCCAGCCAGGACCCCTCAGCATGGGCACGTACCCCCCGGGGGAGGGAGGTCCATCTGCGGAAGCTGGAAGCTGAGCACAGCCTGCCTCAGCCAGGCCAGGTGCTCCGGGGTGTTCCAGTGAAGGTGAGGAAGCAGCCGGCTGCCCCCGGCCTCAGCGAACTCGGTCACAGGCCAGGACAGGTCACACAGCTGTTCAGAGGACACCAGGGAGGCCAGGAAGTGCAGCACGCTGTTGAACAGCTCGATGATGGCTCCGGGCTCCTGCGACATCAGGCCACCCTGCCGCCGCTCCCTTCTGTCGTGGAAAAACCGCCCACTGAACTCACGGCCAATGCCATCTTCCACATACTGAATGAGCGTCTGGCAGCAAAGGTCGAGGGAACAGGGGCAGTGGGAGACAAGCCACTGCACGGCCCATGAAACCTGAGACACAGAGAAGAGGTGCGGTGGACAATCCATCCTGTTTCCTGAAAGGGCCCCTCCCACAGCTGCCACGGCAGGTGCCACAGGGAGCACCAGCTCGTCAACCACACCTGGAAGCAGGCAGAAGCGTCCCCTGCAGCTGAGTGCAGGCTCTAAGGGCCCGCAGAGGGGTTCCAGGTCCCATCCTAACCCAGGACTATGGCCTGCAGGTCAGCGCTGCAAGTGCTCAGCCCCGACGGAAACCAGTCCTGAGCACGGTCTTGGCGTACCCAGGAGGAAAGCTCGGCCTCCCCGTGCTCAGGGGGACCTGCATCTCCTGCACGCCCACTGCTCCCCCACCCCACATCTTCTCCCTGCAGTTGCTTTCACTGTAACACCAGCACTGCTTTCCCTAAACTAACAGTTACAACAAAACCTCTAGAGAAATGTGCATGAACAATTTAACTGGTTGCAGACAGCAAGACCACGGGCAGATTTTATCTTATTCTGATTTCTGCTTTTATTTTTTGAAAGCTGTCTGTCAAAACATAAAAGTTAAAAATCCAAGCAGTAATACATACCACATTCAAGACAGAACAAAAGGGGACAACTGAACGACCTTACCGGGCCTTTAGAAACGAGGAAGCCTTACCTTAGTTGTGCCTTGTAAATCGTTAATGGAATCAGGGATCTCAATAACGGTATAATCTGAAATCAGCTTAGCTGAGACCAAATCCTGCAGCATCAGACCTTCGACAGAAAAACAAGCGGAGGTGACCTGTCTTCTGCTTCAGCGTGCAGACAGACTAACACACCTCCCCCCGCCCAGGTACCGCTGCCCCTCAGCCCCCCCACCGCCCCACCGCCAGCACTTCCTGAGACCAGGGGCTTGACCCATTTATTAAATATGCTGGTTCATCAACAAAAGGCCTTCACAAACCATCTTCCACTTCCTTGTCCATGGTGTCCCCTCCTGGGCTAGGTACAAGGACCACAAGGGGAAGCGCAGGCTGGAAGGGCTTGGCCTGGAGGAGCTGCTTCAGCTGCAGCAACGCAGACAGCCAGTACACGTCCTCCTCCGCCATGTCCTCGCTCTCCACTTTGGGGGGAAGCAGCAGCATGAGCCCACTGGCGCCCAGGAGCTCCTTCTGCGTCTCCACAGCATCGAGGGCGCAGTCGCTGAGAGCACCGTGAGCCACCTGCAGCAACATGTAGGCCATCAGGAGGGACACACCAAGGGACCAACCAGCAGAACAAGGGCAACCAAATGCTCATGGCTCTCTAGGCTGCCCTCCCTCCATGAGGCTGCAAATGAGTGCAAGAAACAGCCAGGTCAACAGATAATTCAGCCTCTACAGGAACTGTGTTTGAAGAGGTTAATCTTAACAATCACCCTTAAACAGGTATAAAAATAGGTAAGCCCAAAATACAAACAAGCCAGGTAAGCCCAAGACGACGGCATAAAGGCAAACCAGCAGCAAACAAGGGATTCTGACCAGTTTCCAGAAAGCATCATGGAGACAGGAACCACTGCATTAAGAAAGCAGAGGAAGCTAGACCTGAAGACCTAGAGATGTAGGTTCGGGAGGCACCAGGCCTGCTGAGCCTGCAAAAGCTCTGAACACTCAGACCCAGAAGCACCAAGAGCCAGAGGCAAGGTTCGGGACCACATGGCCAAGTCACGCACAGAGCAGTGCCCTCCAGGTCACCTGCCCACCTACAGGCGGTCTCTAAGTACAATCTGCCCCCTGCAGGCGTCCTATGCTGAGAAGATGCAGGCACTTAGCACTGGCCACACCCTACATGTCCCAAGAGGAAGAGCCAAGATGAATCCTTTCCAAAGAAACCAAACAGTGCAAGAGACTCATCGACCCTGACATCTGAAGGTAGCTCCCCCAAAAGGTGGGCTTGCTGTTCAGTTACTCTGTACCCACCCCACCCAAGCACACAGCTTATGAGCAGCCTTTAAGGGCCTCATTCAGGTACAGGCAGCCTCAGAGAACATGTCTGAGGAGAGCCTCTAATGTGAGAGAGAGACTAGAATAACAGAGAAGAGGAAATCCAAAGGAAACAGATAACGCATGGGGCATAAGAAAACTCAGACCTCAAAAATCCTAATTTCCTCTGATGATGCATCCAAAAATAGTCATCAGATGATGTGATAAACTCAAATAAGGATGAGAACGAGGAAATCAAACGATATCCACAGGACAGAAAACTCAATAGACCATCTGGAATATAAAAATCAATGATTCTCCCAGAGCACAATATTTAAAAACAAGACAAAAACTAGGATAGAAAGGATAAGAAGCTCAGAGGATTAAGTGAGGAGATCTACCATGTGTCTCGAGGGAGCTCAGCAGAGCACAGAAAGAGGAGGAGCCCATGTGGCACCACGACGCAACAACGTCCCACGAGGGAGCGCACAGAGTCAGCAGCAGGCAGGCCTCAGTGGATTTTCAGAACCCCAGAAACAGAGCAGCCTTCTAAAGAAAAACAGAACCAGGCCACAGAGAAAAGAACAAGAATCGCCTCAAACATCTCAACAGCAACTCTGGATGGAGCAAAACTGGAAGGAAAAACCTTTCAACCCACACTTCTATAAACCTAGTTAAACCACAAAGCACACGTGAAGGTTAACACACGTTGAGAGAGTCTGGGGGCAAGGAAACTCTATTCCCACAGATCGTTTCTTTGGAAGAAACTGGAAGATGCATCCCACCAAACAGGAAACAAAAAACAGCTGCTGCTGTCAACGGCAAGCCCGGGTAAGCACTTGTAGGAGTCAGGTGGGACCTAACAGCTCACTTCACCCACAGGGGCACCCTGTGCTGTGTGGCCTGGGGCAATTTATCCTAACTTCTCGGAGCCGCAGGAGCCTCTATGCTCTTCAGTAGGAGAGAGATCATAAGGTCTCATTCACATGTGGAATTTACAAAACAAATGAGCAAAGGGGGGAAAAAAAAAGAGAGACAAACCAACAAACAGACTCTTAACTGCAGAGAACAAACTCATGGTCACCAGAGCGGAGGGTGGTGAAAGAGGTGATGGGGTAAGGAGTGCACTTGTCATGATGAAATAAATACGTAAGTAAAATAACACAAAATAACATAAAACAGATACAAGCAAGCAGGAGAGGGAGAGGGGAGGATGACAGTTGTAATTTGGGATATAAACCAGGGAGGAGGCGTGCTTGACACTCCCCCCCACCCCATGGCTTCCTTCTACCACTGGGACATTAGCTCCTGAGAACGGGGATGGATCTCTGTTGCCTTCTGCTCTATCCCCGTACCTGGAATACTGCTTGAGACACGAGAAGTCACTCAGTAAATACTTGTGAAATGCATACCGGAGTGAATGGTGAGGAATGCAGTGTGACTTCTGAAGGAGAGAGGCTCTCTCCAACAGGTACAAGCCAGCCCAAGACTGATTAAAAACCAAAACAAACAAAGCAAAAACTATGGAAAGGGGAGGAAATGAACAAAGTGAAAATCAGGAAAGCTCAGCGAGCAGAGACCCTATGGATGTTATTAAACATATAAACAACATGAAGTATTAAAGACAAAAAAAAAAAAAAAGAGGGCCCCTAAGAGCACTCATACACAAGGCACTTGCCCAAGGTCACAGTCAGCAGGGGGGGAACAGGACCACGTAACTGGTACAGAGACCCGAGTGGCGGTCAGCCCAGACGGGAGTTAGAAGACTCCTTTGTCAAAGGAAGGGATAAGGTGAAGTGACCGAGCATCTGGAAAACCCTACAAAGTTTTTTTTTTTTTTCCTACAAAGTTATATACAGTCCACACACTAGCACATTTGGGTAAAAATTAATAAGAGACATAGAAAAAATTATGTAAGTGAGAAAATAAGGCAACTATTACTTGCAAAAAAAATAAATAAATAAGAGATGTAGTCACAGAACACTTGTGACTGGGGCAAACAGCAGTCACACAGCCAATAAGATGTGACCCCACTCTCTGAGGTAAGACAAAGTGATGATGTAGCTGCCCTGGAATTTGGGGAAGGCTGGGTAGAACCAGGATATGAGAGTTCATTCCTCACCCAGCATGGGGTGCAGCCACGAAGACAGCCCCCAGGATCCCAGCTCCCAGTGCCCATGCCCTTCAACAATCCCCTGCCCTGACTCGTTTGTAACAGACAGAATCAGTAAAATAAAAAATAAATGGAAATAAATGGGAGGTGCGCCTGGGTGGCTCAGTTGATGAAACATCTGACTTCAGCTCATGATCTCGGGGTCTTGGGATCAAGCCCCATGTCGGGCTCCTTGCTTAGCAGTGAATCTGCTTCTCCCTCTGCCTGCTTGCTCTCTCCCTCTCTCTCTCTCTCTCTCAAATAAATTACAGCAAATTATGGGGATCCCTGGGTGGCTCAGCGGTTTCGCGCCTGCCTTTGGCCCAGGGCGCGATCCTGGAGTCCCGGGATCGAGTCCCACGTCGGGCTCCCAGCATGGAGCCTGCTTCTCCCTCTGCCTGTGTCTCTGTCCCCGCCCCCCTCTCTATCATAAATCAATCAATCAATCTTAAAAAAAATAAATAAATAAAAAATAAATTACAAATTAAATTAAATTTAAATTAAACTAAAATTTTAAAAAGGCAGAATCAGAAAAAAGTGATAGGATGTTGCCTCTAAGATTAGATTAAAGAGACTGTCTTATTCTGCTGATGGCAGGCAGCTGCCTTAGCGAGAGGCCCCAGCCACAGCTGGCAAGGATATGAATCCTGCCAACAACCACAAGAGGAAGATGGAAAATGGATCTTTCCTCAGTCAAGTTTTGAGATGAGACCAGAGCTTTGCTTACATCATGATCCCACCTTGTGAGAAACCCTGAGCTACAGGACCCAACTAAACCACACCTACACTTCTGACCCACAGAAACTATAAATAATAAATGTTTGCTATTTTAAGTTGCTAAGTCTGGGGGCAATTTGTTGTATAACAATAGATATATTTTAATGTGAAATCAGTAGAAAACATCTAAAGTAGCTAAGTTGAGAAATAGCAGCGTAAGTATGTGATTTGGAAATACAACAGAAATTAAGCCCTGGCCCCTAAGCAGCCTAAGGTGACCTCTGAAAATGGTTCACGACTCACTTGACCCAGAAAACCCTACAAAATCATGCAAATCAAGAGGTTCAAATCTTTGTGTTCACATTAAGGACACGTGTGAAACTGCCCAGGCCATCAAGGATATGCAAATCCGAAAAGCCACCAAGTATGTGAAAGATGTCACTTTGCAGCAGCAGTGTGTGCCGTTTCCTTGCTGTGATGATGGAGCTGGCAGGTGTGCCCAGGACAAACAGTTGGGCTGGACCAGGGTCAGTGGCCCAAGAAGCGTGGTACTTCACGTGCTTGAAAATGCGGAGAGTAATGCTGAATGTAAGGGCTGAGATGTAGATTCTCTGATCACTGAGCACATCCAGGTGAACAAAGCCCCCAGGATGCAGCGCAGAGCTTACAGGGCTCATGGTTGGATTCACCCACTCATGAGCTGGGGATAGGAGCTAGGAGAGGGGCAGGCAAGGGCTGCTGTCTCATTATAAATTGTAAGATGTTATCTGACTTTTAAACTACATTTAAGTATTACTTTGATTAAAAGACAAAAGAATTGGGATGCCTGGGCGCCTCAGTGGTTGAGTGTCTGCCTTTGGCCCAGGGCGTGACCCTGGGGTCCCGGGATCAAGTCCTGCACTGGGCTCCCTGCAGGGAGCCTGCTTCTCCCTCTGCCTGTGTCTCCGCCTCTCTCTCTCTCTGTCTCTCATGAATAATAAAATCTTTAAAAGAAAAAAAAAAAGACTTAAGAATAAAGTCAAGAGGAACAACAAACTCACTGTCCAGTTGGTGAACCAAACCATGACCGTCACCTCTGAATAGTGACAGCATAGATACCTATCATCTTTATGCTTCCTCTATATTTCCTTGTATTTCTGTACTTTCACACATACATTACTTTTACATTTAGGAAATAAATAGTTATCAAAACAGAAAAACAGGCACTTATAGGATTCTAATAATGTCTGGCAGTGAGCAAAATAAGAAAATCACAGAAGCAAACACACGTGATTCTTACCCACCTTTATGCAGACGTTGACAGCAACAGTCTGATCCCCTATGCTGCTGAGCGCATGAAATAGAGCGAGTGTCTGAATCCCCCCAGGCTCACTGCCTGTGTCATCCATGGAGCCGTCACCTCCCATGAACTTGACTTGTAACCAGTTTGCTAAAATTCTGTGAATAAAAGAAAATAACAATTAAAAAAAGATTTTTTTAAAAAGGTTTTATTTATTTATTTAAACATGATGGGGATCTCTGGGTGGCTCAGCGGTTTAGCGCCTGCCTTTGGCCCGGGGCGCGATCCTGGAGTCACGGGATCGAGTCCCATGTCGGGCTCCCGGCATGAAGCCTGCTTCTCCCTCCTCCTGTGTCTCTGCCTCTCTCTCTCTATGTCTATCACAAATAAATTAATTAATTAATTAATTTAAAAAAAAAAAAACATGAGAGACACAGAGAGAAGCAGAGACACAGGAAGAGAAGCAGGCTCCATGCAGGGAGCCTGATGTGGGACTCGATCCCAGGTCTCCAGGATCACACCCTAGGCCAAAGGCGGCACTAAACCGCTGAGCCACCCAGGGATCCCAAGATTTTAATTCTAAATGTAACCTATAAAGATTTTTAGGAAAACTTAGGCAGGGAACTACCATACAGATGTGGGTTGACAGATATCAACTGTGATGGACTTCCCTAAACCCCATGTTAATCAAGGATCAACTACATACACACTCTACAGAATCAAATTTCATGCCGGAGCTCTTGAAGATTATTGGGATGTACATTTCTTAGAGAATAAACTTATTTAGCAAATCAGAACACAGCTGTTTTGTTCTAAGAAATGAATCATGATTTAAATACTTTTAAAATACTGCAACTCTCCTCTTTGCTCAGATGTCTTACAAACTGGATGACCTTTTCTTTAGCTTGCATGTGTTTCAATAGTAACTGCTAAAGAAGGAATGTATTCAGAGAACTTAGTACCCTTGAACACTGCTAACAGGAATGGAAAATGGGTGCAGCTACTGTGGAAAACAGTCGGGCAATTCTTCAAGGACTTTTAAACATAAAGTTACCTCACAACCTAGCAATTCCACTCCTAGGTATGTAACAAACAGAACTGCAAACATCTGTCCACACAAACACATACACATGAATGCTCAGAGCAGCATTATTCATCATAACCAGAGAGCGGAAACAACCCAGATGCCCATCAACTGACGAAAGATAAATAAACTGTGCTATATTCATACAATGGAATATTATTCAGCCACAAATAAAGAATGAAGGGCTGATACTGCTACAAGATGAAACCCAGAAAACAGGATGGCTGAGTGAAAGGTGCCAGTCATAGGTCTACACATAGTAGGACTCCGTTCATATAGGAAAACACATAGAAGATAGAGACAGTAGTGGTTTCTGGGAACTAATGACAGGGAGGAATGATGAGTAACTGCTGATGGATACGGGATTTCTTTGTAGGTAAAACATGTTCCAGAATTAGTGCTGATAGTTGTACCACTCTGTGAATATGAAAAAACAGTGAAACCAACTTTAGATGGGTGAAATGTATCATGTAAATTACATTGTCAATAAAGTTGTTAAAAAAGAAAAGTAACATGTTCTGCTTTAAAGTGTTTTCTGGACTACAAAGCTGTGATCATCAAGACAGTGTGGTACTGACATAAAAAGAGACACACAGGGATCCCTGGGTGGCGCAGCGGTTTAGTGCCTGCCTTTGGCCCAGGGCGCGATCCTGGAGACCCAGGATCGAGTCCCACATCGGGCTCCCGGTGCATGGAGCCTGCTTCTCCCTCTGCCTGTGTCTCTTCCTCTCTCTCTCTCTCTGTGTGACTATCATAAATAAATAAAAATCAATTAAAAAAAAAAAAGAGATACACAGATCAATGGAACAGAATAGAGAATCCAGGAATGGGCCCTCAACTCTACGGTCAACTCATCTTCGACAAAGCAGAAAAGACTCTCCACTGGAAAAAGGACAGTCTCTTCAATAAATGGTGCTGGGGAAATTGGGCAGCCACATGCATGAGAATGAAACTGGACCAATCTCTTACACCAGACACAAAGATAAACTCAAAATGGATGAAAGATCTAAATGTGAGACAGGATTCCATCAAAATCCTAGGGGAGAACACAGGCAACACCCTTTTTGAACTTGGCCACAGTAACTTCTTCCAAGATACATCCATGAAGGCAAGGGAAACAAAAGCAAAAATGAACTATTGGGACTTAAGATAAAAAAGCTTCTGCACAGCAAAGGAAGCAGTCCACAAAACTAAAAACTTACAGAACGGGAGAAGATATGTGCAAATCACATATCAGATAAAGGGCTCGTATCCAGGATCTATAAAGAACTTATCAAACAACACCCAGGAAATGAACAATCCAGTCAAGAAATGGGCAGAAGGGGATCCCTGGGTGGCGCAGCGGTTTGGCGCCTGCCTTTGGCCCAGGGCGCGATCCTGGAGACCCGGGATCGAATCCCACGTCGGGCTTCCGGTGCATGGAGCCTGCTTCTCCCTCTGCCTATGTCTCTGCCTCTCTCTCTCTCTCACTGTGTGCCTATCATAAATAAATAAAAAATTAAAAAAAAAAAAAAAAAAAAGAAATGGGCAGAAGATGTGAGCAAACATATCTCCAGAGGAGACCCACACGGGACCCCAGACACGCGGAAAGATGCTCCACGTCCCTCGGCATCAGGGAGACACACACCAAATCCACGTAGGACCCCCATCCCGTCAGGACGGCCACCGTCAGGAGGCAACAGGTGTGGGGAGGATGTGGAGAAAGGGGAGCCTCTCTGCTGCTGTGGGAACGCAGGCGGGGGGGCGGGGGGAGCCACCGTGGGGACCTCGAGGAGTTGGACGGGCAGGGGGCCTCGAGGAGTCGGACACGGAGCTGCCCTCCGACCGGCAATTGCACTGCTGGGTACTGACCCCGCAGCCCAGAGGCGGTGAGCTGCAGGGGCACCTGCACCCCGCGTTCCCAGGGGCCGTCTCCAAGGGGGCCGCGCTGCGGGAGGAGCCTCGATGTCCACGGACACATGCTGGAGGAAGACGTGGTCCCTGCGCACCCTGGGTGTCACTCGGCCATCAGAGGGGGGAGATCTCGCCATTTACACGGACATGGGGGGAGCCGGAGGGCGTGATGCCGAGGGAGGCGAGTCAGCCAGGGAGAGACATTATCACACGGCCTCCCTCATACGGGGACTAGAGGAAATAGTGAAAGGGATTATAAGGGAAAGGAGGGGAAGTGAGTGGGAAAAATTAGAGGGAGACAAAATGAAAGACTCCTAACTCTGGGAAGCAAACAAAGGGTTGCAGAAGGTGGGGGGATGGGGTAGCTGGCTGACAGGCACTGAGGAGGGCACTTGATGGGGTGAGCACTGGTTATCATACTGTATGTTGGCAAACTAAATTTAAAGAAATTTTTAAGGGACGCCTGGGTGGCTCAGCGGTTGAGCATCTGCCTTCAGCCAAGGGCGTGATGCTGGAGTCCTGGATCAAGTCCCACATCAGGCTCCCTGCATGGAGCTTGCTCCTCCCTCTGCCTGTCTCTGCCTCTCTCTCTGTGTCTCTCATGAATAAATAAATAAAATCTAAAAAAAAATAAATTAATTAAATTTTTTAAAAAAGTGATTTCTGGAAGCAGTTTGATTATAGAAAATAATGCCATGTCAATTTCTTGAATTTCTTTTTTAAAAAATGCCAGTTTTTCTTAAAAAAAAAAAAAAGGGAAGGGGACTACAGCAAACACACTATAAATGGTCTTCCCCAAGAATCTGAATGAAGTGGGCTCTAATCAATACACCTCAGCATAGCTTTAGATGAGCATCAACTCTTAAATGCTTTTGCACATAAACTATTATCCCGTTTACAGAATAAAAATTTTAAAAATCTAAAGTGTCAACTTCAAGCCACAAACAGAACAGGCCACAAGTCCCTGACGCCTGATGCTTTCAGAAGTCACTCTGCCTCCAGACGTCACTTTCTCAACCTCACAGCCCAAAGAGGGAACCCTTTCCTGACCTGCCAGGGCTCCCTGGGCCCTGCTCTTCTCCATCAGGCAACACCAGCACCAGCTTCCAAAATACACGCTCCCGCCTCCCAGGGAGATGCTTGGCCACGAGGGACGGCAGGTCCAGGGGCACCCATGCCGCGTCACTGGAAGGGACAGAGCACAGGGGGTGAGCCAGGGCACAAGCCCCAGGCAGGAGAAGCACGCACACCGGGGCACAGCAGACCTCAGCAGTTGCTTGTAGAAGTGCTGAACCTTCATCTGGTGTGCTGTCTGACTTCTGAGCCACCGTAACCTATGAAGAAAGGACACAGTGCGTGAGGCCAGCTCAGTGCCCGAGCAAGGAACCTGATAAATTCCTGCTGTTCTGAGTGGAAAATAACTGGTTAGTGGAGTCTCCTGATGGAGATGCTTAGGAGACTAAGAGAACTTTTTCTGATAAAGAAACTGATTAGTCAGCAGACTCATTCATTAAACAAATATCAAGCACTTATCTATCATGTGTGAGCCATGGGAGATGAGCAGTACACAGACAAAATTCCGCCCTCTACAACACTTCCACAGGGACAGAACCTCTACCAACGGATATGGACAGCGTAAATCCACAAAGACCAGAAAACAAACAGGTGATTCTAAGTAAGATTCCAGTACCAGGCCCTGAGTGTGTGAAGTAGAAAAGGCACACGAAATCAAGGCATGTAGAACGTGTCACACGTCGGAACTGGAGGGGAAGACAAACTTCCAGAACAAAATCCTGCATCTGTCTTCACTTTCTCTGATTCTACCCATCTTCCCTCCAAATGCACACATTATTCCACGCTCCCCATAAAGCCGGGTGGGGCACGGGCACATCGGGCAGCCATGGCAGGCTGAGTGCTGACCTGGTGCAGGAGATGCCCACTCTCCCTGCATGGCCCAAGTCCAGAAGGCCCTTGGCCAGGTTCTCCTCAGCAATGGGACACTCCGCACTGGGCACCAAGGTCCTCAGCCGGTCGTTGATATCCACACAGCAGGGGGCCGCTGGGAAGGCCCGCATCTGGCGCCTAAGTTTCTTCCGGGCCGCCACGGCTTCTCTCCACCTGGAAGATACACCAATATGTCACCCCTGCGTATACTGAAGTTTACTGATAGAGACAAATGCAAAAATGCAGTCCAGCGCTAAAACACAGGGCAGCACACTTCCTGGGAATATGTGTAAGTCTTTTTCAGCAACAGTCCTCAAACTGAAAAATGAATCAGAATTAAAATTAATACTCAGGCACAGGAAAGGCATGGTAACAGTTGAGTGGTGGTGAACAACAAAACCAGGGAAGCACCAAAGCTGAACAACCTTTGGACACCAATTTGGCAATATGGATACAAACCTAAGATACATACACACTCTGACCCAGCAAATACCACTGATAGGAATTATCTCCAGGTACGTGTGTACCCGTGTGGAATGTTTGTAAAAAGACAGTCACTGCAGCACTCTGTCACAGCTAAAAAGAAAAGCCACGTGAAAGTCTCCCCCCTGAGAACTAGGCAGGTCATGTATGGTGCCACTGACACCTGGAAGAGTCCAGTATGCTGTGGTGGTTTGGCCTCCACCTGACCTCAAATGCAGTAAAGGCTAGCACAGAGCAGAGACGTGCTAAGTTTATGTTCATTATTTTCCTCCTTTTCTATAAGGTTATATTACTATATATAAACCTAAAACTACTTAATTTTTTATTTATATTTATTTTTAATTTTTAAAAATATTTTATTTATTTATTCATGAGAGACGCAGAGAGAGGCAGAGACATGGGCAGAAAGAGAAGCAGGCTCTCTGCAGGGACCCCAGGGTCATGCCCTGAGCCAAAGGCAGACGCTCAATTGCTGAACCACCCAGGCGTCCCTACTTAGTTTGAATATGCAGTCTGTATGTTGTATACATTTCCCTGAGAATTGCTCTTTTCACTAATTATATTTTGGAAATTCATGCAGCTAGAATTTGTTTGGCTCATTCATGGCTACCTCCCTGTGAGTAAACAACAGAAAACAACCTATAAATATTTGTCGTAATACAGAACAGCTCCCAATCTGATTCCATATTCATCCCCTTAGCATCGACTCTTTAGGAAGGAACAGGTTTCGTGTGTTTGTGTGTCTGTGTGTGTGTGTGTAACTGACTATTTCTGAAAGTATCACCTTTATCAAAGGCTCTCCCCACGTGCATTCATTTCTTCTGTAAGGAGGATACATGACTCACCGCTGGAGATATTTGCAGAAGCACTGAAGTTCCTGGAGGGTCTCCTTTGCAGTCTGGAAAATTTCTTCCCCAAGAAACAGGTCCACCAGGTGGGCACAGACATCCTCACAGCAACGGGCCACTCGGACCCTCTGGTCTGTCTCCACTGCACTCCTACAGAAGAGGGCAATCAGGATGAGAGACATTGCACCCCAGGCCCACACACATCGAGTGCTTGCCCTCAAAGTGGCAAGACTCTGCATCCTTAATATTTTTTTTAATTTATTTATTCATGAGAAACAGAGAGAGGCAGAGGCACAGGCAGAGGGAGAAGCAGGCTCCATGCAGGGAGCCCGATGTGGGACTCGGTCCTGGGACCCCAGGATCACGCCCTAGGCCAAAGGCGGCAGTAAACTGCTGAGCCACCCACGCTGCCCCACATCCTTACTACTGAAATGTAATTATGACTCTGCCACAAAAGAAGCTTTAAGATTTTCATTTTACTTAATGTACAGACACCTGAAAAGACAGAAGAGAAAAAAGAACAAAAGTGGTACAGTGTACTAGATTACAGGTCCAACAGAACCCTTGCAAATGGTCAATATACCTTTAACCTAATAAACAGTCAACAAATTTTAATTTTTAAATGACCAGTAAGACAACTTCCACACTTTCTCATCAGCAATATCTGATGTTTGCAATTACAAGTGTCTCAAGTACATGACAGCTGGCAGCCAAAACTGGCAGCACATGTCTTACATGGCAGTGGTCCTCAGATAAACCAGTATCTAAAAGAGATTATTATGACAAAATTCTGTCAACCAAGGGAGCACAGAAAATGTTATCAAATACATTTAGTCACAAAATCAAAGAAGCTTAAACAAGCACGACGTATTTTCAGTAGCCATCCTCTGTGGCAGGTGGACACCAGCTCTGGACCTGAGCTGAAACCCAGGTCTCCTGGGACTGCAGGAAAATATATCAGCAAGTCCCAGCTCTTATATATTTCCTAACGCTCCCTCCTGGGATTAAGAACAGACATCGATCCATCACTTAAATGGTCTCATACTTAAACAGGGAAACAGACTCGCATTTATTAAAGACAGAAACACGATTGAAACAAAACACTTCTGTCCTCCATCTGCACTGGAATCTACGCTCTGTGCTACTAAAGCTCATCTGGTCCAAGGCTACCTCAGGGGAGCTCAAACACAGACAGATTTCCCTGCATACTGAACTTCTTTCTACCCTGAGGCTTGGAGGTGAAATCAATAAAGTTCTTAAGTGACCATAAACTTAATATAGAAGACTATACACATAAGATGTTATATATGAGTCTCATGGTAACCAGACCAAAAACCTATCATACATACACAAAAAATAAAGAGAAAGGAATCCAAGCATATTATTTCAGAAAGCCATCAAACTCCATGTGAAGAGAGAAGAAAGGAACAGAGAAGAATTATAAAAAACCAGAAAGTGATGAACAGAAGGGTAATAAGCACATACCTATCAGTAATTGCGTTGAATGTAGATGCTCAAATTGAAACACATAGGGTGACTGAATGGATTAAAAAACAAGATCCATCTACGTGCTGCCTACAGGAGTCTCACTTCAGACCTAAAGACATACAGACTGACGGTGAAGAACGAGTGGAAAACACACACCATGCAAATGGAAGTGAATAAAAGCCAAGGTAGCAATACTCAGACAAGCTAGACTTTAAAACAATGACCATAGCAAGAGGCAAAAAAGTATGCTACATAACGATAAAGGGAACAATATCTACGTACCCAACATGGGAGCACCTAAATACATAAAACAAATACTAACAGACACAAAAGAGAAACTGGCATAAAACAGCAATGATAGAGAACTTTAACACCACATTCACATCAACGGATCGATTATCCAGACAGAAAATCAACAAGGAATCAGTGACTTTGAACAACACATTAGACCAGTTGGGCCTAACAGATATATATAGAATATTCCATCCAAAAACAACAGAATACAGATTCTTTAGGTGCATAAGGAACACTCTCCAGGACAGATCACTTATTAGGCCACAGAATAAGTCTCAATAAATTTAAGAAGACTGAAAGCGTATCAGTTCTTCAGTTCAGATGCTTCAGTTGGAAGCATCTCTTCCAACAACAAGAGTATGAAACAAAAAACCAATTACAAGAAAAAATATGCAAAGAACACAAATAAATGGGGGCTAACCAACAGGCTACTAAACAAAAAAAATGGGTCAACCAAGAAATCAAATAAGAAATTAAAAAAATACACGGAGACAAATAAAATGAAAATACAACAGTCCAAAATCTTTGGGATACAGCTGTCCCAAGGAGATTTATAGTGATACAGGCCTACCTCAAGAAGAAAAATCTCGAATAAACAATCTAACCTTACACCTAAAGAACCTAGGGGGAAAAAAGGACAAACAAAACCCAAAGCTTAGGGACACATGGGTGGCTCACTGGATGAGTGTCTGCCTTTGGCTCAGGTCGTGATTCCGGGGTACTGGGATCAAGTCCTGCCTCAGGCTCCCCACAGGGAACCTGCTTCTCCCCCTGCCTGTGTCTCTGCCTCTCTCTCTCTGTGTCTCTCTTGAATGAATGAATGAATGAATGAATGAATGAATAAATAAATAAATAAATAAAATCTTTAGAAAACAAAACAAAACACAAAACTTAGAGAAGGAAAGAAATAATAAAGATGAGAACAGAAATAAATGAAACACAGTAAACACAAAATAGATCAATAAAACCAATAGCTGGTTCTTCGTAAAGATAAACAAAATTGAAAAACCTTTAGCCAGACTCATCAAGAAAAAGAGGACTCAAAGAAATTATGTTAGAAATTGAGAAGGAGAGGCGCCTGGGTGGCTCAGTGGTTGAGCATCTGCCTTTGGCTCAGGTCATGATCCCCGGGTCTCTAGTCTCCACCCTGCCTTGCTCAGTGGGGAGTCTGCTTCTTCCACGGCCTCTCACCCAGCTCGTGCTCTCTATCTCAAATAAAAAATAAAATCTTTGAAAAGAAAAGAAATGGAAGAGAAAAAAACATCACAGAAATAGAAATGTTAGGGACGCCTGAGTGGCTACAGTGGTTGGGTGCCTGCCTTCGGCTCAGGTCATGATCCCAGGATCCGGGATCGAGTTCCGCATCAGGCTCCCTACAAGGAGCCTACTTTTCCCTCTCCCTGTGTCTCTGCCTCTCTCTCTCAGTCTGTGTCTCGCATGAATAAATAAATAAATAAATCTTAAAAAACAAAAAAGAAATACAAAGGATGTAAGAAAATATAAAAAATTATATGCCAACAAACTGGACAACCTAGAAGTAGATAAATTCCTAGAAACATACAATCTTCTAAAACTCAATCAGGAAAAAAATAGAAAATTTGAACAGATTACTAGTAATGAAATGGAATCAATAATCAAAAAACCCAACAAACAAAAGTTCAGGCCAGATGGCTTCACAGGTAAATTCTATCAAATACGTAAATAAGAGTTAATAACTACTTTTCTCAAACTATTCCAAAAAATAGAAGAGGGAGGAAAACAGTCTATAAATGTAGTAACATTCATTCTACAAAGCCAGCATTATCCTGATACAAAAACAGATACTACAAAAAAAGAGAAATACAGGCCAATATTCTTGATGAACATGGATGCAAAGATCCTCAACAAAATATTAGCAGACTGAATTCACCAATACATGAAAAATGATTCTCCACAATCAAGTGAGATTTATTCCAGCGATGCAACGGTGGTTCAATATTCATAAATCAATCAATAGGACACACCACATTAACAAAAGAAAGGATAAAAACCGTAAGATCATCTCAATAGATAAAATTAAAAAGCATTTGACAAAATACAACCCCACTGATGATAAAAACTACCAACAGGGCAGCCTGGGTGGCTCAGCGGTTTAGCGCCGCCTTCAGCCCAGGTCGTGATCCTGGAGACCCGGGATCGAGTCCCACGTCGGGCTCCCTGCATGGAGCCTGCTTCTCCCTCTGCCTGTGTCTCTGCCTCTCTCTCTCTCAATCCTCTCTGTGTGTTCTCATGAATAAATAAATAAAATCTTTAAAAAAAAAAAAAAACTACCAACAAAGTGCATATAGAAGGAACATATCTCAACATAATAAAGGTCACACAGTGAACATCATATTTAATGGTGAAAGACTGAGAGACCTTTTCCTCTAGGATCATTAACAAATCAAGGATGCTCAACTCTCACCCCTTTTATCCAATATAGTACTGGAAGTCCCAGCTACAGCAGTGAGACAAAAAAATAAAGGAATCCAAATTGGTAAGAAAGAAGTAAAACTGTCACTCTTTGCAGATAAAGTGATACTAACTATAGAAAACCCTAGGGGGATCCCTGAGTGCCTCAGCGGTTTGGCGCCTGCCTTTGGCCCAGGGCACAATCCTGGAGTCCCGGGAGTGAGTCCCGCGTCGGGCTCCCTGTGTGGAGTCTGCTTCTCCCTTTGCCTCTCTCTCTCTCTCTCCATCATAAATAAATAAATCTTTAAAAAAGAAAAAAAGAAAACCCTAAAGACTCCACCAAAAAACTACGAGAACTGATAAATGAATTCAATAAAGTTACAAGACACAAAATTCATACATGGAAATTTGCTGCATTTCTATACACTAATAACGAAGTAGCAGAAAGAGAAACTGAATTTAATCAAGTAAGTATAAGACCTATACTCTGAAAACTATACAACACTGATTAAAGAAACTGAAAATGATACAAACAAATGGAAAGGTATTTCATGCTCATGGGTTGAAAGAATTAATATCGTTAAAATGTCTATACTATAAAGGAATGTACAGATTCGATACAATCCCTATCAAAACACCAACAGCACTTTTCACAGATAAAAACAAATAATCCTAAAATCTGTATGGAACCACAAAGACCTTGAATAGTCAAAGCAATCTTGAGAAAGAATAACAAAATTGAAAGTATCACAATCCCAAATTTCATAATATACTACAAAACTACAGTAATCAAAATATATGGTACTGGCACAAAAAGAGACACAGGGATTAATGGAATAGGATAGAGGGCCCATTCCTATACGGTCAATTGTCTATAAACAAAGGAGGTAGGAGTATACAGCGGAAAAAGATAGTTTTCAACAAATGCTGTAGGGAAAACTAGACAGCTACATGCATGGGAAAGAAACTAGACCACTTTCTCACACCACACACACAAAGAAACTCAAAATGGATTAAAGACCTCAATGTGAGACCTAAAACCTTAACACCCCTAAATGAAAACACAGGCAGTAACTCTCGGACATCATCCTTCACAACCTATTTATGAATAAATCTCCTCAGGCCAAGCAAACAAAAGCAAAAACAAGCTACTAAGATTATACCAAAATAAAAAGCTTTTGTACAGTAAAGGAAACCATCAGCAAAACAAAAAGGCAACCCACTGAATGGGAGAAGATATCCACAAATGATCTATCCAATACAAGATTAATATCCAAAATATATTAAGAACTTACATAACATAAAAAAAAAATCCAATTAAAAACAGGCAGAGGACCTGAATAGGCATTTCTCGAAAGAGGACATATATACGGCCAACAGACACATGAAAAGATGCTCAACATCACACTAGTTGTCAAGGAAATGTGAATCAAAACCATAAATGAGATACCACCTCATACCAGTCAGGTGGCTAGAATCAAAAAGACAAGAAATAATGATGTTGACCAGGATGTGGAGAAAAGAGAACCCTTGTGTACTGCTGGTGGCAACGTAAATTAGTACAACCGTTGTGGAAAACAGTATAGAGGCTTCTGAAAAAACTAAAACTTAAAATACCTTATGATCCGGTAATTCTACTACTGCGTACTTATTAACCCGATGAAACTGAAAACGCTAATTTGAAAAGACATCTGCACCCATATGTTTATAACAGCATTACTTACAATCATCAAGGTGTGGAAGCAACCTAAGTATCCAGAGACACATAAATAAAGATACGGGTGTGGGTGGGTGTGGGCGTGGGTGTGTGTGTAGGCGTGCAAAAATACTACTCAGCCATCAAACAAGAATGAGATCTTGCCACTTGCAACCCCATGGATAGATGTAGAGAATAATGTGCTAAGTGCACTAAGTCAGAGAAAGACAAATACCTTATTTCACTTTTATGTGGAACCTAAAACACAGAACAAAGGAACAAACAAAAACAGACTCTTAAATACAGAGAGCTGGTGGTTGCCAGAGGCAGGTAGGTGGGGGCATGAGTGAAATAGATGGAGATTAATTAAGAAGTACAAACTTCCAATCACAAAATAAATATGTCACAGAGACGAAAAGAACAACACAGGGAATACAGTGAATAATAAATACTGGGGCAGACCGGGTGGCTCAGTGGTTTGGCGCCGCCTTCATTCAGCCCAGGGCATGATCCTGGAGACCTGGGATCGAGTACCACACCAGGCTCCCTGCGTGGAGCCTGCTTTCCCTCTGCCTGTGTCTCTGCCCCCCCCTCCTCTCTCATGAATAAATAAATAAAATATTTTAAATAATAATAATAAGTACTGTAATAATGTTGTATGGTGACAGGTGGTGACTACACTTACCTTGGTGAACAATGACTCTATATATAGGACTTTCAAATCAATATGCTGTACACCTGAACCTAATATAACACTGAAAGTGAATTAGACTTCAATTTAAAAACTAAGTTAATAAAGTTCTTAAATGAAAGAATTCAGAGAAATCTTTTAACGTATGAAGCAAGAAAGGACCTTCTACTTGAGAAAAACTGACAGTGGCTAACTCGGCACGCAGAGGACTACCATGAATCGTCCTGCTGACGGACACCTCCCAGAGCCAGCGCAGGGCCGGTGGCGGCGCTGGGCACAGAAGCAAGGCCCTCTCTGGATGCAACACGGCTCCAACACAGGGACGCCATCTTACGGTTGGCCGCTCCAAGACATGCTCCTTGTCAGCGTGCAACACAGCTGGCGTGAACCACGGCGGCCTGGCCACAGCACCTCCACAACCCTAACCGTCCCAGCACCCCACACCCTCAGCTCCAGGACACCGGCACTCGACTTACTTCAACTCTTGCGAGCAGGTCTCTCTCACACATTCTGTCACCACCAGCTCTGTGAGCTCTGTAGCCAGGCCCTGGCTCAGCTCACTTAACACCAGTTCTCGCTCTTGTTTCAACCTACGGGTAAAAGCACAAGGGTCACGTTGAAGGCCCGGCAGACTCCTGACTTCGCAAGTGGGGATGTGAGTGGGGCTGCCTCAGCCGGCAAGCCCACTCCTCTGACCCCACCAGACAGCCACACGGCCACACACCCCAGCTTCCCCGCCACCACCTTCCCCGCAACGCCAGCCGGGAGGGAAGGCTGCTATGTACAAGGTGGCTGTGACCTCAGGACGCCCACCCACCCCCTGGGCTGTGCGCACGGGGCGTAGGGGAACCAAGGCTGAGGCCAGTGCAGTGGACAACGGTAGGAGCATCCAGGCCAGGGTGGGTTCTGTCCTGTGTCCATACTTTCCGACGCTGTCTCACACGCACAAGGCACACTCACCTCTCCTCTTCAGCCTGCCGCCTCTCCTCCTCCTTTCGCTCCCTTTCCTTAGAGACTTCTTCAGCTGCAATGTGCCTCAAAATACCTGTGGTTGCAGCTGTTAATAGCTCCTCCATAGCAGCATTGGAAACGCTAGGCAGAGAAAAGTGGGCATCATTCTAAATAGATAAATACAAGCCAAGCAAGCTGCATAACTACATTTCTAATATCAGCATGGAAAAAAATACATATTTGGTCTTTAGCATAAAAATTAAACTCATGGTTAAAAACATACAATCTATTACAGCTGACTCATGTAGAAATCTGAATACACCTATAACTTGTGAGGAAATTGACTCAGTATTCAAAAACCTCTCCTGATAAGGAAAAATGCAGAACCAGATGGCTCCACCGATAAATTATATTGAAAACTTATGGAAGAACACCAACCCTTCTCAAACTCTTCTAAAAATCTGAAGAGAAGAAACATTTTCTACACTTCTGTGAGACTAGCATTGCCCTGATTGGATACCAAAACCAGACAAAGACACTATTAGAAAACTACAGATCAATATCCCTTAAGAATATTGGTATAGGGGATCCCTGGGTGGCGCAGCGGTTTGGCGCCTGCCTTTGGCCCAGGGCACGATCCTGGAGACCCGGGATCGAATCCCACATCAGGCTCCCGGTGCATGGAGCCTGCTTCTCCCTCTGCCTGTGCCTCTGCCTCTCTCTCTCTCTCTCTCTCTGTGACTATCATAAATAAATAAAAAAATTAAAAAAAAAAAAAAAAAGAATATTGGTATAAAAATCCTCAACAAAATACTAACAAACCAAAGTTCAGCAATATATTTAAAGGATTATATAAAATTACCAAGTGGGATCTAGTCCTGGAATGAAAGGATAGTTCAACAAATGAAAACCAATGTAATACAAACATATTAATAAACTGAAGGGGAAAAAACTCACATGATCATCCCAAGTAATGCAGAAAGAGCATATAACAAAATTCAGCCCCATTTCATGATAAAAATTTTCAAAAAGAAAGTAGAAACAGAATTTCCTCAACATGATAAATCCTGCACATGAATATAAATGAATACGTGATACACCCACAGCTAACACCGTAGTCAGATGTGAAGCGCTGAAAGCTTTTCCTTTAAGATCAAGAACAAGACAAGGATGCCCTATTTGCTGCTTCTATTCAATACCATATTGGACATTACAGAAAAGTAAAAAACATCCAAAGTACAAAAGAAAAAAAAAAACTATTATCTATTCACTAAGGACATGACCTTATATACAGAAAATCCTAGGAAGTCCACTCAAAACCTATTAGAACTGAGGGGCAGTCGGGAGGCTCAGCAGTTGAGCATCTGCCTTTACCCCAGGGCATGATCCTGGAGTCCCAGGATCGAGTCCCATGGAGCCTGCTTCTCTGCCTCTCTCTCTGTCAGTCATAAATAAATAAAAAATCTTAAAAAACAAACAAACCTCAATTTACTACATAAGTACAGTAATCAAAACAATGTGGAACTGGCATACAAATAGACAATATGGACCAAAAGAGTAGAACAGAGAATCCAAAAAAGAAACCCTCACAGGGATCCCTGGGTGGCTCATCGGTTTAGCACCTGCCTTCGGCCCAGGATGTGATCCTGGAGACCCAGGATCAAGTCCCACATCAGGCTCCCTGCATGGAGCCTGCTTCTCCCTCTGCCTGTGTCTCTGCCTCCATCTCTCTCTCTCTGTGTCTCTGTCTCTGTCATGAATAAATAAATAAATAAATCTTTAAAAGAAAGAAAGAAAGAAAGAAAGAAAGAAAGAAAGAAAGAAAGAAAGAAAGAAAGAAAAAAAGAAAGAAGCCCTCACATATGGCCAGTTGATTTCCAACAAGGGTGCCACGACCATTCAAAGAGGAAAAGACAGTCATTTCAAAATACAGAGAATATATACAAAAGAATGCTGTTGCATCTGTATCTTATACCGTATATGAAAATGAAACCAACGTACATCAAAGACCTAAACTTAAAGACTTAAAACTATAAAATTCTTAGAAGGAAACATGGGAAAATATTCATATTGTTGGATTTAGCAATTTCTTGAATATGAAATTGAAAAGCACAGGCAACAAAAGAAAAATTCAATAAAATGAACTGCATAAAATTTAAAACTTTCGTGCATCTTAGAACACGATCAAGAGAGTGAAAAGGCAATCTAAACCAAAAGGCACTCCCAAGCAGAATAGGAAAAAATGTTTGCAAATCATGTATCTAAAAAGGGACTAACATTCAGAAAATAAAAGAACTCCTACAAACTCAACAACAAAAAAACAATTCAAAAATGGGCAAAGGACTTGAATATAGATTTCTCCAAAGAAGATACACAAAAGGCAAGCACATGAAAATACGCTTAACGTCGTTACTCATCAGGGAGATGCAAACTACGAGATACCACTTTGCACCCACGATGATGATTACTACAAAAGTTTTTTAAATGATACTGTGTGCTGGCAACAATGCGGAGAAAATGGAACCCTTGTGTGCTGATGGAGGGAATACAAAATGGTGTAGCCACTGTGGAAAAGAGTTTGGTAGTTTTTCAAAAAATATAAAAAAGAGGCAGCCCCAGTGGCTCAGCAGTTTAGCACCACCTTCAGCCCAGGGCGTGACCCCGGGGTCCTGGGATGGAGTCCCGTATTGGGCTCCCTGCATGGAGCCTGCTTCTCCCTTGGCCTGTGTCTCTGCCTCTCTCTCTGTCTCTCATGAATAAATAAAATCATATATATATATATACATATATACACACACACACATAAAAGATCATATAATCCAGTAATTCCACTTCTAGGCACATGCCCACAAGAACTGAAAGCAGAGACTCAAATAGTTATTGGTAAACCAGTGTTCCTAACAGCATTATTCGCAGTAGTCAAAAGGTGAAAAAAAAAAACAGTGTCCATCAACAGACAAATTAGCAAAATGTGGTACATATACATGTATCTGTGTGTTGATACACGTGATCCTTAAACAGCACGCTTTGAACCGCACGGGTCCCCTGACACCAACACCACGGTAAGTGTACTTTCTTTCCTTTACGATTTTATTAACATTTTCTTCTCTCTAGCTTACTTTACTGATATATACAACAAACACGATACGTGTTAATCAACTACTAACTGTTATCAGTAAGGCTTCCAGTCAATAGTAGGTTATAAGCAGTTGAGATTTTGGGGAGTCAAAAGTTAAACTCAGATTTTCGACTGCACAGGGCGTCAACACCCCAAGAGTCAACTGTATACTTCAAGGGAGTGTTATTCAGCCATAAAAAGGAAGAAAATGCTGATTTGTGCTACTATAGATGAACTTAAAGACGTTTTGTATCTAAAACAAGCCAGACACAAAAGGACAAATACTCTTACGATGTCTCTTATGTGAGGCGTGTAAAAGAGACAAAGTCATAAAGTCATAAAACAGAATAGAGGTTAACAGGAGCCGCGGAGAGAGGAGAATGGGATATTACTGCTGAATGGCTACAGTTTGTTTGGGATGAAAAATTTTGGAAATAGTGATGAGGGATACACAACATGGTTAACACACTTAAATGCCACTGAATTGTGTGCTTAAAAATGATTAAGGTGGTTAACTTTGTTATGCACATTTTATCACAATAAAACAAAGCCAATGAAATCCTATTTGTTTTTAGTTCAAACTAAAGGTAGGAGTCCAGTATAAGAAAATGAATCAAGCCTATCAATAACCTTAATCCTTTTGAGGCATCTGCACTTTTGGTGAAAGAATACCTTTTAATCATTGCGTGAATTCATGTGTAATAGGATTTTACAACATGTCTGAAATTCTTAAGATAATCTGATTTACTAAATCAATTAGCTTTACCTAACTTTATAGAAGTCACTTAAGTCTTAAATTTTGAAGTTTTGACTGTTAAATTTATGAAGACTAGATATCTAAGATATTAGAAACATATGAGATTTATAAATATAACTTAAAATCTCTAAAGAAATTTCATCATGGCATAAAACACAATTGATGTCGAATGTTTAAAAGGATTTAATCTGTTAAATTTCTAAAGTAAAATTTAATCCAAGATCACATAAAAGTGTTTCTAATATTCAATAGAGAATAAAGAAATTTTTACTTCACTAGATTGTAAAGGCATATTTAAAGTTTAAGGAAAAATAGGTCTTACTTTAGAACTCTAACAAACCCAACCTTGCTCAAAAGGCGCACACCCGCAGAAACTCCTGCCAGCGACCGACGAGGTCATGAGCGCCAGCACAGCTAAGGCTGCACCAAGGGCAGGTGGCGTCCTGCCCAAGACCGAGCAGCTCCACGGGGAGAAACGGAGGGACGGGGGCCCGGCGGGCGGGCAGCTTCAGAGAGGAGGGGCACGGCACTCACCCCAGGGCTGTCATGGCGAAGGCCGCCCCGGCGGCACCAACCTCCTCACAGTCCCTCTGCAGGACCTCCTGGATGAGCTCATCCACCACCTGAGCCAGGTCCTGAGGAGAGGTCAGAGGGGTCAGGCGTGGCAGGGAGGCTCGGCCTCAGTCCACCCGGCCTTACAGCCCGAGGGCCCCGAGCCCTGCACAGGACCCGAGGTGGCCTAGGGCAGCCCCCGCCCTGGGGCAAACGTCGCTCGCAAGCCGTCTGAGGGCCCCGACAGTCCTCACGTGGGAATCAGCCATGCTGCTTCTGGAAGGCTTTCCTGCTGATGAACAGAGAAGCCTCCCAGGGGCCAAGGCGAGCCTGCTGCCTGCCCACCGCCCGCCCAGCGCACCCGCCACATCGCATCAAACACGCTCGTTTCTCCAGCCGTTCTTCACGTCCCCTCAGCACCTGCCCGAGCAGCAGGGTGGCGGGCACAATCCTACCACCTATGTGGTCGACAGGCTCTGCTCAACCCCAACAGCACTGGGTGCTGCAGGCCCCAGGCGTCCCGAGTCAACACGTCCCCAACTGCATGTGAGCAGACACGTCGGGGGCACGAGACGGCGTAGGCACAGAAGCCCTGAACTGATGTCCTGCCGACTGTGATAAAGCCGGGTGCGCGGCACGGAGCCTGGGGGTTCGGCCCAGCTCTGCCACCTGCAGCTGCACGACGGCGGGCAGGTCCTCTCCTTGGGCCCCTCCTGGGACAGCAGGCAACAGCCTACTCCACAGGCCGGGGGTGCTCCAGAGACCACAGGGCTGCAGAGCCCCCAGCGCCAGGAGCACTCCCTGCAGCCCCCACCCCAGGTCCATAAAAACCCTCCCACGCCTTCTCCAAAGCCTGAGCCGAAGCCCTTTCCCACAGACGCAGACAGCAAGCTGGGGGCAGGGCGCAGCCTGGCCGGGGGCCCCAGGCACCCTTCAGAACGATGGAGGCGCCCTGGCTGGTGACCCGTGCACGAAGGGCTCCCTTACCGCATCAGAGTAAACAGGTACAGGCCTTGGAGGAAGCAACTCGGGCTGCACCGGGGGCTGCGTGGGGGGCTGCCCGGGGGCCTGGAAGAGGCTAGGCGCTGCGCTCGGGGCCGGTGCCGGGAGGTGAGGCAGAGAAGCTGGTATGGGCGCGGGCACAGCAAGAGGCTGCTGGAGGAGAGCGGGCGGCAGGACATCTGCCTCTGCACCACAAGCCTCTCCTTTCCCCCCACCTGGAAGGGGACAGGCAAGGACGGGCACTCAGGACAAGCCCCCGGCACCCACAGCCAGCCTAAGAACTGGCCACCCTCCCAAGCAAGGGCACAGGGGACAGCGTGTGCTTCATCCACGGGAACCAAGCATTGTGACCTCAGGGAGCCACTCAGGAGGCTTATCCAAGGCCAGGAAGAAATACCTGAGAGGGAGAAATACCTGAGCCCCGAGTCAATACCCAGCCACCCCACCTTCAAATAAGACGGATGCTCCCGCCGGCAGGGAGGCCTCCTGCAGGGGCAACGCTAGCTCCCCACGCAGCTGCAACTCCTCACCTCCGGCGTCCACGCTGGGTCTCGGGATGCCCACAGACAGCTCCGCAGCCAGGCTCTCCCCAATGTACTTGTTCTGGGAATTGAAGCTGCACACGGGAGTATGACGAGGGACAGGGGGCAGTGGTCCTCCGTTCACGATTTCCCCAACCGACACGCTCAGCTTCCTGGTGATGAACACTGACTTCCTGGCTTTGGATAAGCCCTCTGGTTCCAGGAACGAGGACCGGTTCAGCTCAACACAGCTACGTAGACCACAGGGAACCCAGAGAAGCGTTACGTTGGTGAGAAGCCAACCTGCACCTTGTCGGCGCCCAGCAGCCGTGCTAGAAGCCCCGTCCCCACACGGGGGTGAGGGCACCCCACAACCACACGTAAATGAAGAGGGAGGCAGTACGGGCCAACCTGGCGACCCAGCCCGCAGTCCCCACCTCGGCCAGCCTGGACGTCTGCCTGTGACACGGGAGCCTCCCGGCCTGCTTGCACACGGGCACAGGTGGACCACACCCCCACCGGCTCCGTCTCATCCCAGAGCCGCGTGTTTCTGTTAAGGACAGGCCTGCAGGAAGCAGACGGGAAGGCGCTGCCAACGAGGGAAGGGCTGGAGAGACAGCAGCTTGGAACAAGACACGGTGCATGGTAGGGGCCATTTTCTGGGAAGAGGTCCACGAGTGGCATCAGGTTCAAAACACTGACTGTGAGCAGCAGAGAGGCCCGTGGCCTAGCGGGCCCCTGGTGGGCCGTGGGAGTCACTGGTCAGCAGAAGTCATCCATGAGAAAGAATAAGGAAGACCCTAACCTCTGCCTTTAGTTCCTTCAGTAACCTGGGAAAAGCAGGATTTTAGAATTGCAAAGAAACAGGTCTGAATGCCAATCCGCTAACGAGCCGTGTGTCACCTGGGGATGCTCCCCAGCCATTCCGAGCCTCGCTGTGTGCACCTGCGTCCCAGGGGGCAGCACGTGGAATGGGCCCTCTCTGGAGTCTGGCATGGAGCTGGCACTTCCCAGCCCTTTATCTCAATTAAAAGAGAAAAAAAAACCCCAAAGAGAGATCCCACACCCCCCCCCACTCTTACCCGTCAGAGACGGTGAGACCATAGTAGTTCAGGAAGTCTGTGGCCTCTTCACAGTCTCTGAAGAGCAGCATGCGCACCACGCCATCCAGGGGAAAGACGGTGGAGCGCTGCGTGCTTACGGTGTACGCGATGTTGAGCGCTCGGAGAGCGTCTTTGCGGATCTGAAGGGGAAGCCAAACCACAGCAGCGTTAACGGCCAGTCATCCCGTGACCACAAAATGCCACGAGGGGGTCGGTGACCTGCTGTCGCACGGTCCCTCTGGAAAGCAATCTGGTGTGAAGGGGCCCAGGCTTAGCGATCAAGGCACCGGCTCGGCGGGAGATACATAGGAACGTGCGTGAAGCAGGCGGTCTGGACACAGCAACGCGAGGCCACGAAGGCTTCATTCTAAAGAAAGCCTCGAGGGCAAACCGTGCGCCGGCAGGCATGCAGGTCAGCTGTGCACCTGCGTGTAATTCTAACGTGTGTACCGAGTATTTACTCCTCACCTGGTGGTGTTAGTGCTGAGCACACAGCAATGAACAAAGCAGACTCCTTGCCCACAACTGGCGTGTTAAGGAGAAACCAACAGTGAGCAACAGGAACCCGTGAAATACGCAGCACACTGAATGGTGACAGTGCAACACAGGAAGGCAGAGGAGGAGGCTGGGTGGGCAGGGTGGGCCTGCTGAGGACGGGGCAGCCAAGCCACGACCTGAAGATGAGCACCACAGTGCTCCATGATGGGAGAGAACAGCAGCGAGCAAAGCAAGTGCAAAGGCCCTGGGGCAGGAGTGTTCTGGGGCTGGATGGACAGGAAGCAGCACAACAGGTGGACTGAGCAAGAACGGAGCCTGTCGGATCACATCAAACGCTCTTCCTCTAAAGAAAAAGCCATGAGATGTCTTTTTTGTTTCAAGTTATTAAAACAGATACAAACGGTCAACAGTCTAATAACATTAAATAATTTTGAAAATAATTTTTCTTTTTTTTTTTTTTTTATTTATGATAGTCACACAGAGAGAGAAAGAGAGAGGCAGAGACACAGGCAGAGGGAGAAGCAGGCTCCATGCACCGGGAGCCCGACATGGGACTCGATCCCGGGTCTCCAGGATCGCGCCCTGGGCCAAAGGCAGGCGTCAAACCGCTGCGCCACCCAGGGATCCCTAATTTTGAAAATATTAACTATCAGTTTTACTTGTTGAATGTACAGTGTTCTCCAAACAGATGTTGTTAAAAATCTTTCCATTTGTTCCAGAATTTCAGTGCTGTTGGCAACTGTCAGGACAACAAACAAGCCTACAGGGGACCCTGTCTGGGTGACGACCGTGAACTCAGTCCCTGTTTACCAGAGGACTTGATGTGTGACCAAAGAGTCACAGAACCAGGTCCTAAGACCCCTCCTACCCCAGCAGCCTCCTGCCCACCCAGCTGGGGGCAGCACGGTGTGTGCACGGTCAGGGGGCCAGGGTTGAAGACCTGACGTGGGGAATTCTGAGACCAGACATTCATACTCTGCGTGAAGCGCCAGGAAAGATGTGGGTCTTCCCTGGGTGTGCAACCCCAAGGCACAATACCGTACTTGACAAGGAGCGGGCCCTTAAGATGGTTACTGAAACCAAATCAGCGTCATCAGTTTACTCTCCAAAATTTTAGACTAGTAACACTAAAAATGCTTAAGTCAGGGATTTTGTATGTGCAATTTTTGGTTTCTTTGTTTCTATGGAAAATGACAGTGCTGAGCTCAAATCATATTCTAAATAGATTTCTCTGATCTAAACAGAGTATTTTCCATTGCACAGCCCTGTCAGTTGTCCATGGTGCCGGGCCCCGGGAAACAAGGTCACGCAGGCAGCCCTCGGGGGCTGCTGCGAGGCCTGCACGGGGTCAGCCTGGGACCTGCCGTCCTTGGAATAGAGAAGCACTTAAATACCAGTCACGATCCGCTCCCTGCCAATTCTGTAAGTACAGCCGTGTTACTCACCTGATTGAAGTAACAGTGTAAAAGACAAGCATTCAGGTAAGAAGCCGACTGGACCAGTTTGAAAAATCTCACAAAATTATTACTGTTCAGTGCAGCAAAGGCCTGAACAGCAAATTTCACTTCAGAGGAATTTCTAACAGCAGGATGAAACTGTTGTACTTCTCTGTCAATTAAAGAAGACAAAGGGATTAGAATTTTTTTTCTTTTCCATTTGTTTTAATTAGGCTCCAGGCCTAGCGAGCAGCTCAACATGAGGCTTGAACTCATTACCCTGAGATCAAAATCTGAGCCAAGACCCAGTCGGATATTTAACTGACAGAGCCATCCAGGCGCCCCTAATTTTATTTTTATTTAGACAAAATATCCATCAAAATAGATGTAACATTCTATTCAGTTTACTAACTTCAAAGCAGTCAGTCTTGGGTTAGATTGGAACAATAGGGCTGTCTAAAAAGATGGTAAATAGGGCCCCTGGCTGGCTCAGTGGTTGAGCGTCTGCCTTCCACTCAGGATGTGACCCCGGGGTCCTGGGATCGAGTTCCACAGGCTCCTCACAGGGAGCCTGCTTCTCCCTCTGCCTGTGTCTCTGCCTCTGTCTCTCATGAGTAAATAAATAAAATCCTTTAAAAAAATTTTTTTTAAATGATAAATTCAAGCAACAATTTAAGGATTATCAAATAATAACTTTAATGCCAAATGACTGCCAGCTGTTTTTCATGAGGATGACATCTAAAAAAATTTAACTCTGTGTTGCTTTATAAATAAACAGAGTTGACTGAATCACTCACAAGAGATGTCTATCAAGGCACCTGAGTGGCTCAGCTGGTTAAGCACCTGACCCTTGGTTTCAGCTCAGATCATGATCTCAGGGGTCATGAGACTGAGCCACACAAGGGGAGTGGAGATTCGCTGGAGATTCTCTCCCTCTGCCCCTCCCTCTGCTTGCCAGTTCTAATAAATAAAATTTAAAAAGAGAGATGGGCACTTGGGTGGCATCTGCCCTCGGCTCAGGTCATGCTCTCAAGGTCCTGGGATCGAGCCCCATGTTGGGCTCCCTGTTCAGTGGGGAGTCTGCTTCTCCTTCTCCCTCTGCCCCTCCCCTTGCCCGATTGTTAGAGCATGCACACCCACGCTCACGCTCTATGATAAATAAATAAAAGCTTTAAAAATTGAAAAACATATAGGGAGATACCTATCATATATAAAAAAAGACTGCAAACCCCTTTGTATAATTAGGTTATCTCTAAGATTTAATTTTAGAACTAAAAATCAGTGACACATTTAGACTATCACTAACAATGTCCTCAGGGAAAACAGTAAGCTAAAAAAACCAGCTTTAGCACATGTAAGGCAGTCTTGGAGTTAAAGGAGCCACTGGTTGTCACCAAGTCTGGTTTACCAACAGTAAGGACAGAGACCCAGGGATCCCCTGCCGTATTTCTCATATAAACGTCTACCTATGTACCAGACCAGTGTTTAAAATTCATTCTTGGGGGCAGCCCGGGTGGCTCAGCGGTTTAGCGCCTGCCTTCAACCCAGGGCCTGATCCTGGAGTCCCGGGATCAAGTCCCACGTCATGCATGGAGCCTGCTTCTCCCGCTGCCTGTGTCTCTGCCCCTCTTTCTGTGTCTCTCATGAATAAATAAGTTAAATCTTAAGGAAAAAAAAAAAAATAAAGCTGAGGCTGGCTGGAGGGGAGGGGATGGGAGACGGGGTCACTGGGGAACGGGCATGAAGAAGGGGGCACAAGATGAGATGAGCACTGGGTGTTATATCCAACTGGTCAATCACTGAACTCTACTTCTGACACTATGTTAATTGAATTTAAATAAAATAAAAATTTTTCTAAATTAAAAAAAAAAATTCTGCCTCTTGGGGCACCTGGGTGGCTCAGTAGGTACTGCCTTTGGTTCAGGTCATGATCCTGGAGTCCTAGGGTTAGGACCCTGCTCGGCAGGGAGCCTGCTTCTCCCACTCCCTCTGACTCTCTCCCCTGCTCAAGCTGTCTCAAAACGAATAAATAAAAAATCTTTAAATCCTGCCTTTCCACTGGAGCTCTGGAGCACCTGGCTGGCTCAGTCAGTAGAGCACACAACTCTTGATCTCGGGGTTGTGAGTTCGAGCCCCACCCTGGGTGTAAAGATTACTTAAAAAATAAAATCTTAAGGGGCACCTGAGTGTGACTCGGTTGAGTGTCTGTTCTGCTCAGGTCAGGATCCCAGGGTCGTGGGATAGGTCCCCATGCTGGGCTCCCTGCTTGGTGAGGAGTCTGCTTCTCCCCCTCTCTCAGCCCCTACCGCTTGCTCATGCACTCTTTCTCAAAGAAATAAAATCTTTTCCAAAAATAATAAAAATTAAATCTTTGGGAAAAAAAAAAAATCCCTGCCTTTCCATACAGTTTAGGCAAGCTTCCAAATTTGAAAATTTACCTTAGGATGTCCCCCTTGTTGAGATTGAGTAGAACATTGTAGCCCTGGAACTCTGCTTCACTGGCACAGAAGACACCCTTATTTCTCAGGTCTTGGTACATCTCCTTCAGACTCTGAAGGCACTTGGTCATGTTCTCATTGTTGATCTTGGCATCAAAGGAGGACATGGGCTCCTCACACATGAAATGAGCACAGTGGATGTGGAACCGGGTGCATTTCTCAATCAGGGACACCGTCACAGGGTCACACAAGTGCTGCTGTGTGATGTCCTGGCCACAAGCAAGAGGGAGTATTACACACACAACCTTACATACACATGTGTCTCGTACACACACAGATCTCACGCACCTATTTCCATGCATAGCAAACTATTAGAAGATCATAACTACCTGAATTTCTCTTTTGTCAATTTTTTAAAAAAATATTTATTTATTTATGATGGACATAGAGAGAGAGAGGCAGAGACACAGGAGGAGGGAGAAGCAGGCTCCATGCCAGGAGCCCGACGTGGGACTCGATCCCGGGACTCCAGGATCACGTCTTGGGCCAAAGGCAAGCACCAAACTGCTGAGCCACCCAGGGATGGGCCAAAGGCAAGCGCCAAACTGCTGAGCCACCCAGGGATCCCCTCTTTTGTCAATTTTAAACAAAGCCCATAAAGCACATTTTAACAGGACTTTGTAATGATTTTAAGTAATAGCAGGTTTTTGTTTGTTTGTTTTACATGGATAAAATATAACTGAGTAAAATAAAATGAAATCTCGCTTCAACTGTGGAATTCACATGCATTTTCTAGTTTTCTGATGGAAGTGGCTGATACCTTCCGTATGCCCCGCGTGCGGTTCCACACGAAGTCGTACCAGTCCCTCAGGCTGCCCTCCTTCTGGTCCATGATCTGGGTCACCAAGTAGTCCATAGTCCTGCTGAGCACTGCCGAGGGCCGCAGCTCATGGGGCAGGGGCTCCTCCTGATCAGCAGAGGAACGGCTGTACTCCTTCACAGCTGCCGCGTGGTCCACCTGGGGAGACACAATGGGGCCAAACAGCTGCGTGTAGGTGCTGGCCAGCCCCCCTGCAGCTGTACCTTAAAATGAGGGGCAAATCACCTACATCCTCCTACAAGATCAATGGTATAGAATACAATTTTCAAAGGTAAAATTTCTGTTTGAAGGTAATGATCAAAATTCAAAAACAAATGAGAAATGTGTTTTTAGTGAATATAACAAGGGGTGAAGAAGCAGTGGGGGGTGCCTGGGGGGTGCCTGGCTGGCTCAATCGGTAGAGCATGGAAACTCCTGATCTCGGGGTTGTGAGTTCAAGCCCCATATTGGGTACACAGATTACTTTAAAATTTTTAAAAAGAAGAAAGAACGTAAGTGGAGATACACTTGTATTGCTCCAAGGGTAGAGGTGTGACAAGTAAAGGACTCTGAAGCACTGTAACAGACCTCAGCCACACTCAAACACCAAAGTAAGTCTACACAGACTAGAAAGGAAATGGAGACAGCAGTAAGACCCTCGAGGGGCCAGGATCGCTGCACACAAAGGCCTGGAGGTATCACACGTGCAGGAGGAGCTTGAAGATGTGTAGCAGAAGGGCAGAAGCTCAGATGCCCACAGGACAGAACCCTGGTCATCCACTGCAAGCCAGCACCACTGTCTCCTAGGGTAGTAGCTTCTGCGGTGATGCTCCTGCCCAACTGGGGACCCGACACTGGGCAAGGGCAACCTAAAAACACCAGCCAAGGGGCATCCATGGAGCATGGGACTCTCAACCTCAGGGCTGTAAGTTCAAGCCCCACGATGGGTATAGAGATTACTTAAAAATAAGATCCTTTAAAAAAAAACAAAACCTACCAACCAAGAGAGAAGGCATAAGCAAAATTAACAAAGAGGAAAAGGATCTAAAGTGGTACAGATTTCTCAGGAAACAATTTAGGAACACGCATAGGCACACACATCTTCAGGAATCTCAAGGAAGGTCACACCCTCTGATGTAGTAGTTTAATTCTTAGGATCTATCAGAAGGAAATAATCTATCTACTTCAGACTCACTACACATAATATGCCCAATAGGATTATTAATGAAATGTAAATATTAGAAATAGCCTATCTAGTGATTGCAAAATGGGAAGTTTTGATAGAGCTACATAATCAAACAATATACTTTCATTTAAAAGAGGCTGAGTTTATCAGAAAAGAAAATGTTCATAATTTTAAGTGAAAAGGATTCACACACAATTGCATCTAGAGAATAATCTCAACTGTCAAAACACAAACAGAAAAGGTAGGACTAAATTTGTGAAAAAAAGAAAAGAAACTTTTAATCTATGAAACAAATCTATATCTACATCTATACCTCAGAGCACCATGGGGTCAGTCACCTTACACAAGATTGTTTAGTACACACCTCACAGAACAATTTAGTATGAACATTCACGGTAGCCACACTCTAAATCCCTGCCACCCTCTACAAACGTAAACACCCAAATCAAGTATCAATATGTACAGAAAGTACAAAGAATACTACGTCCACCTGCCCCTATATATATCCCACCTCCACCCTGAAGATTAAATATGGACGGCAGCCTAGAGAGGTCAGGGGGCTTCACCTGGTCAGTCCCTGGGACCACTTCAAACACACTCAGCTGGCTCCGGGTCTCCCGCATGTACCGCTCCTTCTCAGGACACATATCTGGGCATGTCCCAACGAAAGTCCTCGCTTTGTCCAGGTCGGTTCTTTTCACTCGAGCTAAATGACAAGCAAAAATGTGTAACACAATTACTATGACGATAAAAGGAAAAATGAAAGCAAATGCCATACACAAAAGACGAAGTAAAGCACCAGTAGAGAAAGGGCAGTATGGCCTATAACGTCAGGTAGCAGGGCACCCAAAGGCCCCGTCCCCTCGCAACAGCCACAGGTCTGCACTGCATGCTGGCAGGGCGGCACGCATCGCTGTCCAAGGCTTTGTAGCAACTCAACAATGAACAACCGTGCTGCGGTGTGTTTGTTAAGATCAATTTGCTAATTGTAAATATTCCAAACACACTAGTGCTCTAAAAGTACTGCATTGGTTCTCTTTTATCCCATTACTACTATAACAGCAAACACCTTGGTCCTGATTAAACCACTGCCACTTCCCATAAAATTAAATAGTTACAAGTTATCTTTTAAGTGAGATGAAATACAACAACTTCAGGCTCAAAATACACACAGCTTATTTTTATTTTGGGAAATTTCAATACCCACTAATTTTATTTGGAATATAAAAATCACCATGTTGATATAATGTATGTATGATAACGTATGACAGTGATAACGTATGACAGCAGCTCTTACTACCATATTAAGGAAGCACTGTGATTATTCCACTTATTCACATCTTCTAAAAGAAGAAAATCCTACAGCTAAAATATAATTTAAAAGAAACTTCGCAAAGAAAAGCACAAATACCTTTATTCATGGTCACTGCACACATTTTTTTAAAGGTAACAGAATATTTTTTGAAGAGGTAATATATTCAGATGGGTCATATTTGAAAGGTATAAAGATGTCAAAATAGAACCCCTCCCCACCTTGCTCCCCGCTCTGAGTCAACGTGAACATATCTTTTCATACCCCAGGACTATCGCATGTACCCGCAGGCAGGTACGCTCGTGTATGTACAGACACACGCTTCCCCCTTTATTTATATACGAACGGTGGCATACTACATACTTCCACACTATGATCTTCCACTTCACAATAAATCTTCATTTTTTTTCCATAAAGAAACGCCAGTCTTCTTTCAGACTGTTTAGAATCCTGCTACGTGGACAGTCAGTTCCCAATCTTTGTCGTCACAAACAAGCTTTTCTGTGAAACACACACGCAGGACCGCGTGTGGGACAGACACTGGATGAATGCTGGGTCAAAGGCAGACTTCCCTAAGGCTGAAAGATACCGCAGACCTGCCCTCTTCCAAAGGAGTGCAGCCGTCCACGGCCGGCCCAAGGACAGGGCAGCACGGCACAAGGGGGCAAAGGCCACCTCTGGGGTGTAACTGGCGTCACTCTGTATGACGGGGTGAGCACCTTCCCATATGTTTAAAAGCCAATTCACGACACAGTTGACCCTTGAACACAGGTTTCAACTGCACAGGTCCCGTGGTACACAGATTTTTTTTTTTTTTTACAGCACTGTACATGTATTTTCATAACATTTTCTTCTCCCTAGCTTAATGTATTGCAGGAATGCAAGACGTGATACATATAACAAACAAAACACATGCTGTGTTATACGTGAGTCACCAGCAGGTTATTAGCAGTTAAGTTTTGGGGGAGTCAAAAGTTATATGTGGATTTTTGACTACAAGGGGGACGGTGTTCCTGCTCCTGCCTTTGTGTTGGTCAAGGGTCAAGTATACTTCCTTTTCTGTAACCCTGCTGACCCTCTAATCGTTTCTCAATTGGGCTGGCCTTTTCCACAGTAACTTCCACAGAACTTTCTATATTAGGGAAATCAGCCCTTTCTGAAAGGAATTACCAATTTTTACCCTGGGTTGCATTTCTTAAGTTTTATTTATGGAGATTTCTTTCAAACAGATTTGTTTAATATGTGCTTTCTGGGGGCGCCTGGGTGGCTCAGTGGTTGAGTGTCTGCCTTCAGCCCAGGGCGTGATCCTGGGGTCCCGGGATCGAGACCCACATCAGCCTCCTCACAGGGAGCCTGCTTCTCCCTCTGCTTGTGTCTCTCATGAATAACCAAATAAAAAAAAAAAAAAAATGTGCTTTCTGTCTAAAAATTACCCTTTAAAATGTTTAATTTTGGGATCCCTGGGTGGCACAGCGGTTTGGCGCCTGCCTTTGGCCCAGGGCGCAATCGTGGAGACCCGGGATCAAATCCCACATCGGGCTCCCAGTGCATGGAGCCTGCTTCTCCCTCTGCCTGTGTCTCTGCCTCTCTCTCTCTCTCTCTGTGTGACTATCATAAATTAAAAAAAAAAAAAAAAAAAGTTTAATTTAGCACAGATCAATAGTTTATGGATTTTCTTCCAAATATAAAAAAAAGACATATCTGCATTATGTCCACATCTACACCCAGCCCCTTAGGAAACTAGTAAATAGCACATAATAGGCGGGGCACTGGAGGGCCCAGAGACTCAAGGACAGTGGACCCCACGGGCAGGGTTGCTCCCTCCTCACAGCTCCCGGAGTGACCTTATCATGACCTCAGCCAGGTTCCTGGACCACAGCTGAGATGTGCCCACCATACCTTGCCGCATGATCCTGTCCCTCTGGTCAAGCAGGCGGTATTTCTCCTCAGAAGTCTCAGCCACGGTACCTATCAGGGTGCTGAGGGATGATACACATGGCCCAAGACCTTCAGAGCCCTCAGAGCCCGAGTCAAAAGGGTCTCCTTCAAACTGATGGGTCTTTAGAAGACTTGGCTTCTTCACTGGAGAGCTACAAAGAAAAGTAACACATCAAGGGCTTGGCATCCGTCAGGTGCTTCCATCACTTCCACTTCTGAAGACGTTCTGCTCCTCCAAAACTGGAAAACTACAAGCACTGACTTGAGACAAGCCTTGACGATGCTAGTGAGCACAAAGGTGTTACTCCTGTCATTCACTACAGTCTTAAAATTTTGAGGGGTGCCTGGGTGGCTCAGTGGTTGACCTTCTGCCTTCGGCCCAGGGCATGATCCTGGGGTCCTGGGATCAAGTCCCGCATCGGGCTCCCTGCATGGAGCCTGCTTCTCCCTCTGCCTGTGTCTCTGCCTCTCTCTCTCTCTCTGTGTGTCTCTTGTGAATACATAAAATCTTAAAAAAAAATTTGTTGTTGAGATATTCTATACTTTATAAAATAAGATGAGCCCATTTAAAGAGCTAAAATGAGTATCTGTAGATTTCTATCTCAAAAAACTGAAATTCAGCTTGTGATTAAAAAAATAAAGCCCAGGAAGCCTGGGTGGCCGAGTGCCTTTGGCTCAGGTCGTGACCCCAGGGTCCCGGGATTGAGTCCCGCATTGGGCTCCCCACAGGCAGCCTGCTTCTCCCTCTGCCGGTGTCTCTTCTTCTCTCTGGGTGTCTCTATGAATAAATAAATAAAATTCTAAAAATAAGTTAAATTTAAAAAATAAAAACCCATGAGGAAATCGCATGCCTATGTTTCCATACACCATACACCACTTCACAGGTAGAAGGATGCAGCAAATAGAAATGGGCGATGTCTCTGAGTGTCCCCTTTTTCTAACTGGCTTTCAACACTCAGTGAACTCGAGTGTTAAAGAGGATGTGACTGGCTGAGTGGGAAAGGGAAAAGCAAAGGCAAACCAGCAACTAAACTAACTGTGAAGTGAAAGGTGAGGAAACAATCCACTGACCAAAATACGTGAAGGATCAAACAGAAGCAGACTGTGAGGAGGAGGCGGGGTGATGTGGGAAGAGGGCCGGGGGTGCTCTGGGAGCTGATTTCCACTGGGGTGGGGAGGCCGTGTGAAGCACATACCATGTGTCACTCCCACCTGAGGGCTGGACCCCTGGCTCCCCAGCTAACACGCAGTTGAGGGAGACCACCTCACCGTGACAAGCGAGACCTACGGAAAATCATACTGGGAACAGCTACGAGGACCTATTAGGGACACTTGGTTATACGGCCTGTTGGACTCTCAAGGGAGAAAGTTGCTTCTTCCACAGACACATCAGGTGCAAGTACAAGCACATGGGACACGAGCCCGAGGGAACGAGCGAGGCCCCAGGGGCTGTGCCCAGCCGTCTTCCCCTCGCCCTTCCACCATGCCCTCCTCTCCCTCTCCCTCTCCCAGTCCCCGTGCTCAGGTGTCAGCGTATCACCCACTGCCCTGCCATGACCGTCACCGGGTGCACAGAAGTCGAAGAACCCACAGGAAGGACCGGCCGTACCTTTTATTCAGGAGGGTGCCGGCTGCGGCCCTCACCACAGGCTTGCCAAGGGGAGAGTGCTGAAAGGGTGTGTCCTCAGGGCCATGACTGGCTTCCACGTCACCTGGCTTCTTCTCCTTCAAGGAAAACGGCTTCTTGTTGGGACCTGAGGACATAAGAGCACAAAGCTCACAAACCACAAATCACTTGACACTGGACTTTTTTTTTACTGTGTTTGAAAAAGTAATGTCCTAGGACACCTGGGTGGCTCTGGGTGGTTTAGCGCCTGCCTGTGGCTCAGAGTGTGATCCTGGGGTCCCAGGATCGAGTCCCGCATCGGGCTCCCTGCAAGGGGAATGCTTCTCTCTCTGCCTGTGTCTCGGCCTCTCTCTCTCTCTCTCTCTCTCTCCCTCATGAGTAAATAAATAAAATCTTAAAAAGAAAGAAAGAAAGAAGAAAGAAAGAAAGAAAGAAAGAAAGAAAGAAAGAAAGAAAAAGTAACATCCTTTGAATTGTTATAGGAGGTTCCAGAGGAGCCTCAGAAACACTTGGGAGACACAGGGCGCACTGACAATCACCCCCCACCCCCACCCCGTGGCACAGGTGAGAGCTTGGGGGGCAGGGCTCACACACACACACACAGCACTGGAGACCATACCAAGAATAACCACAAACTCACTTATTTTCTTCTTGTGCCAAAAGATAGCCATGTCTTTATGCAAGCCTTTCCCCTTCTTCCTGGCCAGGGCTGCAGACGCCTGGAAGAGTCCACAACACAATGTATGAGGCCATCAGGACACCCAAGGAAAGGGGATTAAAACCTCAAATGCGGCTGCACGATGGAGCGAAGCCTTCACCGGCCGTGTTCTGACCATCCAGTCCGCCTCCAGACACGGCAGCCACAGTCCTCGCCTCCCTTACCCACCTCCCAGGCGTGGACTCACTCTTCTCCGGTTTCAAAGTAATAAATTTACTGGGACGGAACCCAAAGCATGGCCTTGTTGGCAGCTGGTAAGAGGACTCTCCCCATCGGATTACACATACAGTAACAGAAAGATTGCCAAGTCACACTTGAAGACAAAAAGAAGAAAATGATACACACGGGATACAACTTATCACAAAGCCGACTACATATGCACCTATCCACATACCTATGCAAATCTCCAGAAAAATACACACTGCGCTAGCTAACGGGTGTTTGCTCCTGGGTAACAGGAGAGATGAGGGTAATCAGGGGACCTCAGCATCGTACCGATCAATGAACTGCTTATGATGACAATGTTCTTACGTATCACATAAATATTTTTTAGGATTCAGCTAGAAACATAAATACATCTCAAGAGCCAAATAACTTAAAACAAAAACAAAAACAAAGAACAATGCATATGACCCAGCAATTCCACTCCTAGGTACCTACCCAACAGAATTAAAAGCAGGGTCTTAAGGAAATATTTGCCACTGTGTTTATAGCAGCATAATTCAAAATAGCCAAAAAGTAGAAACAACTTCTGCTCATCAATAGATTAATAAAGAAAACGTAATACATCGAAACATGATTCTACCCAATAGAGTATCACTCAGCCATAACAGGAATGAAGTACAATCACATAGACAAACACTAAAAACATGATGCTGACCGAAATAAGCAGGGCAAATACTACAGGATTCCACTTAATTTCTAGAATAGGCAAATTCATAGATAGAAATTAGATTAGAGGTCACCGAGGGCTGAGGGAAGGAGGAAACGGAAATATTGCTTAGCGGTTAGAGCTTTTCTTTGGGAATGATGAAAAAGTTCTGGAAATAGGAGTGGTGGTTGTACAACATTGTGAATGTAATTAATGCCACGAATTGGGGAAAAGAAAAACAATAGAGAGGAATAAACGTCAAAAGCCCTAAAGCTATGCATGTATTTTGGCACAGACCTTCTACTCTCAGGAATTTAATCAAAGGATATAAGCCAATCAGAAATACATGCACAAAATGTCCCCACATAGAAAACTGGCCAAGTAAGTAAACAGCATGCAGTGCCATGCAGCATTTAACAATCCTTTCCTAATCTAGGTTATTTACTGATTTCAGAAAATACTCAAGATTGCTACCCAGAAAGGTTACCAGACAGCACTGCAGTGTGATCTCATTTGTGTAAAGACATGACTACACATTTGTGAAGATATTAACCAAAATATGCATAGTTGATATCTAACACAATAGACTCATGGATGATTTTGTGCTTCCTCCCATAGACTTTGTTTTTTTTTTTTCTCCTACGTTAACAGGCTACACTTTCATCATTAAAAAAAAAAAATGTATGAAGACATGCTTTCTATTTTGCCGATTCCTCACATGATTTTTCCCGACAAGAATATTTAGAAAAACAATAAAGATATAAAAATACATAACGTGAATGGTCATGCACACACCCTATACGCAGACACCCTACTGCCAACGTGTCAGGCATGCATGTGTTTATGTCAAGGTATAAACCCAACAAATAACATCAGTGATCTCTAGAGAATGGGATTACTAGGGGAGTCTACATTTTCTGTACTGTTTGAATGTTTACAGTGATAGTGCACTATGACCAAATAAATCAAAACTCAATTTAGAAAAAGTGCTGTGTGATTACATAGCCACTCCCACGCATTTCAGAGGAATCTGCCTCAGGGAAGCACTCGCCCAGCATTTCTAGAGGGCTGCATGCGGTAGGGACTGCATGCTTACATGAATAACTCCAAGTTATGAGTGCTATTCTAACCTCTCCAAGAATAAAATATTCGAGTGCTTGCCCAAATTCTAGCAAATAACCCATAGATTAAAAAGCAGGTTTTAAAGTGACAAAGTTCAAACTTTTTTTCACTCACGTTAATTTCTTGGAAATACTCACGTGATCAAAAAAATACACCACTGCAAGCTTTTTGCTGCGCCTGGTATAGATACGCTGCACTTTAGCAATTTTACCAAAGTGGTTCTCCAGGATGATTCTGTCATTGAGACAGTCAGGGATGTTCTTACACTGGATTGCTGTGATTTCAGCCGGAGACAAACCCCCAAGACTGTCTGTGCTCTCGCTTCTTTTACTTTGACGTCCAGGCGTTCCTCTTAGAGAATCTAGGGGACAGAGAGGCGGCACAGAAGTGTATCAGATGGGCCACTGGGTGGCTCCACTGGATCCAGTCGGGATCTCAGGGTGGTGAGCTAGAGCCCCGCATCAGGCCCTGAATCAGGCTCTGAGCTCAGCAGGGAGTTGGAACCTCCTTGAGATTGTCTCCCTCCCCTTCTAACCCCCCCCCACCCTGGTCTTGTGATCTCTCAAAAATAAATAAATAAATAAATCCTTTAAAAATATATCATGTGAAACTTCAACGTTTGTCTATTTATTTACTTATTTTTAAGTAATCTCCACATCCGACATGGGGCTCAATTCATGACCCTGAGATCAAAAGCTGCACACGCTCTTCCCACCGAGCCAACCAGTTGCCTCTCAGATACAACATTTCAAGTGGGAGGCACCATGTATGTAAGACATGCTCTTGGTCTGTTAGGATTCCCAGTGTTTACAGAAAATTTACCAGAAACAACAAACTAAGACCCAGGGAAATTTACCAAGCACCCGGCAGGGTTTACTGGATGGTGCCCGTATTTAAATCTCACCTTCCTTTTTATCTCTACTTTCAGTTTCTTCCTCTTTATTCACACCTGGGAGCCGGGAGGGTGCCAAGACAGACGGACTCCCCCCTGGGATGGTCACGTGGTCATTTTCCCCAGACTCGACACAGCCAATGTCCTTTTTAGATTCTTTGTTGCCCAGACGACTTGCTTCTTTATTGCTTTTGAAGACGTCCTGTATGGTTCGACCAAACAAGGTGCCTCCCCGGGGCCGATTGAGGCGGACGGGCCGTTTATCTGGAGGGTGGTCGCCCCTCGACAGAGCGTCCAAGTCTTCTGCCGCATCGTGGCCATGTCTCCTTGGGGAGCGATCCTGCTCCTCCTTCCTTTTCAGGCCCTTCATGAGGCTGGAATGAGGGTCCATTTGGGAAACCCGTTCTTCACATCCCTGTCTTACGCCCGTTTTGCTAGCTGGGAATGCTTCAGCCAGAGGCCCTGGGGAGATGGGGAAGCTACTGAAGCTACTGTTAGAAGCGCCAAACAGGGCCTTAGGGCCCCTCTTCTCTTCCTCCACATTTTGGTTTGACAAAGCGGAGGTAAAGGCAGACGATGAATTATTACTGTTGACTGGTTTTGAAAAAGTAAAGTTTGAATTGGCAGCTGAACTGCTTGTCACCTGAGGAAAAGAAAACGGAGCCAGCCCCCCAGGCCCACTACTAATTGGGTGAGAAAACGTGAAAAACCCAGAAGTAATTGGGTTCTGAGTTTTCTCTGGCTCAGATTCAGCCCCAAATATTGGTCTGAACACAGAATTTTCCAGAGGTTTAAAGCTAAACTCTGTTTTCCCAAACCCAGAGCTTGCTATTTCTCCAGTTTCCGGTCCAAACGCAGAAGTACTCGGGAAGGCCCCAAAACTGGGGGACTTGAAACTAAATCCTGGGTTTGCAGGCGCACTTGAACTTGCAGACGCCGCCGCAGCCACAAAAGCCGGAGCGTGTTCAAGGCCAGGAAAGAGTCCGACGGTCGAGGTCTGGGAGAATCCTAAGGGCTGCGCGGAAGCCGAATGGCTGCCTCCAGAGGCCGTCGGAAAGCCGGACGCCTGGGAAAACCCCGCGGTCTTCCCCGGCAACGCACTGTTTTGTCCAAAAGGAGAAGGCTGCCCGAATCGAAAGGGCGGCTTAGCCTGAAACGTTCCTATGGAGGCGCTGCTGGACGCCGGGAAGGCCCCGGGCTGCGGCTGCGGCTGCGGCTGCGGCTGCGGCTGCGGCTGCGGCGCGCTGAAGGGATTCGTCGGGTTCATCTTGGTCGGTCGCCGCTCCCTGGCGCCTTCCCCGGGGGCCGCCGCCGCACGTCACCGCGGCTCCTCCTCACCGCTGCTCCACGTCACCGCCGCTCCACGTCACCGCCGCTCCTCCTCACCGCCGCTCCACGTCACCGTCACCGCCGCTCCTCGTCACCACCGCTCCACGTCACCGCCGCTCCTCCTCACCGCCGCTCCACGTCACCGTCACCGCCGCTCCTCGTCACCACCGCTCCACGTCACCGCCGCTCCAACGTCACCGCGTCGCCCATCAGAACCTGCGAGCGAGCTCGGGAAACTGAAGTCGGACAAACCGAAGGGGCAGGGGTCAGTTTCTGGGCAACATGGGGGGCGGGGGTGGAAAGAACAAATGGCTTCGCTACCGGCCTTCAAGGCGCCCCTGCAGACGCAGACGAGGAAACCATTGTGATCGCTCCGCGGGGCTGGTCCGGGCTCCGCCGCGAGGACAGGGGCGCAGCTGCCCTCAGACGGCCGCCCGCAGCCAGAGCTACGACGAGGACGGGGACCGGGACGGGGACCGGGACGGGGACTGGGACGGGGACGGGGACCGGCGCTCCTACCCGCCGGCCTCCCTCCTCCCAGCTCTCTCCGCGGGGCGCTCTCCACCCTGCACGCCCGGTGGCGATGCCCTCCCCGCCCCTCCCAGGCCGTCCGGGCCAGCCCCGGAGCTCACACTCACACTCACACACGGGGCGCCCCCCCAGGAGCTCACACTCACACACACTCACGGGGCACCCCCCAGGAGCTCACACTCACACACTCATGGGGTGCCCCCCCAAGGAGCCCACACTCACGAGGCGCCCCCCCAGGAGCTCACACACACGCACCTCCAGCAGCTCACACTAACTCACGGGGCTCCCCCCAGGAGCTCACACTCACACAATCATGGGACGCCCCCCTCAAGGAGCTCACACTCACACACTCACGAGACGCCCCCCCAGGAGCTCACACTCACACACGGGACGCCCCCCCCCAGGAGCTCACAGTCACACTCACACACTCATGGGACGCCCCCCGAAGGAGCCCACACTCACGAGGCGCCCCCCCAGGAGCTCACACTCACGGGACGCCCCCCAGGAGCTCATAGTCACACTCGCACACTCACGGGGCACCCCCCAGGAGCTCACACTCACACAATCATGGGACGCCCCCCTCAAGGAGCTCACACTCACACACTCACGAGGCGCCCCCCCAGGAGCTCACACTCACACACGGGACGCCCCCCCCCGGAGCTCATAGTCACACTCACACACTCATGGGACGCCTCCCCAAGGAGCCCACACTCACGGGGCGCCCCCCAGGAGCTCACACTCACTCACGGGGCCCCCCCAGGAGCTCACACTCACACAATCATGGGGCGCCCCCCGGGAGCTCACACTCACACACTCACGCACCCCCGTACCTCCGAGGCCCCCCGACGAGGCCCGAGGCCCGCCGCGGCCCGCAGAGACGCCGCCGACCAGGGAATTGCGGGGCCGACGCCGCGGACCACGGGGGCGGGCGGGGGGGAGCGGCCTCCGCCGGGGCTCACCGTGCGGCTCCGAGACCCCGAGACCCGCCGCCGCCGCCCCGGGGCGCCCTCCGCGCCGGCGGGAGCCACAGACCGCACGCCGCGGCCTCCCGAGCCGGCCCTCCGCGGCGCGCCCGGGCACACAGACGCGGCGGACCAACTTCCGGTCCGCGCGCGCGGCTCCGCGCCCCCCGCGCCCCGCCGCACTCGGGTTCCGCTCGCTGCCGGACGGCGCCGGGGACTTCCGGTGCGCGGGGTCCAGGCGGGGCCGCCGCTTCGGGCCGGTACGTGAGCCGCCGGCTTCCGGGCTCCGGGGAGGCGCGGGGAGGCGCGGGGAGGCGCGGGGAGGGGTGCGCTCGCTCCCCCCGGGCTGCCCGAGCCTCGGACGGCGGCCCGGACCCCGCGGGGCCCTCGGCGCTCGGCCCGACCCCTCCCGCCCCCCTCACCGCTCCCGTCCTCCCCCCTCCCCCCGCGGCACCCCTCCCCGCTCCCCTCCCATCCTCACCCCTCAGCCCTCCCGTCTTCCCCCCTCACCCCTCCCCGCTCTCCTCCCGCCACTTCAGCGCGCCTCCCCCACCTCACCTCACAGCCTCCCCTTCTTCCTTCACATCCTTGCTCTACCGGTCCTCACCGCAGGCTCCTACCTGACTCGATCCCGTCCTCACCGCAGGCTCCTACCTAACTCGATCCCGTCCTCACCGCAGGCTCCTACCTAACTCGATCCTGTCCTCACTGCAGGCTCCAACTGACTCGATCCCGTCCTCACCGCAGGCTCCTACCTAACTCAATCCTGTCCTCACTGCAGGCTCCTACCTGACTCGATCCCGTCCTCACCGCAGGCTCCTACCGTGATCTGGTCTGTTCTCACTGCAGGCTCCTGTCCTCACTGCAGGCTCCTACCCTGACTCGATCCCATCCTCCTTGCAGGCTCCTACCCTGATCCAGTCCATCCTCACTGCAGCCTCCTACCTGACTCAATCCCGTCCTCACGGCAGGTTCCTACCCTGACTTGATCTCATCCTCCTTGCAGGCTCCTACCCTGATCCAGTCCATCCTCACTGCAGTCCTCCTACCTGACTCGATCCCGTCCTCACTGCAGGTTCCTACCCTGACTCAATCCCAGTCCTCACGGCAGGTTCCTACCCTGACTTGATCCCGTTCTCCTTGCAGGCTCCTACCCTGATCCAGTCCATCCTCACTGCAGGCTTCCGTCTTCCCTGCAGGCTCCCACCCTGATCCGGTCCATCCTTACTGCAGGCTCCTACCCGACTCGATCCCATCCTCCCTAAAGGCTCCTACCTGACTCTCCGTGACTCGACGACCGTCCCCCACGCCCTCATCCTCGTGTCTCCGCGGCGGTACATGCCACCCCCCGGGGACCCCCCACAACCTCCCACTGACCGCCGGCCCCAAGCACCCTGAGGCTTGGCCATGAGCCTGGTGCTCCGCGTCCCGCAGCGGGCTGTCCCCGTCCGGAGGGCGCCACTCCGCTCCCGGGTGGAGCTGCTGAGGGCCGTGCTGGGCGTGCGGGACTTCGACCTGGGCCTGCTGTGCGTGGACAACGAGGGCATGCAGCGCCTCAATAGGGCCTACCGCGGGGACGACCGCCCCACCGACGTGCTCTCCTTTCCGTTTCACGAGGTAAGCGCGCGTCCCGCTCAGGCCCCGCCTCCGGCCATCAGCCTCTGCATTTTTCCTTAAGATTTTTTACTTATTTTAAGTCCTCGCTACACCCAGTGTGGGCTCAAACCCCTAACCCCAGCTCAAGAGCCCCGCCTGGCCCCTGGAGCCGGCGCCCCTGCTTCCTGAATCCCAAGTACGACTCGGTACCGGGTACCAAATACGTGCGGGTGAAGCTTTTACCTAACACTGGATTTTTTCACTGAAAATGGAAGATAACACTGAAAAAGTGGTTTCAACAAACCTAAGAGCGATTAGGCCACGATGTGCACGCCGCCCGCAACGGTCAGGGCCTCCCACGCGCGACAGCAGAGGCGAGACTCGGAAGGCCAGCCGCAGCGTGTGGCGCCGGGAGGGAGGGGAGCTGCTGAACCACAAGCAGCTGGGACGGTCGCTTGGTATTTCTTCCTTACAGGAGACACGTTAACACCCTAAGCATCTGTCCACGCGACGCGCTTCGTGTGAACAGGCCTCAGGGGAAGGCGCTGGTGGTTTCTCGGGTTTATGTGGGAAAACGTGGAAGAATGTTCGGGACTAAACAAACAGAAGGAACAGATAGAAGATTGTACCGACGCGGGGCAGCGTGACTTGCTGGAGAAGGGACAGGGGACAGCAGCCCGGTGGGGTCCGGTCGCCCGTAAACGGGCTCTGCTGTGTGTCCTCCCCCGCCCCCCGCACCCCTGGGCAGCGTGTCCCGGAATGGGACGTGCAGGCCCGTCATCACGTCAGCCCCGAGGTCGTCGTCTCCCAATCGGGGTTTCCTCATTCGCAGAACGTGAAAGCAGGCGAGCTTCCCCGGCCTCGTTCCCGAGATGACTACAACTTGGGCGACATCGTCCTAGGAGTGGAGTACGTCTTCCAGCGGTGCCGAGGAGACGCGGACTACTATGACGCCCTGACGGTGAGCACGGCCGGCCGCCGCCCGGAAGCCCGGCTACTGCGGGAGGGAGGCCCGCGGCGGGTGTCGGGGACCCTCTCTCTCCCCCAGGCCCGGGCCGCTGGCCCCCCGCAGGCCGGAAACGGGCCAGAGGGAGTCAGCAAGTCATGTCCGTGACCTCAGAACTGCGGAGTGGACGCCTTCCCTGAACCGTAGCCTCCGGGACCTTGGGACTGGCCTCTCCTCTCCTTGACCTGAAAGAAAAAGGGGGGGGGGGTGTTCCGAAAGCGACCGTGTCTTACCTTCCCTGCAGGGTTCTACGGCGGGCTTTCTTCTCGAGAGGGGCCAGAGCCCTGGTGGAGAAAGGGCTGCTCAGTGTGGGCTCTGCTCCAGGGTCGCTGTGGGTGGCCGCTGTGTGCCCCTGTGGGGCCACCGTGCATATCGACTCCCTCCTGTACCCCCACCCACACCCACCTCCCTGGAGGCTGTTACCTGCAGCAGAGGGCGAGCCCACCATCCCTGGGACCCTCATCCCCCAGAACAGGGCCAGGCCCCTCTCCTCCTGGCCCCCAGCTGCACACAGGCACCTGCTCACAGCCCCGGGTACCCTCCACCTACCCTGGGGTCCTACTGCACACCAGGCGTGGGCTGACTTCTCCCTGCCTTCCTCCCGCCCCTCCCCCCCAGGCTTGGTCTGACCAGTCCCTGAAACAGCTGTTTCGTTGTTCCGACAGGTGACTGCCGCCCACGGGCTCTGTCACCTGCTGGGCTTCACACACAGCACAGAGGCCGAGTGGCGAAAGGTAGGCACGGCCCTCCAGCAGCATGGGGCCCCAGGAGAAGACAGTATTTGTCCAGAATGTTGGGCTCTGCAAACGCTACTGTGTTACTCGTTAGCTGTAAAAAGTCTGAGCAGAGAGGCTGGTGTTTATCAGGTGGGACCAAGGTCAGAACATGCACGCTCGGACGGGCTCTGGGCTCGGGCCGCTGGGGGTCCTCGTGCCACAGCCTGGGACACGGGCTCTGGGAGGGGCCTCCCCCAGGGGCACCCGGGTCGGGCCGCTGGGGGGCCACAGTGGGTTTCCACTCCTCTTTCAGATGTACCAGAAGGAGAAGCAGGTCCTTGAGGAGCTGAGCCGGCTCACGGGGACCAGGCTCCAGCCCCTGAGCCGGGGCCTCTTCTGATGGTGCTGGAGGCCTGGCACCCAGGTGGCACCTGAGGGACTCTGCAGGGCACAGGGACAACACGTGGAAGACAGATGGACCCTCCCTTTGGGGCCTGAGGACCAGAGACTCCAGCAAACTGAGGCCCTGCTGGTCGCTATTGGCCCATGGGGCTGCAGAAGTAACACACGCTCTGAACCAAAATTGCGTAAGTGGAACCTTTTTCTGAAAGTATAAGAGAAGCTTCCATTCGTTCCTCATTCTTCACAGGAACCGCATCCGTTACTGAAGGGGGTGCAGCCCCTGCTCGGGAGCCTGCGTCAGTCCCCTTCCCCAGGACACCGCTGAGGCCAGAGCTCTCCCCCAGATCCCCGCCCACCCGCTGAGCTGTGTCTCCTGGCTCCAGGAGGTGCCCTGAGCTCCTACTGCCACGTTCCACAGCCTCTTTCCGTCAGTATTTCCTGTTTTAGCTTCTGAAACTGAAATAAACACAGGGGACGTCACAGCCTATGCAAGCTGTGCTGGGCCCAGGGCATCACGGGAGCAGGCCGTGGGGGCACACCAGGCCAACTGGGCCCGCACGCCTGGGCCTCCCACGTACCGGCGTCGGCAGCAGCACCACGGGCCCTGCCTGGAGCTCTGGAGAGGGCACGGCAATGACACGCAGCCTCCTGGCCATAAAGCCGGGGATACTACAATTCTGAGAATTGGGCTTCTCCCGTGAAGCCACTTGAAAAGCATGAAAATGCATTTCCCACCAGACTGGTTGTGTCTCAGCCTGGACTGTCCCTGGGCCCTTGGGGACGCAGATTTGGGCTTGTGGCGCTCCTGAAGCCTTGTGGGCCTGCACGCCTGCCCGTTAGCGTCTCAGCCAAGACTGAAGGTGACCCCACAAAGCTCTAGCCTCTGCCGTTCTTTGTAAGAGGCCGAAGGGGGGATGCCTGGGTGGCTCAGTGGTTGAGCGTCTGCCTTTGGCCCAGGACGTGATCCCAGAGTTCTGGGATCGAGGCCCACGTCGGGCTCCCCACGGGGAGCCTGCTTCTCCCTCTGCCTGGGTCTCTGCCTCTCTCTGTGGGTTTCTCATGAATAAATAAAATCTTTAAAAAGGAAAAAAAAAGGCCGAAGGGGTCCCAAAACCTGCCACTCCTGCCAGCTGGAATGTCGGACATCCCCGTGCTTCATGGCCACATCAGGGGGTGTCCCGCTCTATCAGGCGATGGCCAGTGCTTCCACAGGACCTGGTCACTGTCCCCCCGCAGCCCACTCTGACCCTGGGGCCCAGGGCCCAGCCTCCACACAGCCCGTCCCCCCCTTGGTCATGCATGGGCTAAAGCTGTCCTGCAGTCCTCGTCACCAGTGACCCTATTCGTTGGTGTCCCCTCCACCGTAGCTGCTCATGTTTTGCACTCATTTTCCTTTTCCGAGGATTTATTTGGTGGGGAAGGAGCAGGAGGGAGAGAGAGAGACTCCCAAGCAGATTCCCCACGGAGCAAGGGGCCTGACGACCAGGGACTTGATCTCCCGACCCCGAGGTCGTGGCCTGACCCCGAATCAGGAGCTGGCCAGTGAGCCAGCTGAGCCACCCAAGGGCCCCTTGTGCTCATTTTTCTATTGGTTTTTCTTTTCCGTGGATTCGGAGGGGTTTAATCCTTGAAGGCCGCAGGGCAGTGTGAGCCGCACCCTGACCTGCGTGGCAGCAGCTCTCCCTGGCTGTGTGCTTGTCGCGCCCACCCCCCCGCCCCCAGCCACCCACCCGGGCTCCGCGAGCGCCAGCACCCCCTCCTCCCGGGGCCCCTGGGTTGCCCAGGCCTGTGCCAGGGTTCCCTGCAAGGCCCGATCCCACAGAGCCTGGAGACTGGTGGGCGCTCATCCTCGCGGCCAGGGTGCCCCCCCCCACCCGAGGGCACCCAAGCGCTGTGCTCCGCCTCCCACCCCTGCTCCTTCTTGCCCACGTGCACGCCCGCTTCACGCGGCCGGAGCTCTGAGCCACTCGGACCACCTAGTGGGACCTGGGGAGGGGGCGCGGAAGCCCTGCCCCCCGGGCCTGTGGGGGCAGCTGCCAGGGCCTGGCCCGACGGTGTCCAACCAGCCAGACCGCGGACGGCGGCTGTCGTCAGAGTTAGTGACTGGCAGCGTTAGACGGTCCTGCGGGTGAAGACCCGGGCTTGCCAGCCTCCGGACGTGGACAGAATGGAGGCTTCCCGTGTGTTGGGCCACGAGGGACCGCCCGCCTCTGTCAGGGGGCTTCCTGGTGTTAATCAAAATTATGTTGAGAACTTACAAAATAAACCGTGTTAGAAAATGTCAACGTGAAAATAAGCGGAGTCAGACCTTGCATTGCACTTCGGAGACGTTGGTGCCAGGTGGCCCGTGGGGACACCTACCGCCGTCCTGCGGGGGCTCCCGGCGCCCGGGGCTCGTGGGCTGCACCTGCGCGGCGCCCGCTTAGCCGCCACTGCCGTCTGCTCCCGGGGGGCCGGAGCTGAGCGAGGGGCGCTCTGGCTGGTGTGGGACTCGGGGCGTGAGAGCTTACCCCAAGAGTGCCCATGAAAACGTGTGTAGCACTTAAAAATGACATTTAAAAAAAAAGATTTTATTGATTTATTCATGAGAGACACAGAGAGAGAGAGAGAGAGAGAGAGAGAGGGGCAGAGCCACAGGCAGAGGGAGAAGCAGGCCCCATGCAGGGAGCCCGATGCGGGACTCGATCTTGGGACCCTGGGTCACACCCTGGGCCGAAGGTGGCGCTAAACTGCTGAGCGGCCCAAGGATCCCCTTAAAAATGACATTTACGTGAAAATTAAAACAGCAAGGGATGGGGCACTCGAGGCTCAGGGCGTGACCCCGGGCCCTGGGATGGAGCCCCACATTGGCCTCCCCGCGGGGAGCCTGCTTCTCCCTCTGCCCCCCATAAATAAATAATCTTTAAAAACAAAGGAAAAGTGAAGAAAGTGCAGATGAGGTTCAGGTCAGGACCCCGCCACCCGAGGGAGGCAAACACGCAGAGGCGCCCGGCCGTGGCCCCGTGGGCTCCCCGGGGGAAGCAGCAGCCGGGCGCCCTCACGCTCCGCTCCGCTGAGACTGCTCCCCGCGGGAAGGTTTGTGCTGCGAGCCGCGGGCTCCGTGGATCCTTTCTCTCAGGGCCCCTGGGCCACCTCTCCTGACGAGACCCCGGGCCCATCTGGCGACTTCGGGGCCTCGGCGACCACACCCGAGGGGCCGCAGGGACCCTGCTTACCAGAGTCCGCGCGCCCAGGCCCACGGGCCGGCTGCCTGGGTGGGCAGCGCGCCGTCAGAGGCGGGCCTAGGGGAGCCGGGAGGCCCAGACGCCGTCACCGCCCTGCCCGGCCCGCGGACACCGCGACAGCCCCGCTCCTGCCCTGCTGGCCCGACGCCCAGGCCCCAGGCGGCCTCCCCAGGGGGTTGGCACGGGCCCACCCCGAGCCCTGACCCCCGGGGGCCCCCCTGCCTCCCCTGGAAGGGGGTAGGGCCTTTCCAGACTCCCTGCCACGGCCTAGGACCCGGGAGACGGGGCCACCGCGCCAGCAGCAGGGGCGACGAGGTGCAGCCGGCCCCGGGGTCCCACCGCGCCGACCCGCGAGGCTGGCCTGGACTCACGGGCTGCCGGCCGCCGCGGGGCCGGCCAGGGGGTGCAGCGCAGGCAGGAGGCCGGGTGCGGGCGGGAGGGTGGCCAGGAGCGCGGGCCAGGGCGGGCAAGCCGGCAGGGAGCCGGGGGCTGGGGGCGCGTAGTGGTGGTGGTGATGCACGGACTGCGCCCGGGGCCTCTGCAGGCGCGGGAGGCCAGTGAGGCCCGGCACACGGCAGCCCATGGGCCCTGCTCCCTGGGCGCACCCTGCTGGCCCCACAGGAAAGGGGGAGGGATGGGGGGATGGGGAAAGGAGCAGGGGAGAGGGGGCGAGGGAGGGGAAGGAGGGGAAGGACGGAGGGAGGGACAGACGGAGGGCCTGGCCCAGCCTGGGCCTCTCGGTGGGAGGGGGGCGCCCGGAGCTTCACGCGCAGACCCCGGGTCAGACGCAGAAAGCCGCCCAGGCCTCTGGCTTCCATTTGCGTGGCCCCCTAGGCTGTGCCGCCCACAGAGCCTACCTGCAGGCCGGGGTGCAGGGGGGCGGCCTGGGATGCCCCCAGGGGCGAAAACACGGATGAGGGCAGGGCTCTGAGCATCAGGCTGTGCATCAGGATCTGGTGCAGCTGAGCGTTCTGCATCAGCATCATCTCCACCATGTCTGGAAGGAGAGGCGGGGGCTCCTCGTTCTCCTCCGGCCTCGCGCCCCCCAACCGGGACTGGGGGTGGGGGGCTGCGCAGGGCCCTGGGCGCGTCGGAGGCATGAAGCTTCGGGGGCTGGAGGACGTGTGTGGAGGAGGGTGTCCCACTGGCCTCAGTCCTGCGCCCAGAGTCACGTCCCCCTACGCTACACGGCCGGGAGGCGAGACCCCCCAAAACCCCCACCCCACCCCTTGACCTCTGACAGTCCCGCAGATGTAATTAGGGATCTTAGCGGATGTTGTCCTGGGTGATCCCGGGCCCTACCTCCAGGAATGGGGTTTCCTACGAGAGCGGAGAGGGCCTGGAGAGGGACCCCGCAGCCAAGCCAGGACCTGGCCCCCCTCCAGCCGCTGGGGGGCCTGCGTTGAGGGTTCCGGCCTCCAGACCCAGAGAAAGCGCTTCTCTGTTGTTTCAAGCCCCGAGGCCTGGGGCATCTCCTTACCCTGAACCCATCAATTCACCTCAGGTGTCCCTGCTGTGAGACCTCCCCCAGCCTGTCCCACAGCAAGGAGGCCCCGAGGCTCTACGCAGGGCCCTGGAACCCCTCACCCTCCCAGTCAAATAAGGGGCCCCCACAGATGGGGCGGGAGCGGGGTGGGCAGCAGCCTCCCCACGGGCCAGCTCTGCCCCCAGCGGCCTCCCTGCAGATGTGGGGGTGGCCAAGCCTCTGGGCCCCACACTGCTGTTTCCTCTGTGGAGACCTGTCCTATGGGTTCTGCCCCGAGTCCCTCAAGGAACAGATCTTGTCCCAGGCCTGGGAGCATGGGGTGAGGCGGGGGGTGCACAGAGCAGCTCCCACGGAACGCGAATCCCTGCAAGGTCACGAGGTGGGGAGGCTGCGTCAGCAGCCACTTGCCTGGGGCAGCCCCCGTCCTGCAGCAGCCCCTGCCCAGGGAAGCTTCCCACTGAGCAGAAGCACCATGTGAGCAAGGCCCAGGCGGGACGCGGTGTACTGCCCAGCGTGAGGGCCCAGGGCAGCCATGCGGGGAGCCTCTGGGGGGCGCGCTCGCCCCCTGCCCCAGTGTGTGTGGGGGGGATGGGGTCCTGGACGTGCGCCCACGGCCGCGCCTGTCACACTGCGCAGTTGGAGCTTGTGCTCTTTGCTCTGTCTCTCAATAAAGCAGCCTTAAATCCCAGGATTTGAAGCTCATGTGAGGGGCGTCCGGGTGACACTGTCCATTGGGGTTGGGCACCGCGCTCCGGGTTGCTGCCTGGGATCCAGGGATGGAGTCAGTGCTCAGCGGGGACTCTGCTGGGGATTCTCTCTCTACCTCTGCCCCTCCCCCAAAACAAAACAAAACAAAAACTTACCTAAAAGGAGAAACCATTTATTGGGTGTTTTTTTAAAAAAATTTTTTTAAAGATTTTATTTATTCACGAAAGACACAGAGACGCAGAGGCAGAGGGAGAAGCAGGCTCCATGTGGGGAGCCCGACGTGGGACTCGATCCCGGGACCCCGACCACGACCTGAGCCGATGGCCGTGGCGTCACCACAGAGCCCCAGACGCCCCCAGGGGAGCGGGTGAGCCACCTGTACAGCGGGCCATCCCCAGTTCTCCCTATTCCTAGTTCTCATTCCTTCAGAGGCCCCAGAAGAGTTTCCTAAGGTTTCTAAGGTCAACACGCTAACATGCAGGCGACCAGGAGGCCACACGCTGCCCCCAGGCGACCACCCTGTCACAGACGCACCTGGGAGAGGATTTAGTCGCATGGGGCGGGGGAGGCTACACACTCACCCTCCTTGATCCCCCCTGGTCCCCGGGGGGGCGGCCCGGCCTGGGGCAGCGGCTGGACAGCGGCGGCCAGAGGCTGCAGGGCCTGCGAGGAGCCCACCATCAGGAGCCCATGGTCAGGGCCCAGGACACGCCCGCCACCCACCCCCGCAAGGTGCTCTGCGTGATTCGCCCTCCACATGGGACACGCTGCCGGATGGACGGGGCCGAGTCTGGACGCCCAGCGCCCGGTGTGTCGTGTTCACCCTCAAACTCAGAGGCTGAAGCTTGAGCCCCCAACGGGGCTGCACCTGGCTTGTGGAGGGTTCGGCGACCTCCCATCCCAGGGCTGCCACGAGGTCCCCTGCAGGGCCCAGCCGGCTCCTCCCTGTGACCCCCCACAGCCCCCACGGCCGCCATTCGGAGGAGGGGTCCCCGCGTCCTCCCCGCGTGGGCTCTGCGGTCGGGCGGCCCCAGGGCTTACCCAGGGCTGGATGAGCCAAGGCGGCTCCGGGGCCCCTGGGGGCAGGGGTGCGGCCGGGTAGACGCCCAGGGGGGGTGTGGCCGGGGGTGGCGGGCGGCTCGGGGCTGGGGCCCCGGAGGCCTCCTCCAGGAGGCGCTGCTCCTGCAACACCGAAGCGGGGATGCACCGGGGAGGGAGCCGGTGGCCGGGGCGCACCGCACCTGGCCCAGCGGGCGCTGGCGTCCTCCTGCCCCACGCGGCACTCACTCGGGCATCGGAGCCGGGCTCGTGGCGTGGGGCACGCATGGGGACCACCCTCCTTCGTGGGGGGAGGGGACTTTAAACTTAAGTTTACCAAGTAACGGACCAGTGTGTGCTGGTTCCTTACGTGCAGCCCACGGGGCGCGCTGAGCCCCGGCCCCCGGGCACGAGGTCGTGGCTCAGCCGGTTGCCCCCGCCGCTCAGCATGGAGCCTCCGGCCCTCGCTGCTTCCCGCGGCCCCGGGCCCCGCACAGCGTTTCCCCCCAAAGCTGTGAAGCCGGGCAGGGGCTTCGGCCACGCCGCCCGAAGAACCCGCCCCAGGCGCCCCTCCCCGCGGGCCTCGCGCCTACCCGGAGCGTCCGCAGAAGGTCTCGGCGCCTCCCCAGGGCGCCCAGCAGGGCCGCGTCGGGCCGGTCCTCGCCTCCTGCGGGGACGCGCTCACTCAGGAAGGAGCAGGTTCGCCCCGGGGCCCGGCACCGCCCTGCCCCGGGTGGGAGGCCCTTCCCGCCGAGCACCTGCGCCCCAAGCCCCGGAGGCCCGCCCGCCGCCCGCTGCCTCCAGAGCGGCTCCCAAGAGTCCTCCTTCCTCTGGACACAGCGCGGCCCGCCGCCCCCCCCCCCCGCCCGCCCGCCCCGCCCGCCCCTGTGCGGAGGATGGAGCGCAGGCCTGGGCGGCCCCAGGAGTCCCTCGGCCCGGCCCACTGCAGGGCCCTGCTCTTCCTCGCCGGCCAGGTCGCCTGGCTTGGGATTCCCGGTCTGGACTCCCATGGCCCTGGGGCTCGCGCCGCAGCCCCTGCAGGCCCCCTGCACCTGGACGCTGTCCCCAGGGAGGGCCGGCCTCCCCCTAGTTCCTGTGGCCTGACAGCCTGACCCTTGGCCAGGGTGGCAGGGGCCCGGGGGCCTGCTCTGGGCCCGAGGATGCGCCCACCTGACAGGTCGCAGCCCCCTGGCCCCGAACAAGCTTGCAGCAACGTGGGCCTGGCCCAGGCGTGGCCACCTCACGGGACCTCTAGTTCCTATCTGCAAACTGGGAAGGGTGAACGGGTCCCCTCGCGGGGCTTGCGTGAGGCTGTGATGTGCTGTGGGGGCCGTGTGTGCGTGGGTGCACGCGTGTACGTGCTTTAAAGATGAAAGCGGACGCCTTTCTACCCTGAGCGCAAGGGAAAAGCCAAGGACAGTCGCGCCGGCCTCAGGAGGAGGGAGGGGTCCAGGAGTCTTACCTGGCGTGACGCGCGGGTCCTCAGGATCCCCTCCCACGTGCTCACGCTCTTGCTCTAGTTTCTGTGTCGAGAAGGGCAGAGGATGTGAGTGGGTGGGCTGAGGGCCCGGAGTGGGGCACCTGCCCCGTAGGCTGCGGGGATGACGCCCCAGAGGGCCTGGGGTGGAGGTACCCAGCTGGCAGGTGGGAGGGGGCAAGGGTTGTTCGTGCCCCCGGGGACCCCGCGAGCCACGCTCGGTGCACACACAAGTTCCACCCACAAGTGTCAGGGCCCATGGGCTGACGCCAACGACCCCCCCATCCGCGGCTCTCCCAGGAGCTTGACTCCGGCCAGCGCGTCCCGCCGCCTGTGACCCCCGGAGCCCGGCGAGCAGCAGGGTGAGCCCAGCCGGCCCAGGCCGCCCAGGACAAGGTGCTGCATGGGGCGCCCATGGGGACAGGCCAGCCATGGGACCTCAGGGGACGACGGGACAGGAGGCCGTGTCAGGAGGGACCCAGGGCCGGCCCACGAGGCTGCGGATCCTGCAGTGGCCAGGCCCGTTGCCTCTCACACGCGGAACCCGGCAGGCTCTGCAGACGTCGGCGGTGCGCCCGAGTGCTCCAGCCCATGGGGCACCTGCCTCTGGGCCGAGAAGTTGTCAGAAGAACCTAGTTGGTTCTGCATAAATGCAGAGGAAAAAAACCAAACCCAAGAAACCACAGTCCCTCATCACTGCAAAGTGTTGGGGTTCAGAAGCAGGAGCCCCCTGACGAGTGCAACAACTCGCTTCAGGGCCGTGCTTCCTTGACAAGCTGCTAAAAGCACGATCCTTCCCCCCAACCCTTACCTTCTCCAAGAGTTTCAGGGTCAGTTGGGTCATCGCGTCTGCCACCGAGGAGTCCAGCATCCCGGACGCCGCGGCCCCTCCCTCCCTGCTTCTCAGATCATCTGCAAGGAGCACCGGCCGCGGAGAAGCCACCCGACCCAGGGGCCCCCCCGCAGGACTCTGCTGGGGACAGCGCGTGGGCGGCAGCTGCCTCTCAGGAGGACACCGCGTTGCCAGGCGGTTGCCAGGTGCTGTGGACACAGGAAGGCCCCGGCTGCCGGGTGTCCTTGAGAGGCCTCCTCCCCCACGGGGGTTGCCTGTCAACACTGCGAGTCTCCGGGTGCGGCCAGTGGGGCCGATGAGGGGCAGTGAGCAGCAGCTGGAGGGGACAGCGCGAGGTCGCGCGGAGGACCATCCCACCTTCCCTCGCCCTGCCCCCAGCCTCAGAACAGAGCCCAGAGGAGTACGGGGTGGGGGCGGCATCTGTACCCCGTGCTGCGGGGCCTGCCTCATCCGCCACTGCCTCCAGGAGGCCCGAGCCCCCAGCCCCCTCTAGGGCGGGAGTGGAGCCTGGGCACCAGGTCAGGGAGGGGCTCCACCTCCCTGCGACTTCAGGAGGTCCCGGCCAGAAGGGGCAGCTCAGGAGCTGGCCAGGGACATGCGTGGGGCCTCCCTGGCGGGCCCACCCCACAGGCACCTGCCATCACCTCGCAGGACACGGGCCCACATGGGGCCACCACTCCTCTGAGACAGGGGGTGATGGCAGGATGGGGTGCCCTGTGGGATCCCAGCCCAGAGAGGGGTGGGTGCCCAGGGACAGACCCCGGACCCCGGTCAGGTCGGAAGTGCATGTGTGCAGGCCGCGGGGGTTGCACAAATGACCTGCACACGGGGGCAGCGCGTGGATTGGATGCTGGAGCCATAGTCTGGGGCAGCACACTTCAGCGCCCCGCAACGCCTGAACCCAAAACTCGTGTCAGGTGGCCAACATTTGGCTAGAGGTCCCTGGAATTGCCCACGTGCAGTCAGTACTTAGGGTCTTATATGCATCATGACGCTAACATTCAAACAGGAGTTCTGGGCGAGCAGAAAAACCGATTCAGCTCCGCTTCTCACTGTAGCTGGGAGGTAACCCACGCGGTATACGTAACACGCCCGTGTGAGCTACCTGCGTGCCCGGTAGTTCAGATTTACAGGAGAATCAGGAAGACGAGGTAAGTTCCCTCGCGTGGCTTCCCCGTTATGAACCTAGACTGCGCGTTACCAACGACAACCACACGCATACTGCATTTATTCCCGTGTTTATTCCCTTTGCCCCGTGTCCCGTCTGTGTGGCAGGAACCCACCCAGGACCCACGCGGCATCAGGCATCATGTCTCCTCGGCTCACTTGCTCCTGATGCCCAGGACGGCCCTGGGGAGGGCTTGCAGGTATTCTGCAGGTGTCCCCACCGTGGGGGCTTCAGGTTGGTAGGAGGAAGACCACGTCACAGCCACCGTGCGTGTGGTCGCCCTGATGTCATTGCTGACTCCAACCCTGCTCACCTGGCTTAGGTGTGTGTGTGTGTTTACTTATTTATTTTTTAATTTATTCATGAGAGACAGTGAGAGAGAGAGAGGCAGAGACACAGGCAGAGGGAGCAGCAGGCTCCATGCAGGGAGCCCGATGTGGGACTCGACCCCCGGACTCCAGGATCATTCCCTGGGCTGAAGGCGGTGCTAAACCACTGAGCCACCCAGGGATCCCCCTTCAGGTGTGTTTTTAATGGGTTTCTTCGCAGTATTTTTCTCCCCTTTCCACTGTTCTCTGTGGAAGGAAGTCACTTACCGAGCGAGGGTTTTGTTTCCCTCCTTGGGGGGGGGGTATCTACATAACTCGGACAGCTCTGTAATTGTTAAGAGTAAACGGGGAGTCAGATCCAACAATAACGTAGTCTGGAAGGACCACGGAAATGTTTCTGGGGTGCTAGGGAACATAGGGTGGGAACCCACCCTGCGTGGGAAGACGGCCACGTGCCCCACGGAGTTCCGAATGTACGCTCACGTGAAGGCTGGGACTGAGGCTTGGATCCAGGACTGCAACCGCTCTTGGGAAGTCGATCCAGCGCTCGGCGCCGCCGGCTGGACCCCTGGCCCAGAGCCCACGCACTCACCCGCTCCACCCGCCGAATCCTGCAAGCGAAGGCTGGAGGCTGCACTAACCAAAGGGCCGTGGTCGGCCTTAGGAGGAGGAACGCTTGCCGGCGGTGGACTTGCCAGCACGGTGTGCGGGAGATCGGTCGGTCCACGTTGTGGTTGCTTTTGACTGCACAGCGTCACAGGGTGGGAGACCCGCTTGTGTCCACGGCTGCCACTACTGCGCGCTAATGGGAGGGCATCATCCTCACGTGTCCCGTGTCAGGGAGCAAGCAGGAGGCACACGGCCTGCACACGGTCTTTCCGAGTCCAGGTGCAGGAGCCGGTGAGCGGGGCAGCAGGCCCCCCGGGGGCCCAGAACAAGGCTGCGCACCGCAGTCCTGCTTTCTGTGCCCCTTTGTCTCTGCCGCAGGCCACCTGAGGTCGTGTCACCCTACCCTGCTCTAGACGGGCCCCGCCTGCAGCAGCGGCGTCTGCATTTCCCACGGCCGCGGGAGCCCAGCGGTGGTGTCCTGCGTCTCCTCCCCACGTGGGTGCCCCCACCTTGTCCGTGTCACCGGCCTGAGCTCTGCGGTTCCCCAATCCTGCGACAAACACGGTGCTGTTCTCGGTACATACCGCGCGGGGGGCGGGCAGGGGTTCGCTCTCATTTTTCCATTTCACCCTAAACGGCATCTCCATCAGGAATGAGAAGAGTTAAAACGAGACCGAGAGCGTGAAGCCCGTTTAGACAGGATCGGCCCTCGGTGAAAGCCCGAGCGTGGACGGTCTGGCGACAGCAACACGACACCGGGTGAGACGCGCGGAGTTGCTGGTGGGTCCATCAGCTTCCATGGAGCTGCGCAGCCGACCGAGGGCTGGGAATAGGGCCCTGCGCTGTTCCCCGCTGGACAAGCAGCTTCAAGCCAAGTCTGAGGCCGAGGAGCAGTGATTTCACGAGACTGGACTCCCACGCAGACCGCGAATGCACAACCAGAGCTGTCTTCCTCTTTTTTCTTTGAAAATTTTAAGACTTTACTCTTCAAAGACTTACTTGCTTTAGAGAGCGCGCGGGGGCAGCGTGTCCAGCTGAGTCCCCTCTGAGCAGCAGCCGCGCTGGGGCTGGAGCCCGGGCCGAGTGACGTCAGGAGTGGGAGGCTGACCCCACCGCCCCCCAGGGCCCCCCCTGACCCCGGGGGTCAAGGCTGCGGGCCGGTCCCTGGGGAGCCCCGGATAGATGCCGCGGCCTGGCCCGCTCCCTCCCAGGGTCCCCCCATCCCCCCCGACCCCGAGGTCAAGGCGCGGCCCGGCCTGTCCCCCCACCGGGGTCCCCCCATCCCCCCTGACCCCGAGGTCAAGGCGCGGCCCGGCCTGTCCCCCCCCCAGGGTCCCCCCATCCCCCTCTGACCCCGGGGTCAAGGCGCGGCCCGGCCTGTCCCCCCCGGGGTCCCCCCATCCCCCCCTGACCCCGGGGTCAAGGCTGCGGGCCGGTGCCCACTCCGCCCGGAAGCGCGTCCCCAGGGAGGAGAGTCCCCGCCCCGCCCCCCCGCGCGGCCGCAGCGCGGTCCAGGGGTCACACGGGGGCGGCGCCCGGGGAACCGGAGTTCGGCTCCCGCCACCGCCCACCGAGGGGCCCTCCGCGCGGCCCGCGAGCTCCGGGCCTGGCTCCCTGGCGCCGACCGGCAGCTCCGGGGGGACCCGACGGGGGACACGACCGCCCAAGGGCCCCGCAGCCCGCGCCGGGAAGCCGCCCTCCGCGCCCGCGCCCGCAGCTGCGACGCCCTCTTCAAATCCGACCAATCACAGAGGGCTCCGAGGCCTTCGCGCCCCGCCATTGGCCCCGCTGGGAGGCGGGGCCTTCATCCCGCCAATGGGAGGCCAGCTGCCGGCAGGGGCGGAGTCCCGTGTGGACCGCCCCGCCCCGACTGCGCGTGCGCGAGGGCAGGACCACGGCGCCCCTGATTGGCTGCGGGGCGGACGGCGCACGCTGGGGGCGGAGCCGGGCTCACGTCTGCGTGACAGTTGTCGCGGGGGGAGGGCGAGCCCGGACTAGGGGGAGGGAGTGTAAATAGAGCGGAGGGCGGCGGCGTGTGGACCCCGTGCCCTCTCGGGGGGCCCACGGGAAACCCCGGAGGGAGATGGACGAAGATGAGCAAGAGCAGCGGCGCAGAAAGGTGGAGGCCGGGAGAGCGAAGGTAAACGGCGGCGCCTCCTCCTGCTCCTCCTCCCGCTGTCCCAGCGCGGGTTCCCAAGGGCAGGTCCCGGCGACGGCTGCCGTCCCCTGCGAGGAGCGATGCGGTGCGCCGGGGACCGCCGCCAAGGCCTTGCCCTTCCCGCCGACTCGGCTGGAAGCCGCCTCCTGACCGCCGCCATCTTGAATCCGCCGCCCTCTGCCCGGCCCCGCCCCCGTGGCGGCCGCAGCCAATCACCAGCTGGGGACGTACGTGGGGGGTGGGACTCCCGCGCGTGGAGGCCGGGCGCGGGGCATGCCGGGATTCGCGGGGCTGCGCCTGTGCGCGGGGCGGGGAAACGCTAGGCCGGGAGGGGCGTGGCCTGGGCGTGGCCTGAGGGCGTGGCCTCAGGAGCTGCCCCGCCCCCCGCTAGCGCCGCGGCCTCCTCCTACTGGACACTATCTGCAGATTTTTGCTGTACCTGGAATTATGCAGCTTTTTTTTTTTTTTTTTTTAACGTCTGGAAGTCTTGGAGTGTTGGTGCGGGGGCACCTGAAGTGTTGACATTGCACGGGGCCTGCCGCTTCCCCTTCCCTGGGGCCCAGGTGAGGGGGGGCCCTGCTGCAGCGGCCCCTCGGGCTGGCCTTCCTGGCGGGGCCCCACCCCTGACCGAGGCGCCTGTGGGTGCCCTGGGAGCTGCGGCAGGTGGCAGGCCCTGTGGGGCAGGGCTGAGCGCGGGGTCGGTGTCACCTGTTGGCAGGTAGAGCCGCGTGAAGGTGCGGTGTTGGGGTTGGCAGTGGCCGGACACTGGGGTTTGACACAGACCGGGTCACCGGAGATGCTCTGCAGGAGCATCCTTTGAAGGAGCCCATCGCAGCCCGCCGTGGCCTGACAGCAGCGTCTCGTGGCAACAGGCAGGGGACAGGGTGGCCTTGTGCAGCCTTCTTGCGAAGAAGAGACGTGGACTGGGGTTCAAAGAGGGAGGTGGTGGCTGGCAGGTGCCCGGCACCAACACGGGCCGGAGATGAAGAGGAGCTGGAGTTGAATACTTGGCATGTGTTCCTCCTCCCCCTCCCCCCTCCCCGCCCCCACCTGCAGTAAAGGTGCATGGAGGGGTGACGAGGAAGGGTCACCTTGTTGCAAGATGAAACCGGGCATCTCTTGTTGGGAGGCCCCAGGCCAGAGTCGGGCATGACCATGTGGGGGGGAACACGGGACTGGCTTGGAAGGCAGGCTCTGTCCCGCAGACACGGATTTTCTCGCTCAAGTGGCCTTATGTGATTTTCCTGTCTGTGAAAGTGAGCACTTCTGTTACATTTGCACAAGCAGTCCTTAGATGCATTTGCTTTTATGAGCACGGTTGTCATTCGAAGGAGCCGACGGCCCCCCGTGACCAGCCGATGTTCGATCTCCTATGTTTGAATAAGGTCTTAGTGGGAGACGGTGTGTGGACAGAGTCCAAAACCTTGTCAGTTTGAGGCGCTGAACGGAGCTGGGTTGTGTCTTCTGATGGGTGACATTCTGTGGAGGTCCCTGGTGCATTGGTGAGCTGTGTCATGAAAAATAGAACATCTGATTCCATAAAGGAGGATCTTAGATTGACCTGGCTTAATTAATTTTTTGCTATTTCTGTACCTTGCCTCAGATTCTATGGCTAGGAAGTTTTGGCTAGGCTATATATTTCCTCATTTGGGGGGAAATGGGGGCAAAAAGAGATTTAGTATTCACGTAGTTTTAAACCTTAGGCACGTCTTGATTAATAGATGTATTTTTTTCAGTTGTATTTTTCTGAAAACTGCCAGGGGCTAGGAAAGCTATTTTGCCAATTGGCCGTATTGCTTTCTCTCGTCCGTATGTAGGCATAATTAACAGTCCTCGTTATGGGACTTCAGAGAGAATTCTGAACTTAAATGCTAGCATCGCAGGTATTAATGAAGGCAGAGTTTGTAGGACAGGGATCTGTTGGTTGACGTGGGTCTGGCGAGGTTTGGCTGAGTACACTGAGCCAGCCCCAGAGCCTCATGTTCCCCACCAGCTCCTTGGCTTTGTGGTTCTGTTACTTTTTTCTTACTTATCTTTGCCTTTACTATTTCTCTACGTTTTTGCGCAGCTTGCTCACTTCCGACAGAGAAAAACAAAAGGTGACTGTGCGTATCCGAAGAAAAAGACGGCGAAGAGGAAGGGCCCGGCTGTCGATGCGCCTGTCCAGGAGGAGAGCCCGGTAGCCACCGAGGATGGTGGACTCCTGGGAAGAGGAGGGGACGTTTGCAGAGACACGTCGTGCAGCGACACCCCTGACGGAGCAGGAGCAGCACAAGTAGGTGTCCTCAGCGCAGTGCTTTAGCATTTTGCTTATCTTTTTTTTTTTAAGATTTATTTTTTTTATTTATTTATGATAGAGAGAGAGAGACAGAGATACAGGAGGAAGGAGAAGCAGGCTCCATGCCAGGAGCCTGACGTGGGACTCGATCCCGGGTCTCCAGGATCACGCCCTGGGCCAAAGGCAGGCGCCAAACCGCTGAGCCACCCAGGGATCCCCAGCATTTTGCTTATTTTCTAGCTGTGACCCGTGTGACTTTGATCCGCTTTTGCCCATTAAAGGTGGGAAAAGAATTTGACTTTACAAAAAGGGAATATATTTTTGTGTTTTCACTCCAACTGATTTGATCTTCTATGATTTTGGGATTTTGATTGAAGACAAGTGTCAGCGTAGGTTCTTGCTTGGAAATTTTATCAGTGTGGGTGTGGCTGTACGTGTCAGCCCCTTTCACAGGCTTGTCTTTGCACACTGAAGCCATAACATTCCTTCGCCTGCTTATCGTTCTTTGCTCTTTACCTTCTCTCTGAGTGGAATGAAGAGGGAATGAGTGTAGGTGTTGCACAAATGGTGTCTTGCTGGATGAGGCACCACCATCCTCTGCTTGAGGCCCCGTGAGCTGCAGGGGCAGGTGTGGCCGACTAGTGGATGTGGGTATTGAGGGCGCTGAGCCCGCTGGCCTCCTGATGGCCTAGAGTGGGATCTCGGGGCCTTGCTGTGTACACGGAGCAGGAACAGCTTTAGGTGTTGTCTAGAATGAGCTGGAATACGGGTGGCTGGAGGCAGAACTTGACGAAAAATCATCATGTATCTGTTCTGCTTGACTGGAGAAGTGGAATCATTGCCAGCATGTTAAATTTATTATACTTACCACATCTGGATTTTTTACTTTTTTTGAAAATTTGGATGACTTAGCTGTTGTACTCCCTCATCTGGGGAGCATCTGGCCAGCCGATCCCATCTCACCCCTTTTCCCCCTGCAGGCCAGAGGGTCACCGTCATCCTCTGTGCTTGTCTTGGGGTAGAGCAGCAGTTCTCAGCAGCCGTCTCCGTCGCAGCTGTGCCAGTGAACGAAAGCTATGTTACTCTTCTCTGTATGTTTTCTCCTAGGCTCCTTTTTTTTTTTTTTTTTTAAGATTTTATTTATTCATGAGAGACACAGGGGGAGGGGGCAGAGACACAGGCAGAGGGAGAAGCAGGCTCCATGCAGAGAGCCTGATGGGGGACTCGATCCCGGGACTCCAGGATCACGCCCCAGGCTGAAGGCAGATGCTCAGCCACTGAGCCGCCCAGGCGTCCCTCTCCTAGGCATCTTGAGGAGAAAACCTCCTGATTTATGATTAAGTTATTTATTTTATTTTACTCTCAAGTCAAAGAAATCTTTTTATATTAAATCTTCTACATGTTTTAGTTTTTCACTTTGAAATAATGTCTGGCTTAACAAAAAATTTGCAAAAATTAGCACAGGGTTTGTAGATACCTTCTTCCACTTAGGCTCTTGAAATATTACTGTCTTGTGTTATCGGTATGGTATCATAATGTTTCATTTGACGCTGAAACAATATCATGAGCTAATTGATGGAGCTTATTTAAATCCTCTCTACTGTCCCACTACTGCCCTTTTACCCGTCCAAGGTTCTGTATTGTATTTCAGCGCCCTGCCACCTCAGTCTACTCCATTCTGGGTTAGTTTCTCAGTCTTTTTTTTTTTCTTTTTTTCTTTTTTTTTTTTTAGTTTCTCAGTCTTAACTTGTCTTTTTAAGTTGGGCATCTTTGAAGAGTCCTTGCTGGTTTTTTTTTTTTTTTTTCCTTAAGATTTCATTTATTTTTGAGACAGAGAGCACAGGAAGGGGGCGGGGCAGAGGCAGAGGGAGAAGCAGACTCCTCACTGAGTGGGGAGCCCGAGGCGGGACTTGATCCCAGGACCCTGAGATCATGGCCTGAGCCAGAGGCAGATGCTCAACCATTGAGCCACTCAGGCATCTCTCTGTTGCATTTTAAGACTAAGAAAATAATCCTCCTTGGCTGGATGCTCTGCCCTCAGGGCCACTGAGCCTGCAGCCTCCCCACGTGGCCCTACATGGAGGCCCCACCCTGACCCCTGGGCAGACACTCTTGCTGAGCTTGAGGAAAGGACCCCATCTTCTGAAACTGAGGAGGAAACAGCCTGGCCTGCCGGGCGTGGCAGCCCCCGATGGCCTCTGGCCCCCATATCACTGTGAGGGTCATTCTGCCCTTTTGTGGAACGATAACACGTGGTCGTGTTTGTAGAATCCCAGAAGTCTGAAAGATCTTACTCTAGCCTGCCTGCCTGTTTCCTGTGATGCAGACTGGCAGTGTCTCTGCCGGTATCAGCTCCACTTCACTTCCCTTTCTGGCCGTGGCTGGTGACTGGCTGACTCCCCGAGTGATCTCTGAGCCAGCAGTCGCGGCCACGCCCGTGGTTTCTCTGCAGAATGCACATGCTCCGTTTTTGCAGAGAATTTTCCAAATCTTCAAGTTCTGGGCCCTCTTTGCTAGCAGTTCTTCAGAGTTCCTCCCCTCCGTCTTAGCGTGAGCTGAAAGGAGCAGCAGCCACCCCTGCTCAGCTGGATATCCTGCATCTTCGCTTGCAAGTTCCTGCCTCCCACTGAGCACAGTGCAGCAAAGCTCTTGGCCACGTGCGTCCACCGGTCACCTTTGCTCCAGCCTCCCAACAGCACGTTTTCCAATCCTCTCGGAGGCCTCGCTGGAAGGGCCTGTGGCACCTGCATCTCTGCCAGCGGCCCCTGCCCATCACCCGGTTCCAGAGCTGCTTGCTCATGCGGAGGTGTCTCTGACCGCAGCACCCCCACCTGCTTTCCCGGGTGCGTCTTGGTCAGCTTGGCCCTGTGATGAAATACTGCAGGCTGGAGGCTCACACAGCAGGTGCTTGTCCTCTCATGGTCCGGAGGCTGGACATTGAGATCGGGTGCGGGCAGGGCTGATTCTCCTGTGGACGCTGTTCTCCATGTGTCCCTACCTTCCTGTTACAGGGACACCAGGCCCCACCCTGTGAGTTCATTTAACCTTAATCCCCTCCTCAGAGGCTGGAATCTGGGGGACACCAGTCATTCCGTAACGGGGGGAGGATGTGATAAATCTGAAGGTCATATTGAGAGAAAGGCTGTGGAAGGCTGATTGGCGCCGTGGCGAGTGGCGTGCTCAGACCTTCACGGGCTCAGAGTAGGAGAGAAATACTTGACCTTTGTCTTTTAAAGGACAGAACATGTTGCCTGAGGATCAGAGTCAGCTTGAAAGTCAGAGGCTCAGGCTAGAGAGTCCACACTGGAGGAGCATCCGAGCCAGGACGACGTCGTGGAGAGACGGGTCGGGGTGGAGGAGCTTCCGGCTCGCGGGGCTCTGTGCCCTGGCGTTCCCCGCCGGCAGGGTCACTGTTAGTCGGCTAACGTCTTGCCCGTTTCAAGGGAAGTGTCACGTTTGATGTAAAGTTCTAAGGCGAGGTGTTTGCTCCCACCTCGTGGATTCGTCGTTTTCAGGTGCTGAGCTGGTGCCTTCCCGCCCCGGCTGGGGAGTGAGTAATCTTCCCGCCTGGGTGAGGGCGGCGCGGGGTGGGCGGTGGGGAGAGCGGCCTCACGCTGCCCGGGGCGGGTCGTGGTGCCCGGGGCGTCCTGGCGTGAGCGAGACCGCTGGGAGGGGCCCTCCGCCCGCGGACCTCTGCCTGTGGCTTCAGTCCATTTGTAATGGAGACACTATGTGCTGCGACCTAGTTTTCCATACATAGGGCAGCTCGGTTAGTCTGCGTTATCTCAGCTGGTTGAGGGGCTTGGGGGAGCAACGGTGCGAGAGGGGGTGTGCGAGGGATTTGCTGTCCTGCAATGACCACGGCAAAGCATTTTGGTTTTTTTTTTATTTATTTATTTATTTATTTATTTATTTATTTATTTATTTATTTATTTTTATTATTTATTTATTTATTTTTTATATTAATTTTTATTTACTTATGATAGGCACACAGTGAGAGAGAGAGGCAGAGACACAGGCAGAGGGAGAAGCAGGCTCCATGCACCGGGAGCCCGACGTGGGATTCGATCCCAGATCTCTAGGATCACGCCCTGGGCCAAAGGCAGGCGCTAAACCCCTGCACCACTCAGGGATCCCTGTTTTTTTATTTATAACTTATCATAAGTACTGCTTCCCTACTTCAAGCCGTGATTTACACCCAGAAGCTGATGAAATGTGTGGGCTTCTCTAGAAAGATGTGCGTGCTCATTCAGGCAAAATCTTACTTACAGGGGTGTCTGGGAGGCTCAGTCGGTTCAGAGTCTGACTCTTGACCTCAGCTCGGGTCTTGATTTTAGGGTTGTGAGTTCAAGTTCTGTGTTGGGCCCCACACACAGTGGAACGCACTTAAATTTTTTCTTTTTCTTTTTTTCTTTTTTTTGCATCCCACATGTGTTGTCTGTGAACGTGTTGATCTTTCCTCTGCCGACGGTCCTGCCCAGCTGACTGTCGGCTGCAGAGCTCCTCTGCAGTCTGGTGGCTACAGATGAGGGAGAGAGAACCTTCTCTGTGTCTGCTGGCTCTTCACGTGGTGGGCAGTGGTCAGGCTGCCATCAAAAGCTGTTTTTTCATAGAGTTGTTACTTTAATGAGCTGATGGTAATCATAAGCCAAAAATGTAAAATCACCATGTGTTATTCCTTTTTTTAAAAAATATTTTTATTTATTTATTCATGAGAAACAGAGAGACAGAGAGGCAGAGACACAGGCAGAGAGAGAAGCAGGCTGCATGCAGGGAGCCTGATGTGGGACTCGATCCCAGGACCCCAGGATCATGCCCTGGGCTGAAGGCAGATGCTCAACTGCTGGGCCACCGGGGCTGTCCATCATGTGTTATTCCTACTGGGTTCTCAGACGTCTGTTCTAAGGTTTCCAAAGGCTGGAGTTCCACACACAGCAGTGAATTCCTGTGATCTGTACACCCCTCCCCTTTCCTTCGTGATGTGGTTGTTAGGACAATCTGCTGTTTATCCCAGAGAATTGACTGCAGTTTGGATTTTGTTGTTTGCATCCCTGTGGGTTGTTGGGAAGCTTCCTCTGACACCCTGGCCCTCTGCTGTAGTTTCTGTAAACTGCCACTTCCGTCTAGAGTAGAGGCTTGGTCAGATTTTGGTGGTGGTTTTTTTCAGAATTAATTAATTTCCCCTTCAGAATTTTATTTACATTCAAGTTAATGTACCGTGTACTGTTATTCTCAGGGGTAGAGGTCGGTGATTCATCCACCGTGTACAGCGCCCAGTGCAGCGTCCCATCGCGTGCCTGCTTCATGCCCGTGCCCCAGTGACCCTGTCCCCCACCCCTCATCCTTCCAGCAGCCCTGTTTGTTCCCTGCGGTTGAGAGTTGTGGTGGTTTCAGCGGTAGCCAGCGTGTAATTGTGCACTTGTGTTGGAAGGCACGCGGGGCCTGTGGTCTCTGGTGCTGCTTGGCGTCGTGGCTTGAGGCCCAGTCTGCACACTTGTCCACCCGAGAGGTCCTCCTGAGCTCCCGTGGCCGATGTGGGTTCTTGCCCGGAACTGTCATTTTCCAGGACCGCACAAGATAATCACGTCTCAGGTCTGCCATTCCTTCCTTATGGATTGTGACGTTCTGTGGGGAGAGCCTCCCCTCATGGGTGATTGGTGACCCCGAGGTCCAGTTTGTATTGGGAATCAGGGAAAAAGCCTCATTCTTTCCCGTTAGTCACTGGTTTAAAAAGGTTATGCGTTTCCCTGGGCTACACTTGTCCAACTGTGATCAATGAAGTGGCTTTCTTGAGCATCACTGTAAATTGGCCTGGTTTTAATGATTTGTCGTGAGCAACTCTGTGTCTGTTACTGTGCTGCTCAGATGTTCCCAGCTTTGACCAGGGAGAGAATCTTTAGTTTGACCCTCCACGGTCACGATGATGCTTGCTTCCTTGCTTTTGGGAAAAAAATGTCGCAGGTCAGCTTGTGTATTTCCTGCCCCAGGCCTGCAGCCGCTCATTTCTCTGACTCCTGGCTCCTCTTAGTGGGAAAGAGTTTTCAGAAACATGATCTGGACGTTAGGGGTTTCATTGCTTTTAGGTCATGTCAGTGAATAGTTAGGGTTTTGTTCTACAGGTTGATTTAATACTGACATATTCAGATCAACAGGTTGCAATTTACTCAAGTTTGAAATTTCTAACATTAAAAATATATGTTCCTAACATGAACGTAATTACCCAGTAATCATTATATATAGTTTTACAATACCAATATATTTTTTAAAGATTTTATTTGTTTATTCATGAGAGACCCAGAGAGAGAAAGGCAGAGACACAAGCAGAGGGAGAAGCAGGCTCCATGCAGGGACTCGATCCCGGGTCTCCAGGATCACACCCTGGGCCGAAGGCGGCGCTAAACTGCTGAGCCACCTGGGCTGCCCCAATACCAACATTTCTTTGTACTTATTTTTGTCCTTTAGATATTTTCCACAGTCATATTAAAGTCACTTGAAATAGTTCTGCTCTGTGTGATTAAGCTGGTAACTTAATATATTTATATTTATTTGTTTTATTATCTCTTCATGTTTTAGGGATTTTCATTTGTTTTGATTTTGTTTTACAATTATGTAAAACGTCAACATGGTTCTAAAATTAAATCTATAAAGTCAAAGCATATTCAGATAATTTGACTATGCCTTTCCCTTATGTACTATTTTTTTTCTTGCTTTCTAGTTAACTATTTAGTTTTTTGCTTATTGTTACATTTCTTTCTTTTTCTGTGTTTTAAAAAATATTAGAGAGTGAGCCTGAGTGTGTTAAGTATGAGCTGGGGGGAGAGGGAGAAGGAGAAGCAGGCTCCCCATTGAGCAGGGAGCCAGATGCTGGCTTCATCCCAGGATCCTGGGACCATGACCTGAGCCAAAGGGAGACCCATAACTGATTGAGCCACCCAGGGGCCCCTATTGTTATGATCATAAAAACGAAAGTAAATAAATATGTGCATATATTCTTTAGCATTTATTTGTTTTTAGTAGCAGGATATGTTACATACTTTTCTGTATCCTGCTTTTTTCCACGTACAGTATCATGGAAATCACAGCAGTTTAAGCATCGGACTCTTGATCTCAGCCCAGGTCTTGATCTCAGGATCCTGGGTTCAAGCCCCATGTTGGGCTCCATGCTGGGTGTGGAATGAACGAATGAATGAACAAATATCTTAAAAAAATGAAAGTGATCTTTTATGTTTACCAATTTATCTGCCAATTCCAGGGCTTTTGTGTGTTGGTATAGACCCTATTTTTCATCGTGTATCATTTTTCCTGAAGAACTTCCTTTCAACAGTTTTTTGGGTAGTGCAGGTCTGCTGATGAATTTTCTAGGCTTTTCTTTTTTTGTCTGAAAATGACTTTGTTGTGGGATGCCTGGGGGGCTCAGTGGTTGAGCGTCTGCCTTCTGCTCAGGGTGTGATCCCGGGGTCCCAGGATCGAGTCCCACATGGGGCTCCCCATGGGGAGCCTGCTTCTCCCTCTGCCTGTGTCTCTGCCTCTCTCTGTCTCATGAATAATAAGACAAATCATAGATTTGTCTCAAGTTACTTTTTGTGTATTGAGTACCTTGACTTTTAGAACTACAGTCTTGTTGATTTTTGAATTTTTTTAAAGTTTTTTTTCTTTAAGTAATCTCTATACCCAATGTGGTGTTTGAACTCCTGACTCTGAGATGAAGAGTCATATACATTACCAACTGACCTAGCCAGATACCCCTGATATTTTAACTTTAATAAATGGAATAATCTCAAGTATGCCTGTCTTGAGTTTGGATCTTTTTTTTTTTTAATTTTTATTTATTTATGATAGTCACACAGGGGGAGAGAGAGAGAGGCAGAGACATAGGCAGAGGGAGAAGCAGGCTCCATTCACCAGGAACCCGACGTGGGATTTGATCCCAGATCTCCAGGATCGCGCCCTGGGCCAAAGGCAGGCGCCAAACCACTGCGCCACCCAGGGATCCCGAGTTTGGATCTTTATATCAAGTGTCTTATTTATGAGGTTCATCCATGTTAAGAGCTATAGTTTATTCATCTTCGTTGGTGTGTAGTAGTCTGTTGTATGAATGTACCTCCATCTGTTTGCTCCACTGTTATTTGGCATTTGCTCTGTACATTCTTACATAGGTCTCTTGGTGTACATGTGCACATGTTTTTATTGAGGCTGTAATTTAATTATTGGATCAGTGTACACGTATGTTTTCAACATGCACATGTTGAATCGTGTAAAACAGTTTTTTCTATTTTTAGTAGTGACGTGTAAGGATCACTTGTCCCATAACATCTGTGATTGATATTGACAGCCTTTTTTTTGTTTTTTTTTTTTTCCTTCTGTATTAGCAGTTTGGGTGGATGTAGAGTGGAGTGGTTTTCTTTTTTTAAGATTTTATTTATTTGAGAGAGAGAGAGAGAGAGAGCGCAAGGTGGGGGCAGAGCATAGGGAGAGGGACAAGCAGACTCAGTGCAGAGCGTGGAGCCTGATGTGGAGCTCAGTCTTACAACCTTGAGATAATGACCAGAGCCGAAGTGAAGAGTTGGAGGCTTAACCAGCTGAGCCACCCAGGCACCCCAAGTGGAGTGTATTTTAGTGTTGCGCAAGATTAGCCAAAGAAATTAGTGCTATTCATTAACAGACTCAAAGAGAAAAGTTATATGATCATCTCAGTTGCTACAGAGAAAGCATGTATTTTTGTGAGAAGATGACCTGTACTTTAACCTCCTTGTCAGGATGGCCTTACCTGATGAGCTGAGGTCTCCTCAGCTGGTGAACTGAGGTTTTGTTTGTGGGAAAGTCTTTAATTACGGATTCCACTTATTTAAGAATTATCAGACTATTCACTAAGGCTTTTTCTCAGAATTCACTTTTTTATCTGATCTTCTAGTTGGCATTTTTTCATAGGAATGTTCTCTTCTTAGTGGTTGTGGCACCAGTATTAATGACCCTCTTCATTTTTTTTAAAAGATTTTATTTTTTCATTCATGAGAGACACAGACAGAGAGAAGCAGAGACATAGGCAGAGGGAGAAGCAGGCTCCCTGCAAGGAGCTAGTGTGGGACCAGATCCTGGATCCTGGGATCACGACCTGAGCTGAAGGCAGACGTTCAACTGCTGAGCCACCCAGGCATCTCTCTCTTTTTTTTTTTCTAACATTTTAATGTATTTGTTCATGAGAGACAGAGACAGAGAGAGAGAGAGAGAGAGAGAGAGAGAGGGGGGGCAGAGACACAGGCAGAGGGAGAAGCAGGCTCCATGCAGGGAGCCCGATGTGGGACTCCATCCTGGGACCCTGGGGTCATGCCCTGAGCCAAAGGCAGACACTCAACCGCTGAGCCACCCAGACATCCCGACCTTCTTCATTTTTTAAAGGTAATTGTGCCTTTATTAGTCTCACCACAAGTTAATATTTATTATTCTTATAAAAAAATGAACTTCAGGGGTACCTGGGTGGCTCAGTCGGTTTTGGCTCAGGTCATGATCTCATGGATTGTGGGATCAAGCCCCGTGGGTGTGCACTTGGTCTCTTTCAAATAGATGCATCTTTATTTTTTTTTATTTTATTTTTTTAAATAAATACATCCTTAAATTAATGTTTATTCTTTTATGTATACATTTATGTTTAACTTATGCTCTTACTATATATAGTTTCTTATTTTAAATTATGTTGGGTTTTAATTTTGTTGTTTTTCTAACTTCTTGAGATAGGTACACGGATCAATTTCCAGCCTTTAAAATATACATACAGTCAAGCTTATTGGTTTTTCTCTGTGTGTGACTTTACCTTCATTCACAATTTTTCAAATTTTTATTATTTTTCAACAAGTTATTTTTAATTACAGACTTTAAAAATTTTTCATGTGTATAGGTAAAGTACCATGTTAGGAGCACCTGGCTGGCTCAGTCGGTAGGGCATGTGACTCTTGATCTTGGGGTTATAAGTTTGAGCCCCACAATGACTTAAAAATCAATCGTGGGTGCCTGAGTGGCTCGGTTGGTTGTGTGTGACTTTGGCTCAGGTTGTGATCTTGGGGCCTGGAGTAATCATCTTCTGAAAAGTAAACTTCCAGGAAAGGGTTCACTGTTCCAAGTCCAGCACAGATCGCTTGGTGGCAGGACAGTCATGGGCACATAGGCTTCCCTGCGCTGTAGCCGTGTCTGTGTCAGCAGAGGATGGGCCCTTGTAGGGGCAGGAGTAAAGGTGTCTTTGCTTTACTCTGCCCATGGGGAGCTTTTTAGAAGTTTCACTTTTATTTTATTTTTTTAAAGGATTTTATTTATTTATTCATGAGAGACACAGGCAGAGGGAGAAGCAGGCTCCATGCAGGGAGCCTGAGGCCGGACTCGATCCCGGATCCCAGGATTACGACCTGAGCCGGAGGCAGACGTTAAACTGCTGAGCCACCCGGGCGTCCCACATAAACCATGTAAGCTTTGTAAGCAGCTTTAGATTTGAGTTTCTTTAGGAGGTTATAAGCAGAGATAGAGTTGCAGAAGGACTTCATGGTAAATGTTCAAGATCTAGCCACCTTCCCTCACAATTTAAGTGGAGGATCTGAAAAGGCATTTTCCTTCCGTTCCTTCCTGGCAGTTAACTGAGAAATGGCAGAAAGCAGCATTTGACCTTCCAGTTATGTGTCAGGAACAAAGGAAGTACGGGTCATCTTGTAAAAGAACCATCCAGACCTTGCTCGGAGGTCAAGAATTTCAGAGGAAAATCACCTTCACAGAGACTTGTATTAAAGGTTTAAAACATAGGGCTGTAGGAGGTTTAGGTATGGTTTAGGTATGGTAGGTATGGTTCCAGAACCCTTCCGACTCCGATTCGTGTGGACTACCGCTATTTATCATCTGGGTCCCTGGATGCTTTTACTTTCTGTTTAAGTTATTTCACAAGTAATTTGCAGGAGTAAGAATAAAACAATAAAGGGGCTCCTGGGTGGCTCAGTTGGTTAGGCCTCTGCCTTCAGCTCAGGTCATGATCCCGGGGTCCTGGGATCGAGTCCCACCTCGGGCTCCCTGCTCGGCACGGAGTCTGCTTCTCCCTCTGCCCCTCCCCCTGCTTGTGCTCTCTCCTGTTCTCTTTCTCAGATAAACCTTAAAAAAAAACTTTGTGTAAATGGATTAGACACGATACCAGTGTTTTTTATTCTTTCTCTTCCAACATCTTGCATCCTTGTGTTTTAGATGTATGCCCTGCTAAACAGCATGGGATTGATTCTTTAGAGTTATCTGACAGTCTTTGTCTTTTTAGTGGGTAATGTCATCTCTGATGTGTTTGAGTTTACATTTTATTTAATTTAGGCTTTCTATGTGTTTTGTTTGCTTTTTTCTCTTTTTACAGTGGAGGTGGGGCTTTGGATTATTTTTTATCGGGGCATTTCTTGTTTTTAATTCTCTTTTTATCCTTTTTGAAGTAGTAATATGCTTCGTTTCTATACCTTTATTTATTTATTTCAAAGATTTTATTTATTCATGAGAGACATAGAGGCAGAGACAGGCAGAGGGAGAAGCAGGCTCCCTGTGGGGAGCCCGACGCGGGACTCGATCCCGGGACCCCGGGTCACGCCCTGGGCCGAGGCAGATGCTCCACCGCCGAGCCCCCCAGGCGCCCCCTGTTTGGATTTTTTAAAGACACTGACACCAATTTGAACAACGAGAGGTTTCCCAGGCAGGACTTGAAGCTGCTTCTACTTTAAGCGTGACGGTACCTTTTTGTGAGTACATAGGTTTGAGCCCTGCCGGGTGTCGGGAGGTGCAGGCAGTTCTGCGGTGTGACCCCCGTGCGGCCCGGGCCGGGGGGCTGCACGTCGTGCGGGCCCCTGTGGGCGCTGCCGAAGGTCGCGCTCCCCGCACACCTGTTACCCTCCTGGGGCGGCCTGGGGCGCGCCTCACGCAGGTGCTGCTGTGGCTCCGTGAGTGTGTGCGCCGCGGCCCGCGGGGCCCTTCCCGACGGTGCCAGCCTCACGTCCGCTTGCTGTCCCGGCCGTACGCCTTTGCTAGGACTTCTTTTTAGGTCAGTTCCTCTGCTCGGGGGTTTCTGCGCCCCGCGGCAGCTGTACATTAGTAAACACGTGGCGAGGAGCCTGGGTTGTACCGTCTCGGGAGCGACGCCCCACGTCGCCTCTGCCGTGCCGTGGAGGCGGGTAGGCTCCCTGCCCTCCCCACACCCAGTGGCCTCGCTCTGGGCGGCGCGGCCGTGTCCCGTCCTGTCCACGGGCCTCCGGGACGCTGCCGTGTCGGACGTCGTGACTGGCCGCCCTCCGGGCCGCATTGTGGGTTCTGGAGCGTGCGCCGCTCGCGTGTCCCGGTCGCCCCAGATGGCGTTCCAGTCCCCGGCCCTCCTGTCTGGCCCAGGCGTGCCCCTCTCCCAAGAGCACATAGAGTCATGTTTGTCACATTCTATCCAGCGATTCTGATGTTTGTAGCAAAAATGTCATAAGATCGTGCCTTTTATGTTTAAAACTGGACATTCCTGTGTTGCCATTTTCCGTGGGGGAAAAGCCCCTTCATTTGAAGAAGGGTCCATGATGCTATTCAGTTGGCTCTAACGCTCTTCTTTGAACCGTCTGATTCCACAGTGGCCCTCAGAGGCGGGGGCACTTGCACGGATGTCCCCGCGGGCAGTGCCGAGTGCTTGCTGTGCAGGGAGCCGCGGGAGCCCTGCAGGGGTGGCGACCCAGGCTTGGCATGGTCACGGAGGCTGGCAGGTCCCAGACGAGCTAGAGGAGGGGGGCATAGCCGTTCCAAGGGTGCAGGGCCCCCTGGTGCACGAGGCGGGTGCCAAGTCAGCAGGAGGGCCTGCCCCCTGCAGGGATTTTCCCAAGGGCAGCAGATGCACTGAGTTTTTCAAGGGAGTGTGACAGGGTTGGATTTGTTTTCTGAATGCGTCATCTGTCCTCCAAGCCAGTGACGTCACGTGAGGTTGAGTGACCATGGGGGCCAGTCAGCTGTGCTCATGGGAATGGAGGGATGTCAGGACTGGCCTTGGGCTATTGTGGGGTCACTGTGAGGGGAGCAGGCCGAGGAGGACTGTGAGGGCTTGGGGGTGCTGTTAACGAGGTACGTAGCATTGGAGGAGTCCTGGTTTGGGCAGGAAAATTCAGTTTGGTTGGAGTCCAAGGTGCCTTGTCGATAAGCCCCAGAGAAAGGTCTGGGCTGTCCTGTGGGGGGAGCTAGGAGGCCTCTGGCTGTCATAGCCTACTCTGGGGGGAGGGGGGCAGGGAGCATGCTGGGGTGGGGGCAGGTGTGCTCCGAGCCAGGCGGGGGGCTGGTTGGGGATGCATAGGGGAGACTGGGATGCTCATAGAGCACCTGTAGCTTTTCTTTTCCCATTAGATTGTTGATGCTAAAAATGTTCCCAGAGTTGGGATTTTTTTTTTTGTTTTTATTTTTATTTTTTATTTTTATTTTTATTTTTTTTAAAGATTTTATTTATTTATTCATAGAGACAGAGAGAGAGGCAGAGACACAGGCAGAGGGAGAAGCAGGCATCATACAGAGAGCCCGACGTGGGACTTGATCCAGGGTCTCCAGGATCACACCCTGGGCTGCAGGCGGCGCTAAACCGCTGCGCCACTGGGGCTGCCCTTTTTTTTGTTTTTAAAGTAAGCTTCGTGCCCAGTGCAGAGCCCACCGTGGGGCATGAACACATGACACTGAGATCAGGAGGACACTCAACCAGTTGAGCCACTTAGGAGCCCCCAGAGTTGGGAATATATATATTTATTTTTTTTTATTAAAGATTTTTATTTATTCATGAGAGACACACACAGAGAGACAGACAGACACAGGCAGAGGGAGAAGCAGGCTCCACGCAGGGAGCCCGACGCGGGACTCGATCCTGGGTCTCCAGGATCAGGCCCTGGGCTGAAGGTGGCGCTAAACCGCTGAGCCACCTGGGCTGCCCCAGAGGTGGGAATATTTAGACAGAAATGTTTTCTATGCCTCTTGATGTGTGTTGTCAAAAAGTTCATAAAAAGTTATACCAACTTATTCTGTCCTTGACAGCATTTGCTTGTTTCCCCATGACCTTGGTGACCTTGAGGATCCACATGATCACCAGCTTTTGCTGATTGACTAGGTATAAAGTGATGTTTCAGATTTACATCTTCAGGTTCATTAAGCTTTTATTGGCACCCACCACTTCCAGGCATTTTGTGTGCGTTTCCCTCCTGTGGGTGTCCCCTCCTTTGACTGAGGGTCAGGCAGCCTGGGGACCTCCCCCTACTGTCCAGCATCCACACCGCCGCCACTCTTTCTGGGGTTTTCCACTTTCCTCTAAGCCATTTAAACAGGCTGAATGTTTTTCGTAGTTATTTTGAGGTATAATTCACGTACGTAAAATTTACCATCTTAAGAGTATACGGATATCAAGAGCTCTTAGTACGGCCACTTTGTCGTGCAACCCTTGCAACTGTCTAGGCCCAGAACATCTTCACTGCCTGAGAAGGAACCCCGTGCCCATTAGCCGTCCTTCCCCACCCCCTCTCCTTCCAGCCCCTGGTGTCCCGGCCAGCGTTCTCTCCCTGTGGGCCTGCCTGTTCTGGACATTTCCTAGTCCTAGAACCACACAGTCTGTGCCTGGCTGCTTTCACTGAGCTTCGTGTATTGAGGTTATTGCCGTCGTCCCGTGTGTCAGTTTGTCATTCCTTTTTACAGCTCAGTGATACCCCTTGGATGGCTTGGCCACATTTTGTTTATGCATTCCCCTGTCTGCGAACACTTGGGTTGCTTCACCTTCTGGCAGCTGGGAGTCCTGCTGTGAGCACTGCTGGGCTCAGGTCTGTCCCAAGTGTCCTGACTGTCCCTTCCTTTTCTTTCTCCAGGACCGTGAACAAGACTGTAAGCTAGAGATTGCACAGCCAATGGGAAGACAGGAGGATGAGGCCGGTGCACAGCAGCAGGTGGCTGTGGAGCTTCGGCAGCCAGCGGGGATGCAGCAGGTGCAGCTGCAGACCCAGGTGACAGGGGCACTCGGGGGCGTGGCTGATCCCTATAATTGCACCGGTGGGTTTGGGGACCTGTCAGGGTTGCAGGTAGGACACAGTGGACGGATGTGCTGCAAACTTTGCTGTATGGGGGCCTTTGAAAGGGCAGGGGGAGGGATGTGCGAGAACACCTGGGGCAGTGAGTCTGGCCAGGTGCCACTCAGCACAGCCGGCATTCCTCTGTCCACTGCCGTTGCACTCGTTAACCACAGGCAGTGCCATGTCCCCGAGGGGCCTCGACCAAGAGAAGCTCTGAGCAAGGCTGTGAGGCGCACCCGGTCCCCTGGTGGCTGCCACCTGTGGGAGCAGAGGGTGCTTGGGACATGCTCTTGTGGCGGGAGGGCTGCTGTGCGCCCTGCCCTTCCCTGTGGCCTCGCTGTCCTCAGTGGTCCCTGCTGACCTCTTTGGAGACACGTGTCCTATTCCCGTGTTTTTTGCTTACTGCTCTCCTTTATTCATTTTATTTTTATGCTTTTTTGGGTGTCCCTTAAGTGCTAAGTTCCAGGCATGTTTTTCTGTTGTTTTGATTGGGAATAAGGTATGCTTCCTGGAACCCAGGCCTTCCTCCACTTTCCCCCAAGTCAGGGGAGGGAGAAACAGATGCCCCGTGTCTTAGCTAGACACAGAAATGTCTCCCCTGTGCCCTCTGCCCACCGTCCAGAGCAGCGAAACGCCGTGCTCACTCTGCCACTGGTCTGGAGCACAGGGTTCCTGATGGTATCACTAGCTCAGCCACTGCTGGGCTCCGTCTGGCCATACGGTTTACCCTTGTGGGCAGTGACTGTCCAGAGCCACCTCTTGTTCGTATTCTGATTGTCATCCCGTGTTTCTTTTCTTTTCTTTTTTTTTTTTTTAAAGATTTTATTTATTTATTCACGAGACAGAGACAGAGCGAGGTGAAGACACAGGCAGAGGGAAAGGCAGGCTCCATGCAGGGATCCTGACATGGGACTCGATCCCGGGTCTCCAGGGTCACGCCCTGAGCTGAAGGCGGCGCTAAACCACTGAGCCACCCAGGGATCCCCTCGTCCCGTGTTTCTGATGGGGATCTTGCAACATCGGGAATGGCTGCTCACCTGTCTCCAGCCAGGATGCTCCTGTGGGCTGGGGTCTGCCTGGAGGGAGTTTGGGGGCCATCCTGCACAGCCACTGGCTTTGTGTGGCCCGTGTCCTCGAGGAGGAACCTGTGGCCCCTGCCGTCTGCAGAGCCGTGGTTTAGGTGGAGGGAGAGCACACGTGGCTCAGAGGGGCTTCCGGATAGGATGGGGTGGGCAGTTCTAAGTGGGGGAGCTGCCAGGCTGTGCCGGGGCTGCCTCAGGCCCTGCAGGGAACTGAGCTGGTGCCGTCCCTTGAGCACGAGGCAGACACGGACACGCCAGGCGTTGTGCTGGTGTCCGTGAGCCGAGCACCCAGAAATGCCTCACTCTCCCGCAGCCGGTGCCCTCCCTGGAGCTGGAGGCGCTACGCCTGAGTCTGAGCAACATGCACACGGCGCAGCTGGAGCTGACGCAAGCCAACCTCCAGAAGGAGAAGGAGACGGCGCTGACGGAGCTGCGGGCCATGCTCAATGGCCGGCACGCCCAGGAGCTGGCCCTGCTGCGCAGCAGGCAGCAGCAGGAGCTGGAGCTCGCCAGGGAGCAGCATGCGCGGGAGCAGGAGGAGATGCGGCTGCGGTGCAGCCAGGAAACCGGTACGGGCCTCACCAGGACCTGAGTGGGGCGCGGGCCCCTCCTGCTGCTCGGGGCGGGGGGGTGAGCCCGCCAGGGGCCGGTCCCAGGGAAGGGATTCACACAGAGTCCCTGCCGGGCGGGAGGGCAGTGCACATCCTGTTCCGCGGGCCTCTGCTGTCCCTTTGCCTTCTGTCTAGTTCTCCGCTGGGCCTGTGTTAGTTTTTAAAATGGTCTTGTGTCATCGGTGGTGATCTGCCTGTGTGCTGGAAGTTTCCGTGTCCGCCTGTTTGACGGGACTGTGTCTGGCTGAGCTTTGTCGACCGTCCCCGATGCTCCTGGACACGGACCCCCACGTCCCGCAGGCGCCTCACTCTGCTCCCTGTGGACGGCTTAGGCACCTTTTCCTAACTGAGCTCTTTATTGACATCTGAGAGATACTTTCACATTTTACTGGTGTTTTGGGTACGTTTTTTGTAGTCACTGCTTTGTGAACATCAGTTGTAAACACTAGCTTGATTGTGCTGTAGTTCACGTACGTACGGTTCTCCACTTGAAGTGTGCGTTTCCGAGTCTACAGACATCCCCATGTCTAAAGTTAGGACGTTCATCCCCCAGGAAGAAACCCGTGCCCGTGAGCAGTCTCCCCGTTCCTCTGCCTATCTACCTATTTGTTGAGTTTTTCATTTGAAAAATGGAAGCAGCGTGTGCAGCCCCGGATGTGTTGCAAGTCTTCCCTCCTGCGGGTCCCCCCGCAGCTGTCCGAGGGAGCCAGTCTTCTCGGGTTCCGGGGGTTCCGTCCCACGTTTCTTCACGTAGATTTCAGCAAGTGTAAATAAGTAGTTTTATGTCCTGTTGTTTTTGCTCGTTTTTTAAAATACAAAACTTGCTTCCCCTTAGGCTCCTCTGTGCCGTTTCCTCTGGGAACAGGGCCACAGAGGGGCCCACGCCCACCCTCTGCTCCATGAGGCTCTCCTGTGGGTTGGGCCCCGCGACCTCCCCTCACAGGTGGTGTCTGGCCCTTTGCGGGCTCTGGGCTTGCTCAGGCCACCCTCGCCTGTACGTGTGGCATTGGCTGGCGCTGCTCCCTCGCAGCCCTTTCCTGAGGTCCCCGCGCCTCTGACCGGCATCTCCAGGCGTGCGCACACCCCTCTGTCCATGCCACGGCTCGCATGCTGGTCCAGCCTTGTCCCTCCTCCGCGCCCCCAGCACCCGGCACCTCTCTTCTTGTGGTCCTTCCCTTGGGGTTTGGGGGCGGCTGGTCCTGGAACATCTGCCTGTCTGTGGTACGTCGCCTGGAGTCTGGCATGGGGGGAGCCTGGACGACAGGCCCGGGGTGTGCAGGGCTGAGCCAGCGTCAGGCTGCAGGCTGCCGGGAGGGCTCTGTCCTCGGTCTGGGCAGGAATGTAATCCTGTAATCCATAATTTAAATCACAGTGGGGTTCTTGTTTCCTCCTAGATGAGCCCCGAGCCCCGACCCCCTGTTGTCCTGGGAGAGTCCTGGGGGCGCTGGTGCGTGCTCCGGGGAGCGGCCCCTGCACGCGGCCCTACCTCCCGAGGCTCCAGCTGGGAAACTCGGAGACTGAGATCTGATCTGCTCTCCTGTCTGTCTTGCAGCCAAGCTGAAAGAGAAGCTACAGTCAGAAATGGAGAGAAACGCCCGGGCTGTGGAGGTAGGGGTCGTTGTCGAGCCGCGGTCCCCTCCATCCCTCCAGCTTGCCCCCCCCCCCCGCCGGGGCCCCCTTCACCTGATTCGGACAAAATCCAGAGCTTTCATCGAACATGCTGGTATATGGTGTGTTGCCTTTTGCTTTCGAGGTCAAGCGTTCTCTGTACAGCGTGAACTTGTCAGCACAGCTCGTTTGGGGCCTTGCGTGTGCTTGTTCTGTGACGCGAAGCACTTGCACCCTGAGTCTGGTTCCCAAGTGGCCCCCACGGCCTAGGCCTCCTGTGCTCCCACTGCAGGGGGCCACCCGGTGAATGAGTGACCCGTGTGGGGTGCGGGTCCCGGCACGGTGGGGGCACGGGGGAAGAGCGGTGGGGGCAATGCCCTGTGCGGCCGACACCGTGGCGGGCCCATGTGCTGTGCTGACCGTACCCGCTAGTCCTGGAGTCTCCTGGGGAGGGTTCTCGCTGAGGGTGTGACAAGCCTGGTCCTGGCGATGGGTCCCTTTGTCAAGGCTACATTTGTAGAAGGGCTGTTGGTGCCTGTGACAGCGGAGGACAGGGCTTGTGAGGTCGGGGGACGTTGGTGACAGTAGAGGGCATATGTGACGTTGGGCACGTGGGTGTTTATGTCCTTGCTGCCCTGATCAGGCCGTTGGTGTTGGACGGCTGTTAGGGGCTTTGCTCCTGCTCCTCACCCCTCTAAGCTGGACAGTGGAGACTCCTTTCTGTTTTGTTTTCTTTTTTAAAGATTTTATTTATTTGTGAGAGACCCAGGCACAGAGAGAGAGAGGCAGAGACCCAGGCAGAGGGAGAAGCAGGCTCCCTGCAGGGACCCGATGTGGGACTCGATCCTGGGACCTCGGGGTCCCGACCTGAGCTGAAGGCAGATGCTCACCCGCTGAGCCACCCAGGCATCCTGGGGACCCCTTTCTTAGGGCATTTATGGCCACGCCGTCCCTCAGCAGAGGTCAGGTGATGGCACAGCAGCACCCTGGGTCTTTCGTGGGGGACGGTGTGTGAATTGTTGAGCATGACCTCTGTCCACACTTTGTTTCTGGGCAGGGGGCCCTTGCTCTCTGCTCCTGTGTGTGGGTGGTGGGCACCATGCAGGTTCGTGTAGTGACCGTCTGGTCTGGGCGCCATGGCTGCTCACCAGGGTTTCCAACACTGTTCAAAAAAATTTTTTTTTCACAGTTTAAATTTTTTACCAGGGATGGTCCACTGTTAGTCCATAGTCTTCTTCTTTCCATACTTGATTTAGAGCCTGAAGCGAGACTGGGAATCGGAGAGAGGTTTATGCCTGGAAAACCTACGCAGAGAGTTGTCTGCGAAGCATCGGTCAGAGTTGGAGAATTTACAAGACCAGTTTAAGAGAGAATTGTCAGAACAGAAAGCTGAATTGGAGAAGATCTTTCAAGCCAAAAATCAGGCTGAATGTGAGTTTCATGTTAAAATGAGCAGGTTTGAAGAGGGCCGTGAGTGTTGGTGCAGGACCCTGGAACCGAGGTCAGGGGCTGTGCGCGGCCTGCGCTGGGCGGGTGTCCTCCGTGTCAGTGCCAGGGGCCGTGTGTGTCGCCCAGGTGTTGGTGACGGGTGCGGGCCAGCGGGGCCCTCGGGCTCAGCCTCGGGGTCTTCCCTCTTTGAACACAGACGTCTCAAGCTCCCTAACTTCTCCCGAAACCTTTGATTCAGAGACATTTGTCCATGTTTTGTTATTAAGATGCTTCCAAAAATAACACGACTGTTTGCCTTTCATCCTGTCGCCCGTCACTTGGCGCCCCTGTGGCGGAGCGCCGGGTGCTGGGCACAGTGGGGCTGGGAGTGGCGTGCCCTGAGTGAGGTGTCTGCCGCCGTCCAGGTGCCCTGAGGACCCTGGAGGCTCAGCACGAAGAGGCCCTGAGGCAGTTGCGTGAAGACCTGCAGTCGGAGCGCTGCCAGTATGTGCAGGACTTGGAGCTGAGGCTCCGCGACCAGGAGGTGGAAAAGCAGCTGGAGGTGGGCGGGGACGTCTGGGCCCCAGCTCCGGGGGCAGAGGGGTGGGGGTGGGTAGAAGACCCGGTGGCGGTTCCCTGTTCTGGTACTGCTACAACTGAAGTCCTGAACGCGCGGACTCCCAGTACTTAGTAGAAGAGGAAGGATAGAGTCTGTGGAGTTGACCCAGTGGTTCCGCGCAGCCGCACAACATCTGTGTCCTTCAGCAGCGCCCCTGGGATCCAGGCTCCAGGCATTAGGAGTCTGAGGCCACGTTCTCAGCCGTAACCCGCGTTCTCAGCCACGTTCTCAGCTGAGAAGGCTCAGCCAGAAACACTTCCGCTACTTCTGTATTCAGAACGCTCTCCCGGCGCGAGCCCGCGTCCCACGGTGGGAGCTGTGGCCGGGTCTCAGGTAGCCGAGGGCTCCGTCCCTGGGACAGCAGCGCCCCAGGCCTGGGGCCGAGGGGTCAGACAGGAAGGGAACCAGAGGCGGGCTCCGTCTCTGCCCGCGCCCCATTGCAGAGGAGGCGATGTTGTGAGCGCCCAGGAGCAGCTTGTGCTTCTGTCCCGAGGCTTCCATCCACACCTGCACTGCCGCCTTTCCTCCTCGCGTCCCCTCATGTCCCCTGCTGGTGGGAAAGGAACACGGAAGGACACCTTCTGTCCTGGCCCTGCGTGAGGCTGGTGGGGCTGTCCGTGATGTGGAGGTTGACCTAGGGCTGCCGCAGGCCGGAGCTCCCAGGCCCCGTGTCCCCTCGGCCCTGCCCTCATACCTCCCCACTGAGGGCCTTGGGGCGACGTGTGGCCTGACCCGAGCCCCCCGTGGCGACGGTGGTTGGTGCTCGCAGCTCTGGGTGTAGGGCGGGCCGACACCCGAGAGGATGGGGGTTTAGGGCTACGGACAAGGTTTCTGTCCTTACTCAGTGAGGGGACAGCCGGGTAGAGTCAGGTAGAGGCGTCTTGCCAAGGGTCATAGTGTTTCTGTGCTGCTGCTGTGGCCGGTCCTCTCGTTTCACCTCGTGTGTCCCTGGAGCTGGGCTCCGAGCTCCCGCGGTGGTTCTCAGAGGCGTCTCACCCTGTCGCCTTCCCTTTCCAGTTAGAGAGCCTCCGAGCGTCGTACGCGGAGCTAAAGGCTCAGTCGCAGGAAGAGATCCGGCGCCTCTGGTCCCAGCTCGAGTCTCCGAGACCCGACAGACAGGACGCGAGTGGTAAGGAGTTGCCCATTGAAAAAGCTATGTTTTTAGTCGTCGAAACCCCGAAGTCAGACTTAACGTCGCAGCAGGCATAGAAAGCGATTTTGTAGACTTCTTTGAAGCGTGTTTTCAGGGTGGAGACCTGAGGGCCTTGGTTTCACCCTGGAGCGGGTAACGGCTAGCGTCGTGTTTTCTCATGTTCCTATGAGGCAGTTTACGGGGTGAGGTCCTTAAAGCTTACGGTGGAGCTGGCGTTCACCGAGAAGCCGTGTCAGCGGGTGTGTGGCGGGTGCAGGTGCCCCGAGCTCCCGGGGCCCCCAGGCCGACGCCCGAGTCTGCGGGGCCCAGCAGCTCGCCTGGCCCCTCCTGCAAGACCCTCTGCAAGTCGCCCTTGCCGGGCAGAGAGCAGGGTTAGGAGTAAGGGCTGGACACCCGGGCGGTGGCTGTGCGTGGCCGTGGGGGTGCAGCTCGCAGCTCCTGCGGGTGGACTAGCGGCGTGAGCGCCGGCACAGTGGGCTCCCGCGTGGGCTGTGGGGCAGCCCTGCCCTGGCCTCCAGGGTCCTTGCAGGGCTGTTTGCATGGAAACTTCTGGGTGGTGATCAGGTCATGGCTGTGGTGTTTGAAAGCTAGTTATGAGTTCGTGTTAACCCCCTGGCGGCGGCGGCATCCATCCCCTTGCTGCCCACAGTGACGGTGACAAGTTCTCTATGGGTCGGTGTGTGTTGTGCTGTCGTCATGATGAGACGTCACAGGCTAGTGGCTTGAAGCCACCCTGGTTCTTAGCTGGCAGATGTCAACATAGGTGGGAAGCCTGGGCTTCGTCTGGACCCAGCAGCAGGGGCAGGGTGTTGGCGGCCTCCGCGTGGCTCCTGAGGCTCAGGCCCGTGGGGCCGGGTCTTGTTCCTTGCTGGCCGTGGGTGGAGCCCTTAGGTGCTGGGCCACCCACCCACACCCCCAGTCTCCCTGATGCCCTCGGCCCTAGCCTGAGAGTGCTCTGCTTCCGGGGACGGGGGATCCGCTGAGGCCGCCGGCCACCGGCCTGTGGGAGCAAAGCGCAGGAGGGGCCCGCTGCACCTGCCCGGCCGGCCGGCGCTCTCTGGGGATGGCGCTCCTCAACGTTCGTCTGACGGCGACCCTGTAACCCCTCCAGCCCGCACGCCTCACGGGGAAGAGCTGGAGCAGCGAGAGCGAGAGTGCGGCGTCCAGCAGCAGCGCCGGGGCCGGAGGGCCGAGCAGGAGTCTGAGCTGGGGCAGAGCCCTGAGGGGGCTGCGGAGCGCGGGCGGGAGGACCCGGTGCTGTTGGAGCAGCGGCTGCAGGACGCGACCGAAGAGCCCTCTCTGGAGTCCGGGGGAATCGGGTACGGGAGTCCTTTTCATCTTAAATGTGTTTCCAGATGCGGGAACCTTGAGCTGACGAGACCTCGTCTTGTTAGTGACTTCACGCCAGGGACACGAGCCTCGTGCGAGAACCACAGCCTGTGTTTGGGCCCTGAGGCGAGAGAGCATGGGGGTGGGAGCGCGGGGAGGCGTGCGGGGCCGCGTGCGGCCTGGCCCTCTGCTCCCACACAAGGCTTCTCCACGGGGGAGGGGAGGCAGGGCCGGGTGCAGGGAGCAGGAGGGACGGAGCTCCGGAGGGGAAAGCGCGGGTGAGGAGGTGTTGAAACGTGTTTTCTCTCTTAGTCCGTCCAGCATGCGTGAAGGGGAGAGACGAGAGCAACGTGTTGGACCCAGCCTGCAGCCCGAGGTGAGCCTTCTTTCCAACCGAGGGGAGACGGGCGCACGGGTGCCCCAGGTGCGGGCGGTGAGCAGACGGTGCTGTGCAGCAAGTCCACACCCACACTCAGAGCTGCTTTTTCGCATGATGAGAACCTTCAAGATCTGCTCTCGTGGCAGCTTTCATACGTACGACACGGCGTTTCTAACCGCCATCAGCGCGCTGTCGTGACACCCTGGGGCTCCTCCGCTCTGCACCTGGAACTCCGCACCCTCTGACCCTCCCACCCGCCCTGTCCCCCTCTGTAGCTGCTAGTCTGTCGTCTGCATCTGTGAGCTCAGGTTCAAGATTCCACGTGCGAGGGCACGTGGTGTGTGTTTCCCTCTGACCGACTGACTTTGCTCCTCGTTCCACCCTCGAGGCCCATCCGCGTTGTCACAGATGACAAGATCTCGTCGTGCTTTACGGCCGAGTGACGTCCTCTGTGCACACGCATCCTGTCTGTCCAGCGTCAGTCCGTGGGCACTGGGGCTGCGGGCGCTTGAGATGTGGCCAGCTGTGGCCTTCCTGTCGCCTGGGATTCCCTTGACTTGGTGGTGATGCCTGCAGGTGTCGGGAGCCGGGTCTCAGGGTGGTCACCTTGGGCAGGTGGACATGCTCTGCTCCAGGGTGTGCAGCTTCCGTGTGAGCGCCTGCTGCTCTCCGTCACCACGTGGCCGTGACAAATACCGCAGGGTGGGGGGTCAACGGCAGGAACTTGTCGTCTGGGGCTGGGGCTGGTCCCTCCTGAGGCCGGTCTCCGGGGCTTGTGCAGGGCGGCCCTTGTGCGGCCTCTGCACGTGTTCTCTGTGCAGACAGCCCTGGCGTCTGTCTCCAGAGGTAGTCCCCTTCTGAGGTGCTGGAGGTTCAGACGTCAACGTGGGGATATTGGGGACACGGTCTGTCCTGTTGAACAGGCGCCTTCTGATTTTCCACTGTTCGCGTCCTCTCTGCAGACACGCGATCATTTCCTCCCTTCCGCTTCCTCCATGGGTGCCCGCCAGGCGTGGTGTGGCTGCTGCAGTGCCCCGGGCAGGCTGCGGCCTGCTCCTGTTCAGCGCCCCGTCCTGCTCCCCATCCAGCACCCCGTCCTGCCCGCCGTCGCTGGGATCGCCCTGCCCTCCGTGCTGCGTGGGGAGCAGGGGTGTGTCTGCACAGGGCCCGTCTTTGCTGCACCTGTTCCCTCGGCGGCGACACGGGGGCGCGTAGGGGGGATCCCAAGAGCTCGTGTGTGTGTGTGGGGGCGGTGTAACGTCTGGAACGTGTCCTCCATCCTCACAACCCAGTGCCACGGAGCGCTGCCTGTCCCGTCCGTCCCGTCCTCCCCCCGAGGGTGCTGCCTGTGTGTCCAGCAGCCCTGGCTCCCCGCCGGGCCCCCGGAGCTGTTGGACGGCTGTTGGCGTGCGTGCGCATCTCTGGCTCACGCTCGCATCTGGGACGCTCCCTTCGCTTCCAGGAGGCCCGTCACCACCCAGTTCAGGTCCTGCGCTCTCTCTTTGCAGCTCTCGTGACCTTCATGTTTCACCCAAGAGGCAAGCCACCGGTGTTCTTGAACTTACTAAGTTTTTCAGTTGTAGTTCAGTTATTTGCATCATCACCTAATTTCTAGGGGTTCAGCTTTCCTGCTTGTCCTGCCAGTGCCCGGGCAGCGTCCTCGCTTGCCCCCTGAGGCCCGTAGGTGGCGAAGGGTTTCTCGTGCTCCCTGTGTCCTGTGTTCCGTCCGCCCGTGTGGGTGTCTGTGTGGTGTGGGCGTCCCCTGTGGTGTGTGACCCGTGGCCGCGGGTCTCGGGGACCAGGGCTCCTCCTGGGGTCCTGCCTGGGGTGGCCAGCCTCCTGGCCCGTGGGTCCCAGGCGTTGCCACGGCACTGAGTTTTGTCTTCCGAGGTTGGTCAGCGTTGGTTCCCTGATGACCTCCTCCTGTTTCTCCTCGCAGGTAAATTTTCCGTCATCGTAGCCACTTTTCAGTAAGGCAGGAGAAGAGCGATGGAACGTGTGTTTAGACGTTGACAGGCCACCGTGCCCTCCTCAGGGCGCCTGGTGAACCGTCAGCGGGCTGTGCGGGCCCCACGTCCCCTCCTTACTGCTGGATGTTGCCCGTTTGCATGGTCCTCGTTGTGGGGCAGCCAGCGTCTGTGGTTTGTGTTCCTTTGGGCCTTTTTTTTTTTTTTTTTTTTTTTTTCAGATTTTATTTATTTATTCCTGAGACCCCCAGAGACAGGCAGAGATGGGCAGAGGGAGAAGCAGGCTCCATGGAGGGGGCTCATTGGGGACTCGATCCCGGGACCCCGGGGTCACGCCCTAAGCCCAAGGCAGACGCTCCACCACTGAGCCCCCCCGGGCGTCCCTTTTCCTTGGATTCTTAACGAGGTCGCGCCCCTTTTACTTGAAGTCGCCCAGGCCCCCTGTGGGCCCCCCCACGCTCTCGTGGCATCTGTAGTGCCGCGCGCTGCTCGCCTGTGGACTTGGTCATGCTCGCTGTCGCTGGTCCCCGGCCCGTGGCTAGTGCCACAGCGTTAGCATCCTCTTCTGATTTTTTTTGTATTATTTTACTTGGTTTTTAAAGATTCTTATTCATGTGAGAGAGGTGCAAGAGCTGGGGAGCGGCAGGCGTGAGGGGAGCAGGGACTCTGAGATGGGGCCTGAGCGGAGGCTTCACCCACGAGCCCCTGGGCATCCTCTGCTGATCCCTCGAAGCCGTTTCTTAATAGTTCTGCGCCTGGAACCGGTCCAGCGGGAGGCTCTGGGCTCCTTACCCCTTTCGCATGGCACGGCAGTGTTTGCAGCCCGACCCAGAAAAACAGCCCCCGTGCTTCGCTGTCCTGTGGGCCCAGATCTGTGTTGGGCCCGAGCCTTCCGTCGCTGTCGTGGCTCATTCCTGTAACGGGGTGGGACTTAAGTCTTGTTTTAGAAGAAAACCAGCTTATTGTGAGCGTGAAGATGAGGTTGCTAGGACTCTGATTCTTGGGGAAAATGGGTTCACTGGCTGCATGTTCAGGGCCTCAGCAGGTTTGGCACATGCCCTGAGCCCCTCTGTCGTCCCCCCCCCCCCCCCCGCCGAGGGTGCTGGGCTGCGCGTGGTTGGCTGTGCCGCAGCAGTGACCACAGGCCCTTCCCTTGGGGCCCTTCTCATGGGGCAGGGCCGTGTCCCAAGCAGGCCAGGCTGGGTCTGGGTCGGAGGGGACATGCAGAGGGGAGACGTGGAGTGGGGGGTAAGCAGGCTGGAGCCCCTCGGGGGGCGGAGGCCCTGGCCCGGGAAGGTCTGCCTGCAGCGCAGCTCCCGAAGGCTCTGGGCAGGCTCCAGGAATGGCCTCCCTGGCCTCCTGCAGCTGGGGCTGTGGTGGCTCGGCGAGCGCAGCACGGGAGCGGGGAGGGCTCTCCGGCCAGGGCTGTGTGCCCGGCTCCGCAGGGCTGTTGTCTCCCTGAGTTACTGGGCCCCCCGAGGTGAGATGCGGGGACGGAGGTGGCCTGAGCGTGCATGGCCCAGGGAGGGCAACGTGGGAGGCCGTGATCAGGTGCTTGGGGGAGAGGCTGCCTGTGACGTGTCCTCTGTGTGATTTGCCGTGTGTTTGCCCACACAGTTGGCAGAGAACCACCGGTGCCACCTCACAGCGTGGACATCCTCCCTGGAAGCCCAGCAGCAGGCGGGCCTCGTGGAGACCCAGGAGTCGGAAGGGGAGCAACGCGAGGGCCTCTCAGAAGGGCCCGGCCAAGGTGTGTGCGGTCCCCTGCTGCCCTTGGCGGCTGCCGAGCGGCCTGCGGGGTTGACGCATGGGCTGGGGCTCCCGCGTGGGCGGACAGGCTGGCCCCGAACTCTGCAGCTCCTCCCTGGTGGGTCCTCGGGGTTAAGGGCTGGGCTTGCGGCGAGTCGGGAGAGGGCCTTGCCAGGTACAGCATGGGGGCGGGGGCTGGGCGTCGCAGGCCACGGGGGTGGAGAGAAGCTGCGGTCCTCCCAGTGGATGCAGCCCAGCCGCTGAGGAGAGCAGGTGTGAGGCCGGCCCTGGATGCAAATTCCAGGTGGGGCGGCGGGGTGTGGGGGTCAGGGCCCACGTCAGGGTGCTCGACAGCCCTGCCTGCTTTGGGCGGGGGCTCCCCTGGAGCTGATGAGGAGGAGGAGGAGGAGCGTGCTCCTAGAGCCAGGCTCGCATGGTGCTGGCATCTGCCCCTCACTCTTCTCCTGCTGTGGGAGGTCTTGGCCACGCACACTGGCTGCTGGGCGCTGACAGGTGCTGACGGGCCGGCACCGAGCGCCTGTCCTCTGCTTAGCTCGTGCTTGAGCCCAAGAAGGTGACAGGCCCCGACCTGAACCACACGCTCCCACAGTTGACCACCATCCCCTGGAGGGACGGGGTGGGTGGTGAGTGGGTCTGGTGGCTCCGGGCAGGACCGCTGCAAGGCTCGTCACCGGGGCTGGGGGCACGGGGTGCCGCGCTTTGACCTCCCACGCACTTCAGGCCGGGCTCACCCTGGGTGTGCCCCAGGAACAAGTGTCCGTCATCTGGGGCGTTGGAGGGCGAGCGTCCTAGTCTGCCGCGTGTGATGCCCTCGAGGTTTGTGCCTGACTGTCCTTCCTGCCTGCTCGCCCCCTCACAGAGCTCACGCAGGTGCCCGTTCCGTGTGCACAGGGCACGGCCTTGAAGGTGGACACGGAGGTGGTGGCCAGAGGGCTGGGTCTGGAAGCTGAGCACAGGCTTAAACTGCTGCTTCTTCAGACGGAGCTCAAGGAAGAAATGGACGTCTTAAAACTAGAAAACAGGAATTTACACGAGAAGTTGCAGCACGAAGTCTGCCTGAAAGAGGACTTGGAGAGGGTGAGTGTGGGCCTGGCCCCTTCTGTGGCCGCAGACTCAGAGGCCCACGCAGGTCCTGGTGCTCCGGCCACTCTGCTCCTGCGGCCGTGCTCGCGCCTCAGGACAGGGCTCCACCTCGGGCCGAGCGCGTCTGACTCCTTCTTGCTCCGGGGTTAGGGGACGGGCCGGGCGTCCTCAGGCGGCGGCAGGTAGGTGGCACCGTGCTGCGGGCCGGGGCCCGGTGAGCCCCTGGGCTGCCCTGCTGGCTGACGGCACGGCGATGGAGTGTGCGCATGGCGAGTCTGGTGGCGCGGGCGGAGGTTGGCGCAGCCTCGCCTGGATCCCCGGGAGGCCTCCGTATACGCAGCGCCGTGGGGCCCCGTGTGCTGCAGGGTGCCCTGGACGGAGTCGGAGCCGTCTGGACGAAGCTGCGTTCCCTCCGCCTGAGCTTGTGGCCCGATGCTCTCACCACGAGGGTCTTTCTGGATTTTCAGTCTCCATCAAGACTGAGTTTCATGTGAACTTCTCACCCGCCTGTCCAGGTGCTGCTGTTAGGTGTTGGCAGGGACTTGGAGCAGAGTGGAACCCAGGCTGGAGCCTGGCGGGCCTGCTGGAGGCAGCCGCCCTTGTTGGCGGTCTGTGGTTTCAGCAGGTGACCGTGTCAGGCACCATGGAGCAGAGGGCACACTTTCCTCCGCGACTTCTGGTGTTCGGGTGTGTGTAATAGCTCTCCTGCACCACCGTTTCATCTCCTTACATCAATTAGAGAGACGGCGTGTACAATCATGTATTTTTCCCTTTAGTTTTATTAATTTTTGAGTATTTTGAGGTTGTTCTCATTGTCACGGATGTTTATGATTGTTCCGTCTTCCTGAAAAATGCACCCTTGTATCTTTGATGATGTATCCTCCCCTTTTAAAAAGATTTTACATATTTATTCATGGGAGACACAGAGAGAGGGAGAGACCCAGGCAGAGGGAGAAGCAGGCTCCCTGCGGGGAGCCCGAAGGGGGACTCGATCCCGGGACCCCGGGGTCACGCCCTGGGCCGAAGGCAGATGCTCCACCGCTGAGCCACCCAGGTGCCCCCGAATTCTACAATTTCTATTTGGTCTTTTTTGTTGTTGCTGTTAAGAATTTTTTTTTCTTTGCCATGATTTGCTATCCTTTTATTCGTTACAAGCATATTTTTCTTATGCCCATAAGTGCAGTTATGATACTTGTTTTTAAAACCTTTGTCTGCTGGGGCACCCAGTGCTCAGTTGGTTGAGTGTTTGCCTTTGGCTCGAGTCATGATCCTGGGGTCCTGGGATTAAGCGGTGCATCGGGCCCCCTGCTTGGTAGGTTACCTGCTTCTCCCTCTCCCTCTGCACTCCCCCTGCTTGTGTGCACGTGCGTGCTCTCACGCTCTCTCTCTCAAATAGATAAATAAAATCTAAAAAAAAAATCATTTAAATCCTTTGCTGATTTCAAAATTTTGGCATCTTGAGGTTCTCCAATACAATCCTGTATTTCCTTTTTAGCATGGGTCATATTTCTTGGGTATTTGTATATCAGCTGATTTTGGACATTGTGACTGACACATTGTTGAGACTCTGGAATCCGTTACATACCACTGAAAAGTATTGATTTTTTTTGTTTGTTTTAGCAGACAGTTACCTTGGTTGGAGTCTGACTCCACATTACGTCTTCTCTGTGTGGGTGCTCCTAGGGTCTGCCCACACCTGTCTGCACCAGGGATCAGAGACTGGGGCTAGGTTAATGCACAGATCCTGTAGCTTCTGTGTCTGGTTCGGTCCCAGTGGGCCTTTACGTCTCACTTTCTACCTCCTCTGTTCACACAAAGGAGGTGCTGGAGTTTGTGTGCGCGGCGCAGACAGGTAGAGTGCCCAGTGCCGTTTGTTTCTTCTTAGTGTCCAACCCTTCTCCACAATCCGCCTGCTTTTAGATGCTCTCTCAGGCCTCTAAGTAGTTTCTTATGTTTTTCCCAGTGTTTATACCTCTTAGTGTCTGGGAGGTTTGGCCTGATTATAGCTTCTCAGCTATTTCCAGAAGCAGGATCCTAAACTTATTTTAATAACTTGATTATTTTAAGCAGTCATACCCAGTGTGGGGCTTGAACTCATGACCTGAGATCAGGAATCACATGCTCCACTGACTGAGCCAGCCACGTGCCTCTTTAATAGCTTAATTCTTAAATAAGGAGTTGAGGTCATCCTTCAATTCCATTTTTACTTTTGTTTTTTTCTTGTAGTTTATTGACTTACTTGCTTTCTATTTTTGAAAATCAGGATACTTGCCTACCTCTAACTTTGTGATTCACCTCCCTTTCCAGAAGATACTCTTAGAAGTTTAAATTTTAGTTATCAATCTTTTACTCAGATTCCATGTAAGATATTAGAATATGAATGAAGCAAAGCCTGAGACGGGGGCTCATTGAACCGTTTGCTGCTCTTGTTCTCGTGGACTCTGGTGTCCTTGCTGATGGTGGCTCTGCTCTGTCCGGGGTGGTTGGCCCTCCCCCCGACTGAAGCCCCGTGGTGTCTCTGACCCCCCGCATCGCTGGTCTCACGCAGGTGGCCTCTGACACTGTCTTTGTTTCCTCCACATACGCACGTACGTGTTGAGTTCACGTAGTTTTTAACCCTGTCTGCCAACCCCAGAGGTGAAGCACAGCTGGTTTGGGGGTCGTTACTACCAGTAAACTTCTCCTTTAATTTCTTCAGTCTTACGTGAAATTATGTTACGTGCAGGTAAAACACAGCTTGGTTGAAGATCACCGGGAGGAGCTGAAGAAAGCCAACGAGAGGTTACAGCTCGTGAAGCAAGAATTGAAAGACAAAGAAGCAGAATGGAAAGTGGCAAGTGAGGATCTAAAGAGAAAAGCTGAAGAGGAGCTCACGCTGATGCTCCATGACCTGAAAGAACAAGCTGAAGCTGAGAAACAGTCCGTAATAAACAAGTTTGAGCTCCGAGAAATCAAAATGAGGCAACTTCAGGATCAGCAGGCAGCCCAGATCCTGGACCTGGAGGGGTCTCTGGTGGAGCAGCAGGGCCGCCTGCGGCAGCTGGAGCATGGGCTAGAGGCGGAGGAGTGTCCACGGTGCGGCCACTGTGGCCAGGAGCCAGCTGGCCGTGTGGCTCCTGCGGACCAGGACTGGGAGCTCGCCACCCGCCGCCTGAGGGAGGACTGCGCCCTCCAGCTGATGCAGGCGCAGAGCAGGTGGGTGCTGTGCTCGCCGCAGCGGGTCAGGTATGGAGCTGTCTGCCAGTTTCCCACTTGAGGCCTGACCCCAAGGGGCCCAGCAGAGGGTGAGAGGCCGGCCCCCTGGGAAGACCGGCTGTGGGCTTGGAGGCGGGCGGGAGCGTCTGCAGGAAGAGGGGGCATGTACTGAGGCCTGGACACTGGTCTTCACCCTGGAACACAGCGGGTTAGAACCCACCCCCCACCCTGAGCTGTGCTGCGAGGAGTGCCCAGATCCTCCTGGTGGAGTCCGTGTTCCTTTGATGGACGCTACTGGGCACACATCTGCCACGTTATTTTGGTTCTTTGCATGTTTTAAAATTTCAGGAGCAAGAATTTGACTTTACTTACCAGAAGGACATGCAGTTCATCAGTATTAGTTCTTTGTATTTTTAAAACAGGTATTTAAAAAAATTTTTTTTTCTAAAATTTATATTTACTTCCTTTAAATTTCAAAGGAATTTAGAACGTGATTTGATCAGTCAGTGCTAACTCTTTGCAAACCCGAGCTGTAGCGAGTGGGGGTGTTTGGGAGTCTTGAGTCATTGGTCTCGCTGCTGGTGCTGCAGCTTGTCACCTGCGAGCTGCTCCCACCGTCGTGAGCGAGGTGCAGGAGCCCTGGATCCGGGGTCTGAGGCCTTGAGCTCTGATCTCGACCCACCGCCTCACGCCGGGTGGACCCAGGCCCGTGCTCCTCCTGTGTGGGGAGGGGACACAGGATGGTCAGGGAACACGGCCAGAGTTATCTGGTGGAGGCTTGGCACAGAGAAGCAAACCAGGGTCGTCTTATTCTTCACGTGAACTGACCGAGAGGCACGTCACGAATGTGCAGCATGTGCCCAGTTGAGATTCAGGCTTTTTCCGGGTCCTGGTGCTTTGATGAGAAGGGAGTCTGCCCCCTTGCCTGTGCTTTTGCAGGCAGCACTGCCTGTGGCTCGGGAATTCGTGTCCCTTCCTTCTCAGCCAGCTTTTCCGAGGTCTGGGTGGGCCTCAGGCGATAGTGCGGCCCCTTCCCTGTGTGGCCCTTCTCGCCGGGCTGCGCGTCACCTCTGCATTGCCATGACGTCTGTCGGAAACATGCCTGTGCTCTCCTGCTGTGTATCTGTGTCCTCCGCTTCGGGCTGTGAGTGGGGGATGCCTGGGCTCTGTCCCTCGAGCTCCTCTGGCTTCACGTGGCCCCTTCACTCTCCCCTTGTTCCTCCTCTCGGGCCATTTGTGGCAGAGGGAGCAAGACCAGCTGGAATACGGCAACGGTGTAGTGAGTGGCTACTGTAGTGGTGAGTCACTGTGAGCAAAGTGAGTGAGGTTGGTGCTTTCGTGACTGTGTTTTGCTGCCCGTGCTCACCTTGCGTGTCCTCTCAGGTTCTTAAAAGAACGTAAAGAACTCACAGAGAAATTCACCGCGGAACAGGATGCTCTCCTCCAGGAGGCCCAGGAGAAGCACGCCTGTGACATGCGGCTCCTGCAGGAGAGACACCAGCAGCACGTACTGTCCTTGACGGCGCAGCTGGAGGCCAGACGCCGGGCCGAGGTGGAGGAGCTGAAGGCCTCCGTGGAGAGCGAGCGGTGGGCTCTCGCAGAAGCACGTGTGGCTGAGTTGCAGACAGAGCACGCCGCTGCCATCAGTGCCCTGGAAGCCAGACACTCGGCACTTCTGGGGTCCCTGGAGTCGCGTCACCTGTCCGAGGTGCAGGCCATGCGGGAGGAGCACAGGCAGGCTCTCGAGCAGCTGAGAGTGGACCTGGAGAAGCAGCTGCAGGAGAAGGAGGCTTCTCACCCCACGCCTCTGACTCAGGCGCTGGAGAAGCATCCGCTGAGCCACGGCCAGGAGCTTCCGCCTGTGGAGGGGGGCCTGAGGACGCAGACGAGCTCGGGCCAGCTTGAGGGTGTGAAGGCCCCGGTGCCCCCTGAGGTTCAGGGAGCCCAGCAGGTGAGGCGCGCGTCAGGGCCTGCGTGTCTCTACCCCGTGTGTCCCATCTGCCGCTATCTGGCGGGTGGCTGCGTGGTGGGTGGATGGAGGCGCCTGCAGGCCACGTGCCGGGGAGATGGTCGGAGCGCTCCCAATCTGGTCTGCCATGGAGGCAGCCCCCCCGCCTCCGTCGTCTCCCTTCTGCACGTTGGTCCCACCCTGTGCACCCCAGGTGCTCCCTCTGACCCGGGGGCACAGCTCTGCAGACCCCCACCACAGCACACTCTGACCCTGTCTCCCGGCTCCCGTCCCGTGCATGCCACGTGCCAGGCTTGCTGTCGTCTGGGCTCCTCGTGTGCTCACGTCCCCAACAAGTGTTTCCCCGACTGCCCGGTGCAGAGCCCACCTCCCTCTAGGACTTCTAGCCCTGGGGCCTCCAGGGGCCCCACCAGCAGGGGTGGATGCCATGGGGCCCGCCTTGCTCAGCCCTGCGGACATCCCCAGCTACAGCTCTTTTGAGGTGCCAGGGGCCCTGCCGCAGCATGTTGGCGTGACCTCAGGTCAGCTGGGGCATACGGGAGTCCAGATCCGTCCACCTGCGGTGCACCTGGGGGGCAAGGTCCTGAGCTTGCAGGCAGCAGCAAGGGCGCAGATGCGTTCTGAAGGCCTCTGATGGCTGACCGGTGGGGGCTTGGAGTGACTGGACTACCTGGGGGAAGGGTCAGCCGGGGCCCTCAGGGGGCAGCTGGGGGCAGCCACCCAGGAGGGAGGGCCGGGGCGTCTGGCAGGTGAGCGGGGTGACGTCTGGGTCTGCACCCGGTAGGCAGCGGTGGCGGAGGAGCCCTCCCTGCCCGAGGCAGAGGGCCCCGCAGGGACAGCTGTGCGCGGTGTCGCTGACACGGGTCCACACAGGACACTCCTGCCGGGGCAGGTGCTCCGGCGCTGACGCACGCTCTGGTTTCGTTTTCAGCTCTTTCAGCTGCGCTCGCGCGTGTGTGAGCCGCATGTCAGATCGCGCACTGCTGCTGCTCGGGGTCTGATGAAGCAGTTGGGATCTCTCGAATCCGCGCAGCTGCCGCGGCCAGGCCCTCGTGCGGGTCCGTGGGTCCCTGTGCATCTGGGCAGGATGGCCTGTGCCCCGAGGCCCTTCACACTCATGTGTTCGTATCTCCCCGTCCTTCTGGGGGTGAAAGGGTAGCGACAGGATGGGAACCTACACACACAGCGCTTTGCAAATACCCGGTATTTTTTGTGAAGTGTTACGTCCAAATTTATTGAGATACAGATTCTTGTGAGTAGTAGTTTTCTGTTTTTTTTTTTTTTTAATTTTTATTTTTAAAGATTTTATTTATTTGAGAAACAGAGAGAATGAGCGAGCGCACAAGTAGGCAGAGCAGCAGAGGGAGGGGGAGAAGCAGACCCCTCACTGAGTAGGGATCCCACCATGGGACTCGATCCGGGACCCTGAGGTCATGACCTGAGCCCAAGGCAGATGCGTCACCGACAGAGCCCTCTCCCCCGCGCCCCTCGATACCTTTTTTTTTTAAAGATTTTATTTATTTATTCATAAGAGACACACATACACAGAGAGAGAGAGAGAGAGGCAGAGACACAGGCAGAGGGAGAAGCAGGCCCCATGCAGGGAGCCCGATGCGGGACTCGATCCCGGGTCTCCAGGATCAGGCCCTGGGCTGAAGGTGGCGCTAAACCACTAAGCCGCCCGGGCGGCCCATGAGCCACCCAGGCTGCCCCCTTGATACTTTTTAAGCGAGCCTTGTTGTCTAGCTGGTTTCACAAAAACATTTGGACTTGTTGAATTTTCACTTTTATTGGAGAGGGTGTCCGCATAGACGGAGGGGCAACGGTTGAGCGACGCGCTGTGTGGCCGCCCGTGGCAGCAGGTGCTGTCCTCGTGCACCCGTGCCCCCTCACCTGCCCTTTCTGTTGCCGCAGGTCCCGGACATCACGCATTTTCGTCTGTGGACGCTTCAGTCTGTGTTTCTTCCCCCTCGAGGGAGCAGAACTGCAATCTGTTCTGACTTTAAAACTAAGTAGTAATTCCTTTGTACCCTCACGTGTGCAGCCTCCTCCTGTGGCCGTTCGGGTCCGGCTCCGGTCCGGCTCCAGCGCAGCTTGTGTGCCTCGGGCCGTTTTACTGCCTCCGTGATGCTGCTTAACACTTCCCCCTCCTGCCTGGAAGGCGTCGGTGTCTCCACGCAGGATGGGACTCCAGTGCCCGTCGTGGTCTGGAATCCTTGTGGGTGGACGCGTGCGCCCCCCGTGGCCCCCTCAGGCTTGGGCCTGCATGAAGCCTTGCCAGGGCCGTTGTCCCCAAAATAGCAGGGACGCGCTGTTCCTCCTCAGCAGGTTTGCTCCGGGCCACAAATATCTTTGCACCTGTTTGAAAAGCAGGGTCACTTGCCACAAGTTATTTCACAAAGGCTTGTGAGCTGATTGGCTTTCTTCCCCTGGGAGTTGGCTTGTTGGAAAAGTTCTCTGGAAACCGAAGCTTGGTTCCCTTCTCTTAGAGGTGTGCGTCCCGGACAGAGGTCGCCCGTGTCGATAACGCTAAGCAGAGTCGTGGAACGCAGGGGCTACCTGTAGTACGGCCGGGATCAGCTGCTCGAGGCAGTTTCATGTTTTCTTCAATTAAGACATGAATTATGATAATTATGAATTGTATGATAATTTTTGAAAATAGTAAGGCCATTTTGGGTATAGTTTAATTCATTTTCAGTTGGATTTATTTTTATTAGTATGTCGGTTTACTTAATCTTTTTTGGAGATTTTATTTATTTGGGGGAGAGAACAAGAGTGGGGTGGGGGCAGCAGCAGGCAGAGGGAGAGGGAGACGCAGACTCCCCGCTGAGCGGGGACTCCCAGCGCAGGGCTCGATCCCAGGATCCTGAGCTCATGACCTGAGCTGAAGGCCCTGACCTGAAGGCAGCCGCTTCCCCGATGGAGCCCCCAGGCACCGACGACGTTGGTATCTTTTGTGTTAATACTACTGTTTTTTTTTTTAAGACGTATCTGTCATGTTTTTTTAGTGGCTAAAAACATACATATATACCTGACATTTTTCCTAGAATTCTGTAGATTTTTAGAAAAACCTTGAGAATTAAAAAAAAAAAAATCGTTTCCTTCTATTGACTTTACTATTTATTTATTTTTTATAAATTTATTTTTTATTAGTGTTCAGTTTGCCAACATAGAGCATAACAACCAGTGCTCATCCCATCAAGTGCCCCCCTCAGTGCCCGTCACCCAGTCCCCCCCACCCCCCGCCCACCTCCCCTTCCACCACCCCTAGTTCGTTTGACTTTACCATTTAGAATATGGAAAATTAAATGGAGTTTTATTCGAGGCTAGAAGTAGAAGTGATTATCTGTGAGGAGGTCTCAAGGTCGGGGGTAGGGTTGCATGAGCCAAGGGAGACTGGATTTGTGCCTTCCCAGCCTGGGGAGGAGTGGCCTGGGAACGCATGCCAGAGGCACCGGCCGTCCTGCAGCCTTCCCTGGGTGCACACCCTCCAGCCGGCCTCACCTGACTCCTGAGCCCTTGGCCTTTGTGTCTGTCAGGTGCCCTTTCTCGCACGTTCCCACTCCAGGCCTGGGCCTGCGTTGGGTGCAGCAGGCGTGAGGTGTCCCCACTGCCCTCTTTCCACTGCACGTGGACAGTGAGAGCCGTTCCTCCCGCCCACAGTGCGCATAGGATGGGCACCTTGTGTATGCTACTCGCTTAGCCGAGCTTATGCTCCCTTACACGTGTGTGTCTGTGAACTGCCAGTAAAATCCTTCCTGATGCAAAGTGGTGGGTAACAGATAAGTGACAGGTTTCCATCCTCTTGAGCAAGTGCAGCTCTGTGTTGGGGCAGGTGAGGAAGGGGCTTGGCATCAGGCCTGCTCTTTCCAGCCAAGGTTCCATCTAGAACCCCCCCACCTCCACCCCGGGCCCTCCCTGCAGCGGTGACTCCAGGGCCGGGGAGAGGGGGCGAGAGCCTGCTGGTCACTGTGCTACCCCGTACAGGTGCCCAGAACTTGAGGGCGGGTGGTCCTGAGTGGTCCTCAGGGGCATGTGTGCTCCTACCCTGACCTCAGACAGAGACTTGCTCTCTGAAAGATTGTTGCCTGAAGAAAGTGATCCTCCCACATCTTAACCAGAACATTTAATGGGCACAGGGAACGCGCGGGGTTTGCCATCCCGACCCCTCCCCGAAGATGCTAGGAGGGAATCTCCTAATGCCTGTGCCGGCGTCCTGGGGGCTAAAGGGCTGTGATGCCGAGTCCCGCTGGATTGTTGTCCTGGCTGGTGGGTTGCTGGGTGGGGGTTGGGTCCCTCTCCCTCCCTGGGTGTTGGTGGTCTTTTTCCCAGTGTCCTCCACAGTGGTGCAGTATTTCCTGTGGTCTGTTTCTTCGGGAAACGGTGGCATGGCTCCCGTGCTTTGGCCCTGCTGGTGTGGGGTGCCTGTTGGCGTCTGGGTTTCCCCTATATTCATCCACTCTTTGTGGTTGACATTTGCGGAGTTAGCCTCCCTAGTCAAACCTGGTTACCCCCAGGGCTGCAGCTTCCTTTCTAGCTGTCAGTGGTCTGCATCACCCCCTCTTTCCCCTAGAAGGGGAATCATGGTGTAAATGTGATTAAAGTACTTCAGAAACCTTGCAATGTGTGATAGCTTGGAATTTGCAGGGGATGCTTCTTTTTAAAGGTTTTGGAGTTAAATTTGTTTCAAGAAAGAAAGTTAATTCAGAAATAGTCTCTATAACTTGAAAGTACAAATTTAGGGCTGTGCCATGCATGCCCCGTTTTCTGATGCTGGTGATTAAGGGGGCTCCAGGACCTGCGGAGTGGTTCTGTAAGCTGGAGCCTGACTCCTGTGTGTCATCACAGTGAAAATACTGGAGTATGAGGTAAGAGCTCAGCGTTGACTCTTTTCCTCCTCGCTCAAGGAGGGTGCCCCGGTCCCTGCAGAGGTTGAGGCCCAGCGTCCAGCCCTCCTGGCCGAGCTGCGACAGGAGACAGGGAAACAGCAGCTCCACTGTCAGGAGGAGCCTGAGGTGCTCGAGTGCCCGTCAGAACCGTTCCTGGAGCAGCAAATCCTACAGCCAAAGGTACTGGGATTAAGAGTGGTCTGTCTTATTGCTGTGTTTTGTCATCTGCAAAGTGAATGAGGAATTTTATTCTAAACTAATGGTGATATGCAAAGTTAAAATAGTTGGTGTTAGAGTTTTCTAGGCAACATTTCCATTCATTTCTTTTCTATTTAAATTGGGTGGTTAGCATACCTTTTCTGCTAAGAAGTTGTCATCAAATATTTTAAATCTGAGAAAGTTTGAGTCTTACTGCCTTGCTCTGATGACTCAGCAGCAGCTACATGAAGGTTTTTCTTGCTTTAAGTAGTCTGTTTTCATGGAAGAATGTGCAGGATGAGTGAACACTGCACACCCTCTCTTATGATTTTTTTTTTAAGATTTTATTTATTTATTCATGACAGACACGCAGAGAGGGAGAGAGGCAGAGACACAGGCAGAGGAAGAGCAGGCTCCATGCAGGGAGCCTGAGGTGAGACTCGATCCCGGGACTCCAGGTCACGCCCTGGGCTGAAGGCGGCACTAAACCGCTGAGCCACCCAGGGATCCCCATCTTATGATGATTTTTAATGTAGCTTTATTTTGTTTTTGTTTTTTTTTTTAAAACAACTTTATTAAGATATATTTTAGATACTTTTATATTGAATATTAGATATTTATATATAAGATATAATTTAAGACATATTAAGGCATATCATAAAAATTATTTTTAAGTATGCATTTCGGTTTTAGTATATTCACCAAGTTGTGCAACTATAACTCCTGTCTACTTCCAGAACACTTACATCACCACAAAAAGAAACCCCCACCCTGTTAGCTGCCTTTCCCATCCCCCAGCCCCTGGCAACCACTAATCTTTCTGTTAGTTTGCCTTTTCTGGATGTTATAGATGTGGGATCATACAGTATGTACCTATTTGCCTTTGGTTCCTTTCACTGAGCACAATGTTTTCTACATTTATAGATATTGTAGTGTGTATCAGTACTTGCTGTTTGGTTTTTATGTATCATTTATCTCTTTTGTTTTTCTAATTTTCCATTACTGCTTTCTTTTCATTTGAATGTCCTTGATATTTATTTTGCTATATATTTTTTTGATTTATTAGTGCCTGCCCAGGGGATTATAATGAACACTTTATAACGGTACAGCTCAGATTAATACCATCTTAAATTTAATAGTTTGTAAATCTATTCTCCTATGTAGCTTCATCCCCTTCTCTGTCCTTTGTGTTAATATTATACAAACCACATTTACATATAATTTATGCTCATTGATTTTTTTTCAAAATCACGTAGAAGAAAAAAACAATGACCAAAACTGTTTATTTTGACTTTCACTTTACTGGTTTAGTCACTTTTACCGCGTTCTTGGTTTCTTCATGTGGATTCAAATTCAGGTCTAGTGTCCTTTCACTTTAGCCTTTCAGTATCTTTTCAGGGCAGGCCTGTTAGTAATGAATTCTCTCAGTTTTCACTCATCTGGGAATGTTTTAACTTCTCCTTCATTTTGTAAAGATAGTTTCCTGGACATAGAATTCTTGGTTCAGTCTTTTTTTTTCCCCAGCACTGAATTTTTACCACCCTACTGCTTTTTGGCCTCCATGGTTTCTGAAAAGTAAGCTAGCCATTAATTTTATGTTGAGGATAGCTGCTTTCAAGCTTCTTTTTCTTAGTCTTTCACAGTTTAATTGGGATGTGTCTTGGTGTGGATCTCTTGAGTTTATCCTATCTGGGGCTAATTGGGCTTCTTGTGTTTATATATTAATATTTTCTCATCAAAGTTGTGGGTTTTGGCCGTTATCTTTTTTTTTTTTTCTTAAAGATTTTATTTATTTATGAGAGACAGAGAGAGAGAGAGGCAGAGACACAGGCAAAGGGAGAAGCAGGCTCCATGCAGAGAGCCCGAGTCCCGACTCTGGGACCCCAGGGGTCACGACCTGGGAGTCACGCCCTGGGAGTTATGCCCTGGGCCCTGGGCCGAAGGTGGCGCTAAACCGGCTGAGCCACCAAGGCTCCACCCCCCTTTTTGTTTTTGGCCATTATATCTTCAAAGAGTCTTCCTACCCTGTTCCTTTCTCCTCTCCCCCATTATGGGTATGTTGGTCTTTGAGGGTGTCCCGCAGGCCTTTGAAGCTCTGTTTACTTTCCTTTAAAAAAGAAAAAGATTTTATTTATTTATTTAGAGAGCACTTGGGCAGGGGGAGGGGCAGAGGGAGAGATAATCTTTGAATCACGACCTGAGCTGAAATCAAGAGTCCGACATTTAACTGACTGAGCCACCCAGGAGCCTATTTAATTTATTCTTTGTTTTTATTCTCCAGACTGAATAATCTTGTTTGATTGATTTTTTTTTAATAATCTTGTTTGATCTGTCTTCATATTTGCTGATTCTTCTACCCATTCATATTTACCATTGAGTCTCTCAATTAATTTTTCATTCATTGTACTTTTCAGCTCCAGAATCTCTCTTTAGTTCCATTTTATTTGCTTATTTTATTTTATTTTTTATTTTTTAATTTTTATTTATTTATGATAGTCACAGAGAGAGAGAGAGAGAGAGAGGCAGAGACACAGGCAGAGGGAGAAGCAGGCTCCATGCACCGGGAGCCCGATGTGGGATTCGATCCTGGGTCTCCAGGATCGCGCCCTGGGCCAAAGGCAGGCGCCAAACCGCTGCGCCACTCAGAGATCCCGTAGTTCCATTTTATAATCTCTTTCTTTATTGAGGGGCTCTGGTTGGGTCATGCTTTCAGTGCTCTGGCAGGCGGTTTACTCTGCCTTAGCTTTTATTTATTTATTTATTTATTTATTTATTTATTTATTTATTTATTTATTTTTTATTATAGTCACACACAGAGAGAGAGAGAGAGAGAGAGAGAGAGGCAGAGACACAGGCAGAGGGAGAAGCAGGCTCCATGCAGGGAGCCCGACGATGCAGGACTCGATCCCGGGACTCCAGGATCGCTCCCTGGGCCAAAAGCAGGCGCCAAACCGCTGAGCCACCCAGGGATCCCCTGGTTTTATTTTTTTTTTTAAAGCTTATTTCATTAATATACTTAAAAAAAAAGATTTTATTTATTTATTCATTCAGAGAGAGAGAGAGGCAGAGACATAGGCAGAGGGAGTAGCAGGCTCCCTGCAGGGGGAGCCCCATGTGGGACTCAATCTCGAATCTCCAGGATCACGCCCTGGACTGAAGGGGGCGCTAAACCGCTGAGCCACCCAGGCTGCCCTCATTAACATGAAGACTCCTAACTCTGGGAAACGAACTAGGGATGGTAGAAGGGGAGGAGGGCGGGGGGTGGGGGTGGCACTGAGGTAGGCACTTGACGGGATGAGCACTGGGTGTTGTTCTGTATGTTGGCAAATTGAACACCAGTAAAAAAAAGTAATTTATTATTAAAAAATATATATACTTTAATTTGTTAGGTGAACCTTCTGCAAAAAAACACTATTATTTAGGAAGAAATAGGGTTTATGTTTAAAATCAAAGGAACTTCGGTATCTTGGATTCTGATGGTCATGATATCCTGGTGATGGGTAATTGCTTAATGTGACCTTTTGGAAAGGTTGAAAGCTGTCTTAGTTATGTTTTGTATGAGAAGCACATTTGATATACATGTTCACCGTGGGTAGTGGCTTTGTCCCTTTTGATCACTGCTTTTGGCACAGTATGGACTCAAAAAATTTGTTGAGTGAACTATATATTAGCAAATAGAGAAATAGAACAACTTAATTTTTAGAGCTTAATGGCATTTTTGTTGTTTTTAATTAATGTGCTTTTATATAGGGTGAATTTGAAAGTGAAAAGAAAGTTGCTTTGCATGAAAAGGAGATACATGGACTTGAGTGTGCGCAAGCACAGTCCCTTTACCAAAAAGAGAAAGAATCCTTGTTTCTGCAGCTGCAGGAGAAGAATAACCAAATTCTGCAGGTATGTGGAAAGTATCTTTTCTTTGTTATTACTTTGTGTGTGTGTGGTAAAATATGCATAACAAAATTTACCATTTTAATCATTTTTAAGGGTACAGTTCAGTGGCATTAACCCCATCCACACAGTTGTGCGACTGTCACCACTGCTTCTAGAACTGTTCATCATCACAAGTAGAAACTCTGCCCCCATTACACACTAGCTCCCCATTTCCCTTTCCTCCAGCCCTGGAACCTACTCTACTACTTTGTGTCTCTAGGAATTTGACCACTTTTGGGCCCTCCTGTAAGTGGGATCATACAACATTTATTCTGTCTGGTTTATTCCACTCAGCATCATGTCTGTGGGGTCTGTCCATGTAAGGCAAATCAAAGTTTCTTGTTTTTTTTTTTATGGCTGAATAATATTGTTACATTTAGATACCACATTGTATTTATCTCTTCATCTTTATCTGTTGAAGGACCTTTAGATGGTTGTTTTCACCTTTTGACTAATCTGAATAATGTTACTCCGTGTACGAGTATCTGTTGCAGTCCCTGCTGTCACTTCGGGGGTGTACCTATCTAGGAACAGGATTGCCAGGTCAGATGGTGATGCTGTGTATGTCTTGAGGAGCTGCCATACTGTCTTCACAGCGGCTGCCCCTTATGTTCTTGCCAGCCGTGCACAGCGTTCCAGTTTCTCCACATCCTTGCCAGCACTTATTTTCCGTTTTCTGTTTATGATCGCCATCCTAGCGGGTGTGAGGTGAGACCTCATCGTGGTTTTAATGTGCATTTCCCTGATGATCAGTGATGTTGAGCATCTTTTCATGAGCTAATTGGCCATTTGTATGTCTTTGAAGAAATGTCTGTTCAAGTCCTTTGACAGTTTTTGAATAGGATTGGGTTTTGTTGTTGAGTTGTTCATTATTTCCTTTGTGAGTAGAGGTGTGTATTGATACTTTTTTTTTTTTTTTCTTTTGACTGGGCTCCACACACACAACGTGGAGCTTAAACTCATGACCTTGAGATCAAGGGGCAGATGCTCTACCAGCTGAGATGACCAGGCTCCCCTACTTACACTATTTTTTGAGATAGTCCTACAATGTAGACCTTTCTGGATCGTAATAGTACTGGTTTCTTTTTCTGACCTTATCATTGTTTTCTGCTGGTCTCCTTTCAGCCTATCAATAACCAGTGTTGTGGTTGTGATGTGATATTGGGGTGATGTGGGGTCTGGGAGCAAACAGTTGAGAAAGAATTCTTGAGATGTCTTAGGTGCAAAAAAAGGTGGTTTTATTAAAGCACAGGGATGGGGCTTGTGAACAGAAAGAGCTGCCCTGGGTTCATGAGGAGGGAGGGATTAGTTAGTCAGGATTAGGGATAGAGCGATTAGGGATAGAGCAAGTCTCAGGAATTTAGAAACCAGGCTTCCAGGACTTTGCTGTGAAGATACGGTTATTTCATGAGACCCTTTAGATGTTTATCAGTGGGCCAGACGTTTGAAGGATGATTGCCAACACACATCTTGGGGGGTAGAGATAAAGGAAGTCTCTGGAGGGATTTCTATATGTTAAAGGAGATTTACAGGTTCCTGGGGGTTGCTTTTTGCCTCCAACAGAGTATTAACCTTAAGGCAGTTGAATTCCTAGAAGGTCACTGCCTGCCTCAAGGATTTGTCAATGGCTGCATGTTGTACGGAGACTTGATTGTTTCTACATCTTTTGCCTTTGTTCTCCACATCTTGTGGTTCTTATTATGACTACAAGATACTCTTTAGCAATAACCATCAGGAAACTTTGAAAAAATAAAAGTTTATTAAAGCCCTGGAGGCTACACCTTGTCGCTGGGTACACCTAGCCAGGTGTGATTGTGAGCCTGGGCTTCTGCTTTTACTGGGGTTGAGTGTGAGGGCCTGTGGTTTTGTGCGCTCACTACTGGTGAGTTTCATTAAGAGAAAAAACTCAGCCAGGCAAATTTGCAGGTCCGATTGGCTTTGTGAAGTGATCTGTGAATCAGGAGCAGCCCATCCAGCAAGTACAGGGATGTTCTCAGGAGCTGTACAGGTGGGAGGTTTCCAGCAAGCCCATCTTTCCCTGGGGGAAGGGCAGGGTGATCTTTTCATGCAGAGAGAGGAGAGGGCCCTGAGGGACAGGTTACCTCCTCCCTGCCAACCAGAAAATTCCAGATTGAGTAGCTTAAAGTGTTTTCACTCCTGGGGAGGTTGGAACTGCTGTGACCTCTTGGTCTGTTGTCCTGGGGGCAAGTGACTTTGACCTGATTTTGTAGTGGTGTTGCTGGGGTCTGTGGCCCTTGGTGCACAAAGGTGGTTTTATTAAAGCCAGGGGGCGGGGTGGGGGACAGGACCTGAGGGCAGGAAGAGCGGCTGCCCTGGGCTTGTGAGGAGACTGGCTAGATACTTGGGGGTTGGAGGAAGTAAAGGACGTTCCCACAGGACCTTAGTCGGCTAAAGAAGACTCTCCGGTTACTGGAGGCCTTGCTCTTTTCAAACCAAGGTTGTTTTCCCTTCTAGCAAGACATTGGGATTCAGACAGTTGGGAGCTTCCTGGAGGATATATTGTGCTCCCCTCAAGTACTTGTCAATGGGCTGCAGATTAGAAGGACATTTAACTTACCTGCATTTCTTTCTGCCTCTGTTCCCACATCACCACCACCTTGGGCCTGTGGCTTCCTTTGTAACAATTTAAAACATAAGAGCAGAATTTTGTTTATTTATCTACATATCTACTTTTAAATTTATTTATTTTTAAAGATTTTAAGTATTATCTACAACCAGCGTGGGGCTTGAACCTACAACCCTGCGATCAAGAGTCGCGTGCCCTACCAACTGAGGCAGCCAGGTGCCCCTGAGAGCAGGAATATAAAGCATGGAGACGAAAGAAAACAAATGGACCAGAGATCAGTTATTTAAATCAACTAAGATCCGTAGAGCAAGGGAGCCGGGTGAGAGGGAGGCTGGCGATGTGCGTCTAGAGTGAGCCCCCTTGGAAGTGGGTGCCTCCATCGTGAGGGCTCGAGGCAGGCTCTCCCAGTACAAAGGAGGAGAAAAACCACTGGGATCCTTGTGCACCATCACTGGATTTGGACTTCCCAGATTGGAGACATAGCTGACTTGTCTTTGTGTGCCAGGCACTTTGTGAGGTACATTCCAGAGCTTTCTTACTGCTGTAGGGTTCTGTCTTGCTCACGGAATGGATCCCTCAGGACACTGAGGCCCAGGAGAGGTTCCCTTAATTTGCTAACAATCCAGTGGCTCCCAAGCAGCAGAGCCAGTTTGGTTTTAAATACTGCGCCTGGGTGTGTGGCTTACCCTCCACCAGCCTCAGGTGGTGTGTGTCTGTGGAGGGCAGTCACCTGCTGGGGGGCGGGGGGGGGGGGGGGGCTTGTTTCTGGCAGCAGAAGCCCCTCCCAAGCTCCAGGCTGAAGAGCAAGGGGCACCAGTGCTGAGGCAGGAAACAGTTCCGCAAGGAAGAAAGGACCTTTCTAAGTGTTTTTTCTTTTTCTATTTTTAAAGATTTTATTTGTTTGACAGAGAGAGAGGATGAACAGGGGGAGGGGCAGAGGGAGAGGGAGAGCAGCAGACTCCCCGCTGAGCAGGGAGCCCCACACGGGGCTCGGTCCCAGGTCCCCGAGATCATGACCTGAGTCCAAGGCAGATGCTTCACTGACTGAGCCCCCCTCCCAGGTGACCCTAAAAGTGTTTTTTCAATTTTTCTTCAACTACCAGGTGTTTCTGCCAAGACACACTATATGCATTCCTAAAAAACTCATTCCGTAAAAAAATACTAAAAATAACCCAGGTCATGGGAAAGTAGGGTTAAAGATCATTCAAATCCTATACCGTTTTGTATCTCAAGAGTCCTACTACAAGTATTAGCACAGGTAAAGAGAAATGGTAAATTCCGGATTGAGCAGTTACAGATTTACCTTTACAATAGGGGGATGCTGGCTTGATGGTCTCCTGAGTGCAAGGGGGAGGAATGAAGGGCATCAAGAGAGGCGGGGGTGGGGGTGGGGGTGGGGGGCTCAGGAGTGAACTTGCTGCTGGGGGCTGCGGGGTGCGGGGAGGAGGCTGCTCCCTGCTGCCCAAGTCCCGCTCCTGCCGTGAGCCCGCGCTCACCCGCGCTCACTGCTTGTGTGCTATGACCAGGCAGTGTCCCAGGGAGAGGGACAATGATCGCTAGGCACACCAGACTCTATTAAGAAATTGTTTTTGTTGTAAATATTTCTATAAGCTTTTTTGAAATGTACGTGCTCAGTTAAATAATGCTGTGCAGTAAGGAAGAGCGTCCTACTGATGTAGTTTTGGAACCTAGGTGGTTTTGTGGGGGGAGATCTGGAGCTGATGACCAAGAAGGAATTCTTGAGATGTCTTTGCAAATGGTGGTTTTATTAAAGCACAAGGACAGGACCTGTGGGCAGGAAGGGCTGCTGCCCCAGGGTGGTGAGGGCTGGCTCTTCATACACTGTGGAGTCGGAGTCGGGGTAAGTAAGGGGAAGGGAGATTTTCAAAAGAACTTTTGTCTAAGGAGGACCGACCTACAAGGTCCTGGACGCCTTGCCATTGTCGGGTTAAGGTTGCTTTTCCCTCTGGTAAAGCATCAACATGCAGACAGTTGGGAGCTTCCTGGAGGAAGGTCGCACCCGCATCCCCGCATCCCACCCGGGAGGGGGTGGGGGCTGGCAGGGTGTCGGCTTGTGCTGTGTCCACTTCCCTTCCTTCAGCAGGAGGGAGCAGGATGGGCAGAGGGGAAAGTGTGTGTCCCACACACTCGGAGGGTGGACTCCGCCACCGTGGTGGCCTGTACGGCTGGCCCTCGGCTTGATGCTGGGAGGCCGGCAGGCGTCTGCCGTCCCTCCACACCCCACCAGCTGGGGCTACGCCGCGCCTGGAGCAGTCTGGGCACCAGCTCAGGTGCTGGCGGCATTTGGGCTCACGGCTCTTCTCTTTTGTTTGTTTTTGGTCATCATTTGCCATCTTAGTCTGATGGAACCAGTGGTTTATAGAATCTGTATTTTTTTTTTTTAAAGATTTTATTTGAGAGAGAGTACATGGTGGGGAGGAGGCAGAGGGAGAAGCAGACTCCCCGCTGAGCAGGGGGCCTGACACAGGGCTGATCCCAGGACCCTGAGGTCATGACCTGAGCCAAGCTGTGCTTCTGATGGAGCCCCCCCACCCTCCCACCGTCCCCGGGCGCCCCCTTTGGCTCTTTTTTCAAGGAGACAGGTGTAGGTGATCTTCAGTTGCCTAGAAACTAATACTCTGAATGAACATAAAAGAGATTTTGAGTGTTTTGTGAGAATAGTCTCTGGTGAATTTGCCCCTGACCCTGGCGCCTGGGCTCCTGGGATGTTCGCATATCCCGGGTCTGGAGGCGGTGGGTGATGGGGGGCTGTTAGTAATCTTCACCTTCAATCGCTGTATTTTGCCGTGTTTTTGTTACCTGGGATGACGAGTGTTTGTTACAGAAGTTTATTCCTCACGGAATTGTTTTAAACAGAGCTATGACAATTTTTCCTCAACAGCTGAAGGAACAGATTTTATCCCTAAGTCACGAGGTGGAAGAGCGCCGCCGCGACCTGGAGCAGCTGCAGCAGAGGCGCGAGAGGGAGAACCAGGAGGGCACGAATCTCATCTCGATGCTGAAGTCCGACGCTGACCTGTCTGACCGCGAAAGGTCGGTCGCTCGCTCCCCTGTGCCCGCCGCCCCCGCGCCCTCTCCCGCGTGAGCGCACCGCGGTACCTGGCGGGATGCGACCCCCGGCCCTGTCCCTCTTCTCATTCAAAAAGACATCAAGAAGAGTACTGAGCACCGAGTACAGGACGTCATTGGAGAACAGTGGGGCTGAAGGCGGGTGGTTTCTCCTCGGCCGGGCCTGCCGGCCTCTCAGTGGCTGGGCTGTTGAGAGGCAGAGGAAACCTTCCTCCTGCGGGGTGGCCCGGTAGTACCTGGACCCGGTGTCCCTCTCCTGGAAGGTCTGCACTTGGAGGGCCTTGGGCCCCCGCCCCCCTGCTGCCCTCCTGACTCATTCTGATTGAGGTTTTCTTTATTTATTCTTACACTTCCCCCTTTTGATGAAGATCCTTCCCTGAAAGCATTGCTGACAGAGTCAGGTGTTTCACGTCTATTGGTTTTACCCCTCGGTGCCAGGAGGACCTTTCCTGCATCCTGCCCCGCGTCAGGGGAGTCTGGCTAGAGGGCTTGAGCCAACTCAAGTGCTTACGTTTGTAATAGTTCCTTCTTTTTCCTCTCCAGTGCCCTGGCTCTTTGCAGTGGCAGAAGCTGGAAGTTTTCTGGATTTGTTTTGTTGCCTTCACTTGTCAGATTTGAAAGTTGAGGATTTTAGCAGTTTTTTAGGTGACCCATGTAGGATGTGAGCAGCTGGCTTGCTGTAGTAATTAAATATGGAGTGTGGGCAGTTTCCCATTCTGTCCTAGTCTTGTTAACTAAAAGAGAAAGTTCCTGGTTCAGCCTGTAAAACAAACAAACAAAAAAAGACCATATCGGCATCTAGACGAAAGACTAGAATGGTCACAAAAAGACCATTTGGAGTCCATTGTAATGGTCAGTGAACAGATTTATTGGGCGTTTGTGTATAGGCATGTTTTGGGTTTTTTTTTTTTTTTTTTTTTTAAGAGTTGTAGTTTATTTATTTTTTTAATTTTTTTTTTTTTTTTTTTTTTTTTTTATTTATGATAGTCACAGAGAGAGAGAGAGAGAGGCAGAGACACAGGCAGAGAGAGAAGCAGGCTCCATGCACCGGGAGCCCGACGTGGGATTCGATCCCGGGTCTCTAGGATCGCGCCCTGGGCCAAAGGCAGGCGCCAAACCGCTGCGCCACCCAGGGATCCCTTGTTTTGGGTTTTTTAAAAGATTTTATTTATTAGAGAGAGACAAGGCGGGGAGGGGCAGAGGGAGAGGCAGGCTCCCCGCTGAGCAGGGAAGGAGGGGGGAGCTGGAACCCAGGACCCCCGAGGCTTTGAGGTGAAGGCCAACGGTTAACTACCTGAGCCACCCAGGCGCCCCACAAGTTAGTTCCTATCAGGTATAGGAAAAGCTACTGTAACTGCTCAGGGACTTCCTGCCAGTGTTCTAGCATCCGGAGGGAAGTTGAGGGCCTGATTCCCTAAATCCCCCTTGGGGTGTTTCCTTTGGGCAGTTTGATCCAAGGTCTGGCCCTCCCCAGCAGGCCTGGGGACAGACACGTAAATGTGAAGAACTGGTGATTACTTCCGCAAACCTGAGTCCTTGAGTACTTGAGGACACGTAGCTGCAGCTCGCAGGTGGTCGGAGTCCAGAGTGCACCAGAAGCCTCCCGCACTTAGGTCCTCGAAGACTGGGCAGGGGGGATCCCTGGGTGGCGCAGCGGTTTGGCGCCTGCCTTTGGCCCAGGGCGCGATCCTGGAGACCTGGGATCGAATCCCACGTCGGGCTCCCGGTGCATGGAGCCTGCTTCTCCCTCTGCCTGTGTCTCTGCCTCTCTCTCTCTCTCTCTCTGTGACTATCATAAATAAATAAAAATTAAAAAAAAAAAAAAAAAAAGACTGGGCAGGTTTGGGTAGGTTCAGGAGAGGGGGAAGAGGAGGTGGGGGAGGGCCTCAGGGCCCTTAGGAGGCGAACAATACATCAGAAACATCCAGAAGCCTCAAGAGACCCTTTAAAATAGGCATCCCCTCAGGCTTTTGTCTGTTTTGTGAAGGAGCCTCCCCAATCGTGAGTAACAGGTGTAGGGAGCTCGAAGTCCCCACTACCTCTGGGGCGTCGGTCCACTTAGTTACAAGGACACACTGTTTGTAAGCGTGGGACCAGCCGGGCCCGGGGCCGCCCCCGCGAGCAAGGTCTCTGTCTCGGGTTTTCTCTGGAGCCTGGCTGCAGAGCGCAGGGGCCCCGGAGTGTCTGTGCACCTGCCCTCCGGCCCAGGGCCTCCCACCTCCCGCCCCCTTGGAGAAGTGCAGCCCCGGGGGCTCCCTGGGGGGGGTTGGGCTTATAGTGTGGGGGGCCCGGGTGGGGCCACTGTCATCAGAAGGTCCCTCGAAGCCCGCCAGAGCTGGAAGTGTCGCGGCTCCTCGTCGGCTGGCTGTGCCGCCTTCCGCCCGCTCTACCGCCCGCCCTAGGAGCTGGCGCGGGGCGCGAGTCGGGCTGCCCCTTGTCCGGCTGCCTGGGTTTCACTAAGAAGTTCCTGCTGTAGGCCGCCCGGGGCTCAGCGGTGGAGCGTCTGCCTCAGCTCAGGGCGTGACCCCGGGGTCCTGGGATCAAGTCCCACGTCGGGGTCCCCGCAGGGAGCCTGCTTCCCCCTCGGCCTCTCTGTGTCTCAGGAGTAAATACAATCTTAAAAACAAAAAAGAAGTTCCTGCCCTGTAGCATTCAGATTTCTCCCGTGTTGACCCGGAGCCTTGTTTCTGCTGTTGCGGGTCGGCCGCGGAAGGACCCGTTAGTGTGTAGCTGAGGCTGCAGGGCTCGCTTGTGTCCGAGCACCTGGCTTACCTGGTGCATTGCTGCAGCTCACAGGGCCTCCCGTGGGCCTTCCCCCGGGGTCGCGGCCGAGGGTCGCCGTTGGGGTCGCCGTCGGGTCGGCTGTCTGTGCCCAGGGTGCCTGCCTGCGTGCACCGAGGGGCCGTGGGCCTTGCTGCCGCTGAGCTGGCTGTGCAGAGAGCACGTCCTTCCTTCTAGAGCCCCTTGAACACTGGCCTCGAGGAGAGCACCTGTCCGTAGGTGTCTGGAGGCTGGGGCCCAGGCCTGAGCGCCCCTCAGGCTGTAGAGCGACTGGCTCCACACACGATTCCAGGTGTGCAAGATGGGGCCAGTGGGTGAGCAGCAGCTGCAGACTCCTGACACCCACAAGCGTTTGTCACAGTTGAGGATCATCGAGGGGACTGCAGCCCTCCTAGCCTTTGAGGGTGACCCCTGCCCTCCCTGACCCTCCATAGCCGCTGTCATCCTCGTGCCTGCCTCCGCCCGCTCCCCCCACAGGATGTCTTGTCCTGTGCCTGCCTGCCCTCTGGAGGCCTGGGCAGCAGGGAGCAACTGGTGTGCTGTGTGCAGTCTGCCCCCGTGCTGCTTTCCCGCCCCGGTCCTCCTGTCTCTCCCCTGGGCAGCTCTCCACGTGTTGTTCAGTGGGGTCCCGGTGTTGGGAGGAGGCCTTGCCCCAGGCCCTTGGTGGCGGTGTGAGCGCGTGAATGGCTGGGGTGTACGAGTGTCCCCCACCCCCTCGGCCCCGGCATCTCCCAGGTATGAGGACCCGTGTCGGCTGGTCCACTTATGCACAGGCTGCAGCCCTTCACCCCAGCTGTGTCTTGGGTGTGGTCGCTATGCTGTGGCCAGAGAGGGCCAGCCACATTGGTGCTGTCCTCCTGGGGGTCCGAGAGGCTGTGAGTGGGCACAGGAGCCCACGAAAACTAACAGTAAGATGACGCCTTCTCAAAGTCAATGGTAGCAGCCCAGAGGTTAGTCTCGTTGGCAGAGCTGCCCCCCGGCTGTGCCCCTCTTGTCCGAGTCAGGCAGAGTTGACACGGCTGACAGCTCACGGCCCGCTGTGTGCTTTGCTCAGGAGAGCTCTCCGAGATGCTCTGCGGAGGCTGCTCAGTTTGTTTGGAGAGATGCTGAAGGTTGCCATCGCGCTGAAGAGCCGGATCAGTGAGCGTGTGGGGCTCTGTCTGGAGGATGAAGACCCACCTGGTGCGTGGCCCAGCGGCCAGGCCCTGTCTGCAGGTGAGTGCCCGGACGGCCCTGCGTCTGAGCCCTGGGGCCAGGAGCGCTCCGTGCTGTCCCCCTCCTTCCCTGCTGCGTGGGGCCGGGCCGGATGAGCTCCCGAAGCTGGAGGTGGGCCAGTGCCTCTGGGACACGGGTGTGCTTGTCCTTTGACGGCCTGGTCCTGGGAGCTTGCTTGCCGCGCGCGTGGTATATGCAGGTTTACGTCTTTGCTCATTTGCAGCACCAGTGCTTGAAGAGACGTGGCCTGGGTCTGAGGCAGCCCTGCTGGAACTGGACAGAAGTTTGCCTGAATGCGTGGAGATGCCTTCAGAGGCTGAAATTAGCAGTCACATCTGTGAAAGCTTTTTCATGAGCCCAGAAAGTTCACTGGAGTACGAGCAGCCGATTAGGAGGATTTACCAGAGTCTGGGCCTGGCGGTGGAGGGCCTGCTGGAGCTGGCTCTAGACTCCACCAGGCAGGTGAGACACGGCTCCGCGTGCCGTCCATCTGCGGCCCTATGTTGGCTCCTGTTAGTGTTTCCCTTTTTCTGAGGATAACGGGTTCGATAAGTGGTTAGGTTGCATGGTTTGGCGACGTAAGCTTAGTGGATGAGGATGGTGCCGCTCCCAGGCGTGGTGCTGGCCGCTGTCCATTCGGTGTTTCTGGTTCTCGGCTGCAGCCTACAGAGCGAGAAGGGGCATTGGCACTTTCTGGGTGGATCTGGCTTCTTTCGCTGTTGTCTTCTCCTTTAGGATTCAGGGGCAGAAACCGTCAATTTTGGGTACGTACCTGCTTTCTCATATTGTTCTCATTTTCTGTTACTACCAGTGATGCTCCTCTGTGTTTTTCCTAAGCAGAAGTCTTTTCTGAGCCCAAATTCTGGAGACAGTAGGTTTGCTGCGAATGGAAAGGAAGAGCTGAGTGTGGGGTTGATGACACGTGGTTTGGCGTCTCTCCTTTGTCTACCTCCTGCACCCTTTTAACTTCACGTTGAATATATTTATGTCCAGAGATTATCACCAGAACAGGGGGTTATGCTCAACTTTTTAGAAAGTTTTGTACAGTTAGAAAAGACATGAAATATGAATACAGGGATCCCTGGGTGGCGCAGCGGTTTGGCGCCTGCCTTTGGCCCAGGGCGCGATCCTGGAGACCCGGGATCGAATCCCACGTCGGGCTCCCGGTGCATGGAGCCTGCTTCTCCCTCTGCCTGTGTCTCTGCCCCTCTCTCTCTCTCTCTCTCTGTGAGACTATCATAATAAATAAAAATTAAAAAAAAAAAAAAAGAAATATGAATACATGACAGGCAGCGTAGGGATTCTTTTTCACGTTGAACCTAATTAGAAAATATGCATTTTTAGTCAAAACCTTGCTGTTTACATCCCAGGAATCCTTGAATAAGTCTTCTCCATTTGGTGTGAGAAGAGCAGCCTTGGGGCTGCTTTCAAGGGGAAACCAGTGGATTCCCTCAGAGGCAGAGTCTGGGGAAGCTGGAGGTGCCTGAGTGTGAGGGAGGCCGAGGGAGGCCCAGGCCGGCTGCTCAGGCGTCTGTCGGCACAGCTGGCCGTAGGCGTCTGCCTCCACGGGTTAGCCTGGGCCGCAGCCTGGGCAGGGGAGGGAGGCGAGATCGGGGCCTGGGGCTGAGCCAGGACAGGGCACCGCGGGAGGCCGCACCTCGCACCTCGTGGAGACCGAGTCAGGGAGGGTCTGCAGGGGGTAAGGGTGCGTCAGGCCCCATGCCCGCCGAGGTGGCCGGCCCAGGGAGCCTCCCTCCCTCCCCTCCCACCCACGGCCTCCCTGCCTCCTCCTCCACCCGTGGAGCACAGGTGGTCATCCTGCGCGGCCTCGGGGCTCTTGATGAACAGTTCTCATGGCCTTGGAAACGCGCCCTCTCGGCAGCGTCACTGTGCAGATGTGTGGCGTCCGTCGTTCGTGCACGTGTGAACTTTCTGTGCAGCATTGTAGCTGTGCAGAATTTTTCTTTCTTGAAAATTGTTGAAAAAGCAAATTTGCGTATAACGGACACGGTATTGAACGTCAGTGTTGCTTCTTACAGAGTATTTGTGGTTTTGTCAGAATTCTAGTTGTGCCGGGATTCTAAGTCCGTTGGTGTTAACGTGAGCTTTATTCTGACGTGTGGTTCTGGTTTCCAAATGTGTTAACAGCTGGAAGAAGCGCGTCAGATTCATTCTCGTTTTGAGAAAGAATTTAGCTGTAAGAACGAGGAGACGGCACAGGTCGTCAGGAAGCAGCAGCAGTTACTGGAGCGCCTGGAGGAGGAGAACGCGGCCCGGACGCGGCTGATGCTGGAGCTACACCAGGCGCAGGGTGAGCGCTGGCTGCGGGCGGAGGGCTGCCGGGACACAGGCCCGGGGCACCGGGGAAGGGGAGGACTCACAACTTTAAGAGTGAAGCGAGGGACTAAGTAGCGCCCATGGCGTGAGGCCCCGGTGACCTTCCTCAGGAAACCCTGGGATCAGGAGCGCAGATCCCGGGCCGACAGCCTCAGCGCGTTGCCTGCTGTGGTGAGGTGGGAATGTCTGTCCTCCCGTCACGGGCGGCGGGTGTCCCGGAAGGGACATTGTGACCCCTGGGACCCCCGCACGTCAGGGCGTCTGGTCCCTGGTGTCACAGCGCTTGTGCGCCAGGGTGGCGGCCGTGGTGTGAGGGAGTCACGTGCGGTGGTGCTGAGGCCTCTCCCCGTGTTCGCCCCCCCCCCCCCCCGCCCCCCCGGGCGCACAGGCCTGTCGTCTGGGAGTGGGACGCAGGCGAGCGCCGAGCTCCCAGGTGCGAGCTCCCAGGTGCGCTGCGGCTGGGAGGGCCGACCATTGCTCCTCCGTGAGGCCTCAGCGGCCCGTCTCCATCTCAGGCATCATCGAAGGCTTCAAGGAGGAGAAGGCCAGCCTGCAGGAGGCGCTGTGCCGGCAGGAGACGGCCGAGCACGGCCTGGCGGAGGAGCTGGAGGGTCTGAGGCAGCAGCTGCAGCAGGCGGCGCAGCAGCAGGCGGAGCTGAAGGAGGAGAATTCCGCCCTGTGGAGCCAGAAGGAGGCGTCGGCCGCAGAAGCAGAGGCGAGAGAAGCTGGTGAGAGCGGCGCCTGCGGAGCGGGGCAGGCGGGAGCCCTGCGCGGCTGCGCCCTCCCGAGGCCTCAGTGCAGATAGCACGGCCACTGACCGCCCTTGGGTGCGCCCTTAAAACATTGTGTAACGTTACCCTCAGGTAGGGAAACGTGTTCGTAACAGGCTCGCCGTGATTTCAGGCCGTCAGAGGTCTCCTCTTTAAAATAGTTAAGGTACGAGCAGTTGGAACACGGAGGGTTGCGCTGCTGGGGTTTGCAGGTGGCGGTGTCCCTGAGGACGCCCCGGGGACGCCCGTGTGGGCGCAGCCGCCCCGGGCCTGCTGCACCTCGGCCGTCCCTGTGCTGCTCTGTGCCATTCGGGAGCCTCGTTTTTCATTTCTCTTTCCCCCAAGTTTTTCTTTTTAATTTCCCTTGAGACACAACCAGCCCTCAGGGCCTCGTGGTTGCCCTTTCTTGGATCCTTCGTGCTGTGAGCACGAAGGCGGGTCCCCGGGACCGCAGCTCCTGGACGGCGGAGTTGCCGTGCTCCGGGTCTCCAGCCGCGGGCTGTGCGTGATGGCTCCCGACCCCCTCCTCTTGCCCGACGCCGCTCGATAACGTCTGTCTACCTGGACGTATCTCTCTGTCCTTTTTCTATTTTTTGAGTTGAATTTCTGATGTTGAAAACTTGACCTGTCTTTGTTGGTTTCACCCTTTGAGTCTCTTTCCACCGTCAGTTGTGTCTCTTGTGGGTCTCGTGTTAACGACGCCTGGAAAGCTGCCCGGGGGTCTCCTGCTGTCTCTCCTGGTGCGCGGTGACCTGTTCTGGGGGCAGGGACGCTCCGCTGCTGACCGCAACGCTGTGTGTCCGCTTACTCTTCGTGTCCCTTCTCCTGCTCCCGTCTCTGCCCGGTGCCCGGCCATGCTGGTGTCCAGGGAGGCACCGTTGATGTGTGAGAGTGCGTGAGTGTGTGAGTGAGCACGCGTGCCCTGTGGACCCTGTGCCGCATGCATACTGCCGTCTGCACAGATGTGAGTTCTTGGGGGTGTTCTTCCCGTGGCTCCTCGCGGAGTGAATGGGCTCACGGCAGGATCATGTGCAGGGAATTTCCCAAGACCTCCGGTGCCTGGAATTTCCTTACTTGACTCTTTTCTATAAATGAAGTTGTAGCTGGCGACACGTGGTTTTAGATTTGATTTCTTTTTCTTAAATTGGAGGCCATAAACCATTGTTCTCCTGCACCCGCTGTCTTTGCTGAGGCACCTGTTTCTTCGCAGGTGTTCTGAGGAGCTGCCCTCTGCCCTGCTCTTCTTACCTGCCCCTTTGCCGTGACTCGGTGGGGCTCCTGCACATGCCTTGTTCTGCTTCAGGTCTGAGGACTTGTCAGCCTCAGGTTATTTCTTTAGACCTCGTTCCTTCTGTCCCGGCCCTTCCCGTAGGCTGCGCCTCCCAGTGGGACAGACTGTCCCTGTGCAGGGCCCCATCCGCCCGCTCCCAGCCTGAGGCCCGGTGGGGTGGCCAGGGCCCACACCCCACCCACCCAGTTTATTAACCACCACGAGCGAGTGAGGGTGCTCACAGGTGTTGGAGTTGAGAGACGGGGCCTGAGCAGCTGAGCAGCCGTGTAGCCCTGAGCCAGGGGGCAGCCTCGTCGTCGCTCCCCAAGGCCCGAGTGGCCCTGCCTCTGTGAGGTCCGTCCCGGGGGCTCTGCTGCGCCCGGGCCTGCCTCCCCCTGCACATCTTCTCGAGGCTGTGGACGCGGCTGCTCTTCTGCGTCTCTGGTTACCCTGCAGAGAGGCCTGGCCTCCTGTGTGGCCGCAGCGCCCGTAGCCCTGGCACCTTGGCAGATGTGAGCGGGGCCAGTCTTTGCTCCTTCCCTTTGACACCGCGCTCGGTCCTTGGTTGGCTTTCATCCTGTTAGCCGCACCTGGCCTTCTTACCTGGCCTCTGTTCTTTCCCTTCACGCACACAGTTCCTCTCCCTTCACGCACAGCTCTGCGCTCAGGTTTGCAGACGCACCCCTGCCGGAGCTGTGGAAATATTGCCCAGAACGCCTGGTGGCTCAGTCAGCTCAGTGTCACACTCTTGGTTTCGGCTCAGGTCGTGATCTTGGGGTTGTGGGATCGGGCTCCCTGCTCAGCGGGAAGCCTGCCTGTCTCCCTCTGCCCGTCCCCCTGCTCACACTCATGTGCGTGTGCTGTCTCTCTCAAATACATAATCTTTAAAAATAAATAGATAAATGCTGCCCATGTGCACAGCACCTGCTGACCTTCCCTGACCACCGGCTTCCCAGGAACAGCCAGGGTACCCGTGGTCCTGATTCTGCTCTGGGCCCTCGTGAGTGTTGACCTATGTCCAAGTGCCTTTAGAGGTCCTTGCACCTTGTGGGGAGATGCGGCTCTGCCTGTTTGCGTGGTGCCTGTTAGGTGTGTGGTGTGTTTCGCGGCTGCTCTCAGGGCAGTGCCGTCTACCCCAAGTGTGGTTTCTTTGTTTCTTTTTAAAAGTCTGCACTAAATTTATTGGCAGCCAAGACCTGCTGCAGCCCAAGAGCAAATGGCGTGCCTGGCTGCCGTCCCAGAATAGTGTGGACGGGTACAAGCGGTGGGCACCTGCTGCCCTCAGTCTCGGAGGGTGGAGGTCCCACACAGAGTCGCACACGCCCCTTCTGGGGAGCTCCGGCTCTTGCTGTGCCCTCCCGTGCGGAAGGGCCGGGCGCTCTCAGAGCCTCTGGGAAAGCCCAGGTCCCATCTGTGAGGCCCACCATACGGATGTCGGGGGATGCAGGTGTTCGCACCGTCGTGGTGGCGCGAGGGCGTGGGCGTTAGAGACTGTCCAGGACCACAGACGAGCCCTGGCGCCCTGCTGACTTTAATACCCGTGTCTCAAAATGCTGTGTTTTCATTCATAGGCACTCCTGCTCCCATAGCACACGAGGACTCAGGTTTGTAAACACAGACCAGATTGCTGTGTGAGATGAGCTGTGTCTGCTGCACCAGATGCCCCAGTTTTTACTAAAGAGGAAAAATACTTTAAGGCTTTTGTGGCAAACTGTTAACAAAAACACCAACTTTAACCTTCCCTGTTGACATGTGGAAATGCGCTAGCTCTTATCCAGTGACGCCCTCCGCGGCCGGTGCTGCTTGGCAGGGAGCCCCGTCTGGTGGCAGGTGCATTGTCCTGGGGCCGGGGGCCAGCCCTGGGGCCTGGAAGGTCTTAGGGGAGTCTTGGGGGACCCCGAGTGGAGCTCCTCTGCTGCTCCGACAGCGTCGGTGGCCCTCGGCATGGCCTGAGTGACCACATGACACCTTCTCTTCAGTGCCACCTGCACGGGGCCCTCGCGAGCTGTGGCTGGGCGCCCTTCCTGCAGCATGTGGCCCCGAGGATGGTGCCGTCTGGGTGGGCGGCCAGGCAGCACGACCCCCGGGTGGGGATGATGTGGTTCTAACTGCATGTTTAAGGCAATTTAGTCTAATTGCTGACTTACTAGCATGAGAATTCCCTGGGAATGTTCCAGTAGTGGTGATGGCAGTTTGGCATAAGAGATTGGCAGGGTTTTATAAGAAGGAGTTTTGAAAGCAAATAAACTATAAATGAAAACCTATGAAATCAAAATTTCAGTTTGTGGATAGTTTGCGCACTTTAGGACTCCTCAGAGGCCAGCCTCCTCTACTAGACGTGCTTATGAGCGTACAGTTCCCACGGGGACTGGGGCCTTCCCCACTTAATTTTAGACTGGCTTTCGACGTCTGGCAGGCCCTGCCGCGGCCCCGGCTGTGCCGTCAGTGCGTTCTCCGTCGGGCTGTGCGCCCCCTCACCGAGTCCTCGGCTGCATCTTGTCCACACAGGACAATCTATGTGGAGGCGTGATTCCTAGAAAACCCACTGATGGGTCGTTTGGAAATACCAAGATGTAGTCTTCTCAAGCTTTACATTTCTTTATTTTAGCGAATTTTAATTTAAAAGCTGTAATTCTCCCGCTCTTTTCTAACGTCCTTGGCTTTGTCTCTGGGGGCATTTAGCACAGTGGTGAGCACCCAGGCTCGTGCTGGCTGTGGGTGCATGTCCTTCGGGGCCGGCTGTGTCTCGGGGCCCGGGGCTGCTGGGGCGGCTGGATGTGGTGTGTGTCTGCCCCGCCGTGGGGGGCACCTGCCGGGCACGTTTCCCGTTTCTGCTTCAGCCCACGTCCCTGCCCTGATCTGTGGGGCTTTTCTCCCTGTTTTGTCTCTTCAGCTCTTCGTAGGGAAGTGGAGTGTCTGACGCAGGAGCAGTCGGAGGCCAGGAAGCAGTCGGAGAAGGACCGCGCGGCGCTGCTCTCTCAGATGAAGGTTTTCGAGGCGGAGTTGGAGGAGCAGCTCTCTCGGCACGAAGCGTGTGCCAAGCAGGCCGAGGAGCTGTCCGCGCTGAGGCAGCAGATGGCGGCTCTGGACAAGCATCTGCGGAGCCAGCGGCAGTTCATGGACGTGAGCATCTTGACTAAGTGTGCTTGTGTCCCTGAACGCCGGCCCTGTAGCGTGAGCGTCCGTGACACAGTGTTAGGGTTAGCACGCGGCCGGGGGGTTGTGGCCGGGTCACTCTAGGCACACATTCCCAAGGGGTCAGCGTGCGCCTGTGCGTGGCCTGCGGGGCCCCCCCCCAGCCCCCGTGCCAGCCCTGCATGCCCAGCCCTGCCCCCTTGGGCCGAGCCGTCTGCTGTCTGTGGCTGTTCTGTCCACACTCTGCAGAGTCTCTCGCTGCACCTGCAGGGCCACCTCTTCATCGAGCCGGTGGACAGGTGGTGTGGAGGGAAGTGCTGCGAGCGCCTGCTGGGCGGTCCGCGTCTGCGCAGGCGGTCGGCCTTCCCTCCGGAGGGAGAAGTGCCGTGGCCTGCGTGCCTCTGAGACGTCCGAGCAGACTGCCTCTGTCCACAGGAGCAGGCTGTCGAGAGGGAACACGAGCGGGAGGAGTTCCAGCGGGAGATCCAGAGGCTGGAGGAGCAGCTCCGCCAGGCGGCCCGGCCGCGGCCCCATGGCCCTCGTGTCAGCGACGTAAGTCAGCCTGACGTGTGCTCTGCCCGTTGGGTAATGTTCTGCATCATGTTCTAAAGACTTACCTGTGGAACAATTTTTCCTTCCCTGTATGTGGAAACGGCAGGAGGAGCAGCTGGACGAGGAGGTAGGGGTGTTGGGGGTCTGCATGGTGGGCGCCGCCTCCTTCCCCTCCCCTCCCCTGCACAGCGTGGGGGCTGCTGCACGGGGGCCTGCTCTTCCTTCCCTTGCCTCCCTCTGCTGGAGCGGACCTGCGTGCGTCCCCCGCCTGCTGCGGCTGTGGCTGGTGTGCTGGTTCAAACACTGAGCGTATATGGGGACTATGCTGGGTTCGTTTTCAGTTGTAAGCACTGAGGCATTCCGTGCATCGTTCCCTGGGCCCCCAGTGTGACCCCCCAGTGGCGGAGCCCCGAGTGCAGCCAGGGTGTCCACACGGTCCCCTCCCGCCCACGTGCCTGCCGTGTGTGGGCGTGTGCCTCTGCGCGGCGTGCCCGCTGGCCGTGCCGTGTGCTCCCGTACTTAGGAGGTGGTGCTGTCACTGTCACATTTCTCAGGCGTTCTTGTTGTTTTAGGTTGAATTGTTGCAAGAAAAGTTGAGAGAGAAATCAGATGGCTTTAACGAGTTGGTCATAAAGAAAGAGTTGGCGGACAGACAAGTGATGATCCAGGAAGAGGAAATCCGACGTCTCGAGGAGACCAACGCGAGCTGCAGGAGGGAGGCGGCTCAGCTGCGGGAAGAGCTGGAAAGGCAGAGAGACGCCATGAAGGCCTTGCAGCAGGTAGCAGCCCGCGCCGTGGGAGCCCGAGTCCTGCGGGACCCCACACTGTGCCCCCCCACCCCCGCCCTCCCCTCCGAGGGCAGCGTCCCCAGCTGCTCTCCCCTCAGCCCCTCACGCCAGCACCCTACTTGGCGTCGGCCCCAAGACCGCACCCCTTCCAGGGTCCTGTGAGCTCCGCTCGGTTCAGTTGGTTTGCCACAGCGGCTTAGGGACTCACAGCCCGAGCGGGAGGCCAAGGCAGGGCTTGGGTGCCCTCCCCAGGAGCGCCTTCTCCCCGCCCCCCCCCACCCTTCTTTTTTCCCTGCATCACTTGCTCCCTCTTCCTTCTCTCAGCAAACACCTCCTGAGCTTATTAGATGCTGCAGGCATAGAAAATGCCTTTTTTTCTCTGTACAAACTTGGGCCACTTACTGTAACTTCTTTTCCATGTAATTTGTTGTGACCAATTTCTCCATAGTAAATACTGTTTGAAAACTTTTCCAGTGAGACGTTAACATGCGTTATACAGAGTAACATTGTCAGCCACTGGCCTCTTCTCAGGCAAGTTCTTTGCAGTTTTTTTTGTTAATAGCCAATAGCCTAGGGACAATTTTTTTCCTTCTTGAATAACTACTAAGGACAGATTCACTGCAGTGGACTCACAGGCACACACGATGGCCCTCTCTTTGGGGTCCCATCCTTCACCAGGTGGATCTCTGCTCTGGAGGTCATGTGTGTGGCGTGTGCAGGTGTGTGCAGCTGAGTGCCAGGGGCATGTGAGGACACTGGGCACTCAGGTCACAATTTGACACCCCTTGTTCCTGAAAAACTTGCCTAAAATAAGCCTTTTTTTCTTAATCAGGATAAAGAGGCCTTACAGGAGAAGCAGATGAGCAACTTGCTTCTGGTGTCCACACTACAGTCTAAACTCGATGAGGGCAGGTGCCCTGTGCCTCCTGCAGACAGCTGCCCCGAGGGCCCAGAAGTCCAGTTAGAGGCGGTGCAGAGGGCGCTCCAGCAGCGAGAGAGCGAGGCAAGAGTGGGGGCTGGGGGCGGCTGGCGAGGGCAGGACGTCCAGGTGATGCGGGAAGTGGGGCTGCGACTGCTGTGTACCTTCGTGATTATTAGATGTTAATGACTCTTCTCAGCATGTACTTTAAAGTCTTGTAAATTTTTTTTTAAGATTTATTTTATTTATTCATGAAAGACACAGAGAGAGGCAGAGACACAGGAGGAGGGAGAAGCAGGTTCCCTGCGGGGAGCCCGATGTGGGACTCGATCCTGGGACCCCGGGGTCACGCCCTGAGCTTGGAGGCAGACGCTAAACTGCTGAGCCACCCGGGGGCCCCAATGTAAAGTAATTTTTAATAATTATTGAGTGACTTAGAACATTAAATAATTTTTAATATTTTTTGTTTTAATGAAAGGTTTTGGATTTAAAAGAACAATTAGGAAAGATGAAAGATGACCTAGTAAGTAAGAGTGATGAAGTGCTGCACCTGAACTTGGAATTAGACGCGCAGAGCAGCCGTGCGGCCGTCAGTGTGCGGGAACTTCAGGAGGAGAACGCCAGCCTGAAGGTGCGCCGGGGAGACCCCCAGACAGCCGGGTTCATGGTCGTGTCAGTGCTGCAGCCCCCCGGGCGACCGTGGATCATGGGCTGCAGACGTGAGGCCGGGGATGGTCCTCTGCCGTTTCAGGAGGCACCTGCCTTCCGTTCTGAGGTCGGCAGCTGGGGCAGCTCTGGAAAGTGCAGTCGGGGGCAGAACCCAGAGCCTCCCTGGCGGGTGATGGGTGATGGTGGCCTGTGTCCTCCCGCGCCGTCCTCTGCGTCCTGCTAGTGGCTCTGAGAGGACGCTGGCTGGAGTCACACGGCACAAGAGACAAACCTCTCTGATGGCAGAACTGTGAGGAGGAAATGAATCATCACCATTGACCTAATTTGGGTCGTTACAGGGTCGTTACCTTGTTCTAGAAGCGGTGACTTGCATTACATAGTTGCTCATTAATCCTTGCTACGAGCAGGATGAAATAAAGATTGATTGATTGTAGAGTCAGGGGAGGGCGGGAGAGAATCCCAAGCAGACGGCCCGCTGAGCGTGGAGCCCAGCGTGAGGCTCGGTCCCAGGACCCTGGGATCACGACCTGAGCCGAAACCAGGAGTGGAATGTGTGACCGCCTGAGCCACCCAGGTGCCCCCAAAATACCCTGTTTTTAAATCTCCTCTTGTAGCTCTAGCAGAGAGTCCAGCTTGTAAAGAGACAGCTGTGCCGATGGCTTTGTGGCCCAGTGCAGAGCCCTTGCCTGTGGTGCCTGGCAGCTGTGGGGGCGTGAACCCAAGGGGCCAGGGTACACTCAGCGCGTGTCCTCCGTGCCGCCCCTCGCAGGCTGCGTGACGTCCGTGAAATCCGGGTTTCAGCCAGTCTCAGGCATCGGGTGCCCTCCTCAGTCGTGAACAGAACACACCCAAACAGGAAGCCATTTTCAAATGGAGTGTCCGTCTTTCAAGCTACCTTATTTCGGGTGCTTCGTGTGCCAGGTCAGGGACCACGCCCATCGTCACGTTTTATTGGTGGTTGTATTTCCACAGGCATTTCTGCAAAACAAAGAAAAGGAGATCATGTGTGTGAGCGAGCAGCTCGAGGCGCAGCTGGCCGGGATGGGAAGTGGCGCGCTCCGCGAGGTAGGCCTTTCCTGGCGCTCAATGCAGCCGCCCGTTGCTCGTCAGGTTTGATTTTGAGTTTAAAGGCACCAAGGGTACTAGTAAAACCAAGAATTGTTATGAAACCCACAATTTTTAGGAAGCAAACACTGGACTATAAGAAACTGGCCGAGGGGATCCCTGGGTGGCGCAGCGGTTTAGCGCCTGCCTTTGGCCCAGGGTGCGATCCTGGAGACCCAGGATCGAGTCCCACATCGGGCTTCCGGTGCATGGAGCCTGCTTCTCCCTCTGCCTGTGTCTCTGCCTCTCTCTCTCTCTATTTCTCATGAATAAATAAATAAAAATTAAAAAAAAAAAAAAAAAAAGGAACTGGCTGAGGATTGCTAACTGGAGCATAAATCGGTTGGTGGCTGCTAGCGATACAGGCTCGTGAGAATGAAGTTTGGAGCCACATAGCGTTTCAATCTGATTTTCCATTTACTGTCTTTGCAGTCTTGGCAGGATATTTGACATGTGAGTTTCCGTTGTCTTATCTTCAAAGTACAAATAATGACATCTCGTACCTTAAAATCGTTGAGGACGGCATCAGCCGGCCAGTGCGAGCACCTCTCCCAGTCCACGTGCCTGCTGGTCCCGTCCTTTGCCAGGGCTGGTTCCCAAGCCTGATCCTCTCCCAGAGTTAGAACGAGGTCCAAGACCTGAAGTGTCTCCCATTAGTAAAGCCTAACGAATCATTGTGTAAGCGTCACCGAACCACACACGGTACAGGTGGTGGCCTGAGTACGGGGGCGCCACGGAGACAGACATGGCCTGTTGGGCTGCCCCTGCCCGTGGGGCGGGCACGGGGGTCATGAGGCGTCTGAGCAGGTGGCGAAGCGGCAACTGCGTTCTTACTTCCCAAGCAGCTTGACGTTCCTGACGAAGCTGGCGTGTAGCATTGGGCGTTTCCGAGTATTAAACGTCACTTGTTTGTTCCCACAGCTGTGAAGTCACCGCACCAAGCCGCAGGCTGAGGGTGAATCGTGGCTTTCATCTCTGAATGTGCTTTTTGCTCAGGTCACCTATGACAGAAGCTCAGAGATCGAGGAGCTGAGATCCATCATCGAGAACCTGCGAGAGAACCAGCAACGGCTGCAGAAAGAAAAGGCGGAGGAGATGGAGCAGCTCCACGAGGTCATCGAGAGGCTGCAGGAAGAGCTGTCCCTCGGGGCGCCCGCCGTGCCCGCTGCTGTGGACTGCGAGCTGCCCGCTGTCCCCGCCCCCGCTGTGGGGCCAGAGGCGCTGGCGGCAGCGGGGGCGGCGAGCCGGCTGTTCGCGGAGCAGGAGCACAGGCACGGACAGGCCCTGGAGGCCCTGCAGCAGCGCCTGCAGGCCTGCGGAGGAGGCCGCCGCCGGGCAGCTGGCCGAGCTGGAGCGCAGCGCCGCCCTCAGGGAGGCTGAGGTCCAGGCTATGGCCTCCCAGATCCAGGCCTTCGAAGCTGCCCTGAGAGCAAAGGAGGCGAGGCTCGCAGAACGGGATTTAGAGATCGACGCCATGAAGCGGCAGAAATTGGCCCACTCTGCGGAGCTGGAGACCATCCTGGCCGCCTTCTCCCGCTTCCGCCGCACCCTGGAACGGCAGCCCCTGGCCGCCGAGGACGAGCCCCCGGAACTGCAGCGGCTGCGAGTGCAGTGTGTCCGCCTCAGTCGCCAGCTGCAGGTGCTCAACCAGCGGTTCCTGAGGTGCCAGAAGGAGGCAGACAAGCAGCAGGCGCGTGGGGCCCGCCTGCGCCCTCGGGGGGCACGTGGCTTGCAGGGACCGGGCCCCAGGGCTGAAGAGGCCTCGCGGGACGAAGCGTCACAGCAGGACGTGGACAGCAGACAGGTGGCCTCGGCCGCCCAGGGCCAGGTCAGAGACCCCCAGGTGGGCCCCGTTCCCTCTTGCCGGTTTGCTGGAGGCGTGGTGTCCATGCGTCAGGAGCGGGGAGCGTGTGGGGTACAGGGGCAAACACGGGGAGCCGGGGCGCACATGGCACCTGCAAGAGGCCCTGACCCAGGCCCCGGGGGCCGAGACTGGGGCTTGGAGGTTCTCTCAAGAACTTACCGTTCCTAGTCTCCTCCTCAAATGTTAGCGACGGTCCTCTGTGTGGTGGGCAGTCATGGAATGGTTCTGTGGGGTGGCTCCTGGGTAGAGAGGAATAGGAAGCTCGTGGTCCGTAGGCCCTCACGTCGGCGTCATGTGCACAGGGAAATCTGACTGGAGGGTTCATGTTCAACTTACTATTGTTGTCAGTTAAAGTTTCCAAAGTCCTAGGACAGAACGTTCGATGATATGGAGGAGGCCTTGTTACCCGGGCTCCCTGGATTTTCCTTTCTGGGTCTTAATTGTTGCTCTATTTCTTTTAATGCTGATTCATTCTGGGACGCACTCCCCTTTGGTTTGAAGTGGGAGTCAGGCCCCCTGCCTGCTGCCCCGTGCCGTTTCCAGCTTGTGGAGGGCGGCTCCTGTCGGCCCCAGCTTTGTGGGGTTGTCCCGCTGGCCTTGGAGCCCCCAGCCGCAAGCTTCCCGGGCCTGCTGTGCAGGGAGCAGATGGCAGGCCTGGCCCGAGGCTCCCCAGGACCTGGGAGGTGGGGTCCTGCTGGTGCGTGTGCCAGCTCTGGAGCTCCAGGGACTCCGAGGCACCCCAGCCAGGGGGCCCAGGGCTCAGCAGGCTTTCTGGTGCCTTTAGCTTTATCCTCACGAGCACCGTCGTCGTTTTTTCTGCTTGTCATAGAACGCAGTGAACGACTGATTTGCAGCCTGCCGAGCTGCCGGTGACATCAGGTCCCCCAGGTCTGCTCAAACAAGACAGCGTGATGTCGGTGCTTGCGGTCTGCCAGAGGCAGCTGGAGTCTGAGCTGCTCTTGCTGAAGAACGAAATGCACTTGAGAACAGAGGACCGCGGCAAAGCGCCGGCCAGGATGAAGGTACTCGGCGCACGGGCTGTGCTCTGTGTGGTAGGGAAGTCGGCGGCATTTTTGCAGAGGTGATGCGCACATTACCTAGGTGGCAGCTCCGTCGTGTTGTTGCAGTGGCCTATTCACGTCTGTTCTGAAATTTCCTGCACGTTTTGTTTAGGTATTCTCTAGAAATGCACATCTCCTGCGGTCCGTCTGGCCTGTGAGAAATGAGCCCTCAGTTACCTGTCCTGTAAGATGCCCCAGGAGTTCAATGGGCTCCAGGCCTGTCTCTAGGTTTTCACGGGAGGACACGTTGCCCACGCAGCTGCTTGTCCTTCAAGGCCAGCAGAGATTGCATTGAATCTGCAGATCGCTGATAGTTTTGACATCTTAACAGTATTAGGTCTTTCAGTTCTTAAACATGAAATGTGTTTCCATTTATTTGTCATCTTTAATTTTTTTCAGCAGTGTTTTATAGTTTTATCTCCTCAGGTTTAGTGAATTCTTATTTTCTTCTTTTTTGTTGCTGTTGTAAATTGTTTTCATTTCTTTTTCAGATTGCTCATTGTTCACGTGTAGAAGTGCAACTGATTTTTATATGTTGATTTTTGTATCCTGTGACTTTGCCGTATTGACTTATTCTAACAGGATTTATTTTGATTTTTGATTTTTTTTCTCTTCTAAAGATTTTATTTGTTTATTCATGAGAGACACAGTGAGAGAAGCAGAGACACAGGGAGAGGGAGAAGCAGGCTCCCTATGGGGAGCCCAATGTGGAACTCAATCCTGGGACCCCGAATCAGTTCCTGAGCTGAAGGCAGATGTTCAACTGTTGAGCCACCCAGGTGTCCCAACAGGATTTTTTATTTTTTAAATTTATTATTTTTTTTCAGGATTTTTTTTAATTGAGTCTTTCACACATATATATGATCATATCATAATGGAATGTAGATGATTTTTTTTTTCCAGTTTGGACACATTTTATTTCTTTTTCCTGTCTAATTGCACTGGCTAGAACTTCCAGTACAGTGTTGAAGGGAAGTGGTAAAAGCAGGCGTTTTTTTGTTTTGTTTTGTTTTTGTTTGTTTTGTTTTTTAACATTTTATTGATTTGAGAGAGAGCATGAGCAGGGTGAGGAGCAGAGGGAGATGCAGTTTCCATTCTGAGCAGGGAGCACAATGTGAGGCTCGATCCCAGGACCCTCGGATCACGACCTGAGCTGAAGGCAGATGCTGAACCGACTGAGCCGCGGGGCTCCCCAGAAAGCAGGCATTCTTGCTTTGTTCCTGGTGTTAGAGGAAAATCTTTCAGTCCAGTTCATTGCGATGTGTGTCCAGTGTGAAAGTTTGTCACACTTTGAGTCCAGTGTGACGTACGCTGTGTATTTTTCATGTATGGTTTTTTTTTTTTTTAATTTTTATTTATTTATGATAGTCACAGAGAGAGAGAGAGAGAGAGAGAGAGAGAGGCAGAGACACAGGCAGAGGGAGAAGCAGGCTCCATGCACCGGGAGCCTGACGTGGGATTCGATCCCGGGTCTCCAGGATCGCGCCCTGGGCCAAAGGCAGGCGCCAAACCACTGCGCCACCCAGGGATCCCTCATGTATGGTTTTTTACATTAAAGTAGTTTCCTTCTGGTATGTTGAATGTGTTTATCACGGAAGGGTGTTGAACTTTGTCAAATGCATTTTTTGTGCCAATTAAGACAACCATGCAATTTTTTTCTCCTTCATTTTGCTAATGTGGTATGTTACACAGATGAGTTTTCCTATGTTGATCTATCTTTGTATTCCAGGAATAAACACCACCTGGTTATGGCATATATATTTAATATACTGTTGAATTCAATTTGCTTGTGTTTTAGGATTTTTGCATCAATGTTCATAAGGGATATTGGTCTGTAGTTTTTGTTTTTGTTGTGTCTTTTTTTTAGCTTTAGTATCATGGTAATGCTGGCCTCATACTGCAAGTCAGGAGGCATTCTTCTGATTTTTTTTTTTTAAGATTTTATTCATTTATTAAAGAGCAAGAGCACAAACATAAAGGGAGGGGAGGAGGCATAGGAAGAAGCAGGCTCCCCACTCAGCAGGGACCCGATGCTGGGGAGGATCCCAGGACCCTGAGATCCTGACTTGAGCTGAAGGCAGACACTTAACTGATCCTTCCAGGCGCCCTCCTCTGCTTCTGTCCTATAAAGGAGACTGTAGAGAATTGGTTTACCTTTCTTAAATGTTTGGTAGAATTCATCAGTGAACCCATTTGGGCCTAGTGCTTTCCCATCTTCATTTTTTGGAAAAGTTTGAGAAGGATTGGTATTCAGTCTTAAATGTTCAGTAGAACTCACCGGTAAGTCTTCAGGTCCAGGGCTCTGCTTTAGTGGGAGATTTTTTTATTACTGGTTCAATCCCCTTTGTGTTTTAGAACCTCTTTTAGGGCAGCCCAGGTGGCTCAGCAGTTTAGTATCTGCTTTCGGCCCAGGTCATGATCCTGGAGACCAGGGATCCTGTCCCGCATTAGGCTCCCTGCATGGAGCCTGCTTCTCCCTCTGCCTGTGTCTCTGCCTCTCCCTCTCTCTTTCTCTCTCTCTCTCTTCCTCCCCCTGTGTGTCTCTCATGAATAAATACAATTTTTTTTTAATAAATAAAATCTTAAAAAAAAAAGAACCTCTCGGTTTAAATTTATTTTGTCTATTATTAATATAGCCACCCCACTCTCTTTTGGTTCCTATTTGCATGAATTACCTTTTCCATCCTTTCACTTTCAACCTGTTGTGCTCTGTGGTTTTTTTGGCTTCTTGTAGCCAGCATATGGTTGTATCATATGGTTATGTTTGTTTTTAGGATTTTGTTTATTTTTAGAGAGAGAATGCACTTAGGGGAGAGGCAAAGGGAGAGGAAGAGGGAGAGAAGCAGATTCCCCACTGAGCGGGAGGCTGAGTAGGGCTCATGACATGAGAGATCATGACCTGAGCTGAAATCAAGAGTCAGACGTTCAGGATCCCTGGGTGGCACAGCGGTTTGGCGCCTGCCTTTGGCCCGGGGCGCGATCCTGGAGACCCGGGATTGAATCCCACATTGGGCTCCCGGTGCATGGAGCCTGCTTCTCCCTCTGCCTGTGTCTCTGCCTCTGTCTCTCTCTCTGTGACTATCATACATAAATAAATAAAAATTAAAAAAAAAAAAAAAAGAGTCAGACGTTCAACCAGCTGAGCTACCTGGGTACCCCAGGATCATGTGTTTGTATCCATCCTGCTGTTCTCTGGTTTTGGAGAAATTAATCCATTTACATTTAAAGTAATTACTAAATAAGGAGGCATATTTTTTATCATTTTATTGTTTCCAAATGCCTTACAGCCCCACCTCCCCACCCCCCGGTTTCCTGCATTACTGTATTCTCTTTGTTTTTTTTGTTTTTTTTTTTTTGTTTTTTTTTGTTTTTTTTTTTTAATTTTTATTTATTTATGATAGTCACAGAGAGAGAGAGAGGCACAGAGACACAGGCAGAGGGAGAAGCAGGCTCCATGCACCGGGAGCCCGACGTGGGATTCGATCCCGGGTCTCCAGGATCGCGCCCTGGGCCAAAGGCAGGCGCCAAACCGCTGCGCCACCCAGGGATCCCTGTATTCTCTTTGACATTTTACGGTGAAATGTTTAAATCCCTTTCTCATTTCTCTTTGTCTATATAGGATAGCTAGGTTTCTTTATGTGTTTATGTTAGGGATTACATTTAGCATCTAGCATTATAACACTGGTTTGAATCTATACAAGCTTAACTTTAAAAATATTCCTTTATATAAGGTTTTGCTCCTATCCCGTTGGCTTTTGATGTCATTTTTATACCTGTGTGTCTCAAAACATAAACCAATGATTGTTTTAAATCCATTAACTTCTTAAATTGTGTAGAAGATATGTGGAGTTACAAACTAAAGTTAATAATACTAACTTTTAATTAATAATTTTTTAAAATGTCTTTTGAATCATGATGAAAACAAATGATATGGAGTTGAAAACCACTATTACACAACAGCACAAGCTTCTTAAAAAATTCAAGTATTTTAACATACAGTTAATTCTATTCACACGTACAGTTTAATACACTGGTTTCTATTACTGTGCATGCACTTACCTTTACTGAGATCTTTATTTTTTTTTTTTACGTGACTTTGAGTTACTGTCTAGTCACCTTTTATTTCATCCTGGAAGACTTCCTTGAGCGTTTCTTGCAGGGCAAGTGTAGTGATCATGAACTCCTTTAGCTTTTATTTATCTGGGAATATCTTGATTTCTTCCTCACTCTTAAAGGAGTTTTGTTGGGTATTGGATTTTTAGTCGACAGATTTTCTTTCAGCACTCTCAGTGTACGGACTACTCCCTGTCCTCTGGCCTCAGAAGTTTCTGATGAGAAACCTGTTGGTGATGTTATTGAGGATTCTTGTATGTGACAAGTCACTTCACTTTGCTTTCAGGATTCTCTCTCAGTGCCTTTAGCTTTTTACACATTTGATTATAATGTGTTTTTGGGGTGTCTGAGTTCATCTTGTTTGGCGTTTGTTGAGTTTCTTGGATGTTTATATTTGTGTCTTCATCAGTTCTGGAAGTGTTCAGTCATTATGTCCTCAATTCTTTCAGCCGCCTTTCTCACATCTTCTGGGACTCCCACAAAGCGTATGTTGATCTGTTTGCTGGTGTCCCACAGGTCCCTTAGTCTGAATTCACTTTTGTTAGTTTTTTTTTTTCCTCAGAGATGATTATTTCCATTGTTCTGTCTTTAAGTTTACCAGTTCTTTCTTCTTCCTCCTCAAACCTGCCTTTGAATCCCTTTAGTGAATTTTTAATTATTGTACTTTTCAGCTCCAGAATTTTTTGTTCATTTAGATTTTCTTTCTCTCCATTTGTATTTCTACTCTATTCACACATCGTTTTCTTCACTTTCTCCACATCCTCCTTTCGTTCTTCTAATGTATTCAGGACTGTTTTAACATCTTTGACTAGTAGATCTGACATTTGGTCTTTTTCAGGGACAGTTCCTTTTGATTTGTATTTTTCCTTTGAATGGGCCTTGCTTTCCTGTGTCCTTGTATGCCTTCTGATTTTGGGATTTTTTTTTTTTTTTTTTTGGTTTGTTGTGAATGATGAACATTTGAGTCTAGTAAATATAGAAATCTGAATCTGTTTCTCATAGTTTGCTGTTTTTTGTTATTGTGGTTTTTTGCTTGTTTGGTTTAGTTTTTTTTTTTTTTTTTTTTTTTGAGATTTTAAGACAGCCACTGAGCCACTCAGGTGCACCTTGTTCGGTTGTTGTAGGCTGTCTCTGTGCCCATTTAATTTCTCCTCAAAAAGAAAAAAGAAAAATGCTGTTGTGGGAAAGGAGAGCAGTGACCCTTTAAATCTCCTGGAGGTCATTTCAGCCAGAGTGGGAGGGGCTGCAACAATGGCCTCAGTGGCTTTGCCCTTCATGATCAGGAGCAGCAGCCAGAGCACAGGTGCCTGGTATTGGTGGGGCAGCCCCTGTGGCCCCCCGTGCCTCACACACGTCCTGTGCTCGTCCTGTGCTCGCTGCTCCAGGGCTGGGGTCCAGGGCTGGGTAGCAGCTGATGTGCACCCTCTGGCCCCCCTGGGAAGTTGCAAACCTTGGACAGACTCCAGAGTTGGAGACAGCGGACAGACTTCAGCCCGGGCAGGTGTAGCGCAGCGCGGGGGCGCCAGGCTCCTGCTGCTTCCTGCTCTGCTGCCTTCCCAGAGTCCTCTGCAGCAAGCACCTGTAGGCAGGGGGCTCACGGCCGAGAGCCTCCTTCGTGGGATTAAAATAGCTTGAAATCTCAAGAGCTGCGAAGGGACCCAAGGGCTCGTGGAGGCTCATTGTTAACTGTTCAGACGGCCTCTCAGACTGGCTTGTAAATACCAGACAGACAGATGTGACTGTGTGTAGTTCAACTATCTTACTCTATGCGTATTCTTTTTTATATGCAGAATAAGGAAAATTTACTGGAAGATCGTCAGCTGCAGAAAGTTGGTCTCATAAGTCAGGTGAAAGAACTTCAAGAAAAGTTGAACCACCTGGTGCGTTCTGTGAACTTTCAGAACATTGAGACAGAGGATTTCAAATCTCAGCAGCCGGTGGCCTGTTCACGTGCTTTAGAAAATAGTTTGAGTGATAGCTCCAGTAATGGTGAAGAAACTGACAGATCATCTCTTGTTGATGCATTTCATATCGATAAGACCACGTGTGATCTAAATGACCTGAGTGGAAATCAGGACCCACTGATGAGAAATGAAATGCTAGATGTTCCCGTGGAAGATAAGGTTGAGTTGCAGGAAGGACCACGTTGTCTACAAGCAAACTTCCACGGTGGCTCCCCTGACCTGACCCCTACGGAGGGGCCCGGGCCCTTGAAGAACGCACTCAGGGCAATGGACCTGTCCTCCTGGAGCTCCCCGGAGGTTGTCAGGAAGGACCTCACCCTGGAGCCTGTGCCCAGCCTGCCCCTGACCCCGTGCTCAGACGCCCTGAGCCTGGACGCCTCCCTGCAGGACAGGACCAGTGCCTCGCTCCAGGCTGACCAGTTGGAGCTGCTTTGGTATCTGGGCCAGTCACCAGCAGAAAAGGCCTCCAGGTCGGCAGAGTCTCCGTTGGCTGCAGACCGGGTTCCCTCCGCGGACCACCACGTGCTGCAAATGGCTGTGGTAAGTGGTCTTACTTGGGTGCTGCCCTGGTTTGGTGTCTGTGGGATGCCCGGCGCTCCAGAGTGTTCCCATGGAAATGTGTCTGCGGGGCCTGCAGTATCATAGCTGTGGCCATTGTTGGCTCATCTCCTGGCAGGGCCAGCGGCCCAGGTGTGGGTGCGCAGCTGGCAGTCCCCTGGTCAACCATGTGTAGGGACGGTCAGCTCTCTGCAGCACCAACCTCAGTCGGTTGCAATATGAGCAATTAGAGGACTTCAGTTATTCTTAAAAACATGTGCGATGCACCAGTCCTACTCATACTCACTCCAGGCCTGCGTGCGCTCACTAGCGCGGACTCAAGAAGCACAGTCACAAACCCGCCTTCGTGTGTAGTTTCCATTCAGGTTCTTTGTCTAGAATGTGTTTTCTAGGTTTATTTTCAGTTGTGTTTCATGTTTAATAGGTTTTACATATGGTGCTGATTAATTTCACAACAGTTATTTTTGAGTTAGACTGTATCTTTTCTTCTATGACGATGTTGAGATTTTGCATTTCCTGGGTTAGATTAAAAACAAGTTACAGGGGACGTGTTATTTGAGACACCCATATGCCCATACAGAGTACTGCAAACCTTTTTTTTTTTTTTTAATTTGAGATATATACTGGTGGCTTCTTTAAAATATTCCTAGAGAACTATGGCTGCATTTATTTAAATTCCTAGAAGCACATGATTTCGATGTGTTCACAAGCATGAAACACTCATGTTTGGGTTCTGTGTGGAAAAATGATCAATTCAGGCCTTAGAAAGTTTCCATCTGGCTAGTTTAGCTCCCTGAGGTGATAAATTGTTATTTTACGACCATTTAACAACCTATTTGAACAGGAGAAAGATGTTGAAGATTTTATCGTAACATCTCTTGATGCTCAAGAAAAGCCCAGATCCTCTCCTCTTGGGTTTGAAGGAAAGAGCAATGGAAGTGAAAACAGTGAGTTGGTCTTTCTTTTTCTTTCTTTTCTTTCACCTCTTCACGGTTTCAGAGAACAGAAGAGCACAGAGGGCCCCCAGGCCGGCGTTTGCTGTGTGAGCCCACCTCGAACCCTCTCTGTGGCGTGGCCCTTGGAGGCCTGATGCGTATTACTCTGGAAAACTCGATGGTGCGCTTCACGGACCAGGTCCCTGCTCCCAGCGTCTGGGCATCTGCGGCGGCCCCCTCACTTAGATTTTGCCGTGTTTCTCACTGGCACCTTTCACAGGAGGAGATGACGCAGTGCTACGAGGCGTTGAGATGCGCCTGCTGGGCCCCGCAGTGTGGGGGGAGGCCCTCCCCTTGCCAGCAGCTCCTGCGTCTTGTGTGGGTATCTGTAGTCGAGTCGTCAGCGTGGGTGTCCCAGGTGTCCCTCGCACGTGGGTGCGGGGCTCTTCCCAGGGAATCCTGGCACGAGGCTCGCGGTGGTGTCCGCCACGTTTTGTTCTGATTTTTCCTTTTTGATGGTGTGGTGTCGGGCAGCGGTCTGTGGAGACCATGCCTGCCATCTCGTGTTTCTCAGACCCCGGCCCGCTGATGTCAGCCGCCAAGGATGGTCATTAGGTTGGTTGCCAAACTGTGACTTTCCAACCTTGTACAACTACTTCTGCAGTTGTTGGGCTTTTTTTTTTTTTAAGATTTATTTATTCATGAGACACACACACACACACACACACACACACATACACACACAGGCAGAGACACAGGCAGAGGGAGAAGCAGGCTCCCTGCAGGGAGCCCGACGTGGGACTTGATCCCAGGACCCCAGGATCACGCCCTGGGCCGAAGGTGGCGCTAAACCACTGAGCCACCCGGGCTGCCCAGTTGTTGGTTTTTTACAACCAACATTGACAAACCATCTCTTGAGATGGTTTGATTTTTTAAAAAGTCATCATTGATTTAATTCAGTGCTTTTGAAAACTAGACCACAGTGAAGTAAAGTTCATCGGCGTTTCAGCCGAGTGGGGTGAGCAACGTTTTAAGTTTGGAGTTGCTCTGTATCGCGAGGGCCTGGTTTAGGGATCGAGCGTCTCTGCCCGGTGCCTTCCGCCTCCCCTGAGGACTGAGTCCATGGTCAGCTTTGAGAAGTTTGTTCTGGTATTTATTCCTAAATCACATTTGCTACTTACAGCAACATGTTTCGACCTGTGTCTGCTGGTTTCTCACATGTCCCGTCCCGTCCTCCCCACGTGGCCCCATCATGTCCTGTCCCCTCACCACGCTGCGTGCTGGAGCGCATCTGTCCCGTTCCCGCAGGACCCCTGGGACTCCGTGTCCTCCCCCAGAGGGTCCACGCCGTCCACGAGCAGGGTGTGCGCTGCCCCGTGGCCTCCCCCTTCTGGTCCCCGCTCCCTGGGCCCCACCCCTGTCCCTCCCTGGTGACCCTGATTTCAGTGTGTTCTGCAGAAGCAGAGGTGAGGAGGCCGTCCCTTGGACACCAGGACGCCTGCGCTGCCCCCGGCCCTGCTGCCCCGGAGCGGCTGCCGGGTCCCTGCCACGGCCTCAGCTTGCTGCGCTTGTGTTAATCGCTGGACTGGTTCCCGCAGCTCCTCGTTTTGTCTCTTCTCACTCCTTTGTACTTTGTTCTTCTGTGTTAGAGAACTTTAAGAAATCCTCTCCTGAGCTTTGCGTCGGATGTTTCCATCTCTGCCGTGTCTTGCTTCTAAGAGCGCTGCTTTCTGTTATTCTCTGTTCCTTTCTCTTGAAACTTCCTTCCTTGTTTCCCGAGTGAGACGGTTCCTGATTTCTCTGAACATGTTCTGGGTTTCCTGACCTGCTCTTGGCTTTGCTGCCTCTTGAGTCTCCTCCGGCGTCTGCAGCCCTGTTGCGTGCTGTGGCGGAGCGTTCCCCGGCGCTCCTGAGACAGGCGGTGGCGGGGTGGCCGTCAGCACCCGGTGGGAGTTCTGTGCCGCCAGGGGCCGTGCCAGGGCCTCGCCCCCGTTCCCGCGTGAGCTCAGGGCTGCTCTCCACCCCGTCAGGTGTGTTCAGCCCTCGCTGGCTGGTCGCTTGCTGCGTGTCCTGCGCCTCCTCCGTGTGCGGCTGCGGGAGGTACGGGCCCCGCACGTGTCTGCCCAGGCGTCTGCGTCTGTGGACGGAGGACTGAGGTGCCTGAAGCTTGTATTGGGCTCACGGGGGTCAACATACCAAACATGCAAAATACACGCTTTCTTCATGCAAGTAGTTATGTCAGCTTAGGGGTTTAGGAAGGTGTTTTGTCCCCTTTGGTGGTTTGTTGACGTCTTCAGGGGGAGCCTCGTTGCGGCTCTGCTGGGTGTTTAGGGACCTTGCATGGCACCGGACAGCGGGGGTCTGACCACGCCCGGCGCTCTGCAGGGCGCCCCCGCCCCCAGCCCAGAATCCAGAGATCGTGGTGTAGACCTGGACTTCGTGCTGTTTTTAGGTGATGGCTCGGCGTGTGGAGAGATCCTAAACCAAGATTTGGGAAGACTCGGGGCCCCCGCTGCTCGTCCCCCAGGGCCTCCTGCCGCCTCTGGAAGGTTCCGACGGCCGCTGGAGGCCATGAAGGAGAAGGAAGTCCACCCGAAGCAAGTGAAGGTAAGGGCTGGTGGGAGCAGGGCGCGCCGTGTCCGCGGGCCTCCGTCGGCGGCCACTGTGATTGCTGCGCGGGCGTGTCCGTCCGTGGCACAGACGGTGGCGGTGGTTCTCGTGGTGCTGGTGCGTCGCTCATGTCTCCAGAGGGAGGCAGCTGCTGACTCGGGGTGCGTGGGACGCGTGTGCGGGGAGAGCCTGGCGGCACGGCACATGGAGGCCCGCAGGGGCAACGTTCCACAAGAGGAATGAGGGTTCGTCTTCAGAAGCGAGCTCGGGTGCCAGCGCACGGCCGTCCGCGGGGGAGTGGGCGGCGGTGGCCTTTACTTGGTTCTGAGGTTGCCCGTCAGCCTCTCCTTCCGCGGCTGGGCCGCCCTCTGCCGGGCGGGCAGGGGACGGGCTGGCCTGCTGCAGGCACGGGGCTGCCGGGCTGCTGGGCTGTGGAGCGGCCGCCCGGCGGGGGGTTCCATCCTGTCAGGGCTGAAGAGGCTGTGGGAGGACGGCGTCCGCGCTCATGCGGCCGTGTGCGTGTGCGTGTGCATGTGCGCTGGCGGCCTCAGCTCTGACTGCGCTGGCTGCAGGTGCCTCCTGCCCCTGGCGGGGCAGCTCCCGTGCATCGAGGGGCCACACATGCCCCCGCTCGCTCGGCCCTTCCCTTCTGCCGTCAGCGGGCCTGTCCCGGGGTGGCCGGGGAGCGCTTCTCGGTGTCCCAAGGCTCCTTGCAGCCTGTTCTCCGGGAGCGTCGCACCCTGCACTCCCCTCCCCGCAAGGAGACCGTCCTCACCTCCTGGCAGGCTCAGCCATGCACCTGCAGGGCCCGCACATTGATGAGCTGGGCTACCCCTGGGCACCTGTGACGGGGTGTCGCTGTGTCCTGTCCCCCCCACCCCCCGCTCTGCTGGCCCAGAGCGGAGTCGGTCAACTTGCCAGTCACACTGTCACACTGGAAGATTTGGGCGTGGTGGGGGCGGAGCCACGGTCAGCACACCGCCGTTCTCGTTGGCAGCCGTCACCCAGCGTCTTTCCTCCAGGCCCGCGATCATCCCACAGCACAGGTCACCTCAAAAGCACAGACGCGAACTTGGCTGAATAAGTAGATGATACAATGACACTATTACATTTTATTTAAATAGTAAAAACATTTCCAAAGAAAACGGGGTAGTTGTTGTTTCTGAGTATAGCGGACACCAGCGTCCCCGGTTTCAGGTGCACAGCTGGGTGATTTGGTGGGTTTGAGTCCCGCTGTGCCCCCGGCAGGTACGGCTGCTGCCCGTCCTGTTACCTCGCTGCCCCGTACCATCCAAGGCACAAGATTGTTTAAGATTTATTTATTAATTTGTTTATTTGAGACACAGAGAAAGAGGGAGCACGAGCACCAGCAGGGGGAGGGGCAGAGGGGGGAGCAGGGAGCCCCACGCGGGACTTGATCCCATGACCCTGAGACTGTGACCTGAGCCCAAGGCAGATGCTTCACTGACGGAGCCACCAGGGGCCCTGAGAAGGCGATTTTGAGGTTAAGTAAAACTCTGGAAGTTGTGCTCAGAATAAATAAAAATTGTGGTGCTCTTACTCCTTTAAAAATTAAATTTGGGTTTTTTCTGTCAATTTTTATTTCCTTTTTTGCATTCCTTAATTTTTTATATGACATAAAACATTAAAGGCACATTTCTTAGTGTTTCCGACTCAAGCAACCTGTTAGAATTTGTAATTTTAAAGAATGAACGTGGTCGTCATGACAATTACATATACTTAAGCTTTGCGGTTTAGTGCTTGGTGATCAAAAAAGAAAACACAGCAGCGCAGTGAAGGCCCTGGAGCCCTGGCAGCCGAGCGAGCTGTAGGGTGCGGGTCCCCCGAGCTCTGCGCTCGCCTCAGTCACGGCCTGGGACTTCGTGGTTTCCAGGTCCCCCTGGCAGTGGCACCAGGAGGGGCGCCTGGGCGGCTCAGCCAGACGAGCAGCGGACCATGCTGCGGGCTGGGTCTGATGTCGGGGCCCCGCGTCGGCTCCGCGCCCGAGGGGTCAGCCCCCCGCCGGTCTGCTCTCTGTGAAATCAGCCTTTAAGAACAGAAAGTAGCTCAAAGGTATTTCCGGGTGGGTTTGTCAGGTGAGGGTCTCGCAGCCCCCGCTCTCCCTGGAGGGATAGCCGCCTGCGGGGGAACCTGCGCTCCCCCCTGAGCTGGCCCCACGAGGCCTCGCGACACGGCAGGAGCTCCCAGGACCGTGCTGTGGTCGTGGCTCAGGGGCCCCTGGAAGTGGCCGTGACCAGAGGCAGCCAGGGGGCCGGGGGCGCAGCCGTGCTGGGAATCGCCGGGCGTCCGCCGGAGGAAAGCGGGGCACCTGAGGACCCCGCAAGGGGAGGGCTGGCTCCACACGGTGGCGAGACCCTGCCCACGGCCAGTCCTGAGGACAGGGCTCTGGAAGCTGCTGCGGCCACCGAGGCTCAAACCACTTGGCCTCCACGCCCGGCCAGCGTCAGACCCGGGGCGTGAGCCTGGCACGTGCGCAAGGACCTCACGGGAAGCCTCGCTGGCTGGCGGGGTGGGGCCGGGCGTCACGGGCGTTGCTCAGCGTGCACTTGTCCAGGGAGGTACGTGGTCGCCTGCAGCCCGTCACTGCCGCATCGCTTGCTCTTCGCCGCCCATGTGGACGGGCCGAGGACGCAGGACGGGGCGCGGGTGGCACCTGCAGGGCCTGTCGCCCCCGCCCCTGCGCCCCCTGTGTCCCGGGGGCCACCATCTGCAGCTGCTGCACAGCAATGAATTCTATTTAAAGTGAAAGCAGTTGTAGGTTGTTGAAGGTAATTGTTATTAAAATAAGCTACATATGATTGGGCTTTCGGGACTTTCATGTTAACATCTATGTTTTGGGGTCGGCTCGTGAGAACCCTAGCAGAGCATGTTCCTGGTTAACCAGCTGAACTCTGTCGTAAGCCTCTTCGTTGCCTCTTTTCCCCCAGAGGAATTCTTCCAAACGTGTATTTGTTTACTTACATTCATTCATTTTTAAAAGTCGTGACGTATTTATACGTGTTAGCCTCACTGCTGTAGGTGGTGAAAAGACCTTAAAATACACTAAGGAATGAGATGCTTGTGAGTCACGTATGTTTTTAAGTTTTAATTCTGGTTAACACACGGCACATCGTGAGTGTCCGGGGTCGGTTACGTGTCCTGTCTGGGGAACCACCCTCCTCCGCCATCCGCGTCTCATTGGAGACGCAGGGTGGGTGTGCGTGTCCTAGTTCTCTGCGAGGGACCGTGTGCCGCCCGGCGTAGGGAGGGGGTGGCAGGGGTGGCAGCCGCGGTGCTGCTGGGGTGGCCGGGTCGGGCGGCGCCTCCCCACAGCTTGCTGAGCCCCCGTTCCCGTCGCAGGCCCTGCTGCAGATGGTGTGTGACGAGAGCCACCACATACTGGCCTTGTCCGAGTGCCGCGGGCTGCCCAGCGCCCTGAGCAGGGGTGAGCCGCGGGCCCCCCTGGAGCACTTCCCGGGGGAGGGCCCTGGCCTGCTGGAGGCGGTGCCGGCCCCAAGGAGACATCCGCACCTGGCACCCCAGAAGGGAGAGCAGGTACGGGGCGCGTGGGAGGAGCCGTGGGAGGGGGTGGCAGCCAGATAGGTGGGATGGAGGAAGGGGTGAGGCCGCGGCGGCATGGGGGCCATGTGGCTGGCCAGCCACCCGCTCAGTCACGTTGCTGGCTCGTTGGGGCCCCACTGGGGCAGGAGAGGCTACGGAGGAGGACGCGGGCGGCCCAACGTCCACTCTGACCAGAGCCTGGTGCCGAGCCACGTCCAAGGAGACCATGCAGCCGTCGGTGTGGAGGGCGGCCAGGAGCGACGGCCGTGCAGAGGGCGCCCCGGGCCCGTGCTGCTCCCTTAGCTGCTGCCTCCGCGGTGCCCTGCACGGTCCTGGGAGGGTGTCCCCCTCCTGTCGGGTGGCTGGGGCTGCAGCCCCCAGGAGACATCGGGGGGGATTCCAAGCTTCTTGTTTCAATATTTAGGAACCGCCCGACCCAGGCCTTGACTGGAGGGGAGAATTCCTACAGGCTGTTCAGGAGGCATTTGGAAAAGAACGGGAGATGTTGAGGGCCGAGCTGCAGCCCCGGCCCTGTGGCTCTGCCCCCGGGGAACACAGCTCCCTGCTGGAGAGGCTGGAGAAGGTGGTCCAGGAGCAGGTGAGCACCGGGCCCTGCAGACGGTGACGCAGTGATCCCCGTGAGCCCCCTGACCTTGGCACGTGGGTGGCAGGAGGAGGCCTGCCTCGGCGCCAGCACTGCACTGCTTAATCATCTGGACACGACTGGCCTTTCCTTGAGAACAGAGCGGCGCTCGGGGGTCTGGCCCGGGCCGTGCCCTGAGCCTGGGGTTGGGGGGTCGGGGAGCCAGAGGGGTCGGCGGCGTGAGGGCCCCGGGGCCCCTCCTAGGACAGGGCACTGGAGTCCCGACGCGGGTCCTCGGCAGGCCCCGGTGTGCGGGGTCCGAGGGTCCCCAGGCCTCCGCGCCCCTGCTCCTGTCATCAGGGACGAGGCCCAGGCCCCAGGCTGTGTCCACGACGCCGGAAGCACAAGTTTGCAGAACGTGGGCTGCTTACGCCAGGACGTGCCCCTGCTCCCCGCTCCTGGCTCCCTGTTCAGGGTGGGCGTTCCTGCTGCAGGGCCCTCCGTGTGGCCGCGCATGTGACCCTGCTCTCCCTGTCGCGGTCCCGTCTCTGGGGAGATTGCAGGAGAAGTCCTTGGAGCACCTCCGCGCGTCAGACAGGAGCAGCTTGCTGTCGGAGATCCAGGCCCTGCGCGCCCAGCTGCGCATGACGCACCTGCAGAACCAGGAGAAGCTGCAGCAGCTGTGTGCGGCGCTGACCAGCGCGGAGGCTCGGGGGAGCCGGCAGGAGCACCAGCTGCGCAGGCAGGGTGAGCGCTGCCCCTCGTCCTTGCCGGCCGCACGCTCCCGGGGGTCAGGTGGCGTGGAGGTGGCCAGGCCCCTGCGGTCCGCCCGGTGCTGGATCCCGCTGGCCCCAGCAGCGTCCTGGTCTCTCTGAGCCCCTGGGCGCAGGGACCTCCGGCCTTGGCACCTCTCAGTTCATAGACCTGCCAGTGAGGTGAGCGGGGGCTTGGGGCTCGGTCCCTGCAGGCAGTGGGCGCAGCGGGATCGGGTCTGGGAGCCCTGGGCTTGCGCGGGGTTTAAGCAGCCTGTCCTGCATTTCTACCTTTCATTTAGGTCCTTCTGGAATTTTCTGTAGGTGCTCACATTGGCTTTGAGTAAAAAGCATTTTATTATTCTTTTTCTCGCCTGCTTTCTCTTACTAATCGCTCTGCTTAGGTCCTTGAGTGAGCGTTGTGAGTGGAGGGCCGCGGTGCTCTGGGCGTGGGGAGGGCGCCATCGCCCAGGCCCATGTGACGCCCGTTGTGGTCTGCACACCCGGCCCCGTGGGGCCTCAGAGCCCCTCTCTTCCTGGGTTTGGGTGGGGCCTGGCGGGCGGAGCCGTCCAGCGGGCAGCCTTGCCCACCCCCGGGCATCTCTGGGCTGGGCTTGCTGACGCCGCGCACCTGCGGGCGTGAGGGCTGCTGGTCTGGGTTTCCTTCTCCCAGTTTTGGTGTCGGGCTAGTGGCAGCCTCGTGGAAGGTGGGCAGGAGCCTCCACCCTGTGTCCCAGAAGAGCTTGAGGAGGACGCAGTATTTCCTCCCTGAGCCGCGGGAACGTTCTGCAGGGAAGCCGTAGGGGCCGGGGCCGGCTCTCGGAGTGACGGGCAACGTGGGGTGGGGATGGCTGGGGACGGTCACACCTGGGCTTCGTGCACATCCACCTCGGCCCGACCCACGCTTCTGCCTCCAGGCAGACCCCGGACCTGAACCCCGGGCCCCGGGGAGCTGGGTCGTGTCTTTGGGCCCGGACAGTGTGTGGAGGCCAGCGTCAGGCTGTCCCAGCTGTGGACCTAGAAATGCCGTTTATCCACAGGGAGTGGATAGATCCCTGTCCCCGTCTCTGGTTTTCCCTGTGACATCACAGGTGCAGCTCAGCCTGGCTTCACGGGTGACGCTGTCTTGTGTTCCCTCGTGTCTTCCTCAGTGGAGTTACTGGCATATAAGGTTGAGCAGGAGAAGCGCATAGCAAGCGACGTGCAGAAGACCCTGACTGAGGAGCAGGAGAAAGCCAGCAGCGTCCGGAAGCTCCTGGTGGTGGAGCAGACGGTCGTCAGGGACTTGAGGTCCGAGCTCCGCGAGTGTAAGCAGGACAACGAGAGGCTGCTGGCCTCGCTCGGTGAGGCGCAGAAGGAAGTCCTCCAGCTGAGGTAGGGGCCCTGCCTGCCTCCGGCGCCTCGGGTTCTGTCCCCAGTTTGTCGGGTGGCGCGTGGGAGTCACGTGATTGTCGCCACGCGCCTCTGGCATTGGGTGGGCGAGTGCCGGAGCTGAGGCGCAGGAGGGCACGAAGCGCAGGCGCACGGGCACGTGTGGGAGGCCGCGGGTGCCACCCGGCGTGTCCCCTCCCCCCGTGCAGGTCTGTGCTGGACAGCAAGGAGAGCAACCTGCGGGCCGCGCTGCAGGAGCTGGAGAGCGAGCGCGGGAAGGAGCGCGCCCTGCAGAGCCGGCTGGAGGAGGCGCAGCTGCAGCACCTGCAGAGGGAGGGCCAGAGCTCCAAGACCCTGGAGGTGCCTGGGCCACGGGCTGGCGGGCGGCGGGTGGCTGGTGGCGGGCGCCCACGACCAGGCAAGCAGCAGCATCTTCGCGGTGACAGGGCTGCCCGTGAGCCCAGTGTCTCTGGGGGCGAGTGGCCCACCAGCAGCTGTGAGGACAGCACGTCCAGCAGGCGCCCTGGTTCCTCGTCCCGGGACGGAGCCGGCGCTCAGGGTTGCGGTTCTGAGGCAGGCGGGGGTCCCGGCGCGGGTGTGCGTCCCCGAATGCCGCCTCGGGAGGAGTGCAGCGTGCCGACAGAGCCATGACGGGCACTCCTGTCCCCGGTAGAAGGAGGACATGCTTTGCTGCAGAGGGCCGGGCGCAGAATCGGGGCAGGCGGCCTTGCTGAGCCTGCTGCTGACGCGCTGCCCGGCCCCGCCCCAGGAGCTAAGGGCCTCTCTGGAGAAGCAGTTCGCCCAGAGCAGCCAGCTGTGCGTTGCCTTGAAGCACGAGCAGACGGCCAAGGACAACCTGCAGAAGGAGCTGCAGATCGAGGCCTCGCGCTGCGAGGCGCTGCTGGCGCAGGAGCGGGGCCAGCTGTCCGAGCTGCAGCGGAGCCTGGAGGCCGAGAAGGGCCGGTCGCTGGAGCTGGCCGCCGCCCTGCGCCACGAGCGGCTCCTGACGGAGCAGCTGAGCCGCGGCCCCCGGGAGTCGCCGGCGCATCACGCTCTGCTGAGGAAGCTCAAGGAGGAGAAGTCCCGCGCGGCGGAGCTGCAGGCCCGGCTGGAGCAGGTGCAGCGGCAGCAGGAGGCGGACGTGCAGAAGCGCCGCGCGGAGCTGGAGAGGGAGAAGGAGGTAAGGGCCGCGCAGGCCCGGGAGCCGGGGCGCTGTCTGCGCAGAGAGGGGCACGCTTCTCAGCAGCAGGCGGGATTAGAGCCCTTGCAGGCGGGGCTGGCTGCGCAGGAAGGACGCAAGGACGCGAGGAGAGCGGACGTGGGGCCGGGCCGGGCTGACGCGGAGATGCGGCCGACGGGAGCCAAGGAGAAACTGGTGAGCGCGCGCCGGCCGCGTCACCACCCAGCCGCCAGCCGTGGGCCCGGGGCACTGCGCCGTCCTGCCGTCCTCGGGTCTGCGGGTGTGGCCGCCGCCCCCCGCTCCTTCTCTGGCCGTCGTGGATGCTGCGGGCCCCGGGGGTCTCAGGTCTTTGAGCAGCGTGGGGCTGCGCTCAGATGACGAGCGTCACACTGATGAGTAGCTGATCCCCAAGTGTTTTGTGATGTTTGATGCTGTTGCAGGTGGAGCTGGTTTCCCAGATGGCCCCGCTGGCCGGTGGGACTGTCGGGTCTTCTGTTGATCTTGCATCTTGCTTGTTCTCAGCTTTTTAATGTATTTGGTGTTTTCCTTGTATGAGCTCATGTCACCTGCGCGTAGACGCAGGCTTCCTTCTCTGTCCGTCGGGGTGGCCCCTGCAGTTGAGGGGAGCTGGGGCCGGCCCGTGCCGTCCTCACCGCGCCCGTGGGGCCGCCCTCTGTCGCGTGGGAGCCTCTCTCCTCCCGCCACACCCGTCCTCTCTACCCCATGTTCTCAGTCCCGGGAGGCTTGGATTGGCACTTCTGGTGTCTCAGAATCTGTGGTTTGCCCTTTGTTGACGTCAAATTTCCTTGTTGAGGTTCCATCGGCAGAGCCGCTCGCGTTTTTGGGCCGAATCACACATGTTGCTGGCCTCGGTTTGCTAGTGTTTCAAGGATTTTTGCTCTGTATTTACAAGGGATATTGGTCCGTACTTTTCAGGTTGTGGCGTCTTAGATTTTGGCATCTGGGTGATTTTTGCCTCACAGGTTAGGAGGTGTTCCTCCTGTGTTTTTGAGTAGAATTTGTTTTTAGGTATATTTTATGTCAAGGAGAAGCCTTTGTTTCTGAGAAAATTAAATCCTTTGTCTTTATATGGTTTGACGTTTGAGTTACTCTCTTTAAAGATATATATTCTTTAAAGATTTTATTTACTTATTTATTCAAGAGAGACACAGAGAGAAGCAGAGACACAGGCAGAGGGAGAAGCCGGCTCCCTGCAGGGGGACTTGGCCCTGGGCTGAAGGCAGGTGCTGGGTCACCCAGGGATCTCTCACGTTTAAAAACATTTTTTTAAATATATTTTAAACACGACTTTTAAAAAATTGTGAAAATCCAAGTAAATTTTTTTAAAAACACGAAGATCAGTAGCCTGGTCTTTTCAGTGGTTGGCCTGCCATGACGTATTTGGGAAATGAGTATGTGTTTCCAAAAACAAAATAGATTTCTAAGTGTCACGAGGGTGAGTCAGCTCCCAAGATGCCGTGAAATGAGTTTTGGGGGTTCGGGTGGGGTGTGATCAGGGTGTCAACAGCCCCGCCGACCCCCGGCTCACACACCTTTTGGGCTCACGTCAGGTCTTCGGTACCTTGGGGCGGGGCCCCGATCGCCACCGTCCCCCGCGACGTGTCCTCAGCCCCCAGCCGTGGCTGCAGGTGTGCTTGTGGGCCTGGCTGTCCGGCAGTGCGCTCGGCCTGTGCCCGCGGCATGCGGTCCTGCCTGGTGTGGGCGCCTCCCGGGAGCAGGGGACAGCCCGGGGTGGCCTTGCCGACGGCCCCGAGCGCGTTCAGGGGTGTGTTCACCTGTCCTCCCCGGGAAGAGCGTCGGGCGCCCTCGTGTGCTCCTGAAGGACTTCCCCCGACTGACGCTTTCAGCCCAACTCTTTAGTCTCGATTTTTTAAAAGAACAAGTGGTAACACGATTGCTTAAAAGTTGCAAAGGAAATGTCTCCTCAGTTACAGAGTCGTCCGTGACGCACCCCGGGCCAGGGATTTGAGTCGGTGAAGGGCCGTGTGTCTGGCCCCTGTGGGTGGCAGTTGTCCCGGGTCAGAACACAGGGGCCTCCAGGGTAGTTATTTCAGGGTCGCTTTCATCTTTTCTAAGGAGATTAAACGCTGGCTGCTTGGTGCTTGCGTGCCAGCCTGTAGGCTCGCTGGGGCCCCCGTGTCCCCCCCGGCTGCAGGCTCGCTGGGGCCCCCGTGTCCCCCCCAGCTGCAGGCTCGCTGGAGGTGATGCCGGGTGGGGCGGGGGGCGCGTGCTCTGTGCGGTGGGAGCCCCGGGCCGGGCACGGGTGCCCCAGGGTGTCCCCAGCCCGGCGGAGCACTCTGTGCAGCTCTGCACACGCCCCCCACCCCCAACCGCAGCCGCACCTGTGGAAGCTGCAGGTGCCCTCCTGTGCGTGGCTGCCTGCTGAGGGCACAGCGCTGGGGGGCGGGCGGGGGGCTGCCGCTCGGTTTGTCTCGGGAGCCAGCATGCAGCACCTCCACGGTGAAGGGCGGTCCCCACCTCATGGCGTTCCCGTGTGCGTGTGCAGGCGTGTGCAGGTGTGTGGGTGGAGCCAGCCCTGTGAAGGCTCCTGCGTCCCGCCCAGCGTCCCCTGCTCACACCGGCGCAGTCCTGGTAGTTGTCAGAAGTGCCGACGAGGCCTTTCCCTCGGCCCTGCCCTCGGCCTGCGCGCCCGGGCTCAGTGCTGGCGGGAGCGGCCCCTCCGGGGCCCCTTGTGGGTCCGGGGCCGCCCGTCGTGGCAGCTGGGCCTGACTCCTGCTCTCGGGATGCGCGGCTGAGGCTCCTCTGTCGTTCTGCCATTGACAGCGAGAGCTGGAGCTGCAGCGCCAGCGCGATGAGCACAAGATCCGGCAGCTTCAGCGGACGGTCCAGGCCCTGGAGGCGAAGGAGGAGGCTGCCCAGCGCCCAGAAGCCGAGCGGCTGCAGGAGGAGCGGCTCGGCCTGGAGCGCGTCCGGCAGCAGCTGCTGTGCGCCGCTGGGCTCCTGACCAGCTTCATCAGCCGGACGGTGGACAGGTGGGCGCCTGGGGGCGCATGTGGGTGGCACTCCTGGGCCACGGGTCGGCCCTGCTGCCCAGGCACCCCCAGCTGGAGTGGCGCGGCCTGTCCGTGCTGCGGCCGCCCTGCCCATGGCCCTCGGCCACTGCTTGCACAGGGGGCGCATCTCCTCGGCCAAGGGGCCCATGGGAGTGTTTCTGTGAGCGAAAGAGTCAGTACTTGCCCTTCCCACCTGTAACTGGATGCACCTTCCTTCTGGACGGTGTTTAAAACCGGTGCAGACCCCAGCGGGTCCGTGGCCGGGGGTCCATGGCCGGGGTCTCTGGGTCCACACGAGGGCCACAGCTGGCGGTAGAGGCGCTCCCACTGCACCTGTCGTGGGCAGAGCACGGCTCGAGGGAGCAGGCCGGGGCGAGTCTTCCGGGGGCTGCTCTGGATTCCTCCGTGTCTTCCCGGAGCTCCTGTGGCCGGGGGTGACCCTGTGTGTCCTCACAGGACCATCAGCGACTGGACGTCATCGAATGAGAAAGCAGTGACATCCTTACTGCACACACTAGAGGAGCTCAAGTCTGAGCTGAGCACGCCCAGCTCCTCCCAGGTGAGGCTGGGCCCCCGCACGCCCCGCCGGCCCCTCCCTGCCGGTCCCTCCCGCCACCTCCCCTCCCGGCAGACCGAGGGCGTTGCGGTGCGAGGCGCCCCGGAAAGCCATGTGACCTTGCCAAGTGCCTGATGTGCCTCCAGCGGGTGCTGGGCTGCTCTGCTCAGGGCAGGTGCCCCTCGCACCCCTGGGCTGGGGCGGGGCCGGAGGTCAGTGCCCAGGGCCTCCTGGCGAATCCTGAGCCTCTGAGCAGCTGCGAGGTCCTGCTCGCGGACAGATCCCAGTAGGTGATCCTTGGCCGCCGTGCATCCTGCCTGGGTAGCCGCGCCTTGGCCGTGTCCCCTGCCAGCCGCAGGCCGAGCGTTGCTCCCATCGAGGAGACGACGGACATGCGCTTGGGGCCTGCAGGGCCGTTCCCTGCACGCGCCGCCTCTGCAGCAGGACTGTGCTTCGGCCGCCCACGGGTGGGCAGGGCTGTCCTGCGGAGGAACCAGGCGAGCCGTTAGCTGGCTTGTTTTCCGCCCCATAGACGGCGGCTTTGCCCAGTTCAGCAGCCGCCCACTGAGCTCCAAATACGTACGTGACTATGATTCCTGAAACGGTGAAAAACACAAATAACGTGTATCTTTTTTTAAAAAATGAGTTTTTGGACAGCCCTCGTTTTAGTGCCCAAGGCATGACCCCTGGGTCCCGGGATCAAGTCCTGCATTGGGCTCCCCGCAGGGAGCCAGCTTCTCCCTCTGCCTGGATCTCTGCCTCTCTCTGGGTCTCTCCTGAATAAATAAAATCTCTAAAATAAATAAAAAATAAAAAATGAGTTTTTAAGTTTATTTATTTGAGAGAAAGAGAACACACACAGGGAAGTGGCAGAGGCAGAGGCAGACGCCCCCCGAGCAGGGAGCCACATGCAGGACTCGACCTCAGGACCCCGGGATCAGGACCTGAGCCGAGGGCAGACGCCGAGCCCCCCACGCGCCCCCCGTGCATACCTTTTAACAAACAAGTTGTGTGTTTGTTTTCTCTCTTTGAAGAAAAAAATGACCGCAGAGCTGCAGACCCAGCTGGTGGACGTCCTCCTGAAAGACAATGACTCCCTGACGAAGGCCCTGCGCACGGTGACCCAGGAGAAGGCCGAGCTGTGCCGGGCGGTGTCCCAGCTGGAGAAGTCCCTGAAGCATCACGTGCTGAGGCGCGGCGTGTGCAGCGTACGTGCGGGACCGACCTGGGCGGGCGGCAGGCGGCAGGCGGCGGGCAGCGGTTGTCCCGGTTACTGCTGGGGGCTCGCGCCCAGGGCGCCACACGGTCCTCCTTACGTCTCTGTGACGTGTCGGCGTTGCACACAGACGTGTGCGGGTGCCCGTGACCCTCGCCACGAGATCATGTTTGGGACACGCTCGCGACAGGAAATGTATTTATTTGACTTTTACCTGATTAAGATGATGGAAACCTTCCTTATTGTGTAGTTTTGATAGACTTTTTACCTGGAATGCCTATTTTTTTTATTTTATATTTAGGTTGTCATATTTGTCATTTATTTTTCTTACAAAGAAAAAATATCTTAAATTATTTTTAACTTCACACGGTAGAATCTGCCCCTCCTTGGTAGGACGTCATTTGAGTTTTCACACGCATAGACTCTGGCGACCCAGGGCTGTGTGTGCTAGTGGCCGGCTGCCGGCAGGCACGGCCCGGCTCCTTCCGCACCCGCCTCTTCCTGGACGTCCCGCAGGTGGAAGCACACGGGCTCCTCTTTCCAGACGCCGCTGGGATCCTCCTGGGCGGCGACGTGGCCCGTTGTGTTGCTGAGCAGCATCCTGGCCGCGGGTGTGCTCAGCGCAGCCCCTCGCCTGTGGCTTTTGACTCGGAGCTAGCGCTTTCTCTGCAGTTTCTCTGGCCTGAACCCCTGGGGTGCTGCGTCCCCATGTCACCTTGAGCCCCGCCGAGCGCCCTCGGATGCCCCACCTCACTTCCCAAAACCGGGGAGTCTCGGCGCTGCATCTGCACACTTGCTGCCGGCCGTGCTTTTCCGTTACCATGGTCTCGGGTGCGGAGTGGCGTCCGTGTCGTCTTTGGTGACGTGTCCTTGCCCACTTCATACTGCTGCGTTCTGAGTTCTTTATACGTCGTGGATGCGACTGCTTGGTCGGTTATGTGATTTGTGACCTCTTCTCCCTGGCGACGCTGTCTCCTCCGTATAGGTCGCACCCTTTGCAGAGCAAAATCTAAAAAAATTTTTTAAAGATTTTATTCATTTATTCATGAGACACAGAGAGAGAGGCAGAGACACAGGCAGAGGGAGAAGCAGGCTCCTCCTGACGAGGGACTCAGTCCCGGGACCCCGGGGTCACGTCCTGAGCCAAAGGCAGATGATCAACCGCTGAGCACCCGGGCGTCCCTGAAATTTAGTTTTAATTAAGTTTTTTGCTTTTTTGTTTTGTTTTACTGGATCACACCAAGAGTTTTGCAGTCGATCTTTTTACATTTAGGTCTGTGATCCATTTTGAGTCACTTTTTTTTCTGTCCGAGGTTTCAGTCGAAGATGATCTGTATGTGTGTTGGGATCAGTTAATGTGACACACGTCGTTGGTTGTCTTGGTGCTGATGTCAGACCTCTTCCCACGGCGGTCGGCGGTCGGGTGTCTGGATTCTCCGTCCTGTTCGACTGACCAGGCCGCATGGGTTATATTACAGCCTCGTATCGGGTCGTGTGAAAATCACGATTTTATTCTGTTTTCAAATTATTTGGCTATTCTTGCTTCTCTGTCTTTCCACATACGTGTTAGAATCTTGCTGGTTGGTTGGTTGGGACGGTGGGCGAGTGTGTAGATGGCTGTGGGGGAACCGTGAGGTATGGGACTCGCTGGTCTGGAAAACCATCGGGCCGTGCCTACCGGCAGTTCCACGTAAAAACTCTTGCACGCACTTTCCTATCACCGCCGCTTGTACTGGCCGAAACATGGAAATAACCCAGATGTCCATAATTAACGAAGGGGCAAGTAAAATACGGCTTATCCGTAAATGGGCTGCTTTGGCGGGAGAAAGGGCTATGGGACTGCTGAGCGCGGCTGAGTGCGGACCTTCCTTCACTCCGCGTGGCCCCTCCGTGGGGGTGTCCGGGGCAGCAACGCCACTGAGGCAGCACCCAAGTCGGTTCCCGGGGGCGGGTGGGGTTGGGACGGCGAGGACCTCGCGGTAGACGGTGATCGCTGCGCTCAGTGAATGTAGTAAAACCCGCTGAGCTGTGCGTTCTCAGGGGATAAACCTGTGGTTGTACTTCGTGAGGCTCTCGTGGAGGTTTTAGGCGAGAACTGACCTCTCGACGCAGCCGTAGGGAGGCTGCGGTTGAGCGGCGCCGGTCTCCTGCCTGGGAGCTTGCCGGGCCCTCGGCCCTCTGAGGGCGCTGTCGGCCGCCTCGGGCCCTGGAAGCGTGTTGACACCTGCACGTTGCGCTCTCCGGGGGCCGGTGAAGCATTTTGTTTCCTGGGTGTTCAGGGCTCGTGCAGAGACGCGGTCAGTGTGCCCAGGTCCGCTTGTCCGTGACCCGGCCGACCTCAGGCTCTCGCCCCGTGAACCCTCCTGTGGGTGTTCTACGTGGACAGTCACATCATCTGTGGCGAGTCTTGTCTCCTCTCCAGCGTGACACCGTTGATTCCCTTCCCTTGGCCTCTTGCGCAGGCTGGACCCCCGCCTGGTGCCCAGTGCCAGGGGCAGGGCCTCCGTCCGCCAGCGGCTCGTGCGCAGGCCCTGGGCTGACCGCTCGCTGCCCTTCCGGTCTCAGCTGCCAGGACTTTTCACCACGATTGCATGTTGAGTTTGTTACGCTTCTCCTTCACCTGTTGATCCGGTGACGTGTTTCTCCTTGTTTCCTCAGCCGACGGCGTATTACCGTGATCTTTGGGCGTGGACTGCGCTGCCGTCCCAGGGGGCCCCCAGTCAGTCGTGATGTCTTCGTATTTTTATGTATTGTTGGATTCAGTTTGCCCATATTTTGTGGAGCATTTTTGCCTCTGAGTTCACGAGGGATCTTAGTCCGGAGGGTTTTTTGTGTGACGTAGTTTTGGCCTCAAAAAACGAGTTGGGACTTGTTCGCTCCTCCTCTTAATTTCTGGAGCAGATTACGTAGAGTTGGTGTCGTTTCTTCCTTAAATATTAATTATAATTCACCAGTGAAACCACTGGAGCCCAGGATGGGTCTTCTGGGGAAAGTTCTCAGTGGGGGACGTGGTGGTTCTGGTGCTGGGGGGCCCCCACCGAGCTGCTCCTGCGTCGAGGGGTCGCTGTCTGCCGAGCTGCCACCGGCTTCGCACCGCGCATGGTGAAGCTCGGGCGGCGGGGGGCGAAGTCGGCCCGGCTGCCGGCAACCCGGGCCGTGCATTCCTCACTGCTGGAGGCCGCGGCTGTCCCTGGGACCCGAGCCCAGGCACACGTTTACCTTCAGAGGGAAGCTCACCAGGAAATCGGGGAATAAATTGTTACTGAGGAAGAATTGACAGATGCTGTGCTAGTGTCGGCGAGTAACACGGGGACTCGGAGCCCTGAGCCCCTGCGTCCGGGGAGCGTCTGTCGCCACCCGAGCTGCCGCGGCGTCCCCAGCACAGGACGCTGCCGCCCTTCGTCCCTTCCTCTGCCTCGTCCTCCCTCTGGCCGCCAGCCACTTTGTTCTGTTGCCCTGAGTCTCTTTCTAGTCTGTTTTGTTCTGTTATTTGTTCCAGTTTTTTAGGTTCTGCATATAAGTGAGATGATACGGTATTGGGGTTTTTCTGTCTGACTCCTTTCACGTAGTGTAATGTTGTTGTTTTTTTTTAATTGAAGATTCTATTTATTTATTCATTCAACACACGGAGAGAGGCAGAGACACAGGCAGAGGGAGAAGCAGGCTCCATGCAGGGAGCCCGATGGGGGACTCGATCCCGGGTCTCCAGGATCGCGCCCCGGGCCAAGGGCAGATGCTCAACCACTGAGCCCTGCAGGCACTTCTGAAATAAATATTTTTAATGAGTAAATTACAGACTGAGCATGAATTAGCGGAGCGTTGTCTCCCTGTCCAAGGGGACTCTCGTTCCTGGAGGGTGTCTTCCCAGCAGTGGCCAGGCCATGTGTTAGGACCAGGACAGCAAGCATGTGGCCTTCCTCTTCCTCATCCGGGGTCCCGCGAGGGCCCGTCCACAGGGTCCCCTCAGCCACGGGCTCCTCCTCCAGCTGTGCCCTGAGCTGGGGCTGGTGCGACCAGGCTGCCCTGCCCCGTGCCTGCAGGACAGGGGTCACCGAGCTCGCGGCCCCGTGCCAGGCGGTGGGGCGGCCCCTTGCTGTCTCACTGCGGGATCCTGCTCCTCTGTTGAGGGGCCCCTTGTGGGGCTCTGGGCGTCCTGCGCACACGGTGTCCAGCCGCGTGCATGTGCTCGGACGTGCGCCTGGTGGTGACGGCCTCTGCCTCCACGGCGCCCTTGCTGAGACGTCCAGGTGTGATTTGTTGGTGCCGCGGCGGAAGCAGGGACTCGGGAGTTAGCGTTTCTAGGACCAGAGGCTGTGTGTTGCTCAACAGGCTCAGTGCTTTGATTTCAGTGTTTGACAAGTGTTTGGGTTTTGTTCTTGGTAAAGCGCACCCGTTGTGCAGTCGCGCTCAAGTGCGCGTGTGTAGTCCCCACCGTGAGCGTCGAGCACCCGATAACACACGTGGCCACTCGGGGCTCCGAAAGGATGCGGATCAGGAACCCAGGGTGGCCACGCCGAGGCCTTCGGGAGACGAGCTCCAGCCCCTCCACTCACGGGGGCCTCAGCCTGGAAAGGTCCTGGGGGGCGGCCGAGGGGGACACGAGCTGTGTGAACGCGCCCTGACCCTGGGTCGGGGGTTCGCGTGGTATCTCCTGCTGACTCTGCCCTTGGCCGTTTCCCTCGATGCTGTTGCGTAGGAGCCGCTCCGTACACGGTGCGTCTGTGGTTTGTTGCAGAAGCCGGACAGGTGTGCGGGGAAGCAGGACGGGACGGCCTTGCCGAGCTCGGCGCGACAGCCAGACCCAGGACTGCCGCCAGCAGCCGCGCGCGAGGACGCAAACACCTGCGGCGTGCAAGTAAGGCCGGGCCGGGGGCCACCGGGCGCCTCCGCTTGCGGACCCTTACGTGTTTAAGGCTCTGTGTGCAGGGGCGGCCCCGTCGGTCGAGTGTCTGACTCTTGATGTAGCTCAGGCCGTGGGGTCCTGGGGTCGCGCCCTGCGTTGAGCCCCACGTGGGGGCCTGCTTGGGACTCCCCCCACCCCCGCCCCCACGCATGCCTTGCTCTTTCAGAAAAAAAAAAGACTTTGTATTTAGACCAGTTGGGGGTTGACTCCAGAGTCGAATGGAAGGTGTGAGCGTCCCCGGTGTTGAAAGCCGCACCCGATGAGCCCGCGGGCGGTGCGGTCTGGGATGGGGCCGCAGGCACCCTCCCCCGCGGCTCTCAACAGCAGCGCCCCCACCCTCTCCGCCTGCCGGTCTCCCCGACGCCCCAGGGTACTCTGAAAACGCCTGTTGGTTCGTGTGGCTGCAGAGGCATTGCCGTCCCGAGGGCGGAGCCGCCGTGTGCCTGTTGGCCGCAGGGAGCGCGGTTGGAGGGGGACACACTTGCAGCTGGTGTCGCTCCCGAGTGTGTGCGTGCGCAGTCAAGGCGCCCGGCTGCGTCGTTGAGGCCACGGTCCCCACAGCCCAAGAACACCCAGGTCGGCGATTCGCCGGTCGTCGTGTGGCCCCGGGTCCAAACGCTGAGCCCTCCCTTGAGGGGAAACGCGTGTTGGAATCAGGTTACAAGGATGCGCCCCTGCTTCAGGGTATCCTGCGGCCCCCGGACGAGCCTCCACCCGCCGGGTGTGCACGGCCCTCGGGGTCACATTCAGGGGCCCTGAGAGGCCCTCACAGGCCCGGGAAGGATGTCTGCGCCGTCCTCTGCTGTAGGCCGTCCCTGGGGACCATGTGCATGGCTGCCTGAGGTGACAATTTGCCAAGGGGGGAAACCGTCTGCTTCTTTTTATTTCAAGTTTTTGAAGCTGTGCTTGTCTAGGTTCTCTGCAGCCGGCGTGAGCTCGAACCCGGAACCCTGGGTCCAGGGCCGCAGGCTCCACCGGCAGCCGCCCTGCGCCCCATCCAGGTGTTTGTAAAGCACAAGGGGACACGTGCCGCACGGCCTTTGTCCCGTGATCGGTTTGCTTTTTTATTTCTTTCAGATGGAGAAGTTGTACCTGCATTACTTGAGAGCAGAAAGCTTCAGGAAAGCTCTGATTTATCAGAAGAAGTACCTTTTGCTGCTGATTGGTGGATTCCAGGACTCCGAACAAGAGACGCTCTCCATGATCGCTCACCTGGGCGTATTTCCCTCCAAAGCTGATAAGAAGACGACCACGTCGCGCCCTTTCACGAGGTTCCGGACGGCTGTCAGGGTGGTGATCGCCATATTAAGGTAGCGCTGAGGCCCGCGCCGCCCCGAGTCCACGGGCAGGAGGCACACGGGGTGCCGGGTTGTGCCCCCCCATCCCGGGCCCCCCCAGGACGATGACGCTTGAGCCTCTAAGATTACGTGACGCCTGCCCCAAGGGCACGTTGTGCACAACTGTCGGCAGCACGCGAGGTTGGCTTTTCCTCACCAAATCCGGCTTCCGCTCGACGGCCGCGTGCTGGGTCCCGTGTGATGACGGGCACGGCCGATGGGGTTGAAACTGCGTCCCACCGCTCCCCGTGGCCGCATCCCGCGTTCTAGTGACACGTGTGCTCCGTCCGGGGGGCCGTGGGCCCATCTCCAGGAGGGCAAGGGGGGGTCCTGCTGCCTCAGCGCCATCTGTGGCCCCGGCTGGTTTGCACGGGGTCATGTGGGGGCAGGTGTGGGGCCTCGGGTGTGACTGGGGATCCGGGCCTGTTCATACCGGTGATGAAATCGGTCCTGTGTCCTGATGCGGAATTTCTTGGAACGTTTGTCCCACTGAGGATTGGGGGATCGTAGGGCCGCGTGTGCCCGTGACGCCCTGGGGCCTCCCTCAGGCCGGGTGGGCTGGCTCCCCAGGTCTGCCGAGCACCGGGCCGGGGGGGCGGGGGGAGCCCTGCCCTGTGGAGACCGCGGGCGCGGGAGGCGGCCTCAGGGCGCGGTCCCCTCGACTCCGGGTTCTGACCGCAGCCCCCACCTGTCCGTCCGCCCGCCCGCCCCGCGTGTTTGCAGAGGCTGCGCTGGGCCAGGAAGCCTGGCGGTGCCACGTGGGCGGGCCAGCAGCTTCCCTTCCCTTCCCTTCCCTTCCTTTCCCGTCGCGCGGGCAGCGTTCCAGCAGCTGTGGTTTGATGCGAATCAGAAAGTGCCTCCCTGGAGCCGGGGTCGGGGCCCGGGGCGGCGGGCGGGAGGCCACAGCGCCGCGTCCCCGGGCACCACCCGGCTGGGCCTCCCTTATGCCCCCCTGAGCCGTCGGGGCTGGGCCGCTGGGCGTCAGGGCTGACCTGCACTCGCTGCTGCCTTTGCAGCCGTTGTGCTCTGGTTTCCAGCCTTTCGTGTCCTTCCTCTTCCGCGCAGATTACGCTTTCTGGTTAAGAAGTGGCAAGAGGTGGATCGGAGAGGCGCCGCCACGCACGGCCGAGCGCCGCGTCCAGGTGGGCCCACTGCCCCGCGAGCGGACGGCGAGGTGGCTCCTGGAGGGAGGTGGTGCGGGTGCTGGGCGGACGCCGGCCGGTGCTGGGACAGCGCGGAGACCTGAGTGCACGGTCGCCGTCGTGACAAAAGGTGTCGGGAGCCGACTGCCTGCTGCCCCCGTGTCACCGTGTCCCCGTCGGGCACGCGGCCCGGCCGCCCGTCAGCCCTGGTTCCCATGTGATATTTCCTGGAATTAAAATGGCTTCTTGGCCTCCGGAGACCTTGCTGCCCCAGGTCCGGGGCCCCTCCGTCCCCTCAAGCCCCTCGCTGCCCCACAGGTCACGGGCGCCACCGAGCGGTCCAGTCGGGTCAGCCCCGGGTCAGCTCCCGCGGCGCAGTACAGAGATCAAAACTCAGGCCGCCTCCGGGGCTTTTTAAAACATGATTTTTACAAATCGGTTATTTTAAAAATGCTTTGAAATTGCCGTGCAGACTCTTAAAAGTTCATAGATTTTGAATTTTGGTAGAAGGGCCTCTCTGCTCACGGGTGTTCCTCTGTTTCCTGTTCTCGGGGAGAAGGGCTCCCGGCACCACGGCAGCAGCCCCCGCCCGCAGCCAGCAGGTCGCCCCCGACCCGGGACACATCCTGCAGCCGCTCCGGGGACCGAGCGCCCAAGGCCTCCCCGGGCAGGAGGCACAGGTGAGTGTGGCCACTGCGCGCCAGGGCCCGCTGGGCTGGGCTGCACGTGTCCTGGGGACCCGGGGTGACGTGAGCCGTCCCAGGGCCGCGGGAGACACCGGGCCCCTGTGGGGAGGCCTGCAGCCTCCACTTAGGACAGCAGAGGCCTGGAGGTTGCTGGTCGGTGCAGGTAGGTCCGGCCCTCGGCGACCCATGCGCCCCTGGAGGCTGCGGGGACGGGGCCGCGGCTGGGACTGGCCATCGGGGTTTCCCTGCGAAGCATGGGACGGCTTCGCTCTGCAGAGGGAACCATGCGAGCGTCTACTCAGGCGCCGGGACGAGGGAAGCCGTCGGAGCCGTGTCGTTTCCACCACGATCTCCCAGGATTTGTAACAAAGCACACTTGAGTTTGTGTCTCCGTGGTGTCGGCACCTGCGTCTGGAATCCTCCGTGCCAGCGTGTCCCGCTCTCGGCCCCTGCGTGAGCCCTCGCCCCACACCCCGGCTGACGGGGCATCTCCGTGCACGCTGCACCTGGGCGTCTGGTGTGGCCGTCCCGCCCTCGCACAGGCGCCCCGTGGAGCCGCAGGCGTGTGCTCCCGCCGTGCCGACCACATGTGCCTGGCTCCGGCCTGGCCCCCCGCAGCCGGGGTCGTGAGATGGAGCCCGTGTCAGCGGGGGCCCGCCAGGTTCCCTCCCGGGGCTCGCTCCCTCGGGGACTTTATTTTATTTTATTATTTTTTTTTTCCCTTGGGGTCTTTAAATAACAGACTGGTGTACGGGGATTCTTACTCATTATAACTCATTTTATAGAAGTTGGGTTTTGTGTTTACTATTTAAGGTTTTAGTTATTTATTCATGAGAGACATGGAGAGAGGCAGAGACACAGGTAGAGGGAGAAGCAGGCTCCCTGCGGGGACCCCAATGTGGGACTCGATCTCGGGGCCCCGGGGTCACGCCCTGACCACCCAGGCATCCCCAGAAGTCGGTTCTAGAACCTCACACTGCACTTTAGAACCATGCCTGACTTGGGCTCCCGGCCGCGCGGTGGGCGGAGGCGGTGGAGGCAGCACACGTGTGTGCACGCTTCAGGCTCTGCCATGGCGGGAGAGGCTCTGCGGGGAACACCGTCCGGTCCGCCCCCGCCACGCTCTCCGTGCTCAGGACACTCGCGTGTCTTCGCAGATCCACTCCGTCCCCGGATTCAAGATCACAAGGGTCCCCGGCTGCTTCTCAAGATCCCGAGCGCTCCCTGACGGAGTATATTCACCACCTGGAGGTGATCCAGCAGCGGCTGGGCGGGGCGGCTGCAGGTGAGCGTCTCCGCCGGACGCCCCGGGCCCGGCCCAGCCCACGGTCGCTGCCGCCGTGTCCCTGTGTCCTGGGAGGGGGAGGGCGATGGCAGGTGGCGGCGCCGCCCATGCGTGGAGGCCGGGGACCGCGGGCTCCGTCCCCCCCACCCCTTCCCACACGAGGCGCCACACAGCGGCGGCATCTCTACGGTCAGGACCTGAGCCGTCGTGTGTCCTGTGGTTCTTGTTCTTACCATGAGCGAGACGAGCTCAGGGCCCCGGCCCAGAACTCAGCAGCTCTCCTTTAAAGTCCCGTGGAGGGATCCCTGGGTGGCTCAGCGGTTTGGTGCCTGCCTTTGGCCCAGGGTGTGATCCTGGAGTCCCAGGATCGAGTCCCGCGTCAGGCTCCTGGCATGGAGCCTGCTTCTCCCTCTGCCTGTCTCTCTCTCTCTCTCTCTCTCTCTCTCTCTCTCTCTGTGACTATCATAAAAAAAAAAAAAAAAAAAAAAAAAAGTCCCGTGGAGATGCTGAACTGACGGCCGTGTCGTTTTCTTTCTTTCTTTCTTTTTTTTTTTTTTTTTTCCCGTGTCGTTTTCATTTCTAGATTCCGGTTCAAAGAAATCCTGCTGCCAGAGGATGAAACAGTGAATAAAATCCTTGGGGCTCTTTGCTGTGGCGGCTCTATTTGAGGAACAGAGTTCTTTCCGTTTTCCTAAGGACGGCGGCGCCTGGGAACCCGCCCCCGGGAGGAGGCCGCGCGGAGCGTCTCCGGTCACTGCTGTGCTTTAGCTCCTGCCCGGGTCGTGTGCGCGAGTGACGGGCGCCCCGGCCTTGCCTCCACGCGCGAGCGGAGACCGGCCTCCCGCTGGTTATCTCCTTGAGCGCACGGAGGGGAGCTTGGCTGCAGAACAGAAACAATAAAACGACAGCACTGTCTCACGTGGGAACGGCCCTTGTGTTGTTTTTTTCATTTTATCCAATTTGCTTTGTAATTGGTGAAAACCCAAAACCTTGACTTAGAATTTGTTGAAGTGTGCGTCAGCTTTTGGTGGATCGCCGCGAGCTCCTCGCCCGGCACAGAGAGACGACCGCCTGCCCGCGTGGCCTTCCCCGCTTTCCGCCCGTTTCCCGTGGTGGGACCTTGCACGTGCACGTGTTCCGCTGCCTCTGGGGTGGTTTTACTCCTGAGAGGCCCAGAGAGGGAGACGCAGGCAGGGGGAGGAGCAGGCTCCACGCGGGGAGCCCGACGCGGGACTCGGTCCCGGGACCGTGGGTCACGCCCTGGGCCGAAGGGAGGGGCTCCACCGTGGAGCCGCCCAGGGGTCCTGCTGGCGTGGGTGTTGCCACAGCACGGCTCTTTCTGGGTGACCGCGCGTTTCCATGACAGGTTTCCCTCTCGCCTCCGACACGCGCACGGCTGCATGAGGGAGGCGACGGCGGGGATGCTGCCTGAGGGGTGCGCCTCCTGCCCTCACAGCGACCGCACAGCTGGGGGGCCTGTTCCCTGGAGGAGACGCGGCCCAACGGGCGAGCGGCCTGCGGTGGTGCTGGGGTCCCCGGGGTGACCCTGAGGCTGCGCATAAGGGAGTTGTTCACTGTGGCTCTGGGGCGAGCTGGCAGGTGACAGTCCTGCTTTCTTAGGTGTTGGGCACGGAACCGTTTAGAATAAGGAGCCGCGTCAGGGAGACACACCAGCACCACGTGGGACCCCCCCCCGACCCCTGCATGCCCGTCAGGACGGCCACCGTCGGGAGGCGACAGGTGAAGGGAGGATGTGGAGAAAGGGGAGCCTCTCTGCGGCTGGTGGGAACGCAGGCGGGCGGCCACTGTGGGGACGGGAGGGGGTGGCCTTGGGGAGCCGGACACAGAGCTGCCCTACGATCCCGAAAGTGCACTGCTGGGTACCAACCCCGCAGCCCAGAGGCGGTGAGCTGCAGGGGCACCTGCACCCCCGCGTTCCCAGGGGCCGTGTCCACGGGGGCCGCGCCACCGGAGGAGCCTCGACATCCACGGACAGATGCTGGAGGGAGGAGACGTGGTCCCTGCGCACCCCGGGTGTCACTCGCCGTCAGAGGGGGGAGATCTCGCCATTTACACCGACGTGGGGGGAGCCGAGGGCGTGATGCTGAGGGGGGCGAGTCGGCCAGGGAGAGACATGATCGCACGGCCTCCCTCATACGGGGACTAGAGGAAACAGCCCAGAGGGTCACGGGAAGGAGGGAAAGTGAAACAGGACGAATCAGAGAGGGAGACAAACCCGGAGAGACTGGCCCGCCCTCGCTGGAGGAGGTCGTCGGGGTCAATGCCCGGCCCTGGGCTGGCCCCGAGCCGACCTGGGCAATCAGTTGGAGGCTGCTCACTCCCTGCCCGTCCTTGGTCCTTGGAAAGTGTGCTCCGCCCTGTGTTCCCACTGTGGGGACTGTTCCGAGGACGCGTAGCCACGTGGATCCATCTGGATCATGCAGGTGCTGAATCCAGTGAAGGCTTCTATAGGAACTTCTAACTGGAGGGTGGGTGTGGAGGCCTGCTGGTCTCGGGCTGCCCAGGACGGGCCTCGGAGGAAGCCCCCCACCGACGGGGAGCGCCCGCCTCGTCCCCCCACCCCGTGACCCGTGGTGCACGGGGCCAGGTTGTGAGCCCGCAGGCGCATCCCATCAGGGGCAGCCTGTGGCCTTGGCCCGAGAGCAGTGGCCCCGAGGACCGTCCTCCCGCCAGGCTGCCGGCTCCTGCGGGTCCACAGGCAGAGCCTTCCGTCACGTGTGCTAGTTGAACCCCCAGGTTCCCTTTCATTTTCTAACGTGTTTTTTTATGTCTTATTTAATTAAAAAAATTTTTAGATGATCTCCGTGCCCAACCTGGCGCTTGAACTTACAGGAGCGAGATCAGGAGTTGCATGTGTTACTGCCTGGGCCAACCAGGGGCCCCTACTTTTTACTTTTTGATGGAACAAAGTGTTCTTAACTTATGCTTTTATTTCTAACGCATTGTTATTAGTTTTTTTTAAATTTACTTTATAGTTTCATATTTGTTTTTTACTTTTTGTTATTAAGTAGGCTCCACGCCCAACGTGGGGCTTGAACACAAGGATCAAGAATCACACTTCACCCACTGCGCCAACCAGGCACCTTTTTATTCATTCATTTATTTTAAAGATTTTATTTTTAGGTCATCTCTACACTCCACACGAGGCTTGAACTCACAACCCCGAGACCGAGAGTCAGGGCTCCACGGACCCAAGCAGCCACGTGCAGCCCGTATCTGTGCTTCCAATTGAAGCGTAGCTGACGTGCAATGTTCCATCCGTTTCAGGCGTGCGACATCGAGGCTTTTCTACGTTATCACCGTGATCGGTGTGGCCACCACGTGTTACACTCGTCACTTGGGCGTTATCGACTGTGCTCCCCAGGCGGCGCTTCGCATCCCCGTGACTCATTTACTTAATAACTGGGAGTTTCTGCCTCTTCATCCCCTTTATCTACTTCACCCCCCACCCCTGCAGCCACCAGTTCTTTGTATTTATGAGTCTGTTTCTCTTTGTTGTTTGCTTTGTTTCTTAGATTCTCTCTGGCTCATGTCACGCAGCACAATACCCTCTAGCTCCCTCCACGTCCCCCCGCGGCGAATGGCAAGATTCCATTCTTTCTGGCGGCTGAGTAATAGTCCATTGTGTACATTTACCCCATTTACCCCCCCTCCTCAGCCAGCCAGCCGTCGATGGGCACGTGGGCTGCGTCCATATCTTGGTTTCCGTAGCTACTGCTACAGGAAATGTAGGTGTTTTTATTTATTTTATTTATTTATTTATTTTTAATGTAGGTGTTTCTAAGTTAGTGTTTTAATTCTTTTTTTTTTTTTAATTTTTATTTATTTATGATAGTCACAGAGAGAGAGAGAGAGAGGCAGAGACATAGGCAGAGGGAGAAGCAGGCTCCATGCACCGGGAGCCCGATGTGGGATTCGATCCTGGGTCTCCAAGATCGCGCCCTGGGCCAAAGGCAGGCGCCAAACCGCTGCGCCACCCAGGGATCCCAGTGTTTTAATTCTTTAGTTTCTCAATCGCGGGAGCAGTACCAGGACACCAACACGGATCACCTGGGTCCCCCAGACCTCCCCGTTGTGTAATTAGCATGATAGCACGCCTACCTTCTCCCCTTTCAAGACAACGACTCCTCCCCTTGCCTGCTGGTTCCCGGATGCCAGGACCCACGGTTCCCAGACCTCCGTAGTTCGTAATCCAGTGGACACTTGCTGTGTTCCCTGGTGAGTGTCCTTTTTGCGAGGCAGGACCTCTACCCTGCAGTCTGGACTCAGGAAGACAGGAAGCAGAAACTTCCCGAGTGGATCTCTGGGGGCAGCGCTAAGTGGGACCACTCGTGTTTGCGCCCCTTGGATTTCAGCTCCTGTGTCCTTCCTGTTGGGAACACCGCGCCATATTAAGGTCTTCGTGGCCCCTGTCTTCGCAGGTATCAATTCCTACTTTGGCGCGTCAGCTTTGGCTTGGGCTGGCTGGCCCGGTGCTCTGGCGGGCAGCAGATGCCGTGGATTCCACGGCGCCAGGGGAGCAGATACTCCGTAAGGCCCTGCCGGCTGGTATCTGTGGGCACGAAGGCCAAACTTATATATAGACTGTGAGTGTGTTCCCGTGAAAATGACGCCTGGCGCTTCCAGGCTGGAAGAGCTCCAACACGGTAGAGTTGGTCGCAGGAGCTTCTCGCTGTGAGGAGCCACGGTGGGAGCTCAGCATCCGTCCTGGGCTGGCAGGTTAGACACCGAGTGGCAGCTCATGGCCGGATCAGCTTCAGCCAGAAGACTCACACGGCAGGGCCCGGCGTGGCCTCCACTCTCACGCTCTGGCCGTGCAGTCCTTCTGCCCGTTGTGCCAATACTAGGGTTGCCAATGACAGCCTCTGTCCAGGTGACTGGCATTGTGTCTCCTGTTTAATACTCCCGCAGAGGGTCTCTGGGCATCAGCATTTTATACAAAGACCGTCCCCCTTGGCGCCTATTCCCATAGGCCTGCCCCCACGCCTCATCCCAGATCTCCTTGTCCCCAGCCTCTAATTATTTTTGTTCCTAGCCCTAGCCAGTCACCCAGGTCATCCGATGCTGCCTAGGGTCCGTATATATTCTCACCTTGGTTTGCTTGTTACATAAAAAAAGAATGGGAGCTTTGCCTCTTGGGAGGATATACCCTTACCACTGTCTTACATGCTATCTTTCCATTTTTTTTTTAAAGATTTTATTTATTTATTCGTGAGAGACACACAGAGAGAGAGAGGCAGAGACACAGGCAGAGGGAGAAGCAGGCTCCCTGCAGGGAGCCCGACGTGGGACTCGATCCCAGGACCCCTGGATCACGCCCTGGGCGGAAGGCGGTGCTGTACCGCTGAGTCCCCCGGGCGTCCCCTCTCCTGCTGAGTCCGTTTCCATCTTATGACGGGCTGTTGCCGGGCCCAGCTGACCCGGAGACTCTGACAGCCCATCTTGTAATGGGCTATTTTGGCTGCACGGTGATCTGAGTGTCCCAAGGTCCAGTGTTCCCTCTCTATCGAAGCACGGCAGCAAACCAGGATATTTTTTCCCCAAAAGGCATATAAATTTTCTGCTCTAACTGGTGTGCCAGAAGCTCATGGTCCTGAGTTGTGAGTCTCCTACTTGGACATGCCAGAAACTTCACACTGCGTTGTTCCTCACTCCGGTAACCACCGATGCCACCTGCTAGACCATAGGACTCAGGTGGCGGAGCCACTTGCATCACAGCCTAGACCTATCACGGCCTCTGTTCACTACCTGTCCCCCCCACCCCCGGGCTGCTCTAGCAGGAGCACCATGGTACGGCCCAGGTACACAGGCATCAGGACTCTGGGCTCTTCTCAAAGCTGACGGTTTTCCAAATCATTCCGTATTAGAGTCCGAGCTGGATTCCTAGGTGTGGAACGTGCTGCTTCCAGAACCTGAAGAGGTCCAACAGTGTCTTGCTTCCTAATTGTTGAGGAGGAAGATGCAATAATCGTCTTTTACTTCTGGAAAGGATGCCCTGGGCCACCACGGGATCCCTCACAATATTATGGAGGTAGCAGGCCCCGAATTTTCACAGGGTTTGGGATTTCCTTCCTGTAGTACCTGTGTCTTACCAGGGTCTCCAGCATCTTCGCCTCGCGCTCATCTGGCCGAACAGTATGTTGTTATTGATGGGATGGGACCATGCAGTCGTCAGCAGACCCTTCAGGCCAAACTCTGTTCCACACGTTCCACAATCTGGGGCCCACAGCAACTGTCAGACGTGTGAGAAAATGAGTAACCGAGAGGGACGATTCTGATTTGCGCCACCGAGAGTGTGGTGATTTGTTACGCAACCCTAGATCCGCCATCAAGCTAGCAGCCCTCCCTTAGGCAGGTTCACACCCCGTCTTCGCGTAGGTGTAAACGCCATGTCCTACAAGATTGCATATAAGCCAGGAAAGTCTTCTGCTCAATTTTATTATTTTAAAACATTTATTCAAATTCAATTAGCATATAGTGTATTACTAGCCTCAGAGGCAGAGGTCAGTGACTCAGCAGTTGAGTAGAACGCCCGGTGCTCACGACGCCACGTGCCCTCCTCGACGCCCATCCCCCGTGACCCCGTCCCCCACCTCCTCCCTGCAGTGACCCTCAGTTGGTCTCCTGGAGTCAGAAGTCTCTCAGGGTTTGTCTCCCTCTCTGACTTCATCGTTTATTCTTCCCCTCCCTTCCCCTGTGATCCTGTTTTGTCTCTTCAATTCCACATCTGAGGGAAACCATGGGTAGTTGCCTTTCTCCAAGTAGCTTATTTCAGGAGCGTAATGCCCTCTCGCTCATCTGTGTTGTTGTAAATGGCAAGATTTCGTCCTCGCTGACGGCTGAGTGGTGTCCTGGTGTGTATAGACCGCGTCTCCTTCCTCCATCATCTGTCGATGGACGTCTGAGGTCCTCCCACAGTGTGGCCCCTGTGGACACGGCTGCTGTGAACACTGGGGTGCAGGTGCCCCTCGGGATCATTACGTTTGTCTTCTGCTGAATTTTACATTGCAGCTCCCATCTGATTTCTTCAAGAGTCATGCTCATGAATTAACGATGTTGGCGCCACCACTCATTCATGATCCAGGCCCACACAAATCGTCCCAGTTCCTGGCAGTACTTGCTGGCTGGGTCCCAACAGCTTGTTAACGGGTTGAATTCTTTTTTTAGGATTTTATTTATTTATTCATGAGACGCAGAGAGAGAGGCAGAGACACAGGCAGGGGGAGAAGCAGGCTCCATACAGGGAGCCCGACATGGGACTCAATCCCAGATCTCTGGGATCACACCCCGGGCCTAAAGCGGTGCTAAACTGCTGAGCCACCCAGGCTGCCCAGTGGATTGAATTCTATCCCAGAAAAGATGTTGAAGTACTAAGCCCAAGTACCTGTGAATGTGACCTTATTTGGAAATAGGGTCTTTGCAGATGACCAAGGTCAGATGAATTCATCAGGGTTGGGTTCTAATTCAATATGACTGGTGTCCTGATAAGTAGGGGAAATTTGAACACAGGAACAGACACACGTAGGGGAAAAGCCATGTGGGTCTGAAGGCTGATGTGACGCCCCTCCAAGCCAAGGACAGCAAACACTGCCAGCAAACCGCGAGAAGCTGGGAAAGACAAATGACATCTCAGACCCTCAGAAGGAACCAGCCACGCGGTCATCTTTTTTTTTTTTTTAACTGTATTTTTTTTTAGTAACTTTTACTCCCAATCTGGGGCTCTAGCTCATGAGCCCTGGATGAAGAATCGCATGCTCTTCTGAGCCAGCCGGGTGCCCCCCTGCTATCATCTTGTTCTGACTTCTGGCCTCCAGAGACAATAAATTCCTGGTAAACCACCCTGTTTGTGGTGCTCTGTTAGTGCAGCCCAAGCAAACTAGTACAACACACAGTTCCTGTGAGGGGGAGGGGCTAGAGTTCCCTTTCTTTTATTTATTTATTATAGTCACAGAGAGAGAGAGAGAGAGAGAGAGAGAGAGGGAGGGAGGCAGAGACATAGGCAGAGGGAGAAGCAGGCTCCATGCACCGGGAGCCTGACGTGGGATTCGATCTCGGGTCTCCAGGATCGCGCCCTGGGCTAAACCGCTGCGCCACCCAGGGATCCCATCTTTTTTTTTTTTTAATAAAATATTTTTTATTGGTGTTCAATTTACCAACATACAGAATAACACCCAGTGCTCATCCCGTCAAGTGCCCCCCTCAGTGCCCGTCACCCGGTCACCCCCACCCCCCGCCCTCCTCCCCTTCCAACACCCCCAGTTCATTTCCCAGAGTTAGGAGTCTTTATGTTCTGTCTCCATTTCTGATATTTCTCACACATTTCTTCTCCCTTCCCTTATATTCCCTTTCGCTATTATTTATATTCCCCAAATGAATGAAAACATACACTGTTTGTCCTTTAGAGTTCCCTTTCAATCTCATGTTTCCAGCCAAATTATCCCCCGAAAATACCTGTGATTATATGCTTAGTGTCCAGCGGGTGCGAGGAAGCAGTGCTAGGTAACGAGGGAGAGGTGAGGCTCGCGGTAGGCTGGGGAGGCAAAACCTCTGAAGGTAGCCAGCCAGGTAGCAAATCCCTCCAACCCGTGTGTCCTGGCCCCAGCTTTCCCCGACCAGGTTACCAGACTTAGCATGACCGAGCTGCCTCGGTTGGATGCTTACGGTCTTTGAGGAGTTAGTCCCTGGGCCTGGCCCTTGACTTTATGTGTCTCAATGTGGGAGATGGTTTTTTTTTAAGATTATTTATTTATTTATTCATGAGAGACACAGAGAGAGAGGCAGAGACACAGGCTGAGGGAGAAGCAGGCAGCATGTGAGGAGCCCAATGTGGGACTCGATCCCAGGACCCCGGGGTCACGCCCTGGGCTGAAGGCAGGCGCTAAACCACCAGGGCTGCCCAGATTGTTTCTTTATATGCAACCAAAGAGACTCCATGCCATTCAGTTGTTGTGAGCCACCAACTCTCTGTTGTTTTTCTTAAAAAAAAAAAAAGAATAAAGTAGGTTCCACGTCCACCCTGGAGCCCAAGGCAGGGCTTGAACTCGTGACCCCGAGGTCCGAGCTGGAGGCTTAGCTGACTGAGCCCCAGGGAGGCCCCTCGTTTTTCCTCAAGGTCATCAACGGTTCAAGGAGGAGCGGCCCATCCGCTGCGCCTCATCGAAGCTACTGCCCTGCGAAGGCTTGCACCGGCCGCCCGGCTGCTCACCTGCAGCAGGTGCCCGCAGCAGGGCCGGGCCGGGAGGGGGCGCGACCCCGGGGGTCCCTGCGGCCTGCAGGTGCACCTGCCCCGGGCGCCCCCTCCCGAGGTCAGGCCGCGGTGAGGCCGAGGTCAGGCCGAGGTCAGGCCGCGGTGAGGCCGAGGTCAGGCGGAGGTGAGGCCGAGGTCAGGCCGCGGGCGGGAGCGAGCTGAGCCGGGAGGACCTGGGCGGGGTCCCCGCGGGGCGCCTGCTCCTGCCCGGCCTGGCCTCCGCCCGTCCCTGCGGCTCTCGCCGACGAATACATAAAATCTTAAAAACAGGAGAAATAAGCTGAAAGCCTGGGACCGAGGCCGCAAGCCCCGCCGCGCGCCCGCCCGCCCGCCAGCCTCCCCAGCCGGCCCCGCCCCGCGGCCTCAGAGCCAATGGGCGCGAGCCTCGCTGTTGCTGGGCGGGCCGCCGCCCCGAGCCCCGCCCCCGGCCCGCGCACGCGCACTGCCCTCCCGCCCCGCCCCGCCCGCCGCGCCCCGCCCCGCCCCGCCCCGCGCACGCGCGCTCCGCGTCGGGCCTGCCGGGCGCTCGGGGGCGCGCGGGGTGGCGGCGGGGCGGCCTCGTGCTCGCGCCCGTGCTCGCGGCCGCGCCCCACCCGCCGCCTCGGCTCCGCGGGGCCCTGCCGGGTCGGGCTGAGGGCCGCGAGGGGCCGCGCCCGGGGCCTCCGGCGCCATCCGGCCTGGTCGTCCGCGGGGCGCCGCCCGAGGCCATGGCCGCCCGCGGGTGTGCGCTGGAGGCGGTGCCGCTGCCCCCCGAGGTGCGGGAGAGCCTGGCCGAGCTGGAGCTGGAGCTGTCGGAGGGTGAGCGCGCGCCGACCCCGCCCCGACCCGGGACCCGGGGGCTGACCCGACCCTGACCCCGCCCCGCCCCGCCCCCGCCCCGGGGGCCTGACCCCGACCCCGACCCCGGGATCCTGATCTGACCTGACCCGACCCCTGGACCCGGACCCTGACCCCTGGACCTGGACCCGGACCCCAACCCAGGGTCCTGACCCAACCCTGACCCCAACCCCAGACCCATACCCAGAGTCCTGACCCCGACCCTGACCTGGACCAGGGACCCAGACCCGGGATCCCGACCTGACCCTGACCCCAACCCCAACCCCCACCCCAGGACCCAGGACCCCCGACCCTGACCCAACCCTCACTAGGGACCCGGACCCGGGATCCTGACCCGACCCTGACCCCGCCCCGCCCCGCCCCCGCCCCGGGGGCCTGACCCCGACCCCGACCCCGGGATCCTGATCTGACCTGACCCGACCCCTGGACCCGGACCCTGACCCCTGGACCTGGACCCGGACCCCAACCCAGGGTCCTGACCCAACCCTGACCCCAACCCCAGACCCATACCCAGAGTCCTGACCCCGACCCTGACCTGGACCAGGGACCCAGACCCGGGATCCCGACCTGACCCTGACCCCAACCCCAACCCCCACCCCAGGACCCAGGACCCCCGACCCTGACCCAACCCTCACTAGGGACCCGGACCCAGGATCCTGACCTGACCCTGACCCCGACCCCAGGCCCAGACCCAGGGTCCTGACCTCAGACCCGGACCCTAGACCCAGACTCAACCCCAACCCTAACCCCGGACCCCGACCACAGGATCCTGACCTGACCCCGAGATCCCAACCCCAAGACCCCAAACCCTGACCCCGGGTCCTGACCCCAGACCCGACCCTGACGCCAGACCCCAACCCTGGGATCCCGACCTCAACCCTGACCCCAGGACCCCGACCCCGGACCTCAACCCCGACCCAGACCCTGACCCTGGACCCCGACCCTCACCTGGGACCCCAGCCCTCCCCAGAGATCTGGACATGGCCCCCCCCAGCGCCAGTGCCCTGCGGGTCCGGGGTGGCTTGGCCTCCAGCTCGTGAGTCTGGGTGGGAAGGGGCGCCTCTGGGAGCTCCAAGCGGGGCCTGCTTCCTGGGGCGCGTCCCAGGGCCGGGCGCCCAGCACCCGGCACCTGCCTCTCGGCCGCGCGGTCTAAAGGAACACCTGCGGAGCCCTGAACGCTTAGAACGAGGTTGTTGCCCCATTTCCGGAATTTTAAAAAATTAAAAAAAAAGAAAAGCTGAATGAATGGTTGCTTGTTAAAGAGAGACGGGAGTGATTGCACTTCAGCGGCAGGCGGCTTCCTCTGGAATCCTCTCTCCCGGGCTTGCATCCTGATGTTCTGTTTGGATCCGCGCTCGGAGCGAGCTCTTGCCCCGCGTGGGGCAGCGGGGGCCTTTGAGGAAACGTGGCTCAATGTTTGAGTCTGGTCTTGAAACCAAAATGGATTTTCAGTTTTTAGATTCGATGGTTTCATAGCCCAGTTATTACCACGTCGGTGAGCGCGTGCATGGGCGCCCCGGTAATGTCCCCACGCTCGGGGCAGTGGGCGCACGGGTACCTGCTCTGAATTGAACATTGAAATTGTTTGGGTCTGTGGCACATGTTCTTTAATAGAAGCGCGAGAAGGGGGTGGACTTGAGCATTCTTTGCGATGAGATGCTCTCGAGAACGGGCTTCGGGGGAGGGCCCCGGGCTGCAGGCTTCACACAGCAGGTACCTTCCGCAGAGTGCTCCTAATTTCTGCCCCTGTTTTTGTTATTCTCTCAATTTGTGGTTCATGGTTGTATGTTCGAGGGCTTTCTAGGAGCTGACAGATGAGATTGGACCCCTTCCTGAAAGAACCTTGTAATTCATGTTACTTCAGCGAAAAAAATCTCATCCGTGGACTCCGTGGGTGCCGTCCCCACTTCGGCCGAGTGCGCAGCCACCTCGATGAGTAAGGGGCGGCCGCGGGCGCTGGAAGGTGGCTTCAGCCTGGAGGGTGTGGACTGAGCGTTGACAGCGCAGGGTGCAGCGCGCCAGGGAGGCGGGAGCCCTGGCCTCGGTCCCAGCTTCTAGACTCGCCTGACACCTTTCTTTTGGCCCAAATAGGTCAGTGATTACGGGGCCCAGTCCTGCGCGGCCCTGCCCCCAGGTGTTCCCGCACCTTTGCGAGGAACCTTGTGATGTGGACGCAGGGCCTCCCCGGTGGGCGTGGAGATACCCCACGGTAGGGACGGCGGCTGGCAGCCGGTCCGCGCCCCCGGCCTCCCAAGCTTGGGTGAGGTCAACTGTGGAAGGTGCACAGCAGCCTGTGGGCATCCCATAGCCGTCGGAGAGATTGCGGCGGAGCACATGATCGTGCCCAGACCCCGGGAGGTGCCTTATTTGTATGATGAACGGGGTGTCGTTAGTGAAGCACAGTCCTTTTTTTTTTTTTTTTTTTTTAAGATTTTATTTATGGGGGATCCCTGGGTGGCTCAGTGGTTTAGCGCCTGCCTTCGGCCCAGGGCCTGATCCTGGAGTCTCCGGATCGAGTCCCACGTCAGGCTCCCTGCATGGAGCCTGCTTCTCCCTCTGCCTGGGTCTCTGCTTCTCTCTCTCTGTATCTCTCATGAATAAATAAATACAATCTTTAAAAAAAAAAAAAGATTTTATTTATGTATTCCTGAGACACAGAGAGAGAGGCAGAGACCCAGGCAGAGGGAGAAGCGGGCTCCCTGCAGGGACCCTGACGTGGGACTCATCCCGGATTCCAGGGTCACGCCCCAGGTCAAAGGGAGATGCTCCACCCCCGAGCCCCCGAGCGCCCCATTGTGAAGCACAGTCCCACAGCAACCAAAATTCATTTTGTTGTCAACGTTTAAAACTTGGATCAAGTAGAAGTAGGAAGTGCGCCTCCCCTCCCCCATCACACAAGGGAGCGGTAGACCTCTGATCAGAATAAAGTCCTGTCGAGCAGGCTCAGGTTTGTCTGGAAGAGAATGGTGCGCACCGTCCAGGTGACGCGGAGCCGGGCAGGCTACGGGAGAGCGGAGCCCGCCAGACACGGCGCTGCCGCATGGAGGCTGGTGGGGGTAGAAACCTGGATAATCTGGAAAATCCTGCACAGCTTCCTTGGACCTGTACACCAGTAGGGACTAGTTGAAAGTGTGGCCCTGCCTTTGTTCACTCCCGTGTGGCCTCGGTCTCGCACCCTCCCTGGGTTGTCGGCATTAGCCACTGTAATCGGGGTCAGCCCTCAGGGGCTTCGGGTCTCAGAACGCAAGGGTGCTTTCCTGTAGGGCCACTTGCTGGCTTTAGGGTATAGATTCCCAGGAGGGAAATAAGGCAGCACTGCGGTCTCCCCCTAACTTTCCAGGCTGTTGCACCCTTTTTGGGATCTCCTTCAAATTAAGATGAAGATGAAAGGTGGAGCTACAAACTCCTCACCCCTTAGACACCTCCCAGCCCCCCCCACCTACCCTACACAAACACACACGTGGCTCCTCAAAACCTGTGAGGATGTCCATGGGTGAAAGTGACGCTATTAGAAGTGTAACTTTGACTTTAAAAAAAGAATCAATTCCCAAACATTGGTGCTTTGCCTATTATAGTGTCAGATTACCTTCTAAATACCTCACAACTCATTTTGTACAGTATCTTGGGGTTATTTATGCTGAACTGCCTTAAAAACCTGGTTGGTGGGATGCCTGGGTGGCTCAGCGGTTGAGCGGCTACCTTGGGCTCACGGCGTGACCCTGGGGTCCCGGGATCGAGTCCCGCATCCAGATCCCTGCAGGGAGCCTGCTTGTCCCTCTGCCTGGGTCTCTGCCTTTCTGTGTGTGTCTCTCATGAATAAATGAATAAAATCTTAAAAAACAAAACAAAACAAAACCTGGATGGTGGTGTAAAGTGCTGCTTTGTCTGACTGGCCTGCGTGCTTTAGAAAGGAAATTCCTACACAGTCGACTACATTTGTTCCACTCCTGTTTCTTTATTCCCGTTAATAGGTCTGTTTCAAAGCTTTACCTTCAGTCTGTTTCTGGTTTTACGCGTTCTGTTAACAGGGCCTTAGCCTGGATGCGGGCAAACAAAAAGGGGAAAAGCTCTGTGGGTGTAGAGGAAGGGACTTCTTGACAAGCTCTTTTCCTCGTTAAATGTCTTTAATGTCTGTAATTTGTGATATGATTCTTAGTATTCAGAATGGGAGCCTGACCTTGCCTTTACACCATTGAGCACTGGTGGTGCTTCCTAAATACTTTGTGGCGTATTAAAGTTCTCCCGGCCAGATTCTTTTCGTCCCTCAAAGCCCAGCCCAGGTGCCTTCTTAGTTTGAACCTTCCCTGATCATCTCCGACATGGCTACTTTCTTATCACACTTGCTCCCGCTTTTGGAATTCTTGGCACTTACTGTTTTTTGTATTTGTTATTTGCATATATCTCTGCGCTCTGCGACTGCCGAGTGCCCACTGGGTGCTGGCCGATGCTTTGGCTCTCCGGTCAGGGTTGGCTCTGTTTCTCCAGTGGTCCCCTTTGCACACTGTTTTATTAAAAAGTGATGCAGATACAGGGGCAGAGAAGTGACACAGTCCAAAGGAAATGTAGGGTAGAGTGAGTGCGTGTGAGTGCGAGTGAGCGAGTGTGAGTGCGTGTGCGTGTGAGTGTGGTGCCCTGCTCCCCTCCCAGGTGTTCTCTGGTGTCCGTTTCCTGACTGTCCTTCCAGAGAGATCTGCCAGGGGCTCCTAAATGGTGGTATAAAAGTATAAAAGACCCTTTCTGGGTGCCTGTGAAGGAAACCTTTTCATAATGACACTGAGATGTCATCTCTGCTTTCTGTGTTTGTACCGATGGTGCAGAAGCAGTGCGGGCACCTTTGCGCCAGTCGAGGCCAGGCCCCAGTGAGCAGCAAAAACAGGCGTCACTTTCACTTCAATGTATCCTCCCTTGATGAAGCAATAAAAATCAATTTTCTTAGGTCTCGACCCTTGAATGCCCATCTTTTTAATAGTCCCTGTGAGAAAATGGAAAGTGCCGCGCAGAGAGGGCAGGGCCTGTTGTGAGGAACAGCACTTGTGTATTTTGAGTGTGAAGAGGACAAGCCACTTCTGTTGCAGAATGCCGTGTTTACTTGAAAAATGGTTGTAGGACAAACCGTGTTTACCGAGACTTAGGTGTCTGGTGGACGTTTTCTGGAACATAAATGAGCGAAAACAACTGTCAGAATTTAGGGCCAATGATAATATTCGTGCTTTTGAACAAAAACTAAAATTTTATACGACTTATCTGAGCATGCCAGCTTCTTATTAAATACTTTTCTTGATGAGCTCAGTGACAATGTCAGTTTTTGAAATTATATGATGAAATATGTCAACATTAAGAAGATCTACATGATTCTGTGAACCATTATTTTAAAGATTTTATTTATTTATTCATGAGAGACAGAGAGAGAGGCAGAGACACAGGCAGAGGGAGAAGCAGGTTCCACGCAGGGAGCCCCACGTGAGACTTGATCCCGGGACCCCGGGGTCACGCCCTGAGCCAGAGGCAGACACTACTCAACCCCTGAGCCACCTGGGCACCCCGTGAACCAGTATTTTCTAAATATCAATGTATTGTATTACAAATTTGTGCACAGATTAAAGATCCAATCAAAATATAGACCATTAGGTTGTGATGTAACAGTACGAGAAGTTCCTCGAAGGTTTTAGACTCCACGTTGCAACTATTCTGTGAGAAACTACCACTGGCCTAGTTTTGATGGCGTGGCGTTGAGGAGGGCGCACAGCGATCCGTAAAGGCCCCTGAAGCCCTCCACCCTTGCCAGCACGTCTGTGTGAGGCTGCATTGGCCTTGCAGACTTCAGGCCGAGCTGCATGTCGCAACAGGTTGAGCGCTGAGGCCGGTCAGAGAATCTATCCAATCCAGTCAATCCAATCTTCCTGTTTCCTACGAAGCCAGGTATTAAAGGGACTTGTAGGGACACCCGGGGGCTTAGTGGGTTGAGCGTCTGCCTTCAGACCAGGTTGTGATCTCAGGGTCCTGCGATCGACGGGGAGCCTGCTTCTCCCTCTGTCTCATGCTCTCTCTGTCCTCAAAATCTTTAAAAAGAGAGAGAGAGAGACTTATAAAAGTAAACCAATACCTGCACTCACTGAATATTTTTGGCCTTGGAAATCTATTATTTTTTATTAAAAGTATATTAATGTAACATGGTTTGGTATAAACAAATTCAAGTTAATTATAAAATTTCACTATTTTAATTTCTAATATGGTAAATGTTGATTCATATAACACATACAAACATAAGCTCTTTGAGGTTTTCAGTAGTTTTTAAGTGTGTGAATGGGTCCTGAGTCCAGAACCTTTGAGAAGTGCTAGTCCATGCAACTCTTAACACAACTTTTAAGGAAATATTCAAATGCCCTTGTGTATTTCTTTATACTTTTTGTAACATTTTTTAGCTGTGTTGGTATAATAAGGATTTCTGTTTATATTTGTAAAGACAATCAGATATTTCCATTTATAAAATATGCTCTAAAGTCTCTGAAAATTATACTAATTGCTTCTATGTCCCACTTTACATGATTCAGGAGTATTCCGTTTAGAATTTCTTTTCTTTTCATAGAGAATCATCCTAGCACAATTGTCTCTTCACAAACTTTTTTTTTCCTTACAGAATTTTGCTCTATACATTTTTAAAAGAGTGTCAATACTGATCTCAGTTCTAATACCCTAAAACTTTGCACGTACTGTTCATTCCGTTCATTGCCAACTATTCTGCACTGCTGAATTCCTGCCTTTGTTTAAACTTCACTTTCTCTTTGGAGTTGGCCTTCCTCTGAGAAGCACCCCGTCCTCCGGTGCGGCGCCTGCTGCTCCGCAGCCCCGTGCTCCCCCTGGTAGCGCTGCTGTAGGGCTCATCACACGCTGTACTTCTCCGTTTGCTTGTCTTTGCTCGGCTACCTCAGAGGAGCACTTCAAGCGGCAGTTGGGATCTGTTCACTTTATGTCCTCAGCACCTGGCATGTTTTAGGCTTTTTTTTTTTTTTAAAGGATTTTATTTATTCATTCATGAGAGACAGAGAGAGAGAGAGAGAGAGAGGCAGAGACATAGGCAGAGGGAGAAGCAGGCTCCATGCAGGGAGCCCAACGTGGGACTCGATCCAGGACCCCGGGGTCACGCCCTGAGCCGAAGGCAGACGCCCAACCACTGGGCCCCCCGGGCGCCCCTGAAAACACATTTTTATTTCATCTTTTCATGTGTTCTTTTACCTGACGTGATATGCAACATTTATTTAAAATAGAACTGAATTCACACAGTGTTTGGTCACTGTCCTGGGTTGTGGCTGAGGCAGGGCTGAGGCAGGGAGGCCTGAGTTCCTTATTCGGCTCTGCCAGTTCCCAGTAGAGCCTCTGAGCCTGATTGTCGCGTCGCATTTTGTTCGCAGTGAGCTTGCTTCTGCGTAAGACTGACGATCTCTGTGGATCCATCTTTATTAAAAAGCTCATCTGAGGTTTCCGATAGTGCACGTGTGTGTTCGAAGGGCTAGGAAATGACGCACCACACGGCGAGGAGACACCCGTGTCATCGGTGAAGGATCCGACACCCAAGAGGAGCTGCCTGTGCCGTTTGTTGGCCAGGGTCACTTGCGCTGGTGCAGCGGGGCCCTGCCCTCCGCGCAGGCGTGAACGGCCTCCGTCGTCAGATTCCCGGGGCTCGGAGGCCGCACCTCAGACGGTGGCGGGGCAGCTCACCAGGGCCTCCTTTCCAGCTTTGCTGCTCCTCAGCTTGTGCCCCTGGCTTGGCCCTGCCACTGTTTCCGGAAACATCGAAATCAGCATCGTTTTGAGATAACGGGTATAGAAATGAGGGGTTCTAGCCTCATGATTAGGTGCTCGTGGTGTTGTGGACTGACTTGTGTCCCCGCGATGCCCGCGGGACTGCATTAGAGGGGGTTAAGGTCACAGGAGGTCACGTGGTGCTTGGCCACTGGGGTCAGCGTCCCTGTCACGCGAGCCGCCGGGGGTGTGCGTGGGGGGTCCACGCAGCTGAGGACGGAGCCCCAGGCCTTCCTGCCCGCGGGACCGCGCCCACGTAGCTTCTGTGGTTCGAGGCCCATGTGCCCGAGCAGACGACACTGTGTCACGCCGCCCTTGAGCTGGGCCCGGCGGGGGGGGGTGGGGGGGGTGAGGAGTTTGGGCCTCGGGCCTCGGCAAGTGAGGGGCGTGAGGGCCGAGCCAGGCCCGCCCTCGGGAGCGCAGGTCACCCCCGCCCGGCAGCCGCTCGTCCCACGCGTCCCTGAGGCGCTTGGAGCATGGCTAGCGGGCTTAGGAAATTGAAGTCAGTATAATTGACTTTTACTTAATTAAAATATAATTTTCAGTCTTAAAATTTTAAAATACTCCCACAAAATTAGAAATATAATAGAGATCTTGCCGCGTAAAGTCCTGTTGCCGTGACAGCTGGCGACGAGGAGACAGAGCTGGGGGCGCCCGTCCGCCGTCTCGGCAGGTCCCCGGGAGCCGCGAAGGACCGGAACCAGCGAGCCGCCGCGTGGCTGGGCGCGCATCCCGGGCATCGGGCGCCTCCACGCCGGGAGGAGCTGCCCTGAAAGAACCAGCCGGAAGCCCCCGTCACAATAGCAGAGCCGTATGGTGCCAGGAGTGTCCCGCTGAACCTAAGACGGGCCAGTTGTCCCGCGGAAATTCACGCAAGTTCCCGAGAACCCCCGGGGGACGGAGAGGGCCGGGCTGCGTCGTCGGCTGGGGAGGGACGCTGAATGTCACCTAGGCCTGTTGTCCCGAAATATGTGTAGATGTTGTCTGACCCTCGAGTTTTTTTAGAAATTGTATTTGCTTATTTGAGAGGGAGAACGCGTGTGGGGCTGAGGGGCGGGGGGCAGGGAGCCGCCTGACGATGACCTGGGGCTGCATCCCCGGACTGCGGCATCATGACCTGAGCCGGCGGCGGACGCTTTACCGACTGAGCCACCCAGGTGCCCCCGTGACCCTAGGATTTGTAAGAGACTAAACTGCCAAGAAGAGTTGAGACATTTTTCAAGTGGGAAGAAGAAGGTTAAGGCTCATTCCCCACCAGATAAGCAGGACTGATTTTAAACTGTGGCAGTAAATAAATAAACGTGGTGTATTGAGTTATGTGGGAACGGACAGAGCGACCGCTGGGACAAATCAGAAATGCTTCTCCGAGTCGGTGCCAGGACTCTGAGTACAGAAAGACGCTTTAACAGGTTGTGCCAGTGCAGCGACAGGCTGCAAGGGCATGTGGACGACCCGCGCGTGCGCCCTGCCCGAAGACCTGCCGTTAGAACAACGCCCCGAGGATACCCTGCACAGCTCCCCACCCTGCCCTTGGCCGGGGGGGACAACGGGGGCGATTGCAGTGTGGCACGTGTGCGCTTCCCAGAACCCAGGAGATCTTGAAAACAGATGGCCGGTTTTCTGTGTTTGAAAAAGGGCTGGAAAAAAAAAAAAAAGGGCCGGGGTGGTGGCTCTCCTGAGGCGCTCTGTTGGAAGCGGGTCTTCCTTACTGACAAATGGTGGGCGCAGGCGAGCTGGTGCGGAGACGCCCCGAGGCGGAGGCGGCTCGGGTCCTCAGCCTCCTCTCTCTGGTCTGGAGCCGTGTTTTCTGGCGTATGCGGAGGCCGGGTTGGAGGAGCACAAAGGTGGACGCAGAGGAGCTACAGAGCGCGTTGCAGGGATGGAGGGCCGTGGAACGGAGAGAATGGTCTGAAAGAGAACCCATGGAACTCGGAAAGAACGTGTGCGCTTTCTACCTGTGGAGTGTGGGGCGTCCGGGGGCATTTGGAGATGTATGACTGGTACTTTCTAGAAAGGCTTGTGTAGGAGTAGAGATCGGGAGTCCTTGGGAGGAAATCATGAAGTCCTAGGACAAAATCATGGGGAACCAGACTCATGAAGGAAAGACAGAGAAAGGGCGCCACAGCAGGAGGAGTGTGGGCATCTGGGCAGGGGAGGCAGGAGAACGGGCTTCACCACAAGGTCGACGTGACCACCATCAGGTAAACATGAGTTCGTCTCCCAAATCTCATAGAAATGGTAGAAATTTTATTTATTACTTTTTAAACTTTATTTATTTAAGTAATCTCTGCCCCCAACAAGGGTTCAAAGTCAGGACCCGGGGATCAGCAAGCAGCCTTGGGCTCCTCTGACTCAGCCAGCCCGGTGCCCTGAAATAGTAAAAATTTTAAAAATTAAAAAGAAATTCATAGCAGTCTAGATTCTGGAAAGCCAGAAAGGTGGATAAGAAGAGCAAGCCCCGTCCTGCCTAGGTAGGGAAGATAGGAAATGAGGCAGAGTCATAACAAAAGGACGGTGTTCTTTGAACCAAGTCGGGGAGGGCTAGTGGTGAGAGGTGGTGGCGAGGAGGGGATGTAGTTTCCAGGGGTTCTGCGGGGCCCACATGCCACTCCCTTAGAAGGACGCACGTTGTCTGGGGGCGAGGGGCTCCGCCGGAGCAGAGTCTCCATTTGGCTCCTCAGGAGAGTTTGCCCGAATAGGAGGGTAGGAGATGCGCAGCTGAGAGGCTGGAACCGCACCCGAGTGGATGGTGTTTAGGTTCTCCTTCCAGTTGCAAGAGTATTCTGAGTTCTGATCATGAGTGTCCAATAAGAATCATACCCTAGTGGGCTTTATCTCACCAAGTAATGTTTAAAACCATTCTTGAATGACGTGTCTACTATTTTAATTTTTATTTATTTTAAAATCTTTCTTGAAAAAGCAGTCAGAGTGAGTCTTATTTTTTTAAAGATTTATTTGTTTATTCATGAGAGATACAGAGGGAGAGAAAGAGAGGCAGAGACAAGCAGAGGCAGAGACCAGGCTCCTCACAAGAGCCCCACATGAGACTCGATCCCAAATCCCGGGATCACGACCTGAGCAGACGCTCAACCGCTGAGCCACCCAGGTGTCCCTATTTTAAAAAGTAATGTCTACACCCAACATGGGGCTGGAACGCACCACCCCAAGATCAGGAGCCCCACTCTCCCCTGGCTAAGCCAGCCAGGCACCCCTGGCTGCTATTTTTAAAAGGTGTGTTTTCTATTACATATGTATGTAATACAAAGTTGGTGGCCAAGAGCTGTATTTTTTAAAGCTTTTATTTATTTATCTATTTGAGAGAGAGAGTGAGATCACAATCCAAGCCAAAATCAGGAGTTGGATGCCCAACCGACTGAGCCACCCAGGTGTCCGCGACGGGCTGTATCTTTCTGGAAGAGCCTTGTTACCCTTCTCTGTGACATTGCTGTGTCTCCTTGTGTGTTCAGCGTCTTACTTCAGTGAAATGGGATAATTTAGACAAGCTCATGAGGACCCGGGAATGGAGGGCCGACATTTGCACTGACCGAGGACTCTGATCCTTGGGAAGTGCAGCCTGGCCAACTGCAAAATTCAACTTGAGAGTCTTTTAAGAGTCAAAGCTGTGGTGTGGATGATTACTTCTTGTTTAATCTTTTTTCTAATATTTGTAGTATTTCAAACATAACAGAAAAGTAGAGAGAATCATGGTATATGCACCCATGTACCTACCACCTGATTTTTCAAAAAATTAGGATTTTGGAAGGGTGGATTTTGTCATATTAGCTTCCCCCGTAGGCCACGTGGAGAAGGGTTCCCCAGGGGAGGCTTTGAGGCCTCGGTGCACACACAAGCCAGCATGGTAAGAACTCCAGAAAAGAGGAATGGAGAGCACCTTCCATCTGGGTCAGGCTCACAGGGTGGCTGCTGGTGGGAAGTAGAGGCCTCAGAGCAGGCTCAGTTTTGGACTAAGTGGACGCAGGTGGGTTGGGGCAGCTTTGGTATGAGTGTCCCGGTCAGCCGGCTCTGGCCACAGCTCCTCTGTCACCCTGTCTGTCGAGGTGCCGCTGCTAGACCAACACACAGTCAGGGTCATTCAGGTTATCGGTGCAGCCACAGCGTTGGGGTACACCTGGCTTTGTTGACCGAGACATGTTTGCCCTGCCACAGTGACTCAGGAAGTGCGGGTTCTCCCTCCTGAGAGCATAGCCATTCTGAAGACCACACGTGGTTCTTACTGGTCTCTCATTGTAATGCCCATACGGGAAGTCCCGCCAGAATCCTGTCGTGATCCCTCTGAGCCTGTGAACACTGCCATGTTTGGGAAAAGCAGTTTTGCAGATGTGATTGAGGATCTGGAGAGGGGTCGCCTGGGTTCTTTGGGTGGAACTTACGTGCCATCCAGCGTGTCTTTAGAAGACAGAGGCAGAGGGAGAGTGGACCCACACAAATGGAGGGGGTGGGGGACAGCACAGCCGACCTGGGAGTGATGTGGCCCCGGGTTGGGGGATGCTGGCAGAGTCCAGGAGCGGATTCGCCCCCGCAGGCCTCAGAGGTCACCCTGACTCTGGCTCCGTGAAACGGACTCTGGAGTTCCAGCCTCCAGAACTGTGAGTAAGGAAGTGTTCTTGTTTTAAGCCACCAAGTTTGTGGCAATTTGTTACAGCAGCTGCAGGATATGAGTCTGCTCACCTCAAGGCCTGCTGCATACATAGAGAAGATGTTTTCTTTTTTATTCTAATTACCTCTTTGTGAATTTTTAAAAATATATTTTATTATTTATTCATGAGAGACACAGAGAGGCAGAGACACAGGCAGAGGGAGAAGCAGCGTTCCCGCGGGGAGCCCGATGCGGGACTCAATTCTGGGACTCAGGGTCACGCCCTGGGCTGAAGGCAGATGCTCCACCGTTGAGCCCCCGGGTGCCCCTCTGTGTATTTTTCTTAGCTCTTCCCTCCCTTTTGGGTTAGACGATCTCCCTTGAAGTGCACTCACTCTCGCAGACCCTTTATTCCCCGTCTTCACTCTGCCATGACGACTTCCCAGGGGACATCCCATCTCCACTGTCGTGTTTTCATTTCTAATTCCCATTTCCCACTGGTTCCCACTGAACTGCCTGACATCCTCTCTCCATTCAGTCATGACAATAACCCTTTCCTTTTTTTTTTTTTTAATTTTTATTTATTTATGATAGTCACAGAGAGAGAAAGAGAGACAGACAGAGACATAGGCAGAGGGAGAAGCAGGCTCCATGCACCGGGAGCCCAATGTGGGATTCGATCCTGGGTCTCCAGGATCGCGCCCTGGGCCAAAGGCAGGCGCCAAACCGCTGCGCCACCCAGAGATCCCACAATAACCCTTTCATTTAATTCTTTGAATGTATCCTCCTTTGACTCTTGAGACACATTTATAGTAGCTGCTCTACGGCCACCGTTTGCCCAGCCAAGTGTCCAGACCATCCCGAGTTTCATTACTGCCGATTGATTTGTTCCTTTAACTGCGCATTACATTGTCTATACCTTTTTGTTTAGTGGGTTTTTTAAAATTGTCTATTGAAATGAGTGATAATACATTCAGGAAGTCTGCATGTTCTCACTCACTGGCTACTGATGTTCGTCCTGGCAGAGAGTCCGTCACTGGGTGATCGTCTTGAAGGTGGCCAAGCCTGGCTTTACACTTTCTTCGGCTGGGTCTGTGGAGACTTCAGAGTGATTCCTAAGCTCCTTCTCTTGGTGGGACTCAGATGCCAAACTGTCTTCTCTGAAAGTGCTGTCCTGGGTTGGCTTTTTAGGGCAGGTCTGGAGCAGGCCTCACCGTAGGTATGGTTGCTGCTCCCTGGGTGTGGCTGTACGGGGTCTTAGCAGGTTGCTGGGGGGGTGCTGCATGCTCCATCCTTTTTTTTTTTTTTTTTTTTTAAGATTTTATTTATTCATGAGAGACTCAGAGACAGAAGCAGAGACACAGGCAGAGGGAGAAGCAGGCTCCATGCAGGGAGCCTGAAGCGGGACTTGATCCCGGGACCCTGGGATCATGCCCTGGGCCAAAGGGAGACGCTAAACCGCTGAGCTGCCCAGGGATCCCCATGTTTTTTCTTTTATGGTTAGTAATCTTCGTGTCCTATATAAGAGTTCTTTCCCTACCTCATGGTCATGGATATATTCTTTTATATTATTTTTAAAGAGATTTATTGATCTTTCACATTTAGATGCATAGTCCACCTGGAATTGAATTTTGTGAGAAAGAGTCATTTCGTTTCTGTTTCATGTGGATACCCTGTTGACCCAGCATATTTATGGAGAAGGCCATCTTTTCCCTACTGCTCTGGACTGATGCCTGGTCCCTTCCTCTCCTTGTCTCCCTTAGCATCTCACTCTGCTCTCTACTTAGCTTCACAGCACGTGTTCATGTCTGGTCAAGTCTGCCCCTTTCTGTTTCTCAAGTTTGAGTTGCTAATCTCGGCCCTTTGCATTTTTCCATGTGCATTTTAGCATCAGCTTGTCTATTTCTACACACATACACACAAAAACCCTCCAAGAGTTCTGATTATAATTACTCAGACTCTAAAGATCCATTTGGACAGAAATGATATCTTTACGGTGTTGAATATGCAGATTCACAAACATGCTGCATCCCTTCATTTCTTTAGTTCTTTTAAGCTTTACCTCAGTAGTACTTTTAGTTTATTTATTTATGAGACACAGAGAGAAAGCTAGAATGAGCGAAGAGGGGCAGAGGGAGAGGGACAAGCAGGCTCCTTGCTGAGCACAGAGCCCACGTGGTGCTCCTTCCCAGAACCCCAGGGTCGTGACCTGAGCTTAAGGCAGACACTTAACTGACCGACCTACCCAAGCACCTCTGTCTTTTTGTTTTGTTTTGTTTTTAAATCACAGTCCTACTTTTCTAATTCCTTGAACATATTGATCATGGTTATTTTAAAAGGTGGATTTCCTGTCTGTATTTTCCTGTTATCTGTTGGTTTTCATGGGTTATAGTCACAGCTTCCTGTTGCCTAGAGGCCAGACACTGTAGGTGTAGCAATGATTTGTGACTGTAGATGTTTCTGTGTGTAAAGGGTGGATGGACCGGGGGTGCATACAGTCCAAGATCACCTTAATCCATGTACAGAGAGAGTGCTTTGAAACTAGCTCTTGTCCCTGCGAGGGCTACTCTATTCCCAGTTCATGCCCGAGCTGCGATCCCTCTGGCTCTCCGATAACCTAGGCTGTCTATGGGCCGCCGCCGCCTCCTCCTCCTCCTCAGTGAGTGCTCCACCTCATGAGAGCATGGAAGCTCTGCCTAGCTCGGCTACTTAGTTGTTCCTTTTGGAATCATCAGACCCCCTCCAGTGGGAGTTCTTCACTTCTTTGTTAGTTTCTGGTATCCTCAAACAGATTTCAAAAACATTTCTTTCTTTTTTTTTTTTTTTTTAAGATTTTATTTATTTATTCATGAGACACAGAGAGAGGCAGATACCCAGGCAGAGGGAGAAGCAGGTTCCACGCAGGGAGCCCGACGTGGGACTCGATCCCGGGTCTCCAGGATCGCGCCCTGGGCTGAAGTCGGCTGAGCCACCTGGTGCTGCCCAGAATACACATTCTTCTCAAGCCCACCTGAAGCATTTGCCAAGAGAGACCACATTCTGGGCCGTAAAACATATCTTCACAAATTTAAAAGAATAGAAATCATACAATGTTTGCTCTCAAACCACAATAGAATTGAACTAGAAATCAATAACAAAGAGAACTCAAAATATGTAGATTAAACAGCATAATTCTAAATAAAACAGGTCCAAAGAGAAATCCTAAAATATTTTGAACTAAAAGAAAATAAAAGCACAACTTATTAAAATTTGTGGGATGCAGCAAAAGCAGTACTTGAAGGGAAACTTACAGCATTAAGAAGAAAGATCAAAAGTCAGTAACCTGAATGGACATTGGGGGCATTAGGCTGAGTGAAATAAGTCAGGCAGAGAAAGACAAATACCGTATGATCTCATTTATATGTGGAATCTAACATAACAAACAGAGCTCATAGATCTAGAGAACAGATTGGTGGTATTTGAAAGTTGCTAAGAGAGTAGATCTTAAAAGTTCTCATCACAAAAAAAAAATTGAACTGTGTGTGATGATGGCTAACTATACTTAATTGTGTTCATTTCACAGTACGTACAAATAACAAATCATATTGTACACCTGAAGCTAATATAATATTATACGTCAATTATATCTCAATTTAAAAGATCAATTACTTAAGGATTCTTCCTTAGGCTATAAAAGGAAGAACAAATTAAATAAAAACTAAGTAGAATAAAAGAAATAAGAATTAGAGCAGAAATCAATAGAAAAGCTGGGTCTTTGAAAATCAATAAAATTGATAGGTCTTTAGTCAAGCCGATTAAGGAAAAAAACAGAGGACACACATTAATATCAGAAATGAAAGAAATCATGCAGATCCTTTGGGCATTAAAAGGATAATAAAGGAATACTAGGAACAACTCTGCACACCGGAATTTGATAACCAAATGAAAAAGATCAACTCCTTGAAAGATAGAATCTGCCAAACTCACAAGAAGAAATAAACAATCTGAATAGGCCTATATTAATAAATTCAATCAATAATTAGCTACCTTTCAAACTAGAAATCAGACCCTAGGCCCAGATGGGTTCGTTGGGGAATTCTATCAAGCACTTAAGGAAGAGATAATACCAGGTCTCTATAGTCCCTTTCATAGACTAGGAGCAGAGGGAATGTGTCCTTCCATGAGGTCCCATTACACTGATACCAAAACCAGACAAAGATATTACAAAAAGACAAAACTACAGACCAGTATCTCTCATGAACATAGATGCAAAAATTCTCAAAATATTAGAAAATTTAGTCCAACAGTGTATAAAGAGAATTATAATTAAGGTGGGCACATGATGAGATGAGCACTGGATGTTATACTATATGTTGGCAAATTGAATTTGAATAAAAAAATTATATACTATGACTAAGCAGGATATATCCTAGGTCTTGCGAGGCTGGTTCAACATTTGAAAATCAATTCATGGAAAATCCATCACAGCAACAGGCAAAAGAAAGAAAATCACGTGATCATATTAAAGATGCAGAAAAAGCGGGATCCCTGGGTGGCGCAGCAGTTTGGCGCCTGCCTTTGGCCCAGGGCGTGATCCTGGAGACCCGGGATCGAATCCCACATCGGGCTCCCAGTGCATGGAGCCTGCTTCTCCCTCTGCCTATGTCTCTGCCTCTCTCTCCTTCTCTCTCTGTGACTGTCATAAATAAATAAAAATTTTAAAAAAAAGATGCAGAAAAAGCATTTGGCAAAATACCACACCCATTCACGATCAAAACTCTGAGTAAACTAAGACTAGAGTGGGACTTCCTCAACTTAATAAAGCAGACTATCTTATATAAGAAACCTACAACTGGGGACACCTGGGTGTCCCTGCCTTCAACTCAGGGCATTATCCTGGGGTCCTGGGATCACATCCCACATGGGGCTTCTTGTGGAGAGCTTGCTTCTTGCTCTGCCTGTGTCTCTGCCTCTCTCTCTCTCTGTGTCTCTCATGAATAAATAAAATCTTAAAATAAAATCTTAAAAAAAAAAACTAACATCATACTTAATGGGTAGGAACTGAAAGCTTTCCCTGTAAGAAGATATAAGGCAAAGATGACCCCTCACCACTCATTTTCAACATTGTAGTGGAAAAGTATAGATTGGGAAGGAAGAAATAAAACTGTCTTTGTTTACAGATAACATGATTGTCTATATAGAAAATCCAAAAGAATTAACAAGTCCCCCCCCCAAAAAAAAAACCCTGAAACTAATACACAGTTATAGCAAGGTTGCATGGTACAAGGTTAATATTGCAAAGGTCAGTCACTTTGCTATATACCAGCACTGAACAAGTGGAATTTGAAATTAAAAACACAGTATCATTTACAGTAGCTCTTCTCAGATTAAATACTTAGGTATAAATAAAACAAAGTATGTACAAGATCTATATGAGGAAAACTACAAAATACTGAAGAAATCAAAGAACTAAATAAATGGAGAGATAGTCTATGTTCATGGATATGCAGACAATATTGGCAAGATGTCAGTTCTTCCCAAGTTGATCAAATAGATTCAGTGCAGTCCCAATCAAAATGTCAGCATTTTGTGGACATTGACAAACTGGTTCTAAAGTTTATAGGAAGGGGCAGAAGACCCAGAATAGAAACATAATTTTGAAGGAGGTAAAGTTGGAAGACTGACACTCTGTGAAATCAGGACTTACTGTAAAGCTGTAGTAATCAAGAGTGTGTTGTGGCGTCAACAGAAGGGACAAGTCAATGGAGCAGAATACAGAATCCAGAAGTAGACCCACATGAACATAGCCAGTTAGTCTTTGATGGAAGAGCAAAGCTTATCCAGTGGAACAAAGATGGTCTTTCCAACAAATGGTCCTGGAACAACTGGACATCCATAAGCAAAAAAATGAACCTAGGCATGGACCCCTCACAAAAAGTTAACTTAAAATGGATCTCATGCCTAAATGTAGACTATAAAACTAGAGGGTAGAGAGAAGCTAACATAGAAGAGCATGTAGATGAACTTAGTATGTGATGACTTTTTAGATACAACACCAAAGGCACAATCTGTGATATGAATAATTGATCAGATACATTCTGTTAAAAACTTGTGCTCTGGGGATCCCTGGGTGGCTCAGCGGTTTGGCACCTGCCTTTGGCCCAGGGCACGATCCTGGAGTCCCGGGATCGAGTCCCACGTCGGGCTCCCGGCATGGAGCCTGCTTCTCCCTCCTCCTGTGTCTCTGCCCCCCCCACTCTCTATCATGAATAAATAAATAAATAAATAAATAAATAAATAAATAAATAAATCTTTAAAAAAAAAAACAAAAAACGTGTGCTCTGGAAAAGACAATGTTAAGAGGAAGAGAAGACAGACCATTGGCTGGGAGAAAATATTTAAGGAAAAATACATCTGATAGAGAGGACTGTTATCCAAAATATACAAAGAACTCTTAAAACTCAACAATGAAGAAACAACCGGATTGAAAAACAGTCCAAAGACCTTAACAGACACCTCACCAGAGAAGACATATAGATGGCAAATAAGCATATAAAAAGATGCAGTACATCAGATGTTATTGGGGACATGAAACTTAAAACAACGATGACACCGCTGCAGACCTCTAGAGTGGCCACAATCCAGAATATGGACAAAAGCAAGTGCTGATGAGGATGTGGTGCAATAGGAGCGCTCATTCCCTGCTGGTGGGAACGCAGGATGGGGCAGCCACTTTGGAAGACAGTTTGGTGGTTTCTCACAGAATTACACATGCATATGACCCAGCGATCATATTCTTTGGTATTTACCCAAAGGAGTTGAAAACCTATGTCCGCACAAAAACCTGCACACGGTTGTTTACAGGAAATTTGGAAGCAACCAAGATGTCCTTCAATAGATGAACAGATACATCGGTTCATCCAGTAATGGAATATTCAACACTAAGAAGAAATGAACTGTCAAGCCTTGAAAAGACATGGAGGAAACTTAAGTTCATATCACTAAGTGAGGTCAATATGAAAAGGTTACTGTATGATCAAAGTATATGACATTTTGGAAAACTATGGAGACCGTAGAAAGATCAGTGGTTGCCAGGGATTGGGGAGTAAGGGAAGGATGAACAGCGCACAGATTTTTTAGGGCAGTGAAAATACTCTGTGTGCCATCATAATGATGGATATGTTATTAAACATTTGTCCAAACCCATAGAATGTGCAAAACGAAGAGTGAACCATAACTGTGGACTTGGGGTAATTACTGTGTGTCTGTATAGTTTATCAGTTGAAACAAATGTACCACTGTGGTGGAGGATGTCTTGGGGCAGAGGGCATATGGAAACTCTCCTATTTGTCCTTAATTTTCTATGAACCTAAAACTGGTCTTAAAAAAAAAAAAAAGCTTTAATTACGTTAAAAATATATATATGTATATAGCTTTAATTAAGTAAAATAAAACAAAACATAGAAGGGGGAAAAATATCCCCAGCTTCCTGGAAAATAAATCTGCATGCCCAGATGGTTTCACTGACAAATTATATCACTTAAAAAAGAAATAACACCAGTTTTATATAGTCTCTTCCGTGTATTTTTAACTTTTTATTTTGAAATAATTTTAGTTTCATTGGTTGCAGAAATAGTACATAGAATTCATTCAGTTTCCTGCAATAACATCTTATATAACCACATACATTATCAAACTATTTCCCATATATTCTTAATTACAGTTATTGTGCTAAAAAATGTAAAGAATTCAGAAGTGTGTGAGGTAAAAACTATTTCTCACACCTACCCAAGCTAAATAAATAAATCACTGTTAATAATTTGTTGAGCATCCATCCAGGCATTTTTGGCACACACAGAAATACATACACCTACCAGCCTGCGTAGTTCTGTTTATTGGTTGTTACCAGAATTCTACCATTCTTTATGTATATAGTTTCCAACTTGCTGCTTCTACCTACTAGTACAGCATGAATCATATAAGTAATACCCATCCCGCACCTTCCAAATAGTGGGGTGTGTTTGTCGTAATGCTGTATGGCAGCAGATTTACTCCTTCCTCTCCTTCCTCTCCCTTCTCCTCCTCCTCCTCCTCCTCCTCCTCTTCCTCCTTCTCCTCCTCCTCCTCCTCCTCCTGTTAGGAACTCTGGTGTCTGGGTTGCAACCTGGAGATGTTCCTTGCAATTTTGCATTTATAATCCGGAGTGACTTTGGTTTGCAGCAGTGGAGGTCACCGGGCGCCGGTGTTGTGGCCATGGCTGGAGGGCTGGTCAGCACAGCGAGCAGCAGCCCATGGATCCCAAGAGAAGGATGGGCCCTGGCATCTCCCCAAGCACCCCCACCCCCACCCCGCACCTGGGTGCCCGGCCAGGGACGAGCTCTGTCCTCAGTGGCTCCTCCCCCTGCCCCACGCGGGCTCCCCCAGTTGTATGCAGCCAGCTTGGGAGTTAGGCTCTGCTCTTTGTCTCCGGTGGTTACAGAACTTGGCTTCAGAGGGTTTGGATTGGGGCCCCCTTTTCTGCTAGCTTAGTGGTTCCGTGTCCGCACTCTCCTTGGAATTCCACCTTCGTCTTTATGCGGGTAGAAGTCTGCATGCGGTGCTGTGTCGGCTGAGTGTCTACGTTTGACACGAGAAATGTGGCAACTGGTTACACGTGAAAATGTGCAGCTTGGTTGTGTTCAGCTGGTTCAGTAGAAAGCGCGAGACCACTTTTGTGAGGTCACAGGCAGGAAGCAGGGAGTTAACGTTCATTTCTGAATGCCCTCTGGCACCCTCCCCGTGGAAATGTGCGTTTGGAATGAGAACCGAGGAAGGAGACAGCTGAGGGCAATGAGCACTTAATTTTTAAATATCCTGGAAAATCAGTCCTCTGCTTTTAAATAGGGGTTTATCAGTTTTAATGTAGTGTAACAGTATTTAGTTTTCATTTAATTTTGTCTTAATCACACATTTTTGTATATTTCAAAAGAATCATTTTTTAGTAGATATTGCTTTAAAAAATACATGCGCTTTAAAGTCGTTCACAAGTTAAAAAATAATAAGCTCAATTTTACAGTCCTATCCTGGCCCAGACTGGGGTCTGAGTGTCCGGGGAGCAGGTAGGCCAGGGACGGTGCACCCCGAGGGCCCGGCAGTCAGTGGCAGGTGAGGTATGCTCCTGCGTCGCGGAGCGGCTGACGTTACAGGTGGAGCGCTTGGCAGGAAAAATAGGCCGAGTGAGATTTGCAGTATGATGCTATTCGGGTGAAGTAAAAGCACACGGACACAAAGCAGTGTCCATTCTGCAGAACAAGCTCCAGTTAGATGACTGGCGTCCGGTAGGGGTGGTGAGGGAACAAGGTGGGAGCAGAGGGACGAGGACAGCCAGGGCGCCTGGGCTGCACGGAGGCCGGCGCCGAGGGAAGGCCACGGTGGGGGCCTTGTCCGCTCCCCCGCCCCAGCCTGTGGTCGGCCTGCCTGCCCTGACCTCACACCCATCTTTTGGAGGAATGTAGGACGGTCTCCCAGGAGGCGTCCAGGGGTCTGCCCCTGGATGTGAGGCCCTCGGGGGTGTCGGGCCGTGAGAGGCCCCGGGCCGTGCAGGGATGTGCTGGTGCAAAGGCGGGCCTTGGTGAATCCCCCGCAGCTGCCCCGACCCCTGACCCCTGAGCCCGCAGCCGGGCCCTGTGCTCGCCTGGGGCAGGGGCAGGGGCAGCAGGGCTCTCAGAACAGTGCGGCTTTGTCTTGCAGACGGGTAGCCCAGGCAGGCTACTCCTGGAAATCGTAAACATATATTTCAGGTCTAAATAAAGTCTCCAAAGCATGATGGGTTCACGCCGAGCGTGCCAAGTTCTCTCTAGGAAACAGAATGTGCTCGTACATTGAGAATTCTTTCCTTAAGACACCCTTCCTGCCTTGTTCCTGGGAACTTTAATTTATTTTTAGGCTGTTCTTCTTTATGATAATTTGTCGGAACAGCAGTCCCTGTTCCCAAGTCCTTGCCCGGGGACAGGCTTGGGCCTCCCACTCCTACTTCCACACAGGGAACCTATGGACCTGCCTGGGACTCACTTCGGGATCTTGATGAAATGCAGGCTCGGGCTCATTCTGCAGCGTGGCCTCAGAGTCTGCTTTTCTGTTTTTTTGTTTTTTTTTTTTAATTTTTTTAAAAATTTATTTATGATAGTCACACGCAGAGAAAGAGAGGCAGAGACACAGGCAGAGAGAGAAGCAGGCTCCATGCACCGGGAGCCCGATGTGGGATTCGATCCCGGGTCTCCAGGATCGCGCCCTGGGCCAAAGGCAGGCGCTAAACCGCTGCGTCACCCAGGGATCCCTCTGGTTTTGTTTTTAACTTTAAACATGTTTATTAAAAAATTTTTTGAGTCTTCTTTTCTAACAGGCTCTTAGGGGATGAAGACCACAATTTTAAAAAATTAAAGTATTGGGATCCCTGGGTGGCGCAGCGGTTTGGCGCCTGCCTTTGGCCCAGGGCGCGATCCTGGAGACCCGGGATCGAATCCCACATCGGGCCCCCCGGTGCATGGAGCCTGCTTCTCCCTCTGCCTGTGTCTCTGCCTCTCTCTCTCTCTCTCTCTCTCTCTCTGTGACTATCATGAATAAATAAATAAAAATCTTTAAAAAAAAAAAAAATTAAAGTATTATTTACATACAATAAAATTCACCCTTCCTGGGTTTTGATGAACACGTGGTCATGGGCCACCAGCACCACCAAAACAGAACGGCTTCATTACCCCCAAGAACTCCCTCGTTCCCCGTTGTAGTCACCCCCTCCCTCACCCCCATCTGCTCTGTCCCTATAGTGTCATCTTTTCCAGAATGTCATGTAAATGGAATAACTGTGTACGTAGCCCTTAGAGCCTGGCTGCTTTCACTTAGTGATACTCATGTAAGCTCCATCCAGGCTCCTGTATAGAACGAAAGTTTGTTCCCTTTTACTGCTGAATAGAGTTCCATTGTGTGGGTGCGTCACAGATATTAGTGTTTCCACTTTCTCCATTATGAATTACTTTTTCATTCAAAAACTTTGGAGGGAATATAATCATCTTTTGTCATTGTTTTAGGTGACATCACTCAAAAAGGATATGAAAAGAAACGGGCAAAGCTGCTTGCACGCTACATCCCACTTCTTCAAGGTAAGGTCGGCCACTCAGCTATTTCATAACAGCCATTTTTCTTACCAAACTTGGCCTAAAAATTGATATGTTTTGTATTTTATTAAGGAGGACTGGGCAATGTGTGTAATATTAAATAATAAAAATCAAAGACCCAGGTTATAACTTACAGCTTGGAGTTGGCATAGATCTTATTTCAGATAGGATTTATCATATTTTTATGATTATACAATATAATGATTTTTTGTGATGATAGTAAGGAACATTTCCTTACGTAGGTTCAGAACAAATGCTGTAATGTTGTCAGTTCTTCCTACCTTAGGTTGATCTGTAGAGCTCACACACTTGTCATTTCAACAAAAATTTTTTTGGCGAAATTTAACAAGCTAATTCTAAAATTTATATAAGTCTAAAGGGCCAAGGGATTCAAAATGTGCTCAAAAAAGAAGAATGAGATGGGAAGATTGGAAAATCAGTATTGGGCTGTCGTCATGAAGACGGCATGGTTTGGAACACGGGCAGGCAGGTGGGTTAGCGGAGCAGCACCCAGAGCCCAGAGAGACACAGAAGGGCCCGCATGTGCAGATGTGGCTGCTGTTGGGGGCAGTGTTGCGGGGACACGGTGCTGGCACAGCTCCCTGTCCGCGTGTAGGACACATCACTGGACACAACAACCAGTGTCCGATGGAGAAGGACTGAGAGGAAACGCAAAAGCTACAGCATCATAGAAGATTGTATAGGAAAATTGTCACCATCTCAAGATAGATGGGATTCCATGAGTCACTAAAGGGCCTGGGCTGTGACCTGAACTGAGAGAGCCCGGACCATGTTTAAAGTAATGTCATTTTATCCAGAGTCTCCGTAAAGAGATTAAGGACAAGTCACACAGTGGGAAGATCACTGTAACACAAATAAGTGAAAAGGAACTAGTATCCAGACCGTGTAAGGCAGCTCTGTCCCATTTATTAACTTCCGTGATAATGGAAATGTCATGTAGGGCCGTCCAGCGCTCAAAACAATGGCTAGTGTAACTGGGAGACTGAATTTTTAATTTAAGTGAAATTAATATAAACTTAAAAAGCCAGAAAGTCCCCCAACATGATTTTTTAAAAAGCCCAGTAGGAAACTGGGCTGAAGACTTGATCATGGTTTTGTAAGCGGCAAGCCTACCAGGCAAAAGCAGACAGAGATGGTTGAGCTCAGGGGGAATACGAGGGATGTGGATTAAAGCCATAAGCTGCCGGGTTGTTGGAGGAGGTTCAGACGGCAGGTATGGACAGCCGTAAGGCTGAGGCGGGGCCGCTCGCCTTCCCGTGTCCAGGCGCTCAGGCAAGCTGTTGGGTTTGCACCTGCGCTTTCTCTGGGCACAGGATGACAGCCGTCCTGCTTGCACCTGCGGGTTCCAGGTGCTGAGGGCCACGGAGCCCACAGGGTGCCCTGGCGGCCTCCGCGGGTCCCGGGGTGCAGTGGCTCCATGCCCGGCGGGGGCCGCACACAGCGCTAGGTGACCTGTCCTTGGGGAGCCCGGGCCAAGGGCCCGCTGGCCACCCTTCCAATGTGCCCCAGGCCTCGGACGGACGGAGCGGGGAAGGCTTGTCTCATGCGGGCGTCAGAGGGTAGCAGAGGAGGGTTCAGAGCCAGCACGGGGTCGGCCTCATGACTCCGGGGCCCGCGTGCTCGTGGCCGCATGCTCAGGGCTGTGTGCTCAGCCCCTGTCCTCCCTGCACCGACCCGCAGTGCTGCTGTCCCAGTGACTGCTCAGTGGGATGTCGTTGGGGGCAGTTGGCTGACCTCGTGGACAGTGCCAAGAAGAGTGACACAAGCCATTCCAGATTCAGGACGCATTTGTGATGCAGAAACACGTTTCTAAAGGGCCCTCCCCAGAACGTGCCCTAGTGGCCACGTCGCTGTGATGGTCACCCGTTGTACAGACAGCGGGCGGCGAGGCCAGGCAGGCCGGGCGCGGTCGGGAGAGGGCCGCGGAGGTGTTCATGGCAGCCCACGTCGATGCAGGGCCCTCCTGGGCTTCAGGGGCCGCCAGAGGCTGCGGGCGCTCTGCTGCTACCTGTGGGCAGCGAGCGTGGCGGAGCGACATGGGGCGATGTGTGCTGCTTTAACTGGAGTGTTCCATAATCACAAAAGCAAATTGTTTACGTAAGACAGTCCTACAAATTTGTGTCGTAGGAGTAGATCCGTCCCTACAAGCAGAGAACAGGGTTTCTGGCCCCGCGCAGACGTCAGCTGTGGCGCCTAAGCAGCAGAAGCCGCGGCCGGCCAACTCCCGAGACGAGCGCTTCCGCTCAGGTAGGGGCGCCCACTGGGGCCACGGGGGAAGTGGTTTCCACTGGAGGGATCATTTACCACATCTCTTTTTAAGAGAAAATCTGGCCTCCACACGGCCTCAGGATCCCTAACGTGACCCGTAGGGTTGGCGGTCTCTCCCCAGGAGATGCTCATAAAAATCCCTAGAGAAATCATCCTTTCTGCCGATTAGTATAATTCCTTTAAACTTTTTTGTTCATTTTTGGACCTCAAGCTTCGGGGTTGGTATTGGTAATTTTTGTATGTTGTGGAGTAGCTTTACTACGGCAGGTGTCTTTACTAGTTTTTCTTTTTCTCATTTTGGAGATTTCCTTCTAATCAGATTTCTGCCATTCTGTCAGTACTTTTATGAATATTTAAATCAGTCTGTGATATTTTATTTGTATTATCGGAATGGCCATCGAAAAGATTCATATTTTCAGTTGTAGGCTACATGTCAGTAGCTTTTGGGCCCTCTGCTTCGTCTGCTTAACATTTCCACCCTGTGTGACATACATTTCCTTTCCATTTAAGCTCTTTTGGTAAGCTTTTTTAAATTTTTTAATTAAAAAGATTTTTTTAAGCTCTTATTTATTTATTCATGAGAGACAGAGAGAGGCAGAGACATAGGCAGAGGGAGAAGCAGGCTCCATGCAGGGAGCCCGACGTGGGACTCGATCCCGGGACCCTGAGCTGAAGGCAGACGCTCAGCCCCTGAGCCCCCAGGGGCCCCAGAGTTTCTATTTTCTGTGCCTCCTTAGTAGATACCCTCCAGGGGAGCAGGCTAAACAGTCTAACTGCACTGTTTGAAAGTCATTTGGAATACTTCAGGACACTAGAGACACATTTAGGTTCATTTGTTTCATTTTAATTTGGGGGGTTTATTTTTTATCTAGTTTTGATTTATAACTATGAAAATATTTACATAGTCTAAATCTCCCAACAAAGGAACATTTAAAGAAATCTAGGGCCAATGTCATAGGCTATGCTTATTTTTTTAAATTTAAAATAAATAACAGATAGTATAGTATACGTTTCAGAGGTAGATTTAGTGACCCATCAGTTGCATCTAACACCCAGTGCTCATTACATCATGTGCCTCCTTTATGATAGGCCTTACTCATGTCTCTTTTACATTCAATAAAAACAAATAATATGAACTTAATTTTGTTACTTCGTAAGCAATCTTGTAGAAAGTGTATTTACTGCTGTGTTTTTACGTAGATGTTCACACGGAGGCGGTGCAAGCAGCTCTGGCCAAGTACAAGGAGAGGAAGATGCCTATGCCTTCCAAAAGACGTTCTGTTCTCGTACACTCGTCTGTGGAAACCTACACGCCTCCAGGTATTGATGGATGGCGTCAGGAGCAGCTGTGTGGTCCTTGCACGGCTCCGACCTCATAACCTTCCCTTCCCCGTCTGACCTGTAGTAAAGATTTGGAAAAACTAGAGATTAGAAATATTTGTGTACGTGCAGTGTACACAGTGTGGCTCTAACCCGAGTGGGTGCTTGCTTTCTTCCAGACTTTTGGGTACATTTTAATGCTTTTACTAAGATGCTATTTATTCTTTTTAGTAAAGAGAGGAACCCAAAGTCAATGCTTACTGGAATATTTAAGTTCTCTGATTTAAGAATCTTAAAATTATTCTCATCTTATTGATTATTTACTATATTGTTACCAGGCCTTAAATGGGAGCGGGTTATTTGGAGGATTTTAAAAATTTATTATTGTTTCGTTGTTATTACCATTAGAAATGAGAACTTTTACGTGGAGTATTGGTGATGTCTGGTGTCCTGCTGCTGCCTGTCTTGATTTTGAAGTCACGAAACTGGTGTCAGGAGTTTTTGGTTTGATGATGTAGTGAAAACCAAACACACTAGATTTAGAAGATAATTTGGGGGTTTTGGTAACACTTCCTTTCTAAAGGAAAAGAAAAAGTTTATATTGTTGAAAAAAACTTCTAGAAATAGCTGTCAAATTATTGTTCCCACTAAATATAACTACAGATACCACTCAATTTTTAAGAAAACTTTTTAATAATAAAATGCACAGTCATGGTGACTTGAAAAACCTCAGTGAACAGTTAATCTTACTGAGTGAAGCAGTTGTCTTCGGGGGTTATTCTTCCCCGGGCTCATTGCTGCCTCCCCTAAGAAGATGCAGGTGTGCAGGGGAGGCATGGGCGGGTGGGGCTGCCGCCCCTGACCACTGCGCTGCCTCGGGGGGCAGGCTGGGCCATGTGTCAAGGTCGTGTGGGGCGTTCACTCAGATGAGCACTCAGCACCTAGGGACTGCCGTGGTACTTGGGACCCCACCAAGGCATGTGCTGAAGCCACTTAGGGCTTGGGCTGCTTCCACTCCCAGCATGTGGGCTCCCCGACAGTCCTCCCGGGGAGGCTGGGCTCTGAAACTGCTTTCCCAGGTAGGGCTCCTTGGATCTTACAGCGGAGAACTTAGACCTTCTAGACCCAGGGCAGCCTTTGAGACGACCCCGTGGCCGGCTGGGCCGCAGCGGCGCAGGTGTGCACAGCTTGCCCCGGGCAGGCCTGGGAGACGCAGGTGCCGGTGTGGGAGCTCCACCCCCTCCCCGACTCATCCCTACATTATGCCTGTCATCATTATTTTAACCACAGACACGTCATCTGCCTCAGAAGATGAGGGCTCTTTACGGCGACCCGGGCGACTCACCTCCACTCCGCTCCAGAGCCATTCCAACATCGAGCCCTGGCTCGACCGGGTCATTCAGGGCTCGTCCACCTCATCCTCTGCATCCTCCACCTCATCTCACCCGGGAGGGAGACCCGCCGCCGCTCCCAGTGCCGCCGCCACCGCCACGCTCACAGGCCCCGCGGCCCACGCCCACATAGGTCAGTAACGAGCTGCCGTGGCCCCTCCAGGACAGGGGTGCCTCTGCGCCCTGTGCCCATCAAGACCCACCTCCTATTTTTCATCTGGAAATGTCTTTTTGGTAACAAGAGTAGCTCCTGCTGCGTCTGTGGTTTGGCAGTTCCAGGCATGGTGGGCCCTGGAGTGGCGGTGTTCCTTCATGTCAGGTCCCCTCCTGCTCTGGAGGCCTGGCTGGTGCAGGTGGCAGGTGTAGGGTGGACGGTCCCTCAGGCGTGGCCTTGGCTGCTCCTGATAGCCACCCACGGCCTGCTGCCTCGACGTCATCCCCACCTTTGCTCTTGGCTGCGTGTGCAGAGTTGGAGAGCCATCAGCCGTCCTGTCGCCCGGGCTGTCTGCTGGCCTGCAGTCGTGGGCTGACCTTTCTTCCTCCACGTACCAAGTCACACCACCCCTCAGCCCAAGGAGAGGCCAGGCAAAACTAAATCGCAGAGATGTGTTGATCTTTTCTAAATCGTCCAGTTCTCTAAATTACATTGATCTTAGAAAGGAAAAGTTGCAAACCTCTCATCATTTGAATGCTTTGCACTCAACAGCAGGAGTAGCATAGCATGTGTGAGCTGCGACGGGAGCTCGCGTGCGCTCTGCACTCGTGCCTGCACAGCAATGCATTTCTTGGGTGGTGCTGTCAGCGTGGCCGCAGACCCTCTGAACCCCCATGGTTCTAGACGTGGAGGGAAGACAAAAGTCAGGTTGTTCGTGACCTGCCTGAGATCACGCAGCTGTCCTAGCGGTGAAGCCAGGGCTGATGCAGTTTTCTTGGTTCCCACTCATTTCTTTGCTATTCTACTAAAACTGGAATGCGTACCAGCTGCACATCAGTGACAGGCTCCTGTTTTCAGGGAGGGGGGTCCCAGCAGGCCAGACACCCCCAGGCAGGGCGGGCTCGGGCTGAGCTGCTTTCATGTGAATGTTGGTCACTCGGCTGCACTGGGAGTGCGTTGGGTGACGTCTCCGCATCCCCTATGGACACATCACGGATGCGCTTCGCTGTTTATGTGTTGAGTCAGTACAGGAACCCTGCACGCTTCTGTGGAGCCTGTGTCATCTACCATGACGTAGCCTCGCTGCCTCCAGCACGCAGAGAAGCTGTCGGTCTAGTCCTCCGGGTAGCAGGAGAGGCTGGGGCTTGAGCAGAGCCCACGGACGCTGTTCTGGCCGTCCTCCTGGGTGTCCTGGGGCGGCTCGCGGTCTCTGCCCCCCCGTCCTCAAGGACGGCTTCCAGGGAGAGCCTGAAAAACAGCTTTCACACGGATACATTTTTTTCCTCGTTTGTCACAGTGATTTGACTTATCGGAAATACACAGATGTCTCCAAAGTGAGAAAACAGTTGTTTCCGAATGTGCTGTTATCTTATTTCTGCTTCCTGAGACTCTTCTCGGTGAGATGGGGTAGGAACAAGACTGTGTTAGCCGCCCGTGGGCTCTTGCAGTCCCTGCTTCCCGTGGCTTAGAGAGGAAAGCGTATCCAGCGTGAGCGACTGGCTACAGCTTATAACTTAGCCTGACAGCGCTGGACTTTCTGGTGGCTGTGGGGCCTTTTAACGACGCACGCAGCCGCAAGGTGTGTGTCGCCCTGGCGGTGGAGGGTGACGAGGGACAGTTGTTACCGTGGTGCACGGAGGACCCCCAACTCTAGCAGGTGTGGCCGTACCCCTCTTTTCTCCCATCCCACTCGCTTGGCCTCCATATACATTGTGTGATCAAGTCTGGTAAATTCTAATAATCTTAACTGTGGATTGTGGGTTCCATATGCTAAATGTTCTCTGGGTATAGATGACTTGAGTTCCTGAATCTGAAAATGGTCACCTTCCTGCTCTGTGTTATAAAAAATCACCTTTTTAGTTTTTATCACTGGAGAATTCTTCAGTTTGGACTGAGGAAAGAAATCTAGAAAGGAGAAAATTATACTAGGTAAAAAAACCTTGAGGTTCAATATATTAGGTAAAGGTAATTTAAAAAAATATGTTGTTTTCGATTTTGGATTAAAGAAATCAAATCCATAAAACACTGGGACACAGATGTAAATACCTGTATTTAAAAGTAGTATTTCCAGGGTAGCCCGGGTGGCTGAGCAGTTTACTGCCACCTTTGGCCCAGGGCGTGATCCTGGAGACCCGGGATCGAGTCCCGCGTTGGGTTCCCTGCGTGGAGCCTGCTTCTCCCTCCGCCTGTGTCTCTGCCTCTCTCTCTCTCTCTGTTTCTCATGAATAAATAAAATCTTAAAAAAAAAAAAAAAATTAAATAAATAAATAATAAATAAAAGTAGTATTTCCAGTTAAAGCAGTTCATTTTTATTTTAAATATTGTTTATTTTTATTGTTTTTTTGAAGATTTTATTTATTTATTCATGAGAGACACAGAGAGAGGCAGAGGGAGAAGCAGGCTTCCTGCAGGGAGCCCAACGTGGGACTCGATCCCAGGACCCTGGGGTCACGCCCTGAGCCGGAAGCAGACGCTCAACCACTGAGCCACCCAGGTGTCCCTATTTATTTTTATATGGTGTTTTTAAAACTACTTTGTAGTTAAGATTACCATTTATGCATTTTTCATGAATACTGTTAAAATCACTTCCTCTTTTTGCTAGACTTGGAAGGTTGGGGAAATTTCTTTCTAAACTAAAAGAACCTCATGATAGGCATACTTTAAAATGCTAATTTCATCAATATCATGCTTTCTCAAGGGTTATGAAAACTCTGTCATTAAGTTAGATTTTTCCAGATGGTGTTTTCTGCTCTGTAAATAGTTGAGTTTGGGTTTTGCTTCCATATAATTTCATCTATCTACATATTTAAAAATTTTTTTTAGCTTGCACTTTGCCTGGGTTATGATGTAGTAGGTAAAGGATTGGAATTTAAAATCAGAAACAGCAGAATGGCATCTGGGGTGGCGGGAGCAGGGTCAGGACCAGGGGACTGCAGGTCTGTCCCGATGGCCCTGGTACAGATGCCCGCTCACACCCACACCTCTGCAGCTCAGAGGCGGCCGGCGTTCCAGATAGTTAACATGTGCCGTAGGATAAAGGTTAAACCCCAAAATGTGCGTTCAGACGGTGGAAGGAGTGGCTTTCAACATTTTCTGCATCTAACGCCATTGGTCTTTAACTGTGATGTTAATATCCTGTGTCGTTAGGACTTAACGGAGATCCCCCAGTAGTGACGTGTGTTGACCTGGCAGTGGGGATAATTTTTATCTGCCTAGGCTTGTTTTTGTGTATTTGTGACATCCAACATACTTTTTTGGGGAGAGAGGGATAGTTTACAGAAGCTTGCCCTTTTTTTCATAATACAATGAAAATGGTTCAGTGAACAATTGATTTAAAATGTGTCTGTGCTTCATTGAGATTTCTAACTGCAGCTCACTCGTGCCTGTCAACACACTGTCGTCGTTGGAGGTTCTGGCCGAGATCCCTTTGAGAACCAAAGAGCCCACTTGCACACGGGTATCCACAGACCGTGCCTGGGAGTTCAGAGTTCATAGGGTCTCAGTCAACCGGAAAAAGAGAATTAATTGGAGTACCACCTCCCTTGCTTAGAGCTCAGCGAGTGAGGCTTTAGTTGAATGGGGTTTATAGAGCGACTTAATCCTCTTCTGAATCAACCGCCACTCTCATTTGGGGTTTGTTTTTCCAAAGCAGATCTGCACTCTGCCCCTCCGGATGTCACCACGGGCCTCGTGGAGCTCTCCCACTGCGAACGTCCACAGCTGGCTTCTGTGAGGGGTGTCCCTCGGGGCTACAGCGGGAGCGTCCTGGAAACGGCCGGTGGTGAGCATGCCTCTCTTTGTCCTTTAGAAGCAGCAGAGCACAGCCTTTCTCTTCAGGTATTGACCATGAGCATCGTTTAGGTGCATTTGCATTAGCAGACCTGCGCCAGCCATGAGTTATCACGGTGCACGTGGGCTGAAGCCAGCGTGTGGGCTGGGCGTTATTACAGAGAGTGCCGAGGGGAGGAAGAGTCAAAAATCTCTGGAAGGGTCAGGGGGGGAACAAGGAGAGTAGGGAAGAGAAAGCCTCGACATTTAAATTGGATGCAAAAGCAGTTTGTAGCTATAGAACGGCAGGAAAAGGAGAAGCCGTGGCAGTCTTTGCTGCAGACTGTGCGTGGCCTCAGTGGGAGAGCGCTTTGCCCGTGACACCCGTCCCCACACTGTCCGCGCCCACAGCCCGAGCAGCGGGCACTGCAGCGAGAGCGTGGTTTCTCACCTGCAGGCTGGGAAGGCCAGCGTGACCTTCACAGTGTCCTCATTTAGACCATTTCCTTTTGAATCAGTTTCCAGCGTCTTTGATCAAAATCCTGTGAAGTTTTCTTTGCAGTGTTTCAGGTCTGAATTGGAGGAAAATCCAGAGGATCTTAGATCTGAGGTTTTAACATGTATTCTGATATTCCTAAGTGGTGGATCAAATTTTGTCCAGGTCCTTTAGCTCCTTGTCCAGACATAGTAGGAAAATACTGAGTCAACAAGAAGCAGGTTTTCCACTGGTTAGATTTTTTAAAATTTGATTATATAAAAAAAAACTTAAGAGCTCAGTTGAGGCATAACTGACATGTAATCAACTGCACATATTTAAAGTGTACAGTTTTACATGTTTTAAGACATGTACACCTGTGAAACCATCCCTGTGATGAAGATAGTGAACACATCCGTCTTTCCCCTCTGCTCCTCCCCCTGCACTCCCTCGCTCAAATGATGAATGAATGAATGAATGAATACATACATACATACATACATAAATGGTTAGGTGTCCAGTTCTTGTTTCAGCTCAGGTCATGGTCTCAGGGTTGTGGGATGGAGCCCCGCCTCAGGGCTGTACTCCGCAGGGAGTCTGCTTGAGATTCTCTCTCTCCCTCTGCCCCACCCCCCGCCCTCTCCCATCACCCCCATCCCTGTCTCACTCAAAAATAAATAAATCTTTCAAAGAAAGATAGTGAACACATCCAGCATTCCTAAAAGTTCCCTGGTGCACCTTGGTAATACCTCCCCTCTGCCCTTTCTGACTTCCCCCAGACTTCCTGCAGCCCTCATTTACTTCCTGACACTATGAATTAGTTTGCATTTTCTGGAATTTTGTATAAATAGAATCATGCAAGGGGAATCCCTGGGTGGCTCAGCGGTTTAGCGCCTGCCTTTGGCCCAGGGCGTGATCCTGGAGACCCAGGATTGAGTCCTGCATCAAGCTCCCTATATGGAGCCCACGTCTCCCTCTGCCTGTGCCTCTCCCTCTCTCTCCCCCTCTCTTTTTCCCTCTCTCTCTCCCTCTCTCTCTCTCCCCCTCCTTCTCCCTCTCTCTCTGTGTCTCTCATGAATAAATAAGTAAAATCTTAAAAAAAAAAATCATGCAGTATCTACTCTTAGATTGTCTGGCCTCAGCCCCTCTACATATGTACTTTGAGATTCACTCGTGGTCTTGGATGTAGTTTGTTCCTTTTGCCGGTAAGTTGTATCTTGTTTTATGGATGTGGATGTGCTGTGCTGTAGTTCTCACCTGTTGAGGGGTACCTGGGTTGCCTCCAGGTTTGGGAGGCAAATACAACTAAAGCTGCCGTGAATACTCCTACAAGGTTTGGTGTAGAAGTATACTTTCATTTCTTTTGGGTCAATAGCTAGGAATAGAATGGCTGGATCACATAGTAGGTTTATGCTTAACTTTCTAAGAAATTACCAAACCGATTTCCAAAGTGGTTGTCCTATTTTACATTCCCAGGCTAGAGATGAGTGCTCACGTCCTCCCACACCCTTGCCTGCGGTTGGTGTGATCAGGCTTGTTAACGTCAACGTGGAGCTGGGTGTGTGGAGGTATCTCGCTGAGGTGTTAATTAGCATCTCCCTAAAGACTCAGGATGGGGAGCACCTTTTTATATACTTATTTGCCATCTGTATGTCTTTTAAAGTCTGTTCAGATCTTTTGCTTTCTTTTTAATGTGCTCTTTTCTTATTAAGTTTTGAGAGTTTGTTATATATTCTGGATTCAAGTTCTTTATCAGGTGTATAATTTGGATTTTTCTCCCAGCCTGTGGCTTGTGTTTCTCTCATTCTCTTAACAGTGACTTTCAAAGAGCAGAAGTTACTGATTGTGATGAAGTCCAGTTTACTCATGTTTTCCTTTATGGTTCCTACTTCTGTGTCATATCTAAGATATATTTCCCTAACCCAAAATCATAAAGGTTTTCCATGTTTTCTCCTAGGATTTTGTAGTTTGTTTTATATGTAGATCCATTTCAAGTTAATTTTAGTGTAAGTACAGCGTATAGATGGGAGTTTGTTTTTTTTTTGCATGTGGATGTCGAGCTGTTCCAGCATCGTTTGCTCCAAGGCCCACTCTTTCCCCCACTGAATTTCTTTGGGATCTTCAATGAAACTTGGTAGACCATGTATGAGAAGGATCTGTTCCTGGCTCTTTGTGCTCCCCCATGGCTGTTTGTCCATCTTCGTGTCAGTACTACAGTGTCATGGTTACTGTGGTTTTACAGCAGATCTTGAAATTGTGTAATTTGTCTTCAAACTCTGCTTTTCATTTTGCAGTTTGCTTTGGCTCTTCCAGTTCCTTTGCATTTTAGTGTATTTTTTTATATTTTTATTTTTTAAAGATTTTTATCTATTTATTTATTCACAAGAGACAGAGAGAGAGAGAGAGGCAGAGACACAGGCAGAGGGAGAAGCAGGCTCCATGCAGGGAACCCGATGTGGGACTCGATCCCGGGTCTCCAGGATCAGGCCCTGGGCCAGAGGCAGACGCTCAATCACTGAGCCACCCAGGCTGCCCTAATGTATTTTTTTAAATCAGTTTGTTTCTATCAAAATTCCTACTGGATTCTTAAAATATTTTATATTTCAATTGATAAATACAGGGGATCCCTGGGTGGCTCAGTGGTTTAGTGCCTGCCTTTGGCCCAGGGTATGATCTTGGAGTCCTGGGATCGAGTCCCGCATCGGGCTCCTTGCATGGAGCCTCCATGCTTCTCCCTCTGCCTGTGTCTCTGTCTTTTTCCTCTCTCTTGTCTCTCATGAATAAATAAATAAAGTCTTTTAAAAAATTGAAAAATACAGTATATCCCTCCATGTATTTGGCTCTTACAAAAAATTTTTAGCATTGTTTTGTTAAAATTATTCCATAATAGGTTATGTTTTTGATATTATTCAATTACAATGTTATTATAAATATTAGAATTTTAAATTTTTTCCAGTTGCTTATTACTGGTCTGCAGAAATGCAATTGGTTTTTGTTTGTTGGCCTTTTATAAGTTTATTAACTTCTTTGGTAGATTCCTTAAGATTCTATATGTTTAGCCATATTGTCTAATATGGTTTTAATTTTCTTTCCAAATTGTCTTTAGGGACATTTATTTTTCTGGCCTTACTGCAATGTGTAGGACTTCCACTTGTGTCATTGAGAAGTGTTGAAAGTTGTTTCCAGCTGTAGGAGGAAAGCATCCACTTTTTCGTGTTTGAATTGTGATCTTAGCTGTGGGTTTTTCAAAGATGCTCATCATTAGGATATTATTTTCCTAATTTCCTGAAAATTTTTATCTTGGTTTTTGTTAAATGATTTTTTTTTTTAAGAGAGAGAGAGTGAGCATGCAAGGGTTGGGGAGGGGCAGAAGGAGCAAGAGAATCTTAGGCAGGCTCCAACATCTACCAGGGGACTCCATCTCACAACCGTGAGGTCATGATCTGAGTTGAAATCAAGAGTCAGGCACTTCACCAACCGAGCCACCCAGGCACCCCTGTTAAATGAATTTTTTTATCTAGTAAAGTCACATAGGGTTTTTCTTTTGTAGTTTGTTAATGTAGTAAATTTCATTGATTGATATTTGAGTGTTAAACCAAAGTTACGCTCTCAGGATAAACCCAACTTGGTTATCATGCGTAATTATTACACATAATTGTTTCTGTATTATGGATTTCATTTGCTAATACTTTCTGTTAAGGATTTTGTGCCTATGTTTAAGATACATAGTGGTCTGTAAGATTTTTTTTCTTGTAATATCTTTGTCTTGGTATCACAATAACACTCATCTCAAAACGAATTGAGAAATATTCCTTCCTCTTCTACTTTCTAATCAGAGAAAATAAATTTTCTGTTCTTGAGTCAGTTTTGTGTATTGGAGGAATTTGTTCATCTGTGCTCTCCAATTTAGGCAGAAGTTCATGATATTCCTTGATTTTCCTCTGATGTATTTGAATCAGTGGTGCTGTCCCCTCTTATATTTCTGGTATTTGTAATTAGTGTCCTCTCTCTTTTTATCTTGATAATCCTAGCTAGAAAGTTAATTGAATTTTATTTATCTTGGGCTAATAAATAGTGGTTTAGTGGTTGAGCTTCTGCCTTCAGCTCGGGGCATGATTCCAGGGTCCTGGGATCAAGTCCCTCATCAAGCTCCCTGCATGGAGCCTGCTTCTCCCTTTGCCTGTGTCTCTGCCCCTCTTCTCTGTGTCTCTCATGAATAAATAAAATCTTTTTAAAAATTAAAGAATTTTATTTATCTCTGAAAGAACCAGTTTTGGTTTCTTTTTTTCTATTGTGTTTATCTCTGATCTTCTATTTATTCCTATCTTTTTTCTACTTATTTTGGATTTACTTTGTTTTTCCTTTTCTAATTTTTTGAGGTGGAATCTTAGATCATTGAATTTATTCCTTATTTATTCCTTAGTCCTTTATTCCTTCTTTCCGGATGAAAGTATTTAGGGGTACCTGGGTGGCTCAGTTGGTTAAGCATATGACTCGACTTCAGCTCAAGTCATGATTTGAGGATCATGGGATTGAGCCCTGCATCGAGTTCCATGCTAGATGTGGAACCTTCTTTTTTTTTTAAAATTTTTTTTTAAATTTTTATTTATTTATGATAGTCACACACACAGAGAGAGAGAGAGAGGCAGAGACACAGGCAGAGGGAGAAGCAGGCTCCATGCACCAGGAGCCCGACGTGGGACTCGATCCCGGGTCTCCAGGATTGCGCCCTGGGCCAGAGGCAGGCGCCAAACCGCTGCGCCACCCAGGGATCCCTAGATGTGGAACCTTCTTAAGATTCTCTCTCTCCTCCTATCTCTTTCCCCCTCTCCCTCCCTCTTAAAAAGAAAAGTTGTTTAAAGCTATAAATACCCTTCTGAGAGCTGTTTTAACATCCCGCATGTTTTGATATGTTCTTTTCCTTTTTAATATTCAATTCTAGATATTTTCTCTCATGCTTTCCATTTTGACCCATGATCTATTTAGAAATGTGTTGTTTAATTTCAATAAATTTCCAAATAGTTCAGGTATATTTCTTTTAGTATATTATATAATTCAGCTCCTTCTAAATATATTCAAACTTTTTAATGACCGAACACATGATCTGTTTGGGGCATATAATGCTGTTGGGTAGTTTTCTGTGTAAATGAAAGTTATATTCAGTTGGTTGATACTTTAGTTTGAGTCTTCTCTCTCCTTACTGATTATCTACGTACTTTTTCTGTAACTTGCTGAGAGGGGTATTGAATTGCTAACTATAATTTTGGATTTTTCTTTTTGTTTAGATCTGTCAGTTTTTGTTTTGTGTATTTTGAAGTTCTATTATTAGGTGCATACATATTTAAAATTGTTCTGACTTGATGAATTGGCCACTTTATCATCATAAAATTATCTTTTGTGATGTTTCTTATCCTGAAGTCTTCTTTATCTGGTATTATTATGGCTGCCTTCAGCCATTTGATGAGTATAGTTACATGGCAAATTTTTTTTATCCGTTTACTTTTACCCTGCCTAGGTCTTTAAAATTAAAATGAGTTTCTTTTAATTAGATTTTATTCATTCTTACATGTTTCTTTAAGCAGACAATCGTTTACTTAGTTGGAGTGTTTGGACCATTTATACTGAATGCAGAACCAGATCTCACAACTCCAAGATTACCACCCCAGCTGAAACCAAGACTCAGATGTTCAACTGACTGAGCTACCCAGGCATCCCCTGCCATGGTCCATTTTAATTAGTGTTTTGGTTGGGTTTAAATCTATGATCCTGCACTATTTTCTCTCTTTCACCCATCTGCTAATTTTAGTCCTTTGTCTGCTTCCTTTTGGTTTCTCTTCTATTCTATATATACTTTTTTTTTTTAGTGGTTACTATACAATTTACTATATGCATCTTTACCTCATCACTGTATTCCTTTACATGATACTATATATACTATATGTGGCAAAGATGGTTTTTTAAAAAATGTTATTGGGACCATTGGAAAGTTTGTTGGGAAAAGTTAAACTTAGTTCCTTTTCCCATACCATTGAAAAGGCAAAACTCCAAAAGAAACAGACATCTGAATATAAGAAATGAATTGGTGAATTTTCTTTAACCTAGTTATAAGTAAAGCCTTTCTAAATTTAACTAAAAATCTACGTGCAATAAAAGTAATGTGAATTTAACTACATAAAACTAAAAAAATTCTTTAGATGGCAAAATAAAGAGAGTCACAAGAATTGACAAACTAGGAGAAACTATTCACAGCATTTGTGATAAAACTCTGATACTTCTAAAATGAAAGACTTTTTAAAAGATTTTATTTATTTATTAGAGAGAGAGTGAGAGAGAGAACACGAGCAGGGGCAGAGGGAGAGGGAGAAGCAGACTCCCTGCTGAGCAGGGAGCCTGACATAGGACTTGATCCCAGGACCCTGAGATCATTACCTGAGCTAAAGGCAGACACTTAACTGACTGAGCCACCCAGCCGCCTCTGAGTAGACTTTTAAGAATAGGAAAAGACCCAGAATCATATGGAGTGCCAATCAGCAAATTATGGTGTATGGACTGGCATCTTGCTTTTGTAAATAATGTCTTATTGGGATGAGCCTTGCCCATCCTTCCCATGTCATCTTTGCTGCTTTTGCCCCAGAATCACAGAGCAGAGTAGTTAAAACCGAGACTGTGCTCTCTGCCCAGAGCATTTCCTATCTTGCCCTTTAAGAAAAGTTTGCCAACTCTTAGTGTAGGAAAAGGGGCAAAAAATAGGAACATCTGGTTTATAAGAGTGTATAAAAGTAGCTCTTGAGCATCATGTTCAGCCTTTTTCATAATTAGAGAAATAACACACTGTTGCTGGGAATGCAAAATAGTTAAACCTCTTTGGAAGAGAAATTGGTAAAATATATAGAGGTACTTCTCTTTGGACCCAGCTGTGCCAAGGTAGGAATTTACTCTGAACATACATTTCCAAAACGAAGGAAATCCATTTGCATGAAGTAGTTCTTTGCAGCACTATGTATAATTGCAAAATATTAGAGACTCCCTAGCTCTCTAAACTTCACAAATTGGTTGACTAAACCTAGTATTTTTGCATTATGGAGTATAATGCAGCTGTCAAAAATAATGAGAAAGCTCTTTATGACTTGGAGTAAGGTGTTTTTCCAGGATGTTAAGTGGAAAAACAAAAAGTGAAAGAGCAGTTCTAGAATGCCACCTTTTGTGTGAGAGAAAAGGGGACGTGACGAAGCATTTCTGTGCACAGAAGGACCTGGGAGGGGACCAGAAAGCAGTGAGACCAGAAAGCACCTCTCCAGAGGTGGTGGGAGGAGATGAAGAGGGCGTGCTGTTTCTTTGAGCTTGTCTTTATATAGCTTTGACTTTTAGAAGCTTGTTAACGTAATAACAAAATTCAGAGCATAAACTTGAAGGATGGGAAACTGAAAACAAGTGGAAGTAAGCATGGTTGTTGTGTTCGTGAAGCACTGTAGCCACGTTTAGGGGCGATGGGGAGAAGGGTAGGGTAGGTAGGTGACGAACACAGTCCTGGGCGGGACACCACAGTCTTCGACGAGGTGGAGTGTGAACAGCGAAGAAGCTTGAGCTCAGAAGGGGTAAAGCCACTTGGAAATTCTTTTATATACACGATAGTGCTGAGCAGAGGCGTTGATGTTGTTGGGAGTCAGTGCAAACGTGAGTGGGAAGGGGAGGAGGAAACCTGGGGGAGGACTGGGATGGGAAGCACGGTGTGGACTCCTGGCTCCTAAGATCCTGCTGTGCACTGTGCGCTGGCCTGTAGGTGTGTGTGCCCGCGGCCCCTGCCTGTTACACACCTAGTCTGCGTTTTTAGCTCCGATTCCAACAGTAGCAAAGGCACTGCAGGCTCACTGGGCACACCTGGTGGCCAGAGCTTGGTCTCCGACATCCCCCCCGCCCCCCCAGGAGGCCCCGGGCTCCTTAGAGAAAGAGTTCATGCCGGGCTGGGGCGGGACAGCCTGAACGGCTCCGAAACGTCCTAGGACAGAGTGGACGGCAGTGTAGGCAAACGATGGGGGCGTGTCACAGATCAGCTTGCATGGGATCCCACCGGCTAAATATGGGACAATTTGTCAAAATAGTTAAGACCCCAGAGGCACGGGGGCTCTGTGGGTGAGGCGTCTGCCTTCGGCTCGGGCCGCGCTCTCGGGGTCCTGGGAGCGAGCCTGTGTGCGCCGTCGGCCTCTCCCTGTGCCTCTGCCCCGCCCCCTGCTCCTGCTCTGTCTCAAATAGAAATAAATAAAATCTTTAAAAAATAGTTAAGAACCATAAGAAAAGAAAAAAATCTTTTCTAAAAAGATTTATTTATTTATTTGAGACAGAGACTGAGAGTGGGGGAGGGGCCGAGGGAGAGAAAGTCTAAAGCCGGGTCCCCACTGAGAGCGGGGCGCGACCCGGGCTCAGTCCCACCCCGGATCCCGACCTGGCCCCAGTGCTCTGCAGGACTGAGCAGCCCTGAGCATCGGTAGACGGACAGACGGACGGACAACAGAATGCTGAGGGTCGACGACCGCACGGCTTCTGACACGAATGACCCCGTGGTGCTAAAAGCAGGGCAAGGCTTCTATGAGGATCAGGGTGCTTGGGCGGCCCGAGGTGCCTCCTCGCTCCCGCGTTAGTTCGGGGGGCGCGGGGCACCGTGCAGTGCGGAACCGGGCGGCGCTGTGGGTGAGGAACGGCCCGGAGCGCGGCCCGAGTGGAGTCCTGGGAAAACCTCAGGCAAACGAAGAGGAGGAGTGTTCTGCTTCATTAGACAAAAAAAAAAGAACTATTCTTTCAGAATGTCGGCGTCATAAAGGACGAAGAAGTGTGTCAGGCCCCGGAGGCTGGACAGTGCTTGCCTGGGGGCGGGTGCCACAGGCCGTGGGCGCCCCCTGCACAGCGGCCCTGCTCCCGGCCCCGCTCCCTCCCACCCGGCCGAGCCGCGCTGTGGGCCCGCCGGCTGCTCTGGGCCCCGGGCCTCTGACCTCGTCCTGCTGCTTCCCCCGGGGACGGCGAGCTGAGGGCGGACGCCGTCTGTCCGTCTGTCTGCTGCATGACGTCTCCCACAGCATTGCGACTTCATCGTTAGGACGCCAAAGAGCATTTAGTTTATGTGGCTTGAATGTCTGAGTATTTACTATGTTAGAAGGTAAAACTAAAGATTTAAAAAATATTTATTAATCCATTTAAAAATAGCAACAAGAAATGCATCACATCTTCACCTAAATAGCACATATTTAGGAAAGAATTGCTAAAACAAAGATTTGTCTTGTTTTCCACTGTTGCCCTTCTGCGGCGGAGCTGGCGTCATGGAAGCCCTGTGCCTCGTCCCTGCCCCTCCTGTTGTGGCTCACGTTGTGGGGGAGGCTCACGTGCCCTGGGAGGAGGGCGGGAAGGCCAGTGATGCCACCAGGTGGCCATGATCGCCCGGAAGGGGCTCTGGACCACCCTGAAAATCACTAGTTTAAAAAAAACAAAATTCAAACAAAAAACAAAAAACAACAACATTCTAGTTCCCAGAAGGCCTTCGGTGAATATTTGTTGAATGAATTAGTGATTCCAAAACGGCTGCCTGACAGGGCGAGTGCTGGCTTGGGTGTAGGAGTTCCGGCACGTTCGTGCGGCTGGTCCAGGACCCCGTCTGCGTCCTGTCTCCGGAGGGTCAGCGGGCTCTGGCCTCAGCGCTCCTCTTCCCGTGGCAGGTGTCCCTGTGAGCAGCAGAGTGTCCTCCAAAATCCAGCAGCTTCTCAACACCCTGAAGAGGCCCAAGCGCCCTCCGCTGAAGGAGTTCTTTGTGGATGATTTTGAGGAGCTGTTGGAAGGTGAGAGATCTCGGGCGGGCTCTCGGGTCTGTGTAGACGAGGCGGCTGTCGCGTCCAGGGTTGGGGGCAAATGTGTGTCGTGTGTGGTCACCTCGGGACATTACAGCACAATGAAGTGATCCCCCGTCTGTTTCCCGCCCCCGGGGTCGCGGCGTGTCCCGCGTGACTGCTGGCCTCACTGTGAACGGGGCGGAAGCACGATGCTCGATGCCGTAGTTCAGGGACTTCACACTCCCTGTGCCTCTGGTCCAGGCCTTAGTGCTTTACAAGAATACTCCTAAGGTTTCGTTTTACATACATTATTTCAGCTTTTTTTTTTTTTAAAGTCCCAATGTGGAGCTTGAACTCACGACCCTGAGATTGAGAGTCAAATGCTCCACCAACTGAGCCAGCCAGGCACCCCCATTATTTCAATTTTTATTTAAGCTTTAAATCTGAAATACAGTCTTACATGGTGTTAAGGTATATTTTTAGCATAGTTTTGGCCCTGGTTCATAAACTCAGTCTCTCACTTATGAATGAGATATACACTTTTAGGGAAAAAGAATGTAGGTTTATTTTTAAAAGAAAATTACCAGGAGGTAGAAGGAAGCATGAACCTGTGGAAGAGGCACAGAAATAGAGCCCAGTGCAAGGCTGGAGCGCGCCGTGTCCGCCCACCGCCCCTGCGTCTCTGGGGCAGTCTTGCTGCCCCCCCCACCCCCCCCCCACCCCCCCGGCCTCGCTGGTGGTTAGCTGCAACCTGGAGGGCGTTGTCATCCCCTTGATCATCGGGTAATGCCCTTCACGTTCAGGGCTCAGCGGTGTGAATGCTCCCTGGGGAGGCTTTCTTACACTCGGGCCGATGCTGTTACACAGCCATTGGAAATATAATGGATTTTACTTTATTTTCTTCTTTCACCGCGGTGAGCGTTGTTTTGTGTGCCCAACCAGAAATGATGCTCCTCCTCACTTCCATCTTTCATCAGCGGGACTCATCCACTCCTTAGCTGTCCGCACTGGCCGTAACCCCAGAACGCTCCAGAATGCTGGAGCAGCACTGCTGCCCTTCTGGGGACTGTCCCGTGTGGGTACGGTCACCGTGTCTGTTACCATCCGTGATGGATCTCCACCTGTCCTTTGGTCAGTTGGTCCGTGACTGTGACATTGATAAGGGAATCTAAACAAGTTATTGTGACCTTTTTATAGTTGGCAATTTTTAAGAGAACACTTAAAAACAGAATGTATGCATGGTACTATGAAATGCTGATTTTTAAATTTCAATTTTGCTTGTAGTGCAGCAGCCAGATCCAAATCAGCCAAAGCCGGAGGGAAGCCAGATGGTGGTGCTGAAAGGGGAGCCTCTGGCCGTGGGGATTCCCTGGCCACCGTCCCTGCTGGCCGCCTTGCAGCGGTGGGGTACGACGCAGCCCAAAGCCCCCTGTCTGACCGCCTTAGACACAGCTGGGAAGGCCGTCTACACCCTCACCTATGGCAAGTGTCACCAGAAGGCATTTGGGCTCTGGTTTAGCTGTAACATGTTACCTGTCATGTCATACAACACGGCCGTACAGCTTCATGAGCATGATGGAGCGGATCCTGAGAAGCCAACACAACTGCCCACAAACCAGAACATTGCCTCAGTCCAGGTGCCCCCCCGCCCCCACCCACTGCCCCTTCCTCCAGCAGAGGGGACTACTCACCCACTGCTGGTGACCAGCCCCTGCCCTGAGGTCAAGGGTCACAGCTACATATGCATCTCTGAGCACGGGAGTTTAGTTTTGTCTAATTTTGAACTTTGTATAGATGGAATCCTACAGTATGTGTTTTTGTATTTAGCATCTTTGGTTCCACATTATATTTTTATGTAACACGAGTCATAAGCATCTGGCTTGATGCATTTTCATGGAGTGTGACTATACTCCTGTTGCTGGCACTCAGCTCCCAAGTGTTCCCCAGGCTCTTGGTCCCTACCACCACGCACATCCTCGCTGACGGTCAAACTGTCCTGATGCCTGTGAACACCTCTGGGTTTCACTGTCGCTAAGTTTTATGTGAGTGGGATCATGTGAAAGCCGTTCTGTGTCTGCATGCTTGTGCACCATTGTTTCTGAGGCTCAGACATGATGCCGTGTGAAGCTCATTGATGGAGGTGACTTTATTGTACGAATATGCTGAAAATTATTTGTGTCCTCGACCGTGAGTGTAATTTCCACTGAGGCTATTGTGTATAGTGCTGTTATGAACATTTGTAGGTGAGTCTGCTGCTGAGCGTACACTGTAGGCATTGGTGCTGGGCGCACGTGGATGTGCACAGGTCGCCGTGCTCGGCTGTAGGACATCCCAACACGGTGTTCACAGAGGCTGCCGCCACCTCCACGCCTGCCGGCAGCGTGCGCAGACTTCCAGCTGTGCCACACCCATGCCAACACTTGATATTGCCTGTTTACTTCCTTTAGCCTTTCCTATAGGCGTGTTGTGGTGTCGAGTTATGGTGCTAATTTACTTGCATGTCTCTCATAGCTAATGATGCTTTTTTGTGTGTTTATTGGCTATTTGAATATCCTCTTTTACGCACTATACAGATTTTTAGCTCATTTTTCTATTTGGTTGCTAATGCTTTCTGACTTCTTTCCATGTTCCAGGAACACATCCTTTGTCAGATATATTTCGCAGGTATCTTCTTCCACCCTGTGCCCTGTCTTTTAACACTTTTATCTGTGGCTTTAGATAAATGAGAAGTCTTCATCTAAGTAGTCTAATTTATCTACTTTTTCCCTTTATTTTAGCACTTCTTTGTTCTGTTTGCCAAACCCAAGGTCACAAAAGATATTCTCCTACTTTTTCATCTAACTTGTTTTACATAAAAAAAAAACTTGTTTTACTTTTCATATTTAGGTGTCATAATTCATCTTTAGTTTGTGTGGTGTGACATTGGAATCCTTTTCTTTCCTTACGAATGTCTAACTGGCCTGGTGCCATGGGCTGAACAGTCAGAGCTTGCCCCTAGGTCCTGCCAAGCTGCTTTGTCACAGATCAGGTGACAGTACGTGCTGTGCCCTCTGTGCCCCCTGAACTGCCGCAGCTTTAGGGGTCCTGTTGTCTGGCATAGACGCCCTTCAGCTGTGTGAATGTGCCTCACTCCTCTGGACTATTCTTGACTCTGCATTTCCGAGCCATTTTTAGAATCCGTTTGTCAATTTCCAGAAAGCTTCCTGCTGGGGCACTGCCTGACACTGCATTGATTCTGTAGTTCAATTTGAAGAGAATTGATACCATTACAATTACGGAATCTTCCAGTTCGTGACTGTGGAACAGTCATGACTGTGGAAATTTAATGTATTTCCCCTTATTTTAAGGACTCCTTTAATTTCTCTCATTAACGTTTTATACTTCTGAGTACAGAACTCTAGAGCATCTTTTGTTAGATTCATTCCTGTTGTAGTGGAATGGTTAAAAACATTTTTCTGCTCATTTATTGCTTGTATATAGAAGTGCAATTGATTTTTTTAAATGGTGATTTTAAAAAATATTTATTTATTTGAGAGAGAAAGAATGAGAGCACGAGCAGGGGGAGCGGGAGAGGGGGAAGCAGACTCCCCACTGAGCAGGTAGCCCGACGTGGGACTCAATCTCAGGACCCTGAGTTTGTGACCTGAGCCAAAGGCAGACACTTAACCAACTGAACCACCCAGGTGTCCCCAGATGGTGATTTTGTATCTAATAGTCTCATTAAATTAACTTACTGATTCTTTTTCTATTTATTAATGAGTAGTTTGTCCACATATCTTTTGGATATCCTGTGTTCAAAATCATGTCATCTATGAACAAAGATGGTTATCTTGGCCTTTCCAGTACTCACCCCTTTTATCTTCTCCTTGCCTCACTGCAAGAGCTAGAACCGTCAGTACAGTGTTGGGTAGCGAGCATTCTTGCCTCCTCCTCTGTCTTTGGTGGAAAGCTTTGGGTCATGAAGTACGATGTTTGGTGTAGTTTTGTGGTAGAAAAATTCCTTGTCAGATTAATGAAGCTCCCTTCTATTCCTAGTTTACTAGAAGTTTTTTTTTTTTTTAATCATGAATGGTTGGGCAGCCCGGGTGGCTCAACGGTTTAGCGCCGCCTTCAGTCCAGGGCCGGATCCTGGAGACCCGGGATCGAGTCCCGCGTCGGGCTCCCTGCATGGAGCCTGCTTCTCCCTCTGCCTGTGTCTCTGCCTCTCTCTCTCTGTCTCTGTCTCTCATGAATAAATAAATAAAATCTTAAAAAAAATAAATCACGAATGGCATTGAATTTTATCAAACCCTTTTTTTTGCTCTGTCAAGATGATCATGTTTCTCTCTCCTCCCCACTTAATTTGATGAATTAAATTGATTAATTCTCAGGTGTTAAAGCAGCCCTTGCATTCCTAGAATAAAGCCCAGTTAGCCATGATATCTCTTCAACAGATGTCTGAATTTGATTTAGCCAATATGTTGTTTAGGATCTTTGCATCTGTATTCATTAGAGACGGGTCTGTAATTCTTTACAAAAGGAGCTCCCTACCCACTGTGAGGAGTGTGGTTTGCTCACTGCCTCCACCGGTTGATTTCAGCTGTCTTATGTACCCTTAATGTTCTTTTTTATATTTTGTATTCTTTTCTGTATATTTGGTTGACCCTTGAACAATGCAGGGGGTTAGGAGTACTGACCCCTGCACACTTGAAAACCCAAGTGTAAGTTTTAACTCCCCAAAACCTTAACTGTTACTGGTCTGCTGTCAACCAGAAGGCGAACTGAGAACAGTTGGTTGACATTTATATGTTTTTATTATGTGCTGTATTCATACAGTAAAGTAAGGTAGAGAAAAGAGAATGTTATTGAGAAAATCAGAAGGAAGAAAAAAAATAACACTTATAGTACTGTATTTATAAGAAAAAATCCACAGGTAGGTGGCCCTGTGTTGTTCAAGACTCATCTGTACTTTAGTATGGAGACATTTAAATTTTCCCTTTTTTTTTTTAAGATTTTATTTACTCATGAGAGACACAGAGAGAGGCAGAGACACAGGCAGAGGGAGAAGCAGGATCATGGCCTGAGCCAAAGGCAGATGCTTAACCACTGGGCCACCCAAGTGTCCCTAAATTTTCCTTTATTCAAATTCTCTAATCCCGTCTTCTGAAATTTTTATTTTATTATGAAATTCCTGATGAGTTCTTAATTTTGATATTGTCCTTTTAGTTTAAAATTTTCACTTCTGTATTCTAAATTCTTTATCATTCCATGCATTGTCTTCGTCTTTTCCTTTATTTCCTAGCATCCATGTATTCCTTACCACAACTGGAAGTTTCTCTCCACCTGCTCCAGGGTCAGGTCACCTCTCGGCCTGTTGATCTCATCTGTACTTTCTCTTGGTTTTAGTTTGGATAATTTATCTTTGGGGTGCCTAGGACCTTTCTGATTGAGTGTTGGACATTGTGTATAAAAAATTATGGAGGCTCCAGAGATGTCCCCTTCTATGAGAGAACATCCTCCTTCCCTCCATTTGGCAGGTAGCATGGTGGCCGGTCACTACAGTCCCGTCACGGCTGGCGCAGCCCTCTCTGAGCACCTGTCTGTCCTCCTCTGGGGTTCCCCAGCCGTGGCTTCTGTCTTGTGCGCTATGTTAAGGACTCCACTTTGCTTCTCAGAGATTTTCCTCGTGGGCGTTCGGCACCCAGTTGCTCATGGCCCCAGGACTCCGTAGACTTCCTAGAGGGAGGCTGGCTGTGCAATCATGGCTCCCAGCCTCTGCCAGAAGTTCTGCTGTTTTCTTTGTGCCTCGGTGCCAGTGTTCCATGAAATACTCTGTCTCTCGTGGGTGCCAGGGCCCTCCCTAATAACCGCCGGCTGTGCACGATCAGCTCACCTCCCCAAGGGTTTTCCCTCTGCAGCCTTAACTCCCCTGGTTGTCTTTGTAGATGATTTCTGTATTTTATCCAGTTTTTAAGTTGTTTTGGGTGGGAGCCTGGTCTGCCACCAGTACTCTGTCGCATTAGGAAGCAGAGTCTTTTACCATTACGCTTTTATGATTCATGTTACTGTGTATAGTTGTAGCTCATTTATATCTAAGAATGTACATGTTGGAATTGACATATTGGTTATAATGTTGGTATCCACTTTTGGCTATTACAGACAGTGCTGCTAGGAACATTCTGGGGTACGTGTTTTTGTGGGGTATGTACTTTGAAGTGGAAGTGTTGGGTCTGGGATTATGCACATCTTCGCATTTAGGCCCACCTGTTCCCCATCATTGTCAGGCTTATCGTAGCTACTCTGGTGAGATTATGGCAATGGTACTTCATTTTGGTGTTAATTTGCATTTTCTTGATGACAAAGTAGATTGAGAGCTTTTCCTGTTTTGTTTTTTTTAAATCATTTGGGTTGATTGAGAGGTTTTCCTGTTTTGTTTTTTTAAAATCATTTGGATTTTCTCTTTTGTTAAGTGCTATTGAATCTTCTGCACATTTTTTTAATATAAGGTTATTTGGGAATTTTTAGTGTGTTCTGGATGCCAGTCCTTGTCAGTGACATGTGCTACGAGTGTCTGCCACCGTGTCCCTTCACCTTTTACTCCTGACTGGTACCTTAGTGAGCAGAAGCTCTGCCCAACCTCACCTTTTCTTTTTTTAAGATTTTATTTATTTATTCATGAGAGACACAGAGAGAGAGAGAAAGAGAGAGGCAGAGACACAGGCAGAGGGAGAAGCATGGAGGCTCCATGCAGGGAGCCCGATGCGGGACTCGATCCTGGGACCCCAGGATCACACCCTGGGCCAAAGGCAGGCGCTGAACCGCTGAGCCCCCCAGGCATCCTTCAACCTCACCTTTTTGCTCATGGTGAGCTCTTTGGTGGCGGTGCTCCTCCGCCAAGATCATAAAGCCGTTCTGTTATCTTGTAACAGCTTTGCTGTTTGCCGAGCACATCTAGATCCACCCAGTCTGCTGGGAATGAGTTTTGTGTACAGGGTAGAGGATGGGTCCCAGGGTCCGTTTATCAGGCTGGGTAACCATCTTCCCCATTCTCGTTCCCACCGGGCTGCCCCTCCTCTCCAGGGCGCCTGGTCAGAGATGGAATTGTCTGCATGTGGAGGGTCTCTTGGGGTCTTTATTTTATCCACTGTGTTATATACTATCCTTATGCCAGCACCGACTTCCTAAATTACTGTGGCTTTCTGAGAAGTCTTGACATCCACGGAGAAGTCTCCCATCTCGCTTCCTTCTGCAAGAGTGTCTCGGCTCTTCTTGTATCTCATGTTTCCGTGTCTGTTTTAGGGTCGGCTTGTCCAGTGCACGGACATTCCTGCTGAGATTCCTGTTATCACTGCTCTCAGCAGTTTGTAAATGAGCACTCCTGCATTGCATGGACCTAATATGTCCCCCTGTCATTCAGATCTTCTGCACTTCAGCTCGATGCTGTTTTATACTTTCTTGTTGTGAGACTGCATATCTTCCATAACACTCACTCTTAGGTATTTGGCATGTTTGTTTTAATCTTAATGTGAGTATTGTCATTAAAATTTTTTTCTTAATGTTTATTGCTGGTATACAGAAGTCAGATAGTCTTTGTATACTGTTGTTACGTCTGGCAGCCTTGCTGGTTTCAGTTATGAGAACCATGATGTACGTAGTCCCGTCATCTGCAAGTCATGACAGTTTAGTTTCCAGCTGTGTGCCTCCTCTCTCCACCCCTCCCCTTCCTGCATTGGCTAAGACTTTCCATAAAAAAAGGCAGATGTTCTTGGCTTTCAATATGTGACCTCGGGGAAAGCTTTCAATATGTGACCATTAATTATGATATTTTCTATAGGACTTTTAAAGATGGGCTTTATCGCTTGAAAGAAATTTCCTTTCATTCTGAATCTAAGAAGGATTTTTAAAAAATCATTTAAAATCCTGATTGATTGTAAATTGTTTTTACCTTTTTTCATCTTTGTTAGTGTGACAAATTATGTTGATTTTTGTTAAAACTTTTCGCATTCTTCTTTTTTAAAGATTTATTTATTCATTTTAGAGACAGAGAGTATGTGAGAGTGGGGCAAGGGGCAGAGGAAGCGAGGGAGAGAGTCTCCAGGAGATTCCTCCCTGAGCACAGAGCCAGATGCAGGGCTCTGTTTTATGACCCCTGGATCATGACCTGAGCCAAAACCAAGAGTCGGACACTCAACCAACTGAGCCACGCGGATGCCCCAAAGCTTTTTGCTTTCTTGAGAGAACCTGTTTTGATCATGATGCATTATTCTCCTTATATACAGCTGGATTCAGTTTGAAAAACTGGGTGTATTACAGTTATCAACATCTTGAATTGACCTTTGAATATAGGCAGAGGCAACGGTGTTTTGAGTACTTTTTTTTTTCTCACCTATTTCTCTGGTCCTGCAGTTCACGTATTTCATAATGTTGCACCCAAGTTTAGTTTTATTTATGATGAAGTCTGAGCACTTATTCAGAGGGTGCGGCTGCTCAAACTGCATGTGGTTATTCCCCGGGAATTTGGAAGGGGCTAAGTCATGACTCTCGGGTCACTTGTCTGGTACTGCAAAGGGTGAGTGTTGAGGCTGCTTTGGGTGTTGAGCATGGCCTCAGGTTTCTCTGTCGTCCATCTTCCTTACCTTCCCGTTGTTTCATCTTCCATCTTCCTCAGTGGAGCTCTGCTTTGTTGAGCATTCACTGCTGGGCTCTCCTCCGTGAGGCTGTGTGCCGGGGGGAAGTGTGCCCAGTGGAACCTGCTGGGGCTCGTGGCTGGGTCCTGGAGGGCCAGATGCACCACGCCAGCAGCCAGCGGCTCTGGGCAGCCTACTGGCCCCTCCTGGATGGTCTTCCCTTGAGTCAAGACTGGAGATGGGGATACGACCCACCCTGTGAATTATAAAGGTTAAATGAAGCCACTCCTATAAGGGATGTAGTTGAGAGATATTGAATGACATGAAAATACATTCAAAATGCAATGTTGGCTGAAAAAGGCAGAGTGAAGTATGGTCCCATTTCTTGAAAATTGCACATATGTGTATATATGCTTGTGTGTGTGTGTGTGTGTGTACATACATAACCGAGAGAATGCTGACTTTTCTGTTAGCTTTTCTATGTTCTAAATTTTCTATAATAAATTCCTATTCTATATTTGTATTAAGGAAAATATATTTGTAAGTTATTTTTAAGAGAAAACTATGATGTTCATTACAGCATTGTGCAAAATAGTTATCAGTTGGAAATTACCTGAATTTCCAGTAATAGAGTGTTGGTACATTATGGGGTATTATGATTGCTACATTAAAATGTTAATTATTAGTTTCTTAAATTTTACATTGCTTAGTATTTTTATTTTATTTTAGGCAAACTATGGAGTCGGAGTTTAAAACTAGCTTATACTCTACTTAATAAACTGACTAGTAAGAATGAACCACTACTTAACCCTGGAGACAGAGTAAGTAACTAGAATATAACTTCCTGGAGTGAGCAAAAACAGACTCTAAAAATATGTCTCATTGGAATCAGTATTCCATCTATCGGTTAGACTTGCAGCATTAATACAAGGGATTTAAAGTCAGCAAAGAAGAAATATTAAATATGGAAAAGGTTGACTATGATGTACGTAAGATAATGGTTCTTTTCATGCTTCTTCGTTGCCCATCCAGTGGCTCTGCAACATGTTTCCTCTTGGACTTCATATCTACTGCTTTTAATAAAAATATTGAAGTTAATAAATCTTAGGTCCCCAAAGCTGACGTTTGATGAGAAAATGTTGCCCTTACTAGAAAATTCATGTCTTCCTCTCGTCCATGTGGCCAGGCAGCCTTCCTTCCTCGCGGTGGGGGTAGAGCATGGAGGAGGCTCGAGGCTTCTTTGTTCCTTGTATTGACCACGCTGCCCAGCGTTGTTGGCAGTCGCCACACAGGGCTACAGAAATTAACCAAAATTAAGTAAAATGAAGAGTGTAGCTCCTCAGTCACCCCAGCCCCACAGGAAGTTCCGCTGGTGAGCATGGCCGTGGGCAGACTGAAGGCAGGTGTTCCTGAACGTCCAGGATGGAGCACAGGACCGTCGCAGTGAAACCCCTAGTGAGAGAGGCTGCCTGTGGTCAGATGGCCTCACAGGGACTCTCTTCAGATAGAGCCAGTCACCAAGGACATTTGAAGAATGCGAAGGAAAACAACCAACGGGGAAAGGAAAGGAAAAGAAGAAAGGGGGAACATAGGGGGAAGGAGGGAGGAGGAGGAAACAAATGTGAGAGAAAGTCATATACAGAAAATAAAGTTTTAAAAACTTAGTCTTAATATCCCTGGAGAACTAAGGGAAGACATTGCTCCATAAATCAAGAAAAAGATGCCTGTGGGGAAGACCAAGAGCTAGAAAGTGGGGAGAACAGTGCAAAGCCGAGCCCTCGTCCAGGAGGTCCAGCACCAGCTGGTAGGAGTTCCGGACGGGAGGGGTGCAGAGCAGAGGATTCTGAGTGGTGGCCACTGCCCCTCAGCATCCCGGAGCTGGAGAGAGTCTGCCTCAAAGGGACGGGGCCCGCAGGGGACGCAGTGGGCCCACAGCGACGTCCTTGGCACTAACCGAGCAGGACCGGGGGGCGAAAGGGAGCCTGGGAGCCTCCGGGGTGGGGGCAGGAGCGAGCTGCAGCGCAGGGCAGCCGAGGGTCGGAGGGCTGTGCGCTGGGCAGCCGGGAGACTGGTTGGTCACTTAGAACACACTTCCCAAAGGTACCGGGCACATCAGGCGGAGCGTGTTAGGACAGCTTGGCCAGCGGCTACGCAGGAGGCAAAGCATGTCAGGGTGGTGGTACCATTACCGGCGGCAGATGGGTACTTGGCTGTAAGAACATGCACAGTCCGAGAACGGTCCTTGATACGTTGTGCTTTAGAGCGAACCTGTGAGAATTCCTGATTCATGTTGTGCTTTAAAATGACTCACAGAATCACTCGTTTATTTTTCTTGGCAAAGATTCCTGCAAGGACAGAGACTTCCAGATACCGTTCTTGTCGCATGAGGGAATCCACATCTTAGGTTAATATGAAAGATCAGCAGGATCCCAGTGAATGAGCTGATTATCAGGTGTGCTGGAGAGTTCATCGTCCTGTGATGAACAGTCTATAAATGTGAACACACACAGCTCTTTGTAACAAAATCTCTAAGAGTGTTCTTATACCAAACATCTAGTCTCGAAGTCGTGGGTCACAGTTCTCGTACAACCACTGTTAACATCAGCTGTTAAAAGAGAGCTTTGCCCTTTCCAACACAGCAGCTTGTTAGAAACTGGATTTCCAGGCCTCCGGGAGGGAGTTTAGGTGTAGCTTAAATTTTGTCTTATCAAGTAGTTGTTAGTAGCCGTTGTTTGGGCTTCTCCAGGGCCCAGTGTTAACCATCCTGACTTAGCATTCATGCTTTCAATTACACTGATTACAATATTTGGGGCTTATAAAACGTTGTTCCGTAAATAGCTTTTAATTTTACCCAATGTAAGAAATGACACCTGGGAGGATGGGGGAAGAGAAAGAGACGGACTGGAGGGGGCTGGGTGTTCATCTACAATCACAGGAAATAAAATTGACACTGCGACATTTTCAAAAAATGAAAATATAGCAGTGTAAGTATAGTATTTAAAAATAAGAGAGTAAATAGCAAAAGGAAGATGTGAGATACTTTTAGAGGGGTCCCTCGGGCAGTGGGGAAAGGTGGAACAGGGGTTTTGTATGGGGTACTTTTTTCATCTTAAATTCTGTGTTTTTAAAATGTCTTTAATAAAAGCGAAAGTGTGAGATGAATAAAATAGAGCGCATAACTTAAACGGTGGCAGCCTGGGGACCAGCCTGGGGGCCACCGAGGGGCTCCCCGGGAGGAGCGGTTGTGGGGGTCTCAGCGGAGGTGTCCGGTGCCCGCCCCCCACTTCCCTGTCGTGAGTGAGGATCTGTTGGATTAAAACTTTGGTCTCAGGATCGTATCTTCTGGAAGATATTTTGGGTATAATTTGATTCCGTGCCCACGCTTGTTGGTGCACGTTTCTCTCCTGGCCTGACAGATGGGGGAGCTGTGCGCCGCTGGGGAGCCTCAGCTGCAGCTGCCAGACGGGGAGCGCCCGGAGCCAGTTCTCCATCCCGCCAGCCGTGCTGGACTGCCTTCAGGCACAGACACTTGAAATTATTGGGTCGCTTGTAGAATAAAGACCGCAGCCTTAAAAAAAACTATTTAAGACGAGGAAATTTAAGGACCAAGAATTAACCTCCAAATGACATTTTCTGAACTCAATTTGAAAAGCTGTTAGATCGTCTAAAATGTCCAAATCCCTCTACTCAGTAAAGATTGTGAACGTTGCGATGACTGCATCATCCGCGAGGGGTTTCATGGTTTTCCTTTGTACTGTTGCAGGTGGCCCTGGTGTTTCCAAACAGTGACCCCGTGATGTTCATGGTGGCATTTTATGGGTGTCTGCTGGCAGAGCTGGTTCCTGTCCCCATAGAGGTGCCGTTAACGAGAAAGGTAGCTCGCTCGCTTGCTCGGGGCCGCGGGGTTCCCTTCCAAAGCCGACACACAGACTCGTCGTCGGGTCTCATTTTGCCTTCCTGGCAGACAGGAGCGGCCCTGAGAGAGGAGGGGCTGCCGGCAGGCCAGGGCGTCGGGGGCGTGCCGTGCTGTGCCGTGGCCGGCAGCTCCTCTGCCTCGCGTGTCTCGTTGGCGTGGGTCTCCCGCAGCTCTACAGAGAGCTGTTCCGTCACCTCTGAGAACGTCTCAGCGCACGTGGTGGCCCTTTGTCCTTGAGTAATAGAATTTATCATTTGAAAAGATTTTGTTAAACTGTCTCTCAAAACCACAGCTTATCAATAATGATTTTTGTTTCTTGGGGATGAATAAATGGCACCGGGATGGACTGTAGCTCACTTCTCGGTGACAGTTCTGAACGTGCAGTTCTGAACGTTGCCTTTCTATCCACCTGCTGTTCTTATTACTGACAAAGGACGAGTGCAGGTGTTTCAGGTATAAATGTCAGTAATCTGATGATTGAAAAAAATTATTATTTTAGGAGTAGACAAGGCATGTACTTTAGAGGATTAGAGTTTGTACCCTATCAGGTGGTTAAAGTGAGCGTTATCAGCAACAAATACTCAAGAATCCCCAAAGTGAAGTTGGAAATAAACCAGTAAATCTGAAAGGATAATACACAATGAGCAAATATTTGACTATAGAGATTCTCAAGAAAAAAGCAAGAGATTTGTCCAACTTGCAAGAAGAAAGTGACAAACGTTACTGGGGAGCACGTATGAAAGAGGCATTGACTGAAAGGAAATGTGCGTTCCGTGGGAAATAAGTAATCGTGTCAAAGGTCGGGCCCCTCCACGTTAATCTGTAAATTCTAAACATGATTTAAGTGGAAATTTCCATGCCATTACTTTTGGAGTTTCTTAAAATGCTGCTAAATGTCATTTGCAAGAAAACACTGAGAAATTGGCCCATCATCCAGAACTTTATATCTCATTACAAAAATATACCATTTCAATTTAAAAATGATTATATTTTATTTTCATGAAAATGCAGTCTATCCGCATGTGGGATTCAGTCGTAGAAGCTTAGGAGGGCGAATGATGACGAGGCTCGCTCTCCTGGGTGTGCGGGGGTCCGGGAGGGGGGGTGCCTGACGGCCCCACGAGCGCCTCCCTGTGTTTTCTGTAGGACGCTGGCAGCCAGCAGGTTGGCTTTCTGCTGGGCAGCTGCGGCGTCACCCTGGCCCTGACCACGGACGCTTGTCAGAAGGGCCTGCCCAAGGCACAGACCGGAGAGGTGGCGACTTTCAAAGGTAGGCCCCCGAGCGCAGGGGAGTCGGCCCGTGATGCCCAGGCACCCGCTCAGGGCAGGTGGACCTTGCAGGGGTGAGGGGTCTCCAGCAGGAGTGAGGTCCTCCTCCAGGGGCTGCCCATCTGGCTGCCCTGCACGTCCCCGGGTTCAGAGTGTAGACCCGTGCCGTGCAGTTTGGTCGTCACTGTCAGAGGCACCGACTGAATTAATAGAAGCTGATACAGAGTGAGCGGCACAGAGACGTTCGCCCCCCGGGTGTGCAGGAGCCAGTGACCCTGTGGTGGGTGGCTCAGCTCGGAGGCCGCTGACCAGTCTCCTGGGCCGGGTGCCCTGTCTGCGCCCTCCCAGGATGGCCCCCGCTCGCCTGGCTAGTGATCGACGGGAAGCATCTGACCAAGCCCCCCAAAGATTGGCACCCGCAGGCACAGGACGCAGGGGCCGGGACGGCCTACATCGAGGTAATGACTTCCTCTCGCTGGGGCGCAGCCCTTGTTTCTCTGAAGGCTTCAAACTGCCACTTACTTTGATCCCAGGCTTAAACGGACCTTCTGTTGTATCTTCACCCCAGAAACAGAAAGGTCGTGGGGGAGCTCAGTCAGACGTGGTTCACTCCTCTGATGGTGCCCTGCTGGCTGCCGGGGGTGGGTGGCAGCGGTTACGGGGGAGCCTGCACGCACAGCTCGAGCAGACCCGGGGAGCCCCCGACTCCTCTGGGTGTAACGCGTGCTCCGCTCCGCCGGGGCGCTTAGTGAGGGCTGGCGGCTGCCCTCTGTCTTCCGTGACCTCCAGAAATCACATAGTGGATTCTTTCCTTGAAATCTTTTAGTATAAAACCAGCAAAGAAGGCAGCACTGTGGGGGTCACGGTGTCCCATGCATCGCTGCTGGCACAGTGCCGGGCTCTGACGCAGGCTTGTGGCTACTCAGAAGGTAAGGGCGTGGGGCGGCTCCTCCAGCTGCACACAGGCCCCCGGGGACCCCGGGGTGGGGGCGGTGGGGCTCAGGGCGCCCTTTGCTTGTGCTGGATGCGTGGCTTTTAGGTCACGGGAGCCCCACTCAGGGTCATTTCTGGTAAATTCATGTGTGTGTTGATTTTTATGGAGCATGAAATTCATACACTAGCACTTATTTATGCCTGGTGGGTGGTGCAGTCTGTGCTGTAGCTGAGACACCGTGTATTTTGCATTTAAATAAAAGGAAAACTATCCTAGGGGACCCACTTTCATATCACTGTTGTCTGTGACTGTGGTTTTGACTAAACTGTTGTGCATGCAAGTACACAAACGGAATCTGAAAGGTCATAGATTTTCCGCTGGTAACATGTAGGTGGCTGTCCCCTCTGTACACTGTTCAATATCATATTTAACTTAGAGAATTATTATTTTAAAAACAAAAAAAAATGGATACATGGTCATTTCCCTGCTATAATGATATTAGAATCCAGTAAAACTAGAAAGTAAGCTGGATGGTGTATTTGTGTGAAAGTCAGGAGGAGATCTGGAGGACGATTTTAGGTATACTCAAGGGCCTGAAATGATTTTTTGAAAATCAGATCTATTAAATCAAGTCACATGGTTTCCTCCTCTTGCCACGTGTGCGTCCTGCGTCACTGGGCCTCCCTGGCAGAGGGAGCGAGCGAGCAGAGATGCGGGCTGAGAGCGCAGCAGCCGTGTGTTCACGTCGGAGTCTATCCTGTGGGTGCTCCTGGGTTGCTGTGCTTTGGGGGGGCTGGAGCCAGGTCCTGCAGAGCACAGGCTCACACCCGCCCCCCGTCCTGGAGGAGAGCAGGGGGGAGGAGCAGCTTCCTTGACGAGGCCCCACGGCGCGCCCCAGCCACGAGCCTCCAGCCTCCAGTGGCTGCTCGGGGACACTCAGGGGCCTTCTCATGTTTTCAGATTAGTGATCAGCGCGGCTCTGTCTTCATCCAAAATTGTATGACCTGCCTCTGAGAGTTTCTGCTAATTTGAATAGAAAACCAAGACAATCGATTAACTGGTGCATGGTGTTTGGAAATGCTGTGAATGTTTCCTAGAGCTCTTCGTGTCGATCAGTCGTGTATTCATCTCAGAGTATCTTTGAAAATGCACATGACTTGTGAAGAGGGTCACAAGCGGTTTAACCATCTTTGTCCACTTTCAGCTGAGACATTAACAAATGTGCTGGATTTCAAAAGGGATGCTGGTCTGTGGCATGGAGTGTTAACAGTGAGTGTTGTATGTTAAATGACCTAATTGTTGGAATTGAGGGATCCTAAGGCTTCGTATCAATAGATGACACCAAACCCCAATTTAGGTGACGTAATTAATCCTTACCTGGAGTGTCATCATGAGAAGGGCGCTGGTGTTATCTTTGCCTTCTCTGGCGCGGTGTGGCCCCTGCTGTCTGCACCCGAGCGGGCCTGTCCCTTGAGCACTTCCGTTTCTTCCACAGAGCGTCATGAACAGGATGCACGTCATCAGCATCCCCTACGCACTGATGAAGGTCAACCCGCTGTCCTGGATTCAGAAAGTGTGTTCGTACAAAGGTAACAGGAAACAGCACCGTCGTTTGACTCATCCTTCATCAGGTGTCCGCCGATGTGCAGACCTGTGCTGAGGAGCCCCGACTGCCCGCGCGCCTGCCCACATGCCCTGCGACCGGTCGTGGACGCTGCCTGACGCGCACACGCGGCCCGGGCATCCTCTGTGGAGGGCGGCACCGTGGCAGCTCTCTTCTGCAAGGGCCACAGGCTGCTGATCTTATTCTCTTGAAATGTTCTTTACAGTTACGTCAGTACTCCCAGTTCTTAGCGTGGAGATGGTTTTAATCTGAAGCTCTGGCTGGTTAAGCCACCAGTAGCAGAGCTGTTGATTCCAAGGACAGTGTAGACGGGCCATGGGGCTGCCTCGGCCGGCTACGGTGCCATTACCGCGCGCGGACGGTGGGCTGCTGCCTCTCGGACGCGGCCTTGGGTGCTGGCTGGCTCCGTTGACTCTGTCTTACGGAGGGCAGCTGGAGCAGGTGCGCCTGCTGATTTGGGCACTGCCAGGACCAGGGGCCAGGGCTGTGTGCTCACATGCTGGCGTCCTCCCAGCGCCCGGCTGCGTGAGTCGGCCCTCGGAGGGGTGGGAGGGGCAGGGGAGCTGCTGTTGGGCAGGACAGAGCTTCCCCAGGAAGTTCTGGTTGGAAGCAGGCCTGAGTTTTCTGTGTCGGAATCAAAACTCGGAGCTGGTTCTTAAGTACAGCAGGTGCGGGCGCCTTGAGTGCCAGGCCGAGGCTGCCGAGCGCGTGTGGCTGGGGCACACGCCTGCACATCTGCCCTTGGTGCGCCGGCTGGTGGGAGGCGCGGGGTGCCGCTGGCCGTGACACCGGGCGCATCTGTGCTCCCTCTCTGCAGCCCGGGCTGCGCTGGTGAAGTCCCGCGACATGCACTGGTCTCTCCTAGCTCAGCGGGGTCAGAGGGATGTCAGCCTCAGCTCCCTGCGCATGCTGATCGTGGCCGACGGCGCTAACCCCTGTGAGTAAGCCCAGCTGAGCACGGCGAGGCCGTGGCAGCGTCCTGCAGGCCTGACGTGGGAGGGACGAGGTGGGAGCAGAACGTGCTGAGACAGCGCTGCGTGTCCCGTGCCCACACGTGTGCTGCACTGGGCCGTGGCACGCACCCTCTCCCGGGAGCTCACAGAGCTCGTGCGTGTCTGTCAGGCACTGAACTTACACGCAGACTTAACACTATGGACAGAAGATACCCTGAGAAACGGCCAGGTTGGAGACACGGGCTGGGAGCCTGTCCCAGCCTCCATCCTTGGCCCTTGTGGCTTCAGAGACCCGCTCGACCTCCTGGGGGGTCTCCCTGGTGTGCCGCTGTGCACCCTGGGCTGTGTGCACGGGGTCTGAGCGTGGCTGCACGTTGGCGGCTGGCTGAAGCCTGCCACAGGTGTCTCTGGGGAGGCTCAGTGACCTTTGCAGGGGCTTCTGTGCAACACAAAGGCCTTGACTGGGTAGGAGGCTTTAACAGCTGTGAGCCACTGTTTTTTCTTTGAAGCCGCCTGCACCTGGTCCCCTGTCCGGGAGGCCCTAACAGCCCTGCCCCTACGTCCCCCACCCCTAGGAGGGCACCCTGCCATCCTCCACCCACCCCTGGCCCAGCAGGGCCCTGCCTCCTGCTTCCAAGACACCCCCACGTGGCCCCCGCTCTGCCCGCCACCAGCACCTCCTCACCTGGCCCGCCTCACTCCCCGTGGGAAGCCCTCCCCAGGCCTGAGAGCCTGCCAGTCCGTGTGCCCTCCAGGCCCCTTGGCCCCGAGTGAGCTGGGCTGTCCTGCGTGTCCCCTGCCACCGCCGGTGCCCAGCCTGAGCTTTCCCCTGGCCTCGCTGCGGCGGGGTGCTTGGGGTCTGGGGGAGCCGCAGGGGGCAGCCTGGGGACAGCGGGGGGCAGGTGGGGTGACCACGTGCCCCTGGGCCTTGCGATGAGTGAGTTGACCCCGTAAGTGCTCCTCAGGCGGCTCCCGCTCAGCGGCCCCGTGAGGAGCTGGGGCGAGGGCAGGGCGCAGGGCTTCCACGTAGGCCTTCCCTGAGAATTGCCGGCTCTTAAGTGCTGGTGGTTTCAAAGCGCATCATGTTTTCCATGGCAACAGCCCTCCTCCAAGACTCCCGCGTGCCCCCGCCGGCCCTGCACTTACCCACGACTCTCTGTCCGACGCAGGGTCCATATCCTCCTGTGACGCGTTCCTCAATGTCTTCCAGTCCAGAGGCCTGAGGCCAGAGGTCATTTGTCCCTGCGCCACTTCTCCTGAGGCGCTGACAGTTGCCATCCGCAGGTAAGGTGGTCGTCGTCCTTGACAGCTGGACCCCTGGGCCCAGACCCGGTCAGTCTGTGTCTTGAGCAGCAGAGTTCCCCGAGCAGCGCTCCATCGGGCCGCTTCCCCAGGCGGGTGAGCGTGGTTATGGGGCAGCCCATATGGGTTATCCCCGTGCCCCGCGTCCCGTGCTGGCCGCCTGTCCCACGCCAGCCTGGATTCATGCCACACGTGGGGGCAAGCGGCTCCCGGGGCCGTGCCCCTGGTTCTCGCCGTCCACGGGCTTGTTCGCCCTGAGTGCTCCTCTTCCTCCCTGACCTTCGTAAGCAGAGCCGGGCCGCCCGGAGCTCCTCCCGGCCCCGAGGGACCCCTGGCACCCGCCGCGCCTGCAGGCCCTGGTTGGGGCTCTGTGCCTGCTGGGCCAACCGTCCTGGAGAAGCATCTTGGCCTCGAGGGTGCCGCCAGGCGCTTCCTCCCTCTCCAGGCCGCCTTCCCCTTCCCACCACCGCTCGCCTGCCCTGGGGCTCTTGTCCACAGTGGCCTCGCCCTGTGCCCCCGGCTGAGTCTCTGCATGAATTTTCTACCCTCCACTCAGCTGTTAGAAAATTAGCGGAGGTTGTCGTCTTGTGTTACAGTAGCGTGTTCGTGGGCAGCCTGTGCTTTCATATGTGCAACTATTCAATAATCCTAAGGTTTTATTAGCAAGAAAAGTAACATCTTGATCCTTCGTGAACCGTGAGGTATTTCTCATTCCTTTGCTCAACAGTCTGCTTTTTCTTACTGGAGAAAATACTGACCTCTGTTTCTCAGTGTCCCAGCTCCGGCCGTGTGACCCGTCACCGCCCCCCCGCCTGCTGGCAGCGGCCACTGTATTTCTGCTGCATTCCGCATCGGGTTTAGGAAGGGCTCCCGGGGCAGGGCCGGCTTGCGGCTAGATGGCGTCTGGACTAGACGAGTGGGCGGCCCCAGATTCCCTCGAGCGTGTCATTCCGCGCACCGGGCTGCCCAGGGCCCCCGGCAGCTGGAGGCTCAGTCACCTCTATGACCAGGGAAGTCACCTGGTGTCACTTAGACTGTTGCCACAGGCCCCCCAGATGCAGGAAGGGACTCCAGCCTGCCTCCGGGTGGGAGGAGCATGCAGGTCCCCCGGCAGAGTGGCACGTGGGGCGGACATGCCGCAGCATCCTTGGTCGTGCGGCCAGTGTCCTCGCAGGGTGAGGCTGCAGAGCAGGGGCTTTGGTGCAGCGTCGTTCTGCAGGCAAGGCGGGCATGGCTGTCCCCTGTCAGCTACTCTGCTTTTGTCTTCCAGGCCGCCGGACCTGGGAGGACCTCCACCCAGGAAAGCTGTCCTCTCCATGAACGGTCTCAGTTTTGGTGTGATCAGAGTTGATACTGAAGAAAAGTTGTCGGTTCTTACCGTTCAGGACGTTGGCCAGGTGCTCCCTGGAGGTGAGAGAGGCAGCTGGAGCGTGTCCGGCCCTGCAGCTGGTCGAGGTACCAGGTGTCATAAATGCTCCAGGCTTCGTACGAGTGCTCTGCAAGCGCTCAAGCACAAAGCTTCTTAACAGTGCTTTTCTATGTAAATTGAGGATTTAATTTAATTTTTTTTTTTCAGTTTTTTGCCTGCCTTTGTATTAAATTTAAGGTTGAGCAAAATTACAAGGGTACGTTCATGCCCTCTGACCCTGATTGGTGGTTCTCCAGGGTCTGGGAAATGGAGCGCTGACTGCACGCAGGCAAGGCTTCATGCTGTGGGCACGGAGGCGTTCACACCTCGCAGTGCACGGGTGTTTGCAGCCTGATGGTGGGGTCTGTCCTCAGGCTACGGCATATGTGTCACGTCAGCAGCATGAGCCTGGAGGCTCCAAGAAGTTCCTGTGGGTTCCAGGAGAGGCCTGCAAGGACCCTCCTGCCCCCGGAGCCACATGGGCCATGCCACTGGGAGGGGGTGATGGAGCAGCCTGCCTGCAGCTCTGTGTGCAGTGTCCCAGAGGGAAACTGAGACCTGAGCCTAGCCCAGGAGGCCCAGTGACAGTTGTGACTGGGGGATATTCTGATCACGCTCCTCTCAGGGTGCCCCTCCCTGTGGTGACCACAGCTTCCAGCATCTTCCTTGCCATGCGGGCCCTCCTGAGATTCGTGGACAGCTGTCTTGACCCACCCTATGCATGTGTTTCAGGGCGTTCCCCTAGACCTCAGTGTGTGTGCAAGTGCTCCGCCGGGTGTGGTGTGTGTGCATGTGTGCGAGTGTGAGTGTGCACCCCGCTCTCACGGCATCTGTGAGCTGTGACCGCTGCAGAGCCGCCTGGTGTGTCCTGTGTGCGTGTGCCCCAGGGTCTGTGTCCCCTGGCATGTAGCCCAGGGGTGGTGGCTCTGTGCCGTGGGCCGTGCGTGTCTGCCGTGCGCCCAGGGCTCCGTCATGGGGACGTGCACACGCGCAGCCCCTCCACCTGAACGTGTGCCCCTCGTGTGGTGTCTGCCTGTGGCCTGTGGTGTGCGTGAGCGCCCCTCCTGTCCGCTTGCTTACCGCCTCTGGAGGTGGGAGTGTGTCTGAGAAAACTCGAGAGTCCGGGGGAGGCAGTGCCAGGTGAGCACAGGCTCCCTGAGTCTGACGGGTGCTTCTGGCCCACGCCCGCTCCTGGAGGCTGAGCGTGGACCCCCGGGCAGGGCCGTCCAGCAGGGCTGCCCCTTGACCCCGGCGCTGCGGGTGTGGGGCTGCGGCGTGCTCTGGTCACTCACCACACGGAAGCAGAGACCCACCCGTGGCCACAGCGTGGGCCCCGCGTGTCCTGCGACTCGGAGGAGCGTGTCGCATGTGTGGCGCATCATTTCCGAAGCTGCAGGTGTAGCAGCAGGTGATCTTTGTGAGTCACCCGTGTGACTATATCTCTCATTTATGATTTTGAGGGTTTTTTTTTCTCTCTTTAGCGGACGTTTGTGTTGTGAAGGTAGAAGGTGCCCCTTATCTCTGTAAGACCGACGAAGTTGGAGAAATATGTGTCCATTCCAGCGCCACGGGCACGGCGTACTACGGGCTGCTCGGCATCACTAAGAGTGTCTTTGAGGTCCGCACCTTCCCGACCGTGGTGTTGAGGTTGCGCTCCGTGAGCGTCCCCGCGGCGTGGGCCTGTGCCCTGGTCCGCAGCCTGCTGGGCGTAGTGTCAGCCCGGGAGCTCTGGGCGGTGGGGAGGAGTCCGGGGAGCGCCCGGGGCTGGGGGGTGGCAGGAGATCGCAGGCCGCCCGGGCACAGGGCCCGAGAGACGCCAGCTGTGGGGTGGCCTGTTCCCCACCAGGGATCCCTGACTCTCCTGGCCGGTGGTTAATTGTCCACACGCCGCTGCCTAACTGTCCCCTCCCTGCTCTGCAGACCGTCCCGCTCACGGCAGGAGGGGCGCCCGTGTCTGAGCGGCCTTTCACCAGGACGGGGCTGCTGGGCTTCGTCGGGCCGGTGAGTCTGTTCTGCTGCCAGGACCCGGGCCTCCCAACAGGCGACCCCCAGCCCAGGGAGGGGCCCGGTGCCCTCCACGTCTTGCCTACATGAGGCGGCACCCACGACACAGGGCTGGCGGCCCGAACACCCCCGGGTGCCCTCTGACCCTGATTCCCATCAGTGGTCATGCGTGTGCTGTGCGTGCCGTCGGCGCCCGAGTCCTGACCCGTGTCCTTGCTTCCAGGACGACCTGGTGTTTGTCGTGGGCAAGCTGGACGGGCTGATGGTGGTTGGAGTTCGTCGACACAACGCGGACGACGTCGTGGCCACCGCGCTGGCCGTGGAGCCCATGAAGTTTGTCTACAGAGGCAGGTGATGCGCTGCGGGCCCCTGTGCTGTGGCTCTAGGTCCCTTCTCTGTCGAAGTTCGAGCATCTGTCTGCGGTAGAAGGAAAGCCGGGTGATTGGAATACACACAGCCTTAAAAATCCCTGTTCATCAGGAAATCTCCACGGAGGAAAGAACGATATTTGCAGCCAGGAGCCCCTTAGTGTCCTCACTGCCCACGGGCCGCAGGTTCTCTGAGGACGGGGCCCAAGCAGCACTCGCGTCGGCTCCTAGATGCTCAGACATGCAGACAGAAACAGCCAAGGGCCATTTCTCTGGAACCGCCGAAGGTCCATGCTCTTTCCCGCTGAGGTTCAGTGAGACGTACGCAGGGGCCGCGTCGCTGCAGGGTGGGCATCGGCCCCGTGTTTCTGAATGTGTTAGGCTGGCACCTCCCGTCGTGGCCTCAACCCTGGGGGGCTGGGGGTGCGGGGGAGCCGCGGCTGGCCCTGTCCTCGCTGGCCTGCTCGGCTGGCTGCGTGTGTCACCATCTTCTCGGGCCTGTGCCCCTGTTGCTCAGGCCAGGGCCCCAGAGCCTGGCCCGACACCGCCTGTGAACCTTCCCAAGGAAGCCACAGGGAATGCGCACCCTGGGGGTCGGCAGGGTGTGGGGCGCTGGCACGGGGAGGCAGCAGGGCGGGCCTGGCGGTGCCGGGGGAGCTGCCAGCGCGTGACCTGGGAGGCGTCCACGGGGCAGTGCCTCTGGGTGGGCTGGGGCCCAGGGCCTGACAGGGCCGAGGGGAAGCCCAGCCCGAGCGGCCACGCCCTGAGCGGCGGCGCCGGGTGAGTGACGTGGGCTGTGAGGGATGGTCCCTGCCGCTTCCAGCGCCACAGCCACCCCGACGTAGGGCGCGGGCGCCCAGGCGGCCCACCCAGGGAAGTGTCACTCTTGACTTCAGAGTCAGCTCTGCCGTGACCTCAGGGCTGTGAGACCGAGCCCCGCGTTGGGCTCTGCCTCCGCCTCCCCTGTTGGTGCTCCTCGCTTGCTAAAGATACAGAAAGAACTAGAGCCAGAGCCGGTAGAGCGTGTGCCGCAGCGAGCGGGGGCCTCGCTGGGAGGGAGGTGTCCTGGGAGGAGGATGTGGTAACTAAGCCCAGGCGGCAAGGCTTCTGTTATGAAGCACACACAATAGGTGGAAGAAATGGGAGAGGCCAGCTGGAGGGCAGACGAGGGAACTATCCAGAAGTAAAAAAAGAGTTTCAAAGGAAAAAATCAAGAGAGGTGGGGAAAGAGGAAGGGCTGTCATTGGAACAGCAGCCCTGGGCGCACAGCATCCTGGGAGGAGGGAGGGGACCCTGGGAGGAGGGCGTCCTGGGTGCGGGAGGGTGTCCTGGGTGCAGGAGGGCGTCCTAGGTGCAGGGAGGGTGTCCTGGGAGGAGGGCGTCCTGGGTGCAGGGAGGGCGTCCTGGGAGGAGGGCGTCCTGGGTGCGGGAGGGCGTCCTGGGTGCAGGAAGGGCGTCCTGGGTGTGAGAGGGCATCCTAGGTGCAGGGAGGGTGTCCTGGGAGGAGGATGTCCTGGGTGTGGGAGGGCGTCCTGGGAGGAGGGTGTCCTAGGTGCAGGGAGGGTGTCCTGGTAGGAGGGTGTCGTGGGTGCGGGAGGGCGTCCTGGGTGCAGGAAGGGTGTCCTGGGAGGAGGGCGTCCTGGGTGCGGGAGGGCGTCCTGGGTGCGGGAGGGCGTCCTGGGTGCGGGAGGGCGTCCTAGGTGCAGGGAGGGTGTCCTGGGAGGAGGGCGTCGTGGGTGCGGGAGGGCGTCCTGGGTGCAGGAACAGTGTCCTGGGAGGAGGGCGTCCTGGGTGCAGGAAGGGCGTCCTGGGTGTGGGAGGGCGTCCTAGGTGCAGGGAGGGTGTCCTGGGAGGAGGGCGTCGTGGGTGCGGGAGGGCGTCCTGGGTGCAGGAAGGGCGTCCTGGGTGCGGGAGGGCGTCCTAGGTGCAGGGAGGGTGTCCTGGGAGGAGGGCATCCTGGATGCAGGGAGGGCGTCTTGGGTGCGGGAGGGCTTTCTGGGTGCGGGAGGGTGTCCTGGGAGGGGGGTGTGCAGAGGAGAGGGGGCCGCATCCGAGACGCGGGACTGGGGCGGTCTGAGGAGCTGTCTGTCCGCGTCTGTCCGCCGACCCGGGCTCGAGGGGGCCCTGAGACTCTCCGGCTGAGGCTCGGGAAGGTGGCAGAGCAGTGATGCTGTTAAGTTCTCAAAGAGAGTCTTTAACTTAGATGCCATGTTCATCCGGTTGCCCCCTAATTGTGTGGTTGTAACACGAATGTCCTTGGGTGGAGGAGTGTCTGATAGGGGAAGAGAGGTGACTAAGGGCAAGTGTGAGAGGCCCGCGGCGCAAGTGCGGGGCAGGGAGAGCGTGAGACCCCCGGAGCACAGTAAGCAGGGGGAGGAGGGGGCAGTGGACCAGGGACACGGCGGCAGTACCTCTGGACAGACGGTTGCGCCCACGGCGTGCCGCACGCATTAACATCCTGATTAGGGAGTTTTCTTTGAAGATCTGTGCCCGGTGGTTTACTTTGCTCCAGAGTCGTCCGTGCGCAGTGACTGGAGCTTGTGGCAGCTGCGTTGCCGGAGCCCTGGGGGGTCAGCCTGCCAGCTCTCCACGGGCAGCGCAAGCACGGCCGCGCCCTGCGTGTCCAGGGAGGGGGCGTCTGTGGCCCGTTGGCCGACCTTTGCTGGGTGGTCATTTCTGTCCTGTCTTCCCCCAGGATTGCCGTGTTCTCCGTGACGGTGTTGCACGACGACCGGATCGTGCTCGTGGCGGAGCAGCGGCCCGACGCCTCCGAGGAGGACAGCTTCCAGTGGATGAGCCGCGTGCTGCAGGTGGGTACGGGCGGCCCGCTGCTCCGGCGGGGGTTCAGCGGAGTCTGTGCGTGTGGGTGTCGGCTCCCCTCCTCCCGAGCCCTGCCGGCCCGGCTCGTGCCTCGCTCGCGTGGCCGCGGGGTTGACGTACTGAGCGGCACCGCCGTCCTCCGCCCCGTGCTGCCCACACACAGTGGGCACTAAAGAATTTGGGCTTGCCGTCTTGCAACTAATGCCATGTGACGGTTGGTGCCCTAGGACAGCAGGCCCAGAGCTCCCGTCAGCGGGGACGGTGTAAGTGGGACTGTGGCTTGGACTCGCGGGGACTGTGGGCACCCAGCAGCGTGGGCGTCCAGCGCGCCCTCACAACAGTGCCCAGCAGAGCAGGTGAAAGGCACCGTGCAGGACGTTAACACGCGCCGTTCGCTTGCTGGCCCTCTACCCCCTGCTCAGGGCGGGGCCACCTCCCCCGTGCTGCACGGGCACTCATGTCGTCAAACAGTGAGAGTCCAACATAGTATTTTAGGGGGAAGGGAGTGAAAGGCACACGCCGTAAGGTGCACCAACCCACAGGTACTGTTCGGGGAGCGGTTTTCAGCTGACTTGATGGCATGTGACTCACCTGTGCCATGAGCCCGCCTGTAAGCGGCAGTTAGGGTGACCCGGTGCCCCCCCCCCAGCCCAGGGAGCCCCTGGCCGGCTGTGTCTGCTCGGATGGGCGCCGCGGCCCGTCTCCCTTTCTGCCACGGACGCTCTGTGCAAAGCCAGCCACGCTCCTGGGCCCCTGCCTGGCTTCTTGCCCTCGGCATGGTTTGGGGCCTCCTCTGGGCAGCCGTGTACGGATCTCTGGGTGACATTCACTGCTCACGGGGTTTGAGAAGTCCCCTGCTGTCCCGCCACCTGCAGGCCAGTCGTGTGGGGTGGCCGGAAGCCGTGGACTCTGGGCCCCAACAGCCTCACCAATATTCAGAAACAGCATCGTAATGACCCCGTGTTCCCGTCAGGCTGTTCAGCACGTACCAACCCAGGTCCTGGCTGTGTCCCCGCCTGGCCGCCCCCTTCTCCCTTCGGAGTGTTTGGAAGCAAATGCCAGACATCACATTTTATTTGTATGGATTTTAGTATTTCTTTACTTTTTAAAAAAGATTTTATTTATTTATTCAAGAGAGACACAGAGAGAGGCAGAGACACAGGCAGAGGGAGAAGCAGGGTCCCTGGGGGGAGCCTGACGTGGGACTCGATCCCAGGACCCCGGGGTCACGCCCTGGGCTGAAGGTAGGCGCCCAACCACTGAGCCACCAGGCATCCCTATTATTTCTTTAAACAAAGAATGTCATTATCACATCTCTAAGAATTAATAATTTCTTTTACTTATTTTTTAGAAATTGAGGCATAATTACGATAGAACAGTAATTTCGGGTGCACAACACAATGATTTGATGTTTATGTACACTGTGAAGTGATCACCACAGTGAATCTAGTTGACATTCATCACTACATAATCACAAATTTCTTTCTTGTGATGAGAACTTTGAAGATTCACTATGTTAGCATTTTTCAAATGTACAAGTCAGTATTCTTTAAAAGATTTTATTTACTTATTAGAGCGAGCGTGAGCAGGGAGGAGCAGCAGGCAGAGGGAGAGGGAGAAGCACACTCCACTGAGCAGGGAGCCCGACGGAGGACTCGATCCCAGGACCCTGGGGTCATGATGTGGGCCGAAGGCAGACGCTTCAGCGACTGGGCCCCCCAGACACCCCACGACACGGCGTTTCTAACCGCCATCAGCGCGCTGTCGTGACACCCTGGGGCTCCTCCGCTCTGCACCTGGAACTCCGCACCCTCTGACCCTCCCACCCGCCCTGTCCCCTTCTGTAGCTGCTAGTCTGTCGTCTGCATCTGTGAGCTCAGGTTCAAGATTCCACGTGCAAGGGCACGTGGTGTGTGTTTCCCTCTGACTGACTGACTTTGCTCCTCGTTCCACCCTCGAGGCCCATCCGCATTGTCACAGATGACAAGATCTCGTCGTGCTTTACGGCCGAGTGACGTCCTCTGTGCACACACATCCTGTCTGTCCAGCGTCAGTCCGCGGGCACTGGGGCTGCTTCCCTACCTTAGCCCTTGTAAGCAAATAACACAGGCGTGCATTTATCTTTTTGAATTAGTGTCTTTGGGTTTTTTTTTTTGTTTTTTTTTTTTGTTTTTTTGGTAAATACCGAGCCGTGCGATTGCCGGGTCATATGGCAGCTCTGCGTTCAACTCTCCACGGTGGCCGCCCCACCTGCGTTCCCCCCAGCAGTGCAGGAGGACTCCTTACTCCTTACTTATTCCCCACATCCTCACCTGTTGTTTCTTGGGCTGTTGATTGCAGCCACTCTGACGGGTGTGGGGTGATACCTCACTTTTTAAGATTTGCATTTTCCTGTTGATTAATGATGCCTTTTCCTGTACCTGTTGGGCACATGTATGTCTTCTTTGAAAAAATGCCTATTTAGATCCTCTGCCCATTTTTTTTAAAGATTTTATTTATTTCCTCATAAGAGACAGAGAGAGAGGCAGAGACAGGCAGGGAGAGAAGCAGGCTCCATGCAGGGAGCCCGATGCGGGACTCGATCCCAGGACCCCGGGGTCACGCCCTGGGCTGACGGCAGACGCCCAACCGCTGAGCCACCCGGGCGTCCCGAGGCACCCCGGCATCCCCTCTGCCCATTTTTTAATTGGATTGTTTGTTTTTGCCATTGAGTTGTGTTAGTTCTTTTTATATTTTGGATATTAACCCCTTATCAGATATATGATTTGCAAGCATCTTCTTCCATTTAGGGGTGTCTTTTCATTTTGTTGATGACTTTCTCTGCTGTGCAGAAGCTTTTTTGTTTGATATAGTCCCACTTATTCATGTTTGCTTTCATTGCTTTTGTTTTGGTGTCAGATCTATAAAGTCATCATCAAGACCTGTGTCAGGGAGCTTATGACTTATGTTTTCTTCTAGGAGTTTTGTGGTTTCAGGTCTTATGCTCAAGTCTTTAACCAATTTTGATTTTATTTTTGTGGATGATGTGAGAAAAAGTGGTCCGGTGTCATTCTGCATGTGGCTGTCCAGTTTTCCCAGAACCGTTTACTGAATACCGTCCTTTCCTTATTGCATATTCTCACCTCCTTTGTCATAAATTAATTGACCATATGTGCTTGGGTTTATTTCTGGGCTCTCTATTCTATTCCTTTGATCTGTATTCTGTTTTTATGCTAATACTGTATTGTTTTGGTTACTGCAGCTTTGTAATATCATTCAAACTCAGGAAGTGTGATGCCTCCAGCTTTGTTGTTCTCGGATTTGCTTTGACTGTTCAGACTCTCTTTTGATTCCATAGAAATTTTAGAATGGTCTGTTATATGAAAAAAATGCCATTGGAATCAGGGATTGCCCTGAATCTGTAGATTACTTTGGGTAGAATGGACATTTTAACAATATTAATTCTTGCAATCCATGAGCATGGGGAGTGTCTTTGTATTTTTTTGTGTCTTCAGTTTCTTTCATCAATGTCATAGTTTGTCGTATAGGTTTTTCCCCTCCTTGGTTGAATTTATCTTATTTTTCTTGGTGCAATTATAAATGGAATTGTTTCCTTAATTTCTCCTTCTGATGGTTCATTCATTAGCATACAGAGACACAGCATGTGTTCCCTGCAACTTTACTGAATGCGTTTACCAGTTCTAACAGGTTTTGGTGGAGCCTTAAGGGTTTCCTTATATAAGATCATGTCTTCTGTAAATAGTGACGATTTTATTTCTTCCTTTTCAAGTCAGATGCCTTTTGCTTCTTTTTCTTGCCTTATTGCTGTGGCTGGAATTTCCAGTTCCATGTTGAATGACGGTGGTGAGAGTGCACCCCTGTCTTATTCCTGACGTTAGGGGAAAAGTTCTCAGCTTCTTAGCATTGAGAATGGTGTTGATTGTGGGTTTGTCAAATATGAACTTTCTTTTTTTTTTTTTTATGAACTTTCTTATATTGAGGTATGTTTGCCCATCCCTGCCGTGTTCAGAATTTTTATCGTAATAGTAATTTCTTATAACTAAATATAGTTTGTGTTTAGACTTCTCTGATTATCTAATGTTTGTTAGATTCAGGATCAAAATGAGGTTAAAAAAAAAATTGTACCTGGTGGGGACAAGGTCTTTAAGGCTTTCTCGGTCTGTAGATTCTTCCTCTGCTGTGGTTTTTCTTGCAGTTAGTTCATGGATACAAACAGGTTGTTTGTGCAGAGTGTTTCTTTAACCTGAATTCCGAAGAGGGTGCCTCTGTGGTGTCCTTTCATGCAGACCTCTGGCCCCGCAGTCCTCCTGCACACTGGCTGGATCTGGAGGTTTAATTAGACTCAGGTTCAGTTTTCTGGCAAAAATTCTTCCTGGAAGGTGGCACATGATGTCTGGCTGCCTCTGCTGCTAGGACTTCACAGTGGAGCCACCTTGATGTGAAGGCTCACCAGAGCACCCTAGAATCTGTCCTCTTGAGAGCTCTGTGTCCTCCTCGGTCACCCGGGGACCTGGAGGCAGGATCGATTGCATAGTAGTGAGGTGGTTTCTCAGAATCCTCTTAAAGTGACCACTGGATTTTATTTGTTCCACTCAGAACTAATGGATGCAAGCATACTGGATGTGATTCAGTCCATTCTAGTTTTTTTTTTCCTCCCAGTGGTCAATGGGAGCCCCTCTACGTTGGCTCTTGAGTCCTTTTGACATATTCTTGGAATTCTTTGAGGCCACAGCAGAGACATGGAGGCTCAGACGCTTGGGGCAAGGCAGGTGTTTCACATCCTAGACCTGTCGTGGCCGGGACCCTAAGGACCCTGCCACTTCCTAGGGGATGTGGAATTGGGGACCACCTTCTGGGCAGTGGGTGTTTTGGCTTATTCACTGTTTCTGGGCCTTCTTCAGTGGACAGAGGAGGAAATGATGTCTGTTCGTAAGAGCACCTACATCATGAATTTATGCTGCTAGCCCCAGCTCAAATTCGAGACCACAGAATTTTTACTTAACCCATTGATCTTCTTTGTCCCATAATGAAAAATTGCAGACATCACCAGCTCGCAACAGAATCACTCATCTGCCTCAGGCCACGCTACACACTCTAGTCGCAAATTAATGGTCTCTACACTCTCTCTGAAATGTGAGATTTCCAAGAGCAGCTTAACATGTTTTTGCGATTCCTTTTGCCCATAGGGCGTATGTCATCGGGGTGGACTAAAGAAATTTTGGTGTTTAAAGCACTTTAAATAAATGCTCTCTCTGGGGTGTTGCTACCTCCCTAATTCCAATTCAGCTGAGTTTCATCTGTTTTATTTTACTTTCAGTTGTTAGGGCGTGCTTTCTAAAATGTCAAGTTTTTTGTATGTAAAACATATACCAGGCTCCAAAGTCCAATATGAAGCCAAGATGTATTCAGGGAAGTCTGGTCTCTGCCCTCACGGCTTTGCTGGCTTATCTGATTTCCTTTAGTTAATATGAGCTTCACATTTATGTGTGTGTGCACGTAGACGCAGTACGTGCGTGCTCAATGATGGGAAGTGTACACACGTCTCCCCATGTTTTCCATCTCATAGGATGTCTCAGAGATCACTGCCTCTTTGGTCTGTGGATCTGAACGTTCTCACCAGTGCAGTGTCCAGCCTTCTCGCCTCGACCAGCTGTGAGCGGGTCAGCGTTGCTCACATGCAGGTGGCTGTGCAACAGGTCGGGTCTCACCGCCTCCTGTGTCTCGTTGTTCCCTTCCAGGCCATCGACAGCATCCACCAGGTGGGCGTGTACTGTCTGGCCCTGGTTCCTGCCAACACCTTGCCCAAGGCTCCTCTTGGAGGGATTCACATTTCTGAAACCAAGCAGCGTTTCCTGGAGGGGATGCTGCACCCATGTAATGTGCTCATGTGTCCTCACACCTGTGTTACCAACCTTCCCAAACCTCGCCAGAAACAACCAGGTGAATCGTTTGTAACAACACTCGTCTATTGGCAGCAGCCACACTCATGGTTAAATGGTGCGGCCCCCTGGGGGCCTGCATCTCTCGGGCTGGGGTTAAGAGCTGGGCCATCCAGGCGGTCACCACCTCCTGCCTCCCGGGAACCCAGCCACAGATGAGAAAACTTGACCATGTCACCCGTGCGGTGGTTTTCACCTGCCTGTTGGAACGCACCTCAGTGACTAAGTGCAAGTGTGGCACTGAGGCTCGGGGGGTGAGAGGGTGGCTCCCTGGGAATAGCCATGAGGTCCCAGAGCCGCCGTGGAGCTCGGGGGTCGGAGGAGCTGCAGCGGTGCATGGGCCAGCCAGCCCCCCAGCTGCTGACGCCTGAGGACCTCAACAAAAGGTCACCCTCCCTTCCCTCATTTCACACATGTAAAGACTAATTCCAGAGCCTGCTTTGACTGTTACTTTGGTTCTTTGGGTCATTTAAATTTTTAGTAAATGCGCATTTTTCTTTTACCGATTATTAAACGCATAAAACGTCATTGAATAAAATATACTTACTTGGGAACATTTAATATGTTTTGTATGTGAACTGCAGTAAAACAACGCGGTTTACTGAGTGTGTGGCTGTGGCTGAGGCCCAGGCGTACCCGCAGGTGTATGCTGGACGGAGAATGTCTCAGCGTGGCATTGCTTATGTCTGAGGGAGACCCTCCAGCTGCTTTCCTGAGTGAGGGGCCTCATCCAGAGACGGGTTCCGGCCGCCAGCTGCTCACGCAGAACCCCCCGCCCCCCACAATGTTTTCCAGAGGTGGGGCCGGCCTCCATGATCGTGGGGAACCTGGTTGCCGGGAAGAGGATCGCACAGGCCTCGGGCCGGGAGCTGGCTCATCTGGAGGACAGCGACCAGGCCAGGAAGGTAACGGCGGTGCCCGGGAGCGCGAGGTGGGCGCCGGGGTCAGGCCGCGGACTGAGGGGCCTCTCTGCGCAGTTCCTGTTCCTGCCCGACGTGCTGCAGTGGCGGGCGCACACCACTCCTGACCACCCGCTGTTCCTGCTGCTCAACGCCAAGGTGAGGCCAACCTGCTGCCCATCCTGGCTGTTCCCCGCGCTCTGTGCCCGAGCCCCCACCCCGAGGACCACTGCCCCCCGCTGTCCTCCGCCTGGGGAACCCGGCTGTCCCTGAATGTAGGCAGCGGCGTTTCATCAATCCAGTGCTTAGGAAAATTCTCAGGAACAGTGTGCTCATAAGGAAATGTTTATTTCCAGTGAGCTAAAAGGAAATGTTTATTTTGTGAAAATTAGGAATTTAGACTTTTTGGTTTCTAGCTTTAACATGACAGATGCTGCTTACTGCCCTGATCCTAGGTATAGATTCCATGATTTTGGCTGCGTTGTGATGTGAGGACACTGTACCAGGAGCCCTTAGGATAGAAAGGAGGTGCTGTAACCCTCACATCCAACTGTTGGGCCAGCAGACGAAATACAGGACTGTGACATTAAATAACAGTAAAGGTGCCGCCTCACTCAGATGCGTCACACTGGCCGTGAGAACGTTTGCACCTGGACACAGGTGAGGGCGGGCTGCTGTGGGCCTAGGACATGCTGGTCTAGCTTTTGTTGCCGCTCATTCCTGCCCACTATTTCATCATTCAAAAAATGTTTATTGATACCTCTCTGGTGCTGGGTGTCAAGTCAGGGGACCCCGCCCTCAGGATGCTTGAAGTCAGTCTTCCCTGCTGGAAAACTGGTCCGGAAGAGAGACCGTGTCCTCTGCTCACTGTGTCTGCAGATCTAGAACGGTGTTCAGTAAACACTTACTTTGTGGTTGGTTGAGCTCTAAAGTGCAGAGACAGCCGATAATGAACAAGCGGCCAGGATACAGTGAGCTCATGGTGGGACCAGGGAATCAGAACAGCAGGGGTGGGGGGCCGGGGGCTCCGAGGCAGGCCCCACCAGGTGCTGGTTGCTGCCCCGAGGCTGCGGCGGGAAGCCCTGCATGGGACGCAGCCCCAGGAGGGACACGCTTCTTGGTTCTGAGCGGCTCGTGGGAGTGGGGCGGGGGCAGCGGCGTGGGGGAGTGGTCTGAGCACCTGAGCTGGCCTGTGCTCCTCAAGGCAGGGGGCCCAGGACCCCGCACGGGTGCTCACCAGCCGCGAATGGAGAGGTCGGCTGGCTATAGAGCCCAGAGCGGGTGTGGGGGGAGCCCCCGGACGACTGGCTCTGGCCTTTTCCCGACTTCCCCCAAAGTCATGCGTGAAACTGCATTTCTTTTGGTTTGTCAGCCTTCTTGGAGTTTGAATTGACCTTAGGGCCCTAAGGACTTGCCTGGCCTCATAGTGCAGAAGGGAGGGCTCTGGGGCCTGTCCTGTCCTCTGGGGCCTGTTCCGGGGTCTGTTCCAGGGCCTGCTCCGGGGCAGTATGTTTAGACCAAGCTGCACTTTTAATTTCCTTAAGAAGAGCTCTGAGGCCTCCCCGACCTGGTTAGCAGAGGGAAGGAGGCATTTGCTGGCAGCTGGTCTGTTTTTTAAATTTTATTAATTAATTTATTAAAAAATGGGATCCCTGGGTGGCGCAGCGGTTTAGCGCCTGCCTTTTGCCCCGGGCACAATCCTGGAGACCCGGGATCGAGTCCCGCGTCGGGCTCCCGGTGCATGGAGCCTGCTTCTCCCTCTACCTGTGTCTCTGCCTCTCTCTCTCTCTCTCTGTGACTATCATAAATAAATAAAAACTTTTTAAAAAATTAATTTATTAAAAAATATTTTTAACAAAGAGAGAGGGTGAGCGAGTTGGGGGAAGGGCAGAGGCAGAGGTAGGGAGCAGCCCAAGCAGGCATCACACCCAATGTGGGGCCCCACCGGGGCTCCATCTCACGACCCCAAGGCCATGACCTGAGCCGAAACCAGGAGTTGGACCCTTACTGGATGAGCCCCCCAGGCGCCCTCAGACGGTGCTGGAAGGGCCGTGTCTGCCGTCACGGTGCTGAGTCGGGCCTGCTTCCCTAGGGCACCGTCACCAGCACTGCAACCTGTGTCCAGCTGCACAAAAGGGCAGAAAGGGTCGCCGCCGCTCTGATGGAGAAGGCAAGACTGAACGTTGGGGACCATGTGGCTTTGGTCTATCCCCCAGGTAAGCACACGGGGCCTCCCTTGGCGCTGTGCTCACGGGACACTTGCTGTTATAAAGCAGACACCCTCGAACCTCCAGCCAGGTCAGAAAGTAGGTCCTGGTGGGCGCCCCGGACGTCCCTTGGCGTTCCCCGTCCTGAGCACCGGCTCCTCCGCTGTCCCAGGAGCCGCCGCCGTGCCCAACCTCTGTCGCCGCCGCGTCTTCCAGGTCCCAGGGTTTGCTCACCCTGCACCCCTGCCCATCAGGCTAATCTGCCAGTCTTCCTGAAATCTGATGCGTGTTTGGAGTCTCTTTTGATCCACAGGCTCTTCCTTTCCCCTCTGTTCACAATTTACCACCGAAGACCTAGTTTGATGCTGCAGAGGCCCCACAGGCCAGATGCTTCCGAGCAGCACGCTCAGGTGTGGGCCAGCGTCATCTTGTCGGCAGCTGGGTCCTGGTCCCGGGTCAGACTCCGGTTCCGTGCCTTGCCGGCCCTGCGTGGTGTGGGAGTACTTCATCAGGGACCCGTGTTGGCTTGGGTGGCCTCAGCCACTGAGCGACGCCTCACAGCTCGTTCGTTCGTTCTCGGGGGTCGCCAGCAGTGATACTGTAGGCCTGGTGTTCCTGGCCGGGCGGTCACCTGCGGGAACCTCCCTCCACCCTGCGCTCGGTGCGCTGCATCCCTGCTGAAACTGTCCTTCCCAGCCCGCGTGCTCCCGTCATGCTCCGGACGTGACCGGTCGGCAGATCTGGAAACGCACACGCCATTGTGCACTCGTGGACTGAGACCGATCTGCCGGGTGTCCGTCCTCTGCCGTTCGTTTCTTCACCAAAGCTCAGGTCACCCCGCGTTCGGCCAGTGAGAGCCCCTTCTGGCTTCACAGCGACACCAGCCCCTGGGGGCTTCCTGCCGTGTGCCGGCCGCGGTTCCCGTCCCTCCGCACCCTGGGCGCCAGCCGTCCCCCAGAGCCCCGTGTCCCCGGAACAAAGTCCGGGCGTGGGGGTGCTCGTGGCTCCCGGGTTGACCGCTGTCGGCCTTTCCATGAGCAGAGCTAGAATCAGAAATCCCACAACTGCGTCTGGGAGGCGCTACCTCGCAAGGCCGGGGTCAGGACGGTGGGACTCTGACGCGACCCCTTCTGCCTCGTTCCTCCCGTTTCCGTACAGGCTCCCGCTGCTTTGGGGCAGGCAGATGAGAGATGCTCGAATATTGCAAATCAGGGCTTAACGCCCTCGCAGGCAGCGTGCCCAGAACGACCGCGTGGATGCCGTGGCCCCTGCGTGAGCCTCGGCAGCGGGTGATCGCTTCTGCTGTGTCCCTGCCCCTTGCGTCTCTGTTGCCAGAGGGACGGCCTTGGCTTCCCTCCCGTGGTTTCCGTGTTTGTGGGGGGTGGACCCAGCGCTCCGTGGCCCAGGCCTCTGTCCCCACCACACAGGCTGCTGACGCTCCTCGGAGCCCTGCTGCCAACGGTGTCTCCCGAGGTCCTGTCCGTTGGTAACTGGTGGCGCGTGAATGTTCAAGAGCAAAGCCCAGGGGGTATGGCCGGGAGGGCCGGGGCTCTGTCCCCTGACCCCTGAGCGGCCCCTGCGCTGTGGCCGCGGGAAGGAGCTGGGATGCCGCACGGAGGACGGAGCGGCACCAGGAGGTCATCCCAGGAAGACACGGGGTTGGGGGAAGGTCGCTGCCCTTCTGGGGACCCCGGGGTGCCCGCTAGGGGACTCCCAAGCCACGCGGACTGCCCATTCCTGGGAGAGGCCTGCGGGGGTCATTCCGTCTCACGGGAGCCTCACGCTCCGTCCTCCTGGGGGCGCAGGGCCTCTGCACACCCCGGGAGCCGTCTTCTCCGCCCTGAGCCGTGGGCTGGGGCCCAGCAGGCTTCCCATGTCACCTCAGCGTCCAGCACACTCTGGGGTTGCACCCAGCATGGCCCCTGCTCCCGTCCTCCCCGGTCGGCCATGGGGCTCTCCTCTTCATCTCGGGAAGTTCCTCCTCATGGCCCCCCTTCCTCCCTCTTCCCTGCACCTGGAGCTCTTCTGACCCGAGGTTTGATCCATCCTCCTGACCTCGGGCCCTCCTGGGTCCTCCCGGGTGTTGGCTCTGCGGCGGCGACATCCTTCCTGCCTGAGCCCCGGGCTGCCTGTCCAGGCTGGAGGTCGGAGGTCAGGCGTGCGTGTGCCGGCGCCCCCACTTCTCCATGCCGGGGCCCTTCCTCGGGGGCCGCAGGTGTAGACAGCTCGTCCCCGGGATCTGGGCCCAGGGGGCAGACTGGTCTCTTGGCGCGGACCCCGGAGCTCCCACTGGCGGTGCCGCGCTGTCTCCTCCGTCCGCTCCCTGCTGTGGGTTTGCGCCACTGTTGGGGTTCGGAGCCGACGACCAACAAGGTCTTCGGTGCAAGCAGGTGGCTTTGTCAGAGTGCAGGGATGGGACCGCGGGCAGGTGGAGCTGCTGGGGGGGACGTGAGGGCAGCTGGCCCTGCAGGGGCGGTGGGGTGAGGGAAGGGGCTGCCCCGGAGGACGCTCAGGACGCCCGAGGCCCTGCCGCTTGTTCTCCCTTTAGCGAAGCATCGACGTCACAAGTCTCCCGGGGGAACATCTCTTCCTGCCCCGGGCAGCCATGTGGCCGCAGGCCATGAGGGGGTTCACCTCCACCTGCGTTTCCTTCGGCCTCTGTCCCCACGTCCCCCCACACCTGGGCTGTGGGGCCGCCTTCCCCCGGGGTGACCGCCGTCCCCACTCCTCAAGCACACCTGCACCCCCGGGTCCTAGGCACGTGCCGGGTGTGTGCCCCCGGGGCTGGGCGTGGCTGAAGACACGCAGCACGTGGAGGGGCGCGGGGGGCCTGACGTCACGGGGGGGCCTGATGCCCCGGGGCCTGGGAAGGCTCCAGTGCGGGGACGAGGAGGGAGGGGGTAGCAGAGGGGGGCCACGGGGGGCGCTGAGAATCCACAGGCCGATGCTCTTCTGCGCTTGGGGCTGAGCCGCTCGGAGCACAAAAGACCCTGCCTGCTGGAGGCCCCCTGCCCAGGCTGCCCGGGCTTCCCCGGCCGCAGGGGCCACAGGGGCCCGGGGGGGTGTCTCCCAGGGGCGACTTTCTCCCGAGCTGAGGGATTGACACCCTCCCCCCCGAAGCTGCAGAAGGGGGATGCTGGTGGGATCAGGGGGGATCGTGCCCCCGCCCCGCACCTGCAAGTACGCGCGTTCAGGGGGCAGCGTGAGCTCTGTGAGCTCGAGGAGGCGGGCTGCTGGCCACGTGTCCGTCGTGTGCGCCGCGGGGCTGCTCCGCCTCAGTGTGTCCGACTAACCCTGCTGGCCCTGGGGGGCTTGGGGCCCCGCGACACCACCGGCCAGGTCAAATGTGCCCTTGACTGTGACCCTGGCACTGAGGATGGAGGCATCGCAGGCTGGACCGGCTTCAAGATGGTCTCATCCCCCCTCAGTGTTAATACGGGGAACCTGAGACGTTTAGACATTTGGAGAACATTTTGGTGGTCGTGTTACGGTGAGCGGCTGACAGCAAGGTGGGCGGCCGGCCTGGAGGAGATGTGCAGGGAGCACACACCGCCTGTGTGCCCCCAGTTCCCCCAGGGGCAGGCCCCCCGCCCCATCCTCCCATCTCCCTCTGGGATGGGGTCCCCCTGCTGCGCCCCACCTTCTCCTGGGGCTGGACTCCTCGCCGCACGCCCCACCGTCTCCCTGGCTGGACCCCCACCCCGCGCCCCACCTTCTCCGGGGGGTGACTCCCTGCCTCGTGCCTTACGTGGGCCCCGGACGTGTGTTCTTACCACGTCCTTACATAGACGTCGTCTGTTCCAAAGAGGTCACTGACCACGCCCCTTACACGAGGCCGTGTCTGCTTGCGCGGGCAGCGGGGGTGCAGGTCCTGGCGAGGGCAGAAGCCCGGCCTGCGTGAGCCCCTCAGCTTCTGCGTGTTGACACTGCGTTCGTTTGGGGAAGCCGTGGCTTTATCCAGGTAGCACTGGACTCAGAGCCTCTCCTCTGTGCTGCCGTCCCACGGGACCGGGTGCCGCCCGCCACGCCCACTGCGCACTGACCCTCTGCCGCATGTCTCCCCAGGGGTGGACCTCATTGCCGCCTTCTACGGCTGTCTGTACTGTGGCTGCGTGCCTGTCACGGTGCGGCCCCCACACCCCCAGAACCTCGCCACCACGCTGCCTACCGTCAAGATGATCGTGGAGGTACCTGTGCACCCTGGGCCGGCAGGCGGGCCTGCCCCGGGGGACGGGGCCCTGAGTGGGTCCAGCGGTGGTCTGGCCGTCTCTCCCGGGCCCCACAACACGCTCACGCCTTCGACCCCATGCTCTGCAGGTCAGCAAGTCCGCCTGCGTCCTCACGACACAGGCCATCATGCGGCTGCTCAAGTCCAAAGATGCAGGGGCCGCTGTGGACGTCAGGACCTGGCCAACCATTGTGGATACAGGTACGGGCCCTTGAGGCATCAGGGTGTGTGCCGGCCCCCGGGACACAGCGCCTCCCCTCCCCTTGTTGTGCAGGTGGTACTGTCGCCACCGAACAAGAAAAGTTAGGTGAGAGCGGCTGACAGATGAAGGGCCACCTGCCCCTGGGCCGCCCGCAGCTCACCTCTGGGTGTCCCTCATGGCTGGGCGCCCGCACCGCAGGGACAGAGTCCTTGCTGCAGCCCGTGTGCCTCACGCTGTCCTCGTGCCTGTACAGCACTTGGTGGTGGGGGCACAGGTCCCCCAGCACACCTGTGCTTTGTCCCCATCATGGCAAGTGCTGCTGCTCCCCGGGAAGTGCCTGTGGGCCAACCACCCCTCCCTAGCAGCACCCCGCGGGCTTCGTCGGTGACTCGAGGTGCACAGCCAGTGGGCAGGCGGGTGCCCTCCTTCCCCATCACCCCTGTGGGCGTCTACCCTTGACGCCAGGGCAAGAGGTCAGGGATCGTGTCTGTGGCCACCTGCTCGATACCCGTGTCCAGGCTGGGGGGCTGGTCCAGGGCAGGCGGGGTGGGCCCCAGGGTGGGCTCCAGAGAGCCCCGCGGCTTCACCAGCATGCTGCGACCTAGGCTCCAGCCCCTGCCTCTCTGTGTCTGGCTCCGGGTCCTCAGGAGGGACGGGGCCAGTCCACAAGGCTCTTGCCGTGGTCGCAGTTCTTGCTCATCCTGGCTCCGCCACAGGCTCTGTGACCGTTGGCGCGTCCCTGCCCCTCTGAGCTGCCCCGCTGTAACGGAAGTGGCTTCCCATGCGGCTCCCGCGACTTGTCTTTCCCCTGGGTCCACCTCACCCACTGTCCCAGCTGCTACACGTTCGCAGCAGTCATGGGGCTCTGCTCCCCGTGGCAGTCCCCGAGGGTTAAAGTGAGCTTCCCCGTGTGTGCACGTAGCCTGCTGCCTCCAGGCTTCCCTCCTGCTCCCCGCTCGCTCCCCCCCGGACCCCCCGGGACTCCCCAGGTACAGAACCGTATTCTTTCTCCCGTGAGAGCCCAAGTAGCCTTAGCATTACTGGTGTCTGGTTCCACAGATGACATACCAAAAAAGAAGGTGGCGAGCATTTTCAGGCCACCGTCTCCAGACGTGCTCGCCTACTTGGACTTCAGCGTGTCAACCACGGGGATTTTAGCAGGCGTGAAGGTGGGTCCTGCGCTCGCGTGCCGTTCGCTTTTGCCTCGGGTGACGTGGGCAGAAGGGGTTGGTGCAGGTTTCTGCGGGCCTCCTCTGACCCGCAGCTTGCAGCAAGGGTGTCGTTCCTCGAAGTGTGGCGAACACCAGGAAAGCCCCCCCGTCAGGTTACCTGAGAGCATGTTCCGATGTGTTATGGTAACAACTAAACTTTCAGATTTACCACTGGCTTTGGGAGCAGGTGGTTTGATGAGTCTGTCTCCTTACCAGGAGCCAAGAGCTCCAGTAAGTTTTTCTGTTACTCTGAAACCTCATTTAGAAGGTTTTCGGGGTGCCCTTTCCTGTGCATTATTAGGTTGGTATGGGGATTTGAGCCAGCCATCCTTTGAGGAAGTAACTGACTGGCGACGTGGCCGATAGGTCCTGCTGTCGCCTTTCTTCCCTCTCATCACTGACACCTTCCCTTTTACTTCTTAAGATGTCGCACGCAGCCACAAGTGCCTTGTGCCGCTCCATAAAGCTGCAGTGTGAGTTGTACCCCTCGAGGCAGATCGCCATCTGCCTTGACCCCTACTGTGGCCTCGGCTTCGCCCTGTGGTGTCTGTGCAGGTGAGTGCTGCAAGTGGTACGCAGGTAGGGTGCAGGTCACCGCTGCAGCTGGTGAGTGTTCAGGTGGCGAGCAGGTCAGTGCCGCAGGGGGCCAGCAGGTCAGTGCCACAGGGGGCCTGCAGGTCAGTGCTTAGGTGGCAAGCAGCTGAGTGCTGCAGGTAGCCGGTAGAACAGTGTTTGGGTGGCCCGCAGGTGAGTGCTGCAGGGGGCCTGCAAATGAGTGCTGCAGGGGGTGCACAGGTGAGTGCTCAGGTGGCAAGCAGGTGAGTGCACAGGTGGCCAGCAGGTGAGCGCTGCAGGTGGCATGCAGGTCAGTGCTCAGGTGGTGCACAGTTGAGTGCCGCAGGGGGCGTGCAGGTGAGTGCTGCAGGGAGTACGCAGGTCAGTGTTCAGGTGGCACGCAGGTGAGTGCCGCAGGGGGCCAGCAGGTCAGTGCTGTAGGTGATGAGCAGCTAAGTCCTGCAGGTGGCGAGCAGCTGAGTGCTCAGGTGGTGTGCAGGTGCCCCTGCTCTGTGCCCACCTGCAGCCAGGAATCGCCTGTGTCATTCTTTGGAACCTTCTGGTTCACTGCTGATGCCTCCGCAGTCTGAGATGCACATGTGATGGTTGGTTTAGGGTGAGAAGGATCAGAGCCTGAGTTTGAAACTGAAGGAAAATGCACTTTTCAGTGAGTGTAAACGGCTTCCGTTACTAGTAACGGAGGAGGTGACTTAATTCCATCCAATTTTAGGAGGTAGGGACCCATTTAGGACGTCGAAAGCCAGCGTGTCCGTGTCCAGCCAGCAGGCCCTGCCCCGGGGTCCTTCTGAAGGGCTTGGGGGAGAGACCACTGCCCATGTCATGTCACACTCCCCCCAACACAGAATTTTCTAGTGAAACTCCCACGTGATGCTGGAGAAGGAGGCGGTGGGTGTGGCACCCGGGGCTGCCCGGCACTGATCCTCCCTTGCCCCCCAGCGTCTACTCAGGACACCAGTCTGTCCTGGTCCCTCCGCTGGAGCTGGAGAGCAACGTGTCCCTGTGGCTGTCCGCGGTCAGCCAGTACAAGGCCCGGGTCACCTTCTGCTCCTACTCGGTGATGGAAATGTGCACCAGGGGCCTGGGAACGCAGACGGGTGTCCTCAGGGTGAGTGTGCGGCCCTGCACCTGCCCCGGGCCCAGCCCTGCCCCTGCTCCTGCCCCTGCACCTGCCCCAGCCCTGCCCCTGCTCCTGCCCCTGCATCTGCTCCTGCCCTGCATCTGCCCCAGCCCCTGCATCTGCCCCAGCCCTGGCCCCAGCCCTGCCCTGCTCCTGCTCCTGCTCCTGCTCCTGCCCCTGCCCCTGCCCCTGTCCCTGCCCCTGTTCCTGCCCCTGCTCCTGCTCCTGCCCCTGCCCCTGCTCCTGCTCCTGCATCTGCCCCAGCCCTGCCCTGCCCCTGCCCCTGCCCCTGCTCCTGCCCCTGCATCTGCCCCAGCCCTGCCCTGCCCTGCCCCTGCTCCTGCCCCTGCCCTGCCCCTGCTCCTGCCCCTGCTCCTGCCCCTGCCCTGCCCCTGCTCCTGCCCCTGCTCCTGCCCTGCCCCTGCCCTGCCCCTGCCCCTGCCCTGCCCCTGCCCCTGCCCCTGCCCCTGCCCCTGCTGGGGTCCAAGGCCACCTCAGAGGGCTCAGGGCCACCCCGCCCACCGCTCCCACAGATGAAGGGGGTGAACCTGTCCTGCGTGCGCACCTGCATGGTCGTGGCCGAGGAGCGGCCCAGGATCGCGCTCACGCAGTCCTTCTCCAAGCTGTTCAAGGACCTGGGCCTGCCGGCGCGCGCCGTGAGCACCACATTCGGGTGCAGGGTCAACGTGGCCATCTGCCTCCAGGTGAGGCCTGCTGCACCCCTCGGTGCCCTCCCTGTGTGCGCTGTCCTGCCTTCCGGTCCCCGGTCCCTGCTTGTCCTCTCAGCCTTTCATGTTCACCTCCGTGTGGCCGTGGGGTCTGTGAGCTTAGGGACTTCACTGTGAAAGCTACTGTGGTCGCCTAGAGGCGCAAAGGCTCAGCGGCAGTGACTCCTACCCCCCTGGAGACACCTCTGAGGTGGTTACAACACGTAGCTAACTTTTTAAAGCAAGATAAACTTCGGAAGACACCTGCAAATTTTAAATTGAAACGTTAATTAACAAGGTTTGTGTAGCCCCAAATATCACTTTTGAAACATTACGGTGTTTTGCTTATTAAAAGGAAACACAAAGTTTTAGGAATGGAAGTGCTGGGGTGAGACAGCGACTGGCTGTTCTCTGCATTTGGCAGCGGTATCTCCATCTCACTTCTTCCTAAAAACGCGCTGAATGCCTTCCTCACGGGCGTCCCGGGCCGCGCATCCCCGCGCAGGGCCATCTCGCAGGCGGGGACCCCCTGCCTCCTGGCAGCTCCCGGCGTCCTGTGTCCCGCGAGCCCCGGGCCCTTCTGGTGTGGGAGGGGTGTGAGCAGGTGTCGCTGTCGATGCCTCGTTAGCGGCCCCAGGGGAGGCTCTCCCCGCCCCCCACCCTCCGCCCCCCCTGCCCCCGTGAAGGTGTCCGACTGTCGGTCGGCCGTGGGGCGCTGGTAGGGTCGCCTCGAGCTCCGTGGGCCGTTGTCGTTTGCGCTCTGAGATGCAGTGACGTGTTTTGCTTTCTCCCACGTGCGTCCCTCACGCGGCCTGTTGCTCTGTCGGTCTCCGCGCTGTCCTCCCCGTGCCCCGCTGCCGGCCCTCCTGGCCCCTGGCAGCCCAACAGGCTGGGGAAGCTGGCTGAGCAGGTACGACCTCGACCCCCGGTGCCGCCGTGCTCCCCGTGAGTTCGCGCAGCCTGGCCGTGAGCCCCGACGCGCCCGTGCCTCTCCTGCTGTCTGACCGGCTCACGGCCGTGTAACGAACGTATCACAAAGCTCCTTTGAAACCAAATTTACGAGCAGCCCTGTTTTCAGCAGAAGTACCAGTCGTGGCCTTGCCTCCGGACACAGGGCAGCGTTTGGTCTCAAAGGAGACGCTTGTTTGGATTCCGGGGCAGACGTGGGTCGCGCTCTCTGGGACCCTGAGAGGGTGACGTTGCGCGGGGCCCGCTCAGTCCCACGTTCCTAGTGTACAAGTGGAACGCAGTGCTCTCGGCGGGCTCGGTGCTGAGCAGGGAGGTGCCGTGGGGGTGGATCCCGGGAGCACCCCGCGGGGCCCGGTACCGTCCCCGGCCACGGAGCCAGCCTGCCCTGCCGGCGGCGTGATGCCCCCCAACCTTCGGTGGTGTCTGTACCATCATGCGGAGAGCGGGGAGCTGTTAGCACTGGCCTCTAGGACCTCGCGTTACCGGACACTGCTGCCGGCAGAGCGCTGCCTCCCGGGGTGACCCCTGGGGCCCGGGGAGCCATCCCGCGGCGGTGCCCGTGTAGACACAGACGCTATTCTTCCAGGGCACGGCTGGCCCGGACCCCACCACCGTGTACGTGGACATGAGGGCGCTGCGCCACGACAGGTGAGGGCCCACCCCGACCTCCCAGCTCGCGGGGCCGCCGGCCTCCTGCTCCCTCCCGTGTGCCTGCGCCTGTCACTCCCACACCTGGGGGTGATGACAGTCACTGAACGCTGGACTCATGGCCTCCTACTGGATGGAAGCCAGTAAACCAACCGATGGCAAGCGTGTTTCACATGGTACCATTTCAGGACGGCCTTAGTGTTCCCTCAGTTAGTGCCCTGGGGCCAGGGCGCACCTGTGGGCGGGGCCCCTCCTGCCCCGAAGCTCCATCTGGGCTCTGGACCCTTGTAGGCCATGCTCAGCTGGAGGCTTCCCGGGGCGGGGCCGGCTGGACGGGAGGTGAGCCCCGTGCAGCCGGCAGTCATGGCGAGGCGGGATCCAGGCCTGAAGGCGTAGCCTCAGCCACAGGCTGGCCGTCGCAGTGACGGTCGGTTTCTGATTTCCTTTCCCTTGTTGGTTCTCAGGGTCCGTCTGGTAGAACGGGGATCTCCGCACAGCCTGCCGTTGACGGAGTCCGGAAAGGTAGAGGAGGCCGGTGCCCACACCCCGTCCTCTCGTGTTAGCCCCTGGCGGGTGCTGAGAATCAAAAACGTCCCATCCCATTGGACACAGGCCAACGGGGCTGCGCTGGGCTGCTGCACGGGGCACGTCTCCCCCTCGCTGTGAACACAAGGACATCTTTGAGCGCAACCCCGAGAGGGGCAGCCCCAGAGGAGCTCCCCCTGAGGCTTGAGCCGTCGGGGCCCCTGGGGCCGGGCCCAGGGCCTCCGGGGTGTGGAGCACAGGCGTCTTCAACCAGGGGAAGAAATCCCTGCGGGGCTTTATTGGCCGTGTCACAAGGTGTGGGGACAGCTGGGCAGCCGGGCGCAGGGCACGGTGGGGGCAGGGCAGGGCCTGCCCCTGCACAACCCCGGAGGCAAGAAATGGAGGTTGGCACAGCCCAGGCAGCCCGGAAGGGCCACCCTGACTCTGCTCTCACCCCCGTGGTCACGGCTGCCTCTCGGGAGGCAGGGAACTGCCCAGAGGGGGACAGGGCAGCGGGGCAGCAACAGGACAAGCCCATGTGCCTGCGTGGGGTGTGGGTGAGGAGGGCAGGCACCGTGGGGCACCAGAGTGTGGGCAGGGTCAGTCTCCTGAGGAGGAACAGCCACAGAGATGTGGGGGGCTTAGCTGGTGCAAAGGTCCTGGGGTGGGAGTGTGGGCGAGCCGCGCTGGGGCAGAGGCGGAAGGATGACCGTGGGCACCAGCCGGCATCCCCTCGGCCCCGCAGCCCTTCCTCCCACCACCAGGGTCCCCGCCGCCACCTGTGTCACATGTGGGGAGGCACCTGGGACGGGCTGTTGGGTGGCGGGCCTGCGCCAGGGCCCCTGGTGCCTGGGGGCACGGAGCTGGGCTGACGGCAGGTGCGTGCGCGGCCCCCACGCGGGTGGGCCCTACGGGGCAGACCCCGGGTGCGACAGGTGCTTCTCGACATCTGAGATCCGGCCTGTTCTTGGGAAATGAGAGAATCTTGCTAAGATTCACAATTAATTTTTATCTATTAAAAAGTCTCCTATTTCTGTGAAAATTGAGAATCTGATGTAGGTTGTGCTCCAGCCCCCGATCGCTCCCGTTCTCTTTCCAGATCCTCCCCGGGGTGAAGGTCATTATTGCGCACACTGAGACCAAAGGGCCCCTTGGGGACTCACACCTGGGCGAGGTAAGGGGGGCTCCACAGCCCCCGCAGCTGCCCTGTCTGCCCTTAGGGCCCTTCAGGGTGAGGGTACACGGGAGCGGGGAGCCGGTGGGGGGCCTCTGTGTCCTCAGGATGCAGGCTTCACGGGAGTTGCTGTGTCCACATGCCGTGCCATGCGTGTGAGCGGGTCTCGAGTGACGCAGGGTGTGTGGGGCTGTCCCTGGGCCGGGGGCTCCGTGGTGCAGACGTCACTCCGTGGACGTTCCGGGGAGCCTGTGTCCTGGCCCTGGTGGGCACGGCAGTGCCTGGGGCTCGCGGGTACAGATGCTGCCTGTTTGTCCCCGCGTCCTGCTGGGAAGCTGCCCGGCCCCAGGGCTGGCCGTAGTCCGCGTGCCCCTCGCTGGCCAGCTCTTCGGGCATCGCCGCCTCCTTCAGGTGCTGTCGGGGATCGAGGGCCAGGCGCCCAGCATGGGGAGCGACTGGGGGTGTGTCCCTGTGGCCCAGGGCCCCCCGGGCGGCTGATGGCTGTGGGGGTGCGTGCAGACCTGGCGTGTCTGTGAGGCTCCTGCCCCCCACCCGCCCCTGTGGGGACGCGCAGATGGGCAGCTCTCCCTTGGTGCCGGCCGGGGTCTGACATGAGGGCAGGGAACCCGTGAGCCCGTCCACACTGCGGAGCCCACGCGTCCACTGGGGCCGAGGGGAGGAAAGCTTCACATAAAGGAAGCACGAGTTGTTTGTTGGCTTTGTGTGCCTGCAATTTTCCCTTCATTCACAGAAAAGAGGTCCTGAAACCACTCCCTTGCCCCCTGCGTGGCTTGGTGCTCTTTTTTTTTTTATTTTTTATTTTTATTTTACTGATTTATTCATGAGAGACACAGAGAGAGGCAGAGACCCAGGCAGAGGGAGAGGCAGGCTCCATGCAGGGAGCCCATTGTGGGACTCAATCCCGGGACCCCGGGGTCACGCCCGGGGCCGAGGGCACACGCTCCAGCGCTGAGTCCCCCGGGGCCCCTGCTCAGTGTTTCCCTCAGCGCCTGGGGTAGTGGATGCCTCCGGGCTGGTGTGCTCCGCGTTGGGGACGCGCCCACGTTCTTGCCCTCGGCCCCACCAGATCTGGGTGAGCAGCCCCCACAACGCCACCGGGTACTACACGGTCTACGGGGAGGAGGCGCTCCACGCCGACCACTTTAGCGCCCGGCTGAGTTTCGGAGACACGCAGACCATCTGGGCAAGGACTGGGTACCTGGGTTTCCTTCGAAGGACGGAGCTCACCGATGCCAGTGGAGGTGAGGGTGCCGCCTGTGGGGTCTGGCCACACCCCAGGGAGGCCTGCGCCTGCCGTGCCTGCTGCGGCTCTCCAGGACCTGGCTGCCGCGCCCTTTGCCGTGAGCTTGTGTCGTTAGGTGTGTCGTGAGGTGAGGGATGTGCCCTGATAGCAGCTTTCCTGCAAGTTGCCGTTTTGCAGCCGGGCCGTCCCTCGCTGGCCTTGGACCCTCTGCCTCTGCTGAGGGGCCAGGGTGCTGGCAACAAGGCCGCGAGGCCCTCCCCAGGCCTGACCCTGAAGGCTGCGGGGTCCCTTAGGCTGCAGCAGTTTGGCCAGGTCGTCAGAACCGGCTGTACCTCCAGATGTGGCTTTGCTTCCAGACATGATACAGATGTCAGGAGTGTATTCAGACATTGACGGGCGCCCCCTGAGGTGGGGCTGCTGCGGGGGGGCAGTCAAGTGGGCTGGAGGCCCGGACACACCTGAGGCCACCTGAGGGCGTGCTCCTCCATCACACAGAGCAGGACGCGGGGCTCGAAGGATGTGCGGGAGGCGCCCGCCCTTCATTGGGTGCCCTTCCGAGCGTGGGCTGTGTTCACAGAGCGACACGACGCACTGTACGTGGTCGGGTCCCTGGATGAGACGCTGGAGCTGAGGGGCATGCGATACCACCCCATCGATATCGAGACGTCCGTGGTCCGAGCGCACAGGAGCATCGCTGAGTGGTGAGAGCCCCGCCCCACCCCACGCCGCGTGCCTTGCTCTGGGCCCAGCTCTGGCCTGCGGGCCCCTGCTGCCAGCCGCGGACCCCAGGTCCCTCGCAGGTTCACCTCCTAATCCATTTCAACCAAGAATCCAGCTCCCCAGACGTGGGGTCGCTCAGTTATCCTGAAGTGCTTCTGCTTTTACTGTGAGTTCCTTAACCTAAGCAGACATGGCCCCTGTGTCTTCACTTGCTTGGAAGCTGGAGTTGGGACAGGCACAGCTTTCAGCACCTCGGTTCTTGTTAAGGACTGTAGGGTACGGATCCCTAGAGGACGCGTTCCCCCAACCCCTAAATTGCTCATGATGTCACGCGGCAGTGTGAGGTCAGCAGACGTCCTGCAGGGCTTCTTACTGCTCCGTGTCCGGCGCCATTCCCGCCTATTTCCCCGTCTGCCCCAGAAGCCTGTGCCCGCCCCTGGGGTGACATCTGTCTCCTCCCCGCAGCGCTGTGTTCACCTGGACCAACCTGCTGGTGGTGGTGGTGGAGCTGGACGGGCTCGAGCAGGATGCGCTCGACCTGGTGGCCCTGGTGACAAACGTGGTGCTGGAGGAGCATCACCTGGTCGTGGGCGTGGTGGTGATCGTGGACCCCGGCGTGATCCCCATCAACTCACGGGGCGAGAAGCAGCGCATGCACCTGCGGGACGGCTTCCTGGCCGACCAGCTGGACCCCATCTACGTCGCCTACAACATGTGAGCGCCGCTCACCTGCCCCACGCTCCTGAGCCGGGCAGGGAGCAGGCCTCCGGGGTGGGAGCACCGCCCTGTGTGCAGCCGCCGGGAGAGGACGCCCATCTTCCCGGAGCCGTGCCCCTCCTCCTCTACTTTTACAGATCCGTCTCAAGGTTCCCCAATTCTCATTTTAGAAACTGCTTCCTGGACAGAGGGAAGAAACTTTTTTTTAATTTGGAGGACGTTTACGAGAACAGGAACGTCAGGGTGCCTGAAGGGAGACTCAGGGCCCAGCGTGGGTGTGGCAAGGAACTGCAAGTGCTCTACTGTGTTGCGAGTTTGCACTTTTTTTAGGCCAAAAATATAGTTCTCGATTTTAAAAAGTCATTTATTTATTCCCAGTTCATATATAGAATTTATGCTAGAAAGCACGTGAGGCCCCTGGACCCCGTGCTTCGCTTCTGCTTCATAGGGAGGAGCCGAGCAACTTGGGGGCGGGTGCTGGCCCGGCCTCCCCGCCCTGGGTCCCGAGTCGCCAACTGTGCTCACAGGGCGCTTCCTTTGCTGGTTTCGTTTTGAAACACGTGTGCCCGAGTGTCCACACTTGTCACTGATACTTGAGAGGTGCCGTTGGGGGCTGTCAAGTTTGACGCTTGCTTTTGGGCAAATAAACCAGCAGTTAAGTCTTAAACCGCTGTCCTAGGTTTGTGACTTCATGCTGTTTAGTTAATGTGCTTGTTTTCCCAACACCACAGTCTGGGTTCCTCTAAATACATGGAATTACGTTGAGCTGTGATTTTTATTCCCATTCAACAGACTTGTGAGTACTGGTGACAGCACCTGAGGCCTTCAGGTCCTTAGTGCTGTTTGCTGAGCACCCTGCATGCAGTCGAGGGGCCGTGGAGAGAGCCTCGCCCCGCCCCCCTCCTGGCCTTCACAGTTTGACTTGTGTGCCTATAAAACTTGGCCAAACCGCATTCAGTTATTTTATTCAAACTTGATGAAACTGACTGATCTAATATTAGAGTAAACCTGAGTCAAAGAAGAGAATGTAAAATCCTTTAGCTACTTATACGAATTTGAAGTGAAGCTCAAATCTAAGAGATTATTTTTATATAGCTATTACAGAGTATGTTATAAAGTTGTGGGGTTTGGGGGACTGAGGGTGGGAAAGTTTATGAATTATGCATGCTTCCTAGGAACAACCAGGCGTTTCTGGAATTAGCCTGGAGCAGTGCCTAACAAAACTGTTACTAATTCTCTACCGCTCTAAGTTCGCCGCCACCTGGGACTGGCTCGCTGGGCCAGCTCTCACGTCCTGCTCTTCCGTGGCCGCGGGCAGTGCGTGCACATTAGTTCTGTTCGCCTGCAGTGTTGAGCTGCGTGTAATAGACGACATACTGGAGTTCTAATGGCCTCGTGTAATTATGTACATAATCTGTATAACTTATTGTTCCACATACAGAGGTTCTGGCAGTGGACTAACGGACGTTCCTTATAGTAGAATGGCCAGCGGGGAAACACTACCTAACCCTAATCCGAATGTCGTAGTTTTATAGCAAACAAATATTGTAAAAGTTTTGTATTGAAAGGTCAGTGGCAGCAAGACAGAGCGTCTTGTAAATTAAGATTTGAAGAAGAGCATTAAACTGTCCTAAAATTACTTTCTGGGAATTCTGTATATCACACTAAAATTTTTTTATATCATTATGTTAATAAAAGATATTGACTGTTTGTAATTCTGCATTTTGAAGTATGTGAAAATGTTTTTTAAATTACCCAAGATGGGATGTATTTTATTTTACATTCTTTTAATCTGAATATAAAAGCATTTATGTTTACAGCATAAAATCTGCAAAGCACACGAAAGAAGAAAATTAAGATCTCTTGTTACTCTACCCCTGAGTAATAGCAGCATTAGTATTTGATAAAAATCCTCTCGGGGATTAATTTTTTCTTTTTAAAAACTTTCACAAAATTAGAATCCTATGCTTTTATATCAGTTTTTGTACTTAATAAATTCCCGACTTTTAATCTTTTACACATATTCTTCTGCATGTTTTAACAGCTGTGCCACGTGGGCGCGTGGCACCAGGCCGCTGCCGGGTGCTATGCGGTCGCGGTGCTGAGTACCTGCCACTGCCGGGTGCTGAGCACCCGCACATCTGCAATGACAGTCGCTGCCTCGGACACAGTTCGTGCAGGGACAGTGACCAGGTCAGAGTTCATCCCAGTTTGAAAGGCCTTGGTGGGGCGGCCTCCTGCCAGCAGCCCAGCAGCCCTGGCAATGGACACTTGCCCAAGATCAAAACAAGTCCTTGCCAGACTAATGGCCAAATAAGTGTCATGTCGTGGTAAGTATGTTTTTGTGTGTCATGTGTTTATTTCCCATTTGATTCATTCCATTCGGATCTGGCAATTCTTACTGTCCTCAAAGGTGTTTTCGGTTGATTTGTAGGAGCCATTTTACATTCAGAATCGTAACATCCGCGTAGTCCACACTGCGTCTAGTAGGTCATTTGTATCTTGATTCTGTTTGTTTTGATTCAGGTTGGTTTCTAAATGTTCTTATTTTACGCAAACTGTGATTACCTGTGCTTAATTTTAGATTATGAAGGTAGCTGATGTGTTTCCAAGTGATCTACTGGGATGGTCAGCATAACCATGATCCCTTCCTCTACTCAGCCTCCTGTGGAATGGAGCCTCCATCTGGGGTGAGATGCCACTGAGGACGCAGGGGCCGATCCCCCTCCGCCAGCTCGTAAGATGCAGGGTCCACACCAGGAGCGGCAAGCTGAGGAGACCCGAGGTGCGTCCCGACTCCACGGGTCACCGAGCTCTGCCGGTGGGTGTCACTCAGAGGTTGCCCATTGCTCGCAGAGCAGAACCCTCGCCCGTTGGGAGAAGCAGGCTCTAGAAACAGGTAACTCCTTGTCTCTTCCCAGAGGAGCTGACTGCGTTTGCCCAGGAGCATGCAGAAGTTCAATCACAGGGGGACTTTCAAAAACAGCAGGAGTTGTGAAAAGGCCCCTGGAAAGAGACTCAGAGATTCAGTGAAGGTACAGGCCAAATTGTAGGCCAGCAGATGTGCAGGAGAACCAGGGAGAGGGACTCTGAGGAAGAGCCCTCCTGGGGTTAGAACAAATCTCAAACACGGACCCCGGGGGCCGTTTCCTCAGTGAACCCCAGGTTAGGCTCCGGAGCTCTGCGTACCCCCACCCACCACCAGCTTTGTTGAGGACAGTAGAGCCATCGGCTGGCTTTGCTTGAGCTCAGCAGCTGGGTGTGGTCAGTGAAGGAGACTGGAGCCCTGCCCAGATCACTGGTGCCCAGGACAACTGTGGGCGTACGCACAGCTGCACCTCCCGAGGCACAGGGATGACACCAGAGGAGGGGGACAGATGTCACTGAAGTGAGTCAGCCAGCCGCTCCACGAGAGGACCACCGGCTGGGGAGGGGGGTGGGGGGTGGAGGAAGGGCCGAGGACCCAGAGTCCCTATGGGGTATGGTCTGGAGCGTCTAGATTCCTCCCCACAAAATTGTGAAGCGTGTAAAGAAACAGAGAAGCATGATCTATATGCCAGGAAAGGAAGTCAACAGACACTTCCTATCACATCAGCTAGGTGTTCGGTTTAACGAAGACTTGAAAGTAGCCATTTATAATACGTCCCAGAACTAAAGGAAGCTATAATTAAAGAAGTAAAGGGGGGTATGATGACAATGTCACATCAAAGAATATCAGTAGGTCAAAATAAAATATAAAATATGACGTATAATGTTTTTAAAAAGATCTTATTTATTCACGAGAGACACAGAGAGAAAGAGGCAGAGACACAGGCAGAGGGAGAAGCAGGCTCCCTGCGGGGAGCCCGATGGGGGACTCGATCCCGGGACCCTGGGGTCACGCCCTGGGCCAAAGGCAGGCGCTAAACCGCTGAGCTCCCAGGGGCCCTAATGTATGACGTTTAGATAACAGGTTTATACAGTCCACACATATCATTTATATAATGTATGTCATATAAAGTTACACAGATATATACACATATATATCCAAAATATACAATATATTGACATACATAAAAAATCAATTGGAAATTGCTGGAGTTGGTAAAGTACAAGAACTGAAGTGAAACACTCAGTGGAGGGGCTCACCAGAGTTTCTGGACCAGCAGAATTAGCAAACTTGAAGACAGATCGGTAAAGATTACGTGATCCTGAGAACAGGGAGGGAGGAGAGAAAGATGAACAGAGCCTCAGCAACGTGGGGCCCGGTAAGCGCACCAGACATGGGTAACGGGAATACCGGGAGAGGGGAGAGGGAAGAGCAGAAAAAAGTTTGAAGAATTAATGGCTGAATACAACCCCAAATATATGGAAAAGTACTAACCTATCCATTAGGGAGCTGAAGAGACTTCAGTTTGGTGAACGCAGAGATTCACAGGCAGATGCAGCTGATCTTGAACAGCATGTGTCTGACCTGCCACGGACTCACTTGTAAGTCAATTTTTTCTTGGTAAAAACCATACAATCCTGTAAATGTATTTTCTTTATGATTTTGCCAACATTTTCTTTTCTCTAGCTTTATTGTAAGAACACAGTAAGGCATCCGGTCAACACGCCCTGGGCCGAAGGTGGTGCTAAACCGCTGAGCCACCCAGGCTGCCCAATGTGTAATATTTTTGCCAATAACAGCACAGAAGAGAGTAAAGCTGTAGCCGGGCTACTTTGCAGATGGTAAAGTAGTAACCATAACCATGGGTGGTTGGGTTCATAGCATCCACAGGTGTAATATGCCCAACAGCCATTCTGTGAAAGGAAGGAAATGGGATAGGTCTGTAGGGGTCAGGTGTGTATGTCTCGCTGGAATTAAGCTCATAAAAATCTGAAGCTGATTCTGGGAAGTCGTGTGTATAGAAAGCCCTAGAGCAACCACCCAACAAACAGCTCAAAAAATATCACTCAAGAAATCTATGTGCTTCGTTAGAAAATATTCACTTAGGGGTCCCTGGGTGGCTCAGCCAGTGAAGGTCAGACTCTTCATCTCAGCTCCGGCCTTGATCACAGGATGGTGACTTCAAGCCCTGAGTTGGGCTCCACACTGGGCACAAAACCAGTGAAGACACGGAAAATAAAATAAAATATTCACTTAATGCCAAAGGAAGTGATAAAGGAGGATTCACAGAGGCATAAAACATGAAATGTGAATGGGTGAGGGGCGCCTGGGTCGCCCAGTCAGTTGAGCGTCAGACGCTTGGCTTTAGCTCAGGTCATGATCTCAGGGTCGTGAGATGGAGCCTCCCCCTGCATGAGGCTCTGCCCTCGCATGGAATCTGCTTGAAATTCTCTCTCCGTGTCCCCGCCCCTCCCCCTGCTTGTGCTCTCCCTCTTTCTCTGTCTCTCTCTCTGTCAAACAAAATCTTAAGAAAGAAAGAAATCTCCAATCAATAACCCAGTTTTCTACCTAAAGACACTGCAAAAAGAAGAGCAAACAGCCTAAAAAGCAGGAAAAAGAAAGAAAATAATAAAGGTACAAATTAATAAGCAAACAATAGAGAAAGTCAATGAAAAAACTGGTTTCTTCAAAACTGACAAAACTTTAGGTTGACCAAGATAAAAGACACAAATTACTAGAATCAGAATAAAAGAGGACCTTGCCACCAACCTTACAGAAAATAAGCAGTAATCTAAAGGAATACGTCAAACTAGACGAGCGCACAGATTCCTAGACAAAAGTTACAAAACCTGACGCAAGAAGAAAAATCTGAACAGACCAATAACAAGTAAAGATAATGCGTAAGTAGTTAAAAAACTACCCACCGAGGTGGCTTCACCGCTGGAATCTAGCAAACATTTAAAGACAAATTAATGCTGGTTGTTCACAAAACTTTCCTAGAAATGGGAGAGGCCACTGTCCCCGGCTACCGTTACACAGGCTGGGAAACGAGGGATCCGTGTCTCTTACAAACATGGTCACAAAAACCCTCAAAAAAAGTAGCAAATAAAATCCATCAACACGCAAAACGATACAAAGGAATCCTAGACCATGACCCGGGGGATTTGTCCCGGGAATACAAAGTGTATTTTGTGAGAACACCCGATCAGTCGAATGAGAATCAAAACCACACGATCAGTGAAGTAGAAGAGCAGTTTACAAAATGCCAGACTCCCAGGATAAAGGGCAGCGACGGCCCCCGCTCGCCCCCTGCTTGGTGGTGAAAGACGACGCCTGCCCCTCGGATCAGGACGGTGGGTCCGGGGATCACACGCTGTGAGGCCCCCGGGAGAGGAGGTGGGGGCCTGTGGTGTAGACACCCTCCAGCAGCCTTCCCTGCGAGGAAGCTGCAGGCGGGGGCCCGGCTGCCAGGAGCCCAGGACGGGAAGGCCCGTGGGGGCCTGGAGCGTTGGGATGCTGGGTACCCCCACCCCGTCCGCTCCGGACGCCCACCCTACAGGGAAGGCAGGCACGATTCTAGAAGGATCTAGGCCGACGGAGCTGTTCCCCTAACTTCTCAGAGGGGAAGGATCAGCTGAGTTCTTGAAGCAGCCTTGCCGTCGGCCCGGGCCTGGGAGGCCAGGCGGCCATGGAACGTGGTCCTGGCGGGTGTTTGTGTGCAGGGGGCACCCTCCCTGCGTGCACGCCTGGCCTCGTGGGGCAGGATTCGGGGCGTTTCTACTGTGAGGGCTCCTCCAGGGACCTGCTCCTTAGCAAGGGGCCCTGGCGGCGGAGGCCCTGGGGCGTCAGGCTCCAGCCCTGCAGGGCCCGCCCGGGCTGCCACACACCCGCTGCACCCTGCTCGGCATCCCAGCTGCCCTGTCCCCCTGTCCTCTGCGGCAGGAAGGCCTGCGGATCGCCCGGCAGGGACTGCGGTGTAGACACAGATCCAGGGGTGCAGGATGGGCCGTCCCTGCACATGGTCCCTGCGCGCTGGCTTCCGCCACCATTGTCTCCGAGTCCCCCCGCCCCCCCTGCCCCCCAGCGCTGCGTCCAGGGTGGGAGCCTCGGCCAGGGTGTGTCCCACCCGGTGCTGGCCTGCCCTCCGGCCCTCCTGCCCCCACCCCGCCGCATCTACTCCCTGCCGCCCCGGCACATCCCAGGGTCCCGGGCCCTGTGCACCCGCCTGGCTCTGGGGGGCCTCCTGTGCCTGCCCCTTACTGCTTCCCCCCCTTTGCAGCAGTTTCCCTCCAGCCTCCTGTTCAAGGCCACGGGGACCCGTTACAATGCTCTCTTTATTCGATGCAAATACAAGCGATCAATTGGCTTATGGGTTTCCAGGTCTGTGCACGTAAAGAAGCAGCAGGGAAAGGGGCAGAAAAGGTTAATCTGAACTTTCCCGGAAGTGACTTAATACTTGAACGTTTGGATTCGTGGGTACCCATGTGTGACGTCGAGCTTCCCACGTACTCGGGCTCCACCAACCGCTGCGGGGCAGACCCTGTCTCGGCACAAGCAAGTGAGGAACGACACCTGCGCTTCCCAGACAGGAGGGGAGGCCAGAGGGGCTGTTTGCAGAACACCTGTGTGCGGAGGGGCGTGGACGCCCTGCTGGGAGCCGCGCTCCTGCCTCGGCACCAACGTGTGACCCGGGGCACAGGAGCCCCGCTGAAGGTGGTTAGAATGCGGTGTCGGCCCTGACAGCCGGGAGACCCGCCCCCCCTGCCCCCGCCCAGTGCTGTAGCCCTGTTTGCTGAGCTCCCATGGCTCAGCGGGGACCCGGGGACAGCATGCCCTGGCCGTCTGGCGGCAGGCGTGTCAGGCCACCTCCCGACCCTGGGTTTCCTTCGCACGGATGACAAACCCATTTTAGGAAAAGGCAGGCTTCTCACAGGATACGGGGCGAAGCTGCGTCTCTAACTTGGTACTTTGGACAAGGACCCACGTGCGTCCAGAGCCATCCTTTGGGTCCCGGCAGCTGCGTTGTTGGGGGGGGGGGTGCGCGGCCCTGACCACGGGCGGAGCACACACCCTCCTGAGGATCGTGACCGCGTCGCACGGACCGTCAGCGGAGGATGGGGGCCCCGAGGTCAGCCCCGGGAAAGGGGGTCGGCGTCTCCTCGACAAAGCACGTCAAGCTTCCTAATCAGCTACACGGCGCCAGGGACTCGGCCCCGCTCCGCTTCCTGCGCGGCTGCGCCTCACTCGTGCTCGAAGAACTCGTGGCAGGCGGTGGTGACCATAGCCACGAAGGCCACGAACTCCTGGAAGTCGCACTCGCCGTCTCCGTCACTGTCCAGTGTCTCCATGACCTTGTCCACGACCTCCTGCTCCTTGATCTCCTACGAGAGAGGACAAATTGCGCCGCCGCTTACGATGAGCCGAGGCCCGCGGCGCGTCCCTGACCCTCGGCCACCGCAGCGACGTGTCCGCAGCAGAGAGAATGTTCACGGGGCGGCAGAGGGGCCGGGGCCCCAGCGTCTCCCCCACCGGACGCTCCCAGAAAGGCACCGTGGGACATGCGGGGTATGTGCCCCCGCCGCCCGCCGTCGCCGGGCTCACATCCAGGGGGCCGCGGAGGATGGCGTCATGGACAGAAGCACGGACTTCTGCTTCTCCCCGAGCTCCTCACTGCGTGTGGAAGTCCTTCCCGCAGGTTTCGGGGTCTTTTTGTTTTTGTTTTTGTTTTTGTTTTTTTTATGATAGGCACACAGTGAGAGAGAGAGAGAGAGGCAGAGACACAGGCAGAGGGAGAAGCAGGCTCCATGCACCGGGAGCCCGACGTGGGATTCGATCCTGGGTCTCCAGGATCGCGCCCTGGGCCAAAGGCAGGCGCTAAACCGCTGCGCCACCCAGGGATCCCCAGGTTTCGGGTTTTGAAAGTGTTTTCTCTGCAATGACCCCCGGCCGCGCTCACCGTGAACTATTTTATAAACTGGTTCCCACGTGCTAAGCTTTTAAAGCTGTAATTTTAAATCAATGATTTGCTGATAAAATCAATAATTACTAATCATTTTAAAACCAATAATTAATATTTTTAAAAATCAATGATTAACAGTTATTGAAAATTACTTGTTGAGCTTCCAGTGTATGTTGGGCACTTGACAAACACTGTCTCCTTTCATCCCGAGAACAATCCTGTTCACAGAGGAACCAGGGGGTTTGGGTTGTTAGGTCAGGAGGTGGGAGGGATGGGCTGAGGGGCGTGCACCTCGACCCCTGCCTGAGAGGAGCGTCCTGGGTCCCCCAGGAGTCGCCCCCGCTCTGAAGCCTGCAGGTGCTTCCCCTGCCTTGGGGAGGCGGGTCCCAGCGAGGGCGAGTCCGTGTGGGGCTGTGGTGCTGCCTCGCTGTAGGGGGGGTCTGGGGGGACGGAGAGGGGCTGGGGGGCCTGGGAGGACAGGAGAATGGGGAGATGGGGACTGGGGGCACTGGGGGGATGAGGGCACTGGGGGGCCTGGGGATCGGGGGGCGGTTCCCGAGCGTGAGCAGGGCCAGACCCCAGCGCTCCGGCAGCGTCTCCGGAACCAGGTCGTGGTCAGACCTTCACGCACCGGCTCATGGCGTGGCCGTTTCCCGCGTGTGGGGTCCGACGGGTGACCTTCGGGGCGGCCAGGGCAGGCAGGTGCCCTGGGACTGCAGTTCATGGCCTCGAGGGCTCGGGCCTGGGGTGCGGGGGACACGCGGGGTCGCGGCCGGTCTCCCCAAGCCTGAGCGTGGAGCCAGTGGCCCCCTGAGGGCCCCAAGGCCGAGCTGGCGCCACCCCACTGTGCTGGGCCCCCGGAGGCGCCGCTCCCGCCCCCCGGCCCGGGGCCTCACCTCCAGGAAGTGGGCGAGCTCGCTGCCGATGAGCTCCTTGACGTCGGCCTTCCTCAGCCTGCGCCCACCGCCCGCCCGCGCCGAGTACTGCTGGAACACGTCGAGCAGGGCCAGCGCCGCCTTCTCCAGCTGCGACATCCTGGCGCCGGAGACAAGTGGCTCAGCGCTCCTCGCTCCTCGGGGCCGCCCTCCACCCCCTGGCCCCCTGGCCCACCACCCCCCCGTGGGCTCCGAGGCCAAGGCCCCAAGTGAGGTGTGTGGAGCAGGCCGAGGGGGGGCATCCGCCACGTCGGGGGCGGGGTACGGGGCACCCAAGCTGAGCCGCGGCCCTGGCCCCGCCGTCACCCCCACATGAAGGAACGGCCCTCCTTCCAAAGACCCTGAGGAACTTGCAGCCCTTGAAGGAACGTGTGACTCCAGCTCCGCAAGCAAAGGGCCTCCGAGGCTGCGCTTCCCTCGCTCGGGGACCATGGCCACGGCGCAGCCTCGCCCTGAACTGGAAACTTGGGGCACAAAGGCCACATGCGCCGCCTCGGGAGCACGGGGAGGTCATGGAGGAGCCCCCGGGGGGTCGGGACCCGGAGAGCCCTCGGGGGCTGTGGATCGTCCCGACTGTCCCCCCTCGGCGGTGACGGGCAATCGCTACCTTTGCTCCGTCAGAGCTGAAAACCATACAAAACCACATCTGATTTTTGAAAAATCGTTCCCGTGTCGCAGAATCTAAGAAATAAGTTGGAGAAGAGATGTAAAACTCTATCTGATTTCTCAAAGGACAAAGCACCGAGGGCCCTCGCCCGCACCCAGGTAACCCGTGGCCCCTGGTCCCGGTCCCCAGTGGTCGGAGTGGCCTCGCGCCGGTTCAGCAGCTGAGGTGGGCTAGAATCCTTGACGCTTCGCCCTTCTCACCTCCTTGCACCCCGGCTTTCAGTGAGTGGTTTTGGTTTTTGCAAACAGAACAAAAAACCCGAGAAGCTTTTGCATCATTCTGATTCTGTTCTCGCGGAGCCTGACTAGTGGGGTTTTTTAAAAGGAAACGGATAAGACCTACATTCCACATGCCTGGAAGCTCCGTGTAGGGGGCGTTCTTCATAAGCACACGGAAATTAATTTAAAAATGTTCCCTTTCACACTTTGCCCTGGGTTATAGCCTTTTAACAGAACTGGAGCTCAAGCCCGGCGTTCCTGCGTGGCCTCACGTGGGAAGCCAGGGGCCTGTGCGCTTCCACCCCGGCCGCAGGGATGCGTCCCACCCGACATGGGAAGGGACCGGCCCCCCAGGAGACCCAACACCGAGGACAGTCCGCCCGCCAGACCCACGCTCCAACCCGCTGGAACCTCCTGGTGTAGACCCGCGGGCCGCTGCGGGAGGACGCCCGGCAGGTGCGTGTGGTCGGGACGCGCTCGCCCTCGAGATCGGCGGCCCGGGGTTCGAGCTCTGCCCCTGGAGGCTCACGACGCAGTGCTGGCTGTCCCCGCGGAGCCCGGCCCAGGTCCCTGGCTCAGGGAGAACCGAGGGCTACGCCTGGGGGTCCCCACACTGAGGGGCTGCTGGCCACCCAAAGGGCAGTCCTGCCCGTGCTCCCTGCCCCCCACGTCCTCACGTCAGCGGCTCCACAGCTGCCGTCGTCCCTGCGTCCATCTGTTCAGCTGCGGCGTCCAGAGTGGCCGGCGGTGGGGGCGCCGTCTTATCCCGTCTGGGCGCTGGGGCGCGGCCGCTGTGGGCCCGGGCAGCCAATGGGGGTGAGGGGGCAGCAGGGGGGCGGTGGGGGGGCCGGGCCTGCACACAGGCAGCATTGAGCCGCGGCCGCCCGCGGACTGGCAGGGGAGCCAGGCCTGCGTTCGGGCCAAGGGGGAGAAAGGCCTGCGGGGCAGGAAGTAGGGAGTCAGCTTTTTGTGCTGTTTTTTTAATTATACATGAATATTGATGTTCCTCTAAGGCTGGGGGTGGGGGCGGGGGGATGCCCGGGGTGGGGGTGCCCAGCGACGGTTCCAGCAAATAAATGTGCAGCCAAGACCGCAGAGCTTCCAAGAACAGGCTGCTCAGGAGGACGGAGGCTGCTGCCCAGCTGGGCGGACCCCTGGGGCTCTGCCGGCCGCCTGCCACCCCCCCCCGGCCCCCGCAGGCCACCCCCCGCCCCCTGCAGCCCCCCCCTCCCGCCCCGTCCTCCCCTTAGTGCCCTGAGCTCACCCTCCGCTCCAGGGTCCCTGCTCCACGGAGCCTCCACCTGCAGCACAGGAAGATCCTCACCCGACGTGGTCAGACTTGCCAGGTGCCCCCCACTCCCGGGCCCACGGGGTGAGGTCCCAGGGGGCAGATGGGGCCCTGGGCGTGTGTCCAGCCTGGTCGCGGACACCGGGGTCGCCCCTCGACGGCCTCGGGCGGCCAGGCCCACGCTGTACCCCACGCCTCCTCCCTCCTCTGTGGTGCCGTCCCTGAGCTGTTTGCAGCAGGCGCCCTGAGACCCCAGGCGGCCCAGCTACCCCGCGGTCAGCACGCAGGACACTGGGCCACGGGACGCCTGCCCAGCTGGCCCGGACGCCCGCCCCACGAGGTGGGACCTGGGCCTGTGCCCCCCGCTGCTCCCCCTGCCCCGCCGCAGCCTCAGAGCCCAGGGCCTGCCACGCGGGCTCAGAGGACGGGAGCGGCCGCTTCGTCCAGAGCCATGGGCAGGTCCCGGCCGCCAGGGACACGCGGGTTAGCAGCCGGGACGACGCTGCTGAAGCGCCTCCTCCGCCCTGTGCTTGTGAGCCCAGCGCCCTCTCCGCCGCCCACTGCGCTCCCACCTGGGGCTGCACCCACCTCTCGGCCTCCCAACTCGGCCCACGGGACCGCCACGCTCCTGTGGGAGCCACGTGTGTGGCCACGTGTGTGGCCGCGCGGCCTCCTGACGTCCAGCAGGTGGGGCCAGGCCCGCGAGGCTCCCCGGTCCACAGAGGTCTATGGGTCGGGGTGCGGGCGCCGTGCTCAGGGGCCCTCGCCGGCAGGAGGGTGCAGGTCGGGAGCCCCCGCGGCAGGTGTGGAAGTGCAGCCTGAGCCCCAAGTCCCCAGACCTGCGTGGGCCGTGCCCCGAGTGCCGTGGGAAAGGGCCTCCCAGACCCCGGCCCCGCACACCAGGCCCCCCACCCTCAGGACCCACAGCCACTGCCTGACACGACCACGCAGAGGAAACCTCCCTCTGAGATTAGTAGATCCAGCTCCGAGGGACGTGAATTCCCAGGGCTGCTAAGTGGCCCCACAGCCACTAGTCCAAGGAGGGCTTCATGCTGTTCGGGGACAGAGTCCGGAGCAGCTTGCGTGGGTCCGCGGGGCAGGGACGCTCCCCGAATGTGGAGGAGGCTCGTCCCAGCTGCTGGCACCTGCCCTCGGCTCTGCGACGCCAGGCTGGGGCCCGCTGTGCCCGGAGAAGCTGGGGGGACGTCCCGGGAACTTTCCCTTCTTATCACGACAGTGGACTGAGCAGCCCGGCTCCCCGGGGAGAAGGTTGCGTCTAATGCCATTGGGAGGCAAAGGTGGCGACGCCACAGACCACGTGCGGCGGGCAAGGACGGCAGAGAACGGGGCCACTGCGCTGCGGGCAGCATCTTCTGGGGCACCTCCGGCCCTCGAGGCGTCTCCCTGGGAGAAGGTCAGCACAGCCCCGGCTCGGGGACCAGCTGCCCATCTGACGCCTTGTTCTCAAAACCAGTGGTTTTTTTGTTTTTTTTAAATAATGACTTTATTTTTTAATTTAAATTCAGGTAAGTTACATATAGTGTGTCTTACAGAGGTAGAGGTCAGGGACTCACCAGTTGTCTGTAACACACAGTGCTCGTGACATCCCGTGCCGCCTCCATGCCTGTCTCCCCGTGACCGCGTGCCCCTCCCTCCAGCGGCCCTCAGTGTGAGGTCTGAGTAATTTTGGGGTAGAGTCCTTCGGGTTTTCCATATAAAGTATCGTCATCTATGAACACAGAGAGTTTGACTTCTTCTTTGCCCATTCGAATGCCTTTTATTTCTTTTTGTTGTCTGACTGCTGAGGCCAGGACTTCTAGGACTGTGTGCATATCAGTGGTGAGAGTGGAGTGGACATCCCTGTCGTGTTCCTGATCTTAGGGGAAAGGCTCCACTGTTTCCCCATCGAGGATGATATTTGCTGTGGGCTTTTTGTGGATGGCCTTTAAGATGCTGAGGAATGTTCCCTCTATCCCTACATTATGGAGAGTTTTAATTAAGAAAGAGTGCTGTATTTTGTCAAATGCCTTCTCTGTGTCAATTGAGAGGATCCTATGGTTCTTGTCCTTCCTTTTATTAATGTGAAGTATCAGCTGATTGATGTGCAAATGTTGAAGCACCCTTGCAGGCCAGGAATAAATCCCACTTAGTCAGGATTTTAATATCTGATCCTTTTAATGTACTGTTGAATCCTATTGGCTACTACCTTGGTGAGAATTTTGGGTTCCATGTTCCTCAAAGATATAGATCTTTAATTCTCCTTTGTGGTGGGTCTTTATCTGCTTTTGAGATCAAGGAAGTGCTGGCCTCATAGAATGAGTCTGGAAGTTTTCCTTCCATTTCTATTTTTTAAAACAGCTTCAGAAGAATAGATATTATTTCTTCTTTAAATATTTAGTATAATTCCCCTGGGAAACCATCTGGCCTTGACTCTTGTTTTTTGGAAGATTTTTGATTAGTGCTTCAATTTCCTTGCTGGTTATGGGTCTGCTCAGATTTTCTCTTTCTTCCTGTTTCCGTTTTGGTAGTTTATAAGTTTCCAGGAATGCATTCGTTTCTTCCAGATTGCCTAATTTGTTGGCATATAGTTGTTCACAATATGTTTTAAAAATTGTTTGTATTTCCTTGGTGTTGGTCGCGATCTCTTCTCTCTCATTCATGGTTTTATTAATTTGGGTCCTTTCTCTTTTCTTTTCGGTTTGGCTAGGGGTTCAATCTTATTAATTCTTTCAAAGAATCAGCTTCTAGTTTTGTCAATCTGTTCCACTGTTCTTCTGGTTTCTATTTCACTGATTTCTGCTCTAATCTTTATCATTTCTCTTCTCCTGTTTGATTTGGGCTTTATTTGCTGTTCTTTCTCCAGCTCCTTTAGGTGTATGGTTATCTTGTGTGCTTGAGATTTTTCTAACTTTTTGAGAAAGACATATTGTAATGTACTTCCCTCTTAGGACCACCTTTGCTGAATCTCAAAGATTTTGAACCGTTGTGTTTTCATTTTCATTTATTTCCATGAATTTTTAAAATTTTTCTTAATTTCCTGGTTGACCCATTCATTCTTTAGTAGGATGCTCTTTTTTTTAATACTTATTTATTTTATTTTATTTATTTATTCATGAGAGACACAGAGAGAGAGGCAGAGACACAGGCAGAGGGAGAAGCAGGCTCCATCAGGGAGCCTGATGTGGGACTCGATCCCGGGTCTCCAGGATCCGGCCCTGGGCCAAAGGCAGTGCCAAACCGCTGAGCCACCCGGGCTGCCCTAGGATGCTCTTTAACCTCCAAATGTTTGCATTCCTTCCAACTTTCCTCTTGCGATTGAGTTCAAGTTTTAAAGTGTTGTGGTCTGAGAATATGCAGGGAATAATCCCAATCTTATTGTACCAGTTGAGACCTGATTTGTAACCTAGTATATGATCTATTCTGGAGAATGTTCCACGTGTTGACTATTCTCATTTTGAGACAGCTTCCGGTTTGCTACTGGGCCTTCATGGAGACTGAAAACCTAACCCTGGGACATCTGGAGATCACACGATTCAAGTATTGTCTGATGCACGTTAGTCGTAACTTTGGGTGTGTGTGTAACAGCAGCACGTTATCCCATGGAAATGCCTGGGACACGTGAGCAGGGGGCCCAGGCTCTTTGGACACCAACTCCTATTGCATTTCCTCCTTTCTCTGTCTGTGTCCGTGGCCTCCAGGGTCCCTGTCCGTGTCCGTGGCCCCTGGGGTCCCTGTCCGTGTCTGTGGTCTCCGTCGCAGGGGTCCCGCTGAACTGGAACCTGACCGCCACCAGACCAGTGTGGGCTCCGTATTCCGTCGGTGGAACCGTCAGGGAAATAAAGGGCTAGTCCAGTGGCTTGAGTGATTGGTCCCGATGGCCCAGGGGAAGGTGGGTCACTGCACAGCAGAGGTGAGGAGGACCCTGGAGCCCGGGCCACAGCCGTCATACTTCCGTGACCAGCCGCAGGGATTAATGGAAACCGTAGCAACCAAAAACATAAAAAAATACAAATAAAGCAGGACTTGAGGACTCAGGCCCTTCAGGAATGAAGATTTGGGTCATTCTACCAGGATAAGGGACCCGGGCACTGTCCCCTGAGGACCAGGAGATGCGGAGTGGGTGGCTGAAGGAGGAAGCCGGGAGTGGCAGTGGTGACCCCTGTGAGCGAGGCCTGTGCAAGCTCGTTATGTGCGTGTGCTTATCAACACCCGTGCTCTAACCATTTTTTTCTTTCTCCTTCCCAGTTTTTATTTTATAAACCAGTTGTTGGAGGTAAGCATTTTGTTACTTTTTAGGTGACTGAATTTTCAGTAGAACCGAACCATGACTGATCTGGGGAGAACTAAATTAGCCGGCGATGGGTTCGAGGGTGGCTGAGGCCGGGAACCCTCTCGTTTGGGGAGGAACTACCTCCCTGGCGACAGAGACGGTGGTCTTTTTAGGTAGAAATTCGGTGGTTGCCAGGGGGTTCAGCTGTGGGTGGGACGGTGCTGAGGGATGCTGGGTGGCCAGATGGGCAGACCCACCCATGACGGCCTGCGGCCTCTTGGGCCTGACTCTGCTTCAGCCCCTGTGCTGCACCCGCAGCCCCTCCTGACAGTGGGCCAGGTGCTGGGCTTTGCAGCGAGGGTGTTAGCAGGGGCTCCCCCTCCGGCATCTGGGGGGCGGCCTTCACTGTCCCTGACGGCATCTGCTGGTGCTGCCGCCTGTCCAGATGGGGCAGCCCTGGGTGTGCTGGCCTGGCTCTCTGACACGGACACTGCACAACTTGCATTCACGTCAGCTTGCCACCCCTCTGCCTGCCCGCCTGCCCTGCTCAGCCTGCTTGTGCCCCGGAGGTCTCAGCACCTTCTGAGTGCTGAGTGCAGAGTGTAGAGTGCTGAGGACTAAATACAGAGTGCAAAGTGCTAAGTACAGAGTGCACAGTGTTGAGTGCTGGGGGCTAAGTACAGAGTGCTGAGTGCTGAGTGCAGAGACCACTGCAGGGCTCGGGCTCACACCCAGCAGGCAGCCCGACATTCTCTGCACCTGCCCAGCAGCCTGGGTTCACCTGTGCTCCCTGAGCTGCGTCGAGGACTGGGAGGGGCGGTGACTTTCCAGCTCGTGCACAGATGTGGCTCGGGGCCCAAGGTTGTGGGTCAGGGACCACTGAGCGGCGTCAGCGGCCAGAGCCTCGCGGCTGCTGTCCATGCCCAGGCCCGCGCGGCCACAGCGGGGATGGGTGGGCCCGGCTGAGGGGCGCCCTCGCAGGGCTCGTGCTCGGAGGCACCGAGTGCGGGGACTCGCTGCCTTCCCACCAAGGGCTCGTGAGCACCCTGCGTCGCCCGTCCTGGAGGTGACGGGCCCGAGAGGGAGCCAGGCCTGGCATTGCCGGCGCGGCAGTGGGTGCCCCCGCCCCCCGTGGGCCGCCCGACCCAGCCTGGCCGCCCGCGTCTCGGGGCCTCTTTTACTGTCACGATTCCTTATGTCCCTCGGACCCAGACCGAGCGCTAGGTGACGAGAGAACCCAAATGTCCATTTAGCTCTTTACTGCTCTGCCATGAGGCCCCAGTGATTTAAAGTGAGGAAAATCCAAGGACGCTCTGTGGAGGGGCGCCCACGGTGGTTGGTTAGGCCCCGGCTCCTATTTCGGCTCCGGCTGTGACCTCAGGGTCATGGGCGTCGCCGGGGCCCCCGCCTCTGCCCCCCGAGTACACCTATACATCCTACAGAACCACGGGGCCCTCGGGGAGGGTGACCGCGGTGCAGGAGGGGCAGAGGGGGTGGCGGCCCCGAGCCCGGAGCCCACGGTCCTACTGTGGATATGCGACACACACCCCCCACTGACTGACGTGCTTCGCCCCACATTTTCCTGCAAGAACATTTCTGACGTCACACGTGTGGATTCTTCGTGACATCAGCCGGTCCCTCCGACAGCGGCTGTGACGTGTCCTGGGGCCGCCGCAGGCCCCGCGGGTCAGCCTCGGCCCACAGACACCCGACCCCAGATGCGCCGCTCCCATGTCCATGGGCGCCCTCCGTGGGCTCGGTCGGTCACTTGCTGGGACGGTTCGAAGGGTGCGGGATGGTCGCCGTGGCCAGGCCTTCTGTGCGGCCACCCCTGGGCCACTGAACCCCATCCTTCGCCACCCACGGCTCCGCTCACCCCAAGGCTCCCCGAGCGCTGCTGGCCACACGGTTGGTGGCGGGGTGACGTCCTTCATGCCCAGTGCTTCCTGCGGGAGGCCGCGTCCTGGGGCCTCCTCGCCCTCTCCCGGGGCCCCATGGCTCCGCCCCGAGCTGCACCCCAGCCCTGCACTGCCCGTCCCGGTGTCACGCGGCTGCAGGTGGAACAGGCCGCCGCACTGTCGGTAGGTGCAGAATTGGTGGCCGGGGGGCGACAGGGGCTCCGGCGTCTGGTCCACGGCCCCTCTAGACGCACAGGTGCGTGGATGGGGCGTGGAGGGGCGCGGGCCTGGGGCACCCCACAGGTGCACGGAGCGCCCCGCCACCCCGCCCGCATGGGTCCTGGGCTGAGCCCCGTGGAGGGAAGGCCACGGGCGGGACATTGTTCTCCGGTGGAAGGGCAGTGCCATCCGCCACCAAGCTGCTCACGGGGCCCTGACAGTGACCGCGTCCACGGGGAGAAAGGGGCGCCTGTGTCCGGAGGGACGTGGGAGAGGGGACAAAGACTTTGTTGTGGCGAGTGCGAGTCTCAAGACAGTGAGAATGAATCGCCCTCCCTGTTCTGAAGAACGCAACCGGGGGTGGGGGGGGCGATCCCGGAGCCGGGTTCGAATCCTGCCATCGTGGAGGCCGCACTTCACCTGTGTGAGCCTCAGTGAAGGGGGAGGCGGTTGTGCCCGAGGGGATTGCACAGATACGGGTTCACACGTGTGCGCCATGCAGAGGCCGTCGGTGCCCGGGGACCGGGCCGCCACAAAGTCCCCGCCGTCCTCCGTGGAAGGCTCCCGGCGCTGCCTGCTGAGCCCGTGGGTCGGGGACTCGGAACAGGAGGTCGCCGGCCAACAGGTGCTGCCAGGCCCAGAGGCCCAGGCGGGTTCTGGCGGCGTCCCTGCGTCCCTGCGTCCCCGGGCATCACATTTTATTGTTTTTACCCCACATCGGATTCCGTGAACCCATTTGGTTTCTAAGCGGTCGCCGCAGCATCAGCGTTCCTCTGGCCCCTCTGCCCGCCCGGGATTTGCCATGGGGCTGCGGCACCGGGAGACCCAGCGAACAACAGGCCTTTGTTCTTGTTTCTGTTTTTCAACGTTCTTTGTCACTGTGGAGCAGGCCTGGAGGCTGCAGCACAGCGGGCGTGCCCCCGCGAGGCCCGGCCTTGCTCGCGCGTGCGGGGCGGGTCACGCGGAGGCCCCGAGCTGCCCGGCGGAGCAGCGGCCAGACCCCAGCCCAGAACTGACCGCCCGCCCCTTGCGCAGGACTCCACGACAGCCTCGTATGTGATCGCACTGTTTATGGATTTTAGGGGCTCTTGGAATTTTGGACATTTGCCATAAACTCGTGTCAGGTTTAAAGTTCAAAAAAATCACTGTATCAGCCTATTTGTTTTTTGCTCAATGGGGACACTTTTTAGCCTCACTGCTCTACGTGCATCACACATTCCTGGGCTTTGTGTCGCTGTGGCCGGAGCAACGCAGCAGTGGCAGCAGTGGCCACCGCGAGCCGCCGAGCAACAAGCTTCTCTGTGAGGATGTGTGCGCCGCGGGCCGCAGGTGCCGCCGGGCTCCCGAGCCAACCCGGGAACACTCCGGAAGGTGAAGGACAGGGATGTGGGACTCCAGAAGCCCAGTTCCTGGCAGTTTCCTACTGCGGGACAACACGGGTTTTTGTTTTCCAGAAACAAACTTTAAGTTGAAGATGCTGTAAAGAGTCACTGCTACATTCACTGTTTTCATAGGCCTGAAATACACCCCCGTGTAGACTTATTATCTAATAGCTCCGACGGGGGCTGATATAAACGAATGTAAAGGGCACTCAGATGAACTCATAGGAAAGGTAGACAACACTTGGATTAAAACCTAACGTGGTAGGTATTGAATAAATGATATGATTCCGTGTGTATCAATTAGCAATAATCGCGCCTCGGATAAACCTCATTGGCTACGATACTGCCACTGCGCAAAGCTGATTCCGTGTATATGAACATTAAATTTGTTATGCACCTAAAACGACCTCTTGGCCTTTAAATGTGACTTAGGTAATATGTTTGTATCCGTAGCTTAACTGATGAATTCTTTTTTTTTTTTTTTAATTTTTTTTTGTTTTGTTTTGTTTTTTTTTTAACTGATGAATTCTTAATATGCTGAAACTTTTTTAAGGATTGCAAGAGGAAGGCTGTTGCGGGAAGGTCTGGGTCCAGCGCGGGGGTCCCTCCACCTGCAGGGCCCCCCGGACGCACGCTGGTTGCCTCCCACCTCCCTCCAACTAGGACCGTGGGACGCAGAGGCGGAGAGGACAGTGCGCATAGCACAGCTTCTAAAACGCAAAACTAGGTGCCCAGGAGTGGAAGGGGGTTCGCGGGTGCTGGGTCCCCCTGGCCCCCGCCCCCACCCGGCGCACTGCCCTTCTCGCTACCTGGAAACCAGGAGAAGGAGGAGAAGCCCCAACACATGTTGGGTCAAGAGGGTCCTGCAGCCAGCAGAGGCCCTGGGGACTCACGGTGGCTCCCGCTGGGACAGACGCCCCCGTGGAGTGACAACCGCACCCCCCACGGTGAGTTCTCCCCCTGGGCAGGTCCCTCAGCAGGTCCCGGACGCGAGCATGCTCTGGTGGCCCAGGAGCTGCTTAAGAGGGTGGGCCCTGGGCTCCTCAGGTGACGGTCTGGAAGGCGCAGCCCCAGGGCTTGCCCCGGACACGGGGGGTGCGTGGGCAGAGACCCACCAGGGACCGGGCTGTACCCGCCTGCCGACGACACCTCCAGACCGGGGAGGAGCCTTCTCAGCCTTGTCAGCTTTCTGCATCCTCAGAAGAAACTGGGGCTCAGTGGAGGCAGAGACTGCGCAGGTCAGGTCACCGCTCAGTGGCAAAGCCTGGGTCTGACCCCAGGTCTGTCGTCAGGGTCCAAGCTCTGACGGGGTTGCAACGCCGCCTTCACGCAGGACCGCATGTGGAAATGCCTGCTCTTCAGACAAGCAAGAGAGACACATTTTCTCTGCAATATTTAGGAGGCAGGTATTTCTTTTTGCAAATTCAGTATCTTTTGTTTTTTTTTTAAGTAAGTCTTTGGGGAAGAAATGAGTATATTTGATTCTTCCATCTTTATTTTCCCGAGCATTTCTAAAAGCAATGCCATAGGAAGAGTTTCGTAGGCAAACCCGAATTACCAAACTTGTGTGTTTCCTTGTAAATAAAAACCAATCAGAAATCCATCATTTAGAAAGTACTGGGTGTTTCTACCCACAACAGCCAAAGGCTTTATGAAGAAGTGGCTAGACCTGCATCGCCCGTGAACGAGACCCTCCTGGATCATTCATGTGGGAAAGACGCTTCCTCAGGGGCCAGGGCATCCCGTTTGCTGTTGCTGGAAAGCAAACTGCCCCAAAGCTTGGGGGCTCAGGGAACCCCCGTTTACCAGATCCTACCCGTTTGGTAGCTCAGGACTTGGGCTGCGCCTGGAGCTACTCTTTGCCCCACGTGGTGTCCATTGAGGTCGTCGCTGGCCTTTGGCTGGCCCCCGAGCTGGGCCGGGTGGCCTCGCTCACACGTCTGGGGCCTTGGAGACGAGTGCAAGGCTGGGCTGAGTCCACACTGGCGCCGAACGTGGTCTCCCCAGGGCGGTTCCAGCGCGGTCAGCTTCCCACACGGGGCTGCCTTTCTCCAGGGGGGCATCGAGGGCCGGGTGGACGTTGCGTGGACTCTTGACCTGGTCGGACGTCGTGTGGGTGACTCAGCACCTTCCGTTGGTTACGGGCGGGAGGAAGGCAGCCCAGAACCACGGGGAGGGGTTTAGACCTGACCTCGCGGGGAGAGGGGACCGGAGAAGACCACGTGGGAAGGGAGAGCTCGCGCCGGCCCCCCTGTGCCTGCGCCCCATGCACCTGCACCGCCCGGGACCACCAAGGCCTCCCCCACCGTGCGGGTAGCGCCAGGGTGTCCACCCGCGAGGGGCCGCAGGCGAGCCTCCTTGAGGGTGACTGATGTCTCAGGAGGAGCCGCGAGGTCGGAATCCGCGCCCTTCCTGGGGGGCGGGGGGGCGTCTCTGCTATTCAAAGTGGGGAACGGGGAGCAGGGTGGGCGCTGCCGAAGCAGTTCTGAAGCCCACCTGCGCCCGCGTCCCCAGGGCCTCGGGCAGGCCTGGGAGTGTCCTCCGAGGCAGGGACCTTGGCTCCATCCTTCCCTTTCCCTTCCCATAAGGAGCCACCCTGCTTGCCCCTGAGTGGTCGCTTAGTGTGTGGCCCCCGGCCTCGTCCCACCGTGTGCTGTGGGTGCTGACCCCGGGGTCCCCGGCCCCCCGAACCCCTTGCTCTCCAGCCGCGAGACTGCCGTGGCCCACGGCCACAGAGCCCGATGGCTGCGGGGCGAGGCGGGTGCACAGGGCCCACGGAGGCCGCGGTCCCCCCGTGTGGGCCTGAGCCCCAGAGGCGGGTGTCCCCAGCCTTGGCGGCCCAGCCGCGGGGACCTGCCTTCACCCTGAGGCTCCTCTTGCCGAGTCTCCTGCCGGGAGAGGCCGCGGCCCTGGACATCAGGCGGGACGCCTGTCCCCTGGGCTGCCCCCGAGGCCGCCCGCGCCCCTGCCCCCGACTCGCTGTGCCTGGCAAGCTGCCCTCGGCTCCTCGCCGGGACCTGCAGCGGCCCCTCGGAGCCCTGCCCACCCTCACGCCGTGGGCTCCGCGGCTGCCCCGCAGCTCCCCCCGGCCGAGCCCGAGCCCGATCATGAGCCTTGACCCCGACCCCGACCCGGCCCCTGAGCCCTCAGCCCGAGCCTGACCCCGAGCCCTGACCCTACCTCAATCCTGAGCCCTAAGCCCCGAGCCCTGACCCCGGCCTTGACCTTGAGCCCCAACCCCCACCCTGACCCTGAGCCCTGACCCCAGAGCCCTGACCCCGGCCCTGACCCTGAGCTCAACCCCAATCCAGACCCTGACCCCCGACCCTGACCCACGAGCCCCAAGCCCCGACCCCATCCCGACTGCACCCTGAGCCCTGACCCCTCCCTGACCCCCACCCTGACCCCGAGCCCCACCCGAGCCCATGCCACAGCAGCCATGGCAGTGCCTGCGGCAGGTGCTCACCCCGCCCAGCTGGAGCGCTCTGCCTTGGGTGCGGGGCGTGGGGCCCCGGCTGGCAGTAGGAACACCCCAGGCGGGGTGACAGGCGGGCTCGCTGCGCCTCCTCGGTGGCCTGTGCGGCTGCCGAGACACGATCTGAGCCGGGCTCCGCAGCGCTAGTCGGCCGCACCCCCCTCCCCGGGCCATGCCGCCCCCCCGTGACTGCTCCCCGGGCTCCGGGCGAGCACAGCGAGCCCACCTGCTCCGGCTCCGAGCACGGGGGCCCCGGGCCTGTGTCTCGCTGGGGAGGGTGTCAACTCCCAGCCACTTGGGCGGCTGCACAGCCCGCAGCCGGGGCGTCCACACGCGGTGGAGGGCACACGCCTCAGCGAGGGCGTCGTGGAGGTTCCGTTCAGTTGAGCGACACTCCACATTGTGCGAGTTGCGTGTAGCACACCGATGCTATCCTTTAGGGATACGGAACATTCCAGCATCCCAGAAGCCCCTTCTGCCCCCGCCCTTCGCTAGGCGCCCTCCTCGTACTCGGCCCTCGATGGAGAGACGCATTTTTCCAAGACGGTGCACGCCTGTGAGACGGTCACTGAACTACGGGATAGGCGCCTGCTTAGTTTACTCGGAGCTTCCGCACAGCTTTCTGACACACTTACACCAGTTTGCACGCCCCCAGTGAGAGAGGAGAACTAACCGCCCAACGTACTCACCAGCACCAAGCATGTTTGGTCCTTGAGAGCTCATCCATTCTGACGAGTGTGTGCGGACATCTCCTCGTGGCCTTTTTTTTTTTTTAAGATTTAATTCATTTATTCATGAGACACAGAGAGAGGCAGAGACACAAGCAGAGGGAGAGGCCGGCTCCCTGCAGGGAGCCCGATGCGGGACTCGATCGGGACCCTGGGGTCACGCCCTGAGCCCAAGGCAGACGCTCCACCCGGGCGTCCCTCCCCGTGGTTTTCATTGCATCCCCTGATGTGTCAATTATGTTTGCTGCACACCGAGGTGTCCCAGCATTTAGTGTTCTAGAACGACAATCGTTTATTTAGCTCATGAATCTGTGCATTGGCTGTTTGGAATTTGTTCATTTGGGCAATTCTGTTTTCTTTCTTTAGAAAGAGAGGCAGAGAAGGGGAGCGTGGAGCAGAGGGAGACAGAGAGAGAGAATCCTAAGCAGGCTGCACACCCAGCACGGAGCCTGACATGGGGCTCAACCCCATGACCCTGAGATCATGACCCGAGCTGAGATCACGAGTCAGGTGCTCAAGCGACGGGCCGCCCAGGGCCCCCAGCTGGACGGTCCTAACGCTGGCCTCACCTGGCCTCACCTGGCCTCACCTGGCCTCACTCAGCTGTAGTTGTGATTGGCCATCTAGGTGGTTCTGCTGATGGAGGACGGAGGAGGCTGGTTGTGTGCACGTGGGACTCGGTCCAGAGGGTGAGCATGGAGGCTGAATGACCTCTCGACCCCTGAACTTGGAAACGAAACAAGATCACTCTTGCTACTTCCACAGGTCCGTCACCAGGCCAGGCCACGGTTCAGAGGCCCAGCCCTTCTGGAAGAAGCTGCAGAGCATAATGGCCATTGGGGGAATCTCCCACAAAATACTTCGACTCCTCAAACACTAGGCATTGCTCACCGTGTCTCATTCAAGCCCGAAGCCCAGGATCTCATGATCTGCAGGTTCGGCTCTTGTCGCAGAGGTCTGTGCAGTGGGACAAGTCACCTGTGCCTCCCTGCGCACACACCCAGCATGTGCTAGGGAGACGGGGGTGACCCAGCGGACGCTCCACCCGGCAGGCGTGGACTACGAAGCACGGATGCATTGCTGGCTCGCCGCGGCCTGAAGCCCGCGGGGTGGTGGTCCCATTCCCTGTCCAGGGCAGTGCATCCACTTTGATTGGAGCCTGGTTCTGCTCCTTGCAAGGGGCCCACGGATGCAGCGTCCTCCTGGGAGGACACCCAGTGTCCCCCTGGGAGGGGCCCCCAGCCCACTGGTCTCTTCCCCAGAAGGAGCGGCTCATGTTTGCTGCTCAGTGGCCTCAGCACGACAGTTGCCCACAGGAACGGGGTCCCCAGACAGCTCTTACTGCATTTTGAGCTATCTCAGTCCCTTTTGCTCCAAGCCGGTGCTGTTTGTGCCGACATGAATTTCCCGAGAAGGGTCCACTCTGTGCGTGCGCTGCCATCTGTATATCCCTCCTCCTGTTGACTGGCACTTGCCACGTTTTTGCTGTTGTAAATAAAGTTGCTACGAACATTCTTGGATGAGGCATTTTTTTGATGTATGTTTTCATTTCTCTTGGACAAAGCTCTCCTCCTGGGCCGCAGGGTGCCTGTGTGTAAGCCGTCAACACTCGTAAGTCGGAGCTCCAACCCCCAGTGGGACTATTCGGAGCCCGGCCTACGTGGGCCGTAATTAAGGCTGATGAGCTCATAAGCGTGGGGCCCCAATCCTATAGAACTGGCGAACTTTATGAGAAGAGGAAGGGAGGCTAAACTCCGTCCCGTGAGGACGCGGAGAACGTAGCCATCCACTGGCCGGGCGGAGAGCTCTCCCCAGAACCTGAAGTCGCCGGCACCTTGATCCTGGTTAGCTGTTTCCGGAGCTCTCACAGGGAAACGTCTGCTGGAGGCCAACTAGTCGCGCTGTTTCGTCCCGGCAGCCAGAGCACAGTTCTATAGTCTGCTAACCTTTTTAAGAAGGGGCCCAACAGGGCATCCGGGTGGCTCAATGGTTTAGTGCTGCCTTGGGTCCAGGCCGTGACCCCGGGGTCCTGGGATCGAGTCCCACGTCAGGCTTCCAGCATGGAGCCTGCTTCTCCCTCTTCCTGTCTCTCTCTCTCTCTCTCTCTCTCTCTGTGTGTGTCTCATGAATAAATAAATAAAATCTTAAAAAAAAAAGCAGGGGCCAAACATTTTTCCATACTGGCTGTACTATTTTATACTTCCTCAGCAATGCATGGTAATTCTGGTTGCCACGTTCATGCCAACATTTGGGTGTGAGTGTTTTTAATTTTAGCTGTTCTGTTTAAAAGTTTCGCACTGGGGTTTTAATTTTCATTTCTCCAAGGATTAACAATGTTTATTACCCACAATTCTTGGAGGGCACGTGCCCAGGGCTGCACAGTGAGGCCGTGGGGCGGGGGCAGGGAGGAGAGGACAGAGTGTGGGCCTGTGGGTCTGCCTTTATTGGGGTCAAGGCTTGTGGCCTAGGGTTTCAAGGGTTCAATCTTTACTGGTGAATTTGAAGCATGAAAGTAGGAATTAATTGCAGGAAAGGAAACGAAGTGATCAAAAGTTCAGGTCAACTAGTGCTTTTTTAAAAAGAAATTCATGCGTGGGTGGCCTCATGGCTTCTCATCTGGTGTGTAGCTGGCAATGTGTTTCCTAGGGATGGATGTCTGTGAAGCGATGCCTTGGCAATCAAAAGCTTACATTATAAAAATTACATTATAAAAAGGTAATTACAACACTATACGTGGGTTTTAACTATATATATGTGTCTATATATTTTAAAGATTTTATTTTAGAGATAGGGAGAGCAAGCGGGAAGGGGGAGGCAGTGGGCAAGGGACAAGCAGACTCCACCTTGAGTGCAGAGCCTCATGTGGGGCTTGATCCTACAACCCTGACATCATGACCTGAGCCGAAAACACCCAGCTGACCAAGCCGACCAGTCACCCTACACGGGTTTTTTAACAAGTTCATTTCTAATGTTTTGCTCCTAGCCAAAAAACAATACACTTCTTTTTCTTTATGATTTTATTTATTTGAGAGAGAGACAGTGAGGAGGGAGACAGAGAGAGAGAATCTGAAGCAGACTCCACACTGAGCATAGAGCCGGACACAGGGCTTGATCCCGTGACCCTGAGATCAGGACCTGAGCTGACACCGAGAGTCAGATGTTCAACAGGCTGAGCCACCAGGCGCCTCTAAAGAAATACACTTATTTTCCTATGTCGATCTTTATCCTACAATCTTGCTAAATGCACCTATGTATTCTAATCGTTCCGTGATTCCTTAGGCTGTTTTGTGCAAACAACCTGCTCAGCTGTGAAGGCACACAATTTTGTTCTGACAGTTATTCCTCTTAGTTACTGCTTCACTAGCCTACTACTGTGCTGGCCGGGATTCCCTAAAAAATGTTGAGTACAAGTAGTGAAAGTGGAAACATCTGCTTTTTTTTTTTTTTTAATATTTTATTTATTTGAGACAGAGAGAGCGGAAGATGGGGCTAGGAGCCGACGTGGGGGGCTCATCCCAGGGCCCGAGGGTCACGACCTGGGCCCAAGGCAGAGGCTGAGCCACCCGAGCCCCCGGGTGCCCCCTTTGCAGCTTGACGGGATGAGCACTGGGTGTTATTCTGTATGTTGGCAAATTGAACACCAATAAAAAATAAATTGATTATTAAAAAAAAAAAAAAAAAAGAAAGCCCGACCCTCACTGTCCCCTGGTGCCCTGCTGGTCTGCACGGTGACCCCGACCTGCTCTCCCGGGACCGCAGCGCCCCCACCTGCAGCCCCGGGCGGCCCGCGGGGGCGACGCTGACGTCACCCCATCTCAACCTCAGCCTCCTCTGGGCGAAATGACGTCACCGCGGCCTCCAGTTGTCACGGGAGCAGATGACCAAGTAGTTCTCACTGCACAGCAGAGACGGGAAGATTGAATTATTACCGAAAAGCAGAAGTAGGTCCTGCTCCAGAACCCTGGAGCCACCCACAATGTCACCCACGATCCTCACGCTAGGGTGGGCCGGCCCCGCGCCCCCACCCTGCGGGCCCCGCCCACCCCAGGCCCCGCCCACCTGCCCCTCAGGCCCCGCCCCTCTGCCCCGGCCCCGCCCCGCTGCCTCCTCCACCCGGCCCCGCCCGAACCGCAGCGTCGGCGCGCACGAAGGCGGGCCCGTGGACTGCGCCTGCGCGGGGCGCTGGTCCCCAAGCCAGGGCCTTTGCCGAGACGGGCCTGAGTGACTGCGCCTGCGTGCGGCCGAAGGCGGTGGTTCCGTTCTCCCGACGAAGGAGCCAGTACGACTGCGCAGGCGCGGGGCGCGGGGCCCAGGGAGGGGCTGCGTCCGCGGCCGGCCGGCCCGTACTGCGCCTGCGCGGGCCGAGGGCGGCGGCTCGGGCTGCTGGTCGGCGCTGTCCGCCCGTGCGCCCCGGCGAGAAGGCGGCTGAGGTAGGTTTCCCGCGGGCCGCTCGGCGGCTGCACCGCGCTGGGGCGGGACGTGCCGAGCGAGCGCTTCCTGGGCGTGTGCGCTGCCGGCGCCCCAGGCCGCGGCCCCGGGAAGACCCCCAGCCTCCCGCCTGCGAGCCGGGCGCTGCGGCGGCTGACCGCGGGCTCCGGGACCGCCGGCCACGCCCCTCCCGGCCCCGCCCCGCCCTCCGGCCCCGCCCCCGCCCCGCCCCGCGGCGCCGCGCCTCTCCCCGGCCACGCCCTCCCCGAGCCGCGCCCCCGCCCGCCCGCCCGCCGCGCCCCTGCCCCCCAGGCTTCCCGCCCCGCCGCTAGTCCCCGGGTGTCCCGGTGATCCTCCCCCGCGGGCGGCTGACCTGGCTGGCCTGGCCCGCCCTGCCCGCGCCCCCAGCCCGGCCCCGTCCCCCCTCGGCCGCCCCCCCCTCCCGGCCCGGCCTCCCTCCTCCCGTTGGCCCCCAGGCCTGGCCCGGGCTCCGTACCTACTACCTCCGCCACCCCCCACGGCCCCAGCCCGGCCCAGTCTCCCTCCTCCCCGCCCCGGGCCCCCCAACCCCCCTCGGCCCACGCACCCCCGGGCCCCCAGCCCGGCCCAGGCTCCCTCCTCCCATTGGCCCCCGAAGCCCGGCTCGGGCTCCGCCCACCCCCGCCCCCGCCCCCGCCCCCGCCCCCGCCCCCGCCCCCGCCCCCGCCCCCGTCCCCGCGCGCGCCTAGGAGGATGCTCTGTGCACGTGTAGCGTTTGCGGCTGACCTTGATAACCCCCGCTGGGTGTTTTGCCTGCAGAACCGGGTCTATTCAAGACTGGCAGGGGCCGCGCGTGGTGGCCGCCCATTGGCCGGGCTGTTGCCGGGCAGGAGGAAAACCTTCCTTCCCCCGCGGCTCGGCCTCCGCCCGCTGGGTGTGCGCGCAGCTCCCCAGCCCGACTCCCGCCTCCGTCCTAAACGACGCTCTTCTCTTGACTTTTATGTTGTAGTTACAGCTGTCCCAGAAGTGAGTATTAAGTCTCCATCAGTGAGGCATGCATTTCAAACAGAATCGTTTGTGTGATAAAAACACGTTCATCTTGGAGCACAGTATGGATTGCACTGTCCTTGGGGAAAAAATGAGAACTGAGAACGAGAGGCGAGAAGCCTCTGCAAGATGTGCACTTCGGTGCCCATTACTGGAAACACTCGGAAGCCCCAGATGGTCTTGACCTGGGGAATAAAGCAGCCAGTTATTTTACCAACAAAATGGGTTTTTCCAGAAATGACAGGAATTGCCGTGTCAGATACGCAAAATTGAAGGCAAGTCTGGCTAATGTAGGGAGAGGAAGGTTACTTTACAGAGAAAAAGGAGAAAGGTGGAAGGAGCCGCTTGGAAGGAAAATCCATTGGAGGAAAGTGAGTGTGGGGTGGTGACAGTCTCCCTGGCTGGACTGTGACACTGTGACAGTCTTCCTGGCTGGACTGTGACCTGTATGTAAAGACCACGGACATTGCAGAGAGCACGGCTCAACCACCAGCCCCGGGACTCTTAGATGGAGGAAATGCAGTGTTTGTAAGAGCTGCGTGACATTCCGCATTGGGCTGTAAATGCCTGCCATGACTCTCCAATGGACTGTAGCACCGTGACAGTCTCCCTGGCTGGACTGTGACACTGTGATGGTCTCCCTAGCTGGGCTGTGACAGTCTCCCTGGCTAGGCTGTGACACTGTGACCTTTGGCTGGACTGTTGCCTGGGTAGGAGATGGTCTTCCTGCCCTGTAGTAAAATGAGCTTTTCCCCTGTTGGATCTGGAAGGATTGGAGGGTGTCAGCGCGCCCCCTGCTGGCCTCCTGACTCCATTTCAAATGAGGTTTCCTTTTTTTTTTTTTTTTTTAAAGATTTTATTTATTTGTTCATGAGAGACACAGAGAGAGAGAAGCAGAGACACAGGCAGAGGGAGAAGCAGGCTCCACGCAGGGAGCCCGACGTGGGACTCGATCCCAGGACTCCAGGATCCGGCCCTGGGCTGAAGGTGGCGCTCCACCGCCGAGCTAGGGCTGCCCCATAGTAGGGATTTTAATTGGAAAGAAAGCTACCAGGGTTCCAAGAAGAGATGTGATATTGGTTTGTTGTTTTAAATCAATCCAGTAATCTAACAGAAACTCAGGGTGTTCATTCAGCAAATAAGACCAACACTTTTGTAGACTAATGAAGAAAACACACACTATCAGTTCATAAATTTTAAACACTTTCCATTGTTTCTGTAAAGAATTATATTTTTTAATTTTATTTCTATTTCATTCTTTAAACACTGGTTTTAGTTCCATTTGATGTAGGATCTTTATTATGGACTTTAGAAGTAAAGTGAATATAACAAAGTATTTTCTCATTCTCTCTCTCTTTAAAAGTAGAAATGGAGGGGAAAATGAAGTATTAAAAGTGGCAGCTATGCGGCAGATCCTAAGAGAACCATGGCAACACCAGGTGACTGCCCCCGAGATGAACCGCAGGTAATTTTAGTTCTAATGTGTAGGAACCTGAATGTAAAGACCACGGACGTTGCAGAGGGCACGGCTCAGCCACCAGCCCGGGGACGTTAGATGGAGGAAATGCAGCGTTTGTGAGAGCTCCGTGACTTTGCGCACCGGGCTGGGAACGCCTGCCACCAGTCTGCCTTTGGTACCTGTGCTGCTCAGGCAAGCACGCTGTTGAAGTTGCTTAATGAAGTCCCAGGCATAGTAGCTTAAAAGCAGCCTGGACACATTAGAAATGATTTATTTATTTGTACTTTTTTTTCTGCCTGAGACACATATCTAGTTTCCTTCAGGTTATCAGTAAAAAAAAAAAAAAAAAAAAAAAAAAAAAAAAAAAATTATACTAAATTTCAAGGATTTTGGATTATATAAAATTAAAAACCAGATGCATAGTCTTAACAAATATTGTTTTTAAAAAAATCAAACATTTTCATATCTGTGATGTAAATTTTAACATTTTTTCCCTCTATCCTTCCAGTGTTTGTTTGATTTGGGTTTTTATTCATAGGAATTTGATACATAGTTGGGTCATTTCATTAATCTTTTTCTTAAAATCAATCATAAAACTTTTAAATTCCATGGTTGCCCTATTCTTCCCTTCAGAAATTTAAAAAATATTTCAACATTTACAAAATATATTGTAAACATCAAGTACATATCACAGAGAAGTGAAAATTTGTGACATTTTGTCGTATGCCTTAGGATGTATGTGTGTACGTATATGTACGTATTCTGGAGGAAACCATAGGTGATGTTTTTTTTGTTGTTGTTTTTTTTTTCATAGGTGATGTTTTCCCTAACTTCAGCCCCATTCTTCTTCCTGTCCTCTTCTTCTTTCCTTGTCTAAGTGGCATCATATTCTGTGTTATCTGCAACCTGTCTTTTCTACTAATACTACTTCCAGGGGTTTGCCCTTGAGTGTGTGTTGAGGTAGTTCAGTCCTATAGGATGCTTCTGTAGCGTGCTCCTCAGACAAACGTCACATTTGTGTGGGGGTCTGTTGCAGTCTTGCGGTTGTGTAGTAGGTGTGTATGGCACGTTTTATTTATTTCTCTCGGACACGTAATGTCATTTCCAGTTTTTCTCTGTTTCAAACAGTGCTGGAGTCCGTACCCTTCTACACGTCTCCTTGAGCATGTGGGCTAGGGCACACACCTAGTAATGGCATCGCAGCGTGGAAGGGACTGTGTATTTAGATAACGATCAATTGTTCTCCAGTTTACGGGTCTGCCAGTAGCTTATATAGTACTTGCTAACACGTGAGAGCATCAGATTCCTTTTTTTCTTAATCTTTGTTTAAATTCAATTAATTACCATAGTGTATTATGAGTGTCAGAGGCAGAGGTCAGTGACTCATCAGTTGTTTGTAACACCCAGTGCTCGTGACATCCTGTGCCCTCCTCAGTGCCTGTCCCCAGTGACCCTGTCCCCCACCCCTTCTCCTCCAGCGACCCTCAGTTTGTCTCCTGTGATAAGAGTCTCTCAGGGTTCGTCTCCCTCTCAGATTTCGTCTTGTTTTGTTTCCCCTCCCTTCTCCGTGCCCCTCTGTGCTGTTTCCTCTATTCCACGTATGAGTGAGATTGTGTGATAACTGTCTCTCCCTGGCTGACTTATCTCACTCAGCATCACACCCTCCAGTTCCATCCACATTGTTGTAAATGGCCGAGTGACACCCGGGGTGCGCAGGGACCACGTCTCCTCCCTCCAGCATCTGTCCATGGACATCGAGGCTCTTCCCACAGCGCAGCCCCCGTGGACACGGCCGCTGGGAACGCGGGGGTGCAGGTGCCCCTGCAGCTCACCGCCTCTGACCTGTGGGGTAAATACCCAGTAGTGCAATTGCCGGGTCATAGGGCAGGAGAACATCAGACTCTTAAAGTTTGCTCAGCCTGATGAATTAGACGTGGTATCTTATTATTTTACTTTACTCAATTATTTGTGAGTCAGTCATGGTTGTATTTCAATAACCATACTTTAGGTTTAGGGTTTTATCAGTTTTATCTTTTCAAAGAACTGGTTTTGTCTTTGTTGACTTTATCTTTGTTCATCTGCTTTCTTTTTATTGATTTCTGCTTTTATCTTTATTTCTTTTATTCTCTGGGTTTAATTTTTTCTTTTTGTAGCATCTTGTGATGAAAGTTTGTATCACTGATTTAAACCTTTCTTCTCTAATATATATTTTTAAAGCTGTAACTCTTCCTCTGATCATCAGTTTGCTGTCTGTCATCCACTTAATACATTGTATTTTCATTGTTGATCAGTTAAAATATTTTATGTCACAATGGGAATTAGAAAATTTCTAGGCTCTTCAGAAGTGTGCTACCTATTTCCAGACATTTAGGAATTTTTATTTATCTTGTTATTTAATTTTGGTTTGATAATGTTTGGTCAGAAAATATACTCTGTAAAATTTCAGTTTTTGGAAATTTATTCAGTTTTGCTTTGTGGCCTAGTCAGATGGGCTGTTTTGGTGAATGTTCTACATGTACTTGCAAAGAATATGTTTTCTGTAGTTGGTGGTTTTCTGTAAATGGTTGTTAAGATCAAATAGGTTATTAATATTGTTCAAATCTTTGTGTCCTTTTTGACTTTTTGCCCATTTGTTGTGTCAATTACTGAGAGAGATGAGCTTCGAAAATTTCCACTGTGGGGGCGCCTATGTGGCTTAGTCAGTTAAGCAGCCAGACTCTTGTTTTTGGCTCAGGTCATGATCTCAGGGTCCTGGGATCAAGCCCCATGTTGTCCTCTGCACTTGGCAGGGAGTCTGCTTGGGATTCTCTCTCTCTGCTCCTCCCCACACTCGCCTAGGCACTTGCTCTCTGTCTCTAAAATAGGTAGATAAATATTTTTTAAAAATTTCCACTATGATTGTAGATTTGTCTATTTTTTTAATTTCCTTTTGACTGTTCACTTTTTGCTTCACATATTTTACATCTGTTACTTAGCACATACATTTAGGATAGTTTTCATTTTCTCAACTAATTGACTTTTATTTTTATGAAGTCTTTCTTTTTACCTATATTTCCCGGCTTGCATCTATTTTGTCTCATATTAATATAGCTGTGCCAGCTTGGTGTACAGCATGGTATACAGACACCTCTATTTTGAATCTAAGTCCTTATATTAAAAACTTTTCTCTTTAAAAAAAAAAAAAAAAAAAAAAAAAAAAAAAAGCTTTTCTCTTGTAAAGAGCCTGTAGGCAGGTCCTTTTTCCCTGTCAGGTAATTTCTGCTCTTTAGTTTGAGTATTTAATCCATTAACATTTAATGTAGTGATGGATACAATCAAGTTGAACATCTTGCTATTTGTTTTCTCTTTCATCTTTGCACCTTTCTTGCCTCCTTTTGGATTAATGTAATATTGTTTATAATTCCACATTCTCTCTTATGTTGGCTTCTCACCTGTATCTTTTACTAATACTTTGGTGGCTACCCAGCAAATTGTGATATTCATCTTTAATGTATCCCAGTTTTTGTTTTGACCACTTCACAATGTAAGAATCCTCCAAATTAGTTTCATTTACTAGGCACCATTTTTGTGCTATTTGTGCTATTGTTGTAACATATTTTACTTCTATATATGCCATGAACCCCACGGTCAATTATTAGTGTCTCCTTATATATACTACTAACAGTCTTTCATGAGAGTATAAAAAATAGTCTTGTTTCCCCACTTTTCCTGGTGTTTCTACACCTATCACTCTGGCAAAAATGAAAGACCATGTAATGCCTGTTGCTGGTGAATATTCAAGCAGAGGGTACTCTCTGCTTTGATGATGAAGCATAAGTGCAACACCCTTTATGGAAAGAATGGCAAATGCATGAGTGAAAACCATGCGTATTTCTCAGTCCTGATAATCTGTTCCATAGAAGTCAAATGTCATTACATAAGGATAAATGTGTGTAGGTGTTGTGGCTGCATGTGGTGGAAAATTGGACACCAAGAGCAAGTCCGCTAATCAAGGATGGTGGAAGACTCAGGAAGAATTCCTACCGTGGAATATTCTACAGTCATTGAAAATGATAAGTTACAGTTCTAAGATTTGGGGTGTTTTTCACAAGGTATTATGTGAGTAAAAGAACCAAAATAGGAAAAGGGTTTGTGACATCCTTCACAGAATAGTGTGTCAAAAGAAAAACTGCATGTGTATGAGTATGTGTGAGTGTGCACGTGTGTGTGTGCAACCCGAGCTCCGAGAGGGCACGGCGGGGTGCATGCCAGTTGAGTATGACACCAGGTAAGGATTAGGGGTGGTGGTGAGAGGGTTATGGTGTGGGTGGAGCAGGGACAGGGCATGGAGGGTGAGCTAAAAAGAAATGATGCTGCATGGAACTAATCAGGTTACTGTAGTAGGAAAATAGGCAACTAACAAAAAAGATGACCAGTAAGTACTTGAAACACATGTGTGGTCTCACTAATAATTGAAGACAAATGGAACTGACCAAGACAGACAGGGTCTCCACATCATATTGACAGAGATTTGAGTGACGTCGCATGCCCACGGTTGATCAGGGTGTGGGCAAATCATTCGGTTACTCACATGTAGGTCGGAGGGACCACCATTCTGGAGGGTATTTGGTGATGATATCCAAAGTTATGAAAGTACATGGCATCTTAAACTGCCAGTTTCCCAGTCAGGAATTTATCCTAAGAAAATTGTCATGGGTAGACCAAATGATACGTGTTTAAAAAAGCTCGTCTTAACATAATTTGTAATAATATAAACTGTAAAGAGTTTAAGGGTACACGACTAGGAGACTGGATAAATGAGTTATGATAATTCATAGGACAGAATACTATCAGATATTAGAAATGTAGCATTAGGAGTAATTTAATGAGGAAAAATATTCAGAATTTAGTAAGTGGGAAACATTTCACAAGGCAGAATTATATGATCCCAGTAAACACCCTGTACACACAGGCTGTATGTACACCTAAAAAGGAGCCTGGGGGCATCTGGGTGGTGCAGTCAGTTGAGCATCTGACCCTTGATTTTAGCTCACATCATGATCTCAGGGTCGTGAGATTGAGCCCCATATTGGGCTCTGCACTCAGTGGGGAGTCTCCTTTTTTTTTTTTTAAAGATTTTATTTATCTCTTCATGAGAGACACAGAGAGAGGCAGAGACACAGGCAGAGGGAGAAGCAGGCTCCCTGCAGGGAGCCAGATGTGGGACTTGATCCCAGGACCCTGGGGTCACAGCCTGGGCCGAAGGGAGACACCCAACTGCTGAGACCCCCGGGCACCCCTCAATGGGGAGTCTCTTTAAGATTCTCTCTCCCTCTCCCCCTCTACTCAAGGTCTCCCTCTCCCTCTCAGATAAAGAAATCTTTTTTTAAAAAACCTGGAAAAATATGAATGTTAATGTGTTAACCATTATTATTTCTAACCAGTGGGCGAGATTACAGATGGTTTTAACTTTCCTCTGTGTATGCTTGTGCCTTCACACATCTTCAAAGGAACACGAGTTACATGTATGTTTAGGGAATTTGTTTAAGGCGTATACATGGGGACAGGGATGCTTCGCTGAGCTGCAAGCTGTGGTTGGAGTCTCTACCACGTCCAGGGGACGTCTTCCAGAAAAGCCTGTTCTGATAGAAAGTGTGTGGTCCTGAGCAGCATGTGTCAGCAGCAGTGCAGTCCAAGTAAGGCCGGGAGGGTCATGCCAGCTCACTGTCACCTTCCTGAGACCTGCCCAGCTCTGTCCTCGGGTGTGATGAGGTCCTAAGAGCATGACGCCCAGAATTAGGTTCTTTCTCTTGGCGCTGGTCCCCACTTTCAGAATGAGTTGCTGGTGATCAGGGTCAGTCACCACGTAGACACTAAAAGTGCCTCTTTCTTATTTCTTTCTCTGATGTTTTTTGGATGCAAATAATTTTGTACTAGAGATAAAAATGCAAGGAGGGATCCAGATCCCTCGATCCTGCTAGTGAAGATGATCCAAACTATGGGATTAAAGGTGGTCATGTGAATCTTCATTCGAAATCATCCTAATAACCTGTAGCCTCTTGGTTATTAAGATGGAGAGAGAGAGAGAAGCCCATAGTCATCCCCTATTGTTTCCTTGGCTTTGAGCAGGAGGGAGAAGATCACGTGGAGTGCGGTGACCAGGAGCATCTCCAGGAGCTTGTGCACCCGGAAGAGTTTGTGGCCATCGCAGACTACTCTGCCACTGACCAGACGCAGGTAACCCTGTGCGCTTGCTCACATTTAGGGGCCGTGAGGCCTGGGTCCATGTTTTATGGGTTTAGTGTGCTAAATGATGAATTAGATGTAAATTTTGAAGAAGCCATACCAGAATTAAGAAATATTCAGATGTTTAGAGCCAAATGAGACCCGAGAGTAACCCTTTTCTTCCCAGCCTAACAAATTCTGATGCCAGGCTTTAGGCAAGAGATACTTGGGTAAGGAATGGGGAAAGGAGCACCTGTTCAGTTTCTGTTTGGAAACCTGGGTTTAGAACCTATTCTAGTTAATGAAAAAAAAAAAGGCTGTAAAATAAAAATACCGACTTGAGGGATGCCTGGGTGGCTCAGTTGGTTAAGCATCTGCTTCTTGATTTTGGCTCAGGTTGTGGTCTCAGGGTTGTGAGATCGAGTCCCACATTGGGCTCAGCGGGGAGTCTACTGGAGGTTCTCTCTCCTTCCCCTGCCCTTCCCCCTGCTTGCACTCTCTTCCTCAAGTAAATAAATAAATCTTTAAAAAAATATATTGACTTGAATGTTGCTTTTTCTACTCTAGTAAATGAATCAGCTACCACATAGCTCAGTTACAGTGAAGAGGCTATAGAGAAATTCTGTCTTAAGCCATTCAAAAATGTTTACCCTTTCTTTTAAAAAATATCTATTAAGCTGTGCTTTTCTTTCATGTAGATGTTCCACAAAAGTCTCTAAATCTTGATGTCATTTTTAGAAATTGTGAGTTTGTATAATTACCCATTGAGTCCTTTTTGAAATAGCTGTGATTTGGGCCCCAAGATGGGGGAATTTATCACTAAGCCACGATTGAAATACCAACTATGGGTTTCTCTAAATTTTGACTTGTATGTATGGTTTTTTTTTCCAGCTCAGTTTTTTAAGGGGAGAAAAAATTCTCATCCTGAGACAGACAACTGCTGACTGGTGGTGGGGCGAGCGTGCCGGCTGCTGTGGGTACATACCTGCAAACCACCTTGGGAAGCACCTGGAGGAGTGTGACCCTGAAGACACGTGGCAGGATGAAGAGTACTTCGGCAGCTACGGGACCCTGGTACTGCTTCCCAGACTCCCTGTTCTATGGGCTGGGTGGTGGTTTCCTCTGTCTAGTGTAAAGGTAGCTTCACCTGGGCTGCTTCTCTTCATTGGTTTAGAGCAGGGTTTGCAGAGCTCTTGTTCGGCTTCACAGGCCATGTGACTACTCAGCATTACCATTGTAGTGCAAAAGAGGCCATAAAGCCACAAGAAATGAGCGTGGCATGTTCTTCTGATTTTTAAAAACCATTAAAAAAATGTAAAGCCATTCTTAGCTTGCAGGCCCTACAAAAGCAGGTGGGCTGGATTGGCCCATGGTGGTTTAAGGATGTTTTCGGAGCAATGGGATTATGAACTTTTCTCAGCATTTACAAAATAGTAACAAATTTTATTTTAAAAATAAAATACAAAAACGTTATACAAGTCAACAATAATACCTCTAAATCACTAACTTACTAGTTTTATTTTTTTCCAGTTTGGATAAAGACTCATAACCTTATGATCCAGACAGCCCGTTTATATCTTAAAGCTAGGTAAAAACAGATGCCTGCGGAATAAACACTGCAGACGTAATGTTGAGTGAAAGAAACAAGACATCAAAGAATAACTTTTGATTCAGTTATATAAGGTTGAAAACAGTGTTAAAAGATGAATGTAAATGATCAGGGAGCTGGTTCCCTGAGAATCAGGATGGTGGTTACTGTTACCAGGGGGTCTGTGATGGTGTCCACCATTGTTTTATTAAATATTTTATTAAAATAAAATAATTGTTACACCAGCAAAATGGGTTTCTTCAGGAGCAGCAGAGGAACTGCAGTCTGGAACCCGCTCAGTGTGGGGAAGCATGGGCCAGTCTGGGGACCCAAGGCAGGGGACTCAGGTGGGGGGACTTTGTTACAGGGAAGGGGGTGGGCGGGCTGTGTGGCGGCTTCTCGTTGGCTGGGCTGTTGCTAGGCCAGCAGAAAATCTTCCTCCTGCTGGGTAAGGGAAAGTAGCCCTGTTCCTTTGGCGTTTGCTGTGGTGGAGTGGTAGTTGTTGAGTATGCACCCCTCAGGGTGTCCCCTTTGCACTTCAGGTGAGGTTTTCTTTCCCAGCTTTCCTGTCCGCAAGGCCGGGGTGGGAAGGCCTGGGGTGCTGGCCGTGTTCTGGTGTTGGTTGCATGCCTGTTTGCTACATTGACAAACTGTAAGGCACTTGCTAGGAGGTAGGTCCTGTTTCATAATTTAAACGTTATAATAAATGAAAGCGCCCTGATGTATGTACATGATTAGAGCTTTCAAACTATTAAGAAAGAGAATTTTGTTGGTTTCGAAAGCACCACGTTGGTGATTTACTTACCTAACAGCTTTGCACCGTGACAAGCGGTGATGTAATGGGCTTCCTCTTACAAGAGTCTTGCTAAACTGCTGCTAGAATTTCTATTGGGTAAATTTGTAAGATGTGCGTATGCGTGTTTTTACTGTGGTGGGTCTTGTACGCTTACCAATCATGTGAACGCTCGTTCATAACCACATATCACCAAAGCAAAAAAGATTCCTGATCTTGAAGGTGGAATATGATATTTCCTGATCTTGATTTCCATTTTCTAAAGTCAGGTTGGTCATCTTCTATATTTTGTTGGCCTTTTCTGTTTCTTCTTTTGTTTGGGTAAGCTTTCACATACTTTGCATGTTTTTCTTTTTATTTCTGTCAATTTATATGTTTAATTAGCAAGTTAGCCTGTACCTATGGTATGTATTACACTTACCACTTGCCTCTCTTGTTTCCCAGGGAACTTTTTACCTTTCTGTGGTCTGATTTGTCCTTTTTTTTTTTCTTTGTGGCTTCTGGGTTTTCTGTCCTAATTTGAACGCTTTCTTTACTCCAAGATTATAAACATCCATGCTTTCTTTTTTGCACTTTTGTGACACCATTTTTTTTTTTTAAGAATTTTATTTATTTATTCATGAGAGACACACAGAGAGAGAGAGGCAGAGACACAGGCAGAGGGAGAAGCAGGCTCCATGCAGGGATCCTGACGTGGGACTCTATCCCGGGTCTCCAGGATCACACCCTGGGCTTCAGGCGGTGCTAAACCGCTGCGCCACCAGGGCTGCCCTGTGGCACCATTTTTGACAATGAAATATTTAAATCAATCTGGAATTTGCTCGTTGTAAAGAATAAGGTAAAATTAGAACTTAATTTCCCCCAAATATCCAGCTGTTCCAGCATCAGTTATTGGATGATCCTCCTTTTCCTGATTACGGGAAATGCATGTTTATCATATATTTAATTTCTAGGATCTTTACAGAAGATTACAGAAGTAATCTCTGTTCTGTTTTGTTAGTCTGTTCATTTCTTCTGCAGTTCCAGATGTTCATTATTGAAGCTTTTGAACATCTGGGAGAACTGGGCCTCTAGAAGTCCTCCTATTTTTTAGTACTTTTATGGCTAGGCTTATCTATCATCTAATTTTTTGAAGCTAATTTTGTTACCATGTGTTATGCACCATTCCCCATGCCAAATTGGCTGGTGTTTTAATTGGTATTGCAGGGAAAGTCTCCATTAACTTAGGGAGAAGTGACATGTTTATAACATTGCACTGACTGTCCTCATTTCTTCCGCCTTACTCTACGTCTCTCAGTTTTAAGGTTTTGACATAGGGTGCTGTATATGTCTTGTTAAATCTATTCCTTGATGTTTTTTGTGTATTACTGGTTTATGTGGTTGGGTACAGTGTTCTATAAGCATTGGATTAAATTGGTTGATAGATTGTTCAAGTCTGTGTCCTTACTGATTTTCTTTCTACTTTTCTGTTGGTTACTGAGATAAGGGTGTTGGAGTCTCTGACTATAACTGTGAATTTGTCTATTTCTTGTTGCGTATCTATTGGTTTTTGCTTCGTGTGTTTTGAAGCTTTGTTATTAGGTACAAAAATGTTTAGAATCATTATGCGCTTTTGCTGAAGTGATTCCTCTGTTACTATGACCTGACCCTGTTCTTCGCAGGGACTATTCTTTGATCTGAAGCATATTTTACGTGGTGATAATGCCACCACTGGGCTTTCTTCCCCTGGTGGCAGCACGGTGCACCTCAGTACCCCAGTTCTGACCTTCTGTTAAGGTGGACTAGTCTAGGCGAGGTGGCCAAGTCTCGATTGTGTCCACTCTGATCCTCAGTCTCTTTGTTTCTCAGTCCTCAGTGGTTTGTGAGGAGCCCGGATGGGCTTGTGAGGGTGCCACGCTGACTTCCTGTCTGTGCTGACGTGTCTGGGTAGCTTCAGTGTCTGCCTCACAGCCCTGCGTGTGTAGGCTGGGTTTTCTGCAGCGTGAGACCTGAGGAGTGACGTGCGGGGGACGGTGCTGTGCGTGCGGCCTTTCCAGGCTCTGACTGCCACCTGTGGCTTCATGAACCATTTGGAGGAGCCTTTCTCTGTTTCCTGGAGGTTGGTGTGATTACCATGGGTGCTATGTTATTTCAGGTTTCATGTTTTTCTCCCTCTGGACGTGGCTGGGGCCCTCGAGCTCCCCCTGAGGGTCAGTGGGGTTGTCACCTACCCTCCAGAGCTAGTTTCCTGTGGGGCTTGTGCGCCTCCTCTGGCATCTCTCCTGGTGGCTTGTCCACATTCTCTCTTGGTGGATACTTGGCCAAGTATCCTGATGGATACTGATGGGGAATTGGATGGGAACAGTGGTCAGGAGGGCGGTGTCTGCACCACCTCCTGAGTGGTCCCCTCCTCTCTGTTCACCTGGCTCTCGGGGAGCTGCAGGGAGAAGCTGCAGACAGCATCACGCTGCCTGGAAGGATTCCAAAAACTTCCATTCCATTCCTTCACTGTTGTATTTTTACCTACTGGCATATTTAGGCCTTTCAATTTTTTTGCTTTTTTTTTCCCCTCTTTATTGCTCATATTTTTAGGTGTGGGATGGTGGGGTCAAGGGGTTATAGCTTAGTCTCTGATCTTCCTTCTTAAACCAGGGATCAGCATAGCTCAGATTACAAGCAATGATTCCTAATGTGTATTTCCTCTAGAAACTTCACTTGGAGATGTTGGCAGACCAGCCGCGAACTACTAAATACCACCATGTTATCCTGCAGAATAAAGAGTCCCTGAAAGATAAAGTGATCCTGGACGTCGGCTGTGGGACTGGGATCATCAGCCTGTTTTGCGCACATTATGCGCAGCCCAAAGCAGTGAGTGAGAAATGGCTCTCCCTTCAGCGGCTCCTGGGCTGGGTCCCAGTGAAGCGTCCTTCATGTGCAGAGGCTCCACGTCAGGGGGACGGGCGCTGTGTTCTTGCAGCCTGAGCCTGTCGGGGGTTGTGACATCGGTGGGATAAGTCACAGACCGCACAGAGTAGAGTAGGACACAATAGAGAACGGAGTGGGTTGCGTGTGGCGGGATATGTTTTGTAAAATGTTTATTTCAGTTAAATAGAGAAACACATGTGTCCATGTGTCGTGTAGATCCCTTTAAAGCAAGTGTGGGGCTCCCAGAGTTGAAGCCCCACGATGGCCCCCGACGCAGGTGGTTGAAATTCCTAGTTTGCAAGTGAAGCTGCAGGACAGTGACCACTGGAGTTCAGCGGCTGTCAGAACCACGATATAGTGCGCAGGACCTTCCTCTGGCCACCTGGGCTTGAAATCGTCTCAGCCACTGGTACCCTTAAGGTCCGATTGCTCTTAGGCATCGGGGTTACGGGGTATGTTGCTGTGCGAAGGGGACCCCTGCCGCTGGGTCTGACCCAGGAGGGCCCCTGCAGTGGGCGCCCGGCGCAGGTGCAGAGCTTTCTCTCCACCTGCAGCCCCCTGTTGATTTTAGGCAGAAGGTGGAGTTAGGATTAGAGGTAGCTCCCTGGTCAGGGCTCCACTGTTGGAAGTAGCACAGCGAGGCCCGGCTGCCCCGCTGCGCACCCCCAGTCCCTTCTGTCGCTGTTTTCCCTGAGGCTGGTTCTGACTTGGCTGGAGTGACGGGCCCAGGGCAGGTGACAGGCTGCTCTGTGGGTGGGCCGCACACTGATGATCCTTCTGTGACGTGCAGGTGTATGCGGTGGAGGCCAGTGAGATGGCCCAGCACACAGGGCAGCTGGTCATGCAGAATGGCTTTGCCGACATCATCACTGTGTTCCAGCAGAAGGTGGAGGATGTGGTGCTGCCGGAGAAGGTGGACGTGCTGGTGTCCGAGTGGATGGGGACCTGTCTGCTGGTAACGGACGCCGGGACACTTGGAATGGCTGTGGATTGTGCCAAGGAAGGGGGTGTGGATGGGGCCCAGAGGGGCTGTTGTGAGCAGAGGGTCTGGGGAGAGCTATGGCTGTCACGGTGAGGTGAAACCACCTGGTTCTGACATCTGTTTGGGGTAGGACAGCTGTGAGGCCGGCAGTTCCTACCATTTGTGACAGCACGGATGGACCTTGAAGACATTATGCCAAGTAGAATAAGTCAGACATGGTGTGTGATCTCACTTATATGTGGTACCTAAAATACCAGCGTGAACTAGGAAAAGAGATGAAATTTGCGGTTGGCAGGGGAAGGGAGGCTGAGGGGAGAAAGGACTGGAAGGCCGTTTGTCATAGGTACAGACTGCCGGGTACAAGAGAGGCGGGCCCCGGGCCGTCAGGTGCAGCCTGGTGACTGCAGCAATACTGCTGTGTAACGTCCGGGCCAGTCATCTCGAGAGTCCAGTCGACCCTTGAACAGCGCGGGTTTGAACCATGTGGGTCCACTTAGATGTGGGATTTTCTTGATAAATATGGGGCAGTATAGTAAGTGGATTTTCTTTATGATTTCCTTAACATTTTTTTTTCTCTAGCTTGCTTTATTGTGAGAGCACAGTATACAATACAAATAACATAAAATACATGTTGATTGACTATTTGTGTTACCAGTAAGGCTACAGGACGCCAGCAGCCTATTAGTAATCAAGTTTTGGGGGAGTCAAAAGTTATGGGTGGATTTTTGACTGCATGGAGTGTCAGTGCCCTAGTCCCTGCTTGTTCAAAGGTCAGCCCGTAGATCTGAGAGTTTCTACCACAAGGCTTAGTTGTTTTTTTTTTTTTTCTTTTTCTTTTTCTTTTTCTTTCATTTTCTTCTATTTTTTAAAAAAGATTTTATTTATTCATGAAGAGACACAGATAGAGGCAGAGACACAGACAGAGGGAGAAGCAGGCTCCCTGCAGGGAGCCCGATGTGGGATTCGATCCCGGGACCCTGGGGTCACACCCTGAGCTGAAGGCAGATGCTCAACCTCTGAGCCACCTAGGCATCCCCTTTCTTCTTCTTCTTCTTCTTCTTCTTCTTCTTCTTCTTCTCTTCTTCTTCTCTTCTTCTTCTTCTTCTTCTTCTTCTTCTTCTCTTCTTCTTCTTCTTCTTTCTTCTCCTTCTTCTTCTCCTTCTTCTTCTCCTTCTTCTTCTCCTTCTTCTTCTCCTTCTTCTTCTCCTTCTTCTTCTCCTTCTTCTTCTCCTTCTTCTTCTCCTTCTTCTCTCCTTCTTCTTCTCCTTCTCCTTCTCCTTCTCCTTCTCTCCTCCTCCTTCTCCTCCTTCTCCTCCTTCTCCTGCTCCTTCTCCTCCTTCTCCTTCTTCTCCTCCTTCTCCTCCTTCTCCTCCTTCTCCTCCTCTCCTCTGCTCCTTCCTTCTCCTCTTCTCCTCCTTCTCCTCCTTCTCCTCTTCTCCTCCCTCCGCCTCCTCCTCCTCCTCCTCCCTCCTCCTCCCTCCTCCCCCCTCCTCCCCCTCCTCCCCCTCCTCCCCTCCTCCCCTCCCCCCTCCCCCTCCCCCTCCCCTCCCCCTCCCCCTCCCCTCCTTCTTCCTTCCTTCCTTCCTTCCTTCCTTCCTTCCTTCCTCCTTCCTTCTTTCTTCTTCTTCTTCCTTCTTCCTTCTTCCTTCTTCCTTCTTCCTTCTTCCTTTTTCTTCTTCTTCTTCTTTTTTATCTATTTATTCATGAGCGACACAGAGAGAGAGGCAGAGACCCAGGCAGGGAGAAACAGGCTCCCTGCAGGAACCCTGACGTGGGACTCGATCCCGGGTCTCCAGGATCACGCCCTGGGCTGAAGGCAGGAGCTAAACCGCTGAGCCACCCAGGCGTCCCCTTTTTTTCTTTTTAATGTGTCAATATGAGGTGATAGATGTGAACTAAACCTATTGTGGTCATTTCACAGTACATACAAACCAAATCCCCAGGCTGTACACCTTAAACTTGTAATAATCTTAGAGGAAAACCATAGGTTGGATTTTTTAGAAAAAGCACAAAAAATCATGTACGATATGATTCCAGTTTTGTTTTAAAAAATCATACATAGCGAGATGTGTGGGTGGCATAGTCAGATAGTGTCCGACTCTTGGTTTTGGCTCAGGTCATGATTTCAGAGTCATGAGATCAAGCCCCACATTGGGGTCTGTACTGAGCACCGAGTCTGCCTTAGCTCTCTCCCCCTCTGCCCCTCCCCACTGTCCATTCACGCTCTCTCTCAAACATGTAAATCTTCAAAATAAAAATCATACATAGAAATGATCTCTCTTCAGTTCCAGGTAAGGCAGAGTAAACACACTCCACTGTGTCTCCCCCAGGTAATGCAGCAATAGGTCCAGGACAGGGTGCGGGAGACACTCCTTGAGGACTTTGAGAAGCATACGGTAGCAGGAAGCTCGGGAAAGAAGACTGGAGTTTGAGGTATACTGACCTCATCTCTTTTTTTTTTTTTTTAAGATTTTATTTATCTATTCATGAGAGACACAGAGAGAGGCAGAGACACAGGCAGAGGGAGAAGTGGGCACAGGGAGCCCGATGCAGGACCTGATCCCAGGACCCCAGGTCATGACCTGAGCCAAAGGCAGATGCTCAGCCACTGAGCCCCCAGGGGCCCCTACTGACCTGGTCTTGAGTGCGTTGTTACTCCTCCTCTGGTTCCCTCCATACATAGCTTCAGTAATTTAGATGAAAAAGATCCATTCTTTTGAAAACAGCAGACTTTCACACAACTAACCCACAGTGAAGTAGATAACCTGAATAATCAAATAACTAATAAAGATACTGAATTTATAGTTGAAAACTTTCTGAAGAGAAATCTGTAGGCCCAAATTATTTCACTGGTAAAATGTACGAACACATTTAAGGAAGAAACAACACCAGATCAGAACAATGGCTTTCAGAAAACCGAAGAGGATAGACTTCTCAGCTCTTTGGGGTTACCAAATCCAAACCAAAAACTACAGACCGATAACTCATGTTCATAAATGCAGAACTCCTCAGACATACTAGCAGATGTAGTCCTGCAGGGCATATAGGGAATAACGTCACAACAAAGAAGAGATTATTTTTGGAATTCAAGGATGGTTCAGTATTCAGAAATAAGTCTATGTAACCTATGTTTGTAGTCTACATGACTGTCAATTAATGCACAAGAAGTTTGGCAACATTCAAAATATTTTTTTTAAAGATTTTATTTATTTATTCATGATAATCACACAGAGAGAGGCAGAGACACGGGCAGAGGGAGAAGCAGGCTCCATGCAGGGAGCCCGACGTGACATCCGATCCCGGGTCTCCAGGATCACGCCCCGGGCCAAAGGCAGGCACTAAACCGCTGCGCCACCCAGGGATCCCATTCAAAATATTTTTAAGAGGGATCCCTGGGTGGCGCAGCGGTTTGGCGCCTGCCTTTGGCCCAGGGCGCGATCCTGGAGACCCGGGATCGAATCCCACGTCGGGCTCCCGATGCATGGAGCCTGCTTCTTCTCCCTCTGCCTGTGTCTCTGCCTCTCTCTCTGTATGACTATCATAAAAAAAATATATATATATTTTTAAGAGATTTCTTCTTTGATCCGTGTGTTTTTACCCCCCCCCCCCCCCGAAATGTTGTTTAATCTCTCAAGGTTTTTTTTTTTATTTTCCAGCTAACTTTCTGTTACTGATTTCTAGTTTAATTCTTTTGTGGTCTGAGAGGAGACATTGTATAGTTTCTATTTTTCAAATTGGTTAAGATGTGTCTTATGGCCCAGAATGTGTCTCTCCTGGTGTGGGCTTGGGAAGGAGGCATGTGGTGTTGGATGAAGACATCTGTAGATGTGCTTTAGGTCCAGTGGATAGAGGGTGGTGTTGAGTCAGCTGTGTCCTTGCAGACTTTCTCTCCGCTGGATCCTGCCCTTTCCTGAGTCATCTGTTTCTCCTTACAGCTCTGTTTGTTTTGCCTTTCACAGTGATCCTCGGTTGTTACGGGCCTAATGTCTTCTATAGAATTGACCCCTTTATCACTATGTTTGCCCCCTTTATCTCTGATAACTTCCTTCCTCTGATGTCTGCTCTGTCTGAAATTAACTGCTGCTTTCTTTTGATTAGTGTTAGCAGCAGAGATCTTTCCCCATCCATTTACTTTTATATGTGTCAGTATATTTATTTATTTGTTTTACCTTTTTAAGTTTTCTTTTTTTAAAAAATTTCTTCAAGTCATCTCTGCACCTCATGTGGGGCTCAACCTTATGACCCTGAGATCAGGACTTGCACGCTCCTCTGACTGAGCCAGCCGCCGTGCGCCCCTCGTCTGTACATTTATAGTGGATTTCCTGTAGGCAGCACCTCATTGCATCTTAGTTTTTGATCCACTCTGATAATCTCTGTCTTGTAATTGGTATATTTAGACAATCGACATTCAGAGTGATTATTAACGTAGTTGGATTAATGTATCTACCACATTTGTTGCCGTGTTCCGTTTGTTCTTTGTTCCTGGTTTTTCCTCCACTTTTTAAAAAATATATTTTTTTTAAGCAAATAAAATTAGGGAATTTAGTGAGCATAAATTAAGGGTAAATTAATTTAATGCTCAAAGGCATGTTGGTTTAGAACCTCACATGAACACGCTTTGATGATTTGAACTTAAGATTCATATTTTCATAATTGATGTTATATTCACTTTGTAGATCATTTCCAACTTTTTCCAAATTGAGAACTAAAAATAGTCCTCAATTGTAATCTTTCTTGAAGCTCACTTCTTCATCTATAATCTATTTATCCATCCATCTGTCATCTACCTTCATTTGCATTGAGGTGTAATTATAAAATTGTCAGATACTTAAAGTATGTAGTATGATGATTTGATATCTGTATACATTATTGACAGCTTCCCCCCGTTGAGTTAACACATCTGTCACCTCACAATGACAGTGTTGTCAACTGTAGTCACCACAGTTAAGATTTTATTCATTTTATAATTGACAGTTTGTACCCTTTTACCAGTGTCTTCTATTTTCCTCACCCCTGAGCTCCTGGTAACCACTTTTCTACTCTGTTTCTATGAGTTCAACTTAAAACTTTTTTTTTTTTTTTTAAGATTTCACATATAAGCAATATGATGCAGTTTTTATGCATCTCTCTGTGGCTTATTTCATGTTGTTGCAGATGGCAGGATTTCCTTCTTTCTCATGGCTGAGTAATCCATTGTGTGTATCTATAGTTATATATCTTATGGTATTGTACATGTATATATCTCTCACATTTTCTTTTTTTTTCACATTTTCTTTATTCATCTGTTAGTGGACACTTAGGTTGTTTCCATATCTTGGTAATAGTGAATAATGCTTCAGTGAACATGGGAGTACAGATCTCTTTGAGATAATGATTGTGTTTTCTATGGATGTAAACCCAGAAGTAGGATTGCTGGATCACATGGTATTTTCTTTTTTTTTTTTTTTAATAAAATTCAGTGGTTTTTTTTTTAAAAATATTTTATTTATTTATTCATGAGAAGCACAGAGAGAGAGAGGCAGAGACACAGGCAGAGAGAGAAGGAGGCTCCATGCAGGGAGCCTGACGTGGGACTCGATCCCGGGACCCCAGGATCACGCCCTGGGCTGAAGGCGGAGCTAAACCACTGAGCCACCCAGGCTGCCCATCACATGGTATTTTCTAGTTTTAATTTCCTGAGGAACCTCTTTACTATTTTTCATAGTGGCTGTGCTAGTTTACATTCCCACTAACAATGTTGAGGGGTTCTCTTTTCTCCATATTCTTGCCAGCATTTATTACCTTTTGTCTTTTTTTTTAAGATTTGTTTTTTATTTTAGAGAAAGCATGTGGGAGCGGCGGAGGGGGGAGAGGGGGAGAGAGAGAGAGAGAGAGAGAAACAGACTCCCTGCTGCACACAGATCCTGACATGGGGCTCAGTCCCACCACCCTGAGATCGCGACCTGAGCTGAAACCAAGAGTGGGGTGCCCAACCGACTCCATCACCCAGGCGTCCCACTTTTTGTTTTTTTGATAATAGAGATAACAGGTATGATGTGATACCTCATTGTGGTTTTGATTTGCATTCCCCGATAGTGATATTGAGCACCTTTTCATGTACCTACTGCCCATTGTATATCTCCTTTGGAAAAAAAAATGTACCTTTGCCCAATTAGAACAATATTTTTTCTATTGAGTTGTAGGAGTTCCTTGTATATTTTGGGTTTTTGCCCCTTATTGGTTATATAGTTTGCAAATACTTTCTCCCATTCCATAGTTTATCTTTTTGTTGATGGTTTCCTTTGCTGTGCAGAGCCTTTTTAGTTTGATGTAGTCCCACATGTTCATTTTTGCTTTTGTTGCCCTTGCTTTTGGTGTCTAATCCAAAAAATTATTGGCAAGATCGGTGTTTTCTTCTAGGAATTTTATGGTTTTAAGTTCAAGTCTTTAATCTATTTTGACTTGATTTTTGTGTGTGTTGTCAGATAGGGGTCCAGTTTCACTCTTGTGTATGCAGTAATCCAGTTTTCCCAATACCATTTTAAAAAAGATTTTATTTATTTATTCATGAAAAAAAAAAAGGAGAGAGGCACAGACACAGGCAGAGGGAGAAGCAGGCTCCCCAAAGGGAGCCCAATGCAGGACTTGATCCCGGGACTCCTGGATCACGCCCTGAGCCGAAGGCAGACTCCCAGCTGCTGAGCCACCCAGGCGTCCCTCCCAACACCACTTTGAAGGTGTTCTCCTCCCCCCATTATATATTTTTGGCTTCTTTGTTGAAAATTAATTGATTATGTATGCATGGGCTGATTTCTGGACTCTGTCGTGTTCCATTGATCTAGGTGCCTGTTTTTATGGCAGTACCATATTGTTTTAAATACGATAGCTTTGTAATATAGTTTGAAATCAGGAAGCGTGATGTCAGGAAGCTTTGTTCTTTCTGAAGAGGCTATGTTTATTTGGAGCCTTTGGATTGCTTTTCTTATTTATGTGAAAAATGCCCTTGAAATTTTGATGGGAATTGAATTGAACCTGTAGATTGCTTTGAGTAGTATGGACATGTAAACAATTTTAATTCTTCCTATCTATGAACAGGGGGTGTCTTTCTATTTATTAGTGTCTTCTTTAATTTCTTTCTTCATTGTCTTTTACCTCCTTGGTTAAATTTATTTTGAGGTATTTTATTATTTTTGATGCAACTGTAAATGGGATTATTTTCTTAATTCTTGATAGTTCATTGTTAGTGTATAGAAACGCAACTGATTTTTGTATATTGATGTCATATTCTGCACGTTTATTGAATTTGTTTGTTCTAACAATTTTTTTGGTGGAGTCTTTAGGATTTTCTATATATAATGTCATGTCATCTGCAAATACAGTTTTACTTCTTTCCTTCTGATTTGAATGCTTTTTAAATTTCTGTTTCTTGCCTGATTGCTGTGGCTAGGACTTTAGTACTATGTTGAATAAAAGTGGTGAGAGTGGGCATCCTTGTCTTTCACCTGATCTTACAGGAAAGCTTTCTGCCTTTTATTTATTTATTTATTTATTTATTTTTTTGCTTTCTGCTTTTTGAGTATGGTGTTAGTTCTAGGCATGACATATATGGCTTTTATTATGTTATGTGGTATTATTGTGGTATGTTTTCCTAATACTCAGTTTTTTAAATTTTTTTATCACAGAATGTAGTTGAATTTTATCAGATATTTTTTCTGCATATATTGAGGTAATTATATGATTTTTATTCTTCATTTTGTTAATGTGGTATATCACATTTATGGATTTACTATGTTGAAGTGTGTTTGCATCCCAGGAATAAATCCCACTTGATCAAGGCATATGGTCCTTTCAATGTACTGTTGAATTCAGTTTGCTAATTTTTATTTAAGGATTTTTCCATCTATATTCATCAGGGATATTGGTCTATAATTTCCTTGTAAAGTGTCCTCATCTGGCTTTGGTATCAGGGTAATGCTGGTCTTGTAAAATGAGTTTGCAAGTGTTCCATCCTCTTTGGTGTTTTAGAAGAGCTTGAGAAGATTTGGTATTGATCTTCAAATATTTGGTGGAATTCTCCTGTGAAGCTCTCTGATTGTGGACTTTTGTTGGTCGAGAATTTTTTGATTACTAATTCAATCTCCTTACTAGTAATTGGTCTGTTCAGGTTTTCTGTTTTTTCATGATTCTGTTGTGGTAGTTTGTATGTTTTTTTAGGAATTTATCTACTGGATTATCCAGTTTATTGGCATATAATTGTTCATAGTAGTCTATTGCAATCCTTTGTATTTGTGTGATATCAGTTGCAATGTCTCTTCGTTTATAATTTTATATATTTCAGTCTGTATCATGTCCTTCCCTCTAAAGAACTTCTTTTTAACGTTTCTTGGAAGGCAGGTCTCCTGACAACAAATTCCCTCAGTTTCTCTTTATCTAAGAAAATCTATTTTCCTTCATTTTTTATTTATTTTATTTTTTATTTTTTTAAAGATTTTATTTATTTATTCATGAGAGACGGGGCGGGGGGGCGGGCAGAGACACAGGCAGAGGGAGAAGCAGGCTCCATGCAGGGAGCCCAACGCGGGACTCAATCCAGGGTCTCCAGGATCACACCCTGGGCTGCAGGCGGCGCTAAACCACTGCGCCACCAGGGCTGCCCAAGGAACTGCTTTAAACAGGCTTTTAGTAATGTGGTGGTGAAGTATGGAGCATGTGGAAACATCCTCTGGTCCTATGATTAGGTCTCAGTCCTTCAGTGAACTTATGGCTCTAAACCGTGAGCTTCAAAAATGTTTCTTAGTTTCTTTTCACCCTTTTAGGTGGGACAGGATGGCTACAGGGGTCTGGAGTTGAGTATTTCCCTTTTCCCAGCTCAGTTAGGTTAGGCTCTGATTACCTAGTTTCCCCGAAGGACAGAGCCTATTAGGAAGAACAGAATACTCTAGCATATTTCACAATGGTTTCTTTCCCAATGTCCTGTCAGAAGTGTCAGGGGATTTTTCTCTGATATTTACTGTGGGAACCTGGTAGAGGTCCAGGAGGGAAAACTCACAAACATGTGGGGGTGCCCTTATGACTGAGCCTGCCTGGAGTGTGTAACACTTAGAGTTGTCCACACCAAACCTCCAGCAATTCATCAATTACAGTTGGTGTGGTTCCAGGGGAGGTTTCTGCTCTAGTAATTTGTGATTCTCTATATAAGCCTGTTTAATTCTCTCATTTTGGAGGGAGCAGATTGTACTGTGACCTAATACCTCTTACATGTCTAAGAAGAGTTCTTGATTTTTCATTTGCTTTTTACTTGTTAGGACAGAATGACAACCTCTAAGCTTCTTGTATGTTGGGCTGGAAAATTCAGCTTCACTTCATAATTCTCAACAAACTTGAAAGAGGAAAGGAATTTACTCAATCTGGTAAAGGGCATCTACAAAAAACATATGGCCACTTAATGGTGAAAGTATCAGGGCCAGGCAGCCCAGGTGGCTAAGCTGTTTCGCGCTGCCATCGGCCCAGGGCGTGGTCCTGGAGACCCGGGATTGAGTCCCAGGTCAGGCTCCCTGCAGGGATCCTGCTTCTTCCTCTGCCTGTGTTTCTGCCTCTCTCTCTCTGTCTCTCTCATAAATAAATAAAATTAAAAAAAAAAAAAAGATCAGTGCTTTCCCCATAAGAGCAGGAAAAGGTGGGATGACTACAATTCCTGTTCAACATTGTACTGGAAATCCTAACCAGTGCAAAAATGAAAGAAATAAAAGGCACACAGATTGAAAACAAAGAAATAAACCATCCCTATCCTCAGACCACATGATTGTCTTTGTAGAAAGTTCCAAGGAATCTCCAAAATATTTCCTTGAGCTGAAAGGCAAATTAAGAAGATCACAGAGTGTACGGTTAACATTCAAAAGGCATCATATTTTTAATTAATTTTTTTTATTTTTTAAGGCAGTCATATTTTCATATGCTACAATGTACAGAGAAGCATTTGGAGTAGGCCCCCAAACATGAAACAGTTAGGTAGCAAGACACATACAGTTTTTGTATGCCAAAAACCATAAGATGCTGATGAAAGAAGTCACAGAAAACCCATATAAATGGAGAAACATGGTGTTCATGGACTGGAAGACAACCTAGTAAAGAGTCTCTTCTCCAACTGATCTGTAGCTGTAATACAGTTCTAATCCAAGTCTAAGCAGGATTGTTTTTGTCAGTATAGACAAGCTCATTGTAAAAATCTGTGTAGAAGGAAACTAGAATAGCTGATAGGATTTTTAAAAGATTTTATTTATTTATTTATTTATTTGAGAGAGGGGGAGGAGCAGAGGGAGAGGGAGAAGCAGACTCTCCGCTGAGCAGAGAGCCCGACTTGGTGCTCCATCGCAGGACCCTGGGATCGTGACCTGAGCCAAAGGCAGACACTTAACCAACTCAGTCACCTCAGTGCCCCAACGGATACAGTTTTTAAAAGAATAAAATTGGAAGAATTACATGCTTCACTGTAAAACTTATCATAAAGCTATAGTAGTCAAGACAGTGTGATATTCGTGAAAGGATGGACACATTTAGTGGAACAAAATAGAGAAATAGATTTCTAAAAATAGAGTCAGTTGATTTTTAACAGGGAAACAAAAGCAATTTAATGGAGGAAAGATTTTTTTTTTCATTAGAAGATATTGGTATATTTGGCCATCCATATACAAAAGAAAAAAGGAAAGAAAGAAAAAAGAAATGAATGAACTTCATTTTTAAGCCTCATACCTTCTACCAAAAAATTAATTCAAAATTGATTCTAGATCTAATTGCATAGACTATAAAACTTTCAGAAGGAATATTGGGAGAAAATCTTCATGGGTTAGGCAAGGAGTTTTTAGTTGATTCCTTTTTTTTTTTTTTTTTTTAAGATTTCATCTATTCATGAGAGACACACAGAGAGAGAGAAAGAGAGAATCAGAGACACAGGCAGAGGGAGAAGCAGGCTCCACGCAGGGAGCCCGACATGGGACTCAGTCCCAGCTCTCCAGGATCACGCCCTGGGCCGAAGGCAGGTGCCTAACCGCTGAGCCACCTAGGCTGCCCTTTTTAGTTGATTTTTGAAGCATGATCCATTAAAGAAAAAGTTGATATGCCAGACTTAATCAATATTAAAAGTGTCGCTCTGTAAAATAAAATGAAAAGGCATGATAAGATTAGAAGAAAATACTTGCAAATTGCATATCTAATGTGTATACTGAATATACAAAGAACTCTCAAAATTCAACAAGAAAGTAAACAAGCCTGAGTGAAAAATGGGCAAAAGACTTGAACAGATACTTTACCAGAGTGTATATATGGATGAGAAATAAGCATGTGAAAAGACATTAAACATTATTAGCCATAAGGGAAATACAAATTAAAATGAAATGGCTAAACTTTTAAACAATAACACCAGGTGCTATGGAGCAATTAAAACCCATAGTAATCACACAGCCACTCTGGAAGAGAGTTTGGCAGTTTCTTATAAATTTATGGGTACATTTACAATATGACCCAGTTATTACACTTCTGAGTATTTACACTGGAGAAACACAAGCTGTGCTCACACAAAAACCTGTATGTGAATATTTATACTAGCTCTAATTATGATTGCCAAAAACTGGAAACAACCCAAGTGTCCTTCAACAGGTGATTGGATAAACAACTGTGGTCCACACACAAGTGGAATACTACCGGGCAATAAGGAATGAACTATTGATATACAGATATCATGGACAAACCCCAGAGACATTAGACTGGCATAATTAAAGTTACATAGAGAGTTAAAACACTGTGATACTGTAACAAGGAAAGACAGGTAAACTGAACAGGATAGAAAGCACAGGACAGAACCTTTTAGCCTATGAAAAAGTTGATATTATGAGTGAAAGAAGCCAGTCTCAAAAGATTACATATTATATGATTCTATTTATGCCGCATTCTCAAGACAAAACCACAGGGAGGCCTGTTAGTGGTTTCCAGAGGTTGGAGGTGGTGGGAAGAGGCGACCACAGAAGCAATCACGAGGAGTGTTTTGGGGTTCCTGTTCTGTATCCTGATTTTGCTTCTGGTTACTCAGAGCCATACAAGCATTAAAATTTATTTTTTTAATTTTTTAAAAAAGATTTTATTTATGTATTCATTAGAGAGAGACACACAGAGAGAGAGAGAGAGAGGCAGAGACACAGGCAGAGGGAGAAGCAGGCTCCATGCAAGAGCCCAATGCGGGACTTGATCCTGGGACTCCAGGACCACGCCCTGGGCCAAAGGCAGGCGCCAAACTGCTGAGCCACCCAGGGATCCCCAAGCATTAAAATTTATAAAATTTATAGACTAACTGATTTATTAGTGATAATTAAAAAAAATAAAAATTATATGTATGTAATTTTCCTATGAGTGCATGTATGTGTAGGTGAAGAAGAGTCCTTGAGGATAAACTGCCAAACAGTGGTTCCATTTGGGTGCTGAGTTTATGCATGACTTTTATTTTTGTGCTTTTCTGAGTTTTCTAAATCTTTTCATACTGAATTACTTCTAAATTAAAGAAAAAACCCCTCTTGGGGCTTCCCATCAGCTGCAGGATGAAGTGCCTCTGGCCTGAGCCGTACTCCCCGGCACACTGGTTCAGACACGAAGGCTGGCTCCTCGGGGCTGTGAACAGCCCCGATCCCCGTCTGTCCGGTGCATTCCAAGGGGTGTGAGGCGGTGTTGGGCTGCTCTTCTGACTTAGGTACCAGGTGAACCTCCGTGGCACTCCTGCTTTAATGTTTCATGTTTTTAAGAAGTGATGTCAGTCAACTTACCGACTCATGAAAATTCTGAGAGTACCCCAGGCCAAACTTGCATGGTTTGACAGTTAAAACCCTGCAGCACTTCGGGGCGAGGGAGGGGGCGAGGGTGCGGGCTCTCCTGGCTGCTGCCGGGTCCAGGGGGGAGCTCGCGTGACTGCACCCCGGGCCGTGGAGGGGACTGGCGCCCCCACTGGCGTGCGGGTCCGAGATCTGCCCTCCCAGGTTGCCTGTCAGACGCGGGCCTCGGTCACCTTGTCCCCCTGTGTCTCCTCCTGTGCAGTTTGAGTTCATGATTGAGTCGATCCTGTATGCCCGGGACGTGTGGCTGAAGGAGGACGGCATCATCTGGCCAACCACGGCCGCCCTGCACCTGGTGCCCTGCAGCGCCGACCGGGACTACCGCAGCAAGGTCCTGTTCTGGGACAACGCCTACGAGTTCAACCTCAGCGCCCTCAAGTGAGTGCGGCCGCGGGCTCCCTGTGACCCGGTCACCACCCTCCCACCCTCCCTCCCTCCTGGGCCTGGGAACCTCGCGTGGTGGCCTTCGTGCTTCGCACCGGTGACGGTGACGCATGGGACGGGCACTGACGCGCCTTTTGCAGTCTGAGTTCTCAAGTCTGGAGGGAAAGTGTGGCCGTGGTTAAACACGGGGCCCTTGCCAGCCCGCAAATGTCTGTTCCTACTAAGAGCTGTACGTTTTTAAAGGATCAGAAGATGTATCTGTGAAGCCACTGCTGGCAGTTTGCGAAGGAGGCAGTGCTCCAGAGTGGCTGCTCTCCTCATTCCCGTGTCGCCCCTTCTAGGGCATGGGGACAGGCCGGTGTGCCGTGGTGCTGTCAGCCCCGGCAGCGAGGGGAGGGCCCCGCTGTCAGGAACTTGGGGAGGCCTGTCCCACACCGCGAGGGCAGGGGGCCGCGGCACCTGCTGGATGCCCACGTGGGGAGTTGGCAGCAAGGCGGGCGCCTCTGGGCCTTTTTGATTTTTGTTGATTCAAAACAAGACCTAGTAACACAAAGGTAAGGGCTGCACTCTGAACCGCGAGGGAGGAGGAGAGGCCCCGGCAGAGCCGCTGGTCCGGGGAGAGCGGGCAGGAAGGGCCGGGAAGGGCTACCATCGAGCAGTCAGGAGGCTGCCACGGGCCAGGTATCGGGCAGAGCCGCGGAGATGGGGTCACGGTGGCCCCGAGGCAGGAAAGCAGCAGTGGCATAGGGGTCGTGGCCCTTGGTGAGCCCTCGAAATGTCTCCTCTCACGCTGTGCATTGAAGTGTAACCCTATGTGGATTGAGGAGTTGTGTGTGAGAACATCCGCATCAGCGACAGGATCTGTGGGGCCCGTGTGTCGGGGTCAGACGGGAAGTTCACAGAGAGAAGGCGGCCCTGGCCTGAGTCTGGGAGTTGTCAGCATCCGCGTGGCGGCAGCACACGTGACTGAAAAGGGCAGCGAGTGCTTGGAGCAAGGCGCCAGGTGACAGGTGACAGACCCTAGAGTCAGGAGACGAGGACTATCCGGTGAAATTAGAGGCAAGTCACAGGAAAAGGCAAGTCACAGAACTAAATAAAATCACCAATAAATATTTGAAAAAATTGCAACATTAGTGATTGAAATACAAATTAGGGTAAATGCCGTTTTTGCCAAGTGAACAAGATGAAATTAAAACAGCGGTTCGTGGTGTCTGGCTGAGGTGTGACGGAGGAGCCGAGTGCAGTGGGCGGCCCGCACTGTCCAGGCCACCCCCGTCCAGCCCCTGTACCGCACGTGGGAAGCCGCGTCCATGGCCGTGTGTCCTCCCGGGCAGGAGATGCCCAAACCATGTGTACACAATGGCCTCGACTTTGCCTAAAGCTACGTATGAATATATGACCACAGATGGGTGCCGACGCAGGGCAGGGGGTTCGAGGTTTTTCTTTGTACTTTTCTGTATTTTCCCAATTCCTTATACATGCGCAATTATTTTTATCAGAAAAATATTAAAAATTTGTACCTACTGTGGAATCTTTATTAAGTTGTTGACATTTAATTGCCATTTCGTAAGTCACTGCTGTGCTTAGTTTTGGAAGCATTTCCGTGGGAGCCACTAGGTGGCTGTGGCAGGCACAGCGCTCAGCAGCGCAGGTGACGGCGGGAGGACGCCCGGCGCAGGGGAGGGCTGCCCTGATCGGCCCATGGCCCGCAGTCCTGCCGCTTCAGAGCATTTCCTACGGAGCCTCCTAGACAGGGCCGTGTGTGCACATCTCACCGTCCTCACCCTGCTTGTGCCGTGAGACGACCAAGTGTCTGCGCGGTGACCCGGCGCTCAGCTCCCACAGACCTCCTGTCCGCGTGTCGGGAGGGGGCCGCGGTGACCGGAGCCACGGTGGTGGGGTGGGCCGGGCAGCCTGCGTGGGAAGGGTGTTGGTGTGTTCAGGCCCCACCAGGAGGGTGTAGGTGTGCTCGTACACAGCGCACGCTCAGCGGGCCGCCCCAGGGACCCCCGGCCCTGCCTTGGGGCCCTCGTGCCGCACACGGTGGCGTGGAATTCCTGCTCACGCTGGAGACAAAGCGGGTGCGTGTGTCAGAACCTGAGCTGTTGGTTCACGCCTCTGAGCAACTCCTTTGACTTTTTCCCTAGATCTTTAGCGATTAAGGAGTTTTTTTCGAAGCCCAAGTACAACCACATTTTGAAGCCAGAAGACTGTCTGTCTGAACCGTGCACCATCCTGCAGCTGGACATGAGAACCGTGCAGATCGCTGACCTGGAGGTGAGAGCGCCGGAGGCTAAGTGGGCGGCGCACGTACCAGACTCTGTGAAAATACACAGATTGAGGAACCTTGCCTTTGATTTTCCCTGAGTCTTGTCTTTTTTATGCTCTGATTTTGTATTTTTACACTATTTTTTCACGGACCTCTTTAACATCATCAGTCATTTTTATATTTATGTTTAATATTTTCAGCATCTTGAGATTCTAATAAATTATATCTAGTTTCTTCAAGGATTTCAAGTTAAAATTTTTTTTCTAAGTTGTGCTGCCCTGGATGACAAAATTTTTAATTCTTACTCTTACATTCCCCCTGTTGCCACGAGGTGGTGCGTGTGCATTCAGGAGGGTCTCATTTTAAGGGTGTGCTCGGAGGTGCAGAGCTTGGGAGCAGGTCCCTGGAACCCCCTGGAGCTCAGCCGGGAGCTGAGCTGTTGGCTCTGCACTTAGTTTCGCAGTATAGAGGCCCGGTTCTTTATGCCAAGAGTTGAGAAGAAATAGGATTCCACTCAAATATGGGGCCAGAAAATGAGGCAAATGAGGCCCACGTTACTTGAAACCTTTTCTGATTATCTGCCGCATGTGAATTTGTGCTGCCAGCTTTAGCAGTTCTTTCCCTAGGAGCAGGTTTGCTGTGTTTGGCGACACTAGCAAGTTGCATCCACAGTTACTGGACTAGACATGGGGCCGGGCAGTGCAGCGGCATCTGAGCAGGGCTGGCGGGGACAGCTGCTAGTTCCTGCCCCGGAGCCCTCGCCGCCTGCTGTCACGTGCTCACAGGAGCTGCGTCCCTTCCTTATCGTTGCCTGAACAGACCATGAAAGGCGAGCTGCACTTTGAGATCAGGAAGGCCGGCACGCTGCATGGATTCACGGCCTGGTTCAGTGTCCGGTTCCAGAGCCTGGAGGAGGACGAGCCGCAGCTGGTGCTGAGCACAGGCCCATTTCACCCGTAAGTGTGCAGCACCCGCAGGGGCTCCACTGCCCCGGGAGGAGCGGGTGCAGGTCCCCTGCCACACTGCCGTCGGGGAGGCAGCAGCGTGTGCGGGCGGTGGGTGGGGGACCGGGACTGTGCCCCACCCGCCCCTGCCCTGGGCTGCCCTGCTTGCCCTCTGACCCCTGCATGAACGGGCGGAGCGCACTTTGCCTGCCTCAGTTGCCCTGGACGCTGCTTCAGCTTCTCATGGTCTAATACAAGCACAACCCGTGGAATTGTAGGGGCTTTTAACTCCCCAAGACTTTCTTGAGGAAGGTCAGTGTTTCTTGAGACAAATTTTTTTAAAAGATTTTATTTGAGGGAGAGAGTGGGCGAGAGAGCACATGAGCAGAGGGCAGGGGTAGGGGAGGGAGAGGCAGACGCCCCGCTGAGCAGGGAGCCCGATGCGGGACTCGATCCCAGGCCCCGGGGTCATCCGTGAGCCGAAGGCAGACGCTCCCCCGACTGAGCCCCCAGCCGCCCCTGGGACACTTCTGTGCAGTAGCATCTTGGCGCTGCTCGCTGCTCGGGCGTGCCGGGCGCTGCGGTCGGCCTCGGAGCTGGACCCAGCAGCCCGGCGCAGCGCTGCCTTCATGGGGCCTCCGTGGGCCTGTGCGGTAGGTGCCCGCTGCTCGGGTCAACACTGGCTGCAGCGGGGGTCCTCGGGGCCTCACGTCCGTCCGCACCACAGGAGCCAGGCTGTTGGCCGGAGCATCCGTGGAGGTGGCGGGGCCAGGCCTCCGGCCGCCCTTCCCGGTCCCGGCGCACAGATGTGAGCTGTCGCCAGTCGAGGGCGGGAACTCAGGCCCCGGGGTCGTGCGCCCGCACACGGTGGGGTGGGGCAGGCAGATGCCGAGCCCCGGCAGCGCTCTGGGACGTGGGGACAGGGGCCCTCATGGTGCCTGGGGCCGGAGGGACGTGAGGCCTGAGCATGACCACGAGGCCGTGGAGCTGTGTCCTCAGGGCCTGCAGAACCCGGAGAGCACGGAGCATGACCGTTTGTCCCAGATGTCGCACTTGCCACACCCCCTCCAGCCCGACTCCCAGGGGCAGCGGCCTTCCTGCACTGCGGAAACTAGAACTCGGCGTTGGCAGCCTAGGGACCGGGCAGGGACGTGGTAGACGCCCCGTGCCAGGGTGCGGGGGCCTGGGAGCACCTAGAGCTGCATGCTCGCTGGGCTGCGGCCCAGTCCCTGGCGCCCACAGAGGCCTCGCTGTGGGCCTGGTGCGTCTGCCCCGCAGGGGGAGCCTGGGGGTCCGCCCCACAGAGGTGACACGTGCCCCGTTTCTTGCAGAACCACCCACTGGAAGCAGGTGCTGTTTATGATGGACGAGCCCGTGTCCGTGCTCTCGGGAGATGTGGTCACAGGCTCGGTTGTGTTGCAGAGAAACCCTGTGTGGAGGAGGCACATGTCCGTGGCGCTCAGCTGGTCCGTCACTTCCACACAAGACCCCACATCGCAGAAAGTAAGGCTCGTGCCGCAGGGTGGGTGCTGGGCGCTGGTGCTGGGAGACGGGCCTGGCGGTCGCGGTGCCACAGCCTCGGCCTCGCGCGCCTGCGCTGCTTTCTCATCCTCCTCACGGGAAGTGGGTGCTGTTATTGGTAGAACAGGAAATGGGGGCAGGAAGGTGAGTCTGAGGGCAGGGGCCCAGCCCAGGGGCACCCTTCCCGTGTGCAGGAGGCCCCGGTGGAGAGCGGGCCGGGCCGCCGTTCCCACACCTGGTGCAGGACGGCAGAGGGGACACGACGGTTCTCCTCTGGTCTCCTACCTGTTTTGTGCCAATTTTATGTCAAAGTCTTAATGTTGGTCATTAAGAAAACTTCTCCACCTGAAGCTCTTTGGTGCGATCCTGAGTCGTCATCAGGAGGTGCTGCGTGTGAGTCACACTCAAGCGGTTTATTAGGACTGATTTGCTTTGTCTGTTTTCAGGTTGGAGAGAAGGTCTTTCCCATCTGGAGATGATGGTCGAAGTTGTGGGAAGCAGGTGCTGCAGGAACGAGCCGGGCGGAGACGCGCTTGGATGTGAGCCCGTGTTCCTGTGGCCCGCGAGCTCCCCTGCCCGGCGGCGGGACACCCGTGTGCGTGTGCGCTCCCTTCCTCGGGGCCTCCACAGGCGCCGCGTGGGGCTCGGCGGGGACCCGTCACCCCTGTCACTGCCCGTGTCTGTGCTCTAGAAGTAGGCTATGTCCCCAGGTGTCCACAGTCTGGCTCGTGGCCGAGTCGGTGGCACCGTGTCCCTAAGCTAGGTCTAGATCTCAACTCGTAGGGCACACGCGCATCAACCTTGTACTCCTGTGAAAGTGGCTGTTCACGCATCATGTGTCATGGTGTCCTTGCTGCCCGGGTCCCTCCCTGTCGTGCGAAGGTGGGCGCCCCAAAGCCGTGCAGGGCCTGGAGGCGGCGATGCATGTGACGGGACTCTGCATGGATAGTACAGTCGTAGAGATGTCTTCCACGTAAATTATGTGTTGGCGCATAGCACATACTCAATAAATATTTTTAAAGAAATGAGTGTTGGCGTGTATCCCGTTTCCATGCGCATGTGCTGTGTTGGCAAGCGGGTCCTACCGTGTGTGCTGCTTTGTAGCCTTTCTCACCTGGTGTGAAGGAACGTCCCTGCCTGTAGGTCCAGGTCTACGTCTTTTGGTGAGTATTGTTTTGATTTTTAGTTGACTTTACATTGCAATATGAACGGTATATCCCAACCACGTGACAGGTGTGCAGGTGTGCATCTCCTGTAACAAGCACTCAAGCGAGACCGTCAGCCGCGAGCGGCCGCCCCAAGTGCCCGGCACGCAGTGCCTCCAAGGGTGGTGCCCCCGGTGACGCAGCTTCCTGGGGCCGGTGGGGCACACAGGCCGCCTCTGGAGCCCAAAGCTTGTGCCGCCCACACTCCTAGGCTGAGGCTCCCGGCGGGGGGCCGTTAGGAGCAGGTGTTTGGGAGGTGCTTAGGCCTCGAGGGGGGCCCCAGGACGGACTTGCACCCTTCCGGGGAAGAGCCCCGCAGAAGGCGGCTGCCCGGGGACTGGGCCGGGTCTCCAGGTCCCAGGGGGGAGGCCGCTGGGCTGGGGGACATCCAGCCCTGGGGCCGTTGAAGCCGCCGGGCCGGTGCCATCTGGGCCCTGTCCCTCACTGTGGGCGTCGCTCAGCTCACGGGCACCTGTGAGCCCCGACCCCGTGTTGCCGCGGGTTCCCGCCACGTCCTGCCCCACCGGTGGTCAGCGGGTGGCCAGCGGGTGGCCTCCCGGGCCAGCCCCAGCAGGTGCGCCAGGTGGTGCATGTGGGCCCACACGTTCCCCTTGGGTGCACAGCCGCCGTGGGGCTCCCGGAGCCAGGGTCCTCAGCTCGACGTCCTTGGCGGGCCCGGCTCGAAGCCCTTCATAGGCTTGTTCTGCGAACACCTGCTCCGTGGCTTAGTCTTCTCTCTATTTTGATAAACGGAAGTTCTTAAGTTTTATTTTGTCCGATTCGACATTATTTTCCTTAAGGTTACACTTGCTGCGTCCGGTGGAAGGAACCTGCTCTCCGTTTACGGCTCTGTCGGTCGCCCTGGCGCACAGCTCAGCACCCCCAGCCTCGGTTTCTCTCGGGCCGTCTGGGCGGGCTCGGGATTCGCGTCCACGGGGGTGGCTGCTCCGGCGGTGGAGTTGTAGCTTCTTTCCTCTCCTGCTGCGCGCACCCTTGCTTTCTCCTCTAGAGCTGCTGTGGCGGCAACAGCATGTTTTGATTTATTTTCAGTACCTCCCGGTTCCTAGTATTTTCTAATTCCCATTATGAGTTCTTCTGCTGTCCCAGGGCTATTTAGAAATTGTGGCTTAATTTCCAAAGGTGGAATTTTCTAGGTATTTTTTCTTATTAATCTCTGACTGAATGTCACTGTGCTCAGAGGTCGACCTGAGTGATCTCACTCCCCTGAGGTCACAAGGACTTGAATGTGTGTCATGCTGTCGGATGATGCAGAGGCCACCACGTCGAGGGGTCGGCTCGGCCAGCCGTATAGCGTGTTGCTCACTCGGCCCCGATGCTTCGGCCACTTGCGCCTTCTCGTCCCCTCAGGCAGCCACCACGGGAGGGAGTGGGCCTCCGAGGACACAGCTGCACCTCAGCGGCCTCATTTGACCCACATCCTTCAGGCCCAGACCTGCAATGCAGTCACGCTGCGGGGCCCTGCTGTGACCCCTGACATCTCCATGCTGGGATGGAACCCCCACTGCGGAGTGGGCCTCTGGGGATGTCAGGGGCTCCTGAATGATGGGGGCGGTGAGGCAGCAGGGGATGTCGGGGACCCCTGAATGATGGGGGGGGCCACAGGGGATGTCAGGGGCACCTGTGGGGGAGCCTGGCACTCCTGTGGCACAGCCCCACCCCGCGCTGCTCACAGGGCCACGAGCTTGCCAGCCCCCATCCCGGCGCCCCTTGGAGGCCTGGCAGCTGGCCTGTGCTCGGGGTGGGGTGGCTTTAGGGGTGTCTGCTCAGCGGGGCTGCCCCCGCTGTGGGGGGGGTGGGGGGAGCAGCCCCCTGAGCAGCCCCAGGCCGACCCCCTGGCCCGACCCGCGCCCTCTGCACCCCGGAGCTGACCCCATGGTGGACCTGGAGGCTCAGGCAAGGTCATCGTTGCAACAGGAAGACCTCGACTGACCTGCATCTGTCTGCTTTTTTACAAAACGTGTTGTGCCCATGTGCGGCGGCGCCCAGGGCCGACTGGGTGGGGGCGACTCGTGGGCATGCAGCGCGGCCTGCTGCCCCTGCTGCGGCTTCGGGGCCCTCAAGGGTAGGCTCCGGCCTCCAGCCTCCGGCCTCTGGCCTCCGACCTCCAGCCTCCGGCCACCGCAGCCCGGCCAGCCTGGGTTCTGAGCAGTTCCCAGCCTTCCCCCCTGAGGCCAACACGGGGTCCGGCACGTGGCAGGCGCTACGGGAGCGGGAGACCGAGGGGGAATGAGGCCAGTGCGTCCCAGGGAGCTGAGGGGGGCCGGGGGGTGGGGGTGGCGCCTGGGCCAGGCCTGCTGCCCCGCAGCCTCCCGACCCTGTCCCTGCTGCTGCACCCCAAGAGGCCTGCAGGCGCCCCTGCCCTGGGCACACACCGGGCCACCCTCCCAGCAGCGGGGAGGGCGGCGAGCAGACGGCGGGAGGGAGCCAAGGCTCGGCCCGGATGCGCCGGGCGCCTGGGTGCTGGGCTGCCCCGGTCTGTCTGCTCACCGCCCCTGGGGAGCCAAAGCTCAGCACCTCGGCCTTGCGATGGCCCCGCGTGGAGAGAAGCCCCCTGGGATGGCTGCTGCATCCCGGCCCCAGCTGGTCTCCCTGGCCGCTCCGCTTCCACAGGAAATACGGAAAGTAGCAAGTGGAGCCTGGGGCCTGGCCTGGACTGAGCAAGGGGTGGGGGGCCGCGGCGGGGCGAGTCCCCCCTGGAGCCCTGCCCTGGGCGCTGGTGGCAGCCGGAGACACTGGCATAGGGCTCTATTGATAGTCAGTTTACGCATTTGCTTGGAGTTTACACTAACCTATATTTAAGGTGTATGATAATTTAGGTTGACATAGTGGGATAGAAATTTTTTCTTTAGAAATTGTCCATACAGTATTCGTGCAGGAAATAGTGACCTGACACAAGACACCTGTCCTCAACTTCGCACTGTGGTGAGAGGTAACCAGGATAAACTGCATTTTACTGTGAAAACTGACACCCACTTCCATCCTGCCAGGGTCTTGCGTCGTTTGCCTCATTTGCAAGGGGACTTTACTTTCCCTGCTCACATCACAAGGATGTGGCGAGGATCAGGTATATGGAACTGTGTTGGGATCTGCAAGAGACACACTCCAGCCAGCCAGCCATCTGTCCATCCATCCGTCTGTTTGTCTATTTATTGCCTTTATTGAGCTTTCATTCATGCTCACGCATGCAGATGCTCACAGAGCCCCGAAATCACAGTGTCCTTCTTTTACAGACTAATAAATGGAACTTGAAGAGATTAAGAGGTTTCCCCAAGGCCATGCAGCTGCCAGGCAGGTGCTGGCGTGACCATGTGTTGTGACCATGTGGCGTGACCATGTGTTGTGACTTCGGGTGTGTTAAAAGAAGGCCCCTTGTAGGTTGGGAAGGGGCAGGGATGGGCAGGCTTCTTCACTGCCCTGCAGCTTTCTCGCTAATGCACGAACCTCATTTGAGCTGTTCTGCTCCACTGCACACAGCCCAGAGGGCCGTGAATAATGCGGGAGGAGCTGGGACCTCTGGGGGAAGCAAAGGGTCGGCTTTTGGGGGAGACGGGCCGTATCAGCTGGGAGTACTGTTAAGTGAGGCCTGGGAAATGAGTCCCATTTTTAAAATATCATTTCATAAACTCACCCTGGAAGCAAATGCATTCTCTGCCGTGCAAGGAGCTCCACGTGGACTCAGAGCAAAGCAAATGGTGGTGATGCTGGTGATAATGACCATTGACATTTATTGCTATTTTGGGCCAGGCTTTATGCAGCATCCCAAAATAGGTATTAGTGCCAATTTTACAAAAAAGAAATGGGCTACATATTAAAAAATACATAAAAGTGGAGGTTGAGTGGGTGCCCTATCAGGAATAAATGTGTTTGTTTTTAATGTGCCAGAACATAATTAATATTAAATGATGTGTAAACTAACTAGGAAAATGTGACTGTAGCCGGCCACAATCTACTCTTTTCCATCCAAGAGCAACAGCTCACCTCTGAAATTCATCAAAGTTCAGTTTGAACACAGAAGAGAGAAATGGGAGGCAAGCATAACTTCAATATTTTCAGCATTACTTTTTGTTAATTTGACATTTCATGTTGCCCTTTTTATATTTTGGGGAGCTGTATTTCCTAAAATATTCTCCCTTAAGAAGTACTGTCTTGTCAGGGTTCTCCTAAGAAGCAGAACCAATAGGATTTACGTGCGCTACCCATGTCATCTCTCTCGATCTACAGCGTCTCTATCTTTATCCTTCATCACTATCTGTATATGTGGATCGTGCCTCTCTCCCGCAGGCTGGAGACCCAGGAGACGTCATGCTGCAGCTTGAGTCCGAAGGTCGTCTGCCATCAGAATCCCCTTTCTCAGGGAGGTCAGTCTCATCTCTACTAAGACCTTCAACTGACTGCATGAGGCTCATCACACTGGAGAGCCTCGTCTGCTTTACTCAAAGTCTAATGATCTAAATGTTAATCACACCTAGAACATACCTTCACAGAGAAATCTAGAACAATGTTTGACTAAATAGGCCTAGCCAAGTTGGCACAAAATTAACCATCACAAGTGTCATTCATTTAAAAAAATATATATTTGGTTTTTAAAATATTCTTGAACAAAAAAGATCCTGCATCTAGTCAAACATTTAGAGCTAACTTCTACTCTGCAGGTAGAAGGTCTAGTGAAACAACAGTCCACAGACGCCAGGTCCCAACTGGGGAATTCTGGGGGATGGATACACCGCTCAGTCACTTGTGGCAGTGACAGCACAGATCCTGTCTCCAGTCAGAGAGGGTGGGCTGAGAGAGAGGTCTAGGAGGCACAGAAACAAAATACAGCGTGTGCACCACATTTGAGTCCTGATGGGAATAAAACCAACCGTCAAGGGACCCCTGGGTGGCTTAGTAGTTGAGCATCTGCCTTTGGCTCAGCCCATGATCCTGGGGTCCTGGGATCGAGTCCCGTATCAGGTTCCCCGCAGGAAGCCTGCCTCTCCCTCTGCCTATGTCTCTGCTTCTCTCTCAGTATCTCTCATGAATAAATAAACTAAAAAAAAAAAAAAAAACAACACCCCAACTGTGGAAGAACATTTTCTTTTTCAGAAATGGCAAGTTTAAATTTAAAATAGGCACAAACTGATGTTAAGAAATCATGGTGAGGGGATCCCTGGGTGGCTCAGCGGTTTAGTGCCTGCCTTTGGCCCAGGGCGCGATCCTGGACTCCTGGGATCAAGTCACGCGTCGGGCTCCCTGCATGGAGCCTGCTTCTCCCTCTCTGCCTGTGTCTCTGCCTCTTTCTCTAGGTCTATCATAAATAAATAAACAAATAACAAATAAATAAATAAATATTTAAGAAAAAAAAGAAATCATGGTGAATTTTCATAGGTGTGAAAATGCCACAAGTAAGAAAATGTCTTTTCTTTTAAAATATTTTATTTATTTGAGACAGCCAGAGCGAGCGAGCGAGCAAGAGAGAGCATGGGGAAGGGCATGGAGAAGGACAAGCAGACTCCCTGCTGAGGGCAGAGTCTGACCTCAATCCCAAGACCCTGAGACCATGACTTGAGCTGAAACCAAGAGTCAGACAATCACCCAGGAGCCCCGGAAAATGCCTTTTTTATTTGAGATGCGATTGATGGTTTTCCAGGTGAAATGACGTGTTTGGGGTTTTCTTTGAAATTACTCCAGCAAAAAGAAAACTGAAGATCAGTGAAACAAGTATGGCAAAATGCTAATGATTGCCAAAGCTGGGTGACATGTATGAAGTCCACTGCTCTATTCTGTGTATGTGTAGATGTTTTCATCAATAAAAGTATACAATAAATAAACCTATTAAATAATAAGAATTTGCATGTTTACATATATAAATATAAATAAGCCTATTAAAACATTATGCTGATTTTCCATATAAAAAATCTTACATAACAATTTGAATTTGTGTTGGTAAAATTGTTTTGTTTTTTTTTTAATTTTTATTTATTTATGATAGTCACAGAGACAGAGAGAGAGAGGCAGAGACACAGGCAGAGGGAGAAGCAGGCTCCATGCACCGGGAGCCCGACGTGGGATTCGATCCCGAGTCTCCAGGATCGCGCCCTGGGCCAAAGGCAGGCGCCAAAACGCTGCGCCACCCAGGGAACCCTGTGTTGGTAAAATTGTATTGTTGAAATTCTTTTCAGCATCTTCCAAGTGCACCTTATACTTTCTCTGTATCCAAGATAAAACTTGTCTGTTTCCTCAGTTGTTACATTAATAAGCCAGCTGTTCCTTCTGCATTCCCATCTCTGCTCTAGGACAGAAGTCTCTACAGGGCAAAATTTCAGTGATGCACCCTAACACCTCTAACACTAATATTTGTTGAATGAATAATTGTTTTTCTTGCCAGAAAATACTCTTGAGTCTTGAATAGTCATTTCATAAATTTGAACGTGCTTCCATTCAACAATGGAATGATGAGCCAGTGCAACTTTTCAGTAATTAATGCATGAATATAGCATTAGTTTTGCATCTTTTCAGAATTTCTTTTTTATAGTCCATACATTTTACAAACCTGATAATATAGTATGATCGCACATTAAGATTACTGGCAGATTACAAAAGATTCACATTAAGTCGTCGCAAAAGCATATTCATTAAACTCCGCAGAAAATATTAAAAAATATCTTGCACTTTTCTCAAGTACAACCTGACACGCGGCACAGTTCGATAGAGCGAGGCCGCCTGGGTGTCCGGCCGGGGGCGGGGGGGTCCACTCCTTGGGACTCGTGTCCTCTAGAACATGGTGTTTTGTCAGGAAACCCAGGGCGTGGGTTACAGTCTGCAAAGCCCAAATCAACATCTGATGAAAACTGGCTTCTGAGCAAACAAGAAATGGTTTTTGAAGAACAGAATTCCTTACTGGTTGCTTCCGGGGCCCCGTAGCCCACGAAAATGGCTTTTAGTGACTTACGGCGGGTCACAGGGTTAACGGCCTCCTCGGGCGAGGGCGCCACATAGATCCGTGAGAGGAAAGATGAAGTCTTCCAGCTGGGTTCTCCGCTTCCCAGGCAGGGCTGGAGGATTCGCAGGCCGGAAAGTGTTGACCTTGCAAGATAAAACGGTTATTTTACCAGCAAAAAGCGTTTCTCCAGGAGCAGCAGAGGAGCTGCAGCCTGTAAGCAGCGGGCGGGGAAACTCTTTTATATAGAGGGGGGTGGGCGGGGCTGTATGGAAGGAAAGCCCATTGGAGGGCGGTGGCGGCTTCTCACTGGCTGAGTGTGGCGGTGGCTTCTCATTGGCTGCAGGTGATGGTGGTGGCTTCTCATTGGCTGAGCGTGGCGGCGGCTTCTCATTGGCTGAGCGTGGCGGCGGCTTCTCATTAGCTGCAGGTGATGGTGGTGGCTTCTCATTGGCTGAGCGTGGCGGCGGCTTCTCATTGGCTGAGCGTGGCGGCGGCTTCTCATTAGCTGCAGGTGATGGTGGTGGCTTCTCATTGGCTGCAGGTGATGGTGGTGGCTTCTCATTGGCTGAGCGTGGCGGCGGCTTCTCATTGGCTGAGCGTGGCGGCGGCTTCTCATTGGCTGAGCGTGGCGGCGGCTTCTCATTAGCTGCAGGTGATGGCGGCGGCTTCTCATTAGCTGCAGGTGATGGTGGTGGCTTCTCATTGGCTGAGCGTGGCGGCGGCTTCTCATTGGCTGAGCGTGGCGGCGGCTTCTCATTAGCTGCAGGTGATGGCGGCGGCTTCTCATTAGCTGCAGGTGATGGTGGTGGCTTCTCATTGGCTGAGCGTGGCGGCGGCTTCTCATTGGCTGAGCGTGGCGGCGGCTTCTCATTGGCTGCAGGTGATGGTGGTGGCTTCTCATTGGCTGAGCGTGGCGGTGGCTTCTCACTGGCTGAGCGTGGCGGCGGCTTCTCTTTGGCCACCGGTGGCGGCGGCCCGCCCGGAAGTCTTGGCGCTTCCTGCCGCCCTGGGCCGGGTGAGGCCGGTTTCCGCTTGAGGCTGTCCCGACGGCAGTTCCCGCGAGGTCTCCTCGGCTCGGCTCCGGCTCGGCTCCGGCTCCGGCTCCGGGGCAGCAGCAGGGGAGGCGCGGAGGCCCCGTGGAGCCCTGGCTTCCGGCCGGGCGGCGGAGCAGCTCGGGGCCTCGCCGCGGGGCGGGCAGGGGGAGCACGCGGCCTCCGCCTCGAGCTGTGCGGGTGGAGGCACCTGGGCGCCGAGCCCAAGGCGCGCCCATCCCGCGGCCCCGTCTGCCTCCGGCCGGCCTCCCGGACGCCCCCTGTGCCCGCCCGTGGCCTCCGCGGGAGCCCTCCCCGGCGCAGCGGCCCTCGGGGCCCCACGAGGACGAGGACGAGGACGGCGGCGCGGCTCCGGCACGTCCTGCCCCCCGCGTGGCCCCGCGTGCCCGGCTGTGGCGGTGTCGGCCGCCGCCGCCTGCAGGTGGGACGAAGCCGCCCGTACCTCGACGCTCCTCGGCGGCCGCGGCTCCCCGTGGGTCGGGCCGTGGCTGCTGCGTCGTGTTCCGCGTCCCTGTCGGGCGGCTCGTGTCCTCGCCGCGAAACACGGGCCTGGGCCGAGGGTGAGGGCGGGCGCGTCGCCGGGATCAGCGCCCTCAGGACCCCGAGCGCCCTGCGAGGCCCGCGCTTGAAGCCCCGGGAGTGGGGCCGGAGCCGGGCCCGTCGGGGGAAGCCCTGGCCTCGGCATCGGGGACGCAGGGGTGAGGCCCCGCCGTGCAGCCCGCCCCGCCCCGCGGCTCCCTGCGCCCCACCCGGCCGAGGGCGGCGCTTGTCCCCTTGGCTGCGCCGCCGCCGCCGCCGCCGAAGCCTCCCCCGGGGCTGGAGGCCGCGTGCCCAGCGCCGACCACGCCGGGCCGCCTGCGGGGGGCCGGGGCCAGCCTGAGCCGCCGGAAGGGCCCCGCCCCCGCGTGCGCCTGCCCAGGGCCTGACCGGTCACCGCAGACCTGGGGCCGAGGCCGGACACGGATCCCTGAGGAGCCCCGTCGGCCGCCCCGGGCCCCCCGCGGTGTGGCGGTGCCACAGCGGCGCCCTCGGTGTCCCCGAGCTGTCCCGCCCTCTCCCAGCGCCCGGGGCGTGCCCGGCCCGTCCTCCCGCCCCGTCCTCGGGAACCTCCCGGGAGCCCGGAGTTCTCCGGAGGACACGCGGCCGCTCGCCCAGACCCGGTGCGCGCGCGTGTCTGTCCCGGTCCGCGCTGGTCGCCGCAGGTGCCCCCTCCGCCCCGCCCGGTGCCCGGCAGCCCGACCCCACGCGGGCCCCTCGACGTTCCCTCCGCTCCTCGTCCTGTGGGCCGCGGTTTCCCTCCCTCGGTGCAGGTTCCACTCACTGCGGGTGCTTGGGGGCCCGTGTGCCGGCGTCGCGGACCCCCTGTTTGCTGAAAGCGCGTCTCTGGTGCCCGGCAGGGGTTCGAGTGCGAGGGCAGCCGCGTGGGGCTCGGGCGGCTTATGCGGCGGTTTCGTTCCAGTTACGAGGACGCAGCACGCAGCGGAGACGCCGCCTTTCGGTAGCGAGCGAGTCGGGGTCCCCCTTGGGGTGCAGTTGAGGGCGCGGGAGCGGCAGCGTCTGGGTCCCGCTGGCTTGCTGCAGAGGCGCCTCCACCCCAGGGCGCCGTGCTCTGGGGCCCACGCGCGTGTGAGGCCCCAAACACCCTGGGGAACCTGGACCCGAGGCGGCCTTGGTGGATGAGGCCTCTTTTAGGATATGAACAAGATTTAGCCTATGCAGAGAGGGCGTAAGTGATTTTTCTGTTGAAACACGGCACCACTGAGGTTAGCGTGTTCTCTGAGATTCTCTACCCTTTGTTCCGCGTGTGCGGTGGGAACTGGTGGGGCCTGCGGTCGGCGCCCGCCGCTTTGTGCTGGCTGCCGTGTTTCCAGAAGGGTGAACCTCCGTTCACATTTTATTGCTTTTTCTTGGTCCCACACGGTTCTCCTTGTCCTTATTCCCACCCCAGGATTGTGTTTATTTCCTAGACAAAGTCACTTGTATCTTTGTTTCTCTGGTTCCTGCCAAGCGTTAGGAGCCATGCTTTCCCTGCCCAGAGCACATGATCAAGATTTTTTGCCCCTGGCGAAACTCCTTTTGGAGTTTTTCCCTCCCCCTCCCCTCCTCCTCTCCTCTTTTTCTTTTCCTTCCTTCCTTCCTTCCTTCCTTCCTTTCTTTCTTTCTTTCTTTCTTTCTTTCTTTCTTTCTTTCTTTCTTTCTTTTTTTAAAGATCTGAAGCATTAAAAATGCAGTTATTTCAGCTTGAGAGTGGGGAGAGATCACAGATTGACTTTTAAGTTACTCTGAGAAAAGTGATTTGTCTCAATAGATAAATAAGCCCTTACCATACAAATAAAGATGCAGTGATCTTTCATGCCACCCCTTCTTTCCTAAAGAAGAGACCCAGCCTCTTCTGTGGCCACTCACCCAGTGGTGATGCATGCTCCTCCTGAACTGTCTGTTGTACTTCTGGTTTGGGAGGTGAAGATCTGTTACATGTGAGCCACCCAGAACCTGGATTCCTTGCTAAGGTACCAGCAATATATCTTACTTACTGCCTTTGGCCCAGGGCGCGATCCTGGAGACCCGGGATCGAATCCCACATCGGGCTCCCGGTGCATGGAGCCTGCTTCTCCCTCTGCCTATGTCTCTGCCTCTCTCTATTTCTCTCTCTGTGACTATCATAAAAAAAAAAATTAAAAGAAATTAAAAAACTAATTAAAAATATTTAATTTATTTATTCATGAGAAAGAGAGAGAGAGGCAGAGACACAGGCAGAGGGAGAAGCAGGCTCCATGCAGGGAGCCCGACGGGGGACTCGATCCCGGGTCTCCAGGATCAGGCCCTGGGCTGAAGGCGGCGCTTAACCGCTGAGCCACTCAGGCTGCCCAATATATCATGTTTAGATAGAAAATTTCAGAGAAAGAAAATGTTCAAGTGCCCAAAGGTAGTTAAAATTAAATATGGTATGCTAATATTGCTAATATTTCCATATACACAAAAGATATTTTTCCTTTGTACGTTTGTTTCCTTTCTTGTGTTTGATGGCTTATGGTATGATTTACACATACATCCCTCCCCCTGAGTCTCACACCTCCTGAAACAGATAGGACACATGCAGCATCACCCTTGTGGGGAGAGGTGGCTGCTCTTTGACTAGCAGGTGGCTGTCAGGGATGGACATCAAGGGTTTCTGACTCTGCCCTGTGTGACTCTCACCCACATGGCACTTTGGTTATAGAATTGTCTGAAAAATGGAAGGAATAGGTATAGAATACTTTATCCAACCAGAAAATTGACTTGATAATTAAAGATAAATTCAACAAGATTTGAAATGAAATGTTTTTTGAAAACCTCTGATGCCCCGATTCTGCTATTATCATAACCACTGACAGGAGATACATTTGGAAAATGTCATACAGTACCTGAAGAAGCAAGTCTCCTTCAGAAAACAGTTCTAGATTGACCTGTGGAGAGGCATGCTCACTTCCTCCTGGATTCATGGGTCGGTCAGCTGGGCAGTCTGCAATGCTGTCCTTTAGGTTGGCTGAGGAAGAGAAAATGTCATTGAAAGCAAATGTTTAATGTTCCTCTTTGGCTTAGCTTTTTTTTTGGTATATTTTTTTATTGGAGTTTGATTTGCCAATATATAGCATAACATCCAGTGCTCATCCCATCAAGTGCCCCCCCATCAGTGCCCATCACTCAGTCACCCCATCCCCCCACCCACCTCCCCTTCCACTACCCCTGTTCGCTTCCCAGAGTTAGGAGTCTCTCATGTTCCATCACCCTATCTGATATTTCCCACTCATTTTCTCCCCTTTCCCCTATAATCCCGTTCACTATTTTTTATATTCCCCGTATGAGTGGAACCATATGATGATTGTCCTCCGATTGACTTACTTCACTCAGCGTAATACCCTCCAGTTCCATCCACATTGAAGCAGATGGTGGGTATTCATCCTTCTAATGGCTGAGGAATATCCCATTGTATACATAGTCCACATATCCTTTATCCATTCATCTGTTGATGGACACCGAGGCTCCTTCCACAGTTTGGCTATTGTGGACATTGCTGCTATAAACATTGGGATGCAGGTGTCCCGGCGTTTCACTGCATCTGTATCTTTGGGGTAAACACCCAGCAGTGCAGTTGCTGGGTCGTAGGGCAGGTCTATTTTTAACTCTTTGAGGAACCTCCACACAGTTTTCCAGAGAGGCTGTACCAGTTCACATTCCCACCAACAGTACAAGAGGGTTCCCCTTTCTCTACATCCTCTCCAATATTTGTTGTTTCCTGTCTTGTTAATTTTCCCCATTCTCATGGGTGTGAGGTGGGATCTCATTGTGGTTTTGATTTGTATTTCCCTGATGGCAAGTGATGTGGAGCATTTTCTCATGTGCTTGTTGGCCATGTGTGTGTCTTTGGTGAAATTTCTGTTCATGTCTCCTGCCCATTTCATGATTGGATTGTTTGTTTCTTGGGTGTTGAGTTTAATAAGTTCTTTATAGATCTTGGATATGAGCCTTTTGTCTGATTATGTCATTTGTAAATATCTTCTCCCGTTCTGTAGATTGTCTTTTGGCTTTGTTGACTGTTTCTTTTGCTGTGCAGAAGCTTTTTACATTGATTAAGTTCCAATAATTCATTTGCTTTTGTTTCCTTTGCCTTCATAGATGTATCTTGCAAGAAGTTGCTGTGGCCAAGTTCAAAAAGGGTGTTGCCTGTGTTCTCTTCTAGGATTTTGATGGAATCGTGTCTCACATTTAGATCTTTCATCCATTTTGAGTTTATCTTTGTGTCTGGCATAAGAGAATGGTCTAGTTTCATTATGCTGCGTGTGGATGTCCAATTTTCCCAGCACCATTTATTGAAGAGACTGTCCTTCTTCCAGTGGATGGTCTTTCCTGTTTTGTTGAATATTGGTTGACCATAGAGTTGAGGGCCCATTTCTGAGTTCTCTATTCTGTTCCATTGATCTGTGTGTCTGTTTTTGTGCCAGTACCACACTGTCTTGATGACCACAGCTTTGTAGTACAACTTGAAATATGGCATTGTGATGCCCCCAACTCTGGTTTTCTTTTCCAATATTCCCCTGGCTATTCAGGGTCTTTTCTGATTCCACACAAATCTTAAGATTACTTGTTCTAATTCCCTGAAGAAAGTCCATGGCATTTTGATAGGGATTGCATTGAACGTGAAAATTGCCCTGGATAGCATAGACATTTTCACCATATTAATTTTTCCAATCCACGAACATGGAATATTTATCCATCTCTTTGTGTCTTACTCAATTTCTTTTAAGTGTTCTTTAGTTTTTAGGGTATAGATCCTTTACCTCCTTGGTTAGGTTTATTTCTAGGTATCCTACGCTTTTGGGTGCAATTGTAAATGGGGTTGACTCCTTAATTTCTGTTTCCTCAGTCTCATTGTTAGTGTATAGAAATGCCACTGATTTCCGGGCATTGATTTTGTATCCTGCCACACTGCCAAATTGCTGTATGAGTTCTGACAATCTTGGGGTGGAGTCTTTTGGGTTTTCTATGTACAGTATCATGTCATCTGCAAAGAGGGAGAGTTTGACGACTTCTTTGCCAATTCGAATGCCTTTTTTTTTTTTTTTTTTTTTTTGTTGCCTGATTGCTGAGGCTAGGACTTCTAGTACTATGTCGAATAGCAGTGGTGAGAGTGGACATCCCTGTCGTGTTCCTGATCTTAGGGGAAAGGCTCCCAGTGTTTCCCCATTGAGAATGATATTTGCTGTGGGCTTTTCGTAGATGGCTTTTAAGATGCTTAGGAATGTTCCCTCTATCCCTACACTCTGAAGAGTTTCGATCAGGAATAGATGTTGTATTTTGTCAAATGCTTTCTCTGCATCTATTGAGAGGATCATATGGCTCTTGTCTTTTCTCTTGTTGATATGATCTATCACATTGATTGTTTTACGAGTGTTAAGCCAACCTTGCATCCTGGGGATAAATCCCACTTGGTCATGGTGAATTATCTTCTTAATGTACTGTCAGAGGACTCAGGCCCCCAGCTCTGCCCAGACCCGGGCCGGGACCAGCTGAGGATCAAGGTGTTCTCCACGAAAGCAGTTCACAGCACACGACTGGTAGACAGCTGCTCTCCAGGGCAGCCCAGGGCCCATGTGTGCCCCTTCCCTTGGGCCATCCTGGGCAGGGGGTCAGAGCGAGGGCAAGGGTCTGAGGTCTCTACCACTGTCAGTGGACTGCAGCACAGCCCAGTGGGTGGGGACAGGCCCGAACTAGCGACACGTGGGCAGGCTGCCTGGAGACAATGGCAGAGGCAAGCAGAGGACCCACTCAGGGTCTTCGAGGGCTGACAGGCCTGCAAAGGACCCCTGCCTCCCTCCCCGCAAAGGATCCCAGCCCCTGTGGGATTCATGTAGCCTAAAATTAACCATTTTAAACTGAGAGACCACCACCTCTCTCTCCATCCAAGATACTGTCCACACCCCCAAAAGGAAAGCCGGTGTCCATTTAGTGGCCCTCCCCGATGCACTGACCCCAGCCCCTGGGGTCACAGTGGACCGCTGCATGGACAGTCCACAGCACTGCTGTATGAGACTCCACAGCTGCTGCTGCTTTGCGGTTACCCCTGCAGGCTGGGTAATTTCATAGTTCTCAGTGTATTTTCAAGGTTGACTAGACCCATTTCATCTTTGAGTTTCTTTTCGAGCAGCTGTAACTGTCTGTCCTGTGTTGTTCAGGCCCAGAGTCTTCCTTGGGCCATCTTCCTGTGTGGCTGCTTACTAGCTATGGAGGGGATGTGCTCAGCTGCATCACCCAGTTTACTGCGTACAAGTCCCAAGCACAGGAATGAGTTAGGACTAGCTCTCAGCAATGACACAGTGGATTAGCAGGTAGGACACGGAAGAGTAGACTGTGCCCGTTACATGGTAAGGAAGTTTAGGAGAACAAGTGCTCCGGGAGATGATAAGAAATAGCCCAGTTCATAGCTTCAGAAAAATGAGCCCTTTGTTCTGAGCCAAAGCTCTGGAAGGTGGAGGAACATTTAATTTATCACAAGAAATGATAAAGCAAAGGAAGGAAAGAAGTTAGACCATCCGCTAGGACCTCTCCTCTGCACCTGCCATTCTGTGAGCCTGGTGGGAAGCCCGTGCCCGTCTCCTTCCACAGAGAGCAGAGCCCAGGGTCCATATGACAGGCTGGGCAGAGAGACACACCTGCAATCTGGGTCACCTATTGTACCTGAGCTGAATGTGGGGCCTTCTTCCTGTATCCGGGACCCAAACACTGTGGTGCCGCTTCTGCCTCACAGAAGGTCAGCGCTTAGAGCTTGTGGGCAAGCTCCTCTCGTAGCTTGATCTGGAGCCACGCGGCCGCTTACCTGCAAAGCAGCTCTTCACCTTCAGGTAGCCCACGACCAGCCTGAGGATGCAGAGCTTGTCAAGCCGGGCTGCACATCCTCGGGGAAGGGCAGCAAGGTGGTCAGTTTGCTCAGCTCTGGATTCCGACAGTCCCGGTGCTGTTTCTAAGGGTTGCATTTGGCTCCCTCTGGAGGCTGTGGCTCAGGACTTGGGGAGAGAGCAGCAATCATTCTCTACCTCCCTCTATACCTTCACCCGAGATACCCGCAGGGCCCCCAGGCCATGCCGGACGCCATCTGGCCCCAGGTCCTGGTGCTTGGAGGCAGGGACCCTTGTCCTTCGGGTTCGGGTTCTGTCTTCACTGCCCTCCTGGCCGGCGGGCCCTACTCATACTGTGCACATGCGAGACCTGGTGGCCCTCAAGGCACTAGGGGCCCGGGACTGGCCATCCCCTCCCAACTTTCTGGTAGCCTGACATGTTTGCAACCATTTTTTAAAAACATTTTATTTACTTATTCATGAGAGACACAGAGGCAGAGACACAGGGAGAGGGGAAGCAGGCTCCCTGCGGGGACCCCGATGGGGGACTCGATCCTGGGACCCCGGGGTCACGCCCTGGGCTGAAGGCAAGTGGCCAACTCCTGAGCCACCCAGGGGCCCCAACATCCCTACATAAATTTTATTTTATTTTATTTATTTTTTTTTTGGTAATTTTTTTTTAATTTTTATTTATTTATGATAGTCACAGAGAGAGAGGCGCAGAGACACAGGCAGAGGGAGAAGCAGGCTCCATGCACCGGGAGCCCCATGTGGGATTCGATCCCGGGTCTCCAGGATCGCGCCCTGGGCCAAAGGCAGGTGCCAAACCGCTGCGCCACCCAGGGATCCCCCTACATAAATTTTAAATGAGTAAATCTGCATACCACAATTAACACCGAAAAGGCTGAAGCTCCATTTAAGAAATTATAGTTTAAGAATTGAGCCTACATACACACACACAAACACACACATTAACATACATCTACATGTACACTCTATTTCTTTCTCTGCATGCGCATACCCATGTCCAATGTACATCATAATTACATTGTTAAAAACCAGGGATGGGGAGAGCCGAAGGAAAAAAGACCCATTTCATACAGACGAATAAAGACAGAATAAATGACTTCTTGTCAGAAAAATGCAAACCAAAACACAACAGGGTGATATCTTTAATGTTCCAAAAGAAGGAAGCTGTTAACCCAGAATCTCGTATCTGGAGAAATGATCCTTCAAATGAGGGCAAATTAAAGAAATTTTCAGACAAAAATTCAAAGATTGTAACTCCAGAAGATTTGAGCTACAAAAATATTAAAGAAATTTCTTCAAGCTGAAGAAAAATGGCACTAGGTAGAAATGTGGATCTCCACGAATGAATGAACAATGTTGTAGACAATAAAAAATTTAATGATTTTATTTAAATGGTAATTGTGTAAATAAAAACAGTATTGCATCATGGGGTTTGCAACATATGTAGAAGTAGAATTTGTGAAAACAATAGCACAAAGGATGGGAAGTGGAATTATATTGTTGTGAGGTGCTTATGTCGTCCATGAAGTAGTACAATATTATTTGAAAGTAGACAGTAATAAGTTAAGATGTGCATTTTATGCCTTATGGCAACCACTGAAAAAATAAAACAGAAGTACAGCTAATCTGTACTTATTAGAGGAGAAACATGAGATACTAAAGAAGAATGAAATCCAAAGGAAGTAAGGAAAAGAGGAAAAATAACAAAGAACAGATGGAACAAAGAGAAAACAGCAAGATGGCAGACTTAACCCTATTGATAGTGACAAAAATGTAAACAGAGGCTATCAGACTGACCTGATATATGGTGTTTGGAAGAAACCCAGTTAAAAGGTAAAGACACAGATTAAAGTGAAAAGATTGAAAAAAGACATACTATGTACACATTAGACATAGGAAATCTGGAGGTGCTGACAAAGAAGACTCACCAAAGAGAAAGATATTTTCATAATATTAAAAAGGTCATACCGGGATCCCTGGGTGGCGCAGCGGTTTAGCGCCTGCCTTTGGCCCAGGGCGCGATCCTGGAGACCCGGAACCGAATCCCACGTCAGGCTCCCGGTGTATGGAGCCTGCTTCTCCCTCTGCCTATGTCTCTGCCTCTCTCTCTCTCTCTGTGTGACTATCATAAATACATAAAAAAAAAATTAAAAAAAATAAAAAATAAAAAGGTCATACCAATCATATATGCATTTAATAACAGAGTTTCAAATATGTGAAGCAAGAACTGCCATAACTGCCAGGAGAGACAGGCGAATCCATTAACTAGAGTTGGGGACTTCTGCGCTATTCTCTCAGTAACTAATAGGACAGATTGCTAGAAAATCAAGGACATACAAGACATGAACGCTATCCTCTAACTTGGTATGATTGACATTTATAAAACAGTGTACCCAACGACTGCAGAATATAGATTCTTTTCATACACATGCAAAAATTCACCACGGGAGACCATAAAACAAGTCTTAGTACATTTAAATAGATTCAAATTATTTAATCATTTATCATAGAGTGTGTTCTCAGACCACAATGATATTTATGAATCAATAATTAAAACATATCTGAAAAATCCTCAAATATATGAAAATCAATACATTATAAAATAACTCATGGGCCAAAGAAGAAATCACAGGGAAAATAAAAACATTTCTAAGTGGTAATGAAAGACAACATGCCAAAATTTGTGGGGTACAGTTAAAGGATTGTGTAGAAGGAAGATTATAATCTTATATAAGTAAAGGAGGAAGTTTTACAGTCAATGATTTGAGTTGCCTCCTTAAGAAGCTAGAAACACAAGAGTAAACTAAGCCCAAAGCATGTAGAAGGAAAGGAAATAATCAAGTTAAGGCAGAACAATAAAACAGAAAATGGAGGAGCTAAATGAACCAAAAACTGAAAATATCAACGAAATTGTTAATCATCCAGCTACAGTAATCCGTTCCCACCAAAAAGAAAATGCACATTACCAACAGCAAGGACAAAAGGGAGATAGTTCTAGATCCTACAGACATTGAGAGGAGAAAATCTTTGTGACCCTGCAATATGCAAAGATGCCTTAGATGGGACACCAAAATCACTAACCATAGCAGAAAAAGATTGATAAACTGGACTTCACCAAAATTAAAAAACTGAAAAGGCAAGCCACAGAATGGGAAACAATACCTGCAGTACATGTAGCTGAGAAAGGAATTGTATCCAGAATACATGAAGGACTTTCACTAACCAATTAGAAATGGGCAAATAATTTGAATAGATACCTCATTAAAGAAAATATGCGGGGATCCCTGGGTGGCTCAGCGGTTTAGCACCTGCCTTTGGCCCAGATCGCAATCCTGGAGTCCCGGGAATGAGTCCCGCGTCGGGCTCTCGGCATGGAGCCTGCTTCTCCCTCCTCCTGTGTCTCTGCCTCTCTCTCTCTCTCTCTCTCTCCTCTCTGTCTATCATAAATAAATAAATAAATAAATCTTTAGAAAAAGAAAATCTGCTAATGACCAAAAAGCATGTAAGATCATAGGCACCATCATAATTCATCAGAAAAATGCAAATTAAAGTAAATTACTTGTACACATATATTAAAATGGCCAAAATTCAGAAGATTGACACCCAAGTGTTGGAAGGGATTTAGAGTAACTGGAATCACCATTAGCCCATTAGCGGAAAACTTTGTTTCTTTTTTTTTTTTTTTTTAACTTTCAGTTTCTTAAAATGTTAAACATGACCTAGTAATTCCATTCCTGTCTACCCACTGGAGTGAAATGAAAACATGTGTCTGCAGGGGACTGTTTATAGCACTTTATTCATAATGGCCCCAAATGGGACAAGCCAGCCAAGCGGGTGAGGAGGGGCTCAATAGCTTAGCCCTCACCCCCACCCTGTAAGGCTCCTTGGAGCCTGCTAACCGGGGGACCCTGTCCCACGAGGTCTGCCCTGGTCTTCTCCAGCCGGATCCCAGCCCCTTTGGACAAGCCACAGACAGGGGCTGGGTCTCTGTTGGGCATCCCCCTCACCACCCAGCTTTGGTGACTCGGCCCTAACCCAGAGGATAACAGAAGTCTCCACCTCTTAGGTTGCCTGGGGATCAATGACAACACAGATGCCATGGTGCAGAACCTGTGCCATCCTCGTGTGGTTTGCTGACAGTGTTAGTTTGTGTCCCATCACTGTATTATGTGGAAATGTGGACGATTTCATTTTACATTTAAAAAAATTAGGGCACTGGAGGATGTAACTAAGTTCAAAGGACTTTGGGTAGATTCGTTTGTTAAATCTTCACAAACTGCTTTGAAACAGAGCGCTGAGGAGGTTTGTAGGGCAGGATGATGCCACCAACACCTGGATTTGAATCAGCAGAACAAAATGGGCAAATTGGTATATGCTGATGTTTTTTACTCTTGAAAAAAAAATACAATTTTCAGTATATGTAACACTCTTAGGGACCCCTCGCCCCATTTTAAACATCTTTTTCAATTAACCAGTGATGACTGGTTTCCATGCCCTGGAAAAATAACTTCTGATGAGCTGGTTCTGGGATACCTATGCCCCTACCAGGAAGTTTTATGATATATATATTTGTGGTAAAATACACACACCATAAATGTTACCATTTTAACCATTCAGTGGCATTAAGTACACTCTGGATGCTGTATAACCATATCCACTATCCGGTTCCAGAACTTTTCCATCAGGCCAGGGAAACCCTTCACCCGGTAGGAGTCGCCTCCCCTCTCCCACTCCCTTGCAACTACTCATCTACTTTCTGGATTAGCTATTCTGGACATTTCACACATGGTGTCATGGGCCATTTGCTGTTTTGTACATGGCCTTGATCGCGGCACTTTACGCAGAATTAGGATCGGTACTTCTAGAGGCTTTGGAAATTTCTCACAAACCTGCCTCCAGGTGCTGGGAAGGAACCCTGTGCCCCTGGAGGCTGCTCCGGGTCTCCCTGCTCCGGGTCTCCGCATCCCTGGGGAAGCGCTCTGAAGCCTGTGGACGCCGGCCGGGCTCTGCGGGTCTCCCAAGCTCTGCGGGTTAGGGACACCTCCCGGCAGGGTGTACCCCGCTCCTCGGTGGTTAGGGACACTCCCGGCAGGGTGTACCCCGCTCCTCGGTGGTTAGGGACACTCCCGGCAGGGTGTACCCCAGCATCTCGGTGGTTAGGGACACCTCCCGGTAGGGTGTACTCTGCTCCTCTGTGGTTAGGGACACCTCCCGGCAGGGTGTACCCCGCTCCTCGGTGGTTAGGGACACCTCCCGGCAGGGTGTACCCCGCTCCTCGGTGGTTAGGGACACCTCCCGGCAGGGTGTACCCCGCTCCTCGGTGGTTAGGGACACCGCCCGGTAGGGTGTACCCTGCTCTTCGGTGGTTAGGGACACCTCCCGGCAGGGTGTATCCTGCTCCTCGGTGGTTAGGGACACCTCCCGGCAGGGTGTACCCCAGCTCCTCGGTGGTTAGGGACACCGCCCGGTAGGGTGTACCCCACTCCTCGGTGGTTAGGGACACCGCCTGGCAGGGTGTACCCCGCTCCTCGGTGGCTATAGGACACCTCCCGGCAGGGTGTACCCCAGTTCCTCGGTGGTTAGGGACACCTCCCGGCAGGGTGTACCCCAGCTCTTTGATGGTTAGGCACACCGCCCGGCAGGGTGTACCCCGCTCTTCGGTGGCTGCAGGTGGAGCCGGGAGTGCCCAAGCGGGGGCCTGTGTGAGTGCGTGTTTGTGTGCGTGTGCCCAGGAAACGTTCCCCCATTGTGCCCGCTGCGTGTGTGATGCTCCAGGTGCTTCAGGCTCCTGAAGAGTAGGCTTCGCACCCCTCAGGTATGGGGATGATGTAGGAGTGCTTTTATTTTAACTGATCATAGAATGAAAATAATCAAGGGTATTTAAAAAACACCAGTAATACGATACATTAGTGACCGACTGTACATGCTCCAGGAGGCGTGATAGGCATCTCGGTGTTTTCCTTTGCACATCAGACCCCTTCCTTGAGTTTAAGGAAGTTGATTCGAGGAGTGGAGGCAGAAACACGGGGCCCAGTCCTGAGAGCAGCTTACCCCCAAGTGTTTGCAGACGTCAGAAGAGCACCCGGCCAACTGTGAACTGCAGTCGGAGGGGTCTAGGGCCCGGGCTGAAGGTGGAGGAAGGGAAGCGTTTCCTGCCCATCCCCCCAGCAGCGCCTTTGCAGTCCCTCCACAGCCATAGCTGGAGACCCCCCCCGACAAGTAAGAGAGTCATGGTGGTGCCACAGAGACGGCGCTCCTTCCTGGGTTCCTCTCCCTCTTCCTTCTCTTCCCGGGTGATGCAGAGGCCATTTCCAACAAAATCTGGGAATACATTTCACAGCCTGGGACTTAAGGGCCAGTGCTGCAGGTTCAGGGATCCATGCGCCACAGCCTCTTTATCTCTAATGTAATGGGGGCTGAAAAAGTGGTCTCTAAGTCTTTTTACAATCTTTTCTCAAAAAAAGACTTTTAAGACTTCTGCTAATTCAGTGGCATCTTTATTCCTAGAATCACTTGAGTTTCAATGGTATTGCCTAATTTCCCTGTCCATGGTGTCCTCTAGTGTTTTTTCCCTGCATATTTTTAAAAAACAGATGATGTGGATAATGTGAGTATTAAACTGGACCCTTTGGACTTTACAACAAGGAAAACTTGGTAATAATTAATTGGATAAAGGGTATAGGCTTATACCGTATAGGCTTCCTAAAAGAACCAGGGTGTGTGTTTCATTGTATGATTGGACATGCTCTGCTCACTATTAGCAAGGGCACTGGGTCTTGGTGCCTAGCACCTGTGGGGAGGAGCCAACACTGTTAGCGTGCTGGCTCTTTACTGCGGCCATCAGTGAGGCAGTACACAACTGACGCATTTCGTTTCAGTCCTGCAGATTGGACAGCAGGAAGTTGCCAGCTGGAAAGTCTCCCGAGATTTAAGAGTGCAGAGGACCAGGGCCACTTACAATTCAGCAATTGTCTACCTTCTTGAATTGCAAAAGCTGAATTATTTGGCCCATGGCAGCGTTAGGGATGGGATCATCAAACTGTGGTATTCTGGAAGCTGGGATGTGATAGCCTGGAGGATCGGGGGATCCTGCCCCCCAAACCACTCTTGATACGCCTGCTGCTGCTGAAGGCCTCTGTGCCTCTGGCTCTACCATAAATCTGGGTGGGATGGTGGCCTGGGGACTGAGAAGTGTTCTTGAACTGGTTGGGGCCGCCTGGCCATCCTAGTTCTTTGTTCCCACTGCTTTGGAGGCAGAGAGAAGGCTGGGCCAGAAGCCACTGACTAAAGAGATAGGACCAATAGTCATGGCAGGACTCAGGAAATCAATCAATTGGCATCAAAATAGTGTTTGGGACAGTGTCAGCGAAGGGTGCCCTGGCGCAGGAGCCTCTTACTGTTCAGTCCCCAAGGCCACCTCCAGGATAGTTACCTCCACCCTCAGAATGCTGTCCCCAGGCAATAACCCTTTTAGTAGGGCCACAGAGAACAGAAGGGAGCAGAAACCAAGTCTTCGTGCAGGGGGAACCCAGCCAGCCAAGCTGTCCATTGAGCAGGACGTCACTTTCTCCCTATCCAGAGGGGCGTGATGTGTTATTCAGACTACTGATGACTGGATTTACATTTCCTTTTCTGAAAGAGAGTTTTTATTCTGATTGCTCTATTTTCCCTCCTTGATTAGGTTAGATATCTGGGTAACTGTTAAATCCATGGTTCCAAGATCATGAAACTGAACATTTTCACCTTCCATGATACATGTACAGCACCTCCAGGTTTTTAGCTTGTTGCAGTATGATCTACTTGGATCCAGGCCTGAGCCATCTTCCAAAGGAAGAGGAGTTTTTTGTGATTGAAAGAAGGATTGTTGCATTATGAGAAGTGCAGTCTTTGGAATAATTAGTTAGGGAAAGGGTGTGTGTACATGTGTATGCAAATTTGCATGCATACTCAGGAACTGAGGGGGTGGACTGTGGTTGAATATGTAATGTTTTTTGCTTGCTCTGTTGTATTAATTGTCAGTGGCTGTTGTAACAAATTTCTTGGTGGCTTAAAACAACACAAATGTGTTCTCTTAGAGTTCTGTAAGGAGTCAGAGGTTTAATACAGGTTTCACCAGGCTAGACTTAAGGTGGTTAGCAGGGCTGTATTTCTTTCTAGAGGCTCCAGGGGAGAAGCTGTTTCCTGTTCATTCAGCTTGTTGGCAGGATTCAACAAGTTGTCGGACTGAGGTCCCATTTCCTTGCTGGTTATGAGCTGAGGGCCATTCCCTTCTTCTTTTCTTCTTCTTCTTTCTTCTTCTTCTTCTTCTTCTTCTTCTTCTTCTTCTTCTTCTTCTTCTTCTTCTTCTTCTTCTTCCTTCTTCTTCTTTCTTCTTTCTTCTTCTTTCTTCTTCTTTCTTCTTCCTTCCTCCTCCTCCTCCTTCTTCCTTCTTTCTTCCTCCCCCTTCTTTCTTCCTCCTCCTTCTTCCTTCCTCCTCCTTCTTCCTTCCTCTTCCTCCTTCTTCCTTCTTTCTTCCTCCCCTTCTTTCTTCCTCCTCCTCCTTCCTTCTTTCTTCTTCTTCTTCTTCTTCTTCTTCTTCTTCTTCTTCCTTTCTTTCTTCTTCCTTCTTCTTTCTTCTTCTCTTTTCTTCTCTTCTCTCTTCTTCTTCTTCTTCTTCTTCTTCTTCTTCTTCTTCTTCTTCTTCTTCTTCTTCTTCTCTTCTCCTTCCTCCTTCCTTCCTTCTCCTTCCTTCTTCATCTATTTATTTGTTAGAGAGAATAAGTAGGAGGGGCACATGGAGAGGAAGAGAGAATCCAAAGCAGACTCTGTGCTGAGTGTGGAGCCTAATGCGGAGTTTGACCTCATGACCCTGAGATCATGACCTGAGCCAAAGCCAAGAGTCAGATGCTCAACTGACTGTGCCACCCAGGTGCCCCCATTCCCAGCTCCAGAGGCCACTCACATGTCTTGATTTGTGACACCTTCCTCTATCTTCAGTGCCAGCAATGGTGAGTCCAGTGCTTCTCACAGACTCTTCTGCTTTCCTTCTCTATGGACTCATCTCATTAGATTGGAGCCACTTGAGTAATTCCAGATAATTTCCCTATTTCAAGGTCAACTGATAAGGTAACCTTAATTCTATCTGTAACCTTAATTATTTTTTGTATGTAGCAGAATATATATACAGATGCTGGGGATTAGGTGGCCATCTTTGAGGTGCCATCATTCCACCTGCCACAGTTACATGCTCAGGAGAGGGGGGACTTGTGGAGCGTAGAATCTGCATATGATCAGTTTTACCTGATTCTGCTAAATAATTTTCCAAAGTGGTTGTACCCACCAAACACTATTCTGTTTTGTTGATCTATTTGTTTAATCATATGCTCATATCATACTGTCTGAGTTTCTGTAGCTTTTAATTAGTAAGTCTTAATATCTGGTAATGTAAATCTTCTTTCTTATTCTTCTTTGATATTGTATTTGCTATTTTAGTCTTGCATTTCCATATAAATTTTTGAATTAACTTGACTTCCACAATACCTGCTGGAATTTTGAATGGGATTGTTAGATTCTATAGATAATTTGGGGGAAGAATTCACATTTTATAATAGAGTCTTTTGTTTTTAAAAGATTCTATTTATTTGTTCATGAGAGACACAGAGAGAGGAAGAGGCATAGACACAGGCAGAGGGAGAAGCAGACTCCATGCAGGGAGCCTGATGTGGGACTCGATCCCGGGTCTCCAGGATCACACCCTGGGCTGAAGGTGGCATTAAACCACTGAGCCACCCGGGCTTCCCCTATAATAGAGTCTTCTAATCCATGGATAAGGCATATCTGTCTTTATTTTGGTCTTCTTTATGTCTCTCAATAATGTTTTACAATCATCTATCCATTTATTTATTTGTTTTAGAGAGAGGTGCAGATGGAGGGAGGGGCAGAGGGAGAGTGAGAGTGAGAATCTTAAGCAGACTCTGTGCTGAGCAGGGAACCTGACATAGGGCTTCATCTCACAACCCTGAGATCAATGACCGAGTCAAAATCAAGAGTTGGACACTTATTTTTTAAATTTTTTTTTATTTATTTATGATAGTCACAGAGAGAGAGAGAGAGAGAGAAGCAGAGACATAGGCAGAGGGAGAAGCAGGCTCCATGCACTGGGAGCCCGATGTGGGACTCGAACCCGGGTCTCCAGGATCTCGCCCTGGCCAAAGGCAGGCGCTAAACCGCTGTGCCACCCAGGGATCCCCAAGAGTTGGACACTTAACTGACTGAGCCACCTAGGCACTCCAAACACTCAGGGTTTTATTTTTGCATATACTTTATTAGATCTTTTCCTAAGTGTTTGGTATTTTTGAAGCAATTATAAATGGTGTCATTTAATAATTAATTTTTCAATTGTTGCTGTTGTTTAGAAATATAAAATTGTGTCCAGTAACTCTGATTATTAATCATAGTCATTTCTCATAGACTTCTTTGGATTTTTTTAGTGTTCATATGATGTAATCAATAACTAATGACATCTTTATCTACTCCTTTCCAGTCTCATTACTTTTCTCTTTCTTGTCTTATTGAGTCTGGGTGGCATCTCCAGCCCATCATTGAATGGGGATGGTGTGAGCAGCCATTTGTATTTTGCTCCAAACCTCAAGGAGAAGGATTTTTTAGACTTCACCATCAAGCATGATGTTTGGTTTGAGTGTTTTGAAGACACATCAACAGGTTAAGTAAATTTACTTCTATTCATAGTTTTTTCTTTTTATCATGAATGGATTTTTAATTTTACACAATAATGTTTCTCCCTCCACTGACATGATCATATGTTCTATAGATATGGTTAATTACTTAAGTATATTTTTGAATGTTAAATCAATCTTGCTTTTCTAGAATAAGTCTGTTTGATCACACTGTACTACCCTTTAATACTGTTTGATACTTTGATAGCATTTTATATCATATAGTTTTGTAATGTTTTCTTTAGTGATTATAGATTTGACTTTCATTACCCTTTTATTTAATGCCTCTGTGAAGCTTTTGTATCAAGGTTTGCTAGCCTCAGATATTGAATTGGAAATGTTCTCTCCTTCCCTTTCTCTGGATAAATGGATATAAGTTTGTGTTATTTTGACATGAAACACATGGCAAAGTTACCCAGCCTGGAGTTTTTGGTTAGAAAGTGACCCAGGAGGGGTGCTTTCAGCCTGGTTCAATGACCAACAGTCGATTCAGTGTCCAACTAGCGATTTTGGCTCAGGTCATGATCTTGGGGTCCTGAGATCGAGTCTTGAGTCTAGCCCCACACTCAGTAGGGAGTCTGCTTGAAAATTCTCTCCCTCTGCCTCTGCCTACCTCCTATTTGTGGATACAATCTCTATCTGTTTCTCAAATAAATAAATAAATAAATCTTAAAAAAAAAGAAAGAAAGAATAACCCAGGCAGGAGGGATGCAGGACCTGCTTGTCATGGAGCCAAGGAATATGATAGGAAGAGGCATTTGAAGGAAACAAAGACGGAACATACAGCACTTTAGCTATGTGGCTCCAGTGGACATGAAAAGGGCATAGTGTCTGAGTCTCAAGGTCTGAAGAATTTTCAAAACCTGTGCCCACAGTTGGCTGACTTTCCTCTGATATGAACCAGCATCAACTCCCAAACTATAAACTCCGTCATTTGCTCTTTTGTTGTCCTTGTTATATTAAGAGTTTAAATAAAAATGCTTTACACACAAAAACAAATAAACGAGGGGCCTGAATCCCAAGACTTCAGTGAGTCTGACTTCCTGCTGCTTCCCCTCAAAGTGCCTGCTGTTTCAGGGCTGAGAAATTGGGCAGAATGGGGCTGATCAGAAGCAAATGATAAGCAGTGAGTTCCAGCACCTGGGGAGACAGAAACTGGAGTTCTGCAGAGAAGTGAGCCTCATACTCTCTGTTTTCTGCCTACAACAACAACAACATTAATCTAGAAATTGGTACTGAGGTATAAAATAAGGTATAATAAGGTATATAATAAATAATACATGATGATGAAGATAGATGATAGATAGATAGATAGATAGATAGATAGATAGATAGATAGTAGATAGATAATAGATAGATAGTCTCTTTCTATAACATCCAATAACAATGATCCCAGGTCTTGGCTTCTACAAACGAACCAGAGCTCCATGATTCCAGGGCCATGTTAGGAAAATTACAAGGTGAAGCCTGGAGCATCTTGTGCCAAAAAAGCAAGGAGGGGCTCACAGACTGGAGGCATGTTACAGGGATACAGGAGCCATCCTGGAGGGCCTCCTGTTGGTCAAGTCTGAGATGGTTTGAATGTCAAGAGAAACAGTGAAGAGAACGGACTAACTCAGTAAAATAGGAAATCATATTACAGATATAAATACATAAGTGATTACATCGAAAATTCTATGATGAAGGGGGTACTTATATAGTTGGAAAGTATTTCCCTACAAAATGCTTAGTAATTTCAAAGGAGAAAGAGTATCACCATGGTGGAGACTGTGGGAGATCCCAGCTTCAGTGCGTGATTGTCAGTAGTACAAGGAGAACTTGTGGGCCTCCTACAAGGACATAGGCACAGCATTACCTCAAGATGTTTTGCCAAAGACACACGACGTTAATCTACGCATGAGGACATGTCAGATGATCCAGATGAGGGGCCTTCCATGTTCTACAAACAGCTGGCTGTGGTGTTGGAAAGTACCCAGAGACTGGGGAGGAGACATGGAGTACCTTTTACTCTGCAGGGTGTTATTATAGATGAGACTTGAGTACAAGCCAGAGGACCAGATGTCAGCTCTACATCCATGACAGCTCCCTCATTTTCAAGGATGCACTGCAGTTGTGTGTGGGGAAAAGTCCTTGTTTGTAGGAAATACATGCCAAAATCTTCAGGGGTGATGTGGTGTCAGTTTTGCAACTTTCTCACAAATGTATGTCTAGATTTTCTCTAAGTTTGTGATTATTTCAAAATTATAAGAAACAAATTGAATTTATAACTTTCCCACTAAGAAAACTCCAGGCCTGGCTGGCTTCATTTGGTAAATTCTATCAAAAACCTAAGGAATAATTAAAGTCAATATTATAGAAAATCTTTTAGAAAATAGAGGCAGGAATACTTCTGATATCATCTCATAGACCCAGGATACCAGTGATGCCAAACCAGACAAGGATATTATAAGAAAAGAAAATTGCAAACCAGTATCCCCCCATGAACAGAAAAGTCCTCAACAAAATATTGGAAAATTGATGGAGCAATCCATAGAAAGAATAATACATCACCATTTCCTTGTTGTGTGACCTTGGGCATTTTACTTGGCTGCTCTGAACCTCATGGCCCTCACACACCCTTCCTAAGGATAGTGCCTCGAACATTCATTCTAATGATTTCCCCATCTTTTTCACCGCAGTAGGCCAGGGCCAGTATGAGGACCCCAGCCCCGGGGCACAGTCACTGGGTCGAGGAGCAGACCTGCTGCCTCTGCAGGGCCCATCAGTTTCTCTCTTCCTGGAACTCAGGTCTTGAGCGGTGACCAAAGGCAGCCACAAGAGGACATGGAGGTGGCACCCACCGTTCCCACAGCAGCCGGGACTCCGTCTTCCCAGGTGTCTGTCTCTCCCTTTGGTACAATGAGGAATGACCCTCACCTCTCAGTATATCCCCATTGCTTTGGTGGTTAGAGTGAATTTCTCTTGCTTGTAAGCAGCACTTCTCACTGTGGGAGAGGAGAGGATGTGCCTGCACATGGGTGAGGGGATGGAATTTGAGGGAAGGGCAAGGAGGGCTGAGTCCCCGACAGCAGGTCAGACAGTCAGCCCTGAGGGGAGTGACCTCAGGGTGGGTAGTGAAGAGAACAATATTTACATGAACATAGCTGAAACTTGCCTGCTTGATGAAAGATTAAGAGTTGGACTCATTTTTAAAAAAGATTTTATTTATGCATGAGAGACACAGAGAGTGGCAGAAACACAGGCAGAGAGAGAAGCAGGCTCCCTATGGGGAGCCCAATGTGGGACTCGATCCCAGGATCCCAGGATCACACCATCAGCCAAAGGCAGACGCTCAACCACTGAGCCACCCAGGTGCCCCCAAGTCAGTTTTTGACTTTGGAGTGCTGGCAGCCTCCTAGCCTCACCTTCCTCTTTCCTTTTGTCCCATGTCTGGGTGAGTTGGTGAGAAAGCTAAGTGCTCCCTCCTTTGGCAGGTGGCAGATTCAAACAGAGAGCCCCTGAGCCAGTGTTGCACTGGGGATTTGTGGTGATTTCCTAAATTCAATAATATATGTAATTCATTCTGGATGTCCTAGTCCTCAAATGTCCAGTTCCCAGAGGGAGAAGAGGGAAAAATAAAGGGGGCTGGAATAAAACCCTGTCTCTTAATTTCCCCGGCGGCTTCTTTAGCCAGTAGGTTTGCAACAATGGCAGTATACCTCCCTGCCTGTACCTCCAAGATCAGAAACAGCAATCACAATATAAATCCCTGATACTTGTAGGGAAAGATCCATATTGTCTACATTAGCCCCCCAAAATCACATTCATGACATGTCAGGGATGCAGACATGGATGTCTGCCATGTGGCCGAAGATGAGGATTGAGTGGCCTCCACATGCTGAGAGTGGAGAGAAACCACAGTGTGCTGTCCAGTCTTTCCCCTGAAGGCTGCAAGCCTTTGAAAAGACCCCAGAATTTCAAAATAGTTACATCAGACGTATTCTTCAAGTACAATTTTTGTCTAGAATGGGAGATGTTTTCCTGGAGCTTCCTGCTTTGCCACCTTCTCTAACATCATTCTAAGACCATTCACAGTTATTGTAATCCTTGCCTTTCTGAAAATTTGTTCCAGAGGTGCCTGGGTAGGCTCCATCAGCTAAGCGTCTGACTCTTGATTTCAGCTCAGGTCATGGCCTCGGGGTCGTGAGAGTGAGCCCCGCATGGAGTTTGCTTGGGATTCTCTCTCTCTCTCTCTTTTAAAATTCATTTATTTTTTATTTTTATTTTTTATAATAAATTTATTTTTATTGGTGTTCAATTTGCCAACGTACAGAATAACACCCAGTGCTCATCCCATCAAGTGCCCCCCTCAGTGCCCGGTCACCCAGTCACCTCCACCCCCCACCCTCCTCCCCTACCACCACCCCTACCTAGTTCATTTCCCAGAGTTAGGAGTCTTTATGTTCTGTCTACCTTTCTGACATTTCCCACATATTTCCTCTCCCTCCCCTTATATTCCCTTTCACTATTATTTATATTCCCCAAATGAATGAGAACATATAATGTTTGTCCTTCTCTGATTGACTTATTTCACTCAGCATAATACTCTCCAGTTCCATCCACGTTGAAGCAAATGGTGGGTATTTGTCATTTCTAATGGCTGAGTAATATTCCATTGTATACATAAACCACATCTTCTTTATCCATTCATCTTTCTTTTTTTTAATACTTTATTTTTTATATAATTTTTTTTAATTTTTATTTATTCATGATAGGCACACAGTGAGAGAGAGAGAGGCAGAGACACAGGCAGCGGGAGAAGCAGGCTCCATGCACCGGGAGCCTGACGTGGGACTCGATCCCGGATCTCCAGGACCGCGCCCTGGGCCAAAGGCAGGCGCCAAACCACTGCGCCACCCAGGGATCCCTCCATTCATCTTTCGATGGACACCGAGGCTCCTTCCAGTTTGGCTATTGTGGACATTGCTGCTAGAAACATCGGGGTGCAGGTGTCCCGGCGTTTCATTGCATCTGTATCTTTGGGGTAAATCCCCAGCAGTGCAATTGCTGGGTCGTAGGGCAGATCTAATTTTAACCCTTTGAGGAACCTACACACAGTTTTCCAGAGTGGCTGCACCAGTTCACATTCCCACCAACAGTGTAAGAGGGTTCCCTTTTCTCCGCATCCTCTCCAACATTTGTGGTTTCCTGCCTTGTTAATTTTCCCCATTCTCACTTGTGTGAGGTGATACAGTCAACAAAACTAAAAGACAACCTACAGAATGGAGAAGATATTTGCAAATGACGTATCAGATAAAGGGCTAGTTTCCAAGATCTATAAAGAACTTATTAAACTCAACACCAAAGAAACAAACAATCCAATCATGAAATGGGCAAAAGACATGAACAGAAATCTCACAGAGGAAGACATAGACATGGCCAACATGCACATGAGAAAATGCTCTGCATCACTTGCCATCAGGGAAATGCAAATTAAGATTAATTAATTAATTTATTTGTGATAGACACGGAGAGAGAGAGAGAGAGAGGCAGAGACACAGGAGGAGGGAGAAGCAGGTTCCACACCGGGAGCCCGACGTGGGACTTGATCCCGGGACTCCAGGATTGTGCCCTGGGCCAAAGGCAGGCGCCAAACCACTGAGCCACCCAGGGATCCCCAGGATTCTCTCTCTTGATCTCCTTCTGCCCCTCCCACCCTGCTTGTACTCTCTTTCAAAAAAAAAAATGTGTCCCATCTGTTCTTTGTTTTCCAACATTTCCAATTTAGAGATTACTGGACACTGGTTCTAAACTGACACTAATTTCAGGAGACCTAAAATGTCACTGTGGTCCACTAGTCAGCACAAGGGCTTAGGGAGACCAGGTGAGCAAGGCAGTTTGGTGCCAGGGCATCTCCGAGCATATCTGGTATGTTTCCGGAGCGATCTTGTGTAACAGAATTACATTTATTGAATTCACATACTCAGTAACTGGCCGAACTGCGTTGCTTCCCTGGCTGCTGGAATAGCGCTATACCAGTAGGAAGGAAGAGGGGTAGAATTCACTAGAACTCTTAGGAAAATAGTAAACCAACAGAAATTCCACATTCTGGAAGAGATTAGTGCCACCATGAAGGACTTGAAAGGACTTGGAAAATTGGGGGGTGAGTGGTGAATCTCTCATAGGTTATTCAATTCACATATCTGGCCTGTGCAGAAAACAGAAGGATCTTGTAAAATGATGGTAAATTCTAGTAAGCTTAAGTAGATGGTATCTCCAATTGTAAGTGTTGTTCCAGATGTGGTTTTATTGCTGAGTAAATTAACACTTCCCTCATACCTGGGTATGCAGCTTTTGATCTGGAAAATGCCTTTACCACACCTTGACATCTATTAGTAAAGACCAACAGAATATTTTTCTTTTAGCTGGTGAGACCAGAAGTACACGTTCCCTGTCCTACCTCAGAGGTATATCTACTCTCTAACTATATATCATAATTTGGTCCACAGGGATCTTTTTTTTTTTTTTTTTAATTTTTATTTATTTATGATAGTTACAGAGAGAGAGAGAGGCAGAGACACAGGCAGAGGGAGAAGCAGGCTCCATGCACTGGGAGCCCGATGTGGGATTCGATCCTGGGTCTCCAGGATCGCGCCCTGGGCCAAAGGCAGGCGCCAAACCGCTGCGCCACCCAGGGATCCCCTGGTCCACAGGGATCTTAATTGCCTTTACCTTCCACAGGACACCACATGGGTCCTGATGGCATTATATTGATTGACCTAGTGAGTAAGAAGTAGCAAATACTCCAGAGTTATTGGCAACACATTGGCATGTCAGAGGGTGAGAACTAAATATGATAAATTCAAAGGCCTTTCTCCTCAGTGAAATTTCTAGAGGTCCCTTGGCACCAGCATGTCAAGATATTCCTCCTAAAGGGCAAAAAAGAGGCAGAATGTCTAGTGGACCTCCTTGGATTTTGGAGGCAACATATTCCTCATTTGGGTCCATTTACTGAGTGACCTTGAAAAGCTGCTAGTTTTGGGTGGGACTCAAAATGAGAGAATGCTCTGCAATAGGTCCAGGCTGTCATGCAAGCTGCTCTGCTACTTGGGCTGTATGATGCAGCAGATCCAATAGTTCTCAAAGCAGCAGTGGTAGGTAGAGGCCTTCAGGATGTGAGTCACAATGTGGAAAGTCCTATTATCCTCCAAAAACCCTATCATCTCTCTTTGGGGAATAGCTTTTGGCTTGCTACTGGGCCTTGGTAGAGACTGAATGCTACCATGAGCCACCAAGTTACTATGCAGCCTGAGCTTCCAGTATTAAGCTAGACATCGTCTGACCAATAAAGCCATAGGGTCGGGCATGCACAGCAGTATTCCATTGTTGAATGGAAGCGGTCCATACAAGATCAGGTTTGTACATGCCCTGAAGGCACAAGGAAATTACATGAAGACATAACCCAAAAGCCCACGTACCTCACTCCTGCTACATTACCTTCTCTCTCCTAGCCTGCATCTATGGCCTCCTAGGGATGTCTGCACTGTTAGTTGACTAGGAAAGTGAAAGCTCAAGCCTGGTTTACAGATAATATGCACGCACCATTCAAAAGTGGACAAATGTGGCACCACAGTCCCTTTCTGGGACATCCATGAAGGACAGTGGTGAAAGGAAATCTTCTGAGTGGGAACAATCAGGTGCAGCTAATTGTTCATTTTGCTTTGGAAGTAGTCAGGAGTATGGGTATATACAAGGTTTTGGGCTGTGGCCAACGGTTTAGCTGGATGGTTAGCAATTTGGAAGGGATATGATTAGAAAATTGGTGACAAAGAGGTGTGGGGAGGAGAAATGTGGATAGACCTTTGAGTGTTCAATAAACATGAAGATATTTTTGGGAGCTACTGTACTGGGTAGGATCATTGATCTCAATTAGCAAGGGGAAATTGGGCTGCTACTACACAGTGGAAATAAGGCCAAGGGTGTCTGAAATACAAGCAAGCCTTTAGGATGACTCTTACTACTACCAGTTTCTGTGATTAAAGCTGATGGAAAACTACAATGATCCAATTCAGGCAGGAGTATTAATGATCCCCACACTTCAGAAATGAAGATTTGTGTAATCCATCTGTCTAAGAACTCCACCTAAGCCCCACACATTATTAAAAAGCTCAAAATGGATATCAAGCATATGTATACTGTAAAACTATAAAACTCTTAGAAGATAAAATAGGAGGAATTCCTTGTGCCCTGGGTCTTGGTAAAGAGTTCTTAAACATGACAAAAAATGGGGCAGCTGGGCGGCTCAGTTAGCGAAGCCTTGGACTTTGGTCCAGGTCATGATCTCAGGGTCCTGGGACTGAGCCCTGTTTGAGGCTCTGTGCTGAGCTGGGAGTCTGCTTGAGGATTCTCTCTCTCCCTTTGCAAACCCCCCCATCTCTCTCAAATAAATAAATCTTTAAAAACAAACGAAAAATCCCAGGGCACCAAAAGCATGATCTGTAATAGGAAAAATTGGGCTTCATAAAAATTAAAATCATTTGTTCTCTGAAAGATTCTGTTAAAAAGATAAAAAGACAAGCTACATCCTGAGAGAGAATATTTACATGCTATATTATTTGACAAAGGAGTCCTATCTAGATTATGTGAAGAAGCCTGAGAACTCAATGTTTAAAAACCAATCTAATTATAAAATGGACACCCAAAAAGAAAGACACAAAGATAAATTTCACTGAATAAGATATACAAATGGCAGATAAGCACATGAAAAGATGTTCAACGTCACTACCCTTTAGTAAAGTATTGAGACCATGATAAGGTATCACTACACAGCTATCAAAATAGCTAAAATATAAGATAATGGCATATGCAAGTTACCTCAAACTGGATTAAAGACCTAAATATAAGATCCCAAACTCCAAAACTCCTAGCAGAAAACACAGGGAAAAGCTTCATAACATTGGATTTGGCAGTGATTTCTGGGACGTGACACCAAAAGCATAGGCAATAATAGCAAAGACAGATGGGACTACATCAAACTTTAAAACACTCATGCATCAAAGGGCACAATGGACAGAGTGAAAAAAGTTTATAGAATGGGAGAAAAGATTTGTAAATCATTAAAGTGCTAAGGGATTAATAATAAAAGGAGTATGTGGACAACTCCTACAACTCAACAGAAAAAAATCAAGTAAGTTGGTTTAAAAATGATCCAACAATATGAACAGACCTTTCTCCAAAGAAGATATACAAATAACCAACAAGTTTACAAAAAGATGCTCAACATCCCTAATCATTAGAGAAATGCAAATCAAAACCACAGTTAAATATCACTCCACACCCATTAGGAAGAGTACTATCAAAAGACCAGAAAACAACAAGTGTTGACAAGGATGTGGAAAAATTAGAAGCTCTGGAAAACCACTATGGGAAACCGTGTGGCAGTTCCTCAAAAAAAGCAAAAGTAGAACTACCGTGTAATTTATCAATTTCATTTCTGGGTATAATCCAAAAGAATTGAAAGCAGGTCTTGAGATATTTCCACACCCCTGTTCATAGCAGCATTATTCACAAAAGGTGAACACAAGGGGATCCCTGGGTGGCTCAGCGGTTTAGCGCCTGCCTTTGGCCCAGGGCGCTATCCTGGAGTCCCAGGATCGAGTCCCGTGTCGGGCTCCTGGCATGGAGCCTGCTTCTTCCTCTGCCTGTGGCTCTGCCTCTCTCTCTCTCTATGTCTATCATGAATAAACAAATAAAATCTTAAAAAAAAAAGGTAAACACAAGAAATCCATGAATGGATGGAAGAATATACAGAGTGTAGTATATACATTTACTGGCATGTCATTCAACCTTAAAAGGCAATCCTGTCACACACTACAGAATGGACATTAAGCCTAGTACTACGAACCAGTCACAATATGACAAATACTATATGATTCCAGTTAATGTGGTATCTTAAGTAGCCAAATTCATAGCAATAGAAAGAATGGTGGTTACCAGATGTTGGGATTAAGGGGAGAAGGAGGGCATCGGCTAATGGGCATAGAATTTCAGATTTGAAAGATGGAAAAGTTCTGGAGATCCATTGCACAACAACATGAATATACTTAATACCTCTGAGCTATATGCTTATAAACAGTGAAGATGGTAGATTTTACATTATTTGTAGTGTACCACAATTTTTAAGAAGATAATCACATACTAAATATTGGGAAGGATGTACAGCAACTGGATTGCTCCTACACTGTGGTAGGATTGTAAATGTCCAAGCCACTCTGGAAAACAGTTTTGCAGTTACTTTAAACATTGAATATACCCTGTATCACACAGTACATCAGTTGTGCTTCTGGGCATTTGTTTCAGAGAAATGAAAACTTATGTTTACACAAAGATTCGTATACAGTTGTTCAGAGTAATGCAAAACTGTTGTCTCTTTGTGGTAGCCATACTGCAAAACAACTATAGAGTTTGTCAGTAGGCAAACGTTAAATGAACTGTGGGCCACTGATATCAGGAATTTTACTCCACACTGAAAAGAATTTAGCTACTGATGCCTGCACAACGTGGATGGATCCAGAGACTAATGCTCAGTGATAAAAACCAAATCCCAGAAGATTATATGCTGTATAATTATATGATATTTATATAGCAATCTAGAAATAGCAAAAATAAAGTGATGGAAAACAGATATGTGGTGGGGGGTGAATGTGAATATGAAGAAGTAGCAAGAGGGAACATTTGTGTAGATGGAATAGGTTTTTTTGTAAAGATTTTTATTATTTTTATTTATTCATGAGAGGCACAGAGAGAGAGGCAGAGACACGGGGGCGGGGGAGAAGCAGGCTCCTGCGGGGAGCCCGATGTGGGACTCGATCCCAGAACCCCGGGGTCACACCCTGAGCTGAAGGCAGATGCTCAACCGCTGAGCCACTCAGGCATCTCTGGGTGGAATAGTTTTGTATCTTGAGGGAGGTAGCGGTTACATGAACCTACACATGAGCCAAATACTGTACATACACATTGCATCGGCATCAAATTGTTCTATATCGTACCCTATTGTGAAAGATATAATAATTAGGGGAAACTTGGTGAAGGGTTAATATGACTTTTCTGCCCTGATAACCTCCTGTGAATCTATAATCATTTCAAAAAGAAACATTTAAATAAAAGAGATTTTTTTCCTGTATTTAAAGTTGTGCACATTATATCACTGACCCTGTATTGAGAATTAAAATAAAAACTGGATTGATTTGGTCATTGAACAAGACAAAGCAATATGCTTGTTTTATATGGAAATTTCAGAAACCTGAAATTCAACTGAATAGTCACCACCCCAGCCTCAGGGATGCTGCACTGTGGCCAGTGTCTGCATAGTTTGGTCAGCTGAGAGAACTGAACTTCTGATTAGCATCCCATCATTACTCTGGAACCCTGAGGAATAATTTACAACTAGGCCAACCTGGGAGCTGTCTGTTACATCAGAAGGTAATTGTGCACTTGTGACTGACGGTCTTAATGACCCTAACAGGAGACACCCGGCACCACCGAGTCCCGCTCAGGCTCCTGTGTACATGCCGTGCTGAGTCACTGTACACAAGGCCAATTCCATTTTGGATAACAAAGCAGTTAGTGCCCGGGGGAGATGAAGTCACACGGCCCCTTCCCCATAACCCTGACATCCTGCCATTGCTCTTCAGCACGGCCCATGAGCGTTGTCCTCCTGCCCTGGAGCCACAGAGACGGGCTTTGGTAAGGATGCTGCTGTGACTGGGGTCTCAGGGCTGCAAAGGAGATACTAAGTCCTTTCCTGAACTCTGCTACTCATTTTATTCTCTTCTTTTCAAATCTAAACTTGATCTTCTATCTCTTAAAATTTCCCCTTTATTTCAGATTTCTTCTTTGTATTAATTTTTTATGGTATGATAAGCATTTTGGTTTTGCTATACCACTTTATAAAAAAGATTTTATCTATTTACTCATGAGAGACAGACAGGGAGGCAGAGGGACAGGCAGGCTCCCCATGGAGCAGGGTCCCCGATGCAGGACTCAATCCAGGGACTTGGGGATCACGACCTGAGCTGAAGGCAGATGCTCAAACGCTGAGCCACCCAGGTGCCCCTACTATACCACTTTTTAAAAATTGTTCTATTATCTTCTTTTGCTATTATATTAGTTAATTCCCCATTCATTAAATTCTTTTCTTAAAATTCTCCTTTGGCAAAAAAAAAAATTCTCCTTTGGCTTTCCTGGCTATATCCATCTTTCTTCTTTAATTGCATTTATTAAAAAAAACTCTACATTTAATTGAGATAACATTATTAGTGCACATTGTCTTACATATACTTGATGATAGATTGACATATACCATGTACTGATTGCGTAGCCTAGTCTCTGTCTTTCCTCCTTATTTCTTCCTGGTCCTTCATACTTTGGAGCTCATCCAACTTACTACTCCTTCTATTCCCATTTCTTGCTTTCTTTTATTGGTTGCACTTTCTCTTGAGCTTTTATGCACTTTTTGTTGTTGTTTTGTTGTTTTTAAAGATTTATTTATTTATTTGAGAGAGAGAGAGAGAGAGTGTGTGTGAGCAAGTGTGGGGTGTGGGAGGGGCAGGGGGAGAAGGAAAGAGAGTCTTAAGTAGAGTCTGCTTTGAGTGTGGAGCAGAACCCGGCTCCAACTCAGGACCCATGAGGTCATGATCTGAGCCAAAACCAAGAGTTGGACACTTAACCAATTGCACCACCCAGGTGCCCTGTATGCACTTGTTTTTAAGCCATTTTTAAAGATACTCTACAGTCTTTTATTTCTTTTAATTATGTACCTAATCGTTTTCCCCCAGGTTAGTGTTTTATGTAATTTTTCTCATTATTCCATTTATCTGCTTCTGCAACCCTGTCACTCTCCCTTTCTGTTAATAATCACGGTATTTCTGCTGTTTCCAAGATCCTCACTACCATACCCTATTTTCAGAAGTACATTTGTTGTCCTTTTGCATTTCTTCCCCTTTTCCTTTGTTTCTTTTATAGTCAATATTCCTTCTTCTAGCCTGAGTACAATGCACATACCCAAAGACATTCTGCATACCAGAATTTGCAATTATGTTTGTGGCAAAGAACTCCTCCTCCCTAGGGCTTGTTAGCACACTCACTTTATAGTCTTAATTTTAGAGAGATAAAAATCTTTTAATATTTTTATTTACACTTGGGCTTTTAAAAAATTCAAGAAAAATATATCGGGTCTAATCTCTTGAAGATAATTATTCTATAAAATATTTAATAGATTTGTTTCTACAATTAGGTGTTCAATGCATATGAAAATGATATTTTATGTGACATGATATCAGAAATATCTCAGGTCATACTTAGAAAAGAACCTACACTACGGTTGTAAACCATACTTCTTTACTTGATCACATGTATCGGGACTAAAAAACTGTGTTGATTGACTGCTGGGAACTCTAATTTGTTTCATAAGGTGCTCCTGGCACCAAACCCATCATATCTTAATGATGTAGCTTCATACTGATTTACCTTGATACTTCATGGAAAAATTCTTTGCATTCTTTTTTTCCTTTAAAATTGCTTTGATTATTTTTGACATTGTGAGTATCATAGACATTTGTACAGGTAAAAATATCATCTTGAGAATCAGACCTGGATTCTATAATACTTATGCATCATTGTGGAAACATGGACATTATTTGCATATTATATCTTTGAGGCTTTGAACATGAAAAATTATATGCTTTTTCTCTTACTGCTTTCACATGTCTTTTGTTTTTATTTATACTTACTTGATACTTTTTATACTGTTTAGGTAGTATCTCAACCTTAAACTTTATTTTATAGAAGGAATTTTTTTCTGATATATAAATGCAAATGGTTATAGTATAGTGATATTTTTATCCATTTACCTTGTAAAATTCCTTTTTTTTTCTTTTTTTTTTTTTATTTATGATATGCACACAGTGAGAGAGAGAGGCAGAGACATAGGCAGAGGGAGAAGCAGGCTCCATGCACTGGGAGCCTGATGTGGGATTCGATCCCGGGTCTCCAGGATCGTGCCCTGGGCCAAAGGCAGGCGCTAAACCGCTGCGCCACCCAGGGATCCCTACCTTGTAAAATTCTTATTTGTAATTTTTAAACTCTAGATTCTTTGCAGTTTATACTTAAAAAATGATACCATCTAATGAGAAAATTGTGGGTTTTTTTTTCCTTTCCAAAATGTGTGCTAGTCATTTTCTTGCCTTAGCTTGTAGATCATCTCCTCTGTTACAAAATATGGTGAGTCAACCTGGTATTTTCCCGTTCACAGAGAGGTTGCAGTATTTAGTCATTTTGCAGGATGGTCACAGGCCCAGATAATAATTATTTTCCTAAGTTAAGCATGTACCATTTTGTTCTTTGTTTTCTACCATTTGTTTTAATTTTGAATGCACTTTGAATTTTATCAAGGAATTTTGTCATAGTTTAAGTTGTGAATATAGTTAATTTTATTGACTTATTTATTTATTTGATTTTTTTTACTAATTTATTTTTTAATTTAAATTCAATTTCCTGACATATTAGTTTCAGATGGAGTTTTCAATAATTCATCAGTTGTGTATAACACCCAGTGCTCATTCCATCACGGGTATCCTTAATGCCCATCACCCAGTTACCCCTTCACCACCCACCTCCAGCAACCCTCGGTTTGTTTCCCAGACATAAGAGTCTCTCATGGTTTGTCTTCCTCTCTAATTTTTCCCCATTCAGTTTCCCCTTCTTCCCATACAGTCCCTTGCACTATTTCTTATATTCGGCATATGAGTGAAACCGTATGATAATTTTACTTTTTCCTGTCCATTTTGAGGAATTTTTTTTTTTTTTTTTTTTTTTTTTTACTAATTGCTATGATTGAAAATTCCAGGATAATACCGAAGGGAAGCAGTGAAAGCAGGCATCTTTGTCTTGATCTTTGTCTTGTGCTTGATCTTAGGAGGGGAGCTTTCAGTCTTTCAGGCACTATTTAGTATGGTGCTACTTTTGGTGTTTTCATATATGCCCTTATGCCCTTTCTCATGTTGAGGAAGTTACCCTCTATTCCTAGATTATTGAGGTTTTTTTTTTTTTTTTTAATCATGAAAGGATGTTGTTTTTTCCTCCCAAATGCACTGAAATGATGGTATGGATTTTCCCCTTATTCCATTAATGTGCTGTATTACAGTATTTGGTTTTATATGTTGAACCACCGTTGCATTCCTAGGATAAATTTCACTTGATCATAGTATGTCCTCCTTTTAATATGATACTGGATTTAGTTTGCTAGTATTTTGTTGGGGAATTATGCATTTATGTTCATAAGGGATTTTGTTCCCCCTCTTTTATTTTCCTTGTGATGCCTTTGTCTGGCTATGATATCAGTATAATGCTGACTTCATGGAATATGTTTAGGCACTGTTCCCTCCTATTCTTTGGAAGAATTTGAGAGGCATTAGGATAAATTTTTTATTGGAAATTCACTAGTTAAGCCACGTGATCCTGAGCTCTTTTGAAGGGAAAGGTTCCTGACTACTAATTTAAGCTCTTTATTTGTTTAGGGCTGCTTAGATTTATTTTCTATGTTTTCTTTTTTTAAAGATTTTATTTATTTATTATAGACATAGGGAGAGAGAGGCAGAGACACAGGCAGAGGGAGAGGCAGGCTCCATGCTGGAAGCCCGACGTGGGACTCGATCCTGGGACTCCAGGATGGCACCCTGGGCCAAAGGCAGGCGCCAAACCGCTGAGCCACCCAGGGATCCATATTTTCTATATTTTCTTGAGTGGGTTTGGTAAATTTTATGTTTTTAGGAATTTGTCAATTTCATCTAAGTTATCTAGTTTGTTGATATAAAACTGTTCATAATATTCTTACATAATATTTTTTTCTGTAAGATTGTTAGTCATGTGCCCACTTACTTTTCTGATTTTAGTGCTTTGAATCTTCCTTCTTTTTTTCTTAATCAATCCATCTAAGATTAGTCAATTTTGTCAATCTTTGCAAGGAACAAACATTTTGTTTTACGGAATTTATTGTATTCTTACTCTCTGTTTTGTTTCTCTGTCCTATTTATTATCATTTTCCTTCTGCTACCTAGGGTAAATTTGCTCCTCTTTTTCTAGTTTCTTTATATATAAAATGATATTATTGTGTTGGATTCTATCTTCCTTTTAAATATGAACATTTACAGTGATAAATTTCAAATTTTAAGCAAAATAAACAATATATTCTAAAACAACCAATAGGCCAAAGATAAAATTCAGAAAATGCTCAGAGTTAGAACTGATAAATGAATTCATCAACATGACACATGAAAAGATGCTCAATGTCACTGATCATCAGGGAAATTCATATCAAAACTACGAGACATTATCTCACATCTGTCTGAATGTCTAAAATCAAGAACACAAGAAACAATAGGTGAGGATGTGAAGATAAGGGGAACCTCTTGTATTTTGGTGAGAATACAAACCTGTGGAGCCAGTTGTGTTCCCTCAAAAAGTTAAAAATGAAACTGCCCTACGATCAAGCAATTGCACCACTAGGTATTTGCCCAAAGGATACAAAAATACTGATTCAAAGGGACACGTGCACCCTGATGCTTCCAGCAGCATTGTTTATAACAGCCCAAGTGTTCATTGACTCATGAATGGATAAAGAAGTGGCATATATATTCACATTCATATTCATATTTATGTATTTCTCAGTTATAGAAAAAGAATGAAATCTTGCCAGTTGCAATGCCCTGGATGGAGCTAGAGAGTACTATGCTAAGTGAGATAAGCCAGAGAAAGACAAATACCATACAATTTCACTCATATGTGGAATTTAAGAAACAAAACAAACAAGCTAAAGGGAAAAAAGGGAGAGAGGTAGGTAAATCAAGAAACAAACTCTTAACTATAGAGAACAAAGTGATGGTTACCAGAAGAGAGGTGGGTGAGGAGGATGGGTGAAATACAGAATGAATATTAAGGAGTGCACTTGTCATGATGTGCACTGGATGATGTATGGAAGTGTTGGGTTACTGTGTTGTATACCTGAACCTAATACTACACTCTATATTAACTAACTGGAATTTAAATAAAAACTTAATAAATTGAACAACACATTTCTTTTTAAAAATTTTTAAATTTTTTTTAGAGAAAGCATGAGCTTTTACTTTTATTAATTGGCACAGAACATATGATACTCTCTGTCTTCATAAACATTCAATTCTGTTCCTTGACAGTTCTGTTTTTTAAGAACCTCGATGATCCCTCGTATAGCTACGTAGTTGCCAATTCTGCAGGAAGACTCCCTGAAACTTGATAGCTTAGCCCTCAGTCTCAATTACCTTTAATATTTATATTCATAATCAAATTATTTGTCTATAGGATGTACTGGACTTGGTTTGAAGATCTAAGAGAGACTGAAAGACAATGATTTCCAGTGACATAATTTGGGGGATTTTCTTTATCTTTCAAACTTGTATTGGTTTCATGGGGAATTCTTTGTTATTTACATTATATATGTACACATGTTTAATTTTTCCTCATAAGAAGAAGCCTGTAGATATGATTCTTGCCCACTTAACTTTGGCTAATGCTCTGACGCTCATATTCAGAGGGATTCCAAATATAATTACATCTTTTGGAATTAGAGTGGAGATGGGCGATACTGGATGTAAAACAGTGCTCTATATTCAGAGAGTTACCCGGAGTATTTCTCTGTGCACAACCGCCCTCCAGAGTACATTTCAGGCAGTGACTATTACTCCAAGTAGTCATAAATGGGCCTGGCTCAAATACAAAATCCCTGCATTCATTCAACCCTCCTTACTTTTCTTCTGGATGATCAACATGGCCATCTATTCTGTGGTCCTTTTACGAACTGTGGCCAACAGGAATATCACCGATGATAGACTTGGGTATCAGATTGCTTATTGTAAAAGCAGTGCACATGATGGCCAGATAGCATCAATATTTCTAAGTACGGTATTCATTCGAGATTTGTCCTTTCTCTCTCTGATGACATGTAGTAGCATCTACATGGTGAATATCCTTTACAGACATCACAAAGCAGCTCAGAATGTTCGCAGTACCATCCAGTCTTCACGCTCTCCTGAAAACAAGGCTACTCACGTTATTCTCATACTGGTGAGCTGTTTTGTTTTCTTTTACTGGACCAACACCTTTCTTACTGTTTATTTAGTTTATACAAGTAAGAACAAGCAGCAACTGGAGAAATTTAATAACTTTTTTTCATCATGTTACCCAACTATCTGTTCTTTCTTTCTAATTAAAAATGAAAATAGAGGGATCCCTGGGTGGCGCAGCGGTCTGGCGCCTGCCTTTGGCCCAGGGCGCGATCCTGGAGACCCGGGATCGAATCCCACGTCGGGCTCCCGGTGCATGGAGCCTGCTTCTCCCTCTGCCTGTGTCTCTGCCTCTCTCTCTCCCTGTGTGACTATCATAAATAAATAAAAAATTAAAAAAAAAAAATGAAAATAGAATTTCCAGAATAAATTTCATGAAACCCCCAAAAAGATTTTTCTCTTCTTAAAGAAAATTCATCGATCATAGGAACACTCTTTAGCATTCTTCTGCACCACAGGAGTCATTTGTATGAATATAGATTAACATGCTTATCGATGACATGAGTTACATTTATCGTCCCCATTGAACTGAGTTAACAATCCAAAGAACTGTAATTAAATTATTGTTTTCAAATGTTTACGAATTATTGTTTAAAATATTTAAAAAACATTTTAAAGATTAAATGTAAGGTTTAGATTATGATACCATGTATATAAGTTTTAAACTTTATAAAATAGCAACAGATATGTAATGTAGAATGTTTTATAATATCGGAAACATTATCATACAATTATAGAAATCAATAAACCTACAAAAGGGTAGTGGTTACTTCTTTGTGTAAGGTAACCTTAGCCCTAAGCAAAGTGATGAAATGTGTGTGCTTATTAAATTGTGCTCTGTACATTTTTTGTGTGTCATAAATATGTCATATTTAATTTTAAAATAGAATTATTAATATTCTCATAAATTCAGAAATGTGTTCAAATTTGCAATAATTTTTACCTACATTTAAGATGAAGAAGAAACACTAAGAAATAAACAAGATCTCAAAACACCAGAAATATTATTGTCCTGAGAACTGTTGAACATATAGACGACTTGAGGTTTGAATTGAAGATTGAAAGAAGAACGGGGCAGGGACACCTGGGTGACTCAGTTGGTGAAGCATCTGCCTTCGGCTCAGGTCATGAACGCAGGGTACTGGGACTGAGCCCTGCATGGGGCTGTGTGCTCAGTGGAAAGCCTGCTTCTCCCTCTCCCTCTGTCTCCCACTCTGTCCACTTGTGCTCCCTGTTTCAAGTAAACAAATAAAATCTTAAAAAAAAAAAAAAAAGAAAGAAGGGGGCAAAAAGGCCAACACCCAAGAACTAGGTATCTCCCACACCAGAGAAAGTAAGGCAGCTTGTCACAATTACAGCTTATTACAAAGGGCTGCATGCTCAGCTTATGGCATAGTAGGATAATGCAGGTCAGATGGTTCTGGTATGTAGTTAGGACATAAGGTATAGATTCAGGTTTGGGCTTAGGGTCAAAGTCTGGGGTTAGGGGTTTGGGGTCAGGGTCAGAGTTAAGTTAAAACATAACTGGCTCTCTTCCTCTCCTCCATCTGCCTGGGCCCCCAGGGTGGACAGGACTTGCCCAGGGTCACATGTGAGTCCAGACTTGAGCTGAAGCATTGATTTTCTGCCCTTTGGTCCTCTAATAGAGGCTCTAATAGAAGAATGAAGTGTTTACCTGGTCACTTACTGTTTCAAATCCAACCCAACCCCAGTCAAGGGTTGTGGAGGGTGTCAGAGGTTATGTACTGTTCTTTCCACTGCCCCACCTGGGAAGAGTGCTCCTGGCCCCATTCTGCCCGGGTGGCTCCAGGGGCCAGCACAGCCCTGACCGGTGAGAGCACTCGGGGGACACGCATGGATTCATACAGGACTGTGTGCACGGGCCCAGCCGGCCCCATGTGCACCCTTCTCGCAGGCTGGTGCGGCCTTCCTGGCACCCTTCACTTGGATGCACTGCAGTTTGCTTATGGGTTCATGTATTGAAGGACATCCTGATCTCTTTAAGGTTTTAGCTAGGATGAATAGAGCTACCGCGCATACTCGCATGCTAGTTTTTGCATGGAAACAGTTTTTTCAAAACAATTGTCTAAATACTAGAAGTATGAATGTTGGGCCCTCAGGTGAGATTTATTTAGCCTTGGAAAAAACTGCGAAACTGTCTTCCAAAGCAACTGTATGCACATCCCCAGCATGAAGGAGCGTTCCTGTCATATACAACCCTCCAGCAACTGGGATCCTTTTTTTGGACTTTAGCATCTCTAAATGGTGTGTAGCACTATCTCGCTGCTGTTCACGTTGGTAACTTCCTAATGATAGAGGATGTAGACCATATTTTTGCAGGCTTATTTTTTATTGGTACATCTCTTTGTCCAGGTGTCTGCACAGATATTCACCCGTGGTTATACGGCTATGTTCTCATTGTGGACTTCTGAGAGTTTTTTGTAGAGATTGGATAAAAATCAAGTAGTTTGAATATCAGATGTGTGTTTTGCAAATATTTTCCCAGTTTGTGAGTTGTCTTTTAGTTTTCTGGGCAAAGTCTTTCACAGAGTAGAAGTTTTACCTTTATAAAGTTCACATTATGTATATATATATATATATATATATATATATATATATATATATATATTTTTTTTTTGGATCAGTGTTTCGTGTTGTGTGTTAAAACGCACCACCAAACTCAAGGTCATGTAGATTTTCTTTTATGTTTTCTTTCTGATATTTTGATAGCTGTGTGTTTTAAATTTACGTACAACGTTCAGTGAGTTTTGCGGGACGTGGTGAGAGTTTGGTCCACATGTCACGTCGCGTCCCTGGGCTCCAGGTCACCGTCCGCCAGTGTCCTGGGGAAGCTGGGGTTGGGCTCCGCGTCGGGGAGACGTTTCCGCCGCTCACAGGCCTCGGCTGGAGCCTGGACGGATGCGGGGGCGGCCCTGGGCGCGGGGACGCCGCCTCCCGCTCGGCCTCCTGCAGCGCCTGCGCGTCCCGCAGGGGGCGCCCGAGCCCAGGCCCCGCCCGGGGGCGCGTGCGCAGTAGCCTCGTCCGCCTGCTGACTGGAGCCTGGGTGAGCGGGGAGGCTCGGGGAGGCCGTGGGGGGGCGTCCACGCTGACAGGGCCCGGCTCCTCAGGACCTGCGGGGAGGCTTACGGAGGACGTGAGCCGCGTCCACGCTGACAGAGGCCGGCTCCTCAGGACCCGCGGGGAGGCTCAGGGAGGCCGTGGGGCGGCGTCCACGCTGACAGGGCCCGGCTTCTCAGGACCCGCGGGGAGGCTCGGGGAGGACGTGAGCCGCGTCCACGCTGACAGAGGCCGGCTCCTCAGGACCCGCGGGGAGGCTCAGGGAGGACGTGAGCCGCGTCCACGCTGACAGGGCCCGGCTCCTCAGGACCCGTGGGGAGGCTTCCGGAGGACGTGAGCCGCGTCCACGCTGACAGAGGCCGGCTCCTCAGGACCCGCGGGGAGGCTCAGGGAGGACGTGAGCCGCGTCCACGCTGACAGAGGCCGGCTCCTCAGGACCCGCGGGGAGGCTCAGGGAGGACGTGGGGCCGCGTCCACGCTGACAGGGCCCGGCCTCCTCAGGACCCGCGGGGAGGCTTCCGGGGATGTGGGGCCGCGTCCACGCTGACAGGGAACCCGGCCTACTTAGGACCCCGCAGGAAGGCTTCAGGAGGACGTAGGGTTAGTGTTAGGGTTAGTTAGCGGTGTGGTTGGGGTTAGTGATAGGGTTAGGGGTTAAGGTTAGGGTTAGGGGTTAGGGTTAGAGTTAGGATTAGGGGTTCGGGGTTAGGGTCAGGGTTAGGGTTCAGATAAGGGTCAGGGTCAGGGTTTACGGTTAGGGGTTAGGGATAGGGGTTAGGGTGTTTAGGGTTAGTTTTACGGTTATAGTTAGAATCCGGCTTAGGCATATGGATTATGGACTAGGGGTTAGTGTTTGGTTTCGGTTACTGATAGGTCTGGTGTTAGGCTAGGTTAGGGTTAGGTTTACGATTAGGGTTAGGGTTTTTGTCTGTAACAGTAGAGATTGGATCTGGTCCTGTGCTTGACACTGGGACTCCCAGTAGCTTCAATGGGTTAGTTTTAAGTGTTCTAGTTATGTTTGGGGTTAGGGTATGTGCTTGGCATCCATCCATTCAGAAGCCTCTCCAGAGGATCAAATTCCAGGCCTCTGTTGAAGTGACAATAGCCATGGCAGGCGTCTCCTGAGCTAAGGAGGGGATTTGCGGCTCTAAGTACTCTTTATTTGGATTTTCAATTTCCTTTCTGTTTTTATCTCACTGTGCGCACCCGTTCTATCAATACTAACAATTGTCATCTTAAAGTTTTAATTGAATTCCCATTTGTTAACACAGGATAACATAGTTTCAGTGTACCACATAATGATTCAACCCTTGGCTACAACGCCTGGTACTCGTCACAGGTGCCCTCCGTCATCCCCATCCCCCATTTCTCTATCCACCCCCCCCCCCATTCCTCTGGTATTTATTACTTTATTCTTGATGGTTAAGAGTGTGTTTCTTGGTTTGCTTCTCTCATTTTCCCCCACCCCTTTGCCAGTTTGATTGGTTTCTTAAAATCCACACGTGAACGCAATCGTATGGTATTTGTCTTTCTCTGACTGACTTAGTTCATTTAGCATCAGTCCTTTCCAGTTCTCCCATGTCGTTGTCAGTGACTTCATTCCATCCCTTCTGATGACCGAGTGACGTCGCAGTGACTGGATTTCCCCCATCGTCTGTGCCCACTCATCTGTCGGTGGACGCCTGGGCCTGGTCTGCCGTTCGGCTGCTGTTGATGACGCTGCTACAGACACTGGGCTGCGCGTCCCCCTTCGAATCTGTACTTCTGTATCCTCGGGGCAAATCCTCGCTGCGCAATTCCAGGATCATAGGGTCGCTCTACTTTTAACTTCTTGAGGCCCCTCCACACCGTCCTCCACAGTGGCCGCACCTGTTCGCATGCCCACCAGGAGTGTAAAGGGACTCCCCCTTCTCCCCAGCCTCACCAACGCCTGTTGTTTCTCGTGTTGTAATTTTAGCCATTCTGACGGCTGTCAGGTGACATCTCATTGTGGTTTGGGTCTGCATTTCCCTGGTGATGGGTGATGCTGAGTGACTTTCTGTGTCTGGTGGCCATCTGGATGTCTTGTCAGAGACAATGTCCATTCATGTTTTCTGCCCATTTTCAGTTGGTAATTTGTGTTTAGGATGCTGAGATTTATATTTGCTTTATATATTTTGGACACTAACTCTTTATCGGATGTGTCGTTTACAAATATCTCCTCTCATTTTGTATGTTGCCTTTTAGTTATGGTTGTTTCCTCCACTGTGCGGAACCTTTTCAACTTGATGAAGTCCCAATAGTTTATTTTTGCTTTTGTTTCCCTCGCCTCAGAGGCGTGTCTAGAAAGAAGATCCAATGGCCAATGTCCAAGACATTGCTGCCTATCTTTTCTTCTTTTTATGGTTTTAGGTCTCACATTTAGGTCCCTAATCCATTTTGAATTTATTTTTTACATACATGGTGTAAGAAAGTGGTCCTGTTTCATTCTTCTGCACGTGGCTGCCTAGTTTTCCCAACACTGTTTGTTGAAGAGACTGTCTTTTTGCCATTGGATATTCTTTCCTGCTTTGTTGAAGATTAATTGATCATAGAGTTACAGGTGTGTGTCTTGTTCCGGTTTTCCATTCTGTTCTATTGATCTAAGGCTCTCCTTCTTGTGCCCGCACCATACTCTTTGGATCACTAGAGCTCGGTGATATAACTTGAAATCTGGAACCCCAGCTTTGGTTTTTTTTCAACACTGCTTTGGCTATTTTCAATCTTCCGTGGTTTGTTGTTGTTTTGTTAAAGATTTTATTTATTTATTCATGAGAATACACAGAGAAGGGAGAGAGAGAGAGAGAGAGAGGCAGAGATCCAGGGCAGCCCATCTTCCGTGGTTCTATACAAATTTTAGGATCATTTGTTCCAGCTCTGTGAAAAATACCATTGCTATGTTGATGGGGATTGCATTAAATGTATAGATTGCTTTGAGTGCATTAAATGTATAGATTGCTTTGAGCATAATTTGAGAAGAATGGATATTAACTCTTCTTTAGATATCCGGTGGGAAAAAGAAGAAAAAAAGATATCCGGTGGAATTACCCCAGGAAGGCCATCTGGTCCTGGACTTTGTTTCTTGGGAGATTTTTGATTCAATTTCTTTGCTGGTTATCTGTCTGTTCCAGTTTCTTATTTCTTCCTTTTTCATTTTTGCTGTGTTATCTATTTTTTTGAGTATTATAAAGCCTTTTAAACAACAGGGCAGCCCGGGTGGCTCAGCGGTTTAGCGCCACCTTCGGCCCAGGGCCTGATCCTGGAGACCCGGGGTCAAGTCCCACGTCGGGCTCCCTGCATGGAGAGCTGCTTCTCCTTCTGCCTGTGTCTCTACCTCTCTGGCTCCAGGGTGTCTGCGGAGAGGCTGGGTCTCCCTGGAGCTGGGCCTCGTCCCCCACGAGGAGCAGGGACCGTGGCCCCGACCTGACACTCCCCCACTGCTGTCCCGGGGCCTGGGGAGGCTCGGGCTCCCAGCAGACTCTCCCCAGGCAGGGGGCTCCCCCGAGGACGGGGCAGGAGGACACTGAGGGCGGCCCCCAGCCCCATCAGGACGGAGAGCCCTCGGGGGCACCCAGCGCCCCACCTTCTCGCTGGGGAGGTAGTGGTCCCATCACTTGAGCATTTTTATCCATTTGTCCGCGCACCGGGTCTCCTGGCGGAGTTTCTGGAAGAGGACAAGCGGGGGCCGCAGGTGAGGCTCCAGCCGCGGGAGGTGGGCGCTTGGGCTGCGTCCAGCCCCCCCGCGGGACCCAGAGGAGCCAGGAAGGCACAGGGCCCCCCGCGGACCGCGGCTCCGGGTCTGGGGTGTGATCCCGGCATCCCGTGCAGCGCTGGGACAGGGGACTGGGGAGACGCCCGGGGATGTCCTGGGGGACGGGGTGCAGACAGCTGGCCCCAGCACCCCCCCCCCCGTGTCCTGCCCGGGGCCCAGGACGGGCTCTCACCTTGGCCTCGCGGGCCAAGGGCTGGGCAGCTCCTTGTCCCTGGAAGGCAAGAGACGCAGAGCCCTGAGGCCCCGGCCCCACAGCCAACACCCCCCCCCCCCGTCTGCACCCAGGGGCCTGGGGAGGGCAGGGCTCCTCCAGGGAGGGCGGGGGCTGCCAGCGGCCTGAGGGCGGGCGGGGGCGGCGTTGGGGGGGTCTAAGAAGGGAGTTTGCCGGTGGTGGGCTGGGCGGGGACCCCTCGGCACCCTCAGGGGGTGACCTGCCCCCCTCCTTGATGGACCAGCCCGAGAGCTGTCAGCGTGGCCCAGGTGCCCCGTGACCATCCCGCTGAGGTCCCCCTGCCTCCCCAGGGCCTGACTGCCCAGCGTCCAGCCGGCCTCGCCCTGCCCCCTGGCTGTCCCCCTGCTGTCCCCTGACTCTCCTCTCTGCTGTCCCCTCTGCCACCCTGGCCCATTTCACCTCCTATCCTGTCGGAGCCCCTGAGCACGACCACCCCTGAGCCATCCCAGCAGCCACCCGGCCGTGAGCAGGGCTGAGGGGGCCCCACCTGGGGTCTCCAGCATCCGTCAGGTTCTCTTGGGGCTGTTGACCCATCAGCCTCGTCCCCTGCAACCTAGGCCACTGGGCTGTCCCCTCCCTTGTTCCCACCCAGGGCAGCCTCGTCCTCCTCTTCCCTCCTCCTGCCTGGTCAGGCCCTCCCTCTGCGCTCCCCCCCCTCCCTGCCCTGACCTGGTCCCCAGCATCTACCTGCAGCCCCGCAGAAGCCTTCGGGACTGTGGGGGCCCTGGCTAGGGGGTGTGGGTGAGAGCACCCCTGCAGACTCGTCCCAGACCAGGCTGTCCCCCTATGGAGAGCACACCCCGGCCCCAGAGCCCCTCACAGGCGGGATCCCCTGCTGACGGGACTGGACACCCCCCGCCCCGGATGCAGGAGGCAGACACCTGGGCCTGCCCGAAGCAGGCGTGGGGGCCCCTCCTCTGAGTGTCCAGGGGCCTCCTCCAGGCCCAGCTCCCTTCCTGCCCACGTCCCGGGTCGTCCTCCGGGGTGTCTCAGCTGCAGCCCAGCGCAGACATGGCCCTCAGAGGGCTCCAGGGGACGTAGTCCCGACCTGGGGGGGGTCAGCCTCCAGAGAGGTGCTCCTGCAAATGCCACCCCCCCCCTGAGATGGATGAGGGGTGTCCAGGGGATTCACTGAAGAAAGCCCTGGTGGTCGGTGACCTTGCACAGTGACAGGTCCTGCGGAGACCCTGCTTGGTGCGCCTGCAACAGAGCGGGCTCCATGGTGGGGACCTATCAGAGCAGGGAAATGGGGACAGACAGGAGGGAGCAGAAGGGCTCCTCCCTCCCCTGAATCCTGAGGGAGCGCCGACCCTCTGAGATTGGCCAGGCACAAGAGGAAGGGCCTGTCTGCCCAGTGGGCGCAGCCTGACAGCCTCACCTGCTTCTATCTATCAATGACGATCCCCACCTGGGCCTGACCTGACCTGGTGACTGTGGTCCTCACCTGGGCCTCACCTGGACCCGGTGACTGTGGTCCCCCACTGGACTTCACCCGGACCCAGTGACTGTGGTCCCCCACTGAGCTTCACCTGGATCTGGTGACTGTGGTTCCTACCTGGGCCTCACCTGACCTGGTGACTGTGGTCCCCACCTGGGCCTCACTTGACCTGGTGACTCTGATCCCTACCTGGCCCTCACCCGGACCTGGTGACTCTGGTCCCCAATTGGGCCTCACCCAGACCTGGTGGTGACTCTAGTCCCCAACTGGGCTTCACCTAGGTGACTCTGGTCTCCACCTGAGCCTCATGTGGATCTGCGACTGTGGTCCCCACCTTGGCCTCACCTGAACCTGGTGACTCTGGTCCCCACCTGGGCTCACCTGGACCTGGTAGCTGTGGTCTTCATCTGGACCTGGTGACTCTGGTCCCCACCCGGGCTTCACCTGTACCTGGTGACTGGGCTCCTCAGCTACCAATGACTAGGATCCAGGATGGACACTTAGTTGCTACTGACACCGGGACCATCCCCAGGGTCTCACTTGTTCCTGGTGACTCTGGTCCTTGTCTGGGCTGACCTGGCTCATCCTTGGCTCTGATCCCCTCTTGAGCCTCACCTGCTCTTGCAGGTATGGTCCCCCCTGTCGTGGGTGTGTAGTGTCTATGGTCCCTTCTGGGCCTCACCTGATGGTACTGGGCCACGATATTGGCCCTTTGCAAGGCCAGCAAGGTCTCCGGGTCCTCCTGCATCGTGCTGCAATCCAAACACATCCAAGAATGACGGTGCGTGAGAACCTTCTGAGGACACATCAGGCATCACACATGGGCCCTCGCTGCCTGTCTGTCCCTCGCCCACCTACAGTCCACTTTCCCAGCCACTGTCCCAGGACACGCCGTCACGCTGGGGTCACAGAGCGCGCCCACCCCGGTATCAGGAGCACACGGGTGGGGGACCCAGGGGCTCCGGGGAACTGCCCACCTGATGCTTGGGGGTGACGTCTCCCAGCCCAGGGCGGCGCAGAGATGGTGGTGGGTGGGCCGGCCAGCGAGTGTCCCTGCGGGCTTGGGGGTGGGGCGGGGATCGAAGGTTTCTCTTAGATTCCACAAGCACACGACCAAGGGGAGAAAGCGACGGACTGGACTTCATCAAAATTAAAACCTGATGCCAGCAAGAGTGCAACCAAACTCCCCACCCTGAGGGCAGCGATGTGTGAATAGCCTGAGGGGGGCCTGGGGGAGCACGAGGGACTCCACGTTCCAGTGCGTGAAGAGCAAGCCTGCTCACGGGCCAGGGGACCCAGCGGGCACAGGGCGGGATGGGGGGGTATCAGTCACCCCTGTCGGGGTCCATGCGACTAGGACAGGCTGGAAAGGTCATGGCTTGGGTGCCTGCACAGCACAGGGCTTACAGGGGAGCGGGGGTCCTGAGTTCCGACTGCAGCCTCCTTCCCTGGACGGGAGCAGCAGGGTGGCCACTCTCACCCCATGGGGCTGTGGAAAGGCTGTAGGAGCTGCTCATGGTCATTGCATGGGGGTCGGGGTGTTGTGGACCCCAGCCGGGAGGCCTGGGCCCCCACCCGGACCCACAGGCCCCACTGTGGCCCACGGGGAGCAGGGATCAGCTGCCACTCATCTGTGACCTGTCGCTGTGTGAGCGCCTCCTCTTTATGCACTGGGGTACTGGGGAGATTGGGAGGATAGGGGTACTGGGGAGAGTGGGAGGGTGGGGGTACTGTGGAGAGTGGGAGAGTGAGGGTACTGGGGAGAGTGGGAGAGTTGGGGTACTGGGGAGAGACTAGTACTGGGCTACTGGGGAGAGCAGGAGAGTCGGGTCGCTGCGAGCCAGATCCGGAGCACGAGTGCCTGCGACGGTCTGCGGACGCAGAGTGGGCACCAGGCAGCGGTGGAACCCGGGGGCACCACAGTTCCGCCCAGAGTGGGGTCCCGCATCATCACTGTGGGCAGGCGGGGTCCAATCAGCACTTAGCCCTTCACCCTGAAGGCCGAGGGTCCCGGGGGAGGGTCCTGTCCCCACGCCGGGTGGGAAGGGGATGCAGGCACCCTCCCACATCCGCAGTTCCCATCCTCGGGCCCTGCAGGCCTTTCGCCCTTCAAGGCAGACTGGGGGTCACAGATGCCCCCCGCCCCCCAGGGCTCACAACATGGGGTTGCAGTTAGGAACGTTTGAGGGGCTCCTGGGTGGTTCCATCGGTTCCACGTCGACTCTTGAGTTTGGCTCAAGTCAGGATCTCGGGGTTGTGGCGTGGAGCCTCAGGTGGGGCTTGGGCTCCGTTGGGTGAGGAGTCCGCTCCAGGTTCCCCCGCTCCCTCCGCCCCCCCCACTGCACCCTCTCTCAAGTAAATCTTCTAAAAATTAACATGAAGACACGTGAGCATCTTGATCCCCTCTGCAGAGGTGCCTTCGTGTGCGTAACGACCGTGTAAATGCCTTTCACGGACCCACCCTGAGTCCTACCAGAAACCCCTTTTCCTTGGTGTTTATTGAAGTACAGTCGACACACAACCTGACAGTAGTTTCAGGGCTACAACTAGTGACTTGACAATTCTGTGCCTCAAATTAATTTATTAAAAAAAAAAATTCTGTGCCTCACTCAGCTCCCCCCACGAGAAGTGGCGTCACCATCTGTCCCCATACAAAGTTGTCCCAACAGTACTGACTCTGTTGCTAGGCTGTACTTTCTAAATTTCTGGGATTTCTTTATTTAGAACCAGACGCTTGTAGCTTTTCCTATTGTTCATCCATGTTGCCCACCTGCCCCCGCGGCCCCTCTGGGCATCAGTCAGCACAATCCATCCCATTAACCAGAGAAAGGACATGGGGCGGCCCGGGGGGCTCAGCTCTTCAGCACCTGCCTTCAGCCCGGGGCGTGATCCTGTAGTCCCTGGATCGAGTCCCACATCTGGTTCCCTGCCTGGAGCCTGCTTCTCCCTCTGCCTGTGTCTCTGCCTCTCTCTCTGTCTCTCTGTGTCTCTCAAGGGTATATAAATAAAATCTTTAAAAAAAATAAACAAACAGAAAGAATACGATCCCCTCAAGAATTGCAGAAAAAGTATTTGACAGAATACAATATAAAAAACAGAGTAGGTAATGAGAAAATGTCTGTCAAAGGAGAGGCACGTAGGAAGATCCGCAACTGACGTCATCCCCAAGGATGACAACATGATATCATCTCCCCAGTGAGCAGGACAAGCCATGGAAGTCCCCTCTCAGCGCTGGAAGTCCCACCGTAGTCAATAGACAGGAAACAGCCATGTGGTGGTCGCATCCACGTTGACAGGGGCCTGGTTCCTCAGGACACATGGGTTAGGGTTAGGGGTTAGGGTTAGGGGTTAGGGTTAGGGTTAGGGTTAGGGGTTAGGGGTTAGGGTTAGGGTTAGGGTTAGGGGTTAGGGTTAGGGTTAGGGGTTAGGGGTTAGGGTTAGGGTTAGGGTTAGGGGTTAGGGTCAGGGTACGGGTACGGGTCAGGGTAGGTAGGGATAGGGTACGGGTTAGGGTACGGGTACGGGTTAGGGTACGGGTTAGGGATAGGGTACGGGTTAGGGTACGGGTACGGGTTAGGGTACGGGTACGGGTTAGGGTACGGGTTAGGGTCAGGGTACGGGTTCGGGTACGGGTTAGGGTACGGGTTAGGGTACGGTTAGGGTTAGGGTACGGGTTAGGGTACGGGTTACGGGTTAGGGTACGGGTTAGGGTTAGGGTTAGGGTACGGGTTAGGGTTAGGGTACGGGTTAGGGTACGGGTTAGGGTACGGGTTAGGGTTAGGGTACGGGTTAGGGTACGGGTTAGGGTACGGGTTAGGGTACGGGTTAGGGTTAGGGTACGGGTTAGGGTACGGGTTAGGGTTAGGGTACGGGTTAGGGTTAGGGTACGGGTTAGGGTACGGGTTAGGGTTAGGGTACGGGTTAGGGTTAGGGTACGGGTTAGGGTTAGGGTTACGGGTTAGGGTTAGGGTTAGGGTACGGGTTAGGGTTAGGGTTAGGGTTAGGGTTAGGGTTAGGGTTAGGGTTAGGGTTAGGGTACGGGCCAGGGCACGGCCAGGTTAGGGTAAATGGGGTTAGGCACGGGTTAGGGCTAGGCCAGGGCCAGGCCAGGCCAGGGCCAGGCCAGGGTTAGGCCAGGCCAGGCACGGCCAGGCCAGGCCAGGGCCAGGCCAGGCCAGGCCAGGCACGGCCAGGGCACGGTTAGGCCAGGCCAGGCCAGGGCACCAGGAAGAGGTAGGCCAGGGCCAGGCTAGGCTTAGGCCAGGGCAAGGCTAGGCCAGGCCAGGCCAGGCCAGGCCAGGCACCGGCCAGGCCAGGCCAGGCCAGGCCAGGCCAGGCCAGGGCCAGGCACCGGCCAGGCCAGGCCCGGCCAGGCCAGGCCAGGCTTGAAGAGGCCAGGGCCAGGCCAGGCCAGGCCAGGCCAGGGCCAGGCCAGGGCCAGGCCAGGCCAGGCCAGGCCAGGCCAGGCCAGGCCAGGCCAGGAGGCCAGGCCAGGCCAGGCCAGGCCAGGCCAGGCCAGGCCAGGCCAGGCCAGGCCAGGCCGGCCAGGCCAGGCCAGGCCAGGCCAGGCCAGGCCAGGCCAGGCCAGGGGCCAGGCCAGGCCAGGCCAGGCCAGGCCAGGCCAGGCCAGGGGCCAGGCCAGGCCAGGCCAGGCCTAGCCAGGCCAGGCCAGGCTCAGGCCAGGCCAGGCCAGGCCAGGCCAGGCCAGGCCAGGCCAGGCCAGGCCAGGCCAGGCCAGGCCAGGCCAGCCAAAGGCCAGGCCAGGCCAGGCCAGGCCAGGCCAGGCCAGGCCAGGGCCAGGCCAGGCCAGGCCAGGCCAGGGCCAGGCCAGGCCAGGCCAGGGCCCAGGCCAGGGCCAGGGCCAGGCCAGGCCAGGCCAGGCCAGGGCCAGGCCAGGCCAGGGCCAGGCCAGGCCAGGCCAGGCCAGGCCAGGCCAGGCCAGGCCAGGCCAGGCCAGGCCAGCCAGGCCAGGCCAGGCCAGGCCAGGCCAGGCCAGGCCAGGCCAGGCCAGGCCAGGCCAGGCCAGGCCAGGCCAGGCCAGGCCAGGCCAGGCCAGGCCAGCCAGGCCAGGCCAGGCCAGGCCAGGCCAGGCCAGGCCAGGCCAGGCCAGGCCAGGCCAGGCCAGGCCAGGCCAGGGCCAGGCCAGGCCAGGCCAGGCCAGGCCAGGCCAGGCCAGGCCAGGCCAGGCCAGGGCCAGGCCAGGCCAGGCCAGGCCAGGCCAGGCCAGGCCAGGCCAGGCCAGGCCAGGCCAGGCCAGGCCAGGCCAGGCCAGGCCAGGCCAGGCCAGGCCAGGCCAGGCCAGGCCAGGCCAGGCCAGGCCAGGCCAGGCCAGGCCAGGCCAGGCCAGGCCAGGCCAGGCCAGGCCAGGCCAGGCCAGGCCAGGCCAGGCCAGGCCAGGCCAGGCCAGGCCAGGCCAGGCCAGGCCAGGCCAGGCCAGGCCAGGCCAGGCCAGGCCAGGCCAGGCCAGGCCAGGCCAGGCCAGGCCAGGGCCAGGCCAGGCCAGGCCAGGCCAGGCCAGGGCCAGGCCAGGCCAGGGCCAGGCCAGGCCAGGCCAGGCCAGGCCAGGCCAGGCCAGGCCAGGCCAGGCCAGGCCAGGCCAGGCCAGGCCAGGCCAGGCCAGGCCAGGCCAGGCCAGGCCAGGCCAGGCCAGGCCAGGCCAGGCCAGGCCAGGCCAGGCCAGGCCAGGCCAGGCCAGGCCAGGCCAGGCCAGGCCAGGCCAGGCCAGGCCAGGCCAGGCCAGGCCAGGCCAGGCCAGGCCAGGCCAGGCCAGGCCAGGCCAGGCCAGGCCAGGCCAGGCCAGGGCCAGGCCAGGCCAGGCCAGGCCAGGCCAGGCCAGGCCAGGCCAGGCCAGGCCAGGCCAGGCCAGGCCAGGCCAGGCCAGGGCCAGGCCAGGCCAGGCCAGGCCAGGCCAGGCCAGGCCAGGCCAGGCCAGGCCAGGCCAGGCCAGGCCAGGCCAGGCCAGGCCAGGCCAGGCCAGGCCAGGCCAGGCCAGGCCAGGCCAGGCCAGGCCAGGCCAGGCCAGGCCAGGCCAGGCCAGGCCAGGGCCAGGCCAGGCCAGGCCAGGCCAGGCCAGGCCAGGCCAGGCCAGGCCAGGCCAGGCCAGGCCAGGCCAGGCCAGGCCAGGCCAGGCCAGGCCAGGCCAGGGCCAGGCCAGGCCAGGCCAGGCCAGGCCAGGCCAGGCCGAGGCCAGGCCAGGCCAGGCCAGGCCAGGCCAGGCCAGGCCAGGCCAGGCCAGGCCAGGCCAGGCCAGGCCAGGCCAGGCCAGGCCAGGCCAGGCCAGGCCAGGCCAGGCCAGGCCAGGCCAGGCCAGGCCAGGCCAGGCCAGGCCAGGCCAGGCCAGGCCAGGCCAGGCCAGGCCAGGCCAGGCCAGGCCAGGCCAGGCCAGGCCAGGCCAGGCCAGGCCAGGCCAGGCCAGGCCAGGCCAGGCCAGGCCAGGCCAGGCCAGGCCAGGCCAGGCCAGGCCAGGCCAGGCCAGGCCAGGCCAGGCCAGGCCAGGCCAGGCCAGGCCAGGCCAGGCCAGGCCAGGCCAGGCCAGGCCAGGCCAGGCCAGGCCAGGCCAGGCCAGGCCAGGCCAGGCCAGGCCAGGCCAGGCCAGGCCAGGCCAGGCCAGGCCAGGCCAGGCCAGGCCAGGCCAGGCCAGGCCAGGCCAGGCCAGGCCAGGCCAGGCCAGGCCAGGCCAGGCCAGGCCAGGCCAGGCCAGGCCAGGCCAGGCCAGGCCAGGCCAGGGCCAGGCCAGGCCAGGCCAGGCCAGGCCAGGCCAGGCCAGGCCAGGCCAGGCCAGGCCAGGCCAGGCCAGGCCAGGCCAGGCCAGGCCAGGCCAGGCCAGGCCAGGCCAGGCCAGGCCAGGCCAGGCCAGGCCAGGCCAGGCCAGGCCAGGCCAGGCCAGGCCAGGCCAGGCCAGGCCAGGCCAGGCCAGGCCAGGCCAGGCCAGGCCAGGCCAGGCCAGGCCAGGCCAGGCCAGGCCAGGCCAGGCCAGGCCAGGCCAGGCCAGGCCAGGCCAGGCCAGGCCAGGCCAGGCCAGGCCAGGCCAGGCCAGGCCAGGCCAGGCCAGGCCAGGCCAGGCCAGGCCAGGCCAGGCCAGGCCAGGCCAGGGCCAGGCCAGGCCAGGCCAGGCCAGGCCAGGCCAGGGCCAGGCCAGGCCAGGCCAGGCCAGGCCAGGCCAGGCCAGGCCAGGCCAGGCCAGGCCAGGCCAGGCCAGGCCAGGCCAGGCCAGGCCAGGCCAGGCCAGGCCAGGCCAGGCCAGGCCAGGCCAGGCCAGGCCAGGCCAGGCCAGGCCAGGCCAGGCCAGGCCAGGCCAGGCCAGGCCAGGCCAGGCCAGGCCAGGCCAGGCCAGGCCAGGCCAGGCCAGGCCAGGCCAGGCCAGGCCAGGCCAGGCCAGGCCAGGCCAGGCCAGGCCAGGCCAGGCCAGGCCAGGCCAGGCCAGGCCAGGCCAGGCCAGGCCAGGCCAGGGGCCAGGCCAGGCCAGGCCAGGCCAGGCCAGGCCAGGCCAGGCCAGGCCAGGCCAGGCCAGGCCACAGGCCAGGCCAGGCCAGGCCAGGCCAGGCCAGGCCAGGCCAGGCCAGGCCAGGCCAGGCCAGGCCAGGCCAGGCCAGGCCAGGCCAGGCCAGGCCAGGCCAGGCCAGGCCAGGCCAGGGCCAGGCCAGGCCAGGCCAGGCCAGGCCAGGCCAGGCCAGGCCAGGCCAGGCCAGGCCAGGCCAGGCCAGGCCAGGCCAGGCCAGGCCAGGCCAGGCCAGGCCAGGCCAGGCCAGGCCAGGCCAGGCCAGGCCAGGCCAGGCCAGGCCAGGCCAGGCCAGGCCAGGCCAGGCCAGGCCAGGCCAGGCCAGGCCAGGCCAGGCCAGGCCAGGCCAGGCCAGGCCAGGCCAGGCCAGGCCAGGCCAGGCCAGGCCAGGCCAGGCCAGGCCAGGCCAGGCCAGGCCAGGCCAGGCCAGGCCAGGCCAGGCCAGGCCAGGCCAGGCCAGGCCAGGCCAGGCCAGGCCAGGCCAGGCCAGGCCAGGCCAGGCCAGGCCAGGCCAGGCCAGGCCAGGCCAGGCCAGGCCAGGCCAGGCCAGGCCAGGCCAGGCCAGGCCAGGCCAGGCCAGGCCAGGCCAGGCCAGGCCAGGCCAGGCCAGGCCAGGCCAGGCCAGGCCAGGCCAGGCCAGGCCAGGCCAGGCCAGGGCCAGGCCAGGCCAGGCCAGGCCAGGCCAGGCCAGGCCAGGCCAGGCCAGGGCCAGGCCAGGCCAGGCCAGGCCAGGCCAGGCCAGGCCAGGCCAGGCCAGGCCAGGCCAGGCCAGGCCAGGCCAGGCCAGGCCAGGCCAGGCCAGGCCAGGCCAGGCCAGGCCAGGCCAGGCCAGGCCAGGCCAGGCCAGGCCAGGCCAGGCCAGGCCAGGCCAGGCCAGGCCAGGCCAGGCCAGGCCAGGCCAGGCCAGGCCAGGCCAGGCCAGGCCAGGCCAGGCCAGGCCAGGCCAGGCCAGGCCAGGCCAGGCCAGGCCAGGCCAGGCCAGGCCAGGCCAGGCCAGGCCAGGCCAGGCCAGGCCAGGCCAGGCCAGGCCAGGCCAGGGGCCAGGCCAGGCCAGGCCAGGCCAGGCCAGGCCAGGCCAGGCCAGGCCAGGCCAGGCCAGGCCAGGCCAGGCCAGGCCAGGCCAGGCCAGGCCAGGCCAGGCCAGGCCAGGCCAGGCCAGGCCAGGCCAGGCCAGGCCAGGCCAGGCCAGGCCAGGCCAGGCCAGGCCAGGCCAGGCCAGGCCAGGCCAGGCCAGGCCAGGCCAGGCCAGGCCAGGCCAGGCCAGGCCAGGCCAGGCCAGGCCAGGCCAGGCCAGGCCAGGCCAGGCCAGGCCAGGCCAGGGCCAGGCCAGGCCAGGCCAGGCCAGGCCAGGCCAGGCCAGGCCAGGCCAGGCCAGGCCAGGCCAGGCCAGGCCAGGCCAGGCCAGGCCAGGCCAGGCCAGGCCAGGCCAGGCCAGGCCAGGCCAGGCCAGGCCAGGCCAGGCCAGGCCAGGCCAGGCCAGGCCAGGCCAGGCCAGGCCAGGCCAGGCCAGGCCAGGCCAGGCCAGGCCAGGCCAGGCCAGGCCAGGCCAGGCCAGGCCAGGCCAGGCCAGGCCAGGCCAGGCCAGGCCAGGCCAGGCCAGGCCAGGCCAGGCCAGGCCAGGCCAGGGCCAGGCCAGGCCAGGCCAGGCCAGGCCAGGCCAGGCCAGGCCAGGCCAGGCCAGGCCAGGCCAGGCCAGGCCAGGCCAGGCCAGGCCAGGCCAGGCCAGGGGCCAGGCCAGGCCAGGCCAGGCCAGGCCAGGCCAGGCCAGGCCAGGCCAGGCCAGGGCCAGGCCAGGCCAGGCCAGGCCAGGCCAGGCCAGGCCAGGCCAGGCCAGGCCAGGCCAGGCCAGGCCAGGCCAGGCCAGGCCAGGCCAGGCCAGGCCAGGCCAGGCCAGGCCAGGCCAGGCCAGGCCAGGCCAGGCCAGGCCAGGCCAGGCCAGGCCAGGCCAGGCCAGGCCAGGCCAGGCCAGGCCAGGCCAGGCCAGGCCAGGCCAGGCCAGGCCAGGCCAGGCCAGGCCAGGCCAGGCCAGGCCAGGCCAGGCCAGGCCAGGCCAGGCCAGGCCAGGCCAGGCCAGGCCAGGCCAGGCCAGGCCAGGCCAGGCCAGGCCAGGCCAGGCCAGGCCAGGCCAGGCCAGGCCAGGCCAGGCCAGGCCAGGCCAGGCCAGGCCAGGCCAGGCCAGGCCAGGCCAGGCCAGGCCAGGCCAGGCCAGGCCAGGCCAGGCCAGGCCAGGCCAGGCCAGGCCAGGCCAGGCCAGCCAGGCCAAGGGCCAGGCCAGGCCAGGCCAGGCCAGGCCAGGCCAGGCCAGGGGCCAGGGCCAGGCCAGGCCAGGCCAGGCCAGGCCAGGCCAGGCCAGGCCAGGCCAGGCCAGGCCAGGCCAGGCCAGGCCAGGCCAGGCCAGGCCAGGCCAGGCCAGGCCAGGGCCAGGCCAGGCCAGGCCAGGCCAGGCCAGGCCAGGCCAGGCCAGGCCAGGCCAGGCCAGGCCAGGCCAGGCCAGGCCAGGCCAGGCCAGGCCAGGCCAGGCCAGGCCAGGCCAGGCCAGGCCAGGCCAGGCCAGGCCAGGCCAGGCCAGGCCAGGCCAGGCCAGGCCAGGCCAGGCCAGGCCAGGCCAGGCCAGGCCAGGCCAGGCCAGGCCAGGCCAGGCCAGGCCAGGCCAGGCCAGGCCAGGCCAGGCCAGGCCAGGCCAGGCCAGGCCAGGCCAGGCCAGGCCAGGCCAGGCCAGGCCAGGCCAGGCCAGGCCAGGCCAGGCCAGGCCAGGCCAGGCCAGGCCAGGCCAGGCCAGGCCAGGCCAGGCCAGGCCAGGCCAGGCCAGGCCAGGCCAGGCCAGGCCAGGCCAGGCCAGGCCAGGCCAGGCCAGGCCAGGCCAGGCCAGGCCAGGCCAGGCCAGGCCAGGCCAGGCCAGGCCAGGCCAGGCCAGGCCAGGCCAGGCCAGGCCAGGCCAGGCCAGGCCAGGCCAGGCCAGGCCAGGCCAGGCCAGGCCAGGCCAGGCCAGGCCAGGCCAGGCCAGGCCAGGCCAGGCCAGGCCAGGCCAGGCCAGGCCAGGCCAGGCCAGGCCAGGCCAGGCCAGGCCAGGCCAGGCCAGGCCAGGCCAGGCCAGGCCAGGCCAGGCCAGGCCAGGCCAGGCCAGGCCAGGCCAGGCCAGGCCAGGCCAGGCCAGGCCAGGCCAGGCCAGGCCAGGCCAGGCCAGGCCAGGCCAGGCCAGGCCAGGCCAGGCCAGGCCAGGGCCAGGCCAGGCCAGGCCAGGCCAGGCCAGGCCAGGCCAGGCCAGGCCAGGCCAGGCCAGGGCCAGGCCAGGCCAGGCCAGGCCAGGCCAGGCCAGGCCAGGCCAGGCCAGGCCAGGCCAGGCCAGGCCAGGCCAGGCCAGGCCAGGCCAGGCCAGGCCAGGCCAGGCCAGGCCAGGCCAGGCCAGGCCAGGCCAGGCCAGGCCAGGCCAGGCCAGGCCAGGCCAGGCCAGGCCAGGCCAGGCCAGGCCAGGCCAGGCCCAGGCCAGGCCAGGCCAGGCCAGGCCAGGCCAGGCCAGGCCAGGCCAGGCCAGGCCAGGCCAGGCCAGGCCAGGCCAGGCCAGGCCAGGCCAGGCCAGGCCAGGCCAGGCCAGGCCAGGCCAGGCCAGGCCAGGCCAGGCCAGGCCAGGCCAGGCCAGGCCAGGCCAGGCCAGGCCAGGCCAGGCCAGGCCAGGCCAGGGCCAGGCCAGGCCAGGCCAGGCCAGGCCAGGCCAGGCCAGGCCAGGCCAGGCCAGGCCAGGCCAGGCCAGGCCAGGCCAGGCCAGGCCAGGCCAGGCCAGGCCAGGCCAGGCCAGGCCAGGCCAGGCCAGGCCAGGCCAGGCCAGGCCAGGCCAGGCCAGGCCAGGCCAGGCCAGGCCAGGCCAGGCCAGGCCAGGCCAGGCCAGGCCAGGCCAGGCCAGGCCAGGCCAGGCCAGGCCAGGCCAGGCCAGGCCAGGCCAGGCCAGGCCAGGCCAGGCCACAGGCCAGGCCAGGCCAGGCCAGGCCAGGCCAGGCCAGGCCAGGCCAGGCCAGGCCAGGCCAGGCCAGGCCAGGCCAGGCCAGGCCAGGCCAGGCCAGGCCAGGCCAGGCCAGGCCAGGCCAGGGCCAGGCCAGGCCAGGCCAGGCCAGGCCAGGCCAGGCCAGGCCAGGCCAGGCCAGGCCAGGCCAGGCCAGGCCAGGCCAGGCCAGGCCAGGCCAGGCCAGGCCAGGCCAGGCCAGGCCAGGCCAGGCCAGGCCAGGCCAGGCCAGGCCAGGCCAGGCCAGGCCAGGCCAGGCCAGGCCAGGCCAGGCCAGGCCAGGCCAGGCCAGGCCAGGCCAGGCCAGGCCAGGCCAGGCCAGGCCAGGCCAGGCCAGGCCAGGCCAGGCCAGGCCAGGCCAGGCCAGGCCAGGCCAGGCCAGGCCAGGCCAGGCCAGGCCAGGCCAGGCCAGGCCAGGCCAGGCCAGGCCAGGCCAGGCCAGGCCAGGGCCAGGCCAGGCCAGGCCAGGCCAGGCCAGGCCAGGCCAGGCCAGGCCAGGCCAGGCCAGGCCAGGCCAGGCCAGGCCAGGCCAGGCCAGGCCAGGCCAGGCCAGGCCAGGCCAGGCCAGGCCAGGCCAGGCCAGGCCAGGCCAGGCCAGGCCAGGCCAGGCCAGGCCAGGCCAGGCCAGGCCAGGCCAGGCCAGGCCAGGCCAGGGCCAGGCCAGGCCAGGCCAGGCCAGGCCAGGCCAGGCCACCAGGCCAGGCCAGGGGCCAGGCCAGGCCAGGCCAGGCCAGGCCAGGCCAGGCCAGGGCCAGGCCAGGCCAGGCCAGGCCAGGCCAGGCCAGGCCAGGCCAGGCCAGGCCAGGCCAGGCCAGGCCAGGCCAGGCCAGGCCAGGCCAGGCCAGGCCAGGCCAGGCCAGGCCAGGCCAGGCCACAGGCCAGGCCAGGCCAGGCCAGGCCAGGCCAGGCCAGGCCAGGCCAGGCCAGGCCAGGCCAGGCCAGGCCAGGCCAGGCCAGGCCAGGCCAGGCCAGGCCAGGCCAGGCCAGGCCAGGCCAGGCCAGGCCAGGCCAGGCCAGGCCAGGCCAGGCCAGGCCAGGCCAGGCCAGGCCAGGCCAGGCCAGGCCAGGCCAGGCCAGGCCAGGCCAGGCCAGGCCAGGCCAGGCCAGGCCAGGCCAGGCCAGGCCAGGCCAGGCCAGGCCAGGCCAGGCCAGGCCAGGGCCAGGCCAGGCCAGGCCAGGCCAGGCCAGGCCAGGCCAGGCCAGGCCAGGCCAGGCCAGGCCAGGCCAGGCCAGGCCAGGCCAGGCCAGGCCAGGCCAGGCCAGGCCAGGCCAGGCCAGGCCAGGCCAGGCCAGGCCAGGCCAGGCCAGGCCAGGCCAGGCCAGGCCAGGCCAGGCCAGGCCAGGCCAGGCCAGGCCAGGCCAGGCCAGGCCAGGCCAGGCCAGGGCCAGGCCAGGCCAGGCCAGGCCAGGCCAGGCCAGGCCAGGCCAGGCCAGGCCAGGCCAGGCCAGGCAGGCCAGGCCAGGCCAGGCCAGGCCAGGCCAGGCCAGGCCAGGCCAGGCCAGGCCAGGCCAGGCCAGGCCAGGCCAGGCCAGGCCAGGCCAGGCCAGGCCAGGCCAGGCCAGGGCCAGGCCAGGCCAGGCCAGGCCAGGCCAGGGCAGGCCAGGCCAGGCCAGGCCAGGCCAGGCCAGGCCAGGGCCAGGCCAGGCCAGGCCAGGCCAGGCCAGGCCAGGCCAGGCCAGGCCAGGCCAGGCCAGGCCAGGCCAGGCCAGGCCAGGCCAGGCCAGGCCAGGCCAGGCCAGGCCAGGCCAGGCCAGGCCAGGCCAGGCCAGGCCAGGCCAGGCCAGGCCAGGCCAGGCCAGGCCAGGCCAGGCCAGGCCAGGCCAGGCCAGGCCAGGCCAGGCCAGGCCAGGCCAGGCCAGGCCAGGCCAGGCCAGGCCAGGCCAGGCCAGGCCAGGCCAGGCCAGGCCAGGCCAGGCCAGGCCAGGCCAGGCCAGGCCAGGCCAGGCCAGGCCAGGCCAGGCCAGGCCAGGCCAGGCCAGGCCAGGCCAGGCCAGGCCAGGCCAGGCCAGGCCAGGCCGGCCAGGCCAGGCCAGGCCAGGCCAGGCCAGGCCAGGCCAGGCCAGGCCAGGCCAGGCCAGGCCAGGCCAGGCCAGGCCAGGCCAGGCCAGGCCAGGCCAGGCCAGGCCAGGCCAGGCCAGGCCAGGCAGCCAGGCCAGGCCAGGCCAGGCCAGGCCAGGCCAGGCCAGGCCAGGGCCAGGCCAGGCCACAGGGCCAGGCCAGGCCAGGCCAGGCCACAGGCCAGGCCAGGCCAGGCCAGGGCCAGGCCAGGCCAGGCCAGGCCAGGCCAGGCCAGGCCAGGCCAGGCCAGGCCAGGCCAGGCCAGGCCAGGCCAGGCCAGGCCAGGCCAGGCCAGGCCAGGCCAGGCCAGGCCAGGCCAGGCCAGGCCAGGCAAAGGCCAGGCCAGGCCAGGCCAGGCCAGGCCAGGCCAGGCCACAGGCCAGGCCAGGCCAGGCCAGGCCAGGCCAGGCCAGGCCAGGCCAGGCCAGGCCAGGCCAGGCCAGGCCAGGCCAGGCCAGGCCAGGCCAGGCCAGGCCAGGCCAGGCCAGGCCAGGCCAGGCCACAGGCCAGGGGCCAGGCCAGGCCAGGCCAGGCCAGGCCAGGCCGGCCAGGCCAGGCCAGGCCAGGCCAGGCCAGGCCAGGCCAGGCCAGGCCCAGGCCAGGCCAGGCCAGGCCAGGCCAGGCCAGGGCCAGGCCAGGCCAGGCCAGGCCAGGCCAGGCCAGGCCAGGCCAGGCCAGGCCAGGCCAGGCCAGGCCAGGCCAGGCCAGGCCAGGCCAGGGCCAGGCCAGGCCAGGCCAGGCCAGGCCAGGCCAGGCCAGGCCAGGCCAGGCCAGGCCAGGCCAGGCCAGGCCAGGCCAGGCCAGGCCAGGCCAGGCCAGGCCAGGCCAGGCCAGGCCAGGCCAGGCCAGGCCAGGCCAGGCCAGGCCAGGCCAGGCCAGGCCAGGCCAGGCCAGGCCAGGCCAGGCCAGGCCAGGCCAGGCCAGGCCAGGCCAGGCCAGGCCAGGGCCAGGCCAGGCCAGGCCAGGCCAGGCCAGGCCAGGCCAGGCCAGGCCAGGCCAGGCCAGGCCAGGCCAGGCCAGGCCAGGCCAGGCCAGGCCAGGCCAGGCCAGGCCAGGCCAGGCCAGGCCAGGCCAGGCCAGGCCAGGCCAGGCCAGGCCAGGCCAGGCCAGGCCAGGCCAGGCCAGGCCAGGCCAGGCCAGGCCAGGCCAGGCCAGGCCAGGGCCAGGCCAGGCCAGGCCAGGCCAGGCCAGGCCAGGCCAGGCCAGGCCAGGCCAGGCCAGGCCAGGCCAGGCCAGGCCAGGCCAGGCCAGGCCAGGCCAGGCCAGGCCAGGCCAGGCCAGGCCAGGGCCAGGGGCCAGGCCAGGCCAGGCCAGGCCAGGCCAGGCCAGGCCAGGCCAGGCCAGGCCAGGCCAGGCCAGGCCAGGCCAGGCCAGGCCAGGCCAGGCCAGGCCAGGCCAGGCCAGGCCAGGCCAGGCCAGGCCAGGCCAGGGCCAGGCCAGGCCAGGCCAGGCCAGGCCAGGCCAGGCCAGGCCAGGCCAGGCCAGGCCAGGCCAGGGCCAGGCCAGGCCAGGCCAGGCCAGGCCAGGCCAGGCCAGGCCAGGCCAGGCCAGGCCAGGCCAGGCCAGGCCAGGCCAGGCCAGGCCAGGGCCAGGGGCCAGGCCAGGCCAGGCCAGGCCAGGCCAGGGCCAGGCCAGGCCAGGCCAGGCCAGGCCAGGCCAGGCCTCCAGGCTCAGGCCTCAGGGGCCAGGCCTAGGCCAGGCCTCAGGCTCAGGCCAGGCCAGGCTCAGGCCAAGGTCAGGTGGCCTGAGCCAGGCCAGGCCAGGCCAGGCCAGGCCAGCTCAGAGGCCAAAAAGGGAGGGCCAGGCCAGGCCTGGGCACAGGCCAAAATGTAGGCTCAGGCCAGGCCAAACAGGCCAGGCCAGGTCAGGGGCCAGGCCAGGTCAGGCCAGGTCAGGCCAGGCCAGGCCAGGCCAGGCCAGGCCAGGCCAGGGCCAGGTCAGGCCAGGCCAGGCCAGGCTTCCAGGCCAGCGCAGGGCCAGGCCAGGCCGAGGCCAGGCCAGGCCAGGCCAGGCCAGGCCAGGCCAGGCCAGGCCAGGCCAGGGCCAGGGCCAGGCCAGGGCAGGTCAGTCAGGCCAGGCCAGGCCAGGCCAGGCCAGGGCCAGGCCAGGCCAGGCCAGGCCAGGCCAGGCCAGGGCCCAGGCCAGGCCAGGCCAGGCCAGGCCAGGCCAGGCCACAGGCCAGGCCAGGCCAGGCCAGGCCAGCCAGGCCAGGCTCAGGCCAGGCCAGGCCAGGCCAGGCCAGGCTCAGGCCAGGCCAGGCCAGGCCAGGCCAGCCAGGCCAGGCCAGGCCAGGCCAGGCCAGGGTCAGGCCAGGCCAGGCCAGGCCAGGCCTCAGGCCAGGCCAGGCCAGGCCAGGCCAGGCCAGGCCAGGCCAGGCCAGGCCAGGCCAGGCCAGGCCAGGCCAGGCCAGGCCAGGCCAGGCCAGGCCAGGCCAGGCCAGGCCAGGCCAGGGGCCAGGCTCAGCCAGGCCAGGGCCAGGCCAGGCCAGGTCAGGCCAGGCCAGGCCAGGCCAGGCCAGGCCAGGCCAGGCCAGGCCAGGCCAGGCCAGGGCCAGGCCAGGCCAGGCCAGGCTTCCAGGCCAAAGAGGCCAGGGGCTGAGGCCAGGGCCAGGCCCAGGCCAGGCCAGGCCAGGCCAGGCCAGGCCAGGCCAGGCCAGGCCAGGCCAGGCCGAGCTGAGGCCAGGGCCAGGCCAGGCCAGGCCCTAGGCCAGGCCAGGCCAGGCCAGGCCAGGCCAGGCCAGGCCAGGCCAGGCCAGGCCAGGCCAGGCCAGGCCAGGCCAAGGCCAGGCCAGGCCAGGGCCAGGCCAGGCCAGGCCAGGCCAGGCCAGGCCAGGCCAGGCCAGGCTTCAGGCCAGGCCAGGCCAGGGCCAGGCCAGGCCAGAATAGGCCAGGGGCCAGGCCAGGCCAGGCCAGGCCAGGCCAGGCCAGGCCAGGCCAGGTCAGGCCAGGCCAGGGCCAGGCTCAGGCCAGGTCAGGTCAGGCCAGGCCAGGCTTCACAGTCAGGCCAGGCCAGGCCAGGGGCCAGGTAGGCCAGGCCAGGCCAGGCCAGGCCAGGGCCAGGCCAGGCCAGGCCAGGCCAGGCCAGGCCAGGCTTCAGGCCAGGCTCAGGCCAGGCCAGGCCAGGCCAAACAGGCCAGGCCAGGCCAGGCCAGGCCAGGCCAGGCCAGGCCAGGCCAGGCCAGGCCAGGCCAGGCCAGGCCAGGCCAGGCCAGGCCAGGCTGGGGCCAGGCCAGGCCAGGCCAGGCCAGGCCAGGCCAGGCCCCGAGCCAGGCCAGGCCAGGCCAGGCCAGGCCAGGCCAGGCTCAGGTCAGGCCAGGCCAGGCCAGGCCAGGCGCCTTCAGGCCAGGGCCAGGCCTCAGGCCAGGCCAGGCCAGGCCAGGCCAGGCCAGGCCAGGCCAGGGCCAGGCCAGGCCAGGCCAGGCTCAGGCCAGGCCAGGCCAGGCCAGGCCAGGCCAGGCCAGGCACAGGCCAGGCCAGGCCAGGCCAGGTCAGGCCAGGCCAGGCCAGGCCCAGGCCAGGCCAGGCCAGGCCAGGCCAGGGCCAGGCCAGCCACAGGCTGCCAGGCCAGGCCAGGCCAGGCCAGGCCAGGCCAGGGCCAGGCCAGGGCCAGGCCAGGCCAGGCCAGGCCAGGCCAGGCCAGGCCAGGCCAGGCCAGGCCAGGCCAGGCCAGGCCAGGCCAGGCCAGGCCAGGCCAGGGCCAGGCCAGGCCAGGCCAGGCCAGGCCAGGCCAGGCCAGGCCAGGCCTAGGCCAGGGCCAGGGGCCAGGTCAGGCCAGGTCAGGCAGGCCAGGCCAGGGCCAGGCCAGGCCAGGCCAGGCCAGGGCCAGGGCCAGGCTTTCAGGCCAGGCCAGGCCAGGCCAGGCCAGGCCAGGCCAGGCCAGGCCAGGCTCAGGCCAGGCCAGGCCAGGCCAGGCCAGGCCAGGCCAGGGCCAGGCCAGGCCAGGCCAGGGCTCAGGTCAGGCCAGGCCAGGCCAGGCCAGGCCAGGCCAGGCCAGGCCAGGCCAGGCCAGGCCAGGCCAGGCCAGGCCAGGCCAGGCCAGGCCAGGCCAGGGCCAGGCCAGGCCAGGCCAGGCCAGGCCAGGCCAGGCCAGGCCAGGCCAGGCCAGGCCAGGGCCAGGCCAGGGCCAGGGCCAGGCCAGGCCAGGCCAGGCCAGGCCAGGCCAGGCCAGGGCCAGTCAGGCCAGGCCAGGCCAGGCCAGGCCAGGCCAGGCATCAGGCCAGGTCAGGAACAGGCCAAATAAAGGGGCCAGGCCTTCAGGCCAGGCCAGGCCAGGCCAGGCCAGGCTCAGGCCAGGCCAGGCCAGGCCAGGCCAGGCCAGGCCAGGCCCAGGCCAGGCCAGGCCAGGCCAGGCCAGGCCAGGCCAGGCCAGGCCAGGCCAGGCCTCAGGCCAGGCCAGGCCAGGCCAGGCCAGCTCAGGCCAGGCCAGGCCAGGCCAGGCCAGGCCAGGCCAGGTCAGGCCAGGCCAGGCCAGGCCAGGCCAGGCCAGGCCAGGCCAGGCCAGGCCAGGCCAGGCCAGGCCAGGCCAGGCCAGGCCAGGCCAGGCCAGCCAGGCCAGGCCAGGCCAGGCCAGGCCAGGCCAGGCCAGGCCAGGCCAGGCCAGGCCAGGCCAGGCCAGGCCAGGCCAGGCCAGGGCCAGGCCAGGCCAGGCCAGGCCAGGCCAGGCCAGGCCAGGCCAGGCCAGGCCAGGCCAGGCCAGGCCAGCCAGGCCAGGGCCAGGCCAGGCCAGGGCCAGGCCAGGTCAGGCTCAGGCCAGGCCAGGCCAGGCCAGGCCAGGCCAGCCAGGCCAGGTGGCCAGGCCAGGCCAGGCCAGGCCAGGCCAGGCCAGGCCAGGCCAGGGCCAGGCCAGGCCAGGCCAGGCCAGGGGCCAGGCCAGGCCAGGCCAGGCCAGGCCAGGCCAGGCCAGGCCAGGCCAGGCCAAAATAGGCCAGGCCAGGCCAGGCCAGGCCAGGCCAGGCCAGGCCAGGCCAGGCCAGGCAGGCCAGGCCAGGCCAGGCCAGGCCAGGCCAGGCCAGGCCAGGGCCAGGCCAGGGCCAGGCCAGGCCAGGCCAGGCCAGGCCAGGCCAGGCCAGGCCAGGCCAGGCCAGGCCAGGCCAGGCCAGGGCCAGGCCAGGGGCCAGGGCCAGGCCAGGCCAGGCCAGGCCAGGCCAGGCCAGGCCAGGCCAGGCCAGGCCAGGCCAGGCCAGGCCAGGCCAGGCCAGGCCAGGGCTCAGGCCAGGCCAGGCCAGGCCAGGCCAGGCCAGGCCAGGCCAGGCCAGGCCAGGCCAGGGCCAGGCCAGGGCCAGGGCCAGGCCAGGCCAGGCCAGGCCAGGCCAGGCCAGGCCAGGTGGCCAGGCCAGGCCGGCCAGGCCAGGCCAGGCCAGGCCAGGCCAGGCCAGGCCAGGCCAGGCCAGGCCAGGCCAAACAGGCCAGGCCAGGCCAGGCCAGGCCAGGCCAGGCCAGGCCAGGCCAGGGCCAGGTGGCCAGGCCAGGCCAGGCCAGGCCAGGCCAGGCCAGGCCAGGCCAGGCCAGGCCAGGCCAGGCCAGGCCAGGGCCAGGCCAGGCCAGGCCACAGGCCAGGCCAGGCCAGGCCATAGCTCAGGCCAGGCCAGGCCAGGCCAGGGCCAGGCCAGGCCAGGCCAGGGCCAGGCCAGGCCAGGCCAGGCCAGGCCAGGCCAGGCCAGGCCAGGCCAGGCCAGGCCAGGGCCCAGCCAGGCCAGGCCAGGCTCAGGCCAGGCCAGGCTCAGGCCAGGCCAGGCCAGGGCCAGGCTAGGGCCAGGCCAGGCCAGGGCCAGGCCAGGCCAGGCCAGGCCAGGCCAGGCCAGGCCAGGTCAGGCCAGGGCCAGGCCAGGCCAGGCCAGGCCAGG